>NC_080066.1:181328325-183812706 GCF_949987535.1 Balaenoptera acutorostrata
AAGGTGTCGGGCCAGCGTCCCCTCAGTGACCCTCCCTCCCTGCAAAGTGGGAGTGGGACCTGTGCTCCTGGCCGGTGAGGCTCGGGCCCACCTCCTCAGCTTCCCTCATGGGCTGACCCCTGCTATCGCTCCTGTCCCTGAGTGTAATCCCATCTGTCCTCGAGGGCCCCTCTTCTTCTTCCAGCTGCTGGCAGGTGGCCTACAATGTTCCCTTTGCTGTCGCTGTCTCCCCCCCATTTCTGCCCTCGGGGCTCTCAGCGCCAGGCAGGGCACAGGGCTGGCGCTGGCGACTCTGCCCTGGAGTGGGGGGGTCCTTCTGGGCTTGGCTGCTGTGGGCTGGGTGCCCACCTTCCAGCCAGCTGGCGCCTGCTCCCTCTGGCCTCAGTCTGACCACAGGAGGGACAGGCCGTCCCACTGTCCCCAGCAACGTCCACCCCCTCCACGCCTCCAGAGTGCTGCTTCCTCGTCCCGCCCCTCCACAGCCCGTGGCCTGAGCCTGAGCCCTGCACTGCCAGGAGTCAAAGGTTGGAGTGATTGCCTCTGGAGTGGGAAGGGGGTGGGAGCATTTCTACAAGTGAAAGCATGGGGCTGGGGGTGGGGCTGTGGTGGAGGGTGGGGCTGGGGGGGGGCTGGGGGCCGTGGCCAGTTTGGCGGTAGCTGGGGAGTCCCAGCTGTTGGTCACTCGCTCTGGCTGCTCCAGAGGCCCCAGCGCCTGGGCCCCGCTCTGAGGCCCCAGCTCGGCCGGCTTCTCCTGGCAGCCCTGTTCTGTTTGGGGCCCGGTGTCTACTCACCCGTCAGGTATGTCTGTGCAGGTGGAGCGGGAGGGCCACCGGGGTGCTGTGGGGAGTAGGCGGGGATTCAAGGGGCTGAGGACAATTCTGGTTCTGCTAGTGGCCTTCCAGGCTGAGCGCCCCAGCTCGGAGCCCAGGCCAGAATGGCAGCTCACATCACAGTGATACACACTTGCACACACAACACACAGGGATAGAAAGCATACAGACATGAACATGGAGACATGCAGACCTACATGGACTCCCGAACAGAACTACTCACAGACACTCTGAGGCACACACATTCCGGAACAGAGGCACACCCGTACCGGGAGACACACTCAGGTTAACACATAGTTGTGCAAAGCCCATATGCACAAAGTAGTGGCACACCTGTGGGCTGATGCACCTCCATGAAATTGCTTCTCTGTTTCCCTCGGGCACCTGCCATGTACCAGCCCTGGCTGGAGGCTGGGTCAGGCCCACTCTCTGCCCCGGGGGGCTCCTGGTCGAGAGGCAGATGCCCCAAACCCTGTAACTGTCCCCCGGTCATGGGAGAAGGTGTGTCCAGGGCAGGAACCGGGCCCAGAGCAGGAGGCGCTGACCATGGTGTGGGGCTCAGCTGGTCGGAGAAGGCTTCTTGGGGGAGGAGCCACACGTGCTGAACCTTGAAGGAGTCAGCGGCTGGAGAAGGCGGGGGTGAGCTCACTGCTGGCAGAGGGAACAGTCTGTACAAAGGTGTGGAGGAGAGGTGAGTACACCCACGTGATCAGAGTGGGTCAGTGAATGAGCAGGTGAAACTGGAGGGGCCAGTTAGGAAGGGTCTTGAATGCCCAGCTAAGGGGTCTGTGCTTCTCCCAAGGGTGATGGCAGCCCAGGGTGGGGAGAGGGGTTATGTTTTGTTGCTATTAAAAAGGGAAGCCTTTTAAGTGCCTTTTAAAAAAAGGCCTTTCTGGAGTATAGGAAAG
The DNA here is from genome assembly GCF_949987535.1 of Balaenoptera acutorostrata. Taxonomy (NCBI): domain Eukaryota; kingdom Metazoa; phylum Chordata; class Mammalia; order Artiodactyla; family Balaenopteridae; genus Balaenoptera; species Balaenoptera acutorostrata. The sequence continues at coordinate 181,330,064 of NC_080066.1, forward strand.
CTATTTCTAAGCAGATGATCATATCACCTACAAATAATGCCATTTTTTATCAGGTCCTTCCCAATATTTATACTTCTTATTCATTTTTCTTGCCTTATTGCCTTCGCTAGTTCTTCTAGGCAAATGTTGAATAGTGTGAGAACATATGCTTGTCTTCCTCCTTATTTCAGGAGAAGAATCTTACCTTGCAAGGAAGGGTTTTAAGGGAGGTTTATGTTTTGGCAAGACCCCCAATTGCTCTGACGAGATGGGTTCCAAGGGGTCTAGGAAGGGGTACAGTTAGGACCTTGATCAGGTGATGGGGGGTGGCAGGTGGGAGGTATGAGAGAGACACAGTCCTCTGCCCGAGGTGGCTACTTTGGAGCTTTGAAGGATGGGGTGGTGGTCCAGGCCCAGGGGAGGTGGAGAGGTTGGGAGTGGGAAGGGCGCCGAGGGATACCTGGGAGGAGATGCTATAGGAGGGCAGGCCTAGGAAAAGGGGGTGGAAGCTGGGGCTGGGGATAGCAAGTGGTGGGGGAAGCCCAGACTTGACTTCTTGGTCACAGGGTGGCCCCAGATGGGAGCTTCCAGTGACCATGTCTTCCGGGTGGCATTCCTGCCCCTGCCACTGGCCCTGCAGTGGGTGCCTTGGCCTGACCTGGAGAACATGGGGCCCGGGGCTCAGGCTAGGTCTGGGCCTCCGAGGCCTTGAAGCTCATCCAGCACCGAGTCCCAGGCACAGGGGCCAGGGCCTCTGAACACTCAGGGCAATGGGACAGAGAGAAAGAGAGCCAGAGAGAGGCCCCATGGGTGGGGAGGCAGGCACGGGGCAGGGGCCAAGGTAGAGTCAGCAAGGCATCTGCGGCCCAGAAGACACCAGCGTGACGCCTGACCAGGACAGCCCAGGCAGGGGGTGACCCTTACATTGATGGTTCACTCCTCCTCCAGGCTGGCTCTGGGGTGACAGGGAGGGGGTAGATGAACAGAGGTCCCCAGGCCAGGGAGGAGGCCCCATCACCACAGGGACAGTCCGAGGGCCTGGCGAGCAGACAGGTGGTACAGCACAGCCCGAGGACTCCTCGGAGGTGGAGGCACCTGCACCCAAGGTTCTGAAGAGCAGGTCGGATTTGGGGAGCAGAGGGGGAGGCTGGGAGAAGGAGCAGCCTGGGCAGAAGGTGGGAGGCTGGACAGGCACGAGGCGGCTGGTGAGGCTGGATGGGTGCAGGTCAAGGAGGCCCAGAAGTCAGGCTGGAGAAAGCTCGGTCCAGGATGGGGGGCTTCGAATGCCAGGCTGTGGGGCTCAGGCTTCGCCTGAGGGCTGCGGAGAGCCACGGAAGGGCTTAAAGCAGCAGAGTGACCGGGTTGACTTGTGCCTTGTGAAGGTCATGAATGACTTGGGAAGCTGCAGAAGTGGGATTCAGGGAGCAGGGGGCAGAGGGACCAGCTGGGGGCCTCGATGGGCCTTCAGTGCCGCTCCGATTTGGGACGAGGGTGGTAGAGCAGGGTAGGTGGGCTCCAAGTCTCTGCCTCTGTCACCTCCCAGGAGACCCAGCCGCCAGCTGCCCCTCCTCCCCCAGAATTTGCCTCTAGGCTTCCTGGGAGAACTTCAAGCCCGACCCCGCTCCGGGCACCTGGAGCTGACCCCCCCTTCGGAACCTCTGCCAGGAGAAAGGGTTCCTCAGGCAGCAGGGCTTGCTGATGCTGGGGGACACAGGAGTCCAGCCTCTGCTCCCAGGGTCCTAGACAGACCTGGGCTGGCCTAGGCTCCCCACCCGGGAGCTGTGTGGCTTAAGGCAAGACCCTGTCCCTTTCTGAGCCTGTTTCCTCATGTATGAAATGTGGTGAACGACACCCTGCCACTTTGTTGTCATGGGGATCTGACGTGTGCCGGGCATTGGGCTGAGCATGCAGTGGGTGCTTACTAAGTGTGAGCTCTTCCCAAGCAAGGCAGGCCAGCTTGTCCTTCCCCCACACTCCCTGGAGACAGAGCCCGGAGCACGGCAGGCTGGGCACAGCTGGAATGGCTTTCTTCATCACCACACCTGCCCCTGCTGGGCACTGGGAGACACCAGGGGTGGGGTGCGGGGGGAGTGGGTGGAGGCGATGGCCGGCTCCTGTGACAATGCTCCCTGCCGTGTTTGGGCTGGTCTGCGGGCAGGGTCCCCGAGTCCTGGCACCAGGGGAGGACAATGACCTGTGGCCAGGGTGGGGCTGATAAGGCCCCCATCAATCACCTGAGCCTGCCCCTCCCTCACTGGGGCCTCCTTCCAGCAGCTCAGTGGCCTCTGGGAGAGGATGGTAGGTCTCAGCGGACCCCCTGCATGTCTGGCCCCTGCACAGACATCTCGCTGGAGGGTATGAGGGGGTGGATAGGGGTCTGGGTCCTGCCCATCCTGGTGTCAAACTGAGGCCTGGGGAGAGGCCGTTCCTGCCCACTATCACCCAAGAGTCAGGTGCTGACTCCAGCCTGGCCTTTGTCCCCATGGTGGGGGGTGATCTGGGAATGGGGGGTCTCAGCCTCTGGTTGGTCAGTGACTTCAGCAGGTCCTGCCCTTCTTTGGGCCCCAGTTTCTTCAAGGCTAAAGTGAGACCTTGCTGGCCCCCTCCCATCTCCAACCCCTCTTAACCCAATGGGGTGGGTGGGAGGTTCCAGCAAGCCGAGAAGTTTCTCTCCTTTCTCCCACCCCTAGCTTAACCTAAAGCCAGAAAGTCAAACACAGCCAGGCTGGGCTGAAATGGGGTGGGGTGTGGGCGGAGCCTGGGTGGTGCGGGCCCCGAGCTCGGCGTGGGTCAGGCGCAGCCCCTGCTCTGCACCCCCATGCCCTGGGGACTCCCTCCCCACCCTCTGTCGGGGAGGGGCCAGAGCATACCTGTCTGGGTGGTGGGGAAGAGGTGCAATGGGTGAGAAACAGCTTGGGAACCTCCCGCCCCTGGTTAAATATAGAAGCACGGCCCCTCCCACAGCCTTCCCTGCAGGCTGCAAGGCCCCGATAAGCCCCTGGTGGCCTGGGCCAGCCCCCTCTCGCCTGACCCCACCTCCCTCCAGTTCTGAGACACCCAGGGAAAAGGCATGGCCTCCCACGGGGGTCCCTGAGCTCCGCTTTGTGCAGAAGCAGTTAGGCCTGATGGCTGAATGGGGGTGAGCTGAAGGATGGAGGGGTGGGGGGGGCGGTGCGTGGCTTGTGGAGGGGGTGGGCATTTTAGCCTCAGGACCTAAGGTCCAGGAAGTCCTGGATGTGGTTTCTGGGCCCAGCCCCCGGGACTGTGGGCTGCGGGTCGGGCTGTGCCCCAGAACCCGCGCGTTCAGTGCCCTCTCCAGCTCCGATGGGAGGGTCTGGCCTGGCAAAGCCGCTGAGGTGGGTACCTGGGGGAGACCTTCCTGGAAAATGGTGTCAGGGAAGGTTTCCCGATAGAGGCAGCTGTCTGTGTCTGCAGAAGTAGCTGCAGCCTGGCACCAAGACGGCTCTGGCCGTGGGAGCTGCCTGGTGACATTTCCTTTTTGACAGCCCTGGGGTCACCTCCTGGGGAAAGCTTCCCTGGCTAAGCCACTGGGCCCCAGCACACCCCACAGGGCTCTCATGGGTTTCTGTGTCTGCTCCTGGGGGCTGGGCACCCCGCAGGGCTTCCTGAGCCTCCTTTTCGCCCCCAGCTCTGCTGCTGCCAAGATGCCGTCGCCTCAGACAGTGGCCTCCGGGCCGGAGCTGCACAGCCCCAGGGAGCCAGTGGCACCCCAGATCCCAGCTCAGGGCACTCGGAGGGCAAGCAGCGAGGATGCGTCCAGCGCCCATCGTGAGGGCTTGAGGCCTGGCCTGGGCACCTTTCGGCGGGCCTTCTCAAAGGCAAGCCAGCGGGCCTCGGGCTGCGCCCCCCAGGAGGACCCAGGCCTGCTCAGGCGCAGCTCCCGCTTCTTTTTCCGGTCTTTACGGCATGCTCTGGACGATGGCCCGGCTGCTGACCAGACCCAGGCTACCACTGGGCCAGGGGTGGCCCACAGCCGGGAGGTGCCCTCAAAGGCCATGGACGGTGTCTGCCGGCAGTCGTCCACTGGGGCGGGGCCTGCGGAACTAGAAGGTGAGGGCTTCCTCAGCACTAAGCAGGGGAGGAAACCGAGGCCAGAGAGGGGGGCAGTGGGGCCCAGGCTTCCTGACAGGCTCTCCTCCCAAGCTACCCCAAACCCCTGCCCCTGCACGATTTCACGTTAAATTCTTCCAACATTCCAACGAGGGCAGCTGAGAAAAGTGAGGCTCAGAGAGCTTAAGTGACTTGCCTCAAGTCTCACAGCTGGGAAGTGGAAAAATGGGATGTGAACCCAGATCTGCAGGACCCCAGAACTCCACAGGCTTCCACAGCCTGGCTCCTGGCCAAACCAGAGTGGTGGAGAAGGCACTGGCCCTCTCAGATCACAGGGTCACAGAGGGTGCCTGTGAGCCATGGGGCAGAGGGGAGGTCAGGGGGCTGCCCAGGAGAGGACACATTGGAGTAGGGCCCTGAAGGGGGGATGCGGGTGAAGGCAGAGTGCTCCTAGGGGCTGGAGGTTGGCCCAGAGCAGGGAACAGCAAGAAGTGCTGAAGCTGGACCCTGGGGCAGGAGCCTGGGCATGCCCAGCCTGAGCTCTGACCCCACTGGACCTGCAGTCAGGACTGTACTTGAAGCCACCAGGTCCAGTTCTGTAGAGCTGGGAGTGGGAATGGGAGCGGGGCGAAGGGGAAGGTAGGGGCTGACAGCAGGGAAGGCAGGGACTGATCCCAATTGCTGTTTTGAGCCAAGCTTGGGACCTGGGGTTCTGCCTCTTCAAAGGTGATTCCAAAGGACATAGGGCACCTGGGGCTGTCGCTCCTGGAGCAGGCCTTCAGATGCAGCTCTGGGGCGCGGCAGCCCGGCTCCGGATGTGTGGGATTGGGGCCGACAGGCCTAGCTGGGGCGTCCCCCTCATTGCCCCTCTTCTCACCTGACCTCGCAGAAGACAAATCTGTGGCCGACCTCATCACGGAGCGGAAACTGCTGGCGGCCTTCGAGCAGCTGCGGCACCTCGAGACTCGGCTAGTGGCCGAGAAAGCCTCGCGCACCTTCGAGCAGGACCCCACGGGCTTTGCGCGGCGCGCCATGGACGTGTGCCTGCACTACGACGGGCTGGCTGCGGAGATCGGCGCCATCGTGCTCGAGACCCTGGGCCCGAACGGCGTGGACGCGGCCGTGCTCGCGGAGCTGGCCCGCGTGGTGCGCGCGGAAGAGGAGGCCCACCCAGAGCCCCCGGCAGACGGCGACTTTCTGCGCACGCCGCGCCACTGGCGCCAGCGCTGGGAGGACGCGGTGCGGCGGAGCGCGCAGGAGCGCGTGCAGCAGGCGAGCGCGGGCGAGGCCCCGGGGGCAGCCGAGGGTGCCGCCGGCTTGGCCCAGCTTCTGGCCGAGCTCGGAGGCTTGGTTCGCCGCGACCTGCAGAAGGTGCAGCTGGAGGTGCACCCGGCTTACGCGGCCGCCGGCTATCCCGCGTGGGAGGCCTACCTGCGCGCCTTCCACGGCGCGGTGGCCCAGCGCCTCCAGGAGCTGGCGCACGACGCCCGTGGCTGCGAGCAGCTCTACGTCCTGCTGGACTGGGCCTCCAATGTCTACGGCAGGTGAGGCCCCAGCCAGGACGCCGTGAGGGGCAAGGAGGGGCTGGAACTGCCCACACGAGAGGCCTTCAGGAACCTGCTCTAAAGAGCACAGGGCACCTTTCTTCTCCTTTTCCTCCCCGGAGAGTGCTGGCAATTGGGCGTCCGATCCGGGAGCCTTTGACAGTCTCCCTGTTCTAGACCATGGTGCTCTCCCGAGAGGGGAGAGGGGCCATCCATCTGCCGGTTCCTGAAGCTGGAAAGCATCCGGGTGGGGGGCGGGGGTTGCTTATGAGGCAGGGGGCCCAGTTAGGCACAAGCTCGTGCACAGGGTGCCTCTGAGTGAATTAGCAAAGGGCACCCCTCCAGGCAGGACACAACCGTGGGCTCACAGCGCTTGGCATGAGTTGGCTCTCAGCCCCACTCTCTCATTGGATGGACACCTGGGTTCAGGGCTCTGCAGGACGTGATGGGGTGGATCACCTCTCCCGCTGAGCGCTCCCCAGCCCCACGGGCAGACAGGCAAGCTGGAGGAGGGCGCCAAAGTTCCGGGCTCCTTAATATGCCCTGTGGCCTCAGACAAGTACCCGCCCCTGTCTGGGCCTCCCTAGTGTGGACAGGATAGCGGCTGGTCCCTGAGCTGCCTGGTCCTGGGGGCGTTTAGAGTTCAGTCTTGGGTGTACCCTGACCGTGAGGGTAGAGGTCACACCCGAGGCAACCTGGTCAAGGTCCATCTGGACGGCCATCTTTATCTATTCTGTGCACGCACAGCCGATTGCTTAGGGTGCCAGGAAATCCTGCAGTCAGAAGCTGCGGGGAGGGATGTGTGGCATGGGGACCTGGAGGGCGTGGTGCGGGGCCGGGTCTGTGAACAGCCCAGATGCGGGGCCCTCACGGCGGGGCGGTGGCGTTAGGCTTGGAGCCCGTCCAGAGGGGAGTAGGGGCAGCCGCTGCCCCATCAGAGTTCCGCTCAGGCCTTCGGGCTCCACCCTGCCTTCCAGTCCCGACTTCCTGGGCTCCCAGGACCTGGCTCTGCCCTCGGAGCCCCTGCCCCCGCTCCTGGCACCCGATGTGCGGGCCCGACTCGAGAGCGACTACACCAGCTTCCTGGAGGTAAGGGCGGCGAGGGGCCAGGCCGGAGGGGGCGGGGTCCAGGTTGAGTGTGGCCGCCGCCCCGCTGCAGGGAGGCCCCGTGCCCCGGGCGTGGGCCTGTGCACCAGCAGGGTGGCCCTTGTCTCCAAGGGCGCGCGACGGGGCTCGGGAGGTAGGGGACCTCCTTCCTGGGAGGGTCTCACCGCGGCCCCTTCCTTACCCCGCACAGACCAAGATCGCGAGCTGCTTCGATGGCATCCTGCAGCTGGAACAGAGTCGCTGGGCGGCTGCCGAGGCCCCCGACGTGCTGCAGGGCCACTACCATACGCCGCTGTCCATCGACGTACACATGGTGCGCCCAGAAGGAGGGACATGTGTTTGGGCCTCAGGCGGTAGAGACACCCAGAGCTGTAAAATACAGTCATAACCACCTCTGTCCGTTAGACGGGAGCTTGAGGCCCCATGTGGGGCCGGATCAGAGGCCCTCGGGTCACCTGGCCAAGCTGGGAGCGCCAGGCCATAGCTCCCAGCTTAGCAGGTGGCCCCGTGGGTGTGGGGAGTTGGGAGGGCTGACCTCGAGGTTGGGGCCGCTGGAAGTTGCGGGCGAGACTGTGAGGAAGAGCAGGGCAGGCTGGAGACATCCCTGGGCCACGAGGTGGGGGACTGGGGGCACCGGGATTGAGGGCTCAGAAGCGCCTTCAGCGCGTGGCGTCGCTCTCAGCTCGTGGCAGAGCACGTGAAGGCAGCCGGCGCCATCTCCGCGGAGCTGGAGGCCACCACCTTGCAGATCTGTGCGCGGGCCCTTGGCCTCTTCCTGCCCAGGTAGGGGCGCACCTTGGGCCGGGGTGTGGTGGGTGGAGTGGCCAGGGTGTGGACGGTGGTCGTCCCTGGGGAGGGCCCATCCTGTTTGCTCAGAGTCCGAGATGCCCCCGGACAAGCCTCATCATAAGGCCCATGGGAGGGCGGACACGAGGTCATAGAAGCCAGAAAGACCTCTGCGTACCTCTCCCCCAGGTTTGAAAAGGCTTTTCTGGAGTCGGGGGCGGTGAGTGAGCCTAACCTGTGCGCCAACATCAATGCCTGCGAGGAGTTCAGGTGGGTTTCTCTCGCCCCTCCGCAGGGGCGGTGCCGAGCACGGCCGGCAGGGGGCGCGCAAGCTCAGGGAACCGGGACCCTGAAGGCTACAGCGGCTGCCTGAGGCGGCCTTCCCAGGAGGCCTCCGTCCCCGCTGTGGGGTCCTTTCTCGGCCCGGCAGAGCTGAGGCCCTGGAAGGGATGCGGGGAGTTCCAAGGCTGAGCAGAGGCCAGGAAGCCCTCCCTGACACTCCCCCCAGGGCCTTGCTCGTGCTGGGGCCTGGGTTTATCTACCCTCAGAAGGTAGAGGCCCCCCCGTGAGCTGGCACTGGCTGTCCCCCTTCTGTGCCAAGCGTTAGTGTCCCCCCACTTAAGATGCATCAGCTGCTGCAGCGCAAGGGTGGGGTCCCCATGTACAGATGAGAATGTGGAGGCTCAGAAAGGAAATGCCACTTGTCCACGGTCACACAGACAGTTCGTGCTGGATCTAGGACGTGAACCCAAAGCCTGACCACGCGGAGGCACTGCTTCTATAACACTCTCTTGTCCCTGATCTGTGCCATACTGGTCCTGGGCACGGGGGACCCTGGGGTTCAGCCCCAGGGAACATTCTCTGTTCCTTGCTAGTCAGCCTCTGGCCAAGCCTCTGATGGAAATTTAGCCTGCCTTTCTGTGTCCCTGGGCTGGGGACCGGGCAGAGCCTGGCCCTCGGTTTACTCAACAGTGAAATGGGGACATTATAATATTTGGAGAGGCAGTTATGAGGCTCAAAGGAGGGCCCCCTGTGTCAGGAATGGCTGCGTTGCACTGTTCTGTCACCAAGAGGGATGGAGGTTTGGCTCAGCGCTGCCACAGGGGAGCTCTGCCATGCAGTGGGACCACCACCACTCCACTGCCCTGCCCCTCTATGGTCTGGGGCATAGTGCTGTCCCCTCACTTGACTCTGCTCCCAGGGCTACTACACTGTGCAGCCCCAAGGGGGCTGCCCTTCACATTAGAGTCTAAGTGAACAGAGTTGGTATAGCACCAGCCTTCATGGCTGTATGCCAGGCCTTGACCCCAGCCTGCTCCCCCTTGCTCACTTTGTCCCCTGTCCTGGCCCCTCCCCAGAACTCATCTTCTGGCCAGGTTCCCAGGAAGCCTTGAAGAGCTGGAGAAGCCCCTGGTGGCTGCCACCTGCGCCTTTCAGAAGCGGCTGCTCCAGGGCTTGCAGGGTGATCTGCAGGTGAGGGGGAAGGGCCCTTCTCTCCCCACTTTCCATGCCCAGCAGGTGCCCCCTGTGTCCTGGAGCCTGGGAGCCCAAGTCACAGCATTCATTTACCGTGGGGGCAGTGCTGGGGTGGTGTGTCGGGGGCCGGGCAGGGCACCCAGACAAGTTCCCAGCTGAGCAGGAACAGTTGGGAAACAACTACCTTCTTCAGTCTCCACGTCTCAGACAGGGTGTGTCCAAGGAGCTGCTCCTCATCCGGCCCCTCAAGGCCCCCCCAGGACTCCCCAAGCAAGGCCTGGCTAGAGGCTCAAACTCAAACTCCACCTCTGCCCACTGGGGCTCCGGGCCTGGAGGAGGCAGCCCCTGGGAAAGGCCTAGTGACATAATTTGTGGCAGGGGAGGGGATGTCACCAAGGTACCGTAGAGAAGGGGGTCAGATAGCTCCCCAGAATTTCCTCCTGTTGACTGATTGTCCCTTGACCTGAAACACCCCTGTCAGGAGCCACGCACGGGGCTCCCAGGGGAGGGTCTAGTGGATGGGGAGGACACCTGGCTAGAAGACTCCTGACCCCCTCTGCCCCAGCCGCTCTTCAAGGTCCTGTGCACCAAGGCCTGGCTGACACAGGATGTGCTGCAGCCCCTCCTGGACAAGGTGGTGGCGTTCGCCGGCCACCTCGAGCACGTGGTCCCGCCCCGGGCGCAGGTATGGGGGGGCGAGCTGTGGTGGGGGCATGCCCAGGGCCCCTACCATTGACCCTGACCCAGACCCCCGCTTCGGCCGCCCAGGAGACTCTGCAGGAGGTGCACCGATACGTCGTCCGCGAGTACCTGGCGCAGGCGCTGAGGCCACGCGAGCGGTTCCGGGGTGTGGAGCGCGTGAGTGGCTCCCAGAAGATGGGCCTGGACGCCCAGGCCATTGGCAACACCTTCCAGGGCTTGGTAGGAGCATTGTCTGGCTGCCCGGAGTGTTGGCCTCCTCGGGGGGCCTCCAGCGTGGGGACCCTCCACTAGCGCCCCCCATTCTCATTTCTGCCCGCCCCTGTAAGAGCCCCCGCGGGGCCGGCTTTGGCGGAAGTGATTCTGCGCACTCGCCCCCCAGCTGGAGTGGGGCCCGGTGGGGACGACACTTTGCATACGTTTGCATTCATTTGCATGCAGTTTGTGGGGTGTGTAAGGAAGGGATGAGGGTCGCAGCCCCGTCTGATGGGCGGGGACTATGGAAGACCTCTCCTGCGCCCCTGACCCCGAGCAGTTCGAGCTCAGGCACCTCCTCTCTACACATACACCCCTTATCTGGGCTGCTGGTCCCCCACCCGCTGTACGACTCCAGGCAGGACTTGCCCGCGGGGCCTCGGTTTACCCATCTGAGCAGATTCTGGAAGACACCTCCGGGCTCTATCGTGGGGGAGGGAAGATGACTATTGAGCTGCGACTGAGTCCACGGTGCCGAGGCCCGCGTCCCCTTCCGCGATGCAGGAGGCAACCCAGTGGGACCGCGGTGGTGGCTTCAGGAGGGCTCTACGGGGCTCTAATGGAGGGGCTGCAGGCAGGGGCGGCAAGGGGGTTCGGGGGGGGACAGTGGCCCCCCCCGCACGCGTCTCCCTGTGTCCGTAGGGCTCTGAGGCCACTTGGTTGGGCCGAGCTATCCCGTGCGTGGCGGACATACTGGGCGAGACTTACAAAGACGACATCCGGCGGCACCTGGAGACACTCATCGGGAGCTACCCCGACATCAGGTCCGTTCCCCACTAGATTCTGACGGGCGCCGCGGGGCCCTGGGGTCAGGGGACTCGTGCCTTCAGAAGTGTCCCTGCGGCTGCAGGTGGGCGGGCGAGGAGCCTGAGGGCGGCGCGAGCTGGTTCGGGGGAGGGGCGCCTCCCGGGCGGGCCTCGGACTAGCGCCGGCCCGAGTGCGCTGGTGCAGGTGCAGGAGCTGCGGGACCCCGGCCTTCAGGCTGTGGGGAGGCCTCGTGGGATTGCGGCTGCCCTTACCTCGTGGTCTATTCTCGCCATCCTCATTCAGTCCTGTGGTGAGATGGGGAGACACGTCCCCACCCCCGGAGTCTGAAGGGAGTGGGAGCCCCTCCTCCCGCGTCTGACGGTGGGGACACGTCCCTCCCCCGGGAGGCTGAAGGGAGGCCGCGGCCCCCACCCCTGGGAGAAGGCCCTTTCCGGAAGCCCCAGACCTGGCCAGTAGAAAGGAGGCTTTGATCCCCGGGTGTGTGTTGGGAGGGGGGGTGGTGAGTCATGGTACCCATGGAAATCCCAGCCCGAATCTCTCCATGGCCTTGGAGATTCCAGGGTGGGGAGACTGCAGAAAACCCCCAGCCTAGCTCCTTCCTGGACCCACCGCCTTGCCCTGCACCCCGCCCCCCCGGGGAGAATTCCCGGCCCCCAGCCCGCAGTGGCCACCCCTCCCCTCCAAGCGCCCGAGGTTCCCCTTCTGGCCCCTCCCGGTTTGCCTGCCCTGGGCTGGCCTGCCCTCCCTAGCTTGTGGGGCGGTGCTTCGAGCTTCTTGGGGTGCTCGGGAGGGGAGGGGGAGCTCCTGACGCCACCGGGCGCAGGCCGCCCACCCCCATGCTGCCTCTCTGCTTGCTGCCTGGCTTGGCTCCCTGCACGGGGCTGGAAGCGGGAGGCCCTGAGCTCCCCCGGCCCCGCCCCGGTGTGCCCGCATTGCTGCATCCTTCAATCCACTCGGTTTCTTGAACCTCTGCGGGGGCCACAGAGGCCTGCCCTCCCGGCTCCGCGTGGCTTCGCGCCCTTCAAGGCCCAGTCACCTCTTCCAGGAGCACTGCTCCTCCTGGCCCACTCTCAGTCTCTCTGAGACCAGGCTCCCGGAATGCTGGGTGCACTCGTACTTCCAGCCCAAGCCCCCGGGGTTCTCCTCACCTCGGGGTCTGGGGTGTCACTGAAGCTGCTGGGTCTGCAGTGAGGGTCCGCGTGTCTCTGCAGGCGGGACCACGTGCTGGCCATTCTAGCGCTGCGCCGACTGGGCCGCCATCGGAACCAGCACCTCCTGACGCATGCCCAGGACCTGCTGAGGGCAGTGGCCAAGGCAGGGGGCCCCGGCACTGCTGGGGGCCACGTGCTCTTCGAGGAGATCGAGGTGCCCCCCTCCATGGATGTGCTGATCACCTGCATCTAGTGCCCCTGGGCCTGAGAGGGGGCCGACCCCAGGTGGAGGGCTGGCCACCTTCCCCCAGGCACTGAGCCCCGAGTCAGGAGCCCATGGTCATGGAATTTCCATCCACAGCCATGAGAGAGGCATTTCAGGCATTTGCGGGGGAGGGTTCGGGAGTGTCAGAAGTTCCCATCAGTACTGCCCACCCAGGAGGGCCTCCCTGCCTAACTGTCCAGCACCACCCCACTCTGAAAGTGAAGAACAGAGTATTTATTTTTAAAATAAACATGAATTAAAATGGTGTCTCCCTAAGGAGGGGCAGGCCAAGTTGACTTCAGGCAGGAGGTCTGGGTTCCCATGCACCCAGGGTCCAGCCAGAGGTTCCGTGGTGACTCCGTTCGTGATGGCTGTTTCCTGCTCACTGTACCAATGGGGAGACTGAGGCAGGTCTAGAACTGGGAAGGCCCACCCCTGTGGCTGCAGAGCAAGACAGGCTTTGACCCCGGGCCCCCGGTGCCGTGTGCCTAGTGAGCTTTGCCCAGCGGGGTGGGCGCTGCTCTGTCCCGCTCTAAGCAGGCCTGGGCCCTGGGAGACAAGAAAAGGCCAAGCCTTGTTCTGCAGCTTGAGGTATTTGGGTTAGTTGTGAGAGGGACTTCCCAGCAGTGAGAGTTGGGGGCTGCTGCAGGGCAAGTGTCAGCCTGGAGTGTGTGTATGAGGGGTTGACCCTGCAGGTCTCGGCTCCGGACGTGGCGCTGCAAGGAGATTACCCCGCTGTGCCTCTGCGCACTCCCCTCCTCATTCTCCTCTCACAAAAAGTTGGCACTGAAATTTGGCTCCAGCCTGCAGTTGAGGCTGCTGTGGAACCCATTTGCGTCCATAACCTCGGGCTTGCCAGGAAGGCTGAGCTCTGAGATGGGGAGACTGACAGGATCCTGCAGGAGGCAGCAATAGGTGCCTTTCCCCCCAGTCCCCTTTCGGGGTCCCAGGGGGAGCAGGAGCAGGTGTCAGGGGCAGCCTGTCCCATGGGTGCACCTGGCCAGGGGTGGGGCAGGCAGGGGGCCGAGGGAGCGTCCAGATCTTCCCAAGTGGGGAATCCAGCGGGGGTGGGGATGAGCAGGGCGGGAAGGAGGGAGAGGAGAGGATGGGGTTCCCAGGCTCCGGGAACAGGCGCGGGGCCGGGTGTGTGAGTGCTGACGCTGACAGGCGGTCCTTGTGTCAGTGGGGAAACTGAGGCCAGTGGAGGATGGAGGTTGGCACTGCTTCACAACAGGCCCCAGCACGGGCGGCCTGGGGTCCTCACAGCCAGGGAGAGGGGAGATATCGGAGGGGCACCTCTTTCCCTAGGGAGGGGCAGGTGATTGCCAGGTCAGCCTGACCCCGCATGTAAGCCCAGTGGCCGGCAGTGGTCTGGGTGAGAGTCTCAGGCCGGGTGGGTGGGAGTAGAGGAAGCCTTGATCTGGTTTGGTCCTGGCCAGGTTCTCCCCCGGGATCCCCTGCCACCCCATCCCACATTTGAGTCCCAGGCCCCAGGGCCCTCAAGGAGGCCCCCTCCTGCAGCCCCTGGTTCTCACCCTGACCCTGATAGGCCTGACCTTGCCTGAGCCCCTTGGCTGCAGGCTGAGGGTCCTGGGGCTGGGTTTCTAAGCCAGGCTGCAGAGGTGGGAGGGGATTCAGCTCTACCACTTTCCAGCCAGGAGACTGTAGGCAAGTTTCTTCACCTCTCTGTGCCTCAGTTTTTCCAGCTGTGAAATAGGGGTGCTGTCTGTGCCTGCCGGGCCGGGGAGAGTGAAGTTAAGAGCCTGCCGTAAAGCCAGGCCCTGGCCCCCCTGTGACCCCATGTTCGCAGGTGTCTGGCCAGGCCACCATCTGCAAGAAAAAGCCGAGAAGAGCCTGGGTGCAGGGGTGGGGGACCCTGTCAGTGAATCCTGAGGTGGGTGGTGTCAGTGAGTGGGGAAGGCCCCCAGGAGGAGGCTGGGGAGGGCTGTGGGTCTCAGCAGCCTCTTCATGTTGCAGTGGGAAGGATTTAGGCTGAGACCCAGGCCCAGAGACAGAAAGTCAGGGTTTTCCTGGCAGGAACCTCCGTGCCCGGGTGGGTATGTGTGCCCTGTGGATGTTCCTGTGAGCCCAGCAGAGTCTGGGGGCTGGGGTCAGCCTCCCAAGGCCAAGTTGGGGTGAGCAGGAAGCCAGACAGCAGCTTCTATGAGGGTGCAGCCAGGGAGGCTGCGGACTGGAGGGAGGGCTGCGGCCAGGGGACCCAGGGCTGGCTCAGGTCCAGGGCTCTGGCCCTTGGCTGTTCTGCCCCGGGCTTGGGGGCTGTGCTCAGGAGCCCCCTGCCCACCAGGTCCCATGAGGCCTTGTGAAGAGCCAGAGTGCTTCCTTGGCCATCCTGTTGTCCAGGCCAAGCACGGGGGGAGGGGGCTGGTTCTCAGAGCTGCTTCCGGACTTGTGAACCATGTTGTCTGGCTGATAAGGAAACGTGTGTGCGTGTGTGCATGTGTGTGTGTGTGTTCACATGTGTGTGCATTCCTGGAATGTGCCAGCCCCTGTCAGTGCCCGGGGATGGGGGGGGGCCTTGCCCGGTGTCTGTGTTCCCCTGTGCAGCAGGACATCCTGTTTGCCCCTAGAGCTCGGGTCCTGGACCCCACCTCTGACCCCTGGTCGCACCTCTGCCTGGCCACTCCCTCCCCCCGCATGGCCCCCTACTCTTCCCGCTTCGGCTCAGCTTGGCTTCCCCCAGTGCCCATGTTTCCTGGGGCTCCTTCGTGGACTGAGGGTCACCTCTGGTCTCTGGCCCTGAGCCTGTGGGTCCTTGATGAGGCTGGAGGGCAGTGAAAGGGTGCGGGGGCCGCCTGCCCAAGGCAGGGTGCTCGGGTCCGAGGACAGGATGAACCTAGCCTGATTACCCAAGGATAGCCTGGGGTGACAGGAGGGACCTGGGTGTCCACCCTAGCTCCACCTGGGCTTGTGCCCTCTGTGGCCCTTCGCCCATGCTTGAGCGTGTTCAGGTCTCAGCGCTGCCCTCCCACAGCTGGTGACCTGGGCCGTTTCCCCTCTGAGGCTCGGTCTCCTTATTTGCGACGTGGGAGGGAGCACCCAGCAAATGAGGGAACTCAGGGGTAGATGACACCGGCCACAGAGACCCGGCACCAAGGGCTTGCTGCGAGGGGCCGTCATCGTGTCACCTCCGTGCCCGCACGGCCTCTCCCTCTTCCTTCCTTGCCTGGTGACCCCGGCCCCTTCCTTCCAGGCCCTGGACCTCGTGGGGCCCCTAGACACAGGGGCAGCACCCTCAGCGGCTAGGATGTGGTCCTGGCGGGGCCCCGCAGCACTGCCCTGGCGGGGAGAGGAGGCTGCGGGGTCCCCAGGGCCGCTCTCCGTCCCCTCCCTTCCTTTGCTCCCTCCGAGTCCCTCAGGCAACTCCAGCAGGTCAGAGGCCCCTCCCACCAAGGTCAGTGTCTGCCACTGTCCATCCTCGGCCCAGAGGGAGGAGATGGGACGGTCCTTCCCCAGCCAGTCGGTGCAGCGCACTGGGCAGTGGGCCTGTGCCAGGCACTGCAATCAGACGATCGGAGGGGGCTGCTGACGAGGGCTGAGCCACAGAGCTCCAGGTCTGGGGGAATCAGGGCCCGCTGGGTGACAGGGCCAAAAAGGGCGCAGGGCCCTTTTTGGCGGAGTTGCTGGGAACCGTCACACCCCCGTGGCTAAGCGCCTCCAGGGACTCGGGGCAGCCGCCCTGGGCCCCTGCTCTAGTGAAATGCTTGGAGCGGACTGATACTTGGACAGGTCACACCCACCTCTGGGTCCACTCCTCTCCTGGGACCCATGGGCTCATTACAAAACCCTTCATCCTCCCAGGGATTCCCATCCTCTGGGTGCACATACACCCACCCGCTCATTAGTAGCTTTTAAAATGCATTTGTTGGGACTTCCCTGATGGTCCAGTGGCTAAGACTCTGCGCTCCCAATGCAGGGGGCCCGGGTTCAATCCCTGGTCAGGGAACTAGATCCCACAGGCATGCTGCAACTGAGTCCACATGTCGCAACTAAAGATCCCGCGTGCCACAACAAAGACCCGACCTGGTGCAACCGAATGTTTAATAAATAAATGAATGTTTTAAAAAATGAAAATAATAAAATGCATTTGTTAAATGTTTTCATTTTTGACCTTAATGTTTTAGTGATACATTCACATAGTTCAAAATTAAAAAGGTACAAAAAGGATATACAGTGAACGTCTCCTTATTCCCATCTCCCTGTGTCCTTCCCCAGAAACAATGAGGGTTCCTTATAGGACCCTTGAGCTTGTAAGAAGCAATATATGTGGCTATACACATGGATATATACACGGATAGTGGGCTGTATACACGGAACATCCATGGGGTAGTGACATTTCAGGCATTGGTGAAGCACCTGCTTTTGTTGGAGGGAGTTGTGTTGGGGGGGGCGGCAGTCTTTCCTGAGCCCTGTGAAAGCAGACGGTAGAGAACCTAACGCTCTTAGATTGATAGGATCCCCAAGTATTGGACTCTTAATATGTGGGAAAGAGGAATGTTGTGAAAAGTCCCGCTGTTTCTGGGGCACACTCTGTGCTGGCTCTGCACGGTGATTTATGACTTTCCTCCTTCCTAAGGATTCGGTGCAGGGGTTAAGAATTAACCTCTTATTTTATAATAACTTTAAATGGAGTATAATCTAGAAAAATATCAAATCACCATGTTGTACACCTAAAACTAATATAATATTGTAAATCAACTGTACTTCAATTAAAAGAAAAAGAATTAGCCTCTGGATTCAGACCTCTCTGGGCTGGGATCCCAGCTCTGCACCTTCCTAGCTGTGTGACTTTGGGCAGTTACTCCACCTCTCTGGGCTCTAGCTCCTGGTGTAAAATTGGGAGCATTACAGAAGAAAATGCTGATGTGCTGGATAAGGGCCTGGCCTGGGGTTTGCACTCCCTCCGAGTAGCAGTTGTTGTTATTTATATGCACTCTCTCCTTGGAGCCTTCCCTGGCAACCCCCTGAGCAAGTGTCTGCTCCATTTCCAGAAGGGATTGGGAGGTCCCAAAGGGTGAAGCAACGCGCCTAAAAACACAGATGTGGGAATTCCCTGGTGGTCCAGTGGTTTCACTGCCAAGGGCCGGGGTTCCATCCCTGGGTGGGGAACTAAGATCCCACGAGCCGAGGCGTGGCCAAAAAACAAAAACAAAAAACACAGATGTAAGTGGTGGAGTGCCCCAGGGTCCAAGTGGCCCCATGCCCGAGCCCCACCATCGTGCCTTCCTTCTCCAAAGTCTAGAAGGGCAGAGCTCCCTAGTGTCGGATGAGGAGGCGTTCCAACACCCGGACTTGAGGAACTGGTAGGCCCCGTGGTGGTTTGGGGCAGGCTCCCCCCCTCCCCTTCAGCCTTGGCCGGCTCTGCACAGCACTGGGCTTCCCACCAGAGCTCCTGCCACGTGACCTGCCTCTGTCACTGGGTGGGACTTTATGTGGAGTAAGGCTGTTTTCCTGGAAATGATGCCGTCTGGGAGAAGGGCCCGCAGGTTGCTGGACCAGGGCAGCCCCGGGTCTGAAGGGCTAGGAGCTGAAGTTGGCCATCTTGCATCACCACCGAAAGCCATTGTGAAAAGCCAGGCCCATTTAGGAAAGAGGCCAGGCCACTGGGACTGGCATGGAGATTCCCTGATGGGATCCCTCCAGGGAGCCCTCCTGCATTACACTCCTTAGAAGGACACTGGGATTAGGGTCCTGCTGCCCAGTGGGCCCTGCTCTCTCCCGAGTGGTCCCACCTCCAGCACGGGAAGTGGGCCAGGCTCATTGAGCACCAGTGGAAGCCATTTCTCCTCAGGCCTCATTTTCCCCATCTGCCAAACACAGAAAGGAGTGTGGGGTCTGACTTCCTCCTGGGAGGAAGGGAGGGGCTATTAACAAGTAGACGGCTGCCTGGGGGTTGGGGGACACTGCCTGTCGGGGTACGCCTGCTCTGATGCGTGCCCTCCTGGGAGGGGCTGGCCTAGGAGGCTGGTGCCTGCTCAGCTGTCCTGGCCATTCCATGGTCCTCAGGGGGGTCAGGAGACTCTGGCCGAGGTCAGGTGCAGCTGCCAATGACCCTGAGCAAGTGACTTCCCCTTTGGGGAAGGCTGGGTGGCAGCAGAGATCCCAGCCTGAAGGCCTCAGCTTCTGCATTCACTTACCACTCCAAGACTCAGTTTCCTCACCTGTCAACAGAGGATCCGATGGCTCTGCCCAGTGCTCTTAGTGAGTGGGACATCCCCAGGAAACAAGAGGCTCCAGGAAGGGTCCCAGGTCAGGTGACCGCCTGAGAAGTGAAGGGAGAAGCAGCGCCGTGAGAGCCAGGGTTGGGGCAGTGGGAAGTGCAAGTCATCTCACAGAGGGAAGTTGGCAGGGCCGTGAGGAGGAGCCCACCCGCGGTCAGCACCGCCCTGCCAGCCAGGCCCTCCCGGTGCCCCTTGGTCCCAGTCCCATCCCCCAGCTGGCTTTTGCACCTGCTGAGCCCTGTGCCAGAATGGGCTCCCTTCTGCCTTCCACTCCCCCTCTTCCGGGGAACTTCGGGAGGGGGAATAGAGGGAGGACGTTAAACACATACCGCCTGCATTATCCTCTGGCTGGGCTGCCAGGACTGGGTCAGCCCCTCCTGCTGCCCCACAGGGTGAGGGTGAACACTCAGTTAATTGACTGGACAAGATCGTGAAAGAGATTGGGAAATCTTTTTTTTTTTTTTTTTCCAAAGATGAAAAAGGAGTGGAGGGCAGCAAAAGCTCCCATTTCTGCATTGAAGCTTCCTAGCCCAGCAGTCAGTCCTTCCTTGTGTCTGACTTAAATGCATCAAGCTGTATTTCAGTTGATCAACATTAGGGGATAAGTAACATAGCACAAGGCTTAGTGTGTGGCTTCCAGCTCCACCGCTGACTACCACGTGACTGGAACTATCTGTGCCTCAATTTCCTCATCTGTGAAAAGGGGATAATTAAGGAGTACCCATTTCATAAGATTGTCTGATGAAATCAGTTAGTACATGCGAAGCACTTAGAACAGAGCTTGGCACCTGTCGACAAATGTCAGCTGTCTACCCAAAAGAACTGGAAGCAGGGTCTGGGAGAGAGAGTTGAGTTCCCCTGCTCACAGCAGCATTACTCACAACAGCCAAAAGGCGGCAGCAACCCAAGGGTCCATGGACAGATGAAAAGATAAACAATGAAACATTATTCAAGCTTAAAAAGGAAGGACATTCTGACACATGCCACAACATGGATGAACCTTGATGACATGATGCGAAGTTACATAAGCCAGTTACAAAAGGACAATTACCATCCCTTTGATTCCACTTATATGAGCTACTTAGAATCGTCAAGTTTATAGAGATGGAAAGTAGAATGGTGGGTGCCAGGCTAGTGGGAAGGTGAGGAGGGAGAGTTAGTGTTTAATGAGTATGGAGCTTCAGTTTTGCAAAGTGAAAAAATTCTGGCGATGGATGGTGGTGACGGTTGCATAACAATGTATAACATCATGCCACTGAACTATATATTTAAAATGGTCAAAATGGTACGTTTGGTTATGTGTATTTTACCACAATTAAAAAAAAAAGTCATCTGTCATTTCCAAGCAGAGGGAAGGCACGTGTCCTGGGCCTCCTAAGCCCTGGGTTGCATGCAAGGAGCTGACTACAGCTCCTGGCCAGGTGCTGGTGCACTTGACTTCCGGGCTGGCCTGGAGGGTCTACTGCCAGTCTGCTCCTGCGTGCTGCCCTCCCTGCCAGGTGGAACTGGCCTGCAGCCCCCCGCCCATCCCCTGGGGAGGTGGGGGATGGGAGAGCAGCTGGCCAGGGACACTCTCAACCAGCATCTGATGCTCATTTCCTGCTGAGGGTGGAATTCTTGGCTGGCCTTTGGCTCCTTCTGGAAGTGTCTGCTCTGGGGACAGTTTCCTCATCTGTCAAGAGGGGGTTAGAATAGCTCCTGCCCTATGGGCCCCACTGGCAGTCACACCCCTTGGCCCTCTATGCAGCCCTATTTTCAGAGGATTCCCCTTGAGTTGGGGGTTTCGTGTATGTGATGCTTGACCCTCATGCCTGAACTCAGGGAAAGGGGAAGTGCCTGGCGCAGCCACAGGAGGGGAGGGCAGCTTTTCCCACCCCCTGGCCGCAGCCTGGAGCTCGGTGAGGCCATGGAGAGGGCGCGCAAGTGTCCTGGCAGCTGGGGATGAGGGCGGCTGCCCAGCATCTGCCCGGTGAAGCATCCTTCCTGTTCCTGAAGACCAGGGTCTGGAGCTCTGAGGGGATGGTGGCGTCTTTGAGCCTGACACTGTCCCCTCCCCCCGTTACCCAGAGCACTTTGGATTCTCCAGCGATTTCCCAATCTGTTTGGGGTTAGAAGAAGAAGCCTGGCGGGAAGGCGTGGGGATTGCGCAATGAGGCCACAGCAGGCAGCCACGGAGGCACTGGGCCAGGACCCCTTGGTTCTTGTCCTTGTCACCCTGTCTGGCTGGATGAACTTGGGGGGAGGGGGGTTCTGGCCTCTAGTCTCCCCATCTATGCACTGGGAGCCGCTGGGATGACCCTCCCTGTCAAGGGGCACTGTGACTGTTGGTTCAGATCTGAAAAATGTCACCCCTGAGGCTACAGGGAGAGAAGGGGTGGAGCCCTTCTTACTGCAGCCGCCCCTTCCCCCCCCCCCACCCCCAGGGACAGGATCGATGTCCAAGCCCAAAACTGGCCCTTGGCCACCATTCCCAAGGAGGAAGAGGAAGTTCTCAGTTCCAAGGGGCACCCCCACCTCCCCCCTGCCTTGCCCACTTGGCCATGCCTCCCAGGCTGCAGAGGTCTGTGCCCAGTTCCCAGGGGGAGCAGGGAACAAGCGGGGAGGGGGAGGGGTGGCAAACAAAAGGGAGGGAGGAGCAGAGGCTCTATTAAGAAGCAAAAAGGAAGCTGGTGCCCAGGCGGGAAATTCCTGAGCCACAGGGTCCTTTCCAGAGGGCAGGAATTCCTAAGATGTGAAACAGGGAAGGGGTCCTCTTCACCAGCACCCCTCCGGCCCCTTGACAGAGAAACAGGGCTTAGATAGGGAAACTGAGGCCCAGAAAGGGATGTGACCTGCTCAAGGCCACGCTGAGTGCGGACAAAGCTGGGCTGAGTGAGACTCAAGCCTGAGCTGTCGGGGTCCCCATCTGGTGCCTTTAGGAGCCTGTCCTGGCCCAGCGCCGGTCCCAGAAAGGGAAAGTGCTTCAGTGGGAGTCCTACAGGCCTGGGTGTGGGTTCCGACCACCGTTTACTGCCTGCGTGCCCTCGGGCAAGTCACTCACTTTTGTGAGCCATTTCCCCGTTTTAAGCAAGACTCGATGGTGACAGCGTATGCAAGGCACCAGCACAGGTGCTTTGTCCATGGCTGACCAACCCCCGATCCCTTAGGGAGGCTCCTCCACGAAGGCCCCCTCCCATGGCTCTCTGCGGCCACAGTGATACCCAGAGCGGGAACTCTCTCTCCAGAGGGGGTGATTCTCCGCGCGGCCAGCCTCCGAGGGAGTCAGGTGGGACCGTCCCCCGCACGCCGCGGGGGGAAGGGGACTCCCCACAGTTGGGCTCAGCTGGGGTGGGTGCTGGCTCTGTGACGCGCGAAAGTGGTCCTGAGCGCGGGGGCCCCTCCCAGCCAGCCAATCGGAAGCCGTCGTCGGACAACGGGTCAGCGCCAGACCCACTCCGTCCGCCCGGGGTGCCGGTCCCGCGCCCGACACAGCCTGGCGACGCTTGGCCAGCCCAGTCACCCCGCCCGGGCTGGTGGGAGGTCGTGACCCCTTCCCCCGCTCCCCTGCTAGGCAGGCCCCGCACCGCCTGGGGGGGGGCGCGACACCGGACACGGGACACAGGCAGCCCCCGCCACGCTCTGCGTTGGCCTTCGCCCGCGGGTTTTCCGCGGAGGCGGCGGGCGGGACGGGCGGGGCGGGCGGGGGCGGAGTCTGCGTCTATTTCAGGCGGCGCCCGGCTCTGCCCAGACAGCGGCGGCCCGGCCCGGACACAGTAAGTGACCTCCGTCCGCGGTGCGTCCGTCCCCAACCTCTCCGCGCCGCTGCCCGCCCGCCCTGACCCCGAGTCTCCGGCCCGATCCCGCGAGGGAGCAGCGGCCGGAGCGACGGAGGGGACCAAGGGGGCGGGACGGAGTGCAGGTCTCTGGCAGCCCCTCTTCTAGGGAAACTGAGGCCCCCGGCCTGAGCTGCTGCGTCAGGGTGCAGAGGGTCCGGGTTAGATGCTCCCAGCAGAGGACTGCGTCCTGCAAAAAGCATCAGGGAGGGGCTCTGGGGAAAGGTGCCGGGTGTCCCTTCCTTTTGCGGTAGGAAGCGGGACTTATAGGCACAGAGGAGCTAGGCACAGGGGCCAGGGAGGCTTGGGTGGACCTCAGCCCTGACCCGGGAAGGAGTGAGGAAGTGAGGACCCGGGAAGCAGTGTGTGCCTGAGGAGAAGCTGGGGGGGCTGGGAGGACCTGAGGGGTGCCACTGTTGGGCCACAGGCTGTGGCCACAGGGTATGACTCGGAGCACTCCCCTTCCTGTCTCAGTGTGCCCAGCTGCGAGCCCGGCCTTAAAGGATCCCTCTCCTGCCCTCTTCTGCTGTATCCGGGCGCCAGGGTTAGCCTGACAGACACTGGGACACATGACGCAGACCCTTACTGAGGCCTGGCTAGGGGCCAGCATGTGTCTGAGTGGTTTCCTCACATCCTTTCAGCAGCACTATGAGGTGGGGTCCTCATCCCCATTTCCCAGATGGGGAGACTAAGGCCTATGAAGGAAGGGTGGAGTCTGGTCCACACCCTAGTGGGTGGTACAGCTAAGCCCACAGTTGTTCTCTTTCTACTGCACCAGCTGCCTCAGAGTCAAGGCCTGGGACGTGGGCCAAGGGGGCTGCTGCAGGACCCTGAAGGGTGAGGAGAGTTTGTGCCACAGAGGCGAGGAGGCAGCGATGCCATGCGGGGACCTGCAGGAGCCAGGTCTGGAGGTTGGGTAGAGCCTAGCACGTGTGGGGACGGAGGAGGTGGGGGGCAGTGAGGGCAGAAGGGAGGCCAGCGGGTCAGATGGCCCTCTCCCTCACCCCAGCGGGGGGCAGAGGTGGGGCCTGGGGGCCCAGGGTGGCGCTGAGCAGCCCCAGCCAGCCGGCCAGACCAGCTCCTGTGGGTGCCTGGCATGAAAATGGGATGGATTGGGAGGGAAGCTGGGGCAAGGGGTCGGCAGGGCGGAAATGCCCAGTGGCCTTGCACCTGGGGACCCTGGCTTTGGGGCTCCCCAGAGTACCCCCTGCTTGCTTCTGGAGTGGAACTCTCAGGCCAAATGGCACAGGGGACGCAGCGGAGAGCCAGCAGTGTAGGACTCTGCCCAGGCACCTGGTGAAACCAGTGGGAGTGGGAGAAAGCCCGGCTTCCTGGCCACTGAGTGGCTCTGGTCAAGCTCGGGGGTGTGGGACGAGTCCCTGGGCGGATGCGAGAGGAGGCTGGGCCAATGGGGAGGCAGTAGGGGTTGTAGAAAGTCTGACAGGCCTAATCCCACCCCGCCTCCTGCTGCCTCAATTTCTCTCCCTGGATGATTGGATCACCCCAGCTGCCTTGCAGGCCCGTTGCAGGGGCGAACTGAAAGTCATTGTTTTGTATGAGTCACGACGACTTGGTGTGTTTACTCTTGGGTGGTGGGGCAGGCACTGTGGTTATGGGTCACCCCAGTTACCAGGGAGGCCCAGCCCTGCCCCGCTCCCTCCTTTGGGGTCAGCCGTGTTCCCCTCCACCAGCCCACAATGGTCAAGGCGCTGGGGAGGGTGTTGCCCCTCTGAATGCAGCTCGCGAGGTGTTGGGGGCCACGAGGCAGGGGTGCCCGGAGCAAGGTGATCTGAGTTCCAAGCCCAAGCTGTTGACCATTGGGGCATTTTAAGCCTCTCTGAGCTAGTTGTGTGAGATGAGGAAAATAACACGCCTCTTGGAAGGGAGTGCGGAAGTGACGGGATGGGCACTCAGGAAGCGCCCAGAAGGTGGACGCTTTTGTGATGATGATGTCACCCCATTTGGGAGCAGGCAGGGTGCATGGAGCCGGGAAGCTTGGGTTTCCAGTCTGAGTTGCCGTGTGACCTCAGACAGCCCTGTGCCTCATTGGGGCCCTTGTCCCTACTGACATGGGAAAGACCCCCTGAAGTTTGAGGGGGCACTATGGTTTCTGTAGACTTGAGCCCCAAGGTCATGATGGGGGTCAGGCCCTGCCTACCTTGTGGTCCCAGCCGGAGCAGCCGTGTTTCTGCTCAGAGCGTTCCTCTGTGACCCCAAAGCTGCACGAGTCAAGAGAAGAACAGGCAAAATGGAGGACGGGGCTGGGGCTGGATTCCCGCCTCGGCCCAGCCTCTCGTGCTCTGTGACTTTTCTGGACCTTGGTTCTCGCTCTGTGCCATGGGACAGCGGCCCGTGCTCTGCCTGCTCCCCCAGGGTCTCGTGGGATCCGGGGTGTTTCTCATGCCCCGCAGTCCCTTCTCCCTGCCCAGAGGGTGGGCTGTCAAGGAAGGATTTGCCAAAATGAAGTGAGGGCCCCCTTCCGTCTGGAATGCCTCCCAACCCCAGCTTCCTCCCTGCCTCGGCAGTTCTCGGAGGGGCGGTGGGTACTGAGGAACTGGTGTCCAGGGAGAGAGTTGAGTTGTTGGTGCCCATCTGGGCCAGGAGAAGGCCAGAGTCTGGTGGTCATACGGGTGAAAACACATCAACCTGGCTGTGTACCTGGGCCGGGGAGCCGGGAGCCAGGCCCATCCCCTGGTGACCGCTGACCCTTTCATTCCCTCCCCTTGCCAACCCGCAGGCCTGAGCCGGCGTGATGCTGAAGACGACCTTCCAAGGCTTTCCGGGCCAGCAGCCTGCGCCAGGGGCCCTTGACTTCCCCGGAAGCCCCCAGAAGTTGCCCTTCGCCTCGGAGGCGGAGTCAGAAGCCTCCATGTCGGAGGCCTCCTCCGAGGACCTGGTGCCACCCCTGGAGGCCGAGGAAGCCCCAGACAGGGATGGAGAAGAGGCTGCGAAGAAGAAGAAGAAGAAGAAGAAGTCCAAAGGCCTGGCCAACATGTTTAGCGTCTTCACCAAAGGGAGGAAGAAGAAGAGTCAGCCCAGCTCAGCAGAGACAGAGGGCGACTCTGAGCCCCGGCCCCGGCCGGCTGGCCGGCCGCCCACAGGTAGGCAGGGGCCCCAGGTCCCAGCCGGGCAGGGTCTGGGCAGGATGGGGGCTCACTGGAGTGGATGCCCCACTCAGCCAGGACAGAGAGGGCGGGGAAGGTGGGCGCGGAGGTGTCTCCCTTGCCGCCTTTCCCCTGCGCGCCCCGATCTCAGGGGCTGGGAGCGGGCGGAGGGGTCCTCGGGCTTGTCTGGGACGTCGACTCGCCTCCTCGGGCGCCTCACCTCACCTTCTGAGGTCTCGGCCCACGGGAGGCGACTGGTGGGTGTCGGAGCCCCGGGCCGCGCTAACGTCGGGTCCTGGCCGCAGTGGAGGAGCTCAAGGCCGACCTGGAGCACGGGCGGCTGGAGGCGGCGGGGCCGCTGCTGGCGCTGGAGCGGGAGCTGCAGGCGGCGGCGGCGGCGGGCGGCATGAGCGACGAGGAGCTGCTGCGGCGCCAGAGCAAGGTGGAGGCGCTGTACGTGCTGCTGCGCGACCAGGTGCTCGGCCTGCTGCGCCGGCCGCTGGAGGCGGCGCCGGAGCGGCTGCGCCAGGCGCTGGCCGTGCTGGCCGAGCAGGAGCGCGAGGACCGCGCGGCGGCGGCGGCGGCGGGGGGCGGCGGCGGGGCCCGCGCCCTCGGCGCTGGCGGCCACGCGGCCCCGGCGCTGGCTGCAGCTGTGGCGGCGCGGCGTGGCGCAGGCGGCCGAGGAGCGCCTGGGCCAGCGGCCGGCCACGGCTGCCGAGGGCCGCACGGAGGCCGAGCGCGCCTTCCTGCACATGGGCCGCACCATGAAGGAGGACCTGGAGGCCGTGGTGGAGCGGCTGAAGCCGCTGTTCCCCGCCGAGTTCGCCGTGGTGGCGGCCTACGCCCAGAGCTACCACGAGCACTTCGCGGCGCACCTGGCGGACTTGGCGCAGTTCGAGCTGAGCGAACGCGACACCTACGTGCTGCTGCTCTGGGTGCAGAACCTCTACCCCAAGTGAGCGGCTGGGCGGCCGGGCGCCCGGGTGCTGGGCGGGGCCCCAGGGGCAGGGAGGCCGCTCTGCAGGGGCTGTCACCGCGTGCAGGGAGTCCCAGGTGGGAGAACGGCACAGATGGGCTTGGACTCAAGGGGGCAGGGCCTGGGCTGGGTCTACTTTGCCCTTGGAGTCCTTAGTCTCTTGGGCCTCGGCCCCATTTCACAGTTGGGGAAACTGAGGCACAGAGAATGGCAGGGACTTCATCATTCATTCATGAGTTCCCAGTCTGGGGAGGGCATGAAGCAGCGCCCATCCAGAGCAAGAAGGGGTGTGGCAGGGGAGCCCGGAGGAGGGGGCCCTGACCTCGCCTGGGTCAGCCCGGGAAGCCAGCTCGGAAAGCCAGCTCGGAAGAGGTGGCGCAGACTTCTGCCTGCCACAGGAGTTTGCTGCTCTGGGGCAGCTCACAGTCTAATAGAAGTCAGGCAGTCAGGCAGGGGAGGAAAGAGGAGGACAGGCCAGTAAGAAGGCAGAGGGAGCGTGGTGTTCCCGGCAAAGGGAGTCATCTTCCAGGGCCTGAGGCTGAGCTGTGAAGCATTCTGGGAGCAGTGTGGAGCTCGTCAGTGTTTGGATTATCCAGCAGGCCCTTGGGGGCACCCCCAGGCAGGACAGGGAGCAGGGGCAGGGTGGGGCCGCTGGGCCTGCTGGAAAGATCCCCATTGTGCAGAGTCATTCAGTGAGGCCACGCAGAGCTGGGTTCTGGCCACCGAGGCCTGGAGCTCCTCAGTTTGGGAGGCTCGCTCTGCCAGTGGAGGATACCTGGTTACCAGCTAGGTACCGCCTCAGGCATCCCCTCATTTCCCCAGACCTCTGGATCTCTGGGCATGCTGGTCGTTCACACAAGCTGGGTGGGAGAAACTTATACTGCAGCGTGGAAGTGACCAGGGCACGAGAGGCCAGGGGTTCCTATAGGGACTGGCCCCGGCACCTAGTGTAAAGCCCACAGAAAGCCTGGAGGTGTAGCCCGTGTGAGTGATGTCCGAGCATCTCGGGGACACATCTGGGTGGCCAGTGGTCTCGGTTGGTGCTGGTGGGTCAGCCTCCCGCGGGGGCCGGAGGAAGGGCCGGGGGGGAGTGGTGGGTGAGGAGTTGGCAGGGCATAGGGAAATTGGCACAGGGCAGGGGTTACGGGAGGGTCAGGGCGGCTCTGAACCTGTTCCTTCTTGCTTGTCCTGACTCACCAGGAAATGCCAGGCACTCGCACCTCTCACCCTCAGCCTTCCTGTCCCAGTGACCCCAGGGGATTTTAGCCTGGGACCCACTGGGGTCACTGCAGCAGGAAACTGAGGCCAGCCGGGCATGGAGCCCCGAGGGGGGAGTCCAGGGTGGCTCTGTGGAGGCCTGTGTGGCCAGAAGTGCGGGGAGCAAAGGGACACAGTGCATCCAGGCTGGGGGAGGGGCAGAGAGGGCCATTCTTGAGCCTCCAGGCAGACCAAGGTCCCTGAGGAAGTGCCAGGGCTGGGCAGTCCCCAGGGGGCTCTGGGACCCAACAGAGGTGCCACGGGGATGGGTGGATCTGCCTCCACAGAGCAGTTCAGGGTGGTGCGGGAACAGCCTTCCTGCTTGGACTGGCCCACCTCTGGGGGCAGCAGACCCGGCTGGGGGGGGAAGGGGCCACAGGGCTAGTGGATGCCCAAGGCCAGCAGAGCTGGAGTGTGGCGGGGGACGGGTGAGAAGGAGGCAGAGGGTAAGGAGTTGCATTCTATCTGTGTGAGAGCGGGGAGCCCTTAGAGCCGGGAGATCAGACCTGAGAGGCGGTACTGCCTGTTGGGTGGAGGAGGGATTGTTGGAGGTGAGGGCAGAAGCGGGGAGCCCTGCAGCGAGCCAGGCGAGAGAGGGTGGTGGCTGGGCAGTGGGGTGCCTCTAGCGGGGTAGCTTGAGGCTCACCAGTTTCGGGGCAGTATTTTGGAGCAGGAGCAGATGGGGGTGAGAGAGTAAAAGGAGGCACGATGATTCCATGGTTTGGGGCCTGAATGAAACTGAGCAAATGGAGGACCCATCACATGAGATGGGGAAGCAGGGATGGGATTCGGTGGAGGGAAGGCAGCTGAGTTCTGGGCCTGCTAGAGGCTGAGGCTGAGGAGGAGGGCTCTTGCCTGAGGGGTGGCGTGAGTTTTCCTCATGCCAGCCCCCTCTGCCCACAGTGACATCATCAACAGCCCCAAGCTGGCCGGCGAGCTGCAAGGAGTCAGGCTTGGGAGCCTCCTGTCCCCCAAGCAGATCCGGCTGCTGGAGGCCACGTTCCTCTCCAATGAGGTGGTGAGTCCAGCGCCAGCGCCAGAGCCGGGGCAAAGGAGGGGCGGGAAGGAAGCGGAGGGGGGGCCGGGGCAGACAGGACGTGGCAGGGAGCCTGACAGGCACGTCCACGTGGGCTTCGCTTCGCGCTCCCCTGACCAGCCCCTCCTCCCCCAAGGACAGCGTGAAGGAGCTGATGGCCCGCGCCCTGGAGCTGGAGTCGCAGCGCTGGAGCCAGGATGTGGCCCCCCAGAGGCTGGACGGCCGCTGCCACAGTGAGCTGGCCATCGACGTCATCCAGGTAGCACGGGCTGCCCCTCGCGCGCTAGTGCGCCAGTGCGGGGTACCGAGCCCACGTCCTCGCGTGCAGACACACGCTCGCCCCTGAGCACAGCCCCCCTTTTCCATGTCTCACCAACCCCCACGCCCGGCCCCGCCCCAGCCCTAGGCCAGGTGGGCTCCTGCTCAGTTCACCTCACCCCTGCAGATCATCTCCCAGGGCCAGGCCAAGGCCGAGAGCATCACCCTTGACCTGGGCACGCAGATAAAGCACATGCTGTTGGTGGAGCTGGCTGCGTTCCTCAAGAGGTGGGTGATGGCCCGTGCGCGCACAGGAAGGGGTCCCTGCGGCCACTCCTCTCAGTGCCCCCGCCCCTCCCTCGTGCCCCAGGTGGGGAGCCAAGCTAGATCAGTGCCCCCTCCCTCCCCCTAGGGTGTCTGTCATTATGAGCAGGAGTCCTCATCCCCCTGTACCACCCCCCTGGGTGCTCAGAGCCTCAGGCAATCTGACCACCTGCTCTCAGCAAAGCTCCCAGCAGAGCAGCCCCCAGCTGCAAAGAAGACGCCCCATGAGGGACTGAGACACTGGCCTCCCCATCAGGGGACGCCCCAGTCTGCACCCTCACAGTTCTCTTGGCTGGCTCCCTCCCCCTCCTCTGAGGACTCCTGCGTGGCCCACGCCTCCAGTCTTCCAGCTCTAGAGGGGGCCTGGGGGAAGGAGGGAGGCAGCAGAGCGGGGTGGACACCCTCTTCAGGAGCTGTGCAGGGGCCCTGGCCCCACTGGCCTGAGCACGTGAAGCCAGTTACAAGTTCCATCGGGGCTAGGGGCCCCGCCCTGTGCTGCGGGGAGCCCGTATGTAAACCCAGGCGGGCTGCTCCTGTCCCGGTGTTCGTGCTGGCCCCGCATGTTCCCTTTCGGGTTTCACCAGCTACCAGCGTGCCTTTGATGAATTTCTGGAGAGGTGCAAACAGCTGAGAAATTACAGGGCCAATGTCATCGCCAACATCAACAACTGCCTCTCCTTCCGGTGAGGGCACTGGGCGGGGTTTGTGGGAGCAGGAATCACTGGGGCTGCCTGCCTGTGAGAGAGAGAGAGGGTAGCTGGAAGGCGGCCGGGAGGTGCCTGGGATGGGGGAGGGGGGCGGGAGGAGCAGCTTCAGCAGAGATGTTGAATTAAAACGAGCAGGTCCGTAAGGAAATGCCGGGGCCTGTGGTGGCGGCAGCGGTGGCAGCAGCAGTGAACGTTTATCTAGTGCTGGTGGGTCAAGCACTCGTGCAACTGATTTACTTTATTTTATTTTATCCTTATGACAACCCTATTAGGTAGGTACAGTGATCACGTCCATTAAGCAGATGAGCAAAGTGAGCTGTGGAGAGGCCGTCAGTTAGAAGAGGATGTGGTGTTACGTGTGTGCTGGGGGTGGGAAGGCTGGGCCCTGCCTAGGCAGCATGGGTGGGATGACTTGGACCTGTGCCCACGGGGAATGGGGAGCCAGTGAGGGTTCTAGAGTAATGGTTTAGGAAGATTTGCCTCAGGCTGACGGGCTCTCTGGGCAGGACTGGTGTGATCTCCCTGCCTCCCATGTCCTTCCAGGATGTTCGTGGACCAGAAGTGGCAGATACCACAGGACCTCCCGAGCCACCTGCTGAGCCCCCTGAATGAGCTCAAGAGTCATGGCGTTGATACCCTGCTCCAGAACCTGTTTGGGGTCCTGAAGGTAGCTGGCGCCTCCTGCCGCGTGTCACATGCTGAGTCTAGTGCTGGGGGAGGGCGAGGAGGGCCAGGGAGGGGGCTGGGCAGGGAGGATGGCAGAAGCAAAGGGCTGGCATGTGGAAGGCGTGGTGTGAGGCCAGCTGTAGCGAGGCTGGTGGCGCCCAGGTGATGGGGCCATGGCGGGCCCTTGGCCTCACTCCCAGCGCTTCAGCCCGGGGCTTGACCTCAGAGGGCCGCCCAGGGCCCTCGGGTGCAGACAGGAAGCTTCAGTGCCCGTCCCTTAGACGCTACCCAGTCCTCAAGTTTGCATGTACTTTTCCTGCGACTCCCCCAGACCCTCCTGCCCACGCCCTGTCCCCGTGCCTAACTGCCAGCTGCGATGCTTAGAGCCTTTGGCAGCCATCACCACGTCTGCTGTGGGCCGAGAAATCCACGGAAACCCTTTAGCGCCTTTAGCAGAGGATGAGGCAGGGGTCCCAGGAAAGGAAGAGGAGGAACTCCCTGCCTGCCCTCCATGGGAACCCGCCCTGGCCTCAATGCCCAGCAGCTGTGGGTGGCCAGGCGGTGACCCTGGATGACTTGGCCAGGTCCTCACAGGCCCAGCCAAGCACAAGGCTTTGTTTATGCAGGAATTTATTTATTTAAGGAGGGCGGCCAGTGGAAAAGGCCTCAGGGCAGGCAGATGGCAGCTGGTCGGCCTCTGAGAAGGGTGTGCAGACCGCGCCTCCAGTCCCTGCCTGTCAGCAGGGAGACCACACCTCCAGTCCCTGCCTGTCAGCAGGGAGACCACGCCTCCAGTCCCTGCCTGTGAGCAGGGCCCGAGCGCTCCCTGGCTTCCCTGGGTGTCCTTAGCATCCCCGGCCCCTGTCCTGGGCCCCGTGTGTCCGTGTGTGTCTGTGTGTGCATGTTTCTGCGGCTGGCCCTTCCTCTGCAGGGCGTGGCCAGACATCCTGCTTCTCTCCTTTCGCAGCCGCTGTTCAAGAGGTTCACGCAGACCCGCTGGGCGGCCCCCACGCAGACCCTGGAGGAAATTATCTCCGTGGTGGGCGAGAGGCTGCCCGAGTTCTCTGAACTGCAGGACTGTTTCCGGGAGGTAAGGGGTTGCTGAGCTGGTGGCGGGAGCCGGGGGGGTGGGTGGTGGTGGTCTGGACACGCATGCACACACGCGCACACACACGGATGCGCTCCTCTGCTCTGGCATCCGCCTCTCCCTGGACCCTGGCTTCGAAGCTTCGAGGGAGGTGGTGAGTTCCCTGTCTGTTGGCTCACGTGACCCTGCCCACTCGCCCACCCAGGAGCTCATGGAGGTTGTACACCTGCACCTGGTGAAGGAGTACATCATCCGCCTCAGCAAGCGGCGCCTGGTCCTCAACACGGCAGAGAAGCAGCAGCAGCTGGCGGGGCACATCCGGGCCAACGCCGAGCTCATCCAGCACTTCTGCGCTCAGAACGTAAGCCCCCGCCCGCCCCTCCCAGCTCCCGCTTCCATAGGCTGCCCTCCTGCTCCAAGCTCCTCATGGGCCAGGACCGCCCCTCTGGGCCCCTCCAAACCCAATCAGGTCGGACCTGAGCCTCTCTGGGCCCCTGGGTGGCCTCCGGGGCACGGACAGCCTCCCTCCAACCAGGCCTGTGCCTGCAGGGCTCCCCGGCAACCTGGCTGCATCGTGCCCTTCCCACGCTCGCGGAGATTATTCGCCTGCAAGACCCCAGTGCCATCAAGATCGAGGTGGCCACGTACGCCACCTGGTACCCTGACTTCAGGTGAGAACAGGGGCACCAGAGGACCGGGGCAGGCAGCATGGCCCTGATGTACCCGACTGTGGTCAGGGCCTGGTGGAGCCGGAATGAGTCCCTCCAGGGTGGGTAGAGCTCAGGTACCGGCCACCGTGATGCAGTCCCTTTGCTGAGTGCTGTGTGCCGGCCGCCCTGCCCTGATCTTTACAGTGACTGTTCACTCAGTCCTTACTGCCACCCTGTGAGGCTGACACTCTTCATCCCCGTTTACAGATGAGACCTGGGGAGCTTAAGGAATGTGTCCGGGGTAACACAGCTAGTCAGTGGTAGAGCTAAGACGACAAAGCCAGGGGTTCTGGCTCCACAGCCCACA
Organism: Balaenoptera acutorostrata; assembly: GCF_949987535.1. Classification (NCBI taxonomy): domain Eukaryota; kingdom Metazoa; phylum Chordata; class Mammalia; order Artiodactyla; family Balaenopteridae; genus Balaenoptera; species Balaenoptera acutorostrata. Next base: position 181,362,648 of record NC_080066.1, read on the forward strand.
TTCTTAGCCTTTATGAAACTGTCCCTCAGAGGGGGATCAGAGAGACCAGGGACCTGCTGGAGGCCATGGCGAGTCAGTAGTGAAGCTGGGGTCCACCACTCAGCCTAGGGGCCCTCAGGGGCGTGACCTGTGCCCTGGGTCCTAGTACCCCTGTTCCGGAGTGGAGGCTTAGCCCCTGGCTGCCTGAGGATCTGGTGAGTCAGGGAGATTGATTCTATGGGCTGAGTCCCCTGATACTGTCAGACTGTTCCAGTTATGAGATACGAGTTGGACGGTCCCAGCATAGCCTAGTGCAGCCACTGGCTGATCCACTCCACCTACTCACCTACCCATCCCCTCACTTACACACTCAGCCATCCATCTCCCCACTCATACCAGCACCTAGTTACCCATCTGCTACCCCATCTTATATCCGTCCATCTGGTCACCTGCCCATCGACTCATCTGTCCATCCATTGATCCATCCACCCATCCACCCCCCTATTCATCCACCCTTCCACCTATCCATCCATCTATCCATTCATCCACTGATCTGTCCATCCATCTATCCACCCACCCAACCATCCACCCATCCCACCAACAGTTATTGAGTGGTCTCCTACTAGGTACTGGGCTCTGTTTTAGGTACCAGAATGCAATGAAGTACAAAACGGACCAGGTCTTCGTTCTCCCTCATGTTACTTACAGTCTGTTTAAGGTTAGCAATGATGAGGTAATCAGGCAAAGGAGTACAATGGCAAGTTTTAAAGATTGTTTAACCAGGGTTGTGAATGACAGGAGGTGATGACTTTAGAGGTGTGAAAGCCTCTCAGGGGAGGTGACGTTTTAGCTGAGAGCTAAAGGGTGAGAAGAAGCTGGTGAGCTCAGGAGCGTGGGGAAGAGCATTCCAGGAGGGACAGCCAGCGCAAAGGTCCCAGCTGGGCGGGAGCTTGGCGCACTCTGGAGACGCACGGTGGCCAGTGCCGCTGGAGCTCAGTGGGCAAAGGAGAGTGTGTGGGGGGTGCCGCTCGTGGGCAGGGGGTTGGCTGCAGCGCCCTGTGGCTCTGGCCCAGAGTCTGGGGAGCTGGCAGGGGTGTGAGCAGGGGTGTTGGCGGGCGGGCTGGACTGATAGGATACTCTCTTTGCCAGCAAAGGCCACCTGAGTGCCATCCTGGCCGTCAAGGGGAATCTGTCCAGCAGTGAAGTCAGGAGCATCCGGACCATCCTAGACATCAACACTGGGGCGCACGAGCCCTCGAAGTCCCTATTTTCACTTATAAAGGTTGGTTAGCTGTTTCTGCGGCCTGACCTGCTTGTGAGCTCCTGGCGAGCATCGGATGCCACCCCATTTGGGGGCCGTTCAGACCAGCACCAGCTTCACAGCCCCACACGGCCTCTCACGGGCGTCCTGCCTTCTGCTGCTGCTTCTGACCAGCCCTGGCCTAGGCGCAGGTCCCTGGGCCGCGGGAACTGGACAGGCCCTGGCTTGTTTACCCCTCCCGTGGCGGGGGGCAGCTATGGGAAGCCAAGGAGGCCACACATGAGGAGCTCCCTGTAGATGACAGTGGATCTTGCACGTGCTGAAGGAGGGGGCCAGGAGGGGGAGTGGCCAGGGGACAGATCTCCGGGGTCACCGCCTGTCTGTGGAGTCCTTCCAGCCTGGGTCTCGGCACCTCCCCAGCTCCTGGGTGGGGGCCTGAGCCTCACCCCTCCTGCCTCCTCTGGTCCAGGGCTGTGTTGAGCTGGGCTCACCCAGGGCGTGGAATGGAAGGCAGAACTGGAGGCGAGAAAAGGGAAGGATGAGCTCTCATCTGGGACCTGGAAAGGGGCCTGTGGGGTCACATGGCAAGCTGGGGCGGGGCTGGCATCAGAGCCCCTGCAGCTCAGCCCCTGACCCTTCTCTGCTTCCCCACGGGTTTCCCCTGAGGATGGGTCCAGGAGGGGCAAGGACCTCCTGGGTTTTCTCGGCCTCCGCCTTCCCCCACATGGAGACAGGCCCAGGGGTGCCTCCACGGGTCCCCCCCTGGAAATCAGGCTGAGGTCTGGGCAGGGCAAGCTTGACCTCTGACTCCTTGGCCTCTGGATTAGTTTCCTATTGCCACTTCAACAAACTTCCACAAGCTTAGTAGCTTAAAACAAGAACTCTTTTTCAGTTGTGGAGGTCAGAAGTCTCACATGGGTCTAGTGGGCTTAAGCCAAGGTGTCAGCCGGGCTGGTTCCTTCTGGACGCTCTGGCGGGGCATTTCCTTGCCTTTTCCTGTTTTTAGAGGCCGGCCTCCCCTATTTCTTGGCTAGTGGCCCCCTTCCATCTCCAAAGCCAGCCATGGCCGGTCGATCTCTTTTTCACATCTCAGTACCCCTCTCCTGCCTCCATCTTCCTTCCTTAAGGACCCCAGTGATGACCTTTGACCCACCCAGACAATGACCTTTGACCTACCCAGACAATCCAGGATCCTCTTCTGATGTTAAGTTCAGCTGATTAGCAACCTTAATTCCACCTGACCGCTTAACTCCTCTTTGCCTTGGAACCTGACGTAGTCACAGGTCCAGGGATGAGGACGTGGGCATCTTTGCGGGGGGGGGGCCGTTATTTTGCCTACCACAGCCTCCACCCATCGCCCTTGTCCTACCCCAGGAAAACATGGGTTCAGTTACCCTCCTTGGCCTCTGCTTACCCCAGAGGCTCTCGGCAGTCAGACTTAGGCACGACTCCACCTCGCCTGCGCCTCTGGGCACGCCGTGATGGGGTTTGCAGCCAGCTCTCTTGGGTTTGTGCTGCCTCTTTCCAGGTACTGTGGCCAGAAACTGGCCCGTGTAAATGGTGCACAAAGGCCTGTGTACATTTGTAGGAGTTAGCGTGTTTGATGTTATTATTATTATTATTGATAGTACTGCTTTTGTATGTGTTTTTTTATAACATGATCTTGGTTTTTATAGCTTGATATAAAGCTGATTTCAAAAGTGGCTGTGGAGTGATTTATTTGGGGAGCAAGGACGGGCCATCAGTGGCTTTCTCAGCCTCCTGGGGTCTGGCAGACCCTGTGCCCCCAGGTTCTGTGTCAAATCCCCAATGACCCCGGCCCCCCCCAGTGCCTCCTGCCCCCTTCTTACCTGTGAGCGTGAGCTTTGGGAGGGTGTGCTTTGGGGCAAGGCCCCTCACTTCACCCTTCAGTTCCCTCACCTGTAAAGGGTGATCAAGACCCTGTCCAGCCTCCCCACAGTCCTTTACTGAGGAGGGGGCAGGCGGAGCCTCCAGACAATCATTTCAGCTCCATGCACAGGGCCCAGTGGGAACTGACTCTCATATTTCTGGAATTGACCTTGAAGGCTACAGCTGTGAACAGAGCTGACCCCAGCTGTCCTCTGCATCCCCATCCTGGCCCAGGATTGGGGGAAGGGCAGAGTCCCTGGGAGGGAAAGGGGAACCTGGGTGAACACATTCCACAGAGCTGAGGGGGGGGCCCAAGGGAGCCAAGGGTGGGTGGAGTCTGGAGTCTGGCAGGAAAGGCCTGGATGGGGAGGGAAGGTCCTTTCAGATGAGATGGGGGTGGGGTGGACCCACCAAGCAGTGTTGAGCAAGGAGGGGAGGGGAGGGGACAGTGGCGACTGGGGACGCCGTGTGTTTGGGCTCCGAGTGCGTGCGGGGTCCTGGGCGTGTTGAGCCTCGCAGCACGTGGTGGGAGTGGCCGTGGGTCCCCCCAGCTCCTCCCGCAGAGTACGGGGTGAGGGAGCAGGAGGGAAGGGGGTTGCACAAGGAGACGAGAAAGGAGCTGAGGACCAGATGGAAAGTTTAAAATCAATCCAGGCAGACATTAATGGACCAAAGAGGATGGATTGGAGCCCAAAAGTGCCGAGGTGCTGAGACCCCCAGTCTCGCAGCAGCGGGGTGGGCCGGGGTCCGAGGAGAATAGAGGCAGCCCGAGGCAGGCACCCTGGGGTGGGTGGGGGCAGGGCCAGGTCAACTCCAGCGCAGGAAGGGCCACCCCCCGCGGGGCAGGCGAAGGGCAAAGAGAAGAGGACGTGGCAGTCGCAGTTAGGGACACATTACTGTTCCTGCAGGAGGCGTAGAGATGTAAGAGGTCCCGCCAGGGTCGCCAGCTTGGGCCGCCTACTTCAGTAACTTCCCGGTAGCCGCAGGAAAATTCCTTTCAGGGGAGGATTTGCCCCAGAGTTGGGGAGTGAGTCACTGGGCAGAGGGGGCAGAGGGCAGAGCCTGGACGGGGGCCCCAAGACCCGGCTCCCCATCCAGGCTCCTGTTCACTGGAAGGGAGGCCACGGTCGATGGTGGGACAAGCATGGGTGGGACCCTCCAGCCCTTGCCCCACCCCTGCTGGGGGCCGGGGGCGGGGCGGGGGGGGGGGAAGCTGGCCAAGGCCGGGAAAGAACAGGGAGCAAGTAAGTAAACAGTCCAGGCCCAAGTGCAGGGGGAGATGGGGAGGGAGTGATGCCGCAGTTACAGGGCGGAGGGCCAGCTCTCGCTGCGGCCATGGGGAGTGCTCACTGAGGAGGGGACCACGCGTGGTGACGCATTTGCACAGACGGGAAAGGGGCAGTGCGGGACGGGGACAGCCTGGCCACGCCAGGAGGTGGGAACTGGGAGGGGCTCAGGTTTTAGGGAAAGAAAGAGCTCAAGGGCTGGGGTGGCCGAGAGTGGGCAGTGGAGTGAGACACACCCAGAGAAGCAGGAGGGGATCCGGGGGCCTTCACTGGGCCTGGGAGTTGGGGTTCACTCCAGCTGTAAAGGGAAAGTACTGGAGGACTTGGAAGAGGCAATTTGCTGTGATGTGTGACTTGGAAAGGCCTTGCTGGCTGCTGCAGGGAGAGTGGGGGGCAGCGGGGAGGCCAGGAGAGCCCTTAAGGGGTGCTGGGGTGCCTGGGGAGAGACAGCTTGGTCTGTGAGCGCTGTGATTGGAGGGAGATGAGCCTGGCTAGGGGCAGGATGCGGGGGAAGAGCCATCCCCATCCCAGCCGGGGACCTGGGGGCCTCTTCGCAGCCAGGGGAGGCCTGGGAGGAGACAGGAGCTCCCTGGGGGAGAAATCTGGGGAGTTAAGTTTGAAAGATGTGCAGAAAGCGAGGGTGGCTCATTAGACTGTCCAAACCTCAAGCGTATGGGTGACAACAGTGTCTGGCGAGGCTGACGGCCACCAGGCATTCTCCTCACTGCTCTGGGAGTGTGATTTCACAGCCCCTGTGGAGGGCCATTCAGCAAGATCAGTGAAGCCCACAAATATTCCTGTGAACCAGCCATCCCACTTCTAGAAGTGAATCTTATCAACACTCCAACATCCATGCAAAATGACACAGGGATCAGGACAGTCGCTTCCATTGTAGCAGCAAAGTGTTGGAAACTCCCTGCATGTCCATCAACAGACACTGGGGAAATATTTGCAGTGCGCCCAGACAATGGAGTACCATTCGGCCAGAAAAGAAAATGAGGAAGTTCTCTTGGTTGTGATTTGAAAATTGTCCCAACATATAATGTTGAGGAAAAAAAGCACAATGCAGAACAGTTGGTGGTGTTCCACCATCGAAAAAAACAAAAGTAGGAAAAGATAGACATTCGTGTCTGCCTGTGTGTGCATTAAGGCAGCCTGGAAGAACACACCAGGAACTAAGAATGGTTGTTGGTGAGTGCGTGCGCACAAGTGCGTGTGCACGGGTTGGTGGGGGGGAAGGAGAGGAGGGGAGGGGGAGGGGAAGGGGAGGGAGACAGAAGTTGGGGAGGAGATATTTCATGGTGTGTCCTGTTTTAATTTTTTCATTATTGAGCTATGTGAACGTGTTATACATGTTGTAATCTAACCTTTCATTGAGATGCTGGAGGTTCCAGGAGAGAGGAGACTTGGGATTCTCTGGTGTGGGATCATCCAGTGAAGCTGAGTGCCCTTGAAGTGGGTTCATCAGCAGCCTGAGATTTTCTCCAGCCAAGTTCAGTGCTCAAGTGCCAGCCTGGAGTCACAGAGTTGGGTTTAACCGAGAACATGGTTTGGGTCAGGCGATCACACCAGGGGGTGAGCAGAGCTGAGGTGTGAGGGATTCCCCCAGGAGAGGTTAGAGCAGTGAACATGGGGTCTCAGCTGGCAGGAGGCTGGTGGGCGTGTGAGATGGGGAGGGGCTGTGAAAAGGTGCTGGGTCAGAAGATGGGGTCCCAGGGGGCTGGGGTGCTGTCGCAGGGGTGAGTGGGTGGGTGTGGGGATAGGAGGACAGTTGAGGTCGTGTTACGGCTGCAGTTACCCGTGAAGACGCAGCGGGGGTGAGGCTCTGAGACAGCGTGGCTGAGGCTGTGGGGAGCCGAGGGCTCCAGGAACCGGGAGGCAGATGTGGATGCTGACCACGTGGTGGAGGGGCAGCAGGCAGGGGCTGGCGTCCCCTGAGAACGCCAGGGAGAGGCCCAGAGGTGAGCAGACCACAGCAGCATCGAGGGAAGTGGAGACGGCTTGCTTGCCGCCTAAGTGGGCACGGACCAGCCTCAGCCCCTGGCTTCTGCCCATCATTGTAGGGCGGTAAACAGTCCTTGGATTTAGTGGATGGATCAGGCTTGTGCTGGAGCCTCCCCTGGGAGGGCTGCATGGGGGTGACCCCAGGAAGGAGGGAGCCTTGGTGCTCCAATCCTCTGAGCCTTCCAGGTGGGCGCCGCGGATGCCGAACCTGCATTAAGGACTGCGGTGAATCAGGTGGCCTGTGCTCCTGTACGGACAGTTATTTCCCTGCAGAGACACCCTGAGGGCCTGGGACAGAGCGAAAGGGTCAGGAGGACGCAGGGATGGTCAGCTAAGATCTCCACTACTCTGACTCTGCTTCTGGTGGATGGGGGGATGGTCCGATAGTTTAGGTCTGGCCCTGAGGCTGGACCCACAGCCTCTCTTGTCCGGATGGCCCTGGGCCCTGAACTGTGGAAGTTTCTGGGTTGAGGAGGATGGCTGGGACAGCTGGGGCCTCTCATCTCCCATGAGGCTGTCCTGAGCTTGTTTACACAATGGTGGGAAGGCTCCTGCAGCAATAGAGGGCAGCCTGGTGCACAAGCACTTCCTCTTTCTTTTATTACTATTTTTAAAATTGAAATATAGTTGATTTATAATGTTGTGCCGGACTTCCCTGGTGGCACAGTGGTTAAGAGTCCGCCTGCCAGTTCAGGGGACACAGGTTCGAGCCCTGGTCCAGGAAGATCCCACATGCCGCGGAGACACTAAGCCCGTGAGCCACAACTACTGAGCCTGTGCTCTAGAGCCCGCAAGCCACAACTACTGAGCCTGTGAGCCACAACTACTGAGCCTGCGCTCTAGAGCCTGCGAGCCACAACTACTGAAGCCCGCGCGCCTAGAGCCCGCGCTCCGCAACAAGAGAAGCCACCGCAATGAGAAGCCCGCACACCACAACGGAGAGCAACCCCACTCGCCGCAACTAGAGAAAGCCCGCGCGCAGCAATGAAGACCCAATGCAGCCAAAAGATAAATTAACTAATTAAAAGAAAAATAATGTGTGGCCAATGTCTGCTGCACAGCAGAGTGACTCAGTTATACACCTATATACTTACATTCTTTTTTTATATTCTTCCATTATGGTTTACCACAGGTTATTGAGTATAGTTCCCTGTGTTATACAAAAGATAGACATTCTCAACCATGAATTCTATTTTGTCTTTTTTTAAAAATGTTTTTGGCTGCACCACTCAGCATGCGGGATCTTAGCTCCCCAACCAGGGATCGAACCTGCGCCCCCTGCAGTGGAAGCGTGGAGTCTTAACCACTGGACCGCCAGGGAAGGCCCCACTTTTTCTGCTTGTGTCACATTTGCTAAGGTCCCAGTGGTCAAAGGCAGTCACATGACCAAGTCCAGATTCAAGGGCTGGAGAAACCGGCTCCCTTTTGATAGGAGAAGCTGAATGTTGGGGCCATTTCCCCCTACAATCTACCCTCTGACTACAATTATTATATTCCTCCCTCATGAAAAACATGTTCACCCCCATCCCAAGATCTCCCGAAGTCTCATACTATCATGGATCAGGCTGTCTGTCTGTGATCCCGTGATCCTGTGAACGCAGATGGGCTTCTCAAGTACAGCTCCTTGGGTGGAGCAACTCTTGACCCAGAGTCTTGTGAACTGTAAAGACTAGTTAGACGCCCTACGCGCAACACAGAGGAGAGGATGACGTCAGTTAGCAACGCCATGCACAAAAGGAGGGGCCGGAGGCAACTCTGAAGGGCAGCCTCTGTGTGCTGCCCGACCCCCTCTTCCGGGAGAGGGTGGCTATTCCCTGGGGTGCCCTTGAGCACCCATCCTTCTCCCCAGCTCTGGACGCCACCACCTCTCCTCCGCTCCTGGCTCTGCCCTCTGAGCGTCCCTCTGCCATAACAACGGCCCACGCTCGTAGCTGAGCACCTTTCTGGTCGTTGCATCATTCAGGGTCCAATCAAGAGGTGGAAACCACACAGTCATTGGGACGGGGAACATGTAAAGCAGGACGGCAGCAGAGCATTGGAGTGACAGAGACTGGCTACTGAGGATGAGGAGAGCTCTCACCGCGCAGGCGCAGCGGGCACTGCTGAGGGCTGAGGCCCAGTTCCGAGGAAGGAGCAAATCTGGAAGCGTCCCCTCACCTCCACACCGGCACTGGGACCGGACTCAGGCCTCAGTGGAGAGGAGGCAGCCCCGGTGAGGTGCTCTGCCTGCAGAACTTGCTGGAAAGTCACTCCCTGGGATGCCAGGTGAGCCACGCACCGGCAGGTGCCGTGCTCAGAGCTTGCTGCAAAGCCACCTCAGGAGGTGGCAGAGGAAGCAGTCCACGGAGAGCTGTGCCAGGTGGCAGCCAACAAGCAGTTTGAACCAGAAGACCCCTTCGCACTTCACTGTCCCTCCAGCGCCCTCTACTGACGAAGCTTAGCACTCTGCAAGGGAGAAAATTCCAGAATCCCCAAGCAGGGCAATGAAAGAGGAGTTTGGGGCTGGGGGCTGGGCGGGCAGTAGATTGCCGATGGGCAATCAGCTTCCAAACACACCTTCTGCACGTACTTAACCTTCCATAAACATTTCCACTCAACACAAGACACCTATCCTTCCTGCAAGTGAAGGTGCTCACTCTCCAGAATGAGGAGATGCAGTCCCAAGAGTCACCGTATCCCTGGCTGGCTGTGCTTATTATTCCTCAAATTTAGTCACGGCCCACTGGATAGTCTGTTACTTGAACTCTGAATTGTAAAGTTAACCTCCAACAAATTGCACGTACAATCACAATGTCAAGGGGAGAAAAGAGGGAAATGGTTTGCATGTGCAAACAAACGCATTAAACAAGCAAAGAGAATCAGGCAAAGGTACCACGGCCCTTGTTTCTGTAAGAGCTGTGGAGAGCTTATAGAGAGGCCCTGCGGTGTCTTTGGCTTCCTTCTCTCATTACTCATCCTTCTTTCCTTACCCAGCTTGGATTTTCCCCACCCTCAGCCAGAACCTCAGCTGGCCGGGGATGTTTACATGATGAAATGACCTGAATGAAGATTCCCAAGGGGTCTGAGTCCCCAGCTATGCTGCCCTGCTATGGTTGATGTGGTTTTCCGTTAACCCTTCCTGTTGGTCATGGAAATTGTCAGAAGAGCTGCAGAGAATGCCCTGCTCTGCAGACCCACCCTCCTGTGCTTACTGCAAAGCAGCAATGCAGTTTCCCCCCAGTGATCAGAATTGGTCACTCCAGCCACAGAGCAATTCCTTGCTGGCTTTTTGCTTCCATGCATAACGAGCCCCAAAGGGCTAGGTGGTAGTATTGTCTTTCAATTTAATGAAGCCTCTGTGTGTCCCCAGGCCGCAGTATGCCCCACCCTGGGGACTGAGACCCTCAAATCAGCAGAGCTCAATGTTGGGTATAAGAGTGAGAGGGCTCGGCACAACACTTCTTGGTCCCTGGACCAGTGCATTGTGGCCACGGCGGAAACAGACCCATGTAACTGTCTCTGATCCAAACATATAAAGAAGCCTGTGAAACAGAGCCTCATCCGTCCTGGATGTTGTCTCCCAACTGGCACCATAACTGAAACTTTACTAAGTCGCTCAGCCTTTCAATCAGGCCAGCCACTTCCAGGTGATCAGGTATGCAGTAAGACCAGTGAATTCTATGGCCGGGAGCCCACACTGATGCATTTCCTCGGCTGTGAAATGAGTTCCTTGGCTTCAGAAGCAATGCAGCGTGGAAGCCATGATGGTAAATAAGGCATTTCATGAGTCTGTCAGTCATGGTGCTGACAGAAGCGCTGTGGGCAAGAAAGCCAAATCCATGTCCAGAATGCATCTATTCCAGGGAGGCTGAATCATGGCCCCTTCGTGATGGAAGAGGTCCAATGTAATCAACCTGCTACCAGGCAGCTGGCCGCTGTCCACAGGGAATGGTGCCACCAAGAGCTAAGTGCTGACCTCCAGCTGTTGTCAGATAAGGCACTCAGCAGTAGCCAGAGCTGCCTGGTAAGAGGAAGTCTGTGTTGTTGACCCCGTGCATAGCCTCCATCCCTGTCACCAGAGCTGCTTTGTTCGTGGGTCCATTGAGGAAGCACTGGGGTGGCTGGAGAAAGAGGCTCTTATGGGTAGAATTGTGTTCTTCCCCCCTGCCTTCATATTGAAATCCTAGTGCCCAATACCTGAGAAAGTGACCTCATTTAAAGACAGGATCTTTACAGAAGTAATCAAGTTAAAATGACATCATTAGGGTGGATCCTAGTCCAATATCACTGCTGACCTTATAGAAAGGGGAGATTTGGACACACACACACACACACACACACACACACACAAAATGCCATGTGAAGATGAAAGCAGAGATTGGGGTGATGCTTCTACAAGCCAAGGAACACCAAAGATTCCCAGGGAACCTCCAGAAGCTAGGTGAGAAGCATGGAACAGATTTCTTCTCACAGCCCTCAGAAGGAAGCCAACAACTTGATCTTGGACTTGTAGCGTCCAGAACTGTGAAACATACATTTCTGTTGTTCAAGCCACCCAGTTTGTGGTGCTTCGTTAAGGAAACCCTAACAAACTATTACAGAGGCTGACTGTCACCACTACAGTGCTTCATTCTTTCACCTGATTAATAAGTGTCTTCCGAAGTGAATGCCCTTTGATAGGTATTCATACCACACACAAATCTCTGTCTGTACCCACTCTGAGAGATGGTCTGTCTACACACTTCTTCCCCAGATTTTCTTGTCACCAAACTCCCAATTCTGTTTGGGGTCCATCCAGTCAAACTGTTAGCAACTGTCTAAATGAGCGTAGATCTGCCCTTTAGCCATCTCTCACTCTAGACATAGTGGAAAACCAATTGTATCTCTGTGGAATATATTATAGCAGAGAGCAGGAGAATTTACATAGTTATGAGGCAACGTTATTAAGGTATACTGTTGACCCTGCCAGGTAAAAGCAAACTGTTTCTGGTGGTCCTTGAAAATTAGTACAGAGAAAAAGCTATTAGCTAGGCCAGTAGCTACATACCTAGTGCCAGGGCCATTTTGATTTGCCCCAGCAAACTTACTACATCTGGGACAGCAGATACAAGTGGAGTCACCACCTAATCACATATTGCAGTTCACAGTCATTCTCCAAGATCCACGCAACATCTGCACCGGCTAAGCTGGCGAGTTAGATGTATCGGACTGTATTAGGCATTCCCATTCCTGCTTCTTTCAAGTCTTCAGTGGTGGCATTAATCTCTGCAATTACCCAGGGACACAATCGGGGCCAGGACTAGGATGAAGCAGTGAGGCACCAGGGCACAAAATTTAAGGAAGTGCTCTTCTAAGGATCATGCAAATACCAAGCCTTCACTTAAAACTTGTGCCCTAGTTGCCTCACTCCTAAAGCAACACCCACTCCCAGGGTTACACAAGCAAAGTGTTGGAAATTAACACATGCACCCACCATTGGTGGAACTGTAGCTTAGCACAAAATTTCTGGAGGGCATTTGAATATTTATTTTTAAAAATGTAATTCCAAGGTTTCAAAATTATCTTGTAACTTTTCATAAATTTGTTCTGTCTTGTGAATTTTTTCAAATTTCATTTTATATTTTTATTTACAGACTAACAATGTAAATATTGTTCAAGAAAGTCAAATACCAGTTCTAGGCTTATAATTAAAAAGTCAATTCTCTGCCCCCTGCCACCAACACCACCCCAGGCAGCCCCTTGCACTCTACCCATGGATTCTGCACACACCCCCCTTTTTTTTTGTGGCCATGCTGCATGGCATGCGGGATCTTAGTTCTCTGACCAGGGATCGCACCAGAACCCGTGCCCCCTGCAGTGGAAGTGCGCAGTCTTAACCACTTGACTGCCAGGGAATTCCCTGGTCCTCTTTCTTGATTTTTAGCTTTAAATGTTCTCTATTGAGCTGTTATCATATAGGTCTTGAACAATTCTTTTTAAACTTATTACTAGGCTTTTCATGGTTTTAACCAATATTGTGAATCAGACCTTTTCCCATAAAAATTATCTTATGAGGTCCTGGGCATAAAGTGTTAACCTACTGAGTTTTGTACATTTGTCTTGTAATCAGTGACCTTACCAGATTGTGTTATTTGTTCTAAAAGGCTTTTAGTTTCTTTGATTTTCTGGCTGAACAATACTATCATTTGGGGGCATTGTACACGTATATGTGCATTGTTTTATATCTGTATAAAATACACACACCTTGGAGAGGATCCTGGGAAGATGGCAGAAGAGGAAGCACCAGGGATCTATGTCCCCACCTAGACAACAATCACATGGACAGAGACTGTCTGATGTAACTATTTTGGGCCTCTGGAGTCTGTTGAAGGCTTGCAAATTGTAGGGGAATACTTGGATGATAAATTTTGATTGCTGATTAATTTTGGTGAATTTCAGCTCCTAGCACAGTAGCAGCTACCCATCCCCCACCCCCAGCCATGTGGCAGGCAGCTTTTTTTTTTTATATTGGAGTATAGTTGATTAACAATGTTGTGCTAGTTTCACATGTACAGCAAAGTGATTCAGTTATATATACACATGTATTTATTCTTTTTCAAATTCTTTTCCCATTTAGGTTATTACAGAATACTGAGCAGAGTTCCCTGTGTTATACAGTAGGTCCTTGTTGGTTATCTATTTTTTTTTTAATTATTTTATTTTATTTATTTTTGGCTGCATTGGGTCTTGGTTGCTGCATGTGGGCTTTTGGCGAGCGGGGGCTACTCTTCGTTGCAGTACGTGGGCTTCTCATTGTGGTGGCTTCTCTTGTTGCAGAGCACAGGCACTAGGGCATGCAGGTTTCAGTAGTTGTGGCACATGGGCTCCGTAGTTGTGGCTTGCGGGCTCCAGCGCGCAGGCTCAGCAGTTGTGACACACGGGCTTAGTTGCTCCGTGGCATGTGGGATCTTCCCGGACCAGGGTTCGAACCCGTTTCCCCTGCCTTGGCAGGTGGATTCTTAACCACTGCGCCACCAGGGAAGCCCTGGTTATCTATTTTAAATATAGCAGTGTGCACATGTCAATCCCAAACTCCCAATCTATCCCTCCCTCCACTTCCCCACTGGTAACCATAAGTTCATTCTCTAAGTCTGTGAGTCTCTTTGTTTTGTAAAGAAGTTCATTTGTATTATTTTTTTTAAGATTCCACATATAAGAGATATCATATGATATTTGTCTTTCTCTGTCTGACTTACTTCACTTAGTATGATAATCTCCAGGTCCATCCATGTTGCTGCAAATGGCATTATTTCATTCTTTTAATGGCTGAGTAATATTCCATTATATATATGTACCACATCTTCTTTATCCATTCATCTGTCAGACATTTAGGTTGCTTCCATGTCTTGGCTATTGTAAACAGTGCTTCAGTGAATATTGGGGAGCATGTATACTTTCTAACCAAGTTTTTCTCCAGATATATGCCCAGGAGTGGGATTGCTGGATCATACGGTAGCTCTATTTTTAATTTTTTAAGGAACCTCCATACTGTTCTCCACAGTGGCCATACCAATTTACATTCCCACCAACAGTGTAGGAGAGTTCCCTTTTCTCCACACCCTCTTCAGCATTTATTGTTTTTAGATTTTTTGATGATGGCCATTCTGACTGGTGTGAGGTTATATCTCATTGTAGCTTTGATTTGCATTTCTCTAATAATTAGCGACATTGAACATTTTTTCATGTGCCTCTTGGCCATCTGTTTATCTTCTTTGGAGAAATATCTATTTAGGTCTTCTGTCCATTTTTTTTTAAAATAGATCTTTACTGGAGTGTAATTGCGTCACAATACTGTGTTAGTTTCTGTTGCACAACAAAGCGAATCAGCCATATGCATACACATGTCCCCATATCCCCTCCCTCTTGAGCCTCCCTCCCATCCTCCCTATCCCACCCACCTAGGTCATTGCAAAGCACCGAGCCGATCTCCGTGTGCTATGCTGCTGCTGTTTGTAAATTTTGGAGATTAATCTTTTGTCTGTTGTGTCACTTGGAAATAGTTTCTCCCATTCTGTGGGTTCTCTTTTTGTTTTGTTTATGGTTTCCTTTGCTGTGCAAAAGCTTTTGAGTTTCATTAGGTTCCGTTTTTTAATTTTTGTTTTTATTTCCATTGCTCTGGGAGATGGATTGAAAAAGATCTTGCTGCGATTTATGTCAGAGAGTGCTCTGCCTATGTTTTCCTCTAGGGATTTTACAGTATCCGGTCTCAAATTTACGTCTTTAATCCATTTTGAGTTTATTTTTATGTGTGGTGTTAAAGAGTGTTCTAATTTCAATTTTTTACGTGTAGCTGTCCAGTTTTCCCAGCACCATTTATTTATTTATTTTTAAAATTTATTTATTTATTTATTTATTGACTGAGTTGGGTCTTTGCTGCTGCACACAGGCTTTCTCTAGTTGCAGCAAGGGGGGCTACTCTTCATTGTGGTGTGGGCTTCTCACTGTTGTGGCTTCTCTTGTTGCCAAGCATGGGCTCTAGGAGTGTGGGCTCAGTAGTTGTGGTGCACGGCTTAGTTGCTCCATGGCATGTGGGATCTTCCCAGACTGGGGCTCGAACCCATGTCCCCTGCATTGGCAGGCAGATTCTTAACCACTGTGCCACGAGGGAAGCCCCACCCAGCACTATTTATTGAAGAGACTGTCTCCATTATTCTACAGTCATGCCTCCTTTGTCATAGATTAATTGAACATAGGTGTATGGTTTCATTTCTGGGCTTTCTATCCTGTTCCATTGATCTATATTTCTGTTTTTGTGCCAGTACCATACTGTTTTGATGACTGCAGCTTTGTAGTATAGTCTGAAGTCAGGGCATTTGATTCCTCCAACTCTGTTTTTCTTTCTCAAGATTGCTTTGGCTATTCGGGGTCTTCTGTATCTTCATACAAATTTTAAGATTTTTTTTTTTGCTTTAGTTCTGTGAAAAATGCTATTGGTAATTTGATAGGGGTTGCATTGAAACTGTAGATTGCCTTGGGTAGTATAGTCATTTTGACAATATTGATTCTTCTAATCCAAGAACATGGTATATCTTTCCATCTGTTTGTGTCATCTTCGATTTCTTTCATCAGCGTCTTATAGTTTATGGAGTACAGGTCTTTCGTCTCCTTAGGTAGGCTTATTCCTAGGTATTGTATTCTTTTTGATGCAGTGGTAAAGGGGATTGTTTCTTTAATTTCTCTTTCTGATCTTTCGTTGTTAGTGTATAGAAATGCAACAGATTTCTGTGTATTAATTTTGTATCCTGCCACTTTTCTGAATTCATTGATGAGCTCTGGTAGTTTTCTGGTAGCATCTTTAGGATTTTCTAAAGTGGTCTGCAAACAGTGACAGTTTTACTTCTTCTTTTCCAGTTTGGATTCCTTTTATTTCTTTTTCTTCTCTGATTGCTGTGGCTAGGACTTCCAAAACTATGTCGAATAACATAGTGGACATCCTTGTCTTGTTCCTGATCTTAGAGGAAATGCTTTCAGCTTTTCACCTTCAGTATGATGTTAGCTGTAGGTTTGTCATATATGGCCTTTATTATGTTGAGGTATGTTCTTTCTATGCCCACTTTCTGGAGAGTTTTTATCATAAATGGGTGTTGATTTTTGTCAAAAGCTTTTTCTGCATCTATTGAGATGATCATATTTTTTTTTCAACATCTTTATTGGAGTATAATTGCTTTACAGTGTTGTGTTAGTTTCTGCTGCATAACAAATTGAATCAGCTATATGCATATGTATATCCCCATATCCCCTCCCTCTTGTGTCTCCCTCCCACCCTCCTTATCCCACCTCTCTAGGTGGTCGCAAAGCACCGAGCTGATCTCCCTGTGCTATGTGGCTGCTTCCCACTAGCTATCTATTTTACATTTGGTAGTGTATATATGTCCATGCCACTCTCTCACTTTGTCCCAGCTTACCCTTCCCCCTCCCCATGTCCTCAAGTCCATTCTCTATGTCTGTGTCTTTATTCCTGTCCTGACCCTAGGTTCTTCATAACCTTTTTTTTTTTTTAAGATTCCATACATATGTGTTAGCATACGGTATTTGTTTTTCTCTTTCTGACTTACTTCACTCTGTATGACAGACTCTAGGTCCATCCACCTCACTACAAATAACTCAATTTCGTTTCTTTTTATTGCTGAGTAATATTCCATTATATATGGGCCACATCTTCTTTATTCATTCATCTGTCGATGGACACTTAGGTTTCTTCCTTGTCCTGGCTATTATAAATAGAGCTGCAATGAACATTGTGGTACACGACTCTTTTTGAATTATGGTTTTCTCAGGGTATATGCCCAGTAGTGGGATTGCTGGGTCATATGGTAGTTCTATTTTTAGTTTTTTAAGGAACCTCCATACTGTTCTCCATAGTGGCTGTATCAACTTACATTCTCACCAACAGTGCAAGAGGGTTCCCTTTTCTCCACACCCTCTCCAGCATTTATTGTTTGTAGATTTTTTGATGATGGCCATTCTGACCAGTGTGAGGTGATACCTCATTGTAGTTTTGATTTGCATTTCTCTAATTATTAGTGATGTTGAGCATCCTTTCATGTGTTTGTTGGCAATCTGTATATCTTCTTGGGAGAAATGTCTATTTAGGTCTTGTGCTCATTTTTGGATTGGGTTGTTTGTTTTTTTGATATTGAGCTGCATGAGCTGCTTGTATATTTTGGAGATTAATCCTTTGTCAGTGATCATATGGTTTTTATTCTTCAATTTGTTGATGTGGTGTATCATGCTGATTGATTTGCAGATATCGAAAAATCCTTGTATCCCTGAGATAAATCCCACTTAATCATGGTGTATAATCCTTTTAATGTATTGTTGGTTTCGGATTGCTAGTATTTTGTTGAGGATGTTTGCGTCTATGTTCATCAGTGATATTGGTCTGTGATTTTTTTTGTGTGTGGTATCTTTGTCTGGTTTTCATATGAGGGTGATGGGGGACTCATAGAATGAGTTTGGGAGTATTCCTTCCTCTGCAATTTTTTGGAATATTTTCAGAAGGATAGGTGCTAACTCTTCTCTAAATGTTTGATAGAATTCTCCTGTGAAGCCATCTGGTCCTGGACTTTTGTTTGTTGGGAGTTTTTAAATCACTCTTTCAATTTCAGTACTTGTGATTGGTCTGTTCATATCTGTTTAAATTTAAAGTAATTATTGATATGTATGTTCTTATTGCCATTTTGTTAGTTGTTTTGGATTTGTTTTTCTAGGTCTTTTTTCTTCCCTTCCTCTTTTGTTCTCTTCTCTTGTGATCTGATGACTAATTTTAGTGTTGTGTTTTGATTCCTTTTTCTCTTTTGTGTGTGTATCTATGGTAGATTTTTGTTCTGTGGTTACCATGAGGTTTTTGTTTTTGTTTTTTAACATCTTTATTGGAGTATAATTGCTTTACAGTGGTGTGTTAGTTTCTGCTTTATAACAAAGTGAGTCAGCTATACATATACATATATCCCCATATCTCCTCCCTCTTACATCTCCCTCCCACCCTCCCTGCTTGTAAATTTTGGAGATTAATCCTTTGTCAGCTGCTTTGTTTGCAAATATTTTCTCCCATTCTGAGGGTTGTCTTTTCATCTTGTTTATGGCTTCCTTTGCTGTGCAAAAGCTTTTAAGTTTCATTAGGTCCCATTTATTTTTTTTTGTTGTTTTTATTTCCATTTCTCTAGGAAGTGGGTCAAAAAGGATCTTGCTGTAATTTATGTCATAGAGTGTTCTGCCTATGTTTTCCTCTAAGAGTTTTATAATGTCTGGCCTTACATTTAGGTCTTTAATCCATTTTGAGTTTATTTTTTTGTATGGTGTTAGGGAGTTTTCTAATTTCATTCTTTTACATGTAGCTGTCCAGTTTTCCCAGCACCACTTATTGAAGAGGCTGTCTTTTCTCCATTGTATATTCTTGCCTCGTTATCAAAAATAAGGTGACCATATGTGCATGGGTTTATCTCTGGGCTTTCTATCCTGTTCCATTGATCTATATATCTGTTTTTGTGCCAGTACCATATTGTCTTGATTACTGTAGTTTTGTAATATAGTCTGAAGTCTGGGAGCCTGATTCCTCCAGCTCCGTTTGTCTTTCTCAAGATTGCTTTGGCTATTCGCGGTCTTTGTGTTTCCATACAAATTGTGAAATTTTTTGTTCTAGTTCTGTGAAAAATGCCATTGGTAGTTTGATAGGGATTGCATTGAATCTGTAGATTGCTTTGGGTAATATAGTCATTTTCACAATGTTGATTCTTCCAATCCAAGAACATACCATGAGGTTTCGATATAGCAATATATTTAAACAAGATTGTTTTAAGTTGCGGTCTTTTAATTTCAAATGCATTTCCAGTATCCTGCATTTGTGTTCTCCTCTTCACACAATTTCTGGTTTTGATATTATATTTGTGTGTGGATGATTTCCTACCTTTACTGTGTGTTTGCCTTGACCATTGAGATTTTCCATTTGTAATTTTCTTGTTTCTAGTTGTGGCCTTTTCTTTTCCACTTAGAGAAGCTCCTTTAGCGTTTGTTGCAAAGCTGGTCTGGTGGTGCTGAATTCCCTTAGCTTTTGCTTGCCTGTAAAGTTTTTGATTTCTCCATCAAATCTGAATGAGAGCTTGCTGGGTAGAGTATTCTTGGTTGTAGTTTCCTCCCTTTCATCACTTTAAATATATCATGTCACTCCCTCCTGGCCAGAAGAGTTTCTGCTGAGAAATCAGCTGATAACCTTATGGGAGTTCCCTGATATGTTATTTGCTGTTTTTCCCTTGTTGCTTTTAATATTCTTTGTTTTTAATTTTTGCCAATTTGATTACTATGTGTCTTGGCATGTTCCTCCTTGGGTTTATCCTGCACTTCCTGGACTTCGGTGACGGTTTCCTTTCCCATATTAGGGAATTTTTCAGCTATTATCTCCTCAAATATTTTCTCAGGTCCTTTCTCTCTCTCTTCTCCTTCTGGGACCCCTATAATGTGAATGTTGATGCATTTAATGTTGTCCCAGAAGTCTCTTAGACTGTCTTCATTTCTTTTCATCCTTTTTTCTTTATTCCATTCTGCGGCAGTGATTTCTACCATTCCGTCTTCCAGGTCACTTCTCTGTTCTGCCCCACTCATTCTGCTATTGATTCTTTCTAGTGTATTTTTCATTTCAGTTATTGTGTTGTTCATCTCTGTTTGTCTGTTCTTTAGTTCTTCCAGGTCTTTGTCAAACATTTCTTGCATCTTCTCAATCCTTGCCTCCATTATTTTTCCGAGTTCCTGTATCATCTTCACTGTCATTATTCTGAATTCTTTTTCTGGAAGGTTGCCTATCTCCACTTAATTGTTCTTCTGGGGTTTTATCTTGTTACTTAATCTGGGATGTATTCCTCTGCTGTTTCATTTCGTCTAACTTTCTGTGATTGCAGTTTCTGTTCCACAGGCTGCAAGATTGTAGTTCTTCCTGTTTCTGCTGTCTGCCCTCTGGTGGATGAGGCTGTCTAAGAGGCTTGTGCAGGCTTCCTGATGGGAGATGCTGGTGGTGGGTGGAGTTTGGTCTTGTCCCTCTGGTGGGCAAGACTTTAAGCCGCTTGTCTGCTGATGGGTGGGGCTGTGTTCCCACCCTGTTCATTGTTTGGCCTGAGGCTTCCCAGCCCTGGAGCCTACAGGCTGTTGGGTGGGGTTAATGGCAGCTTCCAGGAGGGCTCATGCCAGTGGGTACTCCCCAGAAGTGCTGCTGCCAGCGTCTTTGCCCCTCCAGTGAGCCATAGCCACCCCCCACCTCTACAGGAGACCCTCCAATACCAGCAGGTGGTCTGGCCCACTTTCTTATGGGGCACTGCTTTTTTCCCCTGGGTCCGGTGTGCACAGGTCTTGTGCGTGCCCTCCAAGGGTGGAGTTTCTGTTTCTCCCAGTCCTGTAATCCCTGTGATCAAACCACGCTGGCCTTCAAAGCCATATTCTCTGGGGGCTCCTCCTCCCATTGCCAGACCCCCAGGCTGGGAAGCCTGGCAGGCAGCTATTTACATGTTCTTGGAGCAGCCCACACATAGCATGTGGGAGCTAGGGTGGGAAAAAAGGACTCTGCCCTCCAAATATTGGGAATTTGTGCCCTCATCACTGACTGCTGTGTCTGATCACAGAGGTGCAGACAAAGAGGTGGCAGCTATTGTTGTTGCACTCCCACCTCCCCATTGTTGGAAGACCCTCTCCCACTAGCTGAAGTGACTTGCAGGGGATTTAAAGGGCCATTGCCCTTCCCCCCCCTTCAGTTTTGCTTTTTCCCCTTTTGGGAACCAGAGTAGGGCATTCAAAAACAACTGCATGTATGGGGGAAATTAGTAAGTGACAGTGCATATCCAGGAAAGACTCAGAAAGACATTATGTTTACATCTCAGGCTAATCCTCAGCACAGAGACAGCCTACAACAATAAAAATAAAAAATAAAAACAATAACAAAAAACAGCAAACCCTGGGGAAGTAGGACAATCTGATTTCCAGAGTTACTACATTGAAATGTCCAGTGTTCAACCAAATAATCACAAGACATACAAAGAAACAGGAAGATATGGCTCATTCAAAGGAAAAAATAAACCAACAGAAACTGTCCCTGAAAAATATCTGATAGAAGATAAACTAGACAAAGACTTTAAAATAATTGCCTTAAAGAAGCGCAGAGAACTAAAGGAAGATGTAATGAAAGTCAAGAAAATGATGTGTAAACAAATTGAAAATATCAATAAAGAGAAAACCTAAAAAGAATCATCTCCCCCCAAAATTCTGGAGCTGAAAAGTACAATAAATGAAATGAGAAAGAAAGTAGAGGGATTCAAAGTCAGATTTGAGCAGGCAGAAGAAAGAACCAGTGAACTTGAAGGTAGGACAATAGAAATTATTGAGGCTGAGGAACACAAAGAAAACAGATTGAAAACAAAGTGAACTGAGCCTAAGGGACCTGTGGGACACCATCGAATAGACCAACATACACATCATAAGAGTCCCAGAGGGAAGAGAGAGAGTATACTTGAAGAAATGATGGCTGAGAACTTCCCAAATTTGATGAAAGTCATGACTATAAACATCCAAGAAGCTCAACAAACTCCAGGTAAGATGAACTCAGAGACTCACACCATGGCACATTATAATCAAACTTTCAAAAGACAAAGACAAAGAAAGAATTCTGAAAGTAGCAAGAGAGAAATGAATACAAGGGATTTTCAGTAAGATCATCAGCAGATTTCTCATCAGAAATTATGGAAGCCAGAAGACAGTGGGCCAATATATGCAAATACTAAAATTAAAAAACCTGTGAACCAAGAATCCTATATCCAGCAAACTGTCCTTCAAAAGTGAGAGAGAAATGAACATGTTCCCAGATAAACAAAAATTGAGAGACTCTATGACCACTAGACCTGACCTGCAAGAAATGCCCAGAAGAGTTATCCAAGATGAAATGAAAAGGCATTGGACAGTAACTTGAAGCCGTATGGAGAAATAAACATCTCGATAAAGGTAAATACATGGGCAATTACAAAAGTTAGTATTATTGTAACAATGGTTTGTGACTGTACTTTTGCTTGTTTTCTGCATGATTAAGAGATTAACACATTTAAAGAAAAAAAAATTACTAGTATAAAGCTAGTATCACTGTAACTTTGGTTTGTAACTCCAAATCTTGTTTTGTACATAATTTAGGAGAATAATGAATTTAAAAGAATTATTGATTTATGTTTTGGGAAACACAAGTGTAGTGTAAGTACCTAAATTAAGCTTTTGATTGTAGTGTAAATGCTGAGACATCCATTTCAAATAAACATATTGCCATCTGTTTGAAAAAGCTACTACCAAAACAAACAGTTAAGGAACTAGGCCACCCGCACTCAAGAAGTTCCGCTTTCAGAACACTGTGGGAAACCTAGAAAACTGACAACTTGGTAGAAAACTACACCCTAACTCTTGTTCTTATGTTTCAATGATGAGTGACCCACAAAACCCCAGACACCATCTTTGGACCCCAATAAGGGCAAAGCCACAGGTCCTCTTTCTCTGTCTCTCTTTCTCTCCCACAATCTCACTGTGTGGCCCTCAGATGTGCTGTGCACCCTCCAGGACCTGTGAGTAATAAAGCTTGTTCCTCAAACTTCCCTGATGGGTTTTTGCTGAAGTGCATGCATCCTGCAATCATACTAAGAAACACAAGATCAGCCCAGCCACAACATTTGTCCTGATGGCAGAAATGCCTGTGTTGCTCACTATGAGTAACACAGGCCCAGGCCAGTGCCTCAGACATTCCCAGCCAAGAGCGTTCCCCTCAATAGGCTGGGACTGACACAACAGTAATCTTTAAAGATGTAATTTTGTGATACTGACCATGAAAGAGGTGAGGACAGCTGTAAAGGAGCAGAGTTTTATATGTTATTGAAGTTAAGCTGGAAGAAATTTAAATTTGGGTGTTATAGGGATTTCCCTGGTGGCACAGTGGTTAAGAATCTGCCTGCCAGGGACTTCCCTGGTGGCACAGTGGTTAAGAATCCGCCTGCCAATGCAGGGGACATGGGTTCGAGCCCTGGTCCGGGAAGATCCCACATGCTGCGGAGCAACTAAGCCCGTGCACCACAACTACTGAAGCCCGTGCTTCTAGAGCCCCTGCTCTGCAACAAGAGAAGCCACCACAATGAGAAGCCCATGCACCGCAACAAAGAGTAGCCCACACACACTGCAACTAGAGAAAGCCCACACACAGCAACAAAGACCCAATGCAGCCAAAAATAAATCAAAATTAATTAAATTAATTAATTAAATGAATGAATTAATTAATTAAATTTGGCTGTTATAACTTTAGGATGTTAAATGTAATCCCCATGGTAACCACAAAGAAACTACCTTTAAAATATACACAAAAGGAAATGAGAAAAGAATGTAAATATTTCACTATAAAAAATCAGCTAATCACAAAAGAAGACAATAGTGCAGGAAATGATGGACAAAAAAGCTATGAGACATATAGAAAATAAACAGCACACTGACAGATGTAAGCCTCTCCTTATCAGTAATTACTTTAAATGTAAATGGATTAAACTGTCCAATCAAAAGACAGAGACTATCAGGATGGATAAAAACACATGATCCAACTATATATCACCTACAAGAGACTCACCTGAGATCCAAAGACACAAACAGATTGAAAGTGAAAGGATAGAAAGAGATATTCCATGCAAATAGTAACCAAAAGAGAGTGGGGGGGGGGGCCTATACTAATGTCAGACAAAATAGATTTTAAATCAATAAAGTTTACTAGAGACAAAGAAAGACAGTATATGTTAATAAAGTTTCAATACAGCAAGAAGGTATAAGAATTATAAACATTTACACATCTAGTGACAGACCATCAAAATATACAAAGCAACAATTGATAGCATTGAAGGGAGACATAGACAGTTCTACAATAATAGTTGGAGACTTCAATACCCCACTCACAATAATGGATGAAACTGCCAGACAGAAGATAAGTAAGGAAACAGAGGCCTTAAACAACACAGAAAACCAACTAGATCTAACAGACATATACAGAACACTCTACCCAACAACAACAGCATACAAATTCTTCTTCTTTTTTTTTTTTTTTGCTGCATGGCATGTGGGATCTTAGTCCCCAACCAGGGATTGAACCTGAGCCCCCTGCATTGGAAGCACGGAGTCTTAACCACTGGACCCCCAGGGAAGTGCCTACAAATTCTTCTTAAGTGCACATAAGATATTTTCCAGGATGGACCATAAGTTAGGTCACAAATTAAATCTCAGTTAGATTTAGATTTAACAAACCTAAAAATTTAGATTTGTTAAAATTGAGTTTAGGGCTTCCCTGGTGGCGCAGTGGTTGAGAGTCTGCCTGCCAATGCAGGGGACACGGGTTCGAGCCCTGGTCTGGGAAGATCCCACGTGCCGCGGAGCAGCTGGGCCCGTGAGCCACAATTACTGAGCCTGCACGTCTGGAGCCTGTGCTCCGCAAGGAGAGGCCGCGATAGTGAGAGGCCTGTGCACCGCGATGAAGAGTGGTCCCCGCTTGCCACAACTAGAGAAAGCCCTCGCACAGAAACGAAGACCCAACACAGCCATAAATAAATTTAAAAAAAAAAAAACTTAAAAAAAAAATTGAGTTTAAAAGACAAATACCATACAAAGTTTCTTCTCTGAGCACAATGTGACAGAAATCAATAACAAGTGTAAAACTAGAAAATTGACAAAATTGTGGAAATTAAACAATACACTTTTAAATAACAAATGAATCAAAGAAGAAATCACATGAGAAATTAGAAAATACTTAGAGATGAATGAAATTGAAAATACAACATACCAAAACTTACGGGATACAGGAAAAGGAGTGCTAAGGGGAAATTTATAGCTATAAATGCTTACATTAAAAACCAAGAAATATCTCAAATCAGCAACCTAACTTTACTAAATGAACTAGAAAAATAACAAATTAAACTCAAAGCTACTAGATGGAAGGAAATACTAAAGATTGGAGCAGAGATAAATGAAATAGAGAATAGAAGAACAGTAGAGAAAATCAATGAAACCAAAAGATTGTTCTTCAAAAAGATCAACAAAATTGACAAACCTTTAGCTAGCTGGACTAAGAAAAAAAAGAAAGAAGACTCAAATTTCTAAAATCAGAAATGAAATGGGGATATTACTACCAATTCTACAGAAATAAAAAGGATTAGAAGAGAGTAGTATGAACAACTGTACACCAAATAATTAGATAACCCACATGAAATGCAAAACCTACCAAGACTAAATGATGAAGAAACAGAAAATCTGAATAAGACCTATAACTAGTAAGGAGATTGGATCAGTAATCAAAAATCTCCCAACAAAGAAAAGCCCTGGACCTGATGGCTTCACTGGTGAATTCTAGCAAACATTTAAATAATTAATACACATCCTTCTCAAACTTTTCCAAAAAATTGAAGAGGAGGGAACACTACCTAACTTACTTCATGAGGCCAGCATAACCCTGATACCAATGCCAGATAAAGACACTACAAGAGGGACTTCCCTGGTGGTGCAGTGGTTAAGAATCCGCCTGCCAGTGCAGGGGACACAGGTTCCATCCCTGGTCCAGGAAGATCCCACATGCCATGGAGCAACTAAGCCCATGTGCCACAACTACTGAGCCTGCGCTCTAGAGCCCATGAGCCACACTACTGAGCCCGCATGCCTAGAGCCTGTGCTCTGCAACAAGAGAAGCCACCGCAATGAGAAGCCCACGCACCGCAACGAAGAGTAGCCCCCGCTCGCCACAACTAGAGAAAGCCTGCGGGCAGCAACGAAGACCCAAAACAGCCAAAAATAAATTAATTATTTTTTTTTAAAAGTTATGTTAAAAAAAAAAGAAGTACTACAAGAAAAGAAACCTGCAGGCCAATATCCCTTATGAACATTGATGCAAAAATTCTCAACAAATACTAGCAAACCAAACTTAGCAGCATTAAAAGGATTATATATCATGACCAATTGGGATTTATTCTTGGAATGCAAAGATGGTTCAACGTATTAAAACAATCATTGTAATATACCACATCAACAAAATGAAGGTAAAAAATCCACATTATCAACTTCTTTTATACAGAAAAAATTTTTGACAAAATTCATCACCCTTTCATGATAAAACACTCAAAAAATAGGAATAGAAGGAAACTGCCTCAACATAATAAAAGTCATATATGAAAAACCTACAGCAAACATCATACTTGATGGTGAAAGACTGAAAGCTTTTCCTCTGAGATCAGGAATAAGGCAAGGATGCCTACTTTCACCACTTCTATTCAACACAGAACTGAAAGTTCTAGCCAGAACAATTAGGCAAGAAAAATAAATAAAAGCCTTCCAAATTGGAAAGGAAGAAGTAAAATTATCTCTGTTTGCAGATGAAATGATCTTATATGTAGAAAATCCTAAAGACACCGCACACACACACACACACACACACACAAAGCTGTTAGAACTAATAAATGAATTCAGCAAAGTAGCAGGATACAAAGTAAAATGCAAACATCATTTGCATTTCTATATGTGAACAATGAACAATATGAAAAGGAATTAAAAAAAAATTCACAATAGCAACAAAAAGAATAAAATACTTAAGGATTAACCTAACCTAGGAGGTGGAAAGACTTGTACAATGTAAACTATAAAACACTGCTGAAAGAAATTAAAGAAGAAACAAATAAATGGAAACACATCCCATGCTCAGGGATTGGAAGACTTAATATTGTCAGATATCAATACTACCCAAAGCAACCTACAGATTCAATGCAATCCCTAGAAAATCCCGAATTCTGCAAACTAATGACATTATTTGCAGAAGTAGAAAAACCCATTCTAAAATTCACATGGAATCTCAAGGGACCCCAAATAGCCAAAATAATCTTGAAAAAGAACAAAACTGAGAACACACATGTCCTGATTTCAAAGCTTCCTACAAAGCTATAGTAATATAAACAGTTGTGGCTTTGGCCTAAAGACTGACATAGGTCAATGGAGTAAAATGGAGAGCCCAGACATAAGCCCTCACATACATGGTCAAATGATTTTTGACAAGGGTGCCAAGACCATTCAATAGGGAAAGGACAGTCTTTTCAACAAACGGTGCTCAGAAAACTGGATATCCACATGCAAAAGAATGAAATTGTACCCTTTCCTAACACCATTTACAAAAATTAACTAAAAAGGATCAAGAACCCAAATGATAGACCTAAGACTATAAAACTCTTCAAAGAAAACACAGGTCAAAACCTTCACAGTATTGGATTTGGCAATGATTTCTTGGCATATCACCAAAGGCATAGGTAATAAAATTAAAAATAGACAAGTTAGACTTCATTACAATTTTAAAGTTTGTTCATCAAAAGACACTATCCACAGAGTAAAAATGCCACCCACAGAATGGGAGAAAATATTTGCAAACCATATATCTGATAAGAGATTAATATCCAGAATATGTAAGGAACTTCTAAACCTCAACAATAATAGTAATTTTTAAAAAACCCCACACTATCTGGTTCAAAAATGGGCAAGGCTTGAACAGACATTTCTCCAAAGAAGATATATAAACAAGCACATGAAAAGATGCTCAATATCACTAATCATTAGTGATAAGGCAAATCAGAACTACGATGAGATACCAACCTCATACCCATTAGGATGGCTACTATCAAAAAACCAGAAAACAGCAAGTGATGGTGAGGATGTAGAGAAATTGGAACCCTTGTGCACTGTTGGTGGGAATGTGAAAAATATTGGATTGGCCAAAAAGATCATTTGGGTTTTCTGTACCATCTTATGGAAAAATCAGAATGAACTTTTTGACCAACCTAATAGTACAGCCACTGGAGAAAACATATGGCGGTCCTCAAAAAATTTTAAAAAGAATACCCTATGATTCTTTATTCTACTTCTGGGTATATATTCAAAAGTGAAAGGAGGAACTCAAAGAGATATTTGTACACCCATGTTCATAGCAGCATTATGCACAATAGCTAAAACACGGAAGCAACCCAAGTGTCCACTGATGGACGAATGGATAAGCACAATGTGGTGTATCCATACAATGCAATTAAAATGGAATTAAATGGAGTTCCACTGAATTAAAATGGGATTAATTATTCAGTCTTAAAAAGGAAGGAAATTCTGACACATACTACAACATGGATGAAACTTGAGGACATCGTGCTAAATGAAATAAGCCAGTCACAAAAAGACACATATTGTATGATTCCACTTAGATGAAGTACTTAGTGTATTCAAAATCGTAAAGACAGAAAGTGTAATGGTGGTTGCAGGGGGCTGGCGGGGGGAGAGAATGGGCAGTTATTATTCGATAGTTATGAAGTTTCAGTTTTACAGGATGAAAAGCATTATGGGGATGGATGGTGATGATGTCTGCACAATGATGTGAACATATGTATTTAATATCACTGTAACTTTAAAATCGTTAGGATGGTAAGTTTTATGTTATGTGTATTTTACCACACACACAAAGTACCCAGATACCTTGTAGAATGCACGTATGGCATGTGTATAAACTGTTGGCATACAATCTCATTGCTAGGGATCCAGTAAATGACCTACTGCACAATCTGAGTTTGCAGGCAGGTGAAGATCAAAATTTCCTGGTCATTACTGAAAAAGCTTACGCGGAGAATGTGGCTTTCACTTCAGGCTCTGGGCTGTCCAACACTGAGCACCACTGCTGGACACACA
The DNA here is from genome assembly GCF_949987535.1 of Balaenoptera acutorostrata. NCBI lineage: Eukaryota > Metazoa > Chordata > Mammalia > Artiodactyla > Balaenopteridae > Balaenoptera > Balaenoptera acutorostrata. Next base: position 181,391,316 of record NC_080066.1, read on the forward strand.
GACCCCCTTGGATGTGAGCCGCAGTGCTTCCCCCGGGCACATCTCCCCCTTGGAGACAGAAGGAGACAAGTGGAACAAATGTAACAAATAAAAGACAGAGAAAGGCTTAATAACACCACCCAACTGCCAGCCGGGTAAATGCTTCCTCTCTCTCCTGGGGTGAGGGGTGGGGAAGGGCAAGAGGGGCAAGGTCAGGGTCATGGCTCTCCTGATGGTCCCCGAAGAGTGAAGAGGCATGCACACCACCCACTGCTCTGCACACACACTTCCCCCTTAATGTCATATCTGGGGGTAATTACTGTATCAGAACCAAGAGAACTTCCTCATTCTCCTTTACGGCCGCATAGTACTCCATTGTCTGGGTGCACCGCAGCTATTTCCCCGGTGTCTACGGATGGACATTTAGGGAGTTTCCAACATTTTGCTACTACAATCGAAGTGTCTAGCTGGTCCTTGCGTCATTTTGCATGGATGTTAGAGCATTGATAAGATTCATTCCTAGAAGCAGCATGGCTGGTTCCGTTTGTGCATTTGTCACCTTGACCGATATTGTCAAATGGCCCTCCACAGGGGGTGTGAAAATTACACTGCGAAAGCAGCGAGCGGGAGCGGCTGGTGGCCGTCAGCCTCGCCACTGGAAAATGGTAGCTGATCTAACTAAGAAAGCGGGTCTGTCCCTGCCCGGGGGGTGGTGAGCAGGGAGGGCGAGGAGAGGGATTACGAAGGGCATGAGAAACTTTTGGTGATGATGGATGTTTTAATCTTCATCGCTGTGATAGTTTCATGAGTATATATACATATGAAAATTTACTAAACTGGATACTTTAAATATGTGCAGTTTATTACATGTCAATTACATTTCAATAAAGCCCTTAAAAAAAATTTTTTTTAAATTTTTGGCCGTGCCACGTGGCACACGGGACCTTAGTTCCCCAACTGCACCCCCTGCAGTGGAAGCACTGAAGTACAGTCTTAACCACTGGACCACCAGGGAAGTCCCCAGCCCTTTTTTAAAAGCATGAAAACATGCTAATTGTGTGTGTGTGTGTGTCCTATCAGACTGTCCGAAAATAAACATGATAATTGCCGCCAGTTCTGGCAAAATTGTGAGGAAACCGGCTCCCTATTGGTAGAAGAATGAATTGGCCTAAGTCTTTTCGGAATTAATTACTGCAGTATCCATTAAAAAGCGTTTCTATTCTTTGCTGAAGAGAAATTATATGTGCTCCTTATTCAGCTGTTATTAAGATCCTATTCATTTATTTCTCTTTTTGGCTCAGTAAAATGGAGCTCCACACATCTGTTTTTTGCTTCTAAGGCCAGCTAATGAATTTCCAGAACCTGGCCTTAAAAACGAAAGACTACATAGTTACCAAAATGAAGTCGAGAGTTGAAGATGTCTCCTTTCCCCTGAAATCATGGAGGGAAGGATATCATTCTGAATTATAAAACTTGATGGAAGAATTTGATTTGATAAGGTGTTGAATTCAGACCACTTACTCTGTACAAATCTTGTTTTCTGGTACAAAACTGGGACTTGTCTGAACATTTATACTGTTACCAACTTCTCATTTCTGTTACAATGAAGCTGTTATTTAAACAGAAGTGTCTTACAACGGTTCTAAGACTTTAGAATTTGTTGCCATGACTCATGAGAACAACTTCCAGTAGAAACCTGAACTCTGCTTGCTGGTCTTACTTGCTGGTAACCATGTGTAATCACATTTCTGGATTCCTAAACAGTGTAAGTACCTAAGAGATTTCTCAGACAAACAGTAGACAGTTTGCCTCTCTGCTAGATTTCTCTTTTTTATTTTATACATTTATTTATTTATTTATTTATTTATTTATTTATTTATTTTTGGCTGCGTTGGGTCTTCGTTGCTGTGCTCAGGCTTTTCTCTAGTTGTGGCGAGCGAGGGCTACTCCTCGTTGCGGTGCACAGGTTTCTCATTGCGGTGGCTTCTCTTGTTGCAGAGCACAGGCCCTAGGCACGCAGGCTTCAGTAGTTGTGGCACGTGGGCTCAGTAGTTGTGGCTCACGGGCTCTAGAGCGCAGGCTCAGTAGTTGGGGCGCACAGGCTTAGTTGCTCTGCGGCATGTGGGATCTTCCCGGACCAGGGTTCGAACCCGTGTCCCCTGCATTGGCAGGAGGATTCTTAACCACTGCGCCACCAGGGAAGTCCTCTGCTAGATTTCTTAACTTAAAAAAGAGATAAAGAGTCTTATCTCACCTTAAACAAGATCTTTGAGGTAACAATCGTACTTCTAGGGAATGTACGTATCTGAAATAAATGGACATGTGTTGTTATGTATACAAGGATTCTTGCTGTAGGAGAAACTGGAAAATCCCCAAATATCCAGCAAGAGGGAAAGAGGCAAATAATTACACTACATGACAATGTGGTCATTTAAAAAAAATGAGCAGTCCAGTGGTTAGGACTCTGAGCTTCAACTGCTGAGGGTCTGGATTTGATCCCTGGTCAGGGAACTAAGATCCCGCATGCCGCAAAATAAGCCAGGTCCATTTCCACTCACTGGAGAAAATGTCCGTGACATGACATTAAGTGAAAAACGCAAACTTGCAGTAGAGTATCTATGGCAGGATCGCTGCGTGAACATAGATGTGTTTGCACGCCTGGGGAGGGGATAGAGGAACAGACAGGCTGAGGGCGGAGGGGTCCTGTCCAGTCTGTCCTTCACATAATCCTTTAAAATCTGTGGGATGGTGGGTGACTTTTCTTTGTTCAGATTTTTTATAATTATTATTTTTAAAAATATTGTTTATGTATTTATTTATTCGGTTGTGCCAGGTCTTAGATGCGGCAGGCGGGCTCCTTAGTTGTGGCAGGCAAACTCTTAGTTGCGGCACGCACGTGGGATCTAGTTCCCTGACCCGGGATTGAACCCAGGCCCCCTGCACTGGGAGCGCGGAGTCTTGTGCCACCAGGGAACTCCCTGTTCAGATTTTTAAAAACAAAATGGTATTTTGTACAAACATGGTGGAGAAAGGAGTTTGTTTAACATGTACCCATGTCTGTAGTGCTTGAGTCTGTTGGAATTATGAATAATTTTAAATTTCTTATTTGATATTTTATTTAATTTGGACATTTTCTACAGTGAAGTGCTTTTGAAACTAGAAAATCGTTTTGTTTTGTTTTTTCTTTTTTTAAGTCTATATAATAGAGCGAAGGATGCCTAGGGTTTTACTTCAAAACGAGACTGGTCACACTGGTATATTATGTGATGGGGCCTGAGTTGGGGCCGGGCTCCTCCCAAAGGGACTGGCCAATCCTCCTCTCAGTTATTCCGTGAAGAGTTGATCCAGGCGGAGGACTGAGCAGCTGGGAGGCTTAGGCCTAGGCTGGGGGGAAGGAGGGCAACATCATCCCCTCCTGGAGGGCCAGGGCCCACCTAGAGCTTGGCCAAGACCCCGGGGCTGCAGCTTCCTGACGTGTAGCCAGGAGTGGTGGAGGGGACCCAGTTTGGGGTCCCCGGGACAGGCAGTAAAATTTCGTCACCCTCACTGCCTGCTCTGGGCCCTGTGGTGGGCGGTTAAGAGCAGCTTGTCTTGGTTTGGGGCAGAGCCACCCCCTGAGGGAGGAACCCATGCTGAGCGCTGCCAAGTACCTGGGGGGCTAGGGGGTCTTTGCCCAGGAAGCTGTCACTGGGGTCACAGAGTGAAAGGAGAGCTGGGTCAAGCTTGGTCAGCAGAGGCGCTCCTGGACCCAGAGGGCGGCTGTTTCTCAGGGCTGGGTGGGCAAAGTCCGGAACTTGGAGGTCAGGAACTGTCTCGCAGGATAAGCCCTGTCAACACGCCATGCCCCCCAATTGCCCTGACCTTCACTCTGCTCCCTGTGAGCTAGAGACCCCGGCCCACTCTGTGCAGGAGCCCTTGGGCCCTTCCCCAGGCTGACCAGGGGCACACGAGTCCCACTTTAGCTGTGAGGGGCCCTGCCTCAGCTCGCCCCAGCCCTGTTGGGGGAAGGGGGCAGTTCTGTCTGCAGCGTCCGCCTGCCAAGTCTTTCCCCTGAATGCAGCGAGCGTCCCAGTATGTACTACGTCATCAATAGGTGGAATCTGGGAGGCCAGGAGAGGAAGGGGAACTCTTATTTTTTCCAAGGCGATCCAAGGACTGTTCCAGAATTGTTTAGCAAGAAGGGCTGAGCTGGCTAGTGAACTTCTAGATAGACTTAAAGAGGAAGCAGTGTTGGGATTCCCAGGGACACAGGGCGCTCGGAGCTAGAAGGAGAGAAGCCAGGTGGACTGACAGAGGTGTCCCCAGAGAGAGGGGCTGCATGGTGGGGGCCAGCCCCTCCCCTCTGCACTGTGAGGAGGGGAATCAGTGGGCAGGGGACAAAGAACGGGCTGGGTCACCCACGGGGACAGCGTGGAGAGTGGACACCAGGGCAGGGAGCTCGGCTGGGCCTCCCTTTGGTTGTTTCCTCCATGTGCCTTCCCCATGAGGCTTGGGAGGGAACTGACGACCCAGCACGCTCCCCGCCGGCCAGTGGCAACAGCCTATAAGTCCCTGGCTGTCGTTACTCTTGAGTCCCCCTTCCAGATGTCACCACAAGGACATCTGTCAGCCCTACGCCCACTCTGTTCCCATGACTCACCCCTCAGATCCCTGGCCCTGGGGATCAGGGCACAAGGTCCGTGCTGCCCAGACTTTCCTGTGTTCCATATGCTGCCCGGGGGCAGATGGCAGCCCTGGGTCCTCCAAAGGCCAATGATCCCAATGACATCCCTGAAAAGGTGGGCCAGCCTTGGGGCAGGGCAGCGCCCGGGAGGGGGCCCCCAGCCAGGCAGTGGCCCCGGGGACTGCCCAGGACTGCGGGACACTCAGCTTCACAGAGCGACAGCTTCACAGACACTCAGCTTCACATACCCTGGACGCTGTATGTCAATCAACGGGAACCAGGACTGGAGAGAAAGGGAGGGGGGGTGTTGGGAACCCCGTCGTGCAGAGGAACCTCTGGAGAGCAGGGTTCCCTCGGGGAGAGGACACCAGCCCACCTCGGCTTTGCAGGAGGCTCTCTGGGGATTGCAGACTCCGGCCTGACGCCCTGATCTGGAAGCTCGGGGCAGACGCGCTGCTTCTCTTCCACCGAGCTGGCTGCGCCCCCTCGTGGTGGCAACTCGGGATGGACCGCTCCCGAGCACATCCCTTCTCAGGCCCTTTGCCGGCCGCCTGGGTTACTCCTTGCTCTGACTCCCTGAGTGGGGAAACAATTACAGAAAGAAAAGACCACAGCTTTAAATATTTTATCCAATAAAAATTTCAAAATGAAAGTAAATACGTGAAGTACGGCTTAGCCTGGGTTTTCTAGAAAACAGCCTGAGGCAAAGGTGAAGTTGGCACGATGCTTTTTCAGGGGAGATGCAAACCAGGGAGCAAGGAGGGGAGACAGAGAAAGGCAAGCAGAGCGCGGCCCAGTGTGAAGTGATGCGTCGCCACCCTGGCACCGGTTCCCAGCGAGCCCAGAGGGGCGAGCAGATGCTTGACAGGTGAGATCGCTTGGCCCGTGGGACTTCTTTGGATAGACTGGGAGGGGGAATTTCCTCAGCACTTCGTGAGAGGGAAGAGGGGAGGAAATGTGTCTGCCTAGATGCCTTCAGTTTTCCATTGGCCAAAGTCTGCCCTCCGAGGAGGTCACTTTCTCACCCTTCTACGTTACGTCATCTGGCCCTTCAGTGGGCAGTCAGGGTGCAGATCCTGCAGCTTGGGATGTGGTGCTTCATCCAGAGGAGTGAGGAGAAGGCCGGCATTGCAGATGTGTGTAAAGTAGGTCTGATGATGTAGTGGCAACCAAGGAGAGGCGTCCAGCGTCCACAGAGCACAGGGCTATTCTGTCCCAGGTGCCAGAACAATCTGGGCGCTAATTGAGTCAACTGGGAGTAGAAACAGCTGGGGAGGAACAAGCCACAGGGAGGTTCAGGAGGTGGGCAGCACCGAGGGGACCCAGGGGGATGCGTAACATTTGTGTCCATTACTGTCTTCCCCTTGCTGCCCTGGATCTATTAGTTTCCTTGCATGTTATAATGTGGGGGCTCACTTTTTCCCCTTTTTCAATGAAAACAAGATGGCGTCATTCCAATCAATCACAGACTCCCTCTCAAGGTGACGGCCAGCAGCTGTCTCTTGGAAGCCTTAAGGTGAGCTGTCCCAGGGAATCCCCAAGTCCCCACAATCTCTTCCCTGTCCCCGCCGTGCAGGAGCTTCTCGTGGTGATCAGGGTCTGGTACCGTTTTGTCCTTGGTCCACTGGCATGCAGAGTCAATGATAATTTGTGGAAACTTTACCAGTGATAATTAGTAGCCAAGTGGTAATTAGCCAAACCTGCTGTGTCCCAGGTTTCAGTGTTCTCTCCTGGGAGAGATCCCTGGGAACTCTAATTTGACAGAGTTTTAGGGACCAGAAGCACAGATTCCACAAGTGGGTCACTGGCCCAAGCCCATCATTTTTCCACCAGTTGGTCATCAGCAACTCCCCAGGGGCCGTGGGTGAGGCTTGAGAGAGAAGAGGTGGTGGATCTGTTGGAATTTACTCCTGTCTTCTGCACTGGCTTGAGCCTGATTCAGAAGTGCCACTACCATTACATGACAGATGGCTCCTGGGCATGCCTGCCCTGTGACTGACTCTCTTATGACTCAGTGGGTCAGATAACAGCTCATGACGGGAAGCTCTTCTGCATAGTCACTTGTGGCCATGACCCTCTGCTGTATGTCTACCAGGGCTGATAGCTCCCAGGAGCTGTTTTATAAGTGCTGGGGAGAGTGTGGACCTGCCCCATATTCTGGAGGGCTTTGCTGCAACTCTTTTATCAGGGCTCGCCAGAGAATCCAAACAGCATTCAAATCCAATCCTGATACTTTTATTTCCATTAGATGTGCTGGATCTTGTGGCTCAAAAAGCATCCCAAACGCACCGCAAAGCCCACTTTTGCTCTGGGTCCTATTCAAAGCTGGAAGCCTCTGGATCACTCGATAAGTGGGTGCAGTATCTGTTGCCTCTAAAATACAAAGAGCCCCTTTACATAGCTGTACCTCCTTTTTAGTGGTAGGAGATGCAAAAGGGAGCAATCTTCCCTTCCTTTCCCTTCCCTTAGAGAAGATGTTTCGGCAGGCTCAGACCACCGGACCTGTAAAAATTTCACTGATGTCCCAGTCCGCTGAATTGTCTTTAATTTCCCATTACCTGGCATATGTGAGACCCACTAGTATATCCAAAGTACTTGCCTCTTCCTGCTTAACAGATCCCATTAGCATGGTGTCATCAGTATAGTGACCTAGCATGACGTCATGCAAAATATCAAGATGATCAAAGTCTCTCCTGACGGTACTGGAACAGAGGGCAGCAGAGTTAACACGGAGCTGAGGTGTATTGATTACCTTACCACATAGTGCTGAATGGCTTTTGCTCCTCTGTCTTCATAGGTGTTGAGACTAAACCACTCACTAAATCAATAACCGTATATCATATTCCAGAGGGTTGATTGATCTGCTCCAGTAAAAAAATATCATATCCAGCACATCAGCTATAATTAGAATTACTACCTGTTTAACCTGTTTAAGTTCACATTAGTCCACCACCATCTGCCATGATCCACCTAGGTTATGTGTTATGTAGATGCCAGACAGATGAATCAAATGAATACTTTGGAGGGACCACCATCCATACATCTTTTGAGTCTTTGATGGTGGTGCTTTTACTTGACTCTTCCTAACATATTGGCCTGTACTGCGTAGGTCAGAGAATTATTGAAAAGGCAAGTCACAAAGAGCAAGCACTTTGCAAGTCTCTGTTGATGATATGCTGGCTAACGTCACCTTGGCCAAAGAAAGTCACATGTCCAAGCCTGAAATCAAGAAGCAGAGAGACTCCACTTCTTGATGGGATGAGCATCAAAGAATTTGTGGTCTTTAAAAAAAATGACTGCAGCCTTCCTGTAGGAAGTAGAAAGGTTGCATGGTGCCCACTTGACTTGGGATGCTGTCAGCCTGCGCTTACATGGAACTGCCCGTTACACTTGTGGCTGAAGACAGAGTGGGCTGAGGATGGGTAACATGGGACATCAGAGGCATCAGCCACGGTCAGCCTCTTGCACCTCTCAGACCCTCTCATGCCATACTTAAGTCCAATTTTTCAGTTTCTTTCAATATCCACAAAAGGCTAAATGCACAAAAATTAGGGGGAGAAGCTAGAGTTGCTGATGCACCTGGACTGAAGATGGCAATTGATATTCATCTTCTTTTCTCCACCACTCATGCTAGATTTTCCTCGCCTTCAACAATCATTTAAATTGGCTTAGGTTGCTTGCTTGGTAGGGTGACCAAGACTTTCAGACTTAAGGAGTCTGAGACTTTAGTTGCCTTGCTTTTGTCAAAATACGGTTGCTGCAATAGGCCAGTCACCATTTTCACTTAGGATATAAGCACCCAGAGGTGCCCCAGAGAATCCCCTGAGTTCCAGACATGTTCCTCTCTGTCTTCATTGTACAGCAGCACTGTGGCTTCTCATGATAACCAGGGTCAATTACCCCCACCAAGACAGTAACTCCTTTCTTTGCTGGTCCATCAGAATACAGAGCTCAGAGTGACCAGATGGTAGTCACAGCTTCAGGTCCAGTGGAACCCTTACTGTACCCGGAGGAAGAATTCATCCGCTGGATAATAATGTAGTGGAAGCTACTGCTTCAGGGACAGGAAACACAAATCCTTCACGTGGGTTTCCGGGAGTGATGAGAAGAGTGGTCATTCCCACCTCCCCCGGCGTCTTCTAGCTATTTGGACATAGTATCATATATGGGCCATTGGTTCCATTCTTACTCTACAACCTGGTGGACAGACCCTCAACCCTGTAGGGTGAGGTCCCCAATCTGATGTCTTAGTTGAAGGTAATTCCAATCTTCTATCTGTCCAGCTGCTTCAGGGTGATATGATCTCTATTAGGAACAGAAGATCCTGCAGTCATAACCCATTGCCACACCTCTTTTGCTGTAACATGTGGTCCTCACTCTGAAGTGATGGTATGCAAGATCCATCAGGCATCAGGTAAGCCTTTGGAGAGCAGAGCTGGCAGAGGAGCTCTGGGCATAGAAAAAAAAAAAATCTATATCCAGGTTAGGTATTGATTCTGTTGAGGAAGAATTTCTTCCTCTCCTGGTTGGAGGAGGTCTGATGTAATAAACTGGCCAAGTGAGTGGTTGGTCTTCTCAAGGGACAGTCACCCTGAGGGCTACCATCTCTTGCCCTGACAGGTCAGGCATTCCGTGGCGTCACTGGTGAGATAAGTCTCGGGGAGAGGATGTCCCCACACAGCCTCCAGCTCTGCCACCATTGCCATCTGGTCACGGTCCCACTGTGCAAGTACTAGGGTGGCTGAGGACAGAGGCCAGCTGACTTCTACTGGATAAGCCATCTTGTCTACCAGGTTGTCAAGTACTTCCTTAAGGCAGGGAGGGGGTCTCGGGTGGGCTCTGGTGATCTGCCTACTTTCTGCCCAGCCCCCTCACATTCGCAGCCTCTTTCCCAGACCTCCTCATCACTGGTCTTCCAGTCTCGCCCCTTTCTTACCCCTAACCAGCAGCCAACCATTCGCCACTGCCCGGGAATCAGTATATCCTTACCTCAGACCCCACCCCCTCCCCTAAATCAGATGACCCAGGAAGCCCTGACCTCCTGTGTTGAGGTCAAGGAAAGTGCTAGAGGCCTGTCCGGGAGAGGCCGGGGGTTCACTGCCTGCACAGATGGAATCTGGAGAGATATCCCCCTGTGGGCTTCCTCAGCGCCCCAGTGCCTGCCCTCCCCGAGATGCCTTCAGACGGCTCCGGGGCCTTCATGCCTTTGGGACTGAGTGTCTGTCCCCGTTTCACCTGAAAGCACCGTTGACTAGTTGCGCCCACACTGCCCATGCAGCCCCCTCCCCGACAGCGCAGGGCAGGGCAGGCCTTTCCAAGGGAGCCGAAGGGCCTCCGTCCTGAGTGCAGCGTGCAGGTGCTGCTACAAAACCCATGCCACGTGCCATCCCAGAGGCCAGGTGGACTGGAGTCCCTAAGAAGTTTCCTAAGGGGGGGCTTCCCCGGTGACGCAGTGGTTAAGAATCCGCCTGCCAATGCAGGGGACGTGGGTTCGAGCCCTGGTCCGGGAAGATCCCACATGCCGCGGAGCAACTAAGCCCGTGCGCCACAGCTACTGAGCCTGCGCTCTAGAGCCCGCGAGCCACAACTACTGAAGCCCGCGCGCCTAGAGCCCGTGCTCCGCAACAAGAGAAGCCACCGCAATGAGAAGCCCGCGCACCACAATGAAGAGTAGCCCCCACTCACCGCAACTAGAGAAAAGCCCACACGCAGCAACAAAGACCCAACGCAGCCAAAAATAAATTAATTTAAAAAAATAAAAGTTTCCTAAGGGAACTTAGAACTTTTGGATGAAATATAACAAAAGTCCTTTAATTCTTAGTCAGGACCCTAGTAAACAGAAAAGCCCATTGGCGAAAAGTGAAAAAGGCACTGACGACCAGCGTGCTAGGCAACACTAATGCCACAGGTCCTGGGGACGCTTGCCAGTCCAGGTGGCCAAGACCTTTCCACTTCAATGGCCACTAGAGATGGGAGAGCAGGCCTTGACCTGGGCAAGCTTAGCACTGAGACCCCAAGACCGGCAAGGACTAGACTCTCAGTGAAAGGGTGGGCCAAGGGGGAAAGTTCCATCTAAGGGTGGCACGGAAGATGTTTGTCTTGGCCCGAGTTCTGGATAGATAGAAAGTCTCCTCTGTAACTCGGAACCAGGGCCAGCCTTCAAGTCGGCTTGCAGCTCAAGCTTAAGCCATGTGCTTTGTCTTGGAAACTGCAAGCTGAGAATCCAACGGAGAGGTCTGAGTGGTACCAAAGTGGGTTCCTGGGGTACCAGTTACAGGAGGGGGCTGACTTTATGAAAATCTTTCCAGCTGGACATTTATGATTTGTATATATTTCTACATGTATGTTATGCTTCAGCTTAAAGTTTTCCTTAAACGTTTTTAGGGAATGGTTCTCCTTAGAAACTGCCCCGTCCTCAGGCTGTTAAGGCCTGAGGCACAGGCCACGCCATCCAGCTGAAGACCCTGTTTTCTGTGGCACAGCTGCCAGCGGGTGAGACCCTGACAGCAGGAATTGCTAAGTGCTTGGGGCTGACAACAGGGAAATAAACGCAAGCCACCACCAACACCTGCGGCACCTCCTCTTTTAAAAGCTCCCATCTCCCCTGCCTTCCCTCATGGGAACACCCGGTCCAGATCAACCCCTAAAAATCAACTCAGCACTATTTCTTGATCAGATCACTGGAAAACAAGCCTTCAGTCAATCCTGGTCTGCCCTGTGAGTTCTTTATTTTAAATTAAAGAAAATGTTTTAATTAATTGAAGTATAGCTGATTTACAATGTTGTGTTAGTTTCAGGTGTACAGCAAAGTGATTCAGACATATATATATATTTTTTTAGATTCTTTTTCATTATAGGTTATTACAAGATGTTGAACATAGTTCCCTGTGCTGCACAGTAGGTCCTTGTTATTTATCTATTTTATATATAGTAGTGTGTATGTGTTAATCCCAAACTCCTAATTTATCTCTCTCTCCCCGTTTCCCCTTTGGTAACCATAAGTTTGTTTTCTATGTCTGTGGGTGTATTGCTCTTTTGTAAATAAGTTCTTTTGTATCATTTTTTTAGATTCCAAAGAAGATACGGTATATATATTCAATGGAATATTACTCAGCCATAAAAAAGAATGAAATAATGTCATTTGCAGCAATATGGATGGACCTACAGATTATCATACTAAGTGAAGTAAGTCAAAGACAAATACCATACGATATCACTTTTTTTTTTTTTTTTTTTTTTTTTTTTTTAAATTTTATTTATTTATTTATTTATTTATTTATTTTTGGCTGTGCTGGGTCTTTGGTTCGTGCGAGGGCTTTCTCCAGTTGCGGCAAGTGGGGGCCACTCTTCATCGCGGTGCGGGGACCGCTCTTCATCGCGGTGCGCGGGCCTTTCACTATCGCGGCCCCTCCCGTCGCGGGGCACAGGCTCCAGAAGCGCAGGCTCAGCAGCCGTGGCTCACGGGCCCAGCCGCTCCGCGGCATGTGGGATCCTCCCAGACCAGGGCTCGAACCCGTGTCTCCTGCATTAGCAGGCAGATTCTCAACCACTGCGCCACCAGGGAAGCCCCCATACGATATCACTTATATGTGAGTCCTTACTTAGCAATTTGCTTTACAGTGACAGCACATTAATTTGTCCCCTTTTGTTGACTGACAAGGAATAAAATAGACACAGAAAATGAGTTTAATTTCATCTCAGCGAATAGGAGACAAGGATCAATGACAGCTCATCAGATTCCTGGAAATCCTCAGCTGCAAAGGTTACACTGGAACCACGTTTCTGGGGCCAATTTGACAATTTATGGAAAGCACAGCAATTCCAGAAAGGAATTTGGCTATGGAAGTAATTAGTAACAGGAATGCTCACGGACTCTGGCTAAAAAACACAATGGTCATTTTAAACTGCTAAAAAAAAAACAACCCAAAATTGGAAACCACTTAGATGTGGAATTCATAAAGTGACTAAGGAAATATTAAACTATCAAGTAGAGTGAAATAAGTTTAAAACTATGTTATACACATATATTTGGAATCTAAAAAAAAAAAAAATGGTTCTGAAGAACCTAGGGGCAGGACAGGAATAAAGACACAGACGTAGAGAATGGACTTGAGGACACGGGGAGGGGGAAGGGTAAGCTGGGACAAAGTGAGAGAGTGGCATGGACATATATACACTACCAAATGTAAAATAGATAGCTAGTGGGAAGCAGCCGCATAGCACAGGGAGATCAGCTCGGTGCTTTGTGACCACCTAGAGGGGTGGGATAGGGAGGGTGGGAGGGAGGGAGACACAAGAGGGAAGGGATATGGGGATGTATGTATATGTATGGCTGATTCACTTTGTTGTAGAGCAGAAACTAACACACCATTGTAAAGCAATTATACTCCAATAAAGACGTTAAAAACAAAAACAAAAAAACTATGTTATAGAAGATGCTTCTCCAACTCTGGGGTAGATCAGGTAACCTGGAGAGAGAACAAAGCACAGGGCCTCAGCTCCATTTGACCAGATTTCCAGGCAACTCAGAGGCACCTGACCTTTGAGGCCACTCCCAAAGCTGGAAGAATATTCCCGAGGGGAAACGATCTGTCACCAAATGACAAATAACATTAGTTAATGTCATTTTCTTTTGTGAACATATTTGAAAGTGTACAGAGATGAAGAGCATAAAGAGAAGCCTTAGGGCTTCCCTGGTGGCGCAGTGGTTAAGAGTCAGCCTGCCAATGAAGGGGACACTGGTTCGAGCCCTGATCCAGGAAGACCCCACATGCCGCGGAGCAACTAAGCCCGTGCGCCACAACTACTGAGCCTGTGCTCTAGAGCCCGTGTGCCACAACTACTGAAGCCCACACACCGGGAGTCCGTGCTCCACAACAAGAAAAGCCACCGCAATGAGAAGCCCGGGCACTGCAACGAAGACCCAACACAACCAAAAATAAATAAATAAATAAATTTATTTATTTATTTATTTATTAATCAATTAAAAAGAAAGAAAGAAAGAGAAGCCTTATGTTTTCTCAGAGGGAAGAAGGGATTCTGTTGTTTCACATCTTCCTTTGGTTCACCTGAGACATCCAATCTAGTCTACGATTAGAAGATGATTGACAAGACCTGGCCTGGGTGCTGGAGAACCCCGGGCAGCAGCTCACTGGGGGCTTGTGACCCCAGGCAGCACGGACCCTCCACAGCCCTGAGCACTCAGACGGGAGGAAAGAGCCTCCCTGGCAGGACCTTGGGGCCCCAGGGTCAGGAAGAGGCAGAGCAGGAGGCAGGGCAGAAGAGCCCCTCCCTGAGCCTGAATCTGGGGGAGGGGACAGGTGCGGCCGCAGACAGACACCTGGTCAGCACAGGGTCCCCTAGAATGAAGCCACGTGGTCCTGGCGACTCTGGTAGGAGGCTGGAGGGAGGACCCTGGGTGCCCCCGTCCCAGGATCCCACCAAGTCTGGCCTCTGTGCGGGGGCCGCAGATCACCTGCTCCTCCCCGGGGCCCGGCACAGACGCTGCCCCGGCCTCCCCCATGCCAGCTGCCCCCAGGCCTCACTGCTGGGCTCGCTCAGGCCAGGAGGGGAGCCCCGCCCCCGCCTGGTCCCCGTCCTGGCCCGTGGCCGGGGATGTGAGGAGCCTGGGGTGGGGCCGCAGGGCTCACCAGGTGACGGCCGGCCTCCCTGGCTACGCCTTGGTGGGCCCAGCTCGGTTTTGTGCTGGGGGCGCCCCGGGAGTCTCCTCCTGGGGAATCCTCGTCTCAAGTTTGAAGAAGCCTGAGCCTCGACATCCCAGAGCATGGGGGCTGGAGGCCCCTCCCACCCAGAGACCCACGGGAGGCCTCACTAGCAATCTGCGAGCCCAGGACAAGCCTGTGATGTCTCCCCGGACCCATTTCTGGCTCTCCCGCAGCCATCCCAGCAGGTCTCTGTCCTCGTCCTTCAGAGAAGCCACTGGGTGGCCAAGGAGGACATCTCCTCTGTCCCCACCCTGCTCTCTCCCACCCCTGAGGCCAGCAGTGGCGCGCTGGGCCCAGCGGGGGGCAGAGGGGGGAATCGAGTCTGGGGGCCATCTTCTTCCCAGAAGCCGAGCCTGATACTGGGTGCCCTGCACCGCAGGCGAAGGGGGAAGGCGGCAGCTCCTGAGGGCGGGAAGCTCCCTCAGCTTGGAGGGGCTCTGCCCCCCTGGGTTGGGGGTCAACTCCGACTTCTCAGATCCCTCAGCTCACCATGGGGCAGCCAGGGGCTGTGGGTCATAACCTGCGCCTACTGTGAATTTCACGTCTTCGCGTTCTGCACCTGCTGAACAGGTGAGTTGAGCTGATCTCCCGAAGCCAATCCCCTCCGTCATGGCACAAGCGCCCTGCTGGGGTGAGCTCTCCTGACCATGACCCTGACCCCTGCAAGGGGGGACCCCTGGGAGGTCCCTGTGCTCGGCCCTTCATTCCCTGGGACCCCAGCGGTCCCCCACTGTGGCCACACATTACAATCACCTGGGCAGCTCTGTCTGGCGCCAGATGCTCTGTCTGTCCCACCTGGACCAAAATAAGTCAGGATCTCCGCAGTTGACGGCTCAAAGCTGGATGCTTACAATACGGGGTGAGGGCTGAGACATCCTGCTCTACAGGGGTGTGCTGGGACGGGCTCCTGGGGGCTCCTCCTTCCTCAAGTTCAATGGCATTGACCACACAAGGTCTCTTCCGTCTAACTTTCCGGAGCCTGAGCACGCAGCATTCTGACTTGGTCGATTTCTGGTTGACTCCTGTGTTCCGGGGTTCGGCTACAATGTCCAGGACAATGGGGGTTCCTGCACTCGGCTGTGTTGTCTGCTGGGGGGTTGGCCCTGCAGGGAACTGAGTCTGCGGACGTGGGCTCCCAGCCCTGCCTCTGTCATCTGGGCCAGGTTGGCTGGGCGCTGGCTGGGCTGGAGGCCCTCCTCCAGCCTCTCCTCTGGCATCAGGCACTGGTGTCCACTGGTCTTGGGGGCTCTTTGGAGCCTCTATCTGGCTGCTGGCGGTCTTGGCTTGAGTGCTGCCCCCTCCTCGGTGCCCTCCCTCCCCAACCCTGGGCCCTGCTCCGGGGACACCCTCACTAGTCCCCGCCCATGACGTTTGCTGGAAAGTGCTCCATGCCCCGATGGCTCTCTGCCGCCCCCTTTCTGGGCCCCCTCCCCAGAGACAAGTCCTGTGAGTCGGTCTCACCCTGCAGGGACCCTGAGGAGGGTCAGGCCTGTCCCATGAACGCAGACACCTGGCTGGACTCCGGCCCCAGCCCAGCACCTGCCTCCTGATCCCCACCCCCAGGTGCCTCCCCTCCTGCCTGGGGTGCAACTTTCTCCCCCCTGGTGAGCCAATGGCTGTGATTCCCGCCAGCTCAGAGGTGGGAGGGGGCCCGAGGGGCCATCTAGCCGCTCTTTCTGGGCCTCCACCCAAGGGGACGTGGACACCCGGGGGACTGGTCCACCAGCATGCTGCTCTGATAGGTGGGGGCTGGGAGCAGGCGTGGAGCTGCGGTGGCAGCGGGGCTCTCGGGGGCTCCCTGAGCGGTGAGCTGTCTCAGTAGCTCCGGCCCCTCCTGATGACTGTGACCCTCAGCTTCCCCACCTCGAGTCCCAGGGTGGACTGGGTAGGGGACCCCTCGCTCGCCCCTCCTGGCAGCGGCTCAGATGGGGTCAGGCCTGGAGCTGCCTCTCCTTCCTGACCTGCCTGTGCCTGGGTCCCCGGCGTCGCCCCTTTCTGCTCCGTGACTGTCCGCAATGCTTCGCCACAGGCTCAGGGTCAGAGTTTCAGCACAAATGTCGAGCGTGAAGAGACCTCGGGGCGCCGGCCCCGCCCTCCCTGACTGAAGTTCTCCAGCCCTCTCCACCCTGCCTGCTGCACAGAAACACCTGACAGGTCACTGGCCGTACTTCGCACAAAACAGCACTTCTGTATCCCATGTCCCTGCCCGTGGGGTGGCCTGTCCCCCGCCACGTCCCCTGTGCCCTGTAGAAGCTTCCCTCCCCTCCCCTCCCCTTCCCATAGGGCCCCAGCCTGTGCCTTCTTCTCACAAACTTTGGTCACTTGTCCTCCGATGGCTCCTCCAAGGTCCTCAGCTGAGCCCCTCCTGCCACCACCTGGAGGCCCCCAGGGCCCCCCTGCAGTGCTCTGGGCCCTTCAGGTGAGTCTGGGGGGGTGGTTGTAGGCTCTGGATGGGGAAGTGGTGGTGAGGGGCAGGGAGGGGTGACCTGCTCAGGCCCCAGGGGAGCCCCTAGTCCCAGGTCCTGAGAGCTGCCCGGGGGCCTGTTCAGCATCTCGTGCCAGGCGCTGAGGTGAGGGCGGAGCTGGCCATGGCCCCCTCCTCCGGCCTGGAGGCTTTGGGTCTCCACACCAAGTCCTCGAGGGAGAGACCCAGGGGCCTCCCCTGAACACCTGTGACCCGGCTTGGCGGGGGGAGAGGCCGGGCCACATGTTGCTGGGGACCTGAGGTGCTGTCATGTAGGCAGGTGTGTCCCCAGAGCCTGGGTCCGGCCACCATGGGCAGGTGAGGGAAGGGGTCCCCTGGGCACTGCAGGCGCTGGTCGGGGAGGCTGGGCCACCTGGGGCTCCTCTTCCCCTCAGGAGGAGAGCGGGGCCGGTGGGGGAGCTGGGCCAGGCAGGTCAGGGTTAGGCTTGACCCGAGGGCCTCGTGGCCCATCCCGACCCAAGAGTGGGACACTGAGGCCCAGAGACCTGGTGTCCTGCTCACGGCCTCGTTCTGGGGCAGTGCCGGGACCTCAGCCCTTCCCCTGCTCTGACGCCCTGTCTGCCTTCACCTCCCCCCACCCCTCAGACCGAGCGCCGCCGCCTCCGGGAAGCCCTCTGCTTTGTCTTTCCCTCCACCTGCGCCAGTCTCTCCAGAGAAGTTAGCGCTGCCATCTCACCCGCTTGTGTTCACGCTTTCTGTCCCGTTCCCTCCTCCGCTGGGCCTGTCCTGAGTCTCTGACCTCGGCGCCATTACCTCCTTGTGCCCACGTCTCTGTACCTGCGCTCTGCATTCGGCTAGCTTCCTCCCCTGCGCAGGCGCGGGGAGTGGGCGGTGGCCTCTGGCTCCCCTGGCGGCAGTGCTGGTCCTCTGCATCAGACTCCCCATCCCGATGCCCTGGCCAGTCCGGGGGCGGGGGTGGGGCTGGAGTCAGGAGGCCGGAGTCTGGAGTCAAATCATGGCCCCCTCATGCTGCCAGCACCTTCTCACCCCTGCGTGGAGCACGACCTTCGCCAGGGTCCAGGGATGCCAGGCGGCCTGCAGAGTAGCAGTGGGCTGGGCCGGAGCTGGGGCAGCGGGAGTGGAGGGGGTGAGCAGCCTCGCTGTAGCCCGAGGCCCTCGGAGCTCCGCTTCCAGAGGCCCCTGGGAGGCCCCCCCCGGGACCCTCTCCAGTGTGGCCGAACTGCCCCTGACACAGGCCTCCTCCTGAGCCACCCTGGCTGCTGTGAGCTCCGCGGTCAGGTAGGAGCACCTGCAGGGTCCCACCAGGTCCCAGCTGTGCCGAATGACCCCACCCAGCCTGTGACCCAACAGCCCAAGGCGGGGTGCCCAGCCTTCCTCACAGGGGAGGCTCTGGGGCCAAGCGGAGAGCAGTGCCGCTAGAGCCCAGGCCCACGGGTCAGTTCAAGACCCAGGAGTTGGGGGCACAGAGCCAGCTTCCCCTGGGTGACATGGAGGAAGATGATGGGGGGCAGGTCGACCCCAGAGTAATGTCCACATGCCTTGGTATCATTAGGGCTTTGGGCTGATGCTTAACTAGCTCAATTTAAGCAAGTTCTTCAGATCCTGGACAACTTTAGTAAGAACAGGAAACACCAAGGCACCAAGAAGAGGTAAGACACTCCTGCTCTCTCCTCATGTATTGTGAGTGGCTGTGGTTTCCCAGGAGTCTAAAGGATGTGCACGTACCTTCTGTGTCAATATATTCATTCATTTTTGAAAAAACAAAAAAGTGCCTTTAGGAGAAGTTAATACAAATAACATATGTGCTTTAAAAATCAAGGGAGAGGGCTTCCCTGGTGGCACAGTGGTTGAGAATCTGCCTGCCAATGCAGGGGACATGGGTTTGAGCCCTGGTCTGGGAAGATCCCACGTGCTGCGGAGCAGCTGGGCCCGTGAGCCACAACTATTGAGCCTGCGCGTCTGGAGCCCGTGCTCTGCAACAAGAGAGGCCGCCATAGTGAGAGGCCCGCGCACCGCGATGAAGAGTGGCCCCCACTTGCCACAAGTAGAGAAAGCCCTCGCACAGAAACGAAGACCCAACACAGCCATAAAATAAATAAAATAATAAATACTTAAAAAAAAAAAAAAATCAAGGGAGAGACCATCTGCTTCCAGCCTGGGCCCAAACGTGGGAGGTGATAGGACCCATCGAGGGATTCGGCAAGTGAAAAAGATCTAAGGGAAGTGGTCATGTTGGCCGAGGTCTTCAAACCCTGGGAAGAAGTTTGGAAAAAGCAAAACAGTGATTAAAATCGAGTTGACTCGAAGTTGTTGGGTTATTTGGAAGGTGTTAAAGGCTTATGAAGCTTTATGGCCAAACAGAACATTAGATGACAGAAAACCCTCAGCTCCCCTACTGTATCTGGTCTCACACCAAACTCATCCCTGAGTAAATGGTCTGCTCCTTACAAAAGAGGGAAGAGACTATGTTCTTGTCTTAGCTTCTTTGAAGATAAAACTCTTGGAACTTCCCTGGTGGTCCAGTGGTTAAGACTCTGTCTTCCACTGCAGGGGGCGGGTTTGATCCCTGTTTGGGGAACTAAGGTCCTGCATGCCTCAGGCTGTGGCAAAAAACAAAACAAAACAAAACAAAACAAAACAAAACCCAAACAACTCTTGTGTAGCTAATTCGCTGTGTTTAGTCTGTCTAGAATTAAAAGAACCGTTTCTTGGCCTCAGGCTGTCAGAGCAGCGCTGGCATCTCCTCCCCTCATGACTGATCTTGCCTGTCCCAAATTCAAAGCAAAAAGGCATCAAACTCTCTCTACAACAGTCTCCCTCTGAGTTTCCCCAGACGGCCACTGGACTACATCAAAGATTTATACTCCACTTGCAGGAAACAGATCTTACAAGTAACTTGACTTGGTTTGCATTGTCCAGATTTTAATTTAGTTCAGCACTATTGAGAACTGCCCTGTTTATCATGACAACAACAAGAGAATCTGGCAAATCAAGTGTTCACCGTCCCTTGGTTCTGTGTATTCAAATAACATAAGAATATTTCAGCCATTGTGCGTTCCCAATAGAAGCTTCCTCACCTTGCTGTTCAAAGGCTGGACTGAATGAACTTTTTATTTTTATTTATGTTTTTAAGTTGCTGATTTTATTTTTTATAATTTTTAAATTCTCACTTTTACTTTTTTAACTTATTTTTTTTTAAGTATATTTTATTGTGTATCCACTGAACTTGAGAGGAGAGAGGTTGGGAATGGGGATGGCTCCACAGGCGAAACCAATCACAGCTGCAAAGGACCAGGTGATGCTTTGCTTTCTTCTGTAAAATGTAATCTCGGAAATGAAAGCAGACACCATTCTATTTATATGTAGCCAGGGCTTAATCTCAACCAGCACGAGTATTGTGTGCTAGAAACGCTGCCTGGAGTGGAGAAGGAACTGGCCCCCAGACTGTAAGTTCCTCAAGGGGGAGCACTTACCCTCCTGTGAAGCAGCTTAGTGGCGTATCCTGGAGAAGTAATTGTACAGGAAAAAAAATACTGTCCATGTCCCTGTACCCTAGGACCCTCTTTTGTGGCACCTGACACATCCTGCTCCCAGGTGTAGTTTTAGTATACTGTATAGTGTGCAGGCACTTCTACTCTAACAACATTTATGCATCTTAAAAAAGTTACCTTCTGCAAAATTGCTCAGTAAAAATAACATACTTATGGAAAAACAAGATTGGGGCAGACCACTCAAAATGTACAGAATGTCATATGCAAAGCCCTAAAAACTCACCAGTGCATCCTAATCCCAATAAAAATACTAGCACAGTTAAGTCAAAAAAAATATATATATATGTATATATAGAGAGGTATAGTTGATTTACAATGTGTTCATTTCTACTGTACAGCAAAGTGATTCAGCTATACATATATACATTCTTTTTCATAGTCTTTTCCATTATGGTTTATCACAGGATATTGGATATAGTTCCCTGTGCTATACAGTAGGACCTTGTCATAGGACCTTGTTATTTATCCATCCTGTATATAATAGTTTGCATCTGCTAATCCCAAACTCGCCATCCATCCCTCTCCCTTGGAAACAAGAAGTCTTGAATGGACTTTTAAAAAAGCAGTTTCTAGGTCTAAAATACTTGTCAATGGTGACAATCAAACATGTTTTGTGGGATAAACTAAAACGACCTGGAAGTTCTTCCAATGTCCATTTGCACAACAGTCATTGGCTAGATGCTTAACTGATCTTGTTCTCAGGAGAAGACTCATCTCTTCTGTCTGACACGTGGGTTGTGATAGAACTTAGTGACTCTGGCCAACTGTCATCAACAGGTGGTTTCCACTTCTCTGTCACTTACTGAAAGGCCTGTGCTTCAAACGACACATCAGAGTCAGAATCCCTTGGAAGGAAACACTTCACCTCCAGTGACCGTACCAGTCCCCTGACCCACTGACACTGTAGAGACTGGACTTGGGACACAGGCTTCCCAGGGTCACCTGACACAATTTCCACAAACAGACAAGCCGACTGACGGATGACATCCTGGGATTTAGTCCAGAAATGTTAGTAAACTGCTCAATGAGACAGCAGTTAACTAGCTAAGCCTACGTGGACCAAATGGATTCAGCTGTGTTCTATTTTATGGGTTTGTGACTAGCATTTCTGTTAACCGCTAAACCTTGGTTTACCCGGTGACACTTGGTAACTGGAATAAAACATTTCAAACGGCTTTGTGTCCGACTGGCTGCCTGTGTCCATTTCATCGAGGTTGCACAACTTGTCTGCATAGCTGCTCACAGCTCTCGCAGGCTTTATTTCTGCGGGATCAGGAGTAGCGTCCCCTCCCATCTCTCGTTTCAGTAATTTGAGTCTCTCTTAGTCCATCTCCCTGAATGTTTGTCAACTTGTTTGATCTTTTCAAAGAACCTATTTTTGGTTTCACTGACTGTTTTTTCCCTCATTTTGCTATTCTCTGTTTCATTTATCTCTGCCCTGTATTTCCTTCCTTCTCCTAGCTTTGGGCTTAGTTTTCTTTTTTCCAGTTGCTTAAGTTGTGAAGTTAGGTGGTTGATTTGAGATCTTTATTTGCTTAATGTAAGCATTCGTGGCTATAAATTTCCCCTTAGCGCTGCTTCCTCTGAATCCCACACATTTTGGTTTGTTGTCTTTTGTTTTCACTTGTCTGTAACTTCTTATTTCCCTTGTGATTTCTTCTTGATCCATTGGTTGTTTAGAGTATATTTAACTTCCAGTTTTTGAATTTGTTTCCTTCTGTTGACCTCTAACTTATCCCCTTGTGGTCAGAGAAGATATTCTATATGATATGCATCTCTCTAAATCTATGGAGACTTAATTTGTGGCCTAATGTATGGTCTATGGTAGAAAACATCCCGTGTTCCCTTGAAGAATGTGTATCTTGTTGTTGGGTAGAGTGTTCTGTACATGCCTGTTAGGTATAGTTGATTTATAGAGGAATTGACCGCTACAATCTTCTGTCTGCTTGTTCTGTCCATTACTGGGAGGGGGTTAGTGAAGTCTCCCAGTATTGTGGAGCCAACTGTTTCACCCTTTCTATTTTTTATTCGAATACTCTGGTCTGCCATTAGGTACATATATGTCTATTACTATATCTTCTTGCTGTATTGAACCATTTATTATTTTGTCTTGTAACAATTTTTTTACTTAAAATCTAATTTGTCTAACATTAGTATAACCAACTCTGCTCTCTTCTGGCTACTCTTGGCACAGAATCTTTCCTACCTTTTTTACTTTCAATCTATTTGTGTCTTTAGATCTCAGGTGAGTCTCTTGTAGACATAGTTGGATCATGTGTGTTTGACAGAATGGATACTCTTGACTGGACAGTTTAAATGTAAATGGATTAAAGTAAATGGATTAAAGTAATTACTGATAAAAGGGACTCTTGTCATTTTGCTGTTTTCTATATGCTTTATAACTTTTTGTCCTCATTTCCTGCATTACTGTCATCTTGTGTATGTAGTTGAATTTTGTCATGAAACATAAATTCCTTATTTCCTTTTAATTAAAAAAATTAAATTTTTTAAAATTTTATTTATTTTGATTGTGCCGGGTCTTAGTTGCAGCACATGGGATCTTCGTTGCAGCATGTGGACTTCTTAGTTGCGGCATGCAGACTTATAGCTATTTTCTTTGTGGTTGCCATGTGGATTACATTTAACATTTTAAAGTTATAACACTCTAATTTCAATTTATACCAGCTTAACCTCAGTATCAAACTCTGCTCCTTTACAGCTCCATCCCTTTTAGCTGTTGTCACAAAACTGCATCTTTAGACACTTTGTGTCCCAAAACATGAATAGCTAAATGCACTAGTCTTAAATTATACAGAAAACAAATCGTGGAGTTACAAACCAAGGTCACATCAATATCTTTTATAACAGCCCGTGTATATCCTGAGATCTTTGTCTCTCCACCTGGCTTCAAGTTAGTGTCCAATGTCCTTTCCCTTTACCCCACAGGACTCCTTGAGCATTTCTTGCAGGGCTGTCTAGTGGCAGCCAACTCCCTCAGCTTTTGTTTATCTGGAATGTCTTTTTTCTCCCTTACATCTGAAGGACAGTTTTGCTGGATATAGGATTCTTGGTTGACAGAGGTTTTTGTTTTAGCACTTTGAATCTATTAACTCACTGCCTTCTGGCCTCCAAAGTTTCTGGTAAGAAATCCGCTTTAGATCTTATTGAGGATCCCTTGTATGTGATGAGGCACTTCTCTCTTGCTGCTTTCAAGATGCTTTGTCTTTCTATCAAACGTGTGATTATAGCAGGTGTGGGTGTGGCTCTCTGCATTCATCTTATTTGGAGTTCATTGAGCTTCTTGGACATCTATATCCACATGTTTCATCATATTTGGGAAGATTTCAGTCATTATTTCTTCAAATATTCTCTCTGATGCTTTTTCCTTTCTTATTTTGTGACTCTCGCAATGTGTATGTTGGTCCACTTGATAGTTTCTGACTGATCCCTTGGATTCTGTTCACTTTTCCTCTATCTTTGTCTGTTCTTCAGACTTGGTAATTTCCATTGCCCTATCTTCCAGCTCACTGACTTTCTTTTGCCTACTTAAATCTGCCTTTGAATCCCTCGGGCAAATTTTTCATTTCAGTTATCATACATTTTTAGCTCCAGAAGTTTTTGGGTTTCATTTCAGGTTTTCTACCTCTTGACATTTCCATTTTGTTTATACATCATTTTCTTGACTTTTTCCACATCTTATTTCTTTGGGCATATTTAAGATAGTTGTGTTAAAGTCTTTGTCGGGAGATCTGCCATCAGATCTTTTCCAGGAACTGTTTTGTTGATTTCTTTTTCCTTTGAACGGGCCATACTTTTCTTTCTTTGCCTTGTGTTGCTGTTGTTGAAAACTGGACATTTGAATCTATTGTGCTATCTCTGGAAATCAGATTCTCCCCCTTCCCCAGAGTTTCCTGGGGGATTTGGTTATTTTTTTTCTCTTGAGGGTTGTCTTTATGCCAAGGATCAGCATAAAGTGTAAACTTAAGGTCTTCTCAGCTCTTTTCTGAGCCTGCATCTGTCCTGGGCATGTACAGTCATCTTCTGGCTGTCACTGTATATGTAATTGTTTTTGAGTGCCCTAGTCTCCAATATCCGGCTCCCAACAGAGGAAAAAGAAAAATGAAAGTGGGAAGGGCACTGGCCTGTTATATCCCCTGGAAGTCACTTTGGCTGGAGGGGAGCGGACTGCAATGGGGGAGGGGCAACATCAAAGGTTGCCTCCCTGTTTGGACCCCTGTGATCACAAGAGTAGCTGGAGCACATGTCTCCACTGTTGGGAAGACAGGGTGCTTTGGGCCCACCCGGACCCTGCAGGCTGTATGGAGGGTGCGCACAGCTGGCTGCCACAGGGCTGAGGGTGGAGGACGGGCATCTGCTGTGCTAAGACCTGAAAATGACTGAAGTTACCCACAACTTACTGTCCTAGACTTTGCCTGGATGCTGAAAGCCTTCAGTAGACTCTGGAGTCCCCAGATAGTAACATCGGACAGATTCTGCCAGGGCAATTGTTGGCTAGGTGGTAAGACAGATTTCGGGGCTTCCTACTGTGCCATCTTCCCAGAATCCCTTCTGTAAGCAAACTTTTATAAACCAGCAACTTTACTAAAGTCACATATTAATTGTCACTTATCTGTAGATACTTTGAGATTTTCTCCAGGGACAAGGATATCGGAGTTATGCCAGTTTTATTCATTACTGCTGCTGTGTCTGGTTATTAAGCCATTTAGTTAGTGTTTAATTTTAGTTGAATTCTTAAAACTTTCATTTCTAGAAGGTCTACTTGAATCTCTTACAAATCTCCATGGTCATTATTTAGGGTCATTTCCTTACCATTTTAAGGAAAAATATAAAGTAAATTCCAGGGGCACAGGTTCAATCCCTGGTGGGGGAACTAAGATCCCGCAAGACGTGTGGCCAAAAAAAAAAACAAAAACAGCAACAACAACAAAAAGATGTTATATTTAAACCCAATTATAATTTAATTACATTAACTATAAATGGAATAAATTCTCAATTTATGAAACAAAGATTATCAGATTAGATTTTAAAAATCAAACTACTGTTGTTATGAGACACATTTAAAATGTAAAGATGCATAAGGTTTGAAACAAAGAATAGAAAATTATAGTGGTGCAATAGTAACTAGAAGTTGATTTCATCTCTTTAAAAATATAAAGTATAATTCTGTGTCTGATAATCCCATTCTATCCAGTTTATATGATTCTGCTGGCGTGCTCTCATGGTGTTTCACTTCCTGTGTGCTTTGTCATTTTTGATGGTAAGATGCCTCTTCTCCTTGGAAATACATTGGATGTTTATGAATCCTAAGTTGAACTGTGTTTCTTTTTTTTTTTTTTAAGTGAATGTTTTTTGTTTTTTTTTAATTTATTTATTTTATTTTTGGCTGCACTGGGTCTTTGTTGCTGCACGTGGGCTTTCTCTAGTTGTGGTGAGCGGGGGCTACTCTTCATTGCGGTGCGCAGGCTTCTCATTGCAGTGGCTTCTCTTGTTGCAGAGCACAGAGTCTAGGTGCACGGGCTCAGTAGTTGTGGCTCACAGGCTCCAGAGCACAGGCTCAGTAGTTGTGGTGCACAGGCTTAGTTGCTCCGCAGCATGTGGGATCTTCCCGGACCAGGGCTCAAACCCATGTCCCCTTCCTTGGCAGGCAGATTCTTAACCACTGTGCCACCAGGGGCGTCCCCAGCCATTAGCTCTTAATATGCTTTTTTGTGGTCTAATCTCTGCCTTCTTTGGGGACTCAAATTACACCTATGTTGGACTTCCTCACCTACTCTCTTACCTCTCCTCTCTATTTACTACCTTTTAAAAATTTATTCTGAATAATTTATTTTGAAATCTCTCAGAGTTCACTGATTTTTCTCTTGAGCTGTGTCTAATCTGCAGTTAACTTGTCAACTGGGATTTAAGTTTTTCAATTTTTTAGTTCTAGAATTTCTATTTGATTCTTTTTCATATATGCTATGTGATTTTTACAGTTTCCAGTTGTCTGCTAAATTTTTCAAGCTCTTTTGTTTTTTCTTTGAACAGAGTAAAAGTTTGTGTCTGATTAAACCAGTATCTTGGGTCTCTAGGGTCTGTTCTTATCTTTACTTTTTTTTTTTCTTCATCTCTCATTGTGGGCCTGATGATCTTTTTTACATATTGGATAAATCACTGAAACAATTTGAAGCTTAGGTTGTTCTCTTTCTCCAGAAGAGTTTTAATTGTTTTTTTCCAGGTGCCTGGGAGCACTAACCATAAGAGAGGCCTTAATCTAATGTAATTTTCAGGCTTAATCTAATTTCAGGGCTTGAGATTTCCCTGAAAGTTTTTCCTAAAGCTGGGCTCCAGTCTCTCTGAAGGTTGATTTACTTCCAGTTAACCCTCACTTCTAGGGTGCAACCCTTTAAGATTCCAGCTCAAAGTAGCACGTGTTTTCCCTGGGGCCCCAATCTTGGTGGGCCACAGACTCTGTTGATTATTTGTTGCTGCATAACAAAAACCCAGAGACTCAGTGGCTTAAATTTAAAAGATGTATTATTTCTTATGACTCTGAGTATTGACTGGGCTTAGCTGGACAGTTCTTCTGCTAAAGTCACTTATGCAGCTCAGCTGGGGAGGGAAGGTGCATGTATTCACTCATCCGGGAAGGCTGCAATGGCTTCAGCTCTCTTTCTCTTCATATGATCTCCCACCATCCAGTAGTCTAGTCTTGACTCCTTTATCTGGTGACTGCATCCCAAGAGGACCGGAGAGGAGCTGCTGGTCCTCTTAAGGCCTTGGCCTGGACCTGACACAATATCACCTAATGCCACATTCTATTAGTCAAAGGAAGTCAGATTCTAAGGGAAAGGAAACAGACTCGCCTCCTTACGGAAGGAGCAG
This sequence comes from Balaenoptera acutorostrata, assembly GCF_949987535.1. NCBI lineage: Eukaryota > Metazoa > Chordata > Mammalia > Artiodactyla > Balaenopteridae > Balaenoptera > Balaenoptera acutorostrata. Next base: position 181,418,565 of record NC_080066.1, read on the forward strand.
CTGTGTGTGCAGGAGTCCTCAGTGGTCATCTCTACAGACAAACCTCAATTCCACGCCTCGAAGCCACTGAGGCTTTCAAAGGTGCAGCACAGCCTTCCATCTCTCCTGGATTTGTCCCTAGGGAAAAAGCTTTCCCAACCGCCAGACTCACTTCTCCGGATTCCTACTGTGTGATGCTGCCTGGGTTGTTTTCTCTGGGTTGTTATCTCGTAAGCTCTCTGATGCCCTGAAGAATATGTTTTCTAGATCTTGTTCATCAGTTCACTTGTCTTTGGCAGGCAGTTCTAGACTACCTAGGCCACCATTACCATAAACTTCCTCTTCAATAGCCTGTTGAGAGTGATATGGTCCCCGAATCAGTCGGACACTTCTTAATAAGTTGTATGCAGAAGAGTTCTCATGTCACTTCTTGGAATGCGGAGGTTCTTTTTTTGTTGTCTAATAGGTCGAAATAATGGGATCACCCAGACTCAGTTTGTTCACTGACTTCTCTGGGTCTTGCCTCATCTGTTTCATTCACCATTCTTCTCAAATCTTTGTTCTGGGTTCAATTTCCTTTTTCCTGAAGTGCATACTTTAATCACAGTCTGTTACTAACACTTTCCATTTTTGTTTCTCTGAAAATATTTTCATTTTATCCTCACTCTTGAATGGTAGTTTAACGGGGGGTATAACATTCCGCAAGCTCTTCATGCCTTGGAGGGCCACCCAGACCTTGGCAAGCACATCGGGTGGTGGTGGAAGCTTCAGCAGGTGAGTTGAGGGGCTGACCGTACAGGGCACACGCTGGCCTGCTAGGGGCAGTGCTGGGGCCTGGAGGTCCCAGCAGAGAGAGAGGCCCGGGTGGACCAGGTGTGCACTCGGGTCCAGCATGAGGTGGAGACTAGCCTGAGGTGGAATCTACAGTGAGGTCCTGTGCCACCACTTCAGTGTCCCCAGATGGGGGTCTTGGTGCTGGCTGGGTAGAGGACCAGCCTGTGCCGTGGCCTTGGCCCCGCAAGATCCACGGGCGGAGAACAGGGGTGCTCAGTTGTTCCCACCAGTATATCTTGTCCTTATCAGTCAGCCCTTTAGCTTTCTAAGATCTTCAGAATGGCCGAAATGCAAGGGATGGTTTTTAAAAATATAATTGATTTTCTTAATCACATTCTGTGCTTGTAATGAGTAAATATTTGAGCTCAGAATGACCAAATCAGTGTCTTTTAAAGAAAGAAGAAAAGAATTGAGCCTCAAACCAGTGGTTACTTAGTTGCAAACTTTCTCCCTGTCCGGCGTACTCAGGCTTTGACACTTTGTTTCCTGGCAGGGGAGACGCACTAGGACACTGCTGTATAGATGAGATAATATGCAGAACCTGCTCTGAGAGTTGTAATTAATGTTTTCACTGGACAGTTTAGCTGACGAGTAAGTTCAGAATACTATGAAGCCTCACATATTTTAAAACTTATTTGCAGCCCTGAACTGCAGCTGTGGCCCTTTCTGCATCGCTCTAAATATAGTTGTGACCTCCCTAGGAATGCCTTGAGAAGGGGCCTGCATCGCTGGGGTATTAATTGTGTATCCAGACCCAAGAACTCAGCTCTGCCAGTTCTGTAAATTTTAGTTTTAGTAGACATTTGCATCAGTAAATTGAGCACAAATAAAGTGATTTTACATTTGTCTGAATGAATTTTATTTTAAAGCTGTGTTAACTGTTAGCACATATAGCACATCTACTTTTTTAACTTCTCTCCCAAGAATTCTGTTAAGAGGAAGGGCAAAATCGGCATAATGAGAAACAACACCGAGTTTTGCAAATGTATTTTAAAAGGTGTTTAGCAGATCCCTCTATTCAGTCTGACCTCTCGAATATTTTAAAGGTAGCATCAGCACTGGAACAGAAAACCTATCAAGCCTAAGTCCTTTTTTTTTTAAGTAGTTTTTTTTTTTTTTTTAATTTATTTTTGGCTGCATTGGGTCTTTGTTGCTGCGCGACGGCTTTCTCTAGTTGCGGTGAGCGGGGGCTACTCTGTTGCGGTGCGTGAGTTTCTCATTGCGGTGGCTTCTCTTGCTGCGGAGCACGGGCTCTAGGCGCGTGGGCTTCAGTAGTTGTGATACATGGGCTCAGCAGTTGTGGCTCACGGGCTGTAGAGCACAGGCTCAGTGGTTGTGGCGCACGGACTTAGTTGCTGCGCGGCATGTGGGATCTTCCCAGATCAGGGCTCGAACCCGGTCATTGGCAGGCAGATTCTTAATCACTGCGCCACCAGGGAAGTCCCCTAAGTCCTTTTTTAGATCCTGGTTTTTGATAGTGGTGTATGGGGAACTCTTTTCTGAAAGGTTTTACCATTTGCAATTTTAGGAAGGATTATCTTTTTAGCTTGTTTTGAAAAGCTGCAGTTTGTGTTGATTTGTGGCTTCTCTACTTCATCAGCTACACCGGCCGGCCACACGCTTCCAAATAAAATAAACCCCAAACAAACCTCAGAACCGTATTTTGATCTGTAACAACTAAATAACTTTGTCAAGGGGAGTTCTATTAATATTCCATATAACATTTAAATAAGGTGATGGCTTTTATCTTACTACCCACCTCAAAAACAAAAACAAAACCAAAGAACTCAATTCTCAAGCCGAGGCAGGGCGGGCTCTGGGGCTCGGTCGGCGTCCCCTCCCTCCGAGGTGTTGGACTGTGTTTTGAAGCCTTGGAAACCAAAAGGCTCACCGCCCTGCTCCCGCGCTGGGTGGGCCTCCCCTCCCCGGCGGTGTCACCTTACACCTTGAGTAAGGACGTCCTCCTCTGGACACGCCCCTCCCTCCAAGTCACCGAGGAGGCACCGAAGTCGCTGCCCTTAGAGGCGCCTTCCCCGCCACCCGAATGCGTCTTCATCCCAGAGATGGCCCCTCCGCCGCCGCCGCAGCACAAACACCTCGTGGCAGCCAGCGTCGGGGGCCCTTCGTGGCCCGGCCCGCCCCCTGCCTCCCGGCCCACGGCCGCCCAGACTTCCCGCGTCCCGGCCTCCCTGCGTAACTGACCCAGATCCCGCCACAGGAACCAAGTTTCCATAAAAGCGGATTCTCCGCAGCCCCGCCCCGCGCAGGCGCAGGCGCAGGCGCATTGGCGGCCGGGCGGGGGGCGTGGCCAGGCCGGCGGGAGGCGCGGTCAGCCAGCCGGGCCACGGGACCCGCCTCCGCCCGCTGGAATGCGCAGCCCCTCCTCGCCCCGCCCACGGCTGCCAACCCGGGTGCGAGGTCTCCCCTGCGGCCTGCGGTCCTCCCTGGAATGCGGGCGGGCCTCACTCACTAGCTGAGTGTGATCTCACAACACGCATGTGTAACAGGACGTCTGAGAGTTCGAGCTCTGGTGTCCGCACCCCAGGAAGCCCTGACCTCCTGTGTTGAGGTTCAGGGAAAGTGCTAGAGGCCCGTCCGGGAGAGGCCGGGGGTTCACTGCCTGCACAGATGGAATCTGGAGAGATATCCCCCATGGGCTTCCTCAGCGCCCCAGTGCCTGCCCTCCCCGAGATGCCTTCAGACGGCTCCGGGGCCTTCATGCCTTTGGGACTGAGTGTCTGTCCCCGTTTCACCTGAAAGCACCGTTGACTAGTTGCGCCCACACTGCCCACGCAGCCCCCTCCCCGACAGCGCAGGGCAGGGCAGGCCTTTCCGAGGGAGCCCCAGGAGCCCTTTCTGCCGCAGCCGATACCTGGGCTCCTGCTTTCGGACCCCACTCAGAGTCCCAGACCCAGACCCCAGGGAGACCCTGCTCTTCCCCGCGCCAGTCAGCAGTCCGGACCCAGTGGGGTTAAACCCCAAAGTTTGGTTTTGTTAAAAAAAGAAAAAGAAAGAGAAATCTGGAAGTGGGTCGTGCAGCTGCTCGAGGCCGCGTTGGGGGAATTGCTACAGCCACGTGTCCGCACTTCCTCCGTCCCGGATCTGCATGGGAATTGGAGTCTGCCAACTGCATGATCTTCCAGGAGCTTTGGAAGTGGGAAAGGGCGTGGAGGCCATGCCCCCGCTGCTCTTTGCGCTTTTCTGCTGACGAGCAAGGTCGTGAAGCGATGGGGACTCTCTGAGCAGGTTCCCGTGTCCCCTCCCAGCTGCCCGGGTGCTGGCAGGCGGGGACAGCAGTGAGAGTAGCAGCAGAAGCATCTCTATTTTGGCTGCCAGAACCTGGGATGGTAGCTCTGGATGTTTTGCAAACTCCTGACTCTAGAGGCAGGTCCGGAGGGCGGAAGCCCCACCCCCACCCCCAGGCAGCTTTTATTATTCTGGAAGTGTTCTCAGAGGCCAAGCCCACAACCTGTTCCTCCAGCTCTTCCTGATCCTGTCTAGTAAGTCAGCCTTGCTTAGATTACCTCCCGTGGTTGTGCTCCCCGCACCCTGAGTGCCCCAGGTTTTGCTGCTAGAAATGTTGTGGCCTTACCACCTGTGGTAACAGGTGAGGTGTGGGTCATGTCGCTGCCCTCCAGCTAAAGACCAGAGGAGCACACCTGTCACTGAACAAGTTGACTTTACTCCGGGGACTTCCCCGGCGGTCCCGTGGTTAGGACTCCACGCTTCCCCTGCAGGGGGCACGGATTTGATCCCTGGTGGGGGAACTAAGATCCCGCAAGCCGCGGACTGTGGCCAAGAAAAAGTTGACTTCACTCCACACTGCAGTGAGGGGAACACACACCTGGGAGCCATGGGGTGTCTCAGTAAGAAGATGTTAGAAGGCACTTGCTTACGGGCTTGTATGAGGTGGTTTTGGTGAAAGTTTAATAGGAAGCAGGGCTTTGCTCTGGATTAGATGCTGTCAGGTAGTGGGGGAAATTACATGCTTGAATATCATAATCACTCTTATCTATAAGGAGGGAAGGCTGCACTTGGTAAAGAAGCATTCATCACTCACAGTAGCTGAGAGAGGGGGAATGTTTGGTCATTTTTTGTGGTTTGAAAGTATTCGTATTTTTGTCTGTGTTTAGACCTGATGACAGGGCGCTCTTGTTTTTGTCTTGATCCGTCTAGGTCATGTTCTGTGAACTTGTTTATGTTCAACAGGAGAACACCGTGGTGTAGCTGTGAGCACCAGGCTGGCTCCCAGATGGCAGGGGCTGCTTTGCCCTTGGTGTAAGTATGCATCTAGGTGGGCTGGGAAGCCGGTGAGCCCTGTGCTACCACGGCAAAACATTTGGTAAAACTGTTGTCCAGTGCCTTTGAAGGTAGACCACGTACCTAAAGAGTCTGTGGAAATGTGCTGCTAGGCTGTGTCTCCTCACCCACAGTCCACACCGATGGCCTCACAGGGAGGCCCTTACGACTAGCAGATTGAGGAGGAAAAACCTTGATCCTGGTTTACAGATGGTCCAGGAGTGGATGGCTGCGGCCCTACAGTCCCACTCAGAGGTGGCCCTAAAGGGCTTCCTTGGTGGCACAGTGGTTAAGAATCCGCCTGCCAATGCAGGGGACACGGGTTCAAGCCCTGGTCCGGGAAGATCCCACATGCCGTGGAGCAACTAAGCCCGTGCACCACAACTACTGAGCCTGCGCGTCTGGAGCCCGTGAGCCACAACTACTGAGCCCACGTGCCACAACTACTGAAGCCCGTGTGCCTAGAGCCCGTGCTCCACAACAAGAGAAGACACCACAACGAGAAGCCCGCGCACCGCAACAGAGAGTAGCCCCCACTCGCCGCAACTAGAGAAAGCCCGCACCTGGCAATGAAGACCCAACACAGCCAAAAATAAATAAATAAAATAAAATAAAATAAAAAAGGAGAGTGATGAAGGAAAATCCTCCCAGTGGTCTCCATTTCAAGCATTCCTTTGGACTGAAAGATGGCTAGAAGTGCGGCTCTACATTTGCTCATGGACAGTTGCTAATAGCTTGGCTGGATCATCAGAGACTTGGAAAAAACAAGACTGGAAGATCAGGGGAGGGTGAGAGGGAGAGGCAAGAGGGAGGGGATATGGGGATATATGTATATGTATAGCTGATTCACTTTGTTATAAAGCAGAAACTAACACACCATTGTAAAGCAATTATACTCCAATAAAGATGTTAAAAAAAAAAAAATTGGTGAAGAGGTGATCTGGGGAGGAGACATGAGGATGGACCTCTCCGGATAGGCATAGACTGTGAAGAAAATTGACCACATGTGAATACCCACCCAAAGGCATCTACTGCAGAGGAGGCTCTCAAGCATCAGTTGGGCAAGGGACTTCCCTGGTGGTCCAGTGGTTAAGACTCTGTGCTTCCACTGCAGGGGGTGCAGGTTCGATCCCTGGCGGGGACCTAAGATCCCACAGGCCACGCGGCATGGCCAAAAAATTAAAAAATTAAATAAATCACTTGAGCAAGATAGTTCATCCTGTGCATAGCGGTTCAGCCTCTTTAGCCGTCCATCCAAGTGCTCGTTCAATGGGCCCATGTGCAGAACAGTCAAGGAGGCAGGGACAGAGGCTATGAAGGGGCTCAACATCACGGACTTGGCCTCACCAAGTCTGATTTGGCTGTCATCACTGTTGAGTAACAGCAGAGACTAATACTGAGCCCCTAATATGGTGTCATTTCCCAAGGGACCAACTAGTCACTTGGTGAAAAGTCAGTTACATTAGATCTCTTCCCTTGTGGAAGGAGCAGCAATTTGCCCTCACTGGGTAGACATTCATTCTGGACATGGATTTGCCTTCACTGCCTGTAATGCTTCTGCCAGCACCACCATCCACAGATTTACAGTACGCCTTATGGACCTTCATGCTATCCCACAGAACATTTCTTTGATCAAGGGATTAATTTTACAGCAAAAAAAATGAAATAATAGGCTATGCCCATGGAATTCCTCCACTTGTGTCAAATGGAGGAAAGGAACAGAAAAAAAAGATTTTTACAAAATAATAATAAAATTTAAAACTGAGCTGTTTAAATGTTGCTGTTTTTACCTGTCTGTTCTTGTCCCAAAGTGGGACATTCCCAAGGAGAAGAGGAAGGTTGCACTTGTTTCCTTAAATCGCCAAAAGCCTCAGCCCAGAATTCAGCACCCCCTACCCGCCGAATTCTTGCAACATTATTTCCCGGTTGGTTGATGCCAAGGCAAAAAGACATCCTTTTAATGGTTAGAGAGGATCAGTTGCTTAAATGATTTCATGTCAGTGTTGTATTTATGGTTTTACAATAAAATGACCTTTAGAGAAAAAAAAAAGACTTGTACAATGAAGACAACAATAAATTGCTGAAAAAATGAAAGACACAAATAAATGGGAACACATTCCATGTTCATGGATTGGAAGACCTCATACTGTTAACATGTCAATACTACACAAAACAATCTATAGATTCAATGCAATCCCTATGAAAATTTCAATGGCATTTTTTCAGAAATAGCAAAAAACATCCTAAAATTCATATGGAGTGTCAAGAGATCCCAAACAGCCAAAGCAACCTTGAAAAAAAACAAAGCTGGAAGGCACATTTCCTGATTTCAAAACTGCTGCAGTGCTTTGGTGCCCAGAACAGTGTAATGCTGGCATGAAGACAAACACAGACCAGCAAGCAGAATAGACCCACCCCATGTTTCCGTAGGTTAGAGTCTTCGCAGCCTTGGATTCGGCAGTGATTTCTTGGCACAGGCAACAAAAGAAAAACTGAACAATGGATGTCATGAAAAATTTTAAATTTTGTGCATCAAAACACATTATCAAGGGACTTCCCTGGTGGTGCAGTGGTTAAGAATCCGCCTGCCAATGCAGGGGACACGGGTTCGCGCCCTGGTCCGGGAAGTTCCCACATGCTGCAGAGCACCTAAGCCGGTGTGCCACAGCTACTGAGCCTGCGCTCTAGAGCCTGCGAGCCACAACTACTGAAGCCCACACGCCTAGGGTCTGTGCTCTGCAACAAGAGAAGCCACCGCAATGAGAAGCCTGCGCACCACAACGAAGAGTAGCCCCGGCTCGCCGCAACTAGAGAAAGCCCGTGCACAGCAACGAAGACCCAACTCAGCCAAAATAAATAAATAAATGTATTAAAAAAAAAAGAAGACATTATCAAGAGAGTAAAAAGGCAACCCACAGAATGGGAAATAATATTTGCAAATCACATACCTCATAAGAGATTAACATCCAGAATTTAAAGAGAATTCCTAAAATTTAACAACAAAAATACAACCTGATTAAAAAAATGGCCAAAGAATTTGAACAGACATTTCTCCAAAGAAGAAATACAAATAGTGAGCACATGAGAAGATGCTCAACATCACTTATCTTTAGGGAAATGCAAATCAAAACTACAATGAGATATCACCTCACACCCATTAGAATGACTTCTATGGGGAAAAAAAAAGACAATTACAAGTTGTCATGAGGTTGTGGAATAATTGGAGCACGTGTGCGCTGCTGGCGTTGGTGAGGATGTACTGCTATGGAAAACAGGATTGTGATCCCTAAAAACTTAAGCCTAGAATTACCATACGGTCCGGCAAGTCCACTTCTGAGTATATTTCCAAAAGAATTGAAAGCAGAAGAGAAGATTTGCACACCCATGTTCTTAGCAGCACTGTTCACAATAGCCAAAAGGTGGAAGCAACCCGAGTGTCCACTGATGGATGAATGAATAAACAAAATGTGGTCTATACATACACATGTGTATGTGTACATAATACAATGGAATGTTACTCAGCCTTAAAGAGAAAGAAAATTCTGACATAGGCTACAACATTATGAACCTTGAGGACATCACTCCAAGTGAAATAAGACAGTCACAGAAAGACAAATACTGTTTGACTCCACTTCTTTGGGGTACTAGAGTAGTCAAATTCACAGAGACAGGAAGTGGGATGGTGGGTGCTAGGCACAGGGAGGAGGGGGAAATGGCAAAGAGCAATTGTTGTTTAATGGATCCAGAGTTCCAGTTTACAAATGAAAAAATTCTGGGGATTGGTTGCACAACAACATGAATATACTTAACACTACAAAATGGTACACTTAAAAATGGTTAAAATGGCAAAATTTGTGTTATGTGTACTTTATCACAATTTAAAAATCAACTATGGCCTTATGATGGGTTACAGAAACAATGCCTATGGTAGCCATGAAAATTTTCTTCCTTTCATGTTATGTGGCTGTGTATGCATATGACTGATAACTTCTTTCTCTCCTTCTTCCCATTATTTTATAGAAGGATTGCAAGTGGTGGTGAACCTTAAAATTTAGTCTTCCGGTAACAGCATACTCACATGAGACTGGGCCTGAATTTATGGAGTCATTAACGCAGTCCAGAGATGGACATTGTAACTGTATCCCAGTGATGGATGCAATGACTCTTGGGACTTTTCGTCCCCCGTGGTTTGGGATGAGGGGGAGAGCATTTTCAATTTAGAATAAATAGTTACATCTTGTTCAGTAGAAGCATAAAGTTGTTTCTGTTGTTGTGTGTGTAGAAGTGTATGTATGGGTGCTTAGCAGTCAAAGAGGGGGACTGCTATTATTCTCTTTCCTTCAAACCCACGCTTCTACACTCTGCTTTCTGATGCTAAGGCAGGATCTCTGCAAACACATTTCTCCTTTGCCAACTAGCTGCCTGTTAGCATCTCACCAAAGTAGGTAATGGATGTCGATCGGAAAGCTGGAAGAGGGACAAAGCACTCATTCTTCTCTGTTTGCCAGAGAAATGGTGCTTCACCGTGAGTGTAGCAGGTGATTTCAACAGCAGCAGTGGATTCCGGTCTGCAGTTTTCCTACATTTCTAGAACCAGCCTCACTGCATTCCTCCTCTGGAATACCAGCACCAGTCCCCTGGTGCCCTCTCCTCAGAGATGTTGGATCTCAGCTCTCTGAGGTCCCTCCATCCAGCTACTAAGGCATCAGCACAAATCGGGCATGACCCTTCCTCAGAGGTCTGGCTCTCAGTTCCTACAGGATCCCTTCTCTAAGCTTCTAAATTTTAATAATCTCAGCCTCTTACCTTCGTTCCCCCAGCACTAGGTATGGTCGCTGCTTCCTGAAATACCAGCTCTGAGATAAATTATTGCCGCCTTTTTGCTTTTTCAGTTTTCTGATACCTGGTGAATAATTCTTTATGTTGAATTCTCTCTGTTGAAATAATTAGTCTAGTTTCCTTCTTCTGAATTGACTGGTACATGTAGTAAAGGCAGCAGTTAGAAAAAAACGAGTAAGTGGCATGTGTTGGCTGCTTCAGGCTAACTCTAGCAAAGTTATAAGAAAGACAAACTTGAGGCATGAGTTAGCTAGACTGGAAGCAAACCAAGGAGAATAAAGATCTGACTTATTTACGCCACCATTGCCATGAAGGACTGCAGAGGCACTGCCCGGATTCTCCTTCAACAGGCTTGTTGCCTCAGCTGCTGGGAGGGCTGTTGATTGACAGACTTTAGCTGTCAATCAGGGACTACCTCAGCGTATAGAGCAGGCTTGCTCAATATCACACATCCAGTGACTGACCTGAGGGGGCAGTATAAAGACCTGGCCATTCTCACCCAACTCAGAACACCTGAAGAGCCATTCTAGTTGGCTGGGGCCATTATCATGGTTGGCTGGGGCCATTATCATGGTTGCATTGCTCAACTCCTCCCTCTGCCCTCCTACTTCCCTTCCCTTCCTTCCATAGGTGTCCTTCCCAAAAGCATCTCTTAATGAGCGTCCTGCATGCTAAACTCATCTTAGAATCTCTTCTGAGAATGTATCGACTTTTTCTTTTGTGAATTTTGGAGTAAACCAAAGATAGATAGAGAAGGAACTAGAGAAAGAACTGGAGCTAGAGAGAGGGCATAAATAAACAATATTAGGAACAAAGCAGAGAATGTAACCAGAGATGCTACGGTTACTCAAAATCTTGTAAGAGGTTGTTACGAACAATTTTATGCCAACACATTTGAAAAGACATAGGATGTATAGATTCCTGGAAAAATACAAACTAGGAAACTAAATTAAGAAGAAAATGTAATGCCTGTAACAATGAAAGACATTAGAAATCTTTTCAAAATAATGGATTTACAAGCAATACCTGCCAAATATTGAAAGAACAGATCATTTCAGTCTCACACAGAATCTACAGAGACTAGAAAAAGAGGGGATAGTCCCCCACTACGTTTTTGTGTAGGTTAACATAATACTGATACCAAATGCAAACAAGGGCAGTATAATAAAACTGTAGGCAAGTCTCATTCGTAAACACAGAGGCAAAAATATGAAGCAAAATCTTAGGAAAACCGATTTATCAAATGTATCAAATTTATAGCAAATAACAGCCAGTTGGAGTTTATCTCAGGAATGCAATGTTGGTTTAACATTATAAAACGGATTAGTAATCATCCATGCTTGATAAGCTTAAAGTTTACAACCTTGTCATCTAAATGAAGTCTAGCCAGGATGAGGCCCCTCTGGTGTAGTTCCTTAAGTAAACAGCTGCTCAAATATAATTTCTCTTGGCCTGTAGATCCATGCAACTAAGAGAAAGGTTATCCGCCTCTCCCCTGCCACACATACCCCGCATATACAATGGTGCAACTGGCATAGGAGAGCTGCTGTCAACATTCCTGTTCAAAAAGGGGGGGCAGATGGGAAACACAAAAGAGTCACCAGTCCATAGCAATTCTGAAACCCAGCCAAGAAATTCTTTGGTTTGGTCTTAATCCTGGAAATAATCCTCCATTGCTTCGGGCTTTGTCCTCTGAGCTCTTTATTCTACCCTCTGAGTCATCCTTTTATTTTTTTAAAACATTATTATTTTTTTTAAATGAAAGATAGCACATGTTTGAAACCAAGTAGTTTTCTCAGCCTGCTTCCCTCCAGTAAAATTTTGGGTGACCAGGGATGGGGAGGGGTGATTCCAAAATCTCCGTTCATTTTGAACTGGCTCAGTGTCTTTTAGTCCAAGCTGGTAGTGCTTTTGCTGATACAATTCTTTCAAAAACGTTGTGGATCACCTATGATTTGAGGCTAACTCCATTAGAGAAAAGATAAACCCACCAAAGTCTTTGAGATAAGCCCTGCTCCACTTGGGCTCCTACTGACTTGTCTGAGGAACAATACCTAGGCCCTGTTGTTTGACTGGGAGGATTTGTGGGCTCACCTCAGTCTTCTTAAGAGACCCATTGTGTGACTGAACAGTACTCTGAGGTATCAACTTTGATCTTTCTGAGGTCTTAGTAAAAGCTTTTACAGTCACACCGTTGGCTTCATTTTTAGACCAATTCTTCTGGATTTGAAATCCACTTGGAAGTCATTTCTTAATTTTAGCCCCTTTTGCCATTTGGAGAAACTGGTAATTCTCAAAACCATCAAGTACTTGTTCTTTTTTGTTTACCAGTTCTCTCAATTTCTTTCTTTCTTATTTCTTTCTTCTCACATTTTACAATAAGCAGCAAGAAGAAACCAGACAGCAACTTCTGCACTTTGCTTGGAAATCTACCATCTAGATCATGAATTTCAATGGACACCTTTTGGGAAATTCCATGGTGGTTGAGTGGTTAGGACTCAGCGCTTTCACTGCTAGAGCCCGGTCAGGGAACTAAGATCCTGCAAGCCACGTGGCGCAGCCAGAAAACAAACAAACAAACAAACAAACAAGGGACTTCCCTGGTGGCGCAGTGGTTAAGAATCCGCCTGTCAATGCAGGGGACATGGGTTCGAGCCCTGGTCTGGGAAGATCCCACATGCCGCAGAGCAACTAAGCCCATGTGCCACAACTACTGAGCCTGCGCTCTAGAGCCCACAACTACTGAGCCATGTGCCACAGCTACTGAGCCACAACTACTGAGCCCATGTGCCACAGCTACTGAAGCCTGTGTCCCTAGAGTCCATGCTCCACAACAAGAGAAACCACCACAATGAGAAGCCCGCTCGCCGCAACTAGAGAAAGCCCGCGTGCAGCAACAAAGACCCAACGCAGCCAAAGATAAAAAATAAATAAATAATAAATAAAGCCCTATTAAAAAAAACAAAAACAAACAAAAAACAATGGGCACCTTTTAGGCTCTCCATTTAACTACAGATTTGACACACAGCTGCTAAGCTTTCTGCCATTACATAACAGGAACCCCTGTTCTTCGCCTCCTTTTGAACCCTCGCTGACAGCCTCCTCAAAGTCCAGCTTTCCACTGATGGGTCTGTCCATGGTTATTTAGCATTTATCTAACGCTCCTCAGAATCCTTCTGGCCTCTGCCCGCCTGGTTCCAAAGCCAGTCCTGCACTTTTAGGTATTTGTGTGTCAGCACCCCATTTCCAGATACCAAAAAGCTATATTAGTTCTCTATTGCTGCATAACAAATTACCTTAAAACGCAGTGGTGTACAACAATGAACATTCATCATCTCAGTTTCTGTGGCTCAGCTGCGCCCTCGGCTCAAGGTCTCCCGCAGGCCGCAGCAAAGGGTCAGCTGGGTGGCCGTCATCTCAAGGCTCAACTGGGAAAACATCCCCCTCCCGAGCTCCCTCGTGAGGCTGTCGGTGGGTGTCACATCCTCTCTGGCTGCCGGCTGCAGACATCAGTTCCTTGCTACAAGGCGCTCTCCACTGAACTAGTCACAACGGGCCAGCTTGCTTTTCCCGGAACGAGGGCTCTGAGAAAGAGACAGAGTGGGTGAGCAAGATAGAAATCAGTGTTTCTGGAACATAATCTTTTTTTTTTTTAGAGTTTTTTTAGAAGTTTTACTTTACCTATCATATTTAGTATTTCCAAGACTAAAACATATAGAACGCTTCACAAATTTGCGTGTCATCCTTGCGCAGGGGTGGAACATAATCTTGGAAGTGACACCCCATCACTCTTGTTATGTTATATTCCTTAGAAGAGAGTCACTAGGTCCTGCCCAGACTCGAGGGGAGGGAACCACACAAAGGCATGAGTACCAGGAGGTGGGGATCACTGGGGGCATCTCAGAGGCCAAGAACCAAGAAGAAAAGGACGGATCACACAATTTTAAAAGCGGGCAAAAAGAGCGGGCATTTTACAGAAGAGGAACTCAAATGTCATTTAAAAACCTCCAAAAGAACTCTCAGTGTCACCAGTTCTCTGGTGGTCCAGTGGTTAGGACTCGGTGCTTTCACTGCCATGGCCTGGGTTCATTCCCTGGTCAGGGAACTGAGATCCCGCAAGGCACGTGGCAAGGCCAAAAAAAAAATTTCTCAGCATCACCAGCAATCTGAATAATACAAACTGAACCATAACACACTGGCAAGAAAAAGATCTGTCCGTGCCCTGAGTTGCAGGGCATTTGGAGAATCAGAAGCACTCACCCTGCTTGTGGGTAAGTGAATGTTCCACACTCTTTGGAAACCAGTTTCACGTTCCCCAGTGCTAAACAAAGGGCTTGTGATTTGAACACCACTTTCGAGCTATCAGGTTGGCTGCCACAGTTTCATGGGTCCCTCCGCCTGGGCACAGTGCTTCCGGGTAACATGGTACCCTGACAACTGTTCATATCGGCCACTTGCAAATTCACCGTAGAGTTATTTAGGCCTCAGTTGAGGCCAGAGGGACTGCAGGAAACTTGTAAATAACATGCATACGTTAGAAATTAGAAATGCAGGAAGAGAAAGAAAATTAGTGTCTGGGTCTCTAATTTTATGTGTGTGTGTGTGTGAGCATATTACACCCAGAAAGCTGCTTCATACATATTCTTGAGGTCACAGGAGCTGATCACGTGAGGCTGATCATTCCTGCGTGGACCAGTCAGTCAGGAACACCCCTGGGCTCTAAGCCGACACTTGGATCTGAGTGGTAGTCTGAGATGGTTCTAGTAATTTAAAGGAAGAAATGGCTATTTGTGTATTTTTTCCTGGATCAGGCCTGACATCCAGAGGGCCTGGGATCCAGGGACACAGAACCTCCCCGGAGGCCTCAGCATAGGCAGGTAGAGTCAGAAAGGCAGGGCAGGCAGGGCGAGGGGAGTCGCCAGCTGGCAGTCCTGGGGGCCCAGCTCTCAGGGCTGGGAAGGGGCTGCTGTTCACCCGCCCACCCCAGCCCCACCCCCTGCTTTCTCTGCACCGCCCACACCCAGTCAGGGAACAGTCTTGGCTCTATAACCTCTGCTTCTGCAGGAGGAGGGGGCAGCTTTGGACAAAGCTGAGGCCAGGAGATGCTTCCTGCCTGCCCACCACCCCGCCGCCCCCTCCCCTCCTCCCTGTGTTTGAACTGTCCCCTTGGAGAAATGATGGTTCCGGAAAAGGGTGTGAGGTAATACTGCCAGGAGGAGTGACCCCAGGAGACAGAGGGTCAGAGAGTAGTGACTTAGCTGGGTTTCAAGGCTTCAAAAGTAAGCACCCCAACTGCCCCAGCCCCCAACATCCAGGGGAAAGAGAAAGGGATAAAAGACAGGGGAGGTCCCAGCCTAGCCCTCTCCTGTGGGGCGGACTGGCTCTCAGGCACTGTTAGGTTCTAAAATATATTTTTTGTGTTAAAATCCATTCTTCTAGTCAAACATCATATACAATATAAATAAAACTCCCAGAGCCTTGTACAACCATCACTTTATAGATAACTTTCCTTTAACAAAATTATTTCAGATCACAGGCATGGAGCTTTCTTGTTTATTATTTTTAGAAGTTTGCTCAAATGGCTAAGTTAGGTTCCTAAATCTGAAAATTTTCTTGCAACAGCTGAGGTAAAATTGTTAACTTGCGCAAATAAACACAAGCAACTCATATCAAAGACCAGTTTTTAATATTATAAAACAATAATATTTTTAAACCAGTACAAGAAAAGTCTCTTCTATCGTTACGTGAAAACTATGCAAAAAGATTCTTCACGTTTTGCTTCTACTTCAGTACCCCTGTCACTGTTAAACTAGGCAGGTATTCAGACAACATATCCGACTCTGGCGAGTGACAAGGAAAAAAACACGAGCTGCAGAAAGCACCTCTGCCAAAGCACAAACAGATATGGTGTCATTTTCACCCTAGCAACTACCCTGTCCGGGAAAATAACTGAAAAGCAAAGATACGGTGTATGGAAACTCTAGGAATTGTAGCTTTAGGTTCCAGAAAGACAACTATTAAAAACTATCAACTTCTAGAGTCATTTTATTTTCACTTAATTTACAGATGCAGAAATCGACCAGATGTCAATTACAAAACTGAAGGCAGAGCTGAACTATCTCTGCCTGAGTACACAGTTGATTTTTCCCCTCCCAGGGTATACAATATCCCTTTCAAACCAATGCTATGTATGTCATAACTATATTTAGAAATACGCAGAGAGGAAAATATTGCTACTGCAATTCAAGGCTGTATTGAGAGGGGAACGCATGAAAGCCTCATGGATTGGAAAGCTTCGATTTAGGTCATGTTCCTCAATCAATGTCAAATGTCAGATGACATTTGAAGGTGTTAATTATGACCAAAAAAAAAAAAAAAAGAAAGAATCCTGTAACAAATCCCACTCGAAGAAACGGGTAATACTCTCTCCATACAGGAAAAAAAATCGATTTTTAATTTCTTCTTCCAGTACTGTCAGAGGTAAACAAAGTTTTCGACAAAATATTTAAGAAGCTCTGGACAGTCTGAAGCACCGATCTGAGTCAATATATAGAAGCAACCACTTGTTTACAGCTGGATAACTTTCTTCAAAAAGGCAGAGGAGTAAAGTGAGCTTCAGAAATCAAGAAAAGCGATGAATACAGGAATCATGAACCGTTTGCACATCAGCCGATGAACCTTTCCGATGGCCACGTCTCCTGCGCGTTGGTGGGGATGGCCGGGACCTCTTCCTCGGGCGGGGCCAGGGCCTCCATCTCGCGCACCACCTGCGTGAACACCTGGTCCACCATGAGTTTGCTCTTGGCCGTGACCTCCAGGAACGGGCACCGCCACTCGCGGGCCAGCGCGCGGCCCCGCGCCGTCAGCACCTGGCGCTGGGCGTCCAGGTCGGCCTTGGTGCCCACGAGCACCAGCGGCACGGCCTTGGGCCCCCGCAGCCGGCCCATGCGCTCCCGCAGCGGCCGCACCGCCTCGAACGAGGCCTCGCTGCACACGCTGTAGAGCACCACGAAGCCGTCGCTGTTCTTGATGTACAGGTCCTTGAGGGTGACCAGGTGCTCGGCGCCCACCGTGTCCACGATCTCCAGCAGGGCGGGCGCCGCGTTCACCTCGATCACCTTGCTGAAGAGCTCCTCCACCGACGGCTCACACTGCTCGGGGAAGCTGCCGCAGGCGAACTGCGTGGCGAGCGCCGTCTTGCCCACGGCCACGCTGCCGAGCAGCACCACCCGGTAGCCCTTGGCGGGTCGCGGCCCCAGGCCCGCCATGGCCCAGGCGCGGCCGGCGGGACGCGCAGCCGGAGGAATGGCGCGCGGAGGCGGGGGCCCGGCCGCCGGGGCCGCGGGGGGCGTGGGGGCAGGGGCGGGGAGGGAGAAGCAGGGGGGAGAGGGGCGGGGACGAGAGCGGAGGGGAGGGGACCCCGGGGGGCCTGGCGCGCTGGCTCCGGCGTCGGGGCCGGGGTGGGCGTCCTCCGTCGCGCCCAGACCTGCCCTCGCCCGGCCCCGATCTGCTCCCTGCGGCTCAGAGGTCACCCGCCCCGCCTCCGGGACGGGGCCCCGCGCCCCCCTCTCCGGCCCCTGGTTCCAGCGCCTGGCGCAGCGTCTGCCCCGCCCCCGGCCCGGGCGGTCTGGCGCCGGCCTCCCCCCCACCAGCTCCACGTCCCGGCCTCCCTCTCCCGTCGGTCCCGAGCTGCCGGGCCGCGCTCCGCCTTTCCCCAGTACCCCGCCGGCCGGCCGGCTGGGGCCCCTCCCTCACTCCCTGCTCCCTGCCACCCGTTCCTAGGAGAGCCCGCTCCGCCCGCGGGACCAGAAGGTAACCTGATCCCTTCCACGTCAGCCGGGAAATACCAGCATTTCTCCACCATTTCAGATCCAGTCTCGTGGCCGGAAGCCAGACTGGCCTCGCTCAAGGTCAGGCCTGGTGGGGCTGCGCCGCCGGGGCCCCTCTCCTGGCCGGGAGGACCCCACGGAAGGGGGAACCGGTGAGGGAGCTTCAATCGAGGGCCCCAAGTTGCTCGCTCCTGGCACCCATTCTGTGCCCCTCGTGCCCCTGCCTTCACTCTGGCCCCCGCCAGCGCCCTCTTGTCACTGAGCAGAGCCCAGGGGAAGTTGATAAAATGTACATCACATTTCACTCCCCCACTTAAACCCTCCCTGGCTTTCTATTGGGCCCTCCTGATCTAAGAGTAGAGTGACCGCATAACTCCAACCCAACCCGGACAATGAAAGCATGAACCCATTCACCCAGCGGCAGGCAAAAACCGAAAAGCCCCAGGAAACGGGTCTTATCACCCTACTTATAAAGGAGCTCCGCCAGGTCTGACTCCCGTGCCCCAGTCTCTCTCAAGCTTCTATTCTCCAGCTACACAACCTTCTTGCTATTCCTTGATGTCGGAGCAGAAAGGCTGTGTAGGGACAGAGGGGGCTGGACAGAAATTCTGGGATTGTCCACCTGAGTAAACTCCGCCCACTGTCTGTTTCAGGCACTTACAGGTGCCTTAGGACTTCAGGGGGCCTGCAGGCCTGGGTTGGAAGTGGAGATGAGATATCCACACTGTCCCTGTCTCTAGGCTTGGGGTACCACTGAAACTCCCTCATTCCGGTGGAGCCCTGAGGGAGCAGGGCCGCAAAACTGACCGAGCTGGAATTTCCTGGCTCCCTGGCAGCACAGACTCAGAGATAAAGGTTAAGTGACAATAGGACATCCTGCACCTCCGTGTCTGTGGTCAACTACAGAACGTGCTTTTCTATAAACAGTGCATGGAACATCCTTAATGTATAATGTTAATTATATACTTATTACAACAGACAACTTGATTTCTAAATTGAGAAATCTTACAAGACTTATTCTCTGACTGCAAAGTAACAAAACTAAGAATCAATTTTTAGAAAAGGATAAACTGCAAACATTCTCTGGAGAAATGCAAGTTCCATATAGGTTTCAACAACTCCCCATAACTTTTGAGAGAACACAGGGGACTCACTGTCAAAAAAAAAGTCACAGGGCTTCCTTGTTGGCGCAGTGGTTGAGAATCTGCCTGCCAATGCAGGGGACATGGGTTCGAGCCCTGGTCTGGGAAGATCCCACATGCTGCGGAACAACTAAGTCTGTGTGCCACAACTACTGAGCCTGCGCGTTTGGAGCCTGTGCTCCGCAACAAGAAAGGCCACGACAGTGAGAGGCCCGCGGACCGCGATGAAGAGTGGCCCCCACACGCCGCAACTAGAGAAAGCCCACGCACAGAAACGAAGACCCAACACAGCCAAAAATAAATAAATAAATAAATAAAGTGTAAAAATTTTAAAAAAAAGCATTCCTACCTTGCCCTCTTTTTAAAAAACAAACAAACAAACAAACAAAAGCCACAAAATGCACAAGGAAAAAAGAAGTCACTCTGAGTGAGAGCCATTGGAAACACCAGACAACAAAATCACATCCAGAAAATGGCAGATATTAGTGTTATCAGACACACAAAATAATTATGTATGTGTTTAAAGAAATAAAATATCAAAAATATGAGCAAGGAACAAGAGACTATGGCCAAGTAGTTTGAAAGAGATTCTCCTCCCCGAAAAAGAAAAAAAAAAACCTTCTAGAAATGGAAAATATAATCATTTATTATTTTAATTAACACAAAACACCCACTGATAGGTTAAACAGGAGATTAAACATGGCTGAAGAGAAAATAAAACCAACAGTATTCAGAGATGTGAATAATCCTGGACCAATTTTCATCATACAGTGACCTGTGCCTGCAGGAGATAAGGGTTTCTTCAGGTTGCCATGAGGCTGCTGGACAGTCACAGAGCGCCTTAAATTGATAGTTGGCTGGTCTGAACCTGTCATTATTATTTGAGGCTTTTAAAGTCCTTAGCAAAGGTCAGCCTGACCCACAGTCCTTCTTCTTACCCTTGCCTCAGTTCGATTAAAGGACCACTGCTACGTGTAGGCCCATGCTTTACCTTCCATGTGCATGACATCCTAATCCACCCCTAGTGAGTCACGGTAACTGTGCCACAGGCCAAAGCTCATCACCAGCTCGCTTACCACCAGCAGTAAGGTTCCTACAATGGGGTCTGAAAGGTGTGCGACATATTTTAGAATTCTTTCCCAGTGTTCTGCTTTCTACAGCCTCTTCTGGTACTAACTCTCTTAATTCAGGTTCCCTCCAAAAGCAGAATCTATGACATGGGACATGGTCTTGTGGGCAAATAGTTTATTTTTGGAAGTGATCACAGGGATCAGGAATGGGGGCCCTGGAAAAGAGAAACAGGGATGGGGGAATCTTATGCCAGGTGCACTGTTGAGTTATCACTGCTGTGGGAATACTTGAGGAGCAGTATAGAACGAACATCAGAATTGTCCACTCATGCACAGAAGCGAGGGGAGCATGTGTCCACTGGCACCCATTCCTCATTGCTCCAGGGTTGCCCTGCAAACTCCCTCTTCCATGTGTGCGCACGTGCCAGGTAGGCTGAGTGAGCTCCAGAAGCACTCCAAGCAGCAGCAGTAGAGAGCAAGGGCTGTGCAGTACAGTTGAGGCAAGCAGCAGCCAGGCTCTATCTGCACAACCAGCTGGTTGCTGTAGCCATGACTAGAGCAAGAAAGTGGACCCAGAGTACATGAGTTTAGGGCATAAGAGATGACTGACTCAGTTCTATTTTTTTTTAAATTGAAGTGTAGTTGATTTACAATGTTGTGTCAATCTCTGCTCTACAACAGAGTGACTCAGTTATACACATATATATATTCTTCTTCTTTTTTTATTCATCTCCATTATGGTTTATCCCAGGAGATTGGATATAGTTCCTTGTGCAATACAGTAGGACCTCGTTGTTTATCCATTCTATACATAATAGTTTGCACCTACCAACCCCAAACTCCCAGTCCATCCCTCTCCCTCCCCCCTCCCCCTTGGCAACGACAATTCTGATCTCTATGTCTGTGTGACTCAGTTCTAATAGTTTGAAAATACCTCATTTGGGGCAGGGGGGCGTGTTTAGGAGCATATTATCTGCAAACAATGGTGAGAATATTGCTTATTTCCTTTTCTTATCTTATTGCTTTAGCTAGACTCTCCAAAAATAACAGTACTGAACCAAAAACATAATTGCTGGCATCCCTCCTCATTTCTTTTTTTTTAAAATTAATTAATTAATTAATTTTATTTATTTATTGGCTGTGTTGGGTCTTCGTTGCTGCACGCGGGCTTTCTCTAGTTGCAGTGAGCAGGGGCTAGTCTTCATTGTGGCACAAGAGCTTCTCATTGCGGTGGCTTCTCTTGTTGCGGAGCACGGGCTCTAGGCACGCGGGCTTCAGTAGTTGTGGCTCGTGGGCTCTAGAGCGCAGGCTCAGTAGTTGTGGCGCACTGGCTTAGTTGCTCCGCGGCATGTGGGATCTTCCCAGACCAGTGCTCAAACCCGTGTCCCCTGCATTGGCAGGTGGATTCTTTTTTTTTTTTTTTTTTTTTTAGTTTCAATCACTTTATTTTTCTTATAGAAAACTATGTGGTGGCTACAGCTGGAGCCTGGGTCCTCTGCACAGAAACTCTGGTGTGGGTCTTCACAAGATGGTCAGTGAATTCCTGATACGGAGACTTGGTGAACACCGTCTCTTTCCAGAGATCAGGAGTGAGATAACTGTAGGTCTTGGAAATGGCATCAAAAGTGGCCTTGGCGAAGTTGCCCAGCGTTGCAGTGCAGCCCCTGGCAGAGGTGTAGCAGTCGTCAATTCCGGCCATCATCAGTAGCTTCTTGGGCACAGGGGCTGAGACGATGCCAGTGCCCCTGGGGGCAGGGATGAGGCGCACCAGCACAGAGCCACAGCGGCCAGTCACCTTGCAAGGGACAGTATGGGGCTTGCCAATCTTGTTCCCCCAGTAGCCTCGTCGCACGGGGACCTTGGAGAGCTTGGCCAGAATGATGGCCCCACGGATGGCAGTGGCTACCTCCTTAGAGCACTTCACACCCAAACCAACATGTCCGTTGTAATCCCCGATGGCGACAAACGCCTTGAACCTGGTCCGCTGGCCAGCACGGGTCTGCTTTTGCACAGGCATAATCTTCAAAACCTCGGCCTTGAGGGATGCCCCCAGGAAAAAGTCAATGACCTCAGATTCCGTGATGGGCAGAAGGGAGAGACAGCTCTCCTCCAGGGACCTGGTCTTCACGTCCCTGACCAGGCGGCCCAGCTTGGCGACCGGGAGCCACTCCTTGTCCCCGGCCTCGCCTCCGCGAGCTCCGCGACCCCGGCCCCGGACGCCGCTGCCGAAGCCTCCGCGGAAGCCACCACGGCCTCCCATGCCAGGGCCCCCAGGGCCCCCGGGGCTCCCGGGGCCTCCGGGCCCTCCCGCAGCACCGGCGTCATCCGCCATTTGGTGTTTTCAGGGAAAAAAAGAAGCGGCAGGTGGATTCTTAACCACTGCGCCACCAGGGAAGTCCCCCTCCTCATTTCTGAATAACAGAAATGTCTTTATATCACACAATTAATATGATGTATGCTTTTGTTCTCTAACCGATATTCTTTATCACAAGAGGAAGTTTTTGTCTATTTATACCTTAGAGTTTTTACTGGGAATGTCAGCTGTTTTTTGTTTGTTTTGTTTTGGTCCCTGAAAAATACATAAGGTTTTTCTCCTTTAATTTTGTTAATTTGTTGATGGATTTCCTATTGGTGAATCATTCTGCTTCTCACCTCATCTCTTACACCACTCTTCTCCTTGCTACCTTCTAGACACAATGACCTGTTCCTTTGGCAGGCCAATCGGTTTTCCTGTCTCAGAACCTTCACATTTGCTGTTCCCTCCTCCTGGAATTGTTCTCTCAGATGTCTTCAGGGCTCACTCCCTCATTTTTTTCAAGTCTCTTGCTCAAATGTCACTTACTTAAAGGGGTCTTCCCTTGCCCCTTTAAGGGGGCAAGAAGTAAGTGACAGGTAGAGTTGTATCCCCCCCCCAAATCATATGTTGAAGTTTTAGCCTTCAGTACCTCAGAATGTGACCCTATAGGGTCGTTTCAGATGTAATCAGCTAAGACAAGGTTCTACTGGAGTAGGGTGAGCCACTAATCTAGTATAACTCATGCTCTTATAAAAGGGGAAATTTGGACACACACACACACACACACACACAGGGACAGCGCTGCATGAAGGGGAAGACAGAGATTGGGGGGGGTGTTTCTACAAGCCAAGGAATGCCAAAGATTGTTGGCAAATCACTAGAAATTAAGGGAGAGGCATGGAATGAATTCTTCCTCACAGCCCACAGAAGGAAGGAACCCTGCCCACACCTTGATCTCACTCAGGCTTCTGGCCTCCAGACTGTGAGATACTAAATTTCTGTGTAAGTCACCAGTCTGTGGGGCTTTGTTAACAGCAGCCCCAGGAACTAACACATCAACCTATAAGAGGGCTAGGACTTCAACATAGGAATTTGGGGGATACAGTTCCACCTACCACAAACCCAGAACTTACTGTCCTACCGTCTTACTTCATTTGGGCTACTGTAACAGAATACCATAGACTGGGTATTTATCTCTCACATTTCTGGAGGCTGGGAAGTCTAAAGTCAAAGCACCAGCAGACTTGGTATCTGGTGAGAGAAACTTCCTGCTTCATACATAGCCATCTTCTTGCTGTGTCCTCATATGGTGGAAGAGGCAGGGAGCTCTGTGGGGTCTCTTTTATAAGAAAACTAATCCCATCCATGAGAGCTCCACTCTCAGGACCTAATCACCTCCCAAAGGTTCCACCTCCAAAAGCCATCACCTTGGGGGTTAGGTTTCAACATATGAATTTGGGGGGAAGGTGATATGCAAATGGTATTATATGAAATTGATTATTTATTTGTTTATTGTTTCCCTCATTACAATGTACCTCCCACGAGGGCAGAGACAGTATATTGCTGAACCTACTGTGTGTCAGGCAGTACCTCCCACAGAGTAGGTACTCCATAACTACAGTTCTGCTATGACGCTTGCTTTGAAAATGTGAATTTGTTCCAACACCACTGAACCGTTAGGGGACAGTTGGAGCATAATGTGAATTTTGCATTCCGTGTGATTTTGTTTACGAGAAATACTGGGTGGACGCAGAAAACTCCACCAGCTGAGCTCAGGTGCGTAGGAAGCACACACACTCACACACCTCAAATGTCTCCCAGCTACCTCCTAACCTCTGTGTTATGAGCCACCCCCGTCCACACCGGGGTTACAACGTTCCATTCACCTCACAATACCTCCTAAGCTGCAGCCCTTCCGATGCCTACTTCCACAAGCAAAGTTCAGGCCTTTTCTGATAAAGAATCATATTTTTTTGGTAGTATTTATGTATTTTTAAAAACTATTTAACTTGTACAACTGTGCTAACCTTCTGTATTAGGTTCCCATCTTTTTAAAAACTGTGTCACTGAGGAAGTATTTTGAGTGTTCTGCTCCAGCCCCATTTTCCCCATAAGCCCTATATTTTTCATTGTGCAATTTTGCGTGGCACCCTGAATTTTAGGAATGCTTACGATACGTCATAGCAAAACCGACCCTATTTGTTGAGTGATTGAATAAATGCTTGCCTTTCTGAATTAAACCCCAATTTATCCTGGTATGTTTTCACTATACTAATGAAATAAATTTGCTAACTGCTTGTTGAGGCTGTTTGCATCCGAAAGGCTGCATAGAGTCATATAGGATAAGTTAGTGGTTAATGCAGGGCTGTGAAAGAACCTGGTAAGTGACACCTCATTATTCATTCTTTTTTTTTTTTTTTTTTTTTTATTTATGGCTGTGTTAGGTCTTCGTTTCTGTGCGAGGGCTTTCTCTAGTTGTGGCAAGCGGGGGTCACTCCTCATCGCGGTGCACGGGCCTCTCATTATCGCGGCCTCTCTTGTTGCGGAGCAGAGGCTCCAGACGCGCAGGCTCAGTAGTTGTGGCTCACGGGCCTAGTCGCTCCGTGGCATGTGGGATCTTCCCAGACCAGGGCTCGAACCCGTGTCCCCTGCATTGGCAGGCAGATTCTCAACCACTGCGCCACCAGGGAAGCCCCACCTCATTATTCTTGCTCAAGGCCCAAACACTCCAAAGATAGGATAAAGAAGACTCAGTATTTTATACATTTTATATAATATATAAAATTATACCTTGTCACAGATGATGTCTGGGTCGGAGTAGATGTCTGGCTTTAGCAGACTGCACAGTGACCTTCCTAATCCTAAATCCCACGTTTGGACTCACCTGCCCAGTGGTGAGCAGCCCTGCAAACCTACAGGCCACTGCGGTGGGAGTGGCCCCTTGAAATTCATGGCAGGGAATCACAGGTAGCAAACTTCACACCATATTCCAGGTGCCCACTCCCCAAACTTCTGGCCTGGTCTTATTATCTAGGCCTTGTTGTGCCTGGGAGCCCGGAAACCACCTCTGAGCCTTTGGCCCTAGGCCAGAGAGAATCACTCTGACCCCTGAGTCTCCACCCAGTTGGGAGGAACTGTGGTCTCAGTACCTCTCAGCACAGAGAAGGACAGCATTCCTGGGAAAGAAGCAGCTGCCGCTGGCCTCTGCAGGGAACAGCTGTATGACCCTCCTGGGAGCAGCAAACAAAGGAGCCCTCTGATGACCGCTAGAACTATCACAAACATGCTGGGTCGTCTCTGTTACCAGGTCTACTAGTGAAGACAAATGTGGACGCAGCTATTGCAAAGCAGAAGTGGTTACTCCCTTTTTTGGCAATTAAGTACTTTAGGTGACTGGAAAAAATCTGCTGAGACTACAAATTCTGAATGAACTGTTACAGAATCCTTCCTTGCACAGCTGCAGCGGTGGGGAAGAGGAAATGTCCCAAACAAAGAAGCTGCTGAAAATGGGGATGGGTGGGGGGTGGCATTTGCAATCTTGGTAACCAAGAGCTTTGGGTGTGATGGAGAAGAGAGACAAGATTTTGAGCCTTTATAAAGTTCCCAGTTAGAACCGAGACTCCCACACAAAGTCTGCATCCTAGAAGGGCCATATCCTCAGTGTACGAATGAATTCAAAAATTTTCAAACTATCAGCAAAAGGAGATGAGAAAGAAAATGTCCTATCCAGGGCCCTTCCTAAGACAAAAAATAAAAGATCTTCCCTAAAATTTGTAATGAGGGCTCAGTCCTGGGGAGGGAGGGGCGGGGGGGGGAGTTTAAATTGAACACCCTTTTGAGGTCCTGGAGACAGCAAGCTGTGAAATTAATATTAAGGAGCCCAGGTTGGTGGTTCCTTCAAGACCCCAGAAGCAATATAAGCCAACTTGTCTGGAGGAATGCACCTTCAGTGGGGATCTCTCAGATAAAGCTCATGGTCCAAAGTTACAGAACAGATAAGGGAACAAGTCACCACAAGCAAGAGCCAGCACAAACAGTCTAATTTTCAGGCAGTAGGATTACCAGATCAAAGACATAAGATAAATATGTTTTAAAAACAAAAAATATCGATAGATTAGAGACATGAGGAAAATTGTGATACTAAATAAAAATATTGGCTTTCGCAGGATACCGGATTTACCAAGGTCAGAGGCAACAGGAACTGACCTTGGTATCTCAGCCTGTATCTGGATTTCAGCCTGTGTTCATGGGGCGCCAGCTCCCATTCAGGAGGCTGCGGGCTGCTCCTGAATTTCCCTTCCTGACAACCTGCCCTGTGGACGTTAAACGCCAGCATCAGTCCTGGAGACTCGCCACACGTGCCCCTATTAGAGCCATCTCGCTTGAGTTCTGCTTCTCAGACACGACCTGGACGAAGCAGCTGCCTGACCTTGAGGGGCCCTAGCTGGAATAAGGTGCAACATCTTTTCCTGATGCTCTGTCCTTTGTCACTGCCCCCGCAGTCTGGCATTTCTTGACAGAGTCAGTTAAATTTGTCATCGCTCCCATTTTACAGTATATATGTATTCAGAACATGTCAACTAGAGCCAAAATATCCAGTTTCTAACTAAGTTTGCTCTTAAATAAATATGCGTAAGAGAGAACAGATAGAAACGCTACCTGGGTTTGCGGTGATTTGCTTAAAGGAAGCTTTACCTATTCTAAAGCACATTGTGAATTGTCTTTTGTCTGTCTCCCTGGAAGTTTCTTCACCAATTTTTCACCAAGGAGCACTGGACCTCAGCCATGGTGCCAGGTGAGCCCTTCTCTGAATGGGGAGCGTGCATGGCGAGAGGACAGGAGGGCCAGAAGGACCCCGTGTCCCCAGGACTTTCTCGGGGAGGTAGGTTTTAGGAAAGAGTTCATGTGGGAGTCCAGAAACGGGAAACTGATTCCCTTAGAGCTGCATGTACCTGCCAGTCCTTGGAAAGTTCTGGTACACCTCAGCGTGAAGACGGCTAGAGAAGACGTGTGCAAGTGTGTGTTGTGGGGGGAGGACAGACATACGTGAGCTGAAATGCAGTTCCCCAGTCGGGGAGACTGAAGTGATTCCTAATGCTTCCTGAATTCAATCCATCCGTTAACAATAATTCAGCGCCTCCCGCGGCGCAGACGCTGTTCCAAACCCAGAGGCCAGGATGCCCATGGGAGCCTTCCGGCCATCCTGACTCGTTCTGGGCCAGCCAGGCTGGAGCGGGGACGGGCCGGGAGTCGCGACCCCGCCTCCAGCTCCTCCTGCGCCCCCCTCAGGAGTCCCACAGGAGCGGCGTCTGCGGGGGTGCGGGAGAGGCCTGGGACCCCTGCCCTCCCCTCGGGCAGACACTCTTTCGCCACTCCCTCCCCCCCAGGGCCCAAGGTGGCGGGTCTCCTTTCTTCACCCTGCCGCCGGGGTCGCCCTCCCCGACACCCTTCCCCCGTCCCCGGTGCCCGCCAGGTGGTCCAGGGCCTGCGACGCAGTCGGAGCTCCGGGAGGACAGGACTCGGCATTTCGAGACCCAGGGACCCCGGCCCGGGAGCGCGCTGTCGGGGGCGGAGCTGGGTCCGCGTTGGGGGCGGGCCGGGGGCGGGGCCGCGGAGCCTCTGAGGTCCCCAGGCCCCCCAACCCCGGCCCCTTCATTTCCTCCAGGACCGAAGACTGAAGCCCGCAGTGCGCGCTTCCTTCTCGCCCCCGGAAGGGAGGCGCCCCGCCACGTCCCCGCGCGCCCCTCCTCCAGTCTCCCATGTGACCCGCGTGCCCCCGGCGCGGCTCCGATGGGAGGGCCCGGAGGGGGCACTGGTGGGGAGCCCTCGCGGGCCGTGGACGGCAGGACGGCGTGGGCGCCACCTGGTGCGGTCTTGTCCCCCCGCGGTCCAGCCCTCGTCGAGGCGCCGGCGCCGCGTGGCAGGAGGTGGCAGGGCCGGCGGGTCCCAGCGCGCGGTCCCTGCGCCCGCCCACTGCCTCGGCTGTTCCGGCCCAGGCACCGGGGTCTCCTTCGAGGCCACCCGGGCCATGGCGAGCGCATCCTGTGGCGGGGAGGCTTCGGCTGGGTCGCGCGGCGGGTACCGGCCCGGGAGCTCAGGGCCGAGAGCCAGGCCCGCGGACCAGGTGGGAGGGAGCTGGAGGCGGCCCGGGCTTCTGAGCACCGGGTGAGACCTGCGGTGAGGTCCTGTGTCACCGCTGGAGCGTTCCCGGGACGGGCCCTCGATGCCTTCGGGGTAGTGGACCGGCCGGGCTGAGGCCTTGGCTCCAAGATCCTTAGACGGAGAACGGGCGCGCCCAGCAGAGTTTCCACGATTTTCACATCTGCCCGAGGGCAGGATAGTGTCCAGGGCGCGCAAAATGACCCCTCTCCGCCCCGGGGCCCTCTCCCCGCCAGGCCCGGTTCCAAAGGGGCTGACGATGTCGCGGGTCCCTTGGCTGTGCCCCAGGCTCCGCCGCGCCCCGGCCTTGGCCAAGCGCACCAGGGTCTCCAGGTCTCTGCCCGTCTTGGTCCTGCACCGCCGGGAAGCAATGACCCCAGGGACACAGGAGCTTGGGGTGGGGAGTCCGGGATTTCCTGGGCTGGGGTCAGAGCCTTGGGTCCCTGCAAAGCGTGGTGTATAGAGGAAAGGGGGTTGCTGAGACACCAACCAGAACTCCTAGGAGACCCGCCTGCCCATTCTCCCCAGCGGGTGGTGGGCACGTGGTGATTAGGGAGGAGGGAGGGGAGGGGGGAGGAGGGAAGTGAACAAACCGCTTCTTTAATCTTTTACATTAAGCCCTCCTTTTGGACCCCAGGTGTCTGCCCCACCGCCTCCCATAGCCACACGCCCTCCTCCTAGTGCAGAGATCAGGAAGCAAAAGAAAGGAAGAGGGACTTCCATCTCACCTTGTGAGGAGGATCACCCATCACACAGGCCCCAGACTCGCCTGGCCCTCCCCACCTGAGTGGCAGGACCTCCCCAGCCTCTGAGCAGAACTCCCAAGGCTAGACCAGCTGTCTGGACGCTGGGGGTCGAGAACTCCTGGGACTCTCAGGGATGGGCCAGGCTGCCCTCTGCTGGACGTAGGGCCAAGGTTGGAAAAAAGGTGGGTGGTGGGAGGGGGGATCCTGTGTATTTGGGCCCCCAAAGTAATGCCCTCCCCACCCAGCTGAGTGTCCTTCTGGGGGAAAGACACAGACTGACCCTGAGCAGGGCCCCAGGGAGGGACCAGGTTGTGGTCTATAGACAAAGCCTGCTGGGAAGGGGGTAATCAGGGTTACAGGCTGATGGGGGAGGGAGGGGAGGGTGGCTGAGTGACCAGACTTGAGTGGGGGTGGTGATCTGACACATCCCATCAGCCTCCGGGCTCCCAGGGATCTTCAGTATCAGTAAAGCTGGGGGCCCCAGGCCTAAGACAGTTCCTTGGGGACAGGGGGATGATGTGAAGGCCAGGCTTGTCCTTCTACCCAAGACAGAGGAGGGGCTGGGCCAGCACAGAGTGGCTCTGGCCCAAGCTTCCCACAACCCTTCCCAGGGAACCTCCATGAACATCTTCACGTACTGCCCTCTCCCCTAAATGACAATAAGTTCCAAGAAATAGAAATCATGTAGACAATATTCTATGATATCACACAATAAAACCAGAAGATAAAAACAAATCAGAAAACAAAAAGACCCTCCCACCGGGAAATTTATATTTAAAAACCCTTTGACATCTCTAGGGTCAAAAAGGAAATACAGCCCCAAACTGCAGAATTTCTTTTCTTTCTTTCTTTCTTTATTTTATTTGGCTGTGCGGGATCTTAGCTGCAGCATGCAAACTCTTAGTTGCAGCATGAGGGATCTAGTTCCCTGACCAGGGATCAAACCTGGGCCTCCTGCATTGGGAGTATGGAGTCTTAGCCACTGGACCACCAGGCAAGTCTCCAGAATTTCTTTCAAAATATATAAAAGTACTATATAGGGACTTCCCTGGTGGTGCAGTGGTTAAGAATCCACCTGCCAATGCAGGGGACACGGGTTCAAGCCCTGGTCTGGGAAGATCCCACATGCCATGGGGCAAGTAAACCTGTGGGCCACAACTACTAAGCCTGCGCTCTAGAGCCTGCGAACCACAACTACTGAGCCGGCGCACCACAACTACTGAAGCCCACGTGCCTAGAGCCCATGCTCTGCAACAAGAGAAGCCACCCAATAAGAAGCTCGCGCACTGCAATGAAGAGCAGCCCCCGTTTGCCGCAACTAGAGAAAAGCCTGCACGCAGCAACAAAGACCCAGTGCAGCCAAAAATGTAAAAAATAAATACATGTACAAAAAAAAAAAAAAATCTGCCTGCCAATGCAGGGGACATGGGTTCGAGCCCTGGTCCGGGAAGATCCCACATGCCACAGAGCAACTAAGCCTGTACGCCACAACCACTGAGCCCAAGTGCCACAACTACTGAAGCCCGTGCACCTAGAACCCATGCTCCACAGCTAGAGAAGCCACTGCAATGAAAAGCCCACACATCGCAACGAAGAGTAGCCCCCACTTGCCGCAACCAGAGAAAGCCCGTGCACAGCAACAAAGACCCAACACAGCCATAAATAAATAAATAAATTTATTAAAAAAAAGAAAAAAGAAAATGTGGTGAAAGGAAAACTATCCCTCTACTCCCAACACTTCTGACACCAAATGTGTAGGTTTTCTATACCAAGCAATTCTCCAGTTCTATGAAGACACCAGCTTTGTGGTAATTTGTTACAGCAGCTGCAGGAAACTAATACGAACACATACTCTTCCTGTTCCCAGGAACACCTCCTGCCCCCTCACCCCTCAACACACACCCTGAGACCCCAAGGAAGCCCCTGCCTCCGTTGCTGCCCCATCCATCAACCTTGTTGATTCACAGGCATTCCTGTCCATTCTAGAGATTTCCATCTCTTAATTTTAGACATTGTGAATATCTTTACCCATTCTCTGATCTCCTTCTAACCTGTCCGTGGTGTCCTCTGAGAAAAAGTCTGAGTTTTGACGTAATCAAATTTATCATTGTTTTTTGCTGTATGGATTATGCTTTTGGATCTTTGTGTAAGAAGTCCTTCCCTGTCCAGACGTTAGAGTCTTCTGCATTTTTCTTCTAACTTCATATTTTTATCTTTTACATTTGGGTCTTTATTCTCTCTAGGATCCATCTTTGTAGGTGGGGTTAAGTAAGGACTGTTTTTACTTTCTGCTGACGGTGGGGCCCCGGGGGTATGTGGTGAGGGTGTCCTCTCACCCGGCCCCACCTCCGGCTCCCCACCCTCCCCTCTGGCTAGAAGAAACTTCTCTGACCTTTACCTTGCCTTGCCTTCCCATCAGATGTTCTCCGTTTTTACAGTGACTTGGCCATTTGGTGACGTAGTCCTTCACTTTTAGAGTATGTTTACTGAGCTCCTCCAAGGATCTAAGTGGCGTTTCGGTTGGGATGACTTTGGACTTGTAGCTTATGTGGGTGATATTGTCATGATATCATCAAACCATCCAAGGGCAGGTGGCACTCCCGTCACCCAGATCCCTTCAGAGGGGCGAGCCTCCCCCACAACGACGGTGAGTCAGCAGTGGGGCAGGGGCACTCTCTCTGGGTGATGACATGCCTCTACTGGATGCTTTGGGCTCCAGCTAACTAACCCACTGATCCTGGGATTGGTTAATTTGGGGACCAGTGGAGCCCAGGCTCCAGGTCTCTCCTCCACGATTCTCTCAGCTTTGCCCTCACAGTGGAAGGCTGCTGACCAACCCCTCCATGATCCTGCAACTGCATCCAGAGGCAGGAAAGCACACGTCCCTTCTGGGCACCCTGTCAAGTAGCCCCCAAATGTCCCCACCTCCCCTTCCTTGACATCCTCCTGTCTCTTTCTCTGGCCTATGTCCTATCACATCCTGGCCGCCCATCTCGGCCTGGGAGAGGCCCCAAGGGGTCGGGGGTGGGCGGCGCTGCTCAGCCTGGCCCTCCCGTCCTGCCCTCCAGTCGCCTTGTTCTCCCCGCAAGCCTGGCACTCCACGAGGCCCCGGTGCAGGCAGCAGGCCGCGGCCAGCTCTGCACCGTCTCCCCGGCTGGAGGGAGGGAGGAACCAGCAGGCTAGTCCCAGGCCTGTGGCCCTGAGCGCTCTCGGCACAGGTCATCCTGGGGGCTGGGTGTGGGAAGAGGTGGAAATTCCTCCTGACCAGCCACTGCTGGGGGAGACCCTGGGCTAGACCACAGCGGCCCCCTGCAGGGGTTCACCAAAGACGCAGGGCCCTCCAGGATCCTGAAGCGTTTGCCAAATGTTTAGGGACAGTGAAGGAGCCCCAGGGCTCCTTGGTGGCTGCCTCAGGTTCTCACGCTGCCCCCTCCTCTGGCCTAACTCCAGTCCGCTCTGTTGTCTTGGGCTGACAGGGTGCCCCCCAGCCCCCTGGGACCTAAGCCTGGAATGGGGCCAACCTTTGGGAGGGCCTGGGAGTGGGGTCTGCCTCTGGGACCCTCGGTCAATGGGGGGGGGGGGGGGGGCGGGGTTTCCTCACAAAGGCCTGGCTTTGGCGCCCTCTGGTGGGAGTTGGGATGGGCTACAGGCCACTCTCAAGGCACGGGACCCTTGGAGGTGAGGGGCTGGCAGTCCTGGGTTTGTACCCACACCCACACTGAGGGGTGGCTGACCCTGAAGATGTCACTCTCCCCTCTGAGCCTCGGTCTTCTCACCTGTAGAGTGGCGGCAGTTAGGTCTATTCCAAAATGTTGTCAGAGGTGAGGCAGTGTTGATAAGAGTGCAAGTGACGCGGCAACACTCACTCCCGCCTCACCTGCCAGGGGGACATGCCAAGCCGCTGAGTCCCACAGGCAGAGGGTCACACCACCCTGCCCAGCCCCCTCCATCCACTGCCAGCAGCTGCGGGGGCAACAGGCCCACCACGGGGTCACCCCTTGATGGAAGCCCTTCGGCTACCGCTGACCACAGGCCCAGCGCCTGAGCGCTCTGGCCTGGCACAAGGGCCCCTGGTTAACCTGCCTGCCCTCCGCCCCCCGCCACCATTTCCTGCTGCCCCTTTACTTGCCTCGGCTGTGCCAACCCATCCAGCTCCAGCCCATCTCTTCGCTCCCTCCCCACCCTCCCCTTGTCCTCCGGCAAACTCCTACCCTCCTTCTAGACCTGATCGGGGTGGGGCATCTTGGCCCTCCTCTGAGAGGCCCTCCTGGACCTCATCTTCCAGCCCAGCCCAGCCCACAGCCCTGCCGCAAACACAGTCCCCTCCTGCTGGGCTCGTCCCTTCTTCCTTGATGTACAAGGTCCTGTACTGTCTCACGCCCCACGCTGCATTTCTTTGTGTGTCTTCCCCAAAATCAGGCTCCCCGATCAAGATCCTCCAGGTCTTGGTTTTTGCCAGGGCCGAGGCGAGGTCTGGCATACGCTGGGAGACTGTACACAGGTGTTGAAACCTTCGTCCAACTGAGGCAGCACGCGAGCAGGCGGAGAGCAAGGGGAATCCAGGGTCACTTGCGGGCAGTCCCTTCAGCGCCCCCCCCCCCCCCCCCGCCGAGCCGCCACCAAGAGGAAGCCTGCGTGTGGGTGGTCGGTGTCCAAGCCTTTGAAGCCATGGGCGTGGGCGGGCCAGGTCTAGGTGAGCCACACGTGCCCCATACACTTCGCAGAGCTGGCAGGAAAGTACCATCCGCCTGCACCCACCGCTTCCGCAGGCCCAGGTGCCCACCCAGCTCCAGCTGGGCCAGAACATTTTGTCCAAAGCCAGCCAAGGCTGTTCTTTCCAGAATCCACTTTGAAGGGGCCCCTTTTCCCTGAGGCTGCAGCTCACAGAAACCTTCCTTGTATTGTTTTGTTTACACCCTAACTTGCAGCAAAAAGGACACTGATTCAATGCAATTGCTATCAGAATTGCAGCTGGCTTCTTCGTAGAAATTGACAGGCTGATCCTAAACTCATATGGAAACTCAAGGGACCCAGAATAGCCAAAAACAGTCTTGAAAAAGGACAGGGCTTCCCTGGTGGCGCAGTGGTTAAGAATCCGCCTGCCATTGCAGGGAACATGGGTTTGAGCCCTGGTCCAGGAAGATCCCACATGCTACAGAGCAACTAAGCCCAAGTGCCACAGCTACTGAGCCCACGTGCCACAACTACTGAAGCCCACGAGCCTAGAGCCCGTGCTCCACAACAAGAGAAGCCACTGCAATGAGAAGCCCACGCATCACAACAAAGAGTAGCCCCCGCTCGCCGCAACTAGAGGAAGCCTGCGCGCAGCAACGAAGACCCAACACAGCCAAAAATGAATACATAAAATAAATAAATTAATAAAAAAAACCAAAACCACTGCGAGATACCACTTCACACCCACTAGGATGGTTATCATCAAAAAGTCAGCAATAAAAAATGTTGATGAGGATGTGGAGAAACTGGACCCCTCATACATCTCTGGCGGGAATGTAAACTGGTGCACTCACTTTGGAAAAATACTCTACAGTTTCTCAAAAAGTTATACATGGAGTTACCATTTGACCCAGGAATTCCACTCCTAAGTAGAACAAAGGGGGACTAAAAACATGTCCACACGGGCTTCCCTGGTGGCGCAATGGTTAAGAATCTGCCTGCCAATGCAGGTGACATGAGTTCGAGCCCTGGGCCGGGAAGATTCCACGTGCCACGGAGCAACTGAGCCCGTGCATCACAAGTACTGAGCCCGTGAGCCTAGAGCCCGTGCTCTGCAACAAGAGAAGCCACCGCAATGAGAAGCCCGCATGCAGCAACGAGGACCCAACGCAACCAAAAATAAAAAAATAAATAAATCAAATAAATTTATTAAAAAAAAAAAAGTCCACACAAAAACTTGTACACAGATGTTCATAGCAGCATTATTCATAAGAGCCCCAAAGTAGAAACAACTCAAATGCCCATCAACAGATGTATGAATAAACAAAATGTGGAATATCTGTAAAACAGAATATTATTCAACTATAAAAATGAATGGAATATGGATGCAAGTCACAACACCAATGAGCCTTAACACATGATGCCGAGTGAAAGAAGCCAATCACAAAAGGCAACATATTATATAATTCATTTTATGTGACATGTCCAGAACAGACACTCTATATAGCTAGAAAGCAGAGCAGTGATTGCCTAGGGCTGGGGGCAGGGTGGGAAGAGGGGCTTGGGGTAATATCTGAAGGGTACAGCGTCTCTTTATAGGGTGATGAAAATGTTCTAACATTGACTGTGGTGATGGTTGCACAACTTTGTGAATATACTAAAAACCACTGAATGGTACATTAAACTTAAGTGGGTGAATTGCATGGTATGTGAATTGTACCTCAGTAAAGCTGTTGTACACACAAGAAAGCAACGACGCAACCAGGATGGTGGGAAGCACCTGTGCCCTGCTCTGTCCCTGGCCATCCCTTTGCCTTCCTGTTCTTTTGGGTGGGCCACGGAGTATGCCAGCCTTTCATTGCCTGGTGTCTGATATCAGGATTCCTTCCGGTAGAAGAGTCCAGACTTGAGAAGGACTGGCTTCCTTCTGGATTGCAGGCTGCCATTTGTGAAGTGGTCAGGGCCACTCAGATCCCCTGCCTTAGTCGGGCGCCAGAGCCACATGACTTCCACAGCCCTCAGCGGCAGAGTCTCCCTGAAACTAGAGCTCACGTCCACCTCCATCTGGGGCAGCCAGAGTGCCACCAGGCACTGTGTAGATGAAGACAAACATGGCTGGTCCTCCGCCATCATGGCATTTGCCAAGGAACAGACAGGACAGCTCTTGGCCAAAGAAGATGGTGACGCGCATCTTGGGAAAGGGAGCGAGCAACCCAGACTGGGGTGTCTAGGAGCCAGACCTAGAAGGAGGAGAATTTCAGCAGCTGGAAGGGCATTCCAGGTAGGTGGAACAGAACATGCAAAGACGTGGAGACAATCGGAACCAAGTGAGTTTGTCATGTTTACTGGCAAAAAAAAAAAAGATCAATAACAGCAATTTCATAGAAGTCCATCTAAAGCAGGCACACGGGGAGAGGAGCCCAGTGCAGGTAGGTCAGTGGTTTTTAAAGTGTGTTCCATGGAATCCTAGGGTCCTGAGATCTTTCTGGGGACCCATGAGGTCAAAACTCTTTCCATAACACTAAAGCATTATTCATCCTTTACACTGGGCTGACATTTACCCTGATGGTGCAAGAGCTGTGGTGGGTAGAGCTGCTGCAACCTCAGCCCAAATCAAGGCAGCAGCACCAAAGTCTACCAGTAGTCACTGGATCCAGCACCATGGTGCACTCACAGAAAAAAACCTAGTTTCACTTTCAAATGTACTGCTGAAGCAGTGAAAATGGCTATTTTTATTAAATCTCAACCCTTGGGTATACCTCTTTTTAATAGTCTGTATGATAGAATGCAAAGGGAAGGACAGGCACGGCCCTGAGGAAAAGCACCTGTGCAATTGACTGTGTGAGTTACCAGCTGAACTAGTCACTTGTTTTACAGCACTTTCACCTGAAAGAAGAACTAATGAGTAAACTATGCCTGTTCAGGCTTGAATTATCGGCAGGCATTTTCTTGAAAATGAATGATGGGAGCTGGCCACTTACAGGTAAACAACTGACAGTGTTTGCTGCCGATGATAAAATTTGAGCTCTCAAGCAAAAATTAGGTTTTTGGAAAACTCACTTCTACCACTGTGACCAGAGATTCCCAATAGCTAAAGATTTTCCTCATGAGGTTGTGGTGATGTTAACAAAGGTGCTTTTTGGATAACGTATACTAAAATGGGTCAACATCTAGAAGATCTGCATCACTCTGTCTGTGAACCAGTATTTGCCAGATGACAAACATCTGATGTTACAAAATCACATGTGGTTAAAAGAGCCATTCAAAGTACAAGATAAACCAATGGGTAACTGTAACAGAGTATGCAAATTTTGTAAAATTCATCGAGATGGTTTCAGAATCCACTTTGTAAATAATCTTTAATAAACTACTTCCTGTTCAGTTTTGGTGTGGTATCAAAGAAGATTATCCATAATTACTTTTAAAAAGGCATTAAAGGGGCTTCCCTGGTGGCGCAGTGGTTGAGAATCTGCCTGCCGGTGCAGGGGACACGGGTTCGAGCCCTGGTCTGGGAAGATCCCACATGCCGCGGAGCAACTAGGCCCGTGAGCCACAACTACTGAGCTGGCGCGTCTGGAGCCTGTGCTCCACAACAAGAGAGGCCGCGATAGTGAGAGGCCTGTGCACCGCGATGAAGAGTGGCCCCCGCTTGCCACAACTAGAGAAAGCCCTCGCACAGAAACGAAGACCCAACACAGCCAAAAATTAATATAAAAATAAATAAATTAATAAGAAATTGACATTTAAAAAAAAAAAAAAAAAAAAGGCATTAAAATAACCTCTCTTTTTCCTAAAAGTGTATCTGTGAGAGGCTGGATATCCCTTACATACTTCAGCCTAAACAACATATCGCAACAGATTGAACTAAGAAGCAGATATGAGAATCTGTCTCCTAGCAAGCCAAAGATACTTGCAAAAATGTAAAACAATGACACCCATATCATTAAATTTGTTGTTATTGTTTCAGAAAATACTTATTTTTTCATTTAAAAATCATTATTAATGTTAACAAGTTATGGGTTTATCATTATTTTAATATAATTTAATATTTCTAAATGAATATCATTTTATACAAATACTAGTTTATTTCTAAATTATTCATGTATATTATTACTTACTTTATAATTATTTCATGAATACTAATTTTCTATTTTAATGAATTTCTATTATTTTTAACAAATATATTGTAAACGAATTAATGAATATTTCTCCGGTTTAATTTTCTAATATAGTAACTATCAGTAGATACAACCACATAAGCAACAGTTTTTTAGTTCAATAACTATTCAGAGTAAAGTGGTCCCGCGGCCAAAACATTTGAGGACCGCCGGCTTAGGGTCCAGGGAGCTTCCTCTGAAATGTGGATCAGATCTGCCCACTTTTCTCCGTTCCCCCTGCCAGCCCCGTCCAAGCACTGTTACCCCCTGAACCCTGAGAAGGGAGTGGCCAAGCTCACTCCTGCTCTCCCAAGGAGTAGATTATTGTGTTCGAATGCAAACCTGATCCTGTGTCCCCCACTCAGAGGCTTCCTGCTACAGTTAATAGGGGAGCTTGAAGTCCTGACACCTTCCTGGCCCATCCCGTGCCCCTCCCTGCTGGCCCCCCCCCCCCCCCCCGTGCTGCGGACACACAGCTGCCTCCGTCCACCCTCTTCCCTCAGGCTCCCAGTCCTCTACATCCTCAGCTGAAGGTCACTTTCTCCACGAGGCTGCCCCTGGACCCCCAAGGACAAAGCTGCCCGATGTGCACCCCACGCACCAACCTTCTCTCCCTCATCACTGCCTAGCACCCCTCTTCCCAAAGGCCCATCAGCTGTGTGAACTCAGGCCCTGGTTCACCACTGCGTCCCAGGGCCTGGCAGCGCCTTGTGTGATCTGGGTTCACAGGAGATTTGCTGAAGGAAGGAAGGAAGGAAGGAAGGAAGGAAGGAAGGAAGGAATGGATGAATGAATAGAATGAACATGCGGTTGAGAAACCCCTGGGCCCCTGTTTGCGGTGAACTCCTTCAGCTGGGTTGGGGGCTGGGCTGGGCCGGGTGGCCTCCAAGGCCTCTGATTATGAAACTCAGCAACTCCCTCAGACTCCACCGTCATTTCAGGAGCAGGGGGCCCTGACTGGGCCTGTCCCCTCCGCCCCCCGCAGACAATCGTATTTCCCTGAAGAAACAGGCCTGAGGCTTTGAGGTGAGTGGGGCTAGAGCTGGGAGAGAAGGGTCTTCCCGCCCTCAGGTGCCCCTTGGAGTTCCGCCTGCCTTTCGAAGAGGCTGGTCAGGGAGACCCGCACCCCATGCAGGTCGGAGAATGGCTTGGCTCTCAACCCAGCTGCACAGACCCCCTTTGTTCCACTGTTACCAAACCAAACTTGGGTCCCCTCGCCCATGCGCAGTAAAGCCAATCTACTGACCCCAAGTTGTGGTGAAGGAAAGCACAGTGTTTACTGCAGGGTGCTAGACATGCAGTCCAGGAGAGCTAGTGCTCAAAAAGCCCGAACTCCCTGATGGTTTTAGGGGAGCCTTTTTAAAGGCCAGGTGAGGGAGGGGCGCCGCAGGGTATGTGATCAGCTTGTGCACAATTCTCTGACTGGTTGATGGCGGTAACAGGCCGGTGTCACTGTCACTATGGTTACATTATCAATCCTCAGGCTCCGGGAGGTCTGGGGGCTTCATGCTCATGATTATCAAGTGGTTAACTTCTTTCATTTGGTGGGTTTAGCATCTGTAAAAGAACTCAGGAAATGTGCATCAGATACTGTTATCTGGGTACTTCCGAGAGGAGCTAGAGCAGAGGACATGGGGGAGGGGTCTGTCCTGGGAAGGCCCCATAGGGTCCTGCTCCGTTACAATAGCCAGCAGGACACAGAGGTGGGCTTTTCTAGGAAAGGCAAAACGGAACCAGGATGGGATAATCTCTGCCACATCCTAAATTCCTGTGAGACAGGTAAAATCGCACAACATGACTGCCACGAAACTGTCAAATCTCAAAGTTCATCTTGACACCCACTTTTCTTTTCGAAACCTGACTGTATCTGTCCCCACCCCCAGCCTGGGTCTGCTGGCCGCGGTCGGCGGGAGCCTTGCGAGCAGGAGGGCACCGGGCCAGGCACACAGGGCCTAGTGGAAGCAAGGCCATGGGTAGTGGAGGTCGGGCACAGGTGGGAAAGTACGAGATAAGCCCAGACCTTGGGAGCCCAGGGTCAGTCTGTCCAACCTGGGCAAGAAAGGACTCTGATGAATCCAGCTCAGCTCCCACGGCCAGAGGCTACAGGAAGGACCCTCTCTCCCTCCTCGGACCCTAAAGAACATGGTGGAGGACACAGAGGATGGGGACAGACGTGCCAACCTTCGTCCACCCTCGTGTCCGCAGAGGAGCTTGCTGTCCACGTCCTCGGGGCCCACGTGAGGGCCAGCGTGGGCACAGGCTGTGGCCCCCAGGGTGGCAGCGCTGGGTGGCCAGTCCCTCCAGCATCTACTCCCAACCTCCCATCAGAGTCTGAAGGCACCCTGACTCACCCCCACCCCTGGGAAACCCACTGCCTCTCCTCCTCCATCCCCCAGACTTGACTCCCAGCAGCCCGGCAGGGGAGAGGATGGGGGAGAAGGGGTGGGGTGTGGAGCCTGGGACCCCAGACCTGGATGAGGAAGGGGAGGTGGCCTCCTTCCGGGGCAAAGCACATGAATTTCTCAGGAAGGATCCCCTTCCAGCAGTGTCGAGTAGTGGGGACCACTAGTTATTTCAATAGAGTCAAATAAATAAACAAACAAATAAATAAATAAAACACAATATGGGTGTTTTACTGGTTATTTGGTTACCTGAATTAGAAGGGAATCAAATCCAGAAATGATTTTAGCAGAAAGTTAGAAAAGATTCAACTCACCAGATTTTAACATTAAAACAAAAAAAACTTTATACAAACATGGCAATGAGTGACACAAGTGCATGCACACACACACACACACACACACACACACGGAGGATTTATTCAAACCAATTAAGTGACAAAGGAGAAATGACAAACTGAAATCGAAAGAAGTAGAAAATGTAAACATCAGACATTACCAGATGACTCAATAATCCATGTTCGTGATTATGCTTCTGAGTAATCAAAAAAAGAAGGTAAAGTAAATTCAGCAAGCTACATTTTAAGTCGACAAAGGTTGCAGTAAATTTCGAAGGTTTTCCATCTAGACTGGTGCTCTGATTTTCTTACGGGCTGTGAGGGGTTAAGAAGTCGCCCCTCTGCCCGCTGCTGCCTGTTGTCATCAGTTAAGGGAAGGAGAGAATAACACCACCGGCAGGGAAAGGAGTGGGCGGGGTGGAAGGGAAGCAGGTGCACAGAGGCACCTGAACAACAGAGAAGGGGGGCCACTGAGAAGGGGGAGGAAACACCGAGTGGGGGGCGAGTGGCTGCCCCGGGCACCGGGAACGCTGGGCACCTCCCCTCAGGTAATCGTCACGGTCCACAGCCGCCCTCCCCTGGGGCTGCCTGTCCTGGGGCCACACCTCGGCCTCACCTGGAGTCCCCGCAGGCCTGGTACCCTCGGCCCACGCTCATCGGCCACAATTTACTGGACGGGTTCCGGACACCCGACAGCTTCTTTACTCCCGGCTGTGGCATCTGGATGAGAAGAGGACACGGCCTGGGGTTGCTGCGAGGAAAAAGGAGATGATCGACCGGAAGCGTATCATCTGCCCTCGGTATGGACCCCCTGATCAGCTCTCACAGACAGTGCCGCTTCCCAGAGACCGCAGCCGCGTGCCGCCACCTAGTGGCCATGGGTGGAAGTGTCCGATGGCGAAGGGCACATGGCCCACCCCCAGGTGAGACCAGGAAGTGGAACTGGGTTCTCTCCCTTAGAAGAAAGGTGAGAGTCTGATCAACAGGGGAAGTTTTCTGAGTAATATTTCAGTACACATTTGAAGGCTCGGAGTTCTTTCAAGAAAAATTCTCTCCAAAATAAAAATAGGGAATAAGGCAGAGAATGGGGCAACAATGATTGTCGTAGCACAAAGGGTGCCCCTTATTACACATCAGGTGCTGTTAGCGCCTCTGTGGTTGTCTGACACTTAACCCAACCACCTGTGACAGTGGCTTTCACACTCCAATCCTCAGTAAGAGATGCGACCCCGGTGTGACCCCGTGCACGCCCACACAGACACCTGAAGCCACATTTATTCCTGTGCTGTGAGGCCCCTCCTGATATTTTCTGTTCTACCCTAATCAGCGCTGCCAGATTTAGCAATAAGAACACAGGGGCTTCCCTGGGGCTTCCCTGGTGGCGCAGTGGTTGGGAATCTGCCTGCTAATGCAGGGGACACGGGTTCGAGCCCTGGTCTGGGAAGATCCCACATGCCACGGAGCAGCTAGGCCCGTGAGCCACAATTACTGAGCCTGCGCGTCTGGAGCCTGTGCTCCGCAACAAGAGAGGCCGCGATAGTGAGAGGCCCGCGCACCGCCATGAAGAGTGGCCCCCGCTTGCCGCAACTAGAGAAAGCCCTCGCACGAACCGAAGACCCAACACAGCCAAAAATAAAAATAATAAAATAAATAAATAAAGTAGCTATAAAAAAAAAAAAAAAATTAGCAGTACCCTGTAAGCACATCTGCCTACTTTAAAAAAGAACACAGGACTCCCAGTTAAATCTGACTTGCAGGTAAACAGCAGAGACATTTTTTAGTATGTGTAAGCCCCATATAATATTGGGGATATATTTATACTGAAAAAAACGTTTTCATTATCTGAAATTCAAATTTAACTGGATGTCCTGTATTTTACCTGGCAACCCTTTAAAGAGACTGGTTGCAGTCCCCTAACCCGATCTTACTAGTGAGCTGCAGGCCCCAGTTTGAAGACACTGCCTTAGGTGACAGAAGCACAGCATTTCTTTCCACAGGGGAAATTAAAATAAGTGCGGGAATTAGATTTGAAACCAGCAGTCACCACCTCTTGCTGCTGAGACCCCCCCCTTCCTTCCAGCTGCAGAAGAACCCGCCTCCCCTCCCAACGCCCCCATACTCCGCCCTCACAAAGGCCTGCACACCCCGCAGTAAAAGGATTGCGGTCTTTTTTAAGATGACTTTTGTGCACATAAACAACTGGTGGCAGTCACTTTGTTTTTTAAATAGATATTCAATTTCTTAAAATACTACATTTAAAACCCTAGTTTTTCCTTAAGCATTGATGTTCAACTTAAAAATCTTATGTTGTTTATAAGCCCAGTCAATTTTAACAATCATTTACAAGGGGCCTTCTCTGATTGATGTTCAGTCTCACTGACAAACCAGTTTAAGTAAAAACTGTTAAACCTTTAAAACTACATATTTAATTACTTCAAATGCTTCAATTCAGTAATTAACAAAACATTTCCTGGTGATGTGGTGAGTCTTCGGTCCTGGCACAGAAGAAGTCCTTTCTTTACAGCCACTGGCTATGAAGATGCATGTAGTGGAGAGAGAAAGAGACAGACACACACACACACACAGGTGAAGCAAACCACGTTCTAGAGGGGGGACAAGCGCTACCCTCTTCAGGAACACAGCCATAATGACCTCTTATCAGTGACCACTTGTCCCCCTCTTGATTCTCAGTAGAAAATAACTCTTCCCAGATAAAGCATCCCCGGCTCCCTTCGGAGGAAGCTGAGCACTTTGGGGGGCAGTGGGGCTGAGCGGGAAGGAGAGGGTGGCACGTTCTCAGCTGCAGGTGCGGGCGGGACTGGTCTGCTTTGAGCACAGTTCCACCATCTTTACGGTTAGAGAAAATCAGCCTTTCAAACATCTCGGGATGTCACCTTTGGGGTGACGGAGCCGGGCATGAGGGAGGCTTCCAAGTGCGAGTGTAGGTTCTGCTTCCCGATCTGGGTGCTTGTTCTTGCAAGCGGTCAGTTTGTGAACATTCACTGGGCCATGTTCTCACACATGTGTGCTTCTCTGCATGTAGATCATACTTCAATAAAAAGTTCCAAAGGTTGCTTTGAAAGTCAGTTGAGCGGCTCTTCTT
Organism: Balaenoptera acutorostrata; assembly: GCF_949987535.1. Classification (NCBI taxonomy): domain Eukaryota; kingdom Metazoa; phylum Chordata; class Mammalia; order Artiodactyla; family Balaenopteridae; genus Balaenoptera; species Balaenoptera acutorostrata. The sequence goes on from NC_080066.1 coordinate 181,462,429, forward strand.
CCGGATACCACACCCAAGCCAAAAGTTCACTGCTCTGCAGCCTTTTATACGATAGGGTTCCAAGAGTTTTACCCCAAAGCATGAATTTATGCCAGCAGCAAGTGCCCCGACGTTAACTCGTCGCTCTGGTATTCGGGTCAACCAGCCGCTCTCCCGCCGGGCACCATCCCAGGCCCCGGACCCTCCAGTGGGCCCTGGACAGCATGCGGGTGGGGGGCAAGGCTGAGTTCCGCCCAGGACGGAGCCCAGGCACAGAGTGCCCAGAGGGGCAGGTCGGGCTGGTGCAGGGGGGAAAGGGCAGCAGGGCAAGATGCAGGGGTGAGCCACCCAGGGAGGGGGATGGAGCGGCGGGGGACCTGACCACAGGCAGCAGGGGGAGAATCATCGTCACCCTAAATGCCACCTTATAGCTTCCAAAGCCCTTTCAGGTCCATGTTCTCATTGCACCCCTACAAGAACTCATTACATCATTCCCAGGCTATACATAAGGCCAGTAGTGCCAACACAAACCAGTAAGGAGTCACGCTAGGACCGGCGTGCAGAGTTCCCGACCCCCGATCACAGAGCTGATCCCGCAGAACTCCAGTCACTAGCCAGAGAAAAACCCGTGCTCAAATCCATCAAGGCCCAGTGGACTGAGGCCTCCCCTGGGCCTCCGGCCACCGTGCTGCCATTTAAGCACCAGCACCGCCAAAGGCAGAGTCTGAGCCTAGGTCTAAGCCGGTTGCCAGGAAAACTGGGGCAAGTCCGTGGCCCCCCCGAGCAAGTGAGCCGTCAGGTTCAAAGTGTGGGACACACTTCAGGACAACTTCTTAAATGTCAACAGCATTAAACTAAGAGAGGGGTGGTGACAGCTCGAGACTCAGAGACCTTACAGACATGTGAGTCTTCCCAAATATTCTCCTGACTTTGCTCATCCTAGAGAACTGCTGGAAAGTTCTCCGCCTTAAGGAGGCGGGGGACCACACACACACAGATGGAGTCCAAGGCAGAGCCCTTCTGCAAGCTTGTCACTTTTTTTTTTCTTTAATTTATTTATTTATTATTTATTTTTATTTTTGGCTGTGTTGGGTCTTCGTTTCTGTGCGAGGGCTTCCTCTAGTTGCGGCGAGCGGGGGCCACTCTTCATCGCGGTGCGCGGGCCTCTCACTATCGTGGCTTCTCTTGTTGCGGAGCACAGGCTCCAGACGCGCAGGCTCAGTAGTTGTGGCTCAGGGGCCCAGTTGCTCCGCGGCATGTGGGATCTTCCCAGACCAGGGCTCGAACCCGTGTCCCCTGCATTGGCAGGCAGATTCTCAACCAGTGCGCCACCAGGGAAGCCCCGCTTGTCACTTTTGACGGTGACCCACGGAAAGAAACACACTTCCATTATTACCCGGCGCACGCAGGTGTCAACACTGGGCCTTTGGAGCCGACACCAGGAGAGACGGCTCTGAGCTCAAATGACCAGGCCCAGGTGTGCCCCCCCCCCCCCCCGCCCACAGCCTATCTGGGAGGAAGGCCTGGTGCAGCCTCCCCTTCTGGAAGCTGAGCAGGCCCCCTGCCCTGAAGTCGGAAGGAAATGTGGGAAGCAAGGACCAGGGCCCCTCTTTTCCTTGCCCAGGAAGAAGGAAATCTCGGGTGGGAGGAGCCTGAGACACAAGGCCTGGGACTTGAGCTCCAACAAGAACGTCAAGTTCAGCCGTGGTTGAGCAGTTTTCCCCAGGGCCTCACCTGCCTCCTCTACAGAATAACAGAAGGATTTTTCTAAAGATAGCTCCCACCTTACTAAAACAGACTCACAGATACTGAGAACAAATGGATGGTTGCTGGGGGAGTGGAGGGAGAAGGGGATTAAGAGGTACAAACCTCCAGTCATGGGGATGTAATATACAGCATAAGGAATATGGTCAATAATATTCTCATAACTCTGTATGGGGACAGATGGTTACTAGACTTATCCTGGTGATCATTTCATAATGTGTGCAAATGTCAAATCATTAGCATACCTGACACTAACATCACATTTTACCTTAACTATATTTCATTTAAAAAACAGATTGTTCCCACCTTCACTTATCCCACAAACGTTAAGTTACCCAAATACAGCAGACACTGTTTCCTGGGACCACCATAAAATGCCACAGACTGGGGGTCTTAGTTTCTCACAGTCTTGGAGGTTGGAAGGTGCCAGATCAAGGTGTTGGCAAGGCTGGCTTCTCCTGAGGCCTCTCTCCTCGCCTTATAGACGGCCGTCTTCTCCCTGTGTCCTCACGTGATCATCCCTCTGTGTGTCTGGGTCCTCATCTCCTCTTCTTCTTTTTTTTTTTTTTTGGCTGCACCCATGGCTTGCAGGACCTTAGTTCCCTGACCAGGGATCGAACCTGGGCCCGGGCAGTGAAATCTCCGAGTCCTAACCACTGGACCGCCAGGGAATTCCCTCATCTCCTCTTCTTATAAGGACACCAGTCATACTGGATCAGGACCCACCCTGATGGGTCAGTGACCTCTTCTTAACTTGACTACATCTGTCAAGACCCATCTCCAAATACAGTCACATTCTGAGATACTGGGGTTAGGACTTCAACCTACCAATTATGGGTGGACACAGTTCAGCCCATAACATGGATGTTGGAGCTTAAAAAAGACGGAGACATGGTCCCGGGACCCCTCAGAGTCTGGTAGACGTGACTACAGCCCAGCCCAGAGCAGAGCTCAAACCCAGGCGGGACCATGAAGGCAGGAGCCCAGAGGAAGGAGGCACAGGGGCTCGCCTCACCCAAAACCGCTGCAAAGAAACCCCAGCCTGGCCCAAGCAAACCCTGTGTGCAAGTCTCTCTCTCTCTCTCTCTCTCTCTCTCTCTCTCTCTCTCTCTCTCTCTGTGTCTGTGTGTGTGTGTGTGTGTGTGTGTGTGTGTGTGTGTGTGAGTGTGTGTGTGTGTGTTGGCCAGGCCACAGACGCTAAGTCACCTGTGCTACAGGTACCTGCGGCTCCCACCGTGCCTCTGTCTGCAGGGAAGCCTTTCCGGGAGCCCTGCTGCACCATCTTTCCAGGTGCTGCCTGGCAGCCTCAACACTCAGATCAACACCTGGAGAGTAAAGATAGCAGCGCAGCACAGGGCAGATGTCAAACGAGCGAGTGAGCTCATGGCTACATCCCTCCCCCTTCCACCTCCTCTTGCCCCCCAAGAAGTCACCCGCTGTCTGGGCTGCCAGCTTCATTCAGCAAATACTGTTCTTATAAGCAGCTAACCCAGATTCTCAGCTTGAATTAGGACGTTTCCCAGGCAGTCCAGGATATACAGGGATGAATTTAAATGCTGCTTAAAAGCAAACTCGGGCGCTCTCTCCAGTGGGGACAATGGTGCTGGCACTATACAGAGGCCGAGGCCCCCAGGCAGGACCCTGTCATGGTTCATGTGCCTTGGGCCTCTTTCCGCAAGCTCCATGCTGAATCACAGAACCACTGCAGAGAGATCTGTGTTTTAAACTTTAATTAACCTACATTCTTTCCTAGATCTCGTGACCTGATTTTCCATTCTCTCTCCGCTGGGACCTCCATGGTAGCGATAGAATCACATTCCATTTTAACCCCAATACCCATCAGATAGGGACTTGACCCCCTAAGCAAAGGACACAGACATCAGGCAGCTGGCAGGAACCGGTGATAAACGCGTTGGTTAGGGCCACTGTCCTCCTTGACCTTCGCATCTGGGATCACAGAGGTGGGGGTGAGGGGCCCGGTCCAGGCCAGTCATGGGCAAGGGCGTGTGGACCTGAAGACCCACCAGATCCAAAACCAGAAACCAGCCCAGGGTCCCAGCTGCTGAGCTCTGAAATTCATGCTTCCCAGGGCCGCTCCCAGACAGGAATCTAGCGCAGCAAGGCTACAAAAGCAGGCTCATGTCTAGGAGCTAGGGCTCCTCTGATGGCCAGGCTGGACCCTTCCTAGGCTACAGGTCCTTCAGGTTGCCGCCAGCCCTCCCTCCCTCCCGCTGGGTCAGACCTGTACGGCTGCCCCCTCCCCTGACTTTCGCTCCCACAGACGTTTCCCACATTAACACGTTTAGTCCCGTTGCTTCTCAGAAGACCCAGATGAACACAGAGATCAGCTGTCACACCCCACCGCCTCCTTAGCCAACCCCCAACCCCACGGTCTGTCCTCCACGTAGCGACCGGACTGACCCCATCCCGTGGCCTGGCCCTTCTCCTCTCTGACCTGACACCCTCTACGCCCCCGTCTCTCCCTCTGCTCCGGCCAGACCGGCCCCCCATTACTTTGCACTGCTGTTCCCTCCACCGAAAGCTCTTCCTAGACGCCTCCCCTCCTTTGGGTTAGATGGGCCCTGACCACGCTGCTCCTGGCGCAGGCTCCCCTCCCCCTCGCTCTGCTCCAGTTTCCTCCTTGGCAAGGATCACCTTGTTACAGAAGAAACAATTTACTGCATCACTCACTCTGCCTCGCGGTGAGAACAAGGGCGGACTGGTAATCCGTTTTGCTCCCTAGCGAAGCCCCAGGAACCAGGAAGGGTACCTGCATTCAACACGGGGACGATGTAGCAGAGGAAAGAAAAGCTAATAGACTTTAAACTGTCATCTCCTAGGATTTTTCAAAAGAAGAAAATAAAGGAGAAAGAAAGTAATAATAAAAGTTTCCAGAGCAGAAAAGAGACTCAAGTTCTCACTGTGAAAGAATAAGCCAAGTCCTGAAAGGGGCAAAACAAAAGTAAGACAAAATAAAATAAAATGAATTGTATCCAAAATATATAAAGAACTCTTGAAACTCAGAAAACAAACACCACAATTTTTATTTTATTTAACACCACAATTTTTAAAATGGTCAACAGATTTAAACTGACACTTCACCAAAGAAGACACACAAATGGCAAATAAGCATATACAAAGATGCACAACATCATTAGTCATTAAGGAAATGCAAATTAAGGCCACAATGAGGTACTACCAGACACTTATTAGAATGGCTGGAATTAAAAAGATGGACCATTTTATTGCCAGAGCTGTGCCAGGCCCTTGCTCAAAACCCACCAGCACCCACCATCAGCAGGAGTTAACATAAGTCTTCAAGTCACACTGTCCCGAGATAAGAAAGGAAGCTACAGGAAGAGACAAAAAAAAAAAACCAGATGGAACCAGCTGGAACCAAGATGGCGATGAATCTGACCTCCAACCGACCCTCAGTCTCATTATATGCTGATTTTACTACATTAGCGTATTAAATGACACACCTATGCAGCCATGACTGGAAGTTAAAGACCAAAAAAGGATAAAAAGACAGTGGTCCCCCACTCCCCCAGATAGCGCTGCCCTTTCCCTGTAGACTAATGCATATGCCTCCCCACCATTAGCCTCACTACTCCTCCCTTTGTCCTTACTCTTTGAAGTCAAATCCCTCTCACTACATGGGTGAGAAGTTGATCTGTGAACTCAGCTCCTGCTTCTCCATCCTTTGGCCACTGAATAAAGCTTGTGCTGTGTCGATCTCAGCTTCAGTTTCATTATTTGGCTACATGAACCCAAAAAGATGGGAACAGAAAAAGAACCTTTTCCCACCAAGACAGAGGGTCTCAGCTGGGCTAGAGCCAAGCAGGGTCCATATGACTTAATTTCTGTAACAAATTTTGGCAACTGCAGCAGGACGGTGGTCGCCTTGGGTCCGCCATTCTGTCTGGTGACTCAGGGCTTGCTTGCTGACTTAGGGTTAACAAAGTCAGCTAAATAACTGGGCGCTTTGACCCAATTCTTTTTTTTTAATATAAATTTATTTATTTATTTATTATTTATTTTTGGTTGCATCGGGTCTGTTGCTGCACGCGGGCTTTCTCTAGTTGCAGCGAGCGGGGGCTACTCTTCGTTGCGGTGCATGGGTTCTTCATTGCGGTGGCTTCTCTTGTTGCGGAGCACGGGCTCTAGGCACGTGGGCTTCAGTAGTTGTGGCACATGGGCTCAGTAGTTGTGGCTCACGGGCTCTAGAGTGCAGGCTCAGCAGTTGTGCTGCACAGGCTTAGTTGCTCCGGGGCATGTGGGATCTTCCCGGGCGAGGGCTCGAACCTGTGTCCCCTGCATTGGCGGGCAGATTTTTAACCACTGCGCCACCAGGGAAGTCCCTGAGCCAATTCTTGACCTCTGGGCCAGTGAGAGCTACTGAATTCAGCCTGAGATCGAAAAGCAGCCAAGGGTCAAGTGGAGCGATCCCCAGGTAAAGAGCTCCCCCTCACCCGCCCAGCATATCTACAACAAGGACGCTTGCTATAGATTGGGGTAATGTCCAGGGGACGCCCAATACAGGGGGCGTTGACCTCTCTTCGGCCAATAAAGTTGAGGTTGGTTGTAAGGGTTGCTGGTTAAGGGAAAGGATCCTGGCTGTCTGGTTGGAACCAGACCTCTGTCTAGAGGACTGGACTAGGCAGTTGGTTGTCTGAACTAAGCCAATCCTCTGGTAGGTGGGGTGAGATTGAACAGTTGGCTATCTAGTTGCACTGGTTCCCAGCAAGAGGACTGGACAGAATGGGAAGCCCTCTGGAGGCCACTGCAAGGTAAGAACATCTCTTTGTTCTGTGGGTATGACATAAGTCCTAGTCTCTGTTCTTGATACGAGTGAAGCTTCAATCTCTGTTCTATGTGGTCTTGTCTGTCCTAATGCTCTTGGAAATCCTCGCCGCAACTGTGGGCACGGGTCGGGCACTTAAAGGCCACTAGGGTGCTTGCCACTGGAAGACTCCCATGAGAGGATAAGTTGGTCACAGACCAGGGTAGATAAACACTAGGCATGCTGCTGACCGGAAGCAAATGCCCATGTAAGTAGGCACACTGTAAAACACTCACAGCCCCAACCCTTGCAGCAGTCCCACCTCTAAGGTACAGTCAAAAATCCAAGAGCACATCTTTTGTGTTTTTTGGTCTTGCCCCAATTTGCCATCCTGGGGCAGGGTACACGTCTCTGTCGGGTAGATATCTCCCCACTACTCTCCATCACAAATCCCTAGGGTTCCCTCCTCTGAAACACGGACCTTTAAAAAATCTTCTTTTTGCCAGATTTCAGAGCAATCAGCTTGCCTGGCTGGAGAAAGAAGAAGAGGACCCCCAAAGTCATTCAAAGTCCTTGGGTCCTAGTAGCTGAACGTATAAAAAATTGGATGTATACCAAGTGGGCATTCGGCCTCCTTTCCCAATTACCTCTAACCAAGCAAGGATAAGCCCTTTTTGAACAAGCCTCCTTGACTGTCGGAGAGGGTCTCTGGGCAATTTATTTGATTAGAAAGCACTTATTTCCCACTCCCCCCTCACCCTATCCAGGAACTGCTCACTGAAAGCACCCACCTACATTGGGTATCTCCTATAGTCCCACAGAGGGTCCAGGAACATCTAAGACGTCTAAGAGGGGACCTCATAACCAAGACCGTCTTAGACAGCATCTCCCCTTCCAGCCACTGCAAAAATTCGTTCAGATTTCAGTCAGAGCGTCTAGACCAGTTGGTGTGGGCCAGATCTTATGGGATCCGCACTGCTACCAAGCCAAGAGGAGGCTATTGGAGAGTTGAAAACAGATTAGAAATAAGGACTCCCCAGTATGGGTAACCAAGCCTCTATCCAAGCAAAATCACCGCTACAGTGCATCCTTCATAACTGGAAATTCTTCAAGTACCACCTGCTAACAAAGAAACAGCTTATTTTCTTTTGCAATACCACGTGAGCCCAATATAAACTGGTGTATGGAGAAAGTTGTCCAACTAATGGCTCTCTAAATTATAATACCATTTTGGGGGAATTCCCTGGTGGTCCAGCGGTTAGGACTCTGCACTTTCGCTGCCAAGGGTTCGGGTTCAATCCCTGGTCAGGGTAACTAAGATCCCTCAAGCCATGCAGTGTGGCCAAAAACAAAACAAAACAAAAAACCCCACCAGCTCTAGAGGTTCAACTGAAAAATTGGTGGGCACCACCCCCCCCCCCCCCGATTCTCCCACCTCCATCTCTCGGTCCTCCCTTGGAGACTAGTCCAACACACACTCACAGTGTGGTTCAGTACAAGCCCTCTGGAATCAATAAGCTATTCCTCCTTCAGGAGGTCCCCAATGGAGCAAGTGGACTGACTACCATGTACATACCCTCCTCTCCTTCAGATCTATATAGCTGGAAGGATCAATTCAAGGGTTTGAGGGAAGACCCCAAGGGAGTTCTTAATTTAGTCCGGGAAATATTCCACACCCATTTCCCCACTTGGGCGGATGTCCAAACCCTCTGAAACATTTTATTCTCTGGGGAAGAAAAGCCAATGATTATACCTAATGTGAGGGAGGAAGTTAATTAATCAAAATAATGCAGGGCACACTGTATACCAGCCTGGAATCCAAGCTATTCCCAACAGGACCCTGGGTTGGACCATCAACAGGAAAACAGTTGGCAGCACCTCACACATTTCAGGGATTTGATTCTTTTTTTATTATTATTTACTTTTGGCTGGCTGCGTTGGGTCTTTGTCGCGGTGCACGGGCTCTAGGCACGTGGGCTTCAGTAGTTGTGGCACGTGGGCTCAGTAGTTGTGGCGCACGGGCTTAGTTGCTCCACGGCATGTGGGATCTTCCCGGACCAGGGCCCGAACCCGTGTCCCCTGCACTGGCAGGTGGATTCTTAACCACTGCGCCACCAGGGAAGCCCAGGGATTTGATTCTTAAGGACACTGAATCGGCAGGGAAGAAACCCATAAATTGGAGTAGGGTGAAGGAAGTCATCCAGACACTGAAGGAAAATCCCTCGGCCTTTCTTGGGTGCCTAAATGAATGTCTCTGGGTGTGTACAAATGTGAACTGAAGTCAGTGAAGGGCAGGCCATTCTGAAGTCCCATTTCATTTCCCAGAGCACCCCAGACATTAGGAGAAAATTACAGAAGTTGGAGACAGGGCCCATCACACCCAGTTCCCGGCTAGTGGAGTCAGTGTTACCCGATAGCTGGATTCGCCTCTTGGGGGTGTCAAGCCAAAAGACACAGCCAAGGCAAAGATTGGGAGAAGGGAGGATTTATCACTTGCAGCAAGTAAGGAGAGCACCAGGGATCTCTCCCAAAGCAGTGTCTTCCCGAAGAGCAAAATTGGAGCGGAGAATTCAACATAGAATTGGGGCAAAGTTCAGGAATTCCCTGGTGTCCCAGTGGTTAGGACTCAGTGCTTTCATTTCCGTGGGCACGGGTCCAATCTCTGGTCGGGGAACTAAGATCCTGCAAGCCACGTGGCATGGCCAAAAAAACAAAACAAAACAAAACAAAAATTGGGGCAAAGGTCGACGGAGTCCAAGGTTTAGTTGATTGAACTCAGGAGGGTCAACGTCATCATTCCATCCTCCACCTGGGTGGGGGCCTCAGTCCCTGCAGAACTCAAAGACTGTATCGGGGACTTCCCTGGTGGTCCAGTGGCGAAGACTCCGCGCTCGCAATGCAGGGGGCCCGGGTTCGATCCATGGTCAGGGAACTAGATCCCGCATGCCACAACTAAAAGATCCCACATGCCACAACGAATATCCCAAGTGTTGCAACCAAGACCCGCAGCAGCTAAATAAACAAACAAATAAATAAATATTTTTTTAAAAAAGACTTTATCAGATTGTTATGTAAATCCGTTGAGGAAAAACCAGGACTCTGCTTTAACATTGAACTATTGTTTCTTGACTGCTTTTCCTTTGTTCCTGCATTCCCTCACTTCCCTTAAGATCACTGATTACTGAGACCTGCTCAAGGGCAAGCACTGTGGTCAGGCTTAGATCCCAAAATGGCTTATGTCAAAAATGGCTTCTCTTACGTCAAGAAAGCCATGCCTGGTTCTCTTTCTCCAGGGACTCCTTGCCCCATCTGCTTTCATCAGCATTTTGGGTGTTCAAACCCAGGATCTGGAGGTGGATGCAAAGGGAGATAGATGAACTGAACGGGCTGCCAGTATTCTAGCTTGAGCGATTCAGGGTCAATCTGCCTCCCAGGGTTGAAAGCCACCCCCCGCTCCCCCCACTAGGGACCCTGTAACATCGGTGAGTCATCCTGGATTTCGAAGACCACACCCACGGTGGAGAGAAGGGCTCAAAGCCAATCAGTCCGCACACTGCCTGGAGCAGGGCCCCTGGAAGGCGGAACCCCCCGAACATCTAGGAAGGAAGCTAAGTGGACTGCCATCTCTTGGCCCATACTTGCTGGTCATACACATGAAAGAAGAGGAGGACCGGAAGAGCCCAGAGGCTCCTTGGAGGAGCCTCAGCTGACCCTGACCATAGCGGAGAAAAGGGTTGACTTTCTGGGCAACACAGGGGCCACCTACTCGGTCTTGAACACCCAACAAGACAGAATGACTGAAGATAAATTTAGGATAATGGGAGTGGAAGCGAAGCCCCAGGAGCATGACTTTATATAGAGCCCCTTGGGTGCAATTCGGAAGGGAGAATGTTATCTCACTCTTTCTTATCCCACTCTTTCTCGGAATGCCCATGTCCCCTAGTAGGAATTGGGAGATACAATTTATCTCAGAGACAAAAACCTTACCACTGAGATACCTAAGACTCCCTTCCATTCTGTAGTCCTAGCACTACTGCCCTCTCCAGAGAATAATGTCCCAATTAACCTTGAGGGGGTTAATCCCTTAGTATGGGTAGAGCCAGGAGGGCACCACTGGTCATAGTCAAGCTGCAACCTGGCTACAATCCCCCATATAAAAAGCAATGCCCCTCAAGCAAGGAAGCCCTGGCAGGTGTTAAGCCTATAATAGAAAACCTACTCAAGCAAGGGCTCCTTAGACCCCCCAGGCCCCTTGCAACACCCTTATTCTGCTGGCACAAAAACCAAATGGGACATACCTGCTAGTTCAGGACCTCGGGCTGTAAATGAAGCAACTGAGGAGATTCACCCAATGGTGCCTGACCCTTACACCTGGTTTTCCACCATAAACTGAGAGGATCTGGTACTTAGTGTTAGATTTAGCCTTGTTTTGGGTGCCCCTAGCCTCAGAATCTCAATACATTTCTGCATTTGAATGGCAGGATCCCAACAGCATAAGAAAATAATTGTACTGGAGGTTCTGCCACAGGGATTTAAAAATTCCCCCACCCTTTTTGGAAAGGTTTTAGCTGAGGATCTTGGTGACCTTGAGCTAGAACAGGGAACCACACTTCAATATGTGGATGACATTCTGATGACCAGCCCCACCAAAGAGCTTTCTGACCATAATACCGTTAACGCCTTAAATCATCTGGCTGAGAGAGGATATAAAGTTTCAAAGGAAAAAGCCCGGATCTCCCTCCAGCAGGTTAAATACTTAGGATTTATAGTAGGAAAGGGGCACAGGGCACTATCTAAGAGGAGGAAAGAAGTGATGTGCTGGATGGCACTAAGACAGGAAGGGAGCAGGGCACAACCTTTAAAAGAATGACATAGTTGTTGAGGACACGACATAAACTGGTTAGAATTAACTAGGTCCAAGATAGTGGACGACTGACTTCCACTAGACCTTGAGCCTCAGTATACGCTCATTGTAACACATCAGCACGCTAAATGACACACCCACAGGTGCCAGAACAGTTCCAATGATGACCATAAAAGGCCAAAAAGTGGGCAGTGCCCAATTCCTGGAAATCCCCGCCCCCTTCCTCAAAATAGTTGGAAAAATCCTCCCACTCATTAGCCTATGAAATTACCCACTCTTATAAAAACTGACCACCCCATACCCTGGGGCCTCTCACCTTCTGAGATGGCCCACACTCTGTCTATGGAGTGTGTATCTCCTTGAATAAACTTGCTTTCACTTTACTATGGCTCACTCTGGTTTCAGATGCATGCAGCAGTGTGCGTTAGCTTGCAGTAAGCAGCGACTGGAAGCAAGACCTTAGTTCCCTGACTGGGAATCAAACCCAGGTCACCTGGATGGAAACCAGGATCTTAACTGCTGGCCCACGGGGCCAGAGGCTAGAACCTAAGCCCCACGTCCTTTGTCTACCTTGAAAGGAGGACTCTGATGAGGAGATGGAAGGTATAGAAGAAAATATAAGTGTTTATTAGAAAAGCAGAGTACATGTGGGAAGACACACAAGCGAACTCAGCGAGAGAGACGTGACAGTATCACCATTGGGAAGTCTAAATCCTTTATAAGGGGGCAGTCTTCCATGTCTTTGTCTTCTTCCTGGCCAATTGTATTGTTTTGACCCCATGGCTAATCTGTCTCAGGACCCTCCCCTGTGTGCGCATGCACCCCTCAGGCAAGATAGATTTTATCCCAAAGGCTTCTGGGAGGAAGATAGCAAGACTCACTATGGTCTGGCCTCCTCTGCCTTTTTGACCCTGCAAAGCATTTTGCGCACTTGTGGTGTCTCTCTTGCCCCAAGGATGGGAAATGTATGACCTCTTGGTCTTTTAACAGGGTTTAGCCCCTCTCTGTTCCTGCCATAAAAGTGCCCAATGTCCGGTTATCTACCCTATCCCTGTTGTTTCTTATATCGAAGTGCAGATCTCGAAACGTAGACAAGAGTCCAGTTATAAATACGTAGCCCGGAGCCCATTTGTCTCTTGCCCCAGGAAATGTGAACAGGGGGCTGGTAGTGAACGTCCGGGCTGGAGCCCATCTCTTCTCACCCCAGGAAGTGTGAACAGGAGGCCATTGTAAATGTCTAGCCTGGAGCCCATCTATCTCCTGTCTCAGCTCTTGAATTCTTTCCTGCGTGAAGCCAAGAACCCACACTTGGCAGCCCATCCCAGGGACTCGCCTGAGACCTGGGATGTGACCATCCTCTCGTGCCCCACTCTGCTTCCTGCAACAGCACCTCCTAGGACGAGAAAACAGCTCCAGCGTTTCCTGGGGATGGCTGGGTTCTGCTGCATATGGATTCCCAACTTTGGCTTAATTGCTAAGCCCTTGTATGAACAATTAAAAGGGAAGGACCTTGATCCTTTTGAGTGGACCCCTAGTTGTGACCAGGCATTCCTGGAACTGAAAAACCATCTCATGGGAGCCCCGCATTAGATTCACCCGGCCTGAGCCGCCTCACCCATCTATATGTACGTGAGAGAGGAGAAACTGCCCTAGCGGAGCTTCACAAAAAACTGGGACCTCGGACTCAGGTTGTAGCTTATTTTTCTAAGCAGTTAGACCCCATGCTCACGGGGGCTTTGCTGCTACTTCTCAGCTCCTCAAAGAGGCTAACAAATTAACCCGTGGGCAGCTCCTGACCATCTGGACCCCCCACCACTTCCAACCCCTCATAAAGGAAAGGGGGGCAGATTGGTTATCCCCTGGTCGAACCCTCCAAGTCCAAGCCATGCTTCTAGACAACCGGTCTGATGCCCTGTAATGTCCTTAACCCTGCCTCCTTGCTACCCCAGACTGGTCCAAAATTAACTCACGATGGTGAGGAAGTTATGGAACAGGTTTATTCCAGCAGGCCTGACCTGAAGAGCTCCCCTGTAGAGAATGCAGAATTGGAATGGTTCACTGATGGGAGTAGTGGAAGATAAAGCTTTGCACTCTGGCTGTTCTGCTCTGAGGGCTGGATTAATTGCCTAGAGTGCTAGAACTGGGGAAAGAAAAAGTTGCCAATATCTACACTGACTCTTAATATGCCTGTACAATCCTACATGCCCATGGGAAATTGAGTGGCTGCTAGAAGCTGCAGAGGCCATCAAAAGGGAGAAGCAGACATAATAAGAGGAAACAACTGGTGGACATGGCAACTAAACAAGCATACAAGGATGGGGACAGACTCCAAATGCCACTCCTGCTAGCTCCCCCAGACCCTGACTCCTATACTCCTATACGCACCCCAGGAGAAAGGAAATACCTGGGGTGCATGGTTAACGGTCATGGGCAACTGATCCTCCCATCGGCCATTGCATGGCAGGCCATCCCGGGAGCTCACCAGAGCACACATTATGGGCAGGAGGCCCTATATCAATGGCTTATCAAGTCCATGACTACCCTCAGTTTCTGGAGTCTCCTTAAACGCGTGGTTGAAGCTTGACCTATCTGCCTCCAGAATACCCCCAACACTCACCCCCCAAAGGTCAAGGGAGTGACCCCTAACCCCTATAAACGCACATATCCAGGTCAATATTGGCAAGTTGATTTTACAGCAACTCCCCAGGCACAAGGAAATTTTAGATATTTGCTGGTTTTAACTGATACTTTCTCCAGCTGGATGGAGGCGTTCCCAAATAAAACTGCCTTGGAAGTCTCTAAGGCCCTGCTCAGGGATTAATCCCTAAATGCATTCAACGTGACAATGGACCTGCCTTTGTTTCCCAAATTACTAAGGGACTCTCTGGAGCCCTAGGAATTACCTGGAGTTTACACTCCAAGCTTGGAGGCCACAAACCTCAGGAAAATTAGAAAGAACAAATCAAACCCTCAAAAGAAATTTAGCCGAACTATGTCAAGAGACTCATCAACACTGGATCTCCCTTCTCCCCATAGCACTTTTGAGAATGCGAATAGCCCCTAAAGGAAAGCTCTGATTAAGTCCATATGAGCTCATGCATGCGAGGCACATTCCCGAAGGACCTGGCTACAAAGCCAACCTTAGGGATATGGACCGACTGAAATATACCTTACGGAGAGGGGAAATAGTCAAAGCTTTACATGCCTATGGGACTCAGGAATTGCCTTCCCCTTCTGACATGGTTTTACGTCCTTTCTCCCCTGGGGATTGGGTTTGTTTGAAAACTTAGGAGGCTGGAAACCCATAAGACCAGTTAGACCCCAAGTGGACAGGACCTTACCTAGTAATCTTGACCATTCATTCTGCCTGACAATGACAGGGCACAACCCCATGGACCCACCATACCAGAGAGAAGACAACACCTACGCCTGAGGAAGAAGTTACTGAGCCACCCACTCAATACACCTGTGAACCTGTCATAGACCTTAAGTTACTCTTCAAAAGGATGAACTTACCAGTAGGTAAGTAATGTGGTGGACAGACTTGGCTGGCCTTGTCATTGCTCTTGTCTTACTTAGCTTCTGCTGTTCTGCCAAAGCTCCTCCCCTGGCAAACATCTCTTCTGTCCATGCTGGGTATAGGGAATACTATTACTGGAAGCAGGATGAGTGGTTATATTATCTATTCTCTTTAACACTCTCTGCTCTATCTCCTACAACTGTCCACGCAGAATGGGAATTCAATGCAATAGTAAATTTCTCGAGAATTATAGCCCATGGACAAAATCTATCCCAGTGCTGGATCTGTCACCCCCACCCACAAAGTGACACCAGTGGATTAAAGGTATTACATTTTACCCCTCAGAATGACCACCTCGCTCTCACCTTGGCTGACAGGTCTGCTAAACCCACTCCTCCTGAAGTTCACATCCCATCCCTAAGACAGCTTCCCAGCTTGGACCTCGCCCCCTACATTCACATCTCTAATGAATACAAAAGCATTCAGTCTGAAGTGCCATCATGGGCTTCCCTGGTGGCGCAGTGGTTGAGAATCTGCCTGCCAATGCAGGGGACACGGGTTCGAGCCCTGGTCCGGGAAGATGCCACATGCCGCGGAGCGACTGGGCCCGTGAGCCACAACTACTAAGCCTGTGCGTCTGGAGACTGTGCTTCACAACAAGAGAGGCCACGATAGTGAGAGGCCCGCGCACCGCGATGAAGAGTGGCCCCCACTTGCTGCAACTAGAGAAAAGCTCTCGCACAGAAACGAAGACCCAACACAGCCAAAACTAAATAAATAAATAAAAAATAAAATAAAATAAAGTGCCATCGTTCTAACCAGTCTTGCTGCCACTGCCCCTATCAACAGCCCCTACCAAAGCGGGGGACTTGCAATAACACCCCGGGCTGCTCTGGACTCTGACCACTGCTTCTTCCATTACCCCGCAGTTTAAGTGCCCCGGGATTGACTCCTATGGAAATCTCACCCATTGGTGCCCTCTGTACCGACTCGATGGATACACACAGGGACAAGACAGGAGATGTACTTACTGGGGAGGGAAGATGCCGGTTGTCTGGCATTTAGTGTATGGCCCTCCTGAGGCCTGGGGAAAAGCCACTAGTCAAGAATCCCCCAGTGACCCTACTATGCAGGTGGGCCTCTTTCCCCACACTGCAAGGGCACCCCCTCTTGGGCTAGCCTCTTAGGAAGGTGATTCAGTTCCTCAGAAGTGCGCCAGGCATGCACTCCCCCTGGGTACCTATTGCTTTTCGGCCCAAGAGTAAACCAATTGCCCACCAGAACAACCCCAACTCCTCCTTCCCTTCTCCGGGGTGGGCTCTAGCCTATCCTTGTTTAGATAATGCCCAACTGGGGACAGTGCACACTAGGCCGGCTAAGTTCTCGGGACCTCGGTATAACCCTTCATAACATCACCCAACCCCGAGATTAAAGGGCAATAGGACTCATTCTGGCAGGAGTAGGGATCGCTCTCAGACTGGCAGCCCCCTGGGGAGGTCTCCCATACCATGAAGTCACTTTACAAAGTCTCACATGGCCCTTGAGGAATTATCCAAAAATACAGGGGATGACTTACAAGGACTCCGTACTTCTCTGGACTCACTAGCAAATGTTCTCAACAGTAGGCTAGCCTTTTACTATGGCCTGGCTGAGCAAGGGGGAGTTTTTGCAGTTATTAATAAAACCTGCTGCACATATGTCAATAACTCTGCAAACACAAAAGAGATACATGTGCAAGCTCAGTGGTTACATAGATATAACACACAAGGTCCAGATCCAAGCTCCATCTGGGATATGGTCACATAGAGCCTCCCCAGCTGAACCTGTTTTTTTCCATTTCTCAGCCCATTAATTGCTATCATCTTCCTGCTCATCTTCGGGCCTTACCTCCTTAACTGCCTTGTCAACTTCGATAGTAAACGGCTTGAAGCCATCAAACTTCCGATGATACTAACGCAAGGGTATGAGCAACTGCGACTGCAGCCTGACAGCAATCAGACATATTTTAGGCTTGTCAGGGAACAGTTCTGCTCCTCTAATCCAGGGAAAAACTATGCCCATGTTCAGCAGGAAGCAGCTTCGGAAGATAGACCTTCACCCTTCAGCACCCCTCAAGAATGAGGAGTAGTGGGACTTCCCTGGTGGTCCAGTGGTTAAGACTCCATGCTCCCAATGCAGGGGGCCTGGGTTCGATCCCTGGTCAGGGAACTAGATCCTGCATGCCACAACTAGAGATCCCGCATGCCACAACGAAGATCCTGCATGCCACAACTAAGACTCGTCACAGCCAAATAAATAAATACTAAAAAAAAAAAAAAAAAAAAAGAATGAGGAGCAGTAACAAGGAAAGGGGGGAGTTTGTTGTCAGAGATGCTCCAGGTCCTTGCTCAAAACCCACAAACCCCCACCTTTAGCAGGAGTTAACGCAAACCTTTAAGTCACAAGGTCTAGAGATAAGAAAGGAAACTATAGGGGGAGACAAACAAAAACCAGATGGAACCAGCTGGGACTAAGATGTCGATGAATCTGACCTCCAACAGACCCTCAGTCTCATTATATGCTGATTTTACTACATTAGCATATTAAATGACACACCTATCAGCAGTCTTGACTGGATATTAAGGACGAAAAAAGGATAAAAAGACAGTGGTCCCCCACTCCCTCAGAAAGCCCTGCCCTTTCCCCGTAGACTAATGCATATGCCTCCCCACCATTAGCCTCACTACTCCTCCCTTTGTCCTTACTCTTTAAAATCAAATCCTTCTCACCACGTGGGCGAGAACTTGATCTGTGAACTAAGTTCCCACTTCTCCATTCTTTGGCCACTGAATAAAGCTAGTGCTGCATCAATCTCAACTTGGATTTCATTATTTAGCTATGCAAACCCAAATGGAAAAAGAGACTTTTCCCACCAAGACAGAGGGCCTTGGCTGGGCTAGGGCCCGAGCAGGGTCCATATGACTTAATTAGGTAAAAAAACCAAGTGTTGACAAGGATGTGGAGGAACTGGAACTCTCATACATTGCTCATAAGAATGTAAAATGGTTCAACCACCTTGGAAAACATCTTGTGAATTCTTTAACAGTCAAACATACACCTACCATACAATCCAGACACTCCACTCCTAGTTAATTACCCAGGAGAAAAGGAAATACATGTCCATACAAAGCTTTGTACACTAAGATTCATAGCAGCTTTATGCGTAATAGCCAAAAACTGTAAACAACCCAAATGTCAATCAATGGCTGAATGGATAAACTGTGGTATATCCATGCAATGGAATGCAGCTCAGCAATCAAAGGAATGAACCATGGATACACACAACACGAATGAATCTCAAAGTAATTATTCCCAGTGAAAGAAGCCAGACAAAACCCTGGAAATTGTAGTGAGGTGGATGGACCTAGAGTCTGTCACACAGAGTGAAGTAAATCAGAAAGAGAAAAACAAATACCATATGCTAACGCATATATATGGAATCTAAAAAAAAAAAAAAATGGTACTGATGAACCTAGTTGCAGGGCAGGGATAAAGAGGTAGACGTAGAGAATGGACTTGAGGACATGGGGTGAGAGGGGGAAGCTGGGACGAAGTAAGAGTAGCATCGACATATATACACTACCGAATGTAAAATAGTTGGCTGGTGGGAAGCAGCAGCATAGCACAGGGAGATTGGCTCTGTGCTTTGCGATGACCTAGAGGGGTGGGATAGGGAGGACGGGAGGGAGGCTCAAGAGGGAGGTGATATGGGGACGTGTATGCACATGGCAGATTCGCTTTGTTGTGCAACAGAAACTAACACAGTATTGTGAAGCAATTATACTCCAATAAAGATCTATTAAAAAAAAAAACCTGGAAAATACAAACTAATCTTTAGTCATAGAAACCAGACTTTAGGAATAATGAAGCTTTTCACTATTTGATCATGGTGATGGTTTCACAGACATAGGATATGTCAAAACTTATCAAATTGTACACTTTATATATGTACAGTTTACTGTATGTCAGTTATACCTCAAGAAAGCTGCTTTTAAAAAGATGCAGAATCTGATTCCACAGGTCCAAGGTGAGGGCTGAAATTCTGTAATTCTAAAACACTCCCCAGTGAGGCCAATGCTGCTGGTCACACTTGCAGAGTATCAGACATAGAGGAAGAGAACTAGTGAGCTGGTGGAAAGTACTGGATGCTCTTTTGACCAGGTGGGTGGTGACCTTGGCCTCAGGCACAAGGCACAGGACCACTGGAGAATAAAATGGAACAGGAGCGGAGGGAATTTTGTGCCTGCTTCTCCCTGCATTGCCTGGAGGCTGCCAGGGCCTGGCTGGCCTCACTCTCATAGCCACTCCGGGAGCCTCAAGAGCAAAATCAGGGCCAGCAGGAGCCCTGAGTATGAGATACACTAAGAAAAACTGAGGGGGACAAACAAACTCCCAGCGGTCCTTCTGCAGCCTCCCCACCGTCACCCCCACTCCACCCGCACCTCCCCCACAAAAGACCCAGGGCTGGGAATTACAGTCTTAGGCCTGTCTGCTGCACACCCTGACCCACTGAGTTGTTCCAGAGTTTCTCACGCCCGGGGCTCTCCATCCGGGGTTCATCCACCCACCCGCCAAGCCCACTGGCCTCCCCCATTTATGGGAAGCCTGGCAGAGCATCTGATACCCCCCAGGGGAAACTAAGCCCAAAGAACAAGATATCCAGGAGTCTAAGTAGTTGGAGTTGAGGAACTCAAGAAACTGACAGAGACTGTGTCCGACGGCAGACAAAGTTGGAGAACAGGACCCTGAGTAGAAGTAACACTTTGCAAATTCGGTTGGGATTTTCTACAGAACAAGACCAAGAAATGTTTTGTACAATTTTGAATTATTTCCATGAAAAAAAACAAGAACATCTTCTTAAAATTTCAAAAAAAGAGCAAGATATCCAGACACTTGAAGAACATGACTTTTCTAAAGGAAACCCACAGCCTGTGTTACAGATTCTACCAAAAACAGATTAGGAAAGATGGATCGAGAGTTTGAAATTAGTTACTACACTTAGCAAACGAGATAAAGGGAGACATTAGCAATGCAAAATAATAACTGGAAAACATTTTTTTAAAGAGCCAAGCAGAGAGATTAGGTATGAAAAACAGAGTTGAAATTAAGAACAAAATTAATGGAATGAAGAGCAGACCAGGTACAGATGAGGAGCAAATCAGCAGATGGTAAGATCAGATGGAGGAAATTTCCTAGGAGGAAGAAGGAATAGGAAGAGAAATGGTGAGTATGTACAGAATTGCTAACACTGGAATAGAGGAGATCCAAAAGGAGACAGAGATAAATATCTGAAAGAATAAGGGAGATAAATTATTTAGAAAAATAAATAAAAGACCTGACATTGAAGACTCAGAGAGGGCCAAAGGCCCATACCCAAAGACTTCCCTGGTGGCACAGTGGTTAAGAATCCGCCTACCAATGCAGGGGACACGGGTTCGAGACCTGGTCCGGGAAGATCCCACATGCCGCAGAGCAACTAAGCCCGTGTGCCACAACTACTGAGCCTGCGCTCTAGAACCCACGAGCCACAACTACTGAGCCTGTGTGCCACAACTACTGAAGCCTGCACGCCTAGAGCACAAAGAACAAATAGCCAAGACTATTTCAATAAATATGGGAAAATATATACCTATAGCAATGCAAAAGTAAAAGGCGATCGTGATGAATTTGAGAGGAATCAAGGCTTTGGGTAGACCGAAGGATGTGAAGGATGTGAGTAGCTGGTCTGTCCTTGTCTGTTTAGGGCAGCACACAGACATCAATTCCAAAAAGCCGAAAGGACTAAAAAGAATACAGAAAGGGACTTCCCTGGTGGTCCAGTGGGTGAGACTCCACGCTCCCAATGCAGAGGGTCTAGGTTCGATCGCTGGTCGGGGAACTAGATCCCGCATGTCGCATCTAAGAGTTCGCATGTGGCAACAAAGATCCCACATGCCGCAACTAAGACCCAGCACAGCCAAAATAAATAAATAAATAAATATTTTTTTAAAAAAGAATACAGAAAAAGTGGGACAAACTGATCAAACTGATTAAAATGGTAGAAACTGGTCCCAATATATCAATAATTACAGTAATAAAAAATGGACTAAACCTATCAATCAGAAGGACGGCACAGGGACTTCCCTGGTGGTCCAGTGGTAAAGAATCCGCCTTCGAAAATAGGAGAGGTGGGTTAGATCCCTGGTGGGGAAACTAAGATCCCACATGCCACGGGGCAACTAAGCCCGCGCGCCACAACTACTGAGCTCGTGCGCCTCAACTAGAGACCCCACGTACGGCAGCTACAGAGCCCATGTACTCCGGAGCCTGGGCCACAACTAGAGAAGAGAAAACCTGTGTGCCACAACTAGAGAGAAGCCTGCAAACCACAGCAAAGATCCCGCACGCCGCAATGAAGATCCGTGTGCTGCAACAAAGACCCAATGCAGCCAAATAAATAAATAAATGAACAAATATTAAAAAAAAAAAAAGGACAGGCACTGACACACTGGTCTTTAAAAAAATCAAGATAAATGCTGCTTGCCAAAGACACATAAAACCTAAGGGCACACAAAGACTGAAAATGAAAGGTGGAGATCAACACATCAGGCAAATGCTAACCAAAGAGCAGGTGTTAATATCACACGAAACAGACTTCAAGATGAGGTTCTACTAGGAATAGAGATGGTCATTAAATAATGGAAAAAAGTTTCAAATCACCAAGACAGTACTGTGATTTTAAACAAGTGTGTACCTGATAGCACAGCCTCAAGATCTCTGAAGTGAAGGTTGGGAGAACTTCAGAGAGAAACAGACGGAGCCAAAATCTTAGGGAGAGATTTCAACACATCCTTCAAATACTGGTCCTTCAGATACTGACAAAAAAGCAGCAAGGAGTTAAAAGATCTGGACCCCAATGGACAACATATATTGAAAGAGAGTTTTGCAACCTGTAAAGAAAGAATGCACACAGGGACCCTTTATAAAAACCTGTCGGGCTTCCCTGGTGGCGCAGTGGTTGAGAGTCTGCCTGCCAATGCAGGGGACAGGGGTTCGAGCCCTGGTCTGGGAAGATCCCACATGCCGCGGAGCAGCTGGGCCCGTGAGCCACAACTACTGAGCCTGCGCATCTGGAGCCTGTGCTCCGCAGCAAGAGGGACCACGACAGTGAGAGGCCCACGCACCGCGATGAAGAGTGGCCCCTGCTCGCCGCAACTAGAGAAAGCCCTCGCACAGAAACGAAGACCCAACACAACCAAAAATAAATAAATAAATAAATAAATTTATAAAAAACAAAACAAAACAAAACAAAACCTGTCATGGGCTGCCATGTACCTGCCTGTCTTCTGCCTGCCCTACACAAGGTCCAGGGTGGCTTCAGAGTCCCTCACAGACCACAGGTCCTGGGGGTGGGGACAGCAGCCGGTTTGCTGGGATTTCCCAGAGCCAGACGCTGGGGGAACGGTCACCCCACACCCCGTGCCTTCCCCGTGTCCACCCTCCTGCGCCCCTGCCACACCCTGACTAAGGCCTGTTTCCTCTTGTCACTGCTGTGGGCCCCTCCACATGCCCGGGAAGGGCGTAACCTGCCTGGGCCACCGCTCCCCTGGGCCACCGCTCTGCTCGGAGCCTTCAAGAGCCCTCCCCTCCACTGGTTTCAGGTGCACACCTGCAGTCACACTTCAGGGGTGACACACCACTTCTTCCTCTCCCAGGGGTCCGTGTCCTCCTTCATTCTGAGCCTTTACACCAGCTGTTCCTTCTGCCTGGAAAGTCCCCCACTCTGTTCATCTGGCCCTTTCCTGCTCAGAATTTGGGGCTTCGTGTAACTGCTTCCCAAGCCAGCGCTCTGGACTCCCCTTTTCGCTGACTCATCAGGCTCACACTGGCCTCTTGTTTACATCCGTCCATGTGCTAATCTGCCCATACCCCGAGAGCAAGGACCGCAGCCATCTAGGTCATCACTGTATCCCGGGGCCTAGCACACGGCCTGCACTTAGGAGGTGGCCGATAAATATCAGTTACTTAATCAAAAGCAGTGGCTACAACACAGCACACACGTCTCTCTTAGCCAGTGGGCACTCCACAAGCAAGTGGCCGCACCTTCCTTCCCAACACACTCTAAGACATGCCTGCCGCTGGCCGGGGCTACTCACATGTTCTCTAAATGCAGTCTCTGCTTTCACACCTCCACCTCCGCACATTTGTTCCTGCTCTTCCGCACTCTGAGACAGATGCCAACACCCCTCCTTCTCCCTCCGCTGCTGGCACTCCTTTCCTGCCCGCTCTAGCCCACAATGCACATTGCTTCTCTGAAGGCAAGGTATTCATGCTTTACCAGTTGTCACGTCGCATCGTACATAGATAGTCGGTTTTCTTGGAGGCACGGGGTCTGGCAGCACATGCATGGGGGAGGCACTCAAGACGTGTTGCAGGATTAATGGGAAGCCGAAGCCACTAGAGGATATCCTTGAAAATTAGCGTCAGACGCCGTCTTGGCCCGTTGCCCCTGCCTGATGCTTTCCTGAGGGGAAAGGCAGCTGGGGATGACTTTTTCGCAGCTGTGTGAGTAGGAAGTGTTACCACGTGCCATTCCCTAAGGCGATGGGGTCTCATCACTGACCCTGATGCTCAGCACTCAGTAGCCGATGCGGCAGGACGCTGCTCTGGGTGCCACGGCGGCGCAGACGCCAACTGTAGCATCCCGTCACCAAGAGTCTGGCTGGAGAGCAACAGAGTATCCAAGAGAGGGTCAGAAGGACGTGCTGAGGGCACAGGTGGAGCTGTGCTCTCCTTGGTCCCCTGCTAGCCCTCGGGAGGATGAAGCATGATAAACAGATCTTTCTGTTTCAAAGTCTAGGTCTCTCAAAGCAGCAAATTCTGTTGTTCAGGCTGGGAGGGTCATTGCCAATGGTGTTTCCCAAAAGAACAGCAGGAAGCTACCAGGCAGATGTGGGGCTCCCTAAACAGGCCATAACAGTCTATAAACAGGCCCCAAAACTAGGGCTCATCAAGGGGGAGGGGGGGACGCGGGTGTTCTCCAGGAGGGGCGTGGCAAGAGCAAGAGGGGGCGTCAGGGCAGAGAGAAAGCACGTGGTGTCACTGGAAGAAGATGTGGTACCCAGGCCAGTCCAGGGGCAGCCGGGACCCTGAATTCAGGAGCACAGGCTCCATCCGAGGTGACCAAGCTCGACCGGCCAGGAAGCGACATCACGAGGTCACTTTGTTTGAAAGAGAAAGTGGCCAAGGGCGGAGCCTGACTCCTGAAGGCATCCTGACCTGTGCTGGGACCACCCGGGGGAATTCCAGCTGGGCAAGAGAAAGAGCCAGGAGTTCCTTAGTGGGAGGCCCGGGGCCCTGCAGGAGTCTCCATAGAGCCCCAGAAGTTTACAGTGCCCACCCCTCCCCTGCCCCGAGGTCAAACCTCCATGCCACGAACAAGTCAACACAACGAACACAGTGATACCGAGGACTCTGCCCCTTGAAGCAGAACATGAGAAAATGGCCTCCAGGACAGTCCTTTGGGCCCTCGGCATCCCCACCTGCACCGCACACGCGCCAGCCACGTGGTCAGACGGCGTCTCTGCCTTCCCCCAGCGGTTCTGGGGTGGCCGCCCCGCAAACCTTCCTGAACGAAGCCTGACCGTAACAGTGGGTGTGTTACTGCCCACACTGCAGGCCCTGCGCCACCTGACTCCTAATCCAGCCCGCGCGGGGGGCACCATGACGACCCTCTTCTCACTGCTGAGAAGCAGAGGCCCGAGGGCTTCCGTGTGCGCTGGGGTCCCACATCAGTGAGCCGCAGAGCAGGGGTCGAACCCAAACCCTCCCAGCCTTCCGAGGCCCCGTGACGCCCCGCCCTCCACCCGCCCACCCGTCCTGCCGTCCTCCCTCCGGGTTCCTGGCTGTCTCTGCAGTCCCTGCTTCTCGCGGATGTCCTCCCTACCCCAGAGAGCCCTGCCAGGTTCTCCCCAGCCTCATGTGCCCTTGGCCCTTCAACTCCAAGCAGAGTATCTCGACCGTCTGTCACCACGACCCAGTTAGGGAAGAGGCTTACTTGACAGCGCGGCACATGCATGTGTGCGTGTAATGAAACGAGTGATCTATTCTACTTCCTTTCGTTTTCTTTGAGATGCTCTTGTGCGTAGAATGTCCACCAAGAGTGAACCCCAAAGTAAACTATGGACTTTGGGTGCTAATGATGTGTCAGTGAAGTTTCACCGACTGGAACAAATGTCCCACTTGGTGGGGGTGAGCACAGGGTGGGGGAGGGGGAGGCGGAGGGGGCAGGCTTGTGTGTGGGAGGGGCATAGGGGAATTCTCTGTACTTTCTGCTCAATTTACCGTGAGTCTAAAATGGATCTAAAAGATAAAAAGTAAACATTTAAACAAACGCTCTTGTCGCCCCTCCACATTGCTTTTACTCCTGGCCACCACCTGCAGTGTGACCAACATGTCCTCGTGAACTTGATCGTTCTTTTGGCCCACTTTTTTTTATTCCACATTATGTTATACCAAGTAATTTAGATAAAATGTGTGCCCCTCCCCAGGGTGACTAACTGTTGAGGTTGCCTGGGACTGAGAGGGTTCCCACGATGAGGGACTTTCAGTGGGAAAACTGGGAAAGTCCTGAGCAAATTGGGACGAGTTGGTCCCTGGAGTTCCCCTCGCAGCCAAAGCTCTGTTAGTGCTGTGGATTCTGACTTCTAACCCTCGAAAAGAACCTTGCTCAGAACCTGCAGGAGCTGAATAGATGTGGGCCACTGTTTTATGAAGATTATTCATGTCGATGGACCCCACAGGGCCTGACCATGGGGATGTTTCCATAAATGCTGCCTGGGCTGCACTGGACCGGAATGGTTTTAAATTCCATTCCTAAATAGGGGGTCTCCTTTGCAGCTCCTCAGGGCTCACCCCTTCCATGAGAGCGCGGCTTCCAATGTTCTGGCTGAAGGCCACATGGCACTCCTGAACATGGCCAGAGGCAGAGCAGGTAAATGGATCTGTACCCTGTCCAACGGGCCAAATCCAATGACCACACGTGAGGCTGTCCAGGCAAGGTCAGATGACACTCTTGACCTCTGAACA
The DNA here is from genome assembly GCF_949987535.1 of Balaenoptera acutorostrata. Lineage (NCBI taxonomy): Eukaryota > Metazoa > Chordata > Mammalia > Artiodactyla > Balaenopteridae > Balaenoptera > Balaenoptera acutorostrata. The sequence continues at coordinate 181,488,445 of NC_080066.1, forward strand.
CTTCTGGAGAATCTCAGTTTGATAGCACTGCACTGTGATCTCCCTTGAGTGAGACAGATCACAACCTCACCTGTCTTCAGGGGCCAGGGAGGGGCAGTGCATGTGTGAAAGAGTCCTTACTGGGAGAGTGGGGAGCATGCCAGACTTCCCAGAGCACACGATGACCTAAGGCATTTCATTCCCCTCCTCCCAAGAAATGGTAGCCAAACACGGCACATGTGCAGGGACCATATTCATTCTAGGTCTGCCAGCTCATGCCCCTGGTTCAGAGTTTTCTAAAAATAATCTAAATTCTCACAGCAGATGTTAATAACCTGAGAGCCAGAGAAAAATCTATCTTTCTCAAGACATGTTAAATCTCACAGAAGGCCAGCAGAATCAGAGACATGAAAATGTCCACCAATGAACTCCGTTGGCATTTTAATCCAAAGAACTGAATACAAATAATTGCAATTTTGAAAAGCTAGTAGGCATATAGAAAGCACATCAAAATTTCTGCCGACCCTTGAGCGTTGGATTTTTTTTTTTTAGATTTATTTTTTTATTGATTAATTGATTGATTGATTGATTGCTATGTTGGGTCTTCGTTTCTGTGCTAGGGCTTTCTCTAGTTGTGGCAAGCGGGGGCCACTCTTCATCACGGTGCGCGGGCCTCTCACTGTCACGGCCTCTCTTGTTGCGGAGCACAGGCTCCAGACGCGCAGGCTCAGTAATTGTGGCTCACGGGCCCAGCCGCTCTGCGGCATGTGGGATCTTCCCAGACCAGGGCTCGAACCCGTGTCCCCTGCATTAGCAGGCAGATTCTCAACCACTGCGCCACCAGGGAAGCCCGAGCGTTGGATTTTGTTGGGAAGTGGTAGCTGTTATTAAGATAGAAAAATACTAGGGGCTGACTTGATCTGGGCAGTAAGATGAAATTAAATAAATTTACCTATGTTAAAATAAAGATTTGAATTCAAACTTGGAATGACATATTATCTGGAAAAAAAAAAAAAGTTTCTAGCCACCAGTGAGGAAGAAGCCTGAAATGATTATCTAAGAAGTAGATTCTGGAGCAGTTCTTTCTAAAACAATCCATATCTTCGTCATGATTTCCTCTTCTGAAAAATTAAGTGTTGGGACCAAAAGGCCTCCCATGTCCTCCCAGATCTAAAGAGTCTCTCACTCCAAAGCAGAAATTGCAAACTAGTGGCCCACAGGCTAGACACAACCCCTTCATGTTTTGTTTGGTCTGCATGAAGTTTTTGGTCCTGTTTTGTTTTCTTTTGTTTTTGTTTTTTTAAATAATCTTTTAATTAATTTATTTATTAATTTATTTTTGGCTGCATTGGGTCTTCGTTGCTGTGTGCGGGCTTTCTCTAGTTGCAGCGCGAGCGGAGGCTACTCTTTGTGCGGTGCACGAGCTTCTCATTGCGGTGGCTTCTCTTGTTGTGGATCATGGGCTCTAGGCGCGTGGACTCAGTAGTTGCAGCACGTGGGCTCAGTAGTTGTGGTGCACGGGCTTAGTTGCTTCGCAGCATGTGGGATATTCCCGGACCAAGGATCGAACCGGTGTCCCCTGCATTGGCAGGTGGATTCTTTTTTTTTTAATTTATTTATTTAATTTATTTATTTTTGGCTGCGTTGGGTCTTTGTTGCTACGCGTGGGCTTTCTCTAGTTGCGGCGAGCAGGGGCTACTCTTCGTTGAGGTGTGTGGGCTTCTCATTGCAGTGGCTTCTCTTGATGCGGAGCACGGGCTCTAGGTGTGTGGGCTTCAGTAGTCGTGGCACACGGGCTCAGTAGTTGTGGCTCACGGGCTCAGTAGTTGTGGCTCACGGGCTCTAGAGTGCAGGCCCAGTAGTTGTGGCACACGGGCTTAGTTGCTCTGCAGGATGTGGGATCTTCCCGGACCAGGGCTTGAACCCTTGTTCCCTGCATTGGCAGGCGGATTCTTAACCACTGTGCCACCAGGGAAGCCCCCAGCAGGCGAATTCTTAACCACTGCACCACCAGGGAAGCCCCTGTTTTGTTTTTTTAATTGAGTGTGAATGCCTTTATACAAGAGATCTCCAGTTTGCCACAGTCCCTACCATTCCTTATTGCCTGCTTCACACTATGCTATCACCTGCCAGGCCCTTGAAAGATTTAGGTTTACAACTCTTGCTCTATGGGACTAAGAAATTTCCAGAATTACACTTGATTCCATTACACCTTAAACCCTACTGAGGGGTGATCTCAGTTTACTTTGGTTTCTACTTGTGTTGCAGAGTAAATTTCATGTCTTTAAATCTTCATCGCCCCTTGGTAGCCCTGTAGACTTAACACTCCTAGCTTACAGGATAATAACAGCACGAAATGCTAAAAAGACTTGCACTAAGTCAAAGAGTCAGTAAGTCAGAGAGCTAAAATTATTTGTATTTGCCAAGGAAGTTTTTAACTTAAAAAATGTAGAAAAACACAAAACAGTAAACAAACTCTATAAAACTCTACGTGTGATTGTTAGTAATATTTACAATGTATGTCATATTTAGTTGCAGGAATGGGAGTTTTTAAATATTTTGTATATATTTAGATATGTTAGATGTATATTATATATATTTAGAGTGGCTTAGGTTACTGTAGGGTTTTTTTCTTCTTGTGGTAAAATACACATAACATAAAAGGTACCATTTTACCCATTTTTAAGTGTATCATTCAGTGGCATTAAGTAACATACATTGTGTGTAGCCATCACCATCATCCATCTCCAGGACTTTTTCATCTTCCCAAACTGAAATTCTGTCCCTTTTATTTATTTATTTATTTATTTTTAACATCTTTATTGGCGTATAACTGCTTTACAGTGTTGTGTTAGTTTCTGCTGTATAACAAAATGAATCAGCTATATGCATACGTATATCCCTATATCACCACCCTCTTGCATCTCCCTCCCACCCTCCTTATCGCCCCCCTCTAGGTGGTTGCAAAGCACCGAGCTGATCTCCCTGTGCTATGGGAGCTGATCTCCCTGTGCTATGCTGCTGCTTCCCACTAGCTATCTATTTTACATTTGGTAGTGTATATATGTCAATGTTACACTTTCACCTCATCCCAGCTTACCCTTCCCCCTCCCCGTGTCCTCAAGTCCATCCTCTATGTCTGTGTCTTTTTTCCTGTCCTTCCCCTAGGTTCATCAGAACCATTTTTGTTTTTAGATTCCATGTATATGTGTTAGCATACAGTATTTGTTTTTCTCCTTCTGACTTACTTCACTCTCTATGACAGACTCTAGGTCCATCCACCTCACTACAAATAACTCAGTTTCGTTTCTTTTTATGACTGAGTAATATTCCATTGTCTATATGTGCCACATCTTCTTTATCTATTCATCTGTTGATGGACACTTAGGTTGCTTCCATGTCCTGGCTATTGTAAATAGTGCTGCAATGAATTCTGTCCCTTATTAGACATTAACTCTCTACTACTCCTTCCCTTCAGCCCCTGGCACCCACCCTTCTACTTTCTGTCTCCATGAATCCGCCTACTCTAGGGACCTAATGTAAGTGGACTTATGCAGTATTTGTCCTTTTATGACTGGCTTATTTCACTTAGCATGATGGATGAAACTTGAAGACATTATGTTAAGTGAAATAGGCCAGTCATGGCTTTAAATTCTGACTGTGGTTTTAAGGTAACAAAAGTGTGTGTTAAAAATAGCCATGAACTTTGTAAATACCTAGCAAGAGGGTATGGAATGTAAAGACCTAGCCTGAAAGACTTCTTTCTGCATGAAATACCCAAACATACAAGCAGCCTTTATGAGCCAAACTAAAAAAGGAACTCTGAGCACAGGCTCCTTGCACATAAAGCTCAGAATAGCTAAGCCTACTTACCAAGTATAACAGTACAAAATGTCATGCTGGGAATATTGAATGTGGGAGTTGATCACCCAAGGAAAAAAATCTCTCACCTAATTTAAGGAAACTCAAAATGAATCAATTCTTTCGTTCAGAACTCTGCACTGCAAAAGTCCCATCCGGTACTAACTATATGTACTTAGATCAGTACCACAAAATAAAGGTTATTTAGAGCATGCTGTTATGGTGTCTGAATGATTCTTCCATCTACGAGAGAATGCAACAGAGACACAGGAAATTGACACTAAATATGGACTAAATCTTGTTTAAATATAAGTGTAGAAACATCACTCTCTGGGTCAAGAAAATAATCAGACCTTTTATACATCATACACACAGCCCCTGCAATTGCCCTGGGAAGTCCACAGAGCAGTAGGGCAGCCTGCTTCACCTCACAGGGGGACTGTAAACGAGATAAGTACTAAGTTTCATGATGGTGGCCGAGATAAAGGCTAGCTTCAAACTGTCTGATGTCCGTATCACAAGGGGAAAAGCCTGATGAGGAAGGGAAAGTAGCTTGCTGAGCTTCACCCGCCCACTGGAACTCGCTGTTCTGTTTCCACGCATGAGCTCTGCTCCCTTGGTGACCTTGACCACACAGTGTAACCTCTCTGTGCCTCAATTTCCTCATCTACAGTGTAGGGTCACAACACAATCTACCTTGGAGGACTGTCTGAGGATTAGATGCATCAGTGTGTCTGAAACACTGAGACCACGGAGCTGTCTCACTGTACATGCTCCAGAAAGGTTAAATTGTCACTGGGGTGCTTTGCTGACATTTTAGGAGTCTTGTCTCCCCAAGTGGATGATGAGCAAGGGCCATGTTGTAAATTTTGGGTTGTTTGAGGTTTTTCTTTTAATGTCTGTTGTGACATCCCCCCAAAAGAGATGTTGAAGTCCTAACCCTAAACAAGGTGAATGAGGCTTTATTTGGAGCTACTGCTTTTCAGATGTAATAGTTAAGATGAGTTCATACTGAATTGAGGAGTAGGGTGGGCCCTTAATCCGTTACATCTGCTGTCCTAAGAAGAGAGGAGACACAGAGACAGGCACACATAGAGAGGAAATACCATGTGAAGACAGAGACACTCAGAGGGAAGAAGGTCACATGATGGAGGCAGAGACTGGAGTGATGCAGCTGCCAGCCAAGGAATGCCAAGGACTGCTGGCCACTACCAGAAGCTAGGAGAGAGGGCATGGCCCTGCCAACACCTCTGGCCTCCAGAACTATGAGAGATTAAACCTCTGTTGTTTAAGCCAAGCAGTTTGTGATACTTTGTTACAGCAACCCTAGGAAACTACTGCAATGTCTTAAATGTTTAAATTCCCTAGAGCTGGCACATAGAGGGCATTTGATATATATTGGTTGAATGGATGAATAAATGAATAGATGAGTGAAGACCAACAGAGGTGAGGCAGGCAATGGGAGTAACAGGACAGGTATAGGTGCACATGCACACCTGGATGGGGGAGGGGACGGTGGCTCTCATCCATGAACACTCACACCCCATCTTGGGCTCTGAATGACAGAGACTTTGTTCCTGGAAGAGCTGCCACATGGGAATATGTTCCGGCATGCCAGGGCTTCCAACTTTCCAAAGAACCAGAAATCTGGATTTTTAGGTGAAATCTCCCAAGTTCTTAGGTGTCAGTTCACAAAGAAAACAAGTGTACGAGCAGATACAGCACCTCCAGAAGCCCATCTGCATCTCTCATGTCTGAATCAGCCTTGGGCAGGAGGCACAGTGGTTGCCTGATGAAAATCAGTGGCATAAGATAGGCATCATTCATAGCCTCGCAGAACTTTTGGGAACAGACAGGGACCTAAAGATAAGTGTGTCCTTCCTTTCCTTCTTCCTACTGTCAATGAAAATAATCAATAAGCAATCTATAATAGGTATTAAAAAAGAGGTTTATTTGAGCCAAACTGAGGACTATAGCCCAGAAGCCAGTTTCCCAGATTACTCTGAGAAACTGCTCCAGAGAAGCATGGTTTTCAGCATAGTTTTATGTGTTGTCAGAACAAATAACATCAAACAAGTCAAAGATATCTTCCTTCAAGGTTTCAAAAAAACAGATCAGCACATACCCAGTGAGTCAGTATGGCCTTGGCACCTGGGGAGGGAGTCTTATCACTGAAAGAGTACAAGTACTGGTGTTCCAGAAAGGGAGGCAGTTAATCTTTATTCTTAACATGGACGTTCTTTACTTCTGGTCAATGCATCCTTTTCTTTAATAACTAAAGTAGATGCAGAAGTATGTTTGATAGGCCACAAACAGGCTGTTCTAGTCAGCATAAAATTGAAGTTAACTCGTGTATAAGCCAGAATGACTTCCCCGTACCTCAAAATGTAAAATTCTCTTTTATCATTTCTCCCATTTTGATTGTAAATCTTTCAATAGAAAGCACTGATGATCAAAATATTTGTCCCTCAATGCCAGGGTGGTTGCTGCCTCCCCTGGGTCTGTCATATCCCTTGGTCCTAGGTCTACCTCTTTCCTTTATTTTTATTTATTTATTTTTTTACAGGAATAGAGATGCCTAGTTACCCTCACTGGGGGGTAATTGAGTGTAATGGATAAACCCAGAGCCATATATTGACACGGGAAGAATTTTATATAAGTTATACACATTATCAACCATATCGAATTGTCACACAAACATAGTACATGTGCTTTTATTTTTTATTTTTTTAAAGATTTTTTTGATGTGGACCAAAAAAGACTTTTTAAAGTCTTTATTGAATTTGTTACAATATTGCTTCTGTTTTATATTTTGGTTTTTTGGCCATGAGGCACATGGGATCTCAGCTCCCTGACCAGGGATCGAACCAACACCCCCTGCACTGGAAGGTGAAGTCTTAACCACTGAACCACCAGGGAAGTCCCTACATGTGCCTTTAGCAGTAGAGTTAAAGCAAGCAGTGATACATGTCATGAGTAGCTGATAGTTCAGAAAAGAATGATAACATATATTATGAAAATAATAATCATTTGTAAAGCAGAGTGAAAAAAATAGCTTATTCCTGAAGGGTGCCAATTAAACAGGTCACTTAAAGGGTCAGTTTTTCTTACATCTTGTAACCACCTTGCCTTTCGGGAAGTTATTTCTAGGCACGTCTCAACTTCTCCAGCAGTATTGATATAATTACAACAAGTAGTATGAGCAATAGCAGAAACACCTCCTTGTTTAGCCAGTAGAACATCTAAGGCAACCCTGTTATCTAACACAACTTTGGCTAAGGAATTTAGGGATGTCTGTTGTGCTGCAGTGTTTTTTGCAGTCTCTTCAGCTATTTGATGAATGGTAGCTGATAGATTTCTAATCATCTCTTTGTTTACATATATTCTTGCATTAGGAACCAAAGGATTGTGCCACCAGATATCTTGGTATCTTGCTAACATGGATCTCTTTCTTCTGTAATGAAGAGAGAAAGGAGATTCATCTATTTCCTGATGTATAGACAATGAAGTAACATAATATCCTAATAAACATAAACCTTCTATTTGTCAGCTTTTAAGACATTTATGAACCCATCCTTGGGAAGGTAGGTCACTTCCAATACCACAAAGAAGACAAAACCTTTTGTCTTCCAATGAAGACAAAACCTGAGGGAGCACAGGTGGTCCCTCCCAGAGCACTATCATTGATAGCCTCATGAATTGGGAGTTTTGTCAAAACAATTTTAAACTATGGATCACTTCTCTTGTAGGCTTTCCAAAAGTCAACTAAGTATTTGATATAAGGGCATTGCTGGCACAATTTACTCACATTTTTCTCTTTAAGACATTTTTCTTTTTTTTTTTAAGACATTTTTCAATTAAATAAGGAACAGAATGAGGGCATCCTGGGGTAAATTGTGTCCAGTCTCTAAGAACAGAGGATAGTATCAGAGAATGGATGGACATATTAATATGTTGAGGAATCTGAACCTGAAAGATTAGGTCAGAGGGAGGTTGGCCTTGGTGAGTGGTAACATTAGGAACATCTGAAAAGTCAGTGATAGATGTTATGAGGGGATTATCCCAGTAGCTATACTTTATGACAACTTTACTAAAGAATTTTCTTTTCATCATGAATACTGGGGCAAAAGTATAGCTAGAAGTAAAACAATAACTTTCAATTTTGATAGGGAGACAAACATTTGGTAAACAGTTCAATTAAACTAGTAGGATGGGTCTTACAGGTCTGGCCCAGATTCTTGGGTCAGCTGTCTACCACTTTTGTCATCTTCTTCTCATCCTGGTGAGGGTGTCATTTGGTATCAGTTAGTTGAAGCCAGGTGTCAGAAATAGGGGACAAAGTCCATTCAGGTGGAGAGGGCTTTTGTGTGTGTGTGTAAGTACAAAATTCATTTTTTTTAAATTGAAGTATAGTTGATTTACAATGTTGTTTTAGTTTCTGGTGTACAGCAAAGTGATTCAGTTATACATATATATATTTTTTTATTTTTCATACTCTTTTCCATTATGGTTTATTACAGGATATCAAATATAGTTCCCTGTGCTACACAGTAGGACCTTGTTGCTTATTCATCCTAGATATAATTGTTTGCATCTGCTAACCCCAAACTCCCAATCCATCCCTCCGCCCTCCCCCTCCCCCTTGGCAACCATGAGTCTTTTCTCTATGCCTGTGAGTCTGCTTCTGTTTTGTAAATAAGTTCACGTTTGTCATATTTTAGATTCCACATATAAGTGATATTGTATGATATTTGTCTTTCTCTTTCTGACTTACTTCACTTAATGTGATAATCTCTAGGTCCATCCATGTTGCTGCAAATGGCATTATTTCATTTCTTATGGCTGAGTAACATTCCAGTGTACATATATATATATATATGTACCACATCTTCTTTATCCATTCATCTGTCCATGGATATTCAGGTTGCTTTCACGTCTTGGCTATTGTAAATAGTGCTGCTATGAACATAGGGGTGCATGTGTCTTTTTGAAATAGAATTTTGTCTGCATATATACCCAGGAGTGGAATTGCTGGATCATATGACAACTCTGTTTTCAGGATTTTAAGGAACCTTCATACTGTTTTCTATAGTGGCTGCACCAATTTACATTCCCACCAACAGTGTAGGAGGGTTCCCTTTATTATTATTATTATTATTATTATTATTATTATTATTATTATTATTATATATAAATATATTTTTTGGCTGTGTCAAGTCTTAGTTGTGACAAGTGGGATCTTCGTTTTGGCACACAGGCTTCTCTCTAGTTGTGGTGTGCCGGTTTTTTGTGGGTTTTTTTTTTTCCCCTCTCTCTCTAGTTGTGGCGCATGGGCTTCAGGGCGCGAGGGCTCTGTACTTGTGGCGCGCAGGTTTAGTTGCCCTGAGGCATGCAGGATCTTAGTTCCCCAACCAGAGATCGAACCCTCGTCCCCTGCACTGGAAGGTGGATTCTTTACCACTGGACCAGGAGGGCTCCCTTTTAGAGAGGGCTTTTTAAAATGAGAGATGTGAATCCCCGAATCTGTGCCTACTACTTTGGCAGCACATGGATTAGTTAATAATACCTGGTAAGGTCCTTTTTAATGTGGCTGCCATGAATCTTTTATGTCTTTTCCAATAAACAAAATCTGCAGGTTGTAATCCATGATCCTTAAGGTTTTCATCTCCCAGGATCTCACTGTGAAAGAAGTTAGCTACTAATTTTTCATTTTCCTTAAGTGTTTTAATAAGACTTTGACAATACTGTAATGTAATATATCTCCTTGGAGTGAGGTTGGTTCATAATTCCCTCATCTAATCACATAGGCCATCCTGTTATTATTTCAAAAGGACCAGCCAGTGTTTACCAAAAGGCACAGATCTAAGGTTGAGAAGCACTAGCAGAAGAGCTTTTGGCCATGAGAGATGAAATGCTTCTGAAAATTTTCCCAGTTGCATTTTGATAGCACCATTAGTCCTTTCTACGAATCCTGAAGATTGGGGATGGTAAGCACAGTGAAAATGCCACATTATTGGTCAAATGTCACAAATAGATTTAATTATTTGTCCAGTAAAATGAGTTCCTCAGTCACTGTGTAATTCAGAAGGAGTTCCCCAAGTAGGAATTATCTTTTCTAATAACAATTTACCTACTGTTAAAGCCATTGCTCTCCTGCATGGAAAAGCTTCAACTCAGTGTGAAAACATGCAGATCATTACCAAGCTATATTTATTTCCTTGAGAGGGTGGCATTTGGACAAAATCCAATTGCCATACCTCAAAGGGTCCCTTAGGAAGGGGAAAGTGGCCTTGTGACCCACGAAGTGACTTTCCAGGATTATATTTAGGACATATATTACAGCGAGCATATACATTAGGAACCACTGTGGGAGAAAGTTTCCAAACGTACTGTTTTCCCCATAGAATCATTTTCTCAGGTGCCCAGTGAGTTAAAGAATGTATATGCTGGAGCAATGACAATGGGGTCCCAGCAGGTGCTATAGGTTTCTTATCAGGTCCAAGCCATATTTGTGTGACGGGGTTAAAAATTCCCCCTTTTTATTGCTATATCTGTTTCTCTTCTTCAGTGGCAGTTTCTTGAGCCTGTAGAAGGAAATCCTTCATTGAGTTGGCAGGGTTAACAGAGAGCAGTGGACATTCTCGAGAGTGGAGAGAATGATTATTTAGAGCTGCTTGCTTTGTGACATCATCAGCAAGCTGATTTCCTTTAGCATCCATAGTCTTAGATTTGGAATGTTCTGGTGTTTTAATAATTGCTAACTCTTTTGGTAATTGTATAGCATTTAATAACTCTGCAATCTGTTTTCCATTTTTTATAGGCTGTCTTAAAGAGGTTAAAAACCTCATTGTTGCCATAACATCCCAAAGTCATGTGCCACTCCAAAGGCATAACGACTATCAGTACAAATATTTGCTATCTGGTCTTTAGCTACTTGACAAGCTCAGGTTAAAGCAATTAATTTGGCTGATTGTGCTGACTTAATTTCTGGTAAATAAGAGCTTTCAATTACGTTCACTGTGGCTGTTACTGCATATACAGCTCAGTTATGTCCTTGTTCATCTTTTAAGAAGGACTCATCTGTAAACCAAATTAGATCAGCATTGTCAATGGGAATTTCTTGTAAATCATTCCTAGACGCAAGAAGATAATCCATCAATAGAATGTAGTCATGGGTTTTTGATCAGCAGTCCTTTCTATAGACCAAGTCTAGTGCAGAGGCCCTTCTTTTTTTTTTTTTTAATTTATTTATTTATTATTTATCTTTGGCTGTATTGGGTCTTTGTTGCTGAGCGTGGCTTTCTCTAGTTGCATCGAGCGGGAGCTATTCTTCGTTGTGGTGCACGGGCTTCTCGTTGCGGTGGCTTCTCTTGTTGAGGAGCTCGGGCTCTAGGCACGCGGGCTTCAGTAGTTGTGGCTCGTGGGCTCCAGAGCGCAGGCTCAGTAGTTGTGGCACACGGGCTTAGTTGCTCCGTGGCATGTGGGATCTTCCCGGACCAGGGCTCGAACCCGTGTCCCCTGCATTGGCAGGCGGATTCTTAACCACTGCGCCACCAGGGAAGCCCCAGAGGCCCTTCTTAAGTAGAAGGTATAAATTTGAGTCAATTCCCCTCAGTTTTATTGTGCACGTGTTACTTAAGAGTATCTGAGAAGGGTCCTACCATCTAAGTTGGAGAAAGAGTCCTTTAAATGATGTATTTTCCAGTTTGCATAATCTCCCGGGTGCAGGTCATGGTGCATCTGATCTTCATCCAGAGATAGGTTACTGCGATCAGCTTCAGAAACAACTTTAGAATATCCTCTTAAAAATTCAATTAAATACAAAACCTCAGTAGGTAGTATATACAAAACCTCAGCAGGTAGTATATACAAAACCTCAGCATATATAAAACCTCAATACCCGTAAAGATATATTATTGAAACATAATTTTTTCTCTCTAAATTATCCTCTTTTTTACCAAATAGAGTCAAATTAAGACTAATTTGTTTAGTCTGGTTTCAGTACACTTTGCCTGGTTATTTACATAGGTGTAATTGATTATATAGACTCTTAAATTTGGCTTTGTTGGAACTTTTCATAATTGATCTCAGATTGAGCTTTTTTTTTTTTTTTTTTTTTGGCCACACCGCACAGCTTGCTTGCAGGATCTTAGTTCCCCAACCAGGGATCAAACCCGTGTCCCCCGCAGTGAAAGTATGGAGTCTTAACCACTGGACTGTCAGGGAAGTCCCACAGATTGAACTTTTAAAAGGTCTCACAAGGCCAGGAAAGCCATGCCAAGGATTTGTCATTAGAATCCACCTGCAATACCTACAGATTTAGGTGGGTCCCTCTCTTCTCAAGTTCCAAAATATCTTGAGGTTCTTTTTCATAAGCTTTTATAAAAAGTTTATTTATTTAATTTATTTATTTTTGGCTGTGTTGGGTCTTCATTGCTGAGTGCGGGCTTTCTCTAGTTGCAATGAGAGTGGGGGCTACTCTTCATTGCGTTGTGCAGGCTTCTCATTGTGGTGGCTTCTCTTGTTGCATAGCACGAGCTCTAGGTGTGCAGGCTTCAGTAGTTGTGGCACGAGAGCTCAGTAGTTGTGGCATACAACTTAAGCTTAGTTGCTCAGCGGCATGTGGGGTCTTCCCAGACCAGGGCTCGAACCCGTGTCCCCTGCATTGGCAGGCGGATTCTTTTTTTTTTTTTTTTTTAATTTATTTTTTATTTTTTATTTATTTATTTATTTTTTTAATAGCTACTTTATTTATTTATTTATTTATTTTTGGCTGTGTTGGGTCTTCGGTTCATGCGAGGGCTTTCTCCGGCTACGGCAAGTGGGGGCCACTCTTCATCGCGGTGCGGGGACCGCTCTTCATCGCGGTGCAGGGACCGCTCTTCATCGCGGTGCGCGGGCCTTTCACTATCGCGGCCCCTCCCGTTGCGGGGCACAGGCTCCAGACGCGCAGGCTCAGTAGTTGTGGCTCACGGGCCCAGCTGCTCCGCGGCATGTGGGATCTTCCCAGACCAGGGCTCGAACCCGTGTCCCCTGCATTAGCAGGCAGACTCTCAACCACTGCGCCACCAGGGAAGCCCTGGCAGGCGGATTCTTAACCACTGTGCCACCAGGGAAGCCCTATCTTGAGGTTCTTATATCTGCCAGGAGGTGGTCTTCCCTATTCACCTGGAAAGGCCACTGGGAACCTAAGAGTTTACAAATTCTGGAGGGATCAGGTAGAGAGAAAAGATAAATGCTTCAAATCTGTTTACAAATGTGTAATTTACCAAATTGATGTAAGTCATAATTAGCTTAAAGGGAAAGATTCCCTTATCTGGAAAATAAAGATTAAAAGTCAGTAATATTTCAGACAAAAGGTCATAAAAATTATAATCATATTTATCAGTTCATTCAATCCCATGTAATTAATTTTTGTTCTGCTTGAGTCCAGCTTTTCCATTAGTTTTTTTTTTTTTGACCTTGCCTGATAATTGAGGATCATAGTGACAGTGATAATTTTAAGAAGTTTGTGAGGTTTTTGTTAAGGCTCATATGATTTGCCCAGTGACGTGGGTGCCTTGATCACTGGGGATTGTGGAAAGTGTACCCCAAGCGGAAAAGCACAGTTTTCTAACAGTTTGTCATTGGAGGGTATCAGCCTTGCAGCAAGGGAAGGCTTTAACCCACCAAATAAAACACAGTGTTTTCCAGGGAGCCGGGAAGAGCCAAGTGGCCGTCTTGGGTTTCCCACAGCCCCAACTACTTAATTCACAGCTATTGTTTACCCATTTAATTTCTGATTTAGGAGCAGACTGTTGCCATGTTAAAAGCACATCAGGATGGCAAACGCCTGACAATGAGGGGTTAATTTTTTGTAGAAGCAGAATGGACTTTATCTACATGTGCCATGATCTTTACAGATTCTGTTGTTGTTGCCGTGGTGTGAAAGTCAGCTAGGGCACTTCCCTAATACTTGGGTTCAGTCCCTTTAGTGGGAGCCTCAATTCTGATGACAGATAACATTTTATGTCAGGACATATAAGATTTCCAGGAATTTCATATAATTTCTGGAATACTTATAATATGTATACTTATATAGATATAACATAAAGAAGGCTTAATGTCATCTCTTATTTGACAATGCTTCCCACATAATTTAATCTACAAAATAATCCTAGTTAAATATTTTTCTGAGATGCCTCAGGGACCCTCTGAAGCATCCCAAAGTTAGCTGGAGGTCAAAAGAACTTTAATTAGAATTTGATATTTTGGAAGTTTGTCAAAAATATCAAAAAGTTTCAAAACACTTGGTCAAACAGGATCATAGGTCACTGTGAAACAAAACTTATTTACTTAACCAAAGTGACAAAAAATTTCAAAATCAAATACAGATCACTTAAAGGCAAAGAAATTCACATAATCTGTTGTCAAAAGCAGCATTCCAAGAAAACTTTGTTCTCTTAACAGAGAGAGAAAACCAAATCCAGTCTTGCTTCAGCTTACTTTTAATAACAAATTTTATTTATCTAATTAAATTCAATCTAATCTTAATCAATTCTGACCATGTACAAAACTCTTTTCTCGTTTCCTTTTCCATAACCTTCCATCACTGTCTGTATCAATATTCGCTTGTTCCCCCCCCCCTTTTTTTCCATCCAGAAACAACCAGCTCTAGGACAAAATTATTCTCCTTTTTTTCTCTAAACAAAGATATTTACATTTTTTATATCTTCTATCACTGACAATATATAGCCTACTTTTTTATACCTGAAATGCTTACTTTATTATTTTAGTATCTTTAATTACATATAATTTTTAACCCTTAAAAATTTTAATCTCTAGTGAAAATCAAGAAGCAAGTAATTTACTCTGTCATATCAGTATTTCTTGATTAGCAAACTTAAGAACATATTTCATAACCTTTAAAAACATACCTTTTCCTCATAGCATAATTTCTCTTTCCAATGTGGTACAAGACATGTGTCTAATAAACCCAAATATCTTCAGTTTTTTTCTTTCATAAGAAGACAAAGTGGGGACTTCCCTGGTGGTCCAGTGGTTAAGAATCCTCCTTCCAATGCAGGGGACACGGGTTTGATCCCTGGTTGGGGAATTAAGATCCCACATGCCGTGGGGCAACTAAGCCTGCGTGCTCTAGAGCCCACGTGCCACGCTTAGAGATCCCTCGCGCTGCAACAAAGAGCCCATGTGCTGCAACTAAGATCTGACACAGCCAAATTAATTAATTAATTAATTTAAAAAAACAGAAGACAAAGTAGGTAAATTTAGACATGTTTAGTAATGAATGTTTCAGTATTTTTATCTTAATTGGAAATGATCTGGATATTCAATGAATTCCCATCATTTATCTCAATTGAACAAAACTCTAGAGTTTCAATTACCAAAAATCTGGAGAAACTGTTTTTAGGTATGTATACTATCAAACATAACCATTCTTTAAGAGTTCACCTAAAACTTTTATCCCATTTATCTCTACTTCATTACTTGTGAAAATATCATCATACCAAGTTAATTTTCTTGCTGACAAATTTTGTAACAGAGACAACATGAACTTAATTGACTTTTAGTAAACCTAGGTACAATAAAAGTATTACACTTAATGTTGATGACACTAAAAACATGTCTGTATTAATCAAACCAACAACTTAAACTTGTTTCCCTTTATTCAAGAGTAATCCTAGATCACATCATCCTTTAAGCATTTGGATTCGTTTTTTCTACACTTAGAAATATTTGAGGGCTTCCCTGGTGGCGCAGTGGTTGAGAATCTGCCTGCTAATGCAGGGGACACGGGTTCGAGTCCTTGTCTGGGAAGATCCCACATGCAGCGGAGCAACTGGGCCCGTGAGCCACAACTACTGAGCCTGCGCGTCTGGAGCCTGTGCTCCGCAACAAGAGAGGCCACGATACTGGGAGGCCCGCACACCACGATGAAGAGTGGCCCCCGCTTGCCACAACTAGAGAAAGCCCTAGCACAGAAACGAAGACCCAACATAGCAATCAATCAATAAAATAAATAAAGCTTTAAAAAAAAAAAAAAAGAAATATTTGATTTTTAAGTGCTTACTTTTTTAAAATTGAGGTATTGTTGATTTACAACGTTGTGTTAGTTTCTGGTGTACAGCAAAGTGATTCAAAGATAGATAGATACAGAGCTACATAGATATAGGGATAAATAGATACATAGATAGAGATATAGGTATATAGGTATAGATATAGCATATATTCTTTTTCAGATTCTTTTCCATCATATTTTATTACAAAATATGGAATATAGTTCCCTGTGCTATACAGTAGGACCTTGTTGTTTATCTGTTCTATATATAGTAATTTGTATCTGCTAATCCCAAACTCCTAATTTATCCCTCCCCCATTTCACCCTTTGGTAACCATAAGTTTGTTTTCTATGTCTGTGAGTCTGTTTCTGTTTTGTATATAAGTTCATTTGTATCTTCTTTTAGATTCCACATATAAATGGTAACATATGATATTTGTCTTTCTCTGTCTGACTTATTTCAGCTGCACCAGATCTTAGTTGCAGCATATGGGATATTCGTTGCGGCATGTTTTTAGTTGTGGCACGTGGGATCTTTAGTTGCGGCATGCGGACTTGTTTGCAGCATGCGGACTCTAAGTTGCTGCATGCATGTAGGATCTAGTTCTCCAAGCAGGGATCGATCCCAGGCCCCCTGCATTGGGAGGGCAGAGTCTTAGCCACTGGACCACCAGGGAAGTCCCGACCATCCTGCTTGAATTTTAAAAGGCTTTCCCCCCTCCTTTCTTTTTCCCCCTTTGATTTTGGCTTCTACTAATTGAGCCAAGGCTGTAGTCTCAGGCAGCGTGGGCTGTGTTTGCATTTCAAGGACATGATGGGAGTTATAACTTTAAGCTTTCTCCTAGGAGTACTTATGTTCTCTCAGGGTCAGAATTTTGAACAGATGTTTTATCAAGCTAGCTTTCTTTAATTGTGCATGTAAAAATCAGTTTTGGAATGTCAAAAAAGTTTCCTCCTGGCCATTTTAGGGTTAGAAAAGTACTTGCAAGTATCGGTTCCATACCAATTGTGGAAGCCAGCTGGAGTTCCAGTGGATGGTTCCCTGTCTGGGAGCTGATAGGCTTTAGAAACACAATTTCCCCCTTTCTTTTAGATTCATTTTATTATAAAGTGCAAGTCTAAAATTAAATTTAAATTTCCAGTTTTAAGCCACATTAAAAAAAAAAACAAAACAGTCAGCCAACACACTTCACTCCAAAATTCCTTCCAGGCCTTCCTGTATGGAAATTTTCTCTAGATCCCTTGCCTAGAAATTCCCTCTAGGTCTTCTTCATGTAGGAGATGTACTGGTACCCCCTTAAGACTCCAAGTTGTGCAGTAGAGGCTAACACAACATTGTAAAGCAACCATACTCCAATAAAAATTAATTAGAAAAAAACAAGTTGTGGACCATCACTTAATACAAGGAGGTCCAGGGGACTTCCCTGGTGGTCCAGTGGTTAAGACTGGGCACTCCCACTGCAGGGGGCACAGTTCGATCCCTGGTAGGGGAACTAGATCCCGCATGCCGCATGGTGTGGCAAAAAAAAAAAAAAAAAATACAAGGAGGTCCAGATATCAGGAAAAACTCACCGAATCACTTAAAGGGTGCTGTGAAGATGCAGGGGCTCAAGGGACCATGATTGGTACCAAGTGCTGGTCCAAAGTAGACTCCAGGTGACCTCAGGTGCGTTTTTCTGATATCCTGCTGACTATGCCAGGTAACATCGACAAAAATAACCAATAAACAACCAGAGGCATAGAAAAGTGTTTCATTTGAGCCAAACTGAGGACCACAGCTCAGAAGCCAGCTTCCCAGATTATTCTGACAAACTGCTCTGGAGAAGCATGGTTTTCAGCACAGTTTTTTATGCCCTGTCAGAACAAAGAACATCATACAAGTCAGGGATACACTCCTTCTAGGTTTCAGAAAAGACCAGATAGCGCGTACACAGTGAGTCAGCATGGCCTTGGCACCTGGGGAGCGAGTCTTATCATCACAAGTGGACCAGCATTGGCGTCCAGGGAAGAGAGGCATTTCACCTTTATTTTTAACATGGACATTCATTACTTCCGGTCAGTGTACACTTTTCTTTAATAATTAAAGCAGATATACAGTGTATGTTTGATAGGCCACAAAGAGGCTGTTCTACTCAGCATAAAATTCAAGTTAACTCAAGTATAAGCCAGAATGACTTCTCATACCTCAATATGTGAAAATTTCTTTTCTTTCTTTTTCTTATTTTTTCTTTACTTAGCCCTGCACTGAGTATACAGCTGGTACTTAATAAGTACTTGCACAATAGAATCAAATATTTTTAAAATGTTCAAAACTATAGAGAATGATACATTAAATATCAATGTATCCCCATGTAGAGTTAACATATTTCAATATCCTGTTGTCTTTGCTCCAGATCTTTTACATTACTCATGAAAAAACAAAGACAATATTCAGTTGAATCATTTTTTAATATGTAATGGCATTGTTATCTTCTTTAATCTCAAAGGCAGCCACAATCATGGGTGTTATGTTTATTCACACACATGCGTTATATTTAAATTAGACATTATGTATTTATTACATTTACATAATGTTTTGCATATATATATATGCATTTTGTTTTTTATTCCACATTGTTTTTGATTTAGGCATATTCATATCATGTAAATTCTTTTAACTGCCATATAGTACTTCAATACATACACATACACCAATTTAATTAGCTCAAACTGTATTGATGGATATTTTAGATTAGAACTTCATTTTTAGTTTTGTTTTATTTATTTATTTAGTTATTTTTGGCTGCGTTGGGTCTTCGTTGCTGCGCGCAGGCTTTCTCTAGTTGCGGCGAGCAGGGGTTACTCTTCGCTGTGGTGCACAGGCCTCTCATTGCGGTGACTTCTCTTGTTGCGGAGCACAGGCTCTAGGTGCACGGGCTTCAGTAGTTGTGGCGCACGGGCTTAGTTGCTCCATGGCATGTGGGATCTTCCTGGACCAGGGCTCGAACCCGTGTCCCCTGCATTGGCAGGCAGATTCTTAACAACTGTGTCACCAGGGAAATCCCATTTTTAGTTTTAGAAACAATGAGGCAATGAACTTTTTTTTTTAATGTTTATTTATTTATTTATTTATTTATTTATTTTATTTTTGGCTGTGTCGGGTCTTAGTTGCGGCACGCGAGATCTTCATTGCTGCACACAGGATCTTTTGTTGTGGTGCTCAGGCTTCTCTCTAGTTGTGGTGTGCAGGCTCCAGAGCACGTGGGCTCTGTAGTTGTGGCACGCAGGCTCTCAAGTTGTGGCTCACGTGCTCAGTAGTTGTGGCACACAGGTTTAGTTGCCCTGCAGCATGTGGGACCTTAGTTCCCCGACCAGGGATCGAACCTGCATCCCCTGCATTGGAAGGCAGATTCTTAAACACTGGACCACCAGGGAAGTCCCACAATGAACTTTTTGTTCTGTACATTTGCCATATTTCTGGAATATATACCTAGAAGTGGAATTGCTGGATTATAGATAGTCATTGCTAGAATAATCTCCAATGTCATTCAGTAGCTTTATACACTTATTGATGTCTTATAATAGTTTGTACTTTTCCATGATCTGGTCAACATCTGACAAAGCCAGAGTTTAAAATTCTGCTGATAGTTGGGCAAAGTGGACAGTCCATTTTAGTGAGACTGAATATTTTCTCCTATTTTTATTAGCCATTTAGATTTCTTCTCTTGTAAACCTACTGTTAGTATTCTCTGTCCATTTTTCAATTTGGTTGTTTGGCTTTTTCTTATTGATTTGTAGAAGATTCTTTGTATATTTTGACTCCTTTCCTATCTCTTTAGACTGTGTGTGTGTATGTGTGTGTGTGTTATTATGTGTGTGTAACAGTCCATTGTTTTTCTTTGTTTATTTTGTGTATGGTGACTTTTACTGAACAGAATTAAAAATTTTAATATAGTAAAAAAGAAAAGAAAATGAGTGGCAAAAGGAAAATGTATCCTCAGCCCTCAGATCCCACCTCCTCGCTGAAGTGTCTGAAGAAGAGCATTAGAGCCACTGAAATCCGACTAAAAGAGGAGAAGCAAACTGCTAGAATCTGGATGCACCAAGCAGGATAAGTAGTCCCTACAATGTGGGAAAAGCCCTAAAGCTGGGAGTAAGGACACCTGACCCCAACCTTGGGGTAAATCTTCTCTCCAAGGCTCGCTCTATCCATCCACCAGAGGAGGGGGTAACACGCGTACTTGCCACCCCCCTGAGGTGTCAGGATGCCTATAAGAGAACTCAGGTGACAGGGCTCTGGCAGCAATGCAATGTCATTGGGACCATTATCATAATTCTAATGGGCGTGGTCAGTATAACGCAAAGTCTCCCGACAGCCAGTCCCATAACTTCACCATTAGGCCTGGTGACCACTGCTGCAATGCAGGCATGGGGCATCAATTTTGCTCTTCTTTACTTATTTTAATTCACAGACAGCCTGCCTGAATTACGGCATGTGGACTATCTCAAAAGAAAGCTACTGAGACTCTGGTGAGGGGAAAAGAGGTCCCTGGACTCCGAAGTCACACGGTCCCCCGGCTTTACGGCAAAGTGTTTCCTGGAACCAGCAGCACCTGCAGCACCTGGGAATCTGATAGGAATCTAAATTCTGGGCCCACCCAGACCTACTGAATCCCAGTCTGGGGAGGGCCCAGCAATCTATGTCTTCCTAAGCCCTCCGGGGATTCTAACGCTCACCCACATTTGAGAACCACTGGCTTAGGAAAACCAGGCCACGCACAGAGAAGCAGGATAGGCCCCCTGTAAGAAACACAGAGCCCAGAAGGTAACCATACATATTTGCTGTCAAAAACTAGACCTAGGGACTTCCCTGGCGGTCCAGTAGTTAAGACTCTATGCTTCCACTGCAACGGGCACAGGTTCGATCCCTGTCCCGGGAACTAAGATCCCACATGCCACAGGGTGAGGCCAAAAAAACCCAAAACACAAACAAAACAAAAACTAGACGTAGATGGCAAGTCTACCCAAAGTGGCAGCTGACTCAGCCGAGAACGTGCTTCCTGGGGCGTGGGGCTAGTGCTTGATGACAAGGCCTAGGCCACGGCCCATCCGCACTCAGTGAGCTAACTGGCTGGCCCTGTGCCAGACTCCCAGCTGAAGAGGACAGTGCGTGGCAGCGATGGGGACACGTTAGTGTTCTCTCACAAAGGTTTGCCAATGGCTGTCAGGAATCAGAGCGGGAACCCAGGGTCTCAGCAGGAGAGCCAGCTGCAGGGCACTCCTGGGCCCCTTCCAGCCCTCTGAGCGCACACGCCTCGTAGGGCCACAACAGCACACTGCCACTAGAATCATGCAGGTGAGGGTCCAGTTCGGCACACACCCACCTTGCTTCCCTGAAGAAAGGACCTGCGGCGAGCCAGAAGCCACCAGTGTGGCCACTGTCCCATCCTGAGGTGTTGTGTGTGACCAGGACACCACCAGTTCAAGAGCAGGGCCTGCTCTCCGAGTCACCCACATTTTTCCATCATCTACTGAATCGATACCACTTTGCACTTTTTTCTCTCTTTCAAGGAATGACACATGAGAGACGCTGGTCAGAGTTATATACTTGGGAGGCAGAAGATGTCACATCTGTCCCCAGTGACACCTCGCCTGGATACCTCTTTTCCTCAGAGGCACCTGTCCCCTTTGCAACTGAAGGTCCCTAGTCCTCAGCCAAAGTTCAAATTCCTTGGTTCTCCTCAAGGATAAGTTTCCTGTCTGCCAGTTACTTACCCTAATGAGGAACACGCACAAGTGAACTGGCAACTACAGTGAAGCACCGTGAGTGCCAGCGGTTCGGGGTGGGGGTAGCGCCAGGCACAAAGGCGGGGAGACACCCGCCCAGAGGGTCAGCGATTCCGCGGAGCGGGACGAGGTTCACTTGGGTGTCCACCAGGAAGATATTGGCCACTGCTTGTTGACACATGGTCTCCCTGGGCAGGGCCTGCGATGTCGGCAGAGCCTATATCCTCGCTGCCTAGCAATTCAGAAATATTTACTGATATGGTGCACTAGATTACCATGGTTTAGGACACTAGTCCCCAACACAGCCAACACCCTTCACCACCTCTGTACTCACCAGATAACCTTCAGTTCCCTTCCAGCAGCTTCAAATGTTTGCCTATGCGTACACTTACAGGCTTGTGCTAGAAAGAGAACGGGGCATATCCCCTGTAGCCCATCCTCAAGTAGGGGAGACAGGAGCTTAAGTAACTAATAGCGCGCAGCTTTAAAAGTATGCTAGAGGTCAGAGAGAGCTGAGAGAGGGATGTCATAGAGGGAGGCCCATTACAAAGGGCAATGTCTTGGTCCCCTCAGTGGCCCTCAGCTCAGAAGCACAAGGTTCTCAGTCCACACAGACTTGATCTTGCTTATGGGGGCTAATTCATGCTAAAGAGACTCACAGACACCAGTAACTAAACAATCGTAAAGCCAATTTAATAACTTACCTTTTCGGTAGATATTCATATCTGCCGTCCAGGACGTTGCCTGAAATGCATTAATTCGGGTACTCATTCGACAAGGATTTCATAAGCACCAAGTACCCATTATTTAGCAAACTGTGAGCACCTGGTTGGGGGGAAATAACGCAGCCAAAGGTGGTGGAGACCCAGAAATGGGAGGTGGAATTGTGCAATGAGCTTGGCGTCAAGCTAGTGTTCAAACGCGGTCAACTATTTACTAGACAGGTGACTTTGGGAAAATTACTTAACCTTCCTGAGTCTCTTTCCTCACCTGTAAAATGGGCATAACAACACTCCCTCACATGATTGTTAAAGAATTAAATGGGATTACACATGCAAATTGCCTAGTTTTATTTATGGCTATATTCATCTGGAGAGGCTGTGTCATACAATGGTTAAGGGAACAGACTTTGGGATCAGACAGATCTGGGTTTAAATTCTAGCTCTACCACTTACTAGTGTATGATCTTGTGCAAGTTGCTTAATTTTTTCCGGAAGCCTCAGTTTGCTCATTTGTAAAATGGGAATAAAAATTCCTCATGGGGCAAAGAAGTAAATAAGGTAGTGTATTCAAAGGAATTAGAAAATCCTAGGTTATGAGAAGCATTCAACAAATGGTTATGTTTAAGAGTAGTTTTTAAACGTTGTCCGTGATTAGACACAATGAATGGTGCACATACTAAAAATTAAAGTTAAAATTAGTACAAGCTTCTTTAAAGAAATTAAATATGGGGCCATCAAACATTACCCAAAAACGTGATCACTTTGTATTTAGTTGTTAAAAAAAAACTTTTCTGTGGAAGCAGGCCTCTAACCTCAGGTAGTTTCATGTCCATATTTTCAAGTTTCTAAAATAATGTCATTTGTGTGCAGCCATGCAAAAATTCAAAGTTTCAATACTGCTAAGTCAAGCCCCAGCGAGAACCAGAGAAGCATGTTTGGGATCTTTCTAGTTTGTCTGACGGGAACCCTGCTACCCATAAAGCATTATGCATTTGGTTTAACGATTACACACCAACGTGTACACTGTGTGATTACAACAAAAGCCCCTGCAGCAATGAACAAATCACTTCTCTCAATTCTGGACCATCCCTTTGATTTATTCTCCCCACTGACAGTGTCATTTTTTTTTTTAATTAATTCATTTATTTTTGGCTGCATTGGGTCTTCGTTGCTGCGTGCAGGCTTTCTCTAGTTGCGGCGAGCGGGGGCTACTCTTCGTTGCGGTGCCCGGGCTTCTCATTGCGGTGGCTTCTCTTGTTGCGGAGCACGGGCTCTAGGCACGAGGGCTTCAGTAGTTGTGGCGCGCGGGCTCAGTATTGGTGGCTCGTGGGCTCTAGGCCGCAGGCTCAGTAGTTGTGGCGCATGGGCTTAATTGCTCCGCGGCATGTGGGATCTTCCTGGACCAGGGCTCGAACCCGTGTCCCCTGCATTGGCAGGCGGATTCCCAACCACGGCGCCACCAGGGAAGCCGACATTGTCAATTTTTAAATGGTTTACAAAGCTTATAAAGCCATGGAAGAGTTATCTTCAACTTTGATAAAAATCAAAACATCTTTCAATTCTAACCTTGCAAATTCGAATGGTGTAAAACAAAGGTCAGCCCCTCAGCCACCTCACCCTGTCCTCAGTAACATCGCTATTTCATCCAGATCCGGGAAACCACACTGCCGCCCAGGACACTGCTCCAACCTCTCAGTTATTTGGCTCTTGCTCTAGAGTCAAGTATGCTTTCACATTTCAGAGTGGACTCAGTGCATTTTTACAGTCGCAACCGAAATTTTACACAAAATATAAGTATCTGAAAGAACTGGCGAGTTTCCGTGATCACCTCAACAGAACTAAAATATGAGAGGCTCTTTGTAAATAGTAACCGTTTTCAAGCGAATACACTGGAATCTCGTTAGGAACACCTGCTTTCGGCTATCGTTTGCCCGGCAAGGAAGTCAATTTGTAAACACTGGAGAGGAGGATCCCACAAACGGTAACCTGATGTGAGGCTTATTTTCAGCAAAGTGACGGTGGAGCACGAGAACATGGAGGACACCCCCCCCCCCCCTACAGCCCCAAGATCGTAATCAGGAGGCCCCGGAGTTACGAACTAATTTGGTGTTTTCCTTTTTAGAAAACGGGTGGACGTGAGCGACCAGCCAAGCTAGGCTTGCAGGCCGGGCACCGGGGAGGGAGCGAGGCGGGCGGTTGAGTCACGATCGCCGCGGCCACGCACACCTGAGCTTCGGACGATAAAAGGCGGCACCTGGGACGGAACACCCAGGCCCTCCAACCTTCGCCCTCTGCCCAGGCCTAGGGGAGTGGGGAGGAAAAGCAACTTCTTTCTCAAGACTCGACGACGGGCGTCCCCAAGGAACAGAAGGGGCAGAGAGAAACCCCCAAGAGTTCCCCCGCCCGGCGCGGGAACTCGTGCGGGAACGCGGCCTCTGGAGCCGCAACGCCGCGGCCGAGCAGGCGGAGGAGGTGGAGCCAACCGCCATCTTCCCCGAGCGCCCAAACCGACAAAGCGCGGGGCAGCGGCACAGCTTCGCCGCCGCGGTCCGCCCACTCTCGCGAGACCGCGAAGGCCTGTGGGAAAAGCGGGGGAGGGGAAAGCGAGAGAAGGAAGCCGGGACGCAGGGCTAGAGGAGGGCCCAGGCGGCGAGCGGAGCCTCAGGAAGCAGAAGGGGCGGGGAAAGACGCGACTGACGCGGCATGCGGGCCAATGACGAGCGAGCTCGGGTGGACGGCCAGCCAATGGGCTGTGCGGCCTGGCGCAGGGGGCGGGCGCCGGGGCCGAGGGTAGCTTGAGCGCGGCGGCGGCGTTGTTCAGTCACAGGGAGAACATTCCAGAGGTGAGTCTGGTGGAGGAGCGGGAGCCCCGCGCCCCGTCCCCCGTTCTCCCCGCCCCCTCGACCCCCGCGGGCCGCTGGCTGGCGGGGAAGGCACCCCGACGCCCGCGGCTCACTGCGCCTTCTCTCCGCGCCAGGTCGCCAGGCCCCGGGCGCTGAAGGGTGTGGACCCCGGACGTCGCTGGGACAGCCCCTCCCCGCTGCTCGGCGGCGCCTGGCCCGGCCGCTGCTCGCTGCGCTGCCTCCGCCGCCTCCGCCGCCGCTTCTCGGACTCGGGTTCGCGCGCGCCTCACTTCATCCCAGTCCCGGGCGAGCAGCGTTGGGTTTATGTCTTTATTTGACGAAAACGGTGAGTCGGCGGGCCGGCGGGGAGATGGCGGCCGCACAAGATGGCGGCGCGCCGCGTGACCCGCGCGCGCGCGCGCGTGTGTGTGTGAGCGCGCCTGTGTGGCGCAGTTTGGGCGGGCGGGGCCGGGCGCCGCGTCCCCTCCTGTCCTCACACCGCCCCCCCGCGCCCGCCTGTACCCCACCCCCACTCCGGCCTCGCAGGAGCGCGCCGCGCGGGCCCGCCGCCGCCCGGGGCTGACTCAGGCCTAATTGCTGCATTCCTGCGTCATCGCCGCGGCGGGGCGGGGGCGGCCGGGCCGGCGCCCCTCGGCCGGTTTCGTTTCCCCCGCCGGGCGGCGCACATGGCGGGGCTGTCGCGGGCGCCGGGGAAGCTGGCGACGTTGCGCCTCTGCCGCGCCCGGCTCGCGGGGGCCGCCGGCTCAGCCCTGACAGCCCCGGAGGGAACGACGGGTGCGGGGACGGGAGCGAAGGTTGCCGGTGCGTGTGCGTAGAGAACAGGAAGGGACAGGAGGTCGCGGTCGGGGCCGGGCGTCTGCGCACGCTCCGCTGCGTCCCGCGAGGCCGCGTTCCGTGGGTGTCGTCGGGGACGGGTGGCTCTGGAGTGGGTCCTGGCTGCCGAAGGCGCAGCTTGGCCGTGAAGAACGGTTGCACAGCCTTGCGTCGTCGAGGGATGTGTCACAAGTTTGTTGACAGCACGGGCTGCGCTGGGGGGAGGAGAGGCCTGGGTTCGCTCCTCGGCGGTGGTTAAAACACGGCTCCTCGGCCGAAGCCCACGTCGACGTGGTGACTGACTGGTCGGATAAAAACCCAGTGCCGCTGAAGCGCCGTAGTTGGTTGTCGTTTCAGTCTGATGTCTCCCAGAATCACATCTTCGTCCAAATGGAGGCCTTTTATGTTGCTGCAGGTGTCCCGTGTTACGTGAGTCTGTGAGCTGGTTTTTGCATAACACAGATGCTTTTAAGGTTGGAGCCTTAGGCGTGATTAAACGGAACGGACAGGGAGGTGTCTTAATGTAGGCTTCGCGTTAAACGTGGGGGATTTGTTTGTTCTCTCTCCTCTCTTTCAGAGCTGTTGCGCAGCCATTGGTACCTGTATTGGGGAAACATAGCATACAAGCAAGAAGCTTACAGCCTCAGTGGCGAAAAATTTTTCATGTCAGAGACCGAGAACTCTTGCAGTCGTTTATGTCATCCCTTCTTCTCCAGACAGAGGATACCAAAAAGTTGCAATCAAAGATCTCTTCATCTTATTGATAAAGCCACTAATAAGCCAAAATGTCTGTCAACGTCAACCGCAGCGTGTCAGACCAGTTCTATCGCTACAAGATGCCCCGTTTGATTGCCAAGGTAATGTTCATCTTCATTTTAGTAGCAAGTCCTAAGCTTTTTTTCATAGATTAGTGAAGATTGTTTCTCCCAGGGTAGACGCGCAAAATTAAACTTCTTACTTCCTTTAGGTTGAGGGCAAAGGAAATGGAATCAAGACAGTTATAGTCAACATGGTTGACGTAGCCAAAGCGCTTAATCGGCCTCCAACGTGTAAGTAATGCCTCTTGAAAGAAGTCTAAAGAGGCATTTTATTGACGTAAACGTGATAGTTTCTGGTCTGCAAAATCTTGCCTGGATTGTATGTTGATTAACTTCTGGGTCGAGTGGAAATTTGGGCTTAAAACTCATTGATGTGTTGTTACTGATACAAAAAACTATCTGGGCAACACATTTTTTGAACCTAGCAACTTAAAAATACAGAGTGATGTTTGTATAAATGAGGGTGAGCAGCCAAAGATTAATTTAGTTAACTCTAATGAATCAGAGTTTCTTCCCCCAAATAGATCCCACCAAATATTTTGGTTGTGAACTGGGAGCACAGACCCAGTTTGATGTTAAGAATGACCGTTACATTGTCAATGGATCTCATGAGGCGAATAAGCTGCAAGACATGTTGGATGGATTCATTAAAAAATTTGTTCTCTGTCCTGAGTGTGAGAATCCTGAAACGGATCTGGTGAGTGCCTGCCTTTGAGGTTTTTGTCAGTAAAAGAAAAAAGTGTATCTGTTTCTGTGATGTCAGCAAATGATGTTCCCGGGAAGGCAGAGCAAACATCAAAATTTGCAGGTATTTCCATACTGACTTCATGTTAAAAAAGAAAAAAAAAACTTTTGATATTAGACCTGTGTTTTAGATGCCGTTTGATGGTTAGATGCTTTCATATTTTGTTCCTTACAGAATATTCATCATATATTATGGTTGACATACTTATCTTTGCTTTTTTGGCAGCATGTCAATCCAAAGAAACAAACAATAGGTAATTCTTGTAAAGCCTGTGGCTATCGAGGCATGCTTGACACACATCATAAACTCTGCACATTCATTCTCAAAAACCCACCTGGTAAGTGCTTATGATAACTTCTAAAATCTTAGCATAAAGCACCTGATTGTTGGAAACAATGGAAGTTTCTTTGCTGCTGTAAAACTGGAGTGAGGTTGACCTTTGAATACCTGCACAAGTGAAAATTTGCCTATAACAATAGGTTCAGCCTTCTACATCTAAGGTTCAGCCAACTGTGGATGGTGTGATACTGCAGTGTATTTATTGGCGGGTGGGGGGGGGGACTCCATGTAAATGGACCTGTGCTGTTTAAACCTGTGTTGTCCAAAAGTCAACTGTTTAAGAAATTTTTAGTCATTGTGCCATATTTTACTGAATTTAGAACTTTTTTGTTAAATGTACCATTGTATGTATTGTTAAAGGTGAAGTACAGGCTGCCAATTAAACTCTACCACATTCTCGATTTTCAAGACCTGACTTAGGACGTATGAAATACTGTAAAACAAGTTGTGATGGGATCCTAGTAAAGGATTGACTTCTGGAAAACTTTTGTAAATGCGGGTCTTTGCTCATTAAGCTAAAGTGGTTTTAGAGCATGCAAGCAACACTCTGTGGCAGATGATCAAAACTCTGACACAATTTGAGCTTGCTATAGCAAGAAAGTCTAACCTATTCCGGTGTTCTCTTCTCTGTGAGACAAGCCGTTATATAGACTTAAACAGTGTTCGAGCTGTTGGCTAAAGTGCAGTTAAGAAATACCCTTGTTGGGGCTTCCCTGGTGGCGCAGTGGTTGAGAATCTGCCTGCCAATGCAGGGGACACGGGTTCGGGCCCTGGTCTGGGAGGATCCCACATGCCGCGGAGCAGCTAGGCCCGTGAGCCACAGCTGCTGAGCCTGCGTGTCTGGAGCCTGTGCTCTGCAACAAGAGAGGCCGCGACAGTGAGAGGCCCGTGCACCGCGGTGAAGAGTGGCCCCCACTTGCCACAACTAGAGAAAGCCCTCACACAGAAACGAAGACCCAACACAGCCAAAAATAAATAATAAATTAATTAATTTTTTTAAAATATCCTTGTTTAAGTTCATGAGGGATGGAAGGAGAGGATCGTGAGTGCCACTTTAACTGCCTGGTCTTCTGAGGTACTACCACTCGGTCTTAATTTTACCCAATAGTTAATACCACTGATAGGTAGGGACATTCCATTCGCAGCTTGAGTTGCTTACCTATGAAATACAGTGGATGAATTTGATTTGTGAATTCTTTTAGAATTATAGGTAGCGTTTTGTGTGTGGTTTTCTGAGGGGAGGGTTTCAAAGCAAAAGGGCAAGATTTTAAATGTTCATGATGGGCGATAAAGTGTAATATAAGTTACGGTACTAAACTTTATTTTCTTTTTGTCCCTGTAGAGAATAGTGACAGCGGTACAGGAAAGAAAGAGAAGGAAAAGAAAAATAGAAAGGGCAAAGACAAGGAAAATGGCTCCGTGTCCAGCAGTGAGACACCACCACCACCGCCACCCCCCAATGAAATCAGTCTTCCGCATGCTGTGGTCAGTGCAAGGTTGATGGGTGTGGTGGGCGCTAAAATTGTGTACACTGTGACCTTTGGTTGAGGTGAGCAGAAATGAACTGCTCTTCATTGAACAATACATCAGTATATTGGGTTCCAGGTGCTATTTGTTGACTAAGCTAATGTGAACACAAGTTTAGTGGGAAGTTGATGTTAACTTGACTAGAAATCTGGGATTTGTTTTTATTACCTATAAGGTCTTTTTTTTTGGCCAAGCATTTTTGTTCTTAAAAACAGGAAGAAGAGGAAGATGATGATTGGGGGGAGGATACAACAGAGGAAGCTCAAAGGCGAAGAATGGACGAAATCAGTGACCACGCGAAAGTTTTAACCCTCAGTGATGATTTGGAAAGGACTGTTGAAGAGCGTGTCAATATCCTGTTTGATTTTGTTAAGGTAAGATACTTGCTTCAAGAGCAGTTAAACATTTTGTGATCACACTACATCAGCTTCTACCCATCCTTGAGCTTTGTTAGATATTACTTTAAGCTGGGTACTTTGGCAGGTAGTTTGTTGTGTTTTTTTCTTGCTTTCTTTTGAAATACTCAAATACAAGTCTCACCTTTACTACTTCTATTCAGAAATTTTTTTGAGGGTGGTTCCAGGCGCTGTCTTTGGCAGGTGTGTATTACTTAGAAGTCCTAGAACCTCCTTGAATTAGGTAGGGGAAGAGTTCATAAGAGCAGGGACTGTGGTATCTCTAGAGCAAAATGTGCCTCCATCTCACTGAATTGCTTCCTTTTCTTTGCAGAAAAAGAAAGAAGAGGGTGTTATTGACTCATCTGACAAAGAAATTGTAGCTGAAGCAGAAAGACTGGATGTAAAAGCCATGGGCCCTCTTGTTTTGACTGAAGTTCTTTTTAATGAGAAAATTAGAGAACAAATTAAGAAATACAGGCGCCATTTCTTACGAGTAAGCGAATCATTCTAGAGTCATAAGATTTTACAGCTGTGTGACCTTGGAAATACTGATTTAACCTCGTTTATTTGTTCTGTCATCCTGAAAATGGAGATAATTGACCTACCTTAACAGGAATGGGAGTACCTGGGAAATGGTGCATGTAGTCCCTTACACGTGAAGTAGAGATCTTTAAGCATTGACCTCTGAACGACTGCTGTAGGGCCATGGCTTTAAAGAACAATTCTAAGGCAATAAGTATATTTAGAACATATATTAGAATTGTTAACTTAGAACATCTAAGAAAGCTTGTTAATGCCGAGATATTTATTTGCAGTTTTGTCACAACAACAAAAAAGCTCAACGGTACCTTCTTCATGGCTTGGAGTGTGTGGTAGCAATGCATCAAGCTCAGCTCATCTCCAAGATTCCACATATCTTGAAGGAGATGTATGATGCAGACCTTTTGGAGGAAGAAGTCATCATTAGCTGGTCAGAAAAGGTGGGGAATGTTTAAATGGCTCTTTAAGATTAGAAGTATTGGGACTTCTTTGGAAGAAGTAGTTAACTACTAATACCTAGTCTTTACATGCTTGACTGGTATAACCTGTAGGGTGATTCTCATCATGGTAGCTTTCTAGTAAGGTTTCTAGAAAACCTTACACACTCTAATACTTTGTGCTGAATACATTTATTCTGTTGAGGGGTCAAGATTAGGATGTGGCCCAGTCCCCTCAGAGAGATGGGTGTGGGCAATTATATAAATGACTTGCATTATTTTAAATTTCTTTAACTAAGAAAATCATGCTGAACACTTTTTAGGCCTCTAAGAAATATGTCTCAAAAGAACTTGCCAAAGAGATTCGTGTCAAAGCGGAACCTTTTATAAAATGGTTGAAGGAAGCAGAGGAAGAATCTTCCGGTGGCGAAGATGATGATGAAGATGAGAACATTGAGGTAAGTGCTGGGGAAATCGTTAAATACCGTGTTCGTGGTGGGTGTTTGAGAATTATAAAATGCCAGTATCGGGTAATAATACAGCCTCTTAACTTGGAAAGTAATCACGTTAATAGAAAAGGCGCTGGAAATCTCTCCTACCCTCAGACGTTGATTCCAAATAAACATTGTCTGAATTTCCAAAGGGAGAGTTTATTTAACCTAAGTATAGGGGTGCTGATTGTCCATAAAAATAAGGTACTGTTAGGCTGTGGAGGGTTAACTTAGTTTTTACATATGCACAAATTTTCATGAAAAATAATGGCTGTCTCTGGGTAGTTTTTGTCCTTTGTTGACCATTGACTTATTACTGTTTTTATTTTATAAGGAGGTTTCCTGGGATAAAGGTTTACCATCAAAAATCTTTGTTTTATCAGGTGGTGTATTCAAAGACTGCCAGTGTACCGAAAGTTGAAGCTGTGAAGTCTGACAACAAGGACGATGACATTGATATTGATGCCATTTAAAGGGGTGGGTGCAGCCCAGCTTAACAGTGTAATGCTGAGAATCTTTCTGCATCATCAGCCAGAAGTGCAACATGTATGTGCAAAAGCTAAAATGGCTTAATGTCATGCTACACTTTCTACTAAAAATGTATTGCTGTGAGTGGTCTGTATTTAAACCCAACAAGACATCTAGGGAGTCCATACACATATCAGTGAGCAGATGTAGTTTGCTTATTTACAGCATGTTTCTTTTTGAAAATTTAGTGGTGGACACATTTGGATCACATTTTTACAGTTATAAAAACAAAGATTTGATTTTGGTCGTTCTTCACATTTTTGGCTCTGATTGACTTAAGTAAGCTAAAATAATTGACTCCTTTAAAAAAATGTTGCACCATCATTTAATCTGATAGGAGATTATTGGAGCCTGTTAGGTATTGTTAGGTGCTGAGACTGTAAAGAGGTCTCAGCAGAAGGTGAACATGAACTTACCAATACCTCACTCAGTCATTAAGAAATGTAGTACTTTTAAGTCTTATTTCTAGTCCCTCAGATGGGCATCTGGTAATGCACATTCTTCCCATGCCAAGGTGGACGGATGATCAAATGACAGTGCAACGCCTTTATCTCACTGAGATGTTAAAATGACCCGAGTGTCCTATAGATAATTCTAAGAACAGGTTTTGAAACTTGAATTGGTTTTTTTTTTCATTTCTTCTATACTTGCCCCAAATTGTAGTCATTGAAGTCATGTGCATTGCACATTGGATGAGCCAGGGGAATTACTACATTAACATAAGCATTTTATTATGTGTATGTAGCTCTTGCTTTGTACTGAGAGAAAACTGAAACTTTGGGGAGTGATTAGTAAGCTGTACGATTTTATTTGGGGGAAGCAGGAAAAGGTAAACTTAATCTCTAGCAAAAACTGAGCATAATTTTTCAGCATTTAACTCTTGATTCAAATTACAATTTCAAAATATTTAGACATACTGTATCTTTTGTTCAGTGTGGATTTTTCCCTTGATAAACTGGTTCTTTGATGATTTCTGCATTTGGACACATAGCTTATACTTCTTTGGTTTTTGTTGCTATCTTGCCAAAATAAGTGTTAACTATATCTCAAATTCCCCCCCACCCCCCAAAATGTCTTATTTTTTAAAAAAGTTAAAAGCATACTTCTGAGAGCCTATATTTTGGTGTAAGACTTGGGGTGTTTTTTATTTTCACAATGAATATTGTGAGATACCCGGGAAGTCTGTGATGATGGCAACTGAAAGCAGGTGACTAGGGCCTGACCCAGCCCATCCTGGGCTTTAGATTTGGAAATAACTTGCTTGTGATTTGCTAACCCAATTTGCTGATATAAACTCACTTGATACAAGGGCTTATGACTACATCTGAGAAATCATCTTGAGGAAGCAAATTTACACAAAAACACTGGGAATCAAAATGCATGGAGTGAATTTTTTTTGGAGCACTGGCTTATATCATTCACCTCTTTGTGATCCATCTCACAGATTACAATGAGACCTTAACAAATGTATGTAAGTTTTTTTCACATTGAAATTATATAAACATTTGGTATAATAAAACCTTGTTAGCTTGATATTTTAAGAAATTAAACCCTGGCGGTCTTACTGGAGAGGTACAAATTGGTCTCCAGCTGCCTTTCTTGATAGATTTTGATGAGATTGAAGGAGAGCCATATACCTACCTGGAGGGAATGTGCTTTGTCACACCAAAGAGAAGAGGTCTTTGCAAATTCATGTCTCACCTAGGTTTTAAATTTTTACCATTATCTGAAATTGTTTAGGGGGGATCAAGTTGCATTCAGCATACCCATTATCAAGCTAATGAGGTTCTGTTATAGAGGGGTTTTTTTCCCTTTTTCTTTTTTTTTTTTTCTTTCCCCCTTAAATCTGAAGGAAAACTTTCAAGGCTTCTGAACACTAAAAAGAAAATTTTGGCTTAGACCACTGTTCAGTCTAGTGCCAAACTTTCAGTGGAATTCAAATCCACATAGTAAGGAGTTTATTCATAGCCGCTATCCTAATAGAGTGATCTTTCACTTTGCTGTATTCAACTGTCTTAAAACTTCCTGTTTGAAACAGCTATGTTACGTGATTAAAACAATGTTAAAATTATTTTTTGTCTCTGCTTTAATATTAACCTAAATTTTTGTTTTTAAAATTGAAGCAATGAAATCTCTTTTTTGTAGCTGTTGCTTCAGATTCGTGTTGGATGTTTCCTTCTGCAGTTGCCCCCCCACTCACAGAACAGATGTGGCTCATTACAGTGGCTTTCCTTAGGTCTCATGTTCTTATTCTGTAACTCAAGTTGATGACAAACCGAAAAGGTCTGCTTTCATCTGGTTTCTTAAAATCTTGCCTAGGTGTTGATGAGGGACTTTAGATGTGTCAGGTATATAGTTAAATAACTGGCTATAGCATTTAGCCTTAGTTAAGAAAGGAATGTTTCTGAAGTTCTCTCTGAGGTTAATGACTTTTGCAAGGTACTATTTGGGCTCCTGAAGGTTTGAGAGAGAATGGGCGTTCATCTAGTGAATTGCTACAGCTTCACCTGCCAGTATTGAGTAACCCCAAAATGCAAAAATTTTGCCCAATCTCTGCATTGTCAGTTTTTTTTTAAATTTATTTATTTATTTATTTATGGCTGTGTTGGGTCTTCGTTTCTGTGCGAGGGCTTTCTCTAGTTGTGGCAAGCGGGGGCCCCTCTTCATCGCGGTGCGCGGGCCTCTCACTATCGCGGCCTCTCTTGTTGCGGAGCACAGGCTCCAGACGCGCAGGCTCAGTAGTTGTGGCTCACGGGCCCAGTTGCTCTGTGGCATGTGGGATCTTCCCAGACCAGGGCTCGAACCCGTGTCCCCTGCATTGGCAGGCAGGCTCTCAACCACTGCACCACCAGGGAAGCCCTGCATTGTCAGTTTTGATGGTTTTTCAGATTCCAGCCTATTTGACCACTCCAAAGCTTCAAAGCGCTGTCGGTACCAGGAACAGTATTGCACTTGAATCTCTGCCCTCTCCAACTATCATGTGGTTTGTGTTCTGTCTTTCCTGAATGGACAGAGTCATGTTTACATCTTCTCTGTCCCCAGTACTCTGTATAGACCTTTACTCCTCCAAGAATGAGACTCCATAAGACTTGCCAAAGTTGTCATGTCTGACCTGTGCACAGCCTCCAGAATTTGTCCCTTTGAGCCTTTGTAGGAGGTTGGGAGCTCAAGCATTGTGGCCACCTGTCTCGGTTCTATATTCCAGCCCTAGCCCAACAAAGAGGTCTTCAGAAAGATTGCTAGTTCTTCACAGCCGGAAAATTGAACCATTCCTATGTACTAGGATATGGAAATATCACGGAGAGGTTCTTTCCTCAGAACCCAAACCAGGACTTGTACATTGTTCTCAATGACTGGCATTCAGTTATGCGTTCTGTGAGTTTAAGGGGCATATTCACCTGGGCTCTGGAGTCATCTAGGTTTTGGCAGGCCCTCTGTGTAAAACTGGAAGCCCATCTCTCTGTGTCTAATGGGGATGGTAATGCCTGTGTACAGCAATTAGAATACTGCAAGCAGGAGAGAGAATGCCTGACAGGGGCAGCTAGGGAAAACTGCCCTGTGTGGAAGAGAGACAAAAGGGAAGAAGAGCCCATGCTGGTACCTCCAGACATTCAGAACGGGTTGAGAGCAGTGGGTAGTTGAAAGGGCTATTATTTTTGGCTGGAGCAGTTTCAGGGTGGTACAGTTTTTGCCTCAAGCAGCCCTTGATGTGCAGTGATGTTCAGACCAGTCTAGAGCAGAGGCGGAGGGCAGGCCATGGCCCCACCTGGGACCCATAACATAATGTAAATAGCAGCACGAACTGGAAGCCAGCCCAGCCTGAGATAAGGATTGATGGGTGCAGGGCCAGTGTATGAGGCTGGGTTGAGTCTGGTCCCAGTGGTCCTCTTAACATCCAGGGAAGGAATCCTTCCAAAGTACCCAGTGAGGTCGGTGGCATAAAGATTAGGTAACATGTACTTCACAAGGAAGGAACAAGTCCTGAGGAGGAGGAGACTGGCCTAAGGTTCCACAGCACACCCACATATAGCCCAGACCCCATGGCTTCTGCTGTGTAAACTTACACCGTGTCCCACCCTACAGTTTTCAGGTCCTGTTAAACTGGGAAGTACCTAGGGCAAGGATAAGGAGTAACTTTTTGGTCCTTAGGGTGGTTGGTGGAGGGAGGGCCAGATAGCAGCTCTCAGGGTCCAGGGTTGACTTGGGTGGAGCGCCAGACAGAATCTGAGGTGGGGTGCCAACCTCATGCACCCCATCTGTACTCCTGCCCCGCGTCTCACACTTGCTCCAGCCTTGCCCCACCTTAAAGGAGCTCGCAGACCAAAGCAGACACAGGGCAGAGGGGTGGAACTTCGGAGGAGGGAGGAAATGATTGGGGACTTGGGAGGAATGTCTTTGAGAAGAGGTAGCGTTTCAAAGGAGAAGCAGGAATTTACCTGGGAGGAAGAAGTAGGGGAGCACACCTGGAAAGTAGAAGCTACTCCCTTTAGTTGAGTGCAGTGCATGTGGGGATGAGGCTGGAGGAGGTGGCAGGACTTAACCTGCAAACTGAACCCTGGAGGACTGAATCTTCACAAGTTGCAGGAATGGAATTACATTTGTATCCTGCTGCCAGAAATGCTGAGCCACTGGGGGAATCGAGGAGGGCTGTTAATCCCATGGCTGACAAAGCCAGCAGCTGCCATGAGGGTGGAGTGGTCAGACAAGGATGCACTCTGGCCTGGGAATGTCAGGGTCCCCTGGCTGTCCTGAGGGCACAGACCCGTATCCCACAGGCAGCAGAATCTGGCACCCAGGAGTGCTGGAACCTTCCCTGCAGACCAAGATCTGCTGTCTGGGGTTAGGGCAGCACCCTGGAGGGGATTCCAGGAGGTTCAGGGCCTGAGTGAACACAGAGTTTTTCTGTAATGACTTCCAAGCTAGGAACAGCCCTCTGTAGTTGCAGGGTTGGATTCCTCAAAGAGCAAAGAAAAGCATTCTCAAATGTGATCACAGGTCTTATGTGTTAGTCAAGTTCTTTTGGTGACAAATAACTCATGGAGTCAGTTGGGGGGAAGGGTTTCCCAAGGCTTCACATTATGATGGAATCATTGGGAGCCCCACTGCACAAACCTGGCTTTGAAAGGACCCAGAGACACCAGCAGGTCCAGCCTTGTGGACACAGGTTGTACCAGCTAGGACTCCAGGTGCCTGGGCAAGAAAGAACATTCCTCCAGGGCGCTTGCCTATATGTCTACTTCTCTCTAGGTTTCTCCAATTCTCCGTCCACTACTCGTGAACTTCCTGGCCCTGTGAAGCTACACAGAGCCTCCTCATGACTTGGCTTTTTCATGCCCCCCCGGGACCATCAAGCTTCTGTTCCTGCTGGTTGATGCCCAGTTCTCCAGACTTACCAGTTCAGATTCCTAAGAAGGCATGTCTGATAGGCTCCACTGGTCTTTCAACATTTCTATCAGGTTGATTTTTTTTCACTTCCAGCACCATGAGCTCCACTGGCAGCTCCAGTCAAATGTGGCCAAAGGTTGGGGGGGTGGGCACTGCAGGGTGTTACAAGAGATTTGAAACGTGGCTGCCAAAGGCTACCTCACAATAGGATTTGTGATTGGAGCAAGAGAAACCCTGGCGCTTGGAAACATCTAGGACAGGGTGCTTTCACTGGAACCTATTTGCTGTGTAAAGGACATCTGCTCAGCAGCCTCCTTGTATAACCAGGCAGTCAAATAGCAAGTGGACTCTGCCCTTCTGTGAGCGCCCAGCACTTCAGTTACTCTGTGTGGGAGGCAAGAGGACAGGACATGGACCCTGCTGAAGAGATCTTAGGGTCTAATAGGGGAGGCACAATTTGCCTTCAGGAAGCTACCGGAGGTTACCTGATAAAGAGGTGGCCTTGCACAGTTGTGGTTAGAATCTGTGTGAAAGGCTGTTAGTGAAGGTGTCCTGGGAGGATGCAGAGTGGACGAGTTCCTGAGTTAAATAATATCCTCTGGGCCACAGGGAGACCCAAATGCTGGAGCCAGATGCAGACTGAAGAGGAACATTTTGTGTGAAAGAAAAATCAGACTGCGGTGACCAGGCTATAGATACAACACAAGGGACGTCAAGGAACTAAAGATGTGGAGAAAGTCAAGAAGATGATGTCTGAACAAAATGTAAACGTCAATAAAGAGAAAACCTAAAAAGAAAACAAAAATAAACTATGGAGTTGAAAAGTACAATAACTGAAATGAAAAATTCACTAGAGGGATTCAAAGGCAGCCTTTGAGCACACAGAAGAATCAGTGAACTTAAAGATAGGACAAGGGAAGAATAGGAAAAAAAAAAAAGAAAAATGAACAGAACCTAAGTGACCTGTGGAACACCATGAAGAGGAACAACATATACATTGTGGGAGTCTCAGAAGGAGAAGAGAGAGAGGGAGAGAAAAGGGCAGGGAGAATATTTGAAGAAATAATGGCTGAAAACGTCCCGAAGTAAATGAATGAAGCTCCACGAACAACCAAGAGGCTTGACAAGTTCCAAGTAAAATAAACACAAAGAGACCCACCAGAGACACATAATCAAATTTTCAAAAGGTAAAGAGAACTTGAAATCATCAAGAGAAGCAATTCATAACATACAGGGCCCCAATAACCTAGCAGGTTTCTCATCAGAAACCTTGGAGGTCCTGCAAGAAATGCTCAAGAGACTCCTGCAGGGTGAAATGAACGCTAGACAATAACTCAAAGCCATAAGAAAAAAGATCTCAATAAAGGTAAATACATGGAAAATTATAAAAGCTAGTATTATTGTAACATGGTTTGTAACTCAGTTTTCTACATGATTTAAGAGAATAATACATTAAAAACAATCTAAGAGCTAGTATAACTTTCTGTGTTATCTTTTGGGGCACTGCACTGTATAAAGATGTAATTTTGTGACATCAACAGATACGGGTAGGGATAGAGCTGTAAAGGAGCAGAGATTAAGTTAGTGGAGAGCGTATAAATTCAAATCAGAGTGTTAAAACTTTAGGATGTTAAATGTAGTGCCCATGATGACTACAAAGAAAACAGCTCTAGAATATATACAAAAGGAAATGAGGACTTCCCTGGTGTTCCAGTAGTTAAAGACTCCATGCTTCCAATGCAGGGGGTACGGGTTCGATCCCTGGTCGGGAAACTAAGATCCCACATGCCGCACCATGCAGCCAAAAAATAAAAAATTAATTTAAAAAAAAAGCATTTAACCTCAAAAAAAAAAAATCCACTATGCAAAAGACATCAGTAATGCAAGAAATGAAAGACAAAAAGCTATGAGGCATGCAGAAAGAAAACAAATAGCACAATGACAGAAGTCCCTACTTAACAGTAATATTTTAAATGTAAATGGATTAAACTGCCCAATCAAAAGACAGAGATTGGCAGAATGGATAAAAACACATGACCCAACAACAAGCTGTCTACAGGAGACTCACTTGAGATTCAAACACAAATAGATTGAAAGTGAAAGGATGGAAGAAGATATTCCATGCAAATAGTAACCAGTAGAGATAGGGGTGGCTATACTAATATCAGACAAAATAGAGTTTAAATCAAAAGAGTTTACAAGAGACAAAGACACAATATGTTAATAAAAGTTTAAATGCATCAAGAAGATATAACAATTATAAATATTTACACACCTAATAACAGACCAGCAAAATATATGAAGGAAAAACTGACAGAATTGAAAGGAGAAATAGATGGCTCTACAGTAGTAGTTGGAGATTTTGATACCCCACTCTCAATAATGGATAAAACAACCAGACGGAAGGTAAGTAAGGAAATAGAGCACTTAATACGATAAACCAACTAGGTATAACAAATATACATAACACCCTGCCCAACAACAGCTATACACATTTTTCTCAAGTGCACATAGAACATTTTCCCCAATAAACCATATATTAGGACACAAATTAAGTCTTAATTACATTTCAAAAGATATCATACAAAGTGTCTTCTCTGACCACAGTGGAATGAAGTTAGAAATCAACAACAGAAGTAAAACTAGGAGACAAAAACTGTAGAAATTAAGCAAAATTCTCTTACACAATTGATGGATCAAAGAAGAAATCAAAGGAAATTAGAAAACGCTTAGAGATGAATAATAATTTAAAAAAACAGGAATTCCCTGGTGGTCTAGTAGTTAGGGTTCTGCACTTTCACTGCAGGGGGGCATGGGTTCGATCCCTGGTCGGGGAGCTAAGATCCTGCATGCCACATGGTGTGGCCAAAATAAAATAAACCACATACATCATACCAAAACTTAAGAGACACAGTAAAAGCAATGCTAAGAAGGAAATTTATAGCTATACGTGCTTATGTTAAAAAAAAAAATCTCAAATCAACAACCTAACAACAATTTAAGGGACTGTAAAAAGAACAAACTAAAAGCTAGTGGAAGGGAGGAAATAAAGACTAGAGCAGAGATAAACAAAATAGAGAATAGGAAAATAATAGAAAAAATAAATGAAGCCAAAAGTTTGTTCTTTGAAAACATCAAGAAAACTGACAGACTTTTAGCTGGATGGAATAAGAAAAAAGAAAAAAAAGTCTCAAATTACTAAAATCAGAAAAGAAAATGGGGAGATTACTATTGAGTCCATAGAAATAAAAAGGGTCATAAGTGCAGTATGCACAATTGTACACCAACGAATTGGATAAACTAGATGAAATGGACATTCCTAGAAACACAAACCCTGCCAAGACTGAATCACCAAGAAATAAAAACTAGTATAACTAGTAAGGAGATTGAATCAGAAATGTAAAATTTCCAGACAATAAAAGCCACAGACCTGATGGCTTTCCTGGTTAACTATCAAATATTTAAATAAGAATACAATCCTCAAACTTTTCCAAAAAAATTGAAGAGGGAACACTACCTAACTCATTCTACGAGGCCACCATAACCCTGATACCAAAGGCAGACAAAGACACTACAAGAAAACTCTCTCTTATGTACATTGAAGCTAAAGTCCCCAATAAAGTACTAACAAACTAAGTTAGAAACATATTGAAAGGATTATACATCAGGCCTACGTGAGATTTCTTCCTGGAGTGAAATGATGCATCAACACAAAAATTGGTCAGTGTAATATACCATATTAACAGAATGAAGGAAAAATCTACATGATACATCTTGAGTAATGCAGAAAAAGCATTTGACAAAATTGAACACTTTTTCATGATAAAAACATGCAACAACTTGGAATAGAAGGAAACTACCTCAACATAATAAAAGCTATAAATGAAAAGCTCACAGGGAACATCATACTCAATGGTGAAAGACGGAAAGGTTTTCCTCTAAGATCATGAACAAGGCAAGGATGTCTGCTTTCAACACTTCTATTCATCATAATACTGGAAGTTCTAGCCAGAGCATTTAGGTAAGAAAAAGAAAAAAAAAGTATCCAAATAAGAAAAGAAGAAGTAAAACTATCTCTTTGTGCAGATGACCTGATCTTATATGTAGAAAACCGTAAGAATTCCACCAAAAAACCCAAAAAACTAAAACAAACCAAAAGGGCTTCCCTGGTGGCGCAGTGGTTAAGAATCTGCCTGCCAATGCAGGGGACATGGGGTCAAGCCCTGGTTGAGGAAGATCCCACATGCTGCAGAGCAACTAAGCCCGTGTGCCACAACTACTGAGCCTGTGCTCTAGAGCCCGTGAACCACAACTACTGAGCCCATGTGCCGCAACTACTGAAGCCCACACACCTAGAGCCTGTGCTCTGCAACTGCGACAAGAGAAGACACTGAAATGAGAAGCCGGCGCACTGCAATGAAGAGTAGTCCCTGCTCGCCTCACCTAGAGAAAGCCCACAAACAGCAACGAAGACCCAACGCGGCCAAAAATAAATAAATAAATAAATAAATGTTTTTAAAAACCAAAAAAACTATTAGAACTAATAAATAAATTCAGCAAAGTAGCAGACTACAAAGTCAAACACAAAAATCTGTTGCATTTCTATACACTAACAATGAACAATCTGTAAAGGAAATAAAGAACAATTCCATTTACAGTATCATAAAAAAAAAAAACTTAGGAATTAACTTAACCAAGGAGATGAAAGACTTGTACAATGAAAACTACAAAGCATTGCTGAAAGTAATTAAAGAATACACAAATAAATGGAAACACATCCCATGTTCATGGATTGGAAGACTTAATA
Source organism: Balaenoptera acutorostrata (assembly GCF_949987535.1). Classification (NCBI taxonomy): domain Eukaryota; kingdom Metazoa; phylum Chordata; class Mammalia; order Artiodactyla; family Balaenopteridae; genus Balaenoptera; species Balaenoptera acutorostrata. The sequence continues at coordinate 181,530,523 of NC_080066.1, forward strand.
TTGTTAAAATGTCAGTACTACCCAAAACAATTAGGGATATTTAGGATTGCATCCCAAAGTTAAAAAAGTCATTCACATTTACACCATTTTAATTTCAATAGCATCCTCTACTCCTATCAAGCTTTTTTACCACCCCTTTCATTACTGCTGTTAGAAATTATATCTTTATGCGTTGTGTGTCCAAAAACAGGTTAACAATTGTTTATGCATTAGCTTTTAAAATCACATGGAAGATAAAAAGTGGAGTTACAAACCAAAATTCCAACAATACTATACGTTTTTATAATTGCCTGTGCATTTACCTTTACCAGAGATCTTTATTTCTTCATATGGTTTTGAGGTACTGTCTAGTGTCCTTTCATTTCAGCCAGAAGGACTCCCTTTAACATTTCTTGGAAGGCTGATCTAGTGGTGATGAACTCTTTCAGCTTTTGTTTATCTAAATTCCGCCCTCATTTTTTTTTTTTTTTTTTTTTTTTGCCTCACGGCATGTGGGATCTTTGTTCCCCAATCACAGATCAAACCCATGCCCCCTGCATTGGAAGCACAGAGTCTTAACCACTGAATTGCCAGGGAAGTCCCCCACCCTCATTTTTGAAGGATAGTTTTCCCAGATACAGGATTCTTCACTGACAGTGTGTTTTTTTTTTTTTTTTTTCTTTCATCACTTTGGATATATCAACCCACTGCCTTCTGGCTTCTGAGGTTTCTGATGAGAAATCTTAGTGGGCATTCCTATATGTGATGACTTGCTTCTCTTGCTGCTTTCAAGATTCTTTTTGTCTTTGTGTTTTGAAATTTTGAAAATAATATGTCTTGGTGAGGGTCTTCTTGAGTGTTTCCAATCATGTCTGTCATCAAAGTTGAGAAGTTTTCAGCCATTATTTCTTCAATTAATCCCTCTGCCCCCTTTTCTGTCTTTTTTTCCTTCTGAGACACCCACAATGCATATTTTGGTCCCTTAGGCTCCATTTACTCTTCTCCAATCTTTTTCTTTTTGTTCCTCAGACTCAATAATTTCCATTTTCCTATCTTCAGGGGTGCTGATTCTTTCTGCTGCCTGCTCAAATTCACTTTTGAAATCCTCTAGTGAATTCTTCATTTCAGTTATTGTACTTTTCAGATACAGAATTTCCTTTTGGTTCCTTTTTATGCTTTCTGTCTCTTTATTGATATTTTCCTTTTGTTCAAGTATTATTTTCTTGATTCTGTCCTTGTCTTCCTTTATCTCTGAATATTTTTAAGACAGTTGTTTTAAAGTCTTTTCTAGAAACTCCACCATATGCTCTTTCTTAGACAAAGTTTCTGTCAGTTTATATTTTCCTTTGAATGGGCCAGATTTTCCTGTATCTTTATATGTCTTATGGTTTGTTATTTTTGTTGAAAACCAGACATTTGAATTTTGTAATGTGGTAACTCTCAAAATCAGACACCCCCCCTTCCCCAGAGTTTCCTTCCTTCCTTCTTTCCCTCCTTCTTTCCTTCTTTTTTTTTCTCTCCTTTTCTTTTTCTTTTTTTTAAAATAATTGTTGTAGGGTGTCTCTGTGCTGGGTATCAGCCTGAGGTACAAACTTAAGGTCTTCTCAGGTTTTTTCTGAGACTATGTCTTTTCCTGGGCATGTGCAGTGACTTTTTAGATTCCCCTGTATATGTGGTTGCTTTCAAATGTCCCCATCCTTAGGAATTCCCTGGCGGTCCAGTGGTTAGGACTCAGCACTTTCACTGCCGAGGGCCTGGGTTCAATCCCTGGTCGGGGAACTAGTATCCCATAAGGTGTGGGGCACAGCCAAAAAACAAAAACCCCCAAAAATCAAATGTCCCCTTTCTAATTGTCTGGCTTTCAAAAGGAGAAAAGGGAAAAACAAAAGGGGGTGGGGGACAACAGACTCTGTCTCTTTAGATTCTCTGGAAGCCACTTCAGCCAGTGGCTATAATATGACTATAATGATGACTGCCCGCCTCTGTATCTGCACGTCTGTGATCAGAAGAAGCAATCAGCAATCAGTACACAGATCCCTGGTATTCAGAGAACTGGGTCCTTTTTACTTACCTACCCTGGCTCCCATAAACCACTCCAGCAACATGGGCACGGCTTCCTGCTATTGGGCTGAGGGGACTGGGAAATGGGTACCTGCTACCATGTATGCTAAGAAATAAATTGCCTGGAATTAACCAGGGCTTACCATCTAAGCCCTCCCTGGAAACTGAAAGCTTTCCTGTAGACTCCAGAGTTCCAAAATAGTTACTTCAGTCAAATTCTGCCAGTACAATTGTTGTCTGGGTGGGAAGACAGATTCCTGGCACTTCCTACTCCATCATCTTCCCTGATGTCACTGCTATATAAAGAACTCTTATATAAAATTAAGTAACCCAGTTTATAAATCACAAAGACAAATATCCCAATTAAAAATTGGGCAAAGGATCTCTATAGACATTTCTCCAAAGAAAATGTACAAGTGGCTAATAAACACATGAAAAGACGCTCAGCACTATTAGCCATCAGGAAAATTCAAATTGAAACAACAATAAGATACAACCTCACACCCGCTAGGATGGTGTGCTAGGTCGGAAAATGGCATCTCAAAAGATAGAGCCATATCGAATCCCTGGAACCTGTAAATGCCATCTTATGTGGCAATAGATGTGATTAAGCTCTCCCTTGAGAGGGAAAGCTTACCCTGCATTATTTGAGCTGACAGTAAATGCAATCACATGTATTCTTATAAGAAAGAGACGGAGTTTTGAGAGAGACACACACAATAGAGAAGGATACGTAAGGACAGAAACAGAGATTGGAGTGATGCAACCACAAGCCTAGGAATGTCAACAGCCACCAGAAGCTGGAGGAGACAAGGAACAGAATCTCCACTAGAACCTTCAGAGAAAGCACAGCCCTGCTGACACCTTGATTTCAAACTTCTGGCCTTTAGCACTGCCAAAAAATAAATGTCTGTTGTTTTAAACCACCAAGTTTGTGGTAATTTGTTATGGCAGTCCCAGGACACAAATGCAGATGGCTATAATAAAAAAGACAGATAACAAATGTTGGTGAGGATGTAGAGATATTGGAACTCTCACGCACATACACTGCTGGTGGGAATGTAAAATGGTCCAGCAACTTTAGAAAATAGGCTTGCAGTTCCTCAAAATATAGAGTTACCATATGATCTAGCAGTTCCACTCAGGTATAAACTCGAGAGAAATGAAGATATTTTCACACAAAACCTTGTCCATGAATATTATAGCAGTATTATTCATGAGTCAAAAAGTGGAAACAATCCAAATACCCATCAACTGATGAATGGATCAATAAAATGTGGTATACACATACAGTGGATTATTATTTTGCATTGTACTGTTTGCTTTTCTTAGTGCCTTACAGGAATTCCTTATGTATTCAAGATCTAATCTTTTGTTGATGATGTGCATGAAAATATCTTCTCCAAGTTTGTAGCACGTCTTTTCCTTTCTTGATATTTTAATGTAAAGTGGATTTAACTTGTATTTTCCTGATTGCTGACAAAATTAAGTATCTTTTTTTTTTTTAATAATCAGTTTTATTTATTTATTTATGGTTGCGTTGGGTCTTCATTGCTGCACGCGGGCTTTCTCTAGTTGTGGCGAGCAGGGGCTACTCTTCGTTGCGGTGCATGGGCTTCTCATTGCGGTAGCTTCTCTTGTTGCGGAGCACGGGCTCTAGGCACACAGGCTTCAGTAATTGTGGCTCAGTAGTTGTGGCTCATGGGCTTAGTTGCTCCGTGGCATGCGGGATCTTCCTGGACCAGGGCTCGAACCCGTGTCCCCTGAACTGGCAGGCGGATTCTTAACCACTGGGCCACCAGGGAAGTCCCAAATTAAGTATCTTTATGTATGTTTACTGCCCATTTGCCAGCCTATTTGTGAAGTGCCTTTTCAAGTCTTTTGCCTATTTTTCTACTGGGTTGTTTGACTATTTCTTAAGGATTTGTAGAAGTTCTTTATATATTCTGAATATGAGCCTTTGTCAGTTATATGTGCTACAAATATTTTCTCCAAGGTATTTGCTTGATTTTGTTTGTTTACTCCTTGAATGATGTATTTTAGTGAATGGAAGTTCTTAATTTTACTGTAATCAAATTTATCAGTCTTCCCTACCTGAAATTCCTGAAGATATTATATTATCTATGTTGTATTCTACAAACTTTATATTTTGTCTCTCATATTTAGACCTACAATTAATTTTTGTGTATGGTGTGAAGGGGGAATCACGTGTTTTGTTTTGTTTTTCTCATATGGGAATATCCACTTGTTCAGAACCATTTACTTAAAAGACTGTTCTTCCCCTACCGCTCTACAATCCCCACTTTGTTGTAAATCAGGTGTCCATTTATGTGTTGGTCGGCTGCTGAGTTTTCTTTGCTATTCCACTGAAGTATTTTTGTATTTATACACTAATACCACAGTGCCTTAATTACCAGACCTTATAATAAGCCTTGATCTCCAGTGACACCATCCTCCTACCTTGCTCTTCTGACCTAAAAGGGTTTTGGATATTCTTGGTCCTTTGCATTTCTATATAAATTTAGAATCAGCTTACCAAGTTACACAGACACGTACACACACACACACATACACACAACCCTTCTGGCATGTTTGTTTTGTTGTTGTTGTTGTTTTTTTTTTTTTGGCTGTGTTGGGTCTTTGTTTCTGTGCGTGGGCTTTCTCTAGTTGCAGCGAGCGGGGGCCACTCTTCATCGCGGTGCGCGGGCCTCTCACTATCGCGGCCTCTCTTGTTGCGGAGCACAGGCTCCAGATGCGCAGGCTCAGTAATTGTGGCTCACGGGCCTAGTTGCTCCGCGGCATGTGGGATCTTCCCAGACCAGGGCTCGAACCCGTGTCCCCTGCATTGGCAGGCAGATTCTCAACCACTGCGCTACCAAGGAAGCCCCTGGCATGTTTTATGAGATAGCACTGAATATGTAGATTAATTTCATCAAAGAGTTAATGTGCTTATAATAATGAGTCTTCTGATATGTAAAAATAGTACTATTCCACCTTTTATTTAGATATTCTTTAATTTCTCTCAGTTCTCTCTAGTTTTCTATGCAGATGCCTTGTGTACCCTTTATATAATAGTATATCTATTTATTTTTTATTTGTTTATTTTTTGGCCGCGTGGGGGCTTAGTTGCAGCACGGGCTCTTTGTTGTGGCACGCGGGCTTCCCTCTAGTTGTGGTGTGCAGGTTTTTTCTCTCTCTAGTTGAGGTATGCGAACTCAGTAGTTGTGGCGCACAGCCTTAGTTGCCCCAGGGCATATGGGATCTTAGTTCCCTGACCAGGGATCGAACCCGTGTCGCCTGCATTGGAAGGCGATTCTTTACCACTGGACCACCGGGGAAGTCCCTATATAATAGTATATCTTTTCACAAAAATTCATTCTCTAGCTCTTTGTGACTACTTTATAGAAATACAATTTCTTTTCATATTTTGATCTTTTTTTCAATTTTTTTAAATTAATTATTTTATTTATTTATTTTTGGCTATGTTGGGTCTTCGTTGCTGCACGCAGGCTTTCTCTAGTTGTGGCGAGCGGGGGCTACTCTTCATTGTGGTGCACAGGCTTCTCGTTGCGGTGGTTTCTCTTGTTTGTTGCAGAGCAAGGGCTCTAGGCGCGTGGGTTTCAGTAGTTGTGGCACGTGGGCTCAGTAGTTGTGGCTCGTGGGCTCTAGAGCACAGACTCAGTAGTTGTGGCGCATGGGCTTAGTTGCTCTGCGGCATGTGGGATCTTCCCAGACCAGAGCTCGAATCCGTGTCCCCTGCATTGGCAGGTGGATTCTTAACCACTGCACCACCAGGGAAGCCCCGATATTTTGATCTTATATCCAGCAGCCTTACTAAAGTCATCTATTAATTCTAATAATTTATCCACGTATTATTTTAGATTTTCTATGTACATATTCTGTCATCTGCAAATAATGACAGTTTTACTTGTCCCTTTCCAATCCTTTTATCTCTTATTTCTCTATTCTTCCTGCATTTACTAGGAGCTCCAATGCAATCTTGAGTTAAAGCAGCCCTTGTGTTTTCTTGACGACAAGGGTAAAAGCTGGGAACATTTCAACATTAGGGATGATAATATTTGCTGCAGATTTTTGTTTAGATATATATCTTTTAGCTTATTTTATTTTATTTTTAACATCTTTATTGGAGTATAATTGCTTTACAATGGTGTGTTAGTTTCTGTTTAGATATTCTTAACAGATCAAGGAAGTCCCAATCTATTCCTAGTTTGCTAGGGATATTTAAACAATTGTTTTTCTGCATGTATTGGGATGTTCATATGATTTTTTTTTTCTCCTTTATTCTACTATTTTGGTGAATTACATTGACTGATTTTTTAATGTTAAACCAAACTTGCCTTCCTAGAATAAACCCAACTTGGTTGTGATATACTATGTTTTCCATAATCACTGGACTTGGCTTATTAATATTTTATTTAGAATTTATTTTATCCATGTTCATAAACAATGTAACATTGGCATGTAATTTTCTTTTCTCATAATGTCCTCGTCAGATTTAGGAAAAAGGCTACAATGTCCAACTAAAACAAACTTGTGAGTGTCTCCTTTCTTTTTTAAAAAAATTTATTTTATTCAAGTACAGTTGATTTACAACGTTGTGTTAATTTCTGCTGTACAGTATCCTCTCCTTCTTTTCTTTGGAAGAGTTTGTGTGAGATTAGTGTTACTTCTTTTCAAAAGTTTGGTAGGACAGGGAATTCCATGGCGGTCAAGCGGTTAGGACTCCGTGCTCTTGCTGCTGAGGGCCTGGATTCCAACCCTCGTCGGGGAACTAAGACCCCACAAGCCATGTGGTGTGGCCAAAAAAAAAAAAAGTTGGTAGGACACCTAATAAAGTCATCAGGGCCTAGAATTTTCTTTGTGGGAAGGTTTTGAGTTACAAGTTTATTTCTTTGTTGGTTATAGGACTATTTAGATTTTCTATTTATCCTCACACAGTTTGGTAAGGTGTATTTTTCTAGAAATTTGTCCATAGTATCTACATTTCTAAATGTATTGTTATAGGGACTTCCCTGGTGGTGCAGTGGTTAAGAATCCACCTGCCAGTGCAGGGGATATGGGTTCGATCCCTGGTCTGGGAAGATCCCACATGCCGTGGAGCAGCTAAGCCCGTGTGCCACAACTACTGAGCCCGAGTGCCACAACTACTGAAGCCTGCGTGCCTAGAGCCCATGCTCTGCAACAAGAGAAGCCACCGCAATGAGAAGCCTGAGCACCGCAACGAAGAGTAGCCCCTGCTCGTGGCAACTAGAGAAAGCCCACGCGCAGCAACGAGGACCCAACGTAGCCAAAAATAAATAAATAAATTTATTTTAAAATAAATAAACAAATAAAGATTGCGAAATAAATAAATAAATAAATAAATAAATAAATGTATTGCTATAAAGTTGTTCATAATACCCTCTTATTGCCACTTTAATGTTTGAAGGAGCTCTAACAATGTCTTTGTTTTTACTCTTGACGTTGTTATCTGTGCTACTCTCTTTTACCGTGATCAGTCTCACCAGAGCTGAGACTTGTAGCTTCATTCATTCTTTCTATTATGTTTGTTTTCTCCTCTGTGTTATTTCCTTTCTTCTAGTTTCTTTGGGTTTAGTTCACTGTTCCTTTTAAAGCTTCTTGAGATGCTTGCTTAGGTTATGCATTTTCAGTCTTTCTTCTTCTTGTCTGAAAGAATGTGTATAAAGCTGAAATAATGTGCTCTTTTGACCATTTGGTACAACTTACCTGTAAAACTGTTTGGGCCTGCTTCAATTTCTTTAATAGTTATAGAGCTATTCATTTTCTGTTTCTTCTTCAGTAGTGATGATGTTTTAGTTTTCTAGCAATTAATTTCTTTCATATAAGCTTTAGAATTATTGACACAGTTTGTTGATAGTAGTCCCTTAATTTTTTTTTAATAAATTTATTTATTTATCTATTTATTTATTTATGGCTGTGTTGGGTCTTCGTTGCTGTGCGCGGGCTTTTCTCTAATTGCAGTGAGCCGGGGCTACTCTTCGTTGCAGTGCGCCCTTAATTTTTTTTAGTAACTTATTATTTATTTATTTATTTATTTATTTTGGCTGTGCTGGGTCTTATTTGCAGCACATGGGATCTTCGTTGCTGCATGCAGGATGTTTAGTTGCAGCATGTGGACTCTTAGCTGTGGCATGCATGTGGAATCTAGTTCCCTGACCAGGGATGGAACCTGGGCCCCCTGCATTGCAAGCGCAGAGTCTTACTCACTGGACCACCAGGGAAGTCCCAGTAGTCCCTTAATTTTTTAATCCGTGCAACACTCGTGGTCATACCGTCCTTTATATTTTCTAATGTGCTCTTCATGCTTTCTCTCCTTTATTCTTAGTTAACCAGGCTAGAGTTTTGCCTTTTTTCCTAGTTTTTTCAAAGAACTGTTTCTTGGTTTTGTCAATTTCATTTTACCTTTGTTCTCTATTTCAGTAATTTCTGCTTTTCATTATGATCGTTTTACTTTCTTTGGGTATACTGTGTTATTTTTCTAACTACGTAATTTTAACACATAGCTCATTAATTTTTAGCTCTTCCTCTTTTCTTATTTAAGCATATAAAGCTATAATTTTCTCTTTAAATGCCTCTTTTGTTGTATCCCACAAGTTTTGATGTGTAAAATTTTCATTATCATTCAGTTCTACTGTTTTCTCTTGATTTCTTCGAACTATAAATTATCCCTGTGTATGTGTGTGTAGGCTTCTGTGTTTAGGGGAGTTTTAGGAAATTTGGGGTTTTGTTGTTGTTTGTATGTTTGTTTGCCTGCCTTAGGTCTAGATTCAAGAGTTTACTTTAACAGAATCTCTTTTGGGGCTTCCCTGGCCACAGAAACCCGTTCCTACTTATTAATATTCAAGTACATCTATTATTCATCTGAGCTTGGACACATTACACACTCCGAGTCATCCATGCCCCTGCCCTCTTTGTGAAAGGAGGCTTTGAGTCTGGTGGTCCCACAGGGAGGGCGTGTAGGTGGGACTCAGGGCTGACTCAGAAGGCCAGCCCTGGACAGCTCATGTCTGAGGTCGCAAGAGCCGGAACAGAATTTTGTCTAACAGCTTGGCAGGCTCCAAGCTGCCTCGCCATACCAGCTCCTGAGCTGTCCGTGTGAAGTCAGGGATTTATCAAGATGAAATGCTAGACCTTTGAGGGTTTCACTCCTTCAATTCTGCCCTTGTTTTTGAGCTGGAATCGTACTGACAGCAAATATTTTCCAAATGCAATAGTGACAACTGCTTTCCCAGCTGACATGTGCTGAGGAATATGATGAACCATCAGAATCGCTGTGATCAGCAGATGGGGAAACAGAAGTGAGGGAGGGCAGGAAGGGTCTTAGGCAGGGCCACTCACCAGTCAGGTGCAAGGGTGGGGTGAACTTCGTCTCCTGACAGCTACTCTCTGTCAGCTTCCCACATCGAATCCATAATGAGGGATGGAAAGGTGGTCAGTCAAGTACTAATTACACCCTCGTGCACTGACTTCAAGACGAAGTTAAATCCATTACTAGCAAGTGAAGAATTACCTTCCTTTCTTTCAAAACCACAAAAATAGTCAATATAAACTGCCTGCATATTTTAGCCACACTTTCTTGGTCATTTTGTCACTTCAAGTTGGTGACCTTGGGCAAGTTAGTTAGTCCCACTAAGCCCGAGTATATTAGGCTTAGTAATGGCCCTCAAAATGTCAGGTCCTGGGCTTTCCTGGTGGTGCAGTGGTTAAGAATCCACCTGCCAATGCAGGGTACACAGGTTCGATCCCTGGTCGGGGAACTAAGATCCCACATGCAGGGGAGGGGGGAGGTGTCAACTAAGCCCGCACGCCACAACTACTGCGCTCCTGCGCCGCAACGAGAGAGCCCATGCGCCGCAAACTACAGAGCCTACACGCCCTGGAGCCCGTGCCACAACTACAGAGAGAGAAAACCCGCATGCTGCAACTAGAGAGAAGCCCGCGCACCACAATGAAAAATCCCTTGTGCCTCAACGAAGATCCTGCGTGCTGCAACTAAGACCCGACACAGCCAAAAATGAAAGAAAGAAAGAAGGAAGGAAGGGAAAGAAAGAGAGAAAGAGAGAAAGAAAGAGAAAGAAAAAGAAAGGAAGGAAGGAAGAAAGGAAGGAAATAAAGATACTAAAGATTCAAATCACCCAGATATTAAAAAAAGTTTAAAAAATGAATAAATAATAAGCATTTATTTAGCTCAGGGATGCGTAGGTAAGCTGGGTCCCTCTGCTGATCTAGGTGGGTCTGGTTGATCTCAGCTGGGTCCGTCCACTCATGCACCTGCAGTCAGCTGTGGACTGTCTGAGGGCTCCCTAGTTTAGCATGGCCTCAGCTGTGACAAGTGTCCTTTTAAGAGAAAAGCGGTGGGACGTTAGACACACAGAGAGAAGAGGAGATGGCACTGTGACTGGAGACTGAAGTGATGTGTCCACAAGGCAAGGAACACCAGCAGCCGCCAGAAGCTGGAAGAGGCCAGGAACAGATTCTCCCCTAAAGCCCCCAGAGGGAGTGTGGCCCTGCCAACACCTTGATTTGGGTCTTCTGGCCTCCAGAACTGTAAGAGAATAAAGGCATGTTGTTTCAAGCCACTGTCTGTGGTCATAGGAAACTGACAGGCCGAGCCCAGGGAGACCAGGGAGGATGCCGCGCGGGGCACTGTGGAGATGCTGTGGGTGCTGCACACTGGTCCCCAGGGGAACCCACTGTCCTGCTCGGTGGACGTGGGCCGCTGGGGTTTTCTCCTGTCCAGACCCAGCTGATGCCCCTTCCCGCACCAGAGTGAGCCCAGGCCTGGCAGGCCCCAGGCAGCCCCTGGGAGGTCAGAGGTGGAAGAGCTGCCATCTCTCCAGCACCTCTCACTGGAGAGTCCCTGGCGAGTCCCTGGCTTCTGCTTCCTCCTGGTCTGCTGAGGGGTTAACCACGCGAGCAAACTCAGGCTCCTTCCTCTGAGCTCGGATGAATAAGTCAACTACTCATCACTCATTTTCATTTTCATTTTCTCACTGCCCAAATTCAGGAGCCCCAGATCCTTAAGTCTGTAAAAGTCCACTGGAGCCCAGGGCTGGCTGCTGCTGGGGGTGTAATCTGGGGCAGGAGACCCACCTCCAAGTGAGCTCAGACACTCTCCAGATCCCACGCAGACTCCAGGGCACAGATGGAGTCGAGTTCTGGTATCAGCGTTTACCAGCTGGGGGAGCTCGGCAAACTGCTTAACCTTTAGGAGTATCAGTTTTCTCATCTGTAAAATGGGAATTCATTCGCTGCAGGAAGATAAGAGGGAAGGCAGGCAGGCTGATGGGCCTTCCCAGATACCACAGACAGTTGATGGAGGGTGAGGTTGGGAATACCTGTAGGAGGGGCCAACCTGGGAGTCACTGCGGCCTTGTGTGGGGATGGTGGGGACAGTCTGACCTCAGCAAAAATGCAAGAGAAGGGAACCAAAGCCTGGGGGCAGGAGACAAACAAGGGTCCCCTGTTTTATTTTATTTTATTTTTAAAATATTTTTTGCCGCACGTGGGATCTTCGTTGCGGCATGCGGGATCTTTAGTTGCGGCATATGGGCTCTTAGTTGAGGCATGCAGGATCTAGTTCCCTAACTAGGGATCGAACCGGGACCCCCTGCATCGGGAGCGTGGAGTCTTAACCACTGGACCACCAGGGAAGTCCCAAGGGTCCCCTGTTTTAGAACATGGAGAAAGGCATCGGTTGGTGCCTGAGGGGAAGGGTCTGTAGGGAGGGAGAGGGTACAGAGGAAAGAGGGGCCGAGGATCCAGGGAGGGTCCAAGGAAGGTTTGAGGGGGCCAGAAGGATTTAGGCCCAGACTCCCCAGATATGCAGGGAAGTAGAAGAAAAAGGTGGCTCTCCATAGGGCCCAGGGCTATATGTGGGGTCTCCCAGCCATGAGGCATTAAACAGGTGAACGGTGCAGGCTGGTGGGCGGGTTGTTGCTGCTTCTCTGACTCTCAGTGTCCTCTGGGGCAGACACGGCTCACCCCAGTATCTGCCCTTCCCCTACTGCCCCAAGGAGCTCCAACCCAGAAAGGGGAGGAGGTGTGCAAAGGCCAGGGGCCACCCCCTTCCTCCTCTGGGGGCTCACCAGCCGCATGGGGTGGGATGAATCCCACCCTTACAACGAGTTTGATCTGGCAGCTTTAAACTGGGCCAGACTTTCAACAACTGAAAATGTCCAGAAAGTTAGGAATTCAACAGTACTCTGCTGAAAACAGGGAGCAGAGAAAAACAGGTGTATAGTCATGCCTCCTACTGAGTTTATATTCCTGAATAAATGTAGTTACAATAATAAGGAATTCCCTGGCAGTCCAGTGGTTAGGACTCGGTTCTTTCACGGCCCGGGGCCTGGGTTCAGTCCCTGGTCGGGGAACTAAGATCCTGAAAAAAAACCAACCAACCAACCAACCAAAACGTAGTTACAATAATAATAATGTTGCAAGAGGTATTATTGTCTTTCTTCCCCCTACTCCATTTTTATTAGATGGAAATTATGACACAAAATAGGTCCCGGGTTATTGCATCTGATGTCTGACAGCGATCTTAGAAGTAACATGTCCAAAACTGAACCGGATTTATTTCTGTTGCCCTCCCCCAGCGCCCCTGCCTCAACCCGGTCTCCCGCATCTCAGGAAATGCTACTGGGAGCCAGCCTCAGTTCCTCTCTTTCTCTCTCCCCAAGCATCCGGTCCATCAGCAAGTCCTGCAGTCCTGACAGGGATAAGCTCTCCCGAATCTGACCTGGCACGAAGCCCCCCGGCCCCAGCCCCCTCTTCACTCCTGGCTGTACAGCAGCTTCCTCACCAGGCCTGCAGCTTCCCTCTCAGCCCCTCCACACCTGCCGGAGGGTCGTTTTATTTATTTTTTGGCCAATGTTTGTTCATGATTTTTATTTTTTAATAAAAACTGAATAGAACTGCAATTCCCCTCCTAGATGTATACCTAAAAGAATTGAAAACGGGTACTCACGCAGGTACGTGGGTACACATGGCCATTGCAGCCCTATTCACAGTAAAAAAAGTAGCCAAATGGCTATGAATGGATGAACGGATAAACGCAATGTGGTCTATCTGTACAATGGACTACCATTCAGCCACGAAAAAGAAGGAAGGACTGATACATACCACAATGTGGATGAACCTTGAAAACATTATCCTTAATGGAAGCGGCAAGACACAGAGGATCAAATCATGTCTGGTTCCATTGATTTCTGAAATATCCAGAACAGGCAAATCCAGAGACAGAACACAGATTGGTGGCTGTCAGGGGTTGGGGGGAGGGGATGAGAGAAACTGCTTAACAGGTGTGGGTGTTATTTTGGGGTGATGGGGATGTTTTGGAACTAGACAGACATGGTGGTTGCACAGCCTTGCCAGTGTACTAAATGCCCCTGAATTGTTCACTTGAAAATTGTTCATTTTATGTTCTGTGAATTTCACATCAATAAGTTATTATTTTTAATTGATAGGTACATCGCAAGTATTGGTCAGGAGTTGTGATACACAAACGCTCCTGTACTTGCTTCTCGTTTCCCTCTTCTTCCCCTAAAGGTAACCACTGTACCACTACCCTGATTTTTGGGTTTATCACCCCCTTAACGTTTTTTTCAATTGTTTTACCCCCTATGTTTGCAGCCTTAAATAATATGTTGGCTTTACATGTTTTTGTTTCTGCACTTGGCATAAATGGAATCATGCTTTATATAGTCTATATGAACTGTTTTTGTACTCAAGAACTGGGATTCATTCACGTCGTTCTACATGGTTGCAATAAAGTTCTCTCTGCTATATACTATTTCTTGGCGTGAACATGCTATATTCTTTATTCACACAGATAATGGACAACTAGGTTGTTTCTAGTGTTTGCCTATTACAAATGGCAATGTGGTAATATTTTTATGCATGTCCCCTGTGCACATGGTCAGGAGGTTCTTTAGGGTAAATACTGTAGATGGTATTGCTGGGTTGCAGGGGATACACAACTTCAAGCGTACTCACTGATGCCAGATTGTTTCCCAAGATGTCAGTTGTATTCATTTTTGCCAAGGAACCAATTTTTGGCTTTGTTGGTCCTCCGTGTGGTGCATGTGTTGCATCTCATAATTTTCTGCTCTGGCCTTTTATATCAATTTCCACTCCTCCCAGCAGCGTCTTAGAGTTCCTTTCGCTCCACATACTCACCAACACTTGCTTTTGTCTGACTGTTTCTGGTGGCTGTTGCATGGTAACTCATTATGGTCTTGGTTTGCATTTGCATTAACAAGTCAGTTTCAGCATTTGGTCTTACATTTATTGACCACTGTGAAGTGCCTGCTTTTATGTCTTTCCCATATTCATGTTATGCTATTTATCTTACTAAATTGTAGACATTCTTTTTTTTTTTTAAAGTATTTCTTTCTTTATTTATTTTTGGCTGCGTTGGGTCTTGTTGCAGTGTGCGGGCTTCTCATCGCGGTGGCTTCTCTTGTTGCGGAACACAGGCTCTAGGCACACGGGCTTCAGTAGTTGTGGCACGAGGGCTCAGTAGTTGTGGCTCGTGGGCCCTAGAGCGCGGGCTCAGTAGTTGTGGTGCACGGGCTTAGTTGCTCCGCGGCATGTGCAATCTTCCCAGACCAGGGCTCGAACCCATGTCCCCTGCATTGGCAGGCTGATTCTTAACCACTGCGCCACCAGGGAAGTCCCAATTGTAGACATTCTTTATGGAGTATGGATATGAATCCTTTATCAGTTACATCTTCTCTCGATTTGAGGTTTGTATTGTCACCTTCTTGATAGTGTTTTTGAAAAACAGAAATTGTTATAGGGTGGAGGGGAGCTTTTTTGTAACTGTATGTTCCTTTGCAACTTTTAAATTTTGCACCATGTGCATCTATTACCAAAAGAAAAAAAATGAATAAAATTTGAATTAAAACAAAAGAGCTAGGGAATGCCCTGGTGGTCCAGTGGTTAGGACTCCATGCTTCCACTGCAGGGGGTGCAGCTTCGATCCCTGGTTGGGGAACTAAGATCCCACATGCCACGGGGCAACTAAGCCCACGTGCCACAACTAGAGAGCCCGAGTGCCGCAACTACAGAGCCCACGCAACGCAACGAAAGAGCCCGTGTGCTGCAACTAAGACCCGACTCAGCCAAAAATAAATAAATAAATAAATATTTAAACAAAGAGCTAGTTTCTATCACTTTACCCTGATTAAATTTTTTATTAGTCATTGTCTTAAAATTATATTATTCTTGAGTTCTTTTACATGTATCCTGTAAGTGGCGCTTAAGAACTTAACTTTTTCTGTTCACAGCTATATCCCCAGTGCTTAAACCACTGCTTTGCATAAGGCAGGTGCTCACCTAACACTGTGGAAGAAAGGAACAGAGGAAAGAGAGGGGGGAAGGATAGAGGGCCACCCTTAAGGGCTAACACGGCTTTTTGTGGGGGTCCCGTGGCTCCAAGAGTTGGGCAGGAACCTATATAATGGAAGAAATATTCTTTCCTCTGACAGAGCTTAGATTTAAAAGTTATGATTTGTATTTGGGAGATTTGTATTTTGGGGGGATGTTTACTTTCATAGGACAACCCTAAAGGAAGGGGCAGATATGACGCTCCAGGAGAGAGCAGGTTTTATTTACCCACTCATCCTTTTTCTCCCCCATTCTTTTGTTGCCCATCTGTCTTTGCCGCCAGAATGGTGTCAGAGCCACCAGAGTGGAATCTGAGGGCACTGCTTTCTGCCCTGGGCAGCTTGAGCACGCCTCCTGCCCTTTCTGAGTTTCCATGTTCCTGTCTGCAAAATAGAGGCAATAATAGAAACACCAACACCTTTTGTATTGCAGCACCCCTTACCAAGCTCTTTTGTACCCATTACCTCCTATAATGAGCTCAGTGCCCAGTGAGCTAGGTGAAACTGGATGGGGGGAGGACTGACAATCTGACTCGCAGCCATGTGTGGCCTGGTAAGCCTTGACCTTCGTCTCCAGATTCCAAGTCCTGTGCTCATCCAGGGGAGAACTGAGAAGTGCAGCTGCCCAGGAAGGAGGGTCCTCTCTGCGGTGGGAGGGTGACCTCTGCACATATATGCTGGCTATTCTCTGGGCATTATCTCCATGGATCCCCACAGCAACCATGGGTGGAAGGTTCTAATATTCCCATTTGACTGATTAAGAAATTGAGCCTTAGGACTTCCCTGGTGGTCCAGTGGCTAAGACTCTGTGCTCCCAATGCAGGGGGCCCGGGTTCAATCCCTGCTCAGGGAACTAGATTCTGCATGCCGCAAGGAAGATCCCACATGCCGCAACTAAGACCCAGCGCAGCCAAATTAATTAATTAATTAATTATTTTAAAAAAAGAAATTGAGCCTCAAACACATGAAGTGATTTGCCAAGGTCACCTAGCATTCAGGGTCATAGCCAGGGTTGAAATCCAGGGTTGAAACTCCAGAGCCCTTGCTTTCCTACCACCTCTGTTGTCTCCATAGACCTTTGGATACAGTTCTAAACAGTGGGTTTTCCCAGCTCAGAGCCGAGTGGATGGGGGAAAGGGCCTGCACAGAGAGCTCCACTGTCAGGATGTAGCAGCGACACCCAACAGAAGGTCATATACGTGTGCTTCTGTACCTAGATCTGGATCTATAATCTCCAACGGTTGAGAGAATAGAACATTTCAATAGCCTGGGGCCACTAACTGCAGGGGCGAATGGCCCTTTCTATCCCCATATCCCCCAAGGCCATCCCAATATTGCAGTGCATCATGGGAGATGATAAAAGGACTATGAGTCCTTCATAAAAGCTGAAAATTTCAGAACAGTGTGTTTAGGAAGGCTGGGAAGTCTGTGATCCGTCTCAGAAGCAGTCCATCCACGATTATCCTGAAAAGATACAGAACTGTGGAAGAGAGACGGGCAGAAAATCCCTGACAGATCTATGCTGGGTCTCTAACTGGGCCCTCCTCGGAGCTAAGCAGATGGACTAGAATGCCCTCCATTTACCAGAACAAAAGGAACCAATCACCGCTAGACAACTGGAGGGCAGAGCACAGCTTTGGAGTCTGATCGTGGCTCTTCTCTGAACTGTGGCGACGTGGGACAAGTTACAGCCTCGCTCTTCTCTGAACTGTGGCGACGTGGGACAAGTTACAGCCTCTCTCTGAGCACTGGCTGACACCTCCCTCACCGGGCCGGTGCAGTTAGTGGTCCTACCCTAGGTGCTTGGTGCATTGCCAACAGAGCTGGAGCACAGTAAATGTACTCAAAATGGAACTCAATAAATGTACTATGACCTCAGGCAGCAAAAATCAAGGATTCTGGGAGTGGGGGAATGCTCACTGGGAGCTAGTCTGAGAAGGTCCCATAGAAGAAGTAAGATGACAGGGCTTTGTAACAATAGGGAAGATTCCACTAGACCAGAAGCCATCCCAGGCAGAAAGGCAGGGACAAGTCTTGGATGTGAGAATTCCTAAGCTGCCTGCTGGCCCTCACAGAGGAAAACAATGGCCCCACTGGGGTGAAGAAGGAGACCAGAGCAGTGAATTAAAAGAATAGCAGCATGTCTGCTCTGACCCCTGATATGCTGGGGAGCCGCCCCGGGAAGTTGGGGAGGGTGGAGTCTGGAGTGGACTTTATATTTCCCTGCGTGACGGCCTCTCAGCATCTGTGGCCTACTTGGGGGCACACCTGTCCCTGCCTCCAGGCATGATGACCCCAGATGTCCCACAATTATCACACTCCTTCTCTTCTTGACTTTATTTATTCTCAGTGCTCAGCTCTCTGCTCCCTATCAATTACACAACAACAACAACACACATGCACACACACGCTGAGGAATGGATCCTGGATGCCAGCAGTTCCCACACCTTCTCAAAGGGGAGTTGTGCTTGTGAGTGCTGTGGTGTGATGGCCAGGCAGAAGCAGGCCTCTCCACCTCTGTCCAAACTAGGTGTGGTGCAGAGAACACAGGCCCAGGGGTCAGGAGATCTGACCACTTGACATGATAGTCTTGGTCAGGAATGCACTGGGCTGCAAGTAACAGACAGCCTAAACTCTCATGGCTTAAACAAATGGGGACTTATTTTTCTTGCATAAGAAGTCCGGAGGAGAGCAGTTTCAGGACTAGTGCAGTTACTCTTTCTTTCTGGCGCTGGGATGGGGCGGGTGCTAAACAGATCTCCCCACCACATGCCCACAGAAGCTGTGGAGCAGGGACATAGGCCTGGGGCTTCTGAAATCTGGGCCCCATTCTGGCTCTGGTGCTAACCAGCTGTGCAACTTCAGACAAGTCACTTCACCTCTTTGAGGCTCAGTTTCTCTTGTGTCCTACAGCAGCAAGGGTAGGGCTAGATTATCTTCAGTTTCTTACCTCTCAGGATGACCTTCCTCCTTGACATGAAAGTAGGCACTACCTAGGCGCATACACAACTTGGTACATTTAGTTATGTCTTTTCAGTTTAAGGAGGCTGAGATACAACCTATTTTAATACGAAGATAGGAAACAGGAATATGAAAAAGGACAGAAGAAGGGATTCCAGGAACAACTTCCAGATCCTGTGCTTCCATTCCTTCCAGACCATAGATCCACAGAAGTACATATTTCAGGCTACAGAGGGTCCTTCAGACAGAACAATGTGTTGTTTTTTCTTTTTTCTTTTTTCTCCTCCTCTTCCTCTCCAGTTTTCACGTAACATGTATGCCTTGCCTCCCATTTCCAGCTCCTTATGGTACCATGATATCATTTGACATAAGTGCTATGAAAAGTTCAAAGTGTTTCTTTAATTCTAGCCTTTATGAAAACCAGAAGCATCTTGAGTTAAGTACTGTCAGTTTCACTTCCTACCTCTTGGCATTCACTCACTCATTATTTAATGTGTGGCTTCAGTGAAAAAAGCATCAAGGTGGAAACCTCACCCCCAGCCACTTCTCTGGCCAATGTGGAACGTTCTGAATCATCCAAACCCTTTCTCTCAGCTCCTGCCCAAGGCTGAAACCCTTTTGTGGGTCCTCTGGGTGTTTTCCCAGCTGACCTAGTTGACATTCCTGTCGTCAGGAGTGCCATGCTGTGTCTAAACCTGGCCTGGCCCCTGCCTACCCCTCCAGTCTCACCTCTCATCTCTTGACATTGACCTAAACCCACCATGTTGTTCCTCATCTGTACAGGCCATCCTGCTTAGCATCCCTTTCCACCCATCCTCACCTAGCTAACTCGACTCATGCTTCTAGACTCAGCATAACCACCACTCTTCCAGGAAGCTTCCTTGACCCAACTCCCCAAGTTGGGCTAAGTGTCCCTACAGGGACTCCCACAATTTTGTGCTCACCCACATTTCACTTGAACTGTGTGAAACACATGTGTAACTAACAAGAATTCAACCATCTCTGCTTGGCCAAAGAGGGAGAAAGAGAAGGGCATTTTAAACAGGGCTGTCCTTAGCCCAGTGAACACTTTCCTGACAGGGAGAGATGAAAGCCCTGACTGCATCTTAGCCCTCGCATGTTCTTACGCTGTGAGCATCTGTCCTCTCTGGGAATGATTCTGGTGTTTAAAGACGTATATGTCTCACGGAGCAGGAAATGTCCCAGACATAGCAAGAGGAGTCACATCCTGGGGGACCAAAGGAGAAAACATTAAAAATAGAAAAAGAAAAGCAAGACATACCCACTACAAGGGCTTATCTATTATGGAAGTTTTAGGATATGGGTTCAAATCCCAGCTTTGCGGCTAACCAACTTGGGTACTTTGGTCAAGTCACTGTAACCTGTTTAGACTTGGGATCACAAGGTTTGTCTGCCCATCTTGTAGGGTTACTCTGAGGCTTAAATGAGGTAACAAATGTAATGAACCCACAAGGTAGACTCTCAGTAACAGTTCATGTTACTCCAGCCCATTCCGCTCTTCCTCCTCAGAACCCTGCACCAAAGCATTCCATCCAACGCTGGCCAGGCTCTAGGCAGGTCCACGGGAAACATTCAGAGGCTCGAGAGCAAGGAAGGCTTCTAGGGGAGGTTCCATTTCCAGCGTCCCAGTCTGCAAGCGTCCACCGAGCTCCGCCCCAAGGTGGAGCATCCGTCCACTGAGCGTCCGACCCGGGGATGAGGAGTCTGGTTATAAATCCCCTACAAGCATTTAGGCGGTGGTCCCAGGAGGCTTCTAGGGCTCCCCGCCCCCTTCTAGCACTCTTCCTTCCCAAAGGCTTTTAGCTGGGTCCGGGTCCCTCTCCCTCCTGACCGCGATCTTCTTGAGGGCAGGACGCGTCTGCCGCCTTCGGGATGCTGAGCCCAGCCCTGCCCGGAGGCAGGAAGGGTGATTTGAGTCCTCGGCTCCCGGGTCACCGTTTACGATGCAGGAACTCGGCTCCTCCCCACAGCTCCGGCCCTATAGTTACTGTCATATCTCGATTTGGGGCAGCGCGGTCCCAGCTTTTGAGGGACGCTACCTCAGCTTTCGCATACAGCAGGCGCTCGATCAACACTATAAGTATCAATCCAGCAGTTAAGCTCAGGCCGCCGCCCAGGGCCTTTTGCCGGCTCTTTCGCGGGTGCCGCGTGCTCTGGACGCTAGGAACCCGCTGCCCCCGCTGCCCGCCGGGACCCGCCAGCCCTGCCCAGCCTTGGGTGCCGCCCCCTCGGCCCCAGACCAGGCCGAGTCGCCCCTAGCAACAGCAGCCGGGCCAGCTTCCTCGGGCCGCGCTGATTGGCCGGACTCCGGGAGGTGGCGGTGCCGTCACTTCCGGCATCCGGAGGCAGCAAAGGAAGCCGAGGGGCGGCCATCTTGGGTCCGTGAGGCTCGGAGGTGCCGGGGGCGGCGGTGTCGGCGGCCACCGGGCGGAGGCTGAGGCGGAAAGCGAGCCGGAGGGAGAAGAACAGCCGGGTGCAGGCGCCGCCTCCGCAGCCCCCTCCATGGTCGGCGCCCGCAGCCCGCGGGGACCTGTCTTGCACTTCACCTCCTCCACATCCTCCTCTTCTTCAGGGGCCGCCGGCGGCGCTGTGTGGAGGCTCCGGCGCTGAAATCCGCGGCGCGACGGGCGGGGGCGGAGGAGGAGGCGAGGGGGTCCGGGCTCGCGGGGCGCCCGGAGGCCCGGGGACGCCAGTGGGCCGACCCGCAGCCCGCCGCCGCCGGCCCGGCCCCGCCACCGCCGCCCGCGGGGCTCCTCGGCGCGGCCGCCGGGGCCGGGGGAGCATGAGCCCCGCGACCCGCCGGGGGACGGCCCGGGCCCGGCCCGGGATCTAGACGGCCGTGGGGGAGGGGAGCCGCCCTGCCGCGGCGCCGCTCCGGAACCGCCGGGCCCTCGACGCCGCTTCTCCGGCCCCCGGGGCCGCGCTGTTTTGTTTCACCCTCGCGTTGTGCAGAAGTGAAGTGAAGTAAAATGTCCACTAGGACCCCGCTGCCGACGGTGAATGAACGGGACACTGAGAACGTGAGTAACCTAGGCGACTGCCCCGGACCGGGTCTGCGCGCGCCGTCCCCGGGAGCGCGGCCGCAGCCCTCGCCTCGCCTCGCCGCCGGCGGGTCCCCAGGCCGCGGCGCTCTGGGCCCGGTGGACGGCCCTGGGCCCCGGGAGGCGGCCTCGGCGGCCCGTTTCCCGAGCGCGCGGGCCGGGGAAGTGCATCCGCGATTACGCCGGGGGCTCGCTTCGTAGCGAAGCCTGAGGGCTGCAGCGTGGCCGGCCGGTGTCCTGAGAGGCCGGTGGCCGCGCGGTGGGCTCTCCGAGCGTGTGTCGGGTCCCCGCAGCGTACAGGGCTTATTTCCACTGAACTCGCCTTTTAAATTAGGTAGGCAGCTTCGAGAGGCTGTCGGGTTAAAAACGCGTTCGTGGTGTTGATTAAACGCAATTGATTGGATCGAGTGGACTGTCCGTTATGCCTCGTTCTTTAAGTTGTCTCGAACTAAATTTAGTGACAGTCACTAAAACTAGGTGTGCACTGAGGACCCTTCTCGGCCCCCTTCGACGCAACTCCGAAGCTATTCAGAAGTTCTTGGAGAGAGCTAAGACTTTGTCGAGGAGTAGCCTCGTTTCCATACGAATCTGTTGTGTAGGAGCTGGTTAAGCACATTTCAGAGGAGGAGGTGTAGTCAAGCAGCCCTGCCACGCACTGCCTAGCGGAGGGCCACCCACTCTGGGCTTAGCTTTCCTCCTTCCCCAAAAGAAGTTGGCTTAGATGAGCTCTTAGGTCCATTCTGGCACTCACAGTCTATGATTCTGTAAAAGGAACCTTTGATTTTGTTCACGTAAACCTTTTCAGAAGGCCAGGAACAGCAAGCAGTTTTAGGGCCTGACAACTTGTAGTAGAAATTCCATTGGAGAAATGTTGACTCTGTCCAAGTGCATTCTGAACTCTTCTCTAGCACTGGCTTCAGGGCTGTTCCAAGCTACCTGGGAGTTATCTTCTGTTAACAGCAAAAATATCTAAAAAATAACTCGTAAAGAAACTTCACTGGCCTTTTATTATAAGTGTTATGAGGTAATTCCTGGCAAGAAAATGCTATCACTTAGGAAAAGCTTCCTGGCTCTGCCTGTTTTCATGCTTTCAGTAACGTCCTGAGACCTTGTGGCCTAGTGGTATCAAATGCCTTCATTTTAATCTTCAAAATGCCACTTGTTTGCTGGATAGCTGTCAGGTGATTTAATCTGTTTGTGTAAACCTTGGTCTAAAGTATCCCTTCAGTATATTAAGGTGTGGTATTTAATGCTCTTTAACCTGGTAAATAAGTAGTACAGTGGTGTATGTTCCTTCACCTGAGATGGATTAGAAAGTTGCATAAAAAGTAGTAGAAAATCTACACTAGGTGAGTCAGTGAACTCATTTTCTCATAGACCCTTTGAAGAACCTAATTCTTCATCATTTTGTTGTTCTTCGACTACCCTGTAGGGCGGAGCAAGCAAAAAAGTGAGTTGATTAGCTTTGATCACTGACTTCCATTGCAAAATCTTACATTGAACCAGAGCAGGAGCCCATACTTACTGAATAAACTGAAGCCAGAAACAATCATAGCAGGTTTGTGATAATGAAGGATTTACACCAAATGGGTCTTTACCTTGTTCTCTGTTGAATTTGTTGAATTATGGTGTAGTCTTTCTGTGTCGTTAGGAATTACTAACTTTAAAAACAATGTAGGGCATGGAGTATGCCTTTATTCTCATGGAATGTATTTAAAATGGAATTTTTGACAGCGCTAAAATAGAGGTTTGTAGCACATCATTGCATTAATTCACCATGCCCTGTTTTTAACTCCGGTATTGACATGTTTTGGAAGTAGTTGTGTATCTTTTACAGTGTGGTGCCCTTGTGCCAGTGTTACACGTCTGGCATATACCATATTATTTACCTACCACTACTGAACTGCTAAGTGTTAGACCTCCTGCCAATCGAGTGATGAGGGTTCAAGAATGAATGGGAGTTCTCAGTCTGTTGGGCAGCTCTTTTGTTAAAGTTGGGTGTATTGAGATAGAACATTCACTCTTTTTAAGTGTACAGTTTGGTGAGTTTTGACAAATGTGTAATCACGGAATCACTATCACGGTCAAGTTAGAGGACGTTTCCATTGCCTAAGAAGGTCCCTTGTGTCTCTTTACAGTCAATTCCCTCTCCCTTCCCCCAGCCCCTGGCAACTACTGATCTGTTATCTGTCTCTGTAGTTTTACCTTTTCTAGAACGTTATTTAAATGGAGTCAAAGAGCATATAATCTTGTGTGTAGCATCTTTCACTTGGCATAATGCTTTTGAGATTTATTCATGTTTGTGTGTGTATCAATAGTTCATTCCTTTTTATTGCTGAGTAGTAAGTAGTTCATTGTTTGGATGTACCAGTTTTTTTAATCCATTCACCAGTTGATGGACATTTTGGCTGATATGACAAATAGCTTTGTCTTTATATTTTGTAAAAAGACTCTCCATTTTGCTTACCCTAGGAATCTTATTTAAATTTTAAGTAAATATAATTGTGGTAAGAATTTTGCTTATAGATCAGGAATAATAAAAGGCAGATAATTTGCAAGAAGAATATTATCTTCATGCTAGTACACTGCTCTCTTTTCATTTGTTTGATTTCCAGATGTGAGTATTCACCTTTAGCTGATAGGTATATAAAAAGATAAACTGTTATCAAATCATTTTAAAACTCAAAAGGACTAGTCAAACAGTCAGACCTAATGAGGATGTTGAGGCTCAGAGAGGTGACAGGAGCTGCTTGTGACTATTCACTGTTTAGCAGCAGAGCCTGTACTGGACCTCAGGTCTCCATCTCAATTCTCTCTGCTCTTTTGTGTAGCAGGCTGTTTCTCAAAAGCTATGTACTAATTATTCAACCAGGGAGATGTAGTTGTACCAATACACAGAGTATAATTAAAATTAGACTTTTAAAAATTTTTTGCTATGGAAAATTTCAAACAAGTAAAGAGAATTTAATAAGTATTTATCAATGGTTCTCAACTGGGGACAATTTTGCTGCCACCCCCCCACCCAAGTGGACATTTGACAATGTCTGGAGACCCTGTTGGTTGTCACAACTGAAGAGCGTTGCTACTGACCAGAAATGCAACTAAACATTTTACAGTACATAGGACAGTGCCCCCTGGCCCCTCAACAAAGAAATATTTGGCCCAAAATGTCAAGAGTGCCAGGGTTGGGAAACCCTGGTATATAGTTAGCCCCCCCATGTACTCAACAGCTCAATGACCAGACTTCTTTTATTTGTTCTCTCCCCAAGAAGCAAGCTCAATACATCATATCATTTCATCTCCAAAGGTTTTAGAAGAGATAAAGCTTCTTTAAAAAATGTAACCTGGGGCTTCCCTGGTGGCGCAGTGGTTGGGAGTCTGCCTGCCAATGCGGGGGACACGGGTTCGGGCCCTGGTCTGGGAGGATCCCGCGTGCCGTAGAGTGGCTGGGCCCGTGAGCCACAGTTGCTGAGCCTGCGCGTCTGGAGCTTGTGCTCCGCGACGGGAGGGGCCGCGATGGTGGGGGGCCCGCGCACTGTGATGAAGAGTGGCCCCCGCTTCCCGCAACTGGAGAGGGCCCACGCGCAGAGGCGGAGGCCCAACGCAGCCATGGATAAATAAATAAATAAATAAAAATTGTATAACTTAAAAAAAAAAAAAATGTAACCTTAGTCCCTTTATCATAATTTTTTAATATCAAATATCCAGTCAGTGCTTGTTTCCTGTTGTCTTTTTTTAAAAAACACTTTGTTCAAATTAGAATAAATGTTGTTTCCATGTATTATAGATGGCTAATATGTGAAATAAGATGCTTTTTTAAATTTATTTTTTAAATCCTTCACAGATGAGTCTTTTTTTAAAAAAAAATTTATTTATTTAGTTGCACTGGGTCTTAGTTGTGGCTTGCGGGGTCCTTAGTTGTGGCATGCGAACTCTTAGTTGCAGCATGCATGTGGGATCTAGTTCCCTGACCAGGGATTGAACCCGGGCATTGGGAGTGCGGAGCCTTAGCCAGTGGACCACCAGAGAAGTCCCCAAGATGCTTTTTTTTTTTTTTTTTTTTTTTTTGGCTGAGTTGGGTCTTAGCTGTGGCATGCGAGATCTTTCCTTGAGGTGCGCGGGCTCTTCGTTGTGGTGGGCGGGCTTCTTTGTAGTTGTGGCGTGCGGGTTTTCTCTTCTCTAGTTTTGGTGCTTGGGCTCCAGAGCGCGTGGGCTCTGTAGTTTGCGGCACGCGGGCTCTCTCGTTGAGGCGTGCGAACTCAGTAGTTGTGGTGCGGAGCCCAGCTGCCCCGCCGCATGTGGGATCCTAGTTTCCCAACCAGGGATCAGACCGGCATCCCCTGCATTGCAAGGCGGATTATCTACCACTGGACCATCAGGGAAGTCCCCCAAGATGCTTTTTTTTAAAGGCAACAAAAAAGTTTGCATTTTAGTTTATGTTCTACAGTTGACTTGTATAGAGGTCATGGACAAATCCTGTTTGTGTACTGGTAAAATTAGAAATGTATTTTTCACTTACATTTCAAAGCATATGACACTTTGTAAGTAAGCCTGGGTTATTTGCCAAAAGTACCAGAGGTCCTGGAGGGCTTTGCCAATTTAACAGCTCCTGGTGTGTGTGCACACCATGTACTTACTTATTATTAGTTAATGCAGACAGTCATCAGAATTCCTTATCTCTGTGAAATAAATAAACTGATGGTGTTATTGTCTAGCCAGCTGTTGGTTGTATGAGACTGTTAACCTGTTAAGATCTGAGTGCCTGCTATGTGTATGACACTGTGCTAGGCGCCGTAGAGGATACCTAGGAACCCTATCACTCCCCTGCCTTAGGACTTCCCAGTCCCTGCAGAACAAAGCACCCTGAGCTCTGTGAAACTAGTCTGTAAACTCTCAAACTGGAACAAACAACACAATCACCTGGAGGGCTTATGAAAGCACTGATTGCTGGGCCTCACCCCCAGACCTTGATTCTACCTTCGGGGCCCTAGAGTTTACATTTCTAGCAAGTTACCAGGTGATGTTGATGCTGCAGGTCCAGGAACCACACTTTAAAGAATTGCTACCTTAGTATTCAGTGAAGACTTGCTGACTAAACAGTGTTCCTTTAGATTGTATTGTGACTAAAGAAAAGAGATTTCAGTGGTTTCAATAACATTTTCAGTTTCCTTGAGTTTTTTTTTTTTTTTTTTTTGTGACTGCGCTGGGTCTTCCTTGCTGCGCGCAGGCTTTCTCTAGTTGCGGCAAGCAGGGGCTACTCTTCGTTGTGGTGCGCGGGCTTCTCATTGCAGTGGCTTCTCTTGTTGCGGAGCATGGGCTCTAGATGCACGGGCTTCAGTAGCTGGGGCTTGTGGGCTCAGTAGTTGTGGCTCGTGGGCTCTAGAGCACAGGCTCAGTAGTTGTGGCACACAGGCTTAGTTGCTCTGCGGCATGTGGGATCTTCCTCTACCAGGGCTTCAACCCGTGTCCCCTGCGTTGGCAGGCGGATTCTTAACCACTGAGCCACCAGGGAAGTCCCAATAGTCCCTGTTATTTTTAATTTCAGAGAGGATTGTTTTGGATTCTAAAACGTAGCCAATTTTTTTTTTCGTCTGTGCCGGGTCTTAGTTGCGGCACGCGGGATCTTTTAGTTGCGACATGTGGGATCTAGTTCCCTGACCAGGGATTGAACCCGAGCCCCCTGCGTTGGGAGCACGGAGTCTTAGCCACTGGACCACCAGGGAAGTCCCCATAGTCAAATTTTATCCCTGGAATTTGTTTCCAAGCTGGAAGTAAGAGTCAGGGAGTACAGCCCCTTCTGATCACCATTGGGAGGACTAAAGCAGAAATTCACTTGTCTCACATCCATTTTGAACTTTCAGAATGAACAAGGAGAAAACAAATCTCTTCCTTGGGAATCTCCCAGCTTTAATGTTGTTTTATGTAGGAATTTAAAGAATGTGCTTGGAGTTGGTCTGCAAGTAGTAATAAGGGGTTTGTGCTGACCCACATGGCACCTGCCTGAACAGTAATTGAGAGGGCAGAAGTCGGCACTGGAAGAAAATGACTTTTTGGGGGGAGTCCAACTTTCAAGCTAGAGTTTTTAGCACTGCACTTTAGTCACCTGAGCTGCTTGGCCATGGTTAGTCTTATACAGTCTTATGCAGACTAGATAAGGCATTGTTTCTGTGGGTTACCTGGGATCTTGGTGTTCAGAGTTGAAGCTTGAATAAAGCTTGAGATGTTTTGTTTGTATTTCTTGCTAATAGTTAGGTGTTGCTTGGGGGTGGAGTTGAAATATTGTGGGGTTTGTATTATGGACATTTTACATGGAAATCTGTATTGGAAGAATTTAACATGAAGTTCAAGTAAGCTGAACCAAAGGTTTTATTCCAGAATTTTATATAACCCCATTCTTTCTGTAGTCAGTACCTTTATGACGTCACTGAGTACAGTAGCAGTCTAGAATGAGGGTCTTGGAGAGGAGCAGACCTAGAACCATTTCCTAGCACAGCCTTTTGCCCTTAGCCTTGCCAGAAGAATTCTGGCATTATTCTTTGTCCAGAAGAATAATTTAAGCTGGGCAAGCAGCTTTTGTTGTTCAAGGCACTTGAGCTATTTTTGATGGCATTCTATTCACATACTGTCTCCACCTCTTTCCTTGTCTTCCTTCCCTTGTGTAGCCCTTGCCTACCTTAGGCCTGCCTTGGTATTTTTTTTTTTTTTTTTTTTTTTTGCCTTGGTATTTATAGGCACATGTTAGCTTTACTAGTGGAATGGATTAAAGGAACTTACATTTTCTTTTCTTAAAAGAAGGTTGCCTTCTAGACATTAAGGATATTCAATGATGAAGAACCTTCTACATACCATGGTAAGGTATTCTAGTTGCTTTTTCCATTTCTGTTAATTTAGGTCAGGTGCTTAACATTTATATCCTGCTTATTGTATAGTTGTCCTACTTATTACTGCTGTGGAACTAGCCAGTCCACAACTTAGTAGTGTAAAACAACAAGTGTTTCATTATACTCACAGATTTTGTGTGAGGAATTCAGACGGGAATGGTTTATGGCTGGGACTTCAGTTTGGGGGAATAACGAAAGGCTGGGGGATTTGAATAGCTGGGCTGGAAGATCCACATCCTAAGACCGCTTCTTCACTCACATATCTGGCACCTTGGCAGGTATTGTTAAAAGGCTGGGCTCGGCTGGGACTTGGCAGAGTGGCTACATGGGCCTCTCCAGCGTGGAGACTCCAGTGTGATCAGACACGTGAGGTGGCCCGGTGTTCCAGCAGACAGGACAGAAGCTGCTTGCCTTTTATGACCTAGCCTCAGAAGTCACATAGTATCACTTCTGCCATTTATTCTTAAAATGTTAGAGCAGTCATGGGCACCCAGATTCAAGTGGAAGGGACATAGACCTTTCCTTGTAATGGGAGGTATGTCAAAGACTTTGGGCTCATGTTTTCCAACCAGTATAATAGTAACTCTTTGGGTTTATAATCTGACCTAGCATTTTTTGTGTGACCTTGGACAAGTTATTTAACTTCTTCATGCCCCAGTTACCTCATCTATAAAGTGGGATTGGTAGTAGTAATGACCTCATAGGGCTGTTATAAGAATAAGGCCTTACATGCTGTGGCCTCCCTTACCTCTTTGTCCTCATCTCCTACCTCTCCGCACCCACTACATTCATAGACCCAGGTGTCTTCTTGCTGTTCTTTGAACACACCAGGGACACTCCAACCTCAGTGCCTTGACATTGGCTCTTCTCTTTGAACACTTTTCTTCCAGATATCCACATGGCTGTCTCACCTTCTACTCTTTTCAAATATCAGCTCAGTGAGTCTTACTCTGACCATCTGTGGCCCTCCCAGCCTCCCTAATCCTGATCTAGTTTTATTTTTACATTGCATTGTTACCTTTAACATATTATATAATTTACGTATTTCTTATGTTTATTGTATTTTGTCAGTTTCCTCTGGTATACTGAAAGCTTCCTGAGAGCAGGAATATTTGTTTTGTTTATTGATACTATTTCAAATACCTAGAACATGCTGGTCATTTATTACAGGTGAAGAGTAAATAAATATTGGTCGAATTAGTGATTAAATGAGACAATATGTGTAAAGCATTTAGAATGGTGCCTGACTCATAATAAGTAATAGATAAATGTTAGCCATCATTAGTGGTTTGTTTACTGGTCTTTTCATCTCTCATCTCTATGTTGTCATTTCTGTCATCTCTCGTGTCCTGTATCTTCAGCCTCTTCCCTCTGTAGTTCCAATGAATTCATCTTCTTTCTCCTTTCTTAAAACCTCAGATAGCTTTCTTAAAGGGAGGCTTGATGGAAAGAGTCTGGGCTTGGAAGTGAGAGATAAAGTGGGAGCCTAGGACTGTGGTTGAGGGAGAGATTCTGAAGACACTTCTGAGGAATAGTTGACCAGATGAGGAGCCAAAAAGTAAGATTGACAAAACATAAGACAAATTGGGATTTGGAGTTACAGGCTTGCATTTGAAACCGGTCTTCAAATACAAGTCACTTAACTATGGGCAAGTTAATTACTTGTCTATGCTTCATTTAAAAAATTTTAATAAATAAAAACTTTAATTGATATAATCGACATATAACATTGTATTAGTTTCAGGTGTGCAACATAATGATTTGATATTTGTATATTTTGTGAAATGATCACCGCAATAAGTCTAGTTAACAGTTAACATCCATTACCACATATAATTACAGGCTTTTTTTTTTCTGTTCATGAGAATTTAAAAATCTACTCTCTTAGCAACTTTCAAATTTATAATACAGTATTAACTATGGTCCCCATGCTGTATATTACATCTTTTTTATTTAACAAAAGAGAATAACACCATCTATTCAGGGTTGTTGTGATTGAAGAAACTAACACGTATAAAGTGCTTGGCCCAGTCTACTCCATATAATGGGGGTTCTTCAAATGTTAATTCCCTCTTGAGATAGCTTTTGTAGTGTTATTCTAGAAAACTGAATAATCTAAAGTCTTTGATTTAGTATTCAAAGTTCTTGACCCACTTCTCTAGCTTTTTTTTTTTTTTTTTAACTGTTCACCTATATAAACTTAACATTACAGCCAAACAATTCTCCTTGGCTGTCTATTCATCTAGCAGTTTCACAGTTGCTGGTTGCCAGGTCCTGTGTACTAAGAATACAGAGATGAGATAATTCTTACCCTCAAGGAGCTCATTGTCAAGTACTTTAGTGTAGGAATTAACTAGGCTAAGCAAGGGGATGCAAGACAGAGAAGTACCAGCCTAGTCAAGAACATAAAGATAAGAAATTGCCAGCAATCATGATGTCAAGGAACTAAAGCCATTTTTTTTTTTTTTTCAGTGTTAGAGTTGTGAGAGATGAAACTGGCTAGACTTGCAGGTTAAGGGAGGTTCCCACCCCCCCCAATCCCCCAAGCTTTTTAAGCTTTCCTTGTGCTGGTGCCTGGCTTGAAATGGCCTTCATCTTTCATTAGAACTCTACTACTTGTCCCATCGAAGACTCCATCCCTTTTTTTCCTTCATCTCACCCAAATGTGATCATACCCTCTGAGTGCTTAGAGCTGCATTGTCCAGCACATGTGGCTACTGAGCACTTGAAATGTGGCTAGTCTGAATTAAGATGTCCTGTGAGTATAAAATATATACTAGATTTCAAAGACAGTATGAAAAAAAGAATGTAAATCTTACTCTTTTTATATTATGTGTTGAAACATTTGGGAATATATTGGGTTAAATAAACTTATTAAAATTAACCTATTTTCATGTTTTTTTAAAGGTTTATGTTATTTTTAATTTTATTTTTGGCTGTGTTGGGTCTTCGTTGCTGCGCGCGGGCTTTTCTCTAGCTGTGGCGAGCAGGGGCTACTCTTCGTTGCGGTGCACTGGCTTCTTACTGCAGTGGCTTCTCTTGTTGCAGAGCATGGGCTCTAGGCGCGCCGGCTTCAGTAGTTGTGGCACATGGGCTCAGTAGTTGTGGCTCGCAGGCTCTAGAGCGCAGGCTCAGTAGTTGTGGCACACAAGCTTAGTTGCTCCGCGGCATGTGGGATCTTCCCGGACCAGGGCTCGAACCCGTGTCCCCTGCATTGGCAGGCGGATTCTTAACCACTGCACCACCAGGGAAGCCCTTTTTATGTTTTTTTTAATGTTGCTACTAGAAAATTGAAAATTTCATGCATAGCTCACAAATCTATTGGATGGAGCTTGGAGTATTCACTCTCTGATTTTCTCATGGGGAGGAGATTGCCCCTTGTTTCAGTTACTGTTCCCCGTGATAGATCCCCAGCTAGATTATGAGTGTTAAAAGTTTGACACCATACTTTTCTATTTCTTTTATCCCCTTATAGTGCCTGCTACTTAGTAAGTGCTTAGCATATAATTAACTGGTCAAAAGCTACCAAGTCAAAGTTTTCTTTAGCCACAATTTATTTGTGCCTTATTCTTCTGAGGATTGGTCAAGTAAATTATTTTTCAGTTTATTTCATTATTATGATAGCTCACTTGCTATGCCAATAATAAGTGTTTTATTACAAGTGAAACCAATTTGAATTTATGCATATGAACAATAATAGTTCCCCTTCCCTATTATTCATATTTTTGGAAACATTTTCATAGACTCAGCTGCAAAAGTCGTATCTTTGATCTGAACAGTGTGAGGCTGTTCTCTTGCTTATTTATTCCTGTTAATTCCTATATGTCATTTTCCTTATCCTTCCAACAGGTTACTGTTCTAACATTTTAATATATTGTCATGCGTGTACATGTATGTGTTCTTAGAACTGTATGTTTCATACTTTGTGTAAATATTGCATAGTCTCATCTATGCATCGAATCTGTTGCTTCTAACTGCTGCATAGCACTCTGTGGTATGAGTCTACCACATTTTACCTACTTGCTGAGGTAGACTACTTGCCGCCTAACCCCCCCCCCCATGCAGTGCAGCAATGAATATCTTCATACATGTCCCCTTGTGGAGCTGTGTAAGAATTTCTTGGGGATGTGTAGCTAGGAGTGGACCTCCTGGGTCACAGGAAATGTCAGATAGTGCCAGGTTGCTCTTCTGGATGGCTCTGTCAGCCCACACTCCCGCCAGTAGTGCACAGGGGTTTTTGTCTCCTTGGTTCCTCCAACATTTAGAATTCTCCAGCTTTCTAATTTTTTTTGCCAGCCTACTAAAGTAGTTTAATGTGCTACTTCATTATTAACTTACGTTTCTCTATGGTTTTTAGTATGTCTATATATTCCTTGGCTCTGGGGGCCTTCTGTAAATTGCTGCTTTTCCTTTGTCCCCTTTTCTATTTGGTGGTTGTTTTTTTCTTGTAGATTCTTAGGTGTTCCTTGATTTTCTAGATATTAATCTGATGTAGGTTTTAGACATTGCATGTATCTTCTGTCATCTTTCTATAAGACCCTTATTGGACAGAAATTCTTAATTTTGGTGTAACCAGCGTTTGCCTTATGTTTGTGATTTTGAAGTTTTGCTTAAATGCCTGGCTCACAAGGATATATTCTCTCACATTTCACATTAACCTTTTATCATTTTACCTTTCACATGTAGGTTTTTTAATCCCTCTAGATTAAAAGGGAGCCTGCCTTTTGTGTATGGACTTAGGTAGGGATCTAGTTTTATTTTCCTCTATAGACTGATACAGTGAACCAGTTTTCCTACTGCTATCCACTCAATGGTCCATCCTTTCCCCATTGGTTTATAGGACTACTTTCATTGTATCTTATGTTCCCATACATTCATGTCTTTTAGCTTTGTATTTTGCTGCATTGGTCTGTTTTTCTGTTGTGCCGATACCCTACAGGTTTTCTTTTCTTTAAAAATTTCCGTGGCTTTGTAATATATGTAATCTACGTACCTTTATATGTATCTGTCTATTGAACTTTTTGTTTTAAAATAGTTTTAGACTTAAAATCGCAGGATTAGTACAGAGTTCATGTATACTTTTCACTCAGGTTCTCCTGATGTTAACACTTAGATAACCATGGTGCAGTTATGAAAACCAGAAAGTTAACATTGGTCTGATACCGTTAATGATGACTGCAGAACTAATTTGAATTGTCACCAGTTTTTCTCCAGGGTTCTTTTTCTGTTCTAAGTTCCAATCAAAGATCCCACAATTTAAGTTTGTCTGATGTTTTCTCAAAATTCGATTAAGGTTATATATTTTTGGCAAGAATGCCACAGAAAAGATGTTGTGTCCCTCTCAGTGCATGCTTTTAGAGGGTGCAATGAAAGAGATACGTCTTGTTACTGGTTTTAACCTTGATCACTTTTCATTTCTGAACTTTTTTTTTTTTTAAACTTCTTTTTCAAGGCTGACCTGGCAGCCGTGAAATATTCGTCCATGTACACTTTAGAGTAAGTTTAAGATTACTCGTAAATTACTGGCTGGAAATTTTAATTGATATTGCATTGAACTTATTGATTAATTTGGGTAGATTGTATAATATTGTCTAAGAGTGTAGAATTCCCATTTATTCAGAGTATCTTTTATGTCTTTTATTAACAATTTAAAGCTTTCTCCAGAGAGCTCTTATATATTCTTAATTAAGTTACTTTCTACCTACTTTCTAGTTTTTATTGCTATTATAAATACTTATTTTTAGTTAAATTTTGTGGTACGTTACTACTGGTGTAGAGAACTGTGGTTATAGGTTGATCTTGCACCTTGCCAAGCTCTCTCTTGAGTTCTAGTGGTATTTCCAATTCTTTTGGTTTGCAGTTAGATCATATCATCTACAGATAACGACACTTTTTCCTCTCCGAGTTTTTTGGTTTTTTTTTAAAATTTATCTGTCTTATTTATTTATTTTTGGCTGCATTGGGTCTTCATTGCTGTGCGCGGGCTTTCTCTAGTTGCGGCGAGTGAGGGCTACTCTTTGTTGCGGTGCACGGGCTTCTCACTGCAGTGGCTTCTCTTGTTGCGGAGCACAGGTTCTAGGCGCGTAGCCTTCAATAGTTGCGGTGTGTGGGCTCAGTAGTTGTGGCTCGTGAGCTCTAGAGCACAGGGTCAGTAGTTGTGGCGCATGGACTTCACTGCTCCGTGGCATGTGGGATCTTCCTGGACCAGGGGTAGAACCCGTGTCCCTTGCATTGGCAGGCGGATTCTTGACCACTGCGCCACCAGGGAAGTCCTATGTGGTATATATATATACCACATCTTCTTTATCCATTCCTCTGTCAATGGACATTTAGGTTGCTTCCACGTCCTGGCTATTGTAAACAGCTCTGCAGTGAACATTGGGGTACAGGAATCTTTCCCAATTGTGGTTTTCTCTGGATATATGCACAGGATTAGGATTGCTGGATCATATAGTAGCTCTGTTTTTAGTTTTCTAGGGAACCTCCATACTGTTCTCCATAGTGGCTGTACCAATTTACATTCCCACCAACAGTGCAAGAGGGTTCCCTTTTCTCCACACCCTCTCCAGCATTTATTGTTTGTAGATTTTTTGATGATACCCGTTCTGACCGGTGTGAGGTGATACCTTTTTGTAGTTCTATTGCTCTTATATAGACACATTTTTTTTTAACATCTTTTTTGGAGTATAATTGCTTTACAGTGGTGTGTTAGTTTCTGTTTTATTTATATATATATATATATATATATATATATACACACACATTTATATATATATACACACACACACACAAATATATAGACACATTTTTAAAGAAGAACTAATATATATAACATAAAATGGAGTGCATTCCCCATTCACTTTTCTTACTGCCTCTTACATTAGTATTGATATGGCCCCTGTAACAGTTTAGTAGTGCTTTGGTTGAAAGTAACTAAACCTTATATGATGGCTTAACCAAATAAAGGTTTATTTTTCTCACAAAAGAAGTCTGGACAGCTTCTAGCTTTGGTTCAGCAGTTCAGTAATATTGGAGCTGGTGGTTTTTAAAAATATTTTTGTCTTTTCTCTCACATTTGAGACCTTAACGGCTGCAGGGTAACTTACATAGCTCTAGTTGTTACGGTTGCATTCAATGGAGGAGAAGGGAGGAAGGGGCTGTGCTAGTGTACCTGTCTCCCTTTATGAGAAACAAAAAGTTTTCCGAGGACCCCCCAGTAGACTTTCCCTAATGAGAACTGACCAGAACTAAGCCATATGCTACCTCCAGCTACAGGGAAGTTTGGGAAGACAGGAATTTCACTGGCCATATTGCCTCCCCAAATACACATCTGGCTTCTCTTAGAAATGAAGAAGGGAGGAATGGATATTGAGTAGATACCTACAGTATTTGCTCCATTCCTTAATATTACCTGGCAACTTAAATGTATTGCATTAAACGGAAGTTTTAGTTTGAAAATGAACACTTTATGGATTTGTTAACAGTGTTCTCTCTTTGACTTGATTCTGCCTAATTTTTAGTAGCACTGCCCATATTCTAGTTTTCATGGTGGATAAAGTGGTTCAGCTCAATTCCTTGAGGAGAAGGAGAAGGATCAAGACTCATTTAATCTTTTTTTCTTTTTTTTTTTGGCTGCGTTGGGTCTTTGTTGTTGTGCGCAGGCTTTCTCTAGTTGCGGCAAGCAGGGGCTACTCTTTGTTGCAGTGCACAGCCTTCTCATTGCGGTGGCTTCTCTTGTTACGGAGCATGGGCTCTAGGCGCGCCGGCTTCAGTAGTTGTGGCACACGGGCTTAGTTGCTCCGCGGCATGTGGGATATTCCTGGACCAGGGCTCAAACCTGTGTCCCCTGCATTGTCAGGTGGATTTTTAACCACTGCGCCACCAGGGAAGTCCCTGGACTCCTTTAATCTTTGAGATTAAATTAAACAGCTCTGAGTGCCTGTTGTGTGTTTAGTGCTGCCACAAAAAGTGGCTACTATTATGTAACTTTTTATTTTTTTGGTCCTCAGGTTGTTTATTGTCACCTTAGGGAAAAAAAAAATTCATGCATGAAGTAATCGGCTAATAGTACAAGAATTCAAAATTATTTTTTAGAATACTAGGAAATTTTTTCTTCTTTAGGGCCACTGATGGATGCATGGGAAAAATAAAATGAAGGCCAAGAAAACGCAATTTAATTTGCTTCTGTTTGAGAGAATTTTTTAGTTAAACACATTAGATTTTAAAATTTCAGGACTTTATGTATCAAACTAAATATACTAAATTCAATAACTGTTGGAATTTAACAAACATCAGATATTTCAATCTGTTATATGAGTTTACACTCTTACGAGGAAGTACGGGTTTCTTTTGGGTTTGTATTATGATTATTTGCATAAGCGTGTATTAGGTTAAGCTAGGTTATGCTGTGGTAACATACGTGACCAAAATCTTAGTGTCTTAACACAGTTTAAAAAAACTGTCAACTTCATTGACTCCATGAAGAGTGATCTCCATTTCCAGGCCATTTGGTCCTGTGACCCTCCATCTTTGGACAGTGCTCTGGGTTCAGGAGAGACCACAGGGCTGGAGTCAAGCACTGGCAATAAATGCTTCAGCATGGAAATTACATGTCACTTTCACTCATATCTCATTGGCCAATCTTAGGCACTTGGCTATTGGGAACCTCAAGTGAGGGGAGTGAGTTTCTCTGCGAAGTCAGTGTATTGTGGTGGATAATTGTCTACAACAAAGTAGCCAAATAGAGATAGATACAAGCAGAGTACATCCAGAGCCCAAAGGAAAAGAAATTCTGATGGGGTGCAGGGAGAGTCATGGAAGGCTTCATAAAGATGGTGACAAATGACTCAAACATAAGGGAATGAGTAGGATTTTCTTAGGTTTGAAGGGAAGAAAGGGCGCTCAAACTGAGGGAGGATCATGCTAAAGAATAGTGGATGATGTAGCGGGAGAGGAGGAATGGATTATATCACAGAGGGCCTTGAATTCATTTAACATTCATTCAGCAACAATGTATTGCACAGCTACTATGTGCCAGGCACTGTTCCAATTTCTGGGAATATCTGATAAGGAACAAAACAGACAAAGATCTCTGTGTTCTCCTGCAGGTTACATGCCAGTGGATGTAGTGCTAAGGAGTTAGTTTTTATTATAAGTAGATCGGAGAGTATGCAAAGGTATAAACTAGATGCCTATGAATTTTAAGTTTCTGATATTTCTATTTTACATGCAGAAGACAGTTGATTTGCATAAAAGTTAATATTTTGTCTGTTTAACTGTATCTCACTCTATAAAACTTAATACATGAAGGGCTGAATTTATAAAACATATAAATTAGAAAGTGTATGTTTGCATTTAAAAAGCTTTTTTGACCAAAATTTTGGATAGCAGTATAATTTTAAAAACTATATTTTCATTGCGTAAATAATAAAACCACTTGACATATACCTCGTGGGAACAGGGACTTTGTTTTATGCACTGCTGTTTCTAACACTCAAAACAGTGCCCGGCTCATATTTATATAACATCTATTATACAGGGCTTCCCTGGTGGCGCAGTGGTTAAGAATCTGCCTGCCAGTGCAGGGGACACGGGTTTGAGCCCTGGTCCGGGAAGATGCCACACGCTGCAGAGCGACTAAGCCTGTGCACCACAACTACTGAGCCCGTGTGCCACAACTACTGAAGCCCACGTGCCTAAAGCCTGTGCTCCGCAACAAGAGAAGCCACCGCAATGAGAAGCCTGCACAGCACAATGAAGAGTAGCCGCCACTTGCTGCAACCAGAGAAAAGCCCGCGTGCGGCAACAAAGACCCAATGCAGCCAATAATAAAATAAAATAAAATAAATTTTTTTTAAATTTATTTATTTTTGTTTATTTATGGCTGTGTTGGGTCTTCGTTTCTGTGCGAGGGCTTTCCCCAGCTGCGGCAAGCGGGGGCCACTCCTCATCGCGGTGCGCGGACCTCTCATTATCGCGGCCTCTCTCGTTGCGGAGCACAGGCTCCAGACGCGCAGGCTCAGTAATTGTGGCTCACGGGCCCAGTTGCTCCGCGGCATGTGGGATCTTCCCAGACCAAGGCTCGAACCCGTGTCCCCTGCATTGGCAGGCAGATTCTCAACCACTGCGCCACCAGGGAAGCCCCTAAAATAAAATAAATTTATTTTTAAAAATGTGTTATACATTATCATTTGATAAATATTTGAATGAATGAATAGAAGAAAGAAATTTGGGAGATAAAAATTTCCCATAATTTAACCATGTGAATGTTACAGTGATCAGTATTTTGATATCATTTATTTAGTCATTCCAATATTTATTAAGTACCTGTTCTATGCCAACTGCTAAGATCTAAGGAACAATAAATTACTGTCCCTGTTTTTATGAAACTTACATCTAGTTTGGAAATAAACATAATGATTATCAAAATTTTTTAAAAACTGTACTCCAGCTGATCTACAAAAATTTGCATTACAATATACCTATTTTGTGTAAAGCCTTAGTGTAATAACTTAGTTATTTTAGTTTCTTCTTTAATCAAGTCCTCGTTTATAATAGGCTATTTTTTAAATAATCTTTTAAAAATTTATTTATTTTATTTATTTTTGACTGCATTGGGTGTTTGTTGCTGTGCGCAGGCTTTCTCTAGTTGCAGCGAGTGGGGGCTGTTCTTTGTTGTGGCGTGTGGGCTTCTCATTGCGGTGGCTTCTCTTGTTGCGGAGCACAGGCTCTAGGCACATGGCCTTCAGTAGTTGTGGCATGCAGGCTCAGTAGTTGTGGCACATGGGCTTAGTTGCTCCGTGGCATGTGGGATCTTCCCGGACCAGGGCTCGAACCCGTGTCCCCCGCATTGGCAGGTGGATTCTTAACCACTGAATCACCAGGGGAGACCCTATAATAGGCTATTTTATAATTTGGAAATTAGAATCTTTTTGTTATAGGAACAAAGTTGCTTAGATTTGTAACCAGTTTGTAGAAGTCTATTTAACCTAAAATATACATTTACAGTAAAAAACATAGAAATTGTTGTTTGCAATGCAGTATTATGTGATAATTGAATAAAACAGAAGAGAACCTATCCCAAAACCTGGTACATGAGAGACAGAGATTTACTTAGTGGAATATGAAAAAGTAGATAGAAATTAACGTGGACATTCTGAAAAGG
The DNA here is from genome assembly GCF_949987535.1 of Balaenoptera acutorostrata. NCBI lineage: Eukaryota > Metazoa > Chordata > Mammalia > Artiodactyla > Balaenopteridae > Balaenoptera > Balaenoptera acutorostrata. The sequence goes on from NC_080066.1 coordinate 181,570,064, forward strand.
ACATCTTTTGAGGACTTCAGTTGGTGGCACAAATTCTTAAGCTTTTACTGTAAAATACTTGTTTTTCCTTTTTCCTTGATATGAGTGTGTTACAAAGTATAGTTTCTTATGTTTATCACCTAGAATCAGGCTTGTTGTGGTCTATACGTAGAGAGAGAGACAGCATGAGAAACAAGGGACATTTTCCTGGACAAAAAGTTGGAAAAGAGAAAAGAGTGAAAGAGGTTGAAAGTGTCTTTGTAGAGTGTCGTGAGAGTGAGAGGCCTTCCTTGAGCAGGAAGGAGTTAGCAGCCATGAAAAGTAGGCAGTGGGGCATGGCATCCTTTGGGCACTAGGGGAAAGAGGAAGCACTAGGCAGCTGGCTGCTTGTACGTACAGAATTGTACACATCAGGCATTTGTATCTCTCGTACCTTTATATTTAAGATGGTTAGAGGCATATATGATTTGTTTTACCTTTATGGAGTATATTGAGTACTGTATTCATCTCTTCAACAAATATTTGTCAGGGACTACAGAGTCTGGCTGTTTCTTTAAACACATTGTTTTAAATTATCGTTAGCAGCATAGTTTAGAAAGAAGTTGGGAATCTAGGTTCTCTTTGAATTTCTCACTAGTGATGTGGCAGTGAATAAATCTCAAGGTATGTTCATCGGGTGAATGGTGATATTAGCTGTTCTGCCTGCATCACAGGGTGTGTTAAGGATAATATGTGCTGGTACATTTAATAGCATATGAAAAAGTCAAGTTCCTTTTTTTTTTAAATTTTTATTGGAGTATAGTTGTTTTACAATGGAAAAGTTAAACTCTTTACGACTGTAAGGCAGTCCTGTTTCTCTTATTTTATGTTACAGCCACATATAGAAAATATCTCCTTTCTTTCTGAACAGCCAGTTGAATTTCAACACTTGGTATTTCTCTTCTCAGCATTTTCTTGTTTTCCTCATAAATTTATATCAGGTGGGCAAATCCCTTTGAAGTGCCACATGTATTGGGATTAAAATTAAAGCAGTGATGTGTTTTTTTTAAATTAATTAATTAATTAATTTATTTATTTTTGGCTGTGTTGGGTCTTCGTTTCTGTGCGAGGGCTTTCTTTAGTTGCGGCAAGCGGGGGCCACTCTTCATCGCGGTGCATGGGCCTCTTCACTATTGCGGCCTCTCTTGTTGCGGAGCACAGGCTCCAGACGCGCAGTCTCAGTAGTTGTGGCGCATGGGCCTAGTTGCTCCACGGCATGTGGGATCTTCCCAGACCAGGGCTCGAACCCGTGTCCCCTGCATTGGCGGGCAGATTCTCAACCACTGCGCCACCAGGGAAGCCCCAGCAGTGATGTTTTGTTTCTTCAACTAGAGGCTCTTAAAACTTGTCAAGTACTGTGGGTCTCTCATTTCCTAATGTTTGTTGTATGTTTTATTGTAGCACACGTCACATGGAGACGGGCGGCAAGAAGTTACCTCTCGCACTGGGCGCTCTGGAGCACGGTGTAGAAACTCTGTAGCTTCCTGTGCAGATGAACAACCTCACATCGGAAACTACAGACTGTTGAAAACAATCGGCAAGGGGAATTTTGCAAAAGTGAAATTGGCAAGACACATCCTTACAGGCAGAGAGGTAAATACAAATTATGCTTGATTTCTGTTAGTACACTTGCTCTGTTTAGTTCCATGTGAGAGAAAGAGGAAAAGAATGTATATATTTGGGCTAATTAAACATTTTTTTAAGAACAAGAAGCTTATGTATTAATTATGTGGGAGTTCTTTTGCTTTCTCATTTCTTTAAATGTTATAAAGATTATATTGAGTGTTTGAATAATCTTTTGCATTTAAAAAGAGGTAGTGTTCTTTTCAGTGGTAAATGTATACCACCACAGTAAAAATTTTTAACTTCATTATAAGCTCATGGTGCTTGAAAAAATCAATAGTGTTGTCTGTTTTTATAGATTTATCCTCAAGAAGTTTCTTCATCTCCCCAAATATTTTTCTCACAGCTTATGTTTGACAGGTTATTGTGCAGGAAGGCACCTGCTTTCCTAGTTTTTGTGACATTGGCTTTCTACTCAACCACATGCCATATTTATTAAAAACACTTCCATTAAAACTGCTACTAGGGGGACTTTCTTGGTGGTCCAGTGGTTGAGAATATGCCTGCCAATGCAGGGGACACGGGTTCGATTCCTGGTTCAGGAAGATACCACATGCCGTGGAGCAACTAAGCCCTTGGGCCACAACTACTGAGCCTGTGCTGTGGAGCCCACGGACCACAACTGCTGAAGCCCGTGTGCCTAGAGCCCATGCTCAGCAGCAAGAGAAGCCACCGCAATTAGAGGCCTGTGCACCACAATGAAGAGTAGCCCCCGCTCACTGCAACTAGATAAAGCCCGCGCACAGCAATGAAGACCCAACGCAGCCAAAAATTAAAAAAAAAAAAATCATAATAAAAATAAGTTAATTAAAAAAAAACAACTGCTACTAGGGACTTCCCTGGTGGTCCAGTGGGTAAGGCTCCGCTCTCCCAGTGCAGGGGGCCTGGCTTCAGTCCCCGGTCGGGGAACTAGATCCTGCATGCATGCCGCGACTAAGAGTCCGCATGATGCAACTAAAGGATCCCGCATGCTGCAGTGAAGATCCTGCCTGCCGCAGCTAAGACCTGGCACAGCCAAAATAAATAGATAATAAAATAATTAATAGGGACTTCCCTGGTGGTGCAGTGGTTAAGCATCCGCCTGCCAATGCAGGGGACACGGGTTTGATCCAGGTCCTGGAAGACCCCACATGCCATGGAGCAACTAAGCCCGCGCTCCACAGCTACTGAGCCTGCGTTCTAGAGCCCGCGAGCCACAACTACTGAGCCCACGTGCCACAACTATTGAAGCCCGCACACCTAGAGCCCATGCTCTGCAACAAGAGAAGCCACCACAATGAGAAGCCCGCGCACCACAACGAAGAGTAGCCTCTGCTCGCCACAACTATAGAAAGGTCTTAGTGCAGCAACTAAGACCCAATGCAGCCAAAAATAATAATAATAATAATAATTGGGCTTCCCTGGTGGCACAGTGGTTGAAACGAATCTGCCTGCCAATGCAGGGGACACGGGTTCGAGCCCTGGTCTGGGAAGATCCCACATGCCGTGGAGCAACTGGGCCCGTGAGCCACAACTACTGAGCCTGCGCGTCTGGAGCCTGTGCTCTGCAACAGGAAAGGCCGCGATAGTGAGAGGCCCACGCACCGCGATGAAGAGTGGCCCCCACTTGCTGCAACTAGAGAAAGCCCTCGCACAGAAACGAAGACCCAACACAGCCAAAAATAAATAAAATAAATTTAAAAATAATAATAATAACAATAATAATTAATAAATAATTTTTTTAACGAAATTGCTACTAAACTAACTCCCTCCTCACATTCTACTTATGCAATACAGAACTGTTCTGCCTTTTTTTTTTTTTTTTGACATAGTTTATTGCATTTGGATCTTTGTACCTGCAATTCCTTTGCCTAAAATACACTTCACCCTTTTGTATAGGAGTCACTTCTTCTGGAAAGTAGTCATTGACAGACTCCCTTTCCCCAGGCATGGGATTCATGTTAAAAATCCTGATACTTTCCTTAGATAGCATGTTTTACTATTACAATTACATAAACAATTACGTTTCACTGTTACAATTACAATTATATTGGAATTGCTTGTTTACCTGTCTTCCCCCTCTAGTCTATAGGGTAGACGTCAGTACTTAATCATGTTTGGCACATAGTAGGTACTTAATAAATATTTATTGAATGAATTTAATGTTACTTTTGAAGGAAGCTTTATAAAGAAATGCCTCCCATGTACCAAAGCCTCCTGATACGTGTGCCAGGGCGGCGTTACGGCTGTGCCACGGCACTGGTGCCTGCGGCCCGCCGTGCTGAGGGCTGCTGGAGCAGGGCCCGCCCTGCGCTTGCTACAATTTGCCCTACAGATAACTCCGAGTTTCTGTGTGTGCTGGCACCTGAAGAAGGTTGGGGAGCATTGGTCTGTGCTAACTGGAGTCTTAAGACTGTAACTAAAAATTTGCCTCTTCACATTTCATCTCAATTTTAGTGACAGTTCCCTGGTTAAGGCTTCTGGTTGTAGAGATGCCTGGACTGCTTTTGGAACCAGTAAATAGCATGAGTGGGTGCAGGTTTCTTTGCTGCCCTTGATCAAAAATTTTTGAAAAAAGGAACAAAACCTCTGAGTTTATTTCCCTCACCAATCTCGAGTGGTTACTCGGCCAGTTTCCTTACATAGGATGGTGGGTTAAAAGAGGAGTGGGACAGACAGACCCTCTCCCCTTTTACATAACATGTGTGCTGGAGTGTGGCTTACCATGTTTATATCTAGTAGGTTCTCTCTCCAGAAATGGCTTGAATCTGACTAGATAGTGGGTAAATTAAAACACTTTTTTTTTTTAATTTGAAAAAAACAATTTTATTCTTTTTTTCCCCCTATTGTAGGTCTTATCCAGAATCATATAAAATGTAAACATTATAGAAATTCATTATGTAGAAAATAAAATTCCTTGAACTTTCTCTCCTCAGAGAGGATCATTTTCAGCAGTTTGGTGTAGATTACCACAGTTTTTTATATACACAGTAACTTTTTATTTTAACAAAAAGGGACTCATGGGACTTAATGTTAATTTTTCTTATCAACATACTTGATCACGTCTGGATCTTAGTGCTCACAGATCTGACATTATGTTTAATGGAACGTCATCTTCCAGTGTGTGCTGGCACCGTAGTTCACCCCTGTTGGTGGGCATTGGGTGGTTTCTGATTTTTTTGCTATTACAAACATCTGCAGTGAACGTTCTTTAACATAACTTTCTGTGCTCTTGTTAAGAGTGTTTCTGAAGGATAAATTCCTAGAAGTGTGGAGGTCCTGGGTCAGAGGGGATGAATATTTGATACTGTAATAGGTACTGCTAAATTGGTTTTGAGAGAACATTGTACTGTTTTATTAGCCCTACCGGAATGCATGAGAGTGCCCATTTTTCTACACCCTTGCTAACATTGTAGATAATTTTTGTCTATCGGATGAGCAATAAACGGTATTTTTAAAAAAAGATTGCTTTTTCCTGATAACTACTTAGATTGATGATATTTTCATATATTTGTGTCATTTTTATTTTCTTTTTAAAATAAGTTTCCTGTTGTATATCCTTTATCCATTTTTCTTTTCTCTTTTAAATCTCAGTGATTTAAACCTTTTATGTGTTTCAGACATCAGTCTGATCTGTCTGGGTTTCATGTCTTGGTGAGAAAGGTTTACTTCCAAGATTTTTTAAATTGATTCTGTTTTTTCTTCAAATACTCCTGTGGCTGGCATCTGAATGTTTAATTCATTTGGTATGTATTTTGGGGGATTAGTATGAGGTGTAGGGCTCTAATTTTTTTTCCCCTATGTGCATTACTGCTTGTCCCAGATCATCTGTTCTTTCCCCCCTGTTTATTAAATTCCCTTTTGTTTCTTTGATTTAATTTATTTAGTTTTGTACCCATATCATGGTGTTTTTATTACTGCACCTTTTGATTGTACATTTTGATTTTTCTGGAGTAGGTTAAGTCCCCTGCTGATTATTCTTATTTTTTTTAAATTTCATTGCTCTTTTTTGCAATTCACTCTGTCAGCTGAATTTCATTTCATTTCATTCCATTCCATTATTTTGGTGGCTCCATGGAGCTTGCGGGATCTTACTTCGCCGACCAGGGATTGAACCCAGGCCAGGGCAGTGACAGTGCTGAGTGGTAACCACTGGGCCGCCAGGGAGCACCCAGGCAGATGAACTTTAGAAATAAGTTGCCATGTTCTAAAAACAGCCTTACTGGAATTTTGATTGGATTAATTTTGATGACATTAATTGAATTTATAAACTGATTTGGAAGGCAATTTGCTGTTTTAATGATACCCAGTGTTTCTATCCAGGCATATGAAGTGTGTCTCGATTTTGTTTTTAAGGTTCATAATTTTCTTCATCTGGGTTTTGCATAGTTCTTGTTATGTTCATTACAAAGTGTTTTATAATTTTTGTTGCTGTTGTGAATGGGGTTTGTGAATATATGGGAAGGCTACCAAATTTGCATAATATCTTGTATCTGAGCACCTTTTGAACTTACTCTCATTTTGGATATCAAAATTAAGCAAGTTTATGTTATTTTTTAAATTATACATCATTTTTTCTTTTGATGTACAGTTCTATGAATTTTAACACATTTATAGATTGATGTTACCAGTACCGTAATCAAGATACAGAACAGTCCCATTACCTCAGAAAATTCCCTTATGGTCCCTTTATGGTTGCTCCCTCCCCCATCATAACCTCCTGTAACCACCTGTCTATTCTTCATCCTCATAATTTTGTTTCTTTCAAGTCTGTCGAGTAAACGAGATCATACAGTATATCTTCTCTAATGCCTGTGAGATTGATCCAGGTTGTTGCATATAGTATTCTTAGTTTGTTCTTTTTTATTGCTGAGTAGTATCCCATTGTATGACTGGACCACAGTTTGTATCCACTCCCCCACTAAAGAACATTTGAGTTGTTTCCATGTTTGGCAATTATGAATAGAACTGCTATAAACATTCCTGTACAGGTTTCTATGTGAACATAAATTTTTATTTCTCTAGGATAATTAACCCAGGAGTGGGATTGCTGTCATATGGTAAAACACTGAAGTTTTTCTAGAAAGTTGGTTTTATTACAGGTTTATTATAGTATAATATTCCTAATAGAAAGAAACTTAAAACTCTAGTCTAGTTATTATTTTTATCACTTGGTACTGTTCTCAGCCCACTAGAAACTAAAGTTTTTCCATCAGCATTCTCTTGCCCTTTTATGGGAATGTGATGTATCTTTCCTATTGAGGTAGTAAGACTGCTAAAGAAAACCCAGAGTGCTCCAGAAAGTGGTATTGATGATTCAGAGACTTAATTCATTCTGAGTCAGTAGGAGATAAAGAGTTACTATATGTTATGTTAAGAGACAGTTTTAATTGCTGTCGTTGGGGTAAGACTAGCAATGTAGTAGAATTATATAGTGGAAAGAATTCCCTGAAAGAAGAGAGTGGGGATAATCTATATCATGCACTTAGGTCACAAGGGCATTGTGAACATAAAAGATACTCAAGAAAATTTATGTGATGGAAGAATGGCATTTTTACTGAACAGACAAATTAGTTTTTGTGAGTTTTTTTTTTTGTTTTGTCTGTTTTGTGGGGGCTGAGGTGCGCACCGCACGACTTTTTGGGCTCTTAGTTCCCCGGCCAGGGATTGAATCCAGGCCCTTTGCAGTGAGAGCGCTGCATCCTAACCACTGGACTGCCAGGGAACTCCTGTGAACAGACAAATTAGATTAATGAATTATAACCAAGAGAACGTCTTACATCTAGTGAACAGTTTCTAATCAAGTCTTTAAATAGAATGATTGTGGTAGAAGTCCACTGTAGATGAGACCTATCTCTCTAGGATGATTCTTAATTTTAGACCAGAAAAACACCAAAATCCTTATTTTATATATATTTAAAAATACAGGCACCAGTCATAAAATTCATCTGATTTAACTCTTTGATGAAAATGCTACCTATTGTCATAGAAGCAGCTATCCCATATTTGGGATTTGGGGATGTTAGTTCCATCTGCTGTCTTGGTTTTGGCTAGCTTTTCACAGCTGAAGATTATTTTGGGTTTTGAAATATTGTTTGTTTTAATATTACAGTTTTCTTTCAAGTCAAGTTTTTCTTTCAAGTTCATTTTTCCCCATAGTTATTTTCATAGGCCCCCAGGGATCTCTCCCCTAACATGAACTATAGGAGAACTCACTTGTATCTGTCATTTGGTACTTAATTGAGGCTGTTTTTTTACTGCCTTAAAAAATTATTTTCCAAAGTAATACATGCCTATAGCTTAAAAAGTCAAATAATACTAAAAAGCTTCTAACTAAAATTGGACTTTCTTTGCCTCCTCTTTATCATTCAGTACCATTAATCAAAGGCTCCTACTTTCAATTTTCTAGGCTCTTTTTTCTGATACTCTTTTGGTTATCTCCTGATTTATAATTGTAGACATCACTGACTTTCTCCTTATGGAAGATGGATATAGCTTTCTTATGATTCACTTCCACATCTACTTTCCTTTCCTCAGCCTTTCTATTGCAATGATATATTTAGTTAAAGTTAGATTTTTTTTTTTTTTTATTTATTTTTGGCTGTGTTGGGTCTTCGTTTCTGTGCAAGGGCTTTCTCTAGTCGCGGCAAGCGGGGGCCACTCTTCATCGCGGTGCGCGGGCCTCTCACTATCGCGGCCTCTCTTGTTGCGGAGCACAAGCTCCAGATGCGCAGGCTCAGTAGTTGTGGCTCACGGGCCCAGTTGCTCCTTGGCATGTGGGATCTTCCCAGACCAGGGCTCGAACCCGTGTCCCCTGCATTAGCAGGCAGATTCTCAACCACTGCGCCACCAGGGAAGCCCAAAGTTAGATTTTTTTTAACTTAATCAAGCTATGTAAATGTTCAGTGTTGGACCACAATAATTTATTTTCTTATATAATTTTTTATTTTGTCTAGAATTAATAGTTACCTCAAGTTTTGTGGGTTTTTTTTTAACTTTCTTATGGTTCTATGTATTTTCTGCAAATTGTTCCAACATATCTTTCAAATACCTTGCAGTACCGATGCATATGATGTAACGTATTAGTTCAAGAGAGAATAGGTGGGTAGAGGTTAGAAACAGCAAGATAGCGCTTTCAAGGCACAGATGAATGGGGTAGTGGCTACAGGGAGATGTCAGGCCAAGATATTTTTTAAAAGATGGGCAAAATACCAACATGTTTGTCTGCTAGTGGGAATAATTTAAGAGAAAGGGTACAAATGGTGCTTTGAGGAGAGGTGCTGGAATGGGTGAGAGGGGATGGTAGAGGTATTGGCTTTGGATAACGTGGACAGTCCTTACTTAGAAGTAGGAGGAAAGTAGAGGGTACTATGCCAGTATTCTGCAGGTGAGTGGTTCTAGATGAGGGTGGGAGCTTGAGAAGTTTTCTTCTCATTGCAGCTCTTTTTTCAGTAAAATAGAAAGCAAGATTACCAACTAAGAATGTGACTATCAAGGAGATAGGAGATATTAGAGATCTGAGAAAGTTACAGTAATTAACAGGTTAGTAGGAGAGTGAATGGACTGAGAAATATAGTAGAATTACCAGGCAGCCTTAACGCTTCCCTGAGGTTACTGATCATGGATTTAAAGCGGGAATAGACAGCCTGGCTGTAATTTACTGTCCAGCAACATTCAGTTAACCAGACACAGGCATAGCATTTGTAGATGGTTGGGATTTTGCTATAGTAAGTGTAGTGAAATGGAAACAGAGCAAGGGCATTGATTTGGAATACCCAAGGGAGTGATTTCAATTAAAGACAATAGATTTAAGTAGGAAGTAAGTACTTGAGGGGGAAGGCAGACCATAAGAAGGTGATGGTTAAAGCAGAAACTAACACACCATTGTAAAGCAATTATACTTCAATAAAGATGTTAAAAAAAAAAAAAAAAGGTGATGGGATCAATGGCTATGGATCCCGGTGAGTTCAGATAGTTATTGGGATTCTAGAGTGGGTGGGTGGGAAAGGTAGGAGGAGGTGGTTAGAGAGTGGGAAACTCAAGATTAAGATCATAGTGGGTTTTCCGATATTGGTAGTTCCAAAGTCTAGAGTATAACAGTGTAAATGGCTTCAGTATGTGGCTTTTACCCCCCTCCTTTCTAGCAGCTTTTTAGACTCTTCTCATTTATCCATGCTGTTGAGAAATTTCACAGTGAAGTGCCAAGGAGTTGGTCTTCATTCTTTGTTCCTGGTACTCATTGAACCCTTTCAATATGAACATTCTTATCTTTCAGTTCTGGAGAATTGTCTCATTTTATTATTTAAAAATCGTCATTCTAGAATTCCTTTTTTTTTTGGCTGTGCCGTGTGGTTTACAGGATCCTGGTTCCCTGACTAGGGATTGAACCTGGGCCCTGGCAGTGAAAGTGCCCAGTCCTAACCACTGGACTGCCAGGGAATTCCCAAGAGCCTTGATTATTTATTTTATTTACTTATTTATTTATCTATCTATCTGTCTTGGTTTTCTGTCTCTGTTTCTGTTTTACCTTCTGAGTGATGTCTTTAACTTTATCTTCCAATCTTTCTGATAAATTTGTTGGAGTTCCTGCATGTGTCCTCCTCCTAGTTCTTTCCTGTTCTGATTATTTGTCTTTGTAGTATCCAGTTCTGGCATCAATACTGTTTCTTCTGTTAACTCTCTGAGGATAGTAAAACACTTTATTCTTTTTTTTTTTTTTTTTTTAAGTAGATTTTTTGCTCCCTACATTGTTTCTCTTTTCTCTGGGATTCTTTCTTGGTGTCTGTCTTTCATACAGAGACTTTCTTTGGAATCTGGTAACCCCTGGTTGTCTGTGTATTTAAGGTGGAACCCTAAGAAGCTGATCAGAAGCTGGTTTGCATGTATAGGATATGTTTGACCACAGAACTTTCCTTTGGGAGTCATCCAGTGCTTTTATTGGAGGACCCAGATATCTTTGTCTTTAGATCTCTTCTCTGGGACCATTCTGTTCTCTAGGTTAAGAATCCTCTGTTCTGCCCGGGAGGAGCCATGGTCCCACCCCTCAGTGGCAGTCTGACACTTAATCTCCGGCCCCCTTTTCATCTCCATGCCTCACTCCTGCCCTCTCCTGGGCCGGTTGACCTTGAGTCCAGAGCCTCATTGTCTTCTCCACAGAATAAGTTTACAGTCCCTTAAGAACCGGTGGTCATTGGTTTGGTTGGGGAGCAGCAGCATTCTTTATACAGACTTTTGACTTTGGAATTAGCCCAGCAGCTCCCCTGTCGCCTTTGGTCCCCTGGGACCTCCAAGTCTGGAGCCGTTTCCAAGTCATGCTGGGAAGTCACACTGTTCCTGGTTATAGTGTCCTTTCCTCTGTTGTCTCTTCTCTCTCTTTCAGAAAGTTGTTGAAATAGTTTTCCCACTGTTGTCTTCTCAGCTTGTTATTGTGCTCTTGTGGCTGTATGCGTTTATTGTCAGTCTGTGTCCTCTCTCCTACACTAGAGGAGAAACCAGAGAGAGGCCAGAGGGAAAAAGATTCAGTCTTGAACCTCATTTGTCCTTGGCCTCTAAATACTCAATAACTATTTGTTGTTGGTTGTAAGAATGATAAAATCGTACTTCTTTTTCCTTGAACGTGCTAAACTTCTTGAGATTTTAGTCACAACTTTTTGTGTATATGAAGACTATGTTAGCAGCTTTACAGGAAGTTTGGAGACCAGAGAGGAAAAAAAATTCCCACAATCAAAATATTCTGAATACCATTTTTATTTTTTGTATATTCTCCATATTTTATATGTATTTTCAACATACTTTTGGCCATAATTTTGTATCCTGGTGTTTTTCCCTCAGAATATTTTTTTTTTTAATTTTATTTATTTATTTATTTATTTATTTATGGCTGTGTTGGGTCTTCGTTTCTGTGCGAGGGCTTTCTCTAGTTGTGGCAAGCGGGGGCCACTCTTCATCGCGGTGCGAGGTCCTCTCACTGTCGCGGGCCTCTCTTGTTGCGGAGCACAGGCTCCAGACGCGCAGGCTCAGTAGTTGTGGCTCATGGGCCCAGCTGCTCTGCGGCATGTGGGATCTTCCCAGACCAGGGCTCGAACCCGTGTCCCCTGCATTGGCAGGCAGATTCTTAACCACTGCGCCACCAGGGAAGCCCTCCCTCAGAATATTAATTATCCTAAACAGGTTTCCCTGTTGCTGCATAATCATAATTGTAGGTTTCAATGCTTATGTGCAATTCCATTGATTAGAACAATAGTTCTTAAACTTTTTTTTTTGGTCTCAAAATTCCATTAAACTTTTAAAATTGAGTACTCACAACAAGCTTTTGTTTATACGGGTTATATCTGTTGCTGTTTACGGTATTAGAAGTTAGCACTAAGAAACCTAAAATATATATTAATTCATTTAAAATAATGGCAGACCTTTTACCTGTTAATATAATGTATTTTTATGAAAAACAACTATTTTCCAAAACAAATTACAGAGAAGAGTGACACTGTTTTAATTCTTTGCAAATCTCTTTAACGTCTTGTTTAGTAAAAGTTAGCTGGATTTTCATATCTGCTCTGCGTTCACGCTGTTTTGGTAGTTGCTCTGGTTGGAGTGTATGAAGAAAATGTGGCCCCACACAGATAGGTAGCGAGAAAAGAAAGGAGGACCTCAGCATCTTTTTCAGGTGGTTCTGGGTATTGCTCTTTGATACTCTACTAAAACTCAATAAATAGTCATTTCTTGGAAGGGGGGCAGTGATTAATAGAATGTTTATTCAAACACTGTTGATGGACAAAAAGAGTTAATACTCTGAACAATTTGCTTCAATTGGAAGTTAATAGTAGCAGATTTGGAAGTGAGCAAGCAGAACGGTAAAGATAGCCTTAGTAGTCTGATAACAGATACAGCTGAAAATCATAAAGATGATCATCATGGTTTATTGTGGAGTATTTACAGTTAATGTGCAGAAAAAGAAAAAACTTCCCATAAACCCAGTTCCCACAAATTAAAAATCACTTAATTACATAGCTGTGACACTTTTTTTTTATCATGGTAAAATATACATAACATTTACCATTGTAGCCATTTTTAAGTGTGCAGCTCAATGGCGTTAAGTACATTTGCAGTGTTTGCAACCATCACTGTCCATCTTCGGAACAGATATAGTCAGTCTCATTATTCACAAATTCCATATTTGCAAATTCACATACTACAAAATTTATTTGTAATCCCAAAAATGAGTACTAGCTGTGCTTTTGCAGTGTTTTTCGGACATGCACAGAGCAGTAAAAAGTTTGAATTGCTTAATGTGCGTTTCCCCAGCTGAGGCCCAACAAGGTGACACTCTGCCTTCCTTCAGCCTTCATACTATAAACAGATGCCCTTTTTGTGGTTATTTAGTACACATTTTCCACATTTTTGTGCATTTTGTTGGTGATTTTGTTGTTTAAAATGGCCCCCAACTGTAGGGCTGAGTATTAGCCAGTGTTCCTACGTGCAAGGCTTTGCTGTGCCTTACAGAGAAAATACATCTGTTAGGTTAGCCTCATTCAGGCATGGGTGAGATGGTGCTGTTCAGTGTTAATGCATCCATAATGTATAGTAGGTGAGGTGTCCGTAAACAGAAACACACAGAAAACAAGGTTATGTGTTGATCAGTTGATGAAAATGTTATGACCAGGGGCTCACAGGAGTCTTAACTCTTTCCCCCTAGGAACAGTGGTTCAGTATTCACTAGTTCAGTGTTCAGAGTGACTTCATAGAATGTAATTACTGTGAATAACGTGAATCAACTGTCCTTTTTTTTCTGAAGGAGGAGGGTTAATTGTTACTGGTGTTTTCCCCTAACAACAGATATATGGGAAGGGGTATTAGAAAAGGGTATAGGCTTTCCTCAGATGTCTGATTCTTGAAAACGTTTTTAAGAGCGGAGAAATAGGAAGCACAATGAGAGCTCTCTACATGAGGTGTGTGGAAGGTGCTGCTCAGGTGCCTGGCTTGGCTTCACAGTGGCTGGGAGGAAAGTTGGCCTTTCGCCGGGATCTTCCGTATTCAAGGCACTGAGTTATTTTCTCTGGTCAGTACTAAGTTTTTCCTGGATTGCACCCTTCTTAGAGCATACTCTAGGCTTGTATGTGCCCTGCTCTGGGTGCCTCTGATTTTTGTCCCCCAGAAATTATTTAAAGTCACTTGTCTGCTGATGCCACCTCTCCCATTCTCTTTGCCATTCTTTGTCATTTTGTCTTTATTGTTTAATTGGACTATCAGGTGGAAGAAGAGAGTGCATGTGATTAGTATGCCATCTTTAACTGAATGTCCTCATTATGGATATGAAGGAGCTTTTCATTGTTATTTTTATTCAAGTTAATTATATATTATACAGTTTAAAGAGTCAAGACTTTTTTTTTTCTTTTTTTTATGTGTTCCCTGCCCGCCCCCACCAATTCCCTAATCTCCTAAGATGGCCACTTTCAGTCTTTTAAACTGATTCTTTAGGTTTTACTTTCATATCTTTTAATAGCATGTTTTATTCTTAATTATTTTTTCAGTTTTAGGCATCATTATCTATTAACTTCACTATGATTTTTTAAAGTCATCACTGACTTTTAAAAATTAACTCCTTATTGATATATAGCACACATCCAGAAAAAGTGTAAACATTTGCTTAAGCATGACCCAGGGCAAAAATATACCATGACTTGAACCCCAGAAGTCCTCCTTTCTACCTCCTTCTAATCATTTCACTGTCCTTCCTCCTCAAGATAGCCACTATCCTCACTTCTAAAACACCATATTCTGTTTTTTTCTCTTAAAGTTTTACTAATGGAATCATACAGTATTGATGATTTTGTGTCTGCCTCTTTTACTCCGCCCTGTGCTTGTGCCATTCACCCGTTTTGTTTGTATTGTTAGGTGTTAATTTGAAGTTTTATTTTGTAGGGAGCTGTTATAGTTGATAGGCTTGTTCTCCGTTGCTGTAGACTGAATTGTGTCCCCCAGAATTTAGATGTTAAAGCCTGTTTGGAGGTAGGGCCTTTGTGGAAATAATTAGGTTAAATTAGGTCATAAGGGTAGGCCCCTGATCTGATAGGATTAGTGTCCTTATAAAAAGAGACACCAGAGAGCTTGCTTGCTTTCTTCCACTTGTAAGGACACAATGAGAAGGTGGGCATCTGCAAGCCAAGAGGAACTGCCCATGCTGACACCCCGATCTCTGACTTCCAGCTTCCCAAACTGTGAGAAAATAAATTTCTGCTCTTTAAGCTGCCCAGTCTGTGGTATTTTTTGTTTTGACAGCCTGAGCTGACTAATATACCATTCTTCTGGATTACTGTGTCCTCTTAAAGGACTTGGGATCGTTTTTCTGCCTGCTCTTGTAGATGCTGGCGATTGTAGATGCTTTAACACCAGTCAGGAGCAGGATGTAAGGATCTTTTGACCAGTAGTTAATTGACAGGAAGTGGAAGATAAGGATTTTTCCTCCAGTGAGTATTTGCTGCAGGTTTGTTGGACTCTTGATTTGAGGAATGTGGGGGGAAGCCCTTCTCATGTGTGAGCTCTCTTTATCCCTATTTTGTAATTTTCCACTTTGCTTTAGGCGTCAGTGAATAAATGGAATTTCCCAGAATTTTACACAAGTGCCAGGGACACTCCTCTTTCCTTGCCTAGTGAATTCCCTTGGCTTTTGCTGTGTGCGCGTGCACACACGCACGCGTGCGCGCACACACACACACACACACACACACACACACCCTCCACAACCTTGGGAATGAGTCAGTGGTCTTCTCTCCGGTCTGCATCTTTCTGAGGCACCTAGTGATGCCCCACAGTTGCCTCCTCTTTTGGTGACCTCGAGGTCTGAGCTCTTCTCCAGGCTCCAGCTCTGGGCCAAGGTTATTTTGGTAGTTGAGTCATCCCAGCAAGGGAACTGGAAGGAAGAGGGGATTAGGAGCTTCCCCCTCAGTTTTCATTGCCACACATAGACACATCATGTTAAATGATAATGTTTCACTCTGAGGACACTTGCTTTTGATAAAATGACTCTCTTCTACAGTTTGATTTAGCTGAATGCAACACATTTTTTTTTTTTGTTTTTGCTTTAGATACTTTTTGAACAGCAGTACTTGAAAATGAAAATGTATAATAACAAAATCAGAATAGAATCTTTAGAAGGTAGATATTGAGCAGAACCAGAAGCAACTAGTGATCAAAGGGCCTGTCATGAGAATAGAAACAAAGTCTCAGAAGATCAGAGGAAAGAGGAAGTGGAAAGGCAGCATTTTTGATGGATTTGGCCATGAGAATGAGGAAGAAAACAGAATCGTGGCCAGAACAGTGTTATTGAAGGGGTTTCTTCGGAAATCCCTTGGATCTTTGGGAGATCCAAGTATACCACATAAAATTACTTATGAAAGTAAAGTTTGAAGAAAATTCATTCATTCAACTTTAAATTATTATTTTCTTTTTTGGCCACGCCACACAGCTTGCAAGATCTTAGTTCCCCGACCAGGAATCGAACCTGTGCACCGTTCAGTGGAAATGCAGAGTCCTAACCACTGGACTGCCAGGGAGTTCCCTCAACTTTAAAATAACAGAATTTTAAAACCACATTGGTATTTGTTAAAACACCAGAAACCATGTTTCTTCACTGTTCTATCTCCATCTCTGATGTGTGTGTGGTTACTGATGCGAGTGTTCGAGGCCTCAGATCACCCCAGTAAGTGTTCATTGAATGCTTCTTGTGTACAGGTAGTGCTCTAGGGCTATAACAGGATGTCTTCTCCCCGATTGAATTATGCACAAGGTGGTCCTTGTTTGCATATTCCAGCAGCCAGTATTTCCTTTAGACTTATTTACTGTAGTTTCCGTCAAGACATATTTTCCAAATATAGAATCAGAATTTTGACTTTGCTTTTTGCAAGCACACACACTCATTAACTCTCCCCTCCTCCACCAATTCTGATTTTTTTTTCCTCCCCCAGTCAGGGGTGAAGGGGTGGTGGGTTCCTTGCACTTCAGGGTCAGACTCACTGGATGCCTTGCTGCAGTGTTTCCCTTTCTTTAGCTCCTTAGGAGGTTAATAGGTTCATAGGAAGTAATCAAATGGCATGGGCAGATGGAGGCTTTAAACCAAGTTAATCAGTTAAAAAAAAAAAAAAAGCATTAATATGAATAGTGCAGCAGTTCTTGAAGTAGGGATGTGGACCCCTGGAGGTTTTCTGAGACCATTTTAGGGGGTCTGCAAAATCAAAACTGTTTTGGTAATACTATTTAAGACATTATTTGCTTCTTCCATTCTTTCTCACGAGTGTACGGTAGAATTTTCCAGAAGTATGTGACGTGTGATATCATAACAGATTGACTATGGGAGGACATATGAGAATTTCATTAAAATGTTATTTATATTAACACTAACAGACTTTTTTCTCCAATTTTTTTATTGTGATAAAATACATATAACATAAAATGTTTTAACTGTTTTTTTTTTTTAATTTTATTTATTTATTTATCTATTTTTGACTGTGTTGGGTCTTCGTTTCCGTGCTAGGGCTTTCTCTGGTTGCGGCAAGTGGGGGCCACTCTTCATCGCGGTGCGCGGGCCTCTCACTATCGCGGCCTCTCTTGTTGCGGAGCACAGGCTCCAGACGCGCAGGCTCAGTAGTTGTGGCTCACGGGCCTAGTTGCTCCGCGGCATGTGGGATCTTCCCAGACCAGGGCTCGAACCCGTGTCCCCTGCATTGGCAGGCAGATTCTCAACCACTGCGCCACCAGGGAAGCCCCGTTTTAACTGTTTTAAAGTGTATATTTCAGTGGTATTAAATACATCCATAATGCTGTGCAGCCATCACCACCATTCATCTCTAGAACTCTACATCTTATAAAACTGAAACTCTACACCCATTAAATTCCCCATCCCCCCTCCCCCCAGCCCCTGGCAACCACCATTCTACTTTCTGTCGCTATGCTTTTGAATACTCTAGGGACCTCATAAGAGTGGAAGCATGCAGTATTTGTCTTTTTGTGACTGGCTTATTTCACTTAGCATAGGGTCCTCAGGGTTCATCCGTGTTGTAGCAGGTGCCAGAATTTCCTTCCTTTAAGGACCGAGTAATAGTCCACCTTATGGATGTGCCACGTTAAGCTTTTCCATTAATCCCGTGATGAGCTTTTTCCTTTGGCCACGCTACGTGGCTTGTGGGGTCTTAGTTCCCTGACCAGAGATTGAACCTGTGCCCCCTGCAGTGGAAGCGTGGAGTCCTAACCACTGGACCTCCAGGGAGGTCCCCCTTGATGATCTCGAGTTGCTTCCACATCTTAGCTACTATGAATAATGCTGCTATGAACATGGATGCACAAATAGCTTTTTAAATCCTTGCTTTCGGGCTTACCTGGTGGCGCAGTGGTTAAGAATCCGCCTGCCGGTGCAGGGGGGGACACAGGTTTGAGCCCTGGTTGGGGAAGATCCCACATGCCGCGGAGCAACTAAGCCCATGGGCCACAACTAAGCCTGAGCTCTAGAGCCCGCGAGCCACAACTACTGAGCCTGTGTGCCACAACTACTGAAGCCTACGCGCCTAGAGCCTGTGCTCCACAACAAGAGAAGCCACCGCAGTGAGAAGCCCATGCACCACAACGAAGAGTAGCCCCCAGTCACCACAACTAGAGAAAGCCTGCGGTGCAGCAACGAAGACCCAACACAGCCAAAAATCAATCAGTCAATCAATCCATCCGTCCATCCATCCTTGCTTTCAGTTCTGGGTACATACCCAGAAGTGGAGCTGCTGGATCATCTGGTAATTCTATTTTTAATTTTTTGAGGAACTCTGTACTATTTTTTTTTTTTTTTTTTTTACAGTGGCTGTACCATTTTATACAATCCTACCAACAGTGCACAAGGGTTACAGTTTCTCCACATCCTCACAAAGGCTTATTATTTTTTGGGGGGTTTTGGCAATAAGCCATCCTGATGGGTGTGAAGTGGTATTTCTTAGTTTTGATTTGCATTTTTCTAATGATAAGGGATGTTGAGCGTCTTTTTTATGTGCTTATTGACCATTTGTATATCTTCTTTGGAGAAACATCTCAAGTCCTTTGCCCGTTTTTAAATCAGGTTTTTGTTGAGTTTTCAGAGTTCTCTGTATATTCTTGATATTAATCCTTTATCACATATGTAATTTGCAAATATTATTTCCCATCCTGTGGGTTGCCTTTTTACTCTGTTGATAACGTCTTTCGATGCATAAAATTTAAAATGTCATGAAGCTTTGCCCTATGTTTTCTTCTAAGAATTTGATAGTTTCATAGGTCGTATATTTAGGTCTTTGATCCACGCTGAGCTAATTTTTGTATTTGATGTTAGGTCAAGAGTCTGATAACTTCATTCTTTTGCATGTGGATATCATTTCCCCAGCACCATTTTTAATTTTTAAATTTTATTTGTTTATTATGTTTGGCTGTGTTGGGTCTTTGTTGCTGCGTGCGGGCTTCCTCTAGTTGTGGCAAGTGGGGGCTACTGTTTGTTGCAGTGCACAGGCTTCTCACTGCAGTGGCTTCTCTTGTTGCAGAGCACGGGCTCTAGGCGCATGGGCTTCAGTAGTTGTGGCTCACAGGCTCTAGAGCTCAGGCTCAGTAGTTGTGGCGCACCGACTTAGTTGCTCCGTGGCATGTGGGATCTTCCTGGACCAGGGTCGAACCCATATCCCCTGCATTGGCAGGCGGATTCTTAACCACTGTGCCACCAGGGAAGTCCAGCATAATCTTTAAGAATATAAAGGGGACCAAAAAGTGCGAGAACCGTTGACAAAGAATCTTTGAACACTTTCCCCAGACTTTGACTATAGTCCCTTTCTTCATTGGTGCTTCTTATTGGATCTGTGTTCTGAGGGACACATAGTAGGAACACAGCCTCATTGACATGGGGTGAGATCCTTTGTTGTGCTGGACCTCAGGTGCAAAGCTGGGTTAATTATGTTCCCTAATTCATGGCAAAGCCTCTCTCTTCACTTATGTTTCCTTCTGTCCCCTATCACCCCATCCCCCCTTCTCGATATCCATAATTCCTAGTTCTGGTTATCCGTAGTTCACTTTTTTCTTTTAATTAATTTTTATTGGAGTATGGTTGCTTTACAGTGTTGTGTTAGCCTCCACTGCACAACAAAATGAATGAGCCGTACACATACAGATATCCCCTCCTTTTGGACTTCCCTCCCGTTTAGGTTACCACAGTGCACGTAGTTCATTTTTAAGCAAGAAAAGACAGACTGACTAGGTGAGGATGTCAGTGCAGGGTTAGTACAATTTAATTTTTTTCTTTTTTTTTTAAGATAAGAAGTGCATATAATTAGAAGCTGTAGCTCTTTCTTCCTATATCTTAGTGGCTTATTTTTAGACTGCCTCACCCCTTTTTGAACAAAGGCTACCAGGTGACCCATTTGTTGCCTCTGTACATACTCATTTGGTTAGCCTGTAGATTGATCTGAAGCTAGGGTCTTTTCCTTCTTTAAGGAAGAGTGCCTTTTCCTTCTCAAAGAGCTAGTGCCTCTTCCTCTTCTCTAAAGAGCTTTTCTATTTTATTGAAATAAGATGTTTTTAAAGTTTTCAGATTCAACACCAACTTATTTGTTTGTATATTTACTCAATTAACCAGCTCCCACTTTGTGCCGGACACTCTGGAAAGCATTTTGGGCTGTATAAACCTATAAAAGCTATAGTTCCTGCCCTTGTATCCCAGAGTCAGATAAAATTAAACTGTCAGAAAATAATGAATAGATTTGCTACTACACTGCCATGTTTTTAGAAGTATTTTCATTGTATAATCTCTCTCCCCTTTTGGGAGGGGTTAAGAGGTGGTTTCTGGGAGACTTTTTTTCCCTGTGTCTATAGGTAACTTAAAATGTTATAAAATACCCTTATTTGCATGAAGCCCCTCTTGTCAATTATAAAATATTTATAAGGTGTAAAATATAATTGTAACTGGTTGAGTTTTGGGTTTTTGAGGTTTGTTTACTTGCTTGCTATTTAACAGTGCTACATGTCTGGGCATTTACAAAACTATTACTAATTAGTCTGTAATGACCAAATTCTTAAAATCCATAAATATTAATTTTTTTCTAGGTCGCAATAAAAATAATTGACAAAACTCAGTTGAATCCAACAAGTCTACAAAAGGTAAGATTGGTCCAGTATCCAGTATTTTTTTTTAATGATTTTCAGTGCTAATTGTCATCTAATTTGTCCATTAATTACCTCTACTATTATTTTTATTTATTGGGTTTAGTACACAGTAAAGCTTCCTCTTCCTCAAATGAATGCAACTTAAATTTAATATGGTTTAAATGTTGTATTGTTGGATTTTTTTCCTTCGGTTGAAGATAATGATTTTTAAATGTTCTTAATAGCACAAACTGAAGGCTGTACTTTTAAATTGAATATTCTAAATATTGACTAGAATAGAGTTATAAAAAAGACAGAACAACATAGTTTCATGTAATTAGTCTTAAGCAGAGTTACACATCTTTCTTACAGCTAATACTGAAATCTCTAAAGTCAGCACTTTGGCTTTATTAAACTACCACAATATGTCTAATCAAGGAGTGATGATTAATTGATATAAAAGGAAAATATAAAAGTAAAACTAAACTGATAGTTGAAAACATGTTTGTTAATGCACTATTGCCATTTGTATTATCTAATGTAGATCAGAAGTTCTCAACCCGGTGCATGTTAAAATCACCTGGGCCTCTTCAAAATCCTGATGACTGGCCCATGGGGAGATTTAATTGCTCAGGTAGGGCCTGGTCATAGGTATTTCACTGGTGCATCAGTGAATGATTAATGATCTTCATAATAAGATCCTTCTAGTTCCTTTTGGTTTTGCAGGGCCTTTTTACATACTTCATTTGATTTCTAGACTTGGCCTATGGTAGCTGGGGGATACAGAGACCTAGAAATAAGAACAGGAAGTCTTCTGCCACTTAGCTGAATGTGTAACTTGACCTTGAGCAAGTCACTTAACTTTCTGGATGTTGGGTTTCTTATCTTTAAAAATGAAGATAATTTCACTAAGTGAAATAAGTCAGAAAGACAGGTACCATATGATCTCATTTATATGTGGAATCTAAAAAATAAAACAAATAGACAAACAAAACAGAAACAGACTTACAGAGAGCGAAACTGTTGGTTGCCCAGGGGAGTTGAGTGAAATAGGTAAAGGGGATTAACAGATACAAACTTTTAGTTATAAAGTAAACAAGTCATGGGGATATAATATACAGCATCAGGAATGTAGTCAGTAATGCTGTAATAATTTTGTAGGGTGACAGATGGTTATTGGACTTATCATGGTGATCATTTCATAATGTATTTGATTGTCACATCACTATGTTGTACACCTGAAACTAACGTAATATTGTATGTCAACTATACTTCAGTTGAAAATAATAATAAAAATAACTAATTAAATGGAGACTTAATCTTCTCATGATGGATTATATTAATGAAATAATACATATAAAAGAGTTTTGTAAACTACAAAGCAGTGCGTAAGATATTTTAAGGGTAATGCCCTATGTACATTTCTAATGTGGTTCTAGTTCTAATGGTTATTTTCTATTTATATCATCATAATTTTGAAACTCTGTGTGTGTGGGGGGGTGGGATTAAGGTGGAGAGGGAGACAGATTTTATCTTGCACTGAAAATGTTATTTAAACAAGTGGTTCTGCAGGGCATAGTGGGCCTTAAGGGTTCTCAGGGTGGCCCTGGAAGGATCCAAAAATTCCAGTCCTTTGTTCTGAAGATGAAATTGTATCCATTTCCTTAAACTCATTTCTTCATATATCTAAGGACTTGGTACTAATTAATAAGTTAGGGGTTACTAAAATTTGGTATTCAGAACTAAAATTAGCATGTAGAGAAGTTTGCTAAGGATTCTAATTCAGTATTCTAATGTTACAGATCTTCCACTATTCATGTGTACTTGCAGATAACTGGAATTCTAGCAGTTTTCTAGGAAGAATTTTATTATAGTATTGTCTTGAGTTGGTTGTGATTTTTCTTTCTTGCTTGCTTGCTTTTTTTCATTATTTTTGGTCATAGTTTTTAATTGCCACTGTTCTTTTTTGTTATTATTCCAAATTACTGTTTGTCACATCATTATCAATTTAGTACCTGGTAGGTTGTCTGTTTAGCTTGATGGTGTGATGCAGATTTGCATCAGCATTAATTTTGGCATATAAATAATAAGACTTTTAAGATTTGTTTGGTATAGTTCAAGTATGAACCATCCACAAAAGATTTATACTACAGGCAGATCCGTCCAAGTTAAATAATTTGATAAGTGTAATGTTTTCAGTTTGTAGGGTGTTGTTTTAAATCATAAATCATGTGTTTGTATTCTTATAAATTAGAAGCATTCTATAAATATTTCCTTCACATTCTTTTTCGCTGAGTTCCTTTTCCATGGAAAAGTGGCAGCAGAGTGGTGTATACCTGGCATCTTTTGCCCTTGGAATAGTGGTGCTTGCAGCTTGTTTTCTTCCTCAGCACCACTCACAGTTGTATCACACCTGCATCAGGAACAGTTCTCTTTATATTGTAATTTTAAACTCTGGAGCTTGGTGTATGGCCTTAGGAGCTAACATTTACATTAAGCAACATTCTGCCATCAACAATATGCGATCTTTTTGTACTGCCACTACCAAAAAAAATGTGGACTGGCTCATTCAGGCAGTGTTTGAACACAGGTGTTAAAGTAGTATTATTTCAAAATGTTCACAATATTCTGGCTTACACATTGAATCATGTACATCTGATAAATGCATTTAAGCAAACCTGAGTTGACTGCATATTAGTAAACTGATGTTATTTTCACTGACAAGTTCTTCACTTTTCCTTTTAATTTTTCCAGCCACTGAGTGAATAAATGTTAGATTCTAGTAAGATATATTTTTCTCCATTGTTTTTGTACATCTCAATTTCTGAGTACTATCCCTGAGACATTTTCTGTTCATAAATGTCTTTTAGGTCAGCCTTTAAAGAACTCTGTAATGTTGTGTACCTTTAATGGTTTTGAAAACAACAGGAGAGAAAAAAATGTTAGTCTTCCTCCTGGTTTTACAAAGTCATTTTTAGCTTTGATTTGGTTACAGATAATCTTGTTTTATTAAATTCAAGTCTGTCATTAAGAAGCAAGTTATGACTTTATTAAGACATGCAGGTAGGGCTTCCCTGGTGGCCCAGTGGTTAAGAACCCGCCTGCCAGTGCAGGGGACACGGGTTCGATCCCTGGTCCGGGAAGATCCCACATGCTGCGAAGCAACTAAGCCCGTGTGGCACAACTACTGAGCCTGCGCTCTAGAGCCCGAGAGCCACAACTACTGAAGCCAGCGAGCCACAACTACTGAAGCCCGCAAGCCACAACTACTGAAGCCCGCGTGCCTAGAGCCTGTGCTCTGCAACAAGAGAAGCCGCCGCAGTGAGAAGCCCGTGCACAGCAACGAAGACCCAACACAGCCAAAAATAAATAAATAAATAAATTTATAAAAGAAAAAAGAAAAGACATGCAAGTACACTAAGTGTAACTCATCTAAAGTTATTTTCTTTTCTCATCTTGGAGTAGTGTGTTAACGTAAAGAGGGAGTATAGAGTAATGGTTAGGAACACAGTTAAGCCAGCCTACATGGATTCAAATCTCGGCTTCAACCCAACCTAGCTGTGTGACAAGTCACCTTCCTGGATCTTAGTTTCCCTGTTTGTAAAATGGAAATAATAACAGTACCTCTAGGGCTGTGGTGAGAATTAAATAAGTTAACATTTAAAAGCCCTTAGCACAGGGAGATCAGCTTGGTGCTTTGTGACCACCTAGAAGGGTGGGATAGGGAGGGTGGGAGGGAGATGCAAGAGGGAGGAGATATGGGGATATATGTATATGTATAGCTGATTCACTTTGTTATAAAGCAGAAACTAACACACCATTGTAAAGCAATTATACTCCAATAAAGATGTTAAAAAAATAATAATAAAATAAAAGCCCGTAGAAGAGCTGAGTGTAGTTCCTAGCACATTGTAAGGACCGAATGTTTGCTGTTATTGTGTGTCGTGCTGAATATTGGTTTTGAGGGAGAGTGGGAGATTTTTTTTTTTAATTTTTATTTATTTATTTTTGGCTGTGTTGGGTCTTTGTTTCTGTGCGAGGGCTTTTCTCTAGTTGCGGCAAGTGGGGCCACTCTTCATTGCGGTGCACGGGCCTCTCACTATCGCAGCCTCTCTTGTTGCGGAGCACAGGCTCCAGGCGCGCAGGCTCAGTAGTTGTGGGTCACGGGCCTAGTTGCTCTGTGGCATGTGGGATCTTCCCAGACCAGGGCTCGAACCCATGTCCCCTGCATTGGCAGGCAGATTCTCAACCACTGCGCCACCAGGGAAGCCCCTTTTTTTAAACTTTTATTGGCGTATAGTTGATTTACAATGTTGTGTTAGTTTCAGCTGTACAGCAGAGTGAATCAGTTATACATATACATATATCCACTCCTTTTTTTTTTAAGATTCTTTTCCCAGGAGATATTTTTTGTTTGTTTTTTAAATTTTACCCTCACAGGAAATAAGTAAAGCTTAAGAATTGAATGGTAGGTTGTGGCTTAGGTCTCATAGGACTTATTTGCAGTAGACTACTTCTGATCACGGCTAATATTTGCTCATGTAGTATATATTGAGTGCTGTATTAGTTTGCTTGAGCTGCTATAACAAAATTCTGTAGACTGGGTGTCTTAAACAACAGACATTTATTTTACACAGTTGTAGAGGCTGGGAAGTC
The DNA here is from genome assembly GCF_949987535.1 of Balaenoptera acutorostrata. NCBI lineage: Eukaryota > Metazoa > Chordata > Mammalia > Artiodactyla > Balaenopteridae > Balaenoptera > Balaenoptera acutorostrata. The sequence continues at coordinate 181,595,471 of NC_080066.1, forward strand.
CAAAATCAGGGTTGCCAGCATGGTTGGGTTCTGGTGCGAGCTCTCTTTTTGGCTTACAGAGGGCTGCCATCTCACTGTGTCTTCATGGCAAAGTAGGGGGAAGGTACATGAGCATGCTGTTTGATGTCTCTACTTATAAGGGTACTAATCCCATCATAAGGACCCACCCTCATGACCTTATCTAAACCAACTTAATTCCCAAATGCCCCATCTCCAAATATCACAGTGTGGGACAACTTCATGAGGTAAGTTCTGTTATTCAGGAAAGAGAGGCCAGGGAGATAAAGTAATCTGCCCAAAGTCCCCTAACCAATAAGTGATAGATGCTCGGGCAGTCATTTTATGATAGGTGTAGTCATCATTGAGTCGAGCATTAATGAACTCTAAATGAAAACATGTTTACCACAGTTTGGACAATAGAGCATTTGCGGTAAGCAATGTCCCAGGTTTATTAGTTGGATAGGAATTCATTGTCATTAGATACTAGAGCATGTGCTTCCCATGTTCTTACACATATAGGCTTTCTCACAGTAGCTAGTCTGATATCTTTTCACCTTCATACTCTGTTAGGTGAGTATTACTACCATCTTGATTTTCCATTGAGGAGACAGACTCTGAGAAGTTGATATAGTCAGACTCTTCAGTTCGTAAGTGATGGAGCAAAGATGTAAATCTTAGTCTGACTCCAAAGCGTGGACTATTTCCACTTCATTATGCCCCCCTCCTGTAATTAAATTTCCCTAACTGAGATGGGAACTAACCTGAGGCTTTCTTTGTAGTAGCTATGAAGAAGTTAGTAAATAGTTTCAAGGTTGAGGAAATATTGGGTTGGCCAAAAAGTGCCTTCAGTTTTTTTGTTTTTGTTTTTTTTTTAATTTATTTATTTTAATTTATTTATTTTTGGCCGTGCTGGGTCTTCGAAGCTGCACGGTCTTTCTCTAGCTGCAGCAAAAGGGGACTACTCTTAGTTGCAGTGCGCAGTCTTCTCATTGCGGTGGCTTCTCTTGTTGCAGAGCGTGTGCTCTAGGCACGCAGGCTTCAGTAGTTTTGGCACATAGGCTCAGTAGATGTGGCTCACAGGCTCTAGAGCGCAGGCTCAGTAGTTGTGGTGCACGGGCTTAGTTGCTCCGCAGCATGTGGGATCTTCCCGGACCAGGGCTCAAACCCGTGTCCCCTGCATTGGCAGGCAGATTCTTAACCACCGTGCCACCAGGGAAGCCCGTGCCTTCAGTTTTAAAGTAAAAATAAAAGACACATTTTTCATTTTCACGAAGAACTTTATTGAATAATGTATTCACCCTTTTGTTCCACTACCTTCTGCCATTTTTCAGGCAACTTCGTAATTCCATCTTCCCAAAACTTTTTATCTTTTTGAGCAAAGAACTGTTCCAGGTGCCTTTTACAGTCTCCCAGGGAATTGACATTTTTTCCATTAAGAGAATTTTGTAAAGACCGAAATAAATGGAAATCTGAAGTTGCAATGTCTGGTGAATACGGCGGATGAATCAGAACTTCCCAGCCAAGCTGTAACAGTTTTTGCCTGGTCATCAAAAAAACATGCGGTCTTGCAGTATCCTGATGGAAGATTATGCGTTCTCTGTTGACTAATTCTGAACGCTTTTTGTCAAGTGCTGCTTTCAGCTGGTCTAATTGGGAGCAGTACTTGTTGGAATTAATCATTTGGTTTTCCGGAAGGAGCTCTTAATAGAGGACTCCCTTCCAATCCCACCATATACAGAACATCACCTTCTTTGGATGAAGACCGGCCTTTGGTGTGGTTGGTGGTGGTTCATTTCGCTTGCCCCACGATCTCTTCTGTTCCGCATTATTGTACAGTATCCACTTTTCATCGCCCGTCACAATTTGTTTTAAAAACGGAACGTTTTCATTATGTTTCAGTAGAGAATCGCATGAGGAAATACGGTCAAGAATGTCTTTTTCGCTTAACTTACGTGGAACCCAAACATCAAAGCGATGAACATAACCAAGCTGGTGCAAATGATTTTCAGTGCTTGATTTGGATATTTTGAGTATGGCGGCTATCTCCCGCATGGTATAACGTTGATTGTTCTCAGTTAATGTCTCGATTTGATCACTATCAACTTCAACTGGTCTACCCAACCGTGGAGCATTGTCCAGCGAGAAATCTCCAGCACAAAACTTCACAAACCGCTTTTGACATGTTCAGTCACAGCACCTTCTCCATACACTGAGCAAATCTGTTTTTGCATTTCAGTTGAGTTTTTACCTTTCTTGAAATAATAAAGCATAATATGCCGAAAATGTTGCTTTTTTTCTTCCATCTTCAATATTAAAATGGCTACACAAAAATTCACCAATTTTGTTAAGCCTTTTTTTAAGTGCACTCTGATATGACAGCTGTCACACACAATCTAACAAAATTGTTTCAAATGAAGTTAAAGACAACTAAGTGCTACTAGAGCCATCTTACAGAAAAAACCAAGCGAACCTTTTGGCGAACCCAATATTTCAAGTATGAAAGAGAAGTAGGCCTTGTACCCCACCTCCCCTTCCAAACTTTGCGTAAGCCATATTTTTATGCAAATTTGTTTATTCACTCCTTCACTTAACAAACACTTGTTAGTAAATACCTGCTGTGTGCCAGGCACTGTTCTAAGCACTGAGGGTACAACATTGAACCAAATGAAGTTCCTACCTTCATGGAATTGATATCATAGTGGGAGAGCAGCAATAAACAGATATATGATATAATGTCATGTCAGTGCCATGAAGAAAAATAAAGCAAGATGTATGAACTGTATTTTCTTATTTTTTGTATTCTTGTTGCTCTGGCATCTGGGGCCTTGCTGACCTGAGATAGACTACTCCCCAGGGCTAGCTAGTTCCTGGAAATAGTAAGCTACTCCCCTGTGAGTACACTGTTCAGATGCAGACTAACCAGTGCAGAGCCCATACTCTGAACCACCTCCCCTGTCTGGCTCTTAAACTCCAAGAGGGAATATTTCTCTGCCCTAATCATTGCAGAGCCGGTATCAGACACCTAGAGACTGTACTTATACCCAAGAACCTGCTGAAATTATTCCAATGAACCAGTCCTCAGCCTGCTTACCCTGCCTGGACTTACCCTTCCTGTGGAAACCAGAATAAAAACTCTTCCTTGTGCTTTCCCCTTGCTCCATCGGCCTTCTAACCCATCCTGGTGCTTCCTCACATGGCCCTGCATGGCGCTGTGTGCCCCCTTCTTTTGGGAACTATAAGTAACAAACCACCATACCTGAATAATAATAGAGCCTACATTTTAAAACACAGGGTGGGGACTTCCCTGGTGGCACAGTGGTTAAGAATCCGCCTGCCAATGCAGGGGACATGGGTTCAAGCCCTGGTCTGGGAAGATCCCACATGCCGCGGAGCAACTAAGCCCGTGCACCACAACTACTGAGCCTGCGCTCTAGAGCCCGCGAGCCACAACTTCTGAGCCCGCATGCCACAACTACTGAAACCTGCATGCCTAGAGCCCATGCTCTGCAACAAGAGAAGACACTGCAGTGAGAAGCCCCCGCACCGCAATGAAGAGTAGTCCCTGCTCACCACAACTAGAGAAAGCCCGCCTGCGCAACAACGAAGACCCAATGCAGCCAAAAATAAATAAATTTTTTAAAAAACCAAAAACACAGGTGAGGAGATAGTATGCGAGGAATGTGTAGATTTCAAGTGAAAAGTAGGGGTGCCCTCTTAATAATTCGTTTAAGAAACATTCTTGTTCTCCTGAACCAAGCATTGTGATAAGAAGAGTCAGATAAGTACAACAGACTCTGGGTGAACCCATGTGGTTTGCAGTAAAAGTTTACTTAGGCCTTTAGGATCTAAATGTTTTTTACCAAGTAATAAAGAATGGAAAGACCTTTGCAGTCCTCCTTGCAGCGTTGACGTGGAGGTCCTCACTAAGTGTTCCTGGGAGGATTGCACACACAGCTCGAGGAGCAGCACCTGCAGCAGCAGTGGGCTGCCGAGGCCTGCGAGTGTGCAGGGCAGTGCAAGGCCCTGAGCTGGCGGTTACATCAGGCCAAACTGGGAGCCTTGAATGCCCCGGCTCTTTAAGGAACAGTCATCTCTGTGTAATAAACTTTTCAGTAATCCCCTAACTTTCCCCTGGCTTCTTCTGACTAAGATTTTGTTATCTTAGAAATACTCAGTCTTCTCGGTGGCAGAAACTTTCATTGTCACCATACTGTGACATAATCAGTTTAAACAGTAATCTCTTTTTCTTAAACTGGAACCATTAGTTAAAAACAAATGTGTGAATGTAATGAAATAATTGATTTTTAAAAATATGTGTTTATGATCGCTGGTTAGCCAGCTTTAAACATGTATAAGGACGGAGGCACACTCCTTCCTATGCCATCTTGTTCCCGTGTTGGACGACTCTAGTTATTAAACAGGGTTTTTTTTCCTTAATTAATTTATTTATTTATGGCTGTGTTGGGTCTTCATTGCTGCACATGGGCTTTCTCTAGTTGTGGCGAGCAGGGGCTATTCTTAGTTGTGGTGCACGGGCTTCTCACTGCGATGGCTTCTCTTGTTGCAGAGCACGGGCTCTAGGCGTGCGGGCTTCAGTAGTTGTGGCTGGTGGTCTCTAGAGCGCAGGCTCAGTAGTTGTGGCGCACGGGCTTAGTTGCTCCACAGCATGTGGGATCCTCCCGGACCAGGAATCGAACCTGTGTCCCCTGCATTGGCAGGTGGGTTCTTAACAACTGCGCCACCAGGGAAGTCCCTAAACAGGTTTTTTTCTTTCATAGTTTACACTAGCATCTGTCTTCTAGAAACATGTACAATACTGTTCTCTATTCTTTCACTTGGAGCTTTGGAGGTTAAATCTACCAATCCACAAAAAAAAACTCTACCAATCCAACATAACCATCTATCTTGGGTCTTCTTGGTCCCTTCTCCAGAGTAAATACTCAGCCTCTTGGGCCAGCTACAGGACTTGCCCTCAACACAGGGCTAGTTTATTCCATATCTGTAATTGATTTTTTTCTTAATTGAATTTATTTCATTCTTGCTGAAGACCATTTAAATGGTTTCCTACCATAATTCCAGTCTGTTTAGGGTATTTTTGAAAAATGAGTCTTTTGTATTAGCTATCGCTTCTAGTTTGGTGCTGTATACATTGGACAAGGATGTTTTCATCCAATTAAAATATCCGACAAGGTAGGGACAAGGCACCTCATTGGAGAAACCACCCTTTAGTTGGTCCTGCTGACTCATCAAGCAATTTTTGAGTAATAGTCAAGCACCATTCTTAAATCCAGACTTTTAGTAAGTGAGAAACGGAAATCCCTGTGTTCAAAAAAAATTAATCAAAATTACTGAGAAAAAAAAAAAGAATGATTTTAAATTCAAATATGTGCATAAATTCAAGTATGTGCAAAATACGGGAATTCCCTGGAGGCCCAGTGGTTAGGACTCCACGCTTCCACTGCAGGGGGCACGGGTTTGATCCCTGGTCGGGGAACTAAGATCCGACATAGCCATGCACTGTGGCCAAAAGAAAAAGAAAAAAAGTATATACAGCAGATTGCTGAATGATTATCGGAGTATTATTGACTATAGATTCCTTTTATCAGGGTCTTTGTGGGAAATTTTACTTACACCCACTCAGGTCTGGTTACTTTTTAAAGTTGGTGTTTATTTTGGAGCCACTGTTAATGGTTAGAGCTCTGTAATGGCAGTGACCTTTTTTTGGCATCCCAGGGAATCTTAGTCGTGGGACAAGCCAGGGAACTGTATATTTGGAAGCAGAGAGAGCCCGTTCATGCTTTTCTACGGTCTACAATGTAATTTACTCTTACTGTTACCACCACTGAGTTATTTGGGGTACTTTTGCTTCAGCCTCCTTAAGGCAGTCTTTTTTAACCCTTGTTGTGCAGTAGAATCATCTGTGTAGTTTTAAAAAAATTCTTAATTTCTCTTCTTTTTCTAAAGGTAACCTGTTTTAAAGGTGACCCCCTCCTCCAGTGTTTTAAGTCTTACAGACTGCTGCCACTACAGCTGCCGAATATCTCCCCCCTCTCTCGAACTCTTCCTGACCCAATTTCTGGACTTCTTTCCTTCTCCTTGCCCATTTGGTGAAGCACAAATCATTGTTGGGATCTTTTTCATTGATGAGCGCTGTTCATCTTTTCCTCTTTTAATACCGTCCTCTTTCCATATTGACTTGTAGGAGACTAAACAGCTCAGGCCATTAACAAAAGTAGTTGTTAGAATCCTTTTTTTAAAATTTTAAAAAATTGAAGTATAGTTGTATAATGTTATATAAGTTACAGGTGTACAATATAGTGGTGATTCACAGTTTTTAAAGGTTATACTCCATTTATAGTTATTATGAAATATTGGTTATATTCCCTGTGTTGTACAGTATATCCTTGCAGCTTATTACCTAATAGTTTGTTTCTCTTACTCCCCTACCCCTATATTGCCCCTCCCCACTTCCCTCTCCCCACTGGTAACCACTAGTTTGTTCTCTGTATCTGGGAGTCTGCTTCTTTCATATATGTTGGATACTAATTCCTTATCAATCATATCATTTGAAAATATTTTCTCCCATTCAGTAGGTTGCCTTTTCATTTTGTCAGTGGTTGCCTTTGCTGTGCAAAAGCTTTTAAGTTTAATTAGGTCCCATTTGTTTATTTTTGCTTTTATTTCCTTTACTTTAGGAGATGGATCCAAAAAAAATATTGCTGCAATTTATGTCAAAGAGTGTTCTGCCTATATTTTTCTCCAGGAGTTTTATAGTATCCAGTCTTACATTTAGGTCTTTAATCCATTTTGAGTTTATTTTTGTATATAGTGTTAGAGAATGTTCTAATTTCATTCTTTTACATGTAGCTGTCCAGTTTTCCCAACACCACTTATTGAAGAGACTGTCTTTTCTTCATTGTATATTCTTGCCCCCCTTGTCATACATTAATTGGCCATAAGTGTGTGGGTTTGTTTCTGGGCTCTGTATCTTGTTGCATTTATCTATGTGTCTGTTTTTGTGCCAGTACCATACTGTGTTGACTACTGTAGCTTTGTAGTATAGTCTGAAGTCAGGGAGTGTGATTCCTCCATCTCTGTTCTTCTTTCTCAAGATTGTTTTGGTTATTTGGGGTCTTTTGTGTTTCCATACAAATTTTCTTTTCTTTTTTTTTTTTTTTTTTAAACATGTTCTTGTTTTTTTTTAATTTTTTTTTTTTTTAATTATTTATGGCTGTGTTGGGTCTTTGTTTCTGTGGGAGGGCTTTCTCTAGTTGCGGCAAGTGTGGGCCACTCTTCATCGCGGTGCGCGGGCCTCTCACTATCGCGGCCTCTCTTGTTGTGGAGCACAGGCTCCAGACACGCAGGCTCAGTAGTTGTGGCTCACGGGCCTAGTTGCTCCGCGGCATGTGGGATCTTCCCAGACCAGGGCTCGAACCCGTGTCCCCTGCATTGGCAGGCAGACTCTCAACCACTGCGCCACCAGGGAAGCCCCTCCATACAAATTTTAAAATTATTTGTTCTAGTTCTGTGAAAAATGCCATTGGTATTTTAATAGAGATTGCATTGAATCTGTAGATTGCCTTCATTAGTATGGACATTTTAACGATATTGATTCTTTAGAGCATTCCATCTGAAAGCAGCAGAATACACATTTTCTTCAAGTATACATGGAACGTTCTCCAGGATAGATCACATGCTAGGCCACAAAACAAGCCTTGGCAAATTTAAGAAGCTGTAAATCATATCAAGTGTCTTTTCTGACTACAACACTGTGAGACTAGAAATCAACCACAAGAAAAAGAGCTGCGAAAAACACAAACACGTGGAGGCTAAACAATATGGATCACTAGACCAGTGGATCACTGAAGGAATCAAAGAGGAGATTAAAAAATACCTAGAGTCCTGACTATTAATTACAATCCAGCATCTGCATTCAGATCAGTGTAATGAATTAGGTAAACTTTTACAAATAGGATATGGTAAATGAAATCTAAGTCAAACCCTCTTCATTTTACATGTTTAAAATATTGAGAATAAAAATATATGTATATTGTTACATTTCAAAAATGGTAATAGGAGTGTAAGAAAATATAGCTTCAGTGTTGCTGCTGCTTTATGGGGAAATTTTTAATTTATTGCCAGACTTATTTTCACTTTGGCAGCAAATTTAGAATATAGATTGTGAATTGAGAATATTAGAATTTATTTTTAATTGTACCAGTTGTTCATTGTGCTATTTTAGAAAAGCCACTGAAGAACCAACTATTTTATTTTATTTTATTTTATTTTATTTTGCTGTATCGGGTCTCAGTTGCGGCACACAGATCTTCCTCATGGCATGCAGGATCTTCCGTTGTGGCATGCAGGCTCTTTGTTGCAGCATGTGGGCCTCTCTCTAGTTGTGGTGTGAGGGCTCCAGAGCGCACAAGCTCAGTAGTTGTGGCACATGGGCTTAGTTGTCCCGTGGCATGTGGGATCTTAGTTCCCCGACCAAGGATCAAACCTGCGTCCCCTGCATTGGGAGGCGGATTCTTAACCCCTGGACCACCAGGGAAGTCCCAAGAACCAGGTATTTTAAATGGGTTAAACTTAGAGCCTAGCATGGACCCATTTGTAGAAAATTGAAAGTTGGGCAAAAACTAGACCTTTGGGAAAGAATCCTAGCAACAACAACCAGAATCACAGCCTCATGTTGCTTATTGTGTGCTACGCACTGTTCCAAGATCTCAACATGTCAGGTTCCTTTATCCCTGGGGGTACCAGAGGCCCAGAGAGGTCAAGCCACCTAGATTCAGTCAGTGAGTGGTAGATCCCCAGGTGGGGCCAGATAGTGGGCTCCAGAGTTCAAATTCTTAATGACTGTGCACTAACCGACACACTGACCAAACTAACATTAGAACTTAAAGCCCTAACTTCAAATAGCCTTTTCCCAACATGTCCCCTTGGAAGGAATCAGGCCCAGCACCTTCCATATGGGAAGGATACAAAGGAGCTTACTGCAGCTCCTTCACCTTGTGTGTGGTAGATACCCAATAATATCTGTTCATTATTTTATAAGTACCAAATTTATTTTAATACTAAATTAATATTTTTCTCATATTTCCCTAATTCCAGGAATCTTGACCACCAGAACCTTAGGTTTTGAGGCGGTAGGAAAATTTCTTTGTCTTTGAAATACTTGATCATAAAAATGCACATTGGGCTTCCCTGGTGGCGCAGTGGTTAAGAATCCGCCTGCCAATGCAGGGGACATGGTGGGTTCAAGCCCTGGTCCGGGAAGATCCCACATGCCATGGAGCAACTAAACCCGTGCGCCACAACTACTGAGCCTGTGCTCTAGAGCCCGTGAGCCACAACTACTGAGCCCACGTGCCACAACTACTAAAGCCTGTGCACCTAGAGCCCGTGCTCCGCGACAAGAGAAGCCACTGCAATGAGAAGCCCACACACCACAACGAAGAGTAGCCCCCGCTCACTGCAACTAGAGAAAGCCTGCACTCAGCAATGAAGACCCAATGCAGCCAAAAATGAATGAATGAATGAATAAATAAATTAATTAAATGCTTTACATACAGAAGAATGTTACATATTTGCCATGTAAATATGTTTAGGGTATTTGATTCAAGAAATGGATCAGTCACGTTGTAACCTTCCCCAACCTGACCTCTTTCTTTGTTTCCCACCTTATAAGGTAATCACTAACAAAAATTTTGTGTTACTATTTTCTTTCTTTTTAAAATTAATTTATTTTTATATATTAATTTTTTCTTTATTTTGGCTGCATTGGGTCTTTGTTGCTGTGCGCGGGCTTTCTCTAGTTGCAGCAAGTGGGGGCTACTGTTCGTTGCAGTGCGTGGGATTCTCATTGCAGTGGCTTCTCTTGCTGCAGAGCACGGGCTTTAGGCATGTGGGCTTCAGTAGTTGCAGCACGTGGGCTCAGTAGTATAATTTTACCACATAAGGATCCCTCATCAGTATAGTGTGAAGATTTTAAATATTATATAAATGGAATCATGTTATTTGTGTCCTTCTCCTATTTGCTTTCTTTTGCCCAAATTGTGTTCCATGTTGATGTATTTAGATGTAATTTACTTTCACTGCTATGTTTATTTTCATGGTTATATAGTATCCTATTATATGAATATTTCATGATTTATTTATCCATTTTCTGTCTGATTCAGAGACATTTGGATTGCTTATAGCTATTTGTATCACAGACACTGCTACGGATTGTCCCGTATGTGTCTTGGTGAAGTTGTTTATGTTTCTTAAGGATACGTGTCCAGTAGTAGAATTATTGGTTCACAGGGTATGTACATCCTCATTGATTAGAGGAGGCCAACTTGTTTCCAAAGCAGTTGTGTTAATTTATATTCCCACCATTAGCATATAAGACAGCTCAAGTAATGTCACATCCTTGTCAAAATTTGATTTTGTCTGATTTTTCAATTCTTGCCTATCTGATGGATATAAAACTATGTCATTGTGGTTATCATTTATATTCCATGATTGCTGATGAGTATTACATCATTCATATTTTTATTGGCTTTTGTTTCTTCTTCTGTGAATTGCCTGTTCAAGCCTTTTCAGTTTCTAGTGGATTTTTTCTTAATCATTTTAGAGATTATGTATTCTGGATACTGACATGTGGCACATATCTTCTTCTGTTTGGTGGTATATCTTTCATTCTCTGGATGTTGTCTTTTGATGAATAGCAGAACTTCTTAATTTTTTTTTTTTTTTTTGAACTTCTTAATTTTAACACACCTGAATTTGTCAGTCTTTTCTTATATGGTTTGTACCTTTTCTGTGTTCTTTAAGAAATTCTTCCCTGCCTGGGGCCATAAAGATATTTTTCTCTGTTGTCTCAAAGGTTTATAATCTTTAATCTACCTTGAAGTTGTGCATATTGTGAAGTAGCAATCCTATTATGTTTTTTCATACATGTTACAACTTATTGCCTCATCTCTCCTTTCCCCACTCCTCTGCAATACAGAGTTTCCGTATCTACCTCTGCACACACATACTGTGTTCTTCCAAAGTGGTTATTCTGGTTCACTTCACAATTGCTATTTTAAAGGCAGTTTTTTTACATTTATTTTCATATTTCAAATTTTTATTTTCAGTAGTAGAATGGCAGGGCTTCCCTCGTGGCACATTGGTTAAGAATCTGCCTGCCAACACAGGAGACACCAGTTCGAGCCCTGGTCCAGGAAGATCCCACATGCCGCGGAGCAACTAAGCCTGTGAACCACAGCTACTGAGCCTGCGCTCTAGAGCCCGTGAGCCACAACTACTGAAGCCTGTGCGCCTAGAGCCCGTGCTCCGCAACAGGAGAAGCCACCACAATGAGAAACCTGCGCACTGCAATGAAGAGTAGACCCCGCTCGCCGCAACTAGAGAAAGCCCGCACGTGGCAACAAAAACCCAACACAGCCAAAAATAAATAAATTTATTTTAAAAATAGTAGAATGGCAAATGATAAACAGAACCCCAAAATATATGACAGGAAAAATCTGAGCTAAATTTACAGAAGCACAAGAGTGACAAAGGAAACTTATCCTCTCTCAGGCTATGTATGACACATTAAGTAGAGGAAAAAAAGATACAGAGCTTAATATAGAGCCCCTCTACTAGCCCATATTACAAATTGTGCATTTTTAATTTAATTAATTTATTTTTTATTTTATTTTTTATTTTTGGCCACACCGTGTGGCATGCTGGATCTTAGTTCCCTGACCAGGGACTGAACCCGTGCCCCCTGCAGTGGAAGCACGGAGTCTTAACCACTGGTCTGCCAGGGAAGTCCCACACATTTGTGCATTTTTTTTTAAAAAGTGCCCCTTTCTTAGGAGACTTTACAGCTCTGTGCCAGGAAATTATTGTGATAACTATTCAAATCTATGATGACTGCAGCGTAAATGATTTCCTCACCGTTGGGCAATGCATAACTTGCGCAGCTATAAACAGTTAATATGATTAATAAGCCTGACTAAGAGATCTTTCCAGGCTACATTTTCTGAACAAGCAATAAAAATAGAAACCAATAAAAATAGAAACAAACAAAAAGTACAAACATGTGGAACTTGAAAACAGTCTTTGAATTCATGGGGTCAAAGAGAAAATGCAAACCAAAATTGCAGTGTATCTAGAAAGTAACACTGTGTATCCGAACCTATAGAATACTGCTTTTGGTGTTCAAGAAAATTTGAAACCTTGAACACATTATTAAACAAAAAATGACAATACATTAAATATTCAACTAGTAAGTTAGAGAAGGGAACAAAATAAATCTCAGGAATGAAGAATAGTGTAAGGAACTTACAAAGGGCAGAAATTAGTGAATTGGAAAAACAATCAAAATGATCTAGAGCTTTTTTTTTTTTTTTTGAGAGGGCGATGAGAAGGGAGGCAGTAAAATAGATAAACCACTAGTTAACTTAATCCAGGGGATAGGGAGAGACAACACAAAGTATGAGTATGAAATGAGGAGCAGGGAAAAGACCAGATAGAGAAGAATTAAAATTATTATGAGAGAACCTTTTGTGCAAATAAACTAGAACACCTAAAAAATGGATAATTTTCTAGGAAAACGTAACTTATCAAAATTAAGCCTACAAAAGAATCTAAATGCATCAGTAACTACAGAAGAAATTGAATAGTGGTAAAAAGGCCAGCTGCCACCTCAGATTGCCATATGCAGAATTTCATGATTGGCTTCTTTGAAACCTTCAGTGAATAGATCTTGAAGGGAAGCTTCCAAATTCTTCTCTGGAATTCACATACATGGCTATCAAAATGTATTAGAAACAGGGAAGAAAACTATAGTTCAATCCCACTTATAACATCCATTCAAAAATTGGGAATTAAAGTATTAGGATATAGGACTTCCAGTTAAACATTAGTACATTTATGTTTGCTCCTTCCTCCCACTCACTAAATAGTAGTAAAGGAATTAAAAAGGAGTGTCAAAAATGGAGAAGACTGGCAGACAAAGAATTAAACCTAGTTTGCCAGATGGAAAACAGATGGATGAATAGTTGTGTGTGTGTGTGTGTACACTATTGTATATATTTTTTCATGTAATAGACTTAGCAAATCATAGTGAACTGAAACCAGTCCCTAAGGGGAGCACTTAGGGGTGGGAATAGGTAGGCTGGTGCCAGCAAAAACCATGCTGAGTCCTGCCACGTGCCACAGAATTCAGAAAGTCGAAGGATGAGTTCTGTTAGCTTCTTTTGTGGGTGGAGGTGCACATAGAAATGGAAGCAGGATTGGCTTAAAATGTATAACGGGGCCTCATATCACCTTCAGGCAACCCGCCCTTCTCTGCCCCAGGTGAAATTGGGCAGTTTACTTTCTGAAGAGGCGGAATTGAAGAGCATCTAGACTTGGGGACCTCATACTAAAAACAGGGGCCCACTGAGTGGTGAGACACTCTTTCTGTCTTCCCGCTCCGCTCCTTGCGTGCCTCCCAGAACTCTTTAGCCCTTCATGTGTTGCCTGAAAAGGAGATTGGAGGATTCTTCTCCAGGAAAATTGAGTTAAATGAAAATATAGGTAGAGACATTTATTGTCTTTCAGTAAATCTTCTTAATCTCTGCCCGGTCATCCTATGGTCCAGCTTTTATATATATGATGTTTAGTCCAGCATTTTGGTGCCTCTCTTAAATATGGGAGGACAGCCAAGAATCTCCAGATATTTGAGGATAACCTGAAACTAAAACAAACAGGAATAAGAAAGAGAAAGGAACACTGGAAGAGGAAACTCAGCTACTTTAAAAAACAACAACACTATAATTATGTTTTCAAAGATTTTAAAATGAGGGAGACGGAATGCAATAACGGCCGTTATATTCATGAAAGAAGAACATGGTGCATTGAGAAAGGACTGTTGGGGAGAGGGTAATTTATGGTATTGGAAAGAAATTCAATAAAGGGGTTGGAAAATAAAGTCAAGGAAATCTCTCAGAAAGTATTACAGAAGTTCATAGAGATGAAAATTAAGAAGGATACCATGTGAAATTGAGGTACCTATCTAGGAGGTCTAGTTTCTGGTAAAGAGGTGTTGTAAAAAGAACTGGGGATAGGAAGGGAGATTATCAAAGACTAACAGAAGGTGATTTCCCAGAACTGTAGGACCTGAATTCCAGATTGAAAGGCTCAGTGCCCAATGCAGTAAATGACAAAAGACCCACAATATATCTGGACTGAATGCTAATGTACCACAGAGACTGAATCTGTGGTACATTAAAATTTAAATACATCAAAATTAAAGAGAAGGAAGAGGAAAAAATAGGTCACAAAGAATTGTAACAGAATGTCATCATACCATTCCACACCACTGTAAGCTGGAAGGAAATGGATCGAGGCCTTTAAAATTCTGAGAGAACTGGATATTCATGTGTAAAAGAATGAAACTGGACCCCTGTCTTATACCATGCACAAAAATTAACTCATGGATTAAGGATTTAAACGGAAGGTATGAAACCATAAAGCTCATGGAAGAAAACAGTGGGAAAAAGCTCCTTGACATTGTTCTTAGCAATGACTTTTTTTTTAATGACACCAAAATCACAAGCCAAAAAAGTGGGACTACAAAAAACTTCACAGCAAAAAAAAAAAAAAAAACAGTCAACAAAATGAAAAGGCAGCCTACAAAATGGGAGAAAAGGAACCCCTACAACCAGTAGCAAATAAAATCCCAAATAATCCAATTTAAAAAGCAACAAAGGATCTGAATAGACATTTTTCCAACGAAGACATTCAAATAGCCAACAAGTGCATGAAAAGGTGTTCAACATCACTAACCATCAAGGGAATGCAAATCGAAACTGCAGTGAGATATCACCTCAACCTGTTAGAATGGTTGTTATCAAAAAGACGAGATAAATGCTGACAAAGGTGTAGAGAAATGGGATACCTTGTGTACTGTTGGTAGGAATGTAGATTGGTACAACTACTTTGGAAAACAGTATGGAAGTTTCTCAAAAAATTAAAAATAGAGCTACCATATGATTCAGCAGTTTCACTTCTGGGTGTATATCCACAGGAAATGCAGTTACTATCTCAGAGAGATATCTGAGCTCCCATGTTCGTTGCATTGTATTCTCAATAGCCAAGCTAGGGAAACAACCTAAGCGTTCATTGACAGATGAATGGATAAAGAATGTGTGAGGAGTATTATTATTATATATTCTATCCTATAGTAATAGGAATATTATTCAGCTGTAAAAATGGAAATCCTGCTCTTTGTGACAACATGGTTGGACCTTGAGGGCATTGTGCTAAGTTAAATCAGACAAATACTCTATGATATCAGTTATATGTGGAATCTTTAAAAAAATTGAACTTATAAAAACAGAGAGTAGATGGTGGTTGCCAGGGGATGGGTGTGTTGAGGGAAATGGGGAGCTGTTGGTCAAAGGGTACAAACACCCAGTTACAAGTTAGAAAGTTCCAGGGATCTAATGTACAGCATGGTGACTATAGTTAACAAGTACTGTGTACTTGAAAGTTGCTGTGAGAGTGGATCTTAAATGTTCTCACCACAATGAAAACAACAACAAAATGATAATTATGTGAGGTGAGGGATGTGTTAGCTAACTTTACTGTGGTAAAGATTTCACAATATATATGTGTATCAAATCATCACATTGTACAACCTTAGACTTACACAGTATTCTATGTCAATTATATCTCATTAAAACGGGGGGGGGCGTTTCTGAGAGAAAACAGTTATGACCTAGAATTCTTTTTTTTTTTTTTTTTAATTTGTTTATTTATTTTTGGCTGCTTTTGGGTCTTCGTTGCTGTGCGCAGGCTTTCTCTGCTTGCGGTGAGCGGGGGCTACTCTTCGTTGCGGTGCGCGGGTTTCTCATCGCGGTGGTTTCTCTTGTTGCAGAGCACAGGCTCTAGGCGCATGGGCCTCAGTAGTTGTGGCACGTGGGCTCAGTAGTTGTGGCTCGCGAGCTCTAGAGTAAAGGCTCAGTAGTTGTGGCGCACGGGCTTGGTTGCTCCGTGGCTTGCGGGATCTTCTTGGACCAGGGCTCGAACCCGTGTCCCCTGCGTTGGCAAGCGGATTCTTAACCACTGTGCCACCAGGGAATACCCGACCTAGAATTCTTTACCCAGCCAAAATGTCAATCAAATGTGAAGATAGAATCAGAACATTCTTGCAAGGTTTTAATCATACACTTACCCTTCCTCAGGAGCTATTGGTGGGATATTTCACCACAACGGGGGACAATACTAAAAAAGAGAAGAGCATAGGGTCTAGAACAGGAAATCCAACACAGCAGGCCTTGAGAGCAGGACAGAGGCCTCCAGAATATGCCTATTTCCAGGGGGGAGAAAAAAGAATACTTGACTATTTGAAAGTATTTGAGAGGAGGTATACACTTCTGTTACAAAGTTTAAGGATGAATTAGTAAAGTGAGAGATACATAGAAAACCTAAGTGAACAAAATAACCGAGACAGTCATTAGCTCAAAGGAAATCAGAAACATTTTTGATAAATACAAAGAATGGAAATGCATTCCTAGTGTGGCTATAAAGAATATTTATATAATGTAAACTGAATACTTTAGCCAAATATTATGATAACTGATCAGGAGGAAGGCGGGAAGGGATGTGGGGTGGGGGACAGGATGTAAGAGAGCTAAATCTTCACTGCCAATACTAAGAAAATAGCTAATATCAGGGGGAGTGGCTAAGAAATCATAGAATAACAGCACAAGCATGCTATTCAGAAGTAAGGTAGCAGGGACTTCCCTGGCGGTCCAGTGGTTAAGACTTTGCCTTGCAATGCAGGGGGTGCGTGTTCAATCCCTGGTCGGGGAGCTAAGATCCCACATGCCTTGTGGCCAAAACACCAAAACATGAAACAGAAGCAATATTGTAACAAATTCAATAAAGACTTTAAAATGGTCCATGTCAAAAAGAAAAAAAAATCTTATAAAAAAAGAAAAAGAAGTAAGGCAGCAAATACCTGAGTTGAAAGTGCTTGACATTATGAACAAGGGTTGAGGGTGGAGAGATATATTACATTACACAGTTCGACTTTTAAAACTATATGTACTACTTTTAGCAATAAAAATTAAACATAATATTTGTTTAGCCAAAACTGTAATAGAACCTCATGAAGAGAATGGAGAGGGGAAGCATAAGTCTGTGTTTGGAAGGGTATAGGAAAGCTAAATCCAAAGTGGGAGTCACAAAACAGTGTCTAAAATGGAAAATCAAGGAAGGAATATAATCTGGCATTTTAGAAATATGCAGTAAACAATAGATGAAATAGCTAAAAAAGTTGAAAGGATTGCTCATGATAGTCAGCAAAGGAGTCAGGGTGAATTTGAGTAAGGACCCAACATTGTCTGCTATGGCAGACAAAGGTCTTATTTCCATACTATATAAAAGGTCTTGCAAATCGAGGAGAAACAGGAGTATATAACCTAATAGAAAATAGTCAAAAGATACACTCAGGCAATTAGTAGGACAGATGGTCAATATTCAAGTAAAAAATGTTTAACATCCGAAAAGGTAACATTTTTTCACCAGATTTGCAAAAAACTGGTAATACATATTGTTGGCAAGAGTGTAGAGAATCAGGAACTCTGTTATTGCTGACATAGTTTAAATTAATATATTTTTAGAGAGTAATATAGCACTGACAAAATTTTAAAAGCATGTATGCCCTTTGGGCCCCCAACCTACTCTGCCAATATATTTGCATAAGTGTATGAGGATGTATATATACAAGGATGCTCATTGTAATGTTACAACAGCAAAAAGTTAGGGATAACCTACATGATATCAGTAAAATTCTGGTTAATTACACTGTAGTACACCCACACATACATCTCCCCCCATCTATAGACAGCTCTTCCTGGGTAGGAGATAGGTCACTGCCTTTGCCTAGTGTTAAACAAATGGTCTTTAATAGTGCTCTTATCTTCTCTGTTATTTGTTAACTTTCCTATTCTGTTGTTTATTTTAATGTTAGGGTGGTTCTGAGAGTAACTAAACTCTCTTTAAGCTCCTTAAGTTTTGCCTTACTGTGCTGGCTGTCATATTTGCTGGACTTTAAAGATATTCCCTGGAAGACTTGCTTGCCTTTCACCCATCAGCAGCCTTGGCCCACACTATGGAAAGGAATAGTGAACTCTCTTCTTGTTAACAGTCCTCAGAATACAGCAGTTTTCTTTTTCAGGAATTCCCCTTTTGTCAAAAAACACTTTTCTTTGTTCATTCTCCACCTTTTTCTTAAAATTCAAATTAATTGGAGGAGAGGAGATAGATACTACAGTTGTGATTCAGAGTTCAAAGGACAGATAAAAGTATAGAAGGCAAAGTCTTCATCTACTGCTTGACTTCCATCCATCCAGGTCCCTGCCCTGGGACCACCAGTGGCATCAGTTTCTATTTGTCCTTCTAGAGGTATTCTGTCTATAGAGAAGCAAAGACATTTTTTTTTTTTTTTTTTCCTTTTTCACATCAGAGCATTTTGACAGTTCCTTCGCCATGAACTCTTTGGGCTTTTGCCAGGCTCTCTCCCTCAGTTTTGTCTGAGAGGGTCTTTGATTTGTTCTTTCGTTCAGCAGAGGTGCTGTGATCAGTGTGGTGAGTGAGACAAAGGGACCTAATGAGGAAGAGCAGGCACACCATCCTTCTCTCTTTCCTTCATGAAGGACCCCAGAGCTGTTCCAGGGTCTGGGAAGCTGCTTACAGACAGAGCTTTGTGACCCCACTTGTAGGTCTGTGGTAGGCATTAGATTCCAGTGTCTGGATTTCATTCTGTCACTCTGGCTGCCTTTTCTGAGTCTCCACTGTGGGCCTCAGCTCTCTTCTCTCTGAAATGCTTGTTCGTTGATGTTTCTGTTTTTTCATTTTACAGTTAAGCGGTGTCATTTCCTTCCAAGGATACTATCCCTATGCTAATAATTCTACAAAATTTATCTCTAGCCCAGATTTCTTTCCTGAGCTTCAGACCCAAATACCAAGTACCATGCTATGCTTTCAGTATCCTCACTTAACTGCCCCTCACATGGCATGTCCAAAGCCAGACTCACCTTCCTCACTGCAGCTTGAGTCTTCTCTGTCTCAAAGTGGCACCCAGATTCACAAACTTGGGTGTCAGCTTCAACTCTGCCTCCCTCTCCCTTACCCCCTGAATGCTACTTACCTGTATCTCCTTCTCTTCATCCAAGGCAGCTAATAATTACTCATAATCTTGGATTTACAGTTCAGCTCTTTCCTAGTAAAGAAAAGGTTGGCAATTATATTCCTGTCCATTATTTCTAACACATAAGTTGTCACCCAGCGTGTCACTCAGCTGCCATGAAAAGCACAGGCTCTCAACCTTTGGCCTGTTCATTCTGTCTCATACCTATATATCTGGAGAAGCAAGTCTGAACACTTTGGTCATGATGATTTAGATCACAGTTTGATGACTATGATAACATCTCACCCCACCCTATGCTGTCTCTTATATGCTCATTTTATTTTTATATCAATTGGTAAAATTGTTTTTTTCCCAAGGATAATTCCTGTACATCCTCAGTACAGGCTTTGGGGGCATTTCTTTACTCTGTAGTACTGTAGGCTTAGTGTGTTCAGTGTTCTCGTCACCAGGGTCCAAGTCTTTGCCTTTAGAGATGTTTGTTCTCCTCCTATCTACCAGTTCCTAAAGGACATAAAAATGGGAAGATGTGTAGAGGATGGAGATTAGTCGATGAGGAGAGAACTCTTTCACTTTACACATTTCTGTGTTATTTCATTTTATTTTTTACAACTAGCATCTGCATAAGGTTGAAAGGGAATGTAGAGAAATAAGATAGTAGAAATAGGTGAACGTCTTATTTAAATGTCCTTTTATAGTAGCAAAACTTTTAAAAATATGTTGTACAATCCTAGTAGGGACTTTGCTTAAAGTTCATGTTTTCTTTTCAGTAAATTATTTATATCCAAATTTGTCTTCAGCGATCAAGTTCACAGTTGATACAAATAAATGAAATCTCTGGCATCTTAACCATATATGCAAATTGTCAACTTTTAAAAAAATTCTGTGCCAGTACCCACCTGTTGCTCTGGATTTTCTGTATTGCCAGCTTGTAATCTGTCAGCTCCGGCACGTGTTAGCTGAGAGAACTTGGGCGAGTTTCTTAACTTTCTTAGTCCTCCTCTCCTGTACATTGGAGGTGATCATAGTCACCTGACAGAGGTGTGGAAATTAAGTTAGATAGGATCATAGACGTGAAGCATCTAGTGCTGAGCTTTGGACAGAGGTGACACTTGATCACTGTTAGCTTCTTGCTTCCTCTCCCCACCCCCTTTGATTAACTTGGTATAGAGTTTATGAACTCATTTCTACCTGATGTATCATTCTGATAGAGGCAGATATGTAAAGTCATTTTGGTAATACCCTGACACTATCCTGCCAGGGAACCTTTGGCTATTCTTTCTACAGCCTACAGAAAGAAGCTTGTCCTATTCATCCTTCTATCTGGTGCCGCTCACCTTTCCTCTGTTTTCACAACGCAGCTCTTGGTGTGACCTCTGCTGTATGTAACTCAGGGGGTTTCAAACTTCAGTGTGTTACCGGTAGTGTACTACTACTCTCTAAAAATTACTCCAAAACTTAGCAACTTAGAACCATGTGTCATCTCACAGTTTCTGTGAGTCATGTGTTAGGGAGTGACTTAGTTGGATGGTTCTGGCTCAGGTGCTCTCAAGAGATTTGGGGTGAGAGCCACAGATGCAGCATCCGAAGATTTGATTGGTCTGGTGTATCCGCTTCCAGAAGGCCCTCTCACCGGGCTCTTGTCTAGGGCCTGCAGTCCCTCACCAGCTGTGGGTATGAGTGCTCATTTCCTTGCCGTCTGGGCCTGTCCATTGAGGTGCTCAATGTGCTCATGACGTGCAAGGAAGTGATCTGTGAGAGCAAGGAGGGAGTCCCAGTGCCTTTTAAGACCTAGTCAGTCTCTGAAGTCCCCTCACCATTGCCTCTGCCTTACTCTGTTCATTAGAAGCAAGTCACTCAGTGCAGCCCCCACGCAAAGGGAGGGGTATTAAGTTCTGCCGTTTGAGGGTAGGATTATCAAAGGATTTGTGGCCCTGTTTGAAAACCACCTCACCTGCGGTGGTGGTTGAAAGGTGAGATTCTCAAGGCCCATTTCAGATCTAGTGATGGGTAGAGCCCAGGAACCTACAGTTTGCACAAACACCCTAGTGATTCTGATGCTGGTGGCCAGAAGCCCACACTTGGAAACCCACTGCTCTGCCAGATGGATCACTTGGTCTTCTTCTTTTTTTTTTTTTTTTAATTTTTATTTATTTATTTGTTATTTTTGGCTGTGTTGGGTCTTCGTTTCTGTGCGAGGGCTTTCTCTAGTTGCGGCGAGTGGGAGCCACTCCTCATCGCGGTGCGCGGGCCTCTCACTGTCGCGGCCTCTCTTGTTGCGGAGCTCAGGCTCAGTAGGTGTGGTGCACGGGTCTAGTTGCTCCGCGGCATGTGGGATCTTCCCAGACCAGGGCTCGAACCCGTGTCCCCTGCATTGGCAGGCAGATTCTCAACCACTGCGCCACCAGGGAAGCCCCACTTGGTCTTCTTTAAATGGTCTTAGTTGGTTGCACCTCCCTGTCTTTGCTCACATATATGGAGCACACATAGCCAGCCCATTTTCAACTGCATAAATCCAGTTACCTCCATGGTGCCCACTACCCCAGACATAAGTGAGGTCTCCCTCCCTTGAATCCCTATAGTATTACATTTTTTTTTTTCCTGCTCTTTGGTTCTAATCACTTTAGTTCTGATGTTTTAGTGCTGCACTGCTAGTAGGGATTTAAAAAACAGTCGCTTTCATTTGAACTCTCTCGCCAGCAGAACTACAACAACCCTGTAATAGGCATTCTGCTACTCAGGATTTCAAAGCAGTGTGGTTATTAGAATGCTAAGGATCCTGGCTCAGACCACACTTCTTGGTAGTTAGTACTTTCCTGCAGGCATTTGTCGAACAAATGAGTTCCTGTTGTGGGCCAGGCTTGGTTTCAAGGATGCATTAGTGAAGGGAGACAGACATGCTCCCTGTGGATGAGGACACAACAGTGAACTGGTAAACAGAAATGTATTATCACAACTTGTAAGACAGTCTAGGAAGGAAGTAAACAGATTGCTATGATGTAAAACAAAGGAGACCTACTTAGATGAGGTTTTTAGAGAATCTGCCTGAGT
This sequence comes from Balaenoptera acutorostrata, assembly GCF_949987535.1. Lineage (NCBI taxonomy): Eukaryota > Metazoa > Chordata > Mammalia > Artiodactyla > Balaenopteridae > Balaenoptera > Balaenoptera acutorostrata. The sequence goes on from NC_080066.1 coordinate 181,617,702, forward strand.
CTTGAAGGATGAAAAGGAAAAAGACTCTAAGGAAGGAAAGAGCTTAGTATGTTCTAATATCTGAGAGAAATCAGGGTGGCTGGAGCTGAGGTTGGAGGGTAGGCAGAGGCTGCCATGGCCGTGGTCAGGGTTTCATTCTAAATGCAGTGTCCTAAGCTGTGTTCGTATGGTATCCAACTTGGCGCTCTTCTAATTTAGCATTTGTAGAAATAACTGGGAGGTTCAAATTATAGCTACAAGTCCAGCTATAATGGATTGGAAAACGAGATTCCTGTGTTAGCTTGACAGAGGGAAATTAAGAACTCAAGCCTGAATGGTTGTCAAGGAGGCTATCTTCTCATCTCAGGACAGAAAATGTGGGAATGACCACAACAGCAATAGGAAGTATGTATGTTGGAGATAAAAGTGCTCCTGCCTTTAGGGATGATCCAGTATTCTAGACAGGAAGGCTCTTCATCTTGATTACATGTTTTTAAGCTCTGAGCTGTCTGTAGGTCAGATACCATGGCTTTGAGCTGTTAGTTGCTGATTCAGTTCTCCATCAGACCTGGTGGACAAGGACGAGCGCGGGGAGAGCCCCAGCTTCCTTTTCCCATAGCCGGCAGCTGCTCGCTGCCCAAACCACCTGCCAGCCTTGCCTCCTGTAGGCTGTGTCATACGCTGGGTGCTGGGAGACTAGTTCTGGCCGTATTCCCCATGGAAAGATAGGAGGACCTTGGAAGATCTTTTCCTCTCTTTTTCTGGTTCCCATTTGTTTGCAGGAGGGTTGTATAAGATGACCTCTAAAATTCTTTTATTTTCTGCAATCTCATATTAGCCCAGGCCCTAATGCTGTGACCCGCCTCTGAACTCACAGCATGTGTTTGTGCAACAATTTAATATTTCCCCTTATTCTGTGTGATGGGTAGTCAGGTTGAAGTGGTTTTATTCAAAATCTTCTTAAAGAATTACTTGGAATTATCATGATGCAGTTCATTGTGACTACACAAGTTTTGATTTGCAGAATTAGAGCCCCTAGGTAGTTATTGAATCAGACTAAGTCTAATCACAAACTATTCCTGCTTAAATCTGATTTCTGTGTTCAAGATAGCAAAATATAATTCAAAGTATAATTCACAATAGCAAAGTATCATCCTCTTCTGGGACCTCTGCTTTTTCGTAAGATAAAATTAAAGTATTTAGTATTAGGTAACAAAACTACCTCATAATTACCCTGGATTTCTATTTCTTAGATGTGAACTACTAAACATTATCAGTGAATCAGTTATCTAAGAGAAAATTTAAATTTATATTGCAACCATGGAATATAAATATATCTTCATTAAATATATATAATGTTTAATAACCTGTGTTGGGGGAATTGTGTGTGTGTTTGTTTTTTAGCTCTTCAGAGAAGTAAGAATAATGAAGATTTTAAATCATCCAAACATAGGTACTTTCTGCTTTCTTAAATACTTTTGGGTCTAAATGCATTCTTGAAAGTATGTCATAAAGCTAAACATATATTCCAGGAGTGACAGGAGATTTCTTCCGTTCTCCCAGCCCAGGTACACTTTTAGAATATATATGTATATATATATTGATCATTTCTGCTAACTTTTTGAAATTACTAAAGACAGGTTAAAAGATTAATGTAAAGCTTTAATTCAGTAGAAACATACGTAATCAGATTATAATTTTCTAATTTTTAATATATTAGAAAATGTCATAATTGTACTTAATTTATGGATAAAGAAGAAGGAATTATAGTAAGTTAGAGTTACAATTTTCAAAGGTGTAAAACTTTCTGCTCTAGCTGTGTTCCCAAGAAAATACTGGTACATTGAATCATATTTTAAAAGACATAGGGAACTAGCTAGCCAACTCTGGATTTCAAATTCCAACTTCCCACCAAAAAATAACTGCCAAGAACTAGCTAACTTAAACCTTTTTGTTTTGTTTTTTAATTACTTACGTTGTACCCTGATTAGAGTTCTCTATACTTACTACTAAATGACATATCTTTAAAAATATAAATTTCTAAAAATTTAAATTCCCATTGGATTAAAATAGTTTACACAGAAGAGCCAATATTTGCATTGGAATTTTATTTTATTTTATTTATTATTATTATTTTTTTGGCCAGGCCACGTGGCTTGTAGGATCTTAGTTCCCTGACCAGGGATCAAACCCCAGCCCCCTGCAGTGGAAGCTAGGAGTCCTAACCACTGGACTGCCAGGGAATTCCCCCTGCATTGGAATTTTAGAAAGCTATTATTTATATGTTGATGGTTTACCAGCATATATGCCTTAAATTTCTTTAAATTTTTCTTAACAGCCTGAACATATATCATCTTAGAAATGATATGATACTTTTATTCACCAGTTTGACAAACACATCCAATACTGTGTAAGGTACTTTATTTGATCTAATACTCTGTGTTAAAGCATCAGAAAATAACCCACAATATAAGAGATTAGCATTCTCCCTCCCTGCTCCCTTTTTTGCTAAATTTAATTGTAAAGTATGTATTACCAAAGTAGATACAGGAGATAGTGATTTGATAGCTTGAGAGATTAACTTCAGTTTCATTTAAAAATTTTATATTTCTGATTTTGTTATGGTTTTATGAATTAGCAGTAATAGAAATATTATTTGTATCTGTAACAAGAGACTGCTATGGTAGTCACACTGACCCATTGAAAATAATTCTTTTTAAAAAGTTATTTTCAATTATTTATAGTATAATCCCTTCTACTTTGCCATCTCTGGCTTTAGAATAGAAACAAAGGAACCTCCTTAGGAATTCCCTGGCAGTCCAGTGGTTAGGACTCCGCACTCTCACTGCCAGGGGCTCCGGTTGGATCCCTGGTTGGGGAACTAAGATCCTGCATGGCGCAGCCAAAAAAAAATAAAAAATAAAATAAAATACATCTTTAAGAAAAAGAACAGAAACAAAGGGACCTTGTTCTCTGAGAACTGTGATAAGTTTCCCAAGCAACGGAAGTCTCAAGAGGAATTATATGTATCCTTAAAGCCATAATGACAAGTGAATGGACTTGCACTTTTAGGAATAGAACAGATATAGACGTAATACAGGAGGATGAAATGAGAGCAGATACACTTCACTAGACTGCTGAGTGCATCCTGAAGTTACACCGTTTGAGCACCCAGAAACTATGTTTATTTTTATAGAATTCCATGTTTTTATAAAATCTTTTCTGCTGTTGTAATATATGATAAATTTTCCTAAAAGAATTTTGTAGAGGGCCAGCTATTAAAATCTTTAACAGGGAAAAAGTTACTTTTTGTAGTTATAGTTTATATGTACATAGTACTGTGCATATGGACATTCGTTTCTTTTTCTCCTGTATCTTCTCCCCTCCCCTAGTGAAGTTATTCGAAGTCATTGAAACTGACAAAACACTCTACCTAATCATGGAGTATGCCAGTGGAGGTAAGAAATTTATAAATTGTTTTTCTCTCTTTCTTCCCTTTTAGAAGAATACACAACCACACAGCCCACACGGATAATTGTTAAAGTTTCATTTAACATTCAGAATCATAATACACTAGGATGAGAATCAGGAAGGCTGATTCCTAGCAGTTCTGTGGGTTGCTATTAAGTGTTTCATTATTAGCATCATTAATTGATAATACGCAAATACTTGGATTTTTTTAATTATGGTATAACGTAAAATTTACTGTTTTAACCATTTCAAGTGTATAGTTCTGTGGCATTAAATACATTCACATTGTTAACCATTATCATCATCCATCTTCAGAACTTTCTCATTTTCCCAAAATGAAACTCTGTCTCCATTAAACAGTAACTCCCCATCCTCCCTTCACCCAGCCCCTGGCAGCTACCATTCTGCTTTCTTTCTGTATGAATTTGATTACTCTAGGGACCTCATATGAGTGGGATCATACAATATTTGTCCTTTTGTGACTTCCTGTTTCACAGCGTAATGTCCTTAAGGTTCATCCATTTAGTAGCCTGTGTCAGAATTTCTTTCCTTATCAAGGTTGAATAATATTCCATTGTGTATATATAGCACATTTTGTTTGTTCCAGTACTTGAATTTTCAAAAATATCAGTGCATTAGCCTATTTGAAATAAATGTGTACTGCATGTTGGATGGATGTCTTTATCAGATTTTTATGTCATTGGTGTCCATCATTTCCCAAGGCCAGAAATGGTGGTCACCGTGTTTATGGTTAGACTTCCCTAAATAAAGATTAAGGACTGGTAATTATTTGCCTATAAGGTTGTATACATGTAGGCATTTTTATGAAATAAATGTATATCGCTGTTATCTTTTACAAAGATTCTTATTTTAGGGTTATGTTTGGGCTATGCTTGTAGTTTTTGGACTGTGTGTGAGTTTTCATTGTTTGTGAAAGGCAGAAGCTTTCTTGTTTGTCTTTGTGTGTTCCCTGTCTCTAGCACAGTGCCTGGCACATAGCAGATACTCAGCAAATAAGAATTGAACTGAATTAATGAAATTATAAACTACTGGAGACATACTCTATTTAACTCTACAGTATAGATTAAATTGTTTTGATTATAGTAGAGTTTTGTTTTGTTAGCACTTTGATCCAGGATGCAGAACCTGGAGACAGAAAGTTGAATCACAGCCTCACTGTGGTGAGTTAACCATTAAATAAAAGATTGTAAACCTGTCGTGGGCAGAGCAGGCACACCCCTGGCACCACGTTTTCATACTCCTAATTCATTATTAGTTGTGTGCTTCATCTTTTAAATGTGTGGTTTGAGAGTTTAGTTGGGATTTTCACAGTTGAGGAGCAGTAGGAAGAGCTGAAGGTTAATGGTAGAACCATAAGTCTGTACGGAGTTCGAATGCTATCTACTCATCTTACGGTTCATAGTCTTTTCATTTGTGTAGCCACTGCAGTGGACAAGTGCTTTTTTCTCTTTCCTGGTCTCCTTTGACTTTCACAGTGCCTCAGTGATGTGGCCAGGCAGTGAGCGATGGGCTTTTACCCTTGAGGAAATGGAGGCTGGGAAATCTCACTGTGGTCATGTTGCCAGGCCTGGAGCCCAGCCTTCCGACACCATATAGCCTCTACTGATTGGTCAGTCAGTCACGGCTTTCCGTTCCCATCTGTTTTAGGTACCAGGGTCCTAGAGATTGCTCTGTGTAGGAGAAGTCAAAAACATCTGAGAAGTGTCCATCCAGGAGGAGGATGGACTCCAGAAAAGACAGACATGGAGTCCATCCAGCCAGTGCCTCTCATTGGCAGTGTGACCTCATAAGTTACATGTCTCTGAGCTTCTTACTGGGCGTGGGAGCACAGCCCTCACAGCCCTCCTTTGAGCACTCGGTGCCATTGCTCAGCATTATAACAGCACTGATGGGTGGTGGTGGTGGTTTATTGGCTTGGGCCATTTGTTTTAATCAGCTCAACAAAGCACCATCTCCAGGGCAGCTGTTTTATTGTTGATACGTTTGCCATTTTGAACAACAAACGTTTCATTAAATTGGCTACCTAGGGACTTCCCTGGTGGTCCAGTGAGTAAGACTCCATGCTCCCAATACAGGGGGCCCAGGTTCCGTCCCTGGTCGGGGAACTAGATCCCACATGCATGCCGCAGCTGAGAGTTCACATGCCACAACTAAGAGTCTGCATGCCACAACCAAGAAGCCCGCATGCTGCAACTAAGACCCCACGCAGCCTAAATAAATAAATAAATAAATAATTTTAAAAAATGGCTATCTACTCCTCCCCAGCCTCGTATTTTTCAATTTGGAACAGTCGTGGAATTTTAGAATTGGAAGGAATCTTAGACGTCATCCAGGGCAATTGCCTAATTTTTACAGATGAACCTAAAGCTCTGAATGGTTGTTCTATGCCAGTGGTTTCATCACTGGTTATAGTGGCAGGACCTGAACCAAAACCAAGGGCTTTCTGAACTGTCCTGTCCAGTGTCCTTTCATCAACCACATGGGCCGTGACCTGGGCAGGGAGAGCCACTGTTTGTAATTTTCTCTCCTAATAAATAATAGCCTTTAGAGGTTTTCAATTCAGGTGCTTAATCTGAGTGTTAATGCATTTTTAATAAGGGGAAAAGTAAGAGATCTGGGTTGTATTCCTGGTTTATAACTTAGTGACTGTGACTTTATGGTTCCAAAATCTCTTAACAGGTTTATATTGCATTTGAATTTTAAAATATTTTAAAATTATATTGACAGACTTGGACTTTATCTGTGTGACTCTACAACTACTGGGTTTAATCCATTAAGTTTTTCTAAAAAGTCAAAACTGTTACGTATGTTATGCATGCATCTTTGTTTTCACTTTTTAACTACTTGTTTTGACATAGTATATTTTTCTGCAAATAGAAAGGTCATTCGCATAGAAAATACTGACATTTTACTGAGCTGACATTTAATTTTATAATTCATCATAGTTAAATGAATTGCGTAGTATAAATTAACAATAGGTAATTCCTTTTAAAAGATCACTAGGCAGTCAGTGATAACTTGAAAAATTTATACCCATTTATTATTTTAAAATTTATTCAAAGTTAGGGCTAAAAGTTTAAGTCAGATATTAATGTACAGTTCAGAATAACCTTTTCCTCAAAAATATTTAAGTCCTGAAACTAAGCGTTTTTTAAGTATCAAAATATTTTAGTTAACTGTTGTCACTAAGCTGATGGAAATATTCTTTATTTGTATGAAGTAAATGTGATTTTTTTTCCCAAACACATTTTATATCCAATTTGGTAAATTAGTACTCTTGGTTGATTTCAGAGGTGTTTCTTTATTCCAAATTGATAAGCAATTGGCAGTACTGATAGGTTCCTTGAAATGTCACTTCTCTTCCCTGAGGAATTAATACTGTGTAAAACTACCACCTAGACGTCCACCAGCGAGTTCTATTGGCTTTTCCTTTGCACTGTGTCCTGAATCTCCCCACTTGTCACCACCACTGCCGTTTCCCACTCTAGGCCCGGCCACCCTCTTTCTTGTCCTGAATACTGCGCTCTTCCCAGTTGGTTTCCCGGTCCCTTCCTCAGCCTTAACCCTCTTCTCCCTCTAGCAGCCAGAGTGATCCTTTAAGAAGCCAGTCATTTCATGTTCTCCTCTGCTTCTCCTCTCACTTAGAACAGCACCCACAGGACTCTTCTTGATCTCGCTTCTCCTACCATCTCTGTGCTCGTTCAGCACCTCCCTTTTCCCTTGTTCACGCTTCTCCAGCCTCATGGCCTCCTTGCTCTTGTCTCTGTCTAGAATCTTTCTCCCAGATAACTAGTGTCCACTCCCTCACAGTAGTCAGCACAATGCTTACACACACAAACACACTTCCTGTTTCTTTCCCCTGACTTTTCTCCACAGTACTTTTTATAATCTGATATACTGTATATTCATTTGTTTGTTTATTATCTGTCTACCCCCTCCTAGAGTGTAAACTCCATGAGGAAAAGGACTTTGCTTTGTTCACTGCTATGTTTCCCCAGAGCCTAGAACGGTTCTCAGCAGTTAGTAGACACTCAGTAATTATTTGTTGAATGAATGAGTATATTCAGGAAATGCTTTTTTGTCATGGTCCTATAGTGAAGACATCTTTTAACACAAATAACTTAACCATCTTAACTTTCACTTTTCATTGCCAAGTTTTTATTAAAGCATACTGGAAACATAACCTTTAAAATAAAAGTTGTATAATTTAAACATATGAGAATTTAATGTTAAGGCTTATCTTTGGCTTAAAAGATTTTGTCTATAAACTTTGCCTATAGTGAAGGCTAAGTTAGTTCAGATTCCACATATTTCTGTTTATCTTCATACCTATATTTTAAAAATTAAAATTAGAGCATTGCTAAAAGTGAAACATTTTCAGTTTATGGAAAAGTTAATGCTCAGAAGTAGGACTTCTGCTTACTTTTATTTCTCTCAATTATAGGTGAAGTGTTTGACTATTTGGTTGCACATGGAAGAATGAAGGAAAAAGAAGCAAGAGCTAAATTTAGACAGGTATGGATTGCTGCACCTTTAATTTATTTATTTAATATGTTTTCTTGCTTAAACCCTAAAGCAAACAAGTGTTTGCCTCTATAAATGTCATAAGGCCCATAGAATGGATCAGGGTTTGGCCGTTCAGTTCAACACAACAAAAATTTATTAATTTATTAAGTGCTTTCATGCCTAAGGCACTGTGCTAGAGGCAACCATGGGTTCTAGTTCTAGCTTTGTAATTGAAATTTTAGTCCCACTCTTTTTTTTTTTTCAGTCCCACTCTTAACCTTAGTTTTTTGACAGTTGAGCCTTAAAAAACAAGAGCCTTGCAAACACTTGAGATTTCATTAAAGAAAACCATTTCCAAGTTTTTAGCAAGAAGTGTCACAATCCCAAAATTCATTATTAGTTTTGTCTTACATAAGCCAAAACCAAACAGAACTTAACCTGTGAATTAATGGCTTACCTTCTTGCTTTCTTTACCCCATGGCCTTAAAGAGACACTCATTTTAATAAATAGGTTTTAAACATAAAGGTGACTTAACTCTCTAATAACGATTACTATTTATTGATTGATCATTACCTGCTAAATATTGGGATAAGTGCTTTACCTACATTAATGTAAATCTTGCAGCAGCCTTGTGAGTAAAGAGTATTATGCCCATTTGCTAAAGATAAGGAAACTGAGGCACAGGAAGACTAAATAATTTGCCCAAAATTTGATGCCTGGCAAGTAGGAAACCTACCATTGAGTCAGAGACAGGTCCTCTGACTGCAGGACTAAAATTCTTAATCATTATGATGTGGTCTTACTTAGATTAGGAATCAGCAAACTCTTTCTGTAAAGTGCCAGATAGTAAATATTTTAGGCTTTGTAGGCCATACAGTCTGTTGCAACTATTTAACTCTGCTGTAGTAGCACAGAAGCAGCTTAGACAATATGTGAATAAATACACTCATATGATTGTGTCCCAACGATACTTTATTTGCAAAAACAAGTGGTGGGCCAGATTGAGCCTACAGACCATAATTTGCCCACCCCTGATTTAGATTAAAGGAAGGAGCAGGTACTTTATTACTTCTTAATTAACGCTGTCCTCCCATAGTTTTAAGTTCTGTATTTAAATGGCAATATAGCCTCATTTCTCTCAGAACCTTTAAATGTTTGTTTTATTAACATTTAAGGTTGTTAAGGTAGAAGTATAGATAGGAGTCTTTAAGGGTTTCACGATATTTAGAAAGGCAAGTTTAACCGATTTTCAAGATTTCTCTTAACAGTTGCCTCTCTTGATTTGCTTAGTCTAGTGTTTACAGTTAAGGACTTATAAATAAGTTTCTTAACTTTTGCTGTTGCTTAAATTTAATTTGATTTAAAAATACTAATGGGGGACTTCCCTAGTGGCGCAGTGGTTGGGAGTCCGCCTGCCAATGCAGGGGACACAAGTTCGAGCCCTGGTCCAGGAAGATCCCACATGCTGCAGAGCAACTAAGCCCGTCCGCCACAACTACTGAGCCCACGTGCCACAACTACTGAGCCTGTGCTCTAGAACCCGTGAGCCACAACTACTGAAACCCACACACCTAGAGCCCGTGCTCCTCAACAAGAGAAGCCACCGCAATGAGAAGCCCGCACACGGCAATGAAGAGTAGCCCCCGCCCGCCACAGCTAGAGAAAGCCTGCGCGCAGCAACGAAGACCCAGTGAAGCCAAAAATAAATAAATTAAAAAAAAAAAAAAAGTACTAATGGTACTTTGAATTAAAACCTGTTAAATATCAAAGTTGAAATTGACTTTGGCCATCATTTAAATTCTCTGATCCTCAGTTTTTCTAGCTATATAAAGAGGAAGTTATACTTGATTAATTCTGAAATCCTTTCCAGTTCTGATATCATTTTATCCTGTGGTCTGTGGAAGAAAGCTCAAATTTCTCTTTATCACAAAACAAGTCTGTTTGGCCCTTTCCATAACAGTACTCTTTTTTTTTTTTTTTAATTTTTATTTTATTTATTTTATTTTTGGGTGTGTTGGGTCTTCATTGCTGCACGCAGGCTTCCTCTAGTTGCAGTGAGCGGGGGCTACTCTTCATTGCAGTGCGCGGGCTTCTCATTGCGGTGGCTTCTCTTGTTGTGGAGCACAGCCTCTAGGCACGTGGGCTTCAGTAGTTGTGGCACGTGGGCTTCAGTAGTTGTGGCACATGGGCTCAGTAGTTGTGGCTCGCGGGCTCTAGAGCACAGGCTCAGTAGTTGTGGCGCACGGGCTTATTTGCTCTGCGGCATGTGGGATCTTCCTGGACCAGGGCTCGAACCCATGTCCCCTGCATTGGCAGGTGGATTCTTAACCACTGTGCCACCAGGGAAGCCCCATAACTGTACTCTTAATTTTTGTGAATTGACCACCTAAAAGTCAAGATTTTTTTGCCTCATAAAACTGAAATTCCTTCCCACTCAGATGAATCTATCTGACTTGCAAATGTTTATGCAAATATGATTTATTGACTGTGAGGAAAAGACTCTTGCCAGCGGGCAGCAGCAGGTTTGAGCCTGGACCTTCTCCAGGGAAGCAGTTCAGTGCTTAGACCTGTCCTCTCTTCTTCCATCTCCGCCCATCCCCCAGGTGGGGTCTGACTTGTCAGGGATACTTGGACATTTATCATGCAGCTTCTTATCTTAATTTCCTGTGGAAATTCTGAAGCATTATTTGAGGGACCTGTTAGTTGGTCCAGAAAAGAGTTTATGTACTTGTACAATTACTGGCTTGATTTACAGTGCGTACAATTAATGTAATCTTTTCTCCTGCCATAGTATTTCCTTAAGTCCACTTACTAAACCTGGAAGGATCAGGCATATTGGTGCTTCCACTTTTCTCTGTTTCTAATTGCCATGCCTTCCAAAAGTTTATGTCATTATTAGTTTGATGAAATATAAAGTTTTCCTATTTATTACAAAGAGAAAGGTATGCCACACACAGAGTACACTATGCTTGATCTGTTTTCTGTCAAAAATAGGCCCTTCTTTCCATATTCATCAGCAGATGGCTTTCCCTCTTCCCATTTTCTTCCCCACTCTCATACTTGTTACTGTTTATGCTGTTTTAATTTTTTGGCTGAGCTCTCATTCTTTTCAAAGAGAGAGAAGAGGTTCCTGGCTCCGTCTTCTTTCCTTAGCTCTTTCTGGGTGGGTTGCTGGTGTTGCTGCCTCTGTTCTTTCATGTGTGGCTGGAGGTGAATTAGGCGTGCATTCTTATTTCACCTGGGAAACATCTGGGTTGTCAGCCTTCTTTGGAAATAACTGCTTTTGCCTTAAAAGCAGAACGCAAAAAAGCAATAATTGAAAGTTGAGTACTTTCAGGTTATTGTGGCATCAGGTTAGCTTTGAGCTGTTTGGAGGTAAAAGAAGAGAAATTCTCTTTGAGAAAGGGTAGGACATTGTCAAATCTGGTTCGGAAGCAGAATTTGAAAATAACCTATGAGAGAAATCTCAGTATGGGGGCCGGGTTGGGGGGAACAGGGAAATTTTGATCAGGCGGAAGTAAGATAAAATTTACCTATGTCCTTCCTAGGCAATAAACCTGTTACTTTGAGGGAGACAAATCTATCGATATTTCACTTTCCCAGTTTTCATGCTGACAGAATAGAGCAGCGTAATTGTTAATAGATGCTCTAAAACCAATATTTTGGCATTGGAATTTGTGTACCTTTAGTTGATTATGAGTGGGCTGGTCTTCTGCATATGCACTTTATAAAGTATGAAGCTGCTTAGTGAAGCCTTGATTTTGGCATCATTCCCACCCTAACCCCAGCCCAGCTTATCCTTGCTGCTTATTCTGAACCAAAATAGCAACCAATAGAACAGCCCTCTCTGAGTTTTTGTGTCCAGTGTAGTTACGTGCATGTTGCTTACAACAAAGTTGATGATGATTTGGAGAAACAAGCAGTATTTTCATTATAACCCCAGTTTTGTAGATGTGTAATCATATATATTTAAATACACATATGTAATACCAAAGTAGAGACTAGAGGCAAATGCACCAGAATAACAGGAGATGTCATCTCTATTTGCTGGTTATAAAAGCATATTCTTGTATGTACTTTTCTGTATTTCCTAAAGTTTTTATAATAAGGATATAAAAGTTTTATAATTAGACAAGGAGACTTAAAAATTGCTAGTAAGAAAAAAAAAATTGCTAGTAAGTGTGAAATTTCAGTAGAGCAGTTATTTAACAGTGCCAATCAGGGAATTCCCTGGCAGTCCAGTGTTTGGGACTCCGCACTTTCACTGCCGAGGGCCCAGATTCCCTGCTCGGGGAACTAAGATCCCACAAGCCGCACGGCGCAGCCAAAAAAATAATAATAATAACAGCACTAATCACAGGAGTAATCAAAAGTTGGCTAAGTGAAAGCATGTCATTTGCTGAGAGTAGGAGGGATTCTTATTGATAAAGCACATAATAGTTTTCATAGTTTGTAGTTCACATACATTACAACATTCATCCTTCCATTTTAAGGAAGAGGAAACTGGTCCTCAGAGAAGTTAAGTCATTTTTGCTGTCCTTGAACCTACATTAGCCAAAAGGAAGAGGGTGTTGTAGGGACTGGCTGGGGAGAACCAACCTGGATAAACACCCAGTGCGAATAGTCTGTATCTGCCGGCTTGGTTGTGACTTGACAACGTGGGCATGCAGAAGTTGCACCAGAGCCTTCTGATCGAGGGCAGGGCTCAAGAAGAGACTTTCTAGTTAAAATTAGAAAGAACAGGAAGAACAGCCTCACTTAGCTCTTCTTGCACTCAGTCTCTCCAAATTGAAAAGTTCAAAGCATGAGAAAATTATATTTAGAGATCCACACAGACATTGAAGTGAGTGCTCACTGAGTAGTCTGCACCGGCAATGACTAATAGCCTTGCATCTCTCCTGTCCAGATAGTGTCTGCAGTCCAGTACTGCCACCAAAAGCGGATCGTTCACAGAGACCTCAAGGTGAGTCATAGTGCCCTTACTAGTGTACACTTGCCTTGTGTGTGCTCAGTTCTCCCAGTGCTCATGACATAAAGGAGGCATAGATTAGAATGTGTTATTAAATTTTTTTAAAAATCCTAAGATATATTTTACATTTCAGTTAAGGCAGCTCATAGTTGGTCTCTGGAGAAAAATCATCCTACCACCAAACAGATGGGGGCCTCCAGAAATGCACGCTCTCACCTGGACAGTGTCCTCAGTGCTGCCTGGCATCCCTTTCTGTTTTTCTAGTCCGCATTCTCTCTTGTTAACAGCAGCGGTATTTAAATGAGACCTACTTCACGGTTCTCCACCTCTGCCCGCACTCCTGGCATAGGATAAGGTTTCCTATTTCACAGAGAAAATAGAAACACCAGGCAGAAACTCCCTCTTTCCCAGCTGCACCTGCATCCACCCTTAACCTTCCAGGATTTCCCTCGTTACAGGACAGCGGGGTGCCTCTGCTGACCCTGCCTCTGTGTTCTGGGTCCTGTGTCTTTCCAGGGGCTGCTTCACTCTGTTTCCTCCCATCTTTCCCTTCTTCATCCGCCCTCTCTCTCTGCTGGCGTGTCACTAGCAGCATGTATAAAAACATGCTCAAGTTTATACCCTCTTTTACCGAAAAACCTCCCCACCCCGATTCCCCTTCCTGGTACACCCTTTTTTTCCTCTTCACCTTCACAGCTGTATTTCTCTAAACATTGTTTAGATTCTCTCTTAACTTGATATTCACTTATTCTTTCTCCTGACATAACTGTTATCGATTTGCTTGTTCTCTGCTCACCCACCCTTGCTGCATTCACATCCACTCCAGTAGCTGCAGTGGCCACCTATGTGTTGATGACCCCCAGATCCATTCCTGCAGCCGGAGCTCTCTTCTAGGATTTAGTGTCCAGCTGACAAAAGGACACCTTCACCTCAGCATCCCTCAGGTAGCTCGGGTTCAGCAAGTTCAACACGTAAACTCTTTCTTCCTAAACTTGAATTTTTATTTCTCATTGTGGTGACTGTCCTTCAGGTGCCCCTCTCTCCTTTACTCTGCTGTCCACTCAGACCCCAGGTCTTTTTGCTGCTGTTTCCTGAGTATCACTTGAGCTCACTCTTTTCTGTCCCCACTCACTCTCCTAGTCCAGACCACCAGCATATCTCGTACCTGATTACCACACTAGCCTCTTGCCTGGTCTTCCCTGCTTCCAATTTTGCCTCTTTCTTCCGTGTCTGTTTCCTACATTGTAACCAGAATGGTCCTTTAAAAACACAAGTAAGATTGTCATTTCCCGCTTGAATGACTTTTTCAGTGGCTTCCTGTTGCCCTTAGGTTACAAACCCAAACTTCCTGACTACAAGTCACTGGGCTGGCCCTTTGTAATTCAGGCATGGCCCCGTCCCCAGCTGTGTCTCTCTGCATCTCTCTACCACACACTGCCTTTCAGTTTCTTGAGGAAAACGTGTTCTGTCTCAGCAGGGTTTTCACACTGTTTATTCTGCTTCAAATACCTCCCATTAACACACCCACTACTATCAACTAATCTTCCAGGCAGCAGTTTCAGTTTCATCCCCTCTAGGAAGCCGTACCATATCTTTCAATGCTGGGCCCATGACTCCCCACTTATCTGTCACAGCAGTTAGGCCCAAGAGTGTAGCTGCTTATTTTTCTAAATTGTCAGCTTTTTGAGGGCAGGACCCTGTCTGTCTATATATCCAGACACTAATATAACACCTGGTGTGTAATTGCCACGTGGTAAATGTTTGTTGAAACAAGTGGAAAAGACTGTGATCTCTATCTTGAATGAAGTTTAGGATGCTCCCTCCTCAATAATAGCCATTATACAGCTTACTTAGCAGTGTTTTTGAAATGTGACTGTCCACCTAAAGCAAGTATCTATTTTTTAAAAGCCCCTTATTCTTAAAAAGCTCTTTAAAAATTTTATTGATCATGGACATTTGCTGTATAATTAGTGCTAGAATCAGTCTTTACAGTTGGGCCTCCATATCCCCAGGTTCTGCATCTGTGGCTAAGGAGGGCTGGCTGTACTATACCGTTTGGTATGGTGATGGATTATGGTATCCACAGGGAGTCCTAGAACCAGTCCCCTAAGAAGACTGAGGGATGACTACGCCTCATATCTGTTACTGGTTATTAATGCTGAAAAATGAGGAATTCTGATTTAGCTCCTATTTTTTTTCTCTAGAAAGAATGTTTTCTTATTCATTAGGATATATTAACTTTACATCATTACAAAAAGCTTTTGTGAAATGCCTGATTCTATCACAGTTCTGATTATATTTTGGTTAAATTTCATTTTTGTCTTGGTGTTTTCCCTCTAGGCTGAAAATCTATTGTTAGATGCCGATATGAACATTAAACTAGCTGACTTTGGTTTTAGCAATGAATTTACTGTTGGCAGTAAACTGGACACGTTTTGTGGCAGTCCTCCGTACGCAGCCCCCGAGCTCTTCCAGGGCAAGAGATACGACGGGCCGGAAGTGGACGTGTGGAGCCTTGGCGTCATTCTTTACACTTTAGTCAGCGGGTCACTCCCCTTTGACGGACAGAACCTAAAGGTACAGGAAGTGGTTGCATCCATGTTCTTCAGAAAGCTGAAAGGATTTCATAAAATGATAAGAGTTAATGTGTTAATGTTGTTTCAGTGGGGTTCTTTGAGTTCTTTTTTAACCTAAAAGTTGACTCACTAGTTTTCTTTCCTCTCTACCTCCCCAAAGGAACTGAGAGAGAGAGTATTAAGAGGGAAATACAGAATCCCTTTCTACATGTCCACAGACTGTGAAAACCTTCTCAAACGTTTCCTGGTGCTAAATCCAATAAAACGAGGCACTCTAGAGGTAATCACATAACTGGAAATAAGGAACAACTTTGGAGAGTCTTTAAAGTATTTTTAGAACTTTGCTTGGTTTGTATGATGTATTGAATACTATCCTGGGGTTTTTTAAGTAACATTGAGACATTTTTTAAAAGTTATCCTTTGAGCCATAATCGATGAAATGTTGAAAATAAGCTTTCCTAAATATTGTGATTATCAGAATGTTTCATTTTATGCTGCTAATGAACAGTTCACCTTTCAGCAAATCATGAAGGACAGGTGGATCAATGCAGGGCATGAGGAAGATGAACTAAAACCGTTTGTTGAACCAGAACTGGACATCTCAGACCAGAAAAGGATAGGTAATTATTCTGTGCCTGCATGTTGGTGTGTGTACAGGTAACATATTTCTGTTTTGATTCATATGTGTATGCCTAAAATGGGGATAATGGGAAGTTAAGCATAAGTTACATGAATCAGCTTATATGTTTTGTCATATTTAGGAACTTATATGCAGTTTCCTGTAATAGCACTCAGTAACTCAGAAATAAGCCAACTGCCCGTTTATGTTAGAAAATGTGTGATCTTTTGGGTCAAATAAAGGAAATTATTTTACCCTGTAACATAATGATTTCTTTTTTTTTTTTTAATAGCTACTTTATTTATTTATTTATTTATTTATTTTTGGCTGTGTTGGGTCTTCGGTTCGTGCGAGGGCTTTCTCTAGTTACGGCAAGTGGGGGCCACTCTTCATCGCGGTGCAGGGACCGCTCTTCATCGCGGTGCGCGGACCGCTCTTCATCGCGGTGCGCGGGCCTTTCACTATCGCGGCCTCTCCCGTTGCGGGGCACAGGCTCCAGACGCGCAGGCTCAGTAGTTGTGGCTCACGGGCCCAGCTGCTCCGTGGCATGTGGGATCTTCCCAGACCAGGGCTCGAACCCGTGTCCCCTGCATTAGCAGGCAGATTCTCAACCACTGCGCCACCAGGGAAGCCCCATAATGATTTCTTAACCAAACGAAACACATAAACTATATTATACCCTTCTTTTAGATATTATGGTGGGAATGGGATATTCACAAGACGAAATTCAAGAATCTCTTAGTAAGATGAAATATGATGAAATCACAGCAACATACTTGTTGTTGGGGAGAAAATCTTCAGAGGTAAGAATAATCAGATAAAAGCCTGCAATATCCTTTTGGTGAATTATTACCTCATGTAAACTCTTCTTTTTTTTTTAGTGTGTATAACATTTGATAATATTTTAAAATTTACCTTCAAATAACTAATCTAACTCCTATGACTATTATGAGATACTATTTTAACTTTAAGATAATAACCTTTAATAATTTGGCTTTCATTAAGTTAACCTATAGTCATTAGTAGTTTTTAAATGATGTAAAGTATCAGATGAAATAAATAGAGCGTTTTAAGTTTTTTGAAAAAGCGTGGAAAGAAGAACGTAAATATTTATCCTTGTGTGAGTTTTTCCAGCAGTCAGAAAAATACTTTTGCCTGAGTTTAGGGTTGTCATTTTTGTACACTGTGATTCTTCTCTCTAAATGAACTACTTATGAGAGGTTTGTGTATTGTAAGTTTAGTTTCATAATAAACCATTTGGGCTCGTGTTGTGGTTTGCTCTGTTTTTTTTATTTTCTCTTAGCTGGATGCTAGTGATTCCAGTTCTAGCAGCAATCTTTCACTTGCTAAGGTTAGGCCAAGCAGCGACCTCAACAACAGTACTGGCCAGTCTCCTCACCACAAAGTACAGAGAAGTGTTTCTTCAAGCCAGAAGCAGAGGCGGTACAGTGACCATGGTAAGTCTGAGGCCATTCCAGTGTGTTCTCCCGGAGCCTCCCGTTAACCAGGAGGCCTCCTAACACTGGAAGCATCCTTTTGCTTATGGACTACTAGGGTTGGAGTTGCTTGATTTCCCTTCTTGACGTTTCTTTCAAAGCAGTCCTGCAGGTTCTGGCATATCTATCTCAAGGCTCTGATCTCCTTGGTACACTCAGTAAGCTGTTTTTTTTTTTTTTTTTTTTTTTTTTTTTTATTTATTTTTGGCTGCGTTGGGTCTTCGTTGCTGCGCGCAAGCTTTGTCTAGTTGCAGCGAGTGGGGACTACTCTTCGTTGCAGTGTGCGGGCTTCTCATTGCGGTGGCTTCTCTTTGTTGCGGAGCACGGGCTCTAGGAGCACGAGCTTCTGTAGTTGTGGCATGCAGTCTCAGTAGTTGTGGCTCGCAGGCTGTAGGGGGCAGGCTCAGTAGTTATGGCGCACGGGCTTAGTTGCTCCGCAGCATGTGGGATCTTCCCGGACCAGGGATCGAACCCATGTCCCCTGCATTGGCAGGCGGATTCTTAACCACTGCGCCACCAGGGAAGTCCCTCAGTAGGCTTTTATTGAGTAAGGCCTGGCCGGGTGGAAGCCTTAGCCACATGTGACTGTTGAGCACTTGAACTGTGGAAATGATTTTCAGTTTTGTCTCAGTTAAATTTATAAAGCCATGTGCAGCCAGTGGCTACCACATTGGACAGCACAGCCCTGGAAAATGTATAGTATCGCAGTTTTGCCTTAATTGGTTTAAATTTTTGACATGTGTCTTTCTCAGCCACACTCTAGCTGTTGGTGTGTCTAACCACCCTCACTCTTAAAAGTTTTCACCATAGAAGTGAATATTTCATGAGACTTAAGGCCCTAAAGGATATGCTTACCAAACTTGACAGTTATTCTACCTTCAAGGCAGCCCCATTTGTTGGAATTCAGAGACTCTAGTAGGTGTGTGTTTATTCACATATTATTATTTCCTTTAATTCCAGCGTGCAGGAACCGAATTTATGTTGGCCTGGTCCTAACTTTTAAAAATACATCCTCACATGAAACACCCATTCATCTCTTTGTTCAGTTCATTTCCCTTCTCTGGACTTTGTCCACCTCCATTCTTTCACCTTG
Organism: Balaenoptera acutorostrata; assembly: GCF_949987535.1. Classification (NCBI taxonomy): domain Eukaryota; kingdom Metazoa; phylum Chordata; class Mammalia; order Artiodactyla; family Balaenopteridae; genus Balaenoptera; species Balaenoptera acutorostrata. Next base: position 181,636,433 of record NC_080066.1, read on the forward strand.
AGATGTGGCACTTAGAATTGCACAGAGTATTCCAGGGGTCTGCAGCTTTGGTTTTGTACCAAAAGTGATGACACTTTGGTTTCCATTTCTCGCCCTGCTGCTGCTGCCCCTCTATATGGTTTGGGCCAAAGCAGCACATGGTACTGACACTGTCAGTAAACTGTCTATATGTCTGCTGTTTTCTAGGGTATAACTGAGAGCTCAGAACCTGTCTGATGCCAGGATTTGTGCAGGTGGCATTTGTAAACCAAGTGTTGATCTGGGTCTCTGTCTCTTGTGCTCATATTAGTTGCTTACAAGGAGGGGTTTTCTGTGTACTGCAGAGCAATTAGCAAAATGCCTACGTGTTGCTCTAAATCAACCAGTTTAAAGGGACTTGTTCCTAAAGCCTGGAAGAAACCTGGTGGTGGAGTTTTCTCATATCCCTTTCCCCAGCTCAGAAAATTTTAGAGCTAAAAAGAGCTCACCAAACCCCCATATTAGCAATAAGGAAATAGGGCAAGAGAGTTCACCAGGTCTTCTGAGGTTAAATAGAAGTGGGAACGCCTGAGACAGACCCAGGATTCCTGGCCCCTGGTCCTATGGCTGTCTCCACTAACCCGCCCATTACCTCTTATAGTAGTGCTTTTATAATAATAATCATCCTTCTTTCTTGGAGCCTCTGATATTAAAAAGAAGTTCACAAAAGAATACTTCCAGAAATGCTGTATATAGAAAATCACTGACCCAATTCCACATTCTTTGGGGATGAAGATGGTGGTCAGCAAAAAAAAAAAAAAAGATTTGATTATGCCTCTGGCACTGTTCATTTAAGTGCTGAAAATGAGATAGGTTCCAAATAATGAAATCTAGTAAAGCACATCCACTTGGTACCAAGTGAAGGCAGACAAGCCCATAGACAGACCAACTTTTAGCTTGCCCTCCCACCCCATCTCATCTCTCCTCTTGTTCCCTACCTCTAGATGCCAATGATTTATATCTGCCTGCTTCTGTAAAATCATAACTTAATTTTTATTTGTGTTTCTTAATTTCGGTCCCATGTGTGAACCCCCCTGTATGTATGTACATTTTTTTCTAGGAAGGGTGATCTTCATCAGATTTTCAAGGGGTTCTTTTATTTAAAAAAAAAAAGAAAGAAAAGAAAGTGAAGAATCACTGTTCTATTAACCAGTCAGTGGTATTGGGGAGGTTGGTAGTGATCAGAAAAAAAATAAATTTGCATCCATTTCTCACATCTTATACAACGTTGGATTCCAATTGGAATAAAGGTGTAAATATTTAAAAAAGAGGGCTTCCCTGGTGGCGCAGTGGTTGAGCATCTGCCTGCTAATGCAGGGGACACGGGTTCGAGCCCTGGTCTGGGAAGATCCCACATGCCGCGGAGCAACTAGGCCCATGAGCCACAACTACTGAGCCTGCGCGTCTGGAGCCTGTGCTCCACAACAACAAGAGAGGCCGTGATAGTGAAGAGGCCCGCGCACCACGATGAAGAGTGGCCCCCGCTTGCCGCAACTAGAGAAAGCCCTCGCACAGAAACGAAGACCCAACACAGCCAAAAATAAATATAAAAGTAAATAAATAAATAAAAGATTACTATTAAAAAAAAAAGAAAGAAAGAAAGAAAGAAACTGGGACTTCCCTGGTGGTCCAGCAGTAAAGAATCTGCCTTCCAGTGCAGGGGACTCGGGTTTGATCCCTGGTCAGGGAACTAAGATCCCATATGCTGCAGGGCAACTAAGCCCACATGCTATAACTACTGAGCCCGCGTGCCTCAACTAGAGTGCCCGTGTGCCTGCGTGCCCACGTGCTCTGGAGCCCGCACGCCGCAGCAAAAGATCCTGCGTGCTGTAACGAAGATCCCACGAGCCACAACTAAGACCCAACGCAGCCTAAAATAAAATACAAAATATATAAATAAATTAATTAAATAAAAATTATTTTTTTAAAAATCATATTTTGGGGAATTCCCTGGCGGTCCAGTGGTTAATTAGGACTCTAGGCACTTTCACTGTTGTGGCCCGGGTTCACTCCCTGGTCAGGGAACTAAGATCCTGCAAGCTGTGCGGTGCGGCCCAAAAATAAAAAAAAGAAGAAGAAGAAGAAAAATCACATTTTTGCGTGATACATCCACACCACGGAACACTACTCAGCAATAAAAAGGAACAAATTATTGATAAATACAACAATTTGGATGGATCTCAAGGGAATTATGCTGAGTGGGGGGAGACAATCTCAAAAGGTTACATTGACTCCATTCACATAACATTCTTGAAATGACGGAATTACAGAGATGAGAACAGATTGGCGGTTGCCAGGATTTAGGGAAGGGACTTGAGGTGGAAGATAGGTGGCTGTGGCTGTAATAGGATCGCCCACAAGGTCCTTGAGGTAGAACTGTTCTTCGTCTTGACTGGTGGTGATCGCATGAATCTACAGATGTGATTAAAGTGTGTAGAGCTGAATACACACGCACATAACACACAGTGCAAGTAAAACAGGAGCAGTCTGAATGAATGAGGTCACTGGGTTGTATCAATAGCTGTTTCCATGCACAATCTCAAATCCTAAGATGAAAAAAAAATCTTTTAATTTTCTAAATAGCAATAATAAATGTTTCAAAACAAATTGGTAGTAACCCTAAAGATTCAGAATGTCATTAGATGTATCATGATATTGAGAAGAAAGAGAAGTATTAAGGGTAGTATCACCCTATACTTGGCTGATTCTTTGTTTTATATGTTAAAATTGCCAAACTGAGAACTTGATTGTTGTTCTCCCATAAATCAAATCTTTGTTTACTTTTAATTCAGTTCCAAATAAAGTTATCATTTATTTATTTATTTACCACACCACGCAGCTTGTGGGATCTTAGCTCCCCAACCAGGGACTGAACCCGGGCCCTCAGCAGTGAAAGCACAGGGTCCTAACCACTGGACCACCAGGGAATTCCCTAGATTTACCATTTGGATTTATGCCATCCATTTTTTTTTTTTAATTTATTTATTTATTTAGTTTTGGCTGTGTTGGGTCTTCGTTTCTGTGTGAGGGCTTTCTCTAGTTGCGGCAAGCGGGGGCCACTCTTCATCGCGGTGCACGGGCCTCTCACTATTGCGGCCTCTCTCGTTGCGGAGCACAGGCTCCAGACGCGCAGGCTCAGTAGTTGTGGCTCACGGGCCTAGTTGCTCCGCGGCATGTGGGATCTTCCCAGACCAGGGCTTGAACCCGTGTCCCCTGCATTGGCAGGCAGATTCTCAACCACTGCGCCACCAGGGAAGCCCCCATCCATTTTTTTTAATGATTTATTTTTCTGTTGAAGTATAGTTGATTTACAATGTTGTGTTAATTTCTACTATACAGCAGAGTGACTCAGTTATACACATATATACGTTCTTTTTCATATTCTTTTCCATTATGGTTTATCTCAGGATATTGAGTATAATTCCCTGTACTATACAGTGAGACCTTGTTGTTTATCCATTCTATATGTAATAGTTTGCATCTACTAACCCCAAGCTCCCAGTCCCTCCCTCCCCTTCCCTCTTCCTCCTCCCATCCATTTTTTAATAGACCTAAAATATAAAGGCTTTTCTACCATAAATGATGAGCATTTGGTGCTGTTCCTTAAGATTACCACTGGACGTCATATATAATGAATATACTAGTTATCTCGTTCATTTCCAAAATTCTTTGAACTCCGAATCGCCTGTGTCATCAGAGTCTCTAGGTGATTTACTGCAGGACATCAGTTAATTGCCCACCTGGGATGTCCCTAGGCATCCTCCTCCTGGGAGGGGGTCTGACTGGGAACATCCACCCATGTCCTCCCTGTCACTTCCATGAGAAACATGCTTTCTTTTGCTTATACTGCCTCTCCTTGTCTACTCAAATTCCTGTTTACCTAGAAGATTATTAGTGCTTTAAAAAAGATGCAAGATAAAATTTCAAAAGAAAGAGCCTGTAAATCTGTACTGTTCTTTTCCAAAAGGTGATGGCATCTCTTATACAAAAAGGATGAAATTCACTCAGATGTTTAGATACCAGGTGAACCAGTTCATTCTGCATGATGTGTGTGCATCAAGTTAGTTTGATTATTTATCTGTCCAGTAACACCCCGTGAACATGTTTCAGAAAGACAACTATATAAGCTTATTAGTTAAAAAAAAAACAACTTTAAAAAAGTAGAATGTTAGGGACTAATAAGTGAAATTTTAAAATTGAATTCAGGACTTCCCTGGTGGTACAGTAGTTAAGAATCCGCCTGCCAATGCAGGGGACACGGGTTTGGGAAGATCCCACATGCCACAGAGCAACTAAGCCCGTGTGGCACAAGTACTGAGCCTGCGCTCTAGAGCTCGCGAGCCACGACTACTGAAGCCCGTGCACCTAGAGCCCGTGCTCCGCAACAAGACAAGCCACCGCAATGAGAAGCCCACACACCGCAAGGAAGAGCAGCCCCCGCTCGCTACAACTAGAGAAAGCCCACGTGCAGCAACGAAGATCCAACGCAACCAAAAATAAATAAATAAATTTATTTTTTTTTTAAAAAGTGGTTAGGTAATTTTAAAAAAATAAAATAAAATTGAATTCATTGCATAGGGAAAACATTATACATGAATGGGAAGCATCTTAGAAGATTTTTACTGTCTTATATTTTCTTAGATGAATAGAAATCTTGGGTCATCTTATAAAGTGTTCATTTTCACAGGATAAAATATAAAACTGTATTCTGACGTTTAAAAAGTGAACTCTGTATTTTAGCTGGACCAGCTATTCCTTCAGTTGTGGCGTATCCGAAAAGGAGTCAGACCAGCACTGCAGATGGCGACCTCAGAGAAGATGGAGTTCCGTCCCGGAAACCAGGCGGCAGTGCTGCTGGAGGAAAGGGAGTTGCTCCAGCCAGCCCCATGCTTGGCAGCGCGAGTAATCCCAACAAGGCGGATATTCCTGAACGCAAGAAGAGCTCCACCGTCCCCGGTGTAAGTATGGTCGTACTGTAGGGCAGCCTAGGGTTGTAGGATTGAAATGATAAGACATTTTGCTCCTGTGTGTTCATCTCCTACAAAGCCCTACGCACTGGGCCACGAGGCACAGTCTCAGCCTGTAAGGATCACTTGCTCTGTTGCATGTATTTCTTGTTGAGCCGTATCCCACTGGATGAGTGATCAGATCCTTTATGTCAAGGGCTGTTTTTAGTTACTCCATAAACATCTGCTAAACTTTAGACTGTATCAGATGCTGAGATATGGAAAGACATCATAGTCTAACAGAGGAAATGAATAAAACCAAATGGGGACAGTGCAGACAGGTGATGGCAAACAGAAACCTGATGGAGTCTGTACAGGGCACTGTGAGCTCTGACTGCCAGGGATTTGGTGTTTGCCCTGCATCTCAAAGGGCTCTATCGATACAGAGTGTTGACGTCCTTACCATGTGCCACGGACCATGCTGAGTGCTTTTTCATTTATTAGCTAAATGTTAAGGTGAAGAAATTGAAGAAAAGTTAGGTAATTGTCTAAAATTATACTGCTAAGCTGAATCCATCTCTTAATCCCTGCCCTGAACAAAATCTCCCTAGGAAGTAGGTAGTATTTGTTAAATTGAATCTATTCAGTTTCAGAAACTTCTTCGTGAATTGAAATGTGTTCTCTCTGACCTAACATAGTGATTATTATTCTTAGCACTCCAAAAGTAATTTTTTTAATGATTTGATGTTTGTATTTATTGTGAAATGATCTCTAAGTCTAATTAACATCCGTCACCATACACAGTTACAGAATTTTTTTCTTGTGATGAGAACTTCTTAGATTTACCCTCTTGGCAACTTCCAAATATGCTCTACAGTATTGTTCACTAGAGTCACCATGCTGCACATTGCATCCCCAGAACTTATTTATTTTATAACTGGAAGACTCAAAAAGTAATTTAAAAAAGAATTGGCAGAGAATGAACAATTTTAAGGATATTCTGTAACCACATTTTTCCCTAAAAGTTAGCGGTGACAAAGCCTTCCCTCTACCCTAAAGAAACCCCAAACTGAGGAGCCCACATGGAATCTGTGCTGCTCCCTTTGGCCGGTTCTTGGGGAGGGGCTTATAAAGGAACCCAGAAGGTTTTGTGTGTTCCATCCTTTGATATTGTGCTTTATCAGAGTAAACGCTGTGTGGAAAGGTTTTTTATTTGGCTTCCTAATGCAGTAAAATTGGATCGTCATTCCATAGCCCTGCAATTTAAATTCAGCCTCCACTTTTTGTTGACAGTTACCAGAGGAAGAAAAAGACTTTGTTCCCTGCCTTCATAACTTCCATTCCTTCACTCTACTCATCTGCACACCCCCCCTTTTGAAAGTATATCCTAAGCATTATTAGCCACTCATATATGATTATTTATAAAAGAAAGAAGTATGTTATTATAATTTTCTCCCATTTGTCTTCAGCTTCCCTATACTGCTCATGCTGTATTAAAGGTGACTGCTTTTATCTTTTTTTTTAAATTATCTGATAAAAGTTTTTACTTGTGACTTTTGTTCCTTGCTTTTTAATTTTGAAAGTATTAGCTTTTTACAAATTGATGTGAAATTCACATGACATATAATTAGCCATTTGAAGCATACTATTCAGTGGCATGTAGTACATTCACAGTGTTGTGCAGCCTCTACCTCTCTCTAGTTCTGAAACACTTCAGAACACTGTGCTCATTAAGTAATCACTCTCTCCAATCCTCTCTTCCCCAGCCCCCGGCAACCAGTAATCTGCTTTCTCTCCCAATAGGATTGCCTATTCTGGAGATTTCATATAAATGGACTTATACCTCTTGCTTATATATACTTACTTATACCTGTTACCCCTTACATATAAGGACTTATACCTTATACTTAGACACAAGCCTCTTGTGTCTGCCTTCTTTCACTCACCGTAATATTTTCATGGTTCATCCAAGTTGTTGGGTGAACTCATTCCTTTTTATATGCCACAGTTTGTTTATCTACTTATTCATTGATGGACATTTAGATTGTTCCTATCTTTTGGTTATTATAAGTAATGTTGCTGTAAACATTTGTGTACAAGTTTGTGTACCGCACCTGCCGTATTTGAGTCCCTATTTCTCCACATCCTTGCCAATACTTGTTATTTTCTGTTTTTTTTTAATTATAGCTATCCTGGTGGGTGTGAAGTGGTACCTCATTGTGGTTTTGATTTGCGTTTCCTAAATGACCAGTGATGTTCAGCATCTTTTCATGTGTTTATTGGCCATTTGTATGCCTTCTTTGGAAAAATGTCTATTCAAGTCCTTTGCCCATTTTTTTTTTTTTTTATAATTTTATTTATTTATTTATTTTTGGCTGCGTTGGGTCTTCGTTGCTGCGTGGGGGCTTTTTCTACTTGTGGTGAGCGGGGCCTACTCTTCGTTGTGGTGAGCGGGCGTCTCTTGTGGTGGCTTCTCTTGTTGCGGAGCACGGGCTCTAGGCGCACGGGCTTCAGTAGTTGTGGCACGTGGGCTCAGTAGTTGTGGCTCATGGGCTCTAGAGCACAGGCTCAGTAGTTGTGGCGCACGGGCTTAGTTGCTCCGTGGCATGTGGGATCTTCCCGGGCCAGGGCTCGAACCCGTGTCCCCTGCATTGGCAGGCGGATTCTTAACCACTGTGCCACCAGGGAAGTCCCCCTTTGCCCATTTTTAAATTGGGTTGTTTGTCATCTTGTGGTTGAGTTGTAAGGGTTCGTTATATATTCTGGATATTAAACCTTTACCAAATACAGGATTTGCAGATATTTTCTCCTATTCTGTAGGTTCTCTTTTCACATCCTTGATAGTGTTCTTTGATGCACAAAAGTTTCTAATTTTGATAAAGTCCAATTTATTTTTTTCTTTTTGTTACTCATATTTTTGTGTGTGTGTCATATCTGAATCTCTCGTCAAATCCAAGGTCATGTAGATTTACCCATTTTTTTCTAATAGTTTTACAGTTTTAACCCTAATATTTATTTTTTATTTTTTTAATTTTTATTTTATTTGTATATTTACCTTATATTTATAATCCTTGCTTTTTAATTTTTTATTTTGAAAGTATTACCTTTTAAAAATAGTGGATCTCTCTGCTTTGTTTTAAATAATCCATAAGTTATTAATCTGTAGATTATTATAGCCAGCTTTTCAAAGTCACTTTACTATAGTCATTTTTCATTATTGCAGAAACGTTGGAGGGTAGGAAGGAGGGTAGAGGTTGCTGCCTTCATCCTCTTCTCTGATCTAGTGGCCAGTACTGTTGATATTTTAGTGTAGGTTTATTTAAAGAGTATTCACGTTTATTTAAATTAGGTGGGTTTTTTTTCCCATTGTACTATACTTACTAAATAGTTTAAGACCAAAATGCCCTTTTTTTTAATAGAGTAATACAGCATCTGGTGGAATGACGCGGCGGAATACTTATGTTTGCAGTGAAAGAACTACAGCTGATAGACATTCAGTAATTCAGAATGGCAAAGAAAACAGGTATGAAATTTTACCTGTTGGCAAAAAAATTTGTTTTTCCCAAGAGAAATGGAAGAATGATATTTGCTTCTCAGTTTTTATGATCAAAATTCAAATAATAGTGGTAAGTATTCGCTAATGGTAAGTTAAATTTGAACGCAGAGTTTTAGTGAGATCCTAGAATTCCAAATTCCTCTCATTGTCCAGAGCTTATCCTCCTGGCCAGCTGTGTATGATGATTGGAAGGGTTGAGTTAAAGCAGGGAGCTTTCCCAGAGGAAATAGATGGTGAGCTATGGTTTAATTGTAGAATTATGAACAGGGAAATTGAGATTATTTTGTGCACATGAATAACTTGAACCAAGGCTGGAAGGGGGAAGGATGAGGACCTGAGACTGGGAGCCACACCTCCGGAAGATGCGGAGCACCTGGTGGGGTGGGTGAGCCTTCAGGTATAGGTCAGCAGTGTGTCAGAGGGGCATGGTGGACGAGTAGTAACACAGTCTTCACCTTAAAAGAGACACACTTGAGTATCCCAGAGAAATGGAGAGTGCAGTCTTCTGAATGATTTTAATCTGGTAGGGAGGCAATCATACATTGGATAAGCATGATTTAAAATACTAACAAAGTAATATATCAGTAAGGAGTTAGATCATGCAAACAATTTTCTTGGGGTTTCAAAATAAGAAATAGACTCAGAAAAGTGGGATTAAGTACATCCAGAAACCATGGAGTAGAGCTAAGTTTGGGCAGAGGGAAAAGTGGGTGGGGGGAGTTGGATTGGTAGAGTAGTTAAATATATTCTATATAGAACAAATTTCCCAAATGGGCATGATTTTCCTTCTTTCTTTTTGGAAAAGTAGTATAAAACTAAATTCAAAATGGTGAGATAAGGTCAAAGTGAGCAGATAAAGTTCTGGAGTAGAAATCCATAAAATAAATTCACATCATCTTTCATTGTCCCCTGGCCTCTCTGAACATTGCTTAGTCATATCACATTCTCATGTGTAGCATCCAAATTGTTTTTCCTCTTTTTCTGACATTTACTTTCTGAAATTGCATTATAAGATTTCTGTTTCCTTTAGATCTCATCAGTCAAATGAAATGTTTGATCAGTAACTTCTATAACAACCTAAGCAAAAATTCTTCTATCCTCTTTCATCCTTAAAACCAGACTATTTTATCATTCCCCTCTTCCACAGACCACTTATGTTTGAATTGACATAAAGGTAAAAGCTTACTATGTGAGATTACATTCATTTTTCAGTGAATTTTTAGAAATATTTACATCCTGGTATTCTGTCTTCTGATTCCTCTGTGTGTGCTTGTTTTAACATTGTCTTTTTCGTATGATTAAGAACTATTAATAATTTGAGTAGAGCAACTGGGCTAGATAGCTTATAAATTAGTGACTGGTATATTTATTTTTTAATAGTGGTCTATTCTTTGGTAAATTTTCTTTTCTTACGGTTACTTTGTCAAATCTATCAAATTTCTTCTAGTTCAAAGTGATTGAATAGGAGATATCAGTAGAAGACTTAGAAGTTTCTTTCTTCTTTTTCTTTTTTTTTTTTTTGGCCTCATGGGATCTTAGTTCCCTGACCAGGGATTGAACCCGGGTCCCCCACAGTGAAAGTGCTGAGTCCTAACCACTGGACCGCCAGGGAATTCCGAAAAGTTTCTAATATGTTACGGATTTTAGTCTGTAGAACTAGAAAAATGTTGTTTCATGACCCTTCTTTTTACAGATTCTTCTAAATTGTTGAATTATTCTATCAGATTCCTTTTGAACTTTAGAATATACAGTTCTCTGAGGTACAGAGTCAGACTTTTATTTAAAAAGCTGTTAAGACCAAGATCTAGGTCTGCTCCCTTGATTTGTGTTTCTGTGTGTGCATCTACTCCTCTAATTCTCCTTCCCTACAGTTATTCAGTTCACTCTTTGGAAATAGTTTTAGGAATACTCTGATTTCTTTGGAGTCATAACCTGTCTGTGTTCTACCTGCAGACGCCTTCCTCAATGGGGCTGCCTCCTCCTTATCCCAACCTGGGCCTTATGGCATCTGTTAGCATCAGCTCTTTAAATGCTTTGCTTCTGCAAGTGTTGTCTTTATCTTCAGTCAGACAGAGCCTCCAGCCACACAAGCTGGGGCCCATGATTTTAATAATATCTGGATTTTCTTTTTCTGTCTTACAAATGAATTGAAAAATTGTGGGAAAATATTGGAGGTTTGAGTGCCAAATTGGTGGTCATATTTTTTATTTCCAGTTAAAGAAGGCATTAAATGCGACAACTTTCTCACCCTTAAAATAGATGCTTGAGTCATAAATTATGCACTGAGCCTTCTTTGTGCGCAGATGACTTCTTTGGCAGATTGTTGCTTTTTCCTCTCCCATATATATCTTATTCCTTGACTACAATACTAATGAGGTACAGGATGCCTGGATCTATGTTAACTTCTGAAAGAAGGACATTAATTCCCATTTTAGCCTTCAATATGTTGGACTCTTTTCTTATACATGTGAGTGTTTTTACAGAATTCCAACAAGAGAATGATCGTGGCTAATGAAAACTAAATGAGCAAAGAAGGTTTTATCACAGTTAACACATGTATCTTTGGATTGTATTTTTAATTTTGCTTTTGCCCAATCACTGAGTATGCTTTGAGTCAGCAACCAAAGTATTTCATATCAGAATGTTCTGATATGGGATAGATGTCATATCAAACAAATTGAAAATACCTTTCCTTTAATAACATTAAGTGGATTAGAATTAAAAAAAGATTATCAGGCATAGATATAAAACCAGAAGATTAACAGGAACTTCACACAATGTGAATTTTAAGAAATCATACTATTTCTGTAAGTTTAAGGTTTAAAAAATGATTTTTCCTTGGACCCAGAACTACTAAAACTATAACGCAGTTACTGTTTTGTTTGTGTAGATTCTTGTGGGGAGGTCTATGAACTACAACCATTGTTTTTGCCACTTTTCTGGGGGAGAAATTCTGTCCAACTGATGCCGCCCATGGTGATGTTGGGGTTGTATGTTGTAAAGAGAATTTTTGTGAGTTTGTACAGACTTGGCACTCAGCAAACATTTATTGAGTTTACTGTTTCCTAAATTGAGGTGCTAGGCCTACTTTAGAAGTCAAAAAAACCATATCTGTTTTGTTGCTTGCTTTGTGGAACTCGTAATGTGACATGATTAAATTTCTAAAGAAATAATTCATTTAAAATTGCCTTTAAGATTATGTAAATATTTAATAATTTGTAATGAATATATCAATTTACACTTCCTTTTTAAGAAGGCCTCTGACCTAAGGAGGGTCAGTTTTTTGTTGCAAAGCGTCTGTCCACACAATCTTGCCTTCACTGTCCAGCCAGGGAGCAATGGCCTCACGGGGAAAAGACCGAGCATCTCCCTGCTCTGGACGAGGAAAGCCATTTCCTTATCCAGAGTCTTTGGGCCCATTTATATTCTCCAGGGAAGATGCCAAGTAACCCCTGCCTCCTCTTCTTCCCCTGCTTTTTTTTTTAATGCATCTATTGATCTTAGCTCCTAATTTGGGCAAGAGAACATCAGCAGCTGGGCAGGGGGATAAAATGTGTTTGACAACTCTTGACCTGCTCGGAACAGGTAATTGAGCACAAAAGACAGTTGTATTTATCTGTAACTTATTAAAGTAAAATTGTATGTATCTATGTGTATGTATGTCTGTACGTGCATATTGGAAACAACAAAGCATTTCTTCAGATAGTTGAATCACTTAGGACTCTCTCTGTGTTGCAGGTGACAGAAACCCTGTCCAAACAAGTTTAAATGAAAAAGGGCATCTATGAATTCCTATAACTAAAAGAGTCCAGGGATAGAGTGAGGGTTCATCTCATAGTTCTGCTTCTTCTGCAGGAGTTCCTTGATGGGCTCAGCAGCATCCGCCTTGACATCTTCCCACACTCAGCTCTGCTCAAGCAGAAGCCCTGGGGCTGTCTTCTGGGGCCCTGTTGGTCTGGCTCTGGCCATGTGCCCATCTCTTAATCTGTCACTGGCCAGGGTAGCTGGGAAAGTCTGGGGTGGAGTCAATGACATCGAGAGACCAAGAACCTATTTCTACCAAAACAGAATTCAGGTGTTTTTGCCAAAGGAAAAGACTGTGGAAAACACAAAAGTGAATCTATGTTTAATCTTTATAAGCCACTCCCCCAAGTGAGAGGGCAGGATTGTCAAACAGAAACGCAGGGACAAGCAGATCTTCTTGAGCAGTTTATTACGAAGACCTGTCTCCTTCATATTGGGACTGTTAGAATTCCAGTGGCTCATTTCATTAATGTACCTTTTCAGTTAGGAGACCCCGGGGACACGATGAGATTGCAGGCCGTGCTTCCAGGGCGCATGAGCAGACAGGAGTCACTGCGGTACAGTGTGGTGTGCAGTAGCAGGTGCCTGCACTGAATACATAGAGTGGAATGAGTCACTCCTGCTGGGAGAGGGCACCGGTGGAGACTTCACGGAGGGGATGACCTCTGGGTTGAATTTTGATGCAAATAGAAAGATGCCAGCTCTCCAGACACGGAGAATAGCTCCTGCAAAAGTTCTTTGACCTGATGCACGACCAAGCGACTGCACATCATCAGGTGGGCCCGAAAGTCTAGTTCCGGGAGGTAACAGTGGAAGGTCAAGCCTGGAGAGGTGGCAGGGGCCGAGCTGTGGGCACCTGAGGATGCGACTTGGATGCCAGGGTGAGGAGTTTGAACTTTATCCTGAAGACGCAGTGTGCTTTTGCATGGTTAAAAGCAATGAGTGACAAGGTCAGGTTTGTGCTTTAGAAAGTTCACAGCTGTATGGTAGACAGATTGGAAAGTGTGAAATTGGAGACCAGTAAAGACAGATGAGTTAGGATTGGGCCTGTGGGAGAGGTGAAGCGCTGCACGAAAACCCTCAGAGTAGAGGTAGGGAGGCCCAGGCTCGTTGAAGTGCTGTTAGGAAGTTGACACCAACAAGATGTCCCAGTTGCTCTGGATGTGGGGCATGAGGGAAAGAACCTGATGTTTCTAGGTTTCGGGCTTTGAAAGGATTTCTGTAGAAAGTCACTGAAAGAGTATGATCAGAATTCTAAATCCCTGATTATCTTTTAAAGGAAAGAAACTGCCCCTTTGAAATTCCAAGGACACGATGACTGAGCTGGAATTAAGGATGGGGAAACTCCCTTAGGTAGTTTTGTCCCACAGCTGTCTGTGCCAGGTGAAACTGCAGACACGTAGCCACTTCTGTTCCTCTTTTTCTGTCTATAAACAGTTAATGCGCTCTTACTAGTTTTCCCACCTTGAAAAATGGGGCTCTGTTGACCCCTTAGGAATTCTGAGTGTTGTTTATAAAGAAGTGAAAATCCTTTGAGTAGGAAGGTTTTAACAACAGGATACTTTTTTTTAGTAAATTTATTTATTTTATTTTTGGCTGCATTGGGTCTTCGTTGCTGTGCACAGGCTTTCTCTAGTTGCAGCGAGTGGGGGCTACTCTTTGTTGCAGTGCACGGGCTTCTCACTGTGGTGGCTTCTCTTGTTGCAGAGCACGGGCTCTGGGCGCGCGGGCTTCAGTAGTTTGTGGCGCAGGGGCTCAGTAGTTGTGGCTCGCGGGCTCTAGAGCACAGGCTCAGTAGTTGTGACACACAGGCTTAGTTCCTCCGCGGCATGTGGGATCTTCCTGGACCAGGGCTCGAACCCGTGTCCTCTGCATTGGCAGGCAGATTCCTAACCACTAGCGCCACTAGGGGAGCCCAACATAGGATACTTTGATAAATACAAACAACATAGGATATTTAAACAACATAGGATACTTTGATAAATACAACTAGTTACTACTATACCTGTGATTTTACTAGTCCATTTAAAATATGACAGTGTGCTTTGGGAACAGGTCAAGAACATAGTGTGCTCGTATTGTAGATTCACTTTGATTTGAATGGAGGCATCTCTTTTAGGGTAGGCTTAATTTTATACATAGCTCAGAAGAGATCGTCCCTCTCACATAAATATTCAAACATGTATGATGTTATTTTCTTTTCTTTAAAGCTAATAAACTTTTTAAATTGCTGTTTTAAAAAAAGCAGATACAGATTAGCAGTTGCTCCAGAATCCCCAAAACAGGTTTAAGAGATTTTTGTTCCTTGACAAAGACGAGATGGTTTGGGGAGGAAGGTTATATGCTTTGAACAAGAGTTGCTCTTTTTGTCACTAGTCCATCATACTGTTGTTTCTGCCTCTGCCTGAACCCAAACCCCCTCCCAGCCTGATGGAAATGTTCGCTTACGCAGCTAGCCCTGCCTCTGTTTGTAAGACATCTTCCACCTGTCGGCTGCGACATCACAAGTCGATGTCCATGTCAGGCTCTGGGCGCCCCAAGATGATGTTACCTCCAATAGACAGTGAAGGAGATAACTTCAAGGCTATGTAAGAAAAATGCACATTCCTTGTGAAACTAATGTGTACCCACTGCTTCTTAATTTTGTGCTGTGGATTTTATAGTCCAAGATTTTGTTCCAGTTGTCTACAAAGTGTCCTTCCTATGTGTGGTTTTAGTTAAGCGCATCCTGTCTCATGGTGTCCCTGGTCATCTTTGTGTCTTCATGCCTTTGCATATTATAAAGGGTGTAAGAAATTCCCCCTTCTTTCCAAGTTGCTTTCAGCATGTGGAATTTTACAGTACTTATGCCATTTTTGTGCTTCCAAAACTTTTTAGTTGCCTATTCTTCAATTTCACCTGCATAGCCTTTATTTCTTTTGTATTGGCAAGGTTCTCTGCATGTAAGCAATTTGAGAGGGAAGCAAAGGAAAAAAAGCTTGAGTTAGCTGTTCTTTGTTCTAGAATTTCCCTGCATTAATCTTGTCCTTGAAAATATGTGTGTACTGTTCCCTTAAACTCCATGAGGTTTTGTTTATGTACTATTCCTTTGGTACCCTTTGCCATTTAACTTACCTTTTGCTCCTAAGTCCTATAAAATACCCCTTGGATCTGGATTTATATAACTGGTTTTCTCCACTCTATATCAAAGGTATATTGTGATTGTAAATGTTTGTGTGCCATGTTTGCTACAAAGCCAGGGTTTTGTGAACAGAGATCTAAGAATCTGTCGTTTTCTGATCTCAAAGCACTATTCCTGACCAGAGAGCTCCAGTTGCTTCAACACACAGTATTAGCAGCACCACCACCCCAGATCGAACCCGCTTCCCAAGAGGCACTGCCAGTCGTAGCACTTTCCACGGCCAGCCCCGGGAGCGGCGCACTGCCACGTATAACGGCCCGCCTGCTTCACCCAGCCTGTCCCATGAAGCCACGCCATTGTCGCAGACTCGAAGCCGAGGCTCCACTAATCTTTTTAGTAAATTAACTTCCAAACTCACAAGGAGGTAAGTGCCTAGGTGGTGCTGGTTGGAGCAAACACAAGGGCAAAAGGAGAAGTGTCGTCTTCCTCGTTGTGTGAAGCCACTGCCCAGATGCTTTTCATTTTGTCTTTAGCTCACATTGTTCTGGTTTGCATATCTAACGCTATACTTTTAAAACCTTTCAGAAGAGAAATTATAGAGCTCAGAGTCTTTTCACAACACTAAAAGTTCTCTAGCACTTGGGAGGTTGTTGTTGTTTAATTACTTTTCCTTTTAATCTCACATCTCTCTACACGGTGTGTGCACTTCAGTTTAGCAAAACCCCAGATCCAGTGTAGTCCGGGGGCCGGCGCCCCATAAGTAGCCACTGAGGAAGACGTGTATGGTGTAATCGTCCCTAGACATGGAGGAGAGAGACATTTCCTCTTCTCTCGTTGCATTCCAGTGTTGTTGAGGAGCATTAAGTTTCTTAGAGCTTCAGTCTTGAAGTTGTTCTCTCTGTTGGCCTGAGTTATAATGAGAAGGTAACATTCTATACTGAATAGTTTTGGAGATAAAATCCTTGCCTTATTCTCAGGAAGAAGCTAGTATCTGGTCATGTATTAAAATCTTTTGTATGTCCTGTAGACTGTCAGTTGGGGCCTTGGGAAATCTCTAAAGGTCCCTTGAGGTACTTTTAACTTTATTTCCAGAATCTAGTCTAGCAGTTGCAAAGCCTAGAAACATTGGCTGCTATAAGAGGAAAAAGAAAAGATAACACTCTGCATTATAAGCAAAGGCACCTTTAGCCAGGAAACCTGAGAGCCCCTGCAGTTCCAGGACACCCAGAGGAAATTCTTTGAACTTAAGCCTCTCTGTGGATTAGTCTGTCTGAGGTGTCCTGCAGGTTTTGCCTGTTACAGACCTTCTGGTTCATCACCTGTGTCTTCTTCACAGAACAACAGTGGGGTCTTCCCAGAGTCTAAAATGATACACGTCCTCCTCCTCTCTTCTCTGACTCCCTGTGGCCCATTAGCCTACTGATCTGTTCCGTGCCGTCTTCTTTATTTAACCTGTAAGCTAAATATCACTTTTCAGTCTCCCCCAGTAATTTTATCTTAAATCAGTCATCTAAAACTTAGACAAGTCACATTAAACTGTCTTTCCCCAGATGATCTGTTCGTTGTCAGGATGTCAAATACCAGATTAGGGAGGACTTCTGATATCCACTAGCATTGACTAGAGGTCAGAGGAGTCCAGAGTTTCTGGTCTACCCTATTATTCTCTTAGCCCCTTTGCTGAGACATCCCATTCTGGGCTGGGCGGAAGAGCAGGATGGTCTGAAGGGCCTTGCCAGATTTGGGGCACCCATGTGTGGCCAGCAAGAGAGACAATGAGTTCAACCCAAGAAGAGTCTGATGACCCCCAAAATAACGCATTGCTTCCTTTCAGGGTCATCCCAGGTGCTATCCCCAGCCACCCTGTGCCTTAGCTCCTTCCTCGGAGCCTAGGCTGCTTAATGTCAACTGATATTTTGCCCTCTGATTCCCGAGCACAGAAGGGATGTATGGCAGTCAGGTCTGTCTAAGCTGCAGTCACAGGACAGTCAGCTTTGTGTCCTTACATTTTGGTCAATAATGGGCTCTTTAAAGCCTTGCACATCATTAAAATCCTTGAATTTATTTGTTTGCCTCCTTCGTGGGTTTTTTTGGTCATCTTAATACTATCATTGATAAAAATAGCATCAGCCACAATATACTGAATGCTTCCTATGTGCTAAGCTAAAGAGATGTCTGGATTTATAGATGTAGGAATACTCATTTTATATACATAAATAAGTATGTGTGTATGCACACACATGCATTCTCTCTCACACACTCATTTAATCTCCATAATCTACCCTGTGGAATAGACATTGTCCCAGTTTCATAGAAGAAACTGGAGGCAAGGTTCAGAGAGACTAAGGCACATGTTCAAGATCCTACAGCAGAAGAGTGCTGAGTCAGATCCGTGGCTCCAGAAGAGCCTTTGAACCCGCTATGTAGTGTCCCTGGCAGGAAACGGTAAAGCACTGTTACAGACGTGAGTCCTTTTCCCACATTTTCTAATTAAATTTATTTCATGTATTTGAATTGAAATTGAAGGCTGAGCCTTCTTGTTGAAAATATTCTAGAGGGGGTCATCTGATTTTATAATTTACACCCCAAAATTTTTACAGGAAGTCTTCTGTTTGTTAGTTTGCAGACTGAGACCTGTGGCCTCCCTTGGTGCTGTACTTCAGCTGTAGTCGGTTCATTCTTAAACGCAGTCAGAGTTCTTGCTGCCGCAGCATCACTTCTTATCCTCTCCTAACAATAATTGTGCGGGTTAAAGTTCTAGTGCCGGCAAGGCTCAGGTGTTGGCACCTAGATGCCGCAAGGAGACCTGCTGTGACGTGGTGGGACTGGCATCAGAAAGCTCGCCCTCTGCTCCTGGCGGTGCCCTGGATGTTGTGAGAGCTTTAGAGAGCTATGGGCTCAGGGCGCTCAGAGTCGCCCATACTCTGCAGGCGGGGCAGCCCGGGCGGAAACGCAGGTGCCTCTGTGCTCCTCAGTCATCCACGTGGTCCCGGGCGGCGCGTGAGAGCCTTAAGCCCGCAGCTTCCTCCTCTTTATACCTCAAGGGATTTAAGGGAGGAAAAGTTAAGAAAGTCAGTCCTATGGTACCTGAGCAGTCCCCTTGACTTTTCTCAGGTAGAAAATTCGGAAATGAAAATACGTTTTAAAGGCCTTTTAATCAATTTTCACGT
This sequence comes from Balaenoptera acutorostrata, assembly GCF_949987535.1. Lineage (NCBI taxonomy): Eukaryota > Metazoa > Chordata > Mammalia > Artiodactyla > Balaenopteridae > Balaenoptera > Balaenoptera acutorostrata. The sequence goes on from NC_080066.1 coordinate 181,655,045, forward strand.
GCACGATCTTTCCTACTGTGTGTAATCCTGCTGTATGCTACTTTTGATCTGATTATGGAGTGATTGGCGGTTATCTCCAGTAGTTAGATACTTTTAAAATTGGTAGGTACCTGAAGCAATGCAAAAGTCATCCCAAATTAGGGGAAAAAAACAACGAAGGAAGTTATTAATTCAGTCAATCCTCAGGTACATTTGAGTGCCTCCTGTGCTCTGTCTCAGAACTGAGATTTAGAGATAGCTTGACAAGCCCAGCTCACACTCACCCAGGAATGCTTATTGCATGATCATACAAGCCTGAGCCATAGTTTGAAATTTCTTTTGTCAAATTCTGTTCAGCACAACCTAAGCATCTCCTTAAATTTTTTTTAACGAGCAGAGTCACTTCTTTTAAATACAGCTCTTTCTGTTTATTACATAAAACATAAAAATGAACCCCCCACTGTTGTCATTTAATTTTCATTCATTTTGATATCTAAAGCTCTGAAAAGTCTACTTCATTTTAAACTCCCAATAACTTATTACAGTGCTGTATGTCAGTTATATCAAAACTGGAAGGAAAAAAAAAAAAAACTGGAAGGGAAAAAAACCTAACCTCCAATGACTTTTTTTCTTAAAAAGTGATTTATACGAAACCACTGTAACAGACATTCTGTTAATGTCTAAATCATCTTCCTGAAATACGTAATGATTCTCTTCATGGATAAATATTTTTATAATGAAATTTTTAATGTTTCTGTATAAGGTGATATTTTTGTTCATAAGATATTCTGAAGAAAGTTGAGGAATGTTATTTTATTTCTAGTACATTGCAAATGACTTTAACACAAAATGTTGAATTTTATTATCTTAAGGTATACCCATCTGAAGAACCTTAAAACATTTAATTATAGTTAATTTCAATGTTTACTGCTAAATTTTTTCTTACAAGTACAGATTTTTTAATATTTCTGTTTAAAAGATCACATACTCAATTATTTGTGATAATTTTACTTTTTCATCAAATGTTGCTGTTTCATTGTTCATTGGACAGGAGAGGAGCCCTGTTTTACTTGCTGTTTTTTGTTCTATCTGTAATTGACTATTTAACTTGTGCAACTCATTTTTGTTAATGTTTTTTTTTGGCTTAATTTCTTTTAGAAACATGTCATTCAGGTTTATCAAAAGGTAGGATTTATATATACACATTTTTTTTTCAATCCTCACCCTGAAATGGCTCCTGCAATTAACATCAGGTTTGGCTTTCTAGCCCTGTTTTTTTCCTTAAACACTAAACTTTCTGCTGAGAACTAAATACTTCTTTGAAAGGAAGCTGGAAAGAAAGAGATTAACTCTGTCAGGCATTTTTAAAGGGACTGTGGCACCCATGTAACAAGAGGCCTACGCATGCTCTGTGCATTTTCTTCCTTTGGTAGAATTATTTAGCATCCAAATAATTCTGTCTTCATACTAATAACACTTAGCATGCTTCTGTTTGAAGAATGAGATGTTCAGTAACAATGTGCAATTAATGATTAGCCTCAAGCATGCAAACGGTAAGTGGTAATTGTGTTAGCTGTCGTTTTTTATTTCATGAAGGATTGCATTAGCAGAAGGCTTTAAAATGACAGATAAATCAGCTAATATCCTGATACTGGAAATAAATGTAAAATTCGCACCTACAACCTCATTTGTTGGGGTTTTTCAGAAATTCGGACGTGGGCAACTGTATAGCAGAAATGTTTTAATATTTTCCAAGAGTTGAAGAATGAATAGTATTGTATCTAAAAGGCACTTTCCACCAACCTCTGAAGAAAGTATGTCTCATTTTTACTGAAAGCGCTGTAGTAAATGTTATTCTTACTAGGTAGATAGTTTTCTGGTGGTGACGCTCAAGAGACCAGAAGCATTGCTCGCTGTCTCAGGACGCACACACCCTTGAGGGGAAGAGCTGCCGCTGCAGCCGTGCCGTGCCTGCTCCTCTCAGCCCACCAGAGGGCCAGGGTGTGGGTGTTTATGTGGAGGCCACCAGTGGGTCACGGAGAGGCTTTGCTCACGTGAGCTCTATCAGAAACCGTGGGAAGAGTGCTTTCTTCCTGTGGGAAACTCCACTCCATGATTATTTAATTGGAAACCCACTATACTTTGGGTAGTGATTAAAAAGAATACCTCCAGTTGAAGGCCATGAGTGTGCGCAGATTCCAGAGCTGGGCAGGAATACCTGTTGTGTATGTGAAGCAGGTGTGCAGCCAGCCTCCTGCACGGCCTTCATGAACACGTGGGGATGGCCTCTGGCAGAGTCACACCTACAAGAGTACGAGTTTTAATAAGCTCAGCTGGTGACCAAAAAGTGCTTTGGATTTGTTCGTTTTATGATGTCTGTGTTTATATTTGGGTTGGTCATGTACTGGTGTGTAAGATATCTTTTCTCTTTCCCACTTCTCTGTGCTTCTACATTCTATTCATTGAGGCTTCCAACTGAATATGAGAGGAACGGGAGATATGAGGGCTCAAGGTGAGGGAAACGATTTTTACTTAAAATATTTTATAGGTATTTACCTCATTTCTGCAGCAGAGGCAACACCCTTTTCTGAACGTTCTGCATCTATCCCTGCTCCAAGTGGGATTGCTTAGTGCCACCAGCAGTATGTGGTCAGGAAGCATTGCTGCTGCCGCCAGCACCTGGCAGCCACATGAGGGCGCTGGAGTGCTGCAGCCACCTGCTGGTGGAAGCCTCGGGTCCCAGCCCCACCTGGGTTCTCACTGGTGTTTGGGTATTAAAATACGCATTCCTAGGCATAGGAACGTGGAATTGCCATTTGAAAACTGTGACCAGGTAGCCTGGACCTCAGCAGCAGATCAGCCAGTGGCCTAAAGCCATTTCAAGTATAGATGCTGTTTTGGGACTACAGTTATATAAATTTGAACATTAAGTGTAATTTTTCCTCTTTTTCTTTTTAATATTTGTAAACTCAAAGCTGAGCAGAAGTGACTTTACTTTCTAAAGTTTGATATTAAGTTGACTGTGTTCCTTCCTTTACCACCTCATTGTTCCCCTTCCCTTTCCTAAGGCAATAGTGCACAACTTAGGTTATTTCTGTTTCAAAAATTTGAACAAAAACTTCATGCCATGGAGATTAGTTTTCTTTTGCGAGACACCTGTATATACCCTTGTTCAAATGTAAATGTTCCCTTATGCTTTTGAAATAAATTCCCTTTTGTAATTAGAAAAAAAAAACAAAAACGCATTCCTCCTGCCTGAGCTCTCCTGACCCGAGGTGAGGTCTGGGAGTCTGGAGCATTGTCGACCTGGTGAGAACTCTTGGCATAGTTGTAGTCTCAAGGAATGAAAGCAGAATATTTAGGAGAATTTTTTTTTTTTTGGCTGCGCCATGTGGCTTGTGGGATCTTAGTTCCCAGACCAGGGATTGTACCCCGGCCCTGGCAGTGAAAGCGCCGAGTCCTAACCACTGGACCTCTAGGAAATTCCCTAGGAGAATTTTCATATTTCAAATTAGATGTCTTTTTTTTTTTTTTTAAGAATGATTATGTAGGGAATTCAGTGGTTAGGACTCTGTGCTTTCTCTAGGTCCCAGGTTCAACCCCTGATCGGGGAACTAAGATCCCACAAGCCGTGCAGTGCGGCCAAAAAAAAAGAATGATTATGTAGTTGAGTGTTTTGCTTTTAAATTTTCTGTACCTGTCATTGCATGGATATGGCGGCGGGGGGAGTCACCAGATGGTCTCAGGACTCCAGATTTCTTCCACTTGCCCCCTTTTTTATGCCAGTCGCCACCATGCTGTTTCAGGTCCTTGTTAGCCCATTTGCTCTCTTCCTGGTCTTCCTAAAACACAGCTCTGATCATATGACTACCCTGAATGAAACCTGCAGTGGCCCCATCGCCTGGCCGACCACGTCCATACAAGTCCCTGTGTGGCCTCGGCAGCCCCCGTTTCCCCCCCACACAAATCCCTCAGCTGATATAGAAGTTCGGGGTGAGAGTCAGGCAGCATCCCCCAGCCTGCCCTTGAGCAAGTCTAGCTGCCCTGAGTTTGTCTCCCCAGCCATAGTTGGGAGGGACTCACAGAACCCACCTCCTGGTGTGCTGAGGATCAAGGGCTCAGTAAACGCCAGCAGCTGTGGGGGGGGGGGCGGGGAACTGCGCCCTCAGCTCCAGTCCGTGGGGCCCTCGACATGTTCTGTGCTTTCCATACCTCCTTGCCTTCACTTAAGAGATTTCCTCTGCTCTAGACACAGACTTTCTCCCACCTCAATCATGTTGTTGAAATCCCATGGGCTCTTCGTAGCTCTTCTCAGATGCCATTGCCCACCCCACCCCGTCCCGAAGCTGTTTTCTCGTCTTCCCCCCTGCCTTTCCCTGTGCTCCACTCCTCCCTTCTCTTGCACTCCTCCCGTCAGGCGGGCTCCACCTCTCTGGGACTCTAGCTGACTGCCCGTGCCTTACCTGTGCTATTGCTGTTTCCTTGTGTTTTAGTCTTTCCTCCCCTGACCCCAGCTTAGAGAGCTTTTGCTTTTTTTTGTAACCTATTTAGTATTTAACAGCGTTTTATACTTAGGAAGCTTTCAAACAGTTTTGGTAGGTGTGAACCAAACTGAATATTCTGTTAGCAGGTGGATGACAGGGAGAGTTATATACATAGTAAAACCTATGGCCCACTCTCAGCTCTGATGAATTTGCCATAGGATTGAGTGTATTTAACATACATACACTGTGAGTTTTTAATGCACAAGCGTGTTAGGTATTCACCCTCCTAATTGAGAATGTCAGTAATGGTTTGTGGCAGTAATGATTAAATACCGCAGAGCAGTGAGATGGTAGGTGCCTGTTGGAGTTCCTGAGAGAGCCGTGCCTGGGATCACAGCCTACACCTTGTGAATCTGTACAGTTTGAGTAAGCCTCAACATTTCATTTTCCTATTTCAGTAGTAAGGTAGGGTCATCTAAGAATTCTTTTTAACTGTGAAATTGGAAGTTTAAATTACCAAAGTAGAAGGAAAAATGCTAAGGTGGTAGTAGGGGACTGAGAATGGCCCACCCCCTTCCCTAGCTGTGCTCAGCATCTGGGGCCGTTTGCCGGGAAAGCGATGTTCAACTGTGTTGAGTCACTGGTTATCCTGAGTAACAGTTAGAGTGGAGGTTACGATGAATTGAATCTTTAAAACTTGTGGTAGGAGAAGCAGCCAGGCCAAGCGGACCTGGTGGCTGGGCCGCTGCCGCCACCTCCCTGAGCTGGCCTGTGAAGGGCCCGGCGGCCCCTTGCCGCCGGCAGCCAGCCTGGATGGCGAGGGCTGAGCTCTGGAGACGTGCTCGCTCGCTCTCCACTTTGCCTGCTCCCAAGGGTTCTGTTTAACAAATTACTTTCTTAATTTTCACCGGATGACTGGTGCAGATTTTTCGGCCTGGTAGATTTTTTCCATCTGTGGCTTATGATTGGGACGGGAAGGAGGTTGTGGAGAAATAGGTGAGTACTTCTTAGCAAAGGAACAGACTACCAACCGTGAGCCTATGCGGGAAAAACGTGGAAGTCATTTATTATGCTGTATCGAAGATGTTGGTCATGAGCTGGGTAGAGTAGAAAAGGTGGGTTTTCCTGTGCAATTAAGAATAAACCTGCCACTGTGCCTTTCAGTCGCAACGTATCTGCTGAGCAAAAGGAGGAAAACAAAGAAGCAAAACCTCGTTCCCTGCGCTTTACCTGGAGCATGAAAACCACTAGTTCCATGGATCCCAATGACATGATGCGGGAAATCCGCAAAGTGCTGGACGCCAATAACTGTGACTACGAGCAGAGAGAGCGCTTCTTGCTCTTCTGTGTCCACGGCGACGGGCACGCGGAGAGTCTCGTGCAGTGGGAGATGGAAGTGTGCAAGCTGCCAAGACTGTCTCTGAACGGGGTCCGGTTTAAGCGGATATCAGGGACGTCCATAGCTTTCAAAAATATCGCTTCCAAAATTGCCAATGAGCTAAAGCTGTAACCCAGTAATTATGGTGTAAATTAAGTAGCAATTTAAAGTGTTTTCCTGAACACTGATGGAAATGTATAGAATAATATTTAGGCAATAACGTCTGCATCTTCTAAATCATGATATTAAAATATAAGGACGAGAGCACGCCTGGGAGCGAAAGCTGGCCTTTTTTCTACGAATGCACTACATTAAAGACGTGTGACACGTGTGCCCTCTGTCTTATTTCCATTGCCCTGAAAGTCAGCGTGTGACATCCATCTCCACGTGCCTCCTGTCTGTGCGGGTGTGAGAGTGGACGGTGTGTGTGTGAAGTAGTGCTACGGAAGCATCTCCTTACACTGGCAACCAGAGTTGTTACGAGTACCTCTGTGGGAGATTATTTGGTGCTAAAACATTAAAATTGCCAAGGAGGAAAATACTGAATTACTACTAAGAATTAACTTTAAGACTAGTTGGTAATTAATGCAGGTTTACAGTTCATGCCTGTGGTTTTGTGTTTGTTGTTTCGTGTTTTTTTTTTTTAGTGCAAAAGGTTTAAATTTATAGTTGTGAACATTGCTTGTGTGTGTTTTTCTAAGTAGATTCACAAGATAATTAAAAATTCACTTTTTCTCAGTAAAATCTTGCATTGTCTCCTAATACTGTATTTAAGACTCAGATTAAGGCAGTGACTTAAAAGTATGTGTTTTTGCCTCCACCACCAAGTTGAACAAAAGCAAATGGAAAGTGTGCGAAGGCCGGGCCACTTTTTCCTTAGCGTGGATCCCAACATTTTGTGATTTCTAGCATATTTTTTCCCCAAAGGCAATAAAGGGAGAAGATGGCCCTCCTGGTGACCTGAGCAGGATGGGAGTCGGGAGTGGCCGTCAGCCTCGGCCTCGGGAGCCCCGGCACACCCCCGTGTGGAGAAACGCCAGGCCTTGGCAGTTCTGGGTTTGTTCTCCATGAAGTATGTAATTTTCCTCTCCTGTTCTTTGTGGTTCAGTACATGAATTAGACTCAACAGCCTTTTCCCAACACCTACATGGTTACATAAAGAGGGTAATGAACTCATCAGTCAGTTTGATGCTTTAATCTCACGGGGATATTATCACATTAATTGGTGTGCTGTTTGGGTTCTGGGTTTGTCGGTGGTGGTCCAAGTATGAAAGTGTGGACAGTCACTCAGTCACAAATACTGTCTACCACAGGCAGAGCACTGTTTTGGGTATTTGGGATACATCCCTAGCCTCTTAAAGCATATGTCCTAATAGGAGAGCAGTCAGTGAACAATAGTACAGTACCTAGTATGGAACAAAGTGGTAAATGGCATGAAAAACATCACAGGGCAGGGTCAGGCATTCCAGAGGTCCTGGGGCTCGGGTGGGGACGGGGTGCTTGAGCAGCGGCGTGGCTGCGAGGGAGGCATCCGCGCACGTCTCCCGGAAGAGCGTCTGGCCAAGGCCGGAGCGCACCAGCGAGCTGGAGCAGAGTGGAGGGCGTTTGGTCAGGGTGCCAACTGGGCCATGGAGGCGATGCAGATGTGTTTTTACTCTGAGATGGGAGCAGCTGGGGGGTTCAAACAGAAGAAGAAGAGTGGCCTCAGGCTTTCAAACGCTTGTTCTGGCAGCTGTGTTGCGAATTCATCCCAGGGCGAGAGGAGAAGCCAGAAACGCCATTTGGAGGCTGTCGGCCATAATTAGGTCAGAGGTGATGCTGCCCTGGTGAGACAGTGGTTGGATTCTGGGTATGTTTTGAAGTAAGAGTCAACTGCATTTACTCCTGGATTAGAAACGGGTAAGTGAGAAAAAGCCAAGGATGACCGTCTAGTTTTTGGCCGGAGCAGCAGAAAGGAGAGGGTTGCTGACCATGAAACAGGACGGGTTGTGGGAGAGTTTGGGGGTGGGAGAACAGGTTTGGACACATCGAGTTTGAGGTACCTTTACACACAGGTGGAGACTGAGGAGAGACCCCAGGAACCCTCGGCAAGTGAGAGAGAAGCTCATCAGAGCAGAGGAGAGGACCAGTGCTGAGCCCCAGAGACAGTGCCTGGGGAGGACGGGGAGAAGAGGTGGGCCTGGCGGGAGAGCCTTGTTGTGGGAGGAGCGCCAGGCCTGTGGTCCCCAGCCAGGGTCAGGGAAGGATGGAGGGGTCAGTGCCCTTTGACCTAACAATAGAGCCAGTCATTTTCACCTTACTGGTACTTTCAAACCTTTGTGATTACAGGGAAAAAAAAACAAGTCCCCTCCTTTTTTTTTTTTTTTTTTAATATTTATTTATTTATTTATGGCTGTGTTGGGTCTTCGTTTCTGTGCGAGGGCTTTCTCTAGTTGCGGCAAGTGGGGACCACTCTTCATCGCGGTGCGCAGGCCTCTCACTGTCGCGGCCTCTCTTGTGGAGCACAGGCTCCAGACGCGCAGGCTCAGTAGTTGTGGCTCACGGGCCCAGTTGCTCCGCGGCATGTGGGATCTTCCCAGACCAGGGCTCGAACCCGTGTCCCCTGCATTGGCAGGCAGATTCTCAGCCACTGCGCCACCAGGGAAGCCCAGTCCCCTCCTTTTTTCACTTGAGGCATTTTTCTTTCTCCTCCAGACCCATCCCCTTTCAGCATGCACTTTTCCGAGAGCTCAGTGTGCACGACTTCCTGTGCAAGATGGCCCTGCGGGAGCTGCGGGGGTGAAGCGGAGCTCTGCCAAGCGAAGGTGTGGCTGCACCGAGTTTCTTCTGATCCTGTTGCCTTAGACGTGTTTTAAATTGTTTTCCATATTTATGTTTTCAAGGACAAATTGAATACTAGAAGTTAAACTCCTTTAGGAGAAATTAGTTTACCACATGCCCTAATGAAATGGCCACTCTTTATACAGACACAAATGTTCATATTATTTTTGGTTACTTTGTCATAAGCCATATCTGCATCTTAATATGTTACTGATCCAATGAGAAACTGTGTTTGTAGTACCAGTATTCACCTGCAGAAGTCATCTGAACTGGTTGTATGTAAAAGGCTCTATTGATGAAGGTTTGAGTTTAGTGGCAGCATAGGTAGTGTTACCTTTACTGAGGTTAAAACATGAAATCTCATCCATTACTGAGGGGCCCATGTCCTTCCTTGAGATACTACGTCCTCAGGATATGGCATTTTTATTCTTCATACAGTGAATTTTTTTTTACTTTATTTGGCTGCGTTGGGTCTTAGTTGCAGCACGCGGGATCTTTTGTTGCGACACACAGGCTCTTTGCAGCACGTGGGCTTCTCTCCAGTTGTGGCACACGGGCTCCAAAACACACAGGCTCAGTAGTTGTGGCACACAGGCTCTCTAGCTGCGCACATGCTCCAGAGCGCGGGCTCTCTAGTGTGGCACGCGGGCTTCAGAGCTCACGGGCTCAGTAGTTGTGGCACGTGGGCTTAGTTGCCCCGTGGCACGTGGGATCTTAGTTCCCCAACCAGGGATCGAACCCACGTCCCCTGCATTGGAAGGCAGATTCTTAACCACTGGACCACCAGGGAAGTCCCCTACGGTGAATTTTGAAAGGGAATATTCTAGAGTACTTGGATTACTTGAGACAAAGCCACACTTTTTTCCTCATTTACTTCCCTGGAATCCCTCAGAAGTGAGGTAAGGTACCTGGCGAGGCAGTACTACTGGTTTTATTTACCTGACAATCAGAGTGTTGTCTTACTCTTGAAAATAAGGCTTATCTTCCAGTTAGGTCGACTTTCCTCTCATCTAGATCAGGCAAATTAGAGGAACCAAGACAACGTTTCTTAATGACGTGCCTTGTTCTCAGGCTGTCCTTCCGTTTCTAAAAGTGAAGACCCGTGCAGAAAACTGTTAAGAAACATGACTAACTTTCAGAAGCACAACTGTGATCGCTTCCACAGCATATGTTTCTCCGAAAGTCTAGGGAACAATGATGTTTAAAAGAAAAATCTCCCTCCATGTGCGGTATGAACAAGTTACCGTTGCCGTGGAAACTGTCCCTGGAGTACCCTCTCCTGGCAGTTCTTGCTCAGTGAGTGATGCTTGGTGACCGTGGGGTCCACGGAGCACCTGGGGCTTCCGCAAGCAGCAGCAGGGAGACACGGGCGTGGGAGGCATGCCTGTGAAGTGCTCTCTCTTCTGGTCGGGCTCAGGCAAGAGGGGCAGCAGCAATGAGGAAGGGCTTGGATCAGAGGGTCCAGAACTTTGCTTCTTTTGGTTTTTGTTGTTGGGTTGTTTTTTGTTTTTATTACTAATTTGCCATGGGATCCTTTGGACAGCTCAGCAGCCACTTTTGAACGAGGAGGGAAATGGTTGCCTTTGAAGGGAGCGACGTAAAGAGGGTGACATGCCTTGCAGGTGTCCTGACAGTGCACAGGTGAGTCCAGGTGTGACTGTCCCCGAGCGCAGACCCCGGGTGTCCTTGCCAGTCATCGAGGAGGCCAGAATCCAGCGGCTTCGCGAGTTGGTCTTGGTTTGCCACGCGGAGAGACCAGACGCCAGCCAGAGGTGGCGCCTCCTCACAGGCAGGGCTCGCTGCGTGGTGCGGCGGCGTCCCAGGGTGGCCGCCCGGCCACTGGCGGGGTTGGGGGTATGTGACAGAGCAGCGTCACAGCCCTCAGCAGTCAGAAAGGGGGACGTCCCTGGCGGTCCCGTGGTTAGGACTCCACGCTCTCACGGCCGAGGACCCGGGTTCAGTCCCTGGTTGGGGAACTAAGATCCCACAAGCTGTGTGGCACGGCAGGAAAAAAAAAAAAAAAAAGCACAAGCAGGACATCTGGGCCAGACTTATGTCCCCAGGGAAGGGAGCTCACCTGGTGAGGAGGAGATGTGATGTGTGTGGAGAGTGGGTTGTGGTGGGAGAGTCCGAGACCTTTCTTTGTGTTTGGGCCAGACTCTCAGGGGTGGCTTTAGGGCCCAGAACAGATAGCAGGGTGGACATTGTGAGGAGGCCTTTGTGAACTCAAGGTCCTCTGGCAGTAGGGGGGGGTCCCTGGCCACAGCGGGGGCGCTGAGCCAGTCCCTGCTAGTTGCTGCAGCAGGGGCTGCGCGGCCAGGAAGGCCGGGGCAGGGCGGATGCCGAAGCAGGACCTCAGGATTCCCTCCAGACAGACTCAGAGCCCTGTTTAAAAGTGAATTGGGCAGCGTGGCCTAGAGGTGTACGCACTTGACCTGGGCAGCCTGGTGTCCAGATTCCAGCTTCTGAACCTCGGGTTTCCTCCTCAGAAGGTCAGCATGTTGTAAGAGTATCTCACTCTGGGTTGTTGGCAGGGTCCACCAGGCGGCCAGGGCAGAGCAGGGCGCCTGGCAGGTGTCTGGAAGACGGCAGCGCGCACGGGCGCAGGTCTTTGTAAAGAACACCAGCCGGTCCTCTTGCCTTCCCTCCCGGCTTGCCCAAGGCGCAGAAGTCCTTGAACTGCACACTCTGGCTCTCGGGGGGACACTGCCCTGCCAGCAGAGACTTCATAAGGACATTCCCCCAGTGTCTAAAGTGTAGAGTTCTGGGCTCAGAGCCTGCTGTTCGGAAAGTTGACGGGCCTGTGCCACCACCTTGCTGGCCCCAAGCCTTTGCCAGTGTCCGCAGAGGACGGGGAGAAGCAGCAGGCCTGGTGTGAGCGTGCAGACAGGTAGCCGACAGCGCCGCCTCCACCGAGGCCGGCCCTGGCCTCTCCGGGCTGCTTGCCCAGCTCTGTCCTCTCACCGTCTGCTGCTCCTGCCGCCCTGACCGTCAGCCTCATTTACAGTTTATTCTGTCTCTCGTCTCCTGCCCTTACTAGAATGTAAGCCCTTTTTTTTTCATGTAACCCAAGTACCTAGAGTAGTGCCTGGTACACAGCACAAAATAAGTATTCATTGAGTGATGAGGCTCAGGATGATGATGGAGCGCAAGCAGGAGAGATCTGGAAAGCACGAGGCAGCTGTTCATGAGTTTCCCCTGTAGCTGCCTGTCCCCCGACGGCCCAGGCTGAAACAGGCAGCAGCTGTGGGAAGCCATGTTTGGGTTGTACAAGGCCCATCCTCCTTGGTGTCCGGCAGCTCTCCGAGCCTTTCCTGTTTTATAGACGAGGCCCAGAGGTGGGCTGAGAATGGAGCCCGCAGTCCAGGTGACCGGTGCACTGTACTCTTCACCCAGCTGCCTGTATAACCGATGCCCATGTGGTGTCATTCAGCTCAAGTGGGGCTCAGACCGTGCAAGTTCCTGGGGACGTACAGGAGGAGGCCCCGCATCGCATGACATTTGCCATCAGATGTGAAACTGCAAGTTGAAACGCTTGGCTTAGCGCCGTACTTCGTCCCACGCCACAAAGAATCGCTCGGTCAGTGTAGCATTTGGATTTCAGACTGCTGAAAGAGTAGCGACCTGAGGGTCGGCAGTGCGTGTGAGCTGTGTTCAATCAGGTGGTCCGTCAGATTCGCTTGCGTGTTAACGGTGGCCCCCGCTCTGACTCTTTGTCATGCGCAGGAGCCTCCTACAGAGCAGGGTCACCTTGGGGTGGAGGCCAGACCACGCTTGCCGAGACGACCTGGATCTCTTGGGGTGAGGGCAGGGGAGACGGGGGGCCGTGTTGGCACTTCTGATGCCATCGGCGTTGGTTTGGTCACCTTGCTGATTTATTTTGTTTTTTTGGTTGTTTGTGTGATGGGGCTGAGTAGTTGCACACTCTGAGGTTCTCACATCCTCTCCCAGCTCCCTGGATATTCATTCTTGTGGTTTCTAGTTATGGTGATAAGTAGAGGCCTTCCTGGGGGTGTCACCAAGAAAAGAGACGACCGATCATACCACGGCTCTTCCCCTGTGCCATTTGTACGTTCTTGCTCCCTCTACATCCCACCCACTGAACCCGTCTCTGAGTGTTATTTTAAGCCAGAATCGTCCCTCACACAGAAGGGAAGTCTGCAGTTGCTCATCAGGAGCTTCTCTGGTTTCTGCTGGGTGCCTCCGGTGCCAGAGGGCTGCGAAGAGTTTGGGCTGGTTCTGCATTTTCCAGATGCACAGCAGCTTCCTGCACCACCCTGGGAATCTCTCCTGCTCTCCTTGACTAGCCTTTAACTAGTCAAGGCTCAAGTATTTGAAGATAAAAATTGTATTCCATCCCTGAATTTTGCTTCTCTAAGTTAAACTGCCCCATTTCTTTTCAGATGTTCCAGGACAAGATGTGAAGACTTTCTATCATTGTTTTTATGTTCATATATTCCTTCATTGACATTCATACTTGGGGGGGTTTAAGGTGGGACAGCTACTCTGGAGAGCCCTGTGCTGAGCTCTGGGGATCCAAAAATAAGGCAAAACCCGTGTCCTCTAGAAGCACGTTCTCACAGGAAGAAGTACAAAGACACAGCCTTGAAACCTGGTATGGCCAGCGCTGCATGAAGGAACACCAGGGCTCGGGGCCAAGCAGGAAGCCCAGTCTGGGTGGAGGAGGCACGTAGAGATGACAGGTATGGCCTGAAGCCCCACAAGTCTGCTCAGTGGAAGAGGAGGGCGTAGCGTGTACAAAGGCAGGCACGGAGGGCCCATCCCATCTCCAGCTCGGGACGTGTAAGGGCAGTGGTGGGCCTGGCATGCTGCTGGACTGGCTTTCTTGTCGCCATCCCAATAAAGCACGTCTCAGACAATGCACCTCTGTTCTGTTAAGGGGACTTAGGGCCAACACTTCCTTAGGCAGTGATGTGGCGGGCTTCGGGGGAGAGTTCTGCTGCCAGACCAAATGAGACCCTGCTGCCCTGGGAAGCCAGGTCCTGGGGACCAGAAAGGAAGCATCCTAGTGTGGGGCACCTGGCTCACCACCTCTTTCCAGAGCGAGGTCTGCACTGACTTGCCCTCCCTCTCTCGGGAGGGAACTGCCAGCAGGCGTGGGGAGGTGTGAATACTTTCTCAGAGCAGGCATGTTCTGCGTGGAGGTAAGCTGGGAAGTAGGAGCATATGCGGTTGTGTTCATTACCGTGGCACCAGGAGTCCTCTGGTACAGGGTGCCCCTGAGAGCCATGTCCCAACACCAGAGCTGTGGGCTGCTCCTCCAGCCCCAGACGCACCCCATTCCCTGAATGCACTGTGCAGCCTGGGGGCTGCTGTGCTGGTCCCTACTTGGCTCGGGTCCCCAGGCCAGCCTCTGCTTGTCCTTCAGCACCCAGCTCAGCTGTCACCTGCTGCCCCCAGTCTTCAGCGTTCTCACCCTCAGCCCACCTGGCTTCTCTTTGTGTCTCTGGTCCGCTCCCCTCCTTCTTAGAGCTCTGGAGGCTTGGCATGGGCTTGTCTCATGGCTTGTCACATACCGACTTAGCCTGTGGGTAGAGGGTGGGAGTTCCTGTTACCCTGAAAGGCTGTGCAGGACATCTTCTTGTCTTGACCTGGCTCGGTGTGTAGGGCACGTTTTGCTGGGTTGAGTTTCCCAGTATCACAGCATTAATGAATTGAGCCAAAACACTGGAACGGGACTGGAAAAGCAAAGGCATGTTATCCTATGTCTTTGATGCTGGAGAAGAGAGGAAAGCCATCAGCGTCTGGATCCTCCTTTCTGGTCTGGTCTCGAGGAAGGAGGAGGAGGCGGGACCTCTGGTCCCGACTTCTGCTCACAGCATCTCCTCTCCAAGACAGGCACTGGCGCCGTGACTGCTGGTGCGCAGCCCAGGTGGTCCCTGTCAAGCAGAGTCGACAATTTCAAGTATGGATGAGTACGGACCACCTTTATTCTTTTTTGAAATTGTAGCGCTACTTAATGTGTTGGGCAGTTGGTGGGTCAAAAGTATTGACAAAACTAGACTTTTCACTCCAGTGAAAATTTGATAGTTTTTTTTATTTGCTAAATGGTGTAGTAACCTGGGCGTGTATTGATATTAACACAGACCACCCATACGAGAAATAGGAGCAGCCCAGTTTGGGTGAGGTGGGATGAATGGAGAAAAACCCAAAGCCTGACCCCATAGCCAGTGTTCTCTGGAGATTCACAGTGAAACCATTGCATGATGGGGACAAGGAGAAGGACAGGTGAGGGCTGAGGTCCTTCCTGGTTTTGCTTGTTTGTTTAAAAGAGAGAAAAGGTTTATGCAGGGAGATAAGTACTCCATAGACAGAGTGTGAGCCATCTCGAAAGATGAAAGAGGCTCCAGGGTATGGGGTTGTCAGTTTTTATAGTGGTGGGTAATTTCATAGGCTAATGAGTGGGAGGAGTATTCCAGCTATTTGTGGGAAGGGGTGGGGATTTCCAGGAATTGGGCCACTGCCCACTTTTTTACCTTTATGGAACTGTCATGGCACCTGTAGGTGTGTCATTTAGCTTCCTGATGTGTTCCAATGAGTGTATACTGAAGCTCAGGGTCTAGTGGAAGTTGACTCTTCCGCCATCTTGGACCAATTTGGTTCTAATCAGTTTATGTCGTGTCCTCGGGCTGTGTCATTCTTTTAAAGGTTGTGTCTGGTCCCCTTCCTGTCTCATTTCCCCCTCAGAGATTTTACTCCCATAATCTTATGGGAAGCAGAGGGGCGATGGTCTGCCTTCTGTAGCTGCTTCAGGGCTCAGTAGGGTCATTGACCCTGCCTGTCAGGGAGTAAAAATCTCTAGATGCCTGATCTAGGGGGTCCCAGGGGTGGGGGGGTGGGGGACAGCTTCTTGCTTTGAGTTGGTATGGGCAGGAATCCTCGCATAGCCATCATCTTGATGTGGAACTGTGGTAACTGCTTCCCTAGCCTTGCTATGAATCTTTTTGAAGATGAAGCACTTTTGTAACAGCATCAGAGTACAATAACTCTATAAATGACAAAAGACTTAAAAGGCGGGACTTCCCTGGTGACGCAGTGGTTAAGACTCTGTGCTCCCAATGCAGGGGGCCCAGGTTCGATCCCTGGTCAGGGAACTACATCCCACACACATTCCGCGACTAAGGAGCCCGCCTGCCACAACAAAGACCCGGCGCAACCAAATAAATAAATAAATACTAACAACAACAGCAAAAGACTTAAAAGGCATGGTTAAGCATCTGATTACAGTGTAATTGATAAAGAAGCTTGGTTACTGTTGTGACATAACAACATTTTAAGGTAACAACTAGGACTCTAGCCTTACCAGGACATATCCAAATTTTAGAAACTTTATGTAATTTTTAGAATGTCTATATTAATAACATTCATCCATACAGTATATTTTTAAGTAGCTTTATGGCTCGTGTGATAATGCTTTCTATGTAATTCAGCATACTAAATAATACTAGTTTGGGACTTCCCTGGTGGTCCAGAGGTTAAGAATCTGCCTTCCAATGCAAGGGACGTGGGTTCGATCCCTGGTCAGGGAACTAAGATCCCACATGCCGCGGGGCAACTAAGCCTGCACATTGCACCTACTGAGCCTGTGCACCCTGGAGCCCACCCAACACAACTAGAAAGAAGCCTGCGCTACAACGAAAGATCCCACATACCTCAACTAAGACCCGACGCAGCCAAATAAATCAATAAATTTTTTTTTAAATAAAATAAATAATACTAGTTAAATATTTCTCTCTGAGATGCCTCAGGAGCCCTCTAAAGCATCCCAAAGTTAGCTGAAAGTCAAAAGAACTTTGATTAAAATTTGAATTTGGGGAGTTTGTCAAAAAGTTTTAATTAAAACACTTGATCAAATAAGATCATCGGTCTCTGTGAGACAATACTAATTTCTTAACCAAAGTTACAAGAGGTCTCAAAAACAAATACAGATCACTTAAAGACAATCTGTTATCAAAAACGGCATTCCAAGAAAACTTTGTTCTCTTAACAGAAAGAAAAACCAAATCCAAGTCTTACCTTAGCTTACTCCCAACAAAATCCATTTACCCAACTAAATTCAATCCAATCTTAGAAAACCCTGATCGTGCATAACTCTTTTCAGTATTTTTTTCATTCCTCACACCTTTTACTGAAAACACATAACTTAAGTTTTGTTTTTTCCACATTGAGTTATTTTTCTTGCTGACAAATTTGCAGTAGATATAAGGTCTAGTAAACCTAGGGTCAACAGAAGTATTATACTTAACATTGATGACTCTAAAGACATGTCTATATTAAACCAACAAGCTTAAGCCACCTTCAACACCAGATATCAGTTTAGTACTAAATATTTTCCAGATGACATGAACCTGAAATTCATTCTGGCCAGATTATTTTCTATTTCTGAGCATTTATATAAACGCATAATTTCCTTTAAGTCAATTAAATAGAGCTCTTTTACGAATTAATTTTTGGCAATACCATACATCTACAACACACATATAGATACAAATGAACACACAAACACAGAGGCCTCGTAGTTCCCATTCCAAAATTTCAGCCATGAGTCAGGTACAGCAATGTAAAATCCATCAGTCTACAAAGAGGTTGGATTAAAATTGGGTTTCTAGCAGATGGGACAAATCAAGCTCACTTATCTAGATGGCTAAACCCTTTCTACTAATATTTACGGAAGGTGTTTAAGATTTTTATTTGTGCTTGGCAAGTTCCAAATTATTTATGCCCCTTTTCAAAATTTGCATTTTAAAAAGATGGCAGAGGGACTTCCCTGGTTGTCCAGTGGTCATGACTTCACCTTCCAATGCAGAGGGTGCGGGTTCGATCCCTGGTCGGGGAGCTAAGATCCCATATGCCTTGCGGCCAAAAAATGAAAACATAAAAAACAGAAGCGATATTGTAACAAATTCAATAAAGACTTTAAGAATGGGCCACATCGAAAACTCCTTTAAAAAAGAAGATGGCAGAGACAAGGGTTCCTGGTAGGACATTTGCATCTCACAGGCATAGGCAAGTTCCTCCTTTGTTTAATACTTGCAAGCCTCTTAAGATAAATAGGGAAGGTTTGGGGAGCGGTAAAAGGATTGGTGGACTTTGGATTATTTTTGGAGCCACGCCTCTGTTCCTGTAAAGACTTGATTTGTAAGACAAGGACATTTTTTTGTTTGTTCTTTTAAAGAATTGGGTGGCTACCTCAGTGATATTGAAGGGCTGATATACCCATTCACCTATGTTGGAATGTTTTACTTTTCCTTATTTAGCTTAGGGGAGAAGCCCTCCCCCAAAATTCCCATCAGGTATGGTTAGTTTAGTCAGACCAATGGCCTCACATTTTGGTAATCTGTTCACACACAATTTTGGGGATCCTCCCTGGGTTTAAGAAATTTTTAAATTATGGCTCTCAGTCCGGCCTTTGAGGAGGCTTTCCTGTAACCTCATGTGATCCCATTTTTAAAGATAGCTGGACAGTTTTTAGCCCAATTTTTTCACTCATTCCATTCCTCTTCTGTAGGCACCCTCGGCTTGAATTTTATAAGCACACACAGAGGAGGCATTCATGGCATTACAGTGTCCGGATTTGCCCACTCAAAGGAAAAGTGATATTGGGAGTCTGGGAGCGGGGGAATGCAGAAGAAAGCAACCTTTAGTTCTAGCACTGTGAATGAGTTTAACAGCCCATAGTTTTCAAACTTAGATGGGGTGGAATGGAGACCTCCTCTCACTTGGGACTGAAGCATGCTCCCCTGGCCAAGAGTAATTGTTTTTCTTGGTGGATGCCTCGAATTTAGTGAGCAAGTCCATTTCCCAACAAGGGAGTGGGGCGCTCAGGCATGAGCAGCACTTCGTTTTGGGCTTTCCATCAACCCCCGTTATCTTACAGGGTTAGGAGGACCGGGGTCCAGGGAAATCAGCACGGAGTAGGCAGTCTCCATATCTACTAAGAAAATACCTTTCCTACCTGCCACGTCAAGGGTTACCCAAAGCTCCTCCGGAGAAATGACCATGTGTCACTGGGGAGCTGGGGAGGGTCCCGGGTCCCCGGCCCTGTCAGTCTTTGGTCCTCTCAGCCATCATTGGTTTGAGAGCCCCGAGTCCCCTTCGGGACTGGGGGCAGTCCCGCTTCCAGTGGCCCTCTTGATCTATTGTGCAGGGTCCTGGTGGACTTTTCCCATACAGGGAGCATTCGTTCTTCCAGTGGCCCTCTTGTCCACACTTAAAACAGATCCTTTCTCAGTGAGACAGTGGCTCTGATGCAGGCTTCCTGGATCCTGTCCTCACCATGGATCTTCGCAAGGGTGGGAAACCCTGAGGGCAGGGGTTAGGGCCTCTGCCAGTAACAGCTTTTTGCTGTTGTCCCTGAATCCTTTTTGTCTCTTCAACCCTATCTGTATTGTTAAATATTCCAAACGCCAAATCCATGAGCTGATTTGTGGGGGTCTGGTGTCTCCGGCTCCCCAGATGGGGCATTAGGGGTAAATGGTCTGGAAGACTGTGGCCCCTCAGAATTGGGGGAGGTAGGAGTTCCTGGTTGTGGACCCCAGGGTAGTGGACTCATAAGGGATCATCTAAAACATCGGGCCCCCGTGGGGGAAGAAGGCACTTGGAAAGGGGTGTGAGCCAGGCACACCCAGCAGGAGTTCTTCAGACCTGGATTATGGAATAGGGTCATGAACATTTGGATGGATGGGACTTCCCCTCCATTTACCTTTCTTTTTTTTTTTTAATAAATTTTTATTTTATTTATTATTTTTGGCTGCGTTGGGTCTTCGTTGCTGCGTGCGGGCTTTTCTCTAGTTGCGGTGAGCGGGGGCTACTCTTCGTTGCAGTGCGCGGGCTTCTCATTGCAGTGGCTTGTCTTGTTGCGGAGCTCAGGCTCTAGGCGCGTGGGCTTCAGTACTTGCGGCTTGCAGGCTCTAGAGCTCAGGCTCAGTAGTTGGGGCGCACGGGCTTACTTGCTCCGCAACATGTGGGATCTTCCCGGACCAGGGCTCGAACCTGTGTTCCCTGCACTGGCAGGCAGATTCTTAACCACTGCACCACCAGGGAAGTCCCTTTCCTTTTGCAAAATAAGTCCAGCTGCAAGATGGATTATAATTTAATGACCCAATTTTTTTTGCCAGATCTCTTGGTCCCCTAGTTCGTACTGGGGCCATGCAGTATTGCAAAAGAAAATTAATTTGTTTTTTTCTTAAACCATCCTAAGTTTTCCCCAATTAGCTAATATGCATCCTAGCGGGGAGTCCTTCGGGATGCTTGTAGTTGCCCCCATTTTTTATTGGGATGTCTTGACATGACGGGGGTCTGATTGATCCTGGCCAGATGGTAGTCATTTGTCCTGGCATTCTCCCAGTGTCAACAGTGGGGTCCCTGAGAGCCACCAGCCAACCTGAAATCTGCCAGGTTGGTTAGCCTGAGGATGCCCCTTGGATTAGTCAAGGAAAGGAACAAGAGTCCCAGGGCCTAAATCCTTCAGAGATGGAGGGAGGAGACCTAGGCCCTGAGCCAACTGAACAGATTAACTTTATCACTGAAACAAAAGAAAGAGAAACAGAGAGAGCCAGGGGCCTCCAAGGAGGCTCAAGGACCAATAGACAGTCCAAGAAGTCAGGAGAGGAGGATATAAGAGGAATCCAGGATAGGAAGGAAGGTGTGCGGCCCCAACACTTCCTGAGAGAGATTCGTAAGCCCACTGAGAAAGGTGCTCGCCCGCTACCTCTGTTCAGGGATGGATAAAGTCCGCCTGTGAACCCCATGAGAGAAGTGCTCTCCCACACTTCCGCTCAGGGGTGTCTGGGCTCCCCCACGAGATGTGACCCTTAAGAGCGAGCATGACGCCAGCTTGGTATCCTTCGACGAGGGGGTTGAAATAAGGAGAACACTGAGTGGGACTAGGAAGGTGCATCGCAGGCAGAGTGCAGACGTGCAGAAGGGAGCCCCGGGTTGGACCGAGGTGGCAGATGGGAACAAGTCTGGGGGTGTTGATGCCACTGCCGTCAGTCTCTGGTCATGTGTGTCCCATCCTGACTGAGTGCACGCTGGCTGGGAGGGGCCCAAAGCCAGGCTGTTTCTAGAGCCATTGGTCTCAGTTCCAACTGAATTCCTGGACCAGCAGGCACCAAGCCAGGCCTGGCATTGCAGTGGGATGAGTGTGTGGCCAGGCAGGACCCCGCCTCAGTCCCCATTGCCAGGTCAGGAGTGATACTGGCTGTCACCCGTGTGCACCAGGTTAAATACGCGAGGGTGTTCCACCCGCCGGGCTTGGGCGCCCCTTGTCCGAGGTGACCTCTGAAGCGTTTTCCCTGCAGCCACGGATGCTGCAAGAGCGTCTTGGAAATGTGCTCCTCTAGCTGGGCAGTTGCATGCCAGGCTCAAAGCCAGGGTTTTGCTACGAAAGCAGAAGAGGAGAATGCACAGAGATTTATCAGCAACAGGAGGGGCTGGAAGGAGTACTCTTAACTTTTCTGAGTGTTAAGCTTAATTCTTTGGGTTGAGCCTTAGATTTTGACAAGACCCCAACTCTGAGAAAGGTGTGAAAGTTAGAACTTCTGAAACCAAGCAGAACATCTTCACTTCTCTGTGTCTTTAGCAAAGCAGAACCAGCTATACAAAGACAGATTTGGGGAGAAAGGTAGAGAGAGTCCAGATGCTGGGAATGGATCCCTGCAGAAAGCCTCTAGCCAGACTTGGGAACTGGGATTTTTTTTTTTAAATTATTTATTTATTATTTATTTTTGGCTGTGTTGGGTCTTCGTTTCTGTGCGAGGGCTTTCTGTAGTTGCGGCAAGCAGGGGCCACTCTTCATGGCGATGCGCGGGCCTCTCTTGTTGCAGAGCACGGGCTCCAGACGCGCAGGCTCAGTAGTTGTGGCTCACGGGCCCAGTTGCTCCGCGGCATGTGGGATCTTCCCAGACCAGGGCTTGAACCCGTGTCCCCTGCATTGGCAGGCGGATTCTTAACCACTGCGCCACCAGGGAAGCCCGGAACTGGGATTTTTGTCATCCAGTTCACATGTGAAAAGCCTCAACCCTTAGCAGGGTCAAAAAGCCTTGCTTCTCCAAGCTGAAATTCTGTCCCCTGTTCATTGGAAACCTCACAGGCAGCAAGATGACTTCTTGCCAATGAAAAGATCGTTTTCCTTTGTTACCTGTGGAGTGAGTACATGTGTGCCCCCAAGGGTGCTTTATGGGGCTTTGGTGTAGGCACCAAGCCGCTCCAAGTAGAAATGCAGCATGAAGGACCTTCCAGGCAACTGCCACCAGTTCAGCTACCAATAAGAGCAGCAGGTCCTGCACACTGGACGTCGAAGATGTTCTGAAAAGTCAAAGAGCAGTGAAAAGAGCCCAGGACTTGGAACTGGGTGGGCTCACTGGTGCTGACCCCTGAGCCAGTTCTGTTTCCACCCCAGGGGTGGGGAGAGGCTCGCCCAGAGCAAATGGGGGTGGTGGCGGTGAAGCCCTGCAGCCTCAGTGGTCTCCCACCAACTGGGACACATCACAGTGTTTTTTTTAAACCACTCAAAAAAAGAATTTGTTTCAGCTGTTTATGTAAGTAATATGTGTTCACTGTAGGAAATTTGGAAAATAAAGTATAAAGAAGGAAATCACCTGTTACCCCACCACCCACAGCTGACTACTGCTGCTCAGGATTTTTCCATACGTGTTCTGTGTGGGATCCCAAGAGTACAAGCTGTTTTATAACCTGCTTTTACGCTTCTGCTTTTTTTAATCACGTCACCGTCTCACTGAGCTCTCCACGTTGCTGTCGATGCCTGCGTGACGCCACATCGAGGGAGGGAGGTGGCCTGGTTTTTTAACAACCCTTTATTGTTGGAGTCCTGACCCGCTCTTCCCTGTTCTAAGTGACTGCATCTCTTCATTATCTCTGTAGGGCAATGGTTCTTGAAGCAGCTGAGGGCCAATTTGGCCCCCCCCGGGGATATTTGGCAATGCTAGAGACATTTTCTTTCCATTGTCGCAGTTGGGGTGGGTAATACTGCTGGCATCTAGAGGTTGGAGGCTGGTGATAGTGCTGAGCGCCCGGCAGTACCCAGGGACCGCTCCCCCTCCTCCCGCGGACCGGCTGTCGGTGGAGAAGTTTCTTGGCTGGGCCCTGGCTGCGCCGCAGGTGTGATGCTCTCACTGGCGCTGATCGGTGCCCTCCGCCGAGACAGCGAGCAAATACGAGTGTGTGTTGTCATGTGGTGGGGCATTTCTTAGACCTTCCATGTTTGACCATGGTTTCAGGAAGATTAAAACCACCCTGTTTAGAGGTCTCTTGAATCCAGAGGAAAGGGGGAGAGGTTGTAGGGACTGTGGCTGAAGGGTCCATGGACTGCTGAGCAGAGGTGCCCTTGCTGAGTGTATAGTCAGCTCTGTCTTGTCCTAAAAAAGAATTAATGCAGCTTACAGCTTACAAGCGTGCATTCAATACAGCCAGGTAAAATAAATGAGAAATAAAGTGAGAAGTAAAAGTGAGGCAGAGGGAAAACGGTGGGGAGGAAAACGAGTGGCCTAGGGGAGCAGCAGTGGGTTTGAGACGGCGTAGCTCTGAGCCTGTGGAAGACGCTTCCCCCCAGGGTCCCGGCGAGCTGTGCCCGCCCTGCTCGCTTGACCAGGTTTCCGAGAGCCCCGGTGCTGGGTGTGCCCCACCCCAGCTGCGGGCAAGGGCAGGAGGGCGAGGCTTAGGCCACGCTGAGGGAGCTAGCTTACCCTGCGCCAAGCCCTGAGAGGCCTGCGCAGGTGGTGAAAGGGAAGTGTTGGAACATTCTCTGTATCAGGAAGTGACATGCCTGCCTGACCAGGGACCTCAGGTACCCGTGCACACGGGAGGGTGGCCCCAGGACAGTCACTCCTGAGCCTGCGCCCCGGGCTCAGTCCAGGCGGTGGTGAGGGGCCTGAGCAAGCAGGAGGTCCTTCAGCTGGAGGGAGCACGGGCAAGGGCCCCGGGGTGGGCGCAGGCAGATGGGCCAGGAACCCTGGGGCCCCTCAGATGGTAGTGACACAGCCAGACTGGGCAGCTCCTGGACCAGCTGGGGGAGGCCTCCCACTGCTCCCGCTCTCTCCTGAGCTGCCCGCAGCCTCCCTTCTCTGCAGGGCGAGGCCTTCACAGAGGAGGCGCACGCCTCCTGGGCTCCTGCAGCCCTTTTTACCCTGAGTCTCCAGACCCTACCGTCTACTAAGCACTGTCTGGCCTGGCCCAGCCCACACTGGCTGGAGCGGGGCGGTGGGGGGACGGTGGCTGGAGGAGGAAGCTGAGAAAAGGGGCCCCCTGCCTGATGTGTGCCCCTGACCTGGACCTTCATGGCAACAGGGCCAGCCCAGAACTGGCCTCTGGCCCCCAGGCCAGTCAGGGACCCCAAGAGTGGGTGCAGAGACCCCTTCCCTGCCAGTCTTCTGCACCTGGGGGCCTATCCCCTCTTATGCTCAGCCTATCCAGGTGTTCACTCACCCAACCTCTGGGCCCATGCCCCCTTCCCTGGCAAAGGCTCCTGAGAGCCCTCCCCAGCCTGGACACCGCCTGGATGGGCCCCTCAGACCAAGCCTGGCCACCGAGGCAGATGCCAGGGCGCACCTCCTACTCCACTGCTGCCCCACCAACCTGCTTGTCCTGGGCCTCGGGGTCTGGCTTGACAAGCTGCCCCTGGGACGTGAGCGCCCACAATCCTTAGTGGGCAAGACTGCCCAGTCCAGGGCGCGGAGGCCACGCCTGGCTTCTCCCACTTGCAGGATAACCTCAGGAGGACTGTGTGGCTGATGCATGGGGAGGTGGGCATCGCAGACCCTGATGGGGTTGAGGAACGGGAGGACAGAGGCGGCCCTGGCCAGCAGGTGGCAGCACAGACTGTCCGCAGAGCTGAGGAGCTGGCGAAGGAAGAGCCCAGGACCCTGGCTGGCTCACCCGTCCCACCTAGGGTGCCCACCCATGGTGGGACCCCCGAGTGAGACCAGATGGGGACAGCAGCAGCCGGGAGGTGGCTGGGAAACAGACCAGGAGGCCATGTCCCGAACAGCCCCAACCTCCTTCCTGCTCGGGGACCCTCTGGTGGGGACCTGCCATGGGAGGCCCAGGGACTGGGACACCTGAGGGTCCTGGAGAGGAGGCTGCAGGGAGGAGGGGGACTGACGGGGCCCTGGAGCTTCCTGGAAGGGGCTGGAGGGCTAGGCTAGGGGCAAGCGAGGGGACAGTTCAGCCTAATGGGAGGCTGGGAGGGAAGGAAGGGGAGGAGGGACGTTATTTAGGAGATAGAGTAGGTGTTGAGGTGGGAGAGGGAGCAGCTGCCTGCAAGAAGAGGAAAAGGTATCAAGTTTCTGGGCTCCTGCCCTCCCCGCAGCGTCCACAGCTCCCCCAGGCTACAGGATGGGGCTAAGCAAAGTGCCAGGCTCCACGCCCCAGACCCAAAAATCCTTTGGATGCTCAGGCTGGGGCTCTGCCACCCTGGAGCTCCTCCCCCTTCTTGTCCCTCCCCCACCAGCCCACCCCAGGCCTGCAGGGAAGCCAAGTAGACAGGATGGCGGAGAGGCTCGTGGAACAGGACTAGGTGGGTTCAGCAGGGTGCCTGCCTCTTACTACTGTCCCAGCTAACAGTGAAGCACAAAGGGCAGACCCAAGACTCAGGCCCCAGAGCCTGGCTTCCGAGCCCTGGGCTGCCCCTGGGAAGGGGAGGCACCACTCAGACTTGGGGCAGGCCAAAACCCTAGTTTATTTCAGCATCAGCAACATCTCAGCCATCACAAAAATAAACTCTACCAAGGGCGACAGAAGTCTCTACAGCAAGGCTAAGGGCTCAGCCGCCAAACGGCGAGCCTCAGGGGTGCATGGTGGGCGCTGCCCGGACAATAAGTTAGGAAGCAGCAGGGCTGGAGGTGGTGGCAGATGCAGGCCAGGGCTTCACTTCTGGGCGGGCACGAGGTCATCGATGGCCTGGCCCTGCTCCAGCCGCTGCTCCATCTCAATGAGCAGCTTCACGCCGTCCACCACCATCTGCACCAGCTCCACCTCCGAGAAGCCCAAGCGGTCAGCGTTGGAGACGTCAAAGATCCCGCCCACGGCAGCCGTGTCCACACCGCCTGGGGAGACAGCCAGGTCAGCAGGGCTGGTGAGGAGGGGGCTGCCCCGGCAGAGAGGGGTGCCTGGAGGCCCCCCACCCCACTCACCTGTGCCTCGCTTCTGAAGCCGCAGCCGCTTGAGCACCTCCGGGAACTTCTCGTGCTTGCCCAGGTGGGGCAGCTTGATGTGCACCCCTGCCCGCAGCCCTGTGCCCAGGTTAGACGGGCAGGTGAGGATGTAGCCCAGGTGAGGGTTCCACATGAATTCGTAGTTCTTAGACTTGAAGAGCGTTTCAATCTGGAGGTGGAGGTGTGAGAGGGGAGGCCTGGCTGAGACATCCCCCAGGGGACAAGCTGAGACCCGGGAGCCCCCCAGCAGGACCCTGAGGCAACTGAGACCTGGACTCCCCAGGAGGTTAATGGGGCACCTACATCTCTGCCTGAACCGGGGGACCTGGCCCTGCCCCCTCCCTGGCACCCAACCCCCACTGTGCCAGCCCAGGTTGCGGGGGCCAAGCCTGACCTGGGTGAGGCCATTGCAGAAGCGGGTGAACACCTCCTTCATGTTGCCCCCCTTCTGCATGGAGATGACCCGCAGGTGGTCCTCCTCGTTGATCCACACCAGGAAGGTCTTATTGTCATTGTGCCTGGGGGAGGGGCACAGTCAAGCCTCCTCCCTGGACTGTGGTCTCAGGGCACATCCAGAAAAAAAACTCTAGGGGGTCCCCAGACCGGAGGCACTTCCCAGGTCCCTGGGGTGCTCATCCCAGCTGTACCCAGGAGCGGGGGCCGCTGCCCAGACTCCAGCCCCGTCAACAGCCTGGGGGCACGGAGGGAGGCCAGGACAGCTCAGAGAGGGGACAGAAAGAGAGGCCTGAGCCGCTTCCCCAGCTTGCCCATCAGGTACTGTGTGGTCCCCACCAAGGGGACAAGGGGCAGAGGCCGCCAGCACAGCCCCCCTACAGGGGGATGCGCTGCAGCTGGGCGCGGAAGCCCCACGATACACGCACAGTGTGAACAGGCGCTTGTAAGCCCTCCTCCCCCGCCGCCCACTCGAGGAAGCGTCTGCGTCACCCAGCACCTGACTGACTCCCCGCGGGGAAGCGGGTGGGAAAGGAGAGAAAACAAGTAGCTCCAGCTCCCCAGAGGGGGGTGGAGGAGAAAAGCCAACACGACTGGTCCCCCACCTCCTAGATCCTGAGAGGCTGAGGCCTCTACTAGCCGGGGTCCTTCACTTACCTGCGCGGTCAAGGTCACCTGCGAGGAGGCCTGGGTGGCACCAAACCCATCCCAGGAGCCCGGCCCCTCCCTCTCCCTCCTCGGCCTCGCCAGGGAGAGGACGAAGGCGGGGAGTGGGGACCCGCGGGAGGGGGGTTGGGGAGCACGCACCAGATGCCGCGGGCATCCGGCCAGTCGCGGGCCATGCCCGAGGCCAGCAGCAGGGGCGACACGGGCTTATCGAAAAGGAAGTGGTCGTCGATGAGCTGCTGCTGTTCCGCCTCGGTCATGCTTCTGAGCGCGTAGTACCTCCCCGCCAGGTCGCCGTCCAGGCTCGACAGGGCTGCGGAGGGGCGCGCTCAGGAGGACGAGCGGGTGGGCTCCTGTCCCGCACCGCCACCACCCCTAGCGACACGGGTCCGCCCCACCTCCCCGTGCCCGCTCGGCTTGGCTGGAGTCCAGTCCTCTCGGTCCGGGCGGCGGGCCGAGCCGGTGACCCGGCCCAAGCCGACCCTCGCCGGGCCCCAGGACGCTGTAGGCGCGGGGCTGGGCCTCGGTCCCTCCGGGAAACCGGAGCCAGAGCGCAGATAAGAGCGCGGCGTCGGCGGCGGCTCGGATGACTAGTAAACAAGCCGGCAGGGGCCGGGACCGGGACCGGGAGTGTGGCCCGGCCGGCCCGACCCTTACCTTCGATGGCGAGCTTCTCGATGGCGCGGCGCTCCCCGCGGCTGCAGTGCGGGGGGAGGCAGAAGCCGCGGATGCTGCGGCCCGTGCGCACCCGCGAGCTCAGCACGTAGTTGGGGTCCAGGTCGTCGCCGCCCTGGGGGCCAAGCAGAGGTGAGCTCCGGGAGACCCCTCCCCAGGCCGCCCCGCCGCCCCGGGCCGCCCGGCACCTGCAGGTTGTCGGGGTTGAGGTCGGTCTTGTGCTCGTCTGTGGGCTTATAGCCGCCGTGCCGATCCTCAATGATGGGGTCAAAGAGCTCCTTGAACACGTCGTACGACTCCTCGTCGCCAGCCACGCAGCCCACGGTCATGATATAGGGGTGGCCTGTGGGGGGGGCCGCGGAATGAGGACAGTGACGTCACTGCCAGGCCTCAGCGAGCCGCTGAGGACCCTGCGGCTGTGCGCGGGAAGAGGGCGCCCGGACTTTGGCCCGAGGGGGACTGGCATGGGGGGGGCGGCTCTGGGCCTTAGCCGGGGGGGTGTCCCGCGGATACGGCGCTGGCACCCTGACCCCGGGACTGGTGTGCGCGTACCTGGGTTGTCCACGCCGGTCTGGATGACGTCGTCCAGCGTGAAGCCGCTCGGCGTGCTCTTAGCGCGCAGCTCGGCGTACAGCTCGGGGGTCAGTACCTTGGCCATGTGATTGTTGTGGCCGCTGAGGTCGGGGTACTCGTCCTCGGCCGGGAAGCGCAGCTTCAGCGTGTTGTGGCTGTTGGAGAAGGGCATGGCGGCGGCAGGCTGCGGGGAGACGCGGGGGTCAGCGGGCACCCGAGGCTCCGGGCCTCCTGGGGACCTGCTAACCACCCAGGGCCCCGGGCACCGGTCGCCCGGGACGCGGCCAAGGTCAGCGGGGTCGGCACTGCGCGCAGGGGCTACCACATCGCCCAGGACCCCCGGCCTAGCTGGCGCGCCCGCTCCAGGCGGCGGGCCCCGGCGTGCCGGGAGCGCGCGACGCCGCGGCCCCCGAGCCCCCTCCGTGCGCAGCGCCCCTGCCCCGGTGCCCCGCGACCCACCCCCACACCCCCGCCCTCGGGCCCACTCA
The DNA here is from genome assembly GCF_949987535.1 of Balaenoptera acutorostrata. Classification (NCBI taxonomy): domain Eukaryota; kingdom Metazoa; phylum Chordata; class Mammalia; order Artiodactyla; family Balaenopteridae; genus Balaenoptera; species Balaenoptera acutorostrata. Next base: position 181,683,753 of record NC_080066.1, read on the forward strand.
CTGAGCAGCCGGGCGGGGGCGGGGGCTCTCGGTCGGTCGGCAGCTCAGGGCGCGGCGCAGGCGAACAGCGGCCGCTCCGCGCTCCCGCGGCTCTTAAGGGGCGCGACGCGGGCCTCCCATTGGCCGCTATTTATAGCCCATTCATTCCATTGGACCACGCTACGGGGTGGTGCCGTCGCTTTGTCCGCCGCCCGCAGCCCCCCGGAGCCCCCCCACCCCAGGCAGCCCACCCCGACTATCCCCTCGCTGGGACCCCGCGCAGCCCGCCTACCCCACCCCACGCCCGCCCAGGATCCCGAAGCCGGAACCTCAGGCCCTTGGACATTCTGGATTCCCCCACCCACCGCCTGCCTCCGAGCGGGAAACCGAGGCAGGAGGGCCACCAGGCACTTGAGGACGCTCGGGCTTGTCTGCACCATGGCTCCTGCCCTCCCTCGTCTTGCCAGTCCCCGCGGTGGTCGCGGCGAGGGGCCAGGCGAGGGCGTCCAGGGCTTCCACAGCAGGTACTGCCAAACCCCCGCCGCCCCCCCTTCTCCCGCCCCGTCCGAGCTGGCCCCGAGCCGCCGACCTTCTCCAAGGTGCCCGCAGGCATCTCCCGAGCGCTCTTGGTGCAGAGCGAAGGCGCTCCGGAGGCGCAGCCTGGCTGCGGCCCAGCCCGGCGGCACCCTTTGTGCCTTGACCTTGGGCAAGTCCCCGGGCTTTGGGGCGTCTGAGCCAGAGACCCCCGGGCCCAGCCCCTCCTGGTTGATGAGGAAATACTCTGGCTCTGCTGCGGAGTGCACAGTCTCAGAGTCCCCAGACCCCAGGCCTGTGCCCTCTCTGCAGGGGACAGGTTCATCTCCCTACCCCACCCCCAAAGGCAGTCCTCAGAGACTTTCGGCAAAGACTGGAGGAAATGCTAACAAACAATAAGCACATGTGAGATTTAAAAAAAAAAAAAAGACACTAAAAATCAGAATCACGCAAGTTAAAATAACGACTATGCCTTCCACTAGCCCCAACACACCCAGACTGGCAAAAAAAGAAAAAATTGATACCAGCCAGTGTTGGCTATGGGTTGGAATGTGGGGAGACAAGCATTCACATGCTGCCTGCAACTGTGAATTACTACATCGTTTTAGGAAAGTAATTTGGCAGTATCTATTAAAATTTAAAATGTTCATACTCCATGACCCAGCAATCACACTTCTAGGAATCCAGCCTATAGACAGTCTCATTTCTCTTTGCAGATAGACCAAGAGATGTGTAGTAGGAGAAACAAACACAAACAAACCCGGATATAACTCGATGCCCATCACTTGGGGACTGGCCGGGGGTAGGGAAGGCATCTCCCCAGTGTGGAATATTATACAGCTATTAAAAAGCGTGAATTGGAGCTTGTGTGGTTGATGTCCATCATACGTTGCTTTGTGAATGAAGCAAGGAAGGGGGAAGACCCTTATCTATGTGTATATTTAACAAAATCCCTCCAGGACTGCACAGTGTGCTCTGTGGGCAGCAAGGTGAACACTGCTGCTGCTGCAGGAAGACTGGCTGTGAGCAAGCAGCTATGTGAACGAAATATCATCCGGAGATACGAGGAGATGGGTAGTGCGGAGGCTGGGGCAGAGCGGGCATTCCAGCGTATTTTGTGCCTCTGAGGAATGGGCACTGGAGCAAAGGGCGAGCAAGTCCCTTTGCCTCTGCCTCTGTGCTCTGTCCCCCATGGTTACTGCGGAGAGACTTCTGCCTCTTCTCTTGCTCACCTTGGCGTGTTTTGACCTGCTCGCAGTCAGCATTTTTTAGACCCATGAAACAAGCCAAGGTAAAAAAGGCAAATGAGTCTGGACTGGCCAGACAGCACGTGTCCCTTAAGCCTGAAATTCCTGTGTTCTGTGCCCCCTGCAACCCCTTCCCCTAATTTTAGAAATATCTGCAGCTGCCTTTCCCAACTCTCCACCCCAAAGGCCTGATGGGCTCAAGTTTCTGTTTCTAGAAACAGAGCTGCCGGTCCTAGAGGCCTATTTGGCTTTCAGACCCCAGCGGGTGGAGGGGTGGCACTCAGGGCTTTCTCTTTGTCTGTAGCCTCTGCAGCTTCCCAGAAGGCCCCCCTCCCCCATGCTCAGGCCACCAAGGGCCTGACCAACTTGGGAGGATGAGGGCAGGAATGGACCCCTGCTCCCCTTTCTCTCCACAAGCAAGGTCCACACTGGAGAGGTGAAGTCCAGAGGCTTGGGGTCTTGCGCAGGGCCGGGCCCTAGCGATGCTGCTGCCTGGGGCTCCAGCAATCCTCAGCCTTCGGAGATGAGTGTTTTGTCCTAGTTTTGCAGATGAGCAAAGGGAAGATCAGAAGGTGCGTGATGGGGGACCGGGTCGGAGGTCGGCAGTCCCTCAGCGGCGGTGCTGGAGTGACTGGCCCTGTGCTAACCTGAACTGGGACCCACCCTGGGGACTCACGGCTGGCCAAGCCTGGGCTAGACTCAGTCTGATAGCGCACATGGTCAGCAGCTGTGATGGGGGAATGGGGGAGGGGGCCTTTGAGGCCTTTAGACCCAAAAGTCAGGGTGAGGCCCCCCACCAGGCAGGGGCTGCTTGGGAGCCTGGGTGGTCCCGAGCAGGGGAGCAGGAAGGGGGCCAGGAGGGTACCGGCCTCCACCTCAGCAGGAAGAACACTGCCCCCAGCTACACTTGCCCTCGTCTGTGGACCCTCCACTCTCCCTAGGGCCCACAGGAGCCGGTTTGGCCGCGTCCGGGCAAGAAGCTGGGTGACATCACCGGGCCCATTTATGGTCCAGGTTTCTTGGAAATCACACCCGGTTATACATTAACCACCTGGCCCTGGAGGGGGTGGGGAGCCTCAAAGGAGTCCCCAGCCTTTCATCCACAGAACATGACCCTGCTCAGCGGGGCAGGCACAGAGCTGGGCAGGTGGAGGTGAGCCACGTAGGAGGGCAGGGCCAGGATCCAAGCAGGGGACGCGAGGCCATCCTCAGAGTCTGTGCTCAGAGTGCAGCCAGGGTGGGCATTGCTTCCTCCTGGTCCCCTGTCCCTGAGCTCCGCAAAACCCAAAAGGGAAGTTAGTTAGGGTCAGAAAAGGAGCAGGGGCTGCCTTGTGGTCACAGAGCATGGTGGGGCAGGAGACTGAGCTGGTCAGGGAAGAGGAGACCTTGGGTCACCTGATCCCTGCCTGAGATGAGAGCAGAGCAGCCTCCCCCAGTGGGCATCCTCAGGGTCTCCCTTTCCTCCAGGGCCTACTTCCTGCCAGTTCCTAGCTTTCTTCAAATCTGCCACTAGTTCTCTGAAGCCAAGTTTACTGGCTTTAAATCCCAATCCCGCTTTGGCCACATTGGCTGTGTGATCTTATGCAAGTTACTTGACCTCCCTGAGCCTCAGTTTCCCCATCTGTAAAGTGGTGGTCCCTCTCTCACAGGATTGTGGGGAAGACTCAATGTGATGACACTTAGCTGGGCTCATACAGTATCAGTTCTTTTTAGGGGGGGGCCCAATATGTAAACTCTGCCCTGGGCAAAGTACTCACCTGACCTGGCTAATCAGTTGGTGCTTGAGGACTCAGGCTGATGGGGCAGGCTCAGATGGACAGCCCTGGGAAGGCTGCTTGGAGGAGGGGGCAATGGAGGAGCTGGCCAGCCAGTCACAGAGAGGCGAGTGGGAAGTTGGGAGTCCTAATTTAGGCTCTTGGTAGGCACTCAGCCTCTGAGTAGCTGCAGGCCTGGGGAAAAGGAACCCCCACGAGAAGTGGAAAGTTGAGATCTCCCAGGAGAGCAATTAGGGGGTGATTCAGGCTGGTGCAAAGTCACCTGGAACAAAGGTTGGCGAGCCGTGGATGGAGCTGGGTTGTCTCAGTGTTGAGAGCAAGAGGCAAGGGGACAGTGATGAAGCCACACAGGCAGCTGGTGGCCAGAGCACTGGCCCCACAGGGACAAGAACCCACAGAGAATGGGAGGCCACCAAGGCCCCTCACCTTCTTCCTCTGGGGCTCCAAGGCCCAGGCCCAGTCAGGGCAGGGGCACGGAGGGGCTGAGGCTAGGCACCTGGGTCTCCATCATGGGCTCTGTGGTCCACAGACACCCTCGCCAGTCCTGGCCCCAGAGGAGGGAGAGTTCAGAGTGCCTCACAGGTTGGCAGGGCTCTGGGAAGGGACTGGCTCTGCAGGGCCTGGCTACTCCCATTTGCCCAGGATGGAGGAGCCTGGGCCTGGGAAGTGTGGCCTAGGGTCATTGCTAGCTGGCCCTGGGTTAGGGCTCAGGCCTCAGGGTGGCTGGGTGGGCTGGGGTCTCTATCCCTCTCCAGTACCCGAGGCTAACAGGATAAGCCCTGGCCCACAGGGACCTGTGTGCTGGAGGAAAGCAGTCCATGTCCCCTGTCCCCCTCCCCCGCACACACTCTCCAGAGGAACCGGCTCTGAATCAGCTCTGCTGAGACAGAGCAGGGCTGCTGCTTCCCTTTTCTGCCCCCGTCCTCCAGCTGCCCCTCCCCCTGTCCCCTGCTCAGGCCACTGGCCCTGACCGGCCCCAAAGGGAGCACAGTTCAGCCACTGCTCATTGCACCCTGGGTTCCAGGAAGGGACAGAGGACCCCCTCCCTCCTTGAAGCAGCTCCTGCACTCCGGAGAATGTGCCCCTGAAGAGGAGGCAAGGCCTGGGCCTAAGGCCACTTCTGCAGACCCTTCCAGGCCACCATCTCCTGCTCCTCTGGCTGACCCTAGCCAAAGCCTTCTGGGTCGACCCTCTCATCGGCGATTCCATTTTCTGGAATTTATCCTGGGGCCCGTCAGAGGTGTTCCCAGAGCGGTTTGCAGTGACAAAATGTCCATGGCAAAGTGTCCTCGGAGGGGACTGCGCAGCTCGCCTGGGCGGCCCTTCCGGGGACTCCGGGGCTGTCAAAAGGCTGCGGAACGGGGCCCTGCCCTGTTCCCAGCCTTTATCAATAGCGCCCGTAGGAGGAGTCTGGAAGGACTGCAGCAGCTCGGCGGCGGGACAGTGGGACTTTCAGTTTGTCTTTTGCACGAGTAGAAATAAAGCAGAGAGTCCGAGCACGAGGCGCGCTCCGGTGGCCGGGAGGGACGGCCCGTGGGTCCCGGGAGGCCGCGCGCGCGGGGCGGTACGCCATGACGTCATCGGCGGGCGCCGCGCACCAGGCCAGAGCCGGAAGTGCTGTGGCGGCGGCGCGGGGCCACGTGCAGACCCTCCGGGAGTCGGAGGCCGACGAGCGTCGCCGGTGAGACTCCGCAGGGCCAGGGTGGCAGTGCGCGGGTGGGGGTCGCCCTGCACTTCCCTGCAGCCTCCCATGGCCGCCCCCAGCCCTGTGCCAGCCTGGCCTAAGCCGCCCCCTGCCTCTACACAGGCCAGGCCAGGCCAGTGTTTCTGTTTACTGCCCCCTGCACGTCCCCAACCTCTGCTTGGGAGTCCTTACATCTGCATCCCCCTGCCATTTGTCTGCCCAGGAGCCCGCCGTAGGGGAAACTGGGGAGGGGGGGGGGGTTCTGCCTGGCCTGGAGGTGACCTCACGGGCCATTTGCAGCTCTTCCCTAGGTAGTCGCTCTCTCCTCCTACAGCTGGAGAATGGAAGCCAAGCTCCTTGAGAAGGGTGATGAGAGAGAGAGAGAGAGGGTCAGGCTCTTACTTTGTGGGAATCCTTGGGCCCCTCCTCTGCCAGTGTAGGGCCTCAGTTTCTCCATCTGTGATTTGGGCTGATGGCTTTTTTCTTAAGACCACACCAAGAAGGGCTTCAAATGTCAGGCCAGGGTGCAGCCCTATTGGGCTGTCCTAATGGGCAGTGCCAGGGACTGAGCCAGCTACTGCACCCCCATTGCTCAGGATCTGGGCCTCACAGCCTTCTCTCTGGACCCCAGGTGCATATCCTGCCTCCTGGCCCCCTTACATGTTCATGCTGACACACCTCCCAGGTCCCTGGCACCTGCCAGACAGCAACACCATGAGCTTCGTGGCGTACGAGGAGCTGATCAAAGAGGGTGACACAGCCATCCTGTCACTGGGCCATGGTGCGATGGTGGCAGTGCGTGTGCAGCGTGGGGCCCAGACCCAGACCCGGCACGGCGTCCTTCGGCATTCAGTAGACCTCATTGGCCGCCCCTTCGGCTCCAAGGTGACCTGCGGCCGAGGTGGCTGGGTGTATGTGCTGCACCCCACACCTGAGCTCTGGACGCTGAACCTGCCACACCGCACCCAGATCCTCTACTCCACCGACATTGCCCTGCTCACCATGATGCTGGAGCTTCGGCCTGGCTCTGTGGTCTGTGAATCGGGTGAGTTCTTCAGGTTACCTCAGTTCATGAAGGTGGAGGTCAGACCCACTGTCCAGACAGCCTCCAGCCTGCCCTTCCTGAACACAGGCATTATTACTCAACTTCTGTTTTAACAGGGTCTTTCTTGGGGGGCTGACTGCAGGGAGTGAGGGCAGAAGCAAGGAAGCCGGTTAGGAGACTGGTGCTGTACTCTGCGTGTGAGTTGATGGGACTGGACCAAGGCTAGCCCGCTGGAGGAGCTGGTGCCCCGGGGGGATCCTACTTGTCTAGGTGGGGTGGGGGGTGTGAGCGCTGCTCGGCGCTGACCAAGGTGCTGACAGAAGGGCAGAGGGTGCCTGGCCTGGCAGTCCCTGACTGCTGCGAATGGGAGCCCCAGGCCCAGGGCTGAGTGCCCCTTCCTGGAGGGAGGCCAGGGCTGCTTCAGGGTGCTCACTGTGGGTGAGGAGCCGGCCCCGTGCTCATCCCAGGCCAGCACCATTGTCACTGAGCCCAGAGCCTGGAGTGCAGATGGAAGTGCCTGAAGGCAGCTGTTCCCAGCCTCTGCACATGTGTGCGCGCGCGCGTGCGTGTGTACACACACACACGCAGGTGTTGGGGATTGAAGCATGCAACCTAGCCAAGAACAGCCCAGGCCCAGGTGTGCCTAGATTTCCAGCATGTTTTTCGTGGGCCGGGCATCTGGGTTCCAGAGTCACGAAGAGTTCCCAGTAGCACTGCTGCCAACTTTTGGAGGCTTCAAGCCATCTCCATCCCTCTCTTTGTCCACATGGAGGGCCTCAGTTTCTCCATGTGGACAATCGGATGGTTCTTTTTGCCCAGCCAAGCACTTTGAACTGGGGAGAGTCAGATGCAGAACCTGGGCAGTGAGTGGGTCAGAGAGTGGGTGGGGCCTGGGCAGAGGCTGACTGCTCAGCGCCAGGGCAGCTGGGGGGGTGGACAGGGTTCCGGCCCAGCTCATCCCCTGCTTCCCCCCGTGCATCCACAGCCAGGGCCTCGCTCCACTCGGCTGAAAAGTGCTGTCAGCGAGCATGCTTCTGGGCTCGTCTGCTGTGCCAGCCTCCCTTCTAGGAACCGTGGGTACAGCCGTGACAAGGCAGACCAAGCTTCTGCTTCTCAAAGGGGACAGACAGGAAGCCCACTGGGACGCTTTCGGTGCTGTTGATTGCTGGGGGGCTTGGGAGACAGGGCTGCGTGTTTGAGGGCGACTCAGAGAGGGGTCCCTCCAGCTAGGGGTGCCAGGGACGACCTCTCTGAGGCGGGAGCAGTGAGTTGAATGTGGTTGAATATGATGGGAAGGCGGTACCAAGAGCCAAAGGGGAGGGTCACCCCAAGGGAGAGCCTTGCAGAGACCCTGCGCGAGGGGCCATCAAGGAGACCAGCGTGGCAGGAGCAGGGATGAGGTCAGGGAGGAAGTGGGCGCTGCTCGGGCGTCACGAGGAGTCCGACTCTGCCGTGTGTGGGAAGGGCAGAGGCCTGGTCTGACCGAGGGGGGAGAGGATCCGCGGCTGTGTTGGGGTGGACTGAAGGCGGGGGTCAGGGGCTGTTACGGGGAGCCGGCAGGCAGGTGGGGAGAAGGAGCGGCTCCTGGAGAGGTGGGGAGGGAGGTGCCGGAGTTACCTGTGGGGGAGGGGAGGGCTCCTCCGTGGCGTCTGGCTGGGCAGTCATGTCACCAACTGGTTCGGGAGGCTTGGCAGGGAGTGGATTTGGGTTGGATCGGCTCCAGCTCTGCACCTGTAAATGCTGGGCGCTGTTTGCGGTCGCGGGGGAGGCGATCGGTGTGCAGTGGACGCCCTGGCGTCTTCGTGAGGCCTGGCGGCTGGAGCAGCGAGGTGGGGGAAGGTCACGGGGGGTGACCGGAGGACGCAGGCCCGGCCGGGCGCTGCAGGGCAGGAAGGCCGGTAGAGGGGCGGCCCGTGAGGCTGGGGGAAAACTGAGAGATGATGACGTGGGGGGCACGTTGGTCACCGTGTCTCTGGTTGCGCAGGGTGAGGGCAGAGCTGCACCCCGTGTGGCGGGAGCGGATCGGGGGGGGCAGGAAGATGGACTGACCTGAGTCCCTCCGGGAGCTTGGGCCCAGCCACCACGTGGGACGGTTCCAATCCTCTTGATCTGCTCCGCACAGAGCCTGCAGGGCCGCGGGCCAGTCCCGGCCCCTCTTGGGACCCGTCTTCGGGGCTCCAGGTCTGTGCAGCAGAGTCTCTCCAGAGCTGGGGGTGGGCAGGGCTGCCACCCTCCCCGCTGGACCCACGGCAGACATCGATGATCAGTCAGCTCCCTCCACTGCCCTCTGCCACACATGCAGCCTTCGTGTCCCAGGACCCCTCAGGGAGCTCCAGACTGGTGCCCGCTGGTAACCCAGGGTCGGCTGACCTCATGGGCCCTTGGTGGGTCCCTCAGGGTGAGGGTGGGGTCGTTTCCCGTCTGACACCCGTCCGGTCCCGCTAGGCACCGGCAGCGGCTCCGTGTCCCACGCCATCATCCGCACCATCGCACCCACGGGCCACCTGCACACGGTGGAGTTCCACCAGCAGCGGGCGGAGAAGGCTCGGGAGGAGTTCCAGGAGCACCGTGTGGGCCGATGGGTGACCGTGCGCAACCAGGACGTGTGCCGCAGTGGCTTCGGCGTGAGCCGCGTGGCGGACGCTGTCTTCCTGGACATCCCCTCGCCTTGGGAGGCCGTGGGCCATGCCTGGGACGCCCTGAAGGTCGAAGGTGAGCCGGGGGGTCTGGGAGGGGTGTGGCCAGGCCGGGGCCCCTTTCGGCCTGAGCGGGGGGTAGGTCAGGGCAGCGGGGGAGTCGTGGGGAGGTCGCCCAGGGAGAGGGTGAGGGTGAGAGGGGTCAGGGCTGGGGAGAGTGGGGCTCCACCTGGGCCCCTGCCCCTTGGCCTGGCCCCGCTCCCACCCCAAGGTGGGAGGTGTCTCGGGTCCCTGGGGAATGTGGCAGCCCTGCCTGAGTGAGAGGCGGGGCCTGCACCCCTGGGCATGCCAGAGGTCAGAGGGCAGCCCCTCACCCCAGCCGGTGCCTGCAGAGTCTCCCTTCCCCACCCGCCACAGGCAGGCTAATGTGCCCCTTTTAGGGAAGATGCTGGGTGCAGAGGCGGGAAGGTCGGCTCCGAGCCAGGGAGGTGCTGGCGAGGCCCTGGGTTTTTCCCTTTTCTGGAGAAGTTGCTGGCTCGGGCAGCCGGGCCCATCCTCCTGCCCGCTGAGCGGCGCAGCACGGGGGGGCGGGAGAGGCAAGCCGGGGCGCCCCAGGGAAGGCCTGCCCCTTGGAAAGACAGGCGCCGAGGCCCAGCTCTGGCAGCAAGGCGGCCATAGGGTCCCAGTGGGGCCCCTGCCCGCTGGCTCAAGCTCAGCCCTGGACTCCTGTGGCCTGGGGCTGGGGAGAGGGGCAGCGCCGGCTTCCCCACACCTCCGCCCCCTCCGGCTTTGCCCCCTGGATGCCTGCAGGTCCTCGCTGCTCCAGGGACACCAGCGGGCCCAGGCCTCGGTCCCCGAGGGAGCCATGCTGTGTGCTGTCCCGTCCCCCCTGCCCCGCTAAGCCCTGTTCTCTGGATCTGCTTGTTCTGGCCCAGAGGCTCCCGACTTCCTCGTGGGTCTGGCGTTTCTCCAGCTTGGCCCGGCGAGGTGCGGCCCTGGGCTCTCTGGGCCTCTGGCTGACCAGCAGGCTCAGGCCCCGTCTAATGGGGCCTGTTTCCTCGGCTGTGTGCACAGGGGTTGGGGCCCCTCTCGGGGGTGACCCTGTGCCCTCTGGGTTCACGTCAACCGCACGCTCTGCCTCCAAGCCCAGGCCTCCCAGCGGACCACCTGGGGGTCTGTGTCCCAGGCGTGGCTGAGGTGACCAGGCCTCAGGGACCTCTGGGGGCTGGCCTGGGCCACATCCGTTCCCCTAGCCAGCCTGCAGGATGCGTGGGCGAGCCCCGGTGGGAGGCGGCAGGAAGGAGTTGCGGCTCCTGGCCCCTCTCCCTCACCCTTGGTCCGTGGGGCTCCGCTCAGAGTAGGCGCCTCGCGTTCCCAGGAGCGGGCCACAGCCTCTGATTTCCCGTGACAGCCGCAGCCCCCGCCCCCGGGGCTGCTCTGTATGGTTAAAGCTGTTCAGGCCCAGCACTCTGGCAGCTGCCATGCCAAGGTTCTGCCCTGGCCCCGGCTCTCAGCTGCCTGGTGGGAATCTGGGGTGGCGGTGCCCTCTGGAAGCCCAGGGAGATCAGGGTGGTGGGCTGGGCCTGTGCCGGCACGTGAGAGGGCTTGGTTCAGGCGGGCCCTGCCCCGTGGCTGCAGAAGAGCTTCTGCCCCCGGGCCCCGGCCCGGCTCCTCTACTCTGGGGCCGCAGCTCTTCGTGGCCAGAGGGCTTGGTGGGGGCTTCATGGCCTCGGACCGCAGGGCAGGGGTCGGGGCACCCACCCTCCTCAGCTCACACAGTGGGGTCTCGCAGCGCCCACTCCCGAAGGGATTGGGGGTGCATTGCCTCTGCCCTGCAGTCCCAGCCCGCAGACCCCCAGGCCAGAGGAGGCGGGCAGGCGGGTGGGCGGGCTCTGGAGGCGGCCCCCTGCCCTCTGACCCCGCGTCCTCCTCCCGTGCAGGCGGGCGCTTCTGCTCGTTCTCCCCGTGCATCGAGCAGGTGCAGCGCACGTGCCAGGCACTGGCAGCCTGTGGCTTCTCGGAGCTGAGCACCCTGGAGGTGTTGCCCCAGGTCTACAACGTGCGCACCATCAGCCTGCCCGCGCCTGACCTGGGGGCCAGTCCGGGCCCCGACGCTGGCCCCTTCCGCAGCGGCATGCCCATGAAGGAGACCGTGGGCCACACCGGCTACCTGACCTTCGCTACCAAGACCCCGGGCTAGCGAGCCGCCCGCCAGGAGCTCCAGGGAGCTGGGAGCACCGCGGGCCGGACGGGGAGGCGAAGCTCGGCCAGAGGCTGCCTTATATGGTCGGCGGATGCCTGCCGGGGCCTGTGTTTAGAAATCTACGGACGCAGGGTGGGGCGGGGCTGGGGGCCTCCCGGGTGGCTGAGTGGGGCTGCCATGGTGGAGCAGTGTCCGGCCCCTGGGGAGGGAGGCCTCCCGCCCACGTCACCGCTGTGGTCAGCGTCCCCGTCCTGCGGCTCTTTGTTGCCACTCAGCGTCTCCACTGCCGTAGGCTCTTCTGGATGTTGAGGCCCAAGAGTGCAGGTGGCGGGGCGCAGGTCTGACCCTTCCCAGGTGGCCCCAAACGAGGAGGGAGGAAACAGGGGGAGCAAAGACCCAGAGGAGGAGGGCCAGGGACCCCCACGGTCCAGCTGCCCAGCATCTGAGGCGACCCCGCTGTGTGGCCTCAGGCCTGACCCCACCCCTCTGGGCAGTGCACAGGCCGTGTGGGCATGTCCTTGGATTCCCGCTGGCGCAGGGCCAGGGCAGCCCCGCTGCTTCGCTTCTGCCTCCGGGAAGTACCTCTGCGGCCCTGGCCCAGCCAGAGCCCTCACGTGTCGATGCGTGCGAACACACAGCGTCACGTAGGGAAGAGCTGGGCAGGGCGGGAACATGCGTCCGGTGGCTGGCCAGTCGGGTCGGGGCCACCCGGTGCCCCTGCCGCTCACAGGAGCCGCAGGGATGTGGGGATGGGGGCGTGCAGCCCTGCCCTGGCCTGCTCTCCAGCTCTGGTGCACGGCTGGCGTCCCTCCCGCCCTGCTGCTTGAAGGGTCTGGGTGCCTGCCCTTGGCCTCAGCCAGCCGTCAGGAGCCTCGGTGACCCCAGGTCGGCACGAGAGCCCCAGGGTCCCGGGCTGGCCTGAGGCTGGTCCCCGACCACCCCTGGCAGAGAAATAAAACACTGTTGCCCCTGCTGTGCTGACTGGTCCCCCTGGTGCCCCACGAGGCCAGACCTCCACTCCCCACACCAGCATCCAGGCTGGACCTCCCTGCACGTGGCCCCCCGGCCCCTGCTCCTTCCTCTCCCAGGGCAGACGCCACAGGGGCTCTGGACTCCAGGACAATGGCCTGGGACATGGTGGACAAAGGGGCAAGTGTGTGGCCACCCCCACCCAGCTGCAGAAAGGGCCACTTGTTCCTGGGAAGGGTGGGGGCGGGGGAGGGAGAGAGTCCCTGGCTCTGTGTGTGTGTGTGTGTGTGTGTGTGTGTGTGTGTGTGTGTGTGTTTCCGTCCGTCCATGTCCGGCTGGGCCTTCCGTCCACAGCCCGGCCTGGGCACCTGGCTTGCCTCTCTTGTTGCCTGAAGGGCCCAGAACGCAAGAAGGACCTCCCAGGCCTGCTGTCCTGGCCCCAGGCCACCACCCAGGCTTTGGGGGTCCTTGGAGGGATGCCAAGTGAGGTGGGCCTGCAAGAGGACCAGTCTCTTGGTGGCAGCATCACAGGGCCAGGGGCGCCTTGTGTCTCCTTGTAAGACCTGTGTCCCCTCAGAGACCCTAGGGTCCCTGGAAGCCCTTGCCCTACTCCAGGGATCATGTCCCCCCTTCAAGGACCTGTCCTGACCTCTGACCAAATGCCTAGTCTGGGGACACAGGAGGGACCTGGGCTTTCCTTGGCCTTCAGGAAATGCCTGTGAGGTGTCTGATGTAGGGCATAGGCCTCCTCTGCAGGCCTGGCTCTGCCTGTCCTCCAGGCGGGGCTTCGGCTGGCAGGCTAGACTGTGGCCCTGGGTGAGTCACTGGGGCCTGCACTTGGGTCCGTGTGAGCTGGAAGGGAAAGCCCAGGACGGATGAAGGCGCAGGCCCACCGGGTAGGGGTCAGGCGACCTGGATCCCTGTCCACGCTCGCAGTTGCACTTGGCACAGAGCTGCTCTCAAGTATGGGGCCCTCCAGCCCCTTGACTGTCTGCCAGGCCCTGCACACGAGCCCCCAGGGCCCCACTGGGCCTCTATCCCATGCCAGGGGCCTCAGCCTGGAGCCCCACCTGGCCCCAAGCCAGCAGTGACCTCCTGCGCATCCTTCAAAACCCCTCAAGTGTCTCTCAGTGCTTCCCACCCCCCCCCAACCGAGGCAAGAGCATCTTGCTCAAGCACGTCTTCTGCTCCCACACATCCCATGCTGGTGATCACCCCTGTAGGGCTGCGCCTAGCCCGGGAGCCCCTTCAGGCAGACAAGCAGAAGCCAAGCGGCCCCACAAATTCTGCAGATGGGGAGCTTGATGCCCGGAGAGTCAGGGCCAGGGCCCGTGGTGAGTGACTGATCAGCAGGTCACTTGGTCACCTCCTCGAGGCAGGAGCCTAGGGCTGGTCACAGGACAAGGATTCACCCGGAAAGTCCCCGTCCAGCCCCAGATGCGCACCTCTGGCCTTCAGTTTTTCCTCGGAAATTCCTGCGCCTGCCCAGCCCTGGTCTGAGTGGCTGAGACGTGACACATCAGCTTCCTCCGCTGCAGCCCCCACTCCCAGGTCTGAGCCCGGGAAACAGATGGCCACTCAGACTCACTCACCTGCCCTGAGGGCCCCGGGCCAGGATCCCACCTTCGGGCCAGGTTCAGGGCCTGCCTCTGGAGCTGTCTCCAGCCACCTCCCCCTGGAAGCCCCCCGGGCTTTGCCCCCACAGCCCCAGTGTGAGCTGCTCCTGTCCTCCCTGTGCTTCACCGTCACCTGCCTTGGAGGGGCTTGTGCCCTGCGCCCAACCTGGGGCAGTGTGGGTTGGGGGCTCGGGGCGGTTGTTGGATGGGTGTTGGTTCAAGGGATGCCAGGCCCCTGGAGGCTGTACCCTGTCTAGCAGAGGGTGACAAGGAAGGTCATCTTCCGCATGAGGACAAGTCAGGGGATGGGCTTCCCCACACCTGCCCCCCTCAACCCTGCAGTCTGCAGGAAGGCCTCCCTTCCCGTCCCCTTCTCCCTGCCTCCATGGCCTCTGTTCTCCCAGGGCTGCCGGCTCTCCAGCCTCTAGCCTGCATGCTGGAGGGTGGGTGGGCTGCGTGGGACCCTGGCCCAGGGGAATGATGCAGCTCCTACCCCATCCCAGCCCACTGCACAGGGGGAGAAACTGAGGCCCAGCAGAGATGAGGCAGATCCAGGCCTCCACCCACCCACCCAGGACCTCCTATATCTGACACTCTCCCACCCGTGTGGTTGTCTAGGGTGTGACCACAGAGGCCAAAGGAGACTTCTGCTGCAGTCATGGAAGGCTCCTTGGAAGAGGCGACGGTCTGCAGGGTGTGGAAGGGCTGGTGGAAATTGGAGGCAGGTGAGCAGGAGGCCTCCCCAGGTGGGAGCAGGAGGCCCCAGGCAGGACAGCTTCCTGCAGGCCCAGGAGAATGAAATGGAAAGCGTCAGGAGAGGCTGCTTTGGAGCCCCAGGCTGGTAATGCCTGCTGTTTGCAAGGCTGCTCTGAGTACAGGCCAGTCATGGGACCCAGTGCTCCACTCTGCCCAGGGGCTCTTGGGCTCACATGCCAGCCTGGGGGTGTCCCTTCCTCCTAGTGGGGCTCAGGTGAGAGCATCCCTGGGTTGGCCCTGCTGGAGGTCTTGGCTCCCGATGCCCCCAGGAGGGAGCGTGTAGATGGGCGCCCAATCCTCAGGACGATCCTCTTCCCCAGCCTCGGGCGCTCTCACGCAGCAAATGGGGGTTGAGCACCTGCCAGCACCCCGCTGGTGCCGAGGACCCAGACCTTCAGGGCAGCCTGGCCTGCCCTCAGGGGCTCCCGGGAACCAGGCTCAGACTGCAGGTGAGAAGTGCACGGCTGGAGCAAAGCAGGGAAGGGGGTGGGGTGGGACAGGAAGGCCTCACCAGGAGGTGGCCTCTGCAGTCACAGGGGAACACGGAGCTAGGACTGGGCCCGGCCGTCAGCCTGTCCTCAGCAGGGATAACCAGACCCTGCTCTGCCCTCTGGAGGGGCCACTTACGGGCTCAGGCTCCAGGTCTGCCAGGGTCACATCCTCCTTCTGGTGCCACGCTGATGAGTCCCTCCCTCCTTCGTGCAGAGGTGAACACAGTGCCTGCCCAGTGGGGGGATGGGGGTGGGGGAAGCTGCCGCCGTGAGACTAAGTGTCGCGTCAATGTTTGGACTGTCGGCGTCCACAGAATGTCTCAATGATTACTAGCGCTAGTGGGAAACACCGCCCTTTCCAGGAAGACCCCTGGTCTCTCTTTCAGATTCCAAGGCCAGAATTTGGGGGCCACTTATGAATCTGAGAAACGTCCTCTGCACTTTGTGACACTTGAATAGCTTTTTGCACCTTCAGGGGCACTTGAATAGTTTGTCAGAAGACTTGACATTGAGACTTTTTGGGAAAATCCAGGTCATCCAGTCACTGTGCTTATAGTTAGTTGTATAATTAAACTAAAAACTGAGAACGTTGGGCTGTGCACAGGCAGATGGCACTCAACTGACCTCCACAGTTTTTGCAGTAGGTGTACTAGTTAGCTGTCACCACAGACATGCTGCATAACAAATAATCCCCCCCCCCCACAATACTCAGAGTCTTAAAGCAGCAGCCAGTTCCTCTCTTGGGTCTGTGGCTTGACTGCTCTTGGCCAACCTCTGCCAGGCTCGTCCGTGTGTGGGGGCTGAGCTGATGTAAACTCTGCTCTGCTCCACCCTTTCCTCCTGGGACCATGGCTCTTCACACGTCCTGTGGCTCAGGCGCAGTAGGGGCGAGCCTGGTCATGCAGGCGCTTTTCAAGCCTTTGGTCACATGGCCTAACCTCAGATCCTGGTGGAGAGAGACCCTGTGATTTTAGGGGAGGAGCTGCAGGGCTGCCGGCACAGGGCATGGGGGCTGAGGCTTGCAGGTCCTCAGCCAGGGGGGTTGAGACAGCCAGGCTCGCCAGCATTTCTTGCGTGTGTGTGTGTGTGTGTGTGTGTGTGTGTGTGTGTGTGTGTGTGTGTGTGTGTGTGTGTGTGTGTGTGCCTGGCCACAGGATGAGGGCATTTCCTTGTGTGTGTGTGTGTCTGTCTGTCTGTCTGTCTGTCTGGGCCCGGCCGCAGGATAGGGCATTTCCTTGTGTGTGTGTGTGTGTATGTGTGTCTGGGCCCGGCCGCAGGATAGGGCATTTCCTCGTGTGTGTGTGTGTGTGTGTGTGTGTGTGTGTGTGTGTGCCCAGCCACAGGATGAGGGCATTTCCTCGTGTGTGTGTGTGTGTGTGTGTGTGTGTCTGGGCCTGGCCACAGGATGAGGGCATTTCCTTGTGTGTGTGTGTGTGTGTGTGTGTGTGTGGGCCCGGCCGCAGGATAGGGCATTTCCTCGTGTGTGTGTGTGTGTGTGTGTGTGTGTGTGTGCCCGGCCGCAGGATGAAGGCATTTCCGTGTGTGTGTGTGTGTGTGTGTGTGTGTCTGGGCCCAGCCGCAGGATGAGGGCATTTCAAAGTCAGCCTGCCTCCGAAGCAGCAGCGTTGGCGGGAGGGAATAACTCCGCTCCCACCAGGCTGAGAATAGCTCAGAATTGGGTCACGCTCCCCGAGAGCTCCGGTCACAGCCTCCAGCCTTTGAGGATAATCAGCTTTCTCCCCAACATCTGTCCCTTCAAAGAGGAGGGCAGACCGGGTGCGGGCACAGTTTTAGAAGAAGCGGAGGGGATCGGGACGAGGTGGGGAGTCTGTTAGTGGCTGGCCCCTTCCGTCCCTCCCCCGCTTCCTTTGCTGTCCCCGCTCCATTCATGTCCCCTGCCTGGCAGGCCACTTCCACCCTTCCTGCCCACCCTGCCACTTACCCCACTCCCTGGGACCCATCAACCCCTGCCCAGGGCCAGGTCATGTGAGAAAGCTCCGAGGGTGCCCCCACCCTCCTGCCCTGACTCCTTCCTGGGCTCTCTTTCCTTCTGTCCTGGGTAAAGGTGATGGTGGGGAGTGGGCGACGCCCCTCTCCGAGGATTCAGGAGGCTCAGGTCTCTCCAGCCTTCAGGCTCTGACGTCCTGCTCACCACTTGGGCCCAACGTGGAGTGCAGCCCCTTGGCCTGCCAGAGGAACTGGAATCTCTCAAACTGCTCTTTTCTTTCTTTTCTTTCTTAAAACAAAAACACGCCTTGATGAACTTAAGTGGCATGATCACAACTATGGAAGCTTCCAGCACCAGCTACCTGGCTCTTTTCGAGGCTGCGCTTTTGTCAACAAGAGCTTAGTTTTCCCTCCCTTTGGTTGGAATATTTGTGCCGACGCCCCAGGCCCTTCTGGGATCGCTGTGTCTCCCAGTGGATCCATCGCAGAGGCCCCTGGGCTCCCAGATTGAGAGCAGCAGGGGACAACAGGGCAACGCGGTGCGGGCACTTCTTTTGGTTCTGATTGGAACAAACCAAATGTTTTATTTTACAAAATAAGACAGCTGGGACATTTGAAGGCTGAGTGGATGTTTCATGGGTTTAGGAATGACAGCTTTTTTAGGTGTGCTAACGATACTACGAAATGATAGGGTGGCTGGCATCTGCCTCAAAATAACCTGGGTGGGGGGAGGGGAGAGAGATCCGAAACCCTGGTCCCCTGGGACCAGGAAGCCTTTGGGATTCTCTCTACTTTCACCTTTCTTTGACATTTTCCATGATAAAGAGTTTTCTTTTGTTTTGAAGGAGAAATGCTCCAGGCCACTTAACCATTTCTTTGCTCTTGGCTCCCCAGCCCTGGAGGAGGTCAGCCAGATCAATGCCCAGGGTCACTGGTCCCAGCCTCCCCTCCCAGGGCCACCAGGCTCCTCCTAAGTCGAGGGTGGGGGTGTGTCCCTCAGGTTCTCCAGCACTGGGGGCGGGGGCAGCAGGTCACGCGCTGTGGGGCAGGAGAGAGACACAGAGGGTTGGTCCCCGGCAGGGGAAACGGTGAGCTGTCCACTCTCTGCTCCCCTCAGCGTGGATCCAGGGGCCACAGACCCAGGAGCCAGCTTGCTGTGGTGGAGCGTGGGCCTTGGGAGCGGCTCCCAGCCTCGCGGGGTGGGGGGAGGGCTGCAGGACGCCCTCACCTCCTGCCTCGGAGGGGGTGCTGCCCCAGCTCCAGGAGACGGCCCCTCTTCTGGCCTCTCCAGCTCCAGACAACCACCCTGTATTGGCTTCCAGACCCTCCCCGTAGCCCTGTACCCCCTTCGTCCACCCTGCTGCCACCAATAGGCCTGACCTCATGCCATGCCCCCAGAAGATAGCTAAGGGATTCATTCGGTTGCAGTGTAATTCCCATACAAGGATGGACCCGTTTAACAGTCCAGCTCCAGGAGTGCTGGACCCACGTATGCACCCCTGGATCCCCGCTGTCCCTCCCTAGTCTGTCTCCGCGCCCATCCCAGACAGACACTCGGCCGCCTTCTGTCACTGTCATTACATTTGCCGATAAAATGAATCTAAACGGGCGAGTGAACCAGGGGATGGGACGAGGTCTGAACACAGCCTCTTTCCGTGGTGTCAGGGAGCACCGACAGGGCCAGCAGCGGACACACGGCTCCGCAGGACCCAGGCTGCTGGGCACGCCGATGGGAAGGCTCTGAGCCGCTGGACACACTCGGGTGAGCAAGGCCCGGGCCTGTGGAGGCGAGGGCCCTGCCGAGGAATGCGGGTGGCCGCCTGTGGGGCGGGGGCTGCGGGGGCAACAGACAGAGGCTTGTTGCTAAGCTACGGGCACAATGGACATTCCGGGCACCAGGCAACTGGGACAGAGACCTTTCTCGGCGGGAGGAGGACTGGGGGCCCAGGCCACCCCCACCCCCACCCCCAGCTCTGCTGTCCCCCAGGACGTGAGGCACACGCTGCCCGGCCCCTCGGGGCCTCCGACACCCAGGCCCACTAGCCGGGCACCCAGTGGGGAGGGTGGCCAGCGCGGGCTTCTGCAGCTCAGGCTGACCCAGCCCCCCGTGCCGGCCACCTCCTCTGGGCCTCTGTCTCCTCTGACTGTGCTTCCTGGCCGGTCCCCCCAAGGTTCAAGTGCAGGGCTCTCACGGGGTCCCGGGCAGAGCCTAGAGGTTTTGGTGGGCCTCCAGTCCTCCGCCCCCTCCCCAGCCCTTAGGCTCAGCACCTCCGCTTTTGGCCGCACCTGGCCGGGGCTGGCTCTGCTGGTGGCCACGCCCGGCAGGGCCCCAGGCCCTCGGCGGCTGGCCCCAGTGTCCAGCGCGGCCTCTGTTTGTCTGGGACAAGACAAGGGGTAGGTCGGCTCCCTTCGGGCTCCACTTCCTCCCTCCGTGGAGAGACTGCTAAGGAGCTCTGGGCCCGGGGCCACCAGCTGGTGCCCGGCGGGGGTGGGGGGGCTCGGCGGCCCTTCTCACCCCGCTGACGGTCATCAAGCTCCTGGTCCGGCCACCGGGCCTTGGCCCTCGCGGTTCCCGCATCCAGCGGCCCAGGGCCCCCTCCACCAGGGTGGCCGAGCCGCCACGTCCCCCGCAGCCCCGAGAGACAGGCATCCCAGGAGCCCACCCAGGCCTGTCTCCCACTGCACAGTGCCGGGGCCCCAGCTGAACTGCGCAGCCCTTGCGGGCCCGACCGCGTCCAAGCGCTGCGTCCACAGGTACGGCGTTGGAGCCCACCAGGCACCGTCTCTGCACTTTCTCAGCTTTTGTCTCTGTTCTCTGCTACCCTGTCTTTGCTGACCCCGCCACCGGGCCGGCCCCCCGGCCCCTGCCCGAGGAGGTGCCCGGTGCGGTCTGGAGGGGGGTGACTCGCCCTCACTGTGCACGCTTGGCAGAAGGGTGAGAGTTTCTCCCAGCCCCACCGGCGGGGGGCTGGGTGGTTTGCGGCAAAAGACTTGCCCTCTCTGAGCCTCAGCCCCCCACCCCCTGTGCAACAGGGTACGCCCAGCAGCTCCCTGGCTGGGCTTAGGGGGTTTCCCGCATGGGGACGTGCCCAGGCCTGCAAGCCCCTCACCCCACCACATACACACGCACACACGTGTATGCACACACATGCACAGAGATGAATGCACAGGTGCACGTGCCAGGCGTCGTGGGATCCAGGGAGGTAGTAGTTTCAGAGCCCCCCATGCCTGAGCCCACCCCAGGATGCTTCCTTACGCCGGCCTCATGGTTCCCCTCCCCCTCCTGCAGCCCTCATCCTTGAAGCTTGCCTGCCTGTCCTGGGACCCAGACAGACAGCTGGACACAGACCCTCCCACACCAGGCCAAGACCCGCCCCCCAAGAGCTGCCTGGGCCCAGCAAGGCGTCTGGGGTGGGGTCTGCACCTCAACAGGTGCTGTCACTTATCAGGAGCAAAGCCAGGGGACTGCTCCCATCTCCTCCCCCACTCCGTCCACTTCCCAGGGAGGCAGGCTGGGCCTCTCCAAGGCCGAGCAGGGGCCCCTCGGGGTCTCTTCTAGGCCAGAGCTGAGGACAAAGAGGCAGCTGCCAGCAGGGCGGGTTGGGGGGCCTCGGCCTTTGTGAGCACAGGGCCCCTCCTGGTGACCTCACCACCGGCCAGAGAAGGGCCCTTTCTTCCCAAAGGCGGCCGTTGGGAATCTGCCTGGGGACAAAGCGGCTGCCCGGCAGGGGACCAGTGAGGGGCTGGCCCCCCCATGGCATAAATTAGGGGGGCTGAAGTGGGGGAGGGGAGAGCAGGGCGGCTGCAGCTGGTGCCCAGAGGAAGGCACGCACAGACGGCCACCGAACCCCCCTCACGCACCGGTGCACGAGCTGCCCCCCTCCGAGGCTCATTCATTCATCTCTACTCCTTCATTCATTCCACACATGGCCACTGGGCACAGGCCCTGGGGACGCAGAAGAGCATCTGGAGGAGGAAGGAGTGAATGGACGGGTGATGGGTGGGGCTCCCAGTCTGGAGGGGGAATTGGGACAGCCAGTCACCGTGGTCCCCAGGCTCCAGGGCTGGGCAGGGAGCTAGTCCATCCAAGCAGGTGCTCGGACACCCACAGCCGCATGTCTGTCCCTGTGGGGAAACCAAGGCCCGGCAGGTGGCCAGGCCTGAGGTCACAGAGCAGCCTCTCAGCCTGGCCAGCTCCCCAGGTGAGGTCAGGAAGACATCTGGTTTTCAATGAGATCAGTGGTGTCGGGTGACATCCGCCCCCTGTGGGGCCCAGGACTCCACAAGCATCCTCACTGCCTTGCTGGCCCGCGGCCCTCCCTCTTCAGGGCACCTCCCCTGCACCAGAGATGACCCCTGGGTGAGGCCCTGCTGGGTCAGGTGGCCCAGGGTGGCCAGTGGTGGCAGGGCATGTGGACATCACAGATAGTGCCCGGCCATCACAGGTCACCTAGAGAGCCCTTTGGGCTGTCCCATGGATGCCCCAGATCTCCTCTGTGGCCTGCTGAGCCCCGCTGGGCACCGGAGACACCTGCTCCCATCCCCGAGGCTCTGAGTGCACCAGTGCCCCAGGCCAGGCGGGCTTCCTGCAGGCGGAGGCAACAGGGCAGATGGCCCTGAATGTCAGGCCGGGTCCAGGAGGCAGGCACAGGAGACCTGGTACTGTCAGCAGGGCTTATGTCAGGCCCAGGGGGTCTCCTTCAAAGAGTGACAGCCCTCCCCACCTGCCCCACCAGCCATGAGTAGGATCTGGCCCTGCGTCCTGTCCACACTGAGCACAGAGGCCGAGAGGGTGTCTGAGCGTGTGGAGGGCACCAGCTCCGGGTTCTGTCCCCAGGGCTCCCAGCCCCCCCTCCCACCCAGATGCTGTCCTGACTTGGGGCACTTGGCCTGAGTTGTTTGGTTGGGGTCCGAGAACTTCGGGGCTTGCAGTCACTCCAGCAGCACAGAGAGCTCTGAGATTCCTGGTCCGGAAACGCCCAAAGCCCTTTTGCAACCACTGGGGCCAGAGCCCAGCAGGAGACAGGGAGGAAACTTACGCAACTGAGCACCGACTGGGTGCTGGACACTTCTGTCCTCCCATCACCCCCATTTATGGATGAGGAGACTGAGTCTCTGTGGCTGGGGAGGAGACCAGGAGGAGGCCTGAGGCTTCCAGGACACTGAGCCCCCAAAGGCTGGGGCGCAGCCCGCAGAAGCCCCTCACCCCCTCCCTGGAACAGAGAGCGAGCAGGGCGGGGGCGGGGTGTAAGTAGGCCAGCGCTCTGTGCAGCGTTGCTATGGCGCCGCCGTTGCTGCTGTGCAGGCTTCCTTCTGGGCCCTGTTCCCAGGACACCTCGAGCTAGCTGCCAGGCGTCCCTCCCCAGCCCGGCCAGGCCCCCTCGCCACTCTGGGGCTGCTCCCAGTCTCCGAGCCCTCCTCTACCCCCGGGCCCCTTGCCCACCCGCAGGCTGCCGGGGCGGGGGGCGGGGGGGCCGTGGGGGGGCCGTGGCAGAGTGTCTGTCCCACCTCGTCACACACACAGCACACTCATGCCTGCACACACAGCACACACAGCCTGTGCACACACTCCCAGCACTCGCGCGCAGCCACACGAGGCACTCGGTGAAGGTGAAGCTGCAGGAGCTCCGCCTCACAGCGGGAGGTGGGCTGCAGGGCAGAGCTTCGGCTCCAAGACGCCCCCGGACTCCGAGGGGCTGCGAAGCCCGGAGCTGGGCCTCGGCGGCCTTGGCGAGGGGCCTCCTCTAGCCTGGCTGCCCCGCTCAGGGAGCGGGGAGGGGAGCGGCTCTTTGGGCCTAAGGGGCAGACTGAGCCGAGCAGCAGCGCGTTCGCTCGGGCCGCCTCTGGGCGCCGCTGGGCTCCTCCACACACCACGGCGGCTGCCGTGCCCACCCCGGGCCCCGCGTGTGCCTCGCTGGACTCAGCCCCGCGATGAAGTGGCTTTCACCGCCCGCTGCACACGCAGTGGCCCAGGGAGGCCCTGGCGGGCAGCTGCCTTGGCCGGGGCCCCGCCCGCCTCGCTCCCGACGTCAGCCGACGTCAAGGCGTCGGTGAGGGGGCTGACCCCAGGGTCCCGGAAGCCCTGCCGGCAAGGACCCCAGCGAGGGCGGGCAGGGAGGGGCACGGGGGCCGAGTTCCCTGGGGAGGGCCAGGTGGGAGGGGCCGGGGGGACTCCCAGGCCCCCCTTCAGGGTCACAGCTGGGCCCTGTGAGCTCCCCCCTCCCAGTGTGACGCCAGGGGTCCTCACGCCCGCCCGCTGTCTGTGCAGGCGCTGGCTCGTCGCCAACAGGAGGGCCTGCGTCCTTCCGACCTGCGTCCCGCGGTGGCGGTGGCCCCGTGGGCACCCGCGTCCTTTGGGGTGAGCGCTTTGTCTGTCAGAATCCCAAGGGCCCGGGGAAAGGCCCTGAGCTGTTAGCAACGGCGGCCCTTCAGCACAAAGGCCTGCGGGCCCAGGAGGCCGAGGCTCCCCGGTGGGGATCCTACCTCTGCGCCCCCCGCAGCCTCCCCAGCCCAGCGGCCAGCAGCGCGTGAAGCTGTGTGAGGCGCCCAGGGAGCGCTCGAAAGGCAGAGCTGGCTCAGGGCAGAGGAGAGGGGCTCTTGAGAGGCCCCCAAAAGCTTCCGTGGGCAGGGGCGTGGTGGAGGAGCAGCGGGGGGAGAGGGGGCTTCGTGGAGGGGCGAGTGGGTGGGCCGGAGCTGGGAGCATGCTGGGGGTCCTAAGGGAGAAAGGGCAGGAGGCGTCCGACATCAGGGGCGGGGGCGGGGGAAAGGATCTTGCTCCTGGCACTGAGATGGCAGTGGCACAGAGGCTTGCCTTGGGCACAGGCCAGGCTGTAGGCCGGGAGGGACCCCTGCACCCTGGGCCACCCACCAGGCCCCATGGCTGGAGCTGCTGCGGTCGCCCTCACACCTGCCCCCCTTGCTGCTGCAGGCGGCATGGGGCCAGAGGCCTGCTTCACACGGCGGCAGAGACCTTTGCCTGGCGCACGTCACCTGAGCTGCCCTGGGAGGCCCGCAGGGGGGAGCGGAGGCCTGGAGAAGGACAGGGCTCCTTGAGCCCCGGGAGCACCGGGGGAGGCCCAGGCAGGGCGAGGACCAGCCCTCCCTTCCCACTGCCCACAGCAGCGTTTCCTGACCCCGAGGGCCCAAACCCCCGGCCCGGGCTCGCCCACCTGCTACTGATTTCCAGTTCCTGCCTTCTCTTCGGTTTCCACTGACTTCCTCGGCCCTCCTGCCCTAGACCTCAAAACACAGGAGCCCTAGTGGGGCCCGGGAACAGAGGATGAGACTGGGATCAGGCAGTTCAGCGGAGGGGCGGGGGCATCTGTCCCAGGCCGGAGCGCCTTGGGGCCCGGAGGGTCAGCACACGGGGCAGGGGGCAGGAAGTGGCATTTGGCTTGGACGTGAAGGTTGAGCTCAACTGCCCAGGAGGGAGGGACCAGCCTGCGTAGAGATGGGGGCGGACTGCAGGGCTGCCTTGCCTGCCAGGCCACCAGCTCCACCCTGATGG
Organism: Balaenoptera acutorostrata; assembly: GCF_949987535.1. Classification (NCBI taxonomy): domain Eukaryota; kingdom Metazoa; phylum Chordata; class Mammalia; order Artiodactyla; family Balaenopteridae; genus Balaenoptera; species Balaenoptera acutorostrata. The sequence goes on from NC_080066.1 coordinate 181,708,142, forward strand.
CGCGGTGCCACGTGAGCTGTGGGCAGGTGGGCCGACCCGGCCTGAGACGGTCCTGCTGGACCCCCCAACTCCGAGGGGTGAGTCAGAAGCTGCGAGATCCACAGGCCTCCACAAGGACCCATCAGAGCGCGTCGTCGCGGCGTGACGGGTCATGGAACCCAGCACGAGCACCACGCACAGCTCGGGGACAGAAGCCGCAGCCAAGCGGCGCCGCGGCCACCTGTCCAGCGTCCCGAGGGCAGCTGCGCGGCCGGCGCCCCCGCCCGCTGCCTGCTGCTCCCTCCACCCGGGGGGGTCCTGGGCTCCGTGAAACTGGGCCGCGGGCGCCGCCTGGCGGCCGCACAGCAAAACAAGACTAGAGGGCGGGCCGCGGAGGGGAAGACCGCCCTACAAGGTCAGGGGCCCAACGTGGGAGCAGGTGCGCCGCGGTGCGGGCAGGGCCGTGCGGAGGGCCGGGCTGTGGGGTGGGTCTACCTAGGCCATCATTTTCCACCCAGCCGGGCAGGCCCCGCGCACAGTGGGGCTCACACAGGCCTGTAGGGATCTCATCTGGAGGGACCCCCTCCAGGGGCGCTCTCTCAAGCTGGCCCAAGCACAGGCCTAGCACCTGGACGGCCATCCACGGCAAAAGTCACGAGGCCTGGCTTGGTGGAGCTGCTGTGGCTGGGCCTGGCGGGGTCTCCCCAGAAGCACCCAGTCCCGGAAGGCCACCTGAACCTGGCTCTCTTGTTCTCGGGGAGCCTCTGGTCTAGGATGAAATCCTGCCCTGCCAGGCACCCATGGCTGCCCCCATAGCCAGCAAGGCCCTGTGGGATCCAGCCCTGCAGACTCTCACCTAACTTCTCACCTGGCTACAACCACAGGAGCTGCTGCACCTCAGGGCCTTTGCACTGCTGTTGGTCTGCCTTCACACTCTTCCCCAGGCCCTTGCATGGCCCCTACCTCCTGGGCCACCCCGATAACCCTGTTGGTTAAAAGTGCCAAAAGATGCCTTTTTCTGAAAAGAAGGAACCTGGACCTCCCAGAGAAAATAAGGCGTATGGGACCCTGAGAGTGGCCTGGGCCTGCCTAAGCTGGCCTGTGGGGTAGGGCAGCATGATGAGACTGTAGACGGTGCTGACGAGACCTCAGGCTTAAGAGCCAGGCCCATGGGACATGGCTGGCTTCTGTGCCTGCCTGTTAAATTCTCTGCATCTTTCTTTTCTTCTTTTTTTTTTTGGCCGCACCGTGCAGCTTGTGGGATCTTAGTTCCCCGACCAGGGATTGAATTCAGGCACTCGGCAGTGAGCGCGTGGAGCCCTAACCACTGGACCACCAGGCAAGTCCCTCTTTGCACCTTTAATAACCAGCTCATTTTGTTATTCAGCTAGACCCAGGGGGTTCTGTCACTTACACTGCTTATGTGACCCTGTCCCCTTGAGTAGACCCTCCTGCTGTTAGACCCCTGGTAGCCCCCATCCCCTGGCGCCACCCTCACCACCCTTGTAAACCCTCCCCCTGGGTCCCTCCCTCTGTCTGCTTCTCTTGCCCCACCCTCCCTCCGGGCCCTGCTGCCCTGGCCCCATTGCTCCCAGTTCAGTCCCTACGTCTGCCACCGGGGTGAGCCTTCAACAAAACTCCTCGTCTCCAAAGACGCAAATCCTCCCCTGGCTCACCAGGGCCCCCGGCACGCGTGCTCTGCCCCCTGCTCCCTGCCGAGGTTCTCCCAGGCCCTCAGGTACGCCTGGCACCAGACTCTGGGCCTCTACGCCCGATGCCCCCTCTCCTGGGAGGTCCTCCCACCCCGGGGGTCTCCCTGTAAAGGGTGTGCCCCTAGAGCGTCCTCTGACTCCCCCGCACAGGGGCTCAGGGCCCATGCGCACCCTCTCCCTTGGACTCGTCCGCCAGCCTGGCCGGCAAGACGAGGTGACCGAGGAGGCCGCGGTGCGCGCCCCTGAGGGCCCCTTACGTGGGGACTGCCGTGTCCCTTGGGCTTCTCACCCAGCTGGGCGCTCAGCCAAGTGCAGTCAGTCAGAGGTGAGGGTGGCGACGTGCCAGCCTGGCTGGCCTTCCTGCCACGCGGGTCTTGGGCACGGCCGCTGCTGAACCCACCAAGCGGGCGAGGTGGGCGTGAGGTGAGCTCCTGATGGTGACACCAGGGTTTCGGCTGCAGGTGCAGTAGACCAAGCTTCTTTGGATCCAGATGAGCAAAAGGGCCGTTGATTTTATGTAACTAACTATTTGGCCACGCCACACGGATCTTAGTTCCCCGACCGGGGACTGAACCCATGTCGTCAGCAGTGAAGGTGCCAAGTCCTAACCACTGGACCTCCAGGGAATCCCCCTGATTGTAAACACTTTATGAAGCCATCTGAAGGTCTGAGATTTTCCATTTACTTATGCAGCAAGTTTTTTGGGGAATATGTATTATGTGCTAGGAGCCAAGGACACTGTTTCTAAAGAGAAGTTCAGCCAAAGGGTATCCGAGCGCCTACTGTTGCCTGGGCCTGAGGCTGCAAGGATGAAGAGAAGGTTCTGCCTCGGAAGGCACCGCAGCCTGGCGTGGGAGTGACAAGCCCGTGGGCCCCGAAGGATGTGGCAGGGGAGCGGGGGCCAGTACCAGGCCACGCCCGCTGTCTCAGGGATGGGGTTGAGGTGACAGAACCCACCAGTGGTCCCCACAGGTGGCTCGCCCCTCCACCCAACTCCACATCCTGAGTCTGCCGGAGGATGAGGTGGGACAATCACGTGGGTGTGAGGCCCAGGAGACGGGAGGCTACAGGGAAATGGCGCAGGAGTTTAAAGGATTATTATACAAACAACATCAGCCATTTGCTGTGACCGGTTCGGTGTTTCTCCAGTGTTTGTCCAACTGGGAGTCACGGGCGCCTGGAGCTCCGAAGGTCTGTGAATCCTAAGCGGGGGAAATGCCAGCTACACTTTAACTGGCCGAGTTCTCGAACACTCAGTGCTCCGGACGCCTTCCTGCCGTCCAGCCTGCACCCACACTGATAAAACCAGAGCCCCTGGGGTGGGACCCTCCAGGTAAACCCTGTGTTTGCACGTACCCTACTGGGCTGTCCTGTCCTCCCGGTTCGCCATGCGGCCTCGGGCAGTGCCTTGGGCAAGTGATTGCTGTAGAGTCCAAATCTGTGAAATACACTTACCAAAACCTGCTGTGGAATGGTTCCCAGAGTTTAACATGCACATGAGATGTTTCGCCCAGGGCCTGGCACGCAGGAAGGTTCACTCAACGATGACTTGAAAAATGTTTAAATGATAGCGGAAGCAACGTAGGACACCCCCCCGCCCCGCATCAGACACACTCTGACAGCCGGGCACCCGCTGACCTGCATCCGGGCCCCGATGCGGGCCTCGCTCGCCCTCCAGTTAGCGCTTCTGCGCCCTGGAAGTAAGAACCAAGTTTGCCAGTGCTGTGCTGCTCAGCCCCTGTGCAACATCGCTGCCCTGCGCTGGGGTTTCTCCTGTCTTGTTCCTGACCAGCCTCGGGGGGTCCCTGAGCCCTGTCCCTCAGCCTCCCTGGCCCATGGCCCCCACGGTCTCTCTCCGGCGTTCACGGAGCACCTGCCCTGCTCTCCTGACATCCTGGAGTTTATGCCTGAGACAGATGTGGGACAACCGTGTCCTTTACCACCTCCACGCTGGTTGAGACACAATAGGATGGACATTTCCCAACCCGAGCACCGAGCACACAGCAAGAGCTTGAGAACAGTTTTTTAAAAAAATTTATTTATTCATTTATTTATTTTTGGCTGCGTTGGGTCTTTGTTGCTGCGCGCGGGCTTCCTCTAGTTGTGTCGAGTGGGGGCTACTCTTCGTTGCGGTGCACGGGCTTCTCATTGCGGTGGCTTCTCTTGTTGCGGAGCACGGGCTCTAGGCGCATGGGCTTCAGTAGTTGTGGCTCACGGGCTTAGTTGCTCCGCGGCATGTGGGATCTTCCCGGATCAGGGCTCAAACCCGTGTCCCCTCCATTGGCAGGCGGATTCTTAACCACTGCACCACCAGGGAAGTCCTTGAGAACAGTTTCTAACGTGCGTAAGTAACCCAAGCCTAACGGGGCAGAGCGCATCTTGGCGGGTGGCAGAGAATTAAAAATGTCAAATTTCCTGTCTTTTTAACCTGTACGATTTGTTTCTCCTGGCGTCTGGCCTATTACACATCACACACCTGCACGGCGGGGCTGGCCGCGCTGCTTCTCCACTTGGATCACCGGGAGGAACACGCAGGCAGAGAAGACAGAAGAGGGCCTGTAGGAGGAGGCGGGGAAAAGGCAAAACCAGTTGCTGCCACCACGTAATGGGTTGTAATGGGTTTACGACAGACAGCTGCCAAAGCGAGGGTGAGCTGCGAGGTGGGTGAGGGAGCCCGAGGCAGAGCAGAGCATTTTGGGAACGTTGGAAGGGCTAGATGGTCAGAGATGCACGGCCGCCCGGCTAGCTCAGGCGCAGAGCACGAGACTCTCAAATGGCCAGAAAAACATCTCCGTTAAGAAGATGAGCTTCAACAGCACAACACCTTACCTCAAACCTTTCCTCCAGGGAGAGGACCTTTCCAGAACGCCTCGAGTTTCCCCTCCTGCGAGTAAGGGCAGCTCCTGTGCGCTTGGCCCGCGGGCACCCTCCCCAGGGAAGCAGCGCGTGAGGCCGCATCTGCTCCAGGTCCCCTGGCCCCCCACTGCCTGGGTTGTTTACGGGGGAACAGTTACCCCTTCCCCCACCACTGGATCCCCGTCTGTGCTCGTCACTGCCCCCGACTGGAGCCAAGGAGCCCTCCCCCGGGGCCTGGCCTGCTCCGGGGCACCCAAGTCAGACAGTACCCAAAGGTGAAAACATGACAACAGGACTCACACCTGACTCACGTCCTTTCTCCACCACAAAGAGAAGCTAAGAGATTTTTTATTTCATCAATAATTAAGGGTATACTAGTGTGTCTATCTCAAAATAATACTGAATTATTTAAGACACGGTATTATATTAGTCACACAGTTCATGGGGTGGGGACGGGAACCAACACGCTGGGATGACACACCTGAATTACACATGAAAATCAGTGTGGCAAATTGTTCTCCAATGATTCTTGAGAAAAACACTGCATGAGTTTAAAGCTAAAAAGCTTTGCTTAAAAAAACCTGTGTGAACAGGATAAGCTTAGACCCTCCAAAACCAGATTAAAAACTGGCCAAGTAAAACAAATGAGAAAAACTGGTTAAACTTTTCAAATATACTAAATTATGTCAAATATACCCAGGCAGTTTAGCAAAATAAAGCGTTAAATTGTACTTAGTAGACACAGTCATCATGTTTATTTTCATAACTACTTCACAGTAGGCTGATTAATCTGTTTGGATAAAGAATGACCTGAAAGCAATGCTGACTGAATGGAAGGTAAAGAAAGCAAACATTCCCAGCCAATTTTTCGTGAACATGGATTATACAGTTTAATGCAGACCCAAGGCCAAACATTTTTAGGGGGTAGGTTTTACTTCCGGTACAGATTGTCTTCATGTAAGATCATAAAAATACAATACAAAGTGATGAACCCAAAATACATGCAGCAGCCCACATTAACACACATGCCTCCCAACGAGGGACAGTAGCAGCTAAAGCCAGTATCACTAGGGCTCATTATGGGAACCGAATCATCAGGTACAGGGAACTAGAACAGACTGAAGACAGGGAGCGTCACTCCTCAGCACTCAAGGCTGATTTGATTATTTCAATGACCAAAATAATCCCCGTGAGAAATCCAACATGACAGTGGATGGGGCTCACTATCCTATACTCACCCCCGATGTGCAAAGATTAGCAGTTTGAGCCATCTCTGCGAGTTATGGGAAACACTGCTGGAAATGAATGCTAGGGGAAGACCTGCTTTCAAACAACAATGGATACTCTGAAAGGACAGGCTAACATTTAACTTTCAAATCTGAAATTAACATGAAGTAGTGGGGCCTGGTGCAGGATGTGAGGACGTCTGAAGTGAGTTATAGAGTACAGCCTTGATTGCCCAGTGATATAACGCCAACAGTGCTCGAACTTAAAAACTCCTCAGGTTTTTAAGAGCACCCTAAAATTATGATACAGAATAGCAATCCTGAAACGACTTTGGTCAGCATGAGCTACCAATAAGCTGCACTGAAAGCCCGCTGGACGTGCAGGTGGAAGGCTCACGGCCCAAAGACCTCCGATTGCCCTTTGACCCCACTGTCCAATGAATCTAGAACATTTCTAGTAGGAAAGACATATCAAGGGCTTTTAATTATTGGGCAGTACTGAGACAAAGTGAAAAATTTTTAGGGCTACACGTTTATAATCTTTTAGGTATTTAGGGCTATTCCTTTATCCATTTTATTTTTAGCTGTTTCCAAAGTTATCAAATTAATATCTCTGAAAGAAAATAACAAATTACTATAGAGCTCAAAAGATGTACTCTAATAGGATTATTTTGTGAGAGCTGACTACAGAGTAGTCTGTTTGTTAGTCATAATACTGGGGCAGCAAGTTATCAAGGCACTTCAGAACTCTGGGAAATTCTTCTGTTCACATTAACAGGCAACTGGTAAACTTGGATCCTCAAAAAGTATGTACAGAAATATGTACACCCTTTAGCAGAAGAAAAAATTTCCTGCACTGACAGACTTTACTGGCCCTTTCAGGCACTAGAGAAACATCCATGTGCCAATAACATGAGCTAAGGAATGCAGCAGGTTGGTGCCCAACGTCTGCAGGTGCAGGGAGCTGACGCTCGCTTCCTCTGAACAAGCTTCAAAGAGCTGGTCCTGCAGGGCTGCCGACAGCTTCTGCTCTCATACACTATAAAACAGCATTGGGAATGTTTAACAAGTTTGTCCCTTATGCCTTGAACGACAGAAGAAGCCCATTACATGCTACATGCAGACATTTTTGCTTATTTTAGCATAACCTGATAACTGGTAATTTCCACTTTTCATTATCTTACTATGGGTGTGGGTGTTTCCTTTTTTTATAAAAGGTCCATTAACTTCATTTAAATGTTCCCATCCTTAGTAATTTCTAAGGGAAATTGTAAGTTTAGATTTTACAAACAAAAACAACTTGAAGGTATTAGCTGGTGTTTTATCCCTTCTTCAATGCAGTCTCAAAGGTGTTTTTGCTATTCATTTTCATAATTTTCTTATGTCACACACAAAAATAAGACTTCCCCTCTAAATGCAGAGTACAGGAGAAAATACACTGTATTTCAAACAAAAAATGTTTATGAAAGAACCCACCATCCAAAAAAACAAAAAAACTCCCACCCTATTAAATTGGGTGGGACCAATTGGGTTTTATAAATGAAAAAAATCCTTCTGCTTTATTTAGCATAATAAAACATATCATTGTACTGCGTTTGTGCTTGAACCTTACTTCTACTTAACCAAAAATTTCCCCCTTCCTCATAATTGTCCTGGTATTTATTATGTAAGGTTATGTCTATTTCTAGATTCTGAAATATCTGCATTTTAATGCTTGAACAACCCATTAAAACTGTTTTAAAAGCTGCCCCTATTCCATTTTCTGATTTAAAAAAGAAAAACAAAAAAAACAACAGTACAACATAGTGATCCAAATGGAAAAGTTAATATGTTGTAATATTTGTTTTTCAACATCAAAAGCAGCAGAGATACTATTATAATTTGCTTAAATCATAAATACTGAGATTGACATATGCATGTATAAATCACATGCAGGCTCAACAAGCTGAAAGCTCTCTATAAATACACAGACACATATATAAAGTGCAAAATAAGAATGATCAACCATGGGCTCTCTGGCGTTTTAGTACTCCCATTCATCGGATTTCAAGTCGAGATAGCTGAGAATATTCTGTGCAAGCTTCACTGCCTGTTTCCGGGCAGCCTTACACTTCTCCTCTCCCTGCGGGTCAACGGCGTCCAGGGCAAGCAGCTGCTTGGTGAGCAGCTCTTCCAGCCGGATGTAGTTCTTATCATTTCGACTGCCATCAAATGAGAGAACTTCCCCCTGGATCTCTGACAAGTTTCCCAGGACGTTCCAGACCGCTTTGTGTGAGGGGTGCTCCTCACAAACAAACAGCTTTCTTTTCTCAAGGGCTTCCTTCAAGTCGATGTAAGTGATGAGGGTCTGAACTTCAATCACCGCTCTTCTCCTGGCTTCCCGGATGCAGGGGTTTTTTTCAAGACTTACCTCATCCAACTGTCCAATCAAACCCTGCAGTTCTGTTTTGGAGCTCAGGTACAATTCTGAAGGATTCTGTGCTTGAAGAAGTTCGTTTTTTATTTCTCTCATTCTCTTGAGGACCTTTTCTATTTTTAAAATGGAATGATTCTGCCCCAGGTCAAACGCATGAGTGGTATCTGCTTCCTCTTCTAAATCCAAGTACCTCAATAACTGGTTGATATCTTCCACGACCTCCTTCCGGTAATTTCTGATTTCTGTGTGCCCGCACACGTCTAAAGCATCCAGATCAGCCATCAGCCCCGAGAGCACACAAGATAAGTGCTTGCAAGTCTCATTACTGTTCACTCCCATAAGAAGGGCAATCAGAGTGCCTCTGGCCTTGTTCACTTCACACATCACAGAGTTAATTTTGGCAACTGAGGGATGCGCGTCCTCAGAAAGCGGCAGGGAAGGCTGCTTTTTCATGCAGTCCTCGATAATCTCTTGCACTGCACAGATTTTGGTTAAAGTGTGATACCGTGCTTTCCGCAAGGAGATCTTGCCTCCAGTTTTAACGTGTGTCAGCCTCAAAATGACATCCTGGATGCCTTCTTCAAACTCATCAGTTACGCAGTTGCCTCCACTATAAAATGGCACAATCTTCTCTTTCACCAGGGACTGGGCTTCTTTAAAAATGTTCTGTATTTCGATCCGGTGTGGGTGGTTTGCATTCTGCTCCAACTCTTTGAGAAGATGCTCTGTTTCTTGTGCTGCCCTCTTCCTAGCTTGCTGAATATCTCCTTTTCCTTCAGTATCTACCGAGTCTATTTCAAAAAGTTGTTTTGTTAGAACCCTCTCCAGTTTCTTGTAATTCTTGTCGTCTGACAGACCACTGAAACCAATTACTTGCTGTTCTATGCTTTTTACCTCCTTTTGGATTTCCTGAAGCCTACTAATAGAAGGATGTTGGTTTCCCATCTCCATACTTTTGTTGTGTTCAGTTTCACAAGCACTAAAAGATGACAAACATAACTTATTACACCACAAAGCCTGCAGAATGGTAATCATATATTAATTCATTCTAAAAAGATATGCTTAAGAAATACATACGGCTTGTTATTGCGATCCCAAGGACAGTCACACTTGAGTGACTAATCAACTCCCTCTCCTGAAAATAACCTAAACATGGCAGTGATTGAGACCGGGGTTACTGCAGTGGGGAATATGAGCCGGAGCTCCGGGCCTGGGAAATTCAGAGTTTCCTCAGTCATCAAAGAAAACGGCATATGCCTTCATAAGTATGCCATGAGGTTGAACTATCAGCTTGGAGAAAGCACAAGTACCTTAGGTCTTAACACTGGAAGCTGCTTTTTGGCAAGAGTAGGGCACCTCTGTGGAATGTACAACAGCAGCTCTTCTAACCTTCCAGACGTCATGGGTACACTGAAGCACCCCGACCAGACCAAAGTGCTATGCCTAGTTTCAGAAAAAGGAACTAAACAAAAGGAGCTGAGCCACTGAAACCAACACCAGGGGTTCGCAGACACTCCCAAAAGTCCCCGCTTCTACTTCCTCTCCACCCTTTAAGCACTTGTGTAAAAATACCCTGTTTCTCGCCCCACCCTTTTCATACCTCACAAACCCTCCCTGCACAGGGATAAAATTCCACAGGGAAGGCGACTGGGTTATGTTAAAGGCACCACCTTGGGCTTCGGAGGCCTAGTACCCCCTAGGTCTTATCGTGCTCCTCTCCTCCTCCAAAACACACCCCACGAGAATGAGACAACTATGACCAATTCATTCACCAGCCTCCCGTTAAGGATCCAGAAGGGTTTAACGCATTTTTTTTTTTTTTTACGCTCTTTCACGGGAGGGGGATGGATGCTCAACCGAAACTAATCCCCTGTGGGTGGCCGAGCCCAGAACACGCCTCTGGAAGCCCAGAAGAGCAAGCTGCCTCGACTGTTTCCTCCCCTCTCGCCCAGCCCTCCCAGCACTTTACCCAGCAGCGGTCTAAGCTGGTTTGGTCTTGCCTTCCCGGGGGTGAAGTGGCCAGATAGAAGATCGGCCCTTTACGGGGTGCGGCACCGGAGCTGCGCCCCAAGCTGCATCTCTCTCCCCCTCCCGGCTAGGTCTGAACTGGGCAGCCGGTGAAGGGGCCGGCGGTGGCAGCGGCAGCTACTGGCTGCAGCGGCCGCTCCGGGCGTCTCGCCCGGGCTCCACGACGCGCCCGCCGATCTGACCTCACAATGGCCCGTGGGGGGAGGGGACGGCCGTGCTCGGCCGGGCAGAGGAGCCGGCGAGAAGGGAGGGAACTCGGGCCCGGCCGGCTGCGGGGAGCCCGGCTCCGAAACCAGGCCCGGCCGCGTCTGACCCGGAGCGGGGCGGCGCCCCGGGACAGGGGTCTTCCGCTGGCAGCCCGCGCCGAGGGGAGGCCGCGCACCCCCACCCACCCCGCGGAGGGCTCCCCCCTCGCTCACCTGCGCCGCCCGCGCCATCGCACGCTTTGCCGCCAACGCCCCGCAGTCCTGCCGTCGCCGGGCCCGGCAGCCCCGCCCCCGGGCCGAACACTCCCCGCCCTGGGAAAAAGTCCTCCGGCGTCCGCGCCGCACCTCGACCCTTGCTGAGCCCGCCGCTAGCCGCCTAGCGCAGTCCCCTGGAATGCCCGCGCCCGAGGAGCTGCCACCCGGGCGCGCTCGCGCCGTTCGGCCGCCCACGCAGCCTGTCACATGCCGGGCAAGCTCACGGTCGGCCGAGTCGTCCCCTCCCGCGGGCTTTGCGACCGTGCCGTAAGGCAGCCTCTCGCGCCGTCGCGACTCCGCTGTGCGTCGCGGGGGCCGCCGGACGGCACCCATGGCGGCCTTGCGACCCCGGAGGAGGGCTCTGCTTCGTCTCTGCCGCGCCTTCTCCAGCGGCGGCTGCCAGCTCGCCCCCGAGCGCGGCGGTGAGCGCAGGGATGCCGCGCCGAGCCGGGTGAGTGTGGTTCCCGGAGAGGTTGGGCCGGGAGTGACCGCGAGGGGCGACAGACCCGAGCCGCGCCCCTCAGGGACACACGTGGGCGCTCACCTGTGTTGCCGCACTGGCGGCCTCGGCTGAGCTACCCGGGAGCAGGGTCCCCGAGCTGGCCCGGGCCTGGCGCGGAGCAGCGTACGCGGCGTAGGGGGACGGGCGGGTGGAGAGTGGGGAGGCCCCGGAGTCGCGAAGTGTCCTGCGGCGGCGCCACCCTGGGGCTGTTGACAAAACTTCTGTTAAGTAGAGCAGAGTCAGCTAGGAAGTTTATACGTACCTTATTTCTTGTCGAGGATAATTAGCCTTTACATTTAAAGAGCTGTTGATAAGCACAGCGCGTGTGTGTGTGTGTTTTCGCGCGCGCTTGGCTTCGTTCAAATTATTAGTGCTTTTCGTCAAGTGATGACAAACTGTCGTCATATTTTGTAGGACTTCATGTTGAACGCTTTTTCTGGTTTGGAAACTGTGTGTGCATATATGCATTTTACTGACCAAAGATGCACGAAGATGAATATCTTTAGCAGCAAAGCGGCGAGCAGTTGTTATAAATTGCACTGCTTTGGGGAAGGATGTTTTGTTTGAGGGAGCCGTAGGCCTTCATTCCAACTGTCACATGAAAATATAGACTAACGGTGTGGAATAGGCTGCAAATAGAATATTTAAACGAAGCCTAAAAATACTGGACCTCCCTGGCGGTCCAGTGAGTAAGACTCCGCGCTTCCACTGCAGAGGATGCGGGTTCTATCCCTGGTCGGGGAAGTTCCGCATGCCGCGCGGTGCAGCCCGCCCCCCCCCCCGAAAAAAAAAGCATACAAAAACTAACGTTTCATTTGCCAACAGGCTAAGGAGCGAGGCTGGCAAGCATCCTTTAAACGATAATTAAAGAAGGATAAAAAGAGCCTATTAAGAATTCCAAAACGTGCCTGCCTGTAAATTTTCATTTATTTTGGTCTGTTGCTATTAGCATGCTTTTATAAATGCAGCTTTGAAGTTCTGTCTGGTTTACAGTTTAAACAGGGAGTTACCAGGGCAACTGGGCACCTAGACCCCAAGCCTCTGGCTCAGTTCCCTCATACAGTGGCCGCAGCCCTGACTTCTATTCCTAGAACATAGAAACCCACCAGCATCTCAGTGTTTGGGCAGAAAGATACTCAACAGGTATCTGAAAATGCTCTGGGAGGGCAAACAACATCAGCCAACAACTGCCCCCAGGGTGAGGACTTAGCCCGACTTCTTTTGTGAACAAGTGCTGGAAAAAAGAACAGCACCCACACAGGGCTTTCTCTGTTGACATACAGCCTTTTGTTAAAGTAAGTCTTACTGTGGGTCTGATCCTCGAGATGAGACCTCTCTGCCTTTTGCAATCCAAGTGACAAGGAAGCCGCTGCTGCGTAGCTGTTGGACTGTCTACACCTGTGAAGGCGATGACCCTGATGAGGCTGAAAGTGGAGCAGCTGACCCATGAGTCAGACCTTCCCCGTTCTAGCCTTGCGACTTGTGCTGCTGCTGTTGTTTTTTAGAATGTGTTCCCCATTACGCTAGGTTTTGGATGGGACGTGAAAGAACAGTTCTTTCCTCAGGGCAATTTGTGTTTCCTATGTGTTTGGCCCCATCTTTGTGTGCTTCCTGAGCACACAGCCGGTTCTCCATGTAATTAAATTCCTGCAGCAGAGAGAGATTGTTGTCTTTCAGGCTGTGATTTTAAATATTCTTTAAGGTCTTCTTAAAAGTCACAGGTCCTAAACCTTTTGTTTTATTTAAAGAGATATATTTTAATCCTGTATTTCTAGTTCACCCTATGTATTTTCTCATTCTTTGTTCTTCGCTTGCGTTAAGGAGACCTGCTTTTAGGACCTACACAATTTATTTCCCTCTCTAATCTCTGGCTACCAGTTTATTATTATTATTATTATTATTTTTTTTTTTTTTGGCCGTGCTGTACAGCTTGCAGGATGTTAGTTTCTTTTTTTTTTTTTTTTTTTTTAAATATCTGTTTCTTTTTTTTTTTTTTTAATGATTATTCTGTGTTTATTTTATTTATTTTATTAATGGCTGTGTTGGGTCTTCGTTTCTGTGCGAGGGCTTTCTCTAGTTGTGGCAAGCGGGGGCCACTCTTCATCACGGTGCGCGGGCCTCTCACTATCGCGGCCTCTCTTGTTGCGGAGCACAGGCTCCAGACGCGCAGGCTCAGTAATTGTGGCTCATGGGCCCAGCCGCTCCGCGGCATGTGGGATCTTCCCAGACCAGGGCTCGAACCCGTGTCCCCTGCATTGGCAGGCAGATTCTCAACCACTGCGCCACCAGGGAAGCCCAGGATGTTAGTTTCTTGACCAGGGATTAAACCTGGGCCCTCAGCAGTGAAAGCGCAGAGTCCTAACCACTGGACGGCCAGGGAATTCCCTGGCTACTGTTTTGTTTTTGTTTTTGTTTTTAAATTATTTATTTATTTCTGGCTGTGTTGGGTCTTTGTTGCTGCGCGTGGGCTTTCTCTAGTTGCAGCGAGCGGGGGCTACTCTTTGTTGCGGTGCGCGGGCTTCTCATTGTGGTGGCTTCTCTTGTTGTGGAGCACGGGCTCTAGGACTGCGGGCTTCAGTAATTGTGGCACATGGGCTCAGTAGTTGTGGCACACAGACTTAGTTGTTCCGCAGCATGTGGGATCATCCCAGACCAGGGCTCGAACCCGTGACCCCTGCATTGGCAGGCGGATTCTTAACCACTGTGCCACCAGGGAAGTCCAAACATCGGGATTCTTTTTTTTTTTTTTAATTTATTTATTTTTGGCTTCATTGGGTCTTCATTGCTGCGCGCGGGCTTTCTCTAGTTGCGGCGAGCGGGGGCTACTCTTGGTTGCAGTGCGTGGGCTTCTCATTGCGGTGGCTTCTCTTGTTGCAGAGCACAGGCTGTAGGCGCGCGGGCTTCAGTAGCTGGGGCTTGCGGGCTCTGGAGCTCAGGCTCAGTAGTTGTGGCTTAGTTGCTCCGTGGCATGTGAGATCTTCCCGGACCAGGGCTCCAACCTGTGTCCCCTGCGTTGGCAGGCAGGTTCTGAACCGCTGTGCCACCAGGGAATCCCCAAACATCAGGATTCTTAAGGGCAAGTCCAATAAGTTCACGAGTTAGGGAACCACGGTTATATTATATGCATTAATATTTGCTTATAGTCCTGAATTCCATTCACGTTTATACTGATAGTAAACATTTATGAAGCACTTGCATGCACTGTTCTGAAAACTTTACATATTTTAACTTATTTAAGCCTAAAATTCTGTCCAGAAGGTGCTTTTATCATCCCCATTTTACAGATGAGATTGAATAATTACTTTTCAATAATTACTTACTTTTACAGTAAGATTAAACAATTTCAAGATCATAATGCTTGCACGTAAGGAATATACGTGTTATAGTTCCTTTATCCAAAGGATAATGAATTAAAAATTTTCTTCTAGTAATTTCTAGATGAACAAAACAGAGAAACAGGCCCTCAGCATAGAGAGGTAGTATTCGCAGATAACAGATAATGGAACTACTGGTGTCACGTTTTGCTTACATTTTCATTAAGGAGAATGATCTCCAAAATCCCCAAGTTTAGATTTGGACTAAACCTCGTAGGAAGAAATTGAAACTCAGGATAAATGAGAAACTGGTGAGAGAGCTAGTCATTAAATTTTAAGGTTAACATGGATATTTCTAGTATTTAAAAGGCTTTCAGGGCTTCCCTGGTGGCGCAGTGGTTGAGAATCTGCCTGCCAATGCAGGGGACACGGGTTCGAGCCCTGGTCTGGGAAGATCCCACATGCCTCGGAGCAACTAGGCCCGTGAGCCACAATTACTGAGCCTACGTGTCTGGAGCCTGTGCTCCGCAACAAGAGAGGCCGCGATAATGAGAGGCCCGTGCACCGCGATGAAGAGTGGCCCCCACTTGCTGCAACTAGAGAAAGCCCTCGCACAGACACGAAGACCCAACACAGCCATAAATAATAAATAAATAAATAAAAATTTAAAAAAAAAAGGCTTTCAATAAATAGTTGGAAAACAAAGCTGGGGTGGGAGGACTTTAAAAACGATGCAATTTAACTCTATTTTCATAAAGGTGAGGAAATTGGGACCCAGAGATGTAAAGTGACTTGCCTGCTATCACACAGCAGAGTCAGGATTGAAATCAATGTTTTCCCACTCTCAGTCCAGTGTTCTAACGCTACCAAATGCTTTTTCTTCACCTATTGAAACAATTACATGATTTCCCCTTGTTCTGTTAATGTGGAGAATTACTTTGATATATTGATTTTCTTTTTTTGTTACTTATGGGAAATTTAAAACATGTACAAGGATAGAAGAATATAAAGAATTGCTGTGTATCCAGTACTCTGCTTCTACAGTTATCCACTCATGGCTGTTTATTTCATCCTTACCCCAATCCAGTCCCCCTTCCCAGATAATTTTATGCCAAATAGCAGACATCATATTTCATTTGTAAGTATTTCAGTATGTATCTTTAAAAGATACAGACTTAAATATATATACATATATGTGTGTGTGTATATATATATATAAAACAATACCATCGTCACACCTAAAAATATTAAAATTCCTTAATCCCAGCAAATTTCCAATGTTCAAATTTCTTCAGTTGTCTTAGAAATGTCATAAATGTTTTCTTTTACAATTTGCTTGTATCAGCATCCAAATAAGGTCTACACATTGCAACTGATTAATATTCTTTTAGTTTTCTTTCAATCTATAGGGTTTGCCTGTATCCCCTTCCTTTTTTTTTTTGAATTTTTGAATTTTTGTATTTTATTTATTTTTTATACAGCAGGTTCTTATTAGTTATCTGTTTTATACATATTAGTGTATATATGTCAATCCCAATCTCCCAATTCATCCCACCACCACCCCCCCACTTCCCCCCCTTGGTGTCCATACGTTTGTTCTCTACATCTGTGTATCTATTTCTGCCCTGCAAACCGGTTAATCTGTACCATTTTTCTAGGTTCCACATATATGCGTTAATATATGATATTTGTTTTTCTCTTTCTGACTTACTTTGTATGACAGTCTCTAGATCCAACCACGTCTCTACAAATGACCCAGTTTTGTTCCTTTTTATGGCTGAGTAATATTCCATTGAATATATGTACCACATCTTCTTTATCCATTCGTCTGTTGATGGGCATTTAGGTTGCTTCCATGTCCTGGCTATTGTAAATAGTGCTGCAATGAACATTGGGGTGCATGTGTCTTTTTGAATTATGGTTTTCTCTGGGTATATGCCCAGTAGTCGGATTGCTGGGTCATATGGTAATTCTATTTTTAGTTTTTTAAGGACCCTCCATACTGTTCTCCATAGTGGCTGTATCAATTTACATTCCTACCAACAGGGCAAGAGGGTTCCCTTTTCTCCACACCCTCTCCAGCATTTGTTGTTTTTAGATTTTCTGATGATGCCCATTCTAACTGGTGTGAGGTGATACCTCATTGTAGTTTTGATTTGCATTTCTCTAATAATTAGTGATGTTGAGCAGCTTTTCATGTGCTTCTTGGCCATCTGTATTGTCTTCTTTGGAGAAATGTCTGTTTAGGTCTTCTGCCCATTTTTGGTTTGGCTTGTTTGTTTTTTTAATATTGAGCTGCATGAGCTGTTTATATATTTTGGAGATTAATCCTTTGTCCATTGATTCGTTTGCAAATATTTTCTCCCATTCTGAGGGTTGACTTTTCGTCTTGTTTGTAGTTTCCTTTGCTTTGCAAAAGCTTTTAAGTTTCATTAGGTCCCATTTGTTTATTTTTGTTTTTATTTCCATTACTCTAGGAGGTGGATCAAAAAAGATCTTGCTGTGGTTTATGTCAAAGAGTATCCTTCCTATGTTTTCCTCTAAGAGTTTTATAGTGTCTGGTCTTACATTTAGGTCTGTAATCCATTTTGAGTTTATTTTTGTGTATGGTGTTAGGGAGTGTTCTAATTTCATTCTTCTACATGTAGCTGTGCAGTTTTCCCAGCACCACTTATTGAAGAGACTGTCTTTTCCCCATTGTATATCCTTGCCTCCTTTGTCATAGATTAGTTGACTATAGGTGCGTGGGTTTATCTCTGGGCTTTCTATCCTGTTCCATTTATCTATATTTCTGTTTTTGTGCCAGGACCATATTGTCTTCATTCCTGTAGCTTTGTAGTATAGTCTGAAGTCAGGGAGTCTGATTCCTCCAGCTCCTTTTTTTTCCCTCAAGACTGCTTTGACTATTCAGGGTCTTTTGTGTCTCCACACAAATTTTAAGACTTTTTTGTTCTAGTTCTGTAAAAAATGCCATTGGTAATTTGATAGGGATTGCATTGAATCTGTAGATTGCTTTGGGTAGTATAGTCATTTTCACAATATTGATTCTTCCAATCCAAGAACATGGTATATCTCTCCATCTCTTTGTGTCATCTTTGATTTCTTTCATCAGTGTCTTACAGTTTTCTGAGTACAGGTCTTTTACCTCCTTAGGTAGGTTTATTCCTAGGTATTTTATTCTTTTTATTGCAATGGTGAATGGGATTATTTCCTTAATTTCTCTTTCTGATCTTTTATTGTTAGTGTATAGGAATGCAAGAGATTTCTGTGCATTAATTTTGTATCCTGCAACTTTACCACATTCATTGATTAGCTCTAGTAGTTTTCTGGTGACACCTTTAGGATTCTCTATGTATAGTATCATGTCATCTGCAAACAGTGACAGTTGTACTTCTTCTTTTCCAATTTGTATTCCTTTTATTTCTTTTTCTTCTCTGATTGCCGTGGCTAGGACTTCCAAAACTATGTTGAATAAGAGTGGCGAGAGTGGACATCCTTGTCTTGTTCCTGATCTTAGAGGAAATGCTTTCAGTTTTTCACCATTGAGAATGATGTTTGCTGTGGGTTTGTCATATATGGCCTTTATTATGTTGAGGTAGGTTCCCTCTATGCCCACTTTCTGGAGAGTTTTTATCATAAATGGGTGTTGAATTTTGTCAAAAGTTTTTTTGCATCTATTGAGATGATCATATGTTTTTTTTTCTTTGTTAATATGGTGTACCACATTGATTGATTTGTGTATATTGAAGAATCCTTGCACCCCTGGGATAAATCCCACTTGATCATGGTGTATGATCTTTTTAATGTGTTGTTGGATTCTGTTTGCTAGTATTTTGTTGAGGATTTTTGCATCTATATTCATCAGTGATATTGGTCTGTAATTTTCTTTTTTTGTAGTATCTTTGTCTGGTTTTGGTATCAGGGTGATGGTGGCCTCACAGAATGAGTTTGGGAGTGTTCCTTCCTCTGCAATTTTTTGGAAGAGTTTGAGAAGGATGGGTGTTAGCTCTTCTCTAAATGTTTGATAGACTTCACCTGTGAAGCCATCTGGTCCTGGATTTTTGTTTGTTGGAAGATTTTTAATCACAGTTCAATTTCATTACTTGTGATTGGTCTGTTTATATTTTCTATTTCTTCCTGGTTTAGTCTTGGAAGATTATACCTTTCTAAGAATTTGTCCATTTCTTCCAGGTTGTCCATTTTATTGGCATAGAGTTGCTTGTAGTAGTCTCTTATGATGCTTTGTATTTCTGCGGTGTCCGTTGTAACTTCTCCTTTTTTTTTTTTTTTTTTTTTTGGCTATGTTGGGTCTTTGTTACTGCGTGCGGACTTTCTCTAGTTGTGGTGAACGGGGGCTACTCTTTGTTGCGGTGTGCAGGCTTCTCATTGTGGTGGCTGCTCTTGCTGCGGAGCACAGGCTCTAGGCGTGCAGGCTTCAGTAGTTGTGGCTCACGGGCTCAGTAGTTGTGGCTCGCAGGCTCAGTAGTTGTGGCTCATGGGCTCTAGAGCACAGGCTCAGTAGCTGTGGCTCACGGGCCTAGTTGCTCCGCGGCATGTGGTATCTTCCCGGACCAGGGCTCAAACCCGTGTCCCCTGCATTGGCAGGCAGATTCTGAACCACTGTGTCACCAGAGAAGCCCTAACTTCTTTTTCATTCCTAATTTTATTGATTTGAGTCCTCTCCCTCTTTTTCTTGATGAGTCTGGCTAAAGATTTATCAATTTTGTTTATCTTCGCAAAGAACCATCTTTTAGTTTTATTGATCTTTGCTACTGTTTTGTTTCTATTTCATATATTTTTGCTCTGATCTCTATGATTTCTTTCCTTCTACTAACTTTGGGTTTGGTTTGTTCTTCTTTCTCTAGTTCCGTTAGGTGTAAGGTTAGATTGTTTATTTGAGATTTTTCTTGTTTTTTGAGGTAGGGTTATATTGCTATTAACTTCCCTCTTAGAAGTGCTTTTGCTGCATCCCATAGGTTTTGGATCGTCGTGTTTTCCTTGTAATTTGTCTCTAGGTATTTTTTTATTTTCTCTTTGATTTCTTCAGCGATCTCTTGGTTATTTAGTAACGTATTGTTTAGCCTCCGTGTGTTTGTGTTTTTTACGTTTTTTCCCCTGTAATTGATTTCTAATCTCATAGCATTGTGGTCGGAAAAGATGCTTGGTATGATTTCAATTTTCTTAAATTTACCGAGGCTTGATTTGTGACCCCAAATGTGATCTATCCTGGAGAATGTTCCATGTGCACTTGAGAAGAAAGTGTAATCTGTTTTTGGATGGAATGTCCTATAAATATAAATTAAATCTCTCTGGTCTGTTGTGTCATTTAAAGCTTGGTTTCCTTATTAATTTTCTGTGTGGGTGATCTCTCCATTGGTGTAAGTGAGGTGTTAAAGTCCCCCACTATTATTGTGTTACTGTCGATTTCCTCTTTTATAGCTGTTAGCAGTTACCTTATGTATTGAGGTGCTCCTATGTTGGGTGCATATATATTTATAATTCTTATATCTTCTTCTTGGATTGATCCCTTGATCATTATGTAGTGTCCTTCCTTGTCTCTTGTAACATTCTTTATTTTAAAGTCTATTTTATCTGATATGAGTATAGCTACTCCAGTTTTCTTTTGATTTCCATTTGCATGGAATATCTTTTCCCATCCCCTCACTTTCAGTCTGTATGTGTCCCTAGGTCTGAAGTGTGTCTCTTGTAGACAGCATATATATGGGTCTTGTTTTTGTATCCATTCAGTAAGCCTGTGTCTTTTGGTTGGAGCATTTAATACATTCACGTTTAAGGTAATTATCCATATGTATGTTCCTATTATCATTTTCTTAATTGTTATGGGTTTGTTTTTGTAGGTCCTTTTCTTCTCTTGTGTTTCCCACTTAGAGAAGTTCCTTTAGCATTTGTTGTAGAGCTGGATTGGTGGTGCTGAATTCTCTTAGCTTTTGCTTGTCTGTAAAGCTTCTGATTTCTCTGTCAAATCTGAATAAAATCCTTGCCAGGTAGAGTAATCTTGGTTGTAGGTTCTTCCCTTTCATCACTTTAAATATATCATGCCACTCCCTTCTGGCTTGTGGAGTTTCTGCTGAGAAATCAGCTGTTAACCTTATGGGAGTTCCCTTGTATGTTATTTGTCATTTTTCCTTCGTTGCTTTCAGTGATTTTTCTTTGTCTTTAATTTTTGTCAATTTGATTATTCTGTGTGTCGGCGTGTTTCTCCTTGGGCTTATCCTGCCTGGGACTCTCTGCACTTCCTGGACTTGGCTGGCTATTTCCTTTCCCATGTTAGGGAAGTTTTCAACTATAATCTCTTCAAATATTTTCTCAGGTCCTTTCTCTGTCTCTTCTCCTTCTGGGACCCCTGTAATACAAATGTTGTTGTGTTTAATGTTGTCCCAAAGGTCTCTTAGGCTGTCTTCATTTCTTTTCATTCTTTTTTCTTTATTCTGTTCCGCAGCAGTGAATTCCACCATTCTGTCTTCCAGGTCACTTATCCGTTCTTCTGCCTCAGTTATTCTGCTATTGATTCTTTCTAGTGTATTTTTCATTTCAGTTATTGTATTGTTTATCTCTGTTTGTTAATTCTTCTAGCTGTTTGTTCTTTAATTCTTCTAGGTCTTTGTTAAACGCTTCTTGCATCTTCTCAATCTTTGCCTCCATTCATTTTCTGAGGTCCTGGATCATCTTCATGATCATTATTCTGAATTCTTTTTGGAAGGTTGCCTATCTCCACTTTGTTTAGTTGTTTTTTCTGGGGTTTTATCTTGTTCCTTCATTTGGTACAAAGTCCACTGCCTTTTCATTTTGTCTGTCTTTCTGTGAATGTGGTTTTCCTTCCACAGGCTGCAGAATTGTAGTTTTTCTTGCTTCTGCTGTCTGCCCTCTGGTGGATGAGGCTATCTAAGAGGCTTGTGCAAGCTTCCTGATGGGAGGGACTGGTGGTGGGTAGAGCTGGCTGTTGCTCTGGTGGGCAGAGCTCAGTAAAACTTTAATCCGCTTGTTTGCTGATGGGTAGGTCTGGGTTCCCTCCCTGTTGGTTGTTTGGCCTGAGGCGACCCAGCACTGGAGGCTACAGGCTCTTTGGTGAGGCTAATGGCAGACTCTGGGAGGGCTCACACCAGGGAGTACTTCCCAGAACTTCTGCTGCCAGTGTCCTTGTCCCACGGTGAGCCACAGCCACCCACCCCCGACTCCGCAGGTGACCCCACCAACACCAGCAAGTAGGTCTGGTTCAGTCTCCCCTGGGGTCACTGCTCCTTCCCCTGGGTCCTGATGCGCACACTACTTTGTGTGTGTCCTCCAAGAGTGGAGTCTCTCTTTCCCCTAGTCCTGTTGAAGTCCTGCAGTCAAATCCCGCTAGCCTTCAAAGTCTGATTCCCTAGGAATTCCTCCTCCCGTTGCCGGACCCCCAGGTTGGGAATCCTGACGTGGGGCTCAGAACCTTCACTCCAGTGGGTGGACTTCTGTGGTATAAGTGTTCTGCAGTTTGTGAGTCACCCACCCAGCACTTACAGGATTTGATTTTACTGTGATTGCGCCCCTCCTAGCATCTCATTGTGGCTTCTCCTTTGTCTTTGGATGTGGGGTATCTTTTTTGGTGAATTCCAGTGTCTCCCTGTCGATGATTGTTCAGCAGTTAGTTGTGATTCTGGTCCCCTTCCTTTTTTTAAAGCAATTTATCTGGGGCTGCTGAGGGGAGTGTATCCTTTGGAGTCTCACACAGTCTGGATTTTGCTGATTGCATTCCCATGGTGTAATTTAACATGTTCCTCTGACCTGTGTGTTTCCTGTAAACAGACAGCTGCGCTCTAGAGCCTTGACTTCATGTGGATTTGACTTTTTTATTTTTGAGAAGGCTACTTCACTGGTTATTGATTTTCTGATGTTAAACCAACCTTGCACTCCCAGTATAAACCCAGCTTGGTCCTGATGCAATGGCCCTTTTGTGTACTGCTGAATTTGGTGTGCTGATTTGTCTAGCATCCGTCTAGAATGAGAGGCTGGGGGCTCCAACCCTCCAGAAGGGAAAGGCTTTCAGTTCCCATCCCAGGAGGGTTAGGACTCTAGACCAGGAAACACGCCGAGAACACTGAATCTGGCCAACGTTTGTTCCTTTCATTGTTGCCCGTTGGTTTCCCCAGTGGCTGGCAGTGAAACTTTAACTCAGAGAGGAGCTTTGTGTTGTGTACGGGCACTTCTGGGAAGGAAGGCGCTGGAGAAAAAGGTCTCCCACTCCAAATCCTGGCTTCTAGAAGGACAGGCCCCAGGGTGGGAGTGTGCTGGCAAAGCTCTGGAGCCTGCTGAAAGGCAGAAGGGATGGAGCGCCAGGCTGGGCCTGCAGAGCTGAACAAGGAGAGGCCTGGTGTGGGGCTGCCCAGCCTGGCAGTTTACAGTTAAAGAGAAAAAACTGGAAGGTTCATCACCACCCCACCCCCCAGTAATGAAAACTCAGTGTGACCAGTAAGAACATGTGTGGTCCTCCGCGGAACTGTTAGGTCTAGCACGCCTTTCCACGCACACCCCTGCCACTCCAGGCCTCAGAAGCTGTGCACTGTATGCTTTTGCTGTAAGAACCATAAATTATGGTAATTACTCAAACCTCAAAGGGATTCTTTCTTTTCCTCCCCCAAGCCCCTTCTTCTCCCTTTTAAATAGCAGTTCTTGGGTGAACAAAGACAGAATATATGTTTATAGGGGAGAGTAGAAGGACCACTTCTGCCATAATTGAAGATACAGTCTCTCAAATTATAGTGGAAAACTGAGGATGATTGAAGGAGTTGGTTCACAGAGTTCACATATAAACTGTAAAGTAGTTTATAAGCAACAACTAAGAGATGCGTATGGGAAAGTAACTGAATACCCCAGCTCCTTGTTGAGCTTGCTTTGTTACGTGTGGGCAGCTGGGGTGGCTTCTTTAACATTTCCTGATAGGGAACCTGTAAGAATAGATGGGGTACAGTTCTGGAAGATAGTAAAGCAGGTAAACAGGTGCAGTTAGGGTGGAACCTGCCCCTTTGTCTCCTTGCTGCTGGCAGAGCTGACGTCTCCAAGGGGTGTTGCGCAGCCTCCCCAGCTTGGAGGAGGGGAAGGAACCCCATCGAGCAGCGGAAGTTCACAACAGGGGACCCAGGCTGGCTCCCTTTCTGTCTCCACTCGCTGCGTCCCTTTGTGTGAACCACCGTCCGTTTCTAAGACTATCCGGATATCACAGAGGCAAAGGCTGTGTGGGAAAAGTCCAGAAATATTTGCAGAAAAGTAGGGTTTTTTTCTTAAAAGCTTTTTTAAAAGAAAAGGAAAATGTGGTAACCATATATTATTCTTAGAATGATGGATAAAACATTAAAGATCTATGCATTACGGTCCTGCCTGTACTTTCTAAAAAGGATTTTTAAGTCAGTCTAGTATCAAGTCTGTATTTCAACCCTGATGGTGAGGAGCACAGTTTCAGGTCTTAGGTAGCAGATCAGGATGCCTTTCTGCTAGTGGGGCCCTATCACTTTCACACACGAAGGATGAGTTCAGTCCCTTCTTGGGGACTTGCTGGCCCTTCATTTAGAACTTTCCACTCTGGCTGTGCCTCTTACGGCTCAACTTTGCTTCCCAGTGACACCAAGAGAGACACTCTTTAGAAGAACCAGACAAAAGTAAAAATGGTCAGAGATAAAGATGTTTGAATCTGCGAGAAGAAACGAAATAGCCATGCTGAACTAGTCAGTAGGGTGTAGTAGTCCGGTGTGGAGTGTGAACTGGCCACACAGAGGTGACAGCTACGCCTAGGCTTCTCCCCACCTCCCCCTGTCCCTCTCCAGCAGCCGGTCAGCCTGGCTTTCCACTTGCCCTGCAGCTCTGACGTGTCCACCTGCGACAGTGCCTCCCCGTTCTTCCACCACGTGTGAGTCGTACTCCGGAACACTCAGCCACTCAACGTGCTCTGCTTCTCTGACTCTACAGCCTTTGAGAGTTTCCTGGAAAACCTAGGAACTCATCAAGAATTAGCAGTTACGTAAGGAACACTCTTGGCGGTGGTGGCGTCCGGCTCCCTCAGAACTTCTCAACATGCTGCTGCGAGTTATCGGTGATTGCCATATCTAGTTAAACTGTGCTGGGGACTTCCCTGGTGGTCCAGTGGCTAAGGCAACGCGCTCCCCGTGCAGGGGGCCCGGCTTCGATCCCTGGTCAGGGAACCAGATCTCTCACGCTGCAACTAAGAGCCAGCACAACCAAATAAATATTTTTAAAAATAATAAAAATAAATAAATAAATAGTACTAAAGGGTAACAAAATAAGCCACCCCGAAATAGGCCACTTTGGCATAAAGATTATTTTGAGCTAAAAGCACTTGAAAGACAGCAGGTGCAAGAAGGGCACTGTGACCTCCCCCTTGTCTTCCTTTAGGCAGGAGATAAACCTCTCACGTGAAAGCTGCCCTTCCTAAATCAGGAGCAAAACTGTGTTCTTATCACCAGAGAGTGAAAGAGATCTGTGCAAACGGACCTTGGTAAAGTAGCTCTCACCTTCCTTTAGTCTCCCCATAGATTTTAGTCCCTCTTCCACAGTGGCTGCTTTTTGTTCAGCCTGGTATATAGGCAGTTGGGCCTATCTGCTTCTTGGGGTCTTCATTTTCCTATGGGTGCTCCCATGTGTACATAAAAAAATCTATATGGTTTTCTTTTGTTAAAATGTTTTATGTTAGTTTGACTCTCAGGCTCGTTTAGAGACTCTCAGAGAGGAGAGGGAGAGTTTGCCTCCCTTACTAAAAGTTGGATTATAATTATCTCTGCTTCTGAGGTTATTTGCATCTATTTCTACTATACCTATGTGGCAGAAGTAACCTATAATGGCATTTCTGCACATCTCTTCCCAGTTCCTCGTTCAGTAACATCACATTGCTAGCTTGAAGTTGTCCGTGGTGGAAGTCATTGCACTATGGAAACTGGCAAATTCTCCAGATCAGGGCTTGACTTACTGTTTTGTTGATTGTCCAGACTTAGGAAAGTGAAGGATAAAATGTTAGTTAGTACACTTGACCCTTGAACAATGCGTATTTGAACTTCGCGGATCCACTTACGCTCAGATTTTTTTCTGTAGTACTGTACGCGCTCAGGTTGGTTCCGTCTGCAGATGTGGCACCTCTGATGCGGAGGGCCGACTGTAAAGTTGTACGCAGAGTTTTGACTGTATGGAGGGTCGGCACCCCTGACCCCTGCATTGTTTGAGGGTCAACTGTAATGTGGATTAAATTAAGAAGTATATCTTGGGACTTCCCTGATGGTCAAGTGGTTAAGACTCCACGCTCCCAATGCAGGGGCCTGGGTTCGATCCCTGGTCAGGGAACTAGATCCCGTGTGCCGCAACTAAGACCTGGCACAGCCAAATAAATAAATAAATACTAAAAAAAAAAAAAAAAGAAGTACTGTATCTTGTTGGTTGACATCATATTGTGAATAAACCAAATTGAGAAAATGTTCTTCCAGTATTTGAAAGCCGTTATCCATTTCACCAAAGAAATCATTTGTGGACTTCCCTGGTGGCGCAGTAGCCCCCACTCGCCACAACTAGAGAAAGCCCGCGTGCAGCAACGGAGACCCAACGCAGCCAAAAATAAATAAATTAATTAATTAATTAATTACAAAAACAATAATTTGTGTCCTTGACAAACAGGTGAGGTCAGTAGGTCTTGTTCACCCTACTTCTTCTTTTTTTTTTTTTTTTTGATTTTTGGCTGCGTTGGGTCTTCGTTGCTGTGCGCGGGCTTTCTGAGCGGGGGCTACTCTTTGTTGTGGTGTGTGGGCTTCTCATTTCGGTGACTTCTCTTGTTGCGGAGCACGGGCTCTAGGCGTGCGGGCTTCAGTAGTTGTGGCTCGCGGGCTCAGTAGTTGTGGCTCACAGGCTCTAGAGCACAGGCTCAGTAGTTGTGGCACGTGGGCTCTAGAGCCCAGGCTCAGTAGTTGTGGCTCACGGGCTTAGTTGCTCTGTGGCATGTGGGATCTTCCCGGAACAGGGTCGAACCCGTGTCCCCTGCTTTGGCAGGCCGATTCTTAACCACTGCGCCACCAGGGAAGTCCTCTATCAATCTTTTTTTTCCCCACTCAAATGCTGTATTCTTTTACCTAATCTGTCAAGGGTCCTTAAAATTTTGAAATTTTTTTTAAAAGATACTTTTCTAGAAATGTTTTGAGAGTCTGAGGGAATCATATGTACTTTTCAGCATTTCCTGCTCATTCACTTATTCTAGACTCAAAATAATTTTCTAAATAGTAAGCATTCTTTTTTAAAAATTTTTATTTATTTATTTATTTATTTTGGCTGCGCTGGGTCTTTGTTGCGGCTCTCGGGCTCCTCTGGTTGTGGCACTTAGTTGGGGTGTGTGGAATCTTAGTTCCAGGGATTGAACCTGGGATCGAACCCAGGCCCCCTGCATTGGGAGCGTGGAGTCTTAACCACTGGACCACCAGGGAAGTCCCAAAATAGTAAGCATTCTAATGCTGAGCTGAACATGCCACAGATTTTTTTTTTTTTTTTTTAATAATTTTTATTTTTATTTATTTATGGCTGTGTTGGGTCTTCGTTTCTGTGCGAGGGCTTTCTCTAGTTGTGGCAAGCGGGGGCCAGTCTTCATCGCGGTGCGCGGGCCTCTCACTATCGCGGCCTCTCTTGTTGCGGAGCACAGGCTCCAGGCGCGCAGGCTCAGTAATTGCGGCTCACGGGCCCAGTTGCTCTGCGGTATGTGGGATCTTCCCAGACCAGGGCACGAACCCGTGTCTCCTGCATTGGCAGGCAGATTCTCAACCACTGCGCCACCAGGGAAGCCCATGCCACAGATTTTTAATAGAATATTATAAATGCCAGTGTTGTCCTAAAGGCAGAGCTATAATGTGTTGTAACTCAGTAACTCTGTGTTCTCAGATGTAAGGAAAAGCTCTTTGCATGAGTGGATGTCCCTGCGTATTTTGTAATATAACTTGACCTGCTGAACTCTGAGCGGTGATGGCAGAGCTGATGTAACCTCCTCAGGTGTTCTCTGTGGTCTGAACAATCCACGCTAGGTGGCCACATCAAGCTTTGTAACCCACTTCCCGACCAAACCCACTGCTATCCTTGTCATGTTTTAAATTCTTCCTAGTTTTAGATTGCCTGGGAACTTAGAAGATTTAGGAAGGTCGTAGCATCCAAGACAAGGAGAGGGCCGACGGGTAGTGCTGCATTTAGCAGTCTCCTTCGGTTAATGCCAAGTTCTTGGGATGCTTGGTGTAGGTTGGTGGTGCTTAGTGGCAGCCGTCAAAGCGAAAGCTAACTGACTGTGTTTCCTAAAGAGTGACTTGGTTTCCTTTCTCAGTCTACGCTTGGTTCTTTACTCTAATTGTCCAGGGTTGAGTCCAGGGACCAGAAGATGGTCAGACCCCCACTAGGGAGAGGAATGCTGAGGATTGTGCACCAAGCTGAGCTTCTGCCTGGCCTCTCCTTTCCTCCCATGGTGCTCCTGCCAGGTGAGCCATCGCAAAACACACAGCTGCACCTGGTTATCTGCATTAATCTGTGAAATTATTAGCTATTAAAGCTACGTTTTTCAAATGAAATTATCAGTAAGCTGCTTATTGATAGAAAAAGAGCTACTTTATCTTAAATTTTGCAAACCCTGCATCTCTATTTTTAGTTCCTTGGAAGTTGCAGCTTATAATGGTGATAGTGAAGTAGTGAAATATCCTAAACGAAGGGCCTTCTAAATGCAAAAGAACTGTTAATTATGTTCAATATAGTAATTTTTTATCTTTGTAAGTTTTACCACTCTTAATTTTTATTGAGGTGTAATTTATATATAGTAAAATGAGTGCACCCATTTCGAGTTTGATGAGTTGTGACAAATGTGTAAATCTGTGCAATCACCACCCCAGTAAGATCAGAACATCACTCCAATCCCCCCCACCCCTCACTCTGGGCTACCACTGATCTGATTACTTTTTCTAGAATGTCACATAAGTGGAATCACATAGAACGTCCTCTTTTGTGCCTGGCTCTTTCGCTCTGTATGTTGTTTTGAGATCTGTCCATGTTCCACCTGTCAGTAGCTCACTCCTCTCCGCTGCTGAGTAGTTTTCTAGTTGTTTCTGGAGGGAGGTCTGGCAGGAGGCACTCCGATGTTCCGGAGGTAGAAGTCGTGCTCAGTAGAGCTTTTGCTTTTTTAAAATTGGAGGACAGTTAATTTACAGTGTTGTGTTAGCTTTGGGTGTACAGCAAAGTGATTTAGTTATACATTTTCCATTATAGGTAGAGCTTGCTTTTTTAAAAATAGGGTATAAGAGATTTCCAAACTGAATATTATTTCCCCCCATGGATTATGGTTACACTGATCTTTTAACAGACAAATGAACAGTTAGTCTTTTGATTACTCAGCTGATCTCTTTATTTTAATACCAGGTTTATTGAAGTCCAGTTCACATACAGTAAAATTCACTCCTGGCAGACATGTACACCACAATTCAAGATATCGATCACTTTCACCACCCCAGAAAATTCCTTTGTAGTCACCCCCTTCCTCCACCCCAGCACCTGTCTTTTCCAGGATGTCTTGGGAACAGAATCATCCAGTGTGCAGCCTCTTTGGTGTGGCCTCTTCAGCCTCGTGCCTTTGAGATTCATCTGTGTTACCTGTAGGCTCCTCTGTTGTCGAGTAGTGTCCGTCACGTGTATGTGCCATGCTGTGTCTTTCTGTTCATCAGTGGAAGGGTATTTCGGCTAATTCCAGATTTTTTTAAAAAATTAATTAATTTATTTATTTATGGCTGTGTTGGGTCTTCGTTTCTGTGCGAGGGCTTTCTCTAGTTGCGGCGAGCGGGGGCCACTCTTCATCGCGGTGCGCGGGCCTCTCACTATCGCGGCCTCTCTTGTTGCAGAGCACAGGCTCCAGACGCGCAGGCTCAGTAGTTGTGGCTCACAGGCCTAGTTGCTCCGCGGCATGTGGGATCTTCCCAGACCAGGGCTCGAACCCGTGTCCCCTGCATTGGCAGGCAGATTCTCAACCACTGCGCCACCAGGGAAGCCCTAATTCCAGATTTTGGCAGTTAATACATAAAGCCACTTTAAACAGTCATATCCAGGTTTTTGTGCAAACATGTGTACTCATGCATCTTGGATAAATAACCTGGGAAGGGGTTGCTGGGTTGCTGGGTGTGTTTAATTTTATAATGGACTGCTGACTTTTTTCCCAAGTGATTGTACCATTTTGCATTGCCATGAGCAATATTTAAGAACTTGATTGTTTTACGTCCTTGACAGCACTTGTTTTGGCAGATTTTTTTTTTTAGCCATATTAATAGTTGTATAGTGATATCTCATTGTGGTTTTGATTTGCGTTTCCCTAATGACTAATGATGTTGAGCATTTTTTATGTGCTTTTATTTGTCATCTATATATCTTCTTCGGAAACTTTTATTTAAATATTTTGCCCATTTTTAAATTGGGTTGTCTGTTTTCTCTTTTTCTTTTAAAATTTATTTATTTTTATTTATTTATTTTTGGCTGTGCTGGGTCTTCGTTTCTGTGCGAGGGCTTTCTCTAGTTGACGCGAGTGGGGGCCACTCTTCATCGCGGTGCGCGGGCCTCTCACTATCGCGGCCTCTCTTGTTGCGGAGCACAGGCTCCAGACGCGCAGGCTCAGTAGTTGTGGCTCACGGGCCCAGTCGCCCTGCGGCATGTGGGATCTTCCCAGACCAGGGCTCGAACCCGTGTCCCCTGCATTGGCAGGCGGATTCCTAACCACTGCGCTACCAGGGAAGCCCTGTTTTCTTATTATGGAGTTTTGAGAAGTCTTTATATATTCTAGAAACAAGTCTTTTTACAGATTTGCATGTATTTTCCCCCAGTCTGTGGCTTGTCTTTTCATTTTCTTAATAGTGTCTTTAGGAGAACAGAAGATTTTAACTTTGGTGAAGTCCAGTTCATCTATTTCTTATTTTGTGGATTGTGCTTTTGGTGTTGTACGTAAGAAATCTTTGCCTAATCCAAGCTTGTAGAATTTTTACTGTGTTTTAGAAGTTTTATAGTTTTAGATTTTACATTTTACATCTTTGATCCATTTTGCGTTAATTTTTGTATATGATGCAAAGCACAGGTTGACATTGTTTTTTCGCCTTAGGATGTTGAATTATTCCAGCACCATTGTTGAACATGCTTGGTGTAGTGTTAATGTGAATGCTATTTATTATAGTTCTTTTAATTTGGATATTCCCTGGCACGTAGTCTTAAAAAGAGGAAGCTAACAAGGGTCTTTAATAAATCTGGACTGTTCATTTTATAATACTAGAGATTCATTAAGTTGTATAGTAACCCCATGCGTTTTGTTAAAGGTCTCAAGATTCTGCCCTCCAAGAAAATCTTGCCATGATTGGATAGGACCCCCAGATAAATATTCAAACCTTCGACCTGTTCACTTTTACATCCCTGAAAATGAATCACCATTGGAACAAAAGTTAAGAGAATTAAGACAAGAAACACAAGACTGGAACCAACAGTTCTGGGCAAACCAGAATTTGACTTTTCTTAAGGTAAGTTTAGGTTTCGGGTCAGAATGAGAAATAATACGGTTGGCCACTTGGGGGCGCTAAATCTTTAGCATCCGCTTTGCCTTTCAGTTACTTGGCAGCATCGCGTTGCCTCCCTGCCATACATATGTATGTGTGTATATATGCGTAGAATTTTAAAATCAGTATGTAACTGTAAAGAAGAAATATTGATCGTTCACAGAATCACAGATCTTGAGACGTTCAAGGAAGTAAAGGGAGTAGCAGAGCCGGAACCAGAACTGCAGGTTCCACATGTATATACGCTTGTGTGTGTGTGTTTATGAAATCATGGGTGTCTGGGACGTGTTGTCATTCTTCCTGAGAATTCAGGATTCTTAACAGCATACTCATCAGTAAACTACGAGAAAGGAGTATAAATATTCTAATCCAGAAGAAAGACTTAGGCGATACATGTTTATCCATTTGGGCAGGCTAAGTCAAATGGAGTTGCATTTATCTTATTCTGTGGATTTATAAACAAATAGTGCCTCCCAAAGTTTATTAAACATCTCATTTTCAAATCCTATTTCAAGCATGAAACTTTTAACTAAGTTCAGATGGTTTAAAACAGGCTTTGAGATGGGCCACTTCTCAGGAAATCCACACCCAGACTTCTCCAGAGCACTGAGAGCTGTGTCCTAGCCAAGGAAAAACGGAAAGACGAAGAAAGGGAATTCTGATAGCTGTCTTCTTTTAGGAAAAAGAAAAATTTATTGACTCAAGACTAAAAGCCAAAGGCCTGGAACTGAGAGCTGAATCAGGTGAGTGAGTTCTTTTTCTGCCAACACTGGTTTTGTTTGAGTAACTATATGAGAAGGTGTGAAGACAGAGTATTAAGGCCTCCCTGGCTGTCCAGCGATTAAGACCCACACTCCCACTGCATGGGGCGCAGGTTCCACCGCTGGCCAGGGAACTAGATCCCATGTGCCTCTCGGCACAGCCAAAAAAAAAAAGAAAAGAAAAACAAAGGATGTTGACTGAAGTAGAGGAAGCTCAGGGAGCAGGTCATGGCTCCATGGGGCAGGCGCTCTGAGGGTGTCCTCAGTGCTACGTACGTCTGTCCTCCTCCTGCTCCCTCTTCTGTCTTTGGGTGAGGTCAGCCCTCTCGTCATTTTGGGTCATTCTGATCGATGACCTCTTTCTGACCTTTGGACTTACATCCGAGGTCCCATGGCTTCAGCAGCCTCTGTCTCTTCTGCCCTGGCTTCTCTTCCCTGATTCCTGATGGCAGTTCATGGTGCCACTGACCATGAGCCGGAAACTGCAGAGTCATCCTGGAAGCCCCTCCCCACCCCTTCATCCTTTATCTCTCCACCAGATTTACCTCTTAGGTGTTTCTCAGCACCTTTGCTACTCCCTGTCCTTTTTTTTTTTTTTTTTTTTTTTTTAATAAATTTATTTATTTATTTTTGGCTGCGTTGGGTCTTTGTTGCTGTGCACAGGCTTCCTCTAGTTGTGGCTCACCGGCTTTAGAGCGCAGGCTCAGTAGTTGTGGCGCATGGGCTTAGTTGCTCGGTGGCATGTGGGATCTTCCCGGACCAGGGCTTGAACCCGTGTTCTCTGCATTGGCGGGCAGATTCTTAACCACTGCGCCACCAGGGCAGTCCTTACTCCCTCTCCTTTAAACATGGCTTTAATTCAGGCTCTTGTTAATTCTCTGCCTATTGCAGTATCTTCCTAATTGGTTCCCTGGCCCCCAGTCTTTGAATCAGGGGTCAGCAGACTTTCTGTAAAGGGCTAGATAGTAAATAGTTTAGTCTCTCTGGGCCATATGGGTCTCTCCTTCAACTGGTCAGCTCTGCTGTTGTTCTGTGAAAGCAGCCATAGAAAATACATAGATTAATGGGCGTGAACTTGTCCCAATAAAACTGTATTTACAAAATCAGCTAGTAGGCCAGATTTGGCCTGCAGGCTGTAGTTGAGCAACTCATGCCTTAAATCCATTCTTTGCAGTGTAGCCAGTCTGTTCTACCCAAAATGCAGTTCTGATAGTTGCCACTCAGCTTAGGTTTTTAGATTTCCTGTGATGACAGAGTGACAGCTGTGCTCCTCCTTCTGGATTGGAGGCCTGCCCGGCCCCTGCCCGTTTTACCTGTTTCGTGTCTTGTTCCCCAGGCTGCGCACTTCATGTGTCAGGGATACAGACTGCATTCAGTTCCCTCTGCCTACCGTGCTGTCCTTTCTTTTGGACGGAGAATCTAGTGCTCAAAATAACCTTTAATCATTTTCTCTTGGTGTTGATGTTAGGCCTGAATAAGATTTTGTACCGTTGGTTAAACAGATGTCTACTGTCAAAACATTCTGATGGAAAATCTGAAATCGTTGACCCCCAAAGCCAGGTCTGTGTTGGGCTAAAGCACCGTGACCCTCCCTGCTCGTGGTAGCCTTGCCTGGGCTCATTAGAATAGAAGTCTGGGGAGGATGGAGTTAGCCCCACGCTGGGCCCAGTCGTATGCTGTCTGCTGCACGGGCCCCACTGAGGGTCTGGGAGGGCAGGAGTGAGCAGGAAAGGGTACTATGTCCTATCAGTTTTTGTTTGTTTTTTGGGGGGGGCAATAAATATTTTAATTTTTGTTTTATTTTTATGGTGACAGACAATTTTCAAGTTTATTTCCTTTTTTTTTTTTGTAATACAAAGCTAAACCACAAACAGGTACAACCAAGACATTTTATCTCCCATTTACACACTCCCATTGAATCCTCCTCCAACTGGCTGACTGCTGAGCAGGCAAGTGTGGGGTGAGGGGAAGACTTTCTTAGGTAGCACCGTCCTGAGGCCGGGGGCGGGGGCATCGAGGCGAGGACAGGCTCTCATCCCGAAGCGGAGGATGAGAGCCCCAACTTCAGGACTGTGCCCTTTGCACATATGTTCTGTTTTATTTCCCACGGTGACCCAGTGAAGTAGGTACTGTTACTTTTACCATTTTGTAGATGAGGAGCCCGAGGGCAAGTTGTTTGACCAAAATCACAGAGTGAGTAAGTGGAGGGGCCTCGGTCCTGACCTGGAGAGTGGGTTCCCAGGTAGGCCTCCGGGCCACTGTCGTCTATGAGTATCATGGATTCCTACTGATGGCGTTACTGAGTGTTGAAAGACGGGCCTTAATTAGATTTCAGATTAGTCTGGTAAGAAAACAGGAAAGAGTATGTTGAGGAAAGGACTCATGAAGGGAGGTGCCGCTCTGTCAGCTGTTTAAACAGTTACCAGGCTGCAGGGATGGAAATGGCGGGGGGACAGGTGTGTCACCCCCGTGGGCCAGAGCACGCATGTGTGACGCCTGAGTGCAGGGGCTTCGCAGAACCCAGGAAAGAGGAGTTTCGTTTAATAAGTGATGTTGGAGAAACTAATTACTTTTGACCCAAAAAGATAAATTTAGATTCATGCTCCCTGTAATACAAATGTATTCCAAACGGATGAAAAAGTTAATTATTAAAAATCAGTTGTTTATGGAGTAAAAAGTTAAATACATCGCTCTTAGTTGTAGGAAGTCTAACAATAAAAGTGACCCTCCGTTATCTGGAGGAGTGATGATTCCCTGAGCTTGACAGTAAAGGTAGAAAGATTCAAGAACGTGAAAACTGACAATGTCTGGATTAGTCAGGACTCCCTTTGATCTGTCCTCCTGGAAAGGAGAGTTTGCTGAGGGGACAGGAAGTGGCTCAGACACAGGACCAGGGGAGAGCCAGGCCCAGGCATGGCCTGCAGTCAGACGCTGGCCCTAGAGGCAACCCAGGACATCCTCCCTCCTCTCGTTTGACCTCCTCTCTACCCCACTGCTTCAGCCTTCTCTTGCTGTAAACAGGCTTTTTCCACCTCTCAGTTTATACCTCCCAGGTCCAAGGAAGTAGCCAGACTGAGGCTCTGCCCAGGCGGGGTTCTGTTGAAGGAGTGAGGCTGCTCCACAGACAGTGCCCAGCAGACCTGAGGGCCAGGCAAAGGGGTCCACGTGCAGGAGACACATTAAACGCGAACGGCAGGTGGCAGGAGGCGTTTGTGGCAGAGATGAAGAGGCGTGTGGACTTTATGAAAAGCCTTAACAAATTTGTAGAAATAACAAAACACCTGCAGATGAATAATGTGACTACAAGAAAAAAACTCCTCAAACTAAATTTCACAGTGCCTATTAAAACAGCACCTAGGGACTTCCCTGGTGGCGCAGTAGTTAAGAATCCGCCTGCCAATGCAGGCGACACGGGTTCGAGCCCTGGTCTAGCAAGATCCCACATGCCGTGGAGCAACTGAGCCCATGCGCCACACCTGCTGAGCCTGAGCTCTAGAGCCCGCGAGCCACAACTACTGAGCCCACGTGCCACAACTACTGAAGCCTCCGCACCTAGAGCCCGTGCTCCGCAACAAGAGAAGCCACCACAATGAGAAGCCCACGCACTGCAACAAAGAGTAGCCCCCGCTCACCGCAACTAGAGAAAGCCCGTGCGCAGCAGCGAAGACCCAATGCAGCCAAAAAAAAAAACAAAAAACAAAAGACAAAAAACAAACAAACAGCACCTAGGCCTTGTTTTATGCTTACTGAACTCAAGGAGATGTTTTCCCAGCTCCTTTTCCAGAAGGATTTAGTTGCATGAAGTACGCATATGCCAAGAAGCGGGGAAACTATGACCACTGAATATCTAAGAATTCATCCTATAGGAAAACACGGGAAGACTTCACTCTGTTCCTTGAAGCATTGTCTTTCATTGCCAAACAATGGGAAGTATCTAAATATCCAGTCATTTCAGATTAGATAAGGCTGTGGTGGCCCACTGCGCACTGGATGTTCACTGGAATATTCTGCAGCAGTCTAGGAACATTATTGACTTAATTTCAAGTGCGAAAAGTAGAATACCATGACGTCAGCTCTGCCTGCCCCCAGATTAAATCCCGTGTAAGGCAGGCAGTGCTGTGGGAGGGTTCTTGCCTCTAGTTGCTTTTACTGCTGAAGTGTTTATGCAGCTGGAGCGGGGTGCCGTCAGGATGGGTTTACTTTAAGTCAGCTGGTATTTAAGAAACACCCACTCGGTTTGCGGTAAATGTGTAATAAATTAGATTGTTCTGCCTGTCATTCTTAGTATTACTAAAGTTCAGTATCACATTGCAGTGTTGACAGGTGTGGAATCTGAATTACTCAGCAAACGTTTATGGTGCTTCTGCTTTATGCTGTGCGTCACCTGGGAATGTTTGGGCAGGACACCAAACTAGACCAGTAGCTGAAGGTGGCACGCCCATCTGTCCTTAGAACCCTGGGGCGCCTGCGGTGCTGCCGGCAGCGGTGACGAGCGCGCCCCTCTGTGCCAGGCCCGTCCCACCTGCCACACTGACCGCGACTCAGTTTGTCTCAGAGCGGCCTTATGAGGTGTGCTGCTGTGATCCGCGTCGTGGAGCCCGGAGAAGCCACAGGGCCGGCGAGGGACGGAGCCCTCCTGCCTGCGGGGCCGGGAGGACACGTCCCGCCTCCTCAGCTCCTCTCGTCATCGTGTGAGAGGCAGGGGAGGCTGGCTGGAGGGTGCGCAGGCGCCTCTCCCTGGAGGACCGGCGGGACCCGCTTGCAGCTTAGGAGACGCCGCTGCTCTCGGCCAGCGCGCGCCCCGCTGCCCGGAGCGAGAGCTCCATGTACGGCCCCACATCGCGCTGCAGCCCTGCCTGCTCTCCGCCCCCTCACTCTGTGTTCAGCCACGTCTCTGCCTCGCCACACCCGTCACTTGCTCTGCCCGTGCTGCTCCCCTTCTGTGCCCTGTGGGATCCTGGCTGGACTGTCCCCTTCCCTGGGAGCCTTCGGCTTCCCTCCCCTCCTCAGGCATCTGGTTGTCCCTCTCTTTCCGCCATCAGTATCCACCCCTTGATTGATTCCAGGTATTTACTGAACGCCTGCCACATCCCAGGCTAGTCCTGGGGACCAGCTGGGGACGAGACAGAGCCACGGCCTCGCCTTTGTGGAGCGGAGCTCCTTGCGTGGGCCGGGCGGGTGACCAGCAGACGAGCAGCTCGGCGAACGCGCTCCGCACTCCCGGGCTGTTGACCGCGGGGGAGGACGAAGCCGAGGGGAGCGCAGGAGCCGGCGTTTTAACAGGGGCCTCAGGGAAGCCCCCTCGGAGGGGCGGCGTCTGGGGAGGTGGCGAGAGGGTCTTCCAGATGCAGGTTTTGAGGAGCAGCAGGAG
Organism: Balaenoptera acutorostrata; assembly: GCF_949987535.1. Taxonomy (NCBI): domain Eukaryota; kingdom Metazoa; phylum Chordata; class Mammalia; order Artiodactyla; family Balaenopteridae; genus Balaenoptera; species Balaenoptera acutorostrata. The sequence goes on from NC_080066.1 coordinate 181,745,348, forward strand.
GCTGGGTCAGAGGAGCGAGGGCGCGTGGAATTGACTGCTCTTCGCTCAGCCCGCGGGGGTCCAGGTGGCGTGTGGGCCCCTGCTCAGGCTGGCCGCGAGGTGGCCCTTCTGCCTCTGTGGGGGACAGCCACGCTTGTACTGTGTGGTCTACGTTTGCCTTTGTGCTGTGTGAGTTCAGGGTTGGCCACTTTCCCTCCTGTTTCTGTAGAAATGTGCCCTGGGGTCACCTTCCCAGCTCTGTCTCTGTCTCCCAAAAATCCTGGTGCGGTTGAAGTGTCAGCATCAGCTTTGCAGCCAGGAAACACGGCCTCTGTCTGGAGTCCTGGCGAGTGGACTAACCCCGGGGGGAGCCGGAACGGGGGCCTCTCTGGATGGGGGTGCTCTGCAAGTGCAGGGACCCTGGGTGCGACGCCTGTTTGGAGCTTGGGGCTTCTAAGCCAGAGGGCTCTCTCCCCAGTTTCCTCCTCCCACCAGCTCCTGGCAGCCACTAGTCTACTTTCTGTCTCTATGAATTTGCCTATTCTGGACATTTCCAGATAAATGTCATCATATACAGGCATACCTCATTTGTGCTTTGAAGATACTGTGTTTTTTACAAATTAAATGTTTGTGGTAACCCTGTATAGAGCAAGTCTATTGGCGCAATTTTTCCAACAGCATTATTTTGTAATTAAGGTATGTATGGTTTTTTAGACATAATGCTATTGCACACTTAATAGATCTCAGTATAGTGTAAACATAACTTTATATGCATTGGGAAACCAAAAAATTCATGTGACTCACTTTACTGCAATACTTGCTTCATTGTAGTGGTCTGGGACCAAACCCTCAATATCTCCAAGGTCTGCCTGTAATATGTAGTGTTTTATGTGTGCCTTCTTTCACTTAAGTGTGTGTTTTCAAGGTTCATCCATGTTGTAGCATGTATCACTACATTGAAGATTCTTTTCTATGGCTGAATAATATTCCACTATATGGACATACGACATTTCGTTTATCCATCAGTTGATGGACATTTGGGTTGTTTCCACTTCTTGACTATTATGAATAACACTGCTGTGAACAGTCACGTATATATCTGTAAGTGGGATGCAGGCTCATATGGTAACTCTATGTTTAACTTTCTGAGGAACTGCCAAGCTGTTTTTCAAAGTGGCTGCATCATTTTACATTCCAACCAGCAATATGTAAGAGTTCCAATATCTCTGTATCCTCATCAACACTTGTTATTGTTTGTCTTTTTGATTGTAGTCATCCTAGTGAGTGTGAAGTGATCTTATTATCTTTTTAAGTTGAATTTCCTTAATGACTCATTAGTCATTAGTTGAATATCTTTTCATGTTCGTATTTGCCATTTTTATATCTCCTTTGGAGAAATGTTTATTCAAATCCTTTAAAATTGGGTTATTTTAAAGGATTTAATTGGGTTATTTCTCTTTTTATTGTTGAGTTGTAAGAGTTCTTTACGTACTCTGGATATTAGACCCGTATTAGAAGGATGATTTGCAAATATTTTCTCCCATTCTGTAGGTTGTCTTTTCACTTTTTCAGTAGTGCCCTTCGAAGCACAAAAATTTTAAATTTTGATGAAATCCGGACTTCCCTCGTGGTGCAGTGGTTAAGAATCTGCCTGCCAACACAGAGGACATGGGTTCAATCCCTGGTCCGGGAAGATCCCACATGCCGTGGAGCAACTAAGCCCGTGGGCCACAACTACTGAGCCCATGTGCCACAACTACTGAAGCCTGTGCGCCTAGAGCCCGTGCTCTGCAACAAGAGAAGCCCACGCACCACAGCAAAGAGTAGCCCCCGCTCGCCACAACTATAGAAAGCCTGTGCGCGGCAGTGAAGACCCAACACAGCCAAAAATAAATAAATAAAATAAATTAAATTAAAAAAAAATTTGGGGGGGGATGGAATCCAACTTATCTATTTTTTTCTTTGTTTGCCTGTGCTTTAGGTGTCATATCTAAAATGCATTGCCTAATTCAAGGTGATGAAGATTTGCACGTGTTTTCTTCCAAGAATTGTATAGTTTTATCTCTTACATTTAGGTCTTTGATTCATTTTGAGGTTATTTTTGTTTATGGTGTGAGATGGGATTCAGCTTGTTTTTTTTTTACATGTAGATAATCGAGTTGTCCTAAGCATTGTTTGTTGAAAAGACTATTTGTCCCCATTGAATTGTCTTGACACCCTTGTCGAAAATCACTTGCCCATAAATGTTTGGGTTTAGCTCTGTTCTATTGATCTATAAGCCTGTTCTTCTGCTGGTATCACACTGTCTTGATTACTGTAGCTTTGTAGTAAGTTTTGAATATAAGAAGTGTGAATCCTCCAACTATGATTTTCTTTGCCAAGGTTGCTTTGGCTACTGGGTTTCCTTGCATTTTTATATAAATTTTAGGATCCACTTACCAATTTCTTCTGTTTTTTGTTTTTTGTTTTTTTTTGGCCGCACCACGCAGCGTGTGGGATCTTAGTTCCCCGACCAGGGATTGAACCTGGACCCCAGCAGTGAAAGCAAGTCCTAACCACTGGACCGCCAGGGAATTCCCTGTCAATTTCTGGGGCAAAAAAAAGCCAGCTGGGGTTTTGGTAGGGTTTGTTTTGAATCTATATGTCATTACGGGGGAGTGTTGCCACCTTAACGGTATTAGGTCTTTGAAACCATGAACGTGGGATGTCTTTCCATTTATTTAGGTCCTTCATTTCTATGTTTTGTAGTTCTTAAATGTGTAAGTCTTATACTTCCTGTCTTAAATTTATCCTGCCTTTCATTCTTTTTGATGCTGTTGTAAATGGAATTGTTTTCTTAATTCTGTTTTCAGATTGTTTATTGCAAGTGTATAGAAATAGTTGATATTTGTATATTGATCTTGTATCCTGCAATCCTGCTGAACTCATTTGTTAATTCTAATAATTGTTTGTAGAACCCTTCCCCTTAAGTCTTAATGTTTAAGCTGAAATTAATTTTCAGGTCAAAAAGCAACATTGAATGCAGAAGAAATGGCTGACTTTTACAAGCAATTTTTAAGTAAAAATTTTCAGAAGCACATGTATTACAACAGGTGGGTGTCTACTTTTTTCCTGAAAATTTGAATATCACAACCATATTGTCTAGGATTATTTTGCTATCTGAATTTAACATTTGTGTTTATATTAAAGGTAGAAGTTGCTATCAACTTAGTTTTCGCAATTTTAAATAAAATTGACAGCTTAGAGTTGTTTGCATGGCATCCCTAAAGCAGCTTGCACCCCTAGTGCGTAGACAGTGGGTTCTACACAGCACTTCCCACTGAAAGGAACCTGGACTCCATTGAGAAGCACAGTCTGGGGCAGGAGCAGCACAAGAGGAGTCGAGACGTCTTGTGTTTGAAAGTGAGGAAGCTCGGAGCCCAGCGGGGTCATGTGAGAACAGCCCAGAAGGCGACTCGAGGGGCTCCCGTAGGCCAGAGACGGAGCCATTGCAGCCACACAAAGAAAGTGACGGCTGTGGATTAAAAATCTATCAAATATGCTAACATCTTTGCGATCATAGTGACACTGAGTGGCTCACAGGCACCGCGGGGTATTGCTAGGCAGCCAACCCATTGTTCTGAAAATCCATACGTGAAGGAGCGCCTCCAAAGAACACTCACCTCTCCTGCCTTTCCTGCCCCGACTGGATTCCAGGGTAGCCGAACGAAGGAGCATTTTTCTTGGTAGAAGAATGACAGCTAACGCAGGAGTGCTGGAGTTAGATCTGGGCCTGGTCACCCCACAGCTGCTAAACCGCTGGGCAGCAAGGCTGATGGGGACTTCATAATGGATAGGTCGGGCTGATTGCACCTGAACCCCGGTACCTCTTCACACTGTGCAGAGTGGGGCAGCGGCCTGCGTGCATCTCTGTGAGGTGCGGCAGGAGGTACCGAGCACGGCCAGTGAGGTGTCCTCACCAAAACAAGGGAACTGCAGTCTAGCAGGCCTCCGGATCTAATACCAGGTTACAGGAAAAAGATAAAAGGGTGTGTTGGGGGGGGTGTGGAGAGAGCGGTTCACAGACCATGCTTAAATCACAGCCTGAAGATACAATCCCAGAAGTTGGAAGTTCTACAAGACAGACGATCCAGTTTCAACCAGTAACTAGGATTTAAAAAAAAAAAAGGAGGGGGAACAAATAGAATAAAAGAGACTTCATGCAGTGTGTAGACATTGTTTGGATCCTAATACAGACAAATCACCTATAAAAAGGTATTTATTTTTGACAGTCAGTCAAAGGAAACTGAACAGTGACTGTATTTTAGGTTGTTTCGATAAGTCATTGTTCATTTTATCAGATGCAATGATGGTATTGTGGTTAGGTGTTTTTGAAAAAGGTTTTGACGGTACATAGTGATGTGTATTCCCAGGTGTGATGATAGGATGTGGCGTTTGAGATTTGCTGTGACGTTCGTAGGGCAGTGGCCACGCCGGATGGGCAGGTGGGGCAGGGTCTAGACAGTGGGGTGATCGTCGAGTCTGGAGGAGCTCTTGAGTGACACTCAGGCATAAAGCCCAGTCCTGCAGCGTCCAGGGTCTGTTGCTAATGCTGTCGTGTGTCCCTCTGATCTAGCTGAGTTATTCAGTCAAGCCAGTATTAGTTAGGTTTCCCTGGACCTTTGATTTCTGGTGTGGACACAGCATGTCTGCATCTTGCTTCCTCTCCGGTGAGCCTGATGTTTTCCGTGTGGCACTCAGAGGAGAGAGAGGGTCGGGCAGTAGTGGAGCCTGAGCGCTCCCGCTCTGTGCCCGCACCACCTCCTGCCCCTGCTTTCCTTATGGAAACAGGAGAAGCTTAGTTTGTCTTTTCCACTACACTTTATCAATTCAGGTTGTCTGTATCGGTGGAGTGGAATCTGGTTTTTCCTTAATAACCTAAGAACTTTAATCTCGGTGGGATACCAGTTTTCTTTTTTCTGGAAGCCTTTTTTATTAGGGCATTGCTTCCCATTTATAGCATCATTGAAGTGGATAGAAATGTAAGGATCGTTCTCGTGTGGAGAGGGGTTTTCTATCTAGCCGTGCAAAGGCTCCAGAAAACTGGTATTTTTACCTCTTGCTAGTACTTCACTTAAGCCCTTGGTTATTCTCCATTCTTCTATGCTGAGATCCAGTCAACCATTTGAGTCCAGTCTGGAATAGCAGCTCCACGTTCCCTCATTAGCTCATTTGGACGAAAAGCATTGGCACTTGTTGGCATTTCAGCTTCCAGGGTCTCAGCACTGAGAGTCTGGAATGTGTGCTTTCCATTGTGGAAACTTGCCAAGTTTTGCCCATTCAGCTGCTGACAATGTGGTGAATTTGCAAGCTCTGACATGTCCTGTAGAGTAATTCACAGGCAAGTGAGCCTATGACAGCATGTAACTCCATCCCAGTATTTGTATGAGAAGTTCTGGAATGATCTCTTTCGAGACACAGGTTACCCAAAAATTCAGATCATCTAGAAAAAGAAGATATGAAACTTGATGATGTTGGCACTTGGACAAGTTAGCTTCTCAAGATGGAGTACTTCTGTCATGTGCTTCTTATGCAGTTAAGGTGCCAAAGCCTGGAGGGTCCCCACCGAGTTCCGGCAGAGCCTCCAGTCCTTTTCTGAGAGGTTACGCCCCCATCGCTCTACAGTTGTGTCTCCGAGAGAATGCCACTGGGCTCTGGGGGCCCCAGGGCTTCCGAGAGCTCTTTCTGTGTCTTCTAGCAAAAACTGAGGAGGGCTGCAGCAGCCTCCAGGAGTGGGGAGAGTGGGGTCGGGGTGCGCTGGGCACATCAGCCTGATGAGAATCCAGGTGGAAGGAAGGCAGGCTGTTATGGGCAGTCTAGCTTTAAAGAGGGCGGGAGATGGCAGAGATGGTGAGGAAGGGTGGAAGAGGAGACAGTTGGGAGGCCTGAGCGTCGGTCATGTGTGCTTGTCCTGTTCCTCTTCAGGGACTGGTACAGGCGTAATTTTGCCATCACCTTCTTCATGGGAAAAGTGGCCCTGGAGAGGATTTGGAACAAGCTTGGACTGAAACGAAAGAAGACCATCAACTAGGAGCCCACCCTGACCCACCCGCCCAGCGTCTAAGTTGCCACGAGAAGCAGCTGCTTATAGGAGCTCGTTTTACGAGGGCTCGAAGACCTGTGTGTGCGGGGCAGGCTGGGAGGACGCGGGTCCTGGTGCGCTGTGGCCCAGGTGGCTCTGTCCTGACTGTGGATTCCAGGCTGGCTCTTGGTCACGGAAGTGATGTTAAATAAAACCCAAGCACTGTGTGCCTGTTTTCTGTGTTTTTGAATTATACCAATTTGAAAGAGCACAATATAAAGATATTAATAAAATTTCACTTGAAAAATTTGCCTCCACTTATAGGAATGTTTCGGAGGCTGGCTGCAGTGTCACCACGGCCTCACCTGACCAGTGAGCGCTGGTTATCGGAGCCCCGGGTCCCGGCCCTGGTGAAGCGCAGCTGTCCGGGGGGGCGTCCGCACAGACCCGGAAGCAGGTGCAGCTCCTCCACCAGAGCCCAGGGGACTTTGCGACATTTATTCCAGGGAGGCAGAGCCTGTTTCCAAGGTTTTCCGGAACAGCTTTCTGTGGCTCGTGTCCCTCTGCTTCAGTTCTTATAAAATCAGCATTGTTTGAAATAGGATTATGTGGTTATAAAATGATGAGGCTCTCTTTGTACTGTGTCCTGGAGCCGTGGCGGGGGAGGGGTGGGGGGACCTGCCTCAGCAGCGGGCAAGTGCCCTTCAGAGCCAGGGCATAAGGTGTCCTCTGAGGACAGATGAGACATCTGGATTTTACCAAAAGTCACTTGGCAAGCAGTTTTTATTCCAAAACGGGATGTGACAGTAGAGTCGAAAGGCTGGATTTCTTCTGTGGCTTATAAACTGCTGCCACCGAAGGTGATTTCCAAGGAGAAATTCCAGAGACCAGAGGAAGCACATCATCCCACCCCCACCCCACCCCAGGCTTTTAAGGGCCACGCGGATGGACGAGGGTGCTGCTGAAGAGGAAAGCCAGCGCTGGGCGCCACTGAGCGCCGTGGTTCCTGGCGAACGCTGTGCGCTCCATCAGCTCCGTGGGCTGTTAACCCAGGTGTCCATGGAGGTACCCAGGGAGTGGAGTGCGTGCACCAAGCAGCATGGGACACGAGGCTTCACAGAAATAACCCCATCTCACGCGTCACGCCGCTGCCTTTGCTAAACACAACCCGTCACCAGCCCATGTGACACTGCGCGTCTGCAAAGGAACGCCAGCACAGTTAGGGGAGCAGGTCGGGCCCCAGTTCCATATGAGTGAGCCCGGAGGCATGAACTGTTCTCTAGCTTTTAATTCTTTTTTTTTTAAATTAATTATTTTATTTTTGGCTGCATTGGGTCTTAGATGCGGCACGTGGACTCTTTGTTGTGCACGGGCTTCTCTCTAGTTGTGGCGTGCGGGTTTTCTCTCTCTAGTTATGGCGCATGGGTTCCAGAGCACGTGGGCTCTGTAGTTTGCAACATGCGGGCTCTAGTTGAGGCTCAAGAGCTCAGTTGCCCTGCAGCATGTGGGATCTTAGTTCCCCGACCAGGGATCGAACCCGCATTTCCTGCATTGTAAGGCGGATTCTTTACCACTGGATCACCGGGGAAGTCCTTCTAGCTCTTTTTTTAAAAAACTTATTTATTTAATTTATTTATTATTTCTGGCTGCGTTGGGTCTTCACTGCTGCGCACGGGCTTTCTCTAGTTGTGGTGAGCAGGGGTTACTCTTTGTTGCGGTGTGCGGGCTTCTCATTGCGGTTGCTTCTCTTGTTGTGGAGCACGGGCTCTAGGCACACAGGCTTCAGTAGCTGTGGCACTCGGGCTCAGTAGTTGTGGCGCACAGGCTTAGTTGCTCCACGGCATGCGGGATCTTCCTGGACCAGGGATCGAACCTGTGTCCCCTGCATTGGCAGGCGGATTCTTAACCATTGTGCCACCAGGAAAGCCCTCCCTTTTTTTAAAAAAATAAATTTATTTATTTATTTTTGGCTGCTTTGGGTCTTTGTTGCTGCATGCGGGCTTTCTCTAGTTGCAGCGAGCGGGCTTTCTTTAGTTGGCGGCGATACTCTTCGTTGCAGTGCGTGGGCTTCTCATTGCGATGGCTTCTCGTGGAGCATGGGCTCTAGATGTGCAGGCTTCAGTAGTTGTGGCACACGGGCTCAGTAGTTGTGGCTCGTGGGCTCTAGAGCACAGGCTCAGTAGTTGTGGCGCACGGGCTTAGTTGCTCCGCGGCATGTGGGATCTTCCCAGACCAGGGCTTAAACCTGTGTCCCCTGCACTGGCAGGTGGATTCTTAACCGCCATGCCACCAGGGAAGTCCTCTTTCCCTGTTTAACCATAATAGCATATTGGAAAGTCTGCCTCTGGGAGGTCCAGGGGAGCGTCTTTATGACAGACCGGCACAGAGGAGCCTTCCAGAGCAGACCGATCTGCCCAAGCCCATCTCCTGGCCTCAGCTTCCTTGGCCGCAATGACACTCACCTGACAGAACCCCTGGGCGCATCCCACGTGCCTGTTGGGGATGGTGTCCGGCACTTAACAGGCTGCTCACAAATGGGGAAATTAGTGACTAATAACATTCAAAGGGTCTGGTTCCCAAGCACCTCCAGGCCTCTGTGGGGGAAGGGTGACTGGAAGGCAGCCCCTGTCATGAGTGGGAGCCAAGCATCTGCACCAGCGGGAGTTTAAGCAGGAGGTGCTGTAGGTAGATGTTGGCACACGGGGTCCTCGGGGATTGCCTCTCCCTGAATGAGCCCGCGTACTGCTCCTGTGGCCGGCAGCCTCACACGGGCTCTGGAGGAAACATCCAGCATCGCTGCAAAGAAGCTTTGTGCTGTGTTCTGATCCTCCGTCCCTCCCCCGAGGACACAGGCTTGGCGGGCCCTTTTCCAGCCAGCCCTTCAGGCCACTTCCATGGTGCGGGGCTTCCACGCCAGAGGAGGGCGCACAGCCACCGAGGCGCCTGCACAACAGGCCTCTTGTTCTGCACATTTGCAAAGACTATTTTACACTTCTGATTAGTGGGGAGATCATAGAAGTCATGGGAAATTGTATGATAAAGTTTTGTGTGTGTTGATTTTTTTTTCCCTACTAACGTTTTTTTTCTGCTTCTGAGAACAGAACAACAAATAGGCATATTCTGTTGACAATTTTTACGTTAAAAATTTAAGAATGCCTCTGGTTAGGAAGTTGGGACGGTGCAGGGAGGAGCAGACAGCAAAGGAACAGCCTTCTTTTACGGGGAATCAGTTTCCCAAAGGGGAGGCTGTGCGTTCTTGCTCAGCAAGCCCGCCTGACGGGGGGGCCGGTGAGAGCTGGGGTTTTGGCGTCGGCCGTGCTTTCCCCTCCTCTGGGGGGCGGCCGAGCCCACTGGGCCGGCCTCAGTCCTGTTAGGTTCCCTCTCAGACTCCAGTGCACCCGTGTTATTTTTATTTCAAAGTAATGGCCTTTTAACAACTTCCAGGCCTTCTGAATATGTACTCTGGCGCCTCCGTTTCTTCCCAAGGTGTTTGCATCGTGGTGTCTCATCTGCCACAGCTGGGAAAGCTCAGCGCTTCCCATGGGCCCCGGGCGTACGCCGCCTGCTCTTGGCCAGCTGCACGCTGCCCGCCCGTGAAGGCTGTGGGTGAGTGGGAGCGTTCGTTCCTCCCACAGATGCCGAGTGCCTGTCCGTGCCAGGCGCAGGGGCTGTGATGGCGAGGGCTTGTTGCTGCTTCCGCTGCAGCGCTTACAGACTAACAGGATTTAAGGTAGGAGAAAAAGTTAGTCACGTGATGAAGAACCCATGAAGAATATTTTATGGAATCACCTGATCTGATGTGCATGTTTATATTCCAGGTTAACCATAGATTTTAATTACATTCCTTCAATTGCAGAAGCATCTCTACTTAAAATGTACTGCAATTATATCTAAGTGCTAGTTAATTAACATTATTTTCTCGCTAGTATCACAAAGAAAAGAAATAGCATCGTAAAGTTGATAGCCAAATTTTATTCTTTTATTTTTATTTTTTAACTTTTGTTTTATGTTGGAGTACCGTTGATAAACAACACTGTGTTCGTTTCAAGTGTACAGCAAAGTGGATAGCCAAATTTTAAAACACGGAACTTCAAATGGGGACGTACACACAACTACGTGAGCCCTTCTAGGGCACTGTCCCCCTCCACACCTTCCACCTGCTCGCCGAAGAGGGCACCTCTCATGCCCGGTCCCTGTCCTGACCTCGGGGGCCTCACGTGCAGCCTACAGTGCCCTCACCCCCTGATTGGCTGGCAGACTTGCTTGTGTTACAAGACTTGGCTCCCCAGAAAAACTTCCCAGGGGGCCTGCCCCTCAGCTTTGCTCAGGAGACTTGCCCACCTGAACGGAGCTTTGCCGTGTCCATGGCTGGCGAGTGGCCCAGGGCACTGCCCCCCGAGCCTGCAGGAAAGGAGGGAGGCTGGAGGAGCAGCAAAGGGTTTACAGGCCAGGCCCAGAGAGGGCCTGTCACTCACTCACCTTCCGTGGAAGCAACCCTTGTACCTGAGCAGAGGCGAGTTGGGTCAGGCTGGGGTGCGGTGACTCGGGGCGTGCCCGCTACCCCTTGCTGGGAGGCGGATCTCTGTGGCATCCCTCTTGGAAAGCCTGGTCCCTGTGCAGGGCGCCCTCCTCTCGGAGTGGACGAGCCTCACCTCAGAGATACCACAAGGTCCAGAGGCCAAACGGAAAGAAGAGTAATTTTGTGTGAGTATGTGTGGTAAAATACACATAACGTTAAGTTTACCATTTTTAAGTGAACAGTTCAGTGGCATACAGTACGTTCACGTCACCACCATCCGTCTCCAGGACTTTTTCATCTGAAACTCTGTCTCCGTGAAACACTGACTCTTCGCCTCCACCCCCAGCCCCTGGCCCCCAGCAGTCTGTGAGTCTGACTGCCCCGGGGGGCCTCATCCATACTTGACCTTTTGCGATTGGTTTATTTCCCTTAGCGTGGCATCCTTAAGGCTCATCCATGTTGTAGCAAGTGAAGACGGTTTTGTTTGCCATCTCAGCTCTGGCATCTAAGCCCTCTGAGCCTCAAATGCACTGTAGACCGAGAATGGTGAGCCCTCCAGCAAAGGGCACGTGATGGTGTTCCGTCTGGGGTCCTGTGAAGACAGCGGGGTCCTTGCTTATTCATTCATTCAACAAATGCTCAGAAGCACCTGCTGCACGCCAGGCCCTGCTCTCAGCGCTGGGAGTGGAGCAGCCCTCATGGGCCGCCCTGCCCATCTTGTGGCCCCAGTGCCCTGTGCCCACAGGGTGAGGACAGCCACCCTCATTGCTGGGCAGTGCCCCTGCTCAGACACTCAGCTCACCTCACTGGTCTTCCAGGAAAGTCATTTCTTTCTTTTCATGCCATTGAAAATGAATTGGTCAATCTTCCAAAAATGTTCAGGCTGCATTTGGAGCTGCTTGGCTATTGATTTGTGGTGATGATTGTCTTCACTGAGTCCTGAGTTGGTCCTTGGGTGGAAAAAGTACAGGAAGAGCTGCCGGAGGAGGGGATGAGATGGATGGACGAGGTTGGTAGGTGTCTCGAGGTGGTTTCTATCCAGGTAACTGGGGGCTCTAAGCTCCCCCAGGCCCATCCCCCCTTCCCCTCACCCCAGCACACACACCTGAAGACTTGAGTTTGCCGTCCAAACAGATCCACGGTGTGGTGCAGGGTGGGAAGATTAACACAAAGGAAGCCAGAGCTGTGGTGGAGAGGCCCTTGAGAGGCGCTGCTTGCTTGCTTGTTTGTCTCTGTGCACACGCAGGCACACACACTCGGGGTCCACCAGCCACAGCCAGACGAAGGAGCAAACAGCTGTGGGCACTGGCTTGTGAAGATTTGGCCCATCTGCCGGGAAAACCAGTAGGCAAACGAGATTTTTATTTTAAAAAGAAAGCAGGGACTTCCCTGGTGGCGCAGTGGTTAACAATCCGCCTGCCAATGCAGGGGACATGGCTTCAAGCCCTGGTCCAGGAAGATCCCACATGCCACGGAGAAACTTAAGCCCGTGCACCACAACTATTGAGCCTGCGCTCTAGAACTCGCAAGCGACAACTACTGAGCCCATGTGCCACAACTACTGAAGCCCGCGTGCCTGGAGCCCGTGCTCCATAACAAGAGAAGCCACCGCAGTGAGAAGCACGCGCACCGCAATGAAGTGTAACCCCGCTCTCCGCAAGTAGAGAAAGCCCACGTGCAGCAACGAAGACCCAACGCAACCAAAAATAAATAAATAAATTTATTTAAAAAAGAGCAGCATCCTAATGTGTCCTTGGTGCCTCCCCAGGCCTGGCCACAGTGGTCATATGTCAAGCATGGCCCTGGCCTGGGGAGCACCCACTCTGGTAGGGACGTAGCAGGACACCTGGCAGGGCCACCTGCAGAGACCCAGGTCCCCTGCCATGGCTGGGGGCCTTCTATGTAGAAAGCAAGACCTCCCATCAGCTAGGGTCCTGCTGCATCTGGCCACAAACTCCAGAATCTGAACATATGGTCATGCAGACATGGGGCCCAGAGGTCACCAAGGGACGTGACTGCCCGGCCCGGGGAGGTGACCTTCATCCGTGTCGTCGCGCCCCCGCCCTGCCCGGTGCTCGCCATGCTGCCTGGTGCAGAGTAGGCCTTGGACACAAGTGTGCTAATGATTGCACTTGTAGCGCCCCTGGACCCCTTTACCGAATAATAGTAATAACAGTAATAGTGAGCAAGTGTTATTGTCTGCCAGGCACGGCTCTTGCAGCTTTATTCAGGTGGCTTCCTGGCATCCTCAGAACAGCCCTTGGAGGGTTCTGGGGCCCCTCAGAGCACAGGGCCAGGCGGGTCAGGCCAGCACACATGCCCCTGCATCCAGGGGCAATCTGGAATCAGATCTGCTTTGATTGGCCCGGCCAGGTCCTGGGCCTGCCCCCTGGCCTATCAGATGCTGGCAGGGAGGATGGATTCCGCGGAGCCCGTGTTCCCAGGTGTCCTGTTCGGTCAGCAATGCTTGGAGGCTTGCAGTCACTGCTGCAGCGCTGGGGGGTCATCCGTGAACAAAACTGGCGGAAATCCTAGAGGGGGCAGACATGTATGCAGTAAAGAGTAAATCATGCCAGATGCTCAGTGCTGTGGGGAAATAGCAAGCAGACTAGGGAGTTTGGGAAGGAGCAGGTGGCAAGGGCACCTGACCCAGATCTGGGCGAGAGTGCCTAAGGTCCTGGGGCTGCAGTGTGCCTGGCAGAGCCAAGAGCAGCAGGACGGCCAGCGAGGTGGCACAGCGGGAACCGTGGAGGAGGAGGGTGGGAGGAGACAGGCCAGGGCCGGGCAGGCCACCGCGCAGACGCTGGCTTGTCTCGAGTGCTCTGGGGAGCCACCGAGGACTCTGTGCAAGGGAGGCCATGGCCTCGTCACTCTGCCAGGGGGCCAGGGCAGGGGGGGAGCCCCACGTAGGCTACTGCCAGGACTCGGGTGGCTCCGACCAGGGGGTAGCCAGGAAGGCGGTGAGAAGTAGCCTGTCCAGTATAGGAACCGCTAGCCATGTGTGGCTATTGACGTTTCAGTAAATATAAAGTGAAGTTAAAAGCTCAGTCCCTCGGTTGCACTAGCCCCTGTCAAATGCCCGGTAGCCACGTGTGGCTCGTGGCTACTGTATTGGGCATCACAGATGTGCAACATTTCCATTGTTGCAGCAAGTTCTGCTAGTGCTGGCCTAGGAGGTGCCGTAAGGCATGTTCTTCCTTCTTTGGTCCCAGAGGGGAGCTTGGAATGTGTGAGTGTGGACTGGGCAGCAGGTGGGGCAGGACAGAGCTGAGAACTGAGGAGGGGGATGCAAAAGGCTGTGTCCCCAGGAGGACAGGTGGGCCATCCAGGTGAGTCAGTACCTGACTGAGCAGGGAGGGGATCCAGAAGATGCTCCAAGCCAGGCACGGCCACTCCGGCTTTTCCCAGGATGTCTGGCAAGAAGTACTGCAGCCATGGCCACATGGTAGCAAGCACTGGAGATGTGGCCTGTCTGAGCTGAGCTATCTGTAAGCAGAAGCTGCACACCAGATTCCAAAGACTTAGTGTGAGAAAAGGAATGCAAAATACCTCATAATTTCTTACACAGATACATGCTGAAATAAAGTTTAGATATATTGGGTTCAGTAAGATGTATTAAACAGCCTTAAAAAGAAAAGAGGGGCTTCCCTGGTGGCGCAGTGGTTAAGAATCCGCCTGCCAGGACTTCCCTGGTGGCGCAGTGGTTGGGAATCCGCCTGCCAATGCAGGGGACACGGGTTCAAGCCCTGGGCCGGGAAGATCCCACATGCCGCGGAGCAACTGAGCCCGTGTGCCACAACTACTGAGCCTGCATGCCACAACTACTGAAGCCTGCGCACCTAGAGCCTGTGCTCCACAACAACAGAAGCCACCACAGTGAGAAGCCCGCATACCACAAAGAAGAGTAGCCCCTGCTCACAACTAGAGAAAGCCTGCACACAGCAATGAAGAACCAACACAGCCAAAAAATAAATAAGTAAATTAATTAATTAATTAATTAAAAAAAAAAAAGAATCCGCCTGCCAATGTAGGGGACATGGGTTCGATCCCTGGCCCGGGAAGATCCCACATGACGTGGAGCAACTAAGCCTGTGCACCACAACTACTGAGCCTGTGCTCTAGAGCCCACGAGCCACAACTACTGAGCCCACGTGCCACAACTACTGAAGCCCGCGCGCCTAGAGCCCATGCTCTGCAACAAGAGAAGCCACTGCAATGAGAAGCCCACGCACCGCATCGAAGAGTAGCCCCCACTCGCCTCAACTAGAGAAAGCCCGTGCGCAGCAACAAAGACCCAATGTAACCAAAAATAAATAAAATAAATTTTAAAAAAAAAGAGGACTTCCCTGGTGGCGCAGTGGTTAAGAATCCGCCTGCCAATGCAGGGGACACAGGTTCGAGCCCTGGCCCGGGAAGATCCCACATGCTGCAGAGCAACTAAGCCCGTGCGCCACAGCTACTGAGCCTGGGCTCTAGAACCTGTGTGCCACAACTACTGAGCCCACGTGCCAGAACTACTGAAGCCTGCGCGCCTAGAGCCTGTGCTCCGCAACAAGAGAAGCCACCGCAATGAGAATCCTGCACACCGCACCGAAGAGTAGCCCCCGCTCGCCGCAGCTAGAGAAAGCCGCACACAGCAATGAAGAACCAAAGCAGCCAAAAATAAATAAAAATAAATAAATTTATAAAAATAGAAAAGAAAGGAAATTCTGGCCCATGCTGTAACATGGATGAACCTCGAGGACAGTGTATAAAGTAAAATAAGCCAGACACCAAAGGACACATCCTGTATGATCCCACTTACATGAGGTACCTGGAGTAGTCAAACTCATAGAGACAGGAAGTCGAACGGTAGCTGCCAGGGCCTGGAGGAGGAGAGGTTATTGTTTAATGGGTATAGAATTTCAGTTCGGGAAGATGAAAAGTTCTGTGGTGATGGTTGTACAATAGTGTGAATGTACTTCATGTTCCTGAACTGTACACTTAGAGTAGCTAGCAGTAAATTTTATGTATATTTTGCCACAATTAAAAATAATTTTTTAAATTTTCTGATAAAATTTGCTGAAGAAACAACAACAATATATGTATATATCTTTTTCTTTTTTTTTTTTAAGATTTAACTTTATTTTTGGCTGTGTTGGGTCTTCATTGCGGTGTGCAGGCTTCCTATTGCAGTGGCTTCTCTTGTTGTGGAGCACGGGCTCTAGGCGCACGGGCTTCAGTAGTTGTGGCTCGCGGGCTCTAGAGCGCAGGCTCAGTAGTTGTGGCACACGGGCTTAGTTGCTCCGCGGCATGTGGGATCTTCACGGACCAGGGCTCGAACCCGTGTCCCCTGCATTGGCAAGTGGATTCCTATCCACTGTGCCACCAGGGCAGTCCCTGTATATATCTTATTAAAGTAAATTTCCTCTGCTTCTTTTCCTCTTTTTTACTGTGGCTACCGGACAACTTTAAATAACATTGTGGCTCATGTTAGCTTCCTGGTTCTGTGGAGAGCCTGACCGTCCTGGTGGCCCCCAATAGATGTGTCCACATCCTAACCCTTCGTACCTGGAATCGTGACCTGATTTGGAAGCAGAGGCTTTGCAGAAGTAATTAAGATAAGGCTGTCAGGATGAGATCATCCTGGATTTAGGGTGGGCCCTCAATCCCTTGACAAGTGTCCTTAGAAAGGAGAGGGATACTTGAGACAGAGACACCCAAAGGGGAAAGCCACGCACAGACAAACACAAAAGTTGAAGTGATGTGTCTTCAAGCCAAGGACCTCGGGAGACATCAGAGGCTGGAGTGAGGCCTGCGACAGCCTCCAGAGGGAACCAGCCCTGCCCACACCTTGGCTTCCATTTCCGGCCTCCAGAGAATACAGTTCTATTGTTTTAAGGCCCAGCTTTGTGGTCTCTTGTTCCGGCAGCCATAGGAGTCGCACGCTGACAGGCTCCAGACTTAGGGTTAGCGAGGAGAACAGCAGGAGGGACTTATGGCACTTTGGATGAGATTGGGTCGGTGTGCAGCCCTGGAAAAGGAGAACGAGATTTATGTCTGTTGGATCAGCAGCTTCTGCAATGAACCAGTAGGTGAAAATTTCCAGAGGCCCTGCTAAAAGCCTCTTCCTGAATCTATTCTCCAGAGGCGAGAATGTGGGTAAAGGCTTCAGTCTTACTTACTGCAGCACCCAAATGGGCACTCGACTTGGGTCCAAGGACTAGACCTGAGTTGAGGCCTCGCAGCCAGTTTCCACACTCGAGCCTCAGTGTCTCCATCTGCAGGGTGGGATGGTGCTCCCTGCCCCGGCCGGCACGTGGGATGAGGGTGGTCTGTGGTTGCCGAGCTTCTCTACCGATGGGGGTCACGGGTGCTGGACGAAGGTGGAGGCCAAGGGTGCAGCACAGATGGACCAGGTCAGCCCAGCCCAGGCGGGCTCACCCCGGATCTTCTGAAGGCCGGGTGTTTTCCTCTTTAGCCCGTTGCCGTGATGTATCCACTTGCACATTTCCTTGTTCAGCGCCTGTCCCCTCTCCGCTCTGTCCCGCAGAGCTGCGTGGGGCCTGACACCGTCAGAGGCCCCTCCCAGGGCACCGAACGCAGGCAGGGCTGAGAACCCTCCCCGGGTGTGGGCGGCCTGGGTCTGCCATGCTCGCAGGTTCCCTCAGGCCTGGCCTTGCCCTCTGCACAGGTGACCAGCGCAGCAGACGTGCCGGCAGGGTGGGAGTGTGTTGTTCCTGCCCCTGGGGGAGACACTCTAAGCCCAGCTTTGGCCCGCCTCCGCCCCCAGCTCCCTTTCTCAAGTCACGTGGTCCCAGCTGGGCCAACATGCAGGTGATTCTGGTGGGAGGAAATAATTGACCCTCTTCTCCCAAAGTGACTGTGAATCCACCAGATCGCATGGGGACCAAGAAGTCTACTAAGAGAGGGAAAACCAGCGTGAACAGTGCCCACAATTGCACTTCGTATATAGACAGGCTTGTCTGGCAGCCGGGGGTTTGGGGGAGGAAAGGGGGAAGTCAGTTTGGAGGGTGATTCATGGGGCCTGGGAGGTTCAACCAGCCTGACTGGCTGAGCCAAACCGGCGTGTGTGCAGAAGGTCTGCTTGGAGGTTCCCCACTGCACCCTACCCCCACCCTCACCCCGGGGAAACAGGCCTGTGTGAGCTCAGAGAGCCCCGTAGAGGGGAGCAGCTGCCCCCGGCCTCCAGTCCCCATCCCCCATCCTGCGGCAGCATGTTCCCAGGGCAGCCCCCATAGGCAAAGCAAAGCAGTGTGAGGTGTTCTCCTGGCTAGGGGTGGGTCCTGGGGGCCTTGGGACCTGGGAGGTGGAATCCCAGTGAAGCCCAGGGCATTGCTGATGGATGGAAGGTGAGGGTCTCTTTCCTTCTGAACTGTGAGGTTCAAAGATGTGATGTCTGGAACTGCTGCAGCCATTTCTGCTCCTACAAAGAGAGCCAAGCTGAGGCTTGATCACAACCCGAACAGAGGCAGAGGGAAGAAAGCCACAGGACACAGAGCTCCCTGCCTGATGGTGGGATCCAGAAGTCCAAGGGCACCCGCAGGTGGAGCAGGGGAAGGGGGAAGCCGACTAGGATTCCCATCTGGGACGTGTGAAATCAGCACCTGGGGTGTTGATTGTTTCCTCGTTTGTTCATTCGTTCATTCACTTGTTCATTCATTCAGCCCCACTGACTGAGAATCACTATGTTCAAGAACCTGAGTTAGGCCTGGGGCGTGTGGGAAGGAGGAGGGGCCGGAAAGAGATCAAGGTGGGGTCTGTGCTCCCAGAGCACCCATAGCAGCTTGGAGGCAGCCTGGTCTTAACTGGACGAGGCTGACGCCGTGGAGAGGGCGGGAGGAGGCTGAGTCCTGGGGGGCGCGTCTGGGCACACGCACGAGGCCGGAGCCATCAGGCATCCAGAGGTTAAAGTCCCCAAACAGACTCCTGTTCGTGGAGGGGGGCTGCAGCCTGTGCTGATTCCAGGACAGACTTGGCACCTGCGTGGCTATTTTTGTCTAAAAACGAATAAGCTACCCATCTGGCCGTCGGAGGAGCCCCAGATTTGTGTCCTTGAGCAAGTCCACCCCCACCCCCGGGATTGCAGCCGTCTCAGGTGAAAAGAGGGGGTGGCCAAGATGTGGGCTTCTGGGCCGTCAGCATTCTGCACGAGCAGGGCCTTATGGGGAGGGTCAAGAGACTCTCCCCCTGGAAGGGCCTGGCGACCTGCCTCCAGGGCGCTCCTGCGTGGGGAGTGCAGAGCTGAAGCAGCAGAGTCCCTGGGAGAGAGAAGGACCGGGAGGACTGCCTGGAGGAGGCCAATTGCGCTGGGCCATAGAATGTGGAGACAGGTGGACAGGGGCAGGGACGCGAGAGAACACGACATGGTCAGTGGAGGCCGTGAACCCACCTGTGACCTTGGGGGCCGGGGGCACAGGGCAGCCGGGACAGCAGCCCAGCCTTGGAACCTCCTGAAGCCCTTCAGGCTCTGGGCACTGCTGTAGACGCCCCCCAGAAGGAGAGAGGAGCAGTGGTCGCCGTGGGAGACTCTGGCTGAGCCCTTTCCCCTGGGGGTGGAGATGCCCCCAGGCTCTGCCGTTGGTCAGCTGCCCCCCAGGGACTGGGGTGAAACATGGGACTGGCACTCCTGAGCCCCCTTCTCACCCACCAGCTCCTCACAAGGTTCTGGGGCCAGATGGACAGCGTGATTATTCCCACTTTACAGGTGGATAGACTGAGCCGGCGCAGGAGTGGAACGGGGCTGGGTCCTGCTCTGCTGATTCCAGCAGGGTTCCAGCAGGGCTGTCCTGATTGCAGCAGGGTCCCAGCAGGGCTCTCCTGATTGCAGCAGGGTCCCAGCAGGGCTCTCCTGATTGCAGCAGGGTCCCAGCAGGGCTCTCCTGATTGCAGCAGGGTCCCGGCAGGGCTCTCCTGATTGCAGCAGGGTCCCGGCAGGGCTCTCCTGATTGCAGCAGGGTCCCGGCAGGGCTCTCCTGATTGCAGCAGGGTCCCGGCAGGGCTCTCCTGATTGCAGCAGGGTCCCGGCAGGGCTCTCCTGATTGCAGCAGGGTCCCGGCAGGGCTCTCCTGGTTGCAGCAGGGTCTCGGCAGGGCTCTCCTGATTGCAGCAGGGTCCCGGCAGGGCTCTCCTGGTTGCAGGAGAGTGTGGCGCCTAACAGGCCACAGTTCAGGACTGGACTCAGTTTCTCCTCTTTCCCTCCTTCCCTCCCCCTTCAACGCTTTCTGTGCCAACCTCGTGCTGCACGCGCATCAGGATGGGTGCGCCGCGAGGATGACCTCACCTCAGCTGTGGGGAGGGGGGGGTCCTGCGGGGGCTGCACTCTTAATTTATGCCCCTCCTTCCCCAGGTGTCAGGGCCTCCCAAAGGGCCACGAGCACTAGAGGAATGGGGCCACGTTGGGGGAACCGACATAACGTCAGGGAACAAACCACCTCAGAACTCAGCGGCACAACACGGTGTTCTGTGCTCATGGGGTCAAGGGTGGGTCAAGGGTGTGGCCTGGGCACATCCAGGGTGGCTCATCTGTGCTCCTCCATGTCTCAGAGGCTGGGGTGACACCAGGGCTGGGGGCTGGCACATGTCTGACGGTGACGCTGACTGTCAGCTGACTGTCTACACAGGCTTCTCTGCGTGGTCTCCCCACGAGGCTGCTTGGGCCTCCCAACAGCATGGCGGCCGGGTGCCAAGAGGGAGCTTCCCAAGAGAGCCGGGTAGAGGCAGAATCATCTCTTAAGACCTAGCTGCTCTTAGTGTCACACAGTGTCACTTCCACTGTATCACAGACCTGCCCAGATTCAAAGGGAGGGGACAGAGACTTCACCTTTTGTTGGGAGGAGTGTCAAAGTCACTTTGTAAGAAGAATGTGTGGGAGGGACATACCGATGCTGCCATCTTTGGAAACTGTAAGCTGGCTCTGCAGGGGGGGCCGGTCCTAAGGCCACCTACCCTACCTGTTACCTGCCTTCTCCCCAGAGATGACAGCTGGTGTCCCCTCCTCACTCTTCACCACACCTCCAGTTCCTGCACATTTGGAGCGCATATTCCAGTGTTTTTAATCATTACTTTTTGAACAGCAGAATCATTGGCCTACAGGATGTCTTGTGAAGGGACTTTGCACCTGGCGGCTGGGCTGTCACTGAGGAACTCTGTCCCTTCCCTGCAGGAGGCTTGATGCCTCCCAGCAACCACCTCTGCTCAGCCAGCACCACCCTCCGCCATCATCCAAGTGTGGCACCCCTGGTGGTACCTGCTGGGAGGTACTGGCTGGCCTTTGTTCCAGACCGGCTCTTCAAGGATTCTAGTATAGCAAATTGCCATGTGTGGAATGCTCATACAACACTAGTGGGGTGTGAAATGGTCAGTCATGTAGGAAACAGGTCTGGAAGTTTCTTATAAAACTAAACATGCCCCTGCCCTATAGCCTAGCAGTCCCATTCCTAGGTATTCACCGGAGAAATGAAAATATAGGTTCCCCAAAGATTTGTATGAGAAAGTTTAGATCAGCTTTATTCATGCTAACCAAAATGGAAGCAGCCCAAGTTCTCATCGACAGGGTCAAACTAACATGCAACAACACGGGTGAGTGCAAATCTACTAGTGGTGGGAAAGGTGCCACACAAAAAGGTAGCTCCTGTATGGTTCCATTTATGGAACACGCTAGAACATGCAAAACTAATCTACAGTAAAACCAGAGGAAACAACAATATACAACAGTGGCTGGGGGATTACCTGACAAGGCACATGAGGGAATTTTGTGGGGTGATGGGAGCTTTCCATTTACTGATGGGGCTTTCAGTTACGCAGGTATGAGCCTTTATCAGAACCCATCAGATGGTCTCCTTAAGATGCGTGCATTTTACGTTGTGTAAGTTTTCCCTAAAAAACAAACAAATAATGAACTCCATTCAACATTCAGGAATGCTGGGGGCCCTGGGCACTCCTGCAGGGTCAAAATTCCCCAGCAGGACCCAGGCTTCAATTCCTCTGCATCAGAAAAAAAAATGTGTATGAGGGAGGCTGAAGGAGGGGGCAGGGCTTCTCCCTGCAGCTCCCCCTCCCTCGCCCACCTCCTCCCCACCCGAGGTGCTGCTGTTTCCCATTTGTCTGAGGGAGCAGTTCCTGGAGCTTAATTAATGCTAACAGCTCGAGCTCTTTAGAGGAAAAGCACCTGGAAATCTGATAAATGACATTTTCAGAATCGAAGCCAGAGACCAGAGAGGGTGTGACCTGCCACGGAGAGCAAGGCAGGCAAGCTGAGAGCACTCCCGGCCCAGGGCTGGATGCCAGGCTGCCCTTCCCAGCGGCTGCGCTGGCCACTTGTTCCCGAGCCTGAAGAAGACCCGAGGATGCCCAGGCTCCTCTGGGCCCAGACTGGGGGGCGGGGTCCAGGCTGGGTGTGACGCCCAGGCTAGGGGAGGGGGCGGGGAGGAGCGCGGGCTGTGGGCGCTGGATGAGGTGCGGGGCGCGCAGTGGGGCCAGCAGGGAATTGGGGCGTCCTGGCCGTAGAGCCTGTGTTTACCCTCCCCCCTCCCTGTCCCTCTGCGGGTGCGCAGGCCCCTCTCTGGCCTGGGCCGACCAGATGGGTCGCCCCTCCGGACCGAGGACGCCACCCAAGTACCGCTTCCTAGCCCCGCCCCACTGCCGTGAGCAAGCAGGCTTCCTTCCCTTCCTTCTCCCTGCCTGCCCTCTCTCTCAGGCACTCCCAGACTGGGGCCGGCCCCGGCTCCCCGAGTGCAGACCTCTCAGGATCAAAGGGAAATCCCCAGATCCCAGTCTCCCCCAAAGGGCTGCACCTGGACACAGACATCCACAGACATTTACAGTAAGAAGATGGATGCTTTATAACCGTGGTGACATCCCGCCCCATTCTCCACTGGAGACAGAGGATTGTGTGGTTTGTTGGGCGCTGGGCTTTTCTTCCGGCACTTCCTCCACTGGGACCATCATCTGCTGGGTCCTTCCCACCTGCCAAGTGAATGTCCCTCTTGCATGGGGTCCCCTGATCCCTGCCGCACCTGGCCCAGCCTCCTGTCTCAGCTCCTGCCCTGGGCTCACCTGTGCAGGGGCCCCTCATTCTCCCATTGCCCAGCCTCGCACCAGACAGTATTGGTTCTCAATAAATACTGGGAGTGGAATGAGCGTGGGCCACCCTCCTAGCTTATCTCCTCTGCCCTGGTGCCTGCGAACTGCAGGAGGTTGGCTTGTGGATGTTCCGCTGTTCCTCGACCGGGGACCTCAGTCACAGCTTCATCTGGGCCCTGTAGGCTGTACTGCAGCCCTAACCTCTGTTTCGACCTATAGGCTGCCTGTTGATTTCTCAGGTTTTGGAACAGGGGAGTGAAAGGTGGGAAGCAGACAGAAGTGGATGAGGGCAGAGAGCACGGCAGGAGGATGGAGAGACAGGGACAGGCAGAGAGAACGAGCAGGCGGCGGCGGCTCAAGCCACGTGGGCTGCCTTTCCAAATGGAAGAGCACGTACATGGGAGTGAGGCGGGAGGCCGCTCATGTCTCTCGTGTCTGTGGGAGGAACCCCTAGTCCTGCCCTAAGGGGTCGGGTGCAGGGCCCAGCTCTGGCCAAAGATCCCTGCTGCCCCCCAGGCACAGCCCCACCCCTCCAGGACCCTGGCTGGCCCAGCAGGCTGTTGGCTACAGGGATGTGCAAGCGTGTTTGCTGCCTCCAGGTTTCTGGGGAAGGACAGATAACGAATGAATGTGCGGCCCCTGAGTAGCCCTGCTGAGGGTTCCCCACCACAAAGGCATCAACTCCTGGCTCTGCCAGTGCCTGCACAGAGAGGCCCAGGGCTCCCATTTGATTCCTAAAGCCGAGTTAACCCCTCTTCGGGAAGCAGCAAGCAAACCTCGGAACTAGCAGGACCTCAGCTGCAACATCTGTAAGACGGAGAGAGCAGTGCTTCTCTTGGGAGTTACAGTGAGATTCAGAGGACCGCAAGAGACTGAGGCTGCTCAGGGGTTCTCAGGGAGGACGGACGCTTGTTAGTCTCAGCGTGAGACCCTGGGTGAGGACAGGCGCTCCATCCTGCCGCCCTGAGAATGAGGGTGCATCGCAGTGCTTCCAGGAGGGTCCCTGGATGTGGTGGATGATCGGCCTTTTCTCTGTTTCCCTCATCACTTCAGATTCATTGCTGCCTGAGGACTTTTGCCTGGAGTGTCCCCCCCCACCACCCCCCCGCCAGCCCCGCCGGCTTTGCAGTTGGCTGCTTCCTATTATTTAGGTCTCAGCTCACCCCACCACCTTGCCTCTGCCTGTCGCATCATCTTACTTCAATTCTCTGCCGAGCACTGCATGACCCATCGGAAGAGGGCATAAGCATCTCAGGTTCCTCGCTTGCTGGCGTGATGAGTGAGTGGAAGGAACAGTCACTGAGCCCAGAGCTCAGCCCACTCCTCCCCTCTCCAGAGCACTTCAGTTACAGCTGCCTGCCATGCCCAGCCCCAGGGTGGTTGCTGGGGAGCAGGTGACATACATCCAAGCTGCAGTGTGGCCCAGTCATTAAGGGAATGTGGAGGGGTTGTTTGACTCTGATTAACTGCCTCTCTCTCTCTCTCTCTCTGCCCAGTAATTGCTGTGTCACCAAGGATCTTCCCCACTTTTAGCTCAACTTTGCATTTACAAATGAAAGCAAAGTAACTGGACCACCCTGTGAAAATCTAGGAGCATTTATTTCCCAGGTGACTGGGTCATCGCAGGGTTAAAACGGCCGCTGGTGCTGGGGTGGTAGCATCTGAAAAACACAGCAGTTTAAAAGCAAGTGTTGGGGGGAATGGCACAGGAACCCCTCCTGGTTAGTAATGCCACTTGGGGCATCTGCAGACACCTGGGGGGGGGGGTGGGTCTCCCAAGCTGGTGGCAGGCGAAGAAAGCTGAGCCTTGCCCACTGAATCAGCAGGCATCCTCGCAGCTGGCTGCTGAGTCAGGCCTGCAGAGCCCCGATGCAGCAGGATGGGGCCCAGGAGCATTCTCTGACCTGGAAGTACTGCCCTTTGGGTTGGGCTGGAGGTCGTGGCACTGCGCCCAGGGGTGTGCCCTGGTGATGGCTGCCCGTGGGTGGGGGGGCGACAGCACCTCTGCTCTTGCCAGGCAGTAGAGGTTAAGCATCCCACCCCGCTTATGAGCCTGAGGTGCGGTTCCTGCGAGGCCTTTGTGGCTGAAGGGAGGGCTTGAAAAGTGCCCTTGGACTCTGATCCTTGAAGATCCGATGGCCCAGGGGCGAGGGAACGAGATAGACAAGGCGTGGGGACTGGGGGGTCAGGGTCTCGACCGAAGACTCCAGATTGTCCTGGAGAAAGGCCTCCTGGCTTAGGCTAGCGCCTCAGGAGCCTTTCCTTTGGAGGGGCTGGTGAAAGCCCCCCTAGTGGGTTCTGGAAAGATTTAAACGAGCACATAAATATTATGTGAATAAATATTATTCCTGATACATGAGAGCACGAGACGGCCGCGCCCGGGAGGGAAGGGCCCGGACGCGGTGCTGACCGGCAGCGCTGGGCCAGCGCCCTCCTCAGGCCACCTTCTGGCCCTGCCCACGCGGGGCCGCCCACGGAGGGCCCCCCCCATCCCGCTCCCCGACCCCAGTGTGGCCCGCGGCAGCCAGCCTGGGACCGCGTCTGGGTCCAGGTGGCCCGCTCCGCCGGGCCCCTGGTTCCCGGGCCGCTCCGCCCCCAGGCGGTGGGGCAGGGTGACGTCACGGTGGCGCGCGGCATTGTGGGGCGGGAACGCCGAGCCGGGGGAGGGACGCAGAGACGCCATTTTCGGCGGCGGGAGCAGTGGAGCCGGAGCCGGCGGGGCGGCGGCTGTGAGGAGGAGCCGCGGGGCACAGCGCGCGTGGGCGGCCGAGGATGCTGCGGGGCGGCCGCGCCGGCGCCCCTCGCTTGTGACCGCGGCGCCGCACCTGAGGCGGCCGAGGCGACAGCCCCGGCGGTCCCGCTCGGCGCACGCGCCCGCGGCCTCCCGGTGCTGACAGCGCGAGCGCGCGACCCCGCGGGAGCAGCACGGTGAGTCGGCGGCGGGCCCGGGTCCTCCGGCCGCACCCGTGTCGCTTCCCGCCCCTGGCGCCTCCCGGCCCCTCTCCGGCCCTCGGGCTTCCAGCAGGTCCGTCCCCTTTCTCCCAGGGTCCCGGCCGCCGCCCAGGACCCAGGACGCCGGCCCATTCCCGTCACGGCCCCTTCAGGTTCGGGTCCCCTCAGCGTGCCTATCTGGCTCCGGCCCCTCCCGGACCCCCGCCCGGCCCCGCGTCGCAGGCTCGGCCCTGCTGCGGGCGGGGGCGGCTGCCCTGGGAACAGCTGTGGCCCCGGGAGCCGCGCGGCGGGGGACGGGAGGGAGGACGCGGCGCGCGGGGAGGGGGCGGCCGGCCCGGCTCGCTTTGTCCGAGTCCTTCCCCTTCCTTCCGGCCCCCGCCCTTTCCCGCGGCACCGCCCAGGGCGGGCGCGCCTGTCACGCTCGCGGGCGGTCGGCGGGTCGGAAGCGTGCGGGCTCCTTCCCGAGAGTCCGGCTGGACCACGCCTGCCCCGCGGCCCCTTTCTTCTAGCGGCGAGACCCGAAACGCCTCATCCCCAGTGTTCGCTTAGGCTGGAGTTGCTCCCACTAAACTTGTAGCATTCCGGTCCTGGAATACCTACTCGGTTGTCAAATTTGATGCACTTCTTTCCTTAAAAATTTAAAGTAAGACATTAAAAAAGTGAATGCCTGGTGAATTGGATGGTTTTATAACTTAAGGTTTGTAGATCCAGGCAATTTGGTGTTAGAGATTTTGTACTGTTGTTGCTTTTTACTGTTTTGTTAAACAGCACATTCAGAGTTTACATATTAAGCGTTTGTTAAGGAGAACTTGAAAAAATGATGTTCTTTAGAAGTGTGAGAGCAGAAAATTTGTGATACACCATTTAAACTGCTGTGTGAAGGGTCAGTTGGTTCTTTGAGCCTTTGCATTAGTTCAACGTAAAGGCTTTTTTTGTAGAGCATGACTAAGCCATTGATCAGAATCATTAGCTCAGAATACATTGTAATAGTTCAGTGAATAGTTACATTAGAAATTGGAACAACCTCCTTAAATCTCATATTCTTCTTTAGGATGACCCTCTTTTAGGGACTGGCAACAAGCCTTAGTTAAGGTGGGAAATTTGATTCATTGTTCTGTTTCCTAAGTACCTCTAAGAGTACAGTGATATTAAATACTAAAAATTTCAGATTGTGTGGGATTAGATGTGGCGTGGGAGGACCCTCTCTTAAGAGCCAGTTTCTCCAAGTCATCTAAGAAGGCAGCCTCGTGTTGCAGTGGAGCCTGGCAGCCCTGTTGTCACTGAGGGGCGTGGAGGACCTAGGGTGGTAACCCCACGGCAGCCTTGCAGGTTCACCTAGCTTGGCAGTGTCTTCTGACAGTACTGTAGATGGTACATCATAAAGGAAGAAAGACATGCATGGGAATCGCCAGCAAGGAGGAGGGAGGAAATGCCACTGGGGAGCGGCACATAGTATCCTAAATATTGCATAGTAAGTAAAAACTCAGCTGCAGTTACTTAAATTATATATTCTTTTAAAATATTATACCTTCTTAAGCATGTTTCATAATGTTGAAAAATAGATAAGTCAATGTGTAGCTTTCCATGTAGGGCTATAAACTATTTCAAAATATAATTGTACAAAAAGAAAACTAGAAGTGGAAAAGTCAGAATTTTAAGTAAAGTGTAGGATTCGTATAACTTGGAAACCTAAGTGAAATATGATGATAAACCAGAACTTTATTAACAAAGAAGTGATCAGTACAAAAGTACTGATCAAAAAGCACAGGGAAGTTTTAAGTGTCAGTTTCGTGGTATAGGATAAAAATGATTCGCCTCTTAAGATGTGAAAGCAAGGTCTTAAATGTCTGTTGGGAACCAGCTGAATGGCAGGTGCTGTGCTGAGTAGTCGGGGATACGGGGACAGTCGCTGTCCTGGAGGAGCTCACAGTCTGGTACCACAGATTAGACGGAATGCCGTGCCGAGTGCTCTGAGGAGGTGATTCCGCCTGGGAGACTTGAAGAAAAGTGGGGGTGGGACTGGGAGTGGTGGTGCTGCAGATTGGGAATGGGTGAGAATGGAAGGATGAGATCAGGAAGGGCGATGTACAGTGTGTCTAGGGAGGACAGGGAATTCCGGAGGACGGAGCTTCTGGGTTAGGGCAGGGCAGTAGGAACAGAGGAACAGATGAATTATAGAGGGATTGATGGGTTAGGGTGGTCCTGACTTGGGACCGAGTGGAGTGGGGGAAGGGTGGGGCTGTAGGCAGAAGGAGACTATAGGCAGTTTTCAAACCCGAGCCAGCTGCTAAAACCTAAGTGGGATCATGTCACTCCTCTGCTGAAGTTCTTGCCAGTGTCCCTTAAGCACCCCACCCCATCTTTTCCCCTTGTCTTCCTACTCTTGCCCTTATTCAAGTACGCCCCGTCGCATTCCGAGTCTGCTCTTCTGGATATCAGTGTGTCCTCACTTCCCCACACACTCCTTACTACTTCTCACTATCTGTACAGTATTATATTTTCTTTTTTTTTTTTTGGCCACATTTCGAGGATTATGGGATTTTAGTTCCCCGACCAGGGATTGAACCTAGGCCCTCGGCAGTGAGAGCTTGGAGTCCTAACCACTGGACTGCCAGGGAATTCCCTACTTAATTATTTTCTTATATAGTTTATCTGTCTCCTCCACTTACATTCAGTCTCCACAAGGGCAGGGTGGGGATTTTTATCTGGTGTATTCAGTGTCAGTGCTTGGCACATAATGTGAAGGAATGCATCTAGAGTCACTTCCTTGTCTCTATCTTGGGTGACACACTGGCAGGTGACATCCACCACGATGGGGAAGATGGGAGGAGGAGATGGCGAGTTTGGGTTTGGGTAGGTTAAATCCACGATGCTCGTGGGGCGGCCAAGTGGATTAGTGGTCAGTTGGAGATTCAGGTCTGGAGCTCAAGACAAGATTTAGGCTGGAGATAAAGATTTGAGAGCTTCTGACACTTGGTAGAGATTGCGGAGTGGCCCTAAGGGTAGGAAAGCCCTGGGGCACAGGGAAGAGGAGGAGGGCAGTATCAAATGGGCTAAGAGGTAAGGAAAGATTTGGACAGAAAAGTCTATTGGATTTGGTTCTGGAGGGCTATTTGTGACCTTTTAAACTTTTCCTGAGAATATTGCTTTCCAAGACTGGAGGGCTAATTCAGAGATGACCTGCATTTTTTTCTCCCAAAGTATCCTTGTGTCATTCTGCCCTGTAGCCTGCTGGTTAACATACTCTTAGATCAAAAATGAATTATGTTTTTATTTTTAACTAATTTTTGGAGGCAGATGAAAGCAATCTCAGTCTATGCTTTTAAATATGCTTGGTATGTCGTTGATACTTAATAAAGCAGATATAAGTGAATATCACTAGAACAAACAATTTAAGCTAAGTGCATGTGTAAAGTAGACATTATTTCCTTGGTTCTAAAATATCCCAATTACCTCAACTTTTTTTTCTTTTCTTTTTTTTAGAGGTTTTTTGGTTTTTTTTGATGTGGACCATTTTTAAAGTCTTTACTGAGTTTGTTACAATATTGCTTCTGTTTTTTATGTTTTGGTTTTTTGGCCACGAGGCACGTGGGATCTTAGCTCCCTGACCAGGGATCGAACACGCACCCCCTGCATTGGAAGGCGAAGTCTTAACCACTGGACCGCCAGGGAAATACCTAACTCAACTCAAACCTTAGATTGTTCCCTGAGTTCGATGGCATAATGTGGAAATTTATGCTCCAGCCTCTTTGAAGTTATTATACTACTACTGATAAAACTGATAATAGTGAATTTAGCACTGTACCAGGTAAAATTGGTACAGCAATCACCTCTATCCTGCTGTTGAGGAAATTGAGGATTAGAGAGGGCAAGTTATGTAAACCAGAGGTATACAGCTGTGAAGCCAGCCTTTTATTTCAAGGCTTTTTGCTTGTGCACTTAAAGCTTTGAACCACCTTGCTATCATGAATCACAGTAATGCTAAGCTCAGTCTTCCAGTTGCCTTCACCTGGGACGCCCTTGCCCCATTTCCGTTTCATAAAGCCCAGGTGATGCAGGGTGGTCATGGTCACTCCTTGGGGTTGCTGTCTAAAGTATAGTGTTTCGGGTCACCATGCTGGTATTGTAGTACTTGTGTCCTTCAGAGAAGCTGGCGCAGGCTCCGTGGTCAGTAAAAGCTGACCGAATCCTCATTCTTATGGTGAATATGGTGGTGTGTTTTCTCTTAAATTCACTTATTCTGTCTGTTTAAAAATTATTTGTATTATTGACCAAACGGGGAAAATATATTAATTTCTATTCTTTTTAGATTGTGGTTTAAAAAACCCCCAAATTTACTATCTTAACCATTTTTTTCTATTTTTTTTTTTTTTTTTTTTAATGAGGATCTTGAATCAGATGCGTATGTTTTGATTGATTGATTGATTGATTGATTTTGGCTGTGTTGGGTCATCGTTTCTGTGCGAGGGCTTTCTCCAGTTGTGGCAAGCGGGGGCCACTCTTCATCGCGATGCGCGGGCCTCTCTCGTTGCGGAGCACAGGCTCCAGACGCGCAGGCTCAGCAGTTGTGGCTCACGGGCCCAGCCGCTCTGCGGCATGTGGGATCTTCCCAGGCCAGGGCTCGAACCCGTGTCCCCTGCATTAGCAGGCAGATTCTCAACCACTGCGCCACCAGGGAAGCCCTATCTTAACCATTTTTAAGAGTGTAGTTCAGTAGTCTTAAATATATTTACATTGTTGTGCAGTAGATCTCTAGAACTTTTTCATCTTTCAAAACTAAAACTCTGTATCCATTAAATAACAACTCCCTATTTCCCCCCATCCCCTAAGCCCCTGGCAACCACCATTCTACTTCCTGTTTCTATAGATTTAACTACTTTAGATACCTCATATAACTGGAGTCATACAGTATTTGTCTTTTTGTGACTGGCTAATTTTACTTAGAATAATGTCCTCAAGATTCATCCATAATTTCTATTTTTTTTAAACTAAAACATCATTAAGTTCTAAAGCTTTTTTTGTGTGACGTTTATGTTAGTTTTCTATTTACCATATAACAAATTACTGCAAATTTAGTGGTTTAAAACAGTAACATTTGTTATCTCACAGTTTCCGTGGGTGAGGGGTCCAGGCATGGCTTGGCTGGATCCTCTGCTCAGGGCTCACGTGGCTACAGTCGTGTGTTGGGCTGTTGTTCTCTTCCAGTGCTCAGGGTGCTCTTGCAAGCTCTTGCGGTTGTGGCAGAATTCAGTTCTTTTGGTTGTAGGACTGATGTCCTGGTTTTCTTGCTGGCTGACTGTCAGCTGAGGGCTGCCTCCCGTAGCTCCTAGAGGTGGCCTGCACTCCCCTACCAGCAATACTGACTTACTTCCATAACCATAGGTTAGTTCTATCTATTCTAGAATTTCATGCAAATGAGATTAAACAATATATGTATTTTTGCATCCATCCTCTGTAACTCAGCGTAACCATTTAAAATTCAACACCTGCGGGACTTCCCTGGTGGCGCGGTGGTTAAGAATCTGCCTGCCAATGCAGGGGACACGGGTTCGATCCCTGGTCCGGGAAGATCCCACATGCCCATGGAGCAATTAAGCCTGTGTGCCACAGCTACTGAGCCTGTGCTCTAGAGCCCACGAACCACAACTACTGAGCCCGCATGCCGCAAATACTGAAGCCTGCATGCCTAGAGCCCGTGTTCCACAACAGGAGAAGCCACTGCAATGAGAAGCCCGCGCACCGCAACGAAGAGTAGCCCCCGCTCACCGCAACTAGAGAAAGCCTGCGTGAAGCAACGAAGACCCAACGCAGCCAAAAATAATAAATAAATAAAATAAATTTAAAAAAAAATTCACATACTGTAGCACGTGTCAGTGATTTGTTCCTTTCTATTCCTGAGTATTGTTCTCTTGTATGGATCTACCAGTCTAGCCATTCTCCTTTTGTTGCGCATCTGGGGTGGGGAGCACTCATTCTTCTACAGGACTGTGTGGACACACATCTTTTTTTTTTTTGGCCTCACCCCGAGGCATGCAGGATCTTAGTTCCCCAACCAGGGATAGAACCTGTGCCCCCTGTACCCGCCCCTGCAGTGGAAGCATGGGGTCATAAACACTGGACCGCCAGGGAAGTCCCACATTTTCATTTCTTTTGCATAAATACCTAGGAGTGGAATTGTTCATAGGTTAGATGTAGGATTAACTTTTAAAGACACTGCTAGTTTTCTAAAGTGGTTGTGCATTTTACACGCCCACCAGCAGTGTGTGAGTGTTGCAGTTGCTCCATGTCCTCTTCAGCTTTTGGTGTTGTCTGCTTCATCTTAGCGACAGTCCGTAGTGTCTTGTGATGGGTTTAGTGAGCGTTTCCCTGATGACTAATGATGATGAGCACTTATTCAGATAATTATTGGCCTTTTGTATACCTGCTGTTGTGAAGTGTCTGTTAAAGTCTTTTGCCCATTAAAAAAATTGTGTTGTCTTTTTGTTATTGATTGTAAGAGTTCTTTATGTATTTGGGTACATGTCTTTTGCCATATGTTGGAAATATTTTTTCCGAATCTGGGGCTTAACTGTTCTTTGGCTGTGCCTTTTAATAATTAGTAGTTTTACTAATTATTATTATTATTTACACCAGATCTTCATTGTGGTGTGAGGGATCTTTAGTCGCGGCATGTGGGATCTAGTTCCCTGACCAAGGATTGAACCCGGGCCCACTGCCTTGGGAGCACAGAGTCTTAGCCACTGGACCACCAGGGACGTCCCCCTCTCTGTTTTTAAATTATTAAAAATGTGTGCTCGGGCTTCCCTGGTGGCGCAGTGGTTGAGAATCTGCCTGCTAATGCAGGGGACACGGGTTCGAGCCCTGGTCTGGGAAGATCCCACATGCCGCGGAGCAACTGGGCCCATGAGCCACAACTACTGAGCCTGCGCGTCTGGAGCCTGTGCTCCTCAACAAGAGAGGCCGCGATAGTGAGAGGCCCGCGCACCGCGATGAAGAGTGGCCCCCGCTTGCCGCAACTAGAGAAAGCCCTCGCACAGAAACGAAGACCCAACATAGCAATCAATCAATAAATAAATAAATCTTAAAAAAATGTGTGCTCATTAAGGAAAACTCATGATACAGAAAGATGTAAAGGTGTGAGTTGCCTCTTTCTCTTTTCCCATTTCCTTTCTCCTGAGAGAACTCATTTAAAAAATTTTTTTAATTTCCTTTCTTTAGGAAAGAAAATTATTTCATGTATGTGTTATTGATTAGCATTTAAATACATGAACTTAGTCTTATGGTATTATGTTAATCTGCTGACATTTTTCATTTTGAAATAAAAATGGTTTTTTTTAAAACCACAGAATGAGTACTCTATATTCTTTTGCCCCGGTCACCCATAACACCCTCTTATGTATTCTCTTAGTCGCGTCTGATGAAGCTGTTTTTCCTTTTCGCTTGCTCAACCAAGGACTTGTAATAGAGACATCTGCATCATTTGGGCTCAGTCATCCTTGTTTCAGGAAAACGCATGTTCTCCCATATTTTCATGTAGTACCCTTCCCTGTAGCTTCTCATACTTAAAATTTGTATGTGGAGAGATGGACCTGTGGTCCCACAGCAGATTAAAAGACCTCAGTGCACTCCTGGCCCTGGCCTGGAGCGCTGCTCGTGGAGAGGTAGGCACTTCACCAGCTGGTGGGGGACCTGGCCTTCTTGTAAAGTTCTTTCTTCCACAGGTGGTGTGGTTAGGTTATCATAGAGTTAGAGGATCTCTGTACGCAGAGGTGGCCCAGTGCAAAACAGAAGCACACTCAGCCTCAACTTCCTGAGCAGGGCTGTGGGGAAAAGTACCCGGAGTTCTGACTGCCTTTATTTCTAATTCTGCAAGGGCATCTACAGTAGACTCACCCAAGAGGCAAATACAAGCTTCTGTTTTATCCAGTGGTTTATAGTTTTAGGATGGAAACAAATTCAGAATAGATACTGTAATTATGGAGTCTTTAATTTTAAAACATTTCACTTTATAGATTTTTCTGATTTTTAGGCCAGCAGGATTTGTTCATTCAAGTTCATTCTTGTGACCCAAGTTTAGAAGAGGAAATAAAAGGATTAGATAAAGTTAGATTAGATCAGAGGAGATACCATGGTTCTAGCAGAAAATGATGCAGTCAGTAGTTTCCATTGGCAGGCTCTGGAGTTGTATCTCTCAGTTGTCTCTGTCAGTTCATAGCCCAGAGATGAAATTTCTGGTCAGGAGGTACCTAATAGAGCACATCCTCCCTCGAGTAGATTATAGTGATTCTCAGTGGGTAAGGGCAGGCCATGTAGAGCTGGATAAAATATATTTATTATTATAATACGATATTATATTTAGAAAACAAACTATTGTAATACAAACCACGAAGGGGTGTGACATTTGCATTTTTATTCAAAATGTCATGGTTTGAACAAGATTGAGACCCTGCAGGAGACCTTTTTGGATTTTGCTCAAATGTGAACCTTAACTTTGTTATATAAACTGGGGGAGTGACACACCTCCCTGCTTACCCTCTCCTGCCCCCACCAAAACAAAAAATGAACCATCCCCTGGAAATTCTCGAATTGTATTTCCCTTTGACTCTACACTGTATAATTTTTGTTCTGAAATTTCAGAACCAAAAAGTATGTATATTTTTACTTCTAATATTACCATTGATTACCTGTTTAGTTGCAATAGGTGACATGTATTTAGACATTTTTAAATACCTTGAGAAGGGCTTGAGATTTTTGTTTATCAAAAGGGGAGCACAGGATAAAAAGATTGAGAAATGAAGCTTTCTGTGACTCTTTGACAAAGCTAAAATAGATTAGGTCCCAAAGTGGGGTTTTGTGTTTTTGTTTTCTTTGATCTGTATCATTTAATTAAAAAAAATTCTGGTTGTATTTTACTGAGATATGATTCATGTATGAAAAAATTCACAGGGTTTTGCAACCATCTGATTCCAGAACATTTTCATCACCCCAAAAAGAAATCCTGTACCTATTAGCTGTTACTCCCCATACTCCTATCCCTTTGGCAACTACTAATCTACTTTCCGTCTCCATGGACACTTCATATAAATGGAATTATGCAACACGTGGCCTTTTGTGTCTGGCTTCCTTCAGTTAGCACACGGTTAGCTATGTTGTAGCATGTATCAGTATCTCGTTCCTTTTTATTGCCAAATAATATTCCACTGTCTGGATATACCCCATTTGGTTTATCCATTCATTAGTTGATGGACATTTGGGTTATTCCCACATTTTTAGTATTATGATTAATGCCAAAATATTTGTGTACAAGTTTTACATTTGTCCAGCATTTTATTTTTTGGACCATTCATGTGTAAGTTTTTACATAAACATGTTTTCAATTTTCTTGGGTATATACCCAGGAGTGGAATTGATGGCTCATTCATTTAATTTTTTAAGTTTTGACACTTGTGTCATTTTATTCACAACACACTGTCATCTTGGGTTCCAGGGTACTGAATGTCTTAGTCCATTCAGGCTGCTGTAACAGAATGCCATGAACTGGGTGGCTTGTAAACAACAGAAATTTATTTCTCATAGTTCTGAAGGCTGGGAAGTCCAAGGTCATGGTGACAGGAGATTCAGTGTCTGGTGAGAGCCTGCTTTTGTTTTATAGATGGTGTCTCCCTGTGTCCTCACTGGGGGAAGGGGTGAGGGAGGTCTCTGGGGTCTTTTTTATAAGAGCACTAATCCCATTCATGAGGGCTCCACCCTCATGACCTTCCCAGAAGCCCTACCTCCAGATACCATCACCTTAGGGGCTAGGTTTCAACATATGAATTTGGGGGGATACAGACATTCAGATCATAGCACTGAATATTTCCCTGAATACAACTTGGGTTGTTTTCTACAGACTCATTAGAGACTCTCTACCTGCCTCTCCTCACTCCTGCCCTCTACATCAGGACCTTCCCCAGGCCTGGTGCACATCAGGGCTTGTGTGGAGAGATGGGCCGTGGGTCTGGCTGGCTGCCAGAGTTTCCCATTGGATCAGCTCAGATATCTCTTGGAAAAACATCTCAAATGTGATTTTCTGCTACCAGTCTTTGCTAGGTAAAGACCTCCGTGTTCTTCCCTCCATCTTATTTTTCTCTGCCATACTCTGCTGTGTTTATAGGAACTTCATTTCGCACTCAAGAACCGTCAGAATAACTCACATTTCTTTCTTGGCTGTTACTCACTCTGCATACAGATCTGCTACTTTTTTTCCCCACGTTTCTTTTTTTAATTTATTTTTTTAATTGTTGGCTGTGTTGGGTCTTTGTTGTTACGCACGGGCTTTCCCTAGCTGTGGCGAGCGGGGGCTACTCTTCGTTGTGGTGTGTGGGCTTCTCGTTGCGGTGGCTTCTCTTGTTGCGGAGCACAGGCTCTAGGCGCGTGGGCTCAGTAGTTGTGTCACACGGGCCCTAGAGCGTGCGGGCTTCAGTAGCTGCAGTTCGTGGGCTCAGTAGTTGTGGTCTGCGAGCTTAGTAGTTGTGGCGCACGGGCTAAGTTGCTCCACGGCATGTGGGATCTTCCCGGACCAGGGCTCGAACACTGGCAGGCAGGCTCTCAACCACTGTGCCACCAGGGAAGCCCGGTTTATGGGTTTTGGGAGGGAGACCCCTGAGCCCAGTTTTGGACTAATGGCTGATTCTAGGGCTGGGCTAGGGAGAATACAAGATGGGCCTGGAATATCTTGTAGTGCCAGAAAGTGCTCGAAAAATAAAAGGATGGGCATGTCAGTGGGGCACAAAAGAAATGGAAGGAGCTCCCATGGCCAGAGCTGGAACAGTTTGAGCAACAGAATAACTAGCGTGTCTGTTTGTTGTGTGCCTGCCAGGGCTGTGCTGGCTGATGCCGTCAGCGGAGCCGCCTGGAGGCGCACTCAGCAGCAGGGGTGGAGGGAGGCTGAGGGCTGACAAACTGGGATGGCTGACATTAGAAATCAGCGTGACCTCTGCCTTAACCCTCTCAGCTCTCTACTGTAATGGGCTGCAAAATAGTGTTTCCTCAGAAAGGTAGTTTCTAGATCAAACTTTAGTAGGAGGTTTTTTTTTTGGCAGTGTCCTGCGGCTTGTGGAATCTCAGTTCCCCGACCAGGGATTGAGCCCCGCCACGAGAGTGAAAGCCCAGAATCCTAACCACTAGGTCACCAGGGAACTCCCTAGCAGTTTCTTATTTTAAACATACCTTTTTTTAAAAATAAATTTATTTAGATTTATTTATTTATTTTTGGCTGCGTTGGGTCTTCGTTGCTGTGCGCGGGCTTTCTCTAGTTGCGGCGAGCGGGGGCTACTCTTCGTTGTGGTGCCCGGGCTTCTCATTGCGGTGGCTTCTCTTGTTGCGGAGCACAGGCTCTAGGTGCGTAGGCTTCAGTAGTTGTGGCACACAGGCTCAGTAGTTGTGGCTCGCGGGCTCTAGAGCTCAGGCTCAGTAGTTGTGGTGCATGGGCTTAGTTGCTCCACAGCATGTGGGATCTTCCCGGACCAGGGCTTGAACCCGTGTCCCCTGCACTGGCAGGCAGATTCCCAACCACTGTGCCACCAGGGAAGCCCTCTTATTTTAAATAAACTCTTATCAGTCTTTTCTTTTAGTTCTCTGCCATTTTATTCATAGAACGCTCTTTACCTTCACCTGTATGCATATAGACCTTTGCCTAAATTTTATTTTAGTTTCTCGTGGGTTTTTTAACCTTTAATTCTTTATGCAATATGGAATTTATTTTAGTGTATAGTGAGGGTAGGAATGCATCTTCCCCCCGCCCCCCAAATAGCCAGTTGTCTTAGTGCTGTTTTTTATATGACCCACCTTTGGTTATAATGGCTTAGCTTAGAAATAAGAGAGCTATGGAGCAGTATAAATATATGTGCCATTGTGTGCTTCCCTCTGAAGAAGCAGTGTGCACAGTTGAATCCATGTGATGGTGACTTGGATGGGAGATGAAGAAACTGTCACGATTGAGGCGTGCCAGAGGAGTAGTGTGAGGTGTGAGCCGGGGAGATGGAAGATTTGGAGAGTCCTATGCCTGTCACACAATATTTGAAACGTTATCTTGTGGATGAGATAGTAAATGTATTTTGTGTTTATTTTAGAGGGAAGAAGTTGGCTCAGTGGGTAGAAGTTACAAGGAGGGAGATATCAACTCAGCAAAAGGAATAACTTTCTAACTAAACTGGAACAATCTAACAAGGAACTGACTATCTTGCAGAGTACTGAGTTAGTTATAGGAAGTGTGTCTGCAGACCTTGAGCAGTCATTTATTAGGGAAGTTCCTGATTCCTTAGCTCCTGGGTGGGAGATTGCATTGATTACTGAGTGGTTCCTATGTGTCTGTCAGCTGCTGTGCTTAGTGCCCCATCTACACTCGCCCATGTTCATAAAAGCCTGGAGAGGGAGGTCTGCTAACCACTGAGACCCCAGGAGGTTTGGGGACTTCGCCCATGCTGCGGTGATGGCTGGTGGCGGAGCCAGGCTCCGTCCTGTCCACAGCACCTGTCATCTCATTTCTCAGGAGAGCTAAGTGCCCCCCAAAAGCATTTGGATTCTCCTTTTCTTTTAAGAGTAAGTTTAAAAAAAAACTGCCTTAAGTGACTCTTTTTTTGATGTGTGTGTGTGTGTGTGTGTATGTGTGTGTATGTGTGTATACACATGCGTCCAGATAACGTTTGTATTCATTACTCTTGTGTATGGTTAAAGCCATTACAAGAGTGTGTGAGCATGCAGTGCCCTGGGGCCAGTTTTGTTACATATTCCTTAAGGAATTAAAATTGGGTTTCTCTAAATGTATTTACTTAATTGAGGCATTCCCTCAATTAAAGTGGTAAGTCTTTCTTATTTTGTTTTCTTTTTTACCTACCTAAGTCCTGCCTTTTGTGGTTTTCGTACTTTTGTATAAACACTGTCCCCCTTTCTCTCAACAAAAGTGCCCTCTCTTCCCTTTTCAACCACCGCTGTAACCTGTAGAGGTGTGACACTGACCATCTTTATGGCTGGACAGAATTTAACCTGCAGAGCTATGACTTACTGCCCATTCATGCCCCAAGAGCCTTGGTTTTCCGGAGGTGATTTGAGCAGTGAAGTCACGCCATTTATTACTAGGTCTAGAGACTCTCCTCTGCGTCCCTTTGGGTTTAACATTGCTGGGAAAGACTGAGAAGTTGCTGGCGAGGTGTTTGGCTTTCTGAGCAGAGGCATCGAACCTTGGGCCAGCAGAGGGCTGGGAAGTAAGTGCCGTGGGTCTTGATGGATGGCTCCGTGGCGTGGTCACTGATGCCCTCCTCACTCTCCTGACTGCTGCCGTGGCCCCCTCGCCCCGGCTCTTGCCTTCAGAGTGCAGGTGTGCTGTAGCCTCACTCCTGTGTGGCTCTAGTCTTATCGCCGAGAGCGTGCCTGGCTCACAGCGACCTGCAGCCCCGTGCAGCTGCTCGCAGGCAGCAGGAGCGTGCACGTCTCTGCCTCGCCCGTTGCCAGCAGTGCCCCGCACTTCGTCTAGAGAAGATGTGCTCATTTGCTAAGGACAGCTCTCCTGGGGGTGGCGGTCGGGGGTCGTTTCTTTCGAGTAGCTGGCCTCCCCTCTCCCTTGGAAGTGCTGCTGCCCCCTCACCCCCCATGCTCCCCCCGTAAGTCTTGTCACCTGTAAAGTGTCCTTAGCTCTGGGTGGGCGTGTTCATTTACTTGTCTTCTCTTTACCTGCATGTCCCTGAGGGTGAGGCCCTTGTCACCCTGTATAAGCCAGGGCCTCGCTCAGAGTATGTTGTAGTAAAACACTTTTATGGTCTAGGTTGGGGAAGAAGAGCATAAACGTTGCATCGTTAGGAAATAATACATAAATGTGTTGCTGCCAAAAGTGGAGAAGGAGTTCTTCATTTTTGGGTTTTTTTCTTTCTCTAGGGACACCAGTTCTGGGAAGTGAACCTTAGGCAGTGCTCAGATCCACACCTTAACCTAGTGGTATTGAGTCCTGTTCATTGGAAGTTGGTTCTAAAATGTTTCCTTCATTCATTCAGCAAACATATATTTAGTGTTTACTGTGTGACGGGCTGGGAATATAGTGCTGAACAAGACAAATGAGGTCTCTGCTCTCCTGGAGTTTGCAGTGCAGTTGGAGAGCTATGAGATAAATAAGTATGTAACAAATCTAATAATATTACACTGTCAGGTAGAGGAGTCGCCTCTGTTCTTTTGTTGTTTTCTGGGCTCTTTGTGTTATGGAGGTGGATTTCTGAATAGTCCTACAGACAGCTTCTAAACTTCCAAAGTTTAGTCTTTGTGTTACGCAAAAAAATCAGCTTTCCAGTATGAAACGGGGGGTACAAGGACAGATGTGACCCTGTTATCAGCTACTCGCAGCCTTCACTCCCAAATCCTAGAGTGTGGGGTCTGTAGTCACTGCTTCAGCACTGCTCCCCCAGAGTTCCCTGGTGGTCTAGTGGTTAGGACTCGGCGCTTTCACTGCCGTGGCCCAGGTTCAGCCCCTGGTCGGGGAACTAAGATCCCACAAGCCACGCAGCGTGGCCCAAAAAAAAAAAAAAAAAAAACCCAACCACTGCTTCCCTTCCCCCAGCATCTATCCGTCCATCCATTCACCAGATGGTCTGTGAGGGCCAGGAACTGTCCTACGTAGTGTGCATTCACTGGGGGTATAAGGTAAAGTCTTGCCTTTTAAAAAGAACTCATGGGCTTCCCTGGTGGCGCAGTGGTTGAGAGTCTGCCTGCTAATGCAGGGGACACGGGTTCGTGCCCTGGTCTGGGAGGATCCCACATGCCGCGGAGCGGCTGGGCCCGTGAGCCACAGTTGCTGA
This sequence comes from Balaenoptera acutorostrata, assembly GCF_949987535.1. Taxonomy (NCBI): domain Eukaryota; kingdom Metazoa; phylum Chordata; class Mammalia; order Artiodactyla; family Balaenopteridae; genus Balaenoptera; species Balaenoptera acutorostrata. The sequence continues at coordinate 181,785,762 of NC_080066.1, forward strand.
GCCTGCGCGTCTGGAGCCTGTGCCCCGTGGCGGGAGGGGCCGCGGTGGAGAGGGGCCCGCGCACCGCGATGAAGAGCGGTCCCCGCACCGCGATGAGGGGTGGCCCCCGCTTGCCGCAACTGGAGAGGGCCCTCGCACGAACCGAGGACCCAACACAGCCAAAAATAAATAAATAAATAAATAAAAAAGAAAAATCCTTGGGGGAAAAAAAATAAATAAATAAAGAACACCTTTAGAATTTAAAAAAAAAAAAAAAAAAGAACTCATATATAAGGGAATATAAGATAATATGTGAAAACAAAGATTTTGGGTAGTCATAAGTGCTGTGAAGGAAATCACTCTCAGGTGATTTAATATGACATCCGTCGCTATCACTCTCCTGAACAGGCTTTCTTAATGATCACTGTTTGTGGCCTTAAAAAAAAAATTACGGGATTTAAAAACAGACACGAAACTAGAGAGGATAGTAAAAAGAACTGTTGCTTCCTATTAGCCATCATCGCCATTTTGCTGACATTGTTTTATGTGCCCCTTTCTCCTTTCCTTTACCTTCTCACTGTAGTATTTTAAAAGCAGTCCCAGACACCATATGATTTCATGCTGGTGGCCTCTTGGCTAGTCTGACCCAGTAGGCATGCTCAGCCCTCATCCTCCTGGAGTCTTTTTTTTTTTTAAATATGTTTTTTAAAATTAATTAATTAATCTATGGCTGCCTTGGGTCTTCGTTGCTGTGCGTGGGGTCTACTCTTCGTTGCAGTGCGTGGGCTTCTCATTGTGGTGGCTTCTCGTTGCGGAGCACGGGCTCTAGGTGCGCGGGCTTCAGTAGCTGTGGCACATGGGCTAAGTTGTTCGGCGGCATGTGGAATCTTTCCGGACCAGGGCTCGAACCCGTGTCCCCTGAATTAGCAGGCGGATTCCTAACCACTGTGCCACCAGGGAAGCCCTGCTGTGTGTTTTAGAAATGCCATTTGGATGTTTTGCTGCTTTTCATCTTCGGCATTAATTTCAGTTACTGTCATTTCTTCTGTAAAAAAAAAAATTCAGGGCTTCCCTGGTGGCGCAGTGGTTGAGAATCTGCCTGCCAATGCAGGGGACACAGGTTCGAGCCCTGGTCTGGGAAGATCCCACATGCCGCGGAGCAACTAAGCCCGTGAGCCACAATTACTGAGCCTGCGCGTCTGGAGCCTGTGCTCCGCAACAAGAGAGGCCGCGATAATGAGAGGCCCGCGCACCACGATGAAGAGTGGCCCCCGCTCGCCGCAACTGGAGAAAGCCCTCGCACAGAAACGAAGACCCAACACAGCCATAAATAAATAAATAAATAAATAAAATTAAAAAAAAAAAACCAAAAAACACTTACAGTCTCTACCTTCCTGTTCCTTACAGTCCAGCAGGAGAGACTTTTATTTAAAAAAAAAAAAAAAAAATTCAGACATAAGCCAGAAAAGTAATTAATTTGGTCTGCAAAGGAAAAACAGAAACAGTACAGAATGTAGTATTTCCAGGTAATAAATCACAATACACATATTATTCACCTATAAAAATGTTAATTCAGAAGTCTTCACACATGTATTTCATTAAAGGTGTAACATAAATTAAGCCTCTAATGAGATGTCTATCTTTTTTTTCTTTATCCATCCTAGAATGTATGACAACATGTCCACAATGGTGTACATAAAGGAAGACAAGTTGGAGAAGCTTACGCAGGATGAAATTATTTCTAAGACAAAGCAAGTAATTCAGGGCCTGGAGGCTCTGAAGAATGAGCACAATTCCATTTTACAAAGTTTACTGGAGACACTAAAGTGTTTGAAGAAAGATGACGAAAGTAATCTGGTGGAAGAGAAATCAAACATGATCCGAAAGTCACTGGAAATGTTGGAGCTTGGCCTGAGTGAGGCACAGGTATAACTCTCAGATATGAACATGAACTTGCCAGTCTGGAAAAGTGGAGACTTTGTTTGACATATGAGGTTTAACTAAACTAGAGGGCAGATACTTATAGAATAATAGAAATCAGCTTATATGTGGGTTATGTATGTTATACAAATGATGATTTGGGCATGTCTAAATTTTAAAAAGTAGAGCGAAAATAGAGGTAACTCTGTGTCAGTTAGGATTTGATTTGGCTGCATATATCAAAAAACAAAAACAGTGGCTTAAATATCATAGTCATATGTAAAGCACATATTGAGGTGGGCTGTCCCAGATAGGTCCTATAGCTGTATGGTTGTCAAGGGTACCCAGGCCCCTGCCACCTGCTGCACTACACCCCAGCCAGCCTGTCTCGTGGGCTAAGACAGAGTCCCAGCTGCAGCCACGTGACCCCACTCTAGGACTGCGAAGAGGCAGGAAGGGTGTGCCTCCTCCCTTTACCTCCTTGAAGTGTGCGTGGCACTCTGCTTACATCTCATTGGACAGAACTTGGTTCCGTGGGCACACCTAGTTGTGAGGGACACTGGGGAATGTTGTCTTGCCCCTTAGAGTTCCAGGTTCTTAAGCCTGAGGAAGAAGGGTGAATGTTGGCCAACAGCTCATAGTCTCTGCAGTACCCCAAGACAAGATTGTCTAATGCACTTGACTAAACCTTTGTTTCTATCCTGCTAGACATAGAGATGAAAAAATTGGAAACATTTAGGTGTGCCCCCTGCCCCCCGGCCATAACTTTCAGCTTTGCCAACATATTTTAGGTAAAATTAAATACACTAAAAATTGGCTTCTTTCTTTCTTAGCTTTCTTCTTGTATAGTGAATGAATGAGGCAGAAGTGGGGCTTCTGGTTTACCAGTTCCTGCTTTCCCAGAGGAAATCATTCTGTACCAAAGTGATGGCCATACCCTGATTTTAGAATTCTTCATCCTAAGCATGTTACAGATTCTAATTGTAGGACTTTGTCTATTGTGAATCTCTTATTTTGCAAGTTGTGTTGAAAAGCGATATAGGGGTGAACCTCCTTTTTTAGTTTGGCAGATATTGGGGTTAAAAGAAGAAGGAGGAAAGAGCCCCACCTTCTAGAGTTTCAGGTTTTAGACCTAGGAGGATAATAAAGAGGGAGGGGCAGGTGCACGGTCTGCAGAGAGAACAGACCGAAGCCGGCTTTCCTCCCCAACTCTTTCAGCCCTTATCCTCCCAGGCAGGCCCGTCCCTGAGACCCATCAGTGCACCCCATGCAGAGCCCAGTAGGGACCTCCGCTTATGAGTGCGTCAGGGCATCCTGACTCTTGGTGCTGGCCACACCACAGAGCCTTCGTCCCTTCCCCTGCAGTGGCGAGGAAGACTTGTCTGTGCGCCCCGCCCCAGCTCCACCACCAGCCCCTCACAGAGTGACCTGCACTCTGCACACGTGTGCAGGTGTGTGCATGTGCTCTCACCCGTGGCAAAGGGTCTCTGAGAGATTCTGTTGGCGCCATCTAGATAAAAAGTAAAAAAAACACAGCTTCATCAGTACAGTAGCTGCCTGTCCATTGCTAGTCCATTCGAGATGCTTTCTAAACAGAAAAAAAAATGCATTTTTCATAGATGTTCTGAGCATGTGATATTCTTGATCACGCCCTGGATGTAGCCTGTGACTAAAGTGTGGAAATAGAAGTAATGGCAAATTGTACTTGTATGTACTTCGGAGCACGTGTCTGCAGGTGTCAGCTAGAGCTACAACCCCAGGACGCTTGCGGAGACGGGAGGTGGCGTTTGTTGGGCTGAGTAGTGCAGTGCTGTCAGCGTTTCTGTCTGTCTAGGTTATGATGGCTCTGTCAAATCACCTGAATGCCGTCGAGTCGGAGAAGCAGAAGCTGCGTGCACAGGTTCGTCGTCTGTGCCAGGAGAATCAGTGGCTGCGGGATGAATTGGCCAACACGCAGCAGAAATTGCAGAAGAGTGAGCAGTCTGTGGCTCAACTGGAGGAAGAAAAGAAGCATCTGGAATTCATGAATCAGCTAAAAAAATACGATGATGACATTTCTCCATCAGTAAGTGGTTCTGTAGGAATGCAGTATTGACAGTTACCACGTTATCGTCGGTAGATTGTTTCAGTAAAGCCGGCAGTGTTTTCCGCTCCCCTCCAGCGATTGTGTTTAACAAGACCAAGGATTAAGGGTCTTGGGACTGAGTCCCTGGGCAAGTCATATAAGTTCTCTGTGGAGTAGTTTTTTCGTATGTGTTTTTTTTGAACGATGGTCAGAAAATGTAAAAATACTTTGTAAATATAAAATAAACGCAAAGAGGTGCCATTGCCTTCAACGAGGCCTGTCGCAGCTTGAGATCCCCTGAGCATCCTCACCCTTTGCGGTCTGGCTTCCGTGCCCATCACGCTGCGGGGATGCTTTTCCTTTAACAGTGCCCTGATCCAGTCGCCTGTAATCCAGACTCGGGACTACCTCTGTAGTTTATGGTGGAGCTTCACTTTCTCTTTGAAACCCTCTCCCCTGCTCCCAGGACACCACTTGGTTCTCCTGGTCCCTCGCTCATGCCTCCTTCTTGGCCTCTCCTGTGGTTCCTGGATGTTAGGGTTCCCCAAGGATCTTGGTCTTTTCCTTCATCTGTTGACTCTCTCTGGATGTTCATCCCAATCTCGATTACTATTTTTCGTTTACTGTTTATTTCTGATTCAGTTAACTTTTTTTTAAAGTAACCTTCTTTATTTTGGAATAATTTTAGATTCACAGAAAAGTCGGAGGTGGGGCCTCTGGGAGGTAGTGTGGATTAGATGCTGACGGTCATGAGGATGGGGCCACCATGATGACATTAGTTACACAAAGAGGAAGAGACCCTAGGTCTCTTGACGTGATACTGTAAAGAGAATTCCCACGTGCCCTTCACCCAGGTTCCCCTAGTGTTAACATCTTGTATCACCACGTTATGTATCTGAGTTAACTTGGGGCACTGTCTGTCTCCAGAATACCATAGGCTGCATGGCTTAAACAGTAGACACTTAATTTCTCCTGGTTCTGGAAGCTGCAAGTCTGAGATCAGGGTGACAGCTTGGTCGGTTTCTTGGTGAGGGCCTTCTTCCTGGTGTGTCTTCATGTGGCTTCCCTGGTGCATGTGTGCAAAGAGAGAGAGAGACCTAGGGTCTCTTCCTCTTTGTGTAACTAATGTTGTCATGGTGGCCCCATCCTCATGACCGCATCTAATCCACACTGCCTCCCAGAGGCCCCACCTCCAGATATCATCACATTGACGATTAGGGCTTCAACATATGAATTTGTGGGTGGGGAGGACAAACATTCAGTCCCTAGCAGTACGTTTGTTAAAAGTAAGAAATTAACGTTGCTGCATTACTATTAACGAAACTACAGCCTTTCTTTGGATTTCAACAGTCCTTCCATTAGTGTCCCTTTTCTGCTCTAGAATCCAATCCAGGATTTCACTTAGTATTTTGAGCTAACATTTTTTTTTTAAAATATTTATTTATTTATTTATTTATTTTTGCTGTGTTGGATCTTCGTTTCTGTGCGAGGGCTTTCTCCAGTTGCGGCAAGCGGGGGCCACTCTTCATCGCGGTGCGCGGGCCTCTCACTATGGCGGCCTCTCCTATTGCGGAGCACAGGCTCCAGGTGCGCAGGCTCAGTAGCTGTGGCTCACGGGCCCAGCCGCTCCGCGGCATATGGGATCCTCCCAGACCAGGGCTCGAACCCGTGTCCCCTGCATTGGCAGGCAGATTCTCAACCACTGCGCCACCAGGGAAGCCCTGAGCTAACATTTTTTAATGCCTACATAGTTCTAGGCATGTTCACTACATAATCTTTCTACCATTGAGTTCCACATTTGTGTCTGCAGTCTGAGCCCTCATCCTAAGACTGTAGGAATGGTTCTGTGTATTGTGCCAGCAGACCTACACTTGCCTTGTGTCCTAGCTTAGGCCACCATAACCAAATACCATAGACTAGGTGGCTTAAACAGGAGATCATTTACTTCCTCATAGATCTGGAGGCTGGAAGTCAGATACCAGGGTGCCAGCGTGGCTGCTTTCTGGTGAGGACCCTCTTCCCAGCTTGCAGACAGCTGTCTTCTTCCTATGTTTGCACATGGCAGGGTGTGGGTGTGGGGGGAGGGAGAGCTAGCTCTCTGATGTCTCTTATTATTAGGGTACCAATCCCATCGTGAGGGCCTCACCCTCGTGATTTTATCTAACCTAATTCCCTCCAAATACCATCACACTGGGGGTTAGGGCTTCAACAGGATTTTGGGCCCAATTAGTCCACAGCACCCTGTTTTATGAGGCATACTGTATTTCTCCCTTGATCTCTAGGTCAGGAGCAACTGAATGTTTTGATTTAAAAGACATAACTCCTGTAGGTTGCTGTGGGAATAAGAATAGAGAAGTTGATTCACCTGGAAAACTGGATAACATTGAGCAGGGGAAAGCTGGTCTCATAGAATCAGAGACATTTAAAACTTTTAATTTGGAAAACGTGTCTAGCTTGGAGAAGAGATACAATGAGCTAACCCTGCCTCCCCTTTTAGGGGGTTCGCATGAGAATTTTTCTGCCCTGTCCCTCCTACCGCTGCTGGTGCATTTCCTTAGCATGAGGAGTTCTCCTGTGGGACCCAGGGCCGGGGTTAGATTCAGGAGGTTGAACCCAGGCGCAGTGCTTCCTCTCTCCTCTGCAGCCCAGATTCCATTTTTGCCGATTGTCTGAGCAGAGTCCTTGATGACGTTTTTCGCTCATTCCAGGATCCATTTCAGGACCACACGTTGGACATAGTGGTCACGTTCCTTTAGTCATCTTTCATCTGGAACAGGTCCTTTCACAGAAAGAAGAAAGCCTGTCTTTGTCTTTCATGACACTGGTATTCTTGAAGAATACAGGCCAGTTACTTCATAGATTGTTCCTCAGTTTGGGTTTGTCTAGTGTTTCCTCATGAGTGTGTTTGGACTGTGTGTCCCAGATGGGAATGTTATAAAAGTGACGTGTGCCTCTCAGGTCCCTTCCAGAGGCAGATGGTGTCCGTCTGCGCCAGGGCGATGCTGAGTTCTCACCTGGTCAAGCTGCTGTCTGTTCTCTCCATCGTGTGGTCACTCATTTTACCCGAAGGCTCATCTGTGGGGGACACGAGTCATAGGCTGTCACACTGCTCTTAGGGGTCCTGCGGTGGAGATGCTGGGTGGGGAGGGGGGTGTCCAGTCTGCCAGTTCTGTGGTGTTCAGAGATTTGCCATTTTAATCATTTGGTTTCCAAATAAAATTTATTTCAAGTAAGGGCTTCACTGCTCTTTGAACTTCTGGAGGACACGGGTGATGACTAAGGCACAGAGATGCCATCGTGATCTGTTCTGCCACTCCTGACCGCACAAGTACTTTGAGTTCAGTCTAGCAGGCTTTTTATTACTCTTTACTAAACTGATGGATAGACCAAATTGTGGCTAGTCCTATATTTGATTTGAAAAACAAACCATCTTTTCTATTTTTAGTTTAAAAGAAATTTGTATCAAAGATTTCCAGTGCAGGATTTATAGTATTTGTAAGACTAATATTGTCCTGGGTTGGTTTTATAGGAGGACAAAGACACTGATTCCACCAAAGAACCTCTGGATGACCTCTTCCCAAATGATGATGACGACCCCGGTCAAGGAAGTAAGTTGGGAGTGGTGGTTAAATGGCAGCATGCAGACCGAGGTGGCGGGTCCTCTTGGGGTGTAATTGCCGTCATTAGCAGGCGGTGGCGTGCCTGCAGCCTGCCTCTCAGGAGCCCTTGCACACTCGGGCTGCCTCGTGGTTCCCCAGAGAATTGCGAGTCATTTTCTCGCTGGGATAGAGTAGCGTGTTAAGCCAGCCCTCGTCAACAGGGGCATGCACCAGCAGTTCCGACGCGATCTGTGGATTCTCACAGAGCGAAAGGGCAAAGGAGTATTCCTGGTGCCAAGAGCAGTCTCACCACACTGTTGGGGCGCGCGTGGCACCCCCGACAAGTTGCTGGTGTTGCCTCGCCTGCGTGGGGAACGCTGGACAGGTTTGGTACAGTGGGGACCACGTGCTGACCTGGACCAGAGCCAGAGCAGGGAGTGCTAATCAGCTGGTGTCACCGGGTGATTTTCTCTGTCGCCTGAAGTGAGCCCTTCTCTGTGTAGTGCAGCAGCAGCAGAGCAGCGCAGCGGCGGCCGCCCAGCAGGGCGGCTACGAGATCCCCGCACGGCTGCGCACCCTGCACAACCTGGTCATCCAGTACGCCTCGCAGGGGCGCTACGAGGTCGCCGTGCCCCTCTGCAAGCAGGCCCTGGAGGACCTGGAGAAGACTTCTGGCCACGACCACCCAGACGTGGCCACCATGCTCAACATCCTGGCCTTGGTGTACAGGCTAGTAGTCCTCATTTTATTCTCTTGATTTTACCTAGAGACGACGTTTTTAACGAGCTTGCCCTAAAAATACATGTCTGTAAACTGTTACGAGCTACTTTTCCAGCCTTATCATCCATTTGTCTTCAGACAGCCAGGGGTTCAGTGCAAACATTTAGCAAGCTCTCTGGCAAGAGTGTGACCCTGAAGAACGGACGCTGCCTGGGGCTCCCAGGCAGCCTTCTGGGACTAGCCCACAGCACCCTTCGCTCTGGCCAAGCTAAGCTCTTTTGATTTTTTTCCCCACAATACTTGGTATACCAGGCTCCTTCTGCCCACCCTGCCTGCCCGTACCCCCTGCCTTTCTGAGGCCTTGTCAGCTCTCTCTCCTTTCTGAATCCAGGGCTCCACGTGCCCCTTCCCAAGTTGTGCCCCATAACCCTGTCCCTGCCTCTCTCGCAGCACTTGCCCTGTACTTGGCCTCCGGGTGATTTGAATTTTGTCATCTCTTCTCCCGGGATCCTGGCTCCTTGAAGTTGAGGACCAGGTTGTCTTCTTGTCTCCACCTTGAGTCACTCGAACATGTTTGCTAACTCAGAAGCCTTTGGTGAACTTCCTGAATGGAATTAAATAGTTTGCCTAGGCACTGGGCAGTGGTACGTGGGAGCCCTTAGTCTGCTTCTGTCTTTTAGCCGAACTGACCTGAAATCGAGCAGGTCGGGGTGTTACTCACACGCAGGACTGGCTAGCTGTGGCCTCTCCAGTGTGGTGGGTTTCAGTGAACTGCTCCATTTTTCTTCATTAGTTTGGTTGTTTCAATTTAGCCAACAGTTTTGAGATCCAGACGTATGTAAGACTTTGGGCTGGTTCCTGTGAGTCCCTAAAGATGAATACATAATACCTGTTCTCAAGGAGAAACCAGAATGTGGAATTTGAAGTCAGGAGAGTTCAGTTTGTATCTCTGCTAAGTGGCCCCTAGACAGAGGATGTTGTCCAGAGCCCTTAGCTTTTCCGAGCCTCTGCAGGGTTGCAGGGGATGTGAGACATGGTGTTTACCTGGCACTGTGAAATATTCAAACAGCATCATCTAAACCTGTTTCTAAAGGAACTGAGGACCTTGTTTAGAGAATAGGCTGGCTGTGTTCATGTGTAATTATAGAAGCAGGGAGATTGTTATTAATAAAATAACACAGAAGCGGGAATTCCCTGGCGGTCCAGGAATTAGGACTCTGCGCTTTCACTGCTGGGGCCCGGGTTCAGTCCGTGGTTGGGGAACTATGATCCCATAAGCCGCTTGGTATGGCCAATAAAGAAAGAAAGTAACCCAGAAGTGTTCATGGAACAGAAAAGATGCCTTCCAGCTGAGAGGATTAGGGAAGGCCTAATGGAGGGGTGCGAGCGCGCTTTCTGCGGCCTTGAAGGGTGTGTTTGGGGCAGACTCCTGCATCCTGTTTGGCAGTAGTAAGGGATGGGGCTGGAAGGGCTGGGCACTCTGCAGGTGCCAGGTCTTAGAAGAGTGGCTGTGGGGAGTGCATAGGACCCGAGGGGGCTGGAGCCTGGAGGCAGGGCAGCCCAGCTGCGGGGGGCTGGCGGGGATGGAGCTGGGAACCTGAGCAGGGAGGGGGAAAGGAGGGGGAAGAAGAGGAGTAGACTGTCCCGAGAGGGAGCTGATCGCCTTAAAGAGCACCGGAAGGAAACTGAGCACCACCATGCCACCGCCGCGGCTCCACGCCACCGCCGCGGCTTGGCTTCGAGAAGAGCATAGCCTTTTCCGTGCTGCATAGCACTCTGGTTTACAGGTAGTCCTGACAGTTTTTGACAGGTTTCGTGCTGATGGACATTTAGGTTTGCAGATTTTTACTGTTAGGCATTACTGTAAGAATTCCTTAGTCACAGGTATTTGCATTTAAAATCTTGGTAGATTATGCTAAATTTCATTCCAGAAAGGTCTTTAAAAAATTTACATGCCTACGAAGAACATGAGAGTTTCTGGCTGATGGTAGATATTTTTATTGTAAACGAGTTAAATAAAAAATATGCGTAGAATGCCACTGGAATTTGTTGTACTTAGGGTGCGTGGTCACACAGATGTCATTGTGCTGGGTGCTGGGAATTCGGTGGCCTCTCCTCAGTCTTGTGTTTTTCCTTCGCACTATAGTGTGAGAGTTTACTCGTGTCAGCAGAACATTTGAAAAAAGTTAGCAGCTACGTATATATTCATATTCAATATTGTGTCCTAGAGCTGTACCATAACTCTATTTCAACATTTTTCTATTAAGGGACATTTAATTGTAAGCTTTTTTGGGGGGCGGCATTAATCTACTGATGAACATCTTTTGCTCAGGATTTTGTATTTTGTTTTAGTGTCAATTCCTAAAGCGGGTTAGAGTATAAACATGATACGTGGGCTTCCCTGGTGGCGCAGTGGTTGACAATCCGCCTACCAATGCAGGGGACACGGGTTCGATCCCTGGTCTGGGAAGATCCCACATGCAGCAGAGCAACTAAGCCCGTGCGCCACAGCTACTGAGCCTGTGCTCTAGAGTCCGCGAGCCGCAACTGCTGAGCCCACGTGCCACAACTACTGAGCCCACGTGCCACAACTCCTGAAGCCCGCACGCATAGAGCCTGTGCTCTGCAGCAAGAGAAGCCACTGCAAGGAGAAGCCCGTGCACCGCAACGAAGAGTAGCCCCTGCTCGCTGCAACTAGAGAAAGCCTGTGCGCAGCAATGAAGACCCAACACAGCCAAAAATAAATAAATAAAATAAATAAATTAAAAAACAAAAACAAAAACATGATATGCTTCTTGGTACACGTTGCCCAGCTGCTTTCAGGAAGGTGGTGCCAGTTCACGCTCCTCCATCACCAGCCTGGGGCTGGGCTGGTTGTCTCTTACTCTTTATTAATGGAGAAGTGCAGCATTGTGTATTAATTTGTGTTCTGTGATTATGTGTTTTTAGTCATTTGTGTCCTTCTGTGAATGTTCTGTTACCTTTTTTTTAAATATATATTTATTCATCTATTTTTTGGCTGTGTTGGGTCTTCATTGGCTTTCTCTAGTTGAGGCGAGCGGGGGCTACTCTTCGTTGTGGTGTGTGGGCTTCTCATTGCGGTGGCTTCTCTTGTTGCGGAGCACGGGCTCTAGGCGCGCGTGCTTCAGTAGCTGTGGCGCGCAGGTTCAGTAGTTGTGGCCCACAGGCTTAGTTGCTCCATGGCATGTGGGATCTTCCCGGACCAGGGCTCGAGCCTGTGTGCCCTGCATTGGCAGGCGGATTCTTAACCACTGCGCCACCAGGGAAGTCCAAAACCTATATATTTGGCCAGAATTAGTGTGCTTCAGAGGATCTGGAAGCCTTATCAGCCCTTCCAGTGTTCTGCAGGACAGTCTGGCTTCTGCAGGGCAAAGCCTTGCTGGGCAGCCGTTCTTACTCGGTTGGGAAGTATGTGTACTCAGTCTCACAAAGTAAATAACTGGTTTGCAGCCTCATCATCAGGTAGCACTTAAACCAAGGGGGCTGGGGCTGGAGGTGCTTCTGTCTCCCCACTGTCAGCAGGACCCTTTGCCCTGCCCTGCTCCAGCAGACGCTGCGGGGTGCGTCCTGGGCTTCTGTTCCACAGGCTTTTCCACGGCACGTGGCGAATCATTAACTTCTTAGAGCAGCTCTGTGAGTCGCATCCTTCCTTTTTAGGTGGGCCGACTGTGACTGTGGAGCCCACGTGACGTGCCAGAGCCACGCAGCCGGTAGCTGGCAGAGCCGGGTGCAGACACCGGAATCCGTTCCGCCTGCCTCACTGTTCTGGACGGCCTCGCTTACTGTGTGCGGGGTTATGGCGGTAGTATTGTCCCAGTGATCTAGATGGGAGGGCCAGGTTCAAAAGCTAATCAGGCCCGACACCCAGCTCACCTTGCCAGTACGTTTATTGATGGAGTCTTTTTCTCCTACATTAGGAGTGTTTTTAATAGTTTTAATAGTTAATGTCTATTTTTTAGTAACTGAAGCTTAACTTTTATTTCTTTAGTTCCAAAATTACATTTTAAAGAGATGTAGTAAGCTGTGTCTATAACACTTAATTGTATGTTTTTCAATTTAGAGACCAGAATAAATACAAAGATGCAGCTAATCTACTGAATGATGCCTTGGCCATCCGTGAAAAAACTCTGGGCAAAGATCATCCTGCGGTTTGTATACTGGTTCTTTCATTCTTTTTATATATTATTTTCTCTCATGTATTTTTATACCCATCTCATTTTAATATTAAACTCAACAGGGAAGATTTAAGAGCTGCCTTTTCACTGGACGGCACAGGTAGGACTTCCCTCACTTAGTGCAAGTGATGAGCTTCAGTGCTGGTGACTCCCATTTAGCAGGTGTCAGTGTGCACTTAAGTTGTTTATCACCCCACCTCAAATGGATCACGTACTGTGTTTTTTGATCCTAAATCAAATTGCATGTACTTCTGTAAATTTTTTCCTAAAGATTTTGTATTGTCTTTTTATTAAAATCTGGTCAGATTTGCATATAGATCTATTTTGGTTGGCTTTGTGGCTTTCAGTGAAATTAAAAAAAAAATCAAGATCCCGTTGATGTTGATTTGTTTAATTTTAATATTCGGCAGTGTTACTTTATGCAGTCTGTCTGTAGACAGTGAGACTGCTCTTTCTCCTCAAGTGGAGTCCTGTTCCTTCATCCAGCTGAGAGCTCTTCCCTGCACACACTGGCGTGATGAGTGTGTGATGTCTCACATCCCCTCCACTGCTGTCGTTTACCGTTCTTCGCGGTTCCCTGTGTTGGTAGGTGGCCGCAACTCTGAATAACCTCGCAGTGCTTTACGGCAAAAGAGGAAAGTACAGAGAAGCTGAGCCGCTGTGTAAAAGAGCTCTGGAGATCAGAGAAAAGGTGCGACTGAGGGCGGTTCTCCTTGAGATGCTATGTTTTATGCTTTTAAATAACTCACTTTTAAGCTTTAAGGTAGGACCACTGTGATATATCATCACTGACCATTTACTGAAAATAAGCCCCTCAGTCAGGTGGGCAGCCCCAAACGCAGCCAGATGGGCCCATACACATGGGAGTTTAGGAGGAGTGGGTATGCGGAGGGTGGAGCCTTGAGTCTGCATGCCCTCCCAGCCTGAGGCCTAGAAATGGCTCGACTGAAGAAGGAATTTTTCAGGCCTGTAGGCGGAAGGCACGGGGGCATTTCATTGACAGTGGGGCACGTGCCTGTCAAGAAGAAAAACATTAAAATTTAAAAAATGAGGTCAACAAATATGCTTATGAAACTGAAGAAAATGAATAATTGTTTTTGAGAACTAAATAACTCAGAGCTATAGAGTAAGTCAATGTCATGGATATTTAATATCAGCTAATACAGTTTATAGTAATTAGGTATTTTTTAAATGTGACTTGTTAATTTCAGGAGTGCTCTGTATGACTGTGTATTCAAATGTTAGAGACTTGGCAGGTCCATGCCATGATTTTTTTTTTTTAAAGGTTATTTTATGACATATAGGTTGGTTTGTTTATTTATTTGTTTGTTTTTGGCTGCGTTAGGTTTTGTTGCTGCGTGTGGGCTTTCTCTAGTTGCGGCGAGCAGGGGCTACTCTTCGTTGCGGTATGCAGGTTTCTTGTTGCGGTGGCTTCTCTTGTCGCGGAGCGCAGGCTGTTGGCGTGCGGGCTTCAGTAGTTGCAGCATGTGGGCTCAGCAGTTGTGGCTCGCGGGATCTAGAGCACAGGCTCAGTAGTTGTGGCGCATGGACTTAGTTGCTCTGTGGCATGTGAGATCTTCCCGGACCAGGGATCGAACCCCTGTCCCCTGCATTGGCAGGCGGATTCCCAACCACTGTGCCACCAGGGAAGTCCAATGCCATGATATTTTAATTTGACTTTTTGTGTCGTTATTTACCATCGATACTGAGCAATCAGTCATTTAATTTTGAGTCATATGGCAAGGACTTGGGAAAGGGAGGTTGAAAAGGGGCTGATTATCACATTATGCAGGTAAAGTTTTGTCCATGTTGCCATCTGCATAATATTTACACAATAAAATAGTTTTTATTTTATTTTTTATTTATCCACTGAGATTTTGAGTGGACTGGGGTTAAAATCAGGGAGAACCACAAATGTATCAAATTAAGGATTATGAACTGTAGATGATGATATATCAGATTCATTCATATATATTTGCTCTTTCATTCAGTCGTGTAGCAGACATTTATTGAGGACTTGGGGGCTCCCTGCTTGGTTAGAGTTGGTGATTTCAAATTAGACACAGTCCCTTCCCTGGGGACACAGTGCAGCAGGCAGACCTTGGGAAGGCAGGTGCTTTGGCTTCTAGCCTAGAGCTCAGGGAACACATAGAGCAGGGGCTTCTCCAGGTACAGGGCTGGGACTGCGCTGGGCATTGCCTCCCACAAACAGCCAGCATTGGAGCTGAGTCTCAAAAACCGAGGTCAGAGCTTCCCAGGCAGGGAGAGGTGGGGAATGCAGAGGGGATGGAGAGGCAGCGTGCCTCACTGGGGGCTGTGTAGGTAAAGGCGCAAGGTGAGAGACTGGATGGCTGGCTCAGGTCCTGAGGAAGCACTGTCGTGTTTAGTCGTCCATCTGTGTGCCAGCACCGTCCTAGGTGCTGAGAGGACATTACATCCAGACATTGAGACAAGGCATTTGCACTCTGAGGCTTACATCTTAACGGGTGAGAGTCAGGCGACAAAGGACTAAATAGATAAATAAGATAGTTTTGGGTAGTGATACTTGCAAAGAAAGAAAAAAACCAGGTGATGTGCTTGTGAGTAAACTGGGTAGGGATGGGCTGAGGGCTCCCTTAAATTGGATTTAAGGAGGTCCTCTCTGAGGGGACCTGAAAAGAAACCTGAAAGATGAGTTGTTTAGTGGGGGGTGGGGAGCAGGGCAGTGCTGGGAGAAGAGCGTCGGGCGTCTGGGACAGTAAGTTCAAGTTCGAAGAGCCCTGAGGGGTGAAGTTTGAAATGCGAGGGAAGTGGTTTGGGATGCTCAGAGAATCTGGGTCTGTTTGTGAACGGATGTGTAGGATGTGAATTGAAGAATTGGAAGTTTCCTTTGAAGGCTGTTCTGTGCAGGAATAAGTGTAATGTCGTTAGACTCAGAAGGGCCAGGTGTAAGTTCAGGTACTTCAAGGACTGGGCGGCCACATTAAACAGCCTTTATAAAACCCAGTTTCCTCGTCTTCAGACTGTGCATAGTATTACCTACCAGGTAGGATTGTTATAAGAATTAAAGACACTAAAGCATGTGAAAGAAATCAGCATAGTCCCCTCCCCCCAAGAATAAGGAGTTCAACAAATTCTGGTTAAGTTATTTTCATTATTGCATGGGGAGCCATTTAAACATCATAAGCCTGGAAGCAAGGCACAGTCGTATTTCTGTTTGGAAAGCGCCTTCTCATGATAGGGTAGAGAATGGATCGGATGGTACCATGTGAAACAAATAATAAGTGTTTCTAATACACTATTTTTTATTCCCAGGTTTTGGGAAAGGATCACCCCGATGTTGCCAAGCAGTTAAATAACTTGGCCTTACTGTGCCAGAACCAGGGCAAGTACGAAGAAGTAGAATATTATTATCAAAGAGCCCTCGAGATCTACCAAACAAAAC
This sequence comes from Balaenoptera acutorostrata, assembly GCF_949987535.1. Taxonomy (NCBI): domain Eukaryota; kingdom Metazoa; phylum Chordata; class Mammalia; order Artiodactyla; family Balaenopteridae; genus Balaenoptera; species Balaenoptera acutorostrata. The sequence continues at coordinate 181,801,665 of NC_080066.1, forward strand.
TGGGGCCTGATGACCCCAATGTGGCCAAAACGAAAAACAACCTGGTACGTTGACAGAGGTACAACCTTATAGAGTCAGATTACTTTCTTCCTGAAACCTGGACTCTGTTTCATAGTTTAACCTATAAATAAGAACATATGCTTCACTATGTATGAAGAATAGTAAGTACTTTGTTTTATTTTAAGGCATCCTGCTATCTGAAGCAAGGAAAATTCAAGCAAGCAGAAACACTGTACAAAGAGATTCTCACTCGCGCACATGAAAGGGAGTTTGGTTCTGTAGATGGTAAGAAATACACTTTTGTTTCTAAGCAGATGCAGTTGTAGGATGCGTTAAACATAGTGATTTCCATGAAGCAAAAGGATAAAAAAAAATAGTGATTTCCAGCTTGAACTTGGTAATACCCAAGTCATCACAGTATTTTCAAGATAGAATTTAATTTGAATTTTAGAAATGATTTTCCATGGAGCGCTTATTGGAGAGGACGTGACCCAGTCTGAGTGAGTGCCCATCGGCTCATCATTCATCATCCAATGACCATGGTGAACCCTGCATACCTCCCTGGCATTACCGATAATGGAGTCATGCAGCCTGTGGTCAGGGTGATGGGCCACTCTACCCTCACCGGAGTCCACACGTGCTTTAGGCACAACCTAGATGCACTGACTCCAGAAAGCCTTCCTGGAGTCATTAATGCTTTCTAGAATTGCTCTGTAGTACAGTGGTTCTCAAAGTGCCGGCAGGAACCAGCAATTTCAGCACCAGTTGGGACCTGTCAGAAATGCAAATTCTTGACCCATCCCAGGCCTGCTGGATTGTTTGACGGCCTTAAAGAGCTAAGGTCTGTCTCCTTTGTATCCCTTAAAGTATTGTAGGTGCTTAATATTTTATAAGATTTTAATTGCTCAGTAAAACAATGTTTGTGTGTTACATAAGGCGTCTTCCCCCCTTTACTACCTATTACATAAGGATTTCAGAATGTGGACAGTTGTTACTAGCGTGTGGGAAACCTTAGAATTCGTGGGGAAAAAGAGGTTTTGATTAATAAATATTTTCTTCTATAGAGAGTTTCTAGAAACCACTTTTGAAAAATCTTGGAAAAGTGTATTAGTTTTTTCTGTTAACAAGTGGAGCAGTAAATCTCTTACTATCAGAAGATCGTAATGCCTCAGGCTCATCATTTTGAAAATGGATTCCGTTTGCAGTTGTGCCGGGATTGGAAAACAGCCCACCTCCCTGGACCTGTACAGTTCACAGGGAACTTTCATGTCCTCGTCTAACTGTAGAGGCCTTGCTGGTTTTGTGTTGATTCCAGGCCATCTCCTTAGTGCTTCTTTAAAAAAATTTACTCTTGGGGAAGACTTGTTTCCTTGCGATTTGCTAGCTTCTTTCTACTAAAAATAGTAGCATGAAGTCCAGTTAATTGGGTTCTAGTTAAAAGCAGTTTTTCTGTACTCGGATTTATCCTCCACACAAATGTTAAAACGTAGGACAGAAAGGCATTTTTTCTTCAGGCAAGATGCACATGTGTCCTGGTTTGCTGTCGGGGCGTGGCTTTCAGGTCACAGGGCCTTCTTGGCTACAGTGCAGCATTGAAACCCATGACCTGGTTTGTTGTCAGGAAACCTAGTTCTCTTAACTGTGGTGGATTCTTGTCTGTTCTAACAATAGGCTTAGATTAGTACATAAAGCTAAAACTGCAGTAAATAACAGTGTTATTAAGCTTTAAATACCGTTCACTCTTTTTTTTTAATAATTGTGATACACAATTATTTTTCAAGTATTTAAACAATTGTACCAGCACCACTAACTGAATAATCCTTCCATTCCCCCCACTCATTTGTAAGGTCCTATTCTAAATTCTTTATCAAGTCAAGGATTTTGTTACTGGTGGTAGTGGTAGTGGTAATGGTGGCGGTTGTTTTTCTGCTGGACCATTCCTCTCCATTTATGCAGGTATTGATTCTTGTACCAGTTGCACATCTTCTTGGCTGCTGAGGTTTGCAGTGAGGCGGGGTGGGGGTGAAGTTAGATATGTGATGTGACCAAGTCTGTAAGTACTCTTCCTTTTCAAAACTTCCCTGGTTAGTCTCACTGTTGTTTTTTTTTTAATTGAAGTATAGTTGATTTACAATGTTGTTAATTACTGCTGTACAACAAAGTGATTCAGTTATATATTTACATTCTTTTTTTTTATATTCTTTTCCATTATGGTTTATCATAGGATACCTGATATAGTTCCCTGTGCTGTACAGGAGGACCTTGTTGTTTATTCATTCTGTATATAATAGCTTGCATCTGCTAACCCCAAACTCCCACTCCACTCCTCCCCCACCCCCCTTCCCTTTGGCAACCACCAGTCTGTTCTCTATGTCTGTGAGTCTGTTTCTGTTTCATAGATAGGTTCATTTGAGTCATATTTTAGATTCCACATATGACTGGTATCATATGGTATTTGTCTTTTTCTGACTTACTTCACTTAATATGATAAGCTCTAGTTGCATCCATGTTGCTGCAAATGGCATTATTTCGTTCTTTTTTATGGCTGAGTAGTATTCCATTGTATATATGTACCACATCTTCTTTATCCATTTAGGTTGTTTCCATGTCTTGGCTATTGTGAATAGTGCTGCTACGAACATAGGGATGCATTGTATCTTTTTGAGTTACAGTTTTGTCTGGATATATGCCCAGGAGTGGGATTGCTGGATCCTACGGTAATTCTATTTTTAGTTTTCTGAGGAACCTCCATACTGTTTTCTATAGTGGCTGCACCAATTTACATTCCCACCAACAGTGTAGGAGGGTCCCTTTTTCTATACCTTCTCCAGCATTTGTTATTTGTAGACTTTTTAATGATGGCCATTCTGACTGATGTGAGGTGACAACCTCATTGTAGTTTTGATTTGCATTTCTGTAATAATTAGTTATGTTGAGCATCTTCTCTTGTGACTGCCATCTGTATGTCTTCTTTGGAGAAATGTCTATTTAGGTCTTCTGCCCATTTTTTGATTGGGTTGTTTGTTTTTTTGTTGTTGAGTTGTGGGAGCTGTTTGTATATTTTGGAAATTAAGCCCTTGTCAGTTGCATCATTTGCAAATATTTTCTCCCATTCCGTAAGTTGTCTTTTCATTTTGTTTATGGTTTCCTTTGCTATGCAAATGTTCACTCTTTTAAAACCAGTATTTAAAACTAGTTTCATTCTTCTCCTATGACATGCCAAATAATCCTAAGAATAGTTAACCACATACTAGTCTTTTAGTTAAAAACAGTTTAAATGTGTAATCTTATTTAATTTTCTCAGCAGTCCTGTGAAGTGGGTCACACATTACCCCATTTTAGGAGCGAGGACACTGCAGGCTAAGTGACTCGCCCAGGATGGGTAGCTGATGAGTGGTTGGATTGGGTGGGGGCACAGGTTTTATTCTCCAGAAACCTCAAAAATAAGTGAAGAGATGGGAACATGAAAATCACCTATAATTTCATCACCCAAATATGTCTTTTAATTTTTTTAGTGTCTTTCTGTCCTTTTCTGCCTATTGATTTGCATAATTGAAACCACACTTTATATATAATCATGTATACTGCTTATTTTCCTTTATACTTGTAGCTTAAGCATTTTTCATGTCATAAAAGTATTTTCATAACCATCACTTTTTAAAAAAATTTATTTATTTATTTGTTTTTATTTTTGGCTGCATTGGGTCTTTGCTGTGCTTCGGCTTTCTCTGGTTGCGGTGAGCAGGGGCTACTCTTCGTTGCAGTGTGCAGGCTTCTCATTGTCGTGGCTTCTCTTGTTGCGGAGCACAGGCTCTAGGCGTGTGGGCTTCAGCAGTTGTGGCACACGGGCTCAGTAGTTGTGGCACACTGGCTCAGCAGTTGTGGCTCGCGGGCTCTAGAGCGCAGCCTCAGTAGTTGTGGCACACGGGCTTAGTTGCTCCGCAGCATGTGGGATCTTCCCAGGCCAGGGCTCAAACCCGTGTCCCCTGCATTGGCAGGCAGATTCTTAACCACTGCGCCACCAGGGAAGCCCATAACCTTCACTTTTAAGACTGCTTATCCTCCATGATGTGGGTGCATTAGTTGTCTGGAAGCTTTGGATGAGTGGTATGTGTCAGTGCTCTCAAAAGTGAAGAAAATTTTAAAGGAATATTGATTTGTAGTTTTTCCATTTTTGCTGCCAACATCTTACTACTATTTCTTTTTTTTTTTTTTTTTTTATTAGGCATCAGTTTTATACACATCAGTGTATACATGTCAATCCCAATCGCCCAATTCAGCACACAACCATCCCCACCTCACCGCAGTTTTCCCCCCTTGGTGTCCATATGTCCATTCTCTACATCTGTGTCTCAACTTCTGCCCTGCAAACTGGCTCATCTGTACCAGTTTTCTAGGTTCCACATACATGCATTAATATACGATATTTGTTTTTCTCTTTCTGACTTACTTCACTCTGTATGACAGTCTCTAGATCCATCCACGTCTCAACAAATGACTCAATTTCGTTCCTTTTTATGGCTGAGTAATATTCCATTGTATATATGTACCACATCTTCTTTAACCATTTGTCTGTTGATGGGCATTTAGGTTGCTTCCATGACCTGGCTATTGTAAATAGTGCTGCAATGAACATTCGGGTGCATGTGTCTTTTTGAATTACGGTTTTCTCTGGGTATATGAGCAGTAGTGGGATTGCTGGGTCATATGGTAATTCTATTTTTAGTTTTTTAAGGAACCTCCATATTGTTCTCCACAGTGGCTGTATCAATTTACATTCCCACCAACAGTGCAAGAGGGTTCCCTTTTCTCCACACCCTCTCCAGCATTTGTTGTTTGTAGATTTTCTGATGATGCCCATTCTAACAGGAGTGAGGTGATACCTCATTGTAGTTTTGATTTGCATTTCTCTAATAATTAGTGATGTTGAGCATCTTTTCATGTGCTTCGTGGCCGTCTGTATGTCTTCTTTGGAGAAATGTCTATTTAGGTCTTCTGCCCATTTTTGGATTGGGGTGTTTGTTTCTTTGATATTGAGCTGAATGAGCTGTTTATATATTTTGGAGATTAACCCTTTGTCCGTTGATTCATTTGCAAATATTTTCTCCCATTCTGAGGGTTGTCTTTTTGTCTTGTTTATGGTTTCCTTTGCTGTGCAAAAGCTTTGAAGTTTCATTAGGTCCCACTTGTTTATTTTTGTTTTTATTTCCATTACTCTAGGAGGTGGATCAAAAAAGATCTTGCTGTGATTTATGTCAAAGAGTGTTCTTCCTATGTTTTCCTCTAAGAGTTTTATAGTGTCCAGTCTTATATTTAGGTCTCTAATCAATTTTGAGTTTATTTTTGTGTATGGTGTTAGGGAGTATTCTAATTTCATTCTTTTACATGTAGCTGTCCAGTTTTCCCAGCACCACTTATTGAAGAGACTGTCTTTTCTCCATTGTATATCTTTGCCTCCTTTGTCATAGATTAGTAGACCATAGGTGCGTGGGTTAATCTCTGGGCTTTCTATCTTGTTCCATTGATCTATGTTTCTGTTTTTGTGCCAGTACCATATTGTCTTGATTACTGTAGCTTTGTAGTATAGTCTGAAGTCAGGGAGTCTGATTCCTCCAGCTCCATTTTTTTGCCTCAAGACTGCTTTGGCTATTCGGGGTCTTTTGTGTCTCCATACAAATTTTAAGATGGTTTGTTCTAGCTCTGTAAAAAATGCTATTGGTAATTTGATAGGGATTGCATTGAATCTGTAGATTGCTTTGGGTAGTATACTCATTTTCACAATGTTGATTCTTCCAATCCAAGAACATGGTATATCTCTCCATCTGTTGGTATCATCTTTAATTTCTTTCATCAGTGTCTTATAGTTTTCTGCATACAGGTCTTTTGTCTCCCTAGGTAGGTTTATTCCTAGGTATTTTATTCTTTTTGTTGCAATGGTAAATGGGAGTGTTTCCATAATTTCTCTTTCAGATTTTTCATCATTAGTGTATAGGAATGCAAGAGATTTCTGTGCATTAATTTTGTAACCTGCAACTTTACCATATTCATTAATTAGCTCTAGCAGTTTTCTGGTGGCAGTTTTAGGATTCTCTATGTATAGTATCATGTCATCCGCAAACAGTGACAGCTTTACTTCTTCTTTTCCAATTTGTATTCCTTTTATTTCTTTTTCTTCTCTGATTGCCGTGGCTAGGACTTCCAGAACTATGTTGAATAATAGTGGTGAGAGTGGACATCCTTGTCTCGTTCCTGATCTTAGAGGAAATGCTTTCAGTTTTTCACCATTGAGAATGATGTTTGCTGTGGGTTTGTCATATATGGCTTTTATTATGTTGAGGTAGGTTCCCTCTATGCCCACTTTCTGGAGAGTTTTTATCATAAATGGGTGTTGAATTTTGTCAAAAGCTTTTTCTGCATCTATTGAGATGATCATATGGTTTTTATTCTTCAATTTGTTAATATGGTGTATCACATTGATTGATTTGCGTATATTGAAGAATCCTTGCATCCCTGGGATAAATCCCACTTGATCATGGTGTATGATCCTTTTAATGTGTTGTTGGATTCTGTTTGCTAGTATTTTGTTGAGGATTTTTGCATCTATATTCATCAGTGATATTGGTCTGTAATTTTCTTTTTTTGTAGTGTCTTTGTCTGGTTTTGGTATCAGGGTGATGGTGGCCTCATAGAATGAGTTTGGGAGTGTTCCTTCCTCTGCAATTTTTTGGAAGAGTTTGAGAAGGATGGGTGTTAGCTCTTCTCTAAATGTTTGATAGAATTCACCTGTGAAGCCATCTGGTCCTGGACTTTTGTTTGTTGGAAGATTTTTAATCACAGTTTCAATTTCATTACTTGTGATTGGTCTGTTCATATTTTCTGTTTCTTCCTGATTCAGTCTTGGAAGGTTATACCTTTCTAAGAATTTGTCCATTTCCTCCAGGTTGTCCATTTTATTGGCATAAAGTTGCTTGTAGTAGTCTCTTAGGATGTTTTGTATTTCTGCGGTGTCTGTTGTAACTTCTCCTTTTTCATTTCTGATTTTATTGATTTGAGTCCTCTCCCTCTTTTTCTTGATGAGTCTGGCTAATGGCTTATCAATTTTGTTTATCTTCTCAAAGAACCAACTTTTAGTTTTATTGATATTTGCTATTGTTTTCTTTGTTTCTATTTCATTTATTTCTGCTCTGATCTTTATGATTTCTTTCCTTCTGCTAACTTTGGGTTTTGTTTGTTCTTCTTTCTCTAGTTTCTTTAGGTGTAAGGTTAGATTGTTTACTTGAGATTTTTCTTGTTTCTTTAGGTAGGCTTGTATAGCTATAAACTTCCCTCTTAGAACCGCTTTTGCTGCATCCCATAGGTTTTGGGTCGTCGTGTTTTCATTGTGATTTGTCTCTAGGTATTTTTTGATTTCCTGTTTGATTTCTTCAGTGATCTCTTGGTTATTTAGTAACGTATTGTTTAGCCTCCATGTGTTTGTCTTTTTTACGTTTTTTTCCCTGTAATTCATTTCTAATCTCATAGCGTTGTGGTCAGAAAAGATGCTTGATATGATTTCAGTTTTCTTAAATTTACTGAGGCTTGATTTGTGACCCAAGATGTGATCTATCCTGGAGAATGTTCCGTGCGCACTTGAGAAGAACGTGTAATCTGCCGTTTTTGGATGGAATGTCCTATATATATCAATTAAATCTATCTGGTCTATTGTGTCATTTAAAGCTTCTGTTTCCTTATTTATTTTCATTTTGGATGATCTGTCCATTGGTGTAAGTGAGGTGTTAAAGTCCCCCACTATTATTGTGTTACTGTCGATTTCCTCTTTTATAGCTGTTAGCAGTTGCCTTATGTATTGAGGTGCTCCTATGTTGGGTGCATATATATTTATAATTGTTATATCTTCTTCTTGGATTGATCCCTGGATCATTATGTAGTGTCCTTCCTTGTCTCTTGTAACATTCTTTATTTTAAAGTCTATTTTATCTGATATGAGTATAGCTACTCCAGCTTTCTTTTGATTTCCATTTGCATGGAATATCTTTTTCCATCCCCTCACTTTCAGTCTGTATGTGTCCCTAGGTCTGAAGTGGGTCTCTTGTAGACAGCATATATATGGGTCTTGTTTTTGTATCCATTCAGCCAGTCTATGTCTTTTGGTTGGGGCATTTAATCCCTTCACGTTTAAGGTAATTATCGATATGTATGTTCCTATGACCATTTTCTTAATTGTTTTGGGTTTGTTTTTGTAGGTCCTTTTCTTCTCTTGTGTTTCCCACTTAGAGAAGTTCCTTTAGCATTTGTTGTAGAGCTGGTTTGGTGGTGCTGAATTCTCTTAGCTTTTGCTTGTCTGTAAAGCTTTTGATTTCTCCATCAAATCTAAATGAGATCCTTGCTGGGTAGAGTAATCTTGGTTGTAGGTTCTTCCCTTTCATCACTTTAAGTATATCATGCCACTCCCTTCTGGCTTGCAGAGTTTCTGCTGAGAAATCAGCTGTTAACCTTATGGGAGTTCCCTTGTATGTTATTTGTCGTTTTTCCCTTGCTGCTTTCAGTAATTTTTCTTTGTCTTTAATTTTTGCCACTTTGATTACTATGTGTCTCGGCGTGTTTCTCCTTGGGTTTATTCTGTATGGGACTCTCTGCGCTTCCTGGACTTGGGTGGCTATTTCCTTTCCCATGTTAGGGAAGTTTTCGACTATAATCTCTTCAAATATTTTCTCTGGTCCTTTCTCTCTCTCTTCTCCTTCTGGGACCCCTATAATGCGAATGTTGTTGCGTTTAATGTTGTCCCAGAGGTCTCTTAGGCTGTCTTCATTTCTTTTCATTCTTTTTTCTTTAGTCTGTTCCGCAGCAGTGAATTCCACCATTCTGTCTTCCAGGTCACTTATCCGTTCTTCTGCCTCAGTTATTCTGCTATTGATTCCTTCTAGTGTAGTTTTCATTTCAGTTATTGTATTGGTCATCTCTGTTTGTTTGTTCTTTAATTCTTCTAGGTCTTTGTTAATCATTTCTTGCATCTTCTCAATCTTTGCCTCCATTCTTATTCCGAGGTCCTGGATCATCTTCACTATCATTATTCTGAATTCTTTTTCTGGAAGGTTGCCTATCTCCACTTCATTTAGTTGTTTTTCTGGGGTTTTTTCTTGTTCCTTCATCTGGTACATAGCCCTCTGCCTTTTCATCTTCTCTGTCTTTCTGTAACTGTGGTTTTTGGTCCACAGGCTGCAGGATTGTAGTTTTTCTTGCTTCTGTTGTCTGCCCTCTGGTGTTTGAGCTTACTACTATTTCTTAGACTTTTGTTTAATGTTAGTTGTTCAAATTCTAAATAGTCCCAAGTGTTACGTGAGGGTTCTAGCATTAAAAGTTTCCTTATAGGGACCCTAGCATTTGTCCATGTTTTTGATCATTACCTACCCTGTCTAGGTAGGTACCTTTGATTCCATGTCTTCTGTTCACAGAGCTGCATGTGAATGGCCATTTCCTACTGGTTTCTTGTGGTCTGGTTCTGTCTTCATAGTCTTTATTCTCCATTGTGAAACCTTGTCTGTCCATGATGTGAAAAGTAATATCTGAGAAGGATCATATGGAAAACAAAACAGAAACCTTGCAGTTGCTGAAATTGACAACTTCCACTTTGTGGGCTCTGTTATGCTTCAGTTTATAGTATGTTATTTTTTCTTCCCTAGATGAAAATAAACCCATTTGGATGCATGCTGAGGAAAGAGAAGAATGCAAAGTAAGGACATACTATTTCGAGAGATTCTAAATTGAATATATTGCTTAAGATAATTATTCACTTGTAATTATTTGCTGTAATTTAGGGAAAGCAAAAGGATGGGACTTCTTTTGGAGAGTATGGTGGCTGGTACAAAGCCTGCAAAGTTGACAGGTACGTCTGCTTAACTGAAAAACAAAGACACAGCTGTGGAAGGTGCTAATGCTTCAAAGGTAGCTTGTAAACGACCGAGTGTGTAAGTTCCTTAAAGTGGTGTGGTTGCACAGTCCCTGATTTTCCCCAAATTCCAATAAAAACTCCATAACTTTGTAAATGAGGTAATTCATGTACACAAAACCCACCGTAATATGGGTCACATGGGTAAAATATTGGTTCTGTCCATTAATGCTGTGTCTAAGGCTAACTACCAAATCGCAGGAGAAAAGATGACTAAATAGAGACACAACATTTAAGGTGGCCATAGAGCAAACTCACGGGAAACAGGCCAGCAGACGTGCAAAAGCCAGCACTTTGCAGGTGTGTCCGGGTGCACACCCCAGTCTCTACCGCAGCCCTCAGGGCCTCCGTGTCTGCAGAGGGTTGTGTGAGCTCCTTCACCAGCAGCCCATGAGCCTGTGTAGATGCCCATTTCCTCTTCTGACTGCAACACCTTTCCTGCAGTCTTTTTCCTATTTTAACTTTTGCTCTCCCTTTAAGACTTAGTTTACCAGTCTTCTATTTCAGAAAAACTCTCTGAACCCCTAGTTTGGAACAAGTACTCCTTATTTGGGTTCCCCATAGCACTTAGCATAACTTCTGAGTTGCATGTGCTTTGTTTCTCCCAGTATTCTGTAAATTGTCTCAGAGACATGGAGTATAGCTTCTTTATTTCTAAAGCGCCTATCGTCAGTAAGAAAGAAATCTCTTGAAGTATATCTATACTAAAATGAACTAGATTTATTTCTCGTTTCTTAGTAAGAGTGCTCTGTGAGGAGTGCAGAAACACTGTCTGTGTCCACACTGTTCATCCTTTCGCACACACAACCATCATTCTGTGACTCAGATCTCATTGGTGATGAGTTTTGGATTCACTTTGTTTCCCCTCTACTTGTAGAGGGAGGGGAGAAGGTAGATAGCAGCATTAAAACATGTGTCCTCTTTACTGCCTGGCACAGTCAGCTCTGCCCTGGGGGTGGGAAGCCTGATGGTCACTGGACAGACCCAGAATAGACATTTCTGTTGAGACTGCTCGGTGGTCTGTGGGAGCAGCCACAGACTGGAAAGAATACAGGGGCATGTCCCATCAGCCACAGGGCTCAGTGCAGTAGGCAGGGGGTGCTTGACATAGAAGAGCCTGTTAGAGTTTTACAGTTAAAAAAAAATACCATAGAAATTTAAATAATTTTAGCCAAACATAAGTCTGTTTGTCCTTTAGATTATGTGCTGTTGATAGTGGCTGCTCTAAAACTTATATTTTATAGTTTTGTATATCATATGCTTTCTTACAGTCCAACTGTTACAACTACTTTAAAAAACCTTGGGGCACTTTACAGACGTCAAGGCAAATTTGAAGCTGCAGAGACATTGGAAGAAGCAGCCATGAGGTCACGTAAACAGGTCAGTCAAAAACCTTCTGTTTTTAACTTAGCCTTCCGTTTTTAACTTTGAGTTTAATGATTCTCTTTTATGAGACTTATTGAAACCTTGATTTAGAAATAGAAAATGTTTATTGTTCTAGTTTGTACAAATAAAATTATATTGTTCAAGGGACAATATAATGTAAATGTATGGTAAATATGACACCAAAAGCACGAGCAACAAAAGCAAAAGTCAGTCAATTAGATTCACCAAAATTAGAAACATTTGTGCATTCAAGGACACTATCAAGAAAATGAAAAGACTCACAGAATGGGTGGACGTATTTGCAAATCACATCTCTGAGGAGGTCTAGTGTCCAGAATGTATAAAGACACAAGGACCACCTAATTAAAAAACGAGCACAGGACCTGAATAGACATTTCTCTGAAGATGCTACACAACTGCCAACAAGCACATGGAAGGATGCTCAACATCATTAGTCATCAGGGGAATGCAAATGAAAACCACAGTGAGGTACCACTTCACACCCACTGGGATGGCTAGAATTCAAAAACAAAACAGAAATAACAAGTGTTGAGGAGGAGGTGCAGAGATTGGAACCCTTGTGCACTGCTGGTGGGGACGTAGAATGGTGCAGCTTCTGTAGAGAACAGTTTGGAGGTTCATCCAAAAGTGAAGCATAGAGTTCCTATCTGACCCTGCAAGTCCACTCCTAGGTATACACTGGAGAGAATGGAACACAGGTACTCAAAACAAATACAGCCGATTCTCGTTATTCATGGTACTTCTGTTCTATAAAGTTGCCCTGAACACTGAATTAGCAAATACTGAACCATTGTTCCTAGGGAGATACAGAGTTATGTTCCTGGGAGCCTCTGGTCACATTTACTTCAACCGATCAATACATAACCTTGTTTTAGGTCTGTTTCTGTTTAAAGACACCTTATTTAGTATATGTTGTTGATTCATTAGCATCGAATTCATGGCCAGCAGCACTGTAACTTGTGCCTGGAGAGAGCTTATCTTTCTCCATAAGGCACACCCCAGCCTTCTTGCGCTTAGGAACACCAGAGGACACTTCAGCACTGCTCTCGGGGGCCGTTTTAAACAGTGAAATCGCTGACCGAAGTGCGGAAAACGTGGCACCAGATGACTTAGACGGGGGGAGGGAGGATGCTTGTTTACAGTATAAGGTGAAACAAGAAAGCAGAGTGTCACCTTGTTCGATCTTAGCTGGGGATGTGCGCGTCGGGTGACTCGAAGTTTTCTCCACTTTGTGTGTCTGTGAATGACCATGAAAGCACTGCGAGTGTTGATTTTAGGATTACAAATAAATTTTGGCCGGTAGGTGAATTAGCAAATACGGCCTCCGTAAGTGATGAGGATTGACTGCGCTTGTGCACATAAGTTCGTGGCAGCATTACTCTCAGTAGGCTGAATGAACAGACAGACCACATGTTCGTCGATGGATGAATGGATACACGAGGTGGTATATCCATGGGATGGAATACTATTTGGCAATAAGAAGGACTGCTGAAGCACTTTCCTTCATCAACTGAGGTATTTTAGTTATGCTGAAATACAGTTGTAAAGAACATACAGGAAAAAGGCTTAGTTCTTGCCCTTTAATTACCAGTTTTAGAGTAAGGAGTTAATGTACTACTGTGTATGTGTATGCATATAAAGATGACAGGTTTTGTTTTCTATTTTTAGGGCTGGAGGGGCAGGTGTGGCTTTTTCCCCTGAATGGTGTATATGTAGCCTATTATGCAGTTGTTGGTTTATAGCCACCTTTTGGCCGGGATTAAAGTTACCCATGGGTACCTTAGAATTTTTTCCTTCAAGAGATTCTGTGCAGAGGGATTAGAGAAGGCCCAGCATAGGTGTTGTCAGTGGTGTTCTCCTAGCTTGTGCCCTGCAGGAGCCCCTTTCTTGAGTCCTGTCGTCCTTCCCCGGTCTTCTGACTCTGAGGGGCTACTGTTCAGGGGAGGGCACCTTGCGTGTAGGCGGCGTGGGATTCTGGCTCGACTGGGGGTGGTCGGTGGTGCTCCTTCATCACCAGGCTTTGCTGTAAACCAGTGCCAAATAGTGTTTATCCAACCAGTGGTGTCTAGAGTCAGGAGCTGCAGATGTTTAGAGAAAGGGATGTTGCTAGTGCTTTGTTGAGAACAGCCCCTCCTGCGCCTGGGAGGGCCACGGTCTGCTTCACTGTGGAGGTCACCACAGCACATGGTCTGTTTGGGTATTGTGCCCCCCTGAGGAGGAAACCTTGAGGGTGAGCGAAGGGACGGTATTTGCATGAGCTTTTTGGGTTGAGAGTCCATGTAGAACACAAGACATGCTGCACCTGGTCATCAGATGGTACTGAAATGCACACGGAGAACGTTTGCTGCTGGGTGTTAATCCAGTTATGTTTTCACTCAGATGTGCCTGGGGTGAACGTTGAGAAAGCAGGCGAGCGCTTGCTGCTGCTCAGCACTCTGAGGAGTAGGAACGTTTGCTGTTAAAATGCCTTTTGTTAAATTAGTGGCTGATTTTTAAAAATGTTATACTGAGAGCAAAGTAATCCGCGAGTTTTCTACCCCGTACTTATTTTGGAGGCATGGAACACCAGGCACTTAATGTTAAAGTGTCAAAAACTGGGCAGTTTCCCAGCGTCTCACCATGAAACTTCCAAACATAGAGCAAAGTTGAGAGGATTTTATACCCGTGTACCGCCTCCGAGATTCAGTCACAAGCATCTCTCCCATCTATCCATCCTTCGGTCCTTTTTTTTTTTTGATGCCTTTCAAAGTTGTATACCTCAGTACACTTCCTTTTAAATACTTCAGCGTGCACATCATAACCTGGAGCTCAGTATTTGTTTATAATTTTTTAACATTTGAGGTAAAATTTACATACGGTGAAATGCACAAGTCTTAAGTGTACATTCCTGAGAATCACTGTTCTGATTTTTCCCTCCAATGTTTAAGAACTTTTTTCCCCTAATATACATTTAGTTATCTTAGAAATCCCCAATAAAACTTAAGTGCTGATGGATCAAACCCTTTTCCCCCTGCCTGGCTCGCAGGGTCTTGACAATGCTCACAAACAGAGAGTAGCTGAAGTGCTGAATGACCCTGAGAACATGGAGAAGCGGAGAAGCCGCGAGAGCCTCAGCGCGGATGTGGTCAAGTACGAGAGCGGCCCTGACGGAGGGGAGGAAGTGAGTATGAGCGTAGAGTGGAACGGGGTAAGTACAGTACACAGCGCGCGCTCAGCCCCTGCTGCGAGGCCCCGGGCAGCAGTCTGGGCCGTCTCCCACCGGAGTGCTTTCTGGCATCTCCTGACTTACCTGCTAGACAGCCTACTTGTCTCAAATTAAGTACGAAAAATTAAGCGTTTTGTAAGTTCTTCTGCTAACACTGAAGTCTGTTATTTGTTTGAAGTAGTAATTTTCTTCTTTTTAGGAATCCATGAAAGCTGTTTGGCTTAACTTTGAGCACTTAAATGCTGATTGAGTGTCCTGGTTATTAAAGCATAATCCATAATTTGGTTTTATTTTAATATTAGGATTAGTGTGGCAGATAACTAACTCGCTTTTTTAACTTACCCATTTTCATTGCTAACTTCAGTGCTCCTAATTTCACTGACGAGGCTGCTGTAGATTTTGTTAGAATTAATTTAAATACTTCCAAGGAAAATGGTGATTCAAACAGAACTCGTCTGTAGAAGAGAACAGGTCAGGAGTGAGAATGTTAGGGTGGCTGCTCTTCATGCCCCAGCTCAGTCCACGGAGGGCCCAGCGGCTCACCGGTCTCCACGGTTACCTGCCGGAGGCTTTTGGGTCCCGAGCATGTGCCTCTATTAGAAACATGTCACCTCTGTGGCCAGGCTCTGACTCTGCCTCTGTGGAAATTCTTACCACTGCTGTTTCTCCAGTATTGCCTTCTGGACATTTTCTTTCTAGTGAATTTTTGTAACACGTGGGTAATTTTTTTGTACATTGAGCTGGTGTCTTTGGAATTCTGCTTTTATGGGGGAGGGTTGAATGCAGGATTAGCTTTAATGCATTCAGGTGCAGTGTTGATTTTTTTGAAGTCACGTAATGCAGTTTGATTGAAGTCACGTAATGCAGTTTGATTTTTTGAAGTCACATAATGCAGTTTGATTAGGTAATTGTGCAGATGTTTTGCCAAATGGTAGTTTGGGACTTTCTTATAGTCTATCTTATTGAATCTATTTATTCTTTGGGATTTTCTACAGCTGTAGCAATTTGGTAAGGGTCAGCACTCTAGTTGACATTTTGTGCAGAATGTTGTTGGCCCAGCTTTAAGGGAGAGCATCTCTTTCGACTGTCTTTACCTGGCAGCTCCCTTGCTTTGGTTTCCCTGTGCCAAGACAACCAATCAGCATCTGCTTTGACCACTCACCCCGTTGGGCAGTCGCCCAAAGGGAAATGAGGGTGGCGCTGCCCTACTCGTGTCCGTGTCCAGCCCGCACTGTGTACTGTACTCTCCCCGTGGTGGCTGTTGTCTGCGTGCTTTGTGTAGAGGGCCCCTCTTTTCGCTGGTCTTCAGGAGCCAGGGGGCAGGGTTTGATCCTTTAGAATGAAGTTCTGGAGGAGCTTTCTCTTGAGACAGTATTTCTAGGTCAATCTTTCTATGAAATCACGTGAAAATAAAATTATTGACATCTCAGAGTTCTATTACTGTCTTCAAGACAGAGACTTGGGGGTGAGGGAGAGCTGCTTTCATTCCTCCGTGGAGGGCGGGCGGGCGGGCGGGCGTCACGGTGCGGTGGGCAGAGGTGGGACCCCACCCCCGCCCAGTTCCTGCTCTCTGCCCTTCACCTCACATTTCCTCTCTCACTGTGGACATGCTGTCACTCAGGACGCACACACGCTGGGTGCTGGATACCTTTTTACTTGACTTTTAGACACTAGCGACTCTGCATCTTTGACAGAACCCACCCCAGGGCGCTTCGCCTGGGCTGGATCCAGTTGACTGAAAGAATCTAGATTGCCGGTCATCCAGTGCAGCGGTTCCTAAACTCACTTTGAGCAGCAGAAGGAACCCTCCCCTCAGATGGGGTCTTATGTGAAGCAGTGAGTAAATAGAGAACTGCTTGGGTTAACCAGGGAGGGACAGTCGAGAGCTGGCGCCTGAGACCACCGCTCAGACCAGCACCGCCCCCAAACAGGAGGCCTTGGCTCTCAGACTGGTTTCCTTTGGAAGCTCTGAGGTTCTGAGAAGTTAGTGCTGCTCTCCCAACATTTGACTTGAGTTTTATTTTCAGAGCATACATTTACGTTTTAAAAAGAGGCAGGAAAGGCAGTATGCACCCCTTAGGTGGTGTTTGGTTTTTTTTAACATCTTCTTTGGAGTATAATTGCTTTACTGTGTTGTGTTAGTTTTTGCTGTGTAACAAAGTGAATCAGCTATACATATACACGTATCCCATATCTCCTCCCTCTTGCATCTCCCTCCCACCCCCCCATCCCACCCCTCTAAGTGGTCACAAAGCACCGAGCTGATCTCCCTGTGCTATGCGGCTGCTTCCCACTAGCTATTTTACATTTGGTAGTCTGTATATGTCCGTGCCACTCTCTCACTTCGTCCCAGCTTACCCTTCCCCCTCCCCATGTCCTCAAGTCCATTCTCTGTGTCTGCATCTTTATTCCTGTCCTGCCCCTAGGTTCATTAGAACCATTTTTTTTTTAGATTCCATATATATGTGTTAGCGTACGGTATTTGTTTTTTCTCTTTCTGACTTACTTCACTCTGTATGACAGACTCTGGGTCCATCCACCTCACTACAATTACCTCAGTTTCATTTCTTTTTCTGGCTGTGAGTAATATTCCATTGTATATATGGGCCACACCTTCTTTCTCCATTCGTCTACCCTTAAGTGCTGTTTAGATTCAGCTTTATTGAGGTGTAATTGCGTGCAACCAGAGGAGCGCATTTGAAGCTCACCTTGGTTTAGAGGCTCACACACTGCTGTCCCCACATCATCTCTGTCCAGGTGTGAGGATAAAATGTTTCATGCTGTCTCTGCGTGAGTGCAGATTTCCCTGGGATTACAGGGCAAGCAGACTAAGCATTGTTGCTATTTGCAGCCACTTTCCTGTGTGCATCAAGATTTTCTCTGTTATGCAGTCAAGATAAAAGATAAAAATAAATTGGGAGTTGAGGTGGGCGCTGAGGCTGGACCTGTCTGTAACTTCACGTTCAGATCACAGGTTCTCTGAGGCAGCCTCATTGTTCTTACTTGTTTACTTTATTATCATAAGAACTTGTTACACGTTTATAATGAGAAAATGCTGTTTAGGTTTTATTTTATATTGGGGTTCTACATTAGATTTTAATTTTTTAAAAAAGGATTTCAGCGCTCCTTAAAAAGTTTGGAAACCGCTGCTATAGGGAAAATGCTGAGCTTCTCTGTTGGGGGGACGCACACAGCCCTCCCTTGGGTTCTCACAGGACACTAGGCGCAGGCTTTCTCAGAGTTCAGAAGTAACGTGGACCACAGAGGGCGGCGTGGTCAAAGACAAGACAAACTGGGTTATAATAGTTACTCCCTGCGGATACTGCAAGTCTGGGTCAGCAGAGAACTGAATTGTGTGCTATTAAGATATAAGAAACGTAAGGCTCCTGGACATATTCTAATTCACATGAAGTTTCTGGATGAGATTCTTGACATGGTAGATAATTTGTTTAGGGAAGTACAATTCTGTTCTTTTTCTGTGTACCATAGAGATCATAATTGAAGTACTTGAAAATGTAACTTCATCAAATGTTATTTTTGTGTAAACTGTTCAGATCTAAAAGTCACTGTCAAGATAAGTCTCTTATGGTCCTGCTTCTAAAGATGCAGATGCTCTGTGCATAGTGACCCTTTCTGGGTAAAATTGACTTCACGTTAACTGTGAGACGCACGTGTGTCAGTCACCGGGACCCAGGTCCCCACTGGGCCACGCAGGAGCCTCGGGGCTGCACTGTAATTAAGGAATTGCCTTTGCAGTGGTCCCACTAGGCCGCCAGGAAACATCACACGTCTTACGTTCTGAGTGGGACCTGAGCTTCACCTGTGCTGGCCTTTCTGTTTTCAGAGTGCCAGTTCTCTACTGGGGTCCTTCTGAAGTAGCCCCACCCCCATGTACCCATTCTTTTCATACTGCTCCCCATGTTAATATTTCTAAAAGCTTTTAATACACTAAACTCTTCCCCAGGATTACTGGGAATGAGGTAACTGTTAATTAGAAATAATGTAATTTTTTAAAAATACAAAACTAGGAAGACAACTAGAATAAACCAAAGAAGAATTTAAAAACACCAAATCAC
Source organism: Balaenoptera acutorostrata (assembly GCF_949987535.1). Classification (NCBI taxonomy): domain Eukaryota; kingdom Metazoa; phylum Chordata; class Mammalia; order Artiodactyla; family Balaenopteridae; genus Balaenoptera; species Balaenoptera acutorostrata. Next base: position 181,820,299 of record NC_080066.1, read on the forward strand.
CTGAAATCCATAGATAATAATTACTGCCATATAATTCTTCACCAATACATTATACTGTTAATTTTTGTTCAGAAACCCAGTTTTTTGATGCAGATATTCTTTCATGGCAATATAACGATCTAGACTATTCTGAAAGTGTTGGAATACAGTGAAACCTCCCAACCCTCTAGTCTGTTTTGAGTAGAAATCCACCTTGTTTGGGTGGGTTTGTGCTGTCCTTCCTGGTGGTTCTCAGGGGAGAGGTTCCCAGCTGGTGAGAGCAAGGAGGGCAGGCAGACCTACCTGCTCCACTGCCCCACCTCCCCTCCAGGTGCTGCTCCCCAAGCCCAGCCTGCCTTGCCGGGGGGGGGGCAGCGGGGCGGGGGAGAGAGTGAGTGTGTGTGGATAAGTGTATGAAATGCTCTTGGAATCTGACTGAAATTACTCTTCCGTATTCTGCTGAGTGTCTAGTACAGGAATATTACAAATAGTACTACTATAGAGTAGCACTGAATTTTGAAATGAACACAAGGAGTTGTACTATTTATAGAATTATATTAACATTTTAACATTCTATTTCTAAAGAGCAGCAAGAACTTATGTTTTCTTGTCCTCCCAGCATTTGTGGGGAGTTGGTAACAAGTTTTATTTTTCCATTTTAAAGATGAGAAAGATGAAGCTCGGGCTGGTTAAATGACTTGCTCAGCGTCGCATGGTGAGTCAGCGCGGGCGGGGCTCAGGTCCCCGCGGTCTGGGGCTTCCAATCTGCCAGGACCCAGGATGCGTTGCTGCTTCGGAAATCCTTTTTCTAGTTAATTTTATTTTGGATTATCAACTGCATGTTTAAAATGTGCTATAAACTTTAAAAGTCAGTGTTTCTTAACATTTCTGAAATGTCTAAAATGTTAGTGTTTTTCAGAGGAAGTCCTTTCTGATTTCAGAGAGAACTTTATAGTTTAGTTCTATGCGAGAGGATTTCTGATAAAGTTAAAGCTTTAATGAATGCACTCTTCCTGTGCATAGCAGTCTTTCTTTTGGTCGCTGTCGATGTTTTTTGTTTCGGAATCTCCTTATGTACAGTAACTTGAAAACCTTTTTATTGTGAGTATCAAGGAGATGTCTAGCACGGTGCCAGTCCGTGCTCTAAAAATGTTGAATTTTATTTTATTGAGGATTAGGAGTGATTAGTCCAGACTGTGCAAAATGTAACATAAGGTCCAGTACCTGTTTCATACGGGGCTGACAGGAGCAGGCAGAAGGTAATTCCAAATACTAAAGCGGTAAAAATGCTGCTTAGATTTTGTGACCTAGAAATACTGTAAGCCAAGCTGTGCTGCGTGGAAGCTGGCTCTTTTCTCGTGAGTTTCACCCGGGCTTTCTCTCTCCGTTTCTGTCTAACAGGCCTCGCTGCCCTGTGTGACACTCACATTGTCTCCTGCATGATGGGCGGCATCTCCTCCAGCTTTTCTTCTCTCTCCAGTGCTGACGGCTGTGTTTAGCAATCCCCTAGGATTCTTGTCAGAGCTACACCGCCATTCCTTTCGGTGCTGCTGTCCTTTTGGGGGGTTCCTTATCTCTGTATACATGTAGCTTTGCCAGATATGTACTTAGTAATATAAACTGTGTTAATAAAACCATTTACTGTGTAATACATGAGTTTAAAAACTAAGAGCAATTAGCTGTTCACTTTGATAAGAGGTAGTTAGTAGTATCCCCCAGGTGTTACTGCAATGGCATGATGGTGACTGTGACACTACCTAGGCTGTCAGAGTAGGGCATGTGCTGCTCCTGTCGCGTACGGAGACCTGGCGGGACCACCCTGGGCTCTGGGCGCTCCCCTTAGGATCGTGCTCAAGTAGAATTTGCTGTGTAGTCTTTGTGTGAAATTTTGGCAATTCTGCTTTTCTCTACTAATCTTTAAGTGTTCAGTGATTTGTGTATTTGTGTCTTTCTAACTTCTAATAAACTCACTCCAACTGACCTGTGTCTTGGTGTCTGTCTGCTTGGTAGACCTTCTCACTCTTTCCATGGAATGCAGCATTGCCGTAGCTTCTAGAAGGGGTGGGGCTACTGTTAATCTTACTAAATGATTCATTCTGAGAATAAAAGTTGTTCTATACACATTTTTTTCATTCTGTGTATTTGATTTTCATATCCAGATACTGCCAAGTGTTTCACTTATTAATGTCTGAATCAGTTATACGAAAGCTGGGCACTCTTACTTGCTTCCTACAAGGCATCTAAGGATTTTTAGTTATTTATATAGAATGAACGTATTGTTTAATTTTCCCATTACATTTGTAATCAACATTTAATAAAACTGTCCTATATAACTTAATGAAGAAACAGTATATCTATTGCATGTAGATGAAATTGTTAAAAGGAAGTTGCCTATGTCAAACCTAAATGTTTTAGGTCCTGTACTGTTTCATGGACCAGATGCTTCCGTATTTATTAAACATGGAGTTTGATTTTGGTGATCTTCCTAGAAGCTGCCTTAATTTCCTTGAGTCTTTCTGTGTATCTTTTGTTTCAAAACAGTAATATAATTAATTTTCCTTTGGGGATTTTATTACTTTTGTTTGAATGAGCTTTTTCATGTTCAAAGGTTTTCCTATTCATTGGATTATCTTGCATGAAATTTAAAATGGAGAGATTTCTATTTAAAGTGTATTTACGTACACGGCAAATTGATAATTTCTGTAGGAGTCACATTACCAGCAAGTCACAGACCGGCAGGTCAACCACGATGTGAATTCTTGTTTTCATTTAGCTTTGTCTCTTGCGGGTTGGGAGGGAGAACCATGTGGCACTTCACATTTGTTCACGTTTTTTTCAGGATGGCACTGGATCTTTAAAACGCAGTGGTTCCTTTAGCAAACTCCGGGCTTCAATTAGACGCAGCAGCGAGAAGCTGGTTAGGAAGCTGAAGGGAGGAGGTTCACGAGACAGTGAGCCAAAGGACCCTGGGTAACTATCGCCGGCCCCCGCCCGCCCTTCTCGCCCGCAGACCTCAGAGCTGCATTCCCGCCTGCTTCCCACACGGTCGCAGTGGAGAGGGTTAGTAGCTGCAATCCGACTTTTTCCCAGGATAGGTTGAGAAAAAATTGTGAAGTTTCCTGTTTAGAGGCTAAAAGAGCTGAAGCCTTTGAAAGAAATTTATGGAATTCTTTGATTTTGTTACATGTTCAAAGAAAGCTTTAGCAGTGAAAAGTAAGAATTTAATATTAAAATATTGAGCATATTGTTTTCTCTAAGTATGCATTATTCATTTTTAAAACCAGCATTAGCTTAAATCCTTTAAAGTTAGTTTTAATCTTTTAAAATCAAATGCCAGCTATGACTATATTAAATCTCATCATACAGGTATTACTATAGGAAGAAAAATGGTTTAAATAGAAGGATCACAATTTCAAGACTTTTGTTATATGAGTTTCTTTAGGAGATTTAAAAAACCTTAGGTTTTGCATGTGTTTAGAAAAGGGTCTCTTCAGTCATGAGTCTTTTAGGGTCTTTTGAACAATAACTTTTAAGTTATCAAAGGAATTTGATTCTAAGATATTCCTTGCTTTTTATAAGGTTCGTCAGAGGAAGGGTTCTTTGTTCTCTGTTAGTGTTAACAAATTGTCCCGGTTTCTGGGTTATTTCTGGTGTAAACAGCTTCCTGTTTTTGGATGCGTTTCTCACAGAAGCACTGTATTGTATTGTCAGCTGTTCCGTGAAACTCAACCTCCCTAAAACGGTACCTATTTTGTAAAGGTTGATTCTTAGTATGACTCTGTTTTAAAGTATTTCACTTTAAGTTCTGTAAGAATTATGATGTCTCAGAACTGAGACCGAGTTCCTTTGGGTAACGTCTGGGAATATAAAGGTAGGTGCTTTTACAGTTGTGCGCTTCGCTGTCTGTAAGACATGTCCCGTCTCATTCCTCTTGTCATCAGTTGGGGCCTGACTCCTGAGACTGCTGGGGTCGCCCAGCCCGGCTCTCTGGTCCGCGCCTCACCTGCAACTGTGGGGAGAGGGGCTGGGCTTGCCCTTAGCTCTGCCCCCGCATCTCTGCTGGTGGCGGGACTTGCTTCCTGATGGCTTTGGAGGCAGGAGGAGCAGTTGGGTGTTTATATGCTGCCATTGCCCTCTTCTCAGAAATGTCTACAATCTGCAGAGGGAGTTTCCTGCGCTCCGCCGATGCCTGGTGTGAAACCGCCGGAAGCTGCGGTGTTGGAAGCCAGTGGGGGCTTCTGCGGGCGCGCAGGGCGTCGGTCCTGCCTGGGAGGAGGCATGTGCGCGCTGCCTTAGGGAAGTGGGTCCTAAAGTGCCCTTGTTTGGTTTCCAGAGCTAAAGTGATAGGGTGCTGTCTGCCCCTCTCACAGCGTGGTGAGGGGGCTGAGCAGATTGCTGGGCCCTGCTGAGCCCCGGTCCTGATCCTTCGGCGGGTCTGACGCGTGAAGTGAGGGCCTGTCACGCGCTCTGTGCCGTACAGGCCGTCGGCCGGTTCCGCCAGGGCAGACGCACTGTGGCCTGGGCTTCTGGATGTCTCGGAGCTCTTCAGGGCAGCGTCCAACTCTGGCACCGAGTCCTGGACGCGGCAGACCTCACAGTTTCTCCTTCACGTCTTTCTGTCTTTCCCGTGACGCCGCGTGTGTGGACGCTCCCCAGGACGGATGTTCATGGCGCTAAGAGCGCTTTGCCAGTCTGACCTGATGAAAAGTAGACCCACACACTTGCATATCTTAACAGTTTTCCTCTGTGATGTTATCTGGGTTGATATCTTACTAAACTTTTTGAAAAACTAAATAATTTAGAAAGTTTATCCCATCAAATGCATGAAACAAAGTAATCTTTCCAGGTAAGAGCAGCAATCTTTATTAACTAGACCAGTGGCTCTCAAACTGGAGCATGCCGCAGCGTCTCCTGGAGGGTTCCTAAAACAGACCGCAAGGCCCACCCCTGCGTTTCTGATGCAGTGGGGTGGGGGGGAGGAGAGGCGAATTTGCCTTTCTAGCAAGTTCCCGGGTAGCGCCAGTGCTGCTGGGTGGGCCACGTTGTGAGAATCACTGAAGTGGGTGCCCCAGGATCAGGGTCTGCAGCCTGCAGTGGGCACAGCTCCAGGGAAGCACTGGACTGCTTGATGGTCTGGGCGCCGCGGGCTTCAGTAAGAGTGAGGGTGCGATTCCGAAGAGTCACTGATGGGGCAAGTTGTTCTTTCACTTCACCTTGTAAAGAAAAGGAAGTTTGAGGACAAAGTTTGTGTACCTTTCTTAGGAAAAGGTAGCTGGCCAATTAAGTAATAGAATAATTAAATATGGCAGAATATAATTCACTGGTGATTTGGTTTGATTTTATCCTTTGTTCTTTAGTGGTTCTGGATAGAGGAAAACCTGTCCAGAGCTCTAGCAACACTTGTGTGGGGTTCATTGGGATGTTTTTGTCTTGTCCTAGGTGGGAAGTTGGGGGAGTGAGTTTTATAATACTTGGGGATAAGTCAGTTAAGGTTTTGCTCTTGGTGTAGTTTGTTTAGTGAGAACTCAGTAAGTGCCTGCTGTTTGCCTGGCACTGTGCCTGTGGTGCTGGCGGCCGTGCGTCCATCACCTGGGCCTTTGGTCTCTGCAGCTGGTGTGCGTGTGTGTGTCTCTGGTTGTGCTCGGCCTTCACACCTGTGCTTCACCCTTGCAGCCATGCACTCAGCTTGTAAATAATAGTGGTCACTGTTGATGTCATGGTAGTTCAAATTCAGAATTACTGATCCTATTATAAACATTTAAAAATAACCCTTCATATTGGTTCTTTTAGCTTTAAAAGAGAAGGTGGCTTTCTGTTTGAGGTCATCTGTGGTGGCAGTAAGCAATTACAGTAATTTTACGACTATAATTTAAGTTTAGATTATAGGTAATTTGTAACATATTTTATTAAGTATTTTAAAGGTGTCAAATGGGAGAAAAAAGTAAATATATATATATAAATCACGATATTTTTTGTAAATGTAAAGCCACGAAATATGTTTTAAATTTTGGTTTCTGAGCAGAGAAATACTAGTCTTAGAGTTTATTTTACTAATAAAAGATTATTTTTTCCTAGTTTTAATATAGAAAAATCTACAAAATACAGAATATATTTATGCATTTGATCTTAATAGTGAGCTTTGAGGGTCTCTCTCTCTCTCTTTATTAATATTTATTTATTTGGTTGCGCTGGGTCTTAGTTGTGGCCGGTGGGCTCCTTAGTGCGGCATGCATGTGGGATCTAGTTCCCCAACCAGGGATGGAACCCGGGCCCCCTGCATTGGGAGTGCGGAGTCTTACCCACTGTGCCACCAGGAAAGTCCCTTGAGGGTCTCTCTCTGACACGGTCACTTAGGGGCGAGGTTTACGGGAGTCGTTGAGGTTCCCTTCCTGAAACTCATCTCAGGAGGCTCCTCGGGCTCCCACGCCGAAGTCAGCGGGTGGCATTGGCAGAGCCGCTCGGCTCCTATAGGAGCCAGGCTTTAACAAGTGAAACTGCAGCGACACTGGCTTTCTGTATGGGGCTCGAAGATAAACTTTTTGCTGAGAAAGACGCAGAGAAACTGCGCTTTTTTGTGCTGGGTGCAATAGAGTAGATCTGGGATGTCCGTGTAAAGAGTTGGGTGGGTATCCCAGTCTGGGTGAGATAAAGGCCTCCTCTCCGTTAGGGACAGTCCCAGGCCCCCATGGTGACAGAGGCTTTGGAGGGGTGGCTTTGCTGTGCTCCCTGCTCCTGGTTGACTGATGTGCTGACGGTTTGTCCTTGCATGTCCGCCGTCCTGGGTGCAGCATGAAGCGTGCCAGTTCTCTGAATGTCCTTAACGTGGGTGGCACGGTGGCCGAAGACCATTTCCAAGTAAGGAGCCCTGCCCCACTTAACATCCTTTACATGTTGGCTGGACCTTTCCTCATCACTGCTGCCATTTCATCAGAGCCTGTGAACATTTTAGTATTTCTGATTCAAGACAAATAGACATCATAAATGATAACTTTCATAGTCGGCATGAACTTAACCATCTGAATTATGGGAATGTTGTGAACATTCTTAGTATGTGAATTAATGATCTTTACAAATATTTTGATTGACAATTAAAAATTAAATATTCTGATAAAGTAATATCAAAACTTGACCAGTTGTTAATTTGTATTATTAATTTGTATGATTTTAGCTTCTAGTAGTTTATAACTAATATAATGTCTAGCTAAGCTGTTCAGTGTTTTAAAACTATTCAAAACTTCACTAAGTACAGTCACTTTGACACAACAATCTTTAGCACTTTGTCACCTGTCCGAGTCTCGCACAGACCGGTCACCTTTGCACTTAAAACTGTTGGCATCCTGTTCTCCATTACAAATGGCCTTTTTATTTTCCATGTGTGACTGTTGGGTGCGCCCAGGCCTCTGGCCCCTTCTGTGACCTAGCTGCTGTCCACCGGGACCAGGTGTCCTGGTCACCACACCTGTTGATGCAGCAGCTTTCCCAGTCACCTCAGTCCCACCGGTAAACTGTGTGACGTACAGGGACGGTGACGGGCCGGCAGGTGTGCTGAGCTTCCTCCTCACCCCCAGCACGCTGCGGGGGCGGCTGCTCCCAGGATGCTGTCTTCGGGCCTTTAGTGTAAAAGCTGCACGTGCTTGGAGGATGCGCTGCTGCTGATGACAGTGGAAGAAACTACTTTTGTTTTTAAAGGGTCTGGAGCTAACATAGTCCTTTGCTCCCCTTTCTTGTGTTTTGCACACGCACATCTGAGCATCAGGACTCTGGTGTGTTGATGTGAGTCGTGCAGCTCTTGTTAGTGCCGAGACCACTGCAAGCTGGCGTCATGCGAGGTACTGGTGAAGAATAATTCTTCCATTTGTTTTTTCACGCAGGAACGAAATAATTGTCTGGCAGACTCCAGAGCTCTGAGTGCCAGCCACGCCGACCTGGCCCCCACGGGTCGAGGCAGAGCTAGATTAACCCCCAAGGCTAACGAGCGCTGAGACTCTCAAAGCTTGGCCAGGCCCCTCCCCCCTGCAGGGCGGCCCTGGGGTCGCCTCCTTTCCTGCATGATGACCTCCACCACCTGCTGGAGGTTTGCCCCGAATTCTGTTAAGCGGTCTGCAGCCCTAGTGCCCAAGAGCCGCCAAAGCCCGACGGTGGGACCCGGCCAGGTGTGGAGCCGGCGCAGCGCGCTCGGGATGGGCCGCTGCTCATGGACACCGGCCCCAGCACCGAGATCTGCTTTCAATTGTAATACTGTGTTAAGGCTGTTCATTAAGACTGGAACCTTAAACTACATCCTTTGAGAATAGGAATCCAGTGACCTGTGGCAGCGATGCTGGGATTAGGGAGCGGGGGAGACGGGGTAGCTGCAGGGAGGCCTTCGCCCCTCCTGGTCTGCATCTCAGCGCCTTTGGAGCCCTTTCCCCCCTCCTGGCCTCTGTACACTAAGCACACGGAGATGCATGTTTTCCTTTTAAAAAGCTTTTCTTTGTAGCGTTAAGTAACACAGGGTGGGTTCTGACAGATACATTTTCTTTTGTTTCTTTTTTGTAAATTTATTTATTTTGGCTGCGTTGGGTCTTCATTGCCGCGCACGGGCTTTTCTCTAGTTGTGGCGAGCGGGGGCTTCTTATTGCAGTGGCTTCTCTTGTTGCAGAGCACGGGCCCTAAGTGTGCAGGCTTCAGTAGTTGTGGCTCGCGGGCTCAGTAGCTGTGGCTCGCGGGCTCCAGAGCACAGGCTCAGTAGTTGTGACTCACGGGCTTAGTTGCTCCGCGGCATGTGGGATCTTCCCAGACCAGGGCTCGAACCCGTGTCCCCTGCACTGGCAGGTGGATTCTTAACCACTGCGCCACTGGGGAAGTCCTGACAGATACATTTTCAAACCAACCCTGAGACGTTATTCCTTAAGGGAATCCGTGAGACGAGCTGGTAGGTTAAGAAGGTGTGATTCCAGATGACGCCAGCTGTACAAGGGGACATCCCTGCTGATGAGGTTTGAAAGAGGATCTGGAAAGCTGTGAGCATCCTTGTGAAATGTTGTCAGGGTTAGTTTCTAGTTTACCTTAATGTTATGTGGGTGGTGTCACTGAGCAAAGGTGCTTCCAGCCACCTTTTCCTCAACAGTTGCACTGGGCTGGGGTGCTACATGCTCCCTGTGGGGACTGGGGGGGGCTCACTGTGGGGTGCCCTTGGACTGCACGTGTCCTTCACCCCCAGTATGGACCTCGGGCTGAGGGCTAGAGGCAGCAGCGTCCTGGGGTTTCGGTACAGCAAGGCTAGACTTTAAGCTTTGTTTAAAAGTTCCTATAATTCAGTAGTGGATCACCTCAGGGCACCGGTGCTTGTGTTGGTGAGAGCTGCTGTGTCCCCTGAGAGGCAGGCACCCCAGCCCGGTGTTGGGGGCCCTTGAGGCTGACCAGTCTCCTGCAGCCTGTCTCCTCTGGCCTTTCCTCAGCTCCTGACTCCACTTAGGTTTTGCAGCTTCCAATGGATCAGGAACTTTCAAAATGCTCTCTAGAGGTGTTTAAAAAAGTTTGATGGGTTGTAAGAAACCACTGGAAAAAAGAGCAGAGCTGCGACCCCCCCGTAGGCACTGTGGCCCTTTCGGGTTCACGTTCAGGCGCAGTGGGGGTGTAAGAAACCACTGGAAAAAGAGCAGAGCTGCGACCCCCCCGTGGGCACTGTGGCCCTTTCGGGTTCACGTTCAGGCGCAGTGGGGGTGTAAGAAACCACTGGAAAAAGAGCAGAGCTGCGACCCCCCCGTGGGCACTGTGGCCCTTTCGGGTTCATGTTCAGGCGCAGTGGGGGTGTAAGAAACCACTGGAAAAAGAGCAGAGCTGCGACCCCCCCGTGGGCACTGTGGCCCTTTCGGGTTCACGTTCAGGCGCAGTGGGGGTGATGTGTCTGTGTCACATCAGGACCAGGAGGGGGACCAAGCTGTTCTGGCGCCTCCTTCCACTACATGGAAGTTTTCTCCCAGCCACAGAGCTGATACAGGACACCTGAAACCCACTCGGTTTCCCTTAGTGACAGTTGTCTGTGGAAAAACAAAGGGCATTTAGAAAGAATAAACGTGGGGCTGAGAATAGAATTTAATTTTAAGCTTCCAGTTGGTGAAGAGAGACCTTCTTTGCAGGGGCCTTAGTTGAACCTTGTCTGGCTTTGAGCCCTCTGGCCCTGGTTCCCTGAGGGTTGTGGTGGCCTTTGTAAGGCCACATGGAGACAGCATTTGGTGTAAGAGAGGCTCGAGGGCCTTCTTGAAGCTGGGTTGTAAAGGCCTTCATGTCTCAGAGGGAATGCTACCGGGGAGTCAGCAGTTTCTGATTTTTGAACTTGTATCAAAATAGAGAGAAGCCAGGTTGTAACCTACTTCCAGTCTGGTAGTCAGGATTTTAACATTCTCGGAGAGAGCAGTTGTGAGGGGGGGGGGGGGGCGGGAAGTCCAGCCCTCCCTCTTCCTTTCCTGGTGAGGGGACCCTAGGGGGCCAGCCCCCATTTCTACACTGTTTCTATCAAGTTAGACTCCCCTGGCCAGAGGACGGACGGGCAGTGGACGGGCTGTGGGTCGACGTGAGTGTCTGAGGGCAGAGGTCGTGGAGAGCTGGGCCTCCTGACCCTCCTGCTCCTCCCCAGGGGGAGAGGCCGTTCCCATGCTGCAGGGGTTCAGTTATTTTCTGAAACTTAAAAAAAGTTCCTATTATTTGTTTGGTCAGAAGGCTGCTAGGGATATCATGTAATTAGTTATTGCCTTTACAGTAAAGTATAAGTATTGCTAAGGATTCAGAGTTTAGTTTGTAGCACTCATTGTTATAACTTCATAGAATGTTCTGGGGAAGGCATGTTACATCTGTATGAGGCCAACTTTTGATATGTTTGAACACTGCATTGTGTAATCATGGGATATCTGGAAACTAAAGCAGCACCGGATAGCACCAACCAAAGGTGAAGTTCAAATGAGCTAAGCGAGCATCGTCCTGCAGATGCCTCCTCGTGTAATCGGGCTGATGCATAAAGACATGTGCACAGTTTCCGCTTAGTTCTCCAGCACGACAGGAGGACTCAGGTGGTTTATAGTGGTGTGGCGCTACCCCTCGGGGGTCACAGGCCTGTGAAGACCGTCCGATTGTCCGTGGGGCGTGCTCTGGGGGATGGGATTGGCTGAGGGCAGGGAGAGGTAGGGTGGACACTCCTTTGGGACTTGGTGTTTCTGAGACACAGAGAGGAAACCCCACTGCAAAGTCCTATGGCCCTTGGTGGGTGAGCGCCCCCAGGACAGCCTGTCTGCCTGGTGGGCAGGTGCGCCTGTGCCCGTCTGCACCTCTGCAGGGGGGTGGCCGTGAAACATGCCTTCTGTCTTGGAGCAGCAGTTTTCTTTTCTCACTGATGGTGTGACTTGCTTAGGAAATCATGTGGAACTGTTTGTATTTACTTACAAAAATAAAGTTTTATTTCCTGTTGTAAAGTCCCTGTACGTTTGCGGAAAGGCTCTTTTGTAAAACTCCAACCCTAAAATTTAGAACCTTTTCCTGTTTGACATTAGGCATCCAATCTTTTTAGGGTCACAGAGTACTTTGAAAACATGATGAGAACTGTAAATGGATCATCCCGTCCTAGAATGACGTGCACAGAGCATGTGCCCCGTGACAGGGATTTACCGCCCCACCCCAGTGAGCCCGTGGGAGCCTGGGACCAGTGTCTAGCTCCTGGAGCTGTGGGAGGGTGGCCACGGCACTGAAAGTGGAGTGACAGGGCCACCCCAGGGCTGTGAGGACAGACGTCACGTGTATGAGTCCTTAGGACAGTGCCTGGCAAAGAGCAAGCGCTGGTGAGGGTCCAGGGGCTGCAGGTGCCTTCACTGGCACGTCTGTCCGGCCGGGGCTGCTCTGTGCCGGGCAGCAGTGGGGAGGGGCAGAGGCAGGGTGATGATGGGGGTGAAGGCGGCGCAGCCCTGCCGGAACTGGGCAGTCACGTCCCTTGGTGGCCGTGGGGCCTTGTGCTGCCACGAACAGATGCTCAGATTCTGGCGTTTGTGGCCAGATGCAGCAGGACCCTGGCCTATGGGAGGTCCCGAGTTCTATGCACACGGTGCGGGAGCGCCCTGCCAGAGTGGACGCCCCCCCAGGCCAGGGCTGAGGTCCCGGCCACCGTGGCCAGCCTTGGAGGAGGCACTGAGGGCACAGCGGGATGTGCTCTCCTTTTAGAATAGTTCTCGTCTGCCCAGAACGGGTTTCCCGGCCGATGGGCCAAGCCGGCACCGCGGCTGCTGGCGCCCGCTGGGGCTGGTGGCCGGGCTGGTGGCAGGGGCAGCGCACAAGGCACACCTCCCCGCCCCGATGCCTCTCCCGGACCCTGCGGCCTGGCCTGCTGTGTGTTCTCCATCCTGTGCCAGACCGGGGCCCGGGGGTGTGCTGGTGGCCAGGGGCCGGGGGGTGAGCTGGCGGCCAGGAGCCGACAGCCCGACCACGGGGTGAGGAGGGCCAGTGGGCGCTCGTCTGACCTCGGCCCGCCGTGGCCCGAGGCGTGGGTGTTGGGAGCTTTGGGAAGGGGATGCGCAGCCTTGTGGGGTTGGGCCGGGGCCCGGGGGCCTGCATCCGGGCAGGAGCTAACGTGGGCCCCGGGTGGAGGAAGCTGCTGCAGCAGCCGGCGGTGGGGGGGGCTATGGATGCTGGGTGCTTCCCGCAGCCCCTGGTACCTGAGGGGACCCTAACCAGGGGGAGGGTGACACGTCAGCAGGACTCAGTCCCAGGCGTCCCCCGCACACCTTCAGCAGTGACCGTGTAGGAACAGGATGAGGGCGGCAGGTGGGGGGCGGAGACCACCCTCAGGGTGCGGCGGGGTGGGGCGGAGGCGGCTTCCTCGGGGCGCTGCCGGTCGGCCATCAGCCTCACCAGGAGCTGGTTGGACCAGGTTATTCCCAGGGCCGGAGACACCCGCTCTCCCCCGACACTGAGACAGAAAACAGCCGACTGTCCTGTGCTGTGTGTGGAACCGCGGGTCCCGCCACCCCTGCCCTTGGGCGCCCCACTCACCCCGGCGGCCCGGCTGCCGCACCCCGCTCTTCCGCGAATTCCGTCACCTGGAGGGTCCAGATCGGGGTCAGCGGCGGTGAGGACCCGGCCCCCCTGGCCTCGCCCTCCCCGGGGGCAGAGGGGGGCCCACCTGGTTGACGCACAGCACGGGGCTCCGGAAGGTGCAGCTCAGCCGGCGCAGCTCGGCCCCCAGCGCCTGCAGACGCTGGGCCCTGAGGGCCGAGGCCGCCTGGTCGAACTCACAACGGAACGGGGCTGCCACGGAGTCGATGACCACCAGGCGGGCCATGCCCCGCGACAGCAGCACAGGCACCTTCTCATGCACACACTCCAGCAGGGTGTCCTGGAAGCCGAGAGGAGGTGGCCGTCACCACCCGCGCGGGGGACCCCCTCACCACGCCCCGCCCTGGGCCATCACAGTGGCTGGGCCCCTCCCCTTCAGTGGCCCCGTGCTGGGCACCGACCGCCTGGGCCACCACGGTCACCAGGACTGCCCAGCCCCACCCAGTGGAGGGCGGAAGCAGGTGTGCGGGGACCTGAGTCTGTCCTGCAACCAGCGTCACCTCCACGTGAAGACCCCTGGGCCGCGCCCAGGCTGTGCGCTAGGACGCTGACCGGGCCGGTGTGGGGCCTCAGGTGCCCCCAGGCCAGGCCCACCTGCCCCCCAAGGCCCTGCGCGCTGTGCTCGGGGCAGCCCTGTCCCTTGGGGCTGCCTGGCTGCCCGCCTGGACTCGGCCCCCGTGCCCGGTGGCCACACGCTGGCCATCCCGTCAGGCACTCCTGAGAGCTGTCGGGTGTCCGGGATGAAATTCAACTCTCTGCTTGTTAACTCTCCAGGGTGTCTCCAGCAGAGCCTCTCTCTGTGGAAAATGACAGCAGCAGCAGCGGCGGCCTGGAGGACGCCAGCCTTAATGTGAGTCCTGCACCCCTTCCCACCACCGCAGGCAGCGCTGGGGCATGGGGTGGCCGGGGTGGGGGCAGGGCTGCACCCGCCTGCTGCAGGGTCGGGACTCCAAGAGGGGCCTAGCTTGGAGACCCCGTCCCCCGGGAGGAAGCCTGGGGCCCTGAGGCTCTGTTTGTGCAGCGGCATCAGGCCCCGGTCCGCACCTCCGGCCTCCCCCCGGGCAGGGCCCCCCAGTCGCTGGGCAGACACCAGCGAGGGCCGGGGGGCCTCCTCCAACCAGAGCTGCTCCCGAAACGGAACTTAGGAATGCCGCCCCCGGGTCTCGGCCGGCCTGGCCCTGACCCGCTGCCGCGTTCCGCAGTGAGGATGCGCCGGGAGGATGCGGATGTGCTGCCTGGGTGCGTCCGGAGGGCCCTGTGACAGCCAGGGGACGCTCGCGAGGCTGGAGGGCCTGGAGCGGGAGCCTGTAGCACTGACCTCGCCTTCTCCTGCGTCCACGCCGAGCCCCATCACGCTAATCACCCACAAAGCCACGGCCGCGCTGGGCCCCTAGGGGACGGCCACCTGCCGCCGGTCCACCCCGGGCCGCCCGTGCCCTGAACCAGCCCGGGCTCGCGTGCCACCGCTCATCGTGTTACTTCCCCACGCTATGTGTGATCATGTATTTTACTGTAAAATTTTTAAAAATTAAAAGTTTATACAGTTCATCCTTTACCGGAAATTCTTTTTATAGCAGTTCTTAAATGGGGGAAGGGCCCGGGTGGGTGGCTCTGCGCACTTGTGTTCGGTGCACTGGTCTATACTCCGTCTCCCATCTCCCTCCTGCAGCCTTTGCTTCATTATTCAGCCCCAAACAATGACCTCAGCTGGCTGCTCCCCCGCCGCCTGCCTGCCCCCTGCCCCCTCCCCAGGGGCCACTGCCCTCTGTGTTCCCACCGCTGTCTGCCCACGGGGAGGGCGCATGACCTGGGGATGGCTTCCAGGTGTGGTGTCGCCCCAGCGGCCCAGCCAGGCGCACTCAGCAATCTGGGGGGCCTTGACAAGGGGACTTTCCCCTCCTTCAGAGGCAGAGGTACAACCCCACACCACGGCTGCTGCTGGGCCAGTGGCCTGGACGGCAGGTCCCGTCCTCTGGGCCGTGGTCCCCTCTGCAGCCCAGTGAACAGCCGCAGGAGGCCCTTGCCCGGTTGGGGCCTCCTCTAGGGGGCAGGAGGTGGCGTGTCAGGCGCCCCTCCCTTACCCGCTCTTCCCTTGGGGGTAAGGCTGCCAGAAACACACTGGACGCCCAGTTCAGCCTGCGTCCAGGTAACGAGTAGCGCCGGCCTGAGCGGAGCACACGGCCCCCTGCACACGACACGCCGCAGGCGGGCACCGGGGCCTGGCCTTGCGGGTCGTGCGCATGGCCCGCACGCGTGGCCGACTTCCCCTCAGACGCTTACCACGTCGGCTGCGTGCTCAATGAAGATCTGGTGGCCAAACTGGATTTTCCTGACCACGTCCCCTGGGACGTCTGTCCGCAGGCGCTGCTGCTGAGCGATGAGCTGCTGCAGACGCCGGCTGGGGAAGGCGTCCTCTGTGCACACGAACACAGCCCCTGGGAAGCCGCGGGGCGGTGAGCAGCGGGGGGCCCGAGGCCGCCCCCCCCCCCCCCCCCCCCCGCCAAGGCCCTCCTTCCTGCACTGCCTCTCGTGGGTCTGCCCCTCCGACCCGGCACGGGGGCCGGCCGGCGCCCACCTCTCACCGCGGGCCCCTCACCGCCGGAACTGCACCCTGTGGGTCTGCCTGCCCTGGGCTGTCCGAGTGGGAGCGAGGGGAACTGTAGGGGCTCCCGGCTTTCGGAAACGCCCCCTCCTGCAGACACAGGGAGATGCCCCTCCCAGGCCCTGCTGGGTGGATGTTGCCTCAATTGCACTGTCAAGGCTCCTCCTAAGGTTCTGGGCTACCTGGTGGTAACTGTCTTTGCTGCGCCTGGAAAAGCCAGTAAACAAAACACAGGCGATGCATCACCAGGGGCCTGGAATCCCCACCAGAAGGTACCCCCGGTGTCCTGCGCTGAAAAGAACCAGGGGCCACCAATTCTCAACAAAGGCCCCAGGACAATTCAGTGGGGAAAGAGTAGTCTTTTTAACAAACGGGGCGCTGGGACAGAGACACCCACATGCAAAAGGATGAAATTAGACCCTTACCTCATACCATATAGGAAAACTAAATCACAATGGATCAAATTTGAGAGCCCAAACCATAAAACTCTTAGAAGAAAACACAGGGGTAAATCTTATGACCTTGGATTAGGCAGTGGATCCTTAGATGTGACACCAAAAGCACAAGCAAGAAACAAACTGGACATCATCAAAGTGAAAAACTGTGCTTTAAAGGACACCAACAAGAGAGAGAGAAGACAACTTAATAGAGAAGATACTGCAAATTGTTTATCTGATGAGTTTAGTATCCAGATTATATAAAGATCTCCTGCAACTCCACAGACAAATAACCCAAGCTTTTAAATGGGCAAGAGATTGGAATAGACATTTCTCCAAAAACACACGAGTGAGCAGCAGCACGTGAAGAGATGGTCAACGTCACTAGTCACGAGGGGAATGCAGTCAGCGCCACAGTGACAAACCACCCACATGGGCATCAGAAGGACAAGCGTCGGCTCAGACGCGGAGGGACCGGAACCTCCTACATCGTTGATGGGAAGGAAAACGGTGTAGCCGCCGCTGAGAACAGTCTGGCAGTTCCTCAAAGAGCGAAACACGCAGCTACCATACGACCCAGCAATCCCACTCCTAGGTGTCCACCCAAAGCCACGCACGAACAAAAGGTGTGAACAACCCACATGACTGTCAACGGATGAATGGGTAGCTAAGTTGTGGTCTGTACACGTGATGGAACATTATTCAGCCCTACAAAGGAATGAAGAACTGACACATGCTCCAATGTGGGTGAACCCTGAAGACATTATGCTGGGTGAAAGGGCACATTTGCATGATCCCATTTATTTGAAATGTGCAGAACAGGCAAATCCATAGAGACAGGAAGCAGATGGGTGGTTGCCAGGGGCTGGGGGAGGGGAGAGTGGGGAGTGACTGCTCATAGGGATGGGGCTTCTTTTTGGGGTGATGAAATGTTCTGGAACTAGATAGTAGTGGTGGGTACACAACTTTGTGAAAATGCTAAAAACCACTGAGTTAAATAAAGAAGAAAGGCCTCAGGACTTCCCTGGTGGCGCAGTGGTTAAGAATCCGCCTGCCAATGCAGGGGACACAGGTTTGAGCCCTGGTCCGGGAAGATGCCACATGCTGCAGAGCAACTAAGCCCGTGCTCCACAACTACTGAGCCTGAGCTCTAGAGCCCGCGAACGACTACTGAGCCCGTGAGCCACAACTACTGAAGCCCGTGTACCTAGAGCCCGTGCTCCGCAACAAGAGAAGCCACCGCAATGAGAAGCCCGCGCACCGCAACAAAGAGTAGCCCCTGCTCGCCACAACTGCAGAAAGCCCGCGTGCAGCCAAGAAGACCCAATGCAGCCAAAAATAAATAAATAAATAAGAAAGGCCTGTGATCTGGCGGTGCGCTGGCTGAGCCCCACCAGGACTCTCAGGGCCACGGCGAAACCTACCATTCCTCTCGCTGTACCAGTCACGGCACCGCCCCGGGGAGGGGACCCAGAGAAGAGGCAGAAGCACCGACACCACGTCCGCACGCCCTATTTGTGAGTGTGTAACTTTCATTTTGACCCGATTCTGTTTCAACAGACTTTCAAACTTGGAAAAGAGATGCAAGATGGAAGGAGAAGCACCGTCTGACCGTGTCAGTGGTGAGCTCCCGACCCTTGGGGCCTCCCTAACCTTCCCTGGCACGTTCCAGCCCATTCCCGGGGGCAGGGCTGCCTGGGGAGCCCCCGACGTGGCCGAGACCCTCGTCACAACGCCGCGGCGCCCGTGTCCTCCACATCTTGGGAGAGGCCTGGACAGAAGGTTCACAGCCAAACCCAATCGCACGGCCCTCGAAGCTCCTCGCCCCACACCCCGTCGGGCGTCTCACTGGGACAGGTGAGCGGGGTGCCCGCCCACAGAGGGGCTTCGAGAAGCTGGCGGGAAGGCGGCCCAGCATTTGAGGGTCGGCGGGGAGGAGCTCCACATTTTCTGAAGCGCAGGATCCAAAATAACTCCAGAGCCGCTTGGCCATTCTCTTCAAAATTGGGGCTTTCAGACCTGCTTTGGGAAGTCACTTTCTCAGGAAAATGTGCCTCAGGCCCCACATTTAATGTGGTCACAGTGGCCGTGGGCCAGGCCTCTGCAGGGGACACGCCGCTTTACGGAGTCACCCCAGGCCGGCTCTGTCCCGCCTTGGCCAGGCCCTGGGGCTCTGCACTTTCCCTCCCACCGAGGGGCCCGTGGCCCTCCTCCCACTCCTGAGGCAGGAATCGCAGAGCGGTTGTGAAGACAGAGACTGGAACGTGGAAAACGGCCCCCAGGGGCAGCCTCTGGCCTCGATGGCAGGTGCCCGCGAGGTGACAGGTCAGGACCCCTGCCCGCCCCCCGAAGTGGCCGCACTCACCGGCCCCCAGGCCTCCGTGTCGCCGCGGGAGCTGCACGGCCAAGCAGAGCTGCAGCGCCAGCTGGGTCTTCCCGGCGGAGCTGCGTCCGGCCAGCTCGGTGATGCCGTCCAGGGGCAGCCCGCCGCGGAGGAGCCCGTCCAGCACGGGGCAGCCCAGGCTCAGGCGCTGGTGTTGCTCGGGGAACTGCTCCTTCTGCCGCAGCAGCTGGAGCGCTGGGTGCGGGGAAACGACAGGTGAGCCCAGGCCCGCAGGAAGCCCCGCACAGGTGCCCCCGTGCCCCGCTCCTCCAGCCAAACCCCAGGGCAGCGGGCACCTGTGCAGACGCTGCTTCCCCGCAGGTGTGAGGAGGCCGCCCTCAGCAAGCGCTGCACGTCGGGGCCGGAGAGGCGGGTCAGCCTCTGCAGGTCTGGTCCAGAAAGATGCAGAACCTCCTTTACTGACCTCAGTTTGGCTGAAGGTATAGAATCAATTACAGGACAAGGTCAGACACGGTAATACACGGTGACACAGCAGGGACAGCAGGTGTCCTCCAGTTCTGGGGACCTGGCGGGCAGGGACCAGTCCACCTCTCCCTGAAGTTGCAGGGACCCCCAGACGGAGGGTGACCATGACGGGACGGGAGGGAAGGGGCCTGGGGCGGCCCGCGTCTTGGCTGCAGAAGCCGGATGCTTGGGCCTCTCCCTGGTGCCGGGAGCAGCGGCCTCCGCCTGGTCCCACGCCCGCCTGGACACGTCTCCCAAGACAGGTCTGTGTGTGCACAGCCTGGGGGGGCCCGGGCCGAGTCGGGGGAACCATGCACGAGGGAGAGGCCGCAGGAAGGGATCCAAACGACCATCCACTGAACCAGGCCACGGGATGGCCAGTGGGGCGAACAGACAAAAGAAGAGGCAGCATGCTGGCGGCAGTATCGCGGAGGGCTGGGTTACAGGGTGAACAGCCCGAGGGAGCTGGTGTTTCATGAGGAAAATGAATAATTTTGAGCTTAGATAAACATATTACTTTCAAACGAGTAGAAAGAAAAAAAAATACGCTAAAAATATATCCAACCAATCCAGAAGAAAGCATAAAAGAAAAACAACACAAAAAAAATAGGACGAACAGCACAGCTTAATAAGGGAGAGTTAAACCTAAATTTATCAGGAATTACCTTAACTACGTATGCACTGAATGCTTCAGTTAAAACACAAGACTGAATGAAAGGGGGAAACAGAACTACTGGCGTGCCCTTAGGGTGGAGGAGCCGACCGCACGCTGCTGCCGAGCCCGGCGTGCACTCAGGGCCCCTGCCACCTGCTAACAAGCACCTGATGTCGGAGCACCCCTCACAGACACCCCGGGAGACAGCGAGAACAGAGGCGGGTGCAGGGCGCCAGCCGGGCTGCGGAGGAGCCAGTGCAGCCTGGGGACGGACGCGCCCAGATGCCAGCAGCCTCGGTGGGCTGGCCAACCCTTTGAGCATTTAGAGAAGAGCCACCGCTGCCTGACAGACCTACTGCGATGTGGGAATAATCAGAAGTACAGAGGAAATGCAGCGCATGAAAAAAGGAGGCAACCACTAACTTTGGGGGGAAAAACCAGAGATGGTACAAGAAAGGAAACAGTCATAACCCCGGGTTCAGTGGCAGCCATTATGTCCCCAGTCACAACTCTGATGGCTAATGGGACCCAAACTGTGTTCCAACTGTGGCGGGAGGTGTGGAGGAAGTAGGGGCACACGGGCACCAGCCAGCCCTCACCCCCAAAACAGGAGGCCTGTGAGGACTCGTAACACAGACAAATCACACACAGCAACATAAGCTCACTCGGCAGCAACCCAGATACAAATACAACAAAGTTGCTAAAAGACTCCTAAGTGCTAAGTAGTTCCGTTTCACTTTTCAGACACCATGTGTGTACTGCTTTGATGAAAATGAAATTAACTTAAAAGAAGTCCTTTCAGTTAAACACACACACACAACTGAAAAACCTGCGGCACATTCCAGCATCAGGGCGTTGATCAGCACCAGCTGTCCTGGGTCAGTAACCAGAGGGTCCCCAAGGCTCAGACAGGCAACCTTGTAAACCTGTTCTACATAAGATGTGTATATATGTACGTTCATACTTTTACACAATCACTTTATATAAACATCAGCAAACACACCTTTCTTAACTGCAGCAATAATTCTAGGATTCAGGTCCAACTCATCCAAATCCATTTTTTCAATGGGGTGACCACAGAGATGGACGAACGCCCAGGGACACGAATTCTGACGTGCTTGTCGTCCCCTCGAGCAGCCTGGGAGCCGAGTGCAGCAGAGTGACCGAGCCCGGGTGCGCGGTTCCCTTTGTGACAGGGCCACACCATCAGCCCTGAGCCTGGAGAGGCTTCACTGCACCAGGAACAGCACTGAGAGACGTCTAAGGTGGCGCTTCTGTCCGGGCAACTGTTCGGTAACTCAGGACCTAGGACTCAATCCACACACAGATGCATCTGAAGAGACCTTGCATTCTGAAGGTCAGCCAGCTTCATCCCCCGCAGAAAGTGGGAGAAACCGGCTTGTGTCCCAGCCCCACGCCCCCCAGGCCAGGGGCGCCCTGCCCTGACCCACCTCTCTGGGGTGACGGCGCCGGATACGGTCAGAGGCCCGTGTGCGCTGGGCTCACCTGAGTGGAGCCTGCTTTGCATTCTCCGGTGTGAGTTCCCGTAAGTGTGTCTCCATGGCGACCTGGAAAGAGCAGAAAAGGCCACGTGTGGTGGATCTCAGAGGACGCCCAGGAGGTCGGAACCGCTGCCCCAGCAGAGAACAGCGGACACCGAGTCCGGCCCGGCCTGCAGCCCCTCAGCAGAGGCCAGGCTCAGCGTCCAGCAGCAGCAGCGAGGCCTGGGCCTCTGGACGGTGTCAGGTCGCTCCGGAAGCTTAAAGAACCAGGCCGTGTACACCCCCTCATCTGCGGTCTGCTCAGGGAGCCCCTGGAGGCAGCTGCTGGGAGGGGGCAGCACGAGGCTCTGGGGCCCACAGCCCGGGCAGGGGGTCTCCGGGCCAGCAGGCTGCTCCCACGTTCTGCTGGCGCAGGGGGCGGGGGGCTCCCAGGCCAGCTGCTCGGGGCAGGGCTGACAGTAAATACTGCTGAGGCCCTCAGGACTGCACATCAGGGCAGAAGGGCGGCCTGAGTGCAGGGCCCCGGTACCAACTGCAAGGCGGCTGGGGGATGTTGAGTAGCTAGGAGTGCACCCTGAGGCCGTGTGGGAGACGCCCGGGCATCAGACATCCGGACAGAACACCAACCTGGGTTTGTAAATTCTAGAGGAAGTGCGTGTGTTCTTTCCCTGGACTTGTGGGAAGCCCCCGGCTCTGAAGCGGGGAGCAGGCTCTGAAGCGGGGAGCAGCGAGTGGGCTGGGGTCTGGATTCTGAATGACGGGGGGAGGGAGCCTGCGTGGGGACACAGCCGGGAGGTGCCTGTATATAAAGCTCGGATTCTGACGAGCAGCTGGACACGGGGCAGGAAAACCAGCGGGTGACCACCAACCGAAGGGCCTCAAGCTTCCGTGATGGGGGGTGGTAGGGCCCCCAGAAGCAGAGTGCCCACTGACGGAGCACCCGCTGGGTACCCGACACCGGCCCAGGAGCTGGACCAAGAGCCTCAGGCAGGGGCCCGGGTGAGCCAGCCACCCTCCAGGTCTGTGCTTCTCCAACCGGGGACAAGCATGTGCCCAGGCAGCACCCAGGAGCAGGCACGGGGCGGCCTGGACAGAGCGCAGCAGCTTCCAGGGGCATCTGAGTGCAGGTACCGTTTCAGGGGCACAGCTAACGGCGGGCGCCGCTTGGTGAGAGTGAAGGCGCACCAACTCTTAGGGCCCAGCGCGAGACTTCGAGGAAACTCCAGTTAGGTCCCCGAGCCTTCCCAGGTGGAATCACTTTCCTGTATCTCTGGGACTCTGGGGCTCTCAGGGGGCCTGAGGACCCCATGCCGCCAACACACGCTGGGACAGGAAGGCGGGGCCGCGGCAGATGGGCCCACCTCCACCCTGGGGGCAACACTCAGGTTTCCGGCAGCTTTCATTGACTCAAACTAAGGACTCAAGGGTTAGAGAATGAGGGAAGATCTCCTTTCAAAACTAATGCACTAAAATAAATGTGTTCAGGGCCTCTCCCGCTCAACCAGACAGCCACCCAAAGGAACCGGAGGGTTGGTCGGGGTGGAAGGAACCAATCCCCACACACTGAAACTGTTCATTCTTTCTCTGGCCAAGTTCGGAGCTAAATTCAGGCAAACTACATACAGCTCCACTGATGTTGCCCTAAAATCACTGAAGGTAATGAAAGGTCGAGGGCTGACATTTATCAAACACTTAGTCTCTTCCAAGCGCGTGACAGGTATGAACTCAAACTTCACACCAGCAATATTATAACCCTGTTTTGCTGGTGAGAAAACAGAAGCACAAAGTGGTTACACGACAAGCTTAAGGTCATGCAGCCAGCAAGCGGCCGGCCTGCGACACAGGTCCAGGCTGTGTGTTCTAAGCCCCTGACCCAAATTAGCCCGACCCTGAGTTTACACGGTCCACCTGTTAACAAATCCAAAGGGAATCGTTTGGTCTCCATACTCTGCAGAACTCGGTTATCCAGAGGCTGAACTGCCCGGGGGGTGTCCAGCCCTGTTGGGAGCAGCCCACCCTCAAGGCTGGGCATCTTTTCCGGCTCCCCCTCCCACAAAGGGGCCAACGAGCACTCCTTCATCCTGGGGCTGCTGGGAGGAAGCTTTCACCTGGGACCTTGGGTGGCCACACAGGTCCTCCCACGCCTGGGCCACCTCTGTGGTTTCTCCAGAACTGGCCAGCCTGGACTTCTGGCCCCCCTCGCTTCTCAGGATCCTCTTCTGCCTCTGGGAACCTCTTCTCTCTTCAGCCCCTGAGGCTTTGAGCACTCCCCACTCCCCCAGACCTGGGTGTCCAGTAGACCCCGCCTTGGCCGTCCGATGAACCAGGGCGCCCTGCAGACGCACCCTGCCACCCACGCGCATCTGCTCTTCCCACCGGGCGCTGCATCTCCGAGGTTGTCCACCCCCCACCCTCTCCCGCCCCACCCCACGGCCCCTGGACTGCTGCCACAGCCCAAAGTGGCCCTGCAGCTCTGCGGGCTGACGGCCCCAGGACCGGGCCCCTCCTGCCCCAGCCCCGCTCGCCAGCCCGCGCGGCACCGGCCCCGGGCTCCCTCCCGCCGCCGAGACTCGCTCGGACCCTCACTCGTCCCCTCGCTCGGCTGTGCCTTCTGCCCGCCCGCCCGCCCGCGGGTGCGAACCGCGGCTTGGGGCATCGATGACGCGCGACCCCGTCCCCGCAAAGCCCCAGAAGGAGGGTCGCGCGGGAGCCGAGCTGCGCTCTCGGTGCCCAAGGCCACCCCTGCCTCCATCCCGACCCGGACCACTGCGGCCACTCCTAGCACTCACCTAGACCGCGCTCCACACGCTTCTTCGCGCCGTCCTACCTCTCGCAGCCTACTCTTCCAATGAGCGCCGGGCGCCCCGCGCCAGATACGCCAATCAGAGATGAAGCGGCGCCCACATCGCCGACTAACTGGCCAATCCAAAGTCTCAATAGCCCCGAGGGGGGCGGAACGTGCTCAGGCCGGCCCTCAATGCCTATTGGTGGCCGACCGCAGGGTGGCAGGGGAGGTACCCTTGCGCCAATTGGAGAGCGCAGCGACGGGGCGGACACCTGGCGGCGATTGGTCTGAGCTCCATGCTTGGCGTGGGGATTGGGCGCGGGCGCTGTCAGTCGCGTTGGTGGGGCGGGGCGGGGCGGGGCTCCCGGGGGGCTAGGGCCCGGTTGCGGGCGGCGGGCGAGCGCTGGGGCGGCGTCATGTCCTCCGAGGTGACCGCGCGCCACGATGCCAAGAAGCTGGTTCGCTCCCCCAGCGGCCTGCGCATGGTGCCCGAGCACCGCGCCTTCGGCAGCCCGTTCGGCCTGGAGGAGCCGCAGTGGGTCCCGGACAAGGAGGTAGGTCGCGGACGCCCGTCAGCCCTGGGACCGGGTCCGCGCCCCCTGTCCCCTCCCCGTGCCCCCAACCCTCCCCGCGTCCGCGCCCCGCGTCGGCTCCCCGGGCCCGCCCTGCCTCCCCGACGCCCCTCCGCAGCCCGACCCGCCCTCCGCTCCCCGCGCACCCCGGCCCCGGAACTGCCTCCTCCGGGCGGCCCTTCTGTCCTCCCCACCCCCAAACCCGGCCGCCCTCGGGACCCCTGCCCCGCGCCCTAGCGGAGCTCCCGGGCTCCACCCCTCCCGGGCCACGGGTACTCTGCCTGGCCTGGTTTCTTTTCGCGGGGCGCCCAGTCTCCCCCGCTCTTCAGAAACTGCCCCCCGAGGTTTCTGTGACCCTTCACAGATCTCCCTTCCTGATACGACCCGGGCTTTGCCCAGCTGCGAGGTCATCTGTGGATTCCGCCACATCCATTGGTCGAGCTGCTGGGCTGGAACCTTTGAGACAGTTGCGACCCCCTCCCGCGAGGGAGGAGAGGAGGCCCGTGTTTGTTTATTTATAATCAGCGCTCTGTGTAGGGGACTCTCGCTGTGTGGACTGCCCGGCGGTGGTGTCTGAGGGAGTCTTGGGAGTGAGTACGCGCGTCCAGGTGGGGCGTCTGGAGGGCGTCCTGCCTGGGGAGCTGCACCTGCTCCCAGAGGTGAGGGGCGCGGCGGGGTGTGAGCTCTCCCGTGGGCGGGGTGAGGGCGGAACCTCTGAAGGCCCTTTTGTGCTGTGCCACAGGGTTTGAACTGGATCCCATAAGCCGGTTATTCTCAGCTATGCTAAACCAGGCGGAAAAACTTCTCGCATTCCTGTAAATCACAGACGTCCCAGAGACATAAAAGTAGCACGATTTTTGAAAATGCTTTAAGTTGCATCTCTTTCCAGCATTCCGATTGACCACTTTTCCTTCCTCCCCCTAGAATCACGGTTGGCAGGCGGCACGTTTTCTGCAGGGGGGCGAAGAGGGGGATGCGATCAGGTGTTTTCAGGGCACTGGCAGTGAAGCGCCCAGAGCTCGGAGGGGCGGTTGGGCCAGCCGCGGGGAGGTCTCAGCGCCGTCCTGCCAGGGCTGCCCTTTTCTCCGGTCTCCTTGTCACCGAGTCCCTGCAGGCCAGTGCACAGAGAGGGTGAAATGTTGGTGCGCAGGCGGGTCACTGAGCTGGCCCAGGCCACGTCCTCCCTTCCTCTTGGGTTTCTGCTCGCCCTGTCTGTGCTCTTTCTCTTCTGCATTTTTCCTCCTGGCGTTTGCAGTCTTTGAAATCACAGAACATACCTTTTCTCGCGTGGTCTCCTTGGGGTAATATCACGACTCTCGTTCTCCTAAGTGAATGCATGTTCCGGAGCTCTTTTAACTGCATTAGTGAGGGAGCCGGACAGGTGTTATCAAGGTTCGAAGAGAAGTCAGAACCGCACAGCCTGACCTGGAAGGAGGCAGGTGAGGGCAGGAGCTAGAGGCGAGTTGGTCTATTCCATGGCGGGGGAGGGGAGCTGGGACAGGGACATACTGTGTCTGCAGCATCTCCACTTCACTGAGTGGGCACCAAGCGTGTCCTCGAGGCCAGGTCAGAGTGTCAGTTTTTTTCCACTGTTGTCCCCCGAGGACCCTCTTTAGACATTTTTTCCCCTGATTGATCCCCCATGAAATGTCACAGCAGTGGATATGTCCACTTAGGGACCATATGTGTGGGAGAACACCCCTCTGGACGACGTGCAGTTTTCCCCTGCAGCCCGCAAGCTGCTCTTCAGTTAACCTCTGGGTCCCCTCTGCCAGCCCTCTTCAGGGCCCTTTGCTCTTTCCTGAAATGGTTGTTTCGCAGGTTGTACTGCATGTGTTGTCCTTCTTTGCGGGTCTGGTGTTGAGGTGCGTCTGGAGCCCTGCCCGCCTGTCTGGGGGCTCTCGGGAAAGCGATCAGGTTGGGTGGGCGTGCTTGGATCAGCGTGGCACTCCCTCCTGTAACAGAAGTTTCGTTCTCATGTTGGAAGGATGGTGGGGTGCCTTCCAGAAACACGCCCCCAGTTTGCCATCTGAGCAGCCAAAGAAGGCCCTAGAGGCGGAGGGAGCTCAGAGTGGGGAGGAAGCCTCCAAGTGACCGTGGACAGTTTCTCCTCTGAGTTTGAGGAAGTGCGTGTTGAAACGTACTGGGGAACGTCCTAGAGTCCAGAAGTGACCAAAGGAAGTGTCCGGAGGAAAAGAAACTTGGAGTGGGGCAGTTTGGGCTGGGAGAGTCGGGATGAAGTCTGGCCTTGGTTGCGGTGGCTCTTGGCGCGGGCGCGGGGGGCCGGGGGCTTGCCCTGCTGCTCGCTCGGCTTGGCGGCACTCGGCCTGTCCGGTGCTTCTGGGACCCACGACCCTGGTGTGTGGGGAGGGGACTCAAGCGTGGAGATACCAGTGCTGAGAAGTAGGTTTACTTGTGGTTTGGGACGGGCGGTGGTGGGGCATAGGTGGAGCATGGCAGGGGGCGACATGCCGTCCTCAGCTTCGCCCGCCCCTGCACTCAGCCTTGGGTGGATGAGCGTCACGGTTGTGTGCAGCCGTCCTGCGTTCTTCGTCCCGGCTGTCTTCTTCTGGGTCCATCAGCGGCCAGCCTGTTGCTCATCTATCACCTTTTTTTTTTTTTTTTTTTTAAGTTTATTTACATGTAGTCTTCTCGTTGTGTAGCCATTATCAAAGTGAGATTCTTTTTTTTTAATTGATTAATTAATTAATTTTTGGCTGCATTGGGTCTTCGTTGCTGTGCGCGGACCCTAGGCGCGTGGGCTCAGTAGTTGTGGCACGCAGGCTCAGTCGTTGTGGCTCGCGGGCTCAGTAGTTGTGGCTCGCGGGCTCAGTAGTTGTGGCTCGCAGGCTCTAGAGCACAGGCTCAGTAGTTGTGGCGCACGGGCTTAGCTGCTCCACAGCATGTGGGATCTTCCCGGACCGGGGCTCGAACCCGTGTCCCCTGCATTGGCAGGCAGATTCTCAACCACTGCGCCACCAGGGAAGCCACATCAACTGTTTACTCAGTGCCTGACCCTGTGCCAGCTTGGTAGCTGGGGCCCACAGGGGCATCCCTTACAGATGTTGGAAAACATGGGGATGTGGGTACGTCTGTAGCTCTCAGCTGAGATTCTCAGAGGGGTTCCTGCCCCAGAAATAACTGAGACTCACTTTCCTGGTGTCTCTGTGCTCCCTGGGAGCTTGTGAGGTGGGGAGGCAGTGGCGGGATGGGGAGGAGGCCTAGGAACAGCTTGGGCCTCGTGTGACTGCCGTCCGAGTGTTCCATGACCAGGAGAGTGGGCTTAGGGGTGGGCCGTCTGGGCACACAGCCATAAGGACTTGCTACAAGTAGCCCCAAATACTGCGTTTTATCGTTGGAATCCGGGCAGTTTTGTAGCCCCTTTCTTCCTGTCCTGGGCGCTGGGCACAGCCCGTGATGACGATGGCTCTGCCCTGTCACTGATGTCACGTGCTCTGCAGGTGCAGAACCGGGGAGGAGAGAGCACAAGTGTGTCGAACAAAGACAAGGTGAGGAGAGATTTGTGTCCCACAGGGTCACTGTGGGGGGAGGTCTGGCCCAGGGCCCTGCGAGCTCTCCGAGGGCAGGTGGCAGGGGTTGCTCCATGGGAGGGGCAGCCCAGGCTAGGAGGGAACGGGTGGGAGGGGCAGCCCAGGCTAGGAGGGAACGGGGTGGGAGGGGCAGCCCGGGCTAGGAGGGAACGGGGTGGGAGGGGCAGCCCAGGCTAGGAGGGAACGGGTGGGAGGGGCAGGTGGTGTGATCCGACAGCAGATCAGGGGCTGCAGCACCCCAGGACAGCCTGTCTCAGGCTGCGGGGTGGGTCAGAGTTCAAGGCCCTGAAGGAAGGAGAGATTAATGAAGGTTTTATCAAGTCAAGCTCGTGGGCACTTTGTTCCGATGGACGAGTCAGCCCGTCCCATCAGCAGTCCGCGTGTGGCTTGTGGTGGGTGGACAGGGGTGTCTGTTAGTCTTCTCTAGGGCAGGTGGGGAGGGGCCCTTTGCAGGACGCGTTCCCAGAGCATTGTGGGCGGCGTCCCCGGTCTCTGGTCTCCTGGCCTCCGGGATCCCAGGCGGGGGTCCCCCGTGGTGAGGAGCCAGGAGAGCTGCCCACGGCCCCTCGGGCCGGCGGGGCGCTGCTGCCAGTGTCGGGAGAAGGCGGGTTCCTGGCCGTCCTGCGGGACACGGGCAGTGGCCGCCTCTCCTTCCTGGGATGTGGTGTCTGCACCTGCTGTTCCCTGTTTGATGGCTCTGGGCTTTGTCCTCGGAGGTGTTCTGTCCCTCCCCTCCTTCCCTCAGGCGCCCCACCCACCGCCGTGAAAGCATCTGTTGTCAAATTCATCTCAGTCCCGGGGCTGCTGTGTGTCTGCTCTTCGTCCCGTGAGCTGGTTTCTAACATTTTATTGGTTCCCTCATTAGTTAATGAGTTAAATCTTTTTTTTAAAATTTATTTTAATTAATTAATTTATTTTTGTTTGCGTTGGGTCTTCATTGCTGCACACGGGCTTTCTCTAGTTGCGGTGAGCGGGGGCTACTCTGTTGCGGTGCGCGGGCTTCTCATTGCAGCAGCTTCTCTTGTTGCAGTGTGCGGGCTCTAGGCGCACGAGCTTCAGTACTTGTGGCACGAGGGCTCAGTACTTGTGGCGCACGGGCCCAGTTGCTCTGTGGCATGTGGGATCTTCCTGGACCAGGGCTCGAACCCGTGTCCCCTGCATTGGCAGGCGGATTCTTAACCACTGCACCACCAGGGAAGTCCATGAGTTAAATCTTTGACATGGGTTCATTTTATATTTGTAGGAGTTATGCTTTTACTCTTTAAAAACGGTTGTTTTTCAACAAAGATACAGTAATACATGTAATTTGTAACTTATTTTTATGATTTATTTTTGAGGACGCCTTTTTCTTTTTAATTTATCTAATTAATTAATTTATTTTTGGCTGTGTTGGGTCTTCGTTGCTGTGCGCAGGCTTCTCATTGCGGTGGCTTCTCTTGTTGCAGAGCACGGGCTCTAGGAGGAGGAAGCTTTTTTAAAAAAAATATTTATTTATTTATTCGCTTGTTTGTTTCGGCTGTGCCGGGTCTGAGTTGCGGCATGCACGTGGGATCTAGTTCCCCGACCAGGGATCGAACCTGGGCCGCCTGCGCTGGGAGCCCAGGATCTTACCCACTGGACCACCAGGGAAGTCCCCTAGTAGCCTGAGAAACGGTCTAGCGTGTGAGCCAGTCGCAGCCGGGCAGGTGTTGTCTCTCCCAGCGCCGCCAAGGAGAGCGTGGGAGGAGGCGTGACTGCCCTTTGCCGCTCCAGCCTCAGAGGGAGGGTGGGCATCTGTCCCCAGATTCCGTCCTTTTTATAGTATCTTCTTTTTAAACACTCCTTTAAACTCTCCAGACTCTCTCTTCCGACTCTTCTACTTTGAGGGGAGATGCCCTGTCGGCCGTCCTGACGCGCTGCCCTGGGCACCGCCAGGGCCCCCTGTGCTGGAGTCGGACAGCAGGTCGGCAGAGACCGCGGGTCTCCAAGCGGCCCTGTGGCCCAGCCTCTGCCCTCGGCCGCGTGCTGGGGTGGACCCCACGATCCCCGAAGGCCCCTTCTGCCCTGAAGTCTGCCATCTGGGCCCGGCTTCCTGTGGCCCTTTCTGGTTTCTCCTTTGATTGCTCGTAATCTCCTCACTTCCGCACCAGAAAGCACACCCCCAGCCTCGTCTGAACTCTCCTGCGTCGGCAGGGTGGGCACGAGGCAGCTGTTGCTCTCCAGGCTTGGCGAGGGGTTGAGGCCGCTGGGCTCTGACCCTGGGGCTGCAGCCAGGAGCGCGCTCGGGGTCGGGTGTTGCACTAGTGGCTGTCTGTGCCGCCCCCCGGCTCCCCCGTCCTCTCGTGGGTGCCCAGGGGACCCTGTGGAGGCCACCCTTACCACCGGCTTCCTCCCAACTGTGGGGCGGGGGTCCTGGGGGTGAGCGCAGGGGCCCCGGAGGTGGGCTGGAGGCTCCACCGTTGACACTGTTTCACTCGAGGACGAGGACGAGGACGGCCCTGCTGGTCCTACCGCCCGTCCTGGCAGGTGGGGAGCGGCCTGGGGCAGCCCGGGGGGGATCAGGCAGCATCTGCGTGTGTGTCTGTGTCTCTGTGCCTGTGTGCGTGTGCTGTGTGTGTCTGTGCCTTAACCTGCACCTCGCACGCAGGGCCCTCACTGAGCTCCTGCGGGTCCCGGTTCTCCCTTGCAAGTGTGCCTGTCTGTGACGCCAGCCCCAGCCCACCCTAGCGGCGCCGCGGTGACACACAGGCCTGGGTGCGACGTAGTCTGAGAGGCTGGAACCCAGGCAGCTTTTGTCACACATGGTGCAGGTGGGTTGCTCACACCTGGTTTCTGGACTCCGTCTCCCCAGACAGCGGTTTCCCGGAACCCCAGAGCCTCTGGGTCCAGGTCAGGTGCACGGGGCCTGGTGCTAGGCCTCGGCCTGGGCTTTTTGTTTCCTTTCGATGCAGCTGGTTTATCAGACAAGGTGTGAGTTCTTTGGTGGTAATTTTACTCTCGTATCTTCACCAGTTGCTTTATTTCCTTATTTAATTTTCTTTTCATATCAAATTGTTCTCTTGATAACTTTAAAAGCTTCTTTTATATAATCCACAGGAAACTTACCTTATTTAAAAGCCTGTACATTTTCTGAATAACCTCGTTGGTTATTTAGATTAATACAAAACTTCTAGATCACTAATGTTTTTAAGGGAGAGAATTTTATTTATTTATTTAAAAAATTTATTTATTTTATTTATTTGTTTTTGGCTGCATTGGGTCTTCGTTGCTGCGCACGGGCTTTCTCTAGCTGTGGTGAGCAGGGGCTGCTCTTCGTTGCGGTGCGCAGGCTTCTCATTATGGTGGCTTCTCTTGTTGCAGAGCATGGGCTCTAGGTGCACGGGCTTCAGTAGTTGTGGCATGCAGCCTCAGTAGTTGTGGCTCGTGGGCTCTAGAGCACAGGCTCAGTAGTTGTGGCTCACAAGCTCAGTAGTTGTGGCGTGTGGGCTCAGTAGTTGTGGCTCACGGGCTCTAGAGCTCAGACTCAGTAGTTGTGGCACATGGGCTCAGTGGTTGTGGCACGTGAGCTCAGTAGTTGTGGCTCGGGGGCTCTAGAGTGCAGGCTCAGTAGTTGTGGCATGTGGGCTCAGTAGTTGTGGCTCACGGGCTCTAGAACGCAGGCTCAGTATTTGTGGTGCACGGGCTTAGTTGCTCCGCAGCATGCGGGATCTTCCTGGACTAGGGCTCGAACCTGTGTCCCCAGCATTGGCAGGTGGATTCTTAGCCACTGCGCCACCAGGGAAGCCCCGGGAGCAAATGTTAAATTCTGCTGTGGTCTTAGTTTAGAAATGGGTCTCTCAGTTGCCTAGATGCGAGCCTCCCGGCGAGGGTGGGGCAGCCCTGGGCCCCACGTCCCCGCCGTGGGTGCAGGACGCGCATAGACTCGGGAGGCAGCTCTCGCACTGGAGCCTGGCCTGATGCTGGTGGTCCCGCCGGCTTTCCCCGCATCCAGTGGATTCTGTGGCTGGCAGATGTGTGAGGTCACAGGAGAGCGTGGCACACAGATGCCCTGCCGTGGGTGGAGGCCCGAGGGCCAAACACACGCAACGTTCCAGAACTGACAGCAAGAGGCAATGGCAGGGGCTGGTGGAAGCAGCTGCGCTGTGATTAGCCAGTTCGTGCCTGACGCCGGCAGGGACTCTGTGGATGGTTCTGGAGGGCCAAGGTGGGCCAGGCCCTGTGTCCCAGCCCAGAATGCAGCGTAAGAGCAAAGAGAAAATAAGGAAACATTACGAGATCTCAGAATGCTTAGACACCAGCCCAGGGTGGGGCCGTGGCTGTGTAGAGCTGGGTGGGGCTGGGGGCCGGCCTGGACGCCTGCCCTCCCACGGAGAAGGGCACACTGCGTGTGGATGCCAGGCTCCTTCCAGAAGCTTCCTCAGGGTCCCGGCCCCATGGTGGGCCCTGGCACCTGCTGTGTATTTCCTCAGAGCGACAGACACGGCTGAAGGCGCAGGCCTGGGGGCGGGAGGGGTGCAGAGTAGGGGTCAAGGTCAAGCACTGCGCTGGCAGAACAGGGAGGATGGGGAATGAAGCCCGGGCGGCGAGTGGGTTCTGGCTGCCCAGATTGAAGCCAGGCAGTGAGGATGAAGGGCAGGACACTGGGGTCAGGCCGTGTTGGCCAGGACTGACTGGGGACTGGCCAGGTTAGGGTCGCGTGGTGGTCAGGGTGTCTGGCTCCCTGACGGTGGCATTTTACTGTCACTGTGTCATTGGGGTGAGGTGGCACATGTGTCCAGGAGCAGCTTTCCCACCGTGGATGCTGAGCCTTGGCGGCGCGGGGACAGTCTCTCCGCACTTGGTGCCGGGATGGGAAGAAACCCTGTGTCCTGTGTCAGATGACAGGTCTGAGGGCCTCCGCGTGGTTGGTTGGTTTGGTTATAATGTGGCTGTTTCCGGCCCTGGGCCTCGGCCTGTCCTTGGAGCACTGTCCCCGGCCTCCCTGCTGAGCCCCGGGCGTTTGGGCCTTCGTAGCACCCTTGCTGGCTGGACGCTGCCCCAGCTCAGCAGACCCACTGCGCTTCTCCGCGCGGGGACCCGGTGTAGATCACATTCTGCTGCGGCATCGCATCATCTCACGGCCGATCCTGGGTTCCGGCGACAGGACGGGGCTCCCCGAGGAGCTGACCGCGTGGCCTCGGCAGCCGGGTCCTGACGCCCTGTCACCTTCTCTCCTAGTGCCCGAGGTGCATGCAGTGCGACACCAAGTTTGACTTTCTCACCAGGAAGGTGAGCTGCGGTGGGGCGGTAGGGGGAGTGGGGGGGGGTGGGAGTGGGTGCTGTCTGTCGCGGAGCCTCGGGGACAGTGGCGGCCTGGTCGGCAGGCGGGGGTCCGGCCGCTGGGAAACCATTGGGACCCTCGAGGCATCTGGTAGTGGATGCCGGTGGCGCGGGTCTCTGGGGGTACTCACTGCCTGCCCCACGTCTCCAGCACCACTGTCGCCGGTGTGGGAAGTGCTTCTGCGACAAGTGCTGCAGCCAGAAGGTGGCGCTGCGGCGCATGTGCTTCGTGGACCCCGTGCGGCAGTGCGCCGAGTGCGCCCTGGTGTCCCACCGGGAGGCCGAGTTCT
Organism: Balaenoptera acutorostrata; assembly: GCF_949987535.1. NCBI lineage: Eukaryota > Metazoa > Chordata > Mammalia > Artiodactyla > Balaenopteridae > Balaenoptera > Balaenoptera acutorostrata. The sequence continues at coordinate 181,853,895 of NC_080066.1, forward strand.
ACGACAAGCAGCTCAAGCTGCTCCTGAGCGGTGAGCACCTGGGGCCTCGTGTCTGTCGTGTGGTGGCTGCGATGCTGTGACGCCCTGCCTGGCCTCTGTCTCTGCGGGGCGCCTGCTGCAGGCTTGAGACCGCTGGTTGGGACTCCAGGTGCGGCCCCGGCCGTCCTGGGACATGGTGGTGGCGAGAGGGCAGCTCTCTCCCCGTGCCTGCTGCCCCTTCCCCGGGCCTGCTGCCCCTTCCCCGTGCCTGCTGCCCTCTCCCGGGCCTTGGCAGCCTAGCCCCCCTGGCCTGCGGGCCCCCTCCCCCTCCTGGCAGCAGGGCGGGTGGTGCTGCCCAGTGGCCCCCGAGCGCTGGGGGAGGGTCGGCGCCCTGTGATCCAGGCCCTTGGGAGGTAAGGCCCCTGGGAGCCCCAGGCAGCGCCTTTTATTTCCGCTGTTGAACCCCAACCCTGTCACGGCCTTTCCGCCTCAGCCGAGGGCACCGCAGAACAGAGCTGCCACCTGTCTTGCTTTCCTTTTGTCCTCTGTGCGTGCCCCCTGGTGGGCTGGCCTGGAAGGGGAGGCGAGAAGGGAGCTGCCGGGGCCTCATGTCTGGTTTTCATCCCCAGGAGCCACCTTCCTCGTAACTTTTGGAAACTCGGAGAAGTCAGACACGATGGTCTGTCGTCTTTCCAGCAACCAGAGGTAAGAGCGGGTGCTGCTCGGCACTGACGCTCTGTCGCTCCGAGCCTGAAGTGACGCGGTGTGGACACCCTTTGTTTGCTGCAGGTACCTGCTTCTGGACGGGGACAGTCGCCACGAGGTCGAGGTCACGCGCATTGCCGCCGTGCAGATGCTCACAGAAGGCTTCCCTCCTGGAGGTGAGTGCCGTGTGGCACCGGCCTGGGTGACTCTCGGGGTCTGTGGGCCGTCCTGCTCAGCCGCGGCAGGGGCTTGTGTTTAGTGAGTGGCTGTAGGAGCTCACCAGGCGAATGGGGCTTAACGTGTAAAACAAGCGGGGACTCTGCTCTTCTGTACGTTTCACTTACTGTCGGGCTCGGGTCAGGGGTAAGGCTCCGGCGGCAGCTGGCATCGGCCCGATTCCCCGATGCCTGGAGCGTTGCCCGCCCAGCACCACGGCCCCCAGGGTCTGCGGGGACAACCCTCCTCCTGGAGCTTGCGGAGCGCTTAGCCTATTCTGGATCTTTCCACCTAAACTTCCGCACTTCAGCAGCTGTCCTTCCACGGAAGTGGAGTTGGTGTTCCGTGTTGGGTGCGGTGTGCTGAAGAAACCCACGTGACTTAGTCCGTCTTGCTTTCTGTTTTCTGATCGGCTCTTGCTTGTTCTTCTCTCCTGCCTGCCTACCTTCTTGACGTAGAAAAAGACATGCACACTTACACCAGCCTCCCGGGGAGCCAGCCCGTCTCTGAAGGTCAGCTCCCCGCTCTCCGCCGCTCTCCCTGCCCCCGCGCCGGGCCGCGCCTCCTCCAGACCCTGCTGTGTGCTGGGGTCCACGCCGAGGCTCTCTGTGAAACACACATTCCCTTCTTTTGGTTGATTTGAAGGACAGTTGGGTCTAAGATGGGCAGACAAAGCATAAATGAAGCAATCTATCTCATCTGCTCAGTTCTGCGCTCCCAAGGGGAGCCCTACGCATTGTTTCCTAACGTCCCCTGGGCATCCGCTGGGCCTGAGCGGGCCACGCGAGGGGGGCGCGGGCGGCGGCCCTCCCCAGCGCGCTCCCGTCCCTCCGCAGCGCGCTCGCTCCCGTGTTGTCTCGTAGGAGCCTCTCTGCGCTCCTGGGCCTGCAGGTGGCGAGGGAAGCGGGCCGGCGCCGCGTTTGCCCCCCCCCGTGCCCGAGCACAGGCTTGTGCGTGGCGGCACCTGTGCTGCGCCGTGAGTCGAAGGTGCGGAAGTCATGGTCCGGAGAAGCGGGGGGCCACCCCCCACCCAGGCCGGGGCATCCCTCCGTGTCCTTCCCGCGTGTGGGCGGGGCCGAGGGCTGGCGGCGCCACGCGCCCCCTTGTGGCGGTGCTGGGAGGACAGTGAGTCCTGCTCTGCCCAGGCTTCCGGAACCGTTAAATGCCCAGAACAATGTGTTCCCGAGGGGGCGGGGGCGGCGGCCACCGCAGCGTCGCGCACTTTCTGTCGAGGCCCAGCTACTTGCGTGCAGCTCTGCCGGACGCAGACTCAAAATGCGACAGCAGTCATAGGAGCCACGGAAACGTGGCCTGGGCCAGTAAAAGTCTACTTACGGGAGCGGGGGGTGGGCAGAGCACAGCCTGCCTGCCCCAGAGCCCGGGGCGGGGGGCACTCCTGAAAGGAGCCCAGGCGGGGACAAGCCACTTGACACCCAGGGTCAACCGTGGCTTATGAAAGGTCATGGAGGGCGTCCCAGGCCTTGGGTGGCGGGGCACTTCCAGCTGGATCGACCTCCCGGTGGGCCGGGCCTCTCCCACCCAGCACCTGCTCCCCTGCCGGCCTGCGTTTGACTCTGAGACCTGCGTCTGATGGAAGGGATCTTCTGAGCTGGGTAACTGCTCACAACGGAGTTTTCCTCCCAAGTCACAAAGTAGAACGGCTGTAGGCAAACTCCACTGTGAGGCTTGGTCTCCTTGCCACTTTTCTGGCTGCAGTCGTGACAGAAGGGCCGTCTGTTCCTCCAGCCGTTGGTTCTCAGAGCAGGTGCTGGGGTCCCGTCGTCGTCCATGGCGTCACAGCCCAAAGGCGGGCAGTTGTCCCAGCAGGCCGACCCCACACGGCATCTTTTCGGGAGCTCGTGTACTAGAATGGGGTGTTGGTGGCACTTGTGCCCTCCGCTTTGACCCTGGCTCTCCAGAGTAGGGTGGGGGTGAGGCCAGCGTGACGGGCAGGGTGCAGCCTGGGCAGCCCTCCCGACGGCACCGCGCCTTCTCCCTGGGTTCTCGGCCACGTGGTGCCGAGTGTTTGTCCCGCCCTGTGAGCTCGGGCTCATCCGCTGGGCAGCCCCTAGCCCAGGCCCCGCTACCAGGCCGCCTCCGTCCGAGGCCAGCACCAGGGCTGGGGAGGAGGTGCCCCAGCCAGCACATCAGGGCCGGCGGCACCCTGGGCGCTCAGCGTCCCCTCGGGCATCCTTACCTTGTCTCCCCGCTCCAGGAGGCAACGCGCGGGCCACAGGCATGACCCTGCAGTACACGGCGCCAGGGGTGGAGGGCGTGACGCAGCTGAAGCTGACGGCCGGGGAGGACGCGAACGGCAGCAGAAGGCAGGCGACAGCATGGCTGGTGGCCATGCACAAGGTACCGTGGGCCCGGCCCTTCTGCTCAGAGCACTGCCCACCTTTCCCAGAGGGAGGCCCGCTGCCTGCCTAGCCGGGGCGCCCCCACTGGCTTCAGCCAGGCACACGCATTTATCTCTGGTCACCTTGCAGGCTGCCAAGCTTCTCTACGAATCTCGGGACCAGTAACGCCACGCGGGCTGGACAGTCTGCTAGGGGCAGCAGCACCTGCTCGCCGAGCACGCACAGGCGCAACTAACCCTACACGTGCTGGAAACGCAACTCAAGTACTCGGAGCTTACTTAGTGCAATATGTACACAGTTGATTAATGCTCAGAACACCTCGTGCTTTAGAATTTGTCTCTTATCGATGCCTGATTGGGGTGGGAGAGACTGAGCTACACTACTGCTAAACTCTTTTTAGCATAATCTATACCATGTTTTTATGAGTGCCCAAGTTTACTAGATGGTTCTGGTCCCTTGATGTTCGTTCCATTAATTCTTCCATGGAAGTGATCTGGGCAGTGGTAACTCGGCCTGATTTGTACTGGAGCACATCTCACAGACTGCCCGTTCGTGTGTCACTCATCTGGGGCTATGAACAAACCTTTGCTACTTCACAGGGGAAGGAACAAGATTTGTGTTTTGTACTTTTCACTATTTCCCTTTATTAAAATAATTGTACAACAATTTGTATATAAAGCTTATGATTAAAACCTATTTTGAAAATACGGATCAGGCCTCACCTCGCTGTGTCCAGACAACCTGAGCTTCGTGCTCAGCTCAGTTCTGGCTCCAGAACACAAGACTCACAGCCTCCGGCGAGAGACAGCGGTTTATTGTGTGCACGTTTACACGGCATCAGCGGAGAGAGACTGCCCTGCAGGGTGTTCGCTTCTCATCAGCACACTGTGTACAATCAATCAGTGCTTAAAGGTAGGCGACTACAAGAATCTACACGTGTCTATACGTAAATTACACACAAGACTCGTACATGGAAAATAAGCTCAGGGCCTGGATTTTAATGAGAGAAAAAAACATTTCCAACATGGTTCTGACAGTTTCGAGTGGTTTAGTCAAAAAATAGTTTTGGTATATAAAAGCCTGTACGTACAGTTGACGCTTCAGGGAAGCGCCTTACTTGCTTCAAGTCTGGAACCAGGCAGAGGTTATGGTGTCATGGCCGGGACCGGGGAGCCGGGGCCCTGCCCTCCCGCCCCTATAGCCGCCCCGTGACTTTGCAGGCGTCCCCGTGTCCACCGCCTCCTGGCCCGCGGGTTGCACAGCCCTTGGCAGAGCACGTCCACACCTGGAGGGGCGAGGACCACACCGGGGCAGCAAGAGGCTGCAGAGAAGGCAGTGCTGTGCTGAGACTCCTGACCACATGTCACTCGCTCTTAAGGTCCCTCGTGTCCATGGCCTGTCGGTGACCTAGACCGAGGCCCGGAACAGGAAGTGGAGCCCACACACCAGGCACCACCGCTGGACAGAAGTCTCCACACGGGGGCTCCTCTGGTGATGAAGAAACGCATGTGGTGAGGATGAGAAAGGTGCCCGGGTTTCTGTGATTTCCAGTCAACGGGAGGGCAGGGCTCTAGCGAGGGGACGCACCTCACAGCAGCTGCAAGTTTTCATTGTTGGGGCTGGGGTGACACCGGGAATGAGGGACGACGGCCTTGGGGCCCAAGTCTGTGACAGCATTCGTCTTCCTTGGCAACCGACCAGGGGTTAATTACAGGGCTTCTTACTGGCAACAGGGGCGGTTGTTTAGAAAGCTGGGTATTTATTCGGATTTACAGTAACTGGCAAAAGTCGGTCTTCTTGGAGGTGAAGGTCTCTCTCCCAGCTGCGGGCAGACCGGAGAAAGGGCCTCACCTAGAACCTGCCGGGGTTTCACATTGTGGATGCTGTCTGCTGAAGGGAGCACCAGTAAAGCCATGTCTAGCTTCAGCTCCCCGGGGAAATGGCAGAATCACCTCTTCAGTGGCTCCTCGTCGCTGGAGAGCCCGTGCGGTGCTCCAAAGGGAAGTTCAGGCCAGTGTTCGCTGTCGGGGTTTGATCCGTGGGTACAACTGGGAAGCAAGGGACAGGAGTTAGGACAAGGGGACGACCCACTGGACAGGAACCCCGTCCAGAGGCCAGGCTGCCCTCAGAAGGCCGCACACCAGCTCCTTCAGGCCGAAGTTCGGCTCGTCACCCTCGTACGGAGAACTTCCCAACTCCCAGGATACCCCCTTCCTCTTCCTCTCAGGGCACTCGACACTGACGCTGTCTGCAAGGCCCCTAAAGGTGCCTGGCAGGCCCACGGTGTCCAGCGACTGTGTCATGAAAGCATGTGCCAGCCCCACCGGGCACGGAGCATGAGAGCAAAGGCACGGCCCTGCCAAGGGTCTGAGGAAGAAGCATCAGTGCAACGCAGAGCAGCAGCCTGCAGCCGCCCTGCCCCCCACCCCGTTACAGGCCCCATGAGCAGAGCATGCTGTGAGCAGCCCCTGTTGGGGGGCTCCGGCCTCCCCATGGGCCTCCTCGAGAGCAGATGCCCCTCCATGGCTCCCACGAGGCTTGGAGAAAGGCAGTCTCCAGCCCGCAGGACTGGAGCCCAGGCTACGCCCACGGCAGGAGGAGGGGACAGCTGGCTCCGCACGGGGCCCCAGGGGCAGCGCGGAGTGCTTACCCCCAGCAGGGTTTTGGGCACGTAGCCCTCCCGGTCCCCCAAGCGAGCCCACCACCAGTCGGTCTCGCTCTCGTCCTTGCGCCTCAGGACGGAGAGGGCGTCCCCTTCGTGGAAGGACAGCTCGTCGCTGTTCTGGGCCTCGTAAGCCCACAGGGCGTACACCACGCCTTTGTTCATCACGCCCAACTTCTCCTGCACCCCTGGGACGGAAGAGCAAACGGTCAGGCCTCCGTGGAGGGCGGGCTGCAGAGGGAGCCCCGCAGCAGGGTCGGGAGGGACACGCTGCTGTCCTTGGGCAGCCCGGCGGGGGCCGCGGTGGAGCGGTCAGAAGCCAGGCCAGCTGCCGCCCTCCGCTTAACACCAACAGCCCCTTCCACGTCCGAGCAAGAGGACCGTGGCGGAACCTTTGTGTCCAGAAGCAAAACAATGTTGTTCTAAAAGGCGTTTCTTAAGGTGAAACTTAGAACCCACACGTAGAACAAACTTCCAAAAGTCTAAAGAAGCCGCGTGACTTGCTCTTGGACAGTGGGAAGCACTCGCCACCAAGCGACCGAGCCACCGCGACCCAGTGAGCTCACGCCCAGGACTCGCCTGCGGGTCCCCAGGAAGGCCGGCCGCCCCCAGCCCCGCCGCACGGCCTCTGTCCTGGGAGCTGGGCCTGGAGGGCATTGCCCGTTTCATGTGTCACTTTGTCCCCAGGGTCTAAGGTAGGCTGGGCCCACAGGTTCTCCCATCGGGTGTAGCGTCGATGGCCTGTGACTGTTTAGCCCTTGGAAAACCCAGCCCTGCCTAACGGAGAAGGGAGCTTCCCTCCCGCACAGAATGGGACGGGAGACCCACCCTGGGACACCTCCGCCCTCACAGCCCTCCCCCCTGGGGCACCCCGGCCGCCCGCCCCGCACCACGTAAGAACTGGGAGCACTGCGAGTAGCCTTCCTCCGCCTCTTCGCACTTGTCCGCAGCCGTCTCAACGTCGCTGATGGTGGAGGCGAAGATGGCAGCGCCACTCTCCACCAGCTGCTTGCAGAGGTGGACGCTGTTGCAGGAAGCGGCGCAGTGCAGCGGCGTCCTGGAGGGACAGAGGAGGCGCTCACGCCCGGCCGGGTCCCAGGCGGCCCCCAGGGCTGTGTGCTCAGTGCCCCACGAGCTGCTGTGCTGCTGCCTGTGTAGTGGCCTCACTTCTACTAACAGTTTTGGGCCACACACACGTTTCTGAAAAGGGCAGGCCGGGAGTGGACTGAACACCGGCCTGTAAGCTGGGTGTTCACGGTGCAACAGCACGAGTGTCCCTCACACCAGTGACGCGTCCCTTACAACGGCTGCGACAGTGACAGCTGTGTTTTACCACAATATACAAAAATGGCTGTTCAAACGCGGCAGCGCAGACCGCTGCCTGAAGCTCACGATGAGGCCCACGGGGCGCAGGGCCGGCACCGCAGCGGCCGGCCCGCGAGGCTCCCCTCCACACAGGCTTTCTGGCCACTTAAAAACATACGGCTCAGCAGAGGCTCAGACTACAGTCAGCGGTCAGCCACGTGAAGAGCGTGAACACAGCCGAGCCTTTAACAAAACCCCCGGAAGATACGCAGGCCTGGGACCGAGCTGCACCCTTGCCTCCTCCCTTCTCCCCACCACCCCCGCGCCCCGGGGCCCTCACCAGCCGTCGCTGTCGGCGGCGTTCACGTTGACCCCGAAGTCCAGCAGGAACTTCACAATCTGGTGGTGGCCGGCGCAGACGGCGTTGTGCAGCGGGGTGATGCCCTCGTCGTTGGGCTTGCTGGGGTCCTCCACCTAGGACACAGGGCGCGTGAGCCCCGCCCCTGCCCGGGGCCGCCAGGGCTGCGGCCGCCCGCCTGCTCACCTCGTAGATGATCCTCTGCACCAGGTCGAACTCCCCCTCCAGGGAGGCGTCAAGGAGCAGCGCCAGCGGGTTGAAGCGGACCCTCAGCCCGTGCCCCGTCCTCTCCGAGTTGGGCTTCTTCAGGTTGGTCCGTTTGCTCTATCGGGAGGAAGCTTTGGATTTCAAGGTGACCCCACGGAAGCAGGCCCGGGGGGAAGCGGGCAAGAGGGGAGGGCCTAAAGCCCAAGGCAGAGCTTCCCGCGCAGCCCCAAGTGGTGCTGGGCACCGCGGACCAGCCCGCTCTCAGGCCAGCCCGGCCTGGCTCCGAAGGGCGTCTCTGCCTCGGGGGCCGGGCTGCGCCGCGGGCACCTGAGAGAGGGAGCAAGGCGGGTCACAGCCAAGCCCAACTGCTTCCGCCCTGCCAGCCGTGAGGAGCTGCCTGCCTGCCTCTGCTCCTGCAGCACTGCCCTCCCTCTAGGGCTCTGTCTAGAAGGTTCTCCTTCCCCTTGCTGCCTGCCCTTCCTCAGGGACACCTCGGGCCCCCAGGCTGGCCCTCTGGTGAGAGGCCACCGCCCCTCGTGCCCTGGACGAGCCCCACTGCTCCCAGCACCCCCAACACAGGCACGCCCTCCACAGGCACTGGCTGGCTGACTCGGGAGCCGGGGCCCTGGTCTAGGGCGGCACCCACCGTAGGGGCCGCCGGCAGGGGCGCGGCAGGGGGGAGCGATGCGGGCAGGCGCTCCTCCCCCAGGGACGGGGGCACCGGCTCAGCGGGCGGGGCCGTGGCCACGTTGTTGTTGTCGTCCTCGGCGGGCTCGGCTGTCTGGTGGGTGTTCGGGGGACAGATGAGCCCCTCCGGTTCGGGGGACGGGAGCCGGTTGTCATTGGCGTCCGAGGCAGGGGCAGGCTCGGCCGGGAGTGGGGCCGTGGGCAGGGCGGGGCCGGCCTTGCCCAGGTTCCCGTTGGCAGCGGTGTTCCCATTGTCCACGTCGGCTAAGGAACCCAGGAAGTCCTGCGAGGGGCTGGGCTGGTAGAAGGGGGTGCCCTCCATGCCCCCAGCCAGGGTGTTGAAGCGCTGGTACAGCAGCTTCTGGATGTTGGGCCCGCCGGGGCCCTCGGGCTCCGTGATGGAGCTGCGCTTCTTCAGGGGCCGGGGCGCGTTGGCCAACTTCCTGCGCAGGGCCTCCAGGTCAGCGTCGCTCTGGTAGCGCAATGGCGAGTGCACAATGGGCGTGAGCTTGGTGGGGCTGAGCGGCCGCGGCAGGCTCTCCACGGCGGCCCCGTCTCCGGCGGGGGCAGGGCTGTCCTGCTCTGGCTCCTTCTCAGCACTCTCTGAAGGGGGCAGGGGCTGCGAGGCGCTTGTGGCCAGCGACCCGTGAAGAAACGGTAGCGGCGATGGGGACGTGGAGCCGGACGGCAGAACAGGTTTACCATACACTGGGGAGACACAGAGGACACCGACCTCAGCAGCCTGTGGCGCCTGGGGCCTGCTCACCAAGCACCTTTGACAACACAGAGATGGGCTCCTACAGAGACTGTAATCTGCCACTGAGGATGCTAAGTCCCCATATCAAATCCCAAAGGAACCTGGCTGCTCACAGAACCCCACCAACTCCTTCTGGAAGGTGGAGTGTCTCTAATTTATCAGTGTTTACAGAACTGGGGCTTTCTCAAATGAAAAAGAACAAAAGGTTGCAAACCTGCCTTCCTGCCCTAAACAGGTGTTCACTGTTTCCTGGCCAAGGAGAACCCACGTGACCTGGGACCAAGCACGCAGGCCACCTCAGAAAGGAAGGCTGGTCCGGTGGCCCTGGCAAGCCTCTCCCCCGTGGGCCAGGGCCTGCTGCAGGCCAGTGCTGGTACAGCCACCCGGGAGATCCCTGGGCACAGAGTGGCCTGGCCTGCCTAGGGATTCTCAAACTAGATTCTGGAATCTGCAGCCCACGCCCAAGAACGTCTGAAGAGGCCCCAGCCCAGCCCAGATGCCCAGGATCCTGCCGCACAGGGAGGAATCACCGTCAGCCTCCGTATGTGGGGAACTGGGCTCTGTGCTCACACCTGCCTCCCCAGGAGGCCCGGGGCTGATGTTCCTGCACCCAAACCAGGGCTCTTCTCCCCTGTGGGCTCTGGGAAAGGATCCCAAAGCAGCAAAATCCTCCCCTCACATCACCCCCTAGGGGCCTGGCTCAGCTACTACTAGGAGGCCAGGGGCATCAGATCCCGGCAGAGCGCCTGCTACGCCAGCTCCCCAGATAGGTCCTGTACAAGTTACTAGGAAGCCGGAGGAAAAGAAGAAATTCCAAAGTGCCAGCCTTCCGAGACCTGAATTTCCTGAGAAATGTGGGTAGGCGGGCACTCAGACAGAAGTCAGAGAGCTGTGGTCCACCTGCAGAACTGCTCTGTGCATGTCATCTTTTACCCCCATCTCACACAGATACCCAAGGCCACACGTTATGTAAGAATCAAGTTTAATCCTAAATAGCACGTGGCCCCGAAGTAAGGCTATGGATTGGCATTTTCTCCAGTATGATTTCCTAGCCCCGAGAGAGAGAGAGTGCAAACCCCCCATACCTGCTTTAACCGACTTATTTAAGGTGCTGTGTGCCGCTGGCTGGTACTTCTTAGGTGGCGTGGCTTGCTGGAGGTACATGGAGTATATGGAACTTGAATTCACCGTCTGTGGGCCTTTCCTGGGGGACTGTGGCCTTGACCCTTTATCAGCCAGGAAGGGCCTAATGGCCACAGTTAGTGGGAGTTCAGGTTTGCCGTCTCCAGTTGGAAAGGCAGGCAGCCCCGCCGGCGGGTACGTGGGACTTGGTGGCACAGAAATCCTCTGCTGAATCTGCTGCGAGGACCCTGGCTGGTGGGGGCCACCTGCAGGGGGCAGCGGTGCAGGTTTCTGCCGACTGGGCAGGCCTGCGCTGGGCCTGGGCAAGCTGCCCTCCTTCCTCCTCTCCAGGGAGTTTGTCGAGCCTGGGCCCACGGGCGCAGGGCTTGGGTACGTCCCATAGCTTGGAGGCAGCTGCTTGCCGACACCAGGGATGGGAGGTGGCACTTTACCAATCTCGATGCCCTAAATTTAGGTGTTAAAAAGAAACACAAAGTCATCCTTTGAAAAGTCAAGCACGTTTCCATCCACGGTCACAAGAGCACAAAGTAGGACTTGTAATCCTTCAAATAGGCTTGTGACCAGGCACGGGGCACGCCGTGGGGGTGAACAGCAGGGTGAACGACCCTGACCAAAGGCCTCACACCTGCACCCGGCTCTCGTGCTCAGGGTCCATGAACTCCTTCAGACTTGGGTTATGATTTGGACACCAACAGGATTAATTTGCCTCGTGACACCTCCTACCACTTAGATAAAGACGAAGGCTAAATAAGGATGCAGTCAGTTAGGAGCCTGTCTGTGTTTTGTGACGAAGACAAGCGGCCCACCTGCTTCTCCGGGGCTCCCAAGGCCGGCACGGGCACAGGCTGGCTCGAGACGGGCCCCTGCCTGAGAGGCCCCTCCACGTTCGAGTCCTTCCACTCCATGCTGGCGATCTGCGTCACTTTCACCAAAGAGCTAGAATTGTGTTTTAATGTTGGCCAGTTTCCATCATTGGCTTGAAAAGAACACAGAATTTAAGTAAAATTATTCTTGAAATTAGTTGAACCAACATAAGAATAACCCCCTGCCAGAAGCAAAAATCACCTTCTGGGACGTCACGCTCTGATGGAGCTCCATGACCAGGAGGCGCCCCCTCACCCACACACCGGCTGCTGCGCGGCAGGACGACCAAGGTCGGCCTCTGCCGGCACCGCCTCACCAGTGCCCACGTGCGGTCACGTGTGCAGAGACTCCAAGGCCAAGCACAGGGCTGCTCCAGCCCGGGCGAGGGGCCAGAGGGTTGCAGAAACATTCTCAGCCCCCACTGCAATACAGGTCAAAGCCATTACATCGACACCAATGAATAACATAAGCGTCGGCGCTTGGTTTTCAAATACTATTTACAAATACAGACAGCAATAAAAAAGACTTATCTTTTGACTTCTTAACAGGTTTGACCTGTACTGCTTCTAGTATTAAAAGAAAAATTTGACTTTAATCTGTTAGAAATTTCCACTCTCTTAAAATAATTCATGATCACAGGAGGACAGTACAAGTTCCCAGTGATTGGAGTAGCAGGCTATCATTCTGTTGCAGTGATTAGAAAGCCAGTCAACCCAGCATTTTCAGGACAGCCACTGAAAAGGTATGCTTTTTAACATAGCATCTTCCAAACTGAGAAAGGGTGCAGAAGCATTCCCTGGTAACACAGGCCCACTCACAGTGAGCCCACAGGGTTAGATCTCAGCCCGCCTCAGGCCCCTGCTTCTCTCCGCAGCAGTACAGGGCTGGACTAGAGTGGGAACCCTCCCAGCCATCAGCCGTATGGGAGGGAAAGCAGCCAAGGGCACTGTTCTGGGCCCTCCTGTAAGAGCAGCACATCCTCGCCCCTCCTCCCATCTGCCAGCACGGGCAGGTGGGGCAATGGCAGAGCAGCGGGAAATCACCCTCCCTTACAGCAACTGTGCCTGAGCCCAAACCTGCGACTCACAAAACAGAAGAGCAAACTCTCAAATCTGCTCTGCACGCAGCCATACAAGCAGCGTCAGCGCAGTGAGGATGAGAGGGCCTCTGAGCGCCCGGGCAACGGCGGCTCCTAAGCCAAATCTATCTCTGGCAGCAGCACGGCCAGCCCATTGTGTCCACTGCTACTCCGGCTCAGTTCCTCCATGGCTGGAAACCACTGCAGGCTCCAGGCCGCTGCTAGGGCCCTGGTGAGGCATTCCCAGGCCTTAGTCCAAACCATCGCTTTGCTCTGTGTGGCCCATCAGCCTCTTCCGGGACAGAAGTGTTGTGTGCTTTCACGCCCCCTTGGTTGTATCAGACCGGGGGGGTGGGGTGTGGGCCAGAGATGCACAGGTTCACCAAGGATGCACCGAGTGCAAACTCCGGGCTGAGGGGAAAATGGACAGAGCCTGCTGCTGACTGAGGAGGGAGGATGGGGCTGGCCGCGGGGGCTAGAGTCCCTGGCCTCTCTCAGGATCACAGAAAATGTGGCCACCGGCTGCTCCTCAAATCCCACAGCCACGGGAGAGTTGGCAGAAGTCAGGCACACAGGGACTGGACAGGGACTAGGGACGTGCCTTCTTCAGGATGCGGCAGGAGGTGCAGAAGGAAGACCATTCGTTCCTATTATAAAGGGACAGTCATCTGTAAGTATGATGGGAGATTCCTGTACTGAAGATAAAACTAAAAGCCTCATAATGAACTCAGAAAATCATCTTAATTTTGTAAAAACAAAACCAAAAAACCCTTGCTGGGCCAGCACCTGTCGAACCCTTCCTGAGGATGATCTGGTGTTTCGACCCAGCCCAAATTTCACACCTGTTGAAGGCGGGGACCAATTATGTATATGTGGTTTCTGTCTCAAGTCTGAATGCGAGGCGCAGGCCTTTGTCAGTTTGGAAGAACAGCCACGGCTGATTTGGCACCGTCACCAGAGCTTCCCACTGGACCTGCCAGCCAACATACGGTTTGCAAACGGGCTTGTGGGGCGTTGTGACGAGCCACAGTCAGGCCCGACGTCGAGGTCTGACACTGTCCACGAGCTGGTCACTCTGGGTTTACCGTGGCCATCTGTGTGACACGGGAACCAGAAGGACAGCCGACAGCACAGTTAGTCTCCCCTGGGAGATGTTCTCACCCTGGCTCTACGTCTGGGCCGAGATACTGCCCCCAAACGTGGGGGTGACACAGGTCTCCTGCGCTCACCCCACAGCACAGAGAAGGAGCGAGGCTACTGCCGAACCTCCGGAGGACACGGTCTCCCGGCCCTGCGAGGGGTCTTCTCCCGGCAGCCTCTTGTGAGGCGACCTAGCATCCACCCACAGAGAAGAGGGGAAACTCGAGCCATCCTCAGCTTGGGGCAGGTTTTGAGATATTTAAGCAGAGAAGGAGCCGGCTGTGCTAATTATCTGCCATCGGCAACAGCTGAATAGATACTCCCACCACCGGGTGGTTCAAACTATAAATAACAGCTTATCAAAGAAAGCTGCAATTAGAGTTTCATGCCGACCACGCGCTCCACGTGGCTTCTAAGACACAGCCACGAAGAGATCTGAGCTGGGCACGTGGCCCACGAGGACTGGGGACACTTCCTCCCACCTGGGTCGGAGCAAGCCCCGGGTCCTCCAGCGGGGGCAGCAGTGGTGTTGCTGCTCAGACCAGGTGCCAGGCAAGAGAACTCAAAGCGAACAAACGAAAGACCAGCACAAATCTACCACCAAACCTAAACAAGTCCTCAAAATGTAGTCCTGACCCAGTCAGCACTACTGCTGTCAGGAACGTCACCTGTGCTCTGTGACTCCGTGTGTGATGGGCCAGCGTGGCAGCCCTGTCATAAAGCCTCACTGCCAAGGAGCCCTGGCATCTCATGCATCAGTTTAAAGCACAGCCGTCTTCCTCTGAAGACACAGTGCGGCGTCTCCGTGGAGACCTGGGCCTGCGCTCAGCTAGGAAGCCGGGGGCGCCGCAGGGGCTCCATTTCCTCGCGACGGCTACGCGCCGGCTCGGCGCTGGGGGCCCGAGTCCGGTCACACCGCACGATTCAGGGTGGCCGAGAGCCAAAGGGGTGGCCTGTGGACTTTCTGGTGGACAGAGACCACGCTGGGTCGGGCAGGCAGAGCAGCTGCAGGCTCTGCTGATGGGGAGGCAGCCCTCCGCCTGGGCCGTAGCGTGAGGACGAGCACCCTCACAGGCAAACAAAACCTGTGGCAGGGGAGGCTCAGGTCTTAACTAATTTGTGTTTTGAGAAGCCACACAGTAAGGACACTGAGTCCAAAAAAGAGAACCCGTTCTTGTTTTAGGATCATCGTTACTGTGGTGGCACGCAGCTCCCCAAATGCTGCCCTAGAGGACAAAGTGCCTTGGAGGACACATCGCAGAGGCTGGGTGCAACGTGGGGGTCTTCTCTGAGGCCACTGTCCCCCCCACAGTCCCCCTTCCTGCTCACTCTCCCCCCGAAAGAGGACCCAGGCCACTCACCGGATTTGGATCTTCCGTGGGCAGCACTTGAGGCGATAGTGAGAGACTGGGGCTTTATGGGGTCTCCAGGGGCAGGACAGCTGCCGGTGCTGGGGACCTGGATGTAAGGCCCCACCGCAGCGACCCTGCCAGGCGTGCTCAGGGGTGACTGTGGCGAACACGTGCCATTCACACGGCTCAGCTATAAAATGGGATGAAATGAGAGTCAAAATTCTACTCAGTTAAAAGAAATTATAAGCCTAGTATGACCGACTGCTCAGATTTGAGCCAATCACTCAACAGTTCATACGTAGGAAGCTCCATCACCCTGGAAGATCAGTATCTAGAAAGGGCAAGACTTCAAAAAAGGGCCTGAACCCACAGTCCCGTATGAGTGATGCTCTGTGATAACACCTACCTGTTCGTGAGTTATAAAACCAGGAGCCGAGTGTGTAACAGAGAACCCCTCAGGACCCCTCTGTGTACATAACCCTCTCACCTGGGGATGCACTCCCTCCCCTGGGTGGGCACAGAGGCATTGTCAAGCCTGGGCTCTGAGCCTGGCTTCAAATCCTGCTCTGCCACTTACTCGCTGGGCTGCCTTGGGCAAGTGATGCAACATCTCTGAGCCTCTGTGCCCATGTCCGAAAATTCGGGATAAGCGTTGTTGTAAGGACTGAATGAGCCATGCAGGACAAAGTAATAGGGTCTGGAACCAGGTGAGACTCTGACCAGTTCCCTGAAGGCAGCTCTGCTGTTCTCAGCAAGGACACCAGGCCACAGCCAATGATACTGGTCACGTGACACTGCCCAACAACAAAAGCCTGCAAAACAGGGATCTGACTAGAGAAACACTGACCCTTAGAGTTCCCCCGACAGGCTCTGAGAGAGCCATACCCATCCAACAATTGTTTGCAAAATTCTGCATGCATGAGCATGTGTCATTTTGAAGAAAGCATCCATGATCTTGACAGTTGTTCAAAGGTGCCTAAAACCTTTGGGTTGGAGACACATCTCTGCAGAAGCACCAACTTCTTCAGGGAGATCCCTTGAAGTATCAGATGGAATAAGAAGTAATATTTATGTAGCCATTTGTGACGGTTAATTTTACCCATCAACTTGGCTAGGCTGTGATACCCAGATATTTGGTCAAACATGTCTAGATGTTGCTGTAACGGTATTTTTAACATTTAAATCAACAGACTTTGAGTAAAGCAGATTGCCCTCCATAATGTGGGTGGGCTGCATCCAATCAGTTGAAGGGCTTACAGAGAAAGACTGAGGTCCTCAGAGGAAGAGGGAATTCCGCCTGTAGACTGCCTTCAGACTCAGGCTGCAACATCCACAACTCCCTGGGTTTCAGGCTGCCGGCCAGCCCTGCAGATTTGGGGTGTGCCTGCCTCCACAACCGCATGAGGCAGTTCCTTACAATCAGTCGACTGATCAGTCTCTACACACGTGTACACACAGAACTGATTCTGTTCTCCAGAGACCCCTGACCCACCACGACTAAGACCGTAACGTAAGCAAGCATGGAGCACAGGCACACGTCCTCTCCCACGGTCTGTGTGTTGTTAATTGAGAGAATAAGGAAATCATGGCATCATACAGATTAACCATTGACCTTTAAGCACTCTGGTTAAAAAAAAAGTGTGGATTTGTAAATAAGAGACTTTTCACCTGAGACCACTGATCACGATGCCCACAGAAGTGGCAGTACCCTTCTGCCTCTAGCGTCCTCCTAACCCATCCCACCAGGCGAAGCTACTGAAGCCTGCACCTCGCCTCCTGAGAGCTACCTTCAGAGCAGCAGGAGCTGACAAGAGGACACCTGTCAAGCGTGAAAGCACCAGTTTTGGAGTGTGGATAGAGGAACTCTGGGAGCACTGTCCCAGCTACCTGGCTGCCTGCTCCGTTTCCACTCCTGAGGGCAAAGTGCCAATCAGCTCTCCACTCAGGCACTGCTCCCCCCAAACACTGAGCACCACTGGTGGAACGAAAGGTCAAGTGCTACATCCAGCCAGAGACACCACACACAAGCAGTCCCTTATCCTCCCACGAGCTCCCAGCGACGCATACGCTCATGAAGCACTGACAGCAACGGCAAGACTCAGGGACACCCTGCCTAACAACAGGGCTGGGTAATGTGACCACAGGCCCTGGGACATGGAATATTACACAGAAGTTACAAAAGGAATGAGGTAATAATGACCTGGAAAGATACCCATATTGCAGTTAAAAAAAAAAAAAGACTAGGTACAGAACAGTGTGAATGATATAATTCCTACAATTCCATTTTCAATTAAAAATTGAATACCTTTCTGTCTGTATTAAGCAAAAGACTGGAACCATTAATAACTATCATCCCTGAAGAATGAGAAGGATGGAAGGGACTTTCACATTTTCCTTTAAATATTTCTGCACTGTTTTAACTTTCTTCCAGTGAGTATTTACTACCTTTGAAATTCAAAATACCAAATAAAGATTTTTAAAAAGCACTAACCCCTTATATAGCACTTTTCTCAAGAGTTTACAAAGTCTTTCCACATGGGTTATTTCTCAGAATCCTTATGGCAATTCTCAGCTCACAGCAAGGACACGAGGCTACACAAGGTCAAGGAATTTATGCACATGGCACAGCTTAAAATGGGTGCTGCAACTCCAGGGCCAAAGCCTCTTCCCCCAGTGGAAGGGAGACAGAGCTGCCCGGGGAGAATGGACGGTGAGGCACTGCGGACCGGGCGGTTTTGCTTCCATGCACCAGGAAACAACTGTGTCTCTGGGAACATGAACTTTCTTCTACTGTCACTTTTTATGGTTTATGGCCAATTTATGTTTATCAGCTATGGCAAATGGGGGGAGCAGAATGGCATTACAGTGAAGTGTACACTTTGGGGATGAGCCATTTTCAGTAGTGTATCTCACAGAAATATTTTCTTTTTCACATGCCTGAATTTTTTTCCCATAAAGACGTTCACGCAGTTCGCTGATCCGCTTGTCCATCATGGCCACCTCCATGTTGCGCTTATTCAAGAGCTCCTTCTGCTGCTGGAGCTTTGAATTCTGTTCCTGGTTGAGCTGATTACGAATCTGCAAAATAGAAAACATAACATTCATGATTTGTATTAACTAAATAGTCAAATTCTCATTGTTAGGGGGATTAAAAAAAGAAGGAAAAAGCAACATTTAGTTCTTATGTGTATTTACATACAGGCATCGTCCCCTGTATGCTAAATATTTTACAGGTACAGCACAGATGAATCCGGAACATATTTCTTATGGACCAAAAAAAGAGCAAATATCTGCAAATGTGTCTTCTTCAAAGTGTACGGAATGACTAGTACCAGTAATGACTGTGGGACACCATGCCTGTGGTCCTAGGGAACGGGGGCGGGTGGGGTTCAGTGACCTAAGGAGGGTCATCTGTTCTGCCCCACACAGTCCAGTGAATGTGGCAGCAGGAAACCCAAGGATGGCCAAATCACCAAACAGAATGTTCTTATATCATTTTAATGGGTTATAACAAGCACGTTTAAAAAATGAAATAGAGAATAGAAAACATCTGAGTGCACTGCACACAGAAGGTTAAGTCTTGTCTTGCTAAACTCTTTCAGGTGCACACATGTACTAGCACATACATACTGGCATATGTGTATAGACAGGAGGTAACATGTACTTTATAACCTAGATTGCAGTCAAAAAATTGGAAATATATATAAATAAATATACTACAGTCATCAAACTTTACCAAAAAAAAATCCTTAAAAAACCCTGCACTTGCATGAGGTAGGGGATATGGGGATATATGTATACGTATAGCTTATTCACTTTGTTATATAGCAGAAACCCAACAATGTAAAGCAATTATACTCCAATAAAGATGTTAAAAAGAAAAACCCTGCGCTTTTAACAATTGCTTAAAAATATAAAAAGTAATAAATTCTTATAACACTTTGTTTCTATGCATTTACATTACAGAACTTAACGGCAACAAGTGAGTTTACTCTCTGTAATTAAAAATTTGCATTTCGTAAAATGATATAATACTTTTTCTAGCAAGTGCTAATAGAACTGCGAAACTTGTATCTGGCTTGAAAAATCACCTGCTGGGGACTTCCCTGGTGGTCCAGTGGGTACGACTCCGCACTCCCAGTGCAGGGGGCCCAGGTTCGATCCCTGGTCAGGGAACTAGGTCCCGCATGCCATAACCAAGAGTCTGCATGCCGCAACTAAAGATCCTGAGTGCCGCAACTAAGACCTGGCTCAGCCTAAATAAATAAATAAATATTTTTTAAAAATCACCTGCTGAATGACAATTTCTGAGAAATGGGAACCTTGAGGGTTGTTATGATTGTGTCCTCCTGAAATTCATATGTGGAAGCCCTAATACCCAATGTGATAGTAACTGGAGACGGGGCCCTTGGGAGGTAATTAGGTAGGCTTAGATGAGGTCATGAGGGTGGGGCCTTCATGATGGGGTTAGTGTCCTTATAAGAGGAGGAAGAGAGATCAGAGCATGTGCGGACACAACAAGAAGGCAGCCAGGAAGTGGATCCTCACCATGAACTGACCTTGGACTTCCAGCCTCCAGAGCTGTGAGACATAAATGTCTGTTGCTTTAAGGCAGCCCAAGCTGACTAAGACAAGGATTTAACAAATAGGCATCTATCTTGTCAGAACACAGTTTACACAGAGGCCTTAAGTATTATCTAAAGCTTAATTCTTTACCAGTTCATCATATTGCCAATTAAATTCATACTGAAATTTCTGTACCGAAAACATGCTAAGTGAAAGAAGCAAGTCACAAAGAACTACAACTGCATGATTCCATTCATATGAAATTTCCGGAATAGGCAAATCCATAGAGATGGAAAGTAGAGTCGTGGCTGCTTAGGGCTAGAGGGATAGGGGGTTGTGGGGTGATGGCTAAAAGGTGTCGGGTTTCTTTTGGGGGTGATGAAGATATTCTAAAATCAATTGTGGTGGCGTATACAGAACTCTGTGAAGATACTGAAAACCACTTAATTGTATGCTTTAAATGGGTGAATCGTATGCTATGTGCATTATGTCTCAAAGCTGTTTAAAAAATTCTTTTGTACTGAATACATTTTGTGCCTACTATTAAATTAGAATCCATTAATTTGTTTCCAGTTCCTGAGGTTTCCACACTGAAAGAAAACCCAAAAGATAAGGAAGTTTTAATAGAATCATTCCTCAGACCCAGGTGAGTTACCTGTAGCTCTTGGTACAGTCTTTTCAGCTCCACTGCTGCTGGTCCTGTCAGCTTGCCATTGTAAGACTGGAACCCATTCAGTTTTCCCTTCTTTAAATCTTCCAATTGCTGACTGAGCTGATCAACTCTTAAAATCGCAGTCTGTACTTCTTGCTTCTTTTCCTGGAACATGGCACTGAACCTTTCTATTTCAGCAGCTATAATTTCCCACCAATAAAGAAAAAAAAACATAATTTAGTTGATATTCTTTTTTTCATAGTATTTTGCTATTTTTATTTTGTGATTTCTTCATTTCTATCCATTTAACTCAACTTTAGCATCATCTAGTGCCAGACCTTGGAGAGAAAAAGTTGTAATATCCATAATCCAAAACACACTTCAACAAGCCTTTGGAACACATAATGTGACCGCTCATATGACAAACAATTAATTTGCACTAATTATTGAATATTTTTAAATTAGGGCAATCTGTCCAAAAGCTATCTTGGTCAAGCCACTTAGGAATCTCAAGGCACCAAAGAGACCAAAGGCTCTGTGAGGGCAGGACCATCCAAATCTATCTTGCTTATTCTGTAACATAAAGTAGGTACTAACAGAATTGATTGATGAAGTAACAATCCACGCACACAGAAATAAAATGTGAGCATTTGTATGCTTTATCTTAATACACAGATAAAATTTATGCTGTTCAATTAAAACAGACCCTCACAATGAGTTGAGTCTTAAGAGTACTCTAGCCCCAGTCCAAAGGGCGGCTGCAACCAACGTAACAAAAGGATCTCTCTACTACATTGCTAAGGCTGCAAAAGATCTTCTAAGATCTCTTAATCTAACCAACCCATCCAGTTAGATGCAGATGACAGAGCAAAGCTTTAGTGCTTTTCTACAGCAAGATCTGACATCAGCTTGTGACTGAGAGCATCTGGAAGCTGGCCTCTGTCTCACGTCATCTACGCCTGCTGAGTGTGGGCGCCAGTGGGCCGCGGCACATACACAGATTGCCATTCATGATTTTGCTGTAGTCTACTTGTCCTCTCATGGCACGGATCTTCTTCAGTTTATTTTCCTGGGCTTCAACTCTTTCTTTCAATTTCTGAAGCTTTTCATTTTCAGAAATAGACTGCTGCTGACGGCGCTCCTGTTGCTTTAGAAAATGTAAACGCTGTTCCTATTGAGAGAGGAAAATAGCTAACTTTGAAAATTGAAACGTACAGTAACTTATGTACACTAAAAAAAGTTTAAGTGGACCCCTCAGTGTCTCCTATGATAAATGAATGTTACAGAGTGCTAGCCACGCGTTCACCTCCATCCTGTGTGTGAAGCCCCAGCAGCCTAAGCTTCCTGCCACCAGTACCAGGTTTCCTGCTGCTACAGAGCGGCTTTCAAGGGTCCCTTATATTAACCTCCTAAAGGAAATGAGCACTGACTAGCAGAGGATTTTATATTGAAAAGAGATAAGGTGAGCAGTAAAGAGATGAACCTCTAATCTGCTAAGTGACAGGAACCTTCGAGGAAGGGTTTGTTTTCTTTAGGATTAGTTCCTTCAAAAGTAATCAAACATTTTATAGTCAAACAAGAACAGGACAGTCCTACAGTAAAAATATATGCGATACTCTTCAGTAGTTTTTTTCCCTACTCATGTGAAAGCATACCTTAAGGGTAACAGTCAACATTATTCATGGTCCCATCTGTATGCATAAAACATACTTAAGAGGCTTAAGTGTGACTGTGCAGGCGTTACACACTGCACACTAAGGGAAGGGTTTATGTGCTTCAATATGGAAAGATTAACTTGTGAATTACACTGCTGAAAATATCTAAGATTTTTAAAAATAGCAATACTCTTGGATTAATATTTGGAAAGAAAATAAAAAATAGAATTAGAAAATTTTATAATGACATAATACCACGTACATTTCATCTTAGAAATGGGATGAAAATACTTTCCAATTACTTTTTTTTTTTTTTTTTTAAAGGATTTTCTTATTTATTTATTTATTTATTTATTTATTTTTGGCTGTGTTGGGTCTTCGGTTCGTGCGAGGGCTTTCTCCAGTTGCGGCAAGCGGGGGCCACTCTTCATCGCGGTGCGGGGACCGCTCTTCATCGCGGTGCGCGGGCCTTTCTCTATCGCGGCCCCTCCCGTCACGGGGCACAGGCTCCAGACGCGCAGGCTCAGCAATTGTGGCTCACGGGCCCAGCTGCTCCGTGGCATGTGGGATCTTCCCAGACCAGGGCTCGAACCCGTGTCCCCTGCATTAGCAGGCAGATTCTCAACCACTGCGCCACCAGGGAAGCCCTCCAATTACTTTTAATTGTTCTTTATTCTTGTAAATCCAATAATCTTTGTAAGACAACTTTTAAAAACAAGTCCAACTTATACTATTATTTACATAAAAGTGGATAGAATCACGTGGTCATTAAATAAATGAAAAAAAGTTGAACTGGACATTTGGTTCTTAAGAAAATCTCTCTACAGAGCAAGCATGAAGAACCTAGGCAGTGGCGTTAACATATGTGTTCTCTCTACAGCAGTTTCAGAACATTTAAGATCATTAAACATGAAATCATTTTCAGCAGGCATGGGTGATAGGTCTGATTTTTTAGTCCAAGACTAAACCATTATTTAGAAAAGTTTTGAAAGCAAGCAGGATCCTGTGGGGCACTCTGGGATCCAAAACCCTTTCTGCGCCCCCATTTCTGGTTTGTAGGGAAAAGGCTTCAGACTCCTACACCTTCCCTGAGCTCCAAAAGGCAGATTCAGTTACTAACCAGGGAAGTAAGAGAATGCAGGAACAAAGCAGGAGCAGTCAGGAAGCAACAGGGTCCTGGCTCCTCCTCCAGGGACACACAGAACAATACACCCTTGAGCTCTTCTGCAGGAACTAAGCCCACCCCCCCCACCAGGTGGAGGACGGTAACTCCACGCTGAGCACAGACTCTGGATCACCAGCCTGTTCCCTCACCACCAACCAATCAGAAGAAAGCCACACACCCTGCAGCCCTCCCCTAAATTTTGCCTATAAAAATGCTTCCCCGAGAACCACCGGGGAATTCGAATTTTTTGCGCATGAGCCACCCGTTCTCCTCACTTGGCCCTGCAATAAACCTTTCTCTGCTCCAAATTCCAACGTTTCTGTTTTGCTCTGTTTGGCCTCACTGCAGGTCGGCAACAGTTTCAAACACTACAACAGAGTTTCAACAACAAATCTAGTACTCAGTGTAAATAATGAGTGCTGACAATGCCGTGCACCAAAATAAACCAAACAAATTCCTTGTAGGGTGGGATAAAGGGAAGCCACTGTCTTGGAGGCCCATGACCAGTGTCTTATCACAGGTCACTGGCTTCCTCTAGAACACTAATGCCAACTACATCAGCCGAGAACACACACAGAGGAAAAAGGAGGGGACAACAGAAAGTATCCTTTCTTTCCAAATTTTATCTACAATTGGATAAGGCCAACTGTTTCCTGTCGGGGGGGTTGTGTGTGCAAGTCAAGGGTCAGATGCTTTTGTTCTGATACTTTCCCAACTTCAAGAAGCTACAGTATGCATTTATGATTACATAAGAGATAATTAAGAAAGACATTGTGTTTAACACTGTGGCGGCATGGCCCTACTTGCAGGGGTTAGCCAGGTAATCTAAAGTAATGCCGAAGAACACACTTGTTGAACACTTCCCCACCGCTGCTTTAATAACTTACCTTGGCAACCAACATTTGCTGCTGGTTTTCAATTTGCTGTTGTTGCCTAGCTGCCATATCTTGGAGTTCTGAGAGGGTAAGTTCGACACGTGGATTCCCAATCTGCAGGAAACAAAACAAACTCAGACTGGAATGTATGTTTATCTGCATAATCATTTTCTCTAGTGTCAAAATGCACACACATCAAGATTTTTAAATAGGTTCCCTAGAAGCTAAGAGAAGATAAATAAGTGTACTTTCTCATAAGAACTTTTCCTCCTAATTGTTGACTGCTTCTATTAAATTTATTTGAGCAAAAGGGGATGTCAAATGTTTAAGGATAAACAACGTAAAAAATAAATGTGTAGGTGACACCTTAAGGACAAATGTCA
Source organism: Balaenoptera acutorostrata (assembly GCF_949987535.1). Taxonomy (NCBI): domain Eukaryota; kingdom Metazoa; phylum Chordata; class Mammalia; order Artiodactyla; family Balaenopteridae; genus Balaenoptera; species Balaenoptera acutorostrata. The sequence goes on from NC_080066.1 coordinate 181,878,004, forward strand.
TTTCACTGCCACCTGGTCTCAAGAAGCTGAAATACATAAAAGATTCTAATATACAAATATCTCATTAAAAACACCATAGGTATGGCCTAAACCAAAGATTGACCCATTATTGACAGAGAATTATCTGTGTGAAATAAATACAAAAAGGTAACACATCTGGAGGAGTGGCAACCAATGGAACTGGAAAGCATGTCCCCATTCTCTGTTAATGATAAATAATTACATCAAGCATTTTTATTGTGTTCATCATGAACCTTGCACTGAAGTAATTACTTTCCATTTATGAACTCATTTAAGCCTCAAAATGACACTCTCAGGTAGGTATCATTATATCCCCGTTCTACAGATGAGAAAATGAAGCAGAGAGGAGTTCAAACTGTGCCACAGGTCCGGCAGTTTGCACGGACAGAGCAGGAGGCAGAGGCTTACTGTTGACCATCTCATACAGCACAGTCTTTACTAAGCATGCACTACTACGCTAGACGTGACACATGCACTGTATCACACAATCTTCATAACAAGCCTCTGCGTCAGGCAGATGAGCCCCACACTGGGCAGGAATCCCAGGAGAAAGGTGAAGGGGCGTGGCTAAGGGCACAGAGCTGACAAAGGGACAGAGCTGCAATCCTAGCCACGCCTGTCTCCCTCCCACCTCCTCCAGCCCCGGCTGAGCTAACCACACAGGTGCACGGCCCCTCCTCAGAGCTCCACTTTCTACCTCTAGGCTCAACTGCACTCTCAGGGTCCCTCCTACCTCCCTTGCGCCCTCTTGTAATTCTTCACAGGGGTACCCACCCCTGTTCCTCCGGCTCCAGTCCTCCCCAAATCATGTGGTGTTCAAGCCCATTCTGGACTCTTGGAAAATGGAATCAGGATCTGTTCACCGGTCTTAACTGGACCACGTTTATCTAACATCCCGAGAAAGTAATGTGGAGCAAGCCCCTTTTCAAAACTAGATATTGTAAACTGCCAAGTTACAGAAACTTCATTTGAAAAGAGATTTGTTCATTCTCCAGAAATGCCTGGCAGGACTGTCACAATGCCCCAAATTTCTGCATTAATACTAATAAAGGATTCTAATTTCCACCTATTGAGATTTTCCAATCACCACAACAAAAGGTATTTTTAAAACTTTCAGAACTTTACTCCTTAAACATATTTTTCACTAGAGAAAAATGAAGTTCATGCAACAAATCTTTCAATTCACATTTATTTCATAATTTTACAACTTGAAGAAAAAACAAAAACCTGTCTCTTTGGTCTCCCCTCCACACCAATGGCTTAGAATAACAATGAAAAGAGGACAGAGGAGAAATTTAACTGTTTGATATTCTGATATTCATACCCGTGAACAAGAGAGAGCTCTTTGTATGTGTTGTGTCATATGTGTATTTCTAACTATAAGACTAAGATATACTCTACTGTCATAAGTAAATCAGGTATTGTATCTTATGTATATACTCATATATATTGTAATTTAATAAAAGTTTATTGACAGATATCACAAACGGAAAACTGTATAAATCAGTGTTCAGCTCAGTGAATTATTTCAAAGTGAACACACCTGTGTAATTTAATTGTATTTTAAACAGGTTATAAAAACACAAGCTACCATAAATTTGTAAGTCAACAGATATGCAACATTTTACACTTTAGTACATATTCCCTAATTTGTTCAATGTGAAAATTTAGAAGAAAGCACCTTTTCAGAGTTTTTTTTTTTTTTTTTTTTTTATTTATTTATTTATTTTTGGCTGTGTTGGGTCTTCGTTTCTGTGCGAGGGCTTTCTCCAGCTGTGGCGAGCAGGGGCCACTCTCCATCACGGTGCGCGGGCCTCTCACTGTTGCGGCCTCTCCCGTTGCGGAGCACAGGCTCCAGACGCGCAGGCTCAGTAGTTGTGGCTCACGGGCTTAGTTGCTCCGTGGCATGTGGGATCTTCCCAGACCAGGGCTCGAACCCGTGTCCCCTGCATTGGCAGGCAGATTCTTAACCACTGCGCCACCAGGGAAGCCCCAGAGTGTTTTAAGAAAACAAAAACCTTTGATGTAAATTCTATCCTCTTATGACAGGCCTATCAGTATGCATTCTCTCCTTGTAAACTAAACCCCATAGGAACAAGTTAAAATTCTCCATATGAACTCAATTTATTCAGACAAACTAATGACCTAATTCCTTGCTTATTTCTTCTCATTGCATCTAATAAGAAGAAATCAAATCCTGTTCCCATGGGCACATGGAGGTCCCTCATTATGGTAGTTATCTGATGAGTTCAACTCCAGGTCACAGGGAGGACAAGTCACTTCCACGACTAGTAAAACTAGTGGAAAAGTTCTCTCGGTAACAGCCCAACAGGCTTCTAAAATACAGGCCCAGAGAAAGGAAACAGCTCCCCAGCCTTCCACCTGCTGCACCATCCTCCCAGCTGGACTGCTGCCTGGGGCCCCAGGGCTCAGGGTCCCCTCTCCCTCCAACATTCTACCTGGACTCTGAATTCCAGGGCTGGTATTTATGTTCCCAACGAACGCGGTTCGCTCTCCAGCCTGACACTGATGTCACCCACCTCCCATAACAAACAGAGCCCACCCAAGCCCAGGTATAATGGACTCCCCACCCACCCCTATCCCCAACAAGCTCAGAGAAAACCGGAAACCTCTTGCCCCCAGCCTTCACTTATCTGGGCATATCATCCCCTTCTTTCTCCAAGCGTCTACAAATCTACTTGCGGGAACAATGAATTAAGAGACATTATTCCTCTAATTTACAATACTTGTATTGCAATATATACAAAACTCTCACCTGACAGAAAACTTGTGCTGGCGCGCCCTGGCTAATGAGAAACTCTCCACAGGTCCCAGTGCATCCAGCACCCACAGCGCCCGGCCCAGTGCATGGCCACAGGCTCCGATCAATGATTAACATTTCTTGAATGGATTTATAAGTTAATCAATATTTCCTCATCCTTCCACCACACCCTGATCACATACCTACAGAGACAGCGTCTTCTCAAACTTAAAGTCCAGACTTCTTTTCATTCTGTCTTCCTATAGAGAGCCGACATCCTCCTCGCCATTTTATCTCCCTCCCCAGATCTTCCCCCACACCTCGTGAACCCACACTTCCTCGGGCCCCTATCACCTCCCTTCTGACGATGTCCCCTAACTCCTGTCTGCCTGGAAAGGCTATAAGCAGCAGTAGTAAAGGAGCTTCGTAAAAGAAGAAACTAAGCCATGTGCTCGGGACCCCAGCAGGAGTCAGAGACAGAGGGGGACCAGCACCAGGTATTCTCTATTTACACGACAGGGTGACTGTGAAGGGGTCAGGAGAACTAGGGCTTTTTTTTTTTTTTTTTGAGTACTATACACGTTTGATACCATGGTAATTCGTTTACCCTCGATATGCCAGATATAATCCCAGATACTGTAATAGAAAAATAAAATGCAGTTTCTCCCTGTTTTCAACGAGCCTTGATTCTGCTGAATGGGGTAAGAATCTCACATGGGAAGCAATTAAGTTACCCATCAAATTCAACTATGAGGAACAGAGCCTGAGCTCAGCTCTCCATACTTAAGAGTCTCATGTGAAATACAAAGAGCATTTTTCCAGCGTAGCAGCAAGGACCTGAAGCATCCACGCACTCCTGTAGAAGTGTGCTGTTCAGCCTGGCACCCATCCTGAAAAGCCTGTGATAAGCTCAGAAAAGCAGAACATTTCACAGCACCACACTCAGCTACCCTGGGTCCACTCGTCATGAGAACTGTAGGTCTGAAAATAAAAAGTGTCTCTTAAAACCTCCTACCCCAAAACAATGAATCCAAATGAGAAGCTAAACCCTCTTTACATTATTGTTCCTGACTTTACATAAATTCCTCATAAAAATATTATTTCATGGGCTTGGAAACAGATCCTCCAGCCCAGTCAAGCCCTGGATGACTGTGATCCTGGCCAACATCTTGATCACAACGTCATGAGAGACCCTGAACCATGCACCCAAGCCCTGGTTTCCAGACCCCTAGAAACTATGTAAGATAATAAAATTTACTGTTTAAATATATATATATACCACGCACATATATATAATTTCACAACACTTATAATAAAAAAACACATGATTTTCTAATTTTTATGCTCCTAAATTTAAGATTAGCCACTTTAAAAAAATTGATAAGCATATATTCTAATCCATTTCAGATACAAAATTTCAAAAACATCCATAGTGGTAATAAGTTAACAAAATGAAGTGACAACAGGCTAGTTTAAGAAATACCCAGTGAAGTTTATCACGTTTACTTTAATTGAGGCATAATTTACAGACCATAAACGTGCCATTTAAAGTCTACTGCTGCGTGAGTTCTGACCACTGCACGTCACAGTGTAACCACCAGCCCAGTCAAGACAGAACATTTCCACCATCCCAGAAAGCTCCCCGCTGTGCTTCCCAGTCAACTCCACTCCCCCCGCCCCAAACCAGCCATCTGCAGGGGTGGTGCTGGTTGTGCCACGATCATCACCGAGTCCTGTGTCCCGGAGAAGTTCTCACAGACGGGGTCACTTCCTTGTGTTTGGCTTCTTTCATTCACCACGTTTTAGAGATTCATCCACGTTGTTACCTGTATCAGGAACTCGTTCCTTCCTGCTGACGAGTAGTATTCAGTCGTACGGATATAACAGTTTTTGTTATCCTGTTCGTCTGCTGATAAGCATTTCGGTTATTTCTACTTTTTAGCTACGAGGAATAAAGCCATCTTGAACATTCATGTACCAGTATTTATGTGGACAAACGTTCTGGCTTCTCTTGGGTAACTGAAGGGGAACGGGTTGAGGGGGTGGTTTGTGTGGTTAAGGGCTGGTTTAACTGATACAAACTGCCGAACTGTTTTCCAAAGTGAAGCACTGTTTTACACTCCCCCCAGCAATATATGAGAGCTCTAGCTTCTCCACATCCTTGTCAACATTTGGTGTTGTCAGGGTTTAAATTTTAATGATCCCCTTTTGAAATAAAATGCTAACCTCCTGGTGAAGAAAGAATTCCACATAAATGGTATTTTGATAAATAATGAAAAGAAGTAAGCATAAAAATGTCCTTAATGAAGCTATCAACCCCAAACGCACTATAAGCAGATTTTCAATAAATAAGCTAGCTAGGGACTTCCCGTGTGTCGCAGTGGTTAAGGATCTGCCTGCCAATGCAGGGGACACGGGTTCGAGCCCTGGTCCGGGAAGATCCCACATGCCATGGAGCAACTAAGACCATGCACCACAACTACTGAGCCTGCACTGTAGAGCCCGCAAGCCACAACTACTGAGCCCCGCGTGCCACAACTACTGCAGTCCACGTGCCTAGAGCTTGTGCTCTGCAACAGAGAAGCCACTGCAATGAGAAGCCCGCGCACCGCAACAAAGAGTAGCTCCCACTCGCCGCAACTAGAGAAAGCCCGCACACAGCAATGAAGACCCAATGCAGCCAATAAATAAACAAACAAACAAACAAATAAGCTAGCTAGATTTGCTGAAATTTAGATATAAAGGGGGGCTTATTTCCCAGGCTAATGTCTCATTTGTACTAATTATGTATATGACTCATGACTCAGAAAGCTATCAAAATAAAGTATGTTTGACAAACAGGCTATCAGAACTAGATCTTTTAGATATTAAACAACTACAACTCACTTGATAATTGTGGTTAAAAGCTTTAGATCACAAGTCAGTTGATAACATGTCCTTAGTCAAATGTATTTTTGTCTCCTTGGGTAATGTGTTTCATATATATTTTGAAACTGGTGTTACAATAATTCAGTTATTAAAAATATATAATAAAGTTTCTCAAACCATTGTAGACAATTATGCAATACACTCATCTTCCATCCTAAGCCTCTAATGATATGTTTTGTAGATTTTTAGTCTTCCCAAATATTAGTAAGAAGACTTAGCTTTATGTCTCATCTGAGGTACTATTGAAAACGTTCTGCCAACATGCACCGAATGTGTTTTTCCAATACGTGCCAAAACCATCGAAGACTGCACTTCTGTCTATGAAAACAAAAGGTTCCTCACCTCGCACAGTATGTGTTCAGTTAATGACTCTTCACTCTCACAGTTCCTAAAAAAATGACACTATTTTCCAGACAACTTTTTTTTGGTATAATGACATCCAAGAACACATTAAGTGCTCTATAAGAAGTGGTATTGTGACATTAGTTTCAAGCAAATAAACAGTCTCCAATTTACTCACCCCAACTGCTCCACATCAGAGAATAGGACGTGGCCCAACCCTAGAGCAAGTGTCACGGCTGGTGAGTCCCCACGTGCGCTCTGAGCACACGTGCCTGGTGAAGAGGCCGAGGGGCGTCTTCTTCAACCCCCTCTGCTCTACTGTGCACAGGGCCTCCCCCATCTGTTTTCAAGTGCTCTCTCGTTTAGCTTTTGTTACCCTAAAGATGCTTTCCTGTCCTATAACTTTAAGTTCAGTTTGAGTGCATTATCCCCAAAAGTTGAAAAATTGGTGAAGAAAATTATATAAAAGGAAGAATTTACATTTCAAAGTCATTCCAAAGAAAAATTCTCTTGCATCCCTCTCCACCAACCACGCCTACTGTGAAGCCTTCTCCTCCTCCTTTCGCAAATACGACACACTGTCATTGCATGACATTTCATGTCCCAGCTGAATTCATGTGTTATTGCTTCTATCATCATGACTTCAGCGTTCAACTCATATATTTTATATCTGTGAAAACAGTTTGGGAATCAACAGTCCCCCTTTATTTCACAGGCCGTGTGTCTGCTCTCTACTGCTGAGTAACAGATCACGCCTAACCTTGGTATGAGCTTAAAACAGTACACATTCATCATGGCTCACAGCTTCTGTGGGTGAAGGATTCCCGAGCAGCATGACTGGTCGGTTCTGGCTAGAGATTCCTCCTGAGATGGAGTCAAATGTCAGGCAGGGCTGTGGCCGTTTTAAGGCCGCAGGATCTGGTTCTAAGATGGCTCACACGCATGGCTACCAAGCTGCTGCTGGCTGCTGGTGGGGGGCCTCAGTTCTCCTCCAAGTGGGCCCCTTCTCAGAGCTGCCTGCTCCAGTGTCCTCGTGACACAGTGGCTGGTTTCCCTCAGCGCAAGCAATCCAAGAGAGAGCTGGAGCAGCTGTCTCCTTATGAACTAGCCTCGAAGTCACACGACCTCACCTTCCCCATGTTCTGTTTGTTCGGAGCAAGTCACTAAGTCTCGGCGAGGAGGGGAATTAGGCTCCACCTTTGAAGGGAGGCATGTTAAAGAATTTGCAGACATATTTAAAGACCACCACATCAACTGACTGTGAAATCTCGTGAAGACTCTATAGACTTCTATCATTCTATCATGCACTACTTAGAAGAGTTTGGTTGTTCCCAACAGCACTGTCACAATCCAAAGAAGAGAACGTTTATGAGCATATGTTTAAGAGAGTGAGATAACAGGGCAATCAACAGAGGTTTTAAATATAAATGCTGCTTTTCCCCTCAATGCCTAACGTATACTGCTTGGTAGTGGATTTTGTCAGTAGTTAAACACCTATCAGCTAATGGGCCACTTTAGATGTCAGCTTTAATCCTGATATGCTGATTTTAATACTCAACCAAATAACTTCATCTTTGGTTACAAAACAGACAAGAATATAACTGTAATATTATTTGGGAAAAAAGTAAGTTCCCTAAGCTTCCAAGTTCCTTTTTGTATTTAGTCTATATGGAGAACACAGTTAACCCACTGGTGAGCCTAGCCATCCACCCCTGGCCTCTCTCCAAAGGAGCTCTAGATCCAGAGTTCCCATGGCCAAACTCACATTTTTGTTTGTATGCCCTGCCAGCACTTCAACTTCCACATGTCTGAAACCAAACCCCTTCCTTTCCTTCCAACTCGGGCTTCCTCCCTAAACTCCGGACTTTCATCAATGGCTCTCGCACCGTGTCTACCCTGAGCCCACCTCGCCCACTGGAAGCTGCGGCTCAGCTCCTGATCTCTCTCACAGCTGTGCCTGCCGCCCCCTTCCGCAAGCAACCCTTTCCCACCCCCATATTTTTGCTCACATTCTTCCTTCTGTCCACAATGCCTTTCTCCTACTTCCTAAACCCTTCCTTATCCTTGAAGATCTAGTGGCAATGCCATCTGCTTCCTGAAGTTCTTCCTGATCATCTAAGGGATTTCTTACACAGCTGTTCTGACGCTCAGGATCTGACATCACTTCCAGACATGGGACAGACCTCAGTATTTTTTAATGGATTCGAAATTCTAGAGATTCAACAACATGTAAGGAGCACTTGCTCAGACATTTATATATCCTTGAGTTTACAGTTATCTTAGTTGATGTGTACGAAAACTCTGTGAGGGAAAATAAGCTTAGTTTAGGATGAGGAAGCTGAGTCTCTGTGCAGCTGCTGGACGGCTCTCCTAAGTTCCTGTGGTTGGGTCAGTATCCGTGTCAGGATCTTAACCTGAGTCTCCTGACAGCAAGCCAGACGCTCTTTCCATCGCACAGGTGGTATTGCCCTCATGTTTTTTTCTTACCAGGCTACATTTCTTACCATTGCTCCTAACCAACAATCATTTATTGTATCAAAGGGTAGACACTCCATTAGACACCACTTATTGATTATTACTTTGAATCATATGAAAATGCTATTTTTGTAGATCAAAAAATGGTCAAAATCAATAATTTCATATGGTTCAATCTAACAGGAAAGGATTAATTCCCCCCCCGGGAAAAATGTAAAAGCTAAAGATAACTTGATTCTAGCATAGAATAATAAAAAAAATACAGAGAAGAATGAACTCTAGGTAACTATTTTTGGAAGACTATGAGAAATGACAAAACAGACTAATGACACCTGCCTAGTGACACTGAAGGGCTTTCTGGAGGAAGGCAGGATGGTGAGGAGGCCTGCCTATTGCTGCTGCTATTATTCCAGAGGAAGTCATCTGTGGCTTTCTTGGGACAATTTCATGTAAGCAGACATAAATGAATTATAAAAGGGGAAGAACTAATTTTTTTAAAAAATAAATTTATTTATTTAATTTTGGCTGTGTTTGGTCTTCGTTGCTGCGCGCGGGCTTTCTCTAGTTGTGGCGAGCGGGGGCTACTCTTCGTTGTGGTGTGCGGGCTTCTCATTGCGGTGGCTTCTCTTGTTGTGGAGCACGGGCTCTAGGCATGAGGGCTTCAGTAGTTGTGGCATGCGGGCTCAGTAGTTGTGACTCACGGGCTCTAGAGCACAGGCTCAGTAGTTGTGGCGCACGGGCTTAGCTGCTCCGCGGCATGTGGGATTTTCCCGGACCAGGGCATGAACCTGTGTCCCCTGCATTGGCAGGTGGATTCTTAACCGCTGGGCTACCAGGGAAGTCCCGGAAGAACTAATTTTAAAACCTCATGTCTGATCATTTTTCTTGAAAGATGATTTTCAAGGAATTTCTTTTCTTGGAGGGTAATATTGTCCTCCTACAAATGTTTCTTTTAAGATTTCTTTAAAGAAAGATCATTCTGTTAGCTAATAATAACTCCTCTTGTTTACATTAGCATCTCAAGTGACATTTTCTTTAAGTTGTAGTTTACAGATAACAGGATGCCTTTTGAGTTTATATCTCCATAACCTTGACATTTTTATTTTCAAATATTTTCTTTGGAAGTAAGTCTCTCTGAGATTCAAGTAGCTGTGACTCTGCTGTAAAGTAGAGCTGGCAAAGCCTCACGAAACTCCCTGCCTCCGGTCCCATTCCACCCTCCACCCAGACACACAAGCACACACGCTGGCACCCAGGGATCCTTCTGAGATACAGCTGACCCTGTCTTCCTCTTACTTAACCCCCTACAAGATACGTCCAGGCTCTGAGACCCCCAGGCAGGTTCTCCAGTTCTCTTCCCTCTTCAGCATCGCCCTACCTTCCTGTCCCCTGGCTCTGCTGTTACATTCTCTGCCGCCACACAGCCCCATGTCTTCCTCCCTATCTTTGCGGAAGTCTCTGGTCGCCACCTCAATAAGGCTAATCTGATCCTCCCTGTTACTGTGGTGCCTTGTCCTACTCTCATCACACTCCTCACACTGTGTTATAGTTTATCTGTTTTCACAGCTCTCTCCAAAAAACACCCATTCTTTCTCTGTGAAATCTGAGGCAGACTTCAAGTAGCCACCACCAAACACCTTGCATTGATAATGTCTTTGGTCTACCTAAAATACAAATAAATTGGATACAGGGAACTACATTCAACATCTTTTTTTTTGGCCGTGCCGCGCAGCTTGTGGGATCTTGGTTCCCCGACCAGGGATTGAACCTGGGCCTTAGGCAGTGAAAGAACCGAGTCTTAACCAATGGACCACCAGGGAAGTCCCAATATCTTATAATAACCTATGATGGAAAAGAATATGAAAAAGAATATATATGTGTGTGTATAACTGAATTACTTTGCTGAACACCTGAAACTAACACAGCATTGTAAATCAACTTACTGCAATAATAAATAAATAAACAAATAAATTGGATAGAATTGCTTTAAAAAGAATAAAAGAGGACTTCCAAGCCTGGGTGGTAGTTACCTGAGTGTCTGCTTAGTAATTCTTTAAACCATACATATTTTACACATTCTTCTGTACATTTATTTTTCAATTTAAAAAGTAAGAAATAAAGAAGAATTAGACCTAACAGCCAGTATCCCATCTTGTGATTTAATCATCACAAGATATTGGTTTAAAATTATAACTAGTTTTTTAAAGTATAACTGGATTCTCAAGTACAATGCCACTTCAAAGATGACAAACATCCCTAAAACAAAACTGACAAAATAATTAGGATAAAATCTGTTTATAATCACATGATATTCTAGAACATTAAATCATTCCTCTTTTTTCCTACCTCTGCAAGGTTATAAACTTTCAGGTTTGGAGAGTATTTTTACTTGCTTATTTAGCAAACAAAAAAGTAGGTGATAATGATATCAAGGTACATTATAAACATGTAGGTTTATTTTTATCACATAAAATATTCAGTAAAATTGAACCTCTCTAACATCTCATTGTGCTCTGGAAATGGTGTATTTCATATTCCAAAAATTATTAAGTCTCACAAATTAATAAGAGTCAATTAGATATCTAAAGCATATACTGGCTCCCACCCCCTGCAATACTACTACAATATGCTATTTTATCCTATATGTGAATCACTCATATGATTAAAATTCACTGATACCAGTTCAGTTTGGTTTAACCACATTTATACCCAAGGCAAGTGGCTGGGCGCAGCTGGGCGAGAAAGATCAACAGGAGAACAGGGCTACCAAGGAGCATGAACACCAGTAAGAGAAACCAACTACACCCCACACGAGTGCTACAAGCTGAGCATTATGGTGACTTCTCTATCTCTCAGAATGTGGCCCACAAAACACGCTGAGCTACACTCCTGATAGCAACAACTAAAAGATAAAACATAAAAACCTATTTTTAAAAGCACCACCGACTTGACACAGCAGGAAGGAAGCTACAGGGGCTGAAATAAAGAGACAGCAGAAGCTCTGGGCATTGAGGAAATATCAAAGCCAGCTTATGCCCACCTGGAGACTTGCCCTCTGGAGCTGCTGAAGCCTGGCACTAAGAGAGAAAGCCGGTTTTCCGGTAGTGACGACCTCCCCATGAGAACACGCCTCTTGGAATGGACCTCCTTCATCCCTCTCCAGGAGAGAAGAGGAACGCAGCAAGAAGCGCCTGGTGCAGAGCCCCAATTCCTACTTCATGGATGTGAAATGCCCAGGATGCTATAAAATCACCACCGTCTCTAGCCATGCACAAACAGTAGTTTTGTGTGGCGGCTGCTCTACTGTCCTCTGCCAGCCTACAAGAGGAAAAGCAAGGCTTACAGAAGGATGCTCCTTCAGACAGAAGCAGCACTAAAAGCACCCTGAATCAAGAAGAACAGGAAATCATCCCAATAAACACATTTCGGATTTAAAAAAAAAAAAGAGAGAGAAAGACGAGACCAACCCAGGGTGGAGAGTCCAATAGAAGATGCCATACACATCCAGGACCCCGATTCAGCGTGAGAGTGAATGAGAAACACCCTCAAACCCACAGATGGGAGCAGGAGAAATCTGCCCTCTCTCTATCACAGTCTGAGTGGAGGGGGACGGCCCCGCTAAGAATCCGTAAACATGAGACAGCCCTCATGCAAGCTTCAAGACCCACAAAGGGGACCACAGAGTGAGTCTATCTGCACGCCCAGTTACTGACCAAAGCAAATGCAAACCACTTGGGAAAATCCCACCTTCATCCAGACCTTAAAAATATTCACAGGTCAAGTTCCAAGGAAAATGAGAAGCTCATTGTCAAAAATCAAAGCACACAAAGATCATAACACCATGACTTAAAGCCAGTAGAAGCGACATATGCAGAAATTGAAATTATTAGTTGCAGAATATGAAATAACTATGTTTAGTGTGTTTAAAGAAATAAGAGAAGCTTAAAATATGACCAAAGAGTAACCAAGAAGAGGTGGAAAAGAACCAACTAAAACCTCTAAACTGAAAAATTTTTAATGACTGCTTAAATCCACTTTACTGTAGTTGACATATAATAAACTGTACATATTGGAAGTGCACAATTTGACACATTTTGACAAACATGCACACCATGAAACTATCACCACAATGCAGAAAATGGACAAACCCATCACCCTTAAAACCTCCTTGTGCTCCTTTGTAATCCCTCCCTCCCACCTCCCGCCACCCTTCCCAGGTCCCAGGTCCACAGGCAACTGCTGATCTACTTTCTGTTACTAGAAATTAGTTTACGTTTTCTCTAATTTTATATAAATGGAACTATACAGTGTGTACTCTTCTGTCTGGCTTCTTTCTTACAGCGTAATGATTTGAGATCCATCCATGGTGTAGCATGCAGCAGTGGTTCATTCTTTTCTTTTTCTTTTTAATTAATTAATTTATTTATTTTTGGCTGCATTGGGTCTTCGTTGCTGTGCGCGGGCTTTCTCTAGTTGCAGCAAGCGGGGGCTACTCTTTTGTTACAGTGCGTGGGCTTCTCATTGAGGTGGTTTCTCCTGTTGCAGAGCACGGGCTCTAGGTGCACGGGCTTCAGTAACTGTGGCACGTGGGCTCAGTAGTTGTGGCTTGCAGGCTCTAGAGCGCAGGCTCAGTAGTTGTGGCACACGGGCTTAGTTGCTTCGCGGCATGTGGGATCTTCCCGGACCAGGGCTCGAACCCGTGTCCGCTGCATTGGCAGGCGGATTCTTAACCACTGTGCCACCAGGGAAGCCCGGTTCATTCTTTTTTATTGCTCAGGAATACTTCATTGTATGGATATAACAGTTTTTTTGTCCATTCACCTGTTAACACACATTAGGGTTTTTCTAGATTTTTGGCTACCACAAATCAAACTGCTATAACATTCATGTACAAGTTTATATGGACATCTGCTTTCCTTTCTCGTGTAAATACTTAGAAGTAGAATTGCTGGATCGTATAACAGATTTATGTTCAAGTTTTAAAGAAACTGTCCAACTGTGTTCCAGACCACACCACTTATATTCTCAGCAGCCGTGTGTGTTTCTCGCAGGCTCTCCACAACTCTGCCAGCACTTGCTATCACCAGTCTTTTTAGTTTTAGACATTCTGATGGATGCGTGGTAGTATCTCACTGTGGTTTTAATTTGTATTTTCCTAAAAACTAATGATGTGGAACATGTTTACACATGCTTACTTGACATTCACATACCTTCTTTAGTGAAGCATCTATTCAAATATTCCGCCTGCTTCTTCTAAAACTGTGTTATTTATTTTATTAATGAGATTTGAGATTTCTTTTTATATTCTGAATATAGTTCCTTATCAGGTATAGTATTTGCAAGTATTTTCTCCCACACTGTGCCTTGTCTTTTCATAACAAGTAACACTAAAAGCATATTATATGTACTAACATCCAAATAAACACAGTGAAAGACAGAATTCATTAACTGAAAAATTGTATCTTAAGAAGTTATCCAGAACACAGTACAAAGAGACAAAGAAAGTGAAACTATAAGAGTAATTAAGGATAAAATGAAAGATATAACATGTCTAATCAAAGTTCCAGAGAAGAAAAAAGAAAGAATGTGGAAGAAGAAATACCTGTAGAGATAACACAGTAGAGAACTTTCCAGCTAGGTTGATAGATGCCAATCCCCAGAATCAGTAAGTTCAACAAATCCCAACAGGAGAAATTAACAGAAATGCACACTTAGTTCTTCTACTCAAAACAGAGAATTATTTAATCCTAATTTCATTAAATCTCAAAACCACTATATGATAGTAAAGGGATTTTTGACATCAAATAATATAAAACCACAAAAACAGGATAACAGGAATGGAGACAACAAGAATGTCTGGAAGCTGGAGAATGGATGCGAAGTAACTGACCTAGCAGATCTGAGACAAACCTCAAGAGAGAAGAGGTGAAACTGGATGAAGAAACCAGTTACATCACAGAACCTTCAAAGGGCTCAGGAATTGGCAAAACTATGTATCTCTGGAAAGGGGGATGAAATGTAAGGCACCTAAAATAAAGCAAACTGAGTGAAAGATATTTAAGAAGCAGTAAAATCCCTAGATCTCCTCCCCAACTCTATGATCTAGGTGACCACCTCTCTCCTACCCTGGCAGAAGTCTACAAGTTTATTCTCCAGACAACTGAAACGTTATCTGGCCTGGGAGATGACAGTCCCAGCTGAGTCCTGGGTACCATATGGAAAACAAGGAGACTAAGTGACCATATTAATAATAAATGCTTCCAGAAACAAACACTCACATATACAGTCAATTGATCTGACAAAGGTGCCAAGACAATTCAATGGGGAAAGGATAGTCTTTGCACCAAATGGTGCTGGGATAATAGGATATTTACATGCAAAAGAATAAATCTGGCCCCCCTACTTCATACCATACACAAATATTAACTCAAAATGGACCACAGACCTAAATATAAGAGCTAAAACTATAAAGCTCTTAGAAGAAAATATGGGGGGTGGGGGTAGGATCAATTGGCCTTGGCAACTTAGTGGATGTACAGGAATAAAGCAGAAACGGACTCAGATTTAGCCTGATTGGCTGAGAAAACAGAAAAGAAGTATAGATACTTTCAGGACACCTAAGTAAAATGCTTGCTTTCCTTCTGGGAGTCTGGAGTTTTGGTGGTTGCTAGACAGAGGCTGCCCACATGAGCAGCTCCCAATAAAACCCCGGGCCTTGGGGCTCTGATGAGCTTCCCTGGCAGACATTTCACTCATGTCACGATCAGCTGCTGGAAGAATTAGGTGCATCCTGTGTGACTCCACTGGGAGCGGACTCTTGGGAGCCTGATCTCCTCAGACGTCACCCCGTGTGCCTCTTCCCTTTGATGCTCTTGCTTTGTGTTCCCTGACTGGAGGAGGTTGCAGCCATGAGCACAACCATAATGCTGAGTCCTGTGGGTCCTCCAAGCAAATCACCAACACCGGGGGTGGTCTTGGGACCCCTGATACAGGCATACACAATGAGAATAAATCAATTTGCCTTTATACCATAAAGTTAAACAAGATCTTGAAAATTCTGTTGGACAAGTAAGTTCCGAATGCTTACGACAGTGTGTACATGTAACCTGGAGGTTCCCAAACTGGCAGGGCAACAGAGTCATACGGGGAGTCTTCCAGGCCCACCTCACACTTACTGAATCAAAAGTTCTGCCAATGGGATCTGGGCCTTTATATATATATATTTTAATACATAAATTTATTTATTTATTTATTTATCTACTTCTGGCTGTGTTGGGTTTTTGTTGCCGCGCGCAGGCTTTTCTAGTTGCAGTGAGCGGGGGCTACTCTTCGTTGCGGTGCACGGCCTTCTTATTGCGGTGGCTTCTCTTGTTGCGGAGCATGGGCTCTAGGCGCGTGGGCTTCAGCAGTTGTGGCACGTGGGCTCAGTAGTTGTGGCGCATGGGCCTAGTTGCTCCGTGGCATGTGGGATCTTCATGGACCAGGGCTCGAACCCATGTCTCCTGCATAGGCAGGCAGACTCTTAACCACTGTGCCACCAGGGAAGCCCGTGGGCCTTTATTTCTTAGACAACCTGACTTCATGACCTGCAATTTTGGGAGAACAGAACTTTCCCAGCCTCCTGCCTCAGCAGCTGCCAATGGGCATGCATCACACCAAATCAGCAGCCTGTCCTTCTCTTCCAACCCACAGGCTGCTGGATCTGTTCCTGGTTGCTGCAGCCCACAGACAGAAGGTTCAGTGTGCCACCATTCTATATGCAGGATATACACAAAAACATTTTTGGAGAAGGACATTTTTAGCATCTTATTAACTTTGAAAATGCATGTAAAAGTGCTTTGTAGACAATAAAGCACTTCACAAAGGTAATACATTACTAGGCTTAAAAGGCAGGTGTGCGAGCCATAAAGCACAGCAACATCTCCGAGGTGACGCTTCTAGCACAGAGTTACGCCTCCTCTCTAGCTCTCTACCGTCCTCTAACTATAAGCTCATGTAAAGGCTACAAACACATTTTTAATTTTGGTTTCAGGTTTCAGTTTTGTTGCTCTTGAAATGTAAACTTCATTTCCATGTTAACAAGAAACAACTTCATCCTGGAAAAGATCACAGACCCATCACCATCAAAACATCGAAACTCACCTTCTTACATTATTGGAAGGGAATCCTTTCCTCCGGAGTCCCTTCCCTTTATCATATGCGCACATACCCCGCCTCGATACACACAGCCTACTCAACGTATTTACTTCCCCTTCCCTAAAGTTCAGGCCGGGAAATCTTAGAACTCAAAAGGATCTTCAAAATTCTGTTGTACAGGTAAGTTCTGAATGCTTCTGACAGTGGGTACATGTAACCTGGAGGTTCCCAAACCTGGCAGGGCAACAGAGTCATATGGGGAGTTTTCCAGGCCCATTCCAAACTTACTGAATCAAAAGTTCTGCCAGTGGGGCCTGGGCCTTTATTTCTTACGACTTTCTGAAGCATATATGCCTGACGGAACCCCACAAAGGCTCTAGATTTGGAGTGGACAAGTATATCAGAAGGCAGGAATAAGAGGAGGATTTGTGGAATGATCTTTAGAAATTGAAGGGTAAGGAAGGAGAATCCTTAATCTTGACATTAGGAATAGTTCTCCTTGAGCGGCACAAGGATTAAGACATTGGAACCAAAACGAAGAAAATATAATCTAGTATACCACTTGGCTCTGCAGTGGATAATATCTGAAAAATCTAAAATAATAAACACCATTAAATGGTTTTCAGCTTTATAACCAATATATATACAAGGTATAAAGTCTTAACTATACTTAGATAAAAGTACACAAATATTATCAACATTGACAACATAAAAGTACAGCTGAGGGCTTCCCTGGTGGCACAGTGGTTAAGAATCCGCCTGCCAACGCAGGGGACACGGGTTCGATGCCTGGTCTGGAAAGATCCCACATGCCGCGGAGCAACTAAGCCCGTGTGCCACAACTACTGAGCCTGTGCTCTAGAGCCCGCGAGCCACAACTACTGAGCCCACGTGCCACAACTACTGAAGCCTGCACACCTAGAGCCCATGCTCCGCAACAAGAGAAGCCACCACAATGAGAAGCCCGTGCACTGCAACGAAGAGTAGCCCCCACTTGCTGCAACTAGAGAAAGCGCATGCGCAGCAACGAAGACCCAACACAGCCAAAAAGAAAAAAAAGAAAAAAAAAAAAAAAAAGTACAGCTGAAAAAGCTGGAAGGTAGGACAGGAGGGAAGGGGAGACAGAGAAAAGGGAGGGGGTGCTAATACTCTCATCTTACAAGAAGGGAGGTCCAGAGACATGGTTTAAAGTTGATCATACAAAGAAATAGAGACTTAAGTATATCATTTAAAGTCACAATGGTAGCCAATAAAAGAAATAAAAAAGTCAATAATAGCGAGTTGGAAAGTACAGAGGCAAAGTAACTTGCTCAGACTTAGCTTGTTAGAAAGTTCTGAAGCTGTGTCTGAGCACGGGCCCTCCACACTCCAGGCCTGTGCTTTTTCCAGTATATAGCTGTGCCAAGCACATGCCACGGGGTGACCCGCCCAAGGCTATACACCTAGTTAGTGGCAGAGCCAGAAAAAGAAACTAATTCTCCAGCCTGAAGATTATTTGGAAAACTTATTACTAAAACTTCCAGAAAAGACCATGGTGAAAGTTTCTCATTCTTCCTTCTTCTCTCATTCATTCACTCTCATTCATTCATTTCTGCTCATTCTTTTAACATGTTATTTCTTAAAAAGAACCCTTTAGGACTTCCCTGGTGGTGCAGTGGATAAGACTCAGTGCTCCCAATGCAGGGGGCCAGGTTCAATCCCTGGTCAGGGAACTAGATCCCACAGGCATGCCACCGCTAAGGAGCCCATGTGCCACAACTAAGGAGGCTGCAAGCCACAACCAAGGAGCCCACCTGCTGCAACAAAGACCCGGTGCAACCAAATAAAATAAATAAATATTAAAAAAAGAAAAAGAAAAAAGAACCCTTCTACTTAGATAAACTTCCTCACCTATAATCAATGTTAGGCCTATTCTCCAACTCTACACCATATGATAAAGGAAGTTCTCTTTCCTGGAGGCACCTATGAAGACTTCAACCCACCAGCCGCTTTGTCTTTTAAGACCTGACACAAGGATCAAGACATCAACACTGAAGATACAAAGCAAGTCTGCCTGCCCATCTTTTAGTCTAGAGACTAGACCATCTGCTTCCTGGGGACAGGCCACTGTCATGAGCACAGAGGCACGCAGCTGCTGCTCCAGGACATGCCGTGGGCAGCAACATGTAATGGGCATGGAGGGCACTGCTCTGCTTGAGACCATCCAGTGCATGGGCCATGGTGTGGATTGATAAAACCATTACCACTCAAGTGACTGCCGCTTTGTTAACTTCATAAAAATGTTTGAAATATTCAGTTGTCAGAAATGACAACTTCTGTGAAAATAAAGGGCAACCTCAGGAAAATGGACTTGGGAAGCCACAACGGGGAGCTCTCACACACATACCACTAGACACCGGTGCAGATCCCAACAGGAAGAGACGTACTGTGCATCCCCGGAGGAAGTAACACCACTCTACTGCCACCAGCAGCAGGAATAACGATCTCCTCTTTGCCTGACAACAATTCAGCCAATGTAAAGCCACCATATTTCAAACTCCCAGGTTCCTCCAACAGACCTTTTGTTGACAGCAGCCCCTCCCAACTTCCCCTTCTCCTCTAAAAAAGAGTTTCCTCTTGCTTTAGAGGACTGGGATGTGGTTGTCCAGAGCTGCGGGTCCTGAATTGCAATTCTTCACTGTTCCCAAATCAACTTGTTTTGCTGGTAAAATAACTGGCTGTTTTATTGTTTTCGGTTAGCACTACCCCAAAATTAATTCTTTAAAAATAAGTTATAACCCCAATTCATTAGTGCCTATAAAAAGCAATTAAAATTTTTCAATTTAATTCACTATTACTTACCCCATTTTCAGTGCGTTTTTCTCCAGGTACATTTATTACATTTCTCTGAGTTCTTTGCTCTTGGGTCTGACGGCCACCTAGAGAAATGAAGGCCAAACTTACTAAAAGACATACTAGAAAAACGATATTTTATCATTTCTTCACTTATTCAAATATTTATTGAACACAAGTATAAAATACCAGGCTGGACAACTCAAAAATTAGTACAGTTGAAAAAATGTCTTATAATCAACCTGTTTACATAAAGTTGTTTAAATGAAAATTTTTTCTAATATTCTATTTCAGAATTTTGAAATTGCTTTATATCAAAAAGTTTCTAACACTTAGAAAATGGTCAAGATGGTAAATTTTACGTTATATGTGTGTGTGTGTGCGTGTATATATTTTTTTTAGAATTAACTTTTACTTTTATTTCTTTTTTTCTTGACCCCATCAATTTTATTCTAAAGTTCTTTCTCATTTCCAAGAGATTCATATTCCAATGCCATGTTATCTTGTTCAGGATCACAAAATAATATGGGAATCTTACAATTTGTTTTACAAAATAGCAAAACTCTTGTCATTGAACTGAATTAGCGCAAATACATGTGTGATCAATGTCATTCACAAACTTAGATACCGAAGCTTATTGAGCCTTCTTTTAAAAGGAACAATATTTGAAGAATTCCTAAAGAAAACAGAGATGAAATTCCATGTCCTCATACACAACACGAACCCAAAGATGCTGCACACCGTGTTCCCCCAGCTCTCCCGGACCCTCACTGCTTAGAAGGCTGACCGCTCCCTCTTCAAACTCACAGTGGAGGATCAGCCTCCCTTCCTGCCCCACGGGAGAAGCTGCTGGATGTGGGCCTGGAAGGAGCCTGGCTGCTGCTCTGGCTCAGGCCCCCTCTTCCTCATCGCTCACACCCTCTGCACACAGGGATGGGAAGGACCTGGGATCCAAGCTATTGACCCTGAGCAGATGCTCCAGGACCTGACACTTGCTGGTCTCCGCGTAGGCCCGGGGACCCCACAGGAACTCGTAGTGGGCGGGGTCGCTGTGGGGCACCTGCCAGTACTCCAGGTAGCCCTCCTGCACCCACACTTCGGTGAGCAGCTCCGTGGGCTCCCCACAGATGCAGTGCTGCTTCCCTGCATACACCCGCATGACGCTCAGTGCTTCCCAGACCTCCTCCTCAAAGGCAGGATCCTTCCAGGAGGATCACAGCCAGAAGCATCACCAGGAGGCCAGCCTTGGGCACGCTCTGCCCATCGGTCAGCATGGCACCCCAGGTGAGGCCCAGGGTGGGGACCAGGACATAGGTGTGCTCGCTGGGGTCCACCTCCTTCACATCCACGCCAAAGACCAGCTGCATGCACTCGCAGGCTTGGCTGAAGACCACGGGGAAGTGGTCCTGATGGTCTTTGAGGACCATATTCAGCATTTCCGCCTTGGTGGTCAGCTCCTTGGTGCGATACTTGAGGAGCAGGAACCCCACCAGGTCAGCCATCATCACATGAAGTGCCTCCTGGGACAAGGACTCGGCCTGGGTTGGGGGGGGGCGCGGACTGGGGAGGAGGGAGACGAGGGGGATGCAGCCTCCTCCCCCTCAGCCCTGAACAGCCGCGCCTCCACCGGGCCCTGGGCCTGGACTGGGTCCTGAAGGTCTGCCTCAGGCTTGCGGAGCTCACTCATCTGGACCAGGGGTCTGATGACTGGGGTCGGGCCGCCAACAGGAGTGTGGGCAGGGGTGACAGATGGGGACCATGGGCAGGTCTTCTTCTGAGGGGTGCTCTCGGGCCTCACAGGGGCGCTCCTCCTGGGCGGCATGTCCCCTGCCAACCTCACCTTGACTCCTGGAACTGCCTGGGCCTCCTCTGCTCTGTGACCTGAGGACATGGTCCTCAGACCTGGGCCTTCGCCTCCCGGTTCCTGGAGCCCTCTTGGGTCCTGGATGAAATGCTGGCTGGAACAGGCTACCTCCCAGTCAGCTCTGAGCCTCCGACCAGCTGCACCCCGTGCAGAGAGTGACTCTGCGCCCCAGACTGGAGGCTGGGTGGGAGCTGCAGCGTCCCTGACCGCAGGGAGGGTCCGAGAAGAAGCACACCTTCCAGTGGTGCCTCTTTGCCCACAGCTAGACTTCAGAGTTTCTTCTCTGTTATGTGTATTTTATCACAATTAATTTTTATTAAAAATTAAAGCTTGGACTTCCCTGGTGGCGCAGTGGTTACAAATCCGGCTGCCAATGCAGGGGACACGGGTTCGAGCCCTGCTCCGGGAAGATTCCACATGCGGCGGAGCAACTAAGCCCATGCGCCACAGCTACTGAGCTTGCGCTCTAGAGCCCGTGAGCCCCAACTACTGAGCCCGCGTGCCACAACTACTGAAGCCCGTGTGCCTAGAGCCCGTGCTTCGCAACGAGAAGCCGCTGCAATGAGAAGCCTATGCACTGCAACGAAGAGTAGCCCCCGCTCGCCGCAACTAGAGAAAGCCCGCGCACAGCAACGAAGACCCAACGCAGCCAAAAATAAATAAATAAATAAATAAATTTATTTAAAAAAAAATCTTACTCTTTTTATGTATAAAGCAAAGCTACTGGGTACATAAACAGACATACAGTACATCTGATAGGGGGAAGACAGGGGCAAGTAAGAATACAATATCCAGTAAAGAGCCCTTAGGGAGGTGATAATGAAAAATGCGATTAAACAAATGGGAATGACAGAGTATGCAACCGAACACAGTCGCATAATAAACAATAGCCATTTCATCACAGCTATTATATTTCCTATTAGCAGAAATTACGCATACACACATCCTAGACTATAGCATCTATCAGTTTACAGAGTAAATTAAATTCTTAGTTATTAGAATTTTTAAGAAATAAGGTACTTGGGTTAATTTAATATTCTATCATTGCTGCCTCTTGCAAACAGCAAACCATCAAATTAGAATACTATAAAACACATAACATTGAAATCATATCAAGTGCCACTTAATCTTTGATGGTAAAGAAGAAACTTGATGATCCTGTATTCTGGAGACAGAAAATAATAATAAGAGCTGACATTTAGTGAGCACTTCGCCAGGACACCTCATTAACTGCCACCACAACCCAATGTACCCCGCACATAAGGAAACGGAGGCACAGGGATGTGAAGTCAGTTGCCCAAGGTCCAAACTGAGTAAGCAGCAGGGCCGGTCTGAACCCAGGAGGCCTCACTCCAAACTCCATCACAGCAGCCCCCGGATTCTAGCTTACACTCTGCACATGACCTGCACCGAGTTACTTTACACATTAAGCTTCTGTTCCCCCAGGTATACAAGGTGATTGAAGGAAATGTCCTCCACACTCTCCTCTAGCTTCCATATAGAGAATTCCTACTCTTTTAAGTCTGGGTTGTCCTTTACTTCTTGTTATATCTTATAGTTCTATAGGCAATAAGTACTCAAATGTAACTCCTTTTAAACAATATATATCGGTGACAACTGGCTTGTCCTCAGCTCTGTGGGGAGCAGAGAGGAAACGTGCGTCTTGGATCTTCACCTCTGGCTGATTAGAATATAAGCAGGAGGAGAAGTTCAGTGAACAGAAATAAAATGGAACACAGCACCCAATGAGAGCTGTTCTACCTGCCACCTTTCTTCTTGAGCTCTGAGAGAGAGGCAGAACATGCAGAAGCACAGGCAGAGGGAAAAGGGCGGCGGGTGGAGCACCACAGCTGGAGGAAGATGGAACTGTGAGTTAGGGCACGACAGCGAATGCATATGCAACAAAGAATATGGTGGAAGAGAGAAAGGAGAGACAGGTTGAGGATATGGGCAGGGTCCCATTACAAATGCCATCAAAGCTAAGCTGAGGAGTATTAAATAGGGAAGCAGGGACTTTGCTGAAAGTTGTGAAAAGTGATGAGAGTCGTGTGATGAATTTGGTTCTTCCAATCCTGACCAACCCTCTGTACCAGCCTGGGTCGAGAAAGGTGTACTCCCTGGCACCACTCCCCTCGGAGCCTCCTTCATCCTGGTCCCCTGCCTTCAATGCAGCAGCTCTGTACTCTCCCCTCCAGGTCCGACTCCCTCTTCAAGGCCCTCGTCTTGAGCCCCATCCCCCTGGGACGCATTGTCTCCTTAACCTCGCACAGCTCAGCACCCGGCTCTTCCACTGTCTCAGGTGTACTCGCCACGTCAGCACAGCAAGACTGAGCAGCATCCGGTGTGACGATGAACGTCAACTGGAAGGTCAGTGCTGTCCCCTTCCTTGTGACTCTAGACAGTTCTCTCAAGTATCCCTAACGCTTCCAGACTTTATAGAGTGAGAACAATATAAGACCTTCCCCCCCACTCCACCATCCTGGGACAGTAAGGGTTATGTACATATATTATAATGATTAAAGTAAAATATAAAACTTCTAATTTGAGTATAGGGTATAAATATTTGGAGCACTCAGGTAGAGAGTTAAAGTAAGTTCTTAGCACTAGAACAGCACTTTAACTGCCAGCTAGTCTAATCCTCCTCAGGAGTCCATCCAGAGAGGCAGGGCCCTTTTCTAAGGTAGAAATGGATGAAGAGCTAGGCCTGGAGCCTTGGTCTCCTGACTCCAGATGACCAACACCCAGTGGAATAAAAACCAGAAGTAATGATGCACTGTGAAAAACAGCATGATATTTACAGCTACGGGAAGATGATTTTAAAGCAGACGGTAGCTCATCCTAGTGGCAAAATATCCTTTAATTAAAAATACAGGGATTTCCTTGGTGGTCCAGGGGTAAAGAATCCGCCTTCTAATGCAGGGGACGCAGGTTTGATCCCTGGTCAAGGAACTAAGATCCCACATGCCATGGGGCAACTAAGCCCGCATGCCACAACTACTGAGCTTGTGCGCCTCAACGAGAGAGCCCGCATGCCACAAACTATAGAGCCCATGCGCCCTGGAGCCCGTGCACCACAACTAGAGACAGAAAAACCTGCATACCACTAGAGAGAAGCCCGCACGCTACAACGAGGAACCCGCACGCTGCAACGAAGACCTGAAGCAGCCAAATAAATAAATAGGTATTATAAAAAAATACAACTAGGGACTTCCCTGGGGGTCCAGTGCTTAAGACTCTGTGCTTCCAATGCAGAAGACACAGGTTCAATCCCTGGTCGGGGAACTCAGATCCCACAAGCCATGTGGCTCGGCAAAAAATAAATAAAGAGGGATAACTTGTAATAAAAGACTCTTCTTTTTACAAAAGGATGTCCTTTCATTGTTTATTTTTTTTAAATACCAGAAGTAATCCATAATCACTGTTAAATAACAAAGGTTTCTTTCTTAACTGCACAGTGTATATGCTTTCCAAAAAAAAAGATTCCCTTATTTTAAATTTTAATTCAAAAATAAGTAGTTTATGGGAAACTGGGATTGACATATACACACTGCTATATATAAAATAGATAACTAATCAGGATCTACTGTACAGCACAGGGAACTCTACTCAATACTCTGTAATGCCCTATTTGAGAAAAGAATCTAAAAAAGAGTGGATATATGTATATGTATAATAGATTCATTTTGCTGTATACCTGAAACTAACACAACATTGTAAATGTACTATACTCCAATAAAAATTTTTTTTAAAAAGTAGTATATTCCTATGGTTCAAAATTCAAAAGGAAACAGGCTTCACTGCACCGCAGTGGTTCAGAATCCGCCTACCAATGCAGGGGACATGGGTTCGAGCCCTGGTCCAGGAAGATCCCACATGCCGCGGAGCAACTAGGCCCATGCACCACGACTACTAAGCCTGCGCTCTACAGCCCACGAGCCACAACTACTGAGCCTGCGCACCACAACTACTGAAGCCCGTGTGCCTAGAGCCCGTGCTCTGCAACAAGAGAAGCCACCTCAGTGAGAAGCCCGCGCACCGCAACGAAGACCCACGCAGCCGAAAATAAATAAATAAATAAAATAAATTTTTTAAAAAAATTCAAAATGAACCAAAAGATATAAATGACCAATTTTCCCTCCCTCCTTCCCCTACCCAGCAGCCTTCCCCCCAGGTTAGCCATGTTACCAGTTTCTTACTTATTGTTCCAAAGATATTTCATACACACAAGCCAACACAGAATACGTCATTACTCTTTCATCTCTGTTACACAGGAGGCAGCACGTGTGTACACTGTGCTTATTCAAGTGACAAGTGCAGGAAGTGGTTTGGGACAGGGCACAGAGCAGATGTACTCCGGTTTCTTCAGCCAACGCCCCTGGAGGCATTGAAGGCTGCTCCTACCAGCAGTGCCCATGAGCTACACTATGTAGATGTCATTTTGTATGTGTGCAGACACAGCTTTAGGATAAATTCTCAAAAGTGAGATTGCTGGGTGAAAGGTTTCATGCTTTTGTAAGCTTAATAGATACCACCAAACTGCCCTCTACAGAAGCTGCCAACAGTGTGGAAGGCTGCCTGTTTCTCAGCATTCTTGCCAACACTGTGTTATTAAATGTTCTAATCTTGGCCACGTGACACGTGAAATACAGTATCTCAGTGTGTTTCCTACATTTCTTTTATTAGGAGTAAAGCTGAACTTCTTTTCATATATTTCTGGGTCATGAATATTTCCTTTTCTGTGAACTTCAGGTTTGTATATTTTGCCCCTTTTTTTTTTTTTACTGTTTTTTTTTATCATTTTATGTAAAGGAAATTAGCCCTTTGCAATATGAGCTATAAATGCTGTTTCCCAGTTTATATTGTCTTTTGACCTTGCTTTAATGTGGCTATTGCCATGCAAAGAGGTTTTTTTTGTTTTTTTATTTTAATAATTCGGTTTGTCTCTTCTATTATGGTTTAGAGTTAGTTACACTTAGGCCTTGTTCTTTTTTTTTTTTTTTTGGCTGCACCGCGCAGCTTGCAGGATCTCAGTTCCCCAACCAGAGACTGAACCCAGGCTGTGGCAGTGAAAGCCCGCAATCCTAACCACTAGGCCACCAGAGAACTCCCCACTTAGGTCTTGTTCTTGTTTTTCTCTCTCTCTCCATATACATATATGTGTATATATACACATATATATACTATATAAATATATATATATTTCCCAGAATTTTTATGATCCTTTCATGGTTTCATTTATTCTTAAAATCTAGGATTTCATCCATATGATATTTATCAAAAGCAATCCCTTTCAACAGCAGGTCCCCTTACATGTTTCAGTGCATTACGTGACTGACTTAGGATCCTGAGGAGGAGGATGAAAGTATGAAATAATCATAAACTGCAATAACAGAAGTCAAAAAACCCCCGTGAGATACCAACTCTCCCTCTCACCACTTGTAAGTGAAGGGGGGAAAATCATGTGAATAATTTAATGTTTATTCCTGTTAATTCTTAAATTAATTTTAATTAATTTAATGTTTAAATTAACTTTTATGGCAAAAATTAGCAAATGGGGGAAAAAGCACTTATCTACCTTGTTCACTGCTCTCGGTTGGGGAATCTTCATGTCGAAGAAAGAATTTCACTTCTTCCCTTCGTGGCCCCCACTTCTGAAGATGTTCATACATCATATAATCAAAGGGTATGGGACGCTCTAGGAAAAAAACAAACAAACAAAAAAATCTTACTTTTCCCAGAAACAAACAAAATGACTCCTACCAAAAGTAAAAAATGAATAAAAATAATTTAAAATAAATATACACATATATATTAGAGTTCAAGGATATTACAAGCACTGAATTTTAACTTTAATGAAATGAAAGCAAGACCATGAACGGGAAATAATTTAGGTAACATATAAACACAAAGAAGTAAACATAAAAGCAATTTTGCAACATTAAATGGGGAACAGTGAAAAAAATGTCCTTTAGTATATTTATCATGAAGCAGTATGCCTCCCACTCTTTCAAAGAAACACATTAACAAATTGGCTGAATCTTGTTATCCATTAAAATGTTACAGGTGGCAATCAGATGTATAAAGGCTTGACAAGGCACATGCTGGCAATACAGCTAGCCCACACAAACACTTGTATGTGAATGTTCACAGCAGCAATATTCATAGTAGCCAAAAAGTGGAAACAACCCAAATGTCCATTAACTGATGAAAGGATAAATAAACTGTTGTATATCATACAATGGATATTTGCAGCCAAAAAAAGAAATTAAGTATTGATACATGTTACAACATGGATGAATCCTGAAAACATGCTAAGAGAAAAAAGCTAGATCAAAAAATCACACACTAAAAATAAAGTTTTTTCAAAAAGTCACATATTATATGATACAATTTATATGAGATGCCTAAAATAGTCAAATACATAGAGCCAGAAAGTAATACAGTGGTTGCCAGGGGCTGGGGGAGGAAGGAATGGGGAGGTACAGAGTTTGGAGATAGTTGCATAACACTGAGAATGTCCTAAAAACCACCAAGTTGTACACTAAAATGGGGATTTTTATGCTATGTGAATTTTATCTCAATTAAAAGGAAAAAAAAGGAAATCTTGAAACGTTCCCACTGCCGCTTGTGCTTGAAAGCGAGAAAGGATATCGGCAAGTTCCAAGGCTCACAGAAAACCGCCTGACGTGGGAGAGGAGCAGGACAAGATTGAACAGTATTTTGGCTCCTTTCAACACAGGAGTGTGGCTGGGTGAGAGACTCCTCCTGCTCAGCCTGAGAACCTGACACTGAGTCACGAGAAAGAGCTGTGCAAGCTGCTGCCTCATCATACATTCACGGTGTGATTTATTGTTCAGTCCTAGATAAGTGCCAGACTTCCGTAAGGAAGAAAACCCCACCATTCATAGAAATGCAGCGCACATTGTGCTGCTGCCGTTTCATCTTCCTACATGTGCAGGCAAGCTTTGTCTATTCAACCAACATCAAGGGCAAGGACATAAATCATCTCATCTCAGTTGAAAATGAAATCTGTGTGTGCTTAGTTCAACTCTGAACTGAGTATTTGTACAGCGAAAAGCAAGCACAAATTGAACACTAAAGAAGTAATATCATTCCATATTTTTAGTTTTGAAAGTAACACTTTTTATGGATATAGGCCTATAAAAAAGATTTTTAAGAACTTGTATATTGTAGTTTTATAGCTGTGAGGCCCATGTTTAAGCCTAATCATGTCCCTTGGTTTTACATAAAATTGTGTCTTAGGCCATATTTTTATTCATGTCGCTTTGGCTTACAAATTTTTTTCACATTAATTAAAATCAATTTACAGTCTTCACTTAAATCTACCAAGTCTGGACATAACTTTATAAAGTTAAAACTCCAATTTTGTCTTAAAGCCAGTTATTGAAAAAAATTTGTTTCCCTTTATAAATAAAAAAATTTTAAAGACTAACTTCAAGAAAAGCAAGCTAAGCTTCATTACCTTTTTTTTTTTTTTTTTTTTTTTTAAATTTTATTTATTTATTTATTTATTTATTTATTTATTTTTGGCTGTGCTGGGTCTTCGGTTCGTGCGAGGGCTTTCTCTAGTTGCGGCAAGTGGGGGCCACTCTTCATCGCGGTGCGGGGACCGCTCTTCATCGCGGTGCGCGGGCCTCTCACTATCGCGGCCCCTCCCGTTGCAGGGCACAGGCTCCAGACGCGCAGGCTCAGCAGCTGTGGCTCACGGGCCCAGCCGCTCCGCGGCATGTGGGATCCTCCCAGACCAGGGCTCGAACCCGTGTCTCCTGCATTAGCAGGCAGACTCTCAACCACTGCGCCACCAGGGAAGCCCCCATTACCTTTTTTAAATAAGAAGGGTTAACTAAAATGTTATTTCTGTTTTAAAGTGAAAACAAAACTACCCCACACATATCATGTAGAATTAATAGCATACTATACCTCATTAGCATCTTATGTAATGGAGAAATCTATAAGACTTTCAGCCATTCTTGGATAAGGCAAAAAGAAAATCAAGTAGGAAATTTCACAAAAAGAAAAACTGAAGGTCCTACCTACACTCCCGATTTGCATTAGAGCTGACATCCTCTGTGAGGAAGGGAACCACAAAAAGATCAGGATAATACGCTGGCCAAGTTAACAGATTGTTATGGGTTGGGTTGTGTCCCTTCACACACAAATTCATATGCTGAAGTCTTAACCCCTAGTACCTCAGAATGTGACCTTATTTGAAGACAGGATCTTTAAAGAGGTAATAAGTTAAAATGAGGTCATTAGGGTGGGCCCTAATCCAAATGACTGGTGTCCCTTTAAGAAGAGATTAGGACACAGACACACACAGACAGAAGGCCATGTAAGGACACAGGGAGAAGACTGCTGTCTACAAGCCAAGGAGAGAAGCCTCAGGAGAAACCAACCTTGCTGACACCTTGATCTCAGTCAGACCTCTAGCCTCCAGAATTGTGAAAAGATAAATTTCTCTTATTTAAGCCACCCAGTTTGTGTTACTTTGTTATGGCGGCCTGAGCAAACTAATACACAGATCCACAGAGAAATACTCTCTTCTCAAAAGCACTGACAATTATATTGGAGTATCATATTTCTGAATACTGATGACATGAGTATACCATGTGTTATGGATGCAGTAATTTTTATGCAAAGTGTTCTCCAAAATCTGAAAATTACCTTAAGGGTTCCTCTGGGGTAAAAAAGACTGAGAAAGGCTGTGCTTTTTCCCCTTCCTTTGAATCTCATCCACCCCCATCTCTTCAAGATCTCGCTTTGCTGCTCCCATTTACTCAATGATTTAAGTGTTTACTCAGGGCCTATTATGAGAAACAGGCTGGGCACTGGGGGTATGACGATGAACAAACAAGTTCCTGCCTTCAGGAATTTTAGTCCAATAAGAGAGAGAGAGATGAAAGCTACTATATTATGTTTTGATAAATACAATGACAGTACTGGAGCAAAGGGGAGGGACCCTTAACGCACTCTGAGATTCAAGGAAGGGACGAGAGGCAAAGGTGCGTGGGTGCTAGGGACTGCTCTAGACAGTGGGAGCAGTGGCTGTGGCCCTCTGTGCTCCGAGGAGGCAGGCCTCACTCCTGATGAGCCTAGACCACAGGTTATAATTTCAGATGGCCCTGGAGCCAAGGACTGCACCAACTGAGTGACTCAAGCGGCCAGGGACCACTGGGGCTCTCTCAGACTAATATAAGAGGCAGATAAGGAATAAGAAGTGATAGCAAGCCACAAAAAGTAAGAGCGCTAAGAGGCTAGAGAAGAGCAAACGATGGAATGACCAGGCTCTAACATTAGTCCTCTAAAAACTGCAATTACTTAACACCCCTCTTCCTGTAGCTGGTATCAGACTGATAACTGAGGACCTGGCCTCTTACTTCTACTTTAGTAAATAGTCCACCATTTATCAAAGTCAAGTTTCTCTCAATGTGTCCTTAAAGTTTTTACTCTGAATTTGAAGGATAACATTAAAAGCACAAGACTTTGGAAGAAAATATTTACAAATCATATACCTAATAAGGGACTTGTATCTACAATATATAAAGAACTCTTACTGGGGGTGTAATGTACAGCATGGTGACCAAAGTTAATAATACATACTGCAGGGACTTCCCTGGTGGCGCAGTGGTTAAGAATCTGCCTGCCAATGCAGGGGGACATGGGTTCAATTCCTGGTCCGGGAAGATCCTACATGCTGCGGAGCAACAACTACTGAGCCTGTGCTCTAGAACCTGTGAGCCACAACTACTGAGCCCGCATGCCACAACTACTGAAGCCCGCGCGCCTACAGCCCATGTTCTGCAATGAAAAGCCACCGCAATGAGAAGCCCGCGCACTACGATGAAGAGTAGCCCCCACTCGCTGCAACTAGAGAAAGCCTGTGCACAGCAACGAAGACCCAATGCCGCCAAAAATAAATTAATTTAAAAAAAAAACATACTGCATATGTGAAGTTGCTAAGAGAGTAGACCTTAAAAGTGCTCATCACAAGAAAAAATATGCTGTAACTGTGCACAGTAACGGATGCTAACTAGACTTACTGTGGTATCGTTTCACAACATATACAAATACCAAATAATCATGTAGTACATTTCAAACTAATAAGATGCTGTATGTCAATTATACCTCAATTTAAAAATTATTATTATTATTATTATTTTTTTAGAAATTCACGTTCTTTTATTTATTTATTTATTTATTTATGACTGTGTTGAGTCTTCGTTTCTGTGCGAGGGCTTTCTCTAGTTGCGGCAAGTGGGGACCACTCTTCATCGCGGTGCGCGGGCCTCTCATCATCACGGCCTCTCGTTGCGGAGCACAGGCTCCAGATGCGCAGGCTCAGTAATTGTGGCTCACGGGCCCAGTTGCTCCGTGGCATGTGGGATCTTCCCAGACCAGGGCTCGAACCCGTGTCCCCTGCATTGGCAGGCAGATTCTCAACCACTGCGCCACCAGGGAAGCCCAAAAAAATTATTTTTAAGAAGTGTAAGAATTCACTGATTATCCCTAAGTGTCCTTTAAACACATCCATCTGGACGCCCACCTCATACACAGCATGTTCCAACTGACCACTCTCTTGCTTCCTGACTCAGGCCCATCCATGCACACAGCTACCTCCTTCCACACGCTGCCGGAGCAGGTGGCCTTGCCAGTCTAGTTCCCACCCTCCCGGGCCCCCTCCTCTCAGTGCTGTCTGAGGAGCACACCTTGTCCATGCTCTTCTCTTGTCCTTCCCTCACATTGCTCCCCTCGCCCGGTGTATCCTATCCTAGTTCAATTCCACCCCTCCGTGAGAGTCCACATTATTTTGCAGAATTTTCTGTATTCGGTAATTATATTGCCTACACTGATCATCTCTGCCCAGCTAGCTGACAAATCCTTAAATATAAGAGCCAGTATTAACTCTTCTCAACTTAATAAACAAATATTTATGAAGCACTTACTATTTAAAAGGCTTTGTACACAGGGGAACACGATAATGTTTTTGTCTTCGTGAAGTTATCATAGGGAAAAGAAAAGCAGATGAACAACATGACATGCAACAAACAAAACACTGTTAAGGTCTCAGTGGACAGAGAACTCTCGTTTGGTCAGTAGTGATGTCAGAAAGCCTTCACAAGAGAACCGGATCCGCTTTCCCAGCTTCTTCCACACGGCTACGGTGAGGGTCAAATCACAAAACACACTTTTTTGCAAACAGCATTTATAACATCCTATCCTCATGCGATAGAATAGTTTTTACTTTACTCAATTCCTTATTACCTCAGATAACAAAGAACCAGGAACAACATTCTGTATTCAATAAACACTGGATTTTATGTACTTAGTCATCTTTATAGAGCCTAATACATACCATTTCCCCTCCACACTTCAGCTAAATGGCAACTGCCTTCTCCAGGTTCCTTGCAAAATTCTACAACATCCCGACATGTTGTTTCTGGTGTTATAGGAACTTCTGTTAAAATCTGTTCATTGTTGCTCAAGAACACGGTTAATATCATCTGTAAGAGAAATATTAAATTAAAGCTACAACTTAAGAGTCATCAATCAATAAAGAGATTAATCTGTAAATTAAAAGTGATCCCCCCACCTCCCCACTCCGCCACTGCCACTCTGCCCTGCCAGAATGCGTACAGGACAGGTTAAGCTGACCCTAAAGTTCACGTAGAAAAATTAAAATGTAAGACAAGTCAGGAGAATGCCAAAAGAGGAGTATTAGAAGGGAGCTAGCACTGCTACGTATTGTACAGCCTCAAAACAGTATGGTACCAGCACATAGACAGATCAACGGGGCACATTATCAAGTCCAGACACAGAAAATGGTAATGATGAAGCAGGTTGTCTCAAAACCGAGGAGGGAAAAGACTATATAATGAATGATGCCGGAGCAATTAAAATACCCAACTGGAAAAAAATGAATTCATATTGCACATCATACACAAGCATAAGTTCCTAATAGATCAAATATTTAAATATAAATCACAAAATTGTAAAGATTTTAGACTAAAACTGGGTAAATTTCTATTTATAATCTTGGAGTACAGAGCCCTTTCTACCTATGACTCAAAAACCAGACACCACAGAAAAAGATATATTCAAGTAATAAAACACAGGGATCTTTTTCAAAGCAAAAAAGACAAACTGGGGAAAAATATTTGCAACTCATATTACATATAAAAAGCCAATCTCGGGCTTCCCTGGTGGCGCAGTGGTTGAGAATCTGCCTGCCAGTGCAGGGGACACGGGTTCGAGCCCTGGTCCAGGAAGATCCCACATGCCGCGGAGCAACTGGGCCCGTGAGCCACAATTACTGAGCCTGCGCATCTGGAGCCTGTGCCCCGCAACAAGGGAGGCCACGATAGTGAGAGGCCCGCGCACCGCGATGAAGAGTGGTCCCCGCTTGCCGCAACTAGAGAAAGCCCTCGCACAGAAACGAAGACCCAACACAGCCATAAATAAATAAATAAATAAATTAAAAAAAAAAAAAAAAAGCCAATCTCCTCAATATATAAAGGGCTCCTAAAAACTGGTACCAGAAAGACCAAAAATCCAATTTATTTTTAAAAATTGACTGAAGAAATAATATATCACAGTAAAAGAAATGAAAATGGTCCTTAAATGAAGATACATTATAATGTATTCAAAAAATTAAAAAATAAAAATTGTGGGCTTCCCTGGTGGCGCAGTGGTTGAGAATCTGCCTGCTAATGCAGGGGACACGGGTTCGAGCCCTGGCCTGGGAAGATCCCACATGCCGCAGAGCGGCTGGGCCCGTGAGCCACAACTGCTGAGCCTGCGCGTCTGGAGCCTGTGCTCCGCAACGAGAGAGGCCCGCGCATCGCGATGAAGAGTGGCCCCCGCTTGCCACAACTGGAGAAAGCCCTCGCACAGAAACGAAGACCCAACACAGCCAAAATCAATCAATCAATCAATCAATCAATCAAACATACGCATCTGATTCAAGATCCTCATTAAAAAAAAAAAAAAATACCACTGCTTTAAAAAAAATTAAAAAAAATAAATAAATAAAATAAAAATTGTCCAGCATTATTTTAAAAAAATCTTTTAAAAACCCTACCACTTTGATCTAAGAACTCAAGAGATTGTATCATAAGGGATTTTTAAAAAACATTACCCCTAAAGTAAAATTTAAACCCAAGATTTTCTTTGATCAGACAGTATTATAAAGTATTTGTTTAATCTTTGATCAAAGTCAAAAACAAAATTTGCATTTGTCCCAAAATTCTCCTCTCAAAATCTTGGCTGTCAACTAAGTATTTTAGTTCATTGTTAAAATATTTTTTTTCTTAGAAGTGCCCTAAATTCCTAAATTTTGAGATTAAACATCTCTATACTGACAGCCAGATTTTATTACCAAAACTAGTAATAGTTATGAACTGTTCTCTTGCCACCAATCTCCCCTTACTCCAACCTACCCCTTCACTGTCGTCAGTTAATTTCCTAAATCAGTTGAAGTCATTCCCTTGCTTAAAATATTCAGGAACCCTGCACTGCCTAATAGCAATCCTTCCCAAAACATTTCTTCGGGTTTATAAACAGGAAACTGGTTTCTTTACTGAGCACTCAAGAGTCTAACATTGTAATGTTCATGTGAATCTCTAACTTTTCTCCCCCAGAGACCCTTATGGGGCTTGGATTTCCACAGAATGCCCTCTGAGAAAGCCTAGACCACAGGATAAACTGCAAACTCCTATCACGGGTAAAAGATTCCCCACAACCTTCCTAGCCTTCCAGTCCTAGTGCCTTCCCACCATGAACCTTGCTCCCTCAAGTCCAAGTTCTCCAGGCCGCTGTCCCTCTGCCCCAGTGCCCTTCCTGTTTGCCTGTAAACTCCTACTCACCCTTCAAAACTCAGCTCATATGCGTCCACCTTTGCAAAACCTCCCTTCACCACCTCCTCTCACCAGGGAGGCTACATGTTCCTTCCTTTGTGATCCAGTAGCTCTTCACACACATCTTTATTACATCACACTAGGCTCTACGCGCCTCCAAGCAATTCACTTTTGAATCTTTTGTTCCCGTTGCCTGATCAGTATCTGATGTATGGGAGGCACTGTGAAATCTGGTTGACTCCACGAATGACAGACAAAATATAAAACCTTCACCATACCACAGAACTGAGGAAACACTACTCATGATCTAAGTAAGATACATCCAGTCTGTTCAACAAACAAGCACTTTTCCTTCAGTTCTTCTAGGATATTATAAACACATTTCTCTTTTATAAGAAATAAAACAGTTATTTCTGCTCACTAACCCACAGAGGAAATTTATCTTTAAAAGTTGGGGGTCTTTTAAATACTAACATAAATGGCCTGGAATCTATAGAATTTGGAATAAAATAGGTAATTCCTGGATCCAGTGCAAACAAGTCCAGAACTGAAGGGCCTTAATGCTATACCAGTTTCATCAGAACAAGTGTAATTTTTTTTTTTTAATAAATTTATTTATTTATTTATTTATTTTTGGCTGCATTGGGTCTTTGTTGCTGCACACAGACTTTCTCTAGTTGCAGCGAGCAGGGGTTACTCTGTTGCAGTGTGCGGGCTTCTCATTGCGGTGGCTTCTCTTGTTGCGGAGCACGGGCTCTAGGCACGCGGGCTTCAGTAGTTGTGGCTTGTGGGCTCTAGAGCACAGGCTCAGTAGCTGTGGCCCACGGGCTTAGTTGCTCCGTGGCATGTGGGATCTTCCCGGACCAGGGCTCGAACCCGTGTCCCCTGCATTGGCAGGCGGATTCTCAACCACTGCACCACCAGGGAAGCCCTTGGAATATATTTTTATTCTTGTTTACTCATATTTATTTTATACTTCTAATGGTAAATATTTTCCCATGTGATTTCACAGCCTATGCTTTAAATTTATTTATTTATTTGTTTGTTTGTTTGGCTGCGCCAGGTCTTAGTTACAGCACGCGGGATCTGCATTGTGGCATGTGGGATCTAGTTCCCTGACCAGGGATCAAATCCGGGCCCCCTGCATTGGGAGCGCAGAGTCTTAGCCACTGGACCACCAGGGAAGTCCCCTCATAGCCTATGCTTTTTAAGATCTAATAATATGTTTTCCCAAACTACAGTTTATAAATCAAAATTTCAAATCAGTGAGAATATTTTTAAAAATTATCTTCTCTTTAAGTGCTGTAACTACATTTCACTAATAACCAGGAGTGGGTCCTGTTTTCCACAGCTCTTCAGCCTTTTCATTCCTCATCCTGTACCCCTTGTGTCTACTACAGGATCCATGATTTGTTCTCCACACTGTGAGCTACTGAAGGTGTACACAACCATCTGCTTCTGGAAGCCGGGCCTCTGGCCAGAGCCAGTCTCGCATGCTCATCACCCACCATGGGCACACAGTGGCACCCGTAAAGGCATGGCTTGTGCTTCTCTGCTCGGAAAGCAGAATTCTTTAGGAACCTGCTGTCAGAATGAACCATGGCGTGACACTCTTCGGGGACACTTTTGAATTACCAAGACTTTTCAGCTCGTGAATAAGTTCAACATGATGGGGGAAGGGGAGGAGGGGCAGAATGGCAGAGTTGTGAGTCTGAACATTTATTTTTGAAAGCTAAGAACTCCCAGATAAATTAGCCAAAAGTCACTACACATTACTTCAGTTTTTAATTCTATTTTATAGTCTTTAGTAAACCCTATCTTTTCTAATCTTAGCAAAATCCATTTCCCCTAATCTCTACTACTCAATCAAAGCTAATTTCATTATAATCATGACAGATTTAAAAGCTCTCGAGATAAATTAAGCTGGCATTGACCTGGATGGTACATACTTCCCTAGAGCAACCCCTAAAATTGGAGCTGAAAAGGCATGGGACTGCTACCATTATTCTAGCAAGTATTTCTTAGATTAAAAGAAGCGGAAGAATCTCCAACACAAATATCATAAGTATTAATCCTAGATGCACTTTTTTTTAATATCTTTGAAATCACAATATATCTTACAACTGATAGCATGTCACAATCTAATGGGTAGTGTTATTTTTTCTTTCTTAATAGTATGTATAGAGATGAAACCCAACAGGGTTAAGGATTAAGAAGGCAAAGAAAACAAAGAAAAAAAGAAGTTAATGTTTATTCTTCCTAAAAGATTAATATGTTGAAAATAAAATATTTGGTTAACTACAGTTAGAAAAACACACAAAGATTTATACTATGCGCGGTAACCAGCATAGCACGTGATGATAAGATGCCTTATATGCCTTTCTTCAAACTGTTCCCTCTGCCCAGACAAGTCACGCTATCAGACCCTGCCCGCCTGTCCGTCCTTCTCCATCATCTGCAAACGTCCACCTCCTCTTGGAAGTATTTCCTGACGCCACTGTCTACCCATCCTGACCCAGTGTGAGTCAGGGCCTCCTCTTTTGCTCTCCTATAACAGACTGTGGCTATTTCTGGCATAACATTCTTACACTAAATTATCAATGGTTTTCATGATTACATCCTCTACTGGAACAGTGTTTGTGACTCACAGGAATGAGTTGTGACCCATCACCTGCTCTTGAAATCATCTAAGTGTGTCTCAAGCTGCACATATTTTTATTTTTTTAGAAGTTGTTAAAAAAAAAACCCAGAATGGCCATAAGGCCACTGAGGGCAGGACCTGTGTTCTCTAACTCAGTGCCTGAGTAAAATATAAGTGTGCTCAGTAAATAAAAGATGGAGGCAGCCTAGCAGGCAGCTAACTGCATAACCATATCAGATTAAGAGGTCAACTTCTCCTCACCCTCAAGAACATTTGAGCTACATAAAGAAAATCACTGGGAATCTACCACTAATGTAAGTCATTTACATAGTAGAGCCTTTAAAACATTTGCTCACCTAACCAACCTATCTAAAACAGCACTCCTCTATCTCACTCTGCTTTTTTTCTTCTTCGTTTTCATCACCACCTGATCTGTGCTGTATATTTATTTATTTGTTTATCCTCTGTCTCCTCCCACTAGAACATAAGCTCCCTGAGAGCAGGGATTTTAGTTAGTTCACTGCTCTATCACTAGTGCCTGGAGTAAAGCCTGGCACATAGTAGGCACTCAATAAACTCCCCCAAGTATATAAAAAATTTCTTTTTAAAATAGGTTGAGTCACAAAGGGTAGGTGTCTGCCTTCTTATCTTCAAGGTCTCCATAGGAAAAAAAAAAAGACCAATATATTCCCCCCCTAATCACTGAGTTACTCCACATCAGAGAGAAGGAAGGATAAAAATCTTTTAAAAATGTCAGTGTTTGGGACTTCCCTGGTGGCGCAGTGGTTAAGAATCCGCCTGCCAATGCAGGGGACACGGGTTTGAGCCCTGTGTCCGAGCAAGATCCCACATGCTGTGGAGCAACTAAGCCCATGCGCCACAACTACTAAGCCTGCTCTCTAGAGCCTGCGAGCCACAGCTACTGAGCCCGCGTGTCACAACTACTGAAGCCCACGCGCCTAAAGACTGTGCTCCACAACAAGAGAAGCCACCGCGATGAGAAGCCTGTGCACCGCAACGAAGAGTAGCCCCCGCTCGCCCCAACTAGAGAAAGCCTGCATGCAGCAATGAGACCCCAAGGCAGCCAAAAAATAAATTAAAAAAAATTTTTTAAATGTTAGTGTAAAAGTCAGAAGCCTGTACACATGCATATGATATTTGGCAGATTTTACTCAAAACTAGACATCACAGAAATCCCTTGTTAAAGTTTTCCCTCTTTCCACAAGGTGGCACTGCAGGGTATTGGGGGTGGGGGGGAGTCCCACCCCCACTCCTGCAAATTTTGGGGAAATGAATTAACTCCAAAGAAAATGAACGAATAGTTTGGTAAGATCATATTACATTCAATTTCTGTAACTGGAATTCGTATTATTTTGGCAAAGAACTAGAACTAGCCTTTCAAGATCAA
Organism: Balaenoptera acutorostrata; assembly: GCF_949987535.1. NCBI lineage: Eukaryota > Metazoa > Chordata > Mammalia > Artiodactyla > Balaenopteridae > Balaenoptera > Balaenoptera acutorostrata. The sequence goes on from NC_080066.1 coordinate 181,917,286, forward strand.
TGAAGAATTTTTTTCTAAATAAGCAAGAAGTAAATATTTAACACTCTTGAGAGGACAGACACATTTAAATATTTAAGTAGCATCTACTCATAAGAGACTAATACAGTTAAATGACCATTAAAAAAAATGACCATTAAATTAGATCCTCAATAACCATATCAATTAGTTCAAGTCACTGTTTTTGCCTTTTTTATTTTATTTATTTATTTAATTTATTTAATTAATTTATTTATTTTTGGCTGCATTGGGTCTTCGTTGCTGTGCACGGGCTTTCTCTAGCTGTGGTGAGCTGGGGCTACTCTTTGTTGTGGTGCGTGGGCTTCTCATTGTGGTGGCTTCTCGTTGCAGTGCATGGGTTCTAGGCGCATGGGCTTCAGTAGTTGTGGCACGAGGGCTCAGTAGTTGTGGCTCACGAGCTCTAGAGAGCAGGCTTAGTAGTTGTGGCGCACGGGCTGAGTTGCTCCGTGGCACGTGGGATCTTCCTGGACCGGGGTCGAACCCGTGTCCCCTGCATTGGCAGGCGGATTCTTAACCACTGCACCACCAGGGAAGTCCCTTTGCTTTAATAATTTAATATTTTAAAAGTATATATTCCATCATATAAAAATTTCCTCTCACCAGCTTGAATTGGTGAAATCTGGTCACACACTATTCCTGGAAATACAAAATATACATCTTAGCTTCCCTTCACCTTACTTACTTAATCCCTCCAGTATTTAAAAGCATATGCATTTTGAGGGAACCTGTCTAAAACCTTGTAGAAATACAAAACTCATGAAGCTTCTTGTAATGTCTAGATATGCCATTACTCCATACCATGTGTGGAGGTGATGCAGCTGACCAAATTTAATCTATTCACTAAAACTTAAAGAATCCTTTAAAATAGGAACAGGGCAGTATCAACTCTGACACCCTTGTTCATCAATGTTGAGAATTACTGCTCAGAATGATGGTTGCTTTACTGACATTGTCCAGGTGAACGTTACGGAAGCAGAACTGATTTTCAAACCACAGGTTGTGACCTACTAATGTGCTGTATAATCAATTAGTGCCCTCAGGGCCAGTTTTATTTTTAATGGAGAAGAACAACATAAAATAGTATTCTAACACAACACTGTAAATCAACTATACTCTAATATAAAATAAAAATTAAAAAAAACCAAAAGACACACATTAAAAAAAAAAAACCAGTATTAAGAGAATGAAAAGGGACTTCCCTGGTGGCTCAGTGGTTAAGAATTTGCCTGCCTATGCAGGGGACACAGGTTTGATCCCTGGTCCGGGAAGATCCCATATGCTGTGGAGCGACTAAGCCCGTGCACCACACTACTGAGCCGGCGCTCTAGAGCCCGCGAGCCACAACTACTGAGGCCCGTGTGCCTAGAGCCCGTGCTTCGCAACGAAGAGAAGCCACTGCAATGAGAAGCCCGTGCACCGCAACGAAGAGTAGCCCCTGCTCACCGCAACTAGAGAAAGCCCGTGCAGCCATAAATAAATTAATTAATTAATTTATTTATTTATTTATTTTTAAAAAGAGAACGAAAAGACCAGCCTGGGAGAAAATATTCATAAAACACATGTCTGATAAAGAATCTGTATCCTAAATATACACAGAACTCTTAAAACTCAATAAGAAAACAAAGAACTCAATCAAAAAATGAACAAAAGAGCCAGACACCTCATCAAAGAAGATACACAAATGGCAAATAAGCATGTGAAGAGATGTTCATCAGAGGTCATTAGGGAATTGCAAATTAAAACAACAATGAGAAACCACTACACACCTAATAAAATGTCCAAAATCCAGAACACTGACAATTCCAAATGCTGACAAAGATGTGGAGCAATAGGAACCTGCTGGTGGAAATGTGAAATGGTACATCCACTTTGGAAGACAGTCTGGCAGTTTCTTACAAAACTAAACATATTCTTACCATGAGATCCAGCAATTAAGATTCTTGGTATTTACCCAAATGAATTGAAAATTTATATCTACACAAAAACCTACACACAAATGTTTATAGTAGCTTTTTATTCATAACTGCCAAAACTTGGAAGTCACCAAGACATCCTTCGGTAGGTGAATGGATAAATAAACTGTGGTGCATCCAGAAAATGGAATATCATGCAGTGATAAAAAGAAATGAGCTATCAAGTCACAAAAAGACATGGAGGAAACATAAATGCACATGGCTAAGTGAAAGAAACCAGTCTGAAAAGGCTACATACTGTATGATTCCAACTATATGACATTCTGGAAAAGAAAAAACTGTGGAGACAGTAAAATGATCAGTGGTTGCCAGGAGTTGAGGGTGGAAGGAAGGATGAGTAAGAGGAAGGAAAAGAATTTTTTAGGGCAGTGAAACTACTCTGTATGATACCATATTGGTAGATAAATGACACTCCACATTTGTCAAAACTCACAGAACTGTACATCAGAAAGAGTGAACCCTCATGTAAACTATGCACTTTAGTTAATAATAATGTATGAACATTAGTTCACTGATTATAATAAAGGTATCCCATTAAAGCAAGATGTTAATAATAGGGAAAACTGTTGGGGTTCAATCTTTCTGTAAACCTAAAACTGCTCTTTATAAAAAACAGAGTCCATTAATTTAAAATAAAAAATAAAACAATACACTACACATGGTAAAGGTTAAGTGCTGTCTCCTGAAATTCTGACTACATATATCCATATAGAGAGATACAGGATTGTGTGTAAGACTGGGTCACGTTGTAAAAGGTGTTTCTTGGTGTGGGTCATGGTCCAAGAAGTTTGGAAGAAACTGCTCTCAGGGCCTCATGAAACCCCCCAGGATTAAATGAAAAATCACTACACTGGGGGAAAAGCACTCCCATCAACATTTATCAGTTTTTATTACCAGGCACTGTGACACACACTTCACACATTCTCAATTCACACACCAACTTTGTGAGATAAATACCAACCTTCATTTTACAGATTAGGGAAAGGAGCCTTGGACAGGTTAAATAACTTGTCCAAGGTCACTGAGCTAATAAGTGCCAGAGTAGGATTGGATTTAACCCTGGTCTGACTGACTCCAAAGCCATGGTCTGAACCACTACTCTAAACCACTTCAAAAGAAAAAAAGAAAAACAGGAGAATTTTAATAAATACCTTCATACTTATAATATACTTCCCTTTATTAAATAACTTCTCAATTAATCAAATTTTATCTAGTGTCTACAGCTGAAACTCTCTAAAATGCAAAGTTAATCATACAAGGGAACCAGAACAAAGAATCATGCATTTTTTTCTAATTATTCAACTATAAAGATGATCTCACTAACAGATGTTCTAATTAAATTTTCTTGACCTTACAAAATTTTAAATTAGGTGTACTAACAATTTTCAGAATAAGTCTTCCGCTTTCTACATATTTCTTTGTAAAATTCAAGAAAATATATTCCTGTATGTATTTTTTAAAAACAGCTATCTACTCCTAGGTATATACCCAAGAGAATTAAAAACATATGTCTACACAAAAGCTTGAACAAAAAAGTTTATAGCACCATTACTCATAACAGCCAAAAAGTGGAAACAGCCCAAACTGATGAATGGATCAAATGTCGTATATCTATCTATACAATGGAATATTACTTGATCATAAAAAGGAATGACGTGAATGCTACAAACATGGATCAACCTTAGAAACACTGCCAAGTGAAAGAAGCCAGATACAAAAGGTCACACGTTGTGTAATTCCATTTACATGAGATGTCCAGAATAGGCAAATCCATAGAGACAGGAAGTAGATTAGTGGTTGCCAGGGAATGAGGGGAAGGAGGAATAGGAAGGGACTGCTAATGGGTCCTGAAATTAGATAGTGGTGACAGTTACACAAGTCTGTGAATATGTTAAAACCACTAAACTGCATACTTCAAAGGAGTGAATGTTACGTGAAATACATATCAATAAAGCTGTATTTAAAAAATATCTAGCTATACCAATTATTCAACCTATACAATCAGTAAAATATTTTTCCCAATGGAAACAACTTTAAATAAATATTATGGGACTTCCCTGGTGGCGCAGTGGATAAGAATCCACCTGCCAATGCAGGGGACACGGGTTCGAGCCCTGGTCCTGGAAGATCCCACATGCCGCGGAGCAACTAAGCCCGTGAGCCACAACCATTGGGCTTGTGCTCTAAAGCCCGCAAGCCACAACTACTGAGCTCACGTGCCACAACTACTGAAGCCCGTGAGCCTAGAGCCCGTGCTCCGCAACAAGAGAAGCCACCGCAATGAGAAGCTGGCGCACCACAACGAAGAGTGGCCCCTGCTCGCCACAACTAGAGAAAGCCCGCGCACAGCAACGAAGACCCAATGCAACCATAAATAAATAAATAAATAAATAAGTAAGTAAATATTATATCATTTCCTTTTTTTTTTTTAATATATTTATTTATTTATTAATTTATTTATTTTTGGCTGTGTTGGGTCTTTGTTTCTGTGCGAGGGCTTTCTCTAGTTGCGGCAAGTGGGGGCCACTCCTCATCGCGGTGCGCGGGCCTCTCACTGTCGCGGCCTCTCTTGTTGTGGAGCACAGGTTCCAGACGCGCAGGCTCAGTAGTTGTGGCTCACGGGGCCTAGTTGCTCCGCGGCATGTGGGATCTTCCCAGACCAGGGCTCGAACCCGTGTCCCCTGCACTGGCAGGCGGATTCTCAACCACTGCGCCACCAGGGAAGCCCTCATTTCCTTTTATATATTTTTCTTTTCTCTAGTAATAAAGATTTATAACTGTATAAATCCTGTTTTTTCATGTCTGCTAATACCAAAAGTTGAGTACTAATCCTTTTGCCAGCAGAAAACAAAACTCAAAACAAGGATAATTAGTAATGTCTCTGAAGAACACTTTAATATAATCACGTGTATAGACACCATAGCAAATACTATCATCTGTACAAAATCAGAATACAATTTTTCAAGGAAAAGTAAGTCCAAAAGCCCTCCTATCTTTTTACAAATGACTCCGTCCATTTTGTCTTTCAGGTTTGAGACAGCTCTTAAAAACCATGATGCTACTTTGAATTTGCCTATAATGCTCTGAGTTACCATTCTCAAAATATTTCTCATCTTTAGAAAACTAAGCAAAACTCAAGTGTAGAAAACAAAAGTCCCAGTGCCTGGAGATTATCTATGCCATTTACAAAGGAAAAATACTTCAACAGATGTCCCTTAGGCCTCATGGAATCTAAATTCAGGCACTAATGACATGAACCATGATAAGATGTCCTAATGAAACAAGACAGACCACTGTTGTTACAGCAGAGTGATATGGTGGATAAAGTTTCACCTAATTAGGTGAGTTCCATGGAAGAAAAAGTTTGGTGTTAGCACTGTTCAATAACAACTGTAACCAGGATCTAGAAATCACTATGAAAAGGAAAACTAAACATTAATTTACTAATCTCCATATAAAACCCACTATTAAAAAAAAAGACTTGCCTAAGTTTCGTCATCAACTTTAAAAAGAGAAACCTCAAGGTTTTAAAATAAGTTTTCATAATAAATGCCTTGTCCGTATGTTACGCTTAGGAAAACTGCTTATTGGAAGTAGGACACATACAGAACTACAATTTTTTTTTTTCAAATTATGCTAGTTCTGACATATCTTAGGTGCTTAAAATTAGAGTGAAGTTTGTAACAAGATACTTAACTTCAAAGGACTTTTACAATTTATTAATAATAAAAATAGCTATTATTTCAGTGCTTACTATGTTCGAAGACAGGCCTTCTGTTTACCCATATTATATCTCTGAACTCTCCCAACAGGTCTACGGAGCTAGGTGCTAGGATGATCGTGTCACTGCATACAGACTGAAGGGCTGCCCAAGGTCACATGACTAAGAAGTGCCAGAGTGTCTGACCCAAGAGTGTCTGACTCCAAAGCTTAAGTTTCTACTTGAATAGCTCAGGAACAAAGCAGTGAACACCTTTAAAAAAAACAAAAACAAAAAAACAACACAGCTATTCAAGTTCTTCATCCCTATGAAACTGCAAGAAACAATCTCTACTCAAAAGTTATCAGACAGAAACGTAAACTATTTTTTTATAATGGAAGAACTCACTTCAAATATATAATGTACACATTCCTTTGAAAAGCAAAACATTGTAAGTATGAATACAAAAGAGTAAATTAGTAGAGACTCATTATAAAATCCACAGATGAATGTACTCCACAGCCTAGACTGCCTCTGGGAAAAAATTCCTACTAACAAAGACTAAACTGAAAACTGATGCCTTCCCACTCCATGTCTTCACCTCTTTCTTGACCTGACCTGGGTCCTGAGATTTGGATCTGCTCAGATACCAGAAGAACCTTTATAAAAACCTGTGTACAATTTGCAAAATTTCAAAACCATTCCTTTTGAAGAGAGAATTATGTATTCCATCACTCATTACAACATGAGGCTGCATATAAGTTTTCTTATTATCACATATCCAAATTTTTACCTTTCCAAACAAAAAGCTCTATTATGGAGATCTGACTGAATTTCTGAGTATTAATATTGTCAGGAAGTTATGTGTTTTCAGAAAGAGAAAAGAATGAACATTTTCTTAGCCCCTACTAGGCAATCATACACCAATTTAGTCCTCATGGCAACCTCAGAGACCCCAACTGGGATGGCTTTCAGATGACAATTCTCTCCCCTCTTCTCTGGGACTCACACTTGTAAAGTTTTCAGGGGTCAGGCTTATTTTACATGCCCATCCCTCTTGCATTGCTGACTCAAACTAAGGAAGATACACGATGAAAAATGTTCTTCGTCCCACAGGTATCCACTGAGTGCCTACTGTGTGCCAGGCGCTGGAGATTCAGCACTGACAAAGCAGACAGGGTTCCTGCCCTTGTGGAGTTTTCATTACAGTTTGAGGAAAGAGACAAAATAAGTAGGTAGAACATGTATCGTATGGTGGGTGATGTATACTATGGAGAAAAGCAAAGCAGGCAAAGGAGATTGGGAACAAGGCAATTTTAATTTTAAGTAAGGTGGTTAGAAAAGGCCTCCGGGAGGGAGGTGAGAGAATGAGCCTGCAGACAGCCTGACAGAAGGGCATTCAGACAGAGGGAACAAGTGCAAAGGCCCTGAGGCAGAAGGAATGCCTCCTACGATTCAGAATCAACAAGGAGTCAGGTTGGCTGCAGCAGAGAAATCAAGGGGAGAAGAGTAGGTGATGAGAGGTAAACTACTAATTAGGCTCTGCTCAGAGGGAGCTTGGAAGTCCTTAGAGTTCAGCTAAGAAGTGGCAAGTTTTACCATCATGATTTACAGCCTCACTCGGCTGCTTTGTTGAGAACAGACTGAGGGTGAAGAAGCACAGAAACAGGAAGGCCCTTAGAAGGCGAACCCAGGAATCCAGGACAGAGAGAGAATCCCGGAGGTAGTGCAGAATAGAAGCTGGCTAGACTGTGAAGGTAGCTCTGATGGATCTGCTGATGGAGTGGATGCTGACTACCAGAGAAAGAGGCTGTGCCGTAGACAGGGGGCCCACCACCCTTGATGCCAAGGTGCCCAGACTCGTCCCAGTTCCTGCACCACCTGAAGATTCCGTTGCTCAGCTCTCCCTCCAGCATCCTTCCAATAAACCCCCTCTTCTCTAAGATTTTTTTTTTTAATTTTTTGGCAACACCTCATGGCACGTGGGATCTTAGTTCCCTGACCAGGGATCGAACCCACACCCCCTGCATTGGAAGCGCAGAGTCTTAACCACTGGACCGCCAGGGAAGTCCCTTTTCTAAGATTTTAGAAAGTACTTGCAACCAAAATCAACTCAACTACTAAAGTTACTATCATTTTACAAATGAGAAACCTGAGGTATAAAAAAGGTTCAGCACTCATCCAAGGCACAGCAGTTACTGGGTAGCTGAGTTCAGAGGTGAACACACAAGTCTGCCTGGCTCCCGAAAGCCTGTACCACACTGCCTCCCAGGCCCTGACTAGCCCTCTACCTGCAAACAGGCACAGAGAACATAAAAGCAAAACAAAACCAAAAGCAAAAGTGGGAGGGAAGTAGACAGAAAAGGTCAGCAAGAAAACCCGCTTCAGGGCCAGCATTTCACAAGACGTGAGAAGCAGGATTATCCTGTTACAGAGACCTACCTACCTTTCCCTCCACCCCACAGGGTCAAGGGCCTCAGCAACTCTGTTCCGCAAACACATGGAAGTCCCAGCTCTGTACCAAGTTGAAAGCCCCAACTGTCTCCATCCAGAAGAAGAGAGGAAATGGGGCTCAGGTTGACAGATCACCTTTCCTTTGGTCTTATCATCTCCCTACACTGCCACGAAATAGTTTTCTTCCACCTCTGGTCACAAAAACAGTTAACGTATTATTGTTGGCTCAGCACTCAGAGCAATCTCACAAGGATCCATATTTTAACACAAAAATAAAATGTTGTGTTCCCTGAGGTAACAGTCATACCAGTCCTACAAAAAGCATACATTTTAAGCTGCAAATTTGAGAGGACAGTACACAGGTGCCTCAATTTTTTCTCAATAGTCAGTAAAGTTGTTTGGGGAAAAAGAAAAAATAAAAAACTTTTTTGGTAATTTGAGTTACTTTAGAGTAAATAACCACTTGCTTCTTAATCCATTCATAAAAGCATTCAATGCAATTAAAAGGGATATGCTGAGAGTTTCAAATTTAAGCTATCATAAAGATCAGTCATCAAATCTTAGAGCCAGAAAGGAGCCTTACCTAACCACCACTCTTTCCCCATTTTACAGATGAGGAAGCAGAAGCCCAGAGAAGGAAATAATTTGTCAAGGTTAATAAATCTTATTAGTAACAAAACCAAGACTGAAATCAGGTCTCTCAATTCTCAGCCCAGCAGGCTGCCTCCCTTTCAGCAGTTTATTTAGTTACACTGTTTACTTAATATTGAATGAGAAGGTCTGTGAAATGTCCAGCAAGAAGGCTGACATACAATATTCTCTCAAATCTAATTTCCTCCCTTTCTTGTTTATTTAAATACCTGGCATCAACTTTAGGCACTGCAAAAGTTAGAAAAACCTCAGAACTTTAAAAATTACAGAAATGAATTGAAATTAAATTACAAAAGAGAACCATGAAACAAAATTGACATAGGAACACATTATCAAGTGCAAATTATACAGGGTAGCTGATCAGAAAACAGACCTATAATAAATTTTGAAAATGACTCCATGACTATCAATGGGATCCTGAAAAATGTAAGCTAAGTGACACTATTTGTTTAAAAGGCATTCAATTGGGATATAACTAGGTGACCATATAATTAAGAACCAAACATGGCCACTTTGAGTGGCGAAAAAAAAGCTAACAAAACAGAATGCCAGGACAACAGGCAAAAACCAAGATGTTCTCTTGCACACCTGGATGTATGGGCACCCAGTATAAATCACACCTAAGGAAAACTACATTGTTTCATCTGCAACAAAACACTCCCAAGAGAAGAGTACCACAAAGCAACAAATATTTTAAAAATCAGGACTAAAGAGAAAGTGAAAACTACAGAATAGATCTTTTTTTTTTTTTTTTTTTTTTTTTCATGAAGATTCATTTCAACTATCTCCTTCACCGGCAGATGAAAAGTAAGCCCTGACTTCCCTGGTGGCGCAGTGGTTAAGAATCCACCCGCCAATGCAGGGGACATGGGTTTGAGCCCTGGTCCGGGATGCCGTGGAGCTAGTAAGCCTGTGCACCACAACTACTGAGCCTGAGTGCCACAACTACTGAAGCCCGTGCGGCTAGAGCCCGTGCTCCGCAACAAGAGAAGCCACCCCAATGCAGCAATAAATAAATAAATAAATAAATTTATATTTTAAAAAAAGTAAGCCTTATAAAATGACTCATAAATCCTACCTCAAAAAAATTCTTTTCCACCCTTAATCCAACAGAAACAAGGAAAAGAACCATTTATGACATGCAAGTGAAAGAGGTAGGAGCATTATCCCCATTTTACAGATGAAGAAGCAGGGTCAAGAGAGTCTTGATACGTCACTCAAGGTCCGAATCTAAACCCAGGATGACTCCAAAAGCCACAAGGCCCATGAGAGTCCCAGGTCTCTTTTAGGACAGATATCACAGCTTGGCAGGCTACCTCTCTCCCTCCCTTCAAGATGAGGCAGACAGTGTTTCTATCCTCAAAAGAGAATGAGGGGAGGGGATGGGCTTGGCATGTAGGCTTGGCACACCTCACCCAGCTGTGGGTCTCTCTCTTTCAGCCAAGGCCACAAAAAGCTCACGGACCACGACGACCCTAGTCACCAGATCTGGGCCCCGTGGGACAACCAAGGACCCCCCCACAGGACAACCAAGATCCTACATCCAAGGAATCAACTGACCTTGGAAATTCAAACCACAGAACCTAACTTCAACATTCAAGGGTTCTGCAGTCCAGCACCCATCTTCCTCCTCAGCTGTTGTGAACAGCAATAAAAGTAACAGCACCTGTTTACTGATTGACACTATGTGCTACACCTCATGCTGAGCATTCTCCAGGAATAATATTGTTCAATCCTGCCAGAAATCCTGGGAAGAGGTTTTTGTTTTTCTTTGGGGTTTTTTCTTTTTTTTCTATTATCCTTATTATTTTTTAGGTGGCAAATTAACACCCACGTAATTTTATTTTAGAGTCTAACAACAGATGTAATAAAAAACAGACAGTCCCCCTAACGACTCACACTTTTAAACAGCTGGTATATATCCTTTTAGACCTTTCTCTCCACCACAAAACTCTTTTCTTCTTTTTTACAGTGAAATCACATTAAGTAGAAAATGGGTTTTTCAGCCAACACTACATTTGGGGCATTTTTCCACAAGAATTCACACAGTTCTACTCCTTTTTTTTAGACTATATTTCTCCCTATGGCCACACCATTATTTATTGAGAGACAGTGTTACTTTCAGATGAGGAGATAAGCTCCAACAGGTATGTGACTTGTTTAAGGTCACAGAGTAAGTGGCAGGGCTAAGGCTGGACCCAGACCTACCTGATTCCAAAGTCTGTGTTCTCAAACACTCGGTCCCACAAGGTACTTGTTTTGAATGTTTCTGTCAACTAGACTACAAACCCCTTGAAGACAAGGAATTAGTGTCTTTAAGTCTCCAATGCCTAGCATTGTGTTGGCATATAATAAGAGTTAATAAATATCTGTTGTGTAAATATCTGATGAATGTCACTTTTTTTGTACCTCGTTTACCTTCCCTCCTATGCCATTCATATCTTTCACAGTGCCCTGGCATATCACGGAGGCACTAACATATCTGTTGAAAGTAAGTATAGCTCTAACGCCACTCTCGGTCTGGGTCACTTGGCCTCTCTCCATCTCAGAATTAACCTGCAATGCCAGCTCAGACCCACCTGCTTCTCCAGGAGCTTCCCTAACATAGGGCTTTCGCATGGAGACCCCTCTATTCAGCTCTAATACAACATCATAAAAAGTTAGCGCTAGAAACGATCTTAGCAGTTATTCATCCTGTACCCCTCCTCACTCTGTAGTAATAGAGATCGTAATCCATGGTTTTATGACAAACTAATAAGGCTTCAACCCACAAGAAATTAAAAATTTCAAAACCAAAGTGTAAGGCACTTAAAGTAGATTTTGCTAGGTACTACTTGGGGAGGGGGATGGCAAGATACGAAGGCAGTGAAATTTCGCAAAAATCTAAATGTCTATTTGAGCCTCCAAAAGACTACTAACCCTAAGTTTATAGTCCTGTCCTGCCTGACTCCATGGTGGTGCAGAATTCTGACCTTGGTAACCTCTGGCAACAGACTTCTCTGAATACTAGCCAAAACCTCATCAACCGATAGAAGTGGGCTCTTCTATTGTATGATTAACCATAAAGCTTCAGATTAAGAGATTTTAATAACAGTTTTGCATAACAAAAAAAACTGGCAAAACAAACACAAAAGATAATTTTCCACTAAATTTAGTCATGGAACTTAGCTACTTTGACTTGACTATCAAAAGTATAAGCAGGGGACTTCCCTAATGGTCCAGTGGTTAAGACTTTGCCTTCTGATGCAGGGGGTGAGGTCGATCTCTGGTTGGGGAGCTAAGATCCCACATGCCTCAGGGCCAAAAAACAAACAAAAAACAACAAAACAAAACATAAAACAGAAGCAATATTGTAACAAATTCAATAAAGACTTTAAAAATGGTCCACATCGGGAAAAAAAAAAAAAAGCATAAGCAGCTGCTAGTGCTTCTATAAAAAATATCCCATTTTCCCTCCCAGTTACCCCATATGAGCCTTAGTATCTGATTATCAGCAACTCTTCTAAAGGACTCCCACCAGAAACCAATTGGACCATGAGGTATTCTCTGTTAACAATGATATTTGAGGATTTGTTCGATTCTAGAGGCAAATAACCATATAAGAAGATTAAAATTAGACTCCTGGGTTTGTTTTATGACAAGACACTGCAGTATAATAGACACAAAAAACCAAAACCCATAATGTAAAGCAAAGTATTACAATGTATATAACATAAACTGGACACACTTACAGGATCACTCATTCATTCACTTAGGAAAATTTTACTGGGCCCAACATGGCCCTGGGCCAGGCTCGGGACACAGACTGTCAACATCGCCTCAGTCACTGAACCTTGAGCTAAGACAGAGAAGAGATACCAGGAAACTACAGTGGGAAACTGCAGAGTGCCATGAGACCCCACAGAAGGACAGCCTGATCCAGATGCCAGCACCAGGGAAGACTTCCCAAAGGAAGCAACATGTAGGCTGAGACTAAAGGAGTTAGCCTTGAAGGGGAGTGGAGAATGTGTGTGGGAGCCAGGGGGTAAGCAGATTATGTTCTTTTTTTAATTTTTATTTTTATTCATTTTTTATTGGAGTATAGTTGATTTACAATGTTGTGTTAGTTTCTGCTGTACAGCAAAGTGAGTCAGTTATACATAAACATATATCCACTTTTTTTAGATTCTATTCCCATATAGGTCATTACAGAGTATTGAATAGAGTTCCCCATGCTATTCAGTAGGTTCTTATTAATTATCTGTTCTATATATAGTAGTGTGTATATGTCAATCCCAATCAATCTCCCAATTTATCCCTCCTCCTTCCTTTCCCCCCTAGTAACCACAAGTTTGTTTTCTACATCTGTGACTCAACTGCTGTTTTGTAAACAGGTTCATTTGTACCATATTTCTTTTTTTTAAAATGTGTTTCTTTTTTTTAAATTACAAATTTATTTATTTATTTTTTGGTTGTGTTGGGTCTTCAATGCCGCGCGTGGGCTTTCTCTAGCTGTGGCGAGCAGGGGATACTTACTCTTCGTTGCGGTGTGCGTGCTTCTCTTTGCGGTGGCTTCTCTTGTTGCAGAGCTCTAGGCGCGTGTGCTTCAGTAGTTGCGGCACACAGGCTCAGTAGTCGTGGGGCACGGGCTTAGTTGCTCCGCGGCATGTGGGATCTTCCCAGACCAGGGCCCGAACCCATGTCCCCTGCATTGGCAGGCAGCTTCTTGACCACTGCGCCACCAGGGAAGTCCTGTACCATTTCTTTAAATTCCACATATAAGCGCTATCATATGATATTTGTCTTTCTCTGTCTTACTTCACTCACTATTACAATCTCTAGGTCCATCCATGTTGCTGCAAATGGCATTATTTCATTCTTTTTTTATGGCTGAGTAAATACTCCATTGTATATATGTACCACATCTTCTTTATCCATTCCTCTGTCGATGGACATTTAGATGGACCACTGCGCCACCAGGGAAGGCCCTGCCCATTTTTTGATTGGGTTGCTTTTTGTTTTTTTTTAAGCACTTTAAATTTATTTATTTATTTATTTTTATTTTTGGCTGTGTTGGGTCTTCGTTTCTGTGCGAGGGCTTTCTCTAGTTGCGGCGAGCGGGGGCCACTCTTCATCGTGGTGCACGGGCCTCTCACTATCGCGGCCTCTGTTGTTGCGGAGCACAGGCTCCAGACGCGCAGGCTCAGTAGTTGTGGCTCACGGGCCCAGTTGCATGTGGGATCTTCCCAGACCAGGGCTCAAAACCCGTGTCCCCTGCATTGGCAGGCAGATTCTCAACCACTGCACCACCAGGGAAGCCCTGGGTTGTTTTTTGATATTAAACATGAGCTGTTTGTATATTTTGGAGATTAATCCCTTGTCAGTCGCTTCGTTTGCAAATATTTTCTCCCATTATGTGGGTTTTCTTTTCATTGTGCTGATGGTTTCCTTTACTGTGCAAAAGCTTCTAAGTTTAATTAAGCCCCATTTGTTTATTTCTGTTTTTATTTTCATTACTCTAGGAGGTGGACCAAAAAAGATTTTTCTGCGACTTATGTCAGAGGGTGTTCTGCCTATGTTTTCCTTTAAGAGTTTTATAGTATCTGGTCTTACATTTAGGTCTTTAATCCATTTTGAGTTTACTTTTGTATATGGAGATTATGTTCTAAGTAGAGAGTCTGCTTAACTGTTCCACAGACCACCAATCAATGACAGATGAAAAGAGCCATGATTAAATAAACCCCATTAGGCACTGCTTTCTCCTGTGCCAAAAACTTGACATTTAAATGACCATACCCTAATTTGGTTATGTTTCCAGCCATGCTTCACTCTAGAAGGTGATAAAGGAGCTCCTCTTAAATGTCTTCCACAGTGTTCTTTTTATATTTTGGTTTTACTTTTGCTATTCTTTTCTACTCTATTTACAAGTGAGAGTAGAAGGTGAAACTCTCAAGATAATTTAGTGTTAAAATATACTGAAGGAAAACAGAACTAGGTAGTCTTCCCAGACATACTAGGGCTGATAAAGTATTTCTGAGAGAGCAGTTTAATTGTAACAGTACTAGTAGTTAAATGTTGATAAAATCATCCTTTCAAATTTTTCCTAATTTTAATTAGAATCCTAAATCCTTTAATTATTAATTACACTATTTCTGTGGTTGTTAAGCACCCTTAATGACGCAGCAAACAATAAAATTAGTTACCCAAAGACATCAATTAGAATATATCCTCACAAAATTACAATTTAACATTTTTCACCTGTGAAAACTTGTTAAATACCTATCTAAATTAAGCAGTCTCCAAAGCAAAAATGTTTTTTAAATGTACTGAATCAAGATCATTTAACATTTTGGAGATACTAAACATTTGGAGGATAAAAGCACACATCTATAGTGCTTACTATAGACCAGGCACTGTTATAGGTTCTTTATATATAACTCATTTAATACTTACAAAACCAGTGAGGTAGGTACTACTATGACCTCCATTTTACAGATGAGGACACTAAGACACAGAGAGATTAACTCACCCAAGGTCCCATAGGTAGGAAATTAAATAGTTGAGATTCAAACCCAGACAGTCCACCCCCAAATCCGTGCTCTTTAACTACTGCATTACACTGTCCCTCAATAGTTTTTCGAATATAAAAGCAAAAGTTAGTAACTGAAAACTACTATAATAAAACACCAGGGACCTCCCTGGTGGCACAGTGGTTAAGAATCTGCCTGCCAATGCAGGAGACACAGGTTTGAGCAGTGGTCTGGGAAGATCCCACATGCCGCGGAGCGGCTGGGCCCATGCACCACAACTACTGAGCCTGCACTCTGGAGCCCGCGAGCCACAACTACTGAGCCCCCGTGCCACAACTACTGAGCCCCCGTGCCACAACTACTGAAGCCCGCACGCCTAGAGCCCGTGCTTCACAACAAGAGAAGCCACCGCAACGAAGAGTAGCCCCCCGCTTGCTGCAACTAGAGAAAGCCCACGCGCAGCAACGAAGACCCAACGCAGCCAAAAATAAATAATTATTTTAAAAAAATAAAAATAAAACACCAGCCATGTATAATCCTTGAGGAATTAATCCTTATGACTGATAGCATTCTCTGAATAGCTGAGCATCTAACCCCTTTGTCTGAGCCAAAATCTGAAACTGTGCTGTCCATTTGATATGGCCACTAGGCACACATGGCTACTGAGAACTTGAAATGTGGCTAGTCCAAAATAAGGTGTGCTGTATGCATACAATGTGTCCTGGAATTTGACAGGCTTAGTAGGAAAAAAATGAATGTAAAACACCTCACCAATCATGTTTTAATATTAACTGCATGTTTAAATAATTTTTGGATATAGTGAGTTAAATAAAATATATTATTAAAATTAATTTCACTTTTTTCTGTGGCTACCAGAAAACTTAAAATTGCATTTGTGGCTCACATTATGTTCCTACTGGACAGAGCTCATCTAAAATGTGTCCAGCTGCTGTCTACATTACTGATATTATTCAGTCTTTTCTTGATGACTCAGTCATCATGAGGACCTTTAACCACCACCCTGTGTGTAGTCTGTAATCTGTCATTGTGCTATCTTTGGTGTTGACTGAGGTCAGGATGCCCACCCTCAGACCACAACCTCAGGTTTTCTTAAAGCTGTTTCTTTCTATGGTTTCCAGCAGCATGTCTGCCCACAGCTACACCCCTCCAGCAACCTTGGATGCAGCTTCTAAAGATTTAGAAGCCAGGTAAATTAGAACTGTGCAACACCTAAGAATCAAGGATAAGTGACGGCTGAGGAGGATCACCTCCAAGTTAGCTTCAATGCATGATTCTTTGACAACTATTTTGACTGCTCGGAGACCCTTTTCTGCCTTGATTATCCTGATAGGCTCTTCTCATTGATTCCAGACACTTAATGCCAACTTTAACATAAATTAGAGCATTTACAACTCTCCTTAAAATCCTGCAACGGTAGTTTCAGTTTGAGATGAAAAAATTCTGAAGATGAATGGTGGCGATGGCTGCTGAACAACGTGAATGTGCTTAATTCTGCAGAACTGTACACTTAAAAATGGTTAAAATGGTAAATTTTGTTACGTATATTTTACCACAATTAAAAAAAAACAACCAACTTCAACAGTTTCATATCCTTCTCAAGATCAAGTTCAAACTTTCATGCAGGTCACACACGGCCCTCAGAATCTGACCTCTACCGACCTTTCTAGCCCCCTTGCTTCATCTGGCCTTAAGCTCCAAGCAACTTCCCTCAACATACCACACCAATTCAGATCTCAATGCCCTGCAAACATTAAGGCCTCTACCTAAAATTCCTTCTTCCTCATCCTTCTCAACTCCATTCAAATGTCACCTCCTCTGTGAAAACCCCCCTGACATCCCAAGGTTGAGAAGACTCCTCTCACCACTGTGCCCTGCCGTACGTAGCTTGTACTCTGCCAGGCGTACAGTCTTTATCTTTCAGAATGGCACTTTTTATTTACATGATTGCTCCCCACCGTGAGCTCACTGAGGGCAGGGACTGTGCCAGCCCTGGCACAGACCCAGCATATACGGGATGTGCCCTAAGTGCCTGCTGAGGCCATTCAGTAAACAAGCACTTACTGAATGCCGACCAGAGGCAGGCAGCATCCTAAGCACTGGGGATCCTGCAGTGGGAAAAGAAAATGAAGCCCCACCTTCATGGAGCCTCCACAAATACCTGCTAGGTGGACATAAGTACTATAAAGAAAAATGAAGTGCAATCAGGGAGGGACATTCTCTACAGGGTGGCCTGGAACGTGCCAATTAGGTAGAGACCAGAGAACAGGGGGTGAGCTCTTCTGCTGACAGAACACTGAGTGAAGTGAATCTGCGCTGGTTTTGAGCTGTGGTCTGGATAACAAAGGGTACTGGAAAGAGAAGGTAAACTTTCATTTCTAAGAAACACAAACCATCCCGCTCTGTCCTATCAACTTGACAGATTTTGCAATTACTACCTAGTTCTCCTGGCAGAAAGAACACAGGCATTCTACCTAGGTGGCATAAAGTTCACTTATGCTCCTCTGCTGACTGAATCCTCTCTGCCATGAGGCCTTATGGTTGCTAGAGAAAACTAAGAGGAGCAGATGTTATTAACAGAATGCACTAAGCACTTGACAATCCTCACAACCACCTTTTGAAATACACTGCTATTAAAACCCATTTTTGGGCTTCCTGGTGGCGCAGTGGTTGAGAATCTGCCTGCCAATGCAGGGGACACGGGTTCGAGCCCTGGTCTGGGAAGATCCCACATGCCGCGGAGCAACTAAGCCCGTGAGCCACAACTACTGAGCCTGCGCGTCTGGAGCCTGTGCTCTGCAGCAAGAGAGGCCGCGACAGTGAGAGGCCCGCGCACCGCGATGAAGAGTGGCCCCCGCTCGCCACAACTAGAGAAAGCCCTCGCACAGAAACGAAGACCCAACACAGCCAAAAATAAAAATAAATAAAATAAATAAATAAATTTTTTTTAAAAACCCATTTTTAAAGAGGAAAATAAGGCACAAAGAGGTTAAATAATTTGTCCAAGGTCACAGAGCTGGTAAGTGGCAAAGCTAGACTTTGAAACCAGACAGTCTTGGCTTCAGAGTCTGAGCTGATAATCACTATGCCCCCTGTTTTACATCTGTATTTCTATCACAAATACTCTGTTCCTATTGTTGGGTGTTTTTTTTTCTGTTAATCCTAAAATTGTCAAACTTTACTTCACCGTTCTTCACATTTTGACAAAATCTCACTTCTCATTTCTATTCTAACACAAAAATCTGTCTATATTTTGATCATTTGTGAATTTAATTGTTATTCACTGATGTTATTTTCAAGACTGCCATGAGATAGAACTACAAGCATGCAATAGAGCAAAAAGCAAAATACAAACTATCAATACAGAGATACAGATTACACTGCTATAAAAAGTGTGCATATATACTCCACAAAGAAGGAGGAGGCCCAGGCCAGCCACTGCCCCATGAAGCTGGGTCTAGTGGGGGCTCTGGGTGGGGCTGATCAGGCAAAATGACAAGTACAAGGGATGACACATGTGTGTGGCATGCCACAAATGCCCAGGCAGTAATCTAGAACATCAAAAACACAACGTGAAAAATCACTTAATATAGGGCAAATGATTTTTTTAACTCAATATATTTATTTTACCTTAAGATTTAAGAGTAACATCTTTCAGGCAGGATATAGCAGGCATCTTAATCTCAACACACCCAAAATAAACCTCATTCATCCCCTTACAGCCCTCTAAACCTATTCCTTCTCACGTGTTCTCTATCTTGGTTACAGGAAAGACAAGCCCGGCTGCTGAAGCAATAAACCTATTATCCTCAACTCCAGCCACTGTACTTCCTTCCTGTTAATCACACACACTTACACGTCAGTACACACACTCACATGTACGCACACTCTCACACACCCTCTCACTCCATCAGATCTATTTTACCTCCTATTGACTGGCTCTTTCCCTTGACCTTCATGTCAAGTCTGACCTGCACCAGCTGGTCTCCTAACTGTTCTTCCTGTTTCTTTTTAATTTCCCTTCCTCCGCAGTCCATCCCCCAGCCTTGGCTCCAGAATTCTCCCTCTACCATACAAATCTGCTGCATCATTCTACTTTTTAAAAACGTTTGGTGGTTTCTGATCACCCATGGGATCAAGTGCGAACCCCATCAGAACACACACACACCTCTTCACAATGGGGTCTGACACTACTTTCCACATCATAACCTTCTTTCATTCAAAAAATCGTCACTGAACACCAACTATGTGGCCAGTCATTGGGACAGGCACTGGTGGTAAATAGCAATAAAAAGAGACAGCTCCTGCCGCCATGAAAATTACAGTCTAGGACAAGAAAGACATTTACCAGTCATACAAACAAACGTTTAAGACTGCACTACAAGTATTGCAAAGGTAGACCAGGCAAAATGTTCTGAAATCAAATAGTGGCAAAGGTTGTACAATCTTGTAAATACACTGAAAACCACTAAATTGTACACCTTAAAAGGTAAATTTTATGGTATGTGAATTACATCTTTAAAAAAAAAAAAAGGCACACCAGGTTGAAGGCTTCTACTGGTGTATTTGGCCAAGGCAAAGATGGGAAAGCTTTCCAGAGGAAATGAAACTTATTACACATAACTAACATTTGCTGAGCATTTACTACACAACAGGCACCTTCTGCTGTAATAATCCATCTGATCCTAACAACCCTAAGGTTACTATTATTATTATCCTCAGTTTAAAGACAAAGAACTGAGGGATCAAGTAACTTTACCCAGGGTCAGAGAGCCAATAAATGGTGATGCCAGAATCCACACTTAAGCCAACCGACACCAGGGCCCATATACTCTGCTACAGTGAAGTCACCTGGACAATGTCTGCTATTCAGAGCTACTTATGATACAATAAGTAAACCACTGTGCTTCATTTCTTCCAGAAGAAATTTCTCTCCACGTCCTCTATAAGGCCCTTAAAAGACCCTTTAAGATCCTAACCCATCCGCTCACCACCATCACCTTCCTGACTTCATCTCCTCCACTCTCCCCCTCCCCCCCCACCACATACTCTGCTCCAGCCACACAGGCCTCCTTTTGTTTCTCCAGAATGCTGGGCACGCTCCTACCACAGGGCCTTTGCATTTGCTTGACCTACAATGATTGCAATCACAACATATGTTATAAATCATGATTCTGTCAAAACTTCAGTTAACACTTTCTCTAGACACACTAACAATACTGCTAGCAAGACCCTGTTCTGAATTGGACACTAACATTTCGAATGTCACTTATTAATTTTAATCAAAACTACCTCATTTTCCAGTCTTTTATTGTTCTGTATGATGTCACCATGCAAAGATTTTTATTTTACAAAATCTAGTAACAGCAGCTTTTGCTTACCAATTAGTGCGAACAACAGTCATACGGCTATCTTTGCAGTGAAATAAAACAAAGCAATCAAGCCAAGAAAGTGTCACAATAGAACCTGATTACCACCATTCCTCTGTTCAGCCCTAGAACCATAGTTTGTGAAATAACTATGGCAACAGCACTTCAAGGCATCAAAATCCCACCGAACTTTTGCTGGGAAGCTATTGCCCATCTGTGCAAACACACAAAAATGCATGTTGACAACCAGTTATGTAACTTCAATACAGTAACCTGGTGATATTTTAAGTTTCTATCATGCTAAAAATTCTAAGTAACTCTTAGGCATATATGCTGGCATAAACTTTTCAAAGTAGGACGCTGAGAAAGAAAAGATACATTTAACACATTTACATTTAAAACAGCGTTGTCCCCAAACTCAAGATGGCGAATACTATCATCTTTTATCAAAAAGATTCACCGTGAGAATCTTTTAAATATTAAGCTCCATTTGAGCTAAGCATCAGGGGAAAATATTTAGCCCAATTCAACTTACCAGGACCTCTAGCAAAATGCGTTGACTATAGCAAGTAAGTGACTGGTACAACGGCTAGGAGCAAAGGCTTTTCAGTCAGACAATTTGTTTTCAAACCTTGTTTTACCACTTACTATCTGGGGGACCTTAGCCAAGTTTTACTTCCTGAGCCTCAGTCCTCCATAAAAATAGAGACACCACCACAAAGCCTATAGGATGCAGTGCTTTAGCGCATAATGACAAACACCATACACTGAGTGCTCACTATAACTAAACTGAATTGTAGGAAGTTAAATAGCTGCAAAACTTTGTTGCTGTACTTAATACTGTAGCCTTTAGAAGAGTTATCCCTATAGACTAGTTGTTTTTTTTTAAATTAATTAATTAATTTATTTATTTATGGCTGTGTTGAGTCTTGGTTGCTGTGCATGGGCTTTCTCTAGTTGGGGCGAGCGGGGGCTACTTTTTTTGAGGTGCGTGGGTTTCTCATTGCGGTGGCTTCTTGTTGAGGAGCATGGGCTCTAGGCGTGCGGGCTTCAGTAGTTGTGGCATGTGGGCTCAGTAGTTGTGGCTCATGGGCTCTAGAGTGCAGGCTCAATAGTTGTGGTACATGGTCTTAGCTGCTCCACAGCATGTGAGATCTTCCCGGACCAGGGCTCGAACTTGTGGCCCCTGCATTCGCAGGCAGATTCTTAACCACTGTGCCACCAGGGAAGTCCTAGACTAGTTTTTAGTTCAATAAAACTGTAATAATAAAATCTTTTACATACACATCTTTGTATGAGCGAAGCTTTGCTTTTCCTTTTGTGAATTTTTTGGGCACTCCAAAGGCTAGAAATAGTTTTATTGTTTTAAATGGTAATATTATGTTTGTAACTTTTGTCTTAAAGAAACCAGTTTAAAAAAAAAATCTTCTCCAGTCCTCGGTGTTCTGTTTACTGAGTTAGCTTGTAAATTCAAGCCTATCAAATGACTTAATGATTAAGTGGGACTTCCCTGGTGGCACAGTGGTTAAGAATCCGCCTGCCAACGCAGGGGACACAGGTTCGAGCTCTGGTCCGGGAAGATCCCACATGCTGCGGAGCAGCTAAGCCCGTGTGCCATAACTACTGAGCCTGAGCTCTAGAGCCTGCGAGCCACAACTACTGAGCCCACGTGCCACAACTACTGAAGCCTGAGCGCCTAGAGCCCATGCTCCACAACAAGAGAAACCACCGCAATGAGAAGCCTGCACACCATAATGAAGAGTAGCTCCTGCTCGCCGCAACTAGAGAAAGCCGGCGTGCAGCAACGAAGACCCAACGCAGCCAAAAATAAATTAATTAATTAACTAATTAATTTTAAAAAACCAATAATAGTGAACATCCACTGAGCTCCTTCTATCAGCTCTATCATACAAATATACTTGGGCAGTGAATGAGTTTACTAAAAGGCTGCCAAAACAAGTGTCAAGTTGTGTCAACCTTTGCTGCAGCCAATGCAAATATTACTGACCCCCCATGAAAGTATCTGCTATATATCAACTACCGGACCAACCACAAACACTTGGAAACCACTAGGACCAACTCATTTTACAGGTGAGGAACTGAGACCCAAAGAGATTAAGTCCACAGGTCACACAGTTACTTACAGGTGCGGACTGGAACCTAAGCCTCTCTGCTTCCAGTTCGTTGTTTTGTCAATTACATGACAGCTGACGGTTTAAAAAGAGAAAGACCTATTCCAGAAACTCAAAATGTTTTATACATCGTTGGGAAGAAAGTGAATACCTGAAATAAGTGAATGTTTGTTTAATGAGAGCTAAATATTAAGCACAAACTAATGTAACCCATAGCCCACAGTGAATATACTGAAGGGCTCCTAAGACAGAAATGAGTGGAATCAACTAGTCACACTGCGTGGTGTCTACTGGAGGTAAGGAGTCCCACTGCTAACATTACCAGAGGCACCACCAGAGTGCCCTTCTTACAGGTAAAACACACTTCAGAACCGCAGAGCTTCCTTTACTCAAGTCAGCAGTCCTTTGGAAGAGAAAGAAGTCTCCTCAGTGCCACGCCCCAGATATATTTCACCTGTGCACAAAGTTTTACAGCTGCAAAATGTTCATTCTCTGTTGAAAAGAATGATGCTAACGATCAAGGCGGTTTTTCAGCCTTTTCATGCTCTGAACCAGGCTACTTTTTTTTTTTTTTTAATTTTATTTATTTATTTATTTATTTATGGCTGTGTTGGGTCTTCGTTTCTGTGCGAGGGCTTTCTCTAGTTGTGGCAAGTGGGGGACACTCTTCATCGCGGTGCACGGGCCTCTCACTATCGCGACCTCTCCCGTTGCAGAGCACAGGCTCCAGACGCGCAGGCTCAGTAGTTGTGGCTCACGGGCCTAGTTACTCCGCGGCATGTGGGATCTTCCCGGACCAGGGCTCAAACCCGTGTCCCCTGCATTAGCAGGCAGATTCTCAACCACTGCGCCACCAGGGAAGCCCCAGGCTACTTTTATTAAAATTCTTATTTTGGGACTTCCCTGGTGGCGCAGTGGTTAAGAATCCACTTGCCAATGCAGGGGACACAGGTTTGAACCCTGGTCCGGGAAGATCCCACATGTCGCGGAGCAACTAAGCCCGTGCGCCACAACTACTGAAGCCGGCGTGCCTAGAGCCCATGCTCCGCAGCAAGAAAAGCCACCGCAATGAGAAGCCCGCGCACCGCAGTAAAGACTAGCCCCCGCTCGCCACAACTAGAGAAAGCCCGCACGCGGCAACAAAGACCCAACACAGCCAAAAATAAATAAATAAATAAATAGATTTATTTTTCAAAAAAATTCTTATTTCTATCAAATCTGTTTAGGTATGGCCTAAACGATTTCAGGTCTAGACCCTAGGGACCAGCCAACGAGTAATCTTTAAAGTATAGCCCTCTTTTTTCCTTGGGAAAAGTTTTAAAATGTCACCCACTGAAAAAAGGTGAATGACCACAAATACTAGAATGCCATAATATTTTAATGAGGGAAAATTCCAAAATATAACTTTATTTAAAAGTAGACAATCATGAAACTGTGTAACAGGCAAATTGAACACTTCTACAAAGACATTATTGTGTCAGATGAGAACACGGCCAGATACTAATTTCCAACAGCTGAGAGACTGGGTGCTGCAGTAAGCCATCTGATCAATTAAAAGTTATTACAGACTCTCAAATAAGTAGAATATACTCTAAACCTGTGTTGTTCACTAGAGTAGCCACTAGCTACATGTAGCTACTGAGCACTTGAAATGTCCTAGTCTGAAAGGAGGTGTGCTATATATGTAAAACTTTACTGGATTCACACTGGCTTTCAATGACTTAGTACCAAAAAAAAGTAAAATATCACATTAGTAAATTTTTCATACTGATTACATGTTAAAATGATTATATTTTTGATATACTGAGTTAATAAAAGATACTATTAAAAATAATACCAATTACTAGAAAAATTTAAGTCCCATTTGTGTCGCTCATTACATTCCTATTGGGTAGTGCTACTCTATACAAACTATGCAAAATCCGATCTAACCCTCCTTTGATGATTCATGACGATGATGATGAACACCAAATATATAATAAAGAAAAAATCTCATTTATATCTTGGATACATAGTTTAAGATAGTATCAAGTAAGAATGGCGTGTTCTTAAAACTTCTATTAAATTTACAACCAACGCCAACTACATTTATAGAGGAAGGACTCAATCCTAAAAGTAGTACTTTTAGGGAACAAGAAGGAAATACAAAGTAAAGACCACAAAAGAGGGACTAAGAGAAATACCATCTGTTTCTAGAAGGCATTTTAAAATAAAAGCAGTGTGTTTTAAATAATTAGTAGGCTTGTTTTTTAAAAACATTTGATTATTATGAGTATCATAAAGAAATTTCCCAATTGCCAGCTAAGCAAACGTCGTAAA
Source organism: Balaenoptera acutorostrata (assembly GCF_949987535.1). NCBI lineage: Eukaryota > Metazoa > Chordata > Mammalia > Artiodactyla > Balaenopteridae > Balaenoptera > Balaenoptera acutorostrata. The sequence continues at coordinate 181,942,429 of NC_080066.1, forward strand.
AAGGAAACCTGGTAAGGCTGAGACTAGAAATTCTAACTATGTGAGGAATAGAAGTAAAATGTCCGAATGTACCATATGGAAAATGTAAGCCAAATTTCTTAACAGGGTATTTAAAATGAAACATACAATGATGAAACCAGTCAAAATTTTATAGATATCCTTCAATATTACTATGATATCAACTGTTAGAGGATTTAACTAAAAGTGGTTTCAAAATTCCAAAACACCATAATGCCTTTTCCAAATCTAGCCAGTGAGAATTAGGGAGAGAACTGTTTCCAAATGCCTTATCTTGCAGAGGTTAAAATTAGAAATTGACAATTCAAAGCCATATTAGCCATAATAAATATTTGCAGGGCATTCCGTTTGACAAGCACTATTGGACACATCATCCTTTTTGATCCTCAGGACAGCCCTCAGATAGATATTGGTATGTTTTTATCCCTGCTTTAGAGGTAATTCCAGGCTTGGAAACCTTGACTTGTTCAAGGTCACATTGCTAAAAAGTAGCAGAACCAGTACTTGATTCTGGTTCTTCTGAGGCTCATCCAGTTCTCCTTCCATTACAAGACAATCACTCATTTAAAACCAAACGTTTAGAAATACAAGCTCTGATGCCAAAGAAGGATCTAAGGATCAACTAGGTCAAACCTTAAGTACTCTGCAAACACGATGTGTTGGAATCAGTTCAAAAAGGGGAGAAGAGATTATCAAGCAACAGGAAATGACTTGAAAGATCAGGGGAAAAAAATTCTAATCTAAATGTCCTTGGGTGCAGCCATAGCAGAATAATAGTATTCAAGCAGAAAATGCAGAGAAACGGTACTTTCCTTCTGAAATGTGATTTTCAATGTAGAAATTGTAGGCTAAAAGAACGATTTTGTTGCTACTTTACTATAAATGTGTTTGAGAATTTTACTTAATATACAGGCACTCAGAAAACCAATACATCCAACTGGGTACCACCAGCCCTTCATTTTTTCACAAGTCATGACATTTACTTCACAAAAAGCCAGATGAGAAAAATTATAATTCAGCACCCACTGCTATTTAGATTAGAGGTAAAGGAAAAGGTCAGGTAGGAGAATGGCAAATTTAATGAGCACTGTCTTCTTCCTAGTACAACGCATCCTTGAGGGCAGGACAAAGGCGGCACCACCACAAACGAACCTAGTTCAACCTTCAAAACACACTGACAAAAGGCCAGTTAACGCAAAATGTACAAATCTCGAAGGCACGGTGAAAGGGAATTCCTAAAACGGCTCTCTAAATCCATTCCTAAGTAAGGAATGTAAAGTAAATTCCTAAATATAATACAACAGGATTCCAGAATCAGGAAAGGGCTACGGAGAAATGTGGGTTTCCAGCGTGGGAACACCACACGGGGGTGCCCACACTGCCGACACCAAATACGACACCAGCCCATTTCAGGCGGGGGGCAGAGGCGCCTCGAGACCCCGAAACGGGGCGAGCGCCAAACGACACCCCTGCCTCCCCGTCCGAACCCCGCCGGGACGCACGGGGAAAACCGACCGGCTCCAATTTCACCTCCGGCTTCCCCTCCCGGGCAGTGCGGCCGGGGAGGCTCGGCAGGAAGGGCCGCGCCGCGGCCGAGGGAGGGGGCGCCGGCCCGGGGACCCCCGCCCGGACCTGCCCCCGGACCCCCGACCACGCCGGCCCCCGCTCCCGGACCCCGAAGCGACCCCCGGACCACGGACCCCCGGACCCCGGCCCAGCCCTCGCTGACAGCCGGCGCCGCCCCACCTGCCCGCCCGGGGGGCGCCGGGGCAGGGCGCGCCCGCCAGGCCACTTCCTTCCCCGCCCGCCCGGCCCGCCGGGCTCGCGCGGGCCCCGAGGGCCGGGAGCCGCGGGAGGAAGGAGGCTTGGCCAGCCGCCCGCGGAGGAAACCGCCGCCGCCCGCACCCACCGGCATCATCGCGGCGCGGGTCCGCGGCGCCCTCCGCCGCCTGACAGGACGCTCGGCGTCGCGCCGCGCCGCGCCCGCCGCTCCGGCCGCCTTCACAGGCCGCGCGCCCGCCGCCGCGCTCTCGGGCCCTCACGGCGAGGCGGCAGCTGCAGCGGGCTGCGGAGCCTGGCCGGCCCTGTCGTGGCCGCCGGCGCGCTGCGTCGCTGTCTCAGGACCGGTCGTCGTCGCCACCACCTCCGCCCGACCGCCTCCCGCCGCCAGCCCGCGGACTCTCCTCAGCCCCCGCAGGCCCTGCCCCCAGCGCGTCGCCCCACACGGCGCCAGCCGCCCCCTCCGATTGGCCCGACTGTGCTGGGGGCGGGTCCGGGGGGGGTGGGGCATCCGAGCCCCGCCCGCCCAACCTCGCTCCCGGCCGCGGCCAGGTACGAGCGCGTCCGCGTTCCCGCGGGCGGGCGGGGGAGGGGCGGGAGTGCTGCGGAAGCTGGACTGCTGCCCCGCCCGGCGTGACGGCCTGTGGGCTCCAGGCCGTGCGGGGCCAAGATCCCGGACCCTCGCAAACGTCGGGCATGGGAAAACCGAGGTCCAAAGAAGGAAGGGTCCGGCCGGGGCACCGCAGCGGGTCACGGTAGGGCCGAGACTCGAACCCCAACTTAGGGAGGCCGTAGGGGGCGGGGCGCATCCCGTGGCGACGGCGCGCGCGCCCGCCTTTGACCGCGTCCTGACCCCCGGCTCCCGACGCCCGGTGGGGCTGCAGGCCAGGGGCCGGATCGGAAGGGTGTGGGTGCGCCCCAAACCATGCAAGTGACCCGGCACCGCATTGCTCAAGATGAACCCACAAAACGGCGTGGCGCCCGGCCCCTGGGCATCTGTTCCCCGACACCACTACCTCCCCGCGTGTTCTGCGACTCCCGCTGCCCTTTCCCTACGGCCAGCCGACCTTCCCGGGCACGTGACCGCTCTTCAGCCTTGGCCCTTCACACAGGCGATACCCCCGGCCTAGAAGGCCTGTGCGCACCTGCACCAGCATCCTTCGATGCTCAGACGTCCCTGGGCAGCGCCCAGTCCTTCTCTCCAGGGTCCGGGTCTCTCCTTACGGCCCTCTCTCCCGTGACGCCACCCACTCAGGTCTGAGCGCCTGAGTAACGGAGGCCAGGGCAGGGGCTGAGCAGATTCTCAGTGAAGGCCGGCCAATGGGCAGGCATCCTTTCTGTGCCCTCCACACTGTACCATTCACTGGAACCCTGGCGGGGATGAGATGGTAACTGATGCACTCCACAGGCGGCTCTAAAACTTCCTTGAGCATCCAGAGCAGAGGGGTCTGTTTATGGCCCCGAACCCACCTTGCGGAGGGCTCAGCTCCTTAGAGATGACAGCAGGTGGTGGTCAGAGCCCATCCCTAGCCCGTCTGCTCCTCTGAGGGGCCTGAGGCTGCTGGGTGGGGCTGAGGGACAGAGGGAGCAGGCCAGAGAGCAACACCATACTCCTCTTGGCCTCTTCTTCAGAGGCCAAGGGGGTTAGTGGTTGAGAGTGTAGGACTTTCCAGTTAGACGGACACTGCCTTGGCCACGCCCTCACAGTATGATTTTAGACAAGCTACATCTTCTCTCTGCATCTCAATTTGCCCATCTCTATAATGGGAAATTACAGGAATAATAACACCTGCCTCATATTTAGGGAGATTTAGCCTGGTATCTAGACCAAGGTCGTGCATAATTGGCTTTCCTTCTCTGACCTCCTCCACGCCCAAACCATCCCACACATGGACATAATTAGGTCACACACAAACATCCCGACCCTGCAAAGACCTCTTTGTCTCCACATCACCCAGATTAAAGTTCACAAGATGCCCTTCAGGAGTCACTGTTGATGCTGGGATATGGCTTTTAGGGTGGTCTAAGAAGATGTCTGGATTGTTCAGAGAGGCATACTAGCAAAACAGTTCAGCAAAGGAGAGAGAGCGAGGCAGGTGGGATAGCTTATGCATACTCGGCCAATTCTTGATAACTGTTGAATCTGGGTGATGGGTACATGGGATACATTGTCCTTTTCTCTCTACTTTGTATGTTTGAACTATTTTATATTTTAAAAAATGATTACTCTTTAAAGCAAATAAAAAACCCATTTGGGGAGAGAATCAGTATAGATTCATATTTGCATAAAGGAATTCTTGAAGGATCAAGAACACTAATAAAGTAATGATTGCAGATGGGAATGGGAACTGAGTGGATTAGGGACAGAAATCAGAGTAAGAATTTTCACTATTTAAAAAAAAATTTATTTATTTCGAAATAAAAAAACTTATTTCGTTGTGGTGAGCGGGCTTCTCATTGTGGTGGCTACTCTTGTTGCGGAGCACAGGCTCTAGGCACGCGGACTTCAGTAGTTGTGACTCACGGACTTTAAAGCACAGGCTCAGTAGTTGTGGCGCACGGGCTTAGTTGCTTTGTGGCATGTGGGATCTTCTGGACCAGGGATCGAACCCGTGTCCCCTGCATTGTTGGCAGGCGGATTCTTAACCACTGCGCCACCAGGGAAGTCATCCATTGAATCTTGATTACCTCTTTAAAGTCCCTATCTCCAAATACAGTCACATTCAGAGGTGTGTTAGGGGTTAGGACTTCAACATATGAATCTTGGGGGGACGCAATTCAGTCCCTAACAAGACACTTCATAGCTTGGCCCCAGTCTACCTTCTACCTTTTCAGGTTAATCTCCTATGCTCCCAGCACCCCACACCTGGATTTTTTTTTTTTTTTTTTTTTTTTTTTTTTTTGGCCACTCAGCTTGTGGGATCTTAGTTCCTCAACCAGGGATCGGATTTGGGCCCCAGCAGTGAAAGCGCCGAGTCCTAACCACTGGACTGCCAGGGAATTCCTGCACACCTGGATCTTATACCCCAGCCATCCAGAGGCTGGGCCCTCCCCTCGTCCAGGACACTATGCCTACAAAAATGCTTCTGCAATTTCCTCAAGAAGTGCTACCTGCTCCTGTTACAATTCAAATCCTTCCTCTTCTTCAAGGTTTTTCCAGATTCCCCCCAGGAGAACTCACCTCTACCACCTTCTCCCAGACTGCTTAGACCTGGCTCACTCGTCACATCCTGCTACCTTAGGTCTGGAGACATACCTATCTCCCCCAGGGGCCAGTGGGCTCATTTAGGTAATAAGTGTTCACTGGCTTTCTCCAGTGTGCCCAGCACTGGTCCAGGCCCCGGCAACACAACCTTGAGTAAGACAAACATGGTCCCTGTTCTCACGGAGCTTATAGTCTGGTCAGGGAGAATATGATAAACAAGAACGCAAGCAAATAAAATAACTCTTCACATGCTGGTAAGCATATAAAAAAATGCAATAAACCAGATTAATGTGACAGAGATAACTGCTTTTGCCAGGAGAAGGTGACATTTGAGATGGGACTTGAATACTGAAGAGGCGCCTTCTGGGGCTCCCAAGGAGGGGTATGTGAAGGAGGAGGGAGAGCAGGTGAGAAAGGAATGAGCTAAGGGCAGCTCTGGGGGCAGCCCTGGGGGCTCAGCAGGCAGAGCAGGGGAGAATGGAGGGAGGTGAGGTCAGGTTTGGGTTTGTGGGCCAAGAGCCTAGATTTTATTCTGGGCGGGTAGAGAGACCAGATGTGTGTTTTCCAATGCCCAGTGGCCACCATGGGGAGGCTGGCTGGCGTGTGGCAAGAGTGGGGGAAGGAGGCCCCTTAGGGGGACTGAGGTGTAGGTGGTGGATGCAGGGAAGGGGTCCCATTTGGAATGTGCTTTAAGGGGTGGGGCTTGAGAAGGAAGGACCTGGGACGGCCCCCAGGCTTCTGCCCAGTGCTGGGGGCTGGGGTTCAAACGAGGCTGTCTGGTGCCCACAGAGCCCCCGGCATACTTAGCAAGCAGGAGCTAGTGGGTCCAGTGCTGATGTCCTGCTTGGCATGTGGCCCCCGAAGGGCCACATTTCAGGACTCCCCTTCCTCTGACCAGGCTGAGCCCGTCCCCCACCCAGCCCTTCATCCAGCACTCCAGGCAGGCCTCAGGCATGGCCCGGCCTCTCCCCTTCTCTGCCCACTACCCCTAACTGCTGCCTACCCCATCCCTTTTCTCCCCCTGCCCCACCGCAACAGGAACCACCCTCACCTCTAGTCTCCATTAAACTCTTTTCGGCCAAAGGGGTGTTTCTGATGTGGAAATCATACCTGCCCACTGCCCCAGTGGGACCCCCTCAGTGGCTCCCTTCAGGGGCCAGGGGGGTTGTTAAACCCCTGAGGGTTTGGGCCTTCTCTCCCTGAAACAGGAGGGAAGGAGGCAGTGCACAACCTTTGAAAGAATGACATAGCCCGAGGACATGACATAAACTGATTAGAACCAAATGGGTCCAAGATGGTGGACAAGTCGACTTTTTCCACTAGACCTTGAGCCTCAGTGTATGCTCACATCAGCAAGCTAAATGACATATCCACAGGGGCCATGACGGTTCCAAGACTGAACTGACCATAAGGATCAATTGGTGGCCCAATTCCTGGAAATCCCCGCCCCTTCCTAAAATAGCTGGAATACTCCTCCCACTTATTAGCCTATGAAATTCCCCACCCCTATAAGAACTGGCAACCCCGTACCCTGGGGCCTTTCTCACCTTCTGAGGTGGCCCACACTCTGTCTGTGGAGTGTGTTTCTGTCTAAATAAACCCACTTTTTATCTATCACTTTGCCTCTCACTGAATTCTTTCTGCAATGAGACATCAAGAACCTGAGCTTCATTAAGTCCTGAGACCAGGTGTGTGATCTCGGTTGGAAGACTGCGGGTTTTGGCTGCGTTGGAGTCCTGGGCGCATGGTTTCACCCCCAGGCTCATTTCCCACCTCCACCTGCCCCAGGTCAACTCCTACCCCTCCCACTCCGCCTGAAGGCAGCCCGCCTCCCCACAACCCCTGTGTCCCCCTCGTGCGGGGGTGGGGACAGTCGGGACGGAGCCTCGTGTCTCGCCCCCCACGGTTCCAAGGGAAGCCTGTTTCCACAAACCCTGGCTGCGAACCAATCGTGGTTCCGTTCGGTCCTCAGGGGCATTAAAATAGTAATATTTTTGATCAAGGTGAGAAGAGAACTTGATAGGAACACAGCGATCTGCTTTGCGTGTTTTGCTCTGCTGGGCGGGCCCTGAGGGGGTGTGTCCGCCGCGGGGTCCTCCGCGCCCAGTACCGAGTGGCGCCTAACGCGCACCCCACCGCCGCCTCCACCTCGGGAAACGCACCGCAGACCCCCAGGCAGACGAACCTCAGGGCGGGGGCTCGGCAGCTGGGGAGCTGCGTTCACTCCCACACAGGCCCCCGCTGCTGCCACGGGTGCCGAGGTGCCGGGTCACCGCCCCGGGGTCGGGGGTTCAGCGCTGGGGGAGGGATCCACATGGCCAGGACGCGGCCAGTGCTCGGTACACAGAAGCCTCTGCTCATCCCCGCGGGGACCTAGTGAGGCAGGTGTTCTCTGAAGCCCAGAGAGGTTTCGCCACTTGTGCAGGGCCACGGGGCGGGGACCTACGCTGGCTGGGCTCGAACCTGGCAGAGCCGGAGTCAGCCCCGCGGCCGCGGGGCCAGGCGCGCTCTTCCAATCGGGCGCGGCCTCCGGGACTCCCGGCGCCGCCGGCTCCGCCCAGGTGGGCGGGGCCTCCTCGCCTGGAGAGGGTCCGCGGGGCGCCTTGGCTAAGCCAGACACACACACACACACACACACACACCCCACTACACCACACCACACACACACACACACCCCACTACACCACACATCACACACACACATCACAGACCCCTCGTCCTGGTCTGAGGCCTGAACCGCATTCTGCTCTCCTCCTGGGATCCGCCTAGGGCCCCTGTGGGAAGGAGAGAAGCCAGTGCTGGGCCCAGACAGTCATTCCTTCATTCATTTCTGACCTTGACTGTCCTCCGTGCTGGACTTGAGGCTACCAGGTTGCATCTCCCTGCCCTCAGGCAGCTTGTTAGAGGTTATGACAGAATGCAATTTGGGCAATTTAGTCTCCAATCTTTTGTTCTTCCCCAAGCGTCCTACCCTCGGCATTCCCTTCCAGACTCCCGGAACATCATTTCCGCGGGATGCAACCCCTCCCGCCCAGCCGCTGTGCAGGGTCCCCTAATCAGCCCTCCCTCCTCTCCCCCCCACACACTTCAGGTGCTTCCAGTTTTCCCCATTATTCATGATGCTCTCACATCAGTCAGGGTCCTGTGGGAAAACAGATGGCTTCCGCAAATTAGGGAAATTCCAGGAGGGTTACTTACAAAGGGGGACTGCTTACCGAAGGGGCAGGGCCGCGGGGGTAAGGGAACCAGAGGGAGAGTGTAAGCCTCCAGGACCAGCACGGGGCGGGGGGGCAGTTACCACCCGTAGGGCTGGAGGGAAGCAGGAAGGGAGGTCACCAGCAAATGAAAAAAGAGAGTCACCAAGGGGATGCCTGACCTTGAAAGCAGTGACGTTCGGTCAAGTGACAGCCTGTCCAAGGCCCCCTGACCTCCCACTAGGGCACTTCACTGGGCCAACCCACTGGGTTCTGAGTACCAGGAACCTGTGGATGCAGACCCTGGAGATGGGCCTCCCCTGGAGAGTAGCGGAGATTCAAACATAGCTCTAATGCTAAATCCTGCACTCTATAGACACTTTACCTTGTTTTATGAGCTTAGAATCCATTTCACAATAACTACTTTGTTATTTTGTAGCAAGAAGATAACCAAATGAGCTTTCACATAGGATCTACGCCTTTGGACTGTGGAGCTAGACCACCTGCTATTTAGGTCTGGCTGTGTAATTTGGGGTAAGTTATGCAAACTTTCTGTGCCTCAGTTTGCTCATCTGTAAAATGGGGACAATAACAGTGCCTTCCTCAAGGATTTTTGTCTGGATTACATAAAATGATAAGTGTGGCACACAGTGAATGCCAAACGGGCATTCGCTGTTACCCTGAACTGGGTGAGATGCTGCTGCCAGACCAGGAGGGTCCCTGGTCTCAGAACCACTGTGCTCATCCACTGATCTGCAGCCTTGGGTGCCTGGGTATGCCAGCCTGACCTTAAAAAGCCCCCACCAGCTAAAGAGCAGTGTCTACTTCCCCCTCCCGCCCCCCTCGCAGTCTCCTCAGACAAAACACAGCACAATCCGGAACAGGATGATCTGTCCTTTTTGCCAACCCCAAAGAAGGCATCTGGCGGCAGGGTTGGCTCTCTTGGTATGTGGAGATAACGTGACTGACTGCTGCCATTTGTACCGGGATGCCTGAGACAGCTCTGGACAAGTTCCGGAAACTCCTTCAGGTGAATGAGGAGGACACTGGACTTGCCTCCTAGTGAGCCAGAAGGGTAATTGCCAACCCCTTAGCCTGCCTGGCTGAGCAAGGAGGGCGGTTCAGCTGAATGAGGTGTGAAGAACACGTCAAGGCCATGTGGGAATCTTGCTGGAGAACATTGGTCTTGACAGATGGGTCCTGCTGGGCGAGAAGGGGGATTTACACAACACACACACACACACACACACACACACACACACTCACACGCAGAGGTATAGGTCACAGCTCATCACTTGCTTGTCACCTCCCCAATTGGCTTCTAATGCTTTCTACTTGTAATATAGTGATTAGAGTCAGAAAGATCTGATTCAAATTCCAATTCAAAAACGCAAATGTGCAAAAATAGTTCTGTTTGGACAAAATACCTCACTTTGTGTTTAAAATTAATTCATATTCTTATCAAAATAATCCACGGATTTGATTTTTTTTTTTTAAGACTTAATTTTTAATTTATTTTTGGCAGCGTTGGGTCTTCCTTCCTGCGCCCAGGCTTTCTCTAGTTGTGGCGAGCAGGGGCTACTCTTCGTTGCGGTGCGCGGCCTTCTCATTGCGGTGGCTTCTCTTGTTGCGGAGCATGGGCTCTCGGTGCTCGGGCTTCAGTAGTTGTGGCATGTGGGCTCAGTAGTTGTGGCTTGCAGGCTCTAGAGCACAGGCTCAGTAGTTGTGGCGCATAGGCTTAGTTGCTCCGAGGCATTTGGGATCTTCCTGGACCAGGGCTCAAACCTGTATCCCCTGCATTGGCAGGCAGATTTTTAACCACTGCGCCACCAGGGAAGTCCCTCCCCTGCATTATTGACAGGCGGATTCTTAACCACTGCGCCTCCAGGGAAGTCCCTCCCCTGCATTATTGACAGGCGGATTCTTAACCACTGCGCCACCAGGGAAGTCCCGCCCACTTGATTTTTAATGAGGCAAATAGTATGCAGATGCTTCTGATGAAAAACCCACAGGCCCATCTCTGACTCACAAGCTCCAGGGGCAACCTCTTTCAATTCTTTTATGTGTGTGTGTGAGAGACCTTCATATTTATAAATATTATGCTTATACTGTTATTTCTTGAGTTTTCAATTCTAGATATTATCAACTGGCTCCCTATTATGGCAGATGAGAATTTAGCAGTCTTACTTGCCCTCTCCCAAAATGCCTTTTCCCTTTACACAACACACTTATATCATATTTCTGGTTTAAACAATATTCAGGATTCCATTATTGTACCCTTGTAAATACTGTTCACTGCTGAGCCAAGCTGTGTACAGACAGTTTTGCTTCGACAGGTGTTTTTTTTGTTTTTTTTTTTAAATTAATTTATTTTTGGCTGTGTTGGGTCTTCGTTGCTGCACGCAGTCTTTCTCTAGTTGCGGCAAGTGAGCTACTCTTCGTTGTGGTGTGCGGGCCTCTCATTGCAGTGGCTTCTCTTGCTGTGAAGCACGGGCTCTAGGCATGAGGGCTTCAGTAGTTGTGGCATGCAGGCTCAGTAGTTGTGGCTCGAGGGCTCTAGAGCGCAGGCTCAGTAGTTGTGGCTCACGGGCTTAGTTGCTCTGCAGCCTGTGGGATCTTCCCAGACCAGGGATTGAACCCGTGTCCCCTGCATTGGCAGGCGGATTCTTAATCACTGTGCCACCAGGGAAGTCCCTGACACGTGTTTTATTTATGCATATTAGCTTACAGGTGATTGGTAGGCAGGGGCAAGGCAGCAGTACAACCCGGAAGTTGGGTAGTTCTTATGCAGTTTTCCCCAGTGTATTAATGTTTTTGAAGTCAGCAAGGACAAGGATTACAACAATTAAAAGAGGGCCTTAGCAATATATGAAGGCCTTAAAAAATTAGGTAAGTTGAAAAATCCCACAGAAAAGTCTTCCTTTAGAGCAAGAACAATGTAGTGGAGGACCACTTCACTCCCCTCTGTGTTCAGTCTGTCTGGGGAAGCTGACGTGCAGATGAAGAAGCTGCAAAGGTGTGCTCTCATATTAAAACATTTTGTTTTTGATGGATAAAGAAAGCTACCTCTAGATTGTTTTTTTATTGTTGATGAAACTAGTCTCTTTTAGAGGTGAACATCTTCAAGGGTCAACATTTCCAAGGAGGAAGCAGAAGCCTAAAGCCTAAGGCTGCAAAGGAGAGACTAGCTGTGATTTTAGGTGCTAATGCCAGTGGAGAAATGACTATGTTAGTATCTTTATTAGTATCATTGTTGGTTTTATTAGGGCTCTGGTTATAGAGCTATGCAAAAATATAAACTTAATAAAGGGTGTGTATCCAGAATATATAAAGAATTCTTATGACTCAATAATAAGACAAACAACCCAATAAAAAAATGAGCAAAAGATTTTGAAGAGGGACTTCCCTGATGGTGCAGTGGTTAAGAATCTGCCTGCCAATGCAGGGAACATGGGTTCGAGCCCTGGTCCGGGAAGATCCCACATGCCGTGGAGCAACTAAGCCCGTGAGCCACAACTACTGAGCCTGCGCTCTAGAGACTGTGAGCCACAACAACTGAGCCCGTGTGCCACAACTACTGAAGCCCATGCGCCTAGAGCCCATGCTCCACACCAAAAGAAGCCACCCCAATGAGAGGCCCACACACCGCAATGAAGAGTAGCCCCAGCTCAACACAACTAGAGGAAGCCCGCATGCAGCAATGATGACCCAATGCAGCCAAAGAATAAATAAATAAATAAATAAATAAATTTATTATTATTATTTTTTTAAATTTTTTATTATTATTATTATTTATTTTATTTTATTTATTTATGGCTGTGTTGGGTCTTCATTTCTGTGCGAGGGCTTTCTCTAGTTGTGGCAAGCGGGGACCACTCTTCATCGCCGTGTGCGGGTCCCTCACTATCGCGGCCTCTCGTTGCGGAGCACAGGTTCCAGACGCACAGGCTCAGCAATTGTGGCTCACGGGCCCAGTTGCTCCGTGGCATGTGGGATCTTCCCAGACCAGGGCTCGAACCCGTGTCCCCTGCATTGGCAGGCAGATTCTCAACCATTGCGCCACCAGGGAAGCCCAATAAATTTATTTTTAAAAAAAAGATTTTGAAGAGACACTTCGGCAGAAATATACAGCACATATAAGCACATGAAAAGATCATCATTGGTTGTCATCAATGAGATACCATCACACACCTGCTATAAAGGCTAAAATGAATAAGACTGACAATATCTAGTGTTGACAAGGAGGTGGGACACCTGGAACTCTCATACACGGCTGCTGGGAATGCAAAACGGTTCAGCCCCTTTGAAAAAGTTTGACATTTTCTTTTATTTTTTAAAATTGAAGTATAGTTGATTTACAATATTGTGTGAATTTTGGTTGTACAGCAAAGTGATTCAGTTTTATATATATATATATATATATATATATATATATATATATATATATTATATCAAGTTATTTTCCAGTGTAGGTTATTATAATATATTGAATATAGTTCCCTGTGCTATACAGTGAATCCTTATTGCTTACCTATTTTATGTAGAGTAGTTTGTATCTGTTAATCCCATACTTCTAATTTATCCCTCCCCCTCTCCCTTTCCTTTTTGATAACCATGAGTTTTTTCTTTCTATGTCTGTGAGTCTGTTTCTGTTTCGTATATGGATTCATTTGTATTATTTTTTAGATTGCACATGTAAGTGATATCATATGATATTTGTCTTTGTCTGACTTACTTCACTTAGTATGATAATCTCTAGGTCCATCTATGTTGCTGCAAATGGCATTATTTCATTCTTTTTCATGGCTAAGTAATATTCCATTGTATATATATACCACATCTTCTTTATCCATTCATCTGTTGATGGGCACTTGGGTTGCTTCCATGTCTTAGCTATTGTAAATAGTGCTGCTATGAACACTGGGGTACATGTATCTTTTTGAATTAGAGTTTTCATCTTTTCTAGGTATATGCCCAGGAGTGGGATTGCAGGATTATGCGGTAACTCTATTTTTAGTTTTTTAAGGAACCTTCATACTGTTCTCCATAGTGGCTACACCAATCTACATTCCCACCAACAGTGTAGAAGAGTTTCCTTTTCCAGCATTTATTATTATTATTATTATTTTTTTAATTTCTGTTTTTTCTTTTTTAAAATTTATTTATATTTTATGGCTGTGTTGGGTTTTCGTTTCTATGCGAGGGCTTTCTCTAGCTGCGGCAAGCGGGGGCCACTCTTCATCGCGGTGCGTGGGCCTCTCATTATCGCGGCCTCTCTCTTGTTGTGGAGCACAGGCTCCAGACGCGCAGGCTCAGTAATTGTGGCTCACGGGCCCAGTTGCTCTGTGGCATGTGGGATCTTCCCAGACCAGGGCTCGAACCCGTGTCCCCTGCAATGGCAGGCAGATTCTCAACCACTGCGCCACCAGGGAAGCCCCAGCATTTATTATTTGTAGACTTTTTGATGATAGCCATTCTGACCGGTGTGAGGTGATACCTCATTGTGGTTTTGATTTGCATTTCTCTAATAATTAGTGATATCGAGCATCTTTTCATATGCCTGTTGGCCATCTCTATGTCTTCTTTGGAGAAACATTTATTTAGGTCTTCTGCCCATTTTTTGATTGGGTTGTTTGTTTTTCTGGTATTGAGTTTTATGAGCTGTTTATATATTTTGGATATTAACCCCTTGTCAGTCACATCATTTACAAATATTTTCTCCTATTCCATAGGTTGTCTTTTTGTTTTGTTGATGGTCTCCTTTGTCATGCAAAAGATAATAAGTTTGATTAAGTCCCATTTGTTTATTTTTGCTTTTATTTCTTTCACCTTGGGAAAATGAGCTAACAAAATATTCCTACAATTTATATCCAAGAATGTTTTGCCTATGATCTGTTCTAGGAGTTTTATGGTGTCGAGTCTTATATTTAGGTCTTTAAACCATTTGGAGTTTATTTTTGTATGTGGTGTTAGGGAGTGTTCTAATTTCATTGATTTACATGTAGCTGTCCAGCTTTCCCAGCACCACTTGTTGAAGGGACTGTCTTTTCTCCATTGTATTTTCTTGGCTCCTTTGTCATAGATTAATTGACCGTAGGTGTGTGAGTTTATTTCTGGGCTCTCAGTTTGGTATTTTCGTGTGTGTGTGTATTTATAAAATGAGAAGCAGTCCCACTTCTAGTCATTGACCCTTGAGAAATGAAAATATAAGTTCACACAAAGACCTGCATATACGCAGCTTTAGTCATAATAACCCCAAACTGGAAATAACCCAACCTCTATTCAAATGGTTAATGTGGTACCTCTATACAATGGAATATGACTCCAGCAATAAAAAGGGACAAACTAAGTGATATACACAGTAAAATGGACGCATCTAAAATAGCATTATGCTAAGTGAATGGATTCAGACACAAAAGATTACATACTGTGTGATTCTATGACATTCTGGAAAGTCATAGGGACAGAAATATCATAAGGACAGTAATTAGATCAGTAGTTCCTGAAAGATTAAGGGGAAATGACTGCAGTGGGGTCTGAGGCAACTTTTGGGGATGATGGAAATGTTCTATATCTTGATTGTGTAGTGGTGGTGGTTACATGACTATTTACATGTTTAAAACCTCATCAAATTATACACTTCAAAAGAAAAAATTTTACTTTGTACAAATTATACCTCAATAGGGACTTCCCTGGTGGTGCAGTGGTTAAGAATCCGCCTGCCAATGCAGAGGACATGGGTTCGAGCCCTGGTCCGGGAAGATCCCACATGCCGTGGAGTAAGTAAGCCTGCGCGCCACAGCTACTGAGCCTGCGCTCTAGAGCCCGCGAGCCACAACTACTGAGCCCAGGTGCCACAACTACTGAAGCCCGCACGCCTAGAGCCCGTGCTCCACAACAAGAGAAGCCACCCCAATGAGAAGCCCGCGCACTGCAACGAAGAGTAGCCCCCGCTCGCCGCAACTGGAGAAAGCCCACGCACAGCAATGGAGACCCAATGCAGCCAAAAATAAATAAAATAAAATAAACAAAATTTAAAAAAAATTATACCTCAATAAACCCAACTTCTTAAAGATGTTCCACAGGTTTTAAGTGTCTAACCCTCTTTTCTCTGTAAGCCCTGTTATTTTTTAGTGAATGACTTTACAGAAGGCAAGATTTTAAAGGAACGTTTATATTTAATTATAGCAAAAATATCTCAGTTATGATTACATCTCCTTTCCTCTATAATTTTTTGTTCTTCTGGGAGTTATATGGATGGGTTGCTCTCAAGTCTGCCACGTGGCTGTTGCGCCTCGACCTCTCTCCTGCATGGGCTATCTGCTTCCTGTATCCTTTGTCATCCTCTTTCTTGAGTTTGCATCTTCCTCATGGCAAAGCACATCTACCAGTAGCTTATTGAGATAGGGTGCATAGGAGGTGAATTTTCTAAGACTTTGCATTCTGAAAGTGTCTTTATTCTGCTCTCACAATTAACTGATAGTTTGGCTGGGTATAGAACTTCAGGTTGGAAATCATCACTATCAGAATTTTGAAGGTGTCAATTCCATTGTCATCTTGCTTCTAGTATTTCTGTGGAAGAGATTCTGCTACCTCTTCCTTTGAAAATGACCTGCTTTTTTCTCTTTGAAAGTCTTTCTTTTCCCCCTTTTTCTGGCCGTGCCACGCAGCTTGTGGGATCTTAGTTCCCTGACCAGGGATCAAGCCCAGGCCCCCTGCAGTGGAAGCCCAGAGTCCTAACCACTGGACTGCCAGGGAATTCTCCTCTTTGGAAGTTTTATCTTTATCCCCATTGGTTTGAAATTTCGAGATGAAGTGCACTGATGTGAATTTTTATCTATTAATTATGCTGGTAACTTGGTGGGGTGTTTTTTCATCTGGATACTTATATCCTTCCATTCTGGGAGTTTTTCTTAACATTTTTCTTTGATAATTTCATTTCTTCTGTTTTCTCTTTTTTTTTTTTTTTTTTTCTTTGTGGAATTCCTGACATTCAGATGTTGGACCCCCTGGTTTAGTCTTTTAATTTTCTTATTAAAATTTCTCTCCTCATTTCTATCTCTGTCTTTTGGGAGATTTCTTCAACTTGATGAAATGATGATCCCAAGATGATCTTATCCAGTTTCACGGCTTTAAATGCTATTTGCACACTCATGACTCCAGCCTGGACCTCTCCCCTAAATTCTATGTTCCTCTATCTAACCAGCTTCTCAGCATCTCTCCTTGCATATCTAATAAACATCTTGGCTGAATAGATCCAAAACTGAATGTCTGGTTTCTAACTCCCTGTGCTTGGCTGAACAATGGCTCCCAAAATATAAATACTTC
The DNA here is from genome assembly GCF_949987535.1 of Balaenoptera acutorostrata. Lineage (NCBI taxonomy): Eukaryota > Metazoa > Chordata > Mammalia > Artiodactyla > Balaenopteridae > Balaenoptera > Balaenoptera acutorostrata. The sequence continues at coordinate 181,958,953 of NC_080066.1, forward strand.
CTAATCCCCGGAACCTGTGGATGTTACCTTATATGGCAAAAAGGACTTGCAGGTATGATTAAGTTAAGGCTCTTGAGATGAGGAGATGATCCTGTATTAAGTGAGTCCTAAATGCCATCACATGTGTCCTTATAAAAGCGAGGGGAGGGACTTCCCTGGTGGTCCAGTGGTTAAGACTCTGCACTTCCAGTGCAGGGGGCACAGTTTCTATCCCTGGTTGGGGAACTAAGATCCCACATGCCGCCAGGAGCGGCCAAAAAAAAAAAAAAAAAGAGGGAGGGGAGATGGTCAGAGGAGGAAGTAGGAGAGGTGACAGCAGAAGCAAGTGGCTGGAGTGACGTGAGGAAGGGGTCATGAGCCAAATAATGCAGGTGGCCCCCAGAAGCTAGAAAAGACAAGGACACAGCTTTTCAGAAGGAGCCGGCCCTGCTGACACCTTGCCTTTAGGCCAGTGAAACTGATTTCAAACTTCTGGCCTCCAGAACTGTAAGAGAAAAAATGTGCTGCTTTAAACCACCAAGTTTGCAGTAATGTGTTATAGCAGTGATCGGAAACGGATACATTCCCCGCCTCACTTGTCCCACAGACTTTCTCATGTCAGTTGAGGGCACCCCCATCTTTGCAATCGCTCAGGCCAAAACCTCGGCTTGGTCCTTGAGTCCTCTTTGACGCATACCGCGTATCCAGCCTACCAGGAAATTCTTTGAGCTCTACGCTGAGAGCATCTTCAGAAGCTTACCAGGTCTCGCCATCTCCACGGCAACCACCGGCGCATCATCCCTTACTTGGGTCACTACAAAAGCCTCCAGAATGGTCCCCCTGCTTCTGCTTTTGCTGCCCACTTACCCCCCAACCCCCACCCTTGAGCCCATTTTCAACCTAGCACCCAGCACGACCCTTTTAAAATTAATAAGATTGTTTCCCTCTTCTCTCTAATCTCTCACTGGCTCTTCATCTCACCCAGCGAAAGCCAAAGCCCCTCCGCAGCCTGCGGGGGTGACACAACTGCCACCTCCCGTCCCCTCTCTCACCTCATGCCCAGCAACGGTCCCCTTGCTAACTCTAATCCAGCCACACTGGCCACCTTGCTCGATTGTGCCAACCACACTCCTGCCTCAGGGCCTTTGGACCTGCTCTTCCCTCTGCTTGGGAAGTCCTCCCAGATTCCACATGACCAAAGCTGACTCTGTAATTTGTGGGGTCCAGTGCAGAAATGACAATGTGGGACTCCTCATTCAAAGAGCAGGGGAAAAAAAAAGTATCATTAAAAGTACCAAAATATAGGGCTTCCCTGGTGGCGCAGTGGTTGAGAATCTGCCTGCCAATGCAGGGGACACGGGTTCGAGCCCTGGTCTGGGAAGATCCCACATGCCGCGGAGCAGCTAGGCCCGTGAGCCACAACTGCTGAGCCTGCGCGTCTGGAGCCTGTGCTCCGCAACAAGAGAGGCCGCGATGGTGAGAGGCCCGCGCACCGCGATGAAGAGTGGCCCCTGCTTGCCACAACTAGAGAAAGCCCTCGCACGGAACGAAGACCCAACATAGCAATCAATCAATCAATCAATCAATCAATCTTAAAAAAAAAAAGTACCAAAATATAAAAGGTTTTCATTTCTTCCAAGAGAGAGGCTCTCTCTTGACCTGTCAAGGTCTTTTTAATTTGTTATTTAATGTTGCACTCCCTGGGGCAAAGGGATGCTTGCCATGAACTTGCAGACCCTGACGGGTACCCAGGGTCCCACACTTGCGCATGCACAAATCACAGGCTGCTGAGTAACCCCTACTAGAAAAGCAATCTCCCCTTGCCATGGGTGACCCCCCGAGGGGTTACAACCTCTGTACAAGAACTGCCAAATCTCCTACAGAACATGCCGTGTAGCTGGCCAGCATGGGGCAGGGACAGCCGCCTCCATGTCCTACCCTGAGATGCCGTGGGGCATGTGTGACAGCCCCTGACCCTCCCTGTGCCCAGGTTCCCACTGGGGGCAGAAGGTGGCAGCAGTTGCTGGGCTGGTCTGTGTGCGTGGCTCTGATGGGGTCCGGGGCGCCAGCCAGCAGAGGAGTGGGCAGTCTAGAGGCAGGGAAACAGTGGGAGGGAAGACTGCGTTAGTGAGCCCAGCTCCAACCCCCAGGGCATTGGACTCCACTTACAAAACACACATCCAAAGGTAAAATTATCAAGACTCTCAAGACAGCGGGCAGAGCATAAGCCCTGGGTTGGGACCCTGTGCTGGTCCACAAAGCTGGTCCTAGACATGCTTTCCTTGCTCCGTCTCATCAGTGAGGCCACCCCTGACCCCTCCCCCCATGCCTGGTACACCCTTTCCCTGCACTCCAGCTGGCATTGTACATACTGTTTAAAGCCTGCCTCTCACATCTGGAACAGATGCTTCACGGGGAGGGGGGAGGGGGGGAAGAAATCTCCCCAGTACCTAGAACACTGCCCAGCACATAAGAGGTGCTCAATAAATATATTGAATGAACAAAAAAGTGAGTGAATAAGTGAATGAATGAATGAATGAGTGGATGGATGGGCTTTCTTCCTGTGGCATCCCTCTGCAGCTTCCTCGGACCTGCCAGCTCATCTCCCGCTGCTCTCCACCTTCAAAACCACTGCTGGACTCTTGGGCTCTGTATAGCATCCTGCTGCTGCCCTTGTGGGCTTGTTGCCAGGCCCGCGGTGCTGTGGAATTCTGGAAAGCGGCAGCTGTGACCCACTGCCCACTCAGCCTGTCTGAGCAGCCCCTTGGCCATTCTCAGCCCTGCCCCTCCTCTGAAATTCAGATTTTTAGCCCTAAGGGCCAGGCTCCTTTGTAGGTACTTGCCAACTTGGTAAAAGTATGACTCTCAGAGAAAGTCATACCACCGTGACTCCCACTCTGTGTAGGTTGGTGAGCTGAGCAGGAGAGGTCAAGCAACTTCCCCGAGGCTGCACAGCTGCTGAGTGTCTGGGCGGGGACTTGAACTTGAGCCTCTGGCTCTAACAGTTCACATGCCCCCGGCTGGGTGCTTGTCCGGACTGGAGATGTTGGGTGGGGTGCACCAGCCCTGGCAAAGCCTCCTGCCGGCAGCCTGTATCGTTCCTGGGATTAGGCCCTGGGGCGGCTGAGCTACAGGCCAAGTGTCACCAGGGCTTGCAGCTCTTTCCTGGGGCTTCCAGAGCCTCGGTGGGGCAGGGCAGGGCAATGCCCACCTCCCTCCTGAGAGGAAGCAGCCTGGGGACAGTACCTCGAAAAGGACAGGGGCGCTTCCTGGTGCTTCCAAGCTGGGGAGGGGCTGCAGAGGGACTCGCCCCCCGACATACCCCCAAGCGGCAGGGGCCCCAGGATAGGGACCGTGCAGGTGCCCTTCTCCGCTGAGGGTGACAGGCCACGCCTAACAGTGAGCAGCTCCAGCCATTCTGTCCCAAAGGCCCAGATTAGCACAGCAGGGCTCAGAGGAGGGGCCAGGACCCACCCTGCCCTGTAGAGGAGGCTGAACTAGGAACCAGGAGGAGAGATAAAGTGCTCCCAAGGCCTGTGTTCCAGAACCCTGCCTGTTGGAAGCTTCCCAGCACCTCCTGCTGCCTCGTGACCTCCCCAGAGGTTGAGGGGACTCATCAGGTAACTCTGACATGGTTTCATGGCTGCATGAGTCTGCCTTCTGTCAGCTCCCTGAGGGCGCTTTTACACACATTTTTATCCTTTCCACTTCCCGCCCCTGGTAAGTGAGTGCTGCTACCACATCCCCATTTGATGGATGAGTAAACTGAGGCCAGAGAGGATCGATAACCTGCCACTCAAGGTCACACCCACAGGAGAGGGCCTGGAGCCCACGAGCTCCCACACCTGCGGGCAGCAGCGCCTGTGCCTGCAGTTCCAACAGCAAAGCACCTCTGCCCAGGGCCCAGCTGAACGGGGCGCCAGGCAGTGCTGCGAGGGAGGTGGGGCTGGAGGGTGGCAGTCATGCCTGGGCCTGCAGGCACTGGCTCCGGGCCTGTTAGGCCAAAAAAGAATCCATCGGGTTACATGTCGGACCCAGATTTCTCATCTCAGAGGGACTTTCATCTCTCCCACCAGCCAGTTGGGACCCCTGGTCCCCCAAGCCCTGCACCCTCCTGGCACAGAAGTGATCTGCTGCTGACCTGGGGGAGGGGGGGGCGGGCACGTGTTGAAGGAGGCCTGGCTCCTGATCCCCTGGGCCCTCCGTTCTAGCTCCTCTGGGGGCGGGTCCCAGCGGGTCCCACCCCCCTCCGGCATCCCCCTTGTCACTCCCTCACCTGCCCCCTCCCACCGCCTTTGCAGCTGCTGTCACTGGACCCCAGGGGGCCCTGGCTTCCATCTTCTCTCGTTAGAATCCTCCTCTGGTCCACTCCCTTCTCACCTTGTCTCCCACAGGCATTGGGCTAATAAGCACTTAGTAGGCTTTATCTCTTGAAATCCTAACAGCCAGCAGACACAGCCTGGGGGGGGTGGGGGGAGGCAGGTGACCCTTGGTCCCACTTCCTGTTCCAAAACTCAGGGCAGGCCAGAGGGAAGGGTGTGGGCTGGGCCCTAGGCTCCCGGATCCCGGGGGTGGTGGACCTGGGCTTCACTCCAAAGGCTCTCCAGACTGGCTGCCCAGGGCTACAGGGAGGGGTCCTCAGCACCCTGCCCACTCTGGCCCCCAGGGCTGCACGCCTACCCCGTTGAGGCTCAGAGCCACCCTACATGGCCACTCACTGCCAGTGAGTGACGTGCACCACTCAGACCCTCCGTCTCCTCATTTCTGAATGAGAGATATCTTAGACTTACTTTAAGGCCCAGGTGTGCGCTGCTGGAAGGCAAACTGAGTTGCAATGACTCAGGCCTCTGTAACTCAATAGGCTTCACACCTATTGGTGGTTACTGGTAGCTGCTACTAATGACAACTTATCTGTTCATGACAGGCCTGTGGGCAAGAGCTGGTGCTGGGTGCTGGGGTGAGGAGGGAGGCGCGGGGCTCTTCCTCATTCCAGCCTTCGGGAGCACTCTGATGACCCCACCCTGAACTGCTCCCTCTCCCTCTTCTCCATTTCATGTGTCGTGAGTGTCACCTGTCTGTCCCTCCAGTGTGTCTGCACCCCTCCGTGGCCCCATCACTCTGCAGGGGTCTGGCACCCAGAAGTGCGTGGGGTGGGAGTGAGGGTGAGTGAGACATCTCAGCCCCCTCTCATTTTGCAGGTGGGAAAGCCAAGGCCCAAGGAGGTCCTGGGGAGGCCCAAGGACACAGTGAAGTGGGTCAGTGTTGGGAGGCTGCAAGCCAAGCGAGGGACCTTAAACTAAGTCTTTGGTTTGATCTCAGGTAGAGATCTGGGTTCCGGAAGGCTCCAGGAGCTGCAGTTACAGGTCAGTTTCAGGCCAACGAGCATCCTGGGGACACTGCTGTGTCGTTCTGCACCTGCCCTGACGGGAGCTCAGGTGTCTGGGTGGCCACGGCAGCCTGGGCAGCAGGCCACACTCCACGAAGGGCTTCTGGAAAGCTGAGCAGCACCGGCTCTGCTGGGTCTCCAGGGAACAGGACAGGGGCCCCAAAGACCCCTGGAGGTATGAGCCATCCCCAGGCATCCTGGGGAGAATGCCAGAGGCCTTGACTTTGCCAGCCCCCAGCCCCACTGCTGCAGCCCGTCAGGCCCGCCCAGCCCAGCCCCCACTGCACCTCTTCAGAGACAGCAGTACCACTCGCTGGGCATCCCGTCCCCAACCACGTTCTTCCCGAGTGTCCACACAGCAGCCTGATGAAACCCGGATCTGACCAGGCCACCCTCACTCCCGCTTGCCTGTAGGATAAAGTCCGACTTCCTGTCCCTGGCGTTCAAGGCCCTCCGTCTCTGCCTCTAGTGTCTGGAATGCCCTTAAGAGGGGAGGAATGGGGTGTCCCCCAGGCAGGAGGTGGTGGCTCTGAGCCTTGTCCAGATGTGGCCGGGCCACCCATACTGCACTGAGCTGCTGGGCCGAACACGGCTTTCCTAGCCCTGGGTGTGCAAGTGTGAGGGCATCTGTGAGTGTGGCTGGGTGTGAGATGGTGTGTCCAGTGATAATGTTGGGCCACTGTGGGATATTCCCAAGAGGTTTTTGTTTTTTGGTGGTTTTTTTTGGCTGTGTTGGGTCTTCGTTGCTGCGCGTGGGCTTTCTCTAGTTGCGGCGAGCGGGGGCTACTCTTCGTTGCGGTGCGCAGGCTTCTCATTGTCGTGGCTTCTCTTGTTGCGGAGCACGGGCTCTAGGCACACAGGCTTCAGTAGTTGTGGCACGTGGGCTCAGTAGTTGTGGCGCACGGGCTTAGTTGCTCCGCGGCATGTGGGATCTTCCCCGGGCCAGGGCTCGAACCCGTGTCCCTTGCATTCGTAGGCAGATTCTTAACCACTGCGCCACCAGGGAAGCCCCTCCCAGGAGGTTTTGCTGCAGGGGCCACATCCTGGGACCAGCTTGCCCTCCAACTGTCTCTTAGCAACCAGAGCTCCTGAGGATCCACCGTTCAACCCCTTCCAGGCCTGGGCCTCAGACGACCTCAGCGGAAGCAGTGTGGCTTTGGTCAGAATGGCACGTGGGGCACAGAACTGGGCCTCTGACCCCTGCGGGTGGCGTCTCAGGTCAGGCTTAACTTCCTGCCCCAAGATAGCTGGCTCTTCTTCCCCTGCCTCCACCCCCAGCTCTAACCCAGCCCCAGGGGCCGAGCCAGCTTTGAGGCCGGCGGGGCCTGACCAGGTAAGTCCCTGCTCTGTAGCTCAGAGGCAGAACCCTCTTACAGCCCACCCGACCTGGAAGGGTCTTCTGTCCATCAGGCCTTGTTCTGGGTCCCATGCCCTGGTTACTCTGCCCTGCGATCTGCGCTCTGTGTTGTCTTGCTGCCAGCTGGACCCAGGACACCTTCCCATGCCTGTCGCTGACTCTGATCACCTGCTAGCTGGGTCCCGGGACCATCCTCCCTGGGCATGGCTTCTGAACAAGTAGCACCCCCGGTTACTGGAGCAATAATCCCCAGGTGTGTGCAGGTCGTCCATGATAGCCTCTATGATGGCTATGGTTGGTTTCCTTGTCCCATGTCTGGGGACAGTGCTTCCTGTTCCAAAGAGGGGGTCCAGATGAAGGGCTCCAAGCAGCCCACCTGCCCAGGTTGTGTCCTCCTGCCCTGGGACTGGCAGGAGGGTAGGCCCACGACCCTCTTCATCCCTGGACCTTCTGTTGTCCTGGTGGTCACACCCTGACATCCCCACACCACAGTGTAAGGATCCCGTGTGAGGACGAGCACGCAAGGGATGGGGGCGGAATGCCACGGAGGGCACGGGAGGAGGGTGGCCGGCGCGGCGGGTGCGCCCTGGGGTCTGCAGAGGTCCGAGGATGCTCCGACACGGACTGGGGGCGGGGCCTCGGGAGTGGGCGTGGCTTCAACGGGAAGGGCGGGGCCTGCTTTCCGAGACCTGCGGGCCGCTCCCGCCCGCCACGCTTCCTTCTGGTTGGGGACTTACGTCTTGCTTGGTGGTCCTGCAGCTCTTTCCCCCGGCGCTGGGCCCTCCCCTCCGATCCTATGTCTTAGACGTGGTGACAATGACAACGTGGACGATAAGAAGAGCTTCGGGGACTTCCCTGGTGGCACAGTGGTTAGGAATCTGCCTGCCATGCAGGGGATACGGGTTCGAGCCCTGGTCCCGGAAGATCCCACATGCCGCGGAGCAACTAAGCCCGTGCCCGACAACTACTGAGCCTGCGCTCTAGAGCCCGGCGAGCCACAACTACTGAAGCCCACGTGCCTAGAGCTGGTGCTCCGCAACGAGAGAAGCCACTGCAATGAGAAGCCCGCGCATCGCAACGAAGAGTAGCCCCTGCTCGCCACAACTAGAGAAAGCCCGCACGCAGCAACCAAGACCCAACGCAGCCAAAAAGTAAATAAATAAATTTATTTTTAAAAAAAGAGAAGAGCTTTGGCTTCCGCCTTTCCCAGGTCCCCGCCCTGGGGGGGCGGTCCTCAGGAGACATCCCGCCCGGCCAGAGCCTCTACCCAGACCCTCCCACTCCCTGCTGCCCACCCTGGCTCAGCTCTCTAAACCTGCCCATCCTCCAGGCCCTCCTCAAAAGTATCCCCTCCCAGAAGTGGACCCAGTTTAACTTCTCACCTCTGAGAATCATACTCTGTCACCCCCTCCCAGACACAGCCCACAACCTCCCAGCAACGGTGTCATCAAAGTCCCCAAGGCCAAGCATCCGGAGGCCAATCAGATATGCCATGGCTAGGTGGCTTCCACAGTGGCCACCAGCAACACGGCCCAGCTCGGCTACACGGCCTAGGATGGAGTCTTCCTACGGCTTGTGACTTGCAGTCCTGAGGGGCCAGGAAGCTGAGGAGGGTCCTTTCTCCCAGAGCGGGGGGGGGGTCTCCAAGAGGAAGGGCCAAGTCTCACTCACCCCCAACCCCCCACAACTGGGAAGTCCTGATGTTTTTCAAGGGTAAATGGAGGTTTCTGGAACCATAGCTGGGTGAGGAGGATGTCTCCACCAGGCAGAATCTGCTGGCACACTTTCCTCACAATTGGCTTGGGGTCTGCCCACACTGGGTAGATGGGTGGATGGATGGGTGAGTGGGTGGATGGGCGACTGGGTAGATGGATGGATGGATATGTGAGTGGGTGGATGGGTGGGCGGATGGATGGGTGGATGGATGGGTGGATGGGTGGGTGGATGGATGGCTGGGTGGGTGGGTGGATATGCGAGTGGGTGGATGGCTGGATGGGTGGGTGGGTGGGCAGATACCATGTTCCCAACAGAGGCCAGCAGACCCCCTGCCTCCCTGCACACCCTGAATGCCCCAAGGCTCGTGGCCAGGAAAGGATCACAGAGCCTGTTCATAAAACAGCTGAGTAGGTGGGTGAAGTTCAGCCTGCAGAAGACAAGCCTCAGGGGAGCAGAAGAGGTGCCTTTGAGGGTTTGGAGGGCTCTCCACTGGGAGAAGGCAAGGACACTCCCTCCTAACCCCATGGCTCTAGGGCTGGACCCAGGACTAGTGGGGGAAGTGGGAGGGAGGCAGATGGTGTCTTGAGGCAAAGCCAACTGCTGGAGCCCGCCTCCTCTCCTGCTGTGCTCCTGACAAATGGTAAACGGAACCCGGTTTTCTCGCTAACTTACATTTTCAGTTCCAAATGGTCTGTGACTCCAAACATGTTCTCATTAACAAAGTGTCTTTTTGTTGCAAGCAACACACTGACAGTCACAAATGAGTGACACAGAGGTGCGTACGTAGGATGCAAAGCCACACCGTACCCAGCCACCCTCCCCAGGTCTGCTCCTTGACCCCACGGGGCTTGTGAGGCTCACAGCGGCCCCTGCAGCTGTACACACCACATCTACCTCTCATCTCTGACTTGCCAAATTTCAGACACTATGGACTCCTCAATATGAAAGGTGGAAATTCAAGAACATTACAGTTGACCCTTGAGCAATGCGCGAGTTAGGGGTGCGAGCTCCTGTGCAGTCAGAAGTCTCAGCATAACTTTACAGGGGGCCTTCTGCTCTGGGGTTCCACATCCGAGGATTCAACCAGCCTCGGGTTGGGTAGTGCTACGGTATGTATTGAGTGAGAAAAAAAAAAACCCCGCGTATAAGTGGACTCATGCAGTTCAAACCCATGTTGTTCAAGGGTCCGCTGTACATGACCCTCCTATTTTTCATATTTACATAGTTACTTTTATTCTTCTACTGCTTTTTTGGTAACTTTAAATAACATCCATTCTACCATATAGCCTAGCAATTCCGCTGCTAGGTATATACCTAAGAGAAATGATAACGTGTCCACGGGACTTCCCTGGCGGTCCAGTGGTTAGGACTCCTCGCTTCCACTGCAGGGGACACGGGTTTGATCCCTGGTCGGGGAACTAAAATCCCGCATGCTGCGCAGCACAGCCGAAAAAAAAGAAAACGTGTTCATACAAAAACCTGTACATAAATGTTCACAGCAGCATGACTCACAATAGTCAAAAAGGGGAAAACAGCTCAAATATCCAGCAGCTGGGTGGGAAGCAGCCGCGTGGCACAGGGAGATCAGCACTGTGCTTTGTGACCACCTGGGGGGGTGGGATGGGGAGGGTGGGAGGGAGGGAGATGCGGGAGGGAGGAGATATGGGAGCGTGTGTATATCTGTAGCTGATTCACTTTGTTGTGGAGCAGAAACTAACACACCATTGTGAAGCAATTATACTTCAATAAAGATGTTTAAAAAAAAAATATCCAGCAGCTGATGAATGGTTGGTTAAACAATATGCAGTCTGTTCCTACAATGGAATATTATTCAATTATATAAAGGAACGGGGACTTCCCTGGTTGCGCAGTGGTTAAGAATCTGCCTGCCAGTGCAGGGGACATGGGTTCGAGCCCCGGTCCGGGAATATCCCATATGCCACAGAGCAACTAAGCCCATGTGCCACAACTACTGAGCCTGCGCTCTAGAGCCCACGAGCCACAACTACTGAAGCCCGTGTGCCTAGAGCCCGTGTTCCACAACAAGAGAAGCCACTGCAATGAGAAGCCTGCGCACCACAACGAAGAGTAGCCCCCACTCACCGCAACTAGAGAAAGCCCGTGCACAGCAATGAAGACCCAACGCAGCCAAAAATAAATAAATAAAATTTTAAAAAAAAAGGAATGAAGTACTGAGACAGGCTTTACCACTGAACACACTATGCTAAGTGAAAGAAGCCAGACACACAAAAAAACACATATTGTATGATTCCATTTATGTGGAATGTCCAGAATAGGCAAATGCATAGAGAGAGAAAGTAGAGTTGTGGATGCTTAGGGCTGGTGGGGAGGGAGAAACAGGAGAAATAGACTGCTAATGAGTATAGGATTTCTTTGTGGGGTGATGACGATGATGCAAGTAGACAGTAGTGATGGTTGCACAACCTTGCCAATGTACAAAAACCCTCAGAAACACACACTTTAAAAGGGCGCGTTTTATGCTAGGTGACTTATATATCAATAAAGCTGTTATATGTAAAAATATTTATTCATTGGGTAAAGAAGATGTAGTACACATATACAGTGGAATATTACTCAGCCATTAAAAAGAATGAAATAATGCCATTTGCAGCAACATGGATGGACCTAGAGATTATCCTGCTAAGTGAAGTAAGTCAGACAGAGAAAGACAAATACCCTATGATACCACTTATATGTGGAATCTAAAATATGACACAAATGAACTTATGAAACAGAAACAGACACACAGACATAGATAACAGACCTGTGGTTGCCAAGGGAGAGGGACGGACTGGGAGTTTGGGATTAGCAGATGCAAACTATTACATACAGAATGGATAAACAACAAGGTCCTACTGTATAGCACAGGGAACTATATTCAATATGGTGTGATAAACCATAATGGAAAAGAATATGAAAAAGAATGTATATATATGTATAACTGAATCACTTTGAGCAGAAACTAACATGACATTGTAAATCAACTATACTTCAATAAAATAAGTAAAAAAAAAAAAAATATATATATATCTATTCGTTCACATTCACTTCTGACCCGGCCTTGGGGAGGCAAGGTCACTGGTCTCCCCCCGCATTCCTCCATCCCTCCTCAGTCAGCCCCAAACAGTGAACCTGAACGCTGGTCCAACATCAATCTGCGAACACACACTGACAGATGGGAGGCTGAGGTTGGGAGAGGATCTTGCAAAGGATCAGAATCCTGTTGTGATCATAATTGTGATTTAAAAAATAATTGCTGTGTATTGAATACTCACCCTGTGCCAAGGTGACGGTGCTGTGTGTTCTACATGCATCATCTCGTTAAGCCTCAGGATGACTTGAGGTCAGGCACCGTGTCCCCATTTTACAGAGGAGGAAACTGAGGCTTAGAGGCATCACATGACTGCTAGAACGTGGCAGAGCTGGGAGCAGAGCCCGGAGTGTAAATCCAAAACTCTTGGCCACCTGGGAGAACATCCACATTTGCTTTCTGTCTCCAAGTATGGGTTTTCTTATGCTGGTGCTCACGTAGACCCATTCGTTTTACGTTGTTTAAGCCCTTTGCGCGATGCAAGACCTATCTCGAGAATGTCCTTCGGGGCAGAGGAAGGCAGTAGAGGCAAGGGCTCCCTCCCCCCCACGCCCCCTTGCCGCCCACCTGGTACCAGGATGCTCCAGCCTCCCTGGGCCTTCATCCTGACCTCAGGTGGGTGCAACCTGGGCCGTGACCGTGACCTGCTTCCTGACAGACAATGGGAGGCCTGTTTGCCTTCCCGGGTGCCGGATTAGACAATATTTAGCTTTCCCTCGGAGGAGAAGCGTTGCCCCTCCCCCGCACGGCAGTGCCAGCCGCTGGGCCGCTGCCAGCAGCCTCTCCCTGTTGCTCAGCGCCTCAGTGCCCATTCTAGAGGTTTAATCATTAACGGGCACATTTGGCCTTTGATTTCAGGTTGGAATTTGGGAGCTGTGCCCAGGAGCAATTACCTCTGACACACTATTTTGTGTAAAATCACTCTTAGCTGCCATTAGCTGATAAAGCTAGAATAAAGAGGGGTCCGTTAACCGCACTGGCCTCTCGGCCTCTCGGCCTCCGTGGAAAGCCACCGTGGGACCTGCCTTTTGGGGGCCGTGAAGTAGGTTCTAGAACATTTGCTCTCAACGTGGCCTGGCCCTGCGGCTGCGCGGTGGCCTCACCCCCACGGGCAGTCCTGAGGCTGGCAGAGTGGCCGGGAGCAGCGCCCGCTCAGAGCAGACCCCCCGCAGCCAGGCCCCTGTTGGCTCTCGGGCCCCCCGAGCGAGAAGCCGCTGGGATCAACAACTCCTCACCCTTCCAGCCCGGGTTGGGGCCCAGGCAGCAGCGCCCGCCTCTCGTCGCCCCTGGGAGGAGCAGCCGCTGCCTGGTGTGGGAGTGAGCTCCCCATCCCGGGCGGACTCCAAGCTGGGGCGCCCACTCAGGGCTCCCGCCGACCTGAGCCGGCTTTCGGGAGTCACCGACAGGCACCGAAGCCACGCCTCCTCCCCCTCCCCGCGACTGCCACTGAGACCCGCCTCCCCGCCCTCTCCTGGGAGCGGCCCTGGGAGGCACGGGGCCTCCCAACGTGCGCTGCAGCCCCCGCTGCGTTTCTGCTGCTCGGGGCGTTGCCAGAGCAGCTGGCTGGAGGGGGAGGCAGGTTGAGAGAGGCCTGCTTGGGAGGAGGGTGGTGGCAGACCTGGTCTCCTTCAAGGGACCCTCTGCCTTCCTGCCCTCCTGCATCTCTGCCCCCTGAGCCCTGCCCCACTCCTCCCCAGAAACCTGAGGCTGAAACCTCAGAATCTCCCACCTTCCCCTGCCCTGCAATTCCCCTCGGGCTGGCCCGTCCCCTGCCCCTGCTGCAGTGCCAGTATCGGGGGGCCAGGCAGCGCGGGTTTGCTCAGGGGTGACCGCATGGTCAGCACCCGGATGGGCACGACCTCGGACACTCCCAGCTTGTCAACTGGAAGGGACTTGGAGGCCAGTGTGTCAAAAGTTCTCAGACGCAGAAGGGCCACAGGGGCCAGGTACACTGAGGGGCAGGCCAGAGCCTGCACACAGCCATGCCACAGCCACTGCCTGTTTTTTTTTTTTTTATATTTATCTATTTATTTTTGGCTGCGTCGGGTCTTAATTTCAGAACGTGGGATCTTTTGTTGCAGCGCATGGGCTTCTCTCTAGTTGTGGTGCACGGGCTTCAGAGCATGCGGGCTCAGTAGTGGCAGTGTGTGGGCTCTCTAGTTGTGGCGCACGGGCTCAGTGGTTGTGGCGCGCAGGCTCAGTTGCCCCGGGGCATGTGGGATCTTAGTTTCCCGACCAGGGATCGAACCCGCGTCCCCTGCACTGGAAGGCGGATTCTTAACCACTGGACCACCAGGGCAGTCCCCACTACTGCCTGTTTTGCCCAAGTAGCCACGGGCCTCCCCGTGGGACTCTGCTCTGTGACCCTGGTCGCTGGGCGTCATCTCCCCACCGCCCTGTGGGGCTTCGGGGCCTTCCTGCCAGCCAGCCCCGGCTCCAGATGGCCAGACAGTCCCAGAGCCTCTGGCTGGCCGGGCGCGGGGCTGCCGTGGCACCGGAAGAGCTGCCTGGAAAGGCAGGATGGGCACACCCTGTCAGGGGCTTGCCCACTGTCCCCCTGGGAGCCTTCCTGGAATCCAGGAAATTAAGAAGGACTCAGGCCGGACCCCCCAGGGGCCTAGCGGCCCCGCCTCCGTCTTGCTGCGGGACTCCCGGCCCTGTTCTCGGCTCTGCCGGGGAAGCCAGACCCTGCTGCCCAGAAGCGGGGTGGTGCTCACGGGGAAGGCCAGCTGGGGCCTCGTGGGGAGCAGACCCTCCAAGTCCCCTCCACGTCCGCCCGCTCCTTTGCACCCCTGCTGCCGCCCTGCCCCCTGGACCAGGGCAGCGGCCGCCCGGCCGGTCGCCCTGCGTCGTCCTTGCTGTGGCCCTGTCCACTCTTGGGCTGGCTCCGTGGATTCGAGTTGTTTACTAGTCCCTGTTGCTTTAGGAACAGACTTGAAATCTTAAAGAACTTGACCCACAAAGAGGTGGTGCAGGGATTGTGCGGTCGGGGGGACAGACTCCTGTGTAGGCAGGGTTTGCAGGAAGCTGGTTGGTTATTCAGTAGCTTTACTTCACAGATACGTCCCAGAGGGATGAAAGTGCTGAATGTAAACCACAACAAGTCAGAAACGTTTAGAAGAAAGTCTAGGCGCGTGGACCCGCCCGAGGAGGGGAGCTGCGTCCTTGCCCCGGAGAGGGCCATGGCCGCTTGCTCCCTGGGCCAGGCATCCAGGGAAAACAAAGGCCAAGGGTGCCACCCCGTCCACTGGGCCCCATGCAGGGTCAGGGATCTGCATCCTCCCCGACAAGCAGGCTGTTATCTCCAGCGCCGCGGGGCAGAGGGAGCTGAGGTTTTCCAGACATCTGGGGAGCTGTCTCCCCTTCCCCGCACTGCCCAGGCCCAGCTTGGTGGGATGCTTTAGGTGTGCAGCCAATGGCAGCGCTTGGGCCCTGGGGCAGGAGGGAGCACAGGGAGGCCGCTGGCCCGGGTGGGGCCCTCGGGCCCTGCTGACACCCACGTGCAGGCCTGTGAGGACCAGAGTTGGGTGCTCCACGCCGGGCAGGGAAATGACACTCCCCGTGCAGCCCACTCCAGTTCAGTGCCGAGGGGGGCAGCCTGTGAGGGGAGGCCTGGCAGAGGCCCTGTCAGCCCTTCGCTGCATACCTGACACTCCCCAGACGGCTGAGGTGAACCAGCCCCGTCCCAGCCCCAGAGCCTTTAAGAGACCAGCGGGGAAGCTGCTCTTATGAGCTGCTGTGATAAAGATGATGCACGTGTAGAGGCAACGTAGACAGACCTATGAGCGCCTCGATTACCAGAGCCTCAGTCTCTTCATCTATAAAACGGGGACAAGAATCAGGGCACTGCCTCAGGGTGCTCGGAGGATGGAGGTGACATAATCCTGGCACCTGGCAAGTGGTCAGTGCACGGGATGAGGCCTGGGTGCATCCCCAGGTACAGAGGGGCAAGGGGCTCCCTTGGGTAGGGAGGGAAGGCTTCTCATCCTGTGTCTGCCCTGGAAGAGCCAGGCTGACCACGAGGACAAGGGTACCCCGGCAGAGGGCATAGGACGCCTGGAAACTGCAAAGCCCCAGGAGGACTGCATGCTCAGAGGCTGGGGGGAGGGGCTGAACAAAAGGATGGCAGGGAAGGGCTGGTCCAGCTGGAGGGCCTGGCCGAAGGCTGAGAGGGGAGGCCTACCAGAACTTTCCTCCTGGGCGTTCCCTGCCCCCTGCTGCCTGTCGGGGCCTCTGGACAGTGCAGACCAGCTGGCTGGGGGCCTGGGCTAACATTTCCATTTAAAATTCCCAAGTTGCCCTAAAGGACCCAGCAAGAGCACAGAGTGAGGGGTGGAAAATGTTAGCGGAGAATCTGTCCTGTCTCTGGAGTTCTCCTGACCCTTCTCCTGTCCCTGCTGCCCCTGCTATGCTACGAGGTCTGCTCCCTGCAGTTGAGTTTCTTTACAAAAGAGGAAAACAAGGCTCAGAGAGGAAAGAGCTCTCCGAGTCCCACTGTTGGTCTAAGGCCAGATCGGCTTTAAATCCAAGTCTGTTTTATCACTGGGACCGGAGGGGACCAGAGAAGTCCACCATGGCCAGCCAGGATGGCCCACACTGCACCGCATCCCAAATTCCCAGAGGGCCCAGAGTCCCTCTCCACCCCAGCGATCAGGGGAGCCTGGTGGACGCCCACCCTGGTGGCCCCTCCCGCAAACTACAGGTGCTCAGGAGTGTCCCTGAGGCTTCCCCTGGCCAAGGTCAGGACTGGCAATGCTGACCTTGGAAGTGGTCACGGCCACAGTGGTCTCTGCTGGGATGCTCTGAGGGCAGCAGGTCCAAAGCTGGTGGTGACACCTGCAGCCCGGCCTGCGGCCCCAGGTCCCCTGCACTCAGCATCCCTGGTGCGTGTCCGTCTCTGAGTGCACGGAGGCCGAACAAAGGACGGTGCCCAGCCCTGAAACGGGAGAATCTAACAGCAGACCCTAGAGGGGACCCAATGATCAGCGTAGACCCACACCGTGGGGCTCCCAGCCACTGCCCTTCTCCAGGAAAGCCCCTTCCATGGGGTGCCCAGTGGCCAAGTCTGGGCCTGGTCACCCTGCCCACTGCCCTCAGTTGCTGGTCCCGGTGTGGGCCCCTGACTCAAGCTGACCAATCAGAATTTCCTTCCTGGAAATCTGGCTCTGCTTGGCCCACAGAGGAGCCCTGAGGGCCACACTTGGCGGCAGGGCCCCTTCCTCATCCATAAAAGAATATTAAAAATGACATTTTCCAAACATGTTGGCATAAAGACGAGTATATGCATATTATACGTGGAAACATTTTCTTCAACCTAAAAGTTCATTTTTTTCCCTTCCGATTTGAGAAGAAATAAAAACATTTTGGGGGGCACTGAGCCCGCTGTGCCTCTTGGAGGCCCCCCAAGGTCAGCGCTGCAGGCTCGCTGGTCTCGCTCCTTTCTGACCTGGGAGACGCCTCACCTCCTTCCTGTCCGTCTCCTTTCGGCCTGAGTTGCCCAGAACTGGATTCTGAGTGCTGGTGGCCTAAGAACTAACACGGCCTTCCTGCCGTGGCTGTGCCTCCGAGCGAGCCTGAGTGTCACTCATCACCCCTGCAGCCCCGGACCCCATTTCACAGGTTAGGACACTGAGGCCTGGAGAGTCAGCTGCCTTGCCCGGGGCCCCGCTGTGGGTCCAGAGCCAGGTTCCAAGAATTCATGTGCAGCTTGTTCTTTGCAAGGAAAGATAAGCAGCTTCCTTCCCAGTTTCTCCTGCCCACTCTTTCCTTCCTTCCTGGTCCTTCATTCGTTTGCACTTAGGCCGGGGTCGCAGCAGGATGGAGCTGGGAGAATGAGTCTGGGGGTGAGAGGACAGCGAGGGTGGACAGAGCAGACAAGTGGGCAACGGCTGCTCTAGACCCTCTCAGGTGCCACCCGCTCTGGGCATGAGGCCAGTTCCTACGGCATCCCTGGGTCCCCCACCCTGCGAGGCCCTCGCCAGGAGAGGTGTCCCCAAGGCCACCTGCAGGAGGAGAGTCCCTTCAGGGATCTGGATCAGGGCAGAGGTGCTGCCCAGCTGCCTCTGGCTCCAGGGAGAAACCCTAGGCCCCATGGAGCTCTGTCAGCTTTTCCTGAGAACAGGAAAAGAAGCGGGAAGTGGGGATGTAAAAATAGACGCTACAGCCAGTCGGGGCAGGACTGGAGTTGGCCGGCCTCACGTCTTCCTTCTTCTGAAGGTTGAGCGCGGGCGCGCCCAGGCTGGGAGGGACGCCCGCTGGGCCTCCCTCCCCTCCTGCTTCCCGGACACCTCCTGGGCCCCCAGCCCCGGGCAGGCACATGCACGGGCCACAGGGCCTCTGGGCGGGCGCTGTGATTCGCGGGGCTGGCGGCCAGCATGGCTTCTGCGCCCCTGAGCCTCCGCCTGCTGGCGACAGCTTCCCTCCAGGGCCGCTCGGCTGGGTGAGCCACACCCACGGCACCCAGTGGGTGTGCTAGAGATGTGGTGCCTCCCTCACCTCTGCCCAACCCCCCACCCAGAGGGGCTGACCCCCTCTGGAGCTGCCTCTGACCTCTAACCTTTCCCAGGCAGGTTAAATGGAAGGCCTGCGAAGAGGCAGGCGTGGGGGTCATGACTATCTTTCCAAAGAGCAGCCAGTGCTGTAGCCCCCTCCCAGCTCATCTTCCCCGCACCGCCCCTCAGCCCTGCGCTGGGGGCTGAAGCCCCAGGACCCACCAATTCCAGCTTCTGCCCGATGCAGCGGGAAGGCACTGCGTGTGGCCCCGAGGCCGGCCTGCCATTCTGCTGTGTCCCTCCCTGGGCAGTCAAGGTCCCCTGCGACCTCTGTTTCCCCATCAGCCAAAAGGAAATTCAGCTTCCGCCTCCTTAAGAGGATGGGAGACGGAGCTGTGTAAACTGTAAAGTGCTGTGAGGGTGCGAAGGGCTGCTGCCCCCTGCAGGAAGCAGGGTTTCTCTCGGAGGCCGCAACAGAGAAGCACCTGCAGCTCCTGCCAGCTGCCCCGCCTCCACCCCACGTTTCCCTCCTGACCCTGGGTCCCCAGGGAGTCGGTCGTCTTCCGGCCACGCTCAGCTGATGCTGAAGGTGAGTCAGGTGCGATGATGACCCGAGCACAGGTGAATCACGGAGCAGGAGGGGGAAGTGGGTTATTACCGGGACCGTCTCTCTGAGAGGCCGAGAGAGCAAGAGTGACATCACTGCCGGCTGACCTCACACGCACGAGGCCCCTGCCCGAGCTCCAACGGCCCTCTGTCCCCCTCCGCACCTGCTCTGTCCCCGCAGGCTGCGCTGGGCCCTGGCTCTGAGGACCACAGGCTGCTGGGAAGCGCGGGCACAGAGCGGGATGGGGGCCGTGCCGGCCGGGAGCCACCCTCACAGAGGCCTCAGCTGTGAGCCTCTGGCACCTGCTCCAGTGAGGTTAATTCAGGGGGTTCAGGGCGAGTGAGAGGTGACACTGGGAAATGTAAACTTTAAACTGTATCAGTGTTTGTAAGTTGGGTTTGGCATTTAAAAATTTTACCCAAGGGACTATACTCAATATTTTGTAATAATCTATAAGGGAAAAGAATCTCAAAAGAATATATATATATATATGTGTATAACTGAATCACTTTGCTGTACACCTGAAGCTGACACAACATTGTAAATCAACTATACTTCAATTAAAAAATAAGTACATTTTATTTATTTAAAAATCCTCATCCAGTGGAAGTGGCTCTGGCCTCTGAGGCCCTTTGGGAAAGCCACTTCAAAGGTCTAAGCTCCCCGGGCTGGGACAGGGCACGGGAGGGGCACTGGAGAGGCTGGGGCAGCCTCGGGCAGTGTCGTGGGCCCTTAGAATGAGCGCCCCTTCAGCGTTGGGCCCTGGGCGCTTCACTCGCTTGACCCTGGGCCCAGCCCCGCAAGCTTTTCTAAGTACATGGGGGACACTGAGGCCTTGGGTCTGGGATGGGAGTCAGGAGTCGGCTTGGTGGGGTACGGACCGCGAGGGCTGCCCGAGGGCCCCCACCAAGAGCGGGTCTGGGGGCAGGGTCTGTCTGTCCTTCCTGGCAGAAGGCAGCACCTGCACAGCCTCAGCTGGTGACAAAGGGGCAGAAACGCTCTGGACGTGGACAGAGGGCGCCGGCACAGCCGCTAATGAAAGGCCAGGCAGTGGGAGCTGAACCAGCCTGCGGCTTCCTTGAGGCCCGGCCGCTGTGACCGTGATCGTGGTAATAACACCAGTGCCCATCGTGGGTGCTCAGGCTGCTGGTGTGGGATGTCTGGACACTGAACGGCCGGGAGCTCAGGAAGCCCCTCCCCACGCGATCTCACTGATGCTGCCCTGGCTGGCTGGGCTGGGGGATTATTACCCTATTGTTTTTAAAGTGCCCTGTCGTCATTTTTTTTTTTTTTTTTTTTTTTTTTTTTTTTTTTTAAATTAATAGCTACTTTATTTATTTATTTATTTTTAGCTGTGTTGGGTCTTCGTTTCGTGCGAGGGCTTTCTCTAGTTGCGGCAAGCGGGGGCTACTCTTCATCGCGGTGCGCGGGCCTCTCACTATCGCGGCCCCTCCCGTTGTGGGGGCACAGGCTCCAGACGCGCAGGCTCAGCAGTTGTGGCTCACGGGCCCAGTTGCTCCGCGGCATGTGGGATCTTCCCAGCCCAGGGCTCGAACCCGCGTCCCCTGCATTAGCAGGCAGATTCTCAACCACTGCGCCACCAGGGAAGCCCCGTCATTTTTTGATTACGGAAGCGATCCAAGCTCATGATAAAGACCTGTGAGCACTGAGTGGGTGGTGCTATTCGCTTGGTTCGTGGTTCATGGATGCGGAGGTGACGCAGCCCATCGCAATTCATCAGTATCAGCAGCAGGATGACAAAAAGGATTTAGTCACCGTCCTTTGGGACACAGCTGGGTAAGGCTGCTGGCAGACAGACAGGGTCTGCACCCCGGCCCTCCCAACCTAAAGCTGACCAAAAATGAGGGTATTTTCTGCACAGTCCTGGGAGGTGAGGGCAGGAGTGGGGGCTAAGAGCAGATGCTGGCACAGTCCCCCAGCCGCTGGTGGCCGCAGCCCACAGGGCGACTGCCCATCTTGCTTCTCCAGCTGCTTCCTGCTGCCGGATCTGGGGCTGGGGTGCTCTGATGCCCTGGTGCTTCCCGGGGTTAGGGGAGGCCACTGAGAGCTGGCGGGCGCAGGGTGGCCCCTTTCATCCACGCGCAGGCACCTGAAGACCTAGGCTGGGCTGCATGCGTGAGGCTCCTCTGGGGAGCACGGGAGACAGGGGTCCTGCAGAGGAACTCTGTGCTGTGCATTTTTGTGGCCCTGATTTTAGTGACGAGCCCCTTCGCCCAACCCAGACCATCATGTCCTGAGGAACACAGATCACCTAATTCATTCTCATGAAGTCTCACCGTGAGCTGCTGATGTGACCATCACCACTCCATTCTACAGATAAGGAAACTGAGGCTTGGGGGACGACGTTCACATGTCCAAAGCCACACAGTACTAAGTGGCTGAATTTGATTTGAACCATTCCAAGCCCTTCCCCCGTCTCCCAGCTCCCCGCCCACACTCGGCTCTCCAGGCCCTGATGCTATGGACACCATGCTGCCGCCCATCTTCAGGGAGCAGGGGCTCCCAGAGCCCAGCGGTGACCAGGCAGCGGGTGTGACCTCCTGGGGACTGCATTCCACCGAACCCGACACACACATTTTCCCCAGGCCTAGGTGTGAAACTTCGGGCGAGGTTGGCCAGATCTGGGGAACCTCCCAGAGCCCCTGGGCTGATCTGGGAAGATGTGCTTGTGTCTCGATGCTGCACCCTCAGGATCTGGCCCAGAGCAGGCCTTCTGTGTTTGCCAACCGTGCCCCGGGGACAGGTAGATCATGGGCACACTTGACTTAGAGACGCCTGGGCCTGGTTTGGGCTGAGAGTAGGGAATGGGAAAGGATATCAGAAAGGGGCGGGTGCTGAGAAGGGGGAGGGCCAAGTGCAGAATGCTGGTGGGCGCTGCAATCAACGCTGGTGCCTAAGGGGTCCGCTAGGAGGGTCTCAAGTTCAGAACACCTTGCAGGGGGGTTGCAGGGGCTTGGAAAAGCCTCCAAGTCACCCGTTTCCTGTGACTTCATTGGTGTTGGGGTGCAGGTTATCTGGCCTCCTTTAGTTTTGCTGCATGTTTTACTGTTTGGCTAATTAATCTTGGTCTGACAAACTTTCTTTTTGGAAGACAATGTTTATTCATGGGTGTTTGGCCTGAAAAACACTGTTGCTGGGATTTCTGGCACCTCCAAACATTTAGGAGACACACGTGGAAGCCGAGCTGGGCGTCGAGGCTGCCTGCAGTGTCCCTCCGGGCCGGGAGCCCCTCCAGGTCAGGCCAGGCCCACCTCGGAACCACCTCTGACCCAGAGTCCAGGCCGAGGCCAGCATAGAGGAGGCGGCAGCACCCGCTTGTTGAGTGAATAACTCGCCTGGCTGGGGGACGGTTCCTGGAACGGAGGTGCCAAGAAGGTGAGAGAAGCCAGGCAGGAGGGCAGGGCTGCGTTAGTCTCTCAGGGTGTAATTCTTCTTGCCCTTGCAAGAAGGGTGCAATTTACATTCTTACTTATTTGAAATCACACAGTAATTCTTTTTTTAAAAAAATTATTTTTCGCTGTGTTGGGTCTTCGTTGCTGCGCACAGGCTTTCTCTAGTTGCAGCGAGCGGGGGCTACTCTTCGTTGCGGTGCCCGGGCTTCTCACTGCGGTGGCTTCTCTTGTTGCGGAGCACAGGCCCTAGGTGCGCGGGCTTCAGTAGTTGTGGCACACGGGCTCAGTAGTTGTGGCTCGCGGGCTCTAGAGTGCAGGCTCAGTAGTTGTGGTGCACGGGCTTAGTTGCTCCGCGGCATATGGGACCTTCCCAGACCAGGGCTCGAACCCGTGTCCCCTGTGTTGGCAGGCGATTCTTAACCACTGTGCCACCAGGGAAGTCCCACACACAGTTAATTCTTGAACACAGTCTCATATAAATCAAAGTGTTACTAATAAAATCCAAGTCCATCTTGATCAAGCCCCTTTATTGTGCCCCCCGACTCCCGGTATATTCCCTGTTTTGTTTTGGTGCCTACTTTGCCAGATTTTTACTGATATACAAGCTTGTGCCTATATAAACACATAGTTTGAGTTTTGCGCCTGTGTGTGTGTTTAAACTCGAAGGGTGTCGCTCTGTATGTATCATGCTGTAAACTGCTTTTCCCTTGAGCAGACTAAATCTTGGAGATTCTGTCAGTGTGCATAGATCTTCCTTATGACCTGCATCTGCTGCGGAGGACCCAAGGCTGCAGCAATGGCCCCCACAGGAGTCAGCACGCCCACTTTATGGATGAGGAAGTTGAGGCTCAGAGAGGTTGGGTGACTTGCCCGGCGTCACCTCCAGCTGTGTGAGGGTCGGGTCTGGCAGGGACTGGGAGAGGGGCAGGTGGGAGTGGTGAGTGTGGAGCACAAAGAAAGGAGTGGCAGGTGAAGGGGACCCCAAGGGCAGAGCCCAGATGCCCGAGGGAGGAAATCAGTCAGGGCCTCTGGGAGTCTCAGCGATTCCAGATGGATAAGGGGGGAAGCTGGCGCTCAGCTGGAAGCCGAGGAATTCTGCAGGCCCCGCCCTGCCACACGCTCGCTCTCCCTTCCGGGGCTGACTCCCCGGAGCCTCTGTGGCCAGGGTGCGCAGGGCTGGGCGATGACCGAGTGGGCCCTGTCCTCCAGGACATATGGCCCGGGCCCACTGCCATGCCAGGTGGGCCCAGGGGCAGGGGCAGGTCCTGCCCACATCCATCCCCCACATCCCCATGACACCAGCTCTAGGTGGCCTCTGCCAGGTGCTCATTCCCCAGGACTTAGGTCAGGGTGAGGCACGTGCTGGAAAGACCAGGCCACCTGGGCAGGCCCAGGGTGTGGCCTGCAGTGCTTCCCACGAAGGCCGAGCCGGCCAAGGTGCAAATTGGGGCGGGCTTCCCAAGGAGGTGGAAGGACGCAGGGAAGTGGCCTCCAGCCTCCTCAGCGCGCTGCTTCCTCCTGACTCACTGCTGGCCCGCCCACCTGTGGCGGGAAGTCACCAAACCTCCCCAGACTTAGGAGCACGTGCCGGGTGATGGACCTTGCCCCACGCTCCCCACATGCGCCTGCCTCAGCTGACCCACTTCCCAGGCATCTGGCTGAAAGAGGCAGGGCAATCCCGAGGGGCGGGGTGGGTGCGGCCGGGGTGTGTCCACGGCGCCAGCGCCCATGCCACATTCTCGGCCTGGTTTCCCAGGGCTGCGCCCCACCTGACCACCTTGTGCCTGTCCCCTTGGAGGCCACTGGCTTATTCACAAGGCCACTCGTGCCCAGCGGCTCGGGGCATCGCTGCCAGCAGGCCGTCAGTCGGGGCCTTCCCAAGAGTCCCAGGGAGGAGCGTCCTTGGGCTTGGTCTGCAGGTTCCGTGCACCCCAGGCCCTCCTGCTCTCCTGGCTGCATGACTTGGACCAGCTACCTCCGGCCCTTCAGGCTTCCTGACCTACAGTGGAGACTCTCAGATTCCATCTCACACACCGTTACCTGGATCACACGGAGCCCGGTGTTCAGAAGCAACGGAGTGGAGCTGACCACAGGCTGCTGCGTCGGGGTCAGGAGCAGCTCTGCTTTCTGAGTCTGTATCTTGTCCAAGCACACTTACTCCCATCAAATCCCGTGGGGCTCACTTTTGGCCTTCTCAGTTCGGCTGCAGAGCAGAATCTCTTGGGGAGCATTTTTTTAAAACTTTCATTATGTGAAACATTGTTAATATGTTACACCAAACTTTTTACAGAAGTAGACAGGATTTATACTGAACTTTCACATCCCCATATCAACCATCAACTCATGCCCATCTTGTTTTATTTACATTCTACCCAGTTCCCTTTCTCCCTACATTGTTTTGAATCAGACAAAGGAGGTTTTTTCCTTTTTTCTTTTTTTTTTTTTAAGTACAAGTGCCAGACTCTCACCCCCAGGAATTTAATTGAGTCATCCAGGCTGGGGCCCAGGAAAAGTGTATTTTAGCAAAGCTCCCTCCTGGGACGCACAGAGGTGCAGCCAGTGGGGAGGGTTTAGAGCCAGCAGATCTGTGGAGCTGCTTCCAGGAGTCTGGGAGACACCACGAGACCCTAGAGAGGTGGTACATGGGGTGTCAACCCAACAACCCTGACCTAGAAGTTCAGGTTTGGACGGCCCACTCTGAGGGCGCACAACACCTTCACTCCAGACGAGGGGAGAGAGATCCCATCCCACTCTGATGTGGAGGGTCTGGACGGGGTGCTGACAGCTCCATCAATCCCGTGCTTGGGAAAGCAAAGACCAGAGTGGATAAACCCACCTGGAAAGTGGTTAACTGGTCAACCACAAGGCTGCATGTTCCCAGGGGCTGTGCCAGCCAGTTGCTATCAAAGGAGATCCTGGCGCTGGCAGAGCTGGCCCACAAAGGATGCTTTGTTCACCTGTTAAAATAAACACTTCCCCTGGATATTTACTCCCGGGACTCAAATGTAATACGGGGTGTAAGTTACTCTTTAACAGGAGACTTGATCCAGGCCACCAAGCTCTCCTGAACTAATTTCCTGGAAGAAAGGCATCCCTCCGCCAGCCCAGGTGTTTATTAACCACTCCCCGTGGCAGTCAAAGAGAGGCTGGCCGTGGCCATCACCCAGACCCCAGGTTCACCCTGAGAACCCTGGTCCTGAGGGCCAGCCTCCATCTTCCCTGAAGAAGAGTGGAGGTGACCAGCGAGTCCTCACTGTCTGGGAAGTGAAACCAGAGGCTCAGCAAACACGTGTTTTCCTCTGGTCTGTTCAGTTCCCACTTGGAGAGAACACGAGTGGACTTGGGCTCCTAGCCGGAGAAGGGGGCGTGCAGATGTCCAGACAAGCCCCTGGCACCAGGGCCCAGCACACACCCACAGCAACTGCCACCAAACCTGGACTTCTAGGTCAGGATCATTGGGTTGACATACTTGACACATCAATCTTTAAGGGTTAAATATAACTTCACGAACTTGGGGGCATTTACAATCAAAATTTTCAAAGCCCAGTCAATGATGCAGTGAGAGGAGATGGTCAGAGCTGTCGTGAAGGAAAGCCGGCTGCCAGTCTCCGCTTGTCACACCGATTGGATCAGGTGGACACCTGACCTGAAGGCAGCTCACGCACAGGCTGGCCATGCCCTGTAGCCTGGTGCAGAAAGATGGGCTGGGCCAGTCAGATGTCCCCCTCAGGTATCTGGATCAGGAAAAGAGGAGGGGAGATGCCCCGGGGAGGAGGGTGATGCAGCAAAACGTCACATGGGCCCCGCACGGCATCATGACCTCATCCTTGGGCCAAGACCAGGAGGAGGAGAGGAGTGGGCAGAACAGGCACCAGGGAGAAGAAATGCTAGCAGGGGGAGGCCTGAGGGATGCCGTGACCTTCCTTCTCCCAGATCCAGTTCTGCTTCCAGGAGGCCGGGGGGCCCCAATGCTTTCCTTGGGTTCCCCAGGGATCCTGTCCTGCCCAGGCCGACGTGAGGACAGGCCAAGTGAGAGCATCTTGCGATGGACGTCTGTGGGCACTGGAGCCTGGTCTCCTTCCGGTCTGCCTCGGTTGACAGGAGGGGCAGGAGTGGAGTCGGGCTGTCCCCTGCACACGAGGCTGGTTCTGTGCCAGTCCAATGGGCACCTTCAGGTAAATGTAGGTCAGCTCGCATTGGCTCACATGCTGGGATGCTAGCACCTGGCTGTAGGTGCTGGGTGCAGGTGGCCCACCTGTGGGAGGGGCCTGGTGAACAGAGGGACAGTGTGGGTGGGAAGGGCCCGGGGAGGTCCTGGCCAGTGGTGACACTAGCTCCCTCTGTGCTGTGCCTGTATTTGACTGCAAACTGGGGACTGGAAGACAGTCCACCTCCTGGAGAGGGGACAGAGCCGGGCAGCAAGGCAGGACCTCTGATGCCCAGCTTTGCGCTCAAACAGTGGCTAGCAGGCAGGGGGCCAGCTCAGCCTGCTAACTGGATGCACCAGGGGGTGGAGGGGAGATGACACTGGGCCCAAGGCCACCCTCCAGGCTACCAGAAATTGACCTTAGGGCCACAAGACTAACTGTGGCCCCCAGGCACTGGTGCGGTGGGGCTCCCAGCCTTGGTCAGGGATCGGGGGGAGGGAAGGGAAGCAAGCGTTCAGATATGCAGCTTTTCCCCGGTGACACCTGGGCGCTGGGCCCTGTGTTAGGAAAACCTGCTGTGCTCACCTGTGACTCACTGACTGGGCAGAACTGCAGGCAGCTGACGACCTTGCGGGAGCCTCTGCTCCAGGCTTCCTTCAGAGGCAGGCTCTTCCGAGGGTCTTGAACTTGTGTGATCAGAAGCTCCTCGAGGGCTCCTTAAAGCACAGGCTGCTGCCTGCCCGAGTGTGTGATGCCACAGGTCTGGGCGGGGCCTGAGGACCTGCATTTCCTACCGGTTCCCAGATGCTGTCGCCGCTGCAGTGGCCCCGGGACCCCACTCTGAGAGCCACCGCTGTGGCTGAAGCCATTTCAGAGAGGACGTATTTTCAATCACTCTGCACCTGCTTCCTTTTGGAAGGGGGCTGCGGCCCCGTCCAGTGCGCTTGAACCACCTCTCCTGGACGACTGTCTCCAGGGTGCTGGGGCTCGAGGGCAGGGATCTGGGGAGTGAGGGCAGAGCCCTGCTTCCTCCCTGAAGGTGGGGTGCGGAGACCTCTAGGCAGTGCCTGGGGCTCAGGGCACAGCTCACCTGTGGGAAGGGGTTCTTGGCAGGGGTGGGGACCCAGGGACCCCACTTCGATGGCTGGTAGGGGCTCTGAGGCCAGTGGCGCCTCAGCACACGGGGTGGACTTTGGAGCTGCTCCGGCTCCCCGGGAGGGCACGGGAGGCCACGGTGCTGGTTTCACTGGAAAAGCCACTGGGTTTTGAGGCCAGAGAGGAGATGCAAACACAAGGCTCCTCTCTGCCCTTTTCAAAAGACAGAATGCCCGCACTTCAATGGCAGTGTCTGCACTGAGTCCGGCCATTGTTCGCAGGAGGTAGAACCCCAGCCTCCAGGACAGGCGGCTCCTCTGTGCTCCTCACAGGAGTCCCTTTGTGGGGTGGGGGAGGCGCTGGGCCCCAGCCAGTCTCTTGGATACTTCAGGACACTGGCAGGTCCGCTGTGACGTTCCCAAGCCCCAGGCTGGGGTACCAAGTCACCTGAAGGAAGGTGATATGAAGGTCAGGGGAGAGCACAGTGGCATGGCCGCCAGGCCGAGGTACCTGTGTGCAGGGCCGTGTACTGGGCACCCCTGCGATTCCTGTCACGTTCATTTGAAAGGTGTCTGGAGGCTCAGGATGGGTGGTCAGAAGCTGACTCCCAGGAGAGGACGCAGGTGCGGGTGGCTTCTTGGGGAAGTGGCCCCAGGGGAGACCGCGAGGGTGGAGGGGAGCAGGCTTTGTAACACTGTGGAAGAGGAAGAAGCCAATCCGGGGGGTCCTCAGGGGAGTGCCGCCCTGGGGGACGTGAGCTCCCGGCACTCCTGGCTCCTCCCTGGGCCAGTCCCCAGAAGCAACTTTGCAGGGGCTGCAATGGGGGAGGCCAGCAAAGCCGGGAGGGCACTCAGGGCCATGAGCAGATCCCAGGGGTCTGGGGCAGCAGTGACAGCACCCACCCCACCTGAGTCCTCCATAGACTCTTCAAGCTGGGAAGGAAAACGTCCTTGTAATTCTTTTAAGGAATTCTTTTCAGGAAGGAAGATATGTAATGATTAAAAGAGTTTAGTGATTATAACCCACAATGGAATAGAATCTGAAAAAGAATATATATATATATATAGAGAGAGATATATATGCATATATAATTGAATCACTGTGCTATACACTTGAAACTAACACATTATAAATTAACTACACTTCAATTAAAAAAAAAATAAAAGAGCTTAGTGACACCAGAAGGGTGTATGCAAAACATGGTGAGAGCAGGAGGTGTGGATTCCATCTTGGGGCTTCCTGCGCTGTCCCTCGGCTCAGGAAGAGCTGGAGAATGCTGGGCAAAGGCTCACCATGAAGAAAAGAGAAAACCCAAATAAACAAAACAAGAAATCAAAGACGAGGAATCACAACGGATACTGCAGAAGCACAAAACACCATAAGAGAACACTATGAATTATCATATGCCAACAAATTTGACAACCTAGAAGAAATGTACAACTTTCTAGAAACATACAGCCCACCAAAACTGAATATAGTAGAAACAGACAACTTGAAAAGACCGATCACTAAATGTGAAATAAAATCTGTAATAAAAAAACTCCTTACAGGGGGCTTCCCTGGTGGCGCAGTGGTTAAGAATCCGCCTGCCAATGCAGGAGACACGGGTTCAAGCCCTGGTCTGGGAGGATCCCACATGCCGCGGAGCAACTAAGCCCATGCGCCACAACTACTGAGCCTGTGCTCTAGAGCCCACGAGCCACAACTACTGAGCCCACACACCGCATCTACTGAAGCCCGTGCACTCTGGAGCCCGTGCTCTGCAACAAGAGAAGCCACCACAGCGAGAAGCCCGTGCACCGCAACGAAGAGTAGCCCCCACTCACTGCAACTAGAAAAAGCCCACACACAGCAACGAAGACCCAACACAGCCAAAACTAATAAATAAATTAAAAAAAAAAAAAAGAAAGAAAAAAAAAAGAATCCGCCTGCCAATGCAGGGGACATGGGTTTGAGCCCTAGTCCAGGAATATCCCACATGCCGTGGAGCAACTAAGCCCGTGTGCCACAACTGCTGAGCCTGCACTCTAGAGCCCATGCTCCACAACAAGAGAAGCCACCGCAATGAGAAGCCCACACACCGCAACGAACAGTAGTCCCTGCACAGCAATGAAGACCCAATGCAGCCAAAAATAAATAAATAAAATAAATAAATTAAAACAAAACAAAAAAACCTCCCTACAAACAAAAGTCCAGGACCAGATGGCTTCACAAGCGAATTCTACCAAACATACAAAGATGAATTTATACCAATTCTTCTCAAACTCTTCCAAAAGACTGAAGAGGGAACACTCCCAAAGACATTATATGAAGCCACCATCACCCTGATATCAAACCCAGACAAAGACATCACCAAAAAAGAAAATTACTGGCCAATATCTTTGATGAATATAGATGCAAAAAATTCTCAACTAAATATTAGCAAACTGGACTTCCCTGGTGGCACAGTGGTTAGGAACCCGCCTGTCAATGCAGGGGACACGGGTTCGAGCCCTGGTCCGGGAAGATCCCACATGCCACGGAGCAACTAAGCCCATGCACCACAACTACTGAGCCTGTGCTCTAGAGCCCGCGAGCCACAACTTCTGAGCCCATGTGCCACAACTACTGAAGCCTGCACACCTAGAGCCCGTGCTCTGCAGGAGAAGCCACCAAAATGAGAGGCTTGCGCACCACAACGAAGGGTAGCCCCCGCTCAACGCAACTAGAGAAAGCCCATGTGCAACAACAAAGACCCAATGCAGCCAAAATAAATAAATAAATAAATAAATTTATATTAAAACAAAATTAGCAAACTGAATCCAACAACACATAAAAAAGATCATACACCATGACCAAGTTGGATTCACCCCAGGGGCACAAGGATGATTCAACATACGCAAATCAATCAATGTGATACACCACATCAACAAAAGAAAAGATAAAAACCACATGATCATCTCAATAGATGCAGAAAAAGCATCTGATAAAATTCAACATCTATTCATGATAAAAACCCTTACAAAAGTGGAATAGAGGGAATATATCTCAAATAATAAAAGCTATTTATGACAAACTCACAGCCAATGTAACACTCCATGGTGAAATGCTGAAAGCCTTCCCCCTGAAATCTGGAATAAGACAAAGGATGCCCACTTTCACCACTTTTCTTCAACACAGTATTGGAAGTCTTAGCCATAGCAATTAGACAAGAAAAAAAAAAAACGGTAGTCAAATTGGCAGGGAAGAGGTAAAATTGTCATTATATGCAGATGACAGAATACTATGTATAGAAAACCCTAAAGACTCCATACAAACACTACTATAACTGATAAATGAATTCAGCAAGATTGCAGGATACAAGTTTAACATACAGAAATGGGTTGTATTTCTTTACACTAACAATGAAACATCAGAAAGGGGATGTAAACAAACAATTTTTAAAAAAATTTATTTTAGGCTGTGTTGGGTCTTTGTTGCTGCGTGTGGGCTTTCTCTAGTTGCAGTGGGCAGGGGCTACTCTTCGTTGCGGTACGCAAGCTTCTCATTGAGGTGGCTTCTCTTGTTGCAGAGCACAGGCTCTAGGCGCATGGGCTTCAGTAGTTGTGGCGCGCGGGCTCAGTAGCTGTGGCTCGTGGGCTCTAGAGTGCAGGCTCAGTAGCTGTGGCTTGTGGGCTCTAGAGTGCAGGCTCAGCAGTTGTGGTGCACGGGCTTAGTTGCTCCGCAGCACGTGGGATCTTCCCAGACTAGGGCTCGAACCCATGTCCCTTGCATTGGCAGGTGGATTCTTAACCACTGCGCCACCAGGGCAGCCCAGCTGAAAGTTTTTTATACATGCACTTATATATATATATTTTTAATAAATTTGTTTATTCATTTTTGGCTGCGTTGGGTCTTTGCTGCTGCGCGTGGGATTTCACTAGTTGTAGTGAGCAGGGGTACTCTTCGTTGTGGTACACGGGCTTCCCATTGTGGTGGCTTCTCTTTGTTGCGGCACACAGGCTCTAGGTGCGTGGGCTTCAGTAGTTGCAGCAAATGGGTTCAGTAGTTGTGGCTCACGGGCTCTAGAGCACAGGCTCAGTAGTTGTGGTGCATGGGCTTAGCTGCTCTGCAGCATGTGGGATCTTCCCGGACCAGGGCTCGAACCCACGTCCCCTGCATTGGCAGGTGGATTCTTAACCACTGCGCCACCAGGGAAGTCCTAGATGCACTTATATTGTGGATGTCACGTTTCATCCCTACTTTGCTGAGAAACATTACACGAATGGATGTTTAATTTTGTCTAATGCTTTTTTTTTGCATCTATTGAGATGATATTGTTTTTCCTTGTTATTGTATTAATATGGTGAGCTACATTGATTTTTTTTTTTAGTTAAGCAAAGAACACCTTATTTCTGCTACACGTAACAGCATACTGCCCTAAGAAACAACTACTACTATTTTTTTCTTATTGAAATACAGCTGATTTTCAGTGTTGTGTTAATTACTGCTGTACAGCAAGGTGATTCAATTATACATACATACATACACACATATATATGTATATACACATTCTTTTTTAAACATTTTTTCCATTATGATTTACCATAGGATATTGAATATAGTTCTCTGTGCTACACAGTAGGACCTTGTTGTTTATCTATTCAATATATAAAAGCTTACATCTGCTAACCCCAACCTCCCACTCCATCCCTCCCCCACTACTACTATTTTAGTTTCAGCATTAACATGTGCACTTAAAAATATAGGTCAGCATGTATATTAAAAAATATGCCAGTAATTCCTGCTCCCTGGAGAAAACAATGTTGTAGATAGATTATCAGTCAGTCAGCTGAGGATTGTGTCATTAGTCTTTGTTCTTAAGAATCAGTAGGTTCTCTGCTGTTTGCCAGATTCTTTCTCTTGGGGAACCTGCCAGCGTAACCTTAAGCCTGCTCCTATTCAGGGTTTCTTAAACATCTCAATTTCTCTCTATTGAATGTTGCCATTGATTAAAATCCAGATCTCATTGATTTTTTTTTCTTTTTTCTCATTGATTTTTGAATGTTAAACCAACCCTTCCTTGGTCATGACTTCTTTTTACTTTTGATTGGATTCAATTTGCTAAAATTTTGTTTAAAATTTTGGCATCTATGTTCAAGAGGAATATTGGTCTATAGTTTTCTCTTAATGTTGTTCTACTTTTGAATCATGCTGGTGCTGATCTCACAGAATGAGTTGGGGAGTGTTTCCCCCCGTTCTATTAAGGAAGAATTTGTGTACAATTGGTATTATTTCATTCTTCAATATTTGGTGTAATTCATCAGGGAAGCCATCTGAGCCTGGAGTTTTCTGAGAAAGTTTTCAACTACAGATTAAATTTCTTTGATATAGGGCTATTTAGGTTCTCCATTCTTCTTGAGTGAGCGTCAGTGGTTTGTGTCTCACAAGGAACTTGTCCATTTCATACACCCTGTAGAATTTTCTGGTTTCAAGCTCTTTGTGATATTCCCTTATCCTTTTAATATCTGTAGAATCTGTAGTAATGGCACCTCCCTCATTCCTGATATTACTTTTTTCTTCTCCCTTTATTTTTTCTTCACCAGTCTGGCTACAGTGTTTGTCCATTTTATTTATCTTCTCAAAGAACAAGCTTTTGCTCTCACTGAGTGCCTACTACGAATGCCTGGTCCTATGTGAGATACCAGGTGGAAAGAGATGAATTAGTGTCCTTTACATAAATCTGCTATTTATTTTTATTCTTTTTTAGAAAGTCCTCTGCTTTTTATTTCTGAAATTTTTTAAAAAATTATTTATTTATTTATTTATTTTTGGCTATGTTGGGTCTTTGTTGCCGCACACAGGCTTTCTCTAGTTGCGGTGCATGGGCCTCTCATTGCGGTGGCTACTCTTGTTGCGGAGCACGGGCTCTAGGCACGCGGGCTTCAGTAGTTGTGGCTCGTGGGCTCTAGAGCGCAGGCTCAGTAGTTGTGGCTCATAGGCTTAGTTGCTCCGCAGCATGTGGGATCTTCCCGGACCAGGGCTCGAACCCATGTCCCCTGCATTGGCAGGCGGACTCTCAACCACTGTGCCACCAGGGAAGTCCCAAACCTGCAATTTATGATCAATCATCTTACAGGTGCTGCACAGCTTGACTGGGGCGCACGCACCCCGGGACATATTAATACAGTGACAAGCAAGAAACACATGCCTCCTCCAGAGGCTCCCTGGTGGCTGAAACACATGGTTGAAAGTTACCCCTTCAGATGCTGGGACCGTGTTCTCCTCCCTCTGCCTTTAGGGTCCTCCACAGGCCACTCTGAAGAACACTGACGAAGCACGGATGGGCGGGACGCGTGGACCTCAGGATAAAGGGCCTCCTTGGAGCTCCATCTGGAAACTGGCTGCTCCTGCCCGCGGGTGAGTTCGCGGCCCTCTCTGCTTCTGTAGACAGACGCCTCTTCTGTCGGCACCACCCAAGCGCTGTTCTGAACAGGGTGCCCCCCCGCAGCCCCCCCGCCCCGTGCCCAGCACAGCTCCGAGCAGTCCCACATCTGTGCTCAGTGCCCACAGGAAGCCTGGCGACGACAGGCTGGCGGCGCACACTGGCTCCACCTGCAGGCCACCTCGGGACATGACCGGCTTGTGTGCAAACAGCAAGTGGGTTCTGGACAGCAACAAAACTCTTGCTTCTTTCTGCGACAAAACACGCTGTCTCCACTTAGGAATTAGGGACGGGGAACCACTTGGTGCAGCAGGAAGACAGTTTTGTTCCACTCTTTAAGGCATGGCTGACGCTGGGCACAATCTCCGGGGGTGGGGGTGGGGGTAGAGCAGGTCTCTCCTCGACATCCTCCAACCCGCCACTCTGCATCACTCACAGGCCAGAGGGTCCACCTTTCACAGGATATGCTCCATCTCAGCCAAGTTCCCTTCACAGCACAAATCCCAAGAGCCCCTCACCCCATTCTGCACAGGTGCAGTACGGGCAACTGGTCCACGATGGGTTTTTATTTACTGATGATCGTAACTAAAGGACCCCACAAGCGGTAGAGAGGGACACGCTCCCAGGGCCCGCACACCAGCTCCTCTGCTGACTCCAGGGGCTGGCTGCCCAGGCCTCACCTTCCCCGTCTCTGGATAGGAGCTCAGCCTCCCGGAGCGCCAGTCCTGGTCCCAGCGTCGGCCAGCTGGCCTCTGGTACATCACTGCCCTCTCTCAGCCTCAGTTTCCTCCTATGTAAAATGGGACTGCAGCTCTGCCTCATTCGGTTCCTAGGACTGAATGTGCTAAGAGGCACAGCACCGGGGGAGCACGGGTGGGCACTGGTGTAGTGGATGAAAGGGCTCGGGGTGGGGGTGGGGAAAGGGACTTCCTTTGTATGGATCAGTGGTTCTCAAAGTGTGGTCCCGGGGCATCAGCACGTCCTGGGAACTTGCGAGAAATACAAGTTCTCAGGCCCCTTGCCACACCAATGGAAGCAGAAATGCTGGGCCCCGCTAGTCCTTGCTGACAGCCCTCCAGGTGATACTGTCTCAGAACAGATGGCCCACATGAGTAATTTTTAAGATTAGGGCTTTCTGATCCGCAGTGCTGACTCATCCTCTGGATGGAGAAGAGAACAAAAGCTTATCAGAGAAAACGTGATCCCTGCTTTAGAATGGAACCCTGCTCCCAGCTCCAATGCCTGCTCTCATTGGGGCTGTACGATGCTTTCACGCCAGTTCCCCGTTGAGCCAACAACCGTAAGGCAGTCAGTGAGCCTGATAAGTGGGTTTTATCCCCATTTTACAACAGAAGAAACCAAGGCTCAGAGACCCCACCCAAAAGTGGCAGCCATCTGTCAGGCACCAACCATGGCGAGAGACCAGGACCAAGACCTGGGCCACCATTTCTATTCCACAGGCAGACCCCCATCACCTGCAAAGCACCAGATTTCAAACTGGACTCAATTCCACCCCTACGTTTACTGCTTTAGAATCTATTTTTTAAATGCAATTTTAGGGGTTTTGGTAATTGCCTTAAATGGAGAAAAACATTATGCAGCATTCACTTGATATTAGCCAAACTAGAAGAAGTATCAATTGATTTAAAAAAAAAAATTTATGTACCTTGCCTTAGAAGTGATTTCTGGATAAAATTTTCTAGAGCTTATAATTCCATCCACAATATGATCTAATACTGCTTATTTCTAAAGCATTTTACATAACTTTGCTGTACACCTGAAACTAACATTGTAAATCAAGTATACTCCAATAAAATTTTTTAAAAAAAAGGCATTTTACAGTTTAAATAATGCTCTTGCATACTTTCTCTCACTGCGCTCCACAGTAACTCTAAGTTAGAACTTACACATTATCTCCATTTTCCAGATGAGAAAACACAGGCTCAGGGAGGTCACGGGAGTTAAGTAGCAGAATCGACTGCTTAACACTTACTGACCTTCAGAGTGTGAAGCCTAGATCTGCCCTCCACCCCTGTGCTAACGGAGGTGTTCACTCCTCAGCCCCTTGGATCTCCTAAGGACAGGGCAGCTCGGTGAGACTCTGGCTGCGCCTGGCGCGCGCAGACCTAC
The DNA here is from genome assembly GCF_949987535.1 of Balaenoptera acutorostrata. Lineage (NCBI taxonomy): Eukaryota > Metazoa > Chordata > Mammalia > Artiodactyla > Balaenopteridae > Balaenoptera > Balaenoptera acutorostrata. The sequence continues at coordinate 181,994,790 of NC_080066.1, forward strand.
TCGGAGTGCGGCAGGCGCGGGGCGGAGGGAGAGACACGGTGCAGGCAGCATGCATCTCACAGGTACGTTTATTCATGTCCAAGGGCAGGGGCACTGCTGCAAGTCAACACGATGTCCCACGTTCCCACAGCACAGCCAGACCGATGTCCCATCCAAGGAGAGCTTGTTAATGATGCCCGTGAGCAGGCGCAGGACTGGAAGCTTTTCAGAGAGAAGCACAACAGACACAGTTTAGGAGGAAAGGAAGCAGCAGAAGGCAGCTCGTCACAGAGGTGTGTGCCGACAAGCCAGAGGCGCAAAGGACAACTTCCAGTACAACGGAGCACGTGGAGGGTTACTTCTACATGGACGTATACGGAGGGTCTGCGCAACCAACATGGGCACGCAGCTCACGTGCAGGCGCACAGAGCAAGCGGCATGGAAATGTCCTCTCCCCAAGGTCAAGGGCCAGTCCTAAGTTTGCACAGGACTCAGATGACTAGAGTTTCATTGTCACTTGGAAGCGAAGTGAAGAAACGCCCAGCACTAGGGCACACGTTTACGTGGTTCTTGCTTTCACAACACGTTTTACAGGGCAGCCCACGGGCACAGCTACTCCTGCTTGCCTACCGGTGGCACCAGCTAGCCCCGATCAGTTCATTTCGCTCCTGGAAGCTGTACTTGGCCCTCGGGGCGAGCAGTGGTTTTCAACGCTCAGACCGCGGGGAGCAGAGCTTCGGAACCCTCTCCCGGCGGGCCAGCACACGCCACCTTCTGAAGTGTTCCTACTGCATCTGTGTGCTTACTGAACCTCGCATCAGCTTCAATTCACAACAGGGATATACCTTGTCCCTAAAAGGTACGATGGGGTTTCTCATTCCCCACCCATTTTAAGAAGCAGAAATCTTACCTTTCAAGGCTTTACTTCTTTTATCTAAAATAAATGGAAAGAAAAATTGGTCATATCAATGCTTTACAAAAATGCCTGTAGTCGACTCACTGTTGAAATCATCATTTGGCTGAAAAGTTCATAGCTTAGGCAAAGCTGTTAAATGAAGCTTTCAGAAAATAGGAATTCCTATAGTGTCTCAAAGCCAAGAAGTGGTAAAAATTCTACCACAGATGTTCTCTGAACAGTTAAATAGCCCTTCAGAATCTGCAGGACTCTTCACTCTCTACCAGATCCTAACCTCCAGTCTTGCAGTTTAAAGTTTCTCCTTTCTTTCCTCTTTTCAACCAATCGCTCATTCATACACAGTTGGGCCTCATCTCTGCTTCACTGAGAACCAAATGGTTACTCTGCCCCAACTTTAATTATGAAAATATTTAAACATTCAGATCAGTGGAAAAGGTACAATAAAACACTGCATACCATGACACTTCATCCCTAAATATTTTAACCTGCATCTCTTAAAAGTAAAGACATCTCCCATGCATTCTAAATACCATTGCCACACCTAAGAAAATTAACAATTCCGATATCAAGGTCTTGTTCAAATTTCTTATCACTGACATAGCTCTTACACTCCCCACATTGTAACAAAGGACCACCGGGGGTTCTGATGTTCACTCCTAGTTAAGAACCATAGTTTCTTTACAATATGAATTGTGATTCCTCTTGAAAGTAATTTTCTTCTTGACCTCCAATGAATCAAACACAAAGAAACTTACCAGCACTCCTGATCTTATAAACGATAAAAGCCATCAGCCCCGTTCCTACCCAAATCTCCTGGTAAACTTGGGTATAGTAGGGCTTCATGGGGATCCAAACATTCTTAATAAAGCTTTGAAGCATCTGAAAAGGAACACAGTGATAAATATTACCATGACTATTGTTTTAAACCTAACTGGTAAGAGGTTTCCATTTATTAAGTTTGACCCTATTTCCCAAACTATTCAACAGGGAGCAGCCCCTATGCCGAACCTGCTACCCGAAGCCATTCCAACATCTACATGGGGACTCTTGCTCTCAACAGCTTTCCAAGCTCCACTCACCTCTCACCATCCCGTGACCTTGGCCATCCGGGCACTCCATCACTTCACATTCCTCCAGCCCCAGAGCTCTCCCAGCCCGTGCCGTCCCGCACTGTCATCAATGGTCCCCCTCTCTGAAGGCTATTCTCCACGAGTGCCCCCAAATTATGCCAAGAATTACACACTTTTGAAGAAACTAGCATACTTGCATCACCATGTTAAGAACTGTTGGCACTCAAAGCTGAAAAAGAACATGGTCAAGGCATGGTGATTTCCCTGTGAGAGTAACACCCAGACTTGAGCTCACGTTCATCAGCTGTATCTCAGTCCTTCGTTTGTTTTGTTTGAATCTCAGCTGTATTGAGGCATAACTGACATATAAAACTGTAAGATATTTACGGTGTACACCATGGTGGTGACTTGATACATGTGCACAATGTGCAGGGACTTCCCCCGTCTAGGTGATTAACACATCCATCACCTCACTTTTTTTTTGGAGAGAACTTTCAGTTCTCTAAAGAGCCAGAGCATCTGTGAGAACAGTGTCCTTGGTAGAGGCAGCTCACGGGCCAAGACCCAAGGTCAGAACACGCTTGGAGTGGGAGGAACAGCAAGAAGGCCATTGTGGTCGCTCAGATTCAAATCCTGGCTCTCTCACTTTCCAGCTAACTTAAACTGCCTCGGTTTCCTCATCTCTAAAACAGACATAAAAACAGCACCCGCCTCAGAGGACTGTTATGAAGATGGAGGAGTTGCTATGTGTCAATTACAGTATCTGCTGTCCTACAGCAAGTGCTTGTTACATAAAGTGTCATGGCTGGGCTAGTGGACAGAAGATGGCCAGGTCATACAGGGCCTTGGAGGCCACAGCAAAGAGCGCAGCTTTTATTCTCAGAATGTCATGCAAATTTAACAGCATTCATGAAGTGCTTTACTTGCTTATCTCCTGCACTACTTGGAGAAGATCACACAGTTGCCTGAGATCACACAGCTGGATCTGTAAGTCACCCAGCTGTATCTGCTCCTCATTACTGGGTATCCGCTCCGAGGCCTGGCTTCCAGCTCTTCCAAAGAGAGAACATACACAGGCTGAGGCCCAGGCCTGAAGGCTAGCCAGCTCCCTGAGTGACCCAGGAAGCCGTGGCTGTCTCCTCCTCCTGGAACCCCCTGCAGACATGTCTGCCCTCACATTTCCTGTCTTCAGGCAGTACTGGGATGCTCTGTCAGAGCATAACGTACAAGAAACCAACAGCCCTGTCCTGAAAAGGCAGCTGAGAGGATCCAAACAGGATGTGGAGGAAGCCTCTGGAAGCCCTGGACAGGAAGAGTTCAGAGGGACTGAGCAAATTCCTCTCCTCCCTGTGCCCAGCACTGACTGGGAAGGAAGACCAATGGGGTCGGAAGCCTGCAAATCCTGGGTTCCTACACCAGTTCAGCCTGTTTTGCCCTTGATCCTGGGAATGTCTTGAAGCTGTCATTTCTGAGGTTTCCCTTTCTATGAAACAGGGATAGCTCCACCTGCCCCACTGGGCTCTCAAAGTAAAGGACCCCAACCTACTGCCTGGTGTGGAATAAAAACTCAGTAAATGATCACAGCAAGAGCAGAAAGAATTGCTGCAAATGCCCAGCTGACTACAACACTACTAAGCTCCTGAGATTCTACGAGGAAGGACTTAAGAAGCTGAGGGCAAGGCCCAGGTCAGGTAGGGGCCTTAGAGCAAGGCCAGAAAACGATCTAGAAGGAAAAGAGCAAAGCAAACTAGGAGGGTGTAAAGGAGGTAAGAAGGGGCCAAAGAAACTTCTGTTATCTCCATATTTTGCTCAGGGCCCAGGCCCCTGGTGTTGTCTCCTCACCTAGAATTACCCAAGAGTGCTACAGGGTAGGTACACAGCAAATGCTTACCTCTCACCCCGCCTTTGGCCCAAGGCTGCCATATCTGGCTGGACAAACGACATGTTCCCAATGTCTACAAAATGAGGCCCCCTACTTTTTCTGCCTGAGTTCACTCTATCTAGCATCGTTTCCCAGCTGTGTGAGTTTTATTAGCGCCCATTCCTTCAAAGACCCATCCTATTCAAAGGCCAAGTGGGTGCCCGCTGTGTCCGTCTAAGTCTGCAAAGTGGTTGGTATGTTACATTAACAGCAAACTATTACCTGACCTTACACTGGAAACAGGAAACGTCTGACCCGTTGAGCCTCAGACCGGGCTTCACAGGCTGAGGTCCGTACAACTGCAATCACCTCCGATCCCGTTTTGGTCCCCGTTTCCCCCTCTCCCAAAGCCTTGTCATACGTACAGTGTAGCTCCGATAACAGTGTGCTGCAAGGAAACTTGAGGTGTAAAGGGGAGAAGAGACTAAACGTGGGGTAAGAGCTCTCGGCTTGGATCCTGACTCCATCACTAACCTGCCGAGTAAGCTCGGTTAGGTGGTTGAACCTCTCACGGCCGAAGGAAAAGGCGTAGCGAGGCCTCGACTTTACTCGCCAATAACAGCTAACCCCCGGACGACCTCCCTTTACAGTTTGGGGGACCCAAGTAAAAAGTGCGCGTGGGCAGGGGGAGGGATTGGACCTCAAGGTCAGGGGGGATGGAGATGTGGCCGCGGTGGGGCCGGGGAGGCTCCCGCCCGCCGCCCGCTCCCGCCGTGGAGGCCACTCCGGGCCCCGGGTCCTCGCCGCCCGCGATCCGGCCCCTCACCGTACCGGCTGCCCCGCGCCGAGCGCCGACCCCAGCCCCGCACTCACCTCGGCGAAGAACTAGCGGCTCAGCTAGCCCGAACTCACAGCTGATGACTCGGAAAGGTCACTGAGCACGCAAGCGCCGCGCGGGGCCTGCCGGGAAGGCGGAAGGAGCGGCATCGTCCTAGACCAGCACGCCACACCCCCGGCCGCGCCTGCGCACCACAGCGCCCCCAGCGGCCGCCCGGGTTCGGCCGCCTGGACGGTTGGGTGAGGGGACGTGGGGGGGGGGCGTGTCACAATCAGGTGACTTAACCGTCCGGATTTGCCTGGGAGTGGGACTTTCAGTGCTGAAACACAGAAGGTCTTGGACAAAACCGACGAGTTGGTCTACCTGAAAAAGGGAATCTTTACTTGTGTTAAACGCAGAAAAGCTGCATCTCCCGTCTCTGATTTTCTTGCCATTTCTCTGTGTTAACATTTTTTGCTCTGCATATTTTTATGCATCAATTCTGTGCACAGTAATTCTACTCAATAGACAATATAAAGACTTCCACAGGGGTGCCAGACACTGGACCTAAAAGACGCAGGCTTTAAAAATAACCATGCTTGGGACTTCCTGGTGGTCCAGTGGGTAAGACTCTGTGCTCCCAATGCAGGGGACCCAGGTTCGATCCCTGGTCCGGGAACTAGATCCTGCGTGCATGCCACAACTAAGAGTCCACATGCTGCAACTAAGGGTTCGCATTGCCACAACTAAAAGATCCCACATGCCGCAACTAAACATGCCACAACGAAGATCCCACAACTAAGACCCCTGCAGCCAAAATAAGTAAATAAATATTTTAAAATAAGTAAATAAAAATAACCATGCTTAATATGTGCAAGGAAATAAAAAACAAGACTGAAAATTTCAGCAGAAAACTGGAAACTGTAAAAAGTGAAACAAAAGAAAGCCACTTAGCTGATTTGAAAAAAAGCCCAATAGAAATTGGATTGATTTAGCAATGGATTAGACAGTTGAAGAATTACTGAATTGGAGGCTGGGTTAGAAGAAACCATTCAGGAACACAGACAAAAGAGAAAGGAACAGCAGGAAAGTCTATCATAGGTGTAACTGGTGTCTTAGTAACTAACTGCCAATCTAGAATTCCATGCGTGAGGAAATTAGCATTCAGAACAGAAGGCAAAGTGACATTTTGGACCAACTAAGACTGCGGGAATAATCACCAGTAGGTCTGCAGATTAAAAAAAAAAATCAATGTTCATTATTCAGGCAGAAGGAAAGTGAGCTCAGAAGGAAGGATGGGGAGGCTGAAAGGAAGAGCAACGAACTTGGTCCTGCTTCGAAGGGAAAGAAGCTTAGGATCAAATGAAGCTGCATTTGGAAAACTTGGAAAACTTAGGGCAGTGATGCTCAAAGTGTGGGCTGGGGGTTTCCAAGGCCCCCGAGGGCTGAAACTATTGTTTGTAATAATGGTAAGATGTTATTTGTCTTTTTCACTAGAATTCTCTCACAAGTGTATGGTGTTTTCCAGAGGCTGTGTGGCTTGTGATGCCACAACAGAATGAGTACAAAAACAGGAGAAACCAGCTATCTTCCATTAAGGCAGACATTAAGAGGTCTGTGAAAATGTAAGCGTCTTTTACTCTTCTCAAACACAAAACTTTGGGGGCAAATATAGTGACTTTTCATAATTATTCCCTTTAACATCAACTGGTTTTATTATTATCATTTTTAAATGAATTTAAAAAGTAAATAAAACATTTCTCAGTTGTAATCCCTAAATAAAGTAGATAGAACCCACGTAAACAAAAGCTCTGTAGGGTCTTCAACAATTTTTAAGCATGTAAAGGGGTCCTGAGACAAGGACAAGGTTTGAGAAACACTGTCTTAGAAGAAGAATGTTTTAGACTTACAATGAGCTAGGAAACCGCAGAGGACAGTAAGCACTTAGGAAAAGCTTAAGGAAGAGCATCATCGTCGGAAGCGATTTCAGGACAAATCTTTTGAACTTCAAACTCGACTTGAGAGCAACAGAATTTTAATGTCCTCAGTTGCTAATCCAACGTAGTCCATGAAAAACACATGTTCAAAGAAAACAATGTTTAAAGAAAGGGTCATCCCAGCAGATTAATTCAAAGTGCAAAACGCTGTATTTCGTGGCTGAGAAGGTCACTGAAGACATGAAGGTATTTGGGGCAAAGCTCCTCCCACTGCACAGCACCAACATCGCTTGGAATTGCTCTCAGCTGTTTTCCCTTTGGGCCTGCAGCTCCAACTGCTCTGCGGATGCAGATATGCGAAACCTCCACCAAGGCCCACTCCGTGGCCTTCCCCCGTGCTCTGGCCTAGATGTCTACATGCCTATTCGGAACTATGAAGCTGCCTCTTTTTAACTCTGGACGTTGGGCAGGAATGCCAGGTGGGCTGGGGGCCAGGTGACTAAAGAGCACCAAGAACTACTCATGAAACGAAGGGGCTCAAAGCCATTTACTCCGTCACGACACCGAATGTTAACCAGCGTTTCGTCTGGAAAATGGCAGTTAAATGACAACAAATTTCAAAACTGAAGAAGCATCAAGACGGTGTCCTTCAACTGCAGTTAAAAACTCAAACCTCAGGAGGACCGAAGGAGGCAGTAAGCCAAAAGGATCAAAGAACATAGAAAAAGCCCTTCAGAAAACATCTGCGTGAAAGGCACCTTCTTCAGAAAAAGAGCAACTTCCACTTAGAAACACACTCATTGTAACATCAACAAAGGAAGGTAGTGTGGGAACAGTCACGTACTAGGAAACACAAATGGGATTTGCAGAGTCGTTTGAAGTGGTTTCGGCCTAACTTGTGAAATTCAGAACATGTGCTAGCCTTCACAAAATGGATGAAGTTGCAGTATTTTCCAACCAATGCTGAATGACATACTGAGAGTCTAAATGATTTTACGATCACATTTTCTTACTTATTGAAAAATGTGTTTTTTTCCTTGCCAAAAAATGTGCGTGTGAGGGGGAGTTTTGAAGCCTGCACTATTCGGAACAGTCAAAATACGAGGCCCAGGGCTCGTAATACGTTAGTGGTGTGGCCAAGACGGGGCCTGGGACTTCTAGCTCAGTACCATGCTGGGTTTGTTTTTTGTAAGAAACCAATAGCTCAACCCGGCCTAGTCTGACTTCTCTCTGCACTGTTCTCAGGCTGACCTCTTATCTGCCACTCTTTGGGCATTTTCCAGTGTTTAATTGATTGGCCCTCACACTGTTGACCAGTGCCATGCTCTGGATGCCTTCCACCTACCTTTTCACAGGGCTCTTTCCTGCGAGCCCACACCGTGCCAGACGCTGCACTGGGCACTGACGGTGTGAAGGTGGGCGGGCAGTAACGTCACTCTTCTGATTCTCCCTGTTGCCTTTCTTCCTTTGTATATCTTTACTGGATTTTTCCTCTCTGACCCTTCTTCCAGGCTGCTTCCAAGTTTCTGTCTACCTTCACTCGCTCTGGCCCGGACCATTTCAGCTGCTCCCAGGGTTTTAACCACCATCCATTTGCTGATGACCTCCAAATGTGAACCTCTCACCACCTGTTTCTGTCTAGCTGTAGGGAGGACACCGCCCCCGAGACGCGGATTTAGGAAGGAAGGAAGATGAACTCAGTTTAGTCAAGATCTCGCCCCACTGAACTTCTTCCAGATCCTCAATTCAGCCAGCAGGGCCACCCGCCTTCAGGCCTTCATCAGCGGACTACCTCCCCCTCCGACTCCTCTTTCTTTGGGCTTGTTCCTGGTTCTTCTGCAGGTTTCCACTTAGGTGTCATTTTCTCCAAGAAGCCTTCCCTGACTTCCTTGCTCCCTTCCCCAAATTAGGTGCAAGGCGTCCCAGGTTAGCAGGCTCTGGTTTGCCGTCCATCTCCTCCACGCTGAGGTCCATTACCACGACCCTGCACGGGGCCAGGCGCACAGCAGGTGCTCAATAAACGTCTGTCCCGTTTTGGCCCAGAGCGCCAAGCCTCAGATGGAGTAGCCCTTAAAGGGAGAGGTTGGAGAGAGACTGGAGGCCTTGTTTTTGCACATCCCGGGTTCGCTGATGCTGGGCCCCGCCCCCAGACGGCCGAGGGGCCCTGAGGGACTCGTTTTGCCAACTTCGGTACCTGGTGGCCGACCCCCAGCGCCGGACTTCGGCGTCGCTGACGGGCGAGCGCTCCCGGCAGGCCTCACACGGCGCGGCGGGGCGGGGCGGGGCCGGCGGCACAAGGTCAGGGTGGCGCGTGGGGCGCGTGGCGCGCGTGGGGCGCTCTGATTGGAGGGCTTGCGGCGGGGCGGGGCCGCGGGCCTGCCGTCGCTGCGTCGTGCGGTCGCTGCGTCGTGTTCCCGCCCTGCCTGTTCCCTCCGCTCTGACCGGCGGTTGAAGAGGCGCGGACGCTGGCCTGTGAGCATGCTGCGCAAGCTCACCCTCGACCAGATCAATGACTGGTTCACCATCGGCAAGACGGTGACCAATGTGGAGCTGCTGGGCTCGCCGCCCGCCCTCCCGGCCGAGGCGGCCCGGGACGAGGCGCAGCGCAGGGACGCGGGCCCTGAGGCCCAGGCTCAGGCCCCGGCTCAGGCCCCGGCTCCGGCCCAGGCCCAGGCCCAGGCCCAGGCCAGGCCGGTGGCGCCCGGGAGGTAGGAGGCTGGCGGGGGAGAGACGGGGGCGGGCGCAGGTGCGGGCCTGGGCAACGAGGACCTGGGCCGCGCCGACCCTGCATGACCGTGTCGCTGGCGTCGGCCCCTCTGGTGAGATGTCTGGCTGTCCCAGAGTGAGCTGGCCACCAAGCAAGCCCCACCCCGTGGCCTGGGCCAGGCTAACTTCTCCCTACCAGGAGCGGAGCCGCTCCAGAGTTTGGTTCAGTTTAAAAACTTTTTATTGGTAGGCTTTATTTATTTATTTTTTAGAGCAATTTAAGTTTATGGAGAAATTGAACAGAAAGTATAGTCCCATGTACCTCCTGCTCCCCGAGCAGTTTCCCTCATCGTCAGCATCTAGCTTTACTGTGGTATGTTTATTATCATTAACTAAATCGGTCGATAAGACGAGGGTTCATTCTTGGTGGTGTACAGTCTGTCGGCTTGGACAAAGTATAACGATATGTATCCGCCATTAGCATCATACAGAGTCCTTTCACTGTCCTCCAAATCCTCTGTGTTCTGCCTCTTCATCCCTCTCTCCCCCGCCCCCTCCCCAGCCACCTTTTTATTGTCTCTGTAGCTTTGCGTTTTTCAGCATGCCTTATAGTTGGAAAGCGTCCGGTATGTAGCCTTTTCAGATTGGCTTCTTTCACTTAGGAATATGCAGTTAAGGTTCCTCCATGTCTTTTTAGGGCTTGATAGCTCATTTCTTTTTAGAGCTGAATAATATTCCATTGTCTGGATGCACCACGGCCCGATCGCCACTGAAGAATATCTTGGTGGCTTCCAAGTTTTGACAGTTACGAATAAAGGTGCTGTAAACATTCCTGTGCAGTTTTTTGTGGGGTCAAAAGTTTCGGCTCATTTGGGTAGATACCAAGGAGCCCTAATGCTGGATCTTTGTTCGGTTTTATTGGTGCTCCTCCTGCCATTATTCCTTGACTTGGGTGCTGTCAGTTAATCTGTTCATGTGATTTTAGTGGAAATAAGGCAAGAGGATGCCTATGTTTTTAGGAGACCTAGACGTGGTGAGTAGAAACACCTGCTCCCTCTTTAAAGAAGGTCAGTGTGGAAGTATCCCCTGCTTGGGGTATCTGCATCACTGCTTGGCCTCTTCCCCCTAAGTTGGACACCCTTTGCAGTTGAGAGGGTGGTTTTGATTTTAATTTTTTTTAAGTTACCTTTGTGCATTGCCCCCAGCCCTCACCCCCATTTGATCTAGTGGATGGACTCAAGAGTCTGAGTCAAGGCCTCATGGGTTGTTTCGAGCCTTTGTAAAGTCAAGTGCGACTTGGGATCGTTGGTAAATTTGTTCCTTGGAGGCAGGGAGGGGACAGAGAGACTCTTGTACAGCTTTAGAGTGGCTGTTTTGTTCACGTTTTCACACACTTTGTTTCCTTTAATTATTCTGGCGAATGATCCCTTAGATCCACCCCCTGCCTCCACTCCCCTGCCTGCTCAGTAGACTTAATGGGCAGAACAGTATTGCTTTTAAATAACTCACTGTGGTACTGAAGTAAGCTATTATTGACCTTGTCAGAAAAGACCAGCATGGATTTAAATGTCCTTTTAACTTCCTGGACCCTTAATGCTCATCTAATGCCAGAGTCTCTAGCAAATAGTAGGCACTCAGTTAAATATAGCTATATTATTTAATCCTCAAAACAACCCCTTGAGGTTGCTGGCATTACCTTGATTTTATAGATGAGGAAACAGACTTGGGTGGTAAAGTGATTTGCCTGGTTTCCAGTAATAAATGGTCAAGGTAGGTAGAATGACTTCCTCCCCCACCCCCAAAAGATATCCACTGTAACCTGTGAGTATTTTACGTTACGTGGCAAAAGGGATTTTGCAGATGTAATCAAGGTTACAGATCCTAAAATAGGGAGATTACCTGGATTATCTAATCAAATGAGCTCTTAAAAGCAGAGACCTTTTCTGGGTAGAGTCAGGGATTTGAAACATGAGAGGGACTCGACTGGTCATTATTAGAGGGGCCACATGGAAAGCTTGAGAAGGAGTGTGGGCAGCTAAGAGCAAAGACTGGATCCTGGCTGACAGCCAACAAGGAAACGGGGACCTGAGTTCTACAGCTTCAAGGAACTGGATTTGGCCAATGACCAGAATGAGCCTCCAGCTCAGGGAATGCAGCCCTGCCGACACCTTGATTTTGGCCTTGTGGAACCCTAGACGGAGGACCCAGTTGGGTCCACCTGGACTTGTGACTTACAGAAACTGTGAGATAATAAATCTGTGCTTTTTTAAACTTCTGAACTTGTGGTGACTTGTGGCAGCAGCAGGAAACTAATACAGTGGTAGAGCTGGGATTCAGACTTAGATGAGCTGACCATGAAGCTGTTGCAGCTGCAGTGCCTGGCACACAGCGGCTGCTCAGAGGCTTGTTGAATGATGTCTTCCCAGTGAAGGAGAGTTTTTTTTTTTTTTAATAAATTTATTTATTTTATTTATTTAGTTTTGGCTGCGTTGGGTCTTCATTGCTACGTGTGGGCTTCTCTAGTTGCAGCGAGCGGGGGCTACTCTTCATTGCAGTGCGCGGGCTTCTCATTGCGGTGGCTTCTTGTTGCGGAGCACGGGCTCTAGGCATGCGGGCTTCAGTAGTTGTGGCGCACGGGCTCAGTAGTTGTGGCGCGCAGGCTCTAGAGCGCAGGCTCAGTAGTTGTGGCACACGGGCTTAGTTCCTCTGTGACATGTGGGATCTTCCTGGACCAGGGCTCGAACCCGTGTCCCCTGCATTGGCGGGCAGATTCTTAACCACTGTGCCACCAGGGAAGCCCTGAAGGAGAGTTTTGATGTTGGTGAGAAAACATTTGATGTTGGGGAAGGCAGGCTTTATAAGTATAGGGTATTGCATAGTGAAAAGGTATTTGAGAGGGACAGTCACTCAGGTAGGAAGATTAGCTTGCATTGAGTCCCCAGGGTCCAGTCTGTGGGTGCTGTTAAATCAGCTTAATGAGTCATATGAGTTGTGACCATCAGCATTAAAAAAAAAAAAAAGAGCAATAGAAAATACCAGACTGTATTATGGTAGTTCAAATAAGAATTGCTCTGTGAGATGGACCTGTGTCTGTGTGGTGAGTACAGAGTCACAGTGTGAATTTCTTTCTGAAAGAAAGCCCTGCTTGAGTTCCTGTGATGAGAAGTTAGAGAGGACCAGGAGCTGGGAAGGGTGGTAAAGTGAGTAGGGGTAGTTGAATGGTTTGCAAATGATATATTCAATGATACTATGGATTTCCTCCTGTCTTGTTTTCCACATGTTATTGTATTTTTGCTCCTTTGTGCTGATTTTGGGGTATGCTTTCCTTTTCTTCTTTTTCTTTCTTTTTTTTTTTTGGCTGTGCTGGGTCTTTGTTGCGGGCTTCTCCCTAGTTGCGGTGCACGGGTTTAGTTGCCCCGCGGCATGTGGGATCTTAGTTTCCCGACCAGGGATTGAACCCGTGTCCCCTGCATTGGAAGGCGGATTCTTAATCACTGAGCCACCAGGAAAGTCCTGGCATATGCTTTCTTTTATTTTTACATTCCTGTTTCTTCACCTTGGCATATGAAAAAGAGAAACTTAGTGGCTATGTTAGGCCGTTGTGTTTTTCTCCAGGGTTGTCTGTGCCAGCTTTTCTTTGGAATGCAGGGCATGGTCCTCAGATTGTGGCTGGGAGCCCGCTGCACTCCCACTGCCCTTCTGCCCAGTGTTGCTTTGTGTGTGGACTTCCCTCTGTCTTCCTAACTCACACGAACTCCTGGGCTCATGACGGTCTTGCTTAATTCTCACTTTGACATCTTTGACTCTCCAGTACCTTAAAATGTACTTTGTCCCAGGGAAACTCCACTACAGAAAGCTTTCAGATCGCTTTTCAAAAGCATCTGGTGATGCTCTTACCCAGTTTCCTTTTTTGTTAATTTCACGTTTCCTTCTTGAAATGTCTTACTATAAGCTGAATGCTTACCGTGTTGGGCATTGTGTCAGGTGATGCAGGCAGTACAAGCAATCTCACTCCTTCTGACAGGCAAGTCCCATCGTATAGCTGAGGAACTCAAGGATCAGGTAAGTTGAGAAACTTATCCCAGCCCATGTATCTGTTATGTTGTACAGTGGGTGTGTTTGACTCCAAAGCATGTGACTTTTTCCTTTTTGCCTTGCCTTTCAGTATTTAGGCCTTCCCTAGATGGTAGTATTTGCTTGTGTTACCCTCCATGGAGTTCTGTTTTCTATTCACCCACAAAAGTCCGTGTTTTTTAAAAACCTTTGTCTGTTTAACAGATTTAGTCTATTAGGTAATTTTCCCATTAATTGGAAAACTATTTGAGTGTCTATTCTGTATCTACCACGTGCAGCTGGAGTAGAGGGATTGAGAGGGAGGGAGGAGATGAAGTCAGAGAGGCAACAGGGTGCCAGGTCAAGAGTTCCTTGTTCAGTCTCAGTGAGCAGCTTGCTGCTTCATCTTTGACATCGGGGAGCCACTGGAGGGCGCTTAGAGGTTTTGGGCATAGCTGCCGCGTGTGGTCTCCACTCCAGCAGGGTCACTGCCAGTTGAATGAATGAAGGGGGCCCAGGGCAGAAACAGGGAGGTCAGGTATCAACTTTATGTGTAAACTTGGTTGCACCATGGTGCCCAGATATTTGGTCAAACATTACTCTGGGTCTTTCAGTGAAGATATTTTTTGGATGGAATTAACATTTAAATAGGCGGATTTTGAGTAAAGCAGGTTAACCTCCATAATGTGGGTGAGCCTCATGCAATCAGTTGATGGCCTGATCTCCCCTGAGCAAGAAGGAATTCTGCCAGCAAACTCCCTTTAGACTCAGACTGCAACTGACCTGGGTCTCCAGCAGATTTTGGACTTGCACCTCTACAATTGTGTAAGCTAATACCTCAAAACTAATCTCTCTCTGTAGATACAGACGTCCTGTTGGTTCTGTTTCTTTGGAGAACCCTCACTAATACATCATCCAAGCAAGAGAGAGGATGGTGGTTTAGACCAGGACAGTAGCAGTGGAGGTGGTAAGCGATGGTGGAATTCAGGGTATATTACTAAGAGGCGGGAACTTTGTAGCTGGATCAGGTATAGAATAGGAATGGGGAAGCAGTCATGGGTGACACCAAGGTTTCCGGCTGAGCATTTGGAAGGTGTTGCCATCCACTGAGAAAGGCCAGACCGCAGGAAGAACTGGTTTTGGGGCAATACCAGGTGTTTGATTTTGAACATGTTAACTCTGAAAATCCTGTTAGTTAACAGTAAGTGCATGAATCGAGGAAAGAAGTCTGGCTGTGGAGCTAGATGTTTGGGAGTTTAAGGCTTTGAGGCCAATGAGACGAGACCACCCAGGCTCTGGGTGATGGAGCCTGGTGGGTGAGTGCAGAGAGAGGGGAGGTCTAAGGACCCAAGCCTGGAGCGCCTGAATGTTTAGAGGTTGGTGAGAAAAAATGTGCAAAAGAGACTGAGAAGGAACCACTATCAGGGTCCGAGGAAAACCAAGTGAGCGAGCCTGTTTTAAACAACTGCTTGCTTAGTGCCCTGTATGTGCATCTCTTAGTACTTTTAAGGAATTATGTATTTATTTATTTAATTTTATTTATTTATTTATATTTTTTATTTTTTGGCTGCATTGGGTCTTCGTTGCTGCGCGCGGGCTTCCTCTAGTTGCGGCGAGTGGCGGCTGCTCTTCGTTGCGGTGTGCAGGCTTCTCATTGCGGTGGCTTCTCTTGTTGTGGAGCACGGGCTCTAGGTGTGCAGGCTTCAGTAGTTGTGGCACACGGTCTCAGTAGTTGTGGCGCACGGGCTTAGTTGCTCCGCAGCATGTGGGATCTTCCTGGACCAGGGCTTGAACCCGTGTCCCCTGAACTGGCAGGTGGATTCTTAACCTCTGCGCCACCAGGGAAGTCCCAAGGAATTATTTTATGTGTTGTTTTCCCCGCATAAGAAGTTCTTGAGGGTGCAGATTTTCACTGAATCTCCACCTCTTAGCACAGTACCTGGCATATAGTAGGAACTCAGATGTCTGTTTGGATGAATGAACTGCCTTCGTAGGTCCCAATTACTGATTGCTTACAATGTGCTGGGTCCTTATTCTAGAAATGATGAGAGTTGCTTCCTCATTTGCTCCTACCTTGAATGAATCCTGAGTTATTCCTCTGACCAGAGCTGATTTCCTTAAGGTAGCGGCGTGCGTGCATGAGTGTGTGTGTGTGTGTGTGTGTGTGTGTGTGTGTGTGTGTATATAGAGTCAGTCCAATAAGAATCAGCATATCCTGGCAACTGTACCATAAAGTATTTCTAGAATAAGAGTGTCTCACTGTGTATACGATCACCACCCTTGTCTAAATAAACCACCATCATCTCTTGCCTGGATTATTACAAAAGCCTTCTATTTTTGGTCTCCTGGCTTCCTATCTTTGCCCCCAATAATTTATTCTAGCACCTAGAAGAATATCTGGCGTGAGGTAGATGCCCAGTTGATATTTGTTGAATGAAGGAATCCTTGAGTAACATTCACACGTAAGGTTTGAGGAGCACATGTGCGACTTTCTGTGGGGTAGATGGCTGTTAGAACAAGGTGTAGACTCTGATCGTGGCTTACCGAGCATTCCCCATCTGGCACCTGACTCACCTCCTGCTGTCTTTCACTGCATTCTGGACACATTGGCATTCTTCTGTGTCTTGAAGACACCACACTCCTTTCCACACTGGGGCTTCCACACCTAGTCTGTCTTCTGCCTGGAGTGCCTGCCCTCTTCCATTCCTGCCCTGTTTCTTCCCATGACAGGCCCCTTTCATCATTTGGGGCTCTGCTCCTTCAAGAAGTCTCCTGGGACCTCCATAGCTACAGAAGTCCTCCCCCACCTTCTTTGGCAGTCTCTAGTCTTTGTCAACTTTTTCTCCTCCTCTAAAGCACTTATCACTTGCCCCAAGTCTTGTTTGTTTGTGATGTGTTTCTGGGTCCTCCACCATTGTGAGGGGCCAGAATGATTCTGAGATTTCTGGCTTGTAGAATTGGATGGCTACGTAGGGTTGCCATTTCCTGAGAAATGACTGGAAAACACTAGTTGAGGTGTTTGAAGAGTTGTGCTTTTAGTTTGTGTAAAGTGTGTTGTTTCGATTCCTCTGTTCCTTTCTTGAATTTTATTTATCCTTTTAGGAAACAAACCTCTATAATTTGGTTTTGAGCATGTTGATTTAAGTTGCCTGTAGGTCTCCAAGAGGAGGTGTCAGGTAGGCAATTGCCTGTATGCATTTGGAGCTCAGACGTAAGTTGGGGCTGGAGGTGGTGTAGGGGCCTGACAGGCTGATGTGAATCCTAGCCCTGCCATTCAGTATCTCTTGTGATACTGGGCAAAGGCATCGAACAGGTGTGAGGCTGTTTGCTCATCTGTCAGATGGGAATAACGTCACCTCCTTTCAAGTCTAGGATTAAATGAGATGTACATACATACAGTGCTTAGCACGGTGCCTGGCATGTAGAAGAATGACTTTCATGTTATTAAATGGATTCGGCTGGTTAATAATACCACCTTTTCAGAGCTTACTATATATCAGGTTATCAGAATCCTTTTACGTGGGTTGGTGTATTTATTCCTTACTATTCCCTACCTAAAACTTTTAGCTACTGTGCCAATACTTTATCTTTGTAAAACATACCTGAAGCTTTCCTTGTAGTCCTCTTCAACATCTGCACCCCCCCTTATATTTTTAACTCTCATTCTTTTGCCAATTTTAGGTACTATAAATAGCCCAGTGTATAAAAGTGTGGATCTGTTAACACTCAGGAAGTTATTTGTGTTATAATTTCTACCTGATTTGTCAATTTTTTAGAAACAACTATAGATTTCAGTTATATACACCAATACTGACATAGGAAGCATGGTTATTAGGTTATTGCCAAAAACAAATGTGAGAGGTAGAAACTCAGAATACCAAAGTCCCTTTTGTATTTTTCCAGTCCCTTTAAAAGTCTGGTTGTACAGTTGACTCACTGCATCGTGGGTGACTTAGAGTGGTGTGGGGTTCGTCTTCATCCTGGCCTAGTGGGATGACCTAATGTCTACAGCTTCTTCAGTCACTGTAAGCTTTTTTTTTTTAATTAATTAATTAATTAATTAATTTTATGGCTGTGTTGGGTCTTCGTTTTCTGTGCGAGGGCTTTCTCTAGTTGCGGCAAGTGGGGGCCACTCTTCATCGCGGTGCGTGGGCCTCGCATTATCGCAGCCTCTCTTGGTGCGGAGCACAGGCTCCAGACGCACAGGCTCAGTAGTTGTGGCTCTCGGGCCTAGTTGCTCCGCGGCATGTGGGATCTTCCCAGACCAGGGCTCGAACCCGTGTCCCCTGCATTGGCAGGCAGATTCTCAACCACTGCGCCACCAGGGAAGCCCACTGTAAGCTTTTTGATAGGAGTTATTTTTTGAAACTTATTTTCTTCCTGTCTGAACAGGGAGGATGGCCCTTTCTTGAAAGTGCCACGGGCTCAGTCATTTCTTTTGTTCAGTGGCTGTTTGGTGTGCCTTGGAGGGAGGAAAATGTTCTGGGCCTCTTCATGGCGTGTATCTCCTGGTATGCGTGGTGAGGCTCCCGGCTCTAGTACTGGATTTCACAGACAAACTCCAGGTTCTGTTTAAAACAGAAATTCTATGAGGACCTACTGTACAGCACAGGGAACTCTACTCAGTACTCTGTAATGACCTATATGGGAAAAGAATCTAAAAAAGAGTGGACATATGTGTATGTATTAACTGATTCACTTTGCTGTACAGCAGAAACTGACACAACCTTTTAAATCAACTATACACCAGTAGAAATTAATTAAAAAATTCTGTTCCCATCATTAAGGTAATAATACTGAAACTCTTGTTTGCTGCTTCATACGTTCACTGCACGATGAGCAGTTATGCCCTCTGGGGAACATTTCTCTCTCCCACAAATAGTTTTCACTCTACAAATTCTTATAGTGATTGAAGAAGCCATAGATAGTTATGTCCTGAAAAATGAACCAAAAGGGAACAGGAGTGAGAGGTGTCTTTGTTTTAAATCCACTTTGAGTTTGTTTCCATTTACCTTGTCTTATTAAGACCCTGGGTAGGTTGACACCATTTATGACATGGTTAGGATTTAAGACCAAACTGAGACCAATTCAGAATGGTGTTGAAGTTAGCCAAGAGTAGGGAAAAACGCATAGTCAGAGTGTGTATTTTCTTTGGAGTGTGTATTTAGCTCCTACCTTGATTTTTTTTTTTTCTTTTTAATGGAAAAAACCTCACTCGAATAAATCTCCAAATATAAAGTTATGAACATTAGGTTCCTTGGATTTACTTTTAAGAATGGTATAGATTCTGGCACTTAATCATAGAAATAAATCTGACTAATGAATAGTTCCCTACTTTAATGAAATTCTGAGAGGTTGAATTTTATATTTAAATATTTTGCTATTTTAAATGAACATAGTATTGGTTTAAATTATAGATTGGCATTGACTGTTTTTCTCTGAGTAGCTGTTACTAATGTTGTTAAACTAGTCCATTTCTTTTTTGCTCATGTAATATAGAGCTGTTTTTTTAATACTTTCCCTTAATGCTGGTTAAGATTAAAAACGAATCTCAGTGTTGGGATGAAGCACTGCTTTGTTTTCAAGCTGCGCATTATTTTTTCCCTCACTGCCGTCTTCCCCCTCCCCCACAGAGAATGACTGATTCAGTGTTATATTGTAAAGATAAGATTCACATCAATCATTTATTTTATTCTATACATAGTTTCCTTTTAGAATAAAAACAAAGTTAATGTCAAAGTTAATTTATCGAATTTCATACTTGGTACTTTCATACAAATTTCATATTTCATATTTCAAAATAAAATGCCTTAGTTCCTGTTGGGATGTGTTTGAGGTATAAGAAAATACTTCAAACATTTTTTGAAAATATTTAGGAAACATTTTAGTTAAAAGCATACTGTTCAATGAAAACATGACATTTTTAGAGTGGTTAAAAAAGGAACACTATTTAAAACATAGGCTACATCCACAGGAATTTTAACTTCTGATCTTGCAACAAAGAGTAGCATTAAGTCACATCACTTTCTCTTTTTCTTAATATTAAGGGTTCTGATACTAAGACTGTCAAAAACTCCTCTGGTTACAAGTAATTTAACTTGATGGGTAATAATATGGTAGGTTCCATATCCTATGTGAGAATGTTGGGAACCTGTTCTTTGTGTTTTTGTCTACGTAACTTGAAATAGTGGGTATTTCATCCTTGTCTGGACTCTTGGAGCTTTCTCCTGGGATCACGGAGCGAACAGGACAGGCTGTGCTCTGTGACTCTTCCAGGCCCTCTTGCTGACTGCCTTTGTCAGTACTACTTAAGAAGTCCTTCAGAACTTGCTTGAAGATGTAGACAATTTCCCATGGCAGTACATCATTTTCTGCCAGAACTTCTCGAAATCTAGAGGCAAAGCAGTTATCAGTATTCAATTCAGAAAATCTCTTTTTTTTTTTTTTAGAAAATCTCTTTTGTCATAGCCCTTTGTCTCCAAAATTCAGCTTAGGTAATGTAACCATATAGTAGTTACCCACCTTTTGAGTAAACTGCACATTGCTTTAAAATTATACTTCTAGTAAAGAAATTTCAAAAGAGACTTTAAAACATTTCCTAGCCAGTGAGATATCAACAGTTTTTTTTTGGGTCCGGCCCATCCTTAGGGATTTTGGTTGCTGGGTAGTTGATACACATGATTAAAAAATTTATATGATACAATACGATTTCCAGTCTAAAGATATGAGGAGCTTAGACTTGATAGCAAATATCACAAGAAGAGAACGTAGTATTTTTACCTGCTGAGAATAGCTCCAGTTTGACAAGGTTGAACCTGTGAGCAAAGAACTTCAAGTTGTCTTTGTTCAGTAGCTGGGATGGTTGCGTGGGGATTCTGATAGTTTCTCAACCAATTGTAATCCACACCTGTTTTTTTCACTTTTTGCTCATTTTCGATCTCTTGTATTAATCTCTCTCGTTCCTTTAGATGCCATTTTAATTCCCGAAGCAGAGTCTTTGTCACTACTTCTGAGTCAGGGTAGTGTGTGGATTTGTAGGAATTGTATTTTGGCCATTTCATCCAGCCAAAAAGTGGCATTTTTAGCCTATGGAAATATTCTCACTTGTTTATTTGCATAAAATATTATGGTTCTGATGAGCAAATATTTGTTTCTTTACAGTAACTTTGCCAGAAAAGTGCATGAATTTTTCACTGGTTAGATATACAGGTCAAAACAAGATTAGAATGGATTAAAGTCTTAATTTCTAACTAGGTCAGTGCCAAAAACCAGGCTTTGAAAATACTGTTATGTAGCTAAGGAGAAACGAAATGCAGTCAGATAATCTACAGACTGAACATTTTCTGAAAATACCACTAACACTTGCTATTAAAAGTTCTTAGGAGGCTTTAAAATATTAACATATAGGAAAGTGCTATCTGCAAACATACTTTTGACTTATGTTTTGTACAGAAAAGGTTTAAAGATTACCTGTGAAGTTGATGGGTCCGACGTGGTGATGTTGCCAAAGAGTTTCTTGGAATTGGTGCTGAAGCTGTGCTTCACTCAGGCATATCTCCTCCTCCTGGATGTGTCCCCTGGTGAAAGAATGAGCCTCCTCCTTTACCCACTGAAACTGTATTTGAAATAACTAACCTTCTATGTTAGGAATGAGGTTGTGATGTCTTCATTTGGAGAGAATGCTCATTAATTCACCTTGTAAGTAAGCTAGAAGAAATGACAAAAATAACTTACTATTTAATCTTTACAAATTATATAATGGTTTGCCTTTTCAATGTAGCTCAGTGTATTTGAAAAAGATGCCGGCAGCTACAGATTCTTGTCCTAAATGCATTTAGACATGTCTTTGATAAAGAAATGAAGAAAGGTCGTCTGAAGCACCACAGATGTGCTGCCAGCTAAAGTGAAGACTGTCGCATGATGTGATGCTTTGCTGTGCATAGCTGCAGGTCACAGTTTAGTGCTGTATTTTTATGCCTCTAGAGCTCTAAAAATAACCATGTTGCTTTTATTCTTCAGCTTAACTTTGAGGCCGTTTAGAAGCCAGGTCACTGTCCCCTCTAATGAAAGCAGGAAAAGTAGATCAGACTTGACTATTTGCACAATATACATTCTGAGAAACCTCGTTACAATCGAGCAAAGTAGGCAAAGAATGCTGATATCAGTCATGTGTGAAATATTTAGTAAATGTTATGTTCTGTACACATTTTGTTTTTCTTTCTAAATAGTATTTAAATTTGTATATTTAAACAAGTTGTAATGCTAGAGGACAGTATATACACTTACGTAGATAACTTTAAAATATACTTTATAATCTCTAAAAACATGGTGATAAGGCAATAATAGATTAAGGTCAGAAAAAAAATAGAGACATGAGAACATATCAAGTTCACAACAAAATCTTATAGTTCGTTATAGAAAATCATTTTCGTGTTTTCTTTTGGAGCTGAAAGTGAAACTTATACTCACAGTTTGGGCGAGTACCGAAGTGTAATTGGTCTTTATTGTGCTAATTTTCTATTCCAGAGAGGTGTGTGTCTTTGGTTTAAGCATGGACAGGTTCTTTACTCTCTAGTTCTGTGTTAAATGACTGTGTAGTGGCTTTTCCTGTTATAATATTTGTTTCTTCTGTTGCCTTTTCCTTCAAATGAACTGTGAAGAATAGACCTCGTTTACATCAGACCTGCATGTCATGCGTGATCAAGAGTGATGTGTGTGGTCAGCCTCCAGCTCCTGTTACTTATATGTTAGAAAAACCCAGATGTCAGGATTCATCATCTGTAACTAGAAGGTTTTCATATTACATTGTGTGTAGTACTGTGAAAGGGAAGGGAGTAAAGTTTATCATGACAGAACTGTCCTACCTGATTTTCTACTACAGTTATGATGAGTCATGCTGCTTCTCCCTTTGAATAACCTCCTTGTCATTGCTTTAATTTTTAAATTTTTTGCCTCTGAAATGGTAACAAAAATATCAGAAATGTATTGGATATGGAGCATAAACCGACTTTCTGTTCCAGGCCCTCTGCAGCCTTGCCTATCCCTTCTTCCCTGGCTTGCTTTCTTGCTCTTCCTGAGTCTGTCTGTTGCGTCAGCCAAGCCTGACTGCCCCATGCAGGCTGTGCTCCCTCCGGCACTTCAGCTTTGGTCACACTGACTCTCTCTTCTGAAATGCTTGTTTTTCTTTTCCACGTACCTGTACTGTAATTCTCGTATTTATTTATTTTTGCCTGTGTTGGGTCTTCGTTGCTGCACGAGGGCTTTCTCTAGTTGCGGCGAGCGGGGCCTACTCCTCATTGCGGTGCGCGGGCTTCTCATTGCGGTGGCTTCTCTTGTTGTGGAGCATGGGCTCTAGGCTTGCGGGCTTCAGTAGTTGCAGCATGCAGGCTCTAGGGCACGTGGGCTTCAGCAATTGTGGCGCATGGGCTTCAGTTGTGGCGTGCGGGCTCAGTAGTTGTGGCGTGCGGGCTCAGTAGTTGTGGTGCGCGGGCTCAGTAGTTGTGGTGTGCGGGCTCATTAGTTGTGGCTCGTGGGCTCTACAGCGCAGTCTCAGTAGTTGTGGCACACGGGCTCAGTAGTTGTGGCGTACGGGCTTAGTTGCTCTGCGGCATGTGAGATCTTCCCGGACCAAGGATCGAACCTGTGTCCCCTGCACTGGCAGGTGGATTTTTAACTACTGTGCCACCAGGGAAGTCCCTATACTGTAACTTTTTTTCAGGGCTCAGTTTCAATACCAACTAATTTTTTCTTCTGTCTGAGGGAAAAACATTTTTCCCTTGGCCGCCGTGTCCTGTTTCTTTGAACTCTGGTTTTATTTCTCTTTACTGTTAAACTAATAGTCCTTTATGACTAGGTTCTGTTCTGTCCTCCACTTATTTGCAGCTCTCAGTAGCTCAGCAGATACTTTTGACTGTGCCATGTCCTAGATGCAGGTTAGGGACTGGGGATGCAGCAGTGGACCAGACAGACCTATTCTCTGCCCTCATGGAGCCCGTCTTCTAGTGGGAAGATGAACCCGAGGACCCAAATCACCCAGTGCAGTGGTCATGATACACTCGAGGCCTCCCCAGTTCACTGTGGAGGTCAGGGAAGGCATTTCTGGGTAGGGGCTGTCCTTTGAGCAGAGGTTTAAAGACCAACGAGGAAGCCACACAAAGCGCTTCATGCGGCCAGCTCCCTCCTCAGCTTGACCTATTGGCGCCTAGCTGGCTATTGAGACTCAAGTCTGACCTTCACAGAACTTTTCTTACACCTTGGCTCACATTCAGTGCATTTTCCTTTGATCTTCCTCGCGTAAGCCAATTTTCCTAGTACTTAGTGTGTGCTACTTGTATTATTATACATTTTATTTTTTCTGTCCTATTTCCTGAGATTGTTAGATTGAAATAGAGCTCAAATGTCATTCTCTGATTACAGTAGTTCCCCTACTACCGTGTAGATAGAGAACAGAAATATTTGTAGATCAAGGTAAGGAAGTACCTTTGCATTAATCCTTCCTGTTTGTTGGGAGTATAACCAGATTAATGTTGGATTTTATTCGTCACACATTTTAGTAAGTTGAATACATGAATTATTTCTAATGAATTGCAACCTCATTAGGCTATTTTGTGTGGAAGACATAAGGCTTAAACTGTGAAGCAGTTAGGTTAATTTCTTTTTGGTCTTTGTCATGGTTTTCTAGGCTTTATCTTCTTAGCTGAACAGCAAAAAATTTTATGACTTGAAGTGAGATAGGATCATATCATTCATAATGTGTGTGTGTGTGTAAAAGTTTAAGATGTGTAAGGAAGTACTTAAGTCTAAAAAGATAAAATTTTGGAATCTCGAAGGGCAGGCTAAGGAGCCAGGTTGTTTATATACAACTTGTATATATTTATGGTCGGGGGCCTTTACAGTTCTCAGCAGCATTTGATTGCAATTAAAGGAAGATTTTTCATTGTGAGGGGACTAATATCTTTCTGTTTTTAATTCCTTTGCTACTGAATTCAAAGTTCTGAATTATTGGTTGGTTCTTTTTTTTTTTGGCTATTAAAGATGCAGTTAATATTTGAGAAACTGTGATGTTAAATTCCTTTTCTCGATATTATTCCCTCTTTAAAATACTCCAATTGAAACACACTAAGATGTACTTTTTCATGTTAAAAATCATATTCTATTGGGTTGTCCATATCTTACTGACTTAAGAGAGTTCTTAGTGTACGTCTGCGTTCTGTGCTGCAGATGTTCCCTCTAGAGTGACTGCTGTTCTTGCTCTTTAACCTTTATAGACATCGTTCATAGGTTTTATAGTATAGTTTAGTTCAGTTTGTTGATATTTTCCTTTTTTGACTTTTCCTTTTTTGTGTTTTTGTTTAAGCCCTTCTTTACTTCAAAGTTATAACATACAGAAGAAGATCAGCTTTTTAGGCTTAAAAAAATAAGTACCCCTGGGTGTTGAGTTGGTTTGAAATTGATTTGAGGTTGGTTTGAGGTGTAGGGGTCCCCAGATTGGATAACCGTTATTCAAAGTAAGTAGTCATTGTTCCACCCGGGAGATTTTCCTGATTCCTCGTACGCCCAGTAACTGTGTGGCGTGTCCTGGGTATTTTGAGTATTATATTATATTATGGGACTCTGGGTCTTGTTTAAATCCTGTGGGGAATGCAGCTGACCAGCTGTGTTCAGGCTGCAAGTTCCAGCCAGCTTCCTATGGGCAGTGGATTCAAGGTCCCTCTGGTTTTCAGAGCCTTTGCAGGGCTGTCTGGATCTGTCCCGCACTGTGCCATCTAGTGGCCGTCCTGTAGCTCAGTTCTCAAGGTCTGTGATGGGCTGTTTGGGGTCAGGGCACGCCTGCCAGCCCAGGGGTGTGCCCAGCAGTTCCTAAAGGTTCTCAGGTGTCTGCAGTCTCCCTGGTGCTTTCCCAGCCCAGGGCCTCCCTTTTCTGGTTCTCTGGCCAGAAGACAGGGGCGTTGTTGCCCTGCTCTGCCAGGCACTTCCTGCAGTGATGTCTGCCTCCCAGGCCAAGCAGTGGGAGGGCAGAGAAAGAAAAAAGGCAGTGAGAGTTTGCCCCACCCTCTTGTAGAGGGAGTTTCCCTCCCTCGGAGTTTGATGCTCCTGCCGCACCTGGCTTGTGAGAGAATGGAGAAAAGAAAAATGTAAGGTGTGCACTGCCCCCGTTTTGAGTATTTGGAGTCCCCTTTCCTGCCCCCCAGGGCACAGCTAGAGCTGGTCCTGGGGTCCTGTGCCAGTGCCCCGTGCATTTTGTAGCTCGGGAGTTCAGGTCAGGGGCCACCAGAGATAAAAAATGATGAGCTTCTGCCGCTGGTTTGGTGCTCTGAACTCTGGCCTTCTTCCCCGATCTGCCTCTTACTCTTTACTTGTTAAAGTCCTCCAACAGCTGCTTGGGCATTCTGCCCGGGGGTTACAGCTTCATTCTGTGGGAGGCACAGGGTGCAGCGTGCTTACGCCATCTTACTGGAAACGGGAACCTTGGACTCATTCTTGACTCCTTTGTTTTTTTCAGACCCCAGGTCTAGTATGTCAGCATATTCTATGGGCTGCACTTCCACTGCTGCCACTCTAGTCCGAACGATGTCATCTCTGGCCTTGGTTTTTGTGCTGGTCTGTTACGTGGTCTCTCTGCTTCTGCTGTGTCTGAACCCCCATCACCCCACCCTACTTCACCCAGTCAGAGCCATCCTGGTAAAATAGGAATCAGATATTTTTATTGCTCTGTCTATGCTCAAAACCCATCTCACTCAGAGCAAAAGCCAAAATCTTTAAAATTAGCCCGTGCCAGTCCTCTGGTACCCGCTCCGCAACCCCTGGCTCTTCCCCGTACCTCTACCCGCCCGCCCAGACCTCTTCCGGGCTTTCTCTGCTGCAGCCGCACGGGTCTCCTGGCTTCCCTGGCCTCTTGCCGCAGGGCTCCTGCTCTCCTGCGAATGTTGCCCTTACAGAGCTGCCCAGTCCTTCTCTTTCTTCTGATCTTCGCCTGTGTGTCACCTTATCAACATGCAGCCCTTCTCGCCCTGTCCCTTCTCCGGCCTTATTTTTCTGTATTTTATTACTGTCTGACATACTCCATGCTTTACTTTATTTCTCGTCCCCCAGCTAGACTGTAAGCTCCATGAGGGCAGTCTGCTCACTGCTTTAGGTACTTAGGACAGTGCCTGGCATGGAGTTGGCCCTTAATTATTAATTTGTTGAGTGACTTAATGAGTAAATATCAGGTAAACAGTAACCAGAAGTATGCTGATATGACTATAAATATCAGGCAGAAGTAGATTTTAATGCAAATAGCGTTTTATTAAAGTAAACCTCAAATTTCAAGAATTGGTATCATACTGATAGCAGTGCATTTACATTAGACATTGATAACAAAGAGAATTAAATTGATAGCATATTTTGCATATCATAGCAATTGCCTTTTTTTTCCACTTAATGTTTTGGACATTTTTATCTATTAGCACGAGTATAGCCATAACATTCTTTAAAAATGATACATATTAAGTAAGAGTATGCCATAGTTTAGCTTGTCCCTCTGTCATTCATTTTTTTCCAGGTTTTAACCACTACGGGTGTCAAGAAAAGGTATCCTCTCTCCTTGGAGGGTCCTTTATACCCTTGCCCTGTTTTATTTTCCCTTCGTATGCCCGATGAGCATCTTGCATGTTTGTTCTGCGTCCTTCAGTGGAATGCTGGTTTTGTGAGGGCAGGGGCTTTGTTTTGTTTACTGGTGTATCTCTGTGTCTAAGACAGTGCCTCACACGTGCTAGGTGTTCAGTGAGTATTTGCTGAATGAATGAATGCTTTGTTGGGGAGGAAGAAAACTTTCTTATTCTAGGTTCTTCTGGCTGATCTAAAAATTAAATTGACATGAGACAGATTAACAGGAGAAAATAAAATTTAATTTCACATGTTCAGGAACCCCACATACCTGAGAGGGTCAGAGACTCCACGTACTGGAGAGGTTCAAAGACAGAACGGTAAAAGGAGGTATATATGACATCCTGAACTAAGGAGTGGGAGAGGGCCCTAGGGCTTCCAAGGACAGAAGGGTGTTTTTTTTTTTTTTTTTTTTTGGCCCCATCGCATGGCTTGCAGGATCTTCCGGGTCAGGGATTTAACCTGGGCCCTCTGCAGTGAAAGTGCAGAGTCCTAACCACTGGATCGCCAGGGAATTCCCCAGGAGGGTCATTTATAGGACGATAAGAAGGAGAGCAGATGTTTGGTAATTAGATGTTGGCCTTGCTGTATAGATGGGGCTCTCTCTATACACACACACACACACACACACACACACACACACACATATATTCTTGTCCATTATGGTTTACTACAGGATATTGAATATAGTTCCCTGTGCTATACAGTAGGACCTTGTTGTTTATCCATTCCATATATAATAGTTTGCATCTGCTAACCGCAAACTCCCAATCCTTCCCTCCCCCAGCCCTCTCCCCCTTGGCAACCACAGGTCTGTTCTCTATGTCTGTGAGTCTGTTTCTGTTTCATAAGTAAATTCATTTGTATCTTATTTAATTTTAATTTAATTTTATTTAAAAAACTTTTTATTTTATTTTATTTTTTTCTGGCCTCTACAGAGTGTATTAAAAGCAGCACGTGAGGTTAACACATACTTTCACTGAATAAACATTACCTAGATATAACAAAATTCTATTTTGCTTTGAAATATCTTTTACATAGGTGACTATACATGTTTTATTACATGCACCACAGTGTGTGAATCCCATTTTTAGTGCAAGAACTTCTGTACTTATTTACATATACATGTAGGACTCTTAGAAACATCTTTTATATGTGCATCTTTAAAACGTATATGAATTGCAGCACATATCCTTTAACTGAGAAAACACTACCCAGAGACAATAAATTCTACCACTCTTAAAAACGTCTGTTACACATTTAACTTTGTGTAGTGTCTTACATGCACCAAAGTGTGGACATCATACTCTTAATTAAATAACTGTATGTTTTCACATTACAGCCAAAATTCTTATAAATATCTCCTATACCTGAGATTTTACAGAATATATGAAATGCAGCATATGCATATGAACATTCTTTTGATGAAATAACACTTCCTGGATGTAACAAAATTCTATCACCTTAAGAAACATCTTTTTTAAAAAAACATTTTGTATCATATTTTAGATTCTGCATATCAGTGGTATCATATGGTATTTGTCTTTCTCTTTCTGACTTCACTTAGTATGATAATCTCTAGGTCCATCCACGTTGCTGCAAATGGCATTATTTCATTATTTTTACGGCTGAGTAGTATTCCGTTGTATATATGTACCACATCTTCTTTATCCATTCATCTTTTGATGGACATCTAGGTTGCTTCCATGTCTTGGCTATTGTAAATAGTGCTGCAGTGAACATTGGGGTGCATGTATCTTTTCAAATTAGAGTTTTCATCTTTTCCAGATATATGCCCAGGAGTGGGATTGCTGGATCATATGGTAGCTCTATTTTTAGTTTTTTAAGGAACCTCCATACTGTTCTCCATAGTGGCTGCGTTTTGGAAAACAGCCACTTTACGGTTCCACCAACAGTGTAGGAAGGTTCTCTTTTCTCCACACCCTCTCCAGCATTTATTATTTGTAGATTTTTTGATGATGGCCATTCTGACTAGTGTGAGGTGATACCTCATGGTCCTTTTGATTTGCATTTCTCTAATAATTAGCAATGTTGAGCATCTTTTCATGTGCCTCTTGGCCACCTGGATGTCTTCTGTGGAGAAATGTCTACTCAGGTCTTCTGCCCATTTTTTGATTGGGTTGTTTTTTTTGATACTGAGCTGTGTGAGCCATTGGTACAGTTTGGAAATTAAGCCCTTGTCTGTTGCATCATTTGCAAATATTTTCTCCCATTCTGTAGGTTGTCTTTTTTTTTTTATGGTTTCCTTTGCTGTGCAAAAGGTTGTAAGTTTGATTAGGTCCCTTTGTTTATTTTTGCTTTTATTTCTATTGCCTTGGGAGACTGACCTAAGAAAACACATTGCTAAGATTTATGTCAGAGGATGTTTTGCTTCTGTGCTCTCCTGAACCTGTAGCGTCTTGACCACCTTTAGTTCAAAATAATCCTCATACAAAAGTGACACATTTTGGGGAGGCTCATTCTGAACCCCTACAGCTCCCATATGTGTCTTTGCATGTGCTTCCTTGTCTGCAGGTGCGAATACTGCCCTTGGGGAAGATACTGAGGAAAGAAGTGTCGGCTGGCGGGAGATGTGTTCTGAGGTTAATAGGACAGGTCATAGTGCTCTGCAGAGTAACCGCTTGTACCCATCTGCCTCCCTCTCCTCGTAACCTAAGCATAGTTGTTCTTCTTGCCAATTCAGAGGGTGGAAAAGGTTTCTCATTGTTTTAATTTGCATCTATTTGGTGACTGACTGTGAATTTGAGTGTATTTTCATTTGTTTATTGACGATTTGCAGTTTTTCTTATAGGACTTAATGAAAAAGTAACTATTCAAGAATTCTCCTAGCATGTGGGAATTTCTTAGCTTTTTGTAAACAGTATACTAACTTTTAATATTCTTTGCAGGCCACTGAGCCAAAAGAGCTCAGAGACGGAGTATATTAACAAATACAGAAAACTTGAAGCACAGGAGTTTGATGTGTATGGCAGTGGTCGTTCAACCAGTGGGCCAGGTAAACGAGTATCTTTAAATATCATAAAATATGATATGTGAGTTGTTCACATGTTAAAACATTAACTTCTTAAAAGTCTTTAAGAAATGTATTTTGATCAATAAAGAATCCATATTGCTTGTTAATTCAGGATTTTGGGGGGATGAGTATATGATAGATTATAAATTGTGAGTGTGTGATGTGTTGTGAGTTGCTCATGTTTTTCTCTCTTAAGTATAGTGTCTAAATAGTCTGTTCTTTGGAAGACTAATAACGGTCCCTGACCTTACTATTAATTAGAATTACTTAAAATTGTTATTATAATTTTAATAATAATATATTATTATAAAATTATTTTATTGTTATTAAAATTATAATAGTTTTAAAAATAATAATCATATTAAAAAAAATTTAAATAGTACATAAATGTATACAATAAAAGGTGAAGATCCTTCTTAACCTCTCCTCCTCTGAAGGAGGAGATACAAGGATACAACTGTTCAGAGTTTAGGTTTAAGCTAGTTACTTTCTGTGAGTATGCACTTTCTTTTAGTGAGCTGACTGTCTTATTAGCATTAGGCCGTATTCATATGACAGAAGTAAGTTTTTGATTTTTTTGCTTTATAAAAGGTTATCCGTCACAAACTTCCTACCTGACTTCCTAGTCAGGAAGTTCTGGCTTCTTTCTTTCTACCCTATGTACTTATGCTGGGACTTAGGGACAGAAGTTGGGGTTAGAGTAATATTTTCCAGCCTTTTTGAAAATTATGAAATATAGTCCATATGTAAAAGTATACTAATCCTTATTCTTCTTGGTATTTATTTGGGCTTCTTGACAATATAAAATATTGGTATCCTTCATCAATTCTGGAAAATTCTGAGCCATTATCTATGCCCCACTCTCTCATGCAGTTTTGTATTTTTCATTTTTTTGGTCACTCTACTATATGCAGGTTAATTTCTCATTGTTTATCTTTCTCCTAAGGCAGAAGCAGCTTTGAATTCTTTGTCTTCCTCTCTGTGTTCTTGGCTTACTATAGACTTTGGCCTGGTGTTTCCTCTCTCTCTTGCCAAGCTTTCGGTTTTTTAAAGATGATGTTTGTATATTTCATCTAGCATCTTTAGTTGTCCTCAGAAGGAATATTTGTGTGAACAGCCCAGTACATTATTACCAGAAGTGATAGTTCAAAGTGATAGTGTGTCCTTTGATTCAATATTTGCTTATTCTAAGAAAAGTACAACGTAGTACGTGTAAGAACATTTATTGCATCGTTGCTTATTTATGGGAAGCCTTAGAAGTCTCTTAAATGTCAGTGAACAGAGGCCTGGTGATTTTTATCTGTGTAGGGGAGTGTGTGGACTTTGATAGAAGCCTGAAATAGCTGTGTGTTATTGTGGAAAGACATCTGTCATTTAATATTTCCTTTTGGGGAAGTGTGTTAGTTTTCAGGTGACTCTTGATGATGTGATCCTTCTTGTTACGGGCTTAGTTGCTCCGCAGCATGTGGGATCTTCCCAGACCAGGGCTCGAATCCATGTCCCCTGCTGGCAGGCGGATTCTTAACCACTGCACCACCAGGGAAGCCCCAGCAAAGGTATTTTGAATCAAAGTATTTTAAACTGGATATAACAAAATTTTCATGTTGAAACCTTGGACTGGAATTAGAGGTACCAGTGCGACACACACACACACACACACACACACACACACACACACACACCCCCCCCCCCCCCCCCAATCCGTGCATCACCTGGTCCTGGCCATCCCACGACCAGCTCCCCATTCCATGCCGTCACCCCAGTCGTCAGTCCCCATCCAGTCTCACCTGGACTTCTCCTCATGTCCATGCTGGCCCCCACCAGTCCAGTCTCTCCAGGATTACCAGAGTGGTCTTCTCCAAACACTGACCTCACCCCTCAACATTCCCCCACCCGCACACACTCATGCCAAGGTGAACCGAGAACCTTCAACAGCTTCCCCTTGCTCTGAGTATTAAAGCTAAAATTCTTAGTCACGGCCCCAGGCCCTGTCACCAGTTGGGCCTATATCTCATCCAGCCTCATCCAACACAACCGCATTCGTCCTCTACTGCTCCTGTGACACGTGATCCCAACCTTAGTAGCTTAAAACAACACACATTTACAGTATTCTCTTACAGCTCTGAACGTCAGAGGTCCAAAAGCAGTCTGGGCTAAGATCCAGAGGTCTGCACAGCTGGTTCCTTCTGGAGGCTCTGGGGAAGAACCCATTCCCCACCTCTTCAGCTTCGAGAAGCCGCCCGCACTCCCTGGCTCACTGCCCCCTCCTTGTTTCACTCCGGCTTCTGTCCTCACATCTACGACTGACTCCGCTAAGAGCCCTGCGATTACGCCAGACCCACCCACACAGCCCCTCCACCTCAAGCTCCTCAGCTTAATCTGTAAAGTTCCTTTCACCATGTGATGCAGCACAGTCCCCACATGTTCTGAAGGGGAGGGTGAGGGTCTCTGTGGAGGGCTGTTATTCAGCCTCCAGCTGACCCTGCCCACCCACACCCCGGGCTTTCTCCTAGTACAGGCCCTCTGCACACATTTTCCCCTCCCCCGATCCCCAAACTGTCTAGGTAACTTCTATAACGTCTATTCATCCTTCAGCTCCAAGCTCAATTGTTACTTTCCTGATACCCCAGCTCAAGTCAGAAACCCTTGTCCTAAGTCCCCAGAGAGTTTATCTTTCAGAGCATTTACCTCCAAAAGCATTTATTTGGGTAACTACATGATTAAATGATAATCTCTGTAAGAGGAGGGACCAGGTCTTTTTAACTTATATTCTCATTGCTTCACACCATCCCTGGCACACACCTTGATAAACATTGGTCGTTGAGTGAATCCTCCAAGTGCACTCAAAGCTATATGACTGCCTAGTGAAAAGCTCCAAATATATTAAGATGCCATGGACAGAGAAAGCAAATAGCAGTTTCAAATATGAATCCAAATCAAAAGTTACAAGAGCAGACACTTGCACTTGCAGGCACTCATTTGTAATCTAGCCACCTCCACACAGTGGCAATCCCTATGGCATGCTCCAGGACCAGCAGTGGTGTGCTTGAGGTTTGTATATGTGAGTGACCAGGTGATGCACGGATAGGGATGTGAGGGAGGAGAGGGGCCGCAGGAAGCAGGAGGTGCCGCTCCATGCTTTGAAGTGCGGCAGTGCCTGTGGGGAAGAGATGAGGGTCTCGTGTGTGTGTGTGTGTGTGTGTGTGTGTGTGTGTGTGTGTGTGTGTGTGTACACAGCTGTTTCTATCCCTATTCTATTTACATTAAAACTGTGAGATCGCACTGGTACCTCTAATTCCAGTCCAGCCCCAAGGTTTCAACATGAAAGTTTTGTTATATCCAGTTTAAAATACTTTGATTCAGAATACCTTTGCTGGGGCTTCCCTGGTGGTGCAGTGGTTAAGAATCCGCCTTCCAGCAGGGGACATGGATTTGAGCCCTGGTCTGGGAAGATCCCACATGCTGCGGAGCAACTAAGCCCGTGCGCCACAACTACTGAGCCTGCGCTCTGGAGCCCGCAAGCCACAACTACTGAGCCCACATGCCACAACTACTGAAGCCCGTGCCCCTAGAGCCCGTGCTCCGCAACAAGAGAAGCCACCGCAGTGAGAAGCCCATGTACTGCAACGAAGACCCAATGCAGCCAAAAAAATAAATAAATAAAAAATAAATTAAAAAATAATAATTAAAAAAATACCTTTGCTTTTGGCGTGATACGGGTGTTATTTCATCTATATAACTGTTCTAAAAAATTATTTCTAAGTAGAAATCCAAGAACGCACATTCCGTGAATTACATTAGAATATTTTATACAGATTAAAGTAAATCATTTTTTAAAAATTGAGCATTTCTGAACAGCTTGACCTTGGTTCCAAGCTGTGGACTCCTGCAGGGTTTCTGTTGTTTTCATATAGCAGTTTTGAATTTGTCCTGGGATGGTGTCCTTAGTTGTGATTAAAGGCCACAGTGCTACCTCCCTTTTTTTTTTTTTTTTTTTAAATTTTTTTTTTTTATAGCTACTTTATTTATTTATTTATTTATTTTTGGCTGTGTTGGGTCTTCGGTTCGTGCGAGGGCTTTCTCCAGTTGCGGCAAGTGGGGGCCACTCTTCATCGTGGTGCGGGGACCACTCTTCATCGCGGTGCGCGGGCCTCTCACCATCGCAGCCCCTCCCGCTGCGGGGCACAGGCTCCAGACGCGCAGGCTCAGCAGCCGTGGCCCACGGGCCCAGCCGCTCCGCGACATGTGGGATCTTCCCAGACCAGGGCTCGAACCCGTGTCCCCTGCATTAGCAGGCAGATTCTCAACCACTGCGCCACCAGGGAAGCCCCCTCCCTTTTAATTTGGTGATATTTTTGGTGGTTGTTTCCATCCCTTTGATAGCTTTTCTTTTGAGTTTAAGAGAATGGCCTGTACGGAG
Source organism: Balaenoptera acutorostrata (assembly GCF_949987535.1). NCBI lineage: Eukaryota > Metazoa > Chordata > Mammalia > Artiodactyla > Balaenopteridae > Balaenoptera > Balaenoptera acutorostrata. The sequence continues at coordinate 182,029,230 of NC_080066.1, forward strand.
TTTTCAATAACTGAGAAGGGAAATATTCAAATTAAGTTTAATTTTGTATTTGGAATACCAACCCGTACTTGGAGAAAGTGATATGTAATTATTTTGAAGATTTAATTTTATGCTTAAATGAGCAATGTAGTAATTAAACTTATTTTCTATAGTATACAGTGTCTAGATTTTATGATAAGAAATGTTACTATGTTCTCCAGTTAAAATCCATTATATAGTGTTTGGAACCCTGACTCCTGAATTTTTTGGGTTAGATTTTATATTTGCGAAACTAGCAATTTTCATGGTTTCCAGTTTTTTCCAGTTCATGTGAGACATTTTAATGTTAATAACCTCGGATAAAGAGATAACAGGAAAATAAAATTTGAGGTTGAGGTATTTCTCATATCACTTTTGGATTACACTTTGCTGTATGTGGTTTGTTGATTTGCGTTAAATTACCTGTTTTCTTTGAGAACTTACCTGTAATATTTTCCTGGCCCCCTCCTTTGACTTGGTTGCTGCTGCACAGGTGAAAGAGCTGCACAGCCGTGAACATGTCTTTTGCTTCCTGTCTTCCCTCTGGCGGTGGATGTGGAGGCTGGACTTGATTTGCGCTCGGTTGGCTGCAGCCAGTGACCTAAAAATGTCAGCCTGTGTTTCCTGTTAAACAGAGAGAGGGCTGTGGTTTAGACAATACAGTTAGGACTTCTGCAATTCTTTTCTTGTAGCATTTCTGTCTTTAAGCAGCAACCTTCAAAATGCATGTAATCAAGGAATGTAAGTCACATCAGTGTTGTCAAAGTGGTGGCTCGTTTAGCAGCACCGTGAGCCACGGGTGCAGGTTCTGAGCAAAAAATACAGCTGCTGCCTTTCTGTCTTTCTAAAGAGTCTGTGTCACCTCTCTTCCCGGTGCAGGCCTTGTCCCTCTCACCCTGCGTCCCACTCCCTGTCACTGCGTCTCCCAGCGGTGTCACAGCTCAGGAGCTCCTCCCTCTGTCTCTCCTCGTTTGTTTGGAGTCTCATCCCTTCCCTTTGTGTTAAGAAGGCCTATTATTGATTGATAAGCCTACCAACACCAAGAATGGGAAGGTCTCTATTTTTTCCCTATTTATGCATATATCATCTCAGTTCTTGCATTTGTAGACTGGCCTGGGTACCCAGCCATCATTTAGAATTCTAAATAATTTAATAAAATCTTGGAACCATTTGTAAGTTAGGAACTGTTCACACATTGAGTTTTTTTTGTTTTTTTTAAAATTTATTTTTGGCTGCGTTGGGTCTTTGTTGTTGCACACGGGCTTTCTGTAGTTGCGGCGAGCGGGGGCTGCTCTTGGTTGCGGTGCACGGGCTTCTCATTGCGGTGGCTTCTCTTGTTGTGGAGCACGGGCTCTAGGCGTGAGGGCTTCAGTAGTTGTGGCACGTGGGCTCAGTAGCTGTGGCTCATGGGCTCTAGAGCGCAAGCTCAGTAGTTGTGGCGCACGGGCTTAGTTGCTCCGTGGCATGTGGGATCTTCCCGGACCAGGGCTCGAACCCATGTTCCCTGCCTTGGCAGGTGTATTCTTAACCACTGAGCCACCAGGGAAGTCCCACACGTTGAGTTTTGCTACATGTTTTGAAGGTAGTGTGGTTAAATTAAAGGGCTTTTTAGCTGAGAGTGCTTCTGGAAGGGGTGAGATTGAGCGCAAGTATACCAGTGGGAACACAGGACAGCGTCAGTGATTGTTCTTAAAAGCTAAGCGGAGCAACGGAAGGAGAGTGAGATGTGAGAGTGGAGAGAAATGCACGCTTTGGAGTTTGGTGGTCAGTAGTGAGGTGACTAGAAGGTTAGAAAGCTGTTGAGGGCAGGACTTAGAGAACTTTCCCCTGAAGTCAGTGCCGCGATGCCCTAGAAGGAACTCTGCTTCCACAGAGAAGCTGTTTTTGCTTTGAGAGAGATCAGAACGGTCTCCTCTGTTCTTAAAATTCAGAACAAGTACTGCACATCTTGATTCAACTGTAGGAAAATAGCCATATTTTAATTATATAGTTAGACCGATTTTGAAACTGAGAGTATGTGTAGGGGAAAATGTAGGAGAGCAAAAGCAAAGCATGGACACGTGTGTCAAGTGGGAAGGGTGATGGCAGAACAGAGGGAGAGGCTGGGGCAGAGAAGCGAAGGGCTGGGAGGAACAGGGAGGGGGGCATTGAGGGGAGACCTGGGGAGGGAGCCAGCTCAGTGCTGAGTTTGGGAGAGACAGGGAAGCTTTCAAAGTTTATTTACTTTGGAAGTCAAACTTCCTTCCCAATAGAAGTCTGTATCCTGTGAATTTTGATGATTTGTCAAGAATTTGTGGCATCCGGAGTGTAGTGCGTGTATGTACAGGAGGATGTTTAGTAACAGGGCTGGGCAGAGCTCCCCAGGGTGTGTCTTTCTTTTTTTCTTTAAGTAATAAATTTATTTTATTTTATTTATTTATTTTTGGCTGTGTTGGGTCTTCGTTGCTGCTTACGGGCCTTCTCTACTTGCGGCGAGCAGGGGCTACTCTTCGTTGCAGTGCACGGGCTTCTCATTGCGGTGGCTTTTCTCATTGTGGAGCATGGGCTCTAGGTGCGCGGGCTTCAGTAGTTGTGGCATGCGGGCTCAGTAGTTGTGGCTCACAGGCTCTAGAGCGCAGGCTCAGTAGTTGTGGCGCACGGGTTTAGTTGCTCCGCGGCATGTGGGATCTTCCCAGGCCAGGGATCGAACCCATGTCCCCTGCATTGGCAGGCGGACTGTCAACCACTGCGCCACCAGGGAAGCCCCCCAAGGTGTGTCTTTGTCAGAGTAAAGTTGTCCCTTCCAGGGTGCTTGTTCCCAAGGTATCCTTAGGGTGTTTGGTTGTCTACTACTGATGTATTTTAGTAGCAAGGAATGAACACTTAACAAATTGGTGTGAAATTTCAAGTAAAAGTTTGTTCTTTAAGCTAATCATTTTTGTGCCATTTTCAAGTGATGAGCACTGTGCTCCGCAGATCTTTTATCTTAGATGGTAGTGCTGAGCCTACAGCACTGATTGCTCTCACGGAGGGTAAGGTGGTGCTCAGCTCGTATAAGTTATTAGCAGTGGGTGCTAAGGGAATTTTCTAATTACCCTGCTCACAGCGTTAGCCTGTAGAATGTGTATTTGTGTGTGTGTACAGCTTGCTGTATATATAGATAAAACAGTAGGTTGTCTACCTTGTCTTTTTTCATATAAGAAATAGCATTGTATTTGTTTTGTCTGAATCCAGGTCCAAGGCCACCTTTAGCTAAATCAAGCAATGTGATGTGCATCCCAGAGACAACTTATAAATATCCTGATTTGCCTATAAATCGATGTAAGGAAGAGGTAAAATTATTTTTGTCATAATGTAATTTTGTTGTTTGACTAAATGCCGGCGACCCAGCCCTTGGTTTCTGGTCTGAAAGTGATGAGGTGCTGGGCAGGCACCCCGGGGAGGTGGTTTTGTGTAATAAGCATGTTGATGGCCTTCCTTTCGGCTATGCTTCATTTGTTCAGCCTTCCCCTGAGCTCATCTCCTCATATTTAATTATTCATCTAGTCTTCCCTGCTCTGAAATAAGTGTGAGTAAACACCTGCTGGGCCCCAGGAGAGCTGCTTCTTGCAATACCCACTGCCCAGACTTTTTAGAAAGCAAATAATGCCCTCAGCCGCAGTCTTCTCTAGCATTCCACTGGGTTTTCTTTACACTCTGCCTGGTTTGTTTGCCTGGTGATTGATCAGTCATTGATACATTATTTTAAGAACAATGTTGGGTAGTGTAGCAGCAGGATGATTACACTTTTAATTAGTTACATGTTATTAAACATGGGTAAAAGTAAGCGTATTGAAACCTTAATTAACTGTACTAGTGGAAGAAGTGGTTATAGATAAGACTAAACTGTAAATGTTCTAAATTTAATTTTTATTTTGCTTTAGATCGAATCATGCAGCTTTTGTAGAGTAGATATACTTTATTAATTTTTAAGAGGCCAATATTAAAATTAATTTGAATTCCCTGACCACGGCAATTGCTAGAGTGATAAGAGCTTACGCATGTTTAGGGTGGAGGCGGGGGGTGGTGGGGAGAAATTGGGTTGGCATTCTAGAGCTGCTCCGTACAGTCTGTACGTGGAACAGTAGAAGTTAATTGTTTAAAAATGTGTCTGAAGAGTTTCAAATGAGAATTTAAAGCCACTTGAGTGTAATAACAGCTGTGTTTTCATGTTTCTCAGTAGAATTACACGGAGGTTCATTACAAAATTTTAAAATAATAGAAATTTAAACTTAGCAAGAGCTATAGAAATTCATTTTGGTGTTTTCATATTTATAGACGAAGAAATTGAGACATAGGGCTCAGTGAACTTGGCCTGAATTTCTTTGGCAATTAGTTATTGTTCACAGTAGTCAAATTGGTTTCAAATTCAGCAACCGTTAGTAACCTTCTTTCTCTCGTTTGTGATGCTTAGGTGGTTAGGTAATAATTTAACTTTTAAGGATGAAAAGAAAATAAATTCTGAAAGTCTTCCTGAGATAAAGCTTTTGGTTCATAGGTAATACTTTATTACATCATTGTTAAATTTGTGGCAATTTGGAAGGTTTTTTTTTTTTTAAATTCTAGGTCGTTTCTTTGATAGAAAGTAATTCTGTGGTAATCATACACGGTGCCACTGGTAGTGGTAAAAGTACTCAGCTCCCGCAGTATATCTTGGATCATTACCTCCAGCGCTCTACCTACTGCAACATTGTGGTCACCCAGCCGCGGAAGATCGGGGCCAGCAGCATCGCCAGGTGGATCAGTAGAGAGCGCGCCTGGGCCCTGGGTGGTCTGGTGGGCTATCAGGTGAGACTGACAGGGAGCCATCTTGCTCTCGGTTAATTTTTTCTTTTAATTTATTTTTTGGCCGTGCCACATGGCATGTGGGATCTTAGTTCCTCGACCAGGGATTGAATCCACGCCCCCTGTGTCGGAAGCGCAGAGTCTTAACCACTGGACCGCCAGGGAAGTCCCTCTTTGTTAATTTTTTATTTTATGTAAGTTGATGATAAGATGTGACTATTTTCTGCTGGAAAAGAAAATGAAATCAGTTGCTTATAGAGCAGAATTATGGCATAATTTTAAAAACAGTGAATCTCTGAAGTTCTTGAAACTATTGATAACTTTAGTTTCTTTCTCAGTTGAATAGAAAAGAAGTGAGAATGCTCAGACTTGAGAATGACTTTTATATAATTTTATCTATTAATTATATCTTTATGTTGAAGATGTCTTCATACATAATCATTTTAACATAAAAATGATATGGGAAGTACGACTAGATAGGCCAATCTCTCCCCCCATCACCAAAAAAGAAGAAGAAGAAAGAAGAAAAATCAACTTGAGAATTTCAGTTTTAATTTAGGCCCTATATTTTTTGTGATATACAATAATTTTTTTTCCCTTTCTTACTTACCTTCATTATGAAATGAACATAGCATTTTTTGGTAGTTAAATGTGAACCATTTAAACTGAAAATTTTCTCCTTTCTTTTTTCCTTCCCCAATTTTAGGTAGGGTTGGAGAAAATAGCAACAGAAGATACCAAGTTAATTTATATGACAACCGGCGTGCTGCTTCAGAAAATAGTTAGTGCCAAGAGTTTGATGGAATTCACGCATGTCTTCATTGATGAAGTAAGTGCTCTTCTCTTATGTTCATGTTCTTATTTGATAAGAGAGCACAGTGCAAGTTACTTGTAAAGTGTCAAAAAGTACTTTGGGTCTATATCTGCTTATTCTACTTAGAATGTTGATTTTCTGTTTTTATACTTTGCTCTTACTTCCCAAATGTGGGTGGGGATGTTGAGGACTGTGAAAAGATTCCTTGTTTAGAGCAGGGGTTGGCAGACTACAGCCCTCAGGCCAAAGTTGGCCCCTGTTTTTGTAAGTAAAGTTTTATCGGCACACAGTTTTGCTCTTTGTTTATGATTGCTGGTGTTCTACAGAAGAGATGAGTAGTTGGGACAGGACCATATGTTCCGTGAAGCTGGAAGTATTTGCCCTCTGGCCTTTTACAGGGAAAGGCTGCTGACCCTGGTTTAGAGTGTTAGCCACATCAGACAATTAAAAGAACTTTAATTGTCTGTAGGTATTTTTTGTGCCTTACAGATACTTTCCATCTAGTAAAACAAGGACCATAATATCTTTTAAGAAAATGAATAAAGTAAATAGATGATATTGATCTATTCACTTTTCTAAAAAAATCTCTAATAAAGTATTGTGAACCCTGTCTTTGTGCCAGTCTTAGCTTTCTCGACTTTTCTCAGTAAGGATGGAATATTTAATTGATTTTGATTTGATTCTATTTTGTTCTATTTAGGCCGCGCAGTGCGGCTTGTGGGATCTTAGTTTCCTGACCAGGGATTGAACCTGCGCCCTCTGCAGTGAAAGCGCCGAGTCCTAACCACTGGACCACCAGGGAATTCCTGATTTTGTTTATAGAGTTTTTTGAGGTGGGGAGATGCTGTGTTCAAACAGTTTTCCTAGGAGCTTTGGAAATGCCTCTACCCCAAACTCTTGAGTTTTAAACCTCATCAGTAATTATGCCTTGAGAAGCTTTACTTATTTTTTGTGGCGTTAGAAACATCAGCAAATAAATAGGATTTGTGGGAGACTGTGAGGTGGGGCTGGAGTACCTGATAGAGGCTGGAATGAAACCCCCTGAGCAGCCCTTTAGGGAAAGGTCTCTCCATTCTCTTGAGATGTGTGTGATCAGTATAATACCGAAACATACTGTCAATGGAAATAATCAGTAAACAATCTATAATAGGAATAGAAAAGAGTGTTATTTGAGCCAAACTGAGGACTATAGCCTGGGACACACAGATTAAAGAAGCACTTGAACTGTGTTCTGCTGGACTACAAAATGGGGGGCTTATAAAGGCAAAAACTGAAAAATACAAGTTGTTTGTTGAGAATTAGGATTGGAGCTGGAGAGAAGTAAGGGTGCTAGTTAAGCAAGGATTGGTTGGGGTCTGAAATGGTTGCATAATTATAAGCGGAGACCTTGAGACCATAAGGTTGCAGTTGGCAGCTGCTGGCAGATACTGTATTGAGAATGGCTGAAGGTGTCCTTGAGTCTGATACAGTTCAGAAAATTCAGGTTCCAAGTGATGGAGGAACGTGTCTGAAACCACATCCACAAGGGCCACCCGGCTCCATTTTGGATGCCTGAACCATAGTTACTCCATTTTTATGTTTAAATGCATTCTCTTCTTTAATGGTTAAAGCAGATGCACAATGCCTGTGTGACAGGCCACAAAACAAGGCTGTTCTAATTAGCATAAAGTCCAAGCATGTCATGTATAAGCCAGAATGACTTCCCCATACCTCAATATGTGAAAATTTCTTCCATTGATACTGCAGGTAAAGCTGAGTGGGTGCATTTACTAGCCTGTGTACATTTACTTGGTTTTAAATTACTGTTGGTTGTTTGGGAGAGTAAAAGGTGGAAAATATGTTGTTATTCTTTGCAATACAGTGTGATGTGCAGTATGGTTCATAATTTTTCTTTATGACTTTTGGCAGTTTTGAGTGTCTTTAGGTAGTGATGAAATTCAAACTTAGGCAGTATGCCCAAAGGTGGTATTATAAAGTCCACAGTAGTTACCGTTTGTTGTTGAGCCTTTTACTGAGGCCTCCAGATAGCATGGTGTTGTGGGGTAGTTCACTCCAGAGCTCTACTTCTCTTGCCTCCATTTATTTCTGTAGATCCAGCAACTCTCTGACTGTGTTAGGAGGTGTCTTTGCGCACACACGCCTGAGTGGCGTGGACGTGCCCATGCACACTGCGTTACTGGGTGCATTCCTTCCTGAAGCTGCGTGATGGTAGCTGAACGCAAGTCAGCTACACTGTGCAGGAGCTTGTCCTACAGGGGAGCGTCTCATCACTCGGTTACACGAGCAGCTTCCTGCTCTACCACCGTGTCCCCAGCTCCTCGTACGTGCTCTAATAACTATTTGCTTAACGAATTAATGGGTTGGATAGACCTGAAGTTTCAGTTTTACAAAGAATTTTGTTCCTATTGTCCAGGATGATTTGAATTTCAAAAGAAATCTAAGAAGTTGAAGATGGCCAGGCAGTTGAAAATGGAATGATCATGTCCTTAACTTCTTAGCTCTTGAAAAAGGATAAACTAGCTTCAGGTGAATCATTCGTTTAGTAAACATTTTTTGAGTACTTGCCTCATTAGGTGCTGAGGTTGTAAAGATGCAGAAGTTGTAGTTTCTGCCCTCAGCCACTCTGCTGGGGAGGCACATATCTACTGAGATATGTGTAATTATGGGCAACGGAGAAGGGCCTGGGGCAGGGAGAGGACTGTGGGCATCCTGGGATACAGGGGTGAGTGGGGTCCTCAGGGCAGGAGGGGGAGGCAGCCCGGCCTCCAGCAACTGGGAGAAGCCGGGTTGTGTGAAGTCAGAGCTCTGGAGGCTGTAGTGGTGGTGTGGAGGCCAGGGGAGTCTCAGCGCTAAGGAGAGGTCACTTTGGGGCTCTTGCCTGAGCACAGCCTTTATTTTTCTTTCTTAAGTACGTGAGGCAGGATGTTTGTGTTGAGGAAGTGCTCTGGGGTTTGGTGATAGAACGAAATGAGAGTTAGATTAATAAGGTGTCTGTTAGGGTTTCCAGCCATTATGCAGGAACGTTAAATACTTTCCAGCTGCTGGTTTTTTTTTCTTTTCTCTGTACTATTTCTGTCCATACCTGCTTCAGTGGGAAGTGCGGCCGGGAAGGAGCCGGCTAGAGAATAAACAATGGAGCCTTTCGCCTGGAGGAGAAGGGAGCGCCCTCTTTCAGACTCAGTAGCTAATCTCTCCACTTGGGCAGAGAAATGTCCCAGAGTAGAATCTGCTGTCCCCTTGTGCCTTGGGGAGCCCGACTAAGTGTAGAGAAATGGCCACACGTGACTTAGCCCTGGGTGTTGGCTGGTTCGGGGCAGGCCCTCGGGGTGGCTCGGCCAGGAGGGCGCTGTCTGAGCAGCAGGCCCCCGGGGGACCCCGCAGCCCCATTTCCCGGGGTGCTACCGCGGGGCTTCCTGTTGCCCTCAGCTCCTCACCCAGCCCTGCGCTACCTGTTCCTGACTGAGCCAGCTCTTCCCGAGCCCACCCTGTGAGCTCCAGCCTGCCAGGCAGGGGCACTGCTGCCTGGGCATAGCCACCGCCCTGCGCTCCCTTGCTGAAGTAGTAGTGTAAATACGCCCATGCAGAGGGGTGCTGTGGGCCGGCAGCGGCAGAGGGAGGCTGGTCTGCAGCTCCTCGGTGGTGGGACGCTTTGTGTTGTCACAGTGGGCAGGGCCGAGAGTGCTAAACATTCCTCTGTCCAGATGCCAGTAGGGCCCTACAGAGAAGCACGGGGGCTGGGGGGCACAGTGACACACACGCCTCTCGTGTGTGCTCTCTGGTTTGTGGGCCGCCGTTCTTTGCTTCCTCTTAACCAGGAGTGATAGTTTCCTGAGGGACGGCGTTTAGCGCAGAGACTTAGTCCCCAGGCCCCTAGGCGACCGTTGAACCCCTTTCCCTCCGGTCACTCAGCGGTGCCGTGTGCCTTCCCACGTGGGGTGCCCCCTTTCTATTTTGCAGGTACATGAGCGAACTGAAGAAATGGATTTCCTGTTGTTGGTCGTCCGCAAACTTCTAAGAACAAATTCACGTTTTGTGAAGGTAAAGTTGATTTCATGAGTAACTGAAACATTTAGGGTTAAGATTTATTATTTAGTTTTGTTTTTCTTTATTTTAATAGAAACAGTTGAAAGCAGTGAGTCTTAAAATTCATTGTCTTGTGTAGTCCTCCAGATCTTGCTAGGAAGCTGGCTAAAGGGCGTTCTCGTATGATCAGACTATGGAGTACTTTTTGGTTATTATGTTGCATTAAATTGTAAAATATTCTCCAGGCTGCAGAAAATGATCTGATAATAGTTGACTCTAATGAAATGCTGGGTATTAGAGCGCTGCTTTTGGTTGAATAGGTACCATAATCTGAAGGTATGTGACTATATCTGTAATCTCTGTTTTAAAAGTAGCACTGAGTCACATTGAAGTTTGAGAATAGTTATATGCACTGTTATTATAGGAGACTTGAGTTAGGAGCTAACTGAAAGTCTGTGGCAATGGTAAACATTGCTTACATTCTATTTGAACAAAAAGGACAAAGAAGTGAACTAGGCCAAAATAGCAAAAGGTTTATAATTATTATGCAGTTTAGACATAGGTCAATCCAGCCATGCTAAGTAGGAGTCTTTCAGAAGCAGCAGTGATTGGGTGCATGTCATTCATTATATAAAGGAACTATGGAAGGATTTGCTGTTATTGGAAAACAGATGCCCTCTAAATCATGACATATTTTGTCTTCAAGTGTTTCATCTCTCTGTCCGTTTAGGGAGACATTCCCACCCTGCCCCAAGGTAGGGACATCTACCTTAGGGCGCTCACAGTCTCACCTGGTGGGTGCTGACTAAATGGAACCCGAGATTTGCAATAAGTTGTCTTATTGCTTGAGATGACTATAAAATGAATGAGAGAATTTGGCTATTTCATTCCTTTTTTTGAATCTTAAAGATGACATTGAAGGTTATTCAACAAGTCCGGACCTTTCTTTTTCTTTTTTTTGGCCATGCCACAGGGCATGTGGAATCTCAGTTCCCTGACCAGGGATTGAACCTGTGCCCCCTGCATAGGAAACGTGGAGTCTTAACCACTGGACTGCCAGGGAAGTCCCCGGAATCTGGACCTTTCTTTTTTTTTTTTTTAATAAATTTATTTATTTTTGGCTGCATTGGGTTTTCATTGCTGTGTGCAGGCTTTCTCTAGTTGTGGTGAGCAGGGGCTATTCTTTGCTGTGGTGCGTGGGCTGCTCATTGCGGTGGCTTCTCTTGTTGCGGAGCACGGGCTCTAGGCACGTGGGCTTCAGTAGTTGCAGCATGCAGGCACAGTAGTTGTGGTTCTCGGGCACTAGAGCACAGGCTCAGTAGTTGTGGCGCACGGGCTTAGTTGCTCCGCGGCATGTGGGATCTTCCTGGACCAGGGCTCGAACCCGTGTCCCCTGCATTGGCAGGTGGATTCTTAACCGCTGCACCCCCAGGGAAGCCCTCTCTTTGGTGCTTTTTACTCCCTCATTTTTCTGGAGCATATCATCTAGTAGCTTATTCTGTCTTAAGTTAGCTTTCTTTTTTTTTTTTTTAAGCTGTAGCTTGTTTTTTTTTTTATTAATTAATTAATTAATTTTATTTTTGGCTGCGTTGGGTCTTCGTTGCTGCACGCGGGCTTTCTCTAGTTGTGGTGAGTGGGGGCTACTCTTCGTTGCGGTGCACGGGCTTCTCATTGCAGTGGCTTCTCTTGCTGTGGAGCACGGGCTCTAGGTGCGCAGGCTTCAGTAGTTGTGGCATGCGGGCTCAGTAGTTGTGGCTCACGGGCTCTAGAGCGCAGGCTCAGTAGTTGTGGCGCACGGGCTTAGTTGCTCCGCGGCATGTGGGATCTTCCCAGACCAGGGCTCGAACCCGTGTCCCCTGCATTGGCAGGCGGATTCTTAACCGCTGCACCCCCAGGGAAGCCCTTAAGTTAGCTTTCTGATGCAAAGTGTCCTTTTAGGTTAATGGTTGTAATTTAGCTTTATTGGAGAAATGTAGTTTCTCACTTGATAAAGCAATTGAAGAGAAATTTAAAAGTTGGCATCTCTGAGCATTCTGTAACTGTAATAATTTGAATTACACTGGAGATCAAATCGAAGTATTCAGTTAAAGTTTTGAAAATTATTAAAACAGAAGACAAGCCTGGAATTGTAAAAGTATTTCATTTCAGTTATTATTATCACCATCATTTTGTCTGTTCTAATGGTTTCTCTGACTCTGTAGGTAGTCCTGATGTCGGCCACCATCAACTGTAAAGAGTTTGCAGATTACTTTGCTGTTCCCGTTCAGAACAAGATGAACCCTGCTTATATTTTTGAAGTGGAAGGAAAGCCCTATTCAGTTGAGGAGTATTATCTTAATGATTTGGAGCACATTCATCATAACAGGGTATGTTGGAATGCATTGTTTCTTTTACAGTGAATGTACTTCTGTATTTGATCAAACCGCATTTATTAGCTACAATTGCAAGGCTCTACTGGAGCTTAAAATTGGAGCAGAGAGATGGTGTGGAATGGGACTGGCGAAGAATAAGAGGAAGGAAACTCCGGGGTTTGTTGTCCTAAACTGTGAGCATGATAAGCACTCACATTGTATATCCCGGTGAAAATTATTCAAACTGGTTTTATACTTTATTGATGTTGAAGAATAAAATGTCAGCTTTTGGTCAGCTACAAAATTGTAGATTTCAGCTGAGGGTAGAGGTAATTTTATTTCTGTTAAATTAACTTTTCTAATGTAAGTTGTATTGCTCTAAACTGAAGGAGGATTGCATTGTGGGAACAGTGTGTGATAATATATTCTTATGAAAAGTTGCAGTTGATTTACAGTTGTTTTCACGTGGGTAATACATTTATAGGATTTGAAGATCGAAGAGTATATGCAGGTATAAAATATCTCCTTCCTACTCCTGTCCTCTGTCTGCCCAGTTCCCCCACTAAATTATTGTCGTTAATTTCTTTGGATCTTTCCATATTTACAAGCAAATATTGATGTATTGTTTCTCTTTTTTACAGAGTGATAGCATTCTATTCTATGTGCATCTTGTTTTTTTTTCACTTACCTTTTCACATTTTTTACATGTCATATAGTTTCTTCATTCCCTTTTTAGGGCTACATAACATTCTTTTATGTGAATATAAGTATAAAGATTATTCTTTTTTTTAAATTGAAGTATGGTTGATTTACAATGTGTTAGTTTCTGGTGTACAGCAAAGTGATTTGGTTATATATATATTGTGTGTGTGTATATATTCTTTTTCATATTCTTTTCCATTATGGTTTATTACAGGGTATTGAATATAGTTCCCTGTGCTATACCGTAGGACCTTAACTGTTTATGTATTTTATATGTAGTAGTTGGTATCTGCTAATCCCAAACTCCTAATTTATCTCTCCCCCACCCCTTTTCCCCTTTGGTAACCAGAAGTTTGTTTTCTATGTCTCTGAGTCTTTTTGCAAATAAGTTCATTTGTATCATATTTTAGATTACACATGTAAGAGATATTGTATGGTATTTGTCTTTCTCTGTCTGACTTACTTCACTTAGTATGATAATCTCTAGGTCCATCCATGTTGCTGCAAATGGCATTATTTCATTCTTTTCTATGGCTGAGTATTATTCCATTGTATATATGTACCGTATCTTTATCCATTCATCTGTCGATGGACATTTAGGTTGCTTCCATGCCTTGGCTATTGTGAACAGTGCTGCTATGAACGTTGGGGTGCATGTAGTAAAGATTATTCTTTATTTAACTAATCTCCAGTGTTTCTTATCTTTTCTTATTAAAAACAGTGCTAAAGAGAACATCTTTGTGCATGTGAAGGTGTATCTTGTAGGCCAGGGTTTCTTAGCCTCAGAACAATTGATATTTTGGGCCAGGTAATTCTGTATGGTGGGGGCTGTCCTGTGCATTGTAGGATGCTTGATATTTAATAGCTCTGCTGGCCTTGACCCACCAGGTGCAAGTAGGGCTCCTTCCCATCCCCACCCCGCTGTGACAACCAAAAATGTTTCTGGACATCCTTGGAATGGGAGTAAAACACCTCTTTCGAGGACCCCTGTGTAGGTTGTGCTTTCCTGGAAGTGGGTCAGAGGATGTGTGCATTTGGAATTTTGATGGACGTTGCCAAATTGCTCTGTATAAGAGTTTGACTTTTATTAAAAACATCTGTAGGGACTTCCCTGGCGGTCCAGTGGTTAAGACTCTGGGCTCCCAATGTAGGGGACATGGGTTTGATCCCTGGTTGGGGAACTAAGATCCCGCATGCTGCGCAGCTCTCCAAAAAAAAAAAGAAATCTATAATGTTAAAGTAAACAGTCTCTACTACAATGAGTTGGCCGACTAGGGTTCACCTCATTAGAAGATATATTTTGTCAAATCTAATTATGTCAGAGGGAGGCCAGTGATGGCCATTAGAATGTAGCACTTCTTTTTTTTCTCGCAGCTTTTAATTAAAAAAAAAATTAATTAACTAGTTTATTTATTTTTGGCTGCATTGGGTCTTTGTTGCTGCGCGTGGGCTTTAGTTGCGGCGAGCGGGGCTACTCTCCGTTGCAGTGCGCGGGCCTTTCACTGCAGTGGCTTCTCTTGTTGCAGAGCACGGGCTCTAGGCGCGTGGGCTTCGGTAGTTGTGGCACGCAGGCTCAGTAGTTGTGGCTCGCGGGCTCTAGAGCGCAGGTTCAGTAGTCGTGGTGCACGGGCTTAGTTGCCCCGTGGCATGTGGGATCTTCCCAGACCAGGACTCAAAACCCACTTCCCCTTCATTGGCAGGCGGGTTCTTAACCACTGCGCCACCAGGGAAGTCCTCTCCCAGCTTTTAAAATGACAGTATTTCAAAACAGAAAAGTTGAAAGAAATTTTGTAGTGAACACCCATGTGTCCATCACCTAGAGTCTACAGTTAACATTCACTTTGTAGCACTTCAAAAAAAACCCCAAACCTGTCAGAACTAAGAAACTAACACTGGTACATTCCTATTAGCTGAACTTGAGTTTGTTTGGAGTTCACTGGTTTTCCCTAATGTTCTTTTTCTGCTCTAGGATCCCACATTGTGTTTAGCTGTCATGTCTCCTTAGGTTCCCCTGGGCTGTGACAGTTTCTCAGACTTCTCTTATTTTTGATGACCTTGGCGATTTTTAGGAGAACTGGCCAGGTATTTTGTAGGGTGCCCCACTACTGGAATTTTTCTGGTGTTTTTCTCATGGGTAGACCGGGGCTGTGAGTTTGGGGGAGGAAGAGCACCACAGTGAAGTGTTGTTCCGTCCCATCGTGACCAGCAGCACGGCTCATCGCTGGTGACGCGGCCCGGATCTCCTGGCCCCGGTGGTGGTTACCAGGCTGCTCCCTTGCAATGTGACTCTGCCCTCCTTTTCTTTTTCCATGTATATGTGTATATATATATTAGGTTAGTTTGTTTGTTTATTGTCTGTCACCCCCACTAAGGTTATGAACAGGGTAAGGAGAGACATTCTTTCCTTTTCTTATTGGACTCCGTGGTTGGAAACAAGTCTCTCTAAGTGCAGCCCGTATTCAAGGTGGAGGGAAGAGGGCCCGTATTTATAACATTTAAACATTGTGCCTTGTCTGACCCATTTTGGAATATGAGAGTAATAATGCTTTACTAGTCTTTTCACCTGGCCAATGTCTGATTGACTTCTGTTGATGTGTGTTTTGTGTTGGATTCCTTGTGGATGTGCTGAGGAGTGGGGTCTGGCCTGGGCACATGCCCCGAGCCCGTGTGGGCCCTGGCGGCGGATGGGTGCATCGTGTTCACCTGCTAGAGGACACCTGGCCCCAGCGCTGTCCTGATCGGTGTCACTTAGGATTTCAATGAACCGATACTCAAGATTTAACTCCGTATTAATTTTAAGCCTTACAGAAAAGGTGCTTTATGTAGATTCTATTATAATTTTTGGAGTCAGAGGACCTTTGTTAAAATCACAGTTTTATTACCGTGATTAGTCGTGCTGTCATGTGATTACTCAGCACGCTGTCTCGTGTTGTGAGGGAGAAGGTCCTCCTCCTCCAGAGCAGTGGCCTCTCCACCCTGTGGTTGTCTCATCCCTTCCCACCTCCTTAGAGGCCTCGTCTGATTCACTGCCCTCCTCTCCGTGTCTTTCCTAGCATCTTTTCCACATTTAAACAGCGCTGAGTCTCTTTCATCTTAAAAGACACCCACGTTAGGTGCCCTGTTTCTCATAGCTTTTGCCAGACTTTGAACTCCCAGTGCCCACTTCTCTACCCCCCGCCCCCCACTCACTGCCGCCTCTCAGCCAAGCCTGCACCCCGCAGTATCACTAGTAACCGCCTTGTGAAGTCCAGAGCACTCGGCCCTACACCCCCTGAGCTCTCTAATATTTGACACTGTTGGCCACTTTGATTTTCTTGAAACTCACCCTTCCCTTGGGTCCCATGATGCCCTCCTGGTTTTTCTGTTACCAACTCTGGCTGTTACTTTCAGTGTCCTTTGAAGAGCCCTTTTCATGCTTCATTTTCAACTTTTTTTTTAATTGCCAAAAAACCTTCACAGAACCGGCCCGTAGGAAAGGACATAAAATGTAATCGCGCACTGGGATGCATTGTGGCCACCTGTGATCTGCAGCCTGGTCCAGCAGCAGAGCGTGGCCCACTCCCCAGGCCTCCCTGTGGGTTCTTTTTGGAGCACGCGCCACCACCCTAGAGCATCACGGTTCTAGAACTCTGCTTGGTTTTGCTGTAATCCATTTGAAGGGGATTTGGGAGGATGGTTGGGACGGGTTCCTTCCCGGATAGGCCGACTGGGATGGAGGCAGACAGGTGGGGCTCCGGGGCCTCAGCTTGGAACAGAAACATCATGGTCGCTGAACACTGGGCACCGGTGGGCGGGCTGACTGGAGCTACCCTGGCCCCGCCTGTGTGGATCGCGGCGCTTCCCTCCACGGTCCTGCTCCCGACTGAGCACGCCCTTTGCAGTGCACTTCACTCCGCTGCCTGGCCACACCGTGCCCTCCGGGAATGCGGACGCTTGTCTGTCGTGTCTCCTTCTGGTTTCCTCTCCGCAAACAGAAGGGGATGGGTTCAACAAGTGGATGGGTGGGCTGTGACTGGTGTATGTCCTTTGTCACCTGTGTCAAGGCTGGCTTGGAGAAAGCAGGGCTCTCTTTGGTATCTTAGCAGTGTGTTCAAAAAATATTCTCTGGGCTTGTATTCTAGAACTCAGTGAAATCACTTGTGAACTGATGTCATGCTTTTCCCGCAGCTTGCTTGTAGGAAAACAATTCTAGAGGGGTTTGGATCTACTGTTGGAGTTTGTGAAAAGTATACCTTTTCTTCTATTTCTTTTTTGTCTGGTTGTGTTATGGTAAATAGTGGTTATTGTTTGGGTAAAGTAGAAAATTATTTAAAGGTTGAACGTCAAGAATGCTTATTCAAAATTATTGATCAAGTAAAAGTCAATTTGTCATACTTATATTAGTAGAATTGTAATTTTAATGAAACATGGATTATTTGAATACTAGCTGACTTAATTTACTCTAAGTAAAAATTGGAAAAGGAGTTTCTCCTGAAGTCTTCTGATCTGTTCTTCACAAAATCAAATGTTGTGTCTTTCATACAGTACTTGGTAAGTAAAATTATTAAATAAACAAAAAAGCTGTCTTATTCTTGGTGAAAAAACTCAGTATGGCTATAAAATAGATTCTTTGGCAACAGTGACATAACGTAATGCTGAATATTCTGGAGAGATACGCAGTGATGGCCTTGGTCCTGTGAACGGTCTCAGCTCAGACGGGTAATTCTAACCTCACCAGGGGGTCTGTGGATGTGGTTGAACCCCAGTGTTCCAGAGAAGCACCTGAAGGGCAAGTTTAAAGGAACGGGGCTCCATGTGGCTTTGTTTTAATGCACAATTAAAAGTAGTCTAGGGACCCCCTCAAAAAGCTTGGTAGCTATACTATGACATGGTTATATTATTACTGTAAATTGGCAGATACAGATGGGCTGTTGCCTTTTCCTGGTACTTGTGATTTTTAGGGCTACTTTCCACGTGATGCTGGTGCAGTCCTCAGGCTCTCTGAGGTCGAGGGCATGAGCACTGGCTCTGACCAGAAGCTCTTCCTGGCTCCACCGGCATTTGGAGCAACTTTTTCTTTGTTTTAGGAATAGATTTCCCGCCAGAGGTCTCGCTTCTGTACGTGTGGACCCTGACTCCTCCATTGCTCCCGTGCCGTGTGTGCCGTGGGTGTCGGGCCTTGAGAAGGGCTTGATGCTTAGCAGGCACCAGATACTGGCTGCATACCAGTTTTGCCATGTTTATTCGGGGTATTTGTCATGGTGGTAAACTCACGGGTCACCCATCCGACCCCAGAGTTTCCTTGGTGATCCTGTTTTGGCTTTTCCTCTTCCTCTTTCTAGCTTTCTCCTCACCTCTTGGAGGAGCCAGTGATAACCAAGGACATCTATGAAGTCGCTGTCTCCCTCATTCAGATGTTTGATGGCTTGGACATGAAGGAGAGTGGGTAAGAGATGCTCCACTTGGCAGTGTACTTGAATGTATCTGAGAATTAAGAAATCTTTATTCGTTTTGAAGCTTTTTACTGTTTCTATAATAGTAACTGTAGATACTGTTTCAGTAGTCACTGTGTATGTTTTTTTTTTTAAATTTTATTTATTTATTTATTTATTTATTTATTTATGGCTGTGCTGGGTCTTCGGTTCGTGCGAGGGCTTTCTCTAGTTGCGGCAAGTGGGGGCCACTCTTCATCGCGGTGCGGGGACCGCTCTTCATCGCGGTGCGCGGGCCTTTCACTATCGCGGCCCCTCCCGTTGCGGGGCACAGGCTCCAGACGCGCAGGCTCAGCAGCTGTGGCTCACGGGCCCAGCTGCTCCGTGGCATGTGGGATCTTCCCAGACCAGGGCTCGAACCCGTGTCTCCTGCATTAGCAGGCAGATTCTCAACCACTGCGCCACCAGGGAAGCCCACTGTGTATGTTTTAAAATAAAGTCAGTATCTTGCAAATTTTTTTACTGGAAACTTCTATTTTAAAGTAGTTAAAATCATGCTAAGAACAGTTTAGGACTGACTGTGTTTAAAGCTAGAAACTGCAGCCTGAAGATAGAATAGTTTTTCCAGACACGCAGAAGTCATGTCAGGGCTTCCCTGGTGGCGCAGTGGTTGGGAATCCGCCTGCCAGTGCAGGGGACATGGGTTCGAGCCCTGGTCCAGGAGGGTCCCACATGCCGCAGAACAACTAAGCCCGTGCGCCACAACTACTGAGCCTGTGCTCTAGAGCCTGCGAACCACAACTACTGAGCCCACGTGTCACAACTACTGAAGCCCGGGCGCCTAGAGTCCATGCTCCGCAGCAAGAGAAGCCACTGCAATGAGAAGCCCGCGCACCGCAACGAAGAGTAGCCCGCGCACCGCAATGAAGAGTAGCCCCCTCTCGCCGCAACTAGAGAAAGCCCACGTGCAGCAACGAAGACCCAACACAGCCAAAAATAAATAAATTTAAAAATAGAAAATAAAACCAAAAGCTAATAAAAATCTTTAAAAAAAAAAAAAAAGAAGTCATGTCAGTCAAGTCACTCACAGTCCTAAGGTAAAACTTAAAGGACCATATTAGGAGAAACTGTTGAAAGCCTTTCTTTGCCTTTGTTTCCATTTACTGTAAAGATACATTCCCGATTCTAAGCAGTTTCCCATTGTAATCCAGACGTTTTTTCATTTAGCTGGCTCTTTGAAACCTAGAACATATTTATTTTCCCTTAAGGACAATTTTAGGTTACAAGTGGTAGTTAGAGTCTTTAATTTTCAAAATATTATACCATATTAAGACCTTTTACTGCGCTCATTTTGCTACAGCTCATAAATACCATTTATATATTGGGACAACAAACAGAATATAGATTCCACCTCCTCATAGTAACCAGCACTCGGTTGCTGGGAAAGCTGTTCTCTTATAGGCCCTAGACACACACAGACATGGTATTTCTCTTCTTTTAGTTGTTATTTGTGTAACGTAAACATACAGAAAGTGTCAAGGTATTCATTGTCTTACATTGCTGGTGAACAGTACCTTGCAGTGAGGTGGCTGTATTCTGCGCCTTCAGAATAGATTTCCTGCCAGACATTTCACTTGTGTGTGTTCGGATTCTGACCCCCCGTTTCTCCGGGGACGGGGTCAGCGATGCACCAGGATCTCCGTGTGTCGGGGGCCTTGAGTAGTGCTTGACTCGCGAGGTGGAAAAGCCAGCTTACGTGCAGCTCTGCTTTTAAGCTCCCACAGTTGTTTTGTTTTTTTAATATGATCAGTGTGTTTAGCTTTACTCAAATATATATCATTTTATTCATCATTCTTTCATCTCAGACGTTCCTTTTTTTACTTCTTCTAATTTCTTAATTTAAGTAACTTTATTGAGCTATAATTTACATATATTAAATGCACCCATTTTTTATTGTCTTTCAATATTTTATGATATTTTCCCATAGTCTTCTGGCTTCTCTTATTATGGTGAGAGGTTACCTTTTGGTTCAGCTGTTCCTTGTAGGCAAATCTGCCTTTGCCTGGTTAACTTTCAGCCTCATTCCTTTGTCTTTTTCCTGTGGTTTGACTGCTGTGAATAGGTGTGGCTGTCTTTTCACTGATCTTGCTTGAGGCTCAGTGGACTCAGGGAGTCTGAATGGTGGTGGCTTGGGTGCTGCCCAGCGACCTTTCATCCAATAGTATCCACTGATGCTCTCGCCTGGGTCATTGGTACGTTAGTGAGGTTCTGATTTTATCACTTGTTCTTATTATTCTCTGAGATTGTTCTATAAAGAGGAATTTTCCTTTTATTACCCTGCCTCTTTTCTCCTTATCTCTCTCTTTTCATGTCACAGTGGACTCGTGGATTTTTTTTTCCTTTTAAATAGATTTTATTTTTTAGAGCAGTTTTAGGTTCAAGGCAAAATTGAGCAGAAAGTACAAATAGTTCCTGTATACCCCCTCTCCTACAGATGCACAGCCTCCCCTCCTATCAAGTCTCCTACCAGAGTAGCACATTTGTTACAATTGACACATCATTATCATTCAGAGACTATAGTTTAGGGTTCACTCTTAACCCTAAAGATTCCTAGAAATCATCTGTGCTTGACCTGTTCACCCCTTCCTCCTCCATAACCTCTGGCAATCACTGACCTTTTACTGTCTCCACGGTTTTGCCTTTTCCAGAATGTCATAGAGTTGGAATCATACATATTGCAGCTTTCAGATTGGCTTCTTTCACTTAGAAATAAGCAGTTAAAGTTCCTCCATGTCTTTTCAGGGCTTTTTAGTGCTGAATCATATTTCATCATCTGGATGCACCACAGTCTGTTTATCTGTTCACCTACTGAAGGACATCTTGGTTGCTTTCAAGTTTTGGCAATTGTGAATAAAGCCACTATAAACATCCAAGTGCAGGTTTTTGTGTGGATGTAAGTTTTCATTTCATGTGAGTAAATACCAATGAGCGCATTTGTTAGATCATATGGTAAGAGTATGTTTAGTTTTGTAAGAAACTGCGAAATTGTGCTCCCAAGTGGCTGCACTGTTTTGCGTTCCCACCAGCAATGAACAAGAGTTCCTGTTGCTCCACATCCTCCCCAGCATTTGGTGCTGTCAGTGTTCTGACAGTTCTAATAGGTATGCAATGGTATCTTGTTTTAATTTGCATTTCCCTGATGACATATGTTGTGGAGCATCTTTTCATAGGTTTATTTGACATCTGTGTGTCTTATTTGGTGATGTGTCTTTTCAGGGCTTTTGCCCATTTTTTACTTGGATTGTTCATATTCCTATTGTTGAGTTCTAAGAGCATTATATATATATCTAGGATAACAGGTCTTTTTATCATGTATGTGTTTTGCAAATGTTTCCTCTTGGTCTGTGGTTTGTCTTCTCATTCTCTTGAGACTCATGGATTTTATTTATTTAAAGTGTCAAAGTTAATTATAATCAGTTTTATTTTTTTAACAATCAATTGTCCAAAATTTGGCCAGTGGGAGCCTTGGGTAAGTTGGCTCCTGTATTATTTGACATGACTTCCTTAGTTTTGGGGCATTTATTTGCTTTCTGGCACAAGGTGTTCCAAGCCATTCACCGTGTTCTTTCCCTGCACTAGACCAAGAATCATTTCTCCAAGGAACTGATTCTTGTAGTGAGGAATGTTTTTAGAAAACAGGATTTGGATTCTAAGTGTGCTCATTGCTGCTGGGGTGTCTGTCATTGCTTCTAAGTCTTTTCAGTGGCTGTATCTGGAAATGTATTATTTATTTATTTTATTGAAGTATAGTTGATTTACAGTGTTGTGTTAGTTTCAGGTGTACAGCAAAGTGATTCGTGTGTATATATATATATATATATATATATATATATATATATATATATATTCTTTTTCAGGTTCTTCTCCATTATAGGTTATATTCCACTGGAGTAATATTTCATTGTATACATGTACCGCATCTTCTTTATCCATTCATCTGTCAATGGACATTTAGGTTGTTTCCATGTCTTGGCTATTTGAATAGTCTGCTGTGAACATAGGGGTGCATGTATCTTTTTGAATTATAGTTTTGTCCGGATATATGCCCAGGAGTGGGATTGCTCTATGATATGGTAATTCTATTTTTAGTTATTGAAGGAACCTCCATACTGTTCTCCATAGTGGCTGCATCAACTTACATTCCCATTAACAGTGTCGGAGGGTTCCCTTTTCTCCACACCCTCTCCAGCATTTGTTATTTGTAGACTTTTTAATGATGGCCATTCTGACTGGTGTGAGGTGGTACCTCATGGTAGTTTTGATTTGCATTTCTCTAATAATTAGCAATGTTGAACATTTTTTCATGTGCCTGTTGCCCATCTGTATGTCTTCTTTGGAAAAATGTCTATTTGGAAATGTCTATTTCTGCCCATTTTTTGATTGGTTTTTTTTGTTGTTGTTGTTGGTAATGTATTTTTAACTGCCATACATGAAATGATATTTCAACTCAAATTTAATATTGTTCTTTTCTTAGCTTTTCTTTTATATGTTCGTTACTGAAGCAAACTTGGGTCTGCTCACCCATGTGCACTAAAGCCAATCTACTGACACTGGTTGTGGTGAAGGAAAGTGCAGGGTTTATTGCAGGCGCCAAGCAAGGAGTCCAGGCAGCTAATGCTCAAAAAGCCCGAACTCCTTGAAAGCCTTTAAAGGCTTTTAAAGACAGGTTTTTAAAGACAGAGTGGGGGAGGGGGTTGTGGGGGCACGATCAGCTCGTGGACGCTCTTCTGATTGGTTGTTGGTGAGGTAATCGGAGTCAGCATCCTCAGCCTTCTGGTTCCAGCTGGTCTGGGGTCTACAGGCTTGTGGTCACCATGCAGTTAACTTCTTCCACCCGGTGGGGGTTTCAGTATCTGCAAAACAGCTCAAAGAGCGTGGCTCAGAATAGTACCTCTCGCCCTTGAGGAGGAACTAAAGGTCCTTGCCTTTGTTTAATGGCCAAATTGGTATTATTTTGTCTTGCTTGACTGTTGTCCTTTGTTTCTGCATTTTCTCACTTCTCTGATTAAATTTGCTCTTTGGAACTCTCGGAAGGCCTAGGAGGCTAAAGTTTTTCTACAAATAAGAGGCAGGTGGAGGACATGGTGTGTGTGTGGGGGTGGTTTCTGTTCTGGGAAGGCCCCATAGGGTCCTGCTTGATTACATTTTTAGTGCTTTTCTTAAACACCAAAACTTTTGGTTGCTAAAGCATTATTTACTTTTTTGTTTTTCCCCATAATATAATAATAAAATAGTTTAACAAGTAAATAGTGATAGTCCTTCTAAAACTAAACCTGTGAGTGAAGTATAAAACTGCTTTGCTGTTCCTTTTGTTCTTAGAATATATCCTACTGGATATACAGTCAGAGAGAGCTGTTTTCAAATATTACTTTAAATAATAATTCTCTCTGTTTGGTAATCAGTTTATTTTACACCTAGGTTCATTCGTTTATTAGTTGCCTATTTAAAACATTTTAAAGAACCCTATTTTAATTTATTATTTGCCATAATTTCCTTCCTTCCACTTTTTTGGTTTACTTTGTTGCTGTTTTCTAACTATTAAATTGATTGTTATTTTAGTTTCATCCTTTTATTTTATTGATAGAAGTATTTAATCCATGAATTTTTATCTGGTGACTTCTGTGATTGTATCCCATATGTTCTGATGTGTAGTGTTTTTGTTATTATTTTTGAGACAGTCTCAATTTTGGCTTATATTTCCCCTTTGACCCAAGAGAAATTTAAAGTTTTTTGATTAAAGGGCCTTTAAGCACTTTTTACTAATAATGTCAAGTTTGATGGAATTGTTATCATAAAATATTATTTGTATTATTTTTGCTTCATGGAACTTAAGTGGTTTTTTTTTCTGTGATCTAGCACATGGTCAGTTGTCATGAATATTCTGCATGCCCTTGAAATGACAATTTTCTGTTATCAGAGTGAAAAGTTTAACATATGGTCATAAGTTGCACACTATCCATTATGTTGTTAGCTTTTTAAATTTATTTATTATTTTCTTTTTACAATTTTTTTGACGTGGGCCATTTTTTAAAGTCTTTATTGAATTTGTTACAATATCGCTTCTGCTTCATGTTTTGGTTTTTTGGCCCCAAGGCATGTGGGATCTTAGCTCCCCGACCAGGGATCAAACCAGCACCCCCTGCATTGGAAGGCGAAGTCTTAACCACTGGACTGCCAGGGAGGTCCCTAAATTTATTTTTTGACCCTTGGAATGGTCGTGGAATGAGACTGGTGTGTGAAAGTCTCCTATTATTAGTGTATTTCTGTTTCTCCCTTCATCATGTGTGGTTTCTGCTTTGTGAAGAGGGCTGCTCCAGTCTTTTGCTGCTAGATACTCATAACTGTCCCAGTGTCGTTGTGAACTATGGCCTTCCGCATTATACTGTGCCCTTCTTTGCCTTGCTTAATGCTGTGGAGTCTGAATTCTACTTTGTCATATATCAGGATTGCAACTCTTGCTTTCTTTTGTTTGTCTTTGCCTCTA
Organism: Balaenoptera acutorostrata; assembly: GCF_949987535.1. NCBI lineage: Eukaryota > Metazoa > Chordata > Mammalia > Artiodactyla > Balaenopteridae > Balaenoptera > Balaenoptera acutorostrata. The sequence goes on from NC_080066.1 coordinate 182,053,896, forward strand.
AAATCTTTGCCATCCTTTTGTTTTCATTTTCTGAATTGCTTAGGGTTTAAGTGTGAGTTTTGCATATAGCATAGAGTTGGTTTTGCTTTGTGAGCCACTTGAAAATCTTTTTCTTTTGCTCATTGGCTTCAGCCGTCCAGGCTTACTGATGTATGACTCATGTGTTCAGCCTCAGATATGTCACATTTATTGCACGGTCCTTCCTTTTCTTTTTATGTTTTGAATTTTTTCTTGGTAGTTAGGAAGGTTTATAATTTTGTTTTTGTGTTTACCTTTAATACCTTTATATAAGGCCCATAGTGTTACATAGGCTTCTGATATTTGGGGTTTTTTTCCAATTTTTTAAAACTGACATACAGTTTATTTACAATGTTGTGTTTTAGGTATACAGCATACTGATTCAGTTTTATATATGTGTGTGTGTATGTGTGTGTGTGTGTGTATGTGTGTGTGTGTGTGTATATATGTACGTTTTCAGGTTCTTTTCCCTTATAGGTTATTACAAAATATTGAGTATAGTTCCCTGTGCTATACAGTAAGTCCTTGTTGGTTATCTATTTTTTTTTGAATTTTTGAATTTTATTTTATTTATTTTTTTATACAGCAGGTTCTTACTAGTCATCCATTTCATACAGATCAGTGTATACATGTCCATCCCAATCTTCCAGTTCAGCACACCACCCCCACACCCCGGATGCTTTCCCCCCTTGGTGTCCATACGTTTGTTCTCTACATCTGTGTCTCTATTTCTGCCCTGCAGACCAGTTCATCGGTACCATTTTTCTAGGTTCCACATATATGCGTTAATATGTGATATTTGTTTTTCTCTTTCTGACTTACTTCACTCTGTATGACAGTCTCTAGATTCATCTATGTCTCTACAAATGACCCAATTTCATTCCTTTTTATGGCTGAGTAATATTCCATTGTATATATGTACCACATCTTTATCCACTCATCTGTTGATGGGCATTTAAGTTGCTTCCGTGACCTGACTGTTGTAAATAGTGCTGCAGTGAACATTGGGGTGCATGTGTCTTTTTGAATTATGGTTTTCTCTGGGTATATGCCCAGTAGTGGGATTGCTGGGTCATATGGTAATTCTGTTTTTAGTTTTTTAAGGAACCTCCATACTGTTCTCCATAGTGACTGTATCAATTTACATTCCCACCAACAGTGCAAGAGGGTTCCCTTTTCTCCACACCCTCTCCAGCATTTGTTGTTTGTAGATTTTCTGATGACGCCCATTCTAACTGGTGTGAGGTGATACCTCATTGTAGTTTTGATTTGCATTTCTCTAATAATTAGTGATGTTGAACTGCTCTTCATGTGTTCCTTGGCCATCTGTATGTCCTCTTTGGAGAAATGTCTGTTTAGGTCTTCTGCCCATTTTTTGATTGGGTTGTTTGTTTTTTTAATATTGAGCTGCATGAGCTGTTTATATATTTCGGAGATTAATCCTTTGTCCATTGATTCGTTTGCAAATATTTTTTCCCATTCTGAGGGTTGTCTTTTCGTCTTTTTTGTAGTTTGCTTTACAAAAGCTTTGAAGTCTCATTAGATCACATTTGCTTATTTTTGTTTTTATTTCCATTACTCTAGGAGGTGGATCAGAAAAGATCTTGCTGTGATTTATGTCAAAGAGTGTTCTTCCTATGTTTTCCTCTAAGAGTTTTATAGTGCCCAGTCTTACATTTAGGTCTCTAATCCATTTTGAGTTTATTTTTGTGTATGGTGTTAGGGAGTGTTCTAATTTCATTCTTTTACATGTAGCTGTCTAGTTTTCCCAGCACCACTTATTGAAGAGACTGTCTTTTCTCCATTGTATATCCTTGCCTCCTTTATCATTGATTAGTTGACCATAGGTGCATGGGTTTATCTCTGTGCTTTCTATCCTGTTCCATTGATATATATTTCTCTTTTTGTGCCAGTACCATATTGTCTTGATTACTGTAGCTTTGTAGTATAGTCTGAAGTCAGGGATTCTGATTCCTCCAGCTCTGTTTTTTTCCCTCAAGACTGCTTTGGCTATTCGGGGTCTTTTGTGTCTCCATACAAATTTTAAGATTTTTTGTTCTAGTTCTGTAAAAAATGCCAATGGTAATTTGATAGGGATTGCATTGAATCTGTAGATTGCTTTGGGTAGTATAGTCATTTTCACAGTGTTGACTCTTCCAATCCAAGAACATGGTATATCTCTCCATCTGTTTGTATCTTTAATTTCTTTCAACAGTGTCTTGTAGTTTTCTGCATACAGGTCTTTTCTCTCCTTAGGTAGGTTTATTCCTAGGTATTTTACTCTTTTTGTTGCAGTGGTAAATGGGAGTGTTTCCTTAATTTCTCTTTTCAAATTTTTCGTCATTACTGTATAGGAATGCAAGAGATTTCTGTGCCTTAATTTTGTATCCTGCAACTTTACCAAATTCATTGATTAGCTCTAGTAGTTTTCTGGTGGCATCGTTAGGATTCTCTATGTATAGTATCATGTCATCTGCAAACAGTGACAGTTCTATTTCTTTTCCAATTTGTATTCCTTTTATTTCTTTTCCTTCTCTGATTGCCGTGGCTAGGACTTCCAAAACTATGTTGAATAATAGTGGCGAGAGTGGACATCCTTGTCTTGTTCCTGATCTTAGAGGAAATGCTTTCAGTTTTTCACCATTGAAAATGATGTTTGCTGTGGGTTTGTCATATATGGCCTTTATTATGTTGAGGTAAGTTCCCTCTGTGCCCACTTTCTGGAGAATTTTTATCATAAGTGGGTGTTGAATTTTGTCAAAAGCTTTTTCTGCATGTATTGAGATGATCCTATGGTTTTTCTCCTTCAGTTTGTTAATATGGTGTATCACATTGATTGATTTGCATATATTGAAGAATCCTTGCATCCCTGGGATAAATCCCACTTGATCATGGTGTATGATCCTTTTAATGTGTTGTTGGATTCTGTTTGCTAGTGTTTTGTTGAGGATTTTTGCATCTATATTCATCAGTGATATTGGTCTGTAATTTTCTTTTTTTGTAGTATCTTTCTCTGGTTTTGGTATCAGGGTGATGGTGACCTCATAGAATGAGTTTGGGAGTGTTCCTTCCTCTGCAATTTTTTGGAAGAGTTTGAGAAGGATGGGTGTTAAACTCTTCTCTAAATGTTTGATAGAATTCACCTGTGAAGCCATCTGGTCCTGAACTTTTGTTTGTTGGAAGATTTTTTTTTTTAATTTATTTTTTAATTTATTTATGGCTGTGTTGGGTCTTCGTTTCTGTGCAAGGGCTTTCTCTAGTTGTGGCAAGCGGGGGCCACTCTTCATCGTGGTGCGCGGGCCTCTCACTGTCGCGGCCTCTCTTGTTGCAGAGCACAGGCTCCAGACACGCAGGCTCAGTAATTGTGGCTCACGGGCCCAGTTGCTCCACGGCATGTGGGATCTTCCCAGACCAGGGCTCGAACCTGTGTCCCCTGCATTGGCAGGCAGATTCTCAACCACTGCGCCACCAGGGAAGCCCTGTTGGAAGATTTTTAATCACAGTTTCAATCTCATTACTTGTGATTGGTCTGTTCATATTTTCTGTTTCTTCCTGATTCAGTCTTGGAAGGTTATACCTTTCTAAGAATTTGTCCATTTCTTCCAGGTTGTCCATTTTATTGGCATAGAGTTGCTTGTAGTAGTCTCTTAGGATGCTTTGTATTTCTGCGGTGTCTGTTGTAAACGTCTCCTTTTTCATTTCTAATTTTATTGATTTGAGTCCTTTCCATGTTTTTCTTGATGAGTCTAGCTAATGGTTTATCAACTTTATCTTCTCAAAGAACCAGCTTTTAGTTTTATTGATCTTTGCTCTTGTTTTCTTTGTTTCTATTTCATTTATTTCTGCTCAAATCTTTATGATTTCTTTCTTCTGCTAACTTTGGGTTTTGTTTGTTCTTCTTTCTCTAGTTCCTTTAGGTGTAAGTTTAGATTGTTTATTTGAAATTTTTCTTGTTTCTTGAGGTAGGCTTGTATAGCTATAAACTTCCCTCCTAGAACTGCTTTTGCTGCATCCCATAGGTTTTGGATCGTCTTGTTTTCATTATCATTTGTCTCTAGGTATTTTTTGATTTCTTCAGTGATCTCTTGGTAATTTAGTAATGTATTGTTTAGCCTCCGTGTGTTTGTGTGTTTTACGTTTTTTTTCCCCCTGTAATTGATTTCTTAATCTCATAGTGTTGTGGTCAGAAAAGATGCTTGATATGATTTCAATTTTCTTAAAGTTACTGAGGCTTGATTTGCGACCCAAGATGTGATCTATCCTGGAGAATGTTCCATGCGCACTTGAGAAGAAAGTGTAATCTGCTGTTTTTGGATGGAATGTCCTATAAATATCAATTAAATCTCTCTGGTCTATTGTGTCATTTAAAGCTTGTGTGTCCTTATTAATTTTCCGTTTGGATGATCTGTCCATTGGTGTAAGTGAGGTGTTAAAATCCCCCACTATTATTGTGTTACTGTTGATTTCCTCTTTTATAGGTGTTAGCAGTTGCCTTATGTACTGAGGTGCTCCTATGTTGGGTGCATATATATTTATAATTGTTATATCTTCTTCTTGGATTGATCCCTTGATCATTATGTAGTGTCCTTCCTTGTCTCTTGTGACATTCTTTATTTTAAAGTCTATTTTGTCTGATATGAGAATTGCTACTCCAGCTTTCTTTTGATTTCCATTTGCATGGAATATCTTTTTCCATCCCCTCACTTTCAGTCTGTATGTGTCCCTAGGTCTGATGTGGGTCTCTTGTAGACAGCATATGTACGAGTCTTGTTTTTGTATGCGTTCAGCCAGTCTGTGTCTTTTGGTTGGAGCATTTAATCTGTTTACATTTAAGGTTATTATCGATATGTATGTTCCTATTACCATTTTTCTTAATTGTTTTGGGTTTGTTGTTGTAGGTCTTTTCCTTCTCTTGTGTTTCCTGCCTAGAGAAGTTCTTTTAGCATTTGTTGTAAAGCTGGTTTGGTGGTGCTGAATTCTCTTAACTTTTGCTTGTCTGTAAAGGTTTTAATTTCTCCATCGAATCTGAATGAGATCCTTGCTGGGTAGAGTAATCTCGGTTGTAGGTTTTTTCCTTTCATCACTTTAAATATGTCCTGCCACTCCCTTCTGGCTTGCAGAGCTTCTGCTGAAAGATCAGCTGTTAACCTTATGGGGATTCCCTTGTATGTTATTTGTTGCTTTTCCCTTGCTGCTTTTAATATTTTTTCTTTGTATTTAATTTTTGATAGTTTGATTAATATGTGTCTTGATGTGTTTCTCCTTGGATTTATTCTGTATGGGACTCTGCGCTTCCTGGACTTGACTGACTGTTTCCTTTCCTGTGTTAGGGAAGTTTTCAACTATAATCTCTTCAAATATTTTCATAGACCCTTTCTTTTTGTCTTCTTCTTCTGGGACCCCTATAATTCGAATGTGTTGCGTTTAATGTTGTCCCAGAGGTCTCTGAGACTGTCCTCAATTCTTTTCCTTCTTTTTTCTTTATTCTGCTCTGTGGTAGTTATTTCCACTGTTTTATCTTCCAGGTCACTTATCTGTTCTTATGCCTCAGTTATTCTGCTATTGATTCCTTCTAGAGAATTTTTAATTTCACTTATTTTGTTGTTCATCATTGTTTGCTCTTTAGTTCTTCTTTGCCCTTGTTAAATATTTCTTGTATTTTCTCCATCCTGTTTTCAAGATTTTGGATCATCTTTACTGTCATTACTCTGAATTCTTTTTCAGGTAGACTGCCTATTTCCTCTTCATTTGTTTGGTCAGGTGGGTTTTTACCTTGCTCCTTCATCTGCTGCGTAGTTCTCCATCTTCTCATTTTGTTTAACTTACTGTGTTTGGGGTCTCCTTTTCTCAGGCTGCAGGTTCGTAGTTCCTGTTTTTGGTGTCTGCCCCCAGTGGGTGAGGTTGGTTCAGTGGCTTGTGTAGCCTTCCTGGTGGAGGGGACTGGTGCCTGTGTTCTGGTGGGTTGGGCTGGATCTTGTCTTTCTGGTGGGCAGGGCTGCATCTGGTGGTGTTTTGGGGGGGGGGTCTGTGAACTTAGTATGATTTTAGGCAGCCTCTCTGCTAATGGGTGGGGTTGTATTCCTGTCTTGCTAGTTGTTTGGCATGGGGTGTCCAGCACTGGAGCTTGCTAGCCGTTGGGTGGAGCTGGGTCTAAGCGTTGAGATGGAGAGCTCTGGGAGAGCCTTCGCCGATTGATATTACCTGGGGCTGGGAGGTCTCTGGTGGTCCAGTGTCCTGAACTCGGCTCTTCCACCTCAGAGGCTCAGGCCTGACATCAGGCCAGAGCACCAAGACCCTGTCAGCCACATGGCTCAGAAGAAAAGGGAGAAAAAAGGAAAGAAAAAAGAAATTAAAAAATTATTAAAATAAAAAAATAATAATTAAAAAAAGAAAAAGAAAATGAGAGCAACCAAACCAGTAAACAAACCCACCAGTGATAACAAGTGCTAAAAACTAAACTAAGATCAACATAAAAATCAGGAACAAATCAGTCCCAGACAGCAAACCCCAAGTCTACAGTTTCTCCCAAGTCCACTGCCTCAGTTTTGGGACGATTCGTTGTCTATTCCGGTATTCCACAGATGCAGGTACATCAAGTTGATTGTTGGGATTTAATCTGCTGCTCCTGAGGCTGCTGGGAGAGGTTTCCCTTTCTCTTCTTTGTTCGCACAGCTCCTGGGCTTCAGCTTTGGTTTTGGCCCCTCCTCTGCATGTAGGTCGCCTGAGGGCGTCTGTTCCCGCCCCTGGCCTCATCTCCCAGCCCCCACCTGCCCCTGGGCGGGGGAGCAGACAAGCCTCTCGGGCTGCTGAGTGCTGGTCGGCACCGATCCTCTGTGCAGGGATCTCTCCGCTTTGCCCTCTGCACCCTGTCGCTGTGCTCTCCTCTGTGGCTCTGAAGCTTCCCCCCGCCACCCCCCGTCTCCGCCAGTGAAGCGTCTTCCTAGTGTGTGGAAACTTTTCCTCCTTCACAGCTCCCTCCTAGAGGTGCAGGTCCCGTCCCTATTCTTCTGTCTCTGTGTTTTCTTTTTTCTTTTGCCCTACCCAGGTACGTGGGGATTTTCTTGCCTTTTGGGAAGTCTGAGGTCTTCTGCCAGGGTTCAGTATGTGTTCTGTAGGAGTTGTTCCACATGTAGATGTATTTTTGATGTGGAAGGAAGGTGATCTGTATGTCTTACTCCTCTGCCATCTTGAAGGTCCCTGACAATTGATTTTTGTTTATTGATCTTATATTCTGCAACTTTGTTGAACTCATTTATTAGTTCTAGGAGGATTCCTTAGGGTTTCTGTATATAAGGTCATGTCATCTGTTGAATAAAGATAGTTTTATTTCTTCCTTTCCAATCTGGATGCCTTGTATTTCTTTTTCTTGCCTAACTGCCCTGGCTAGAACCTCCAGTACATTGTTGAAAAGAAGTGTCAAGTGTGGATGCCCTTGTCTTGTTACTGATCTTAGGGGGAAAACATCCATCTTTCACTGTTAGGTTATCATGTTTGCTGAGGGCTTTTTGTAGATGACCTTCATCAGGTTGAGAAAGTTCACTTCTATTTCTAGTTTGTTGAGTGTTCTTTTCTTTTAATTAATTAATTACTTTGTTTATTTATTTATTTATTTTTGGCTGCGTTGGGTCTTTGTTGCTGTGTGTGGGCTTTCTCTAGTTGCGGCGAGCAGGGGCTGTTCTTCGTTGCAGTGTGCGGGCTTCTCATTGTGGTAGCTTTTCTTGTTGTGGAGCGTGGGCTCTGGGTGCGCAGGCTTCAGTAGTTGTGGCTCATGGGCTCTAGAGCGCAGGCTCAGTAGTTGTGGCACATGGGCTTAGTTGCTCCGCGGCATGTGGGATCTTCCCAGGCCAGGGCTCAAACCTGTGTCCCCTGCATTGGCAGGCGGATTCTTAACCACTGTGCCACCAGGGAAGTCCTGCTGAGTGTTTTTTAAATGAGAGCGTGTTAGATTTTGTTAGATGATTTTTGTCTATTGAGATAATCATGTTATTTTTGTCTTTATTGATTTTTTAGATGTTAAATCAACTTTGCATCCCTGGGATAAATCCCACTTGGTCATGGTGTATACTTCTTTTTATATGTTGCTGGATTTGGTTTACTTAGTATTTTGTTGAGGATTTTTACATTCATATTCTTAAGGTATTGGTCTGTAGTTTTCTTATGTCTGTCTGGTTTTGGTATCAGGGTAATACTGGCCTCATAAAATGAGTTGGGAAATGTTCTGTTTTTTAGAAGAGTTTGTGAAGAATTGGTATTACTTTGAATGTTTTTTGGAATTCAGCTTTGAAGCCATTGGGGTCTGGGCTTTCTTTATGGGTAGTTTTAAAATTACTAATTCAATCTCATTGTTTGTTATAGATCTATTCAGGTTGTCTGTTTTTTCTTGGGTCAGTTTCAGTAGTTTGTGTCTTTTTAGGACTAGTAGTAATGTCTTCTCTTTCATTTCTGATCGTAGTATATGGACTCTCTCTTTTTCTTTTGGTCAAACTAAGTAGATTTGTCAATCTGTTGATCTTTTCAAAGAGCTAGGTTTTTGTTTTTCTTTTTCTATTTCATTGATTTCCACTCTAACCTTTATTTTTTTCTTGGAACAGTCAAGAAACAACAATCCATGCTGTGCCTGGGAACAGTAACTGCAAAGAAAGAGGAGGGGGTGAGAGGGGTAAACTAGTACCTGCAGCTCCATGGCTCTGTGTCCCGTTTGTTCTTGTCACGGTCTTACTGCTGAACTGAAGTGTCTGATTTCCTTGTTTCTTGTCTGTCTCTCTAGCTAGAATGTAAGCTCCAAAGAGTGGGGACCTTGTCTGTCTTTCTGCTGTGCCTGCCTGCACGGAGGAGGGCCTGGCACAGGGGAGGGGCTCAAGGGTGTGTGGAGGAATGAAAGTTCTGACTTCACACAACATAAATACGTTGATAGCAGCAGGGAGGCGAGAGGACAGTTTGAGATCTTGGTCTATAAAAATGCTTTCTAATAATAGTTTGGATTCCTTAGAGTTTAAGTTTTGTTTGTAGTAGTTTTTCTAAATGTTTTGTATTTTGAGGTTCTGGATTACAGTAACTGAATTTCAAAGAAGACTTTTGCGGATAGTGAGTTTTTATGGGAGAAAGTAGTCAAGAGGCTTGGGGTCCCTTGGGTGATTGTGGGGCTTTGGACAGTGTCTCACGTCCTGGGGCCTCTGTGTTTTCTTATGTAAAAGAAGGAAAATTATACTCGATGACCTAGATGTAAGAACCTTTCAGGGTCAGAAGCCATAATATGAGGATTCTGGAAAAACAATGGCTACTTAGCCTTGATTAATATTTGTGCACTTCCCATTTTAACAGGACCAAGACCTGGTCGGGCACCCCATTTGTGTCAGAGCGGAGCAGTGTGTTGGTGTTTTTGCCGGGTGAGTGTCATTCTTTCGTGGTCTAGACTCTGCGCTGGATGGAGACTAGTTTGTGTCTAGCACATATTGTGAAAAATGGTATTTGTAGTGCAGGTTTATTCATTTTAGACTCTGGGAATGTGAATAAATGTGATTTTTCAGTTTGACTCTTACTATAACCTTTGTGTTGCTAAAAACGTTGATAATGAAGAGTTTAACTTTTTGAGGGCAGTCTGACCCCCTTCAGAAAAAATTGGCTATGTTAAATTTGCTATTTCATATATATGGTTAGAAATGTGAAGTAATTGTCATCAATCTGTATTTAAAGCTTATTTAATAATAATATCATTATTGTAATACCATGAAAATCATCAAGGTAGCCCTTGAGTTCCTTTTTCTTCAGTATTTGACAAAATAATCTCTTAAGATACTTAAAGATTAATTTTTGTTAAATTGTACTTTTTCAAAATGATGATTTTGATTTTTTAATCAAGTGGTATAGCTTGATGAAACCTTATGACAATAATTCATGTATTTTTTGTTGTTGGAAGGTAATATGTAGAACATATGAGTATTTGTGCTAATTGTGGTGGAGAACAAAAAGCATGAATAAGAGTAACATTTTACTTTGGAATGCAACATGAGAGTTTAAAACTTTGATCATGTTTTGCTTAGGTTGATACGGATTAGTTTTATTTCCAGAAAACAAGCATTAGCTGACAGTGGTGTGGAGTTGCATTTGTCCCAATAAATACTTGTCAGTGATTGCTGTGTGCATAATATTGTATCAAGGAAGAAATGACCAAAGTAGAGTCAGGGCAGTACTAGCTTAAGAACACCTGACGTGAAATAAATGCTTCCTAACTGCTGATCATTGCCTGAATAAAATATGTATAAATGATATTCTACAGTTTAGTTTGTTGTTTTTCTGTTATGTGTTTATGTGAGTTCATTTGACAATACATTTATTTCATTAATTGATCTTTTGGGAATGGTTCTGTGTTAGTTTTTTTAGGGCTGCTGTAACAAAGTGCTATAAACCGGAAGGCTTAGAACAAGAGAAATTTATTCTCTCACTCTGCTGGAGACTAGAAGTTCAAAATCAGGGTGTCCGCAGGGCCCTGCTCCCTCTGAGGCTCTGGGTAGAATCCTTCCTTGACTCCTCCCAGCTTTTCTTGGCTGTCAGTCTTTGGCCCTCCTTGGCTTGTGGCTGCAATACTTCTATCTCTGCCTTGATCGTTACATGGCATTTTCTGTGTGGGTGTCTTCTTACGAGGACACCAGTCCTATTGGAATAAAGGCCTATTCTTCTCCACTGTGACCTCATCTTAACTAATTATATCTGCAATCATGCTTTATTTACAAATATGAACCTTATGAAAAAAAATTAACACATCTCTGTGACCAAGACTTTTTAAATATTATTTTTTGGTTGTAAAATTTTGCATAATCAAAGTAGGACATTTGGAAAACCAGTGGGGGGAAGAGAGGAATGTAAAATTACTCATCTCATATGGCCAGCACTCACAGGCAGTCATTGCTGTGGAAAGGAAAACATAGAAAGAATATGGTTTTTCTCATATTTTTGAGTTACTGGTAGTCAGTGTCATTATGCATTTTCACTTGTAATTCTGATATATTTAGGTGAAGAGGATAAAAAAGTCAGATAAAATGAATTGGTAGAGCCGTATTTATAAAAGATGTCATCTTAATTTAAAGGTTGTTTTTTAGAAATAAATACAGATCTTTCTTTCCCCCTCCACTTCTTTTCTTCCCTAGGTCTGGGTGAAATAAACTATATGCATGAAATTCTCACAAACATGGTTCATAAAAGGTGTGTTTAAAATGATACTGTTGTATTTTTACTTGTAAAGCATTGTATTGTTTCTAGCTTAAATAATTTTAATTATCTCAGTGAGTAGTTATTCATTTTCATATATATCTACTCTTTATGGATATTTTATTTCATTTACTTCTTTCTTAGGTTACAGGTCTATCCACTCCATTCAAGTGTGACTTTGGAAGAACAGAATAACGTGTTTTTAAGTCCAGTGCCTGGGTACAGAAAGGTAGGACAGCTGGGAGACCAGTTCTGAGCACTTAGGTACATTTTCCTTAGAGACTCTGCTAATGAGAAGTGCTGACATTCCAGCTGTTTGTACGATATGTTCTGTAGCTGGTGGTTAGTCACCTAAACAAGCACTTGCCTGATGAGCCAAGTCTGTTATTTCATTTTGTCTTTATTTTATAAATCAGTTTGCTAAAGTTTTTTATTTCCTCAGCCTCAGGACATTATTTCTAGTGGATTTCAGTGCCTCTTACTCCCAGCAGTTCTCAAACTGGGGGACTGTTCTCTTGTCCCTGGCACTGCTCTGGAGATTTTGGTTAGAACCCACATTCTTAGTCCTGGTTTAAGAGTATTTCTTTAATTTTTTTTGTGTGTGTGAATGATGGGATTGTCTTATCACAACCCTTCTAGTGCTGCTTGAGATCATCAGGGACCCCAGACATGCAGCCCAGCCCCCTTGATTCCAGTGAGAAGGTTCTGCATCTCTAGGGGCAGCCTAGACCTTGCATGGCAACTCAGGGCTCTTATGTACTGCAGACCTTCCTGGGAACTTTAGCCTGGTTGTGCTCTGTGCCCCTGGGTAATTCCAGGACCCCCTGAAGCTATCATATCTGAGGTCAGGGAGAGCTGTCTTTGCCGTTTCTTGCCTGCTGCTTTTATGAACCTTCTGTGTTGCATGGGCCTGGTTTTCTGTACATCAGGGGCTTCCACTGGACCCCTGGAATGATTCCACCAGGAAAAGGCTGTATCTTAACATTGAGGTGTAGGGGTTAAGAGCATGCGTGGGGAGTTGGACAGATGCCATGGGTCTCTGTCCCCTGTAGGTGTGTGCCTCTGAGCACATCGCTTCTCAGACTTAATTTTACTGTTGGAAAGTAGAATCGATAATATTTACCTTGCAGAGCTGTTAGGAAGGTTAATTTTAATAATATATGTCCATACTTAAATTGTGGTAGTGCTACAGTGCCTGACACGAAGTAGGTGTCCAATGATTGGATGCTGGTAGTACAGGTAATAGCTAATACTTATTGAGCACTTGGTTCACGCCTGGAGCAGTTCTAAGCATTTCACATTTATTAACTCAAGTAATAGGGAGGATACTATTGTTATCTCCATTTTATAGATGAGAAAACTGAGGTTAAGTAGTCTAGGGTCCTACGCTGGGGTGGAGCAGAGCTGGGATTCAGAGCAGGTTTGGCTGCTGAGCCCGCACTGCACTGACTCCTCCTCCTCGTCCCCCGCCCCCAGGACCCTTGACTAACTGTGACTTCTGTATAAAATAGAAAAAATGGCTCATTTCAGAATTTGAGCCCAATACCTAATGATTTCCTGTATATAGTGAGCATGTCAGATTCTTTTTTTGATGTTTGATAGATCATTCTGTCCACCAACATTGCGGAGAGTTCTGTCACGGTTCCAGACGTCAAATACGGTGAGATCCTGCTGTTTTCCTCACAGCGTAAACCATAGAATGTGTAGCCTGTGTGTCCCTCAGGAGTTGTTCTTCCCCGTCTCTTCCCCTGTTCTGGAGGAGAGAATGTAGGAAAGTGGGTTCCGAAGTTCCTCCTGTACTTTTCTCTCCCCGCCCTCATCTGAGCTCACGGGTCCGTTCAGCCGGGCAGCCTCTGCGGCGCGGCTACTGACACACACAGGAAGCGATCGGGGCGTTCCCGGGCGCTGCGGGCAGTGGGAGAGCTTTGGGGCTGCCCCCGCTGGACATAGTGACCGGAGGGAGGAGCCCGAGTCCGCCCGGTGGCTGCAGGTCGTTGAGAAAGACACCACGTCAGCTCGGGGTGAGGCCACTCGTAGTCTGGTCTCCCACGTGTGTGTCCTTGATCACTTTGTGAGGTTGCGTTAATTCATGTTCGGGAGCCTGACGCTTGCCGGGCGCTGTTCTCGGTGGTGGGCAGGCGGACGGGGCGAGTGAGGCGTGTTGTCTTCTGGTGGGAGAGACAGGCAATTGGCAGGGGATAAAATAGGTGCAATTTCAGGTCGAGGTAAATGTTATGTAGGGAAATAAATCAGAGAAAGGGGTTACAGTGAATTGGGTAAATGACCTTTTAGATGGGGCGCTGTGGGAACACCTCTGTGAGGACGTGATAGCTGAGGACGGCGTGACTTGGGTGAGGAGTGAGCGTGGAAAGAGGCGGGACAGCGTGGGGAGCAGGTGCGAGGAGCAGCAAGGTGGCCAGCGTGGCTGGGACAGATGAGCTGGCGCCCCGGCAGCGCTCCGTCTGTGCCGGCGGCCGTCCAGGTGCTGGGGGGACAGTGCGCCAACAGGCGAGGCGCCGTTCTCCTGACACAGGGGGGGCGGGTGTTGACAGGCGGGCCATCAGTTAGACAGGTAACCACGTGCCGTCAGGTAGGCCGCGGCATGTCCAGAGGAAGGGGTGGAGGAGCGGGGCAGCGGCTGGTGGGGGGCATCTGCGGGAGGAGCGTTTCTGTAGAAGGGACAGGAGGTGCCAAGTCCCTGAAGGAAGAGCGCGGGACAGCCGGGAGGCCGGGCCAGCTGGACGGGGCGAGGTCAGGGAGGTCACGGGCACCAGGGCACCAGGCGGGAGGCCGCCAGGGCGTCGGAGACTCCAGCTTTTCCCGAGGGAGCCGGGACGGCAGCGACTTGTGAGGGAGGAGCGACGGCGCGTCAGGTCCGCTCGACGGCCTGTGGGGGGGACGGGGGTGGGGGAGACGGAGACGAGGCCGAGGAGAGGGCGGGTGGGAGTCGGGCGCCTTAGGAGGGGAGCGCGGGGGCAGAGGCGGAAGCGGCCGTTCCTGGGCGCAGCCCGCGGGGCTTGACTTGCTGAGGGGCCGGGTGCGGAGGTTTCACGGCTCGTGGTGACTCCCCGCCGTGCGCCCACCCCCGGGAGCCGGCGGAGACTGGCCCGGGCTGTTGAGACGCCGGCGGGTGTCCCGGTGGCGGCCTTGAGGAGGTTAAGGCCAGGGCTCCGCGCCGCCCGGGGAGCACGAGGGCGGTTCAAGGCGGGGAGCCTGTGGAGGCGCGGCCGGCCTGGAGGGGTCGCGGAGGGTCGGCGCCGAGGCCCCGGGGGGCCGCGAAGCCAGACGGCGCTGCGGAGGCGGTTTCTGTGGCGGGCGGGCGGAGAGCGGAGAGCCGGGGCAGCGGCCGGAGCGGTGGCGGGGCCGGGAGAACGTGTGTGCCGGGCGGCGCGGGGCCCAGAGGCGCAGAGGACGCGGGGGAGCCGGCCGTGGGGGCGGGGCTCGGGCCCCATGCTGGGGAGAAGGCCCACGTGGGCGGAGGGGTGCTGCCGAGGGGGCGCAGGGTCCTGTGATGGCCTCTGCTTTCCCCGTGAGCCAGAGGCCGGGCCTCAGCTGGAAGCGAGCAGGAGGTGCTGGAGGTGTGAGGAGGCTGGATGGACGGGGCAGCCTGAGTCCCGAGGGCCGCTGGCCACCGGGAGCTGAAAGGGCGCCGTCAGCCTGCAGCCCGTTTTGTTTCTCTTTTTCCCTCTCCTGCCACTTGGGCTGCGCAGTGTAGGTGGAGAGCTGTGACCAGCAGGCCTGGGGTCGAGTCAGCTGAGCAGAGCAGGGTGACGGGAGGCCAGGGGTCGAGGCGGATGTGTGGAGCGGTCACGGTGGGGGCTGGGAGCCCGTGGCTCGGTCAGGAGGGAAGGAGGGTCAGGAGGCGGAGGGGCAGGGACAGTTTAGCAGGTCCTGACACGCACAGATTGCAGGTCCGTTTGTAGGGATTAAGGACTGCTGCAGTAGGGTTACAGGACGGGGAGAGGGAAGAGGTCTGCTGCTAGGGAAGGATGCGTGAAGTTGAGATTGAGGAGGGGGCTCAGGCAGGGCCGTGGGAAGGAGATGCTGAGACAGGTGGAAGATGGGGTCACGAAACCGAGGGCCGGGGTGCTGCCAGCACCGTTTTTATGGGAATTGAGATCCCCAAACATTATGGCGGGAGGAGTGTTCAAGAGCCCTGGGGAGCCAGCAAGGAGGGGTGGTCGTGGTGGGGTAGTTAAGGAGCAGGAGGTTCTTGAGGAGGGAAGTGGCCCTGAGGGGTAGGCCCGCCGGCTCTCCTGCTCTCCTCCGAGGGACGGGGCGGGGCCTGTCCTGGGAGGAGCTGCCGGGGCTCCTGTCCCTGGGTTTTGCAGGGGAGGACACTGAAGCACAGAGATGCTGAGCAGCTGTCCCCCCGCCCCGCCAGCACACACACAGGATTGGGGCCTGGCAGTCCCCCACTTCAGCCGTGCTTCTGCGCAGCCCCGTGCGGCTGGCCTGTCGCTGCAGCCCGTGTTGGCTCGTGTTATGACGTGTGGGCTCTTACAGGGCATATGTCCTTTCTGCCCAGACTCCCAGGACTTAGAAGAAAGAATGTGACCCCAGCCTCCCCGTCCTAAGCAGTCGGGAATGGCCGGTGCATTTCCAGAGGCTTCTGTGTGTACACTAATTCTAAAGGCTGTGTGTTTCATAAACTGTCTTACCGCTATGCATTGTGATTGTTATGCAATTATTTCTTGCTAGCCTGGTATTTACATTCCCTTTTTTAAATGACAGTTATAGATTTTTGTTTGACGAGAACTCTGGTTTGTGATGAAGATACGAATTACCAGAGCCTGCGATTGAGTTGGGCCTCTAAAACCAGTTGTGATCAGAGAAAAGGTAAGGCATTTGCGTTCCAGCACAATAATAGGAGTTGGTGGCACATTCGGGTGTCTTCTTGAATTTTTTGCTTTTTGTACGTTTAGTCTTATTCAGAGATTTCCTTTATTGGAACCGGTTTTAAGTTCTAAGCAGCAGCATCTCATACTGGCAGACTCTGTTCAAATCCACGGCCCTCCTCGTGTGCACTGCAGCAGGTAAGAGCCATAGCGCCTGCTGGACGAGCGTCCCGCCATCTTCCGCGGGGACTAGTCACGGGAGCCGAGCGGGGCGCTCGGTAACTGCTGCTCGTCCTTCCTCTGACTTCTCTCCAGGTTTTGATCCTTCTGGGATGATCGTTTCCTGAGCTCAGCTGGCTCCACGGAGGGCTCAGCCTTTCCTGCGAGTGCACATGGTGTATTGCAGGGGAGACGAGGGTGTGGAGTCGTTTGTCGGCGCCAGGGTGTCGGGGGGTGGGGGGGGCTTTGTCCACAGTGGCCGTGCAGTTGCCTGCGGGGAGTGGCTCCAGGGCACAGCCTTCTCGCCATGGACTGAGACGCAGCTTGTGCTTTATGAGAGCGCCTTCGGGGAGGACAGCTGAAGGACTGCTCCAAGAATACCTGTTGGGTTGGGTCACAAAGCTACCACATCAAAAAACAGAATAGAGGCCACATTTACTGAATGCTCGCCACAGGCCAGGCACGAGTCTAAGTGTTTTCCGTGTACTTACGCATTTACCCCTCATTCCCCCAGTGAGGTAGCGTGCTGTTAACACCCTGACTTCTCAGTGATGCAGCCGACACACAGAAGGAGTGGCCTGCTCGGGTTACCCTGGGAAGTGCTGGGACCGAGACTAGGACCCAGACGTCCGGCTGCAGCCCGCAGCTTTAACCATGTTGCCGTGTTACCTCTCTTGAAATAACTTGCCTGGAGAGGGATTAAGAGAGAATGATTAAGGGACTTCCCTGGTGGCGCAGTGGTTAAGAATCCGCCTGCCAGTGCAAGGGACATGGGTTCGAGCCCTGGTGCAGGAAGATCCCACAGGCTGCGGAGCAACTAGACTCATGCGCCACAACTACTGAGCCTGTGTTCTAGAGCCCGCGAGCCACAACTACTGAAGCCTGTGTGCCTAGAGCCCGTGCTCCGCAACAAGAGAAGCCACCGCAATGAGAAGCCCACGCACCACAACGAAGAGTAGCCCCCGCTCGCCACAACTAAAGCCCACGCGCAGCAATGAAGACCCAACACAGCCAAAAAATAATAAATAAATAAATTAATTTTAAAAAAAGAGAATGATTAAGGAGTCACTGGTATACGGTCATAGAGAGCTTCTCATCACCTTGGAAAAACCTTATGTATTGTTATAATCATCTCAACCCCGCCCCCCGCCCCCCCCCGCCGAAAAAAACCCAGAACATAAAACTATGCTTAGAAGAAGTGACTAGAAATATTGTTGGCCAAAAAGTTCGTTTGGTTTTTGCCATAAGGTATAATGGAAAAAAGCCAACCCAATAGATATACAAAAATGTTTAAAGTGATTATTTTTGGGTCAGTCTTGAGATTATAGGAATTGTATCCTTTGTCTTTTTGTATGTTCAAAGTTTCTATGATTAGAAAATTTTTCCCATACAGGAAGTTGCAAAAATAGTACATAGAGTCCCTTGAACCCTAGCCCCAGCATCTCAGCTTGTTAGTGGTGACACCTCCTACCTCGGTGCAGCGTCAGCCCAGGCAGCTGATGTCAGCACAGGGCTGGACCGCGGACCCTAGTCAGTTGCCCAGGTTCACACCGTGCAGGCTTCTCTCCAGTTGATCCCATGTGTAGCCACCGCCACGGTCAGAACACAGAGCTGTTCCAGCTGCCTTGAAGGAGCTGCCTGGTGCTGCATCTTTAGTCACACTGTCCCCTGCCACTCTCTGCCGACCTCAAACCCCTTCTTCATAGCCGTAGCTGCGGCCTTTCAAAGACGTTATTAGGTGGAATCATACCGCATGTAACCTTTTAAGATTGGCTTTCTTCACTAGCTGTAGTGTCCTTAAGCTCCATCCAAGTTGCTGCATGTGTCAAAAGTTTCCTTTTTATTGCTGAATAATATTCCATTGTATTTTGAAAATTAGTAAAGGGAAACCTCACTAAAATGGAGGGGGGAGGTCAGAAGGGGGCGCTCTTGTGCAGTACCACCTGAAGTACCACTGGAGCTCAATTACAGGAAGAGTTGTCAACTTCAGAAGCCAACAAGAACCAGCAACAGGAAAGAAGCATCAGTTATAGGCCCCAACAGGAAAAACTGTGCCTTGCGTCTCCTACAAGAAATCATCTGCCCCAGCAACTTGGCCAATGAGAAACTGTCCCCACCCTGAACTCTCGCTTTTCTCCAGTGGACTTGTGTTCAAAACAACCCCTCCCAGCTTCCTCCTTTTTCTCTATAAAATAATGTTCCTCTTCTTTATATAGGACTTGCCTATGGTTTTTACCATAGCTTGCTTGTCCCAAATTGCAATTCTCTGCTATTTCTGAATAAACCCATTTTTGCTGGTAAAATTACTGTTTTTATTTATTTATTTATTTATTTAGACTATTTATTTATTTATTTGGCTGCGCCAGGTCTTAGTTGCGGTACTCGGGATCTTTTAGTTGTGGCACTTGGGATCTTTTAGTTGTGGCATGCAGGATCTAGTTCCCTGACCAGGGATCGAACCCAGGCCCCCTGCATTGGGAGCATGGAGTCTTAACCACTGGACCACCAGGGAAGTCCCAATTATTATTTTATTTTTAAGGTCAACAGTACCATTCACCTGTTGAGGGACATTTGAGCTGTTTTTAGCTCTTGGCGATTACAAATAAAGCCACGTGAATGTTGATGTACAAGTTTTTGTGTGGACATAAAATTTCATTTCTCTGGGATAAAAGCCCAGGAGTGCAATTACTGGGTGGTATGGTAAGTATATGTTTGCTTTTATAAGAAACTGCCCCAAACTATCTCCATGGTGGCTGTACCATTTTACAGTTCTACCAGCAATGTGTGAGATCTGTTTTTTTCACATCCTTGCCAGCATTTGGTATACCACTATTTTTTATTTTAGCCATTCTAAAAGGTACATAATAATATCTCGTTGCAATTCTAATTTGCATTTCCTTAATGCTAATGAGGTTAAATATCTTTTCTTATGCTTATTTGTCTTCTGTATCTCTTCAGTGAAATGTCTGTTCAAGTCTTTGGCCCATTTTCTAACTGGATTGTTTGTATTTTTATTGTTGAGTTTTGGGAGTACTTTATATTATATATCCTAGATATAGTCCTTTATTAGATAGGTGGTTTCCAAATATTTCCCCCAGTCTATATTTTGTCCTTTAATCCTCTTAACAGGGTATTTCATAGAAAAAAAGTTTTAAATTTTGGTGTGGTCTGATTTATCAGTTTCTCATTTTATGTATCATGCCTCTGGTGTCATGTGTAAAACTCTTCACCTAGCCCTAGGTTGCAAAGATTTTTCTCCTGTGTTTTCTTCTAGATATTTCATAGATATGTTTTGCATTTGTATCTGTGATCCATTTGAATTAACTTTTGTAGATGGTGTGAGGTTTGCTTATGGATGCCCAGTTGTTCCTGCACCACTGTTCTCCTCCCATTGAAGGCTTCTGTACCTTTGTGAAACATCGCTTGGGTGTACTTGTCTGGGTCTATTTCTGATTCTTCATTATGTCTGTTATCTGTGTGTTTTTCTCTCCACCAATACCACACTGTCTTGATCACTGTATAGTAAGACTTATCACGAAACAGATGGATTCCTCCCACTTTATTCTTCATTTTCAGAATTGTTTTAGCTATTCTACTTTGCCTTTCCATATAGACTTTAGAATGATCTTGTCTATATTCACACACAAAAAAAGCCTCCTGTGATTTTGCTAGGAATTGTGTTAACCTGTATATCAGTTTGTGGAGAATTGATATATTTGCTATGATGAAGCTGTGTATCCCTGAACATAGTGTGTCTCCCTTTATTTAGGTCGTCTTTGATTTGTTTAATCAGCATTGTGTTATTTTCAGCATACAGATCCCTGTATATGTTTTGCTAGATTTACACCTAAGTATTCAGTTTAATTTGGAGGGATTATAATGATTGTGATGGCATTTTTTTTTTTAAATTTTATTTATTTATTTATTTATTTATGGCTGTGTTGGGTCTTCGTTTCTGTGCGAGGGCTTTCTCCAGTTGCGGCAAGCGGGGGCCACTCTTCATCGCGGTGCGCGGGCCTCTCACTGTCGTGGCCTCTCTTGTTGCGGAGCACAGGCTCCAGACGCGCAGGCTCAGTAATTGTGGCTCACGGGCTTAGTTGCTCCGCGGCATGTGGGATCTTCCCAGACCAGGGCTCGAACCCGTGTCCCCTGCATTGGCAGGCAGATTCTCAACCACTGCGCCACCAGGGAAGCCCATGTGATGGCATTTTTAATTCCGGTTTTCACATGTTCATTTCTAGTGTATAGAAATATGATTGATTTTTGTGTGTTGGTATTGTGCCCTGTGACTTGCTGATTTCACCGATTAGTTCTAGGAGTTGATTTTGGTTTTGTCATTACCTTGGGATTTTCCATTTAGACAGTCCTGTCATTTGAAGATACGGCGGGTAGATGGTGGCGGAGGCAGCAGTCTGGACTCTGCACTCAGTCTCCTGTGTCAGGACAGGTGGGTGGGGGCCGAAGGGGGCAGGGGTCCAGGCTCCACAGGTGGGGAAGGAAAGCTCCTCCCTGGGCTGCCCCATTTTTTAAAAGCTGAGTATTTGTGAAGGATCCCCCCTCCCCACCTGTCTCCTCTCTCTCAGATTTTATTATGTTTGGGGATAAAGGAGTTTCCATTGCACAAGCAATACCATCACAAGAGAACAGTCGTTTATAGGATGCTCTCCGTGGTCCAGGCCTGGTTTTGAGCTGTTTGCATGTGATCACTCATTTCATATGAAGCCATTGTCTTGAAGGACGCCTTTGCAGAGGTGTTGGGATGGGTAACAACCAGCCGTTTCACTGGGGCTTCTCTTGCCAACTTGATTACTTTCGTTTGGTGATCTCTGTATTTTTACCAGTATGAACTATGCATTTGCAGGAGATGTGTGGTATTTTAAATGTTTTGATTGCCATTGTATTTTGGGGCCAAGGTGGTTCTCTTTAGAAATATGCATTGGATTTTCCACTATACATCACTGAGTAGGAGTCAGCACTTAATCTGTATATAGAAGATCACTTCTAACACTGACTTATACTGAAGTTTTTACCAAACTGACCTGGTTTGGTAGAAGATAACAGAAGTTTTTCTTAATATTTAATGGTTATTCTTAAATATATCTTTATGCTAGTGTTAAAGTAATTAATGCCACAGTTTGAATGTTTCTCCTTTGCAGGCCGTGCTGGACGAGTGTCTAAAGGATGCTGTTATAGACTCATATACAAGGATTTCTGGGACAGCTCCATCCCCGACCATGTCATTCCTGAGATGTTGGTAATAAACTTTGGTCATCTTTATGACATAGTTTGTTTTTTTGTAGACAGTTTTGCTGAATAGTTTAAGTAATATAATTTTGAGTGTCATGTGATTTTGATCCCAGAAAAATTACTTCTGATCAAACTTGTCTTTAATCACAGAACTGACTTCTGTTCACTAAGCACCAGTGAGGGACTTGACACCCATGTCACGTTTCTGGCCCCATAGGAGGACTGTCCACAGACGCTGCTGCTGTGTGCTTTTATAGTTCGTGCTGTGGAACTGGCTTCTGTCTTTCCTCTCCTGCCTCTCTCTCCTTTCTCTCCCTCTCTCCTGCTTCCTCTCCTTTCTTTCTCACCCTTTCCCTTTTCCATCTTGCCTTCTTTATCTCTCTCCCTCTCCTTCTCTTCCCCCATCTCTTCATCTCCCATTTCTCTCTCTTCTTCTCCCACCCCTTTCTGTTTTCCTTTCTTCTTTTTCTCTCCTTCTCTCTCTAAAGTACTAGTCATGTGAATAGGTTAATTGATTTACTTAGTTTTACTGTTTCTAAATTTAAGTTTTGTTCTTTTCAGCGTTGTCCATTAGGAAGCACAATATTGAAAGTGAAATTACTTGATATGGGTGAACCGAGAGCTCTGCTGGCAACAGCCCTTTCTCCACCTAGCCTGAGTGACATTGAACGCACCATCCTTCTGCTAAAGGAGGTGGGACCATCTGATACTTGTTCGTGTTAGGAAAAGCTAAGATTTTTTGGGTGAATTTTAAAAGTTTCATACTGTGTATATCTTTAAGGTATTTTGACAGTTGTAAATAATCAGCATTTGCTTGGAAAAGCATGTCATGACTAATTTTTGATTCCAGATTTTATATATGTTGTTCAGACCAGCTTTGTTAGTTGTCTGAAGCTGAAGCTCCTACTCTCTCACCACCCCAGCCGCCCCCCGACAGGGGATTGCGGTTTGTCGGCGCGGCTGAGAAGCGCTGGATAGGAGATGCAGCCGTGGAGCTCTGCTCTCCCGCCCTGGCTCCGCCAGCCTCCTCCCCACCTGCCCTCTGGTTCTGCTCTTCGCCCTCATGCTGGCCTCTCCTCTTCCTGTTGCTGGGAGCCCTGCTCTGCTCCTGCGCGTTCTCTGACTCTCCTCCGACCCGCGCTCCGCTCTCGCTGCTTGCAGTGAGTGCCCAGTGCCCCGGCCTGGGCGCCGCCACCTGTTGGGGCTGTGGACATTCTGCCTCGGGCCCTCAGAGCTGGGGCTGCCTCTGATACCTTGGGTACCTGCTTGGGCGTCCGTAAAATACACTTAGTCAAGTTGAGGACGTCGTTTTCTGTGCACAGTCTGTACGTTTTGGCTGTGAGTGACCACGTGACGTGGTGGTTGGAGGTTTGGTTTAGTGCTGTGCGTGCCATGGTCGTTAAATCTGGGACTTAAGTAGACTTTTGTGGGGGTAGCTTGGGCGTCACCTCCCAGCATTAAAAAATAATAAAATGTGTTCTGAGTATCAAAAAACGAATTAAAAAACTTTAGTATCAATCTTTCATAAGTTGACTTAGGTATCTTTTAGAACCTTATTCACCAAAATTTGGTCGTTTCCTGTTTTAAACTCCCTGCCTTCAGGAAGAAAAGAGTGTGAATAAATCAGTGCTTGCTAATCGCACTAATTTATTTTATAAAGGTTGGAGCACTTGCGGTGAGCAGGCAGAGAGAAGATGAAAACCCCCATGATGGTGAATTGACCTTCTTAGGAAGAGTTTTAGCCCAACTTCCTGTTAATCAGCAGCTCGGTAAACTCATAGTCCTCGGACATGTGTTTGGATGTCTAGATGAGTGTCTTATTATAGGTGAGTGTGGGAGCCGAGAAGCGGTAATGGAGGGTAATGTAAGGCTGCTCCAACAGTCTTACCTTCTCTTTGTTTTTTCTCTTATTAGCGGCATCTCTTTCTTTGAAGAATTTTTTTGTGATGCCTTTTAGGCAGCATCTTGATGGATATAGGTATTTAACATTCATATTTTTAAAAGTCATAGTGTTTTAATGGTGTCCAGTGACACTCTTTGTCGTCTGTTTACAGGAACAAAGTGGATTTCTGTGGCAACAGTAAGAGTGACTGTGCTGCGCTTGTCGAAGCGTTCAGGGTAGGTTTTCCCAGGCGAGCTGTGAAGGCGGCTGCCACCGCCTGTCAGCACACGCCGTCTCCACCGGAAGCGCCGTGAGGGGTGCCGATGTCCAGTAGTAAGCAAAGTGTGTTGGGAGATGGGGCCTTCCCTGGCGGTCCAGCGGTTAGGACTGCACGCTTCCGCTGCAGGGGGCGCAGGTGCCATCCCTGGTCGGGGAGCTGAGATCCTGCGAGCCTCGCGGCACAGACAAAAAAAAAAGTTGTGTTGGGAGAAGAAGATGAGGGTGGGAGTCCAATTCTATGAAGTAGATTGGAAAAATTAAATTTGTAAATTTTCTGTGGTCAAAATGTGTTGAAATTGGACTTAAAAAAATTCAGTTAGCGAATAAAGTATTTTGAAACTCTGGTTCATTTGTTTTTAGGCTTGGCAGACTTGCAGACAAAGAGGAGAGCTGCGGCATCCGAAGGTCAGTGAGCTGTTTCTTTGTGGATGGCTGCCCGTGTCATGGAAGCTTCCCGAGCCTTCTCTAGCTCAGCCTCAGCGCTGTGTGTGAACCGGCAGCGTTCAGCCTGAGCGGAGGTCACTGTGGACGGTCCTCAGGGCCCACAGGCCAGGGCAGCTCCTGGGCCCACCTTCAGCTGTAGTCACTTCCCAGAGGCAGCCGCGCTGCCTTTCACCCACCCCTGGGTAGTAGTGACCCTTCCTGTGTCAGGAGCCTCTTAGCTGCCAGCACTAAATACCTGTGGGACGTGCCTGGCGTGTTGGCTCAAAACTGAGAAACCCGAAGCTTTTCCTTCTGCTGTTTTCAGCAAAGTTTTAGATAATGGGCTTGAAAAAACCAACCTGTTAGCCTTCATTTTTTGGGGTGGGTGCGGTTGCATGTTGTTCTTCTCCTTCTAAACTGACTAGGTTCAAAAGATTGTTGATAGGTCTGTGTGTTTAAATTTGCCATGCCTAGATGTATCCTTAAAATAACTACATGAGTTACTCGTGAAAGCCACCTTTTACAGAGTCAGCCATATTATTTTTCTTGCTGGTATATATTCTTTTTGGTATATACTTTTAGCTGAGATATATGTATTACAGTAGCCAAATTAGCTGTAATTTGTTACATTAATATTGAATATTATCCTTTTATGTATTTAAAGGATGAACTTGACTGGGGACGGTTAAATTACATTCAAATCAAGAGAATTAGAGAGGTAAGTTATAAATTCTTTGAATACAAGTAAAGATGACTTATCAAATGTTTATCAAGTACCAGCAATACCCAGCGTAGCAGAGAGTATTCCAAGTAGTACACCCTCGTTTCCAGCTTTGGTAGAATTTATGTGTTAACATTCATGGTTACAGTTGACTACAGCTGAAGGACACAGATTAAGGTCAGCAAAGGTAAGAGGCGGGTGGGGAGGAGCCAGGAGAGACCAGGGGCCAGCTTGCAGCTGTCCTCTCCCAGTGGAGTCTTCTGGGCAGCACGATGCGTGACAACCCGCGTGAAGCACCGCCAGCCAGGGAGGCTGTCCCGAGCCTTGGCGTCCAAGGTTTTATTGAGGGTTGGTTACATAAGTGTGGGGTGCCCACATGGCTGACCTTAACTTCCTTAGTTTTGAGCCCCTCCAGAGGTTACCGGTACTGTATGGCCCCCCCATACAAAGGTCACATTGCTCCCATGAACTGCTTGTTGTGTCCAAGGCCTCAGGTGAACAAAGTCACTCTTACAAGGCAGGATATTCCAAGGGCCTGGAGGTGACCTGCCAGGAGCCAAACCTTTCTTTGGAATGTCCAAGGTGTGGACAGCCGGGCCTGCTGACTTAATCCTTTACGGCACAGTTTGCAAGATAATCTGTCTGTTTTATTTTTATTTTCAGAGAACTTACTCTTGGTTTGATTTGTCAGTTTTACTGTGCAGGTGTTTTGAGGGGAGGGGGAAGGTGGAGGATTTGGAAGAATTGATTTTTAATTTTTTCCATTAATTTAGTTTTTCTGTGTCTCTTGGTTTACGTTTTTAGTCTTACTGAGATGAGAATTTAATTTATTAATACTTCCAGTCTTTCTAATTAAAAGTATTTAAAGCTGTGAATTGTCTTGTGAGCGCAGTTTGGGGCACACCTCGTTGATGTGTGGCATGTAGGGCCTCACTGTCATCCCTGTCTGTAACTTAGTTTAGGGTCGGTTTCCTCCTTGATTCAGAGTTTTTAGAAGAATAGTTGAGTTTCCAGGTAGAAAGAAATATTTTTAGGTATCTTGTGTTTTTGTTAATATTTTTGTTTTTATTGCATTTTGATCAGAGAAAGTGACTTGCATAATTTTTAGTTGATTTTTAATTAGAGAAGTTGTATGTATCAATACTACAGCCTTACAGAAGATTTTTTTTTTTAATAGAATTATTTTTTATTTATTTATTTTTGTCTGCGTTGGGTCTTTGTTGCTGCACGTGGGCTTTCTCTAGTTGCGGTGAGCAGGGGCTACTCTTTATTGAGGTGGCTTCTCTTGTTGCGGAGCACGGGCTCAAGGTGCGCGGGCTCAGTAGTTGTGGCTCGCAGGCTCTAGAGCGCAGGCTCAGTAGATGTGGCGCACGGGCTTAGTTGCTCCATGGCATGTGGGATCATCCCGGACCAGGGCTCAAACCCGTGTCTCCTGCGATGGCAGGGAGATTCTTAATCACTGCACCACCAGGGAAGTCCCCTGTTAGCTTGTTTTTAATCACAAAAGAAGTATATGTTTATGGCAGAGGTTTCAGAAGTGTTTAAAGGACTTAAAGTAAAGGCTGTGATCATGGTCTCCTGTTCCTCTGACACCTGTAGATGACTGTGTTTGTGCATTTGCAGTGGTTTCCTGTGTGTGCATGTGTGTTTATAACTGGGATCATGAAGCATATACAGCTTTGTATCCTGGTATTTTCTGTTAACATTGTATTGAGCATCCTTTCCATTCTTTATTAATTAATCTTTAATAAGATGGTTCTTTAAATGAGTTTTAAAATTTTTTCATTTATTTTTTGGCTGCATTGGGTCTTCGTTGCAGTGCGTGGGCTTCTCATTGTGGTGGCTTCTCTTGTTGCGGAGCACAGGCTCTAGAGCATGCGGGCTTCAGTAGATGTGGTGCGTGGGCTCAGTACTTGTGGCTCGCAGGCTCAGTAGTTGTGGCACACAGGCTTAGTTGGTCCACAGCATGTGGGATCTTCCCAGACCAGGGCTCGAACCCATGTCCCCTGCATTGGCAGGCAGATTCTTAACCACTGCGCCACCAGGGAAGTCCTAATAATATGGTTCTTAATAGCTGCAGTGTTTCATCCCATAGACATACTAATTCTTTCCCTATTATGTACTGCTTTTCTAGTGCGTTTGCTATTCTGAATAACATAATCACTTGGAGACATCATCTCCCAATGTGTTTTTCTTAGGTGGCTGAATTATATGAAGAATTGAAGACTAGAATCTCACAGTTCAACATGTATGTTGATTCCCGGCGGCCTGTCATGGACCAAGAGTATACATATAAGCAACGATTCATCCTGCAGGTACTCTGGAGTTTCCTGGATGTCTCTTCCTGGTTCTTTCTTCTTATTAGGTCTCGTGGTTTTGACAGTGCTTATTTCCTCCTTTTTTTTTTTTTTAATGATTTGGAAAGCTTACAGTTATTAATTAGAAATCTGATGGCCTTTTTTATTATTATTTAATTAATTTATTTATTTTTGGCTGCGTTGGGTCTTTGTTGCTGCGCCCTGGCTTTCTCTAGTTGCGTCAAGCGGGGGCTACTCTTCGTTGAGGTACACGGGCTTCTCATTGCGGTGGCTTCTCTTGTTGCAGAGCACGGGCTCTAGGCACGAGGGCTTCAGTAGTTGTGGCTCGTGGGCTCAGTAGTTGTGGCTTGCGGGCTCTAGAGCGTAGGCTCAGTAGTTGTGGTGCACGGGCTTAGTTGCTCCACGGCATGTGGGATCTTCCCAGACCAGGGCTCGAACCCATGTCCCCTGCATTGGCAGGCAGATTCTTAACCACTGCACCAGCAGGGAAGCCCTATTTCCCCTTTCTGATACAAATCATGCCTCACAGGAGATTTTAGGTCCATAGTGTTCATGCTGTGTTTGGGCACCAGGAAGAACTCTGGTCTTACCTAGTTTAGGTTTTCCATGTCATTGAGTTGATGATCCAGACCCATTTCTAATCTCTGGAGGAGTGTTTCTAAAGACTGCTAAATGTTATTACTGCTTCTGGAGAGATCCTTTTGTTTTGGCTTTTAAGAAAGTAAAAATGCTCTTAATATTATTATGTGGCTCTTCCCTTGCACTGAAAAAT
This sequence comes from Balaenoptera acutorostrata, assembly GCF_949987535.1. Lineage (NCBI taxonomy): Eukaryota > Metazoa > Chordata > Mammalia > Artiodactyla > Balaenopteridae > Balaenoptera > Balaenoptera acutorostrata. Next base: position 182,081,818 of record NC_080066.1, read on the forward strand.
TATTTTAACTTTGGAGGCCATGATCAAATTAGCTTCTTGGATGGAACCTTCTAGGCATTGTGTAGAGGGAAGTGTGTCCTAGAAAGGTGACCAGTGCTTCTGATGTAGGGGCTCAGAGGAGGAGTACCTCTTGTATGTGTCCGTGTGTTGGCTGACGCATACAGAATTGGGTTCTAGGTGGATCCTGTAAACGGGGGGATGCTGGGAAATGGAGTGTTTCTCTGGATGTAAAATTACTTGAAGTTTAGGAGAGAGTCTTCCATGGGTGTATGTTTCACATGGTTTATTTTTATTGAAGAAGGGACTCTTCGCAGCATGCTTTTAGAAGTGAATATTGGATGCAAGTCTGCTGCTCTAAATCTAAGTGTCTTAATTGTAATTTTATCTAAACATTTGGGAAAGGGCCTGACCCATAGAAGTAAGTGTGTCAGGGAAAATGCAGAAAAAGTTGGCTAACCCCCAGGGCTCTGTGTGTACAATCATTTGTATCCTTGTTCAACTCACCACTCTTTTCTAAACCTAATTCTGAGAAGAACTCAGGCTCCTTGGAGGAAAGACATGTAGAAAGTGTTTCGGTTATGGCGAAGTAACCAGAATTGTGACTTTCTGCTTGATTGGCTTAAAGGTCCAGTGTTTCTGTGTTTTTTTTAACATTGAACTCATCTTTTATAGTGTAGATGTCATTCTGGGATGAGATTAGTATATTGGTGAGATAAAGTGATAAAATAATGCTGTTACTTCATGAAAATAAGTTTCTCTTCCAGGTTGTATTGGCAGGTGCTTTTTATCCAAATTACTTTACTTTTGGGCAGCCTGACGAAGAGATGGCAGTGAGGGAGCTGGCAGGCAAAGACCCAAAGACAACCATTGTGGTAGGTGGAGAGATGGGCAGCCTTCTCTGGGGTGGAGGCCAGGTGCCCAGTTTTCGGATGAGCTTCATTCCAATGTGGCGAACACGGAACATTTTATTTCCCCACTTGTCTCTATTTTTTATAAGTACTAAGTGGATTTTTTTCCCCTAAAGTGAATTTCATGGCTTGTCTGACCTTTTCACATGCATCCACTAGTTCCTCAGTCTCGCTTCCTGTTTTGCAGACCTGGCCTTAAAAAAGAAAGCCTTGCAGAGTTAGGTATTCATGGCTAACCTTGACTGCTCATGTCCCATTTTGAAGGATTTAAGATACTTCTCCATAAATTTAAGAACATTTAGTTAATTGACAACTTCATTTTACACAAAGTAAAGAGTTATTTGGTTGGCACCTTTGTACTGTGATTTAAACTCTGATCCCCATTCATGCTTGATAGAATCACCTAGAGAGTGTTTGTTTATTTTGAAATTCAGATTTGAGGCCCCGTGGCACAGAATCTGAACTAGAAAGTGTGGCCTGGAAATTAGTGTTTAACATGAGCTTTGGGCAAATCTGATGGTCAGTCCCAGGCACTGACTATCAGATCAACATTTGTGGACCCTTTGTTTAAACCTGAGCACAGGATCACTTCAGGGTAGGCAACTGGCATAAAGCATTTGGGAATCGGGCTTTTATCAGACCCTGGGTTCCATTACCGGCCTATATCTAATAAAGGGGGTGTAGAGCACTTGGCAGAGTTCCTGGCCTAAAGTAAACATGCCGTCATTGCCAGCTCTTACTCCTCTTGCTGTTTCCATCACACTGTTACTGAAGAAGTAAGAGTTCACGAGGGAGAGGGTCTCTGCAGAGCACTGGAGAGGCGCTGGTGCTCACACTGGGGACGAGAGGCAGCTGAGATGCAGTTTGTACCTGGGGACGGGTTTTACCTGAAGGGGCGGTCATTAGCTCCTTATTGCTCTCGAGGAAGTGTGGCCGGGCCTCTGCTCTGCTCGTACTGCCCTTCGTGGCGGACCAAGCCCTTCTGGTTGGCTTCCTCTCACGCCTTGGTGGTGCTCCCTCCCGACCTGTGCAGCGGGGTGGGGGCCCCCAGCACGTTTCCTCAGACGCGGGCTGTGCTCGCCTCCTTCAGCCGCCAGGCAGCCTGTTCACCCTGCACTCGGGGGCCAGAAAGTCACCTGCTGTGTGCGTTATAAAAACTAAGCGTGGCTGGTGTTTACGTAGCGCTTATCATCTGAGAGAGCCTTTGTCGAGTGCTTTTTACGCATTCTTCTCTGAGCTTCACGTTGACTCTCTGAGTCGGGGACTTATTGTCCCCCTTAATAAGGGATGTGGCTGTTGGGTCCTGGGCTGGCTCCATAACTTTTTGCCTGCAGAACCCTGACAGGCCAGGACAGGAGCTCAGACCTGAGTCCCCAGCCCTTGCCTTTCAGCCACCCACTGCCTCTCATGGAGCTGTGCTGGGCCCTGAGATAAACAGGTCACGGGGCAGGGGACTCCCAGTTTCGCGCCGGAGCTCGGAACACAGATCGCGCTGATGGGAGGGAGAAAGCGCACGGACAGGGAGGGGTTGCTGCAGCTCCTGTCCGGTTAGCGCTGCCTGCGGGGCGAGCACGCACCCCCTCCTCCATCAAGGGGTGCATTAACCTTTAACGTTTAGGTTCCCGCTGCTGCCTACATAGAAATACTATGTTTTAAAAAGATGTATTTAGTCAGCTTGGTTATTTTAAAGTAAAAATGAAAAATAAGTCTTAACTTTTCTGTTTCAGACTTTTGGATTCTTTTAACAGGGGAAGAATTAGCCTTTGTTTAACATGTATTATTAAAACTTAATTATAATTTAAAAGTCATTAGTCCTTAAATACCCTGCTGTCGGGTCTACGTCTTGTGCTTAAAGACAGCGTGCTCTGTTTTTGTGAACATTATGACTGTGAGCTCTGTCTGCTGCTGTTAATGCAGTGTGGTGTTTTACAGCTGAAGCACGTTCCTCCCTATGGATTTCTCTACTATAAACAACTGCAGTCTCTCTTTAGACAGTGCGGCCAAGTCAGATCCATCGTGTTTGATGGTGCAAAGTAAGTAGTGTATTTTTGTAATCCACTGCAATTACGAAAGAACCACGAGATTTTATGTTTACAGGGGCCGATTCTTTCAACTGGGGGCGTGTGGAAATGGGTCGTCAGAAGGGCTGCTGAGGACAGCTCTTAAAGCGTAGCTGTGGTTTATCTTGTTGTCAGGAGCAATTTATCTTCTCTTTCAACCACGTTCCTCCTAAAGGACGTCTGATGCTGAGAAGGTTCACTAGCATGATGAGGTACAGGGTTGGCGCTCTGGAAGTGCGCTGCACTCGGGCGCGTCCATCCGAGATTTCACAGTAAGTTGCCGGCCGCCAGAGATGCCTGCAGGAGAGTTTATCTGCTGATAGTCATTTAGAACTTACATGTTCTAAATATTTTTGGAAGACAAATATTGTAAAACTCAGTTACATTTGGCCTATTTTAATTGCAGATAAGAAGTGAGTGGTTTTGGAGTATCACTTTGAGTTTTCATTTCCGAGAGAGAATGCTTATGCACAGAAAAGGCTATTACGGTTTTTAAATTGATTTTTAATTTTTAAAATTGGAAAAAATTTTCTCGTGTCCTACACATTTTATTTAATTTACAAAGCTTTGTAAATCTAGTAAATGAGAAATACTTCTGGTTTTTCTTTGATTATGTCCAATAGCTCAAGTTGAGCATATTCATTCTGCTTAAATTTTGGATTAATTGCCTCACACATTTTAAGTTCCATTCCTGTGATTAATATATTGATTTTCTTTGTAAGCATGTAAAGGCCTCACATGGCAAATATATAACCGTAATAAGTAAAGTCTTTCTAGGTGCTGCTAACAACCGTTACAGATTTAATTAAACTTACAGTGTCTCAAGTTTTCTTAAATATTCTAATATAAATTAGCAGTCAAATTCTTAATCACATATACAAAATTACTTACTTAAAATTGGACTCTCGTAGCTAAGCCATCATTCTTGACTATGGAAAGTCCGCCTGCCTCACTGAGGCTCCAGTTCTGTGTGCGTGGGTGCTCTTTGGATGATTGGGATGGTGCTGTCTGGGCTCTCACGAAGCTCGCAGCGGCCTCTTTCCTTCATCCTTACTGCTGGATTGCGCTCGCTGTTCGTTTCTTCTTCTTGCTCTCAGGGATGTCTATATAGGTATTTTAATTATATTTTACTCGATTCCTCATAGATTTCTGGTGTTCAGTCGTAATACCAGTGTCTTACCAATTACTTGGGGATGTAACAGTGTTCTTCTGGTTATCAGTTCTGTGCATCAAATATTAAAGGCAGAGAATGACATAAAATAGTTATTGAGTCAAGACTGTCCTCCGCCTTGGGATCCAGCAGGGCCTGCTGTGTGCAGGGCCAAGGGCACTGGAGCACAGGTCGTACGTGGGCGCACGGTTTCCTCCTGTGAGACATTTTCAAATTAGTGGTCGGCGTGGAGAGTAAAATCGGTTCCACAGATGTTTGCCCATCGTGAAGTGTCCTGGGAGAGGCCTGGGGGGTTGGAAGAAGATATTGTATCTGAGGCTCAGAGTAGGAGCAGTGACATTCACCTGGGCCTGCCTCTGGAGGAGTTGGAGGGGCCTGGAGGGGAGGCAGCCCTGGCAGGTGGGACAGGAGCCCAGTGTGAGCGGAGCTGTGGTTTGGGAAAGTGTAGGGCTTGTGCCAGGCACAGCCAGAGCCCTCTTGCCAGGAGCTGGTTTTGTGTCAGATTGAGTCTGAAGAGTGGGCATCAGGCGCTGTCTTTCGGATGGTATTTGTAACCAGCTGACGAGTATGAACGTCAGTAGTGGGTATTTAGAGAGCCCTGAGTGTTCTGACTAGAACTGTGTTTTGTAGAACTTAATCGGGGAGTGATGAAGAGGAGAAGAAGCCGTCCAGCATAAACTTGGCAGTTGTCCAAGCCGAGGTGACTTTTGACATGAAAAGGAGGCAGCGGATGGGAGGGAAGAGCTCTTGGATTCGGCTGTTGATGGCCTGTGGAGGACGAAGACGAGAGAGGAGCCAGCGAGGGCCAGGACTTCAGCTGGGGGGAGTGGACAGGAGGGCAGGGCCGGGGGCTGGGGGGGCGCAGGGAATGTCATGGGCTTGGCTCTCTCCACGTGTTGAGTTGAAAATACTCAGGGAAGACGAGAGTCTTGGAAATGTGCTCTAGAGTATTTGAAAGAAATTATTTCTAAGGAGAGACTTAGGCTCCTTCTAGAGAAAGATGGCAGAAATGGAAGTGAATAAAGGGAGCTGAGGACAGGAGGAGACAGCACGTGCTCGCTTGTAAGCTCACCCAGTGTCGGTGGAGGAGGGTTGAAAGGGAGCCGAGGGCAAGGGGACAGTGCAGTGGAGACAGGAGGCTGCAGAGAGGCCAGAGGACGGGACAGGATGGGACGCGACAGGCCGCTTTTCATCAGCTCAGGGTCCTTTCAGGTCACCCAAAATCACGCATTTCCATGGCAGTAGTTGAAGCGGTCATAAGTCTGTTTTTCTGAGTATGATGTTTTGCTCCAGGAGATTTTGACATGTATATACAAACAAATGTAAACTTGAAGCTTTTTTCCTTTTACCAGGAAGTGTCTGGCAGGCACCCTTACTGCATGTTTTTTTTTAAAATTAATTTATTTTTTGGCTGCGTTGGGTCTTTGTTGCTGTGCGCGGGCTTTCTCTAGTTGCAACGAGCGGGGGCTACTCTTCGTTGCGGTGCATGGGCTTCCCATTGCCATGGCTTCTCTTGTTGCGGAGCACGGGCTCTAGGTGCACGGGTTTCAGTAGTTGTGGCACACGGGCTCTAGAGCGCAGGCTCAGTAGTTGTGGTGCACGGGCTTAGTTGCTCCGCAGCATGTGGGAACTTCCCGGACCAGGGCTCGAACCTGTGTCCCCTGCATTGGCAGGCAGAGTCTTAACCACTGCGCCACCAGGGAAGTCCCCTTACTGCATGTTTGATTCTTATTCCCCCAGAGGGAGGGATGTGATAATAGGACACTGCGACGTGGATGGGTCGTAAGGTGGGGCGTGCCTCAACATTACTGGGTGATAAACTGGGTGGTTTTTTGGAGGGAGATCAGAAAGATCACTGAACTTCTCAGTTGTGTGCTTTTCTCTGTCTGATTTTTATTTTACAATAAAATAGAGGAAAACAAAAACCCAAATCTGTCACTTTGTTCTAATGAGAATTAAGATTTCTTAGCCGAAAATTCCTTTTGAACTTAATCTTTATTCTGCATTATACTGAGTAATACATGAGGATGATACTTGGTTTTAATTTAATGGTACGTCATTGTAACTTTTATTTCTCTTAAGTGAATAATTTTCCCTTAAATACGTCTTCTTGATTAATTACAGAAGGAAGAGTTGCTGGTGTTTTGAAGAGAGGTGTTACTGAAAATCTCTAAACTTGAGAGAAATTAACATGCCTCATAAACTTATTTTTTTATTTACATTTGTGGAACAGAGCCTTTGTGGAGTTTTCACGCAATCCAACAGAGAGGTTTAAAACTCTTCCTGCGGTGTATATGGCCATTAAGATGTCTCAGCTGAAAGTTTCCCTTAAACTCAGTGTTCATTCTGCAGAGGAGATTGAAGGGAAGGTGCAAGGAGGGGCTGTTTCCAAGCTCAGGAACACAAGGTATTTTCAGAAGGGAGGCAGGCACAACTCTGTCCACCTGCTTTCACATTCTCAATATTATTATTATTATTATTTTTTTTTTATATTTTGTTTCTACCTCTTAATTTTACACTTTATGTATTTATTTATTTATTTTTGGCTGTGTTGGGTCTTCGTTTCTGTGCGTGGGCCTTCTCTAGTTGCGGCAAGCGGAGGCCACTCTTCATTGCGGTGCGCGGGCCTCTCACTATCGCGGCCTCTCCTGTTGCGGAGCACAGGCTCCAGACGCGCAGGCTCAGCAATTGTGGCTCACGGGCCTAGTTGCTCCGCAGCATGTGGGATCTTCCCAGACCAGGGCTCGAACCCGTGTCCCCTGCATTGGCAGGCAGACTCTCAACCACTGCGCCACCAGGGAAGCCCCCTCAATATTATTTTTAAACAACTGTTTAACCTTGCTTAAGTTCACACTAAAAGCACTGGCGTGGTAGCCTGGTTTCATCGTCTTCTAGCTGTGTGTGCTTGGGCACATTACTTGACCTCTCTGAACCTCAGTGTTTTCATATGTTTAATAGCTATGATACCTATTGTACAAGGCTGTTTGGAGTTTTGGGTAGAACCATTTGTGTCATTTTCAGTTTAAATAGAAGGGATTGACTCTAATGTTAGTTTCCTTTCTTCCTCCTTACAGTTACCGCCTTTCTCTTCCTAAGCAGAGTAGGGTCTCCCTTGCCCTTAGCGGAGCCAGCAGCGGGACAAGATGCAGGCGCAGTTGGCAGCAGCCCGCTGCTTGCCAGCACAGGCCACCCGTCCCTGTTGAGCAGGGTGGGGGGGCCGGGCTGCCTGCACGGGTCTGCTCGGCCCCCAGGCAGCTGCCGTGCAGTTTGCAGGCTGGCTTCTCTTGGACCCAATTAAATCGCCCTTCAGTGTTTCTGACAGATTACTTTGCCTTTCGGTCATATTCACACAGTGCTGTGTGTAGAATTCTCCTGCACCTTTTCTTGTTTGTAATCTTTTTAACCCCATGAGGAATTTGACAGGGATTTGAGGAATTGATGAGGTAGGGAAGTAAGTTCCATCGAGTTTCATCCAGTGTGGGATGGTTTGATTCTGCGAGTTTGGGAGTTGAGTGGGTTCAGTCTGTAACAACGTGGAGTAGGCCTGTCCTGCTGGGTAACTTAGCCTGAGTCACTCTTATTTAATAAATGGGTTGGAAAATTGGGAAGAGAGGTGGATCAGATCTCTTATAATTCTTCCTCTTCATTTAAGAATAAAATTATTAGGAAAGGAAACTTTTTTATCAATTTATATTTCATCTCCTGGAATTTTAGCATTTATTATATTATTGCTTCAAGGGATGAATGATAATTCTTAGGTTTATTAGAAAATCATGTATGTGTTTCCTAACAACATTAAATAGGCTTGGATTCTTGTAGTTTTCTAAAGGTCAGAGTCACTCACCTCTGAAACCACAAGTTAGGAAACATTGCAGGTCCTAGATTTAGAATTTATATCCTTAAGAGTAGATATTCCATAACAGTCTTGATCTTTAGAATATATTCCTGAAGGGTAGTATGTAACTACTGGGGTACACACCCTCCCCCAGGGCAGCTCAGGAAGCCATCAGAAACACATTTCAGATAAGATCGACTTCATCATCTCTGGCTTTAGGTATGTTATTAAAATGTTCTGTTCTTATAGAAACAGTGGAATAGTTCAAGCAGTAACTTCATATATGTAAACATGTTTTCTTTGTAATACTTTTATTGCCTTTTAAAATAAATTGTGTTAAATAGGGTGAATGTGGACTTCCAGAAGCAGACAGTTGATCCTGCGCAAGTCTCATTTAGCACGTTAGACAGATCCCAGATGATTACAGATCTCCTCTTAACAATTGATGTTACAGAGGTAAGAATGGTGTGATCCAATCATTAGAGCTTTTCTGTCTTCTTAGCCTAGAACTGTCGTGTTGTATACATGAGATAGTGGATGTATAGAGACCCTCGCCCACAGCCTGTGTACCTTAGTCATCTACACTGCACCCTTGAACAATGTGGGGCTAATCCATGGGTAACTCACTGTCGGCCCTCCGTATCCGTGGTCCCGCCGCATCCTCAGATTCGACCAGCCACGGACCATGCAGTCCTGTAGTCTTTACTGTTGAAAAGTATCCGGGTAAGCGGACCCTTGCAGAACAAACCTGCCTTGTTTAAGGGTTACCTGTAGCAAATCTGGGTGAGCTTGAATTACTCTCGCTTGCTGAATTGAAATGTGGCTGTGACACAAATGTGTAAACACAAATATTCATTCTAGAGTCAAAGTTTAATTTTTAAAATGTTAGTACATTTTAAAATCAGTTTTGGCGACAAGATACATGTAAAAATGTTAATTGGCATAGTGCTATTTGCTTGTGTAATTCAGTTTATATCCACAAAACTAGCATTGGCACCATTATTCATTGGGGTGTAGTTTTTACTTCTTCAAAATAAAATTTCAGTTAAAATGCATCGGGCTTCCTGGTAAATCTGTAGTTACCCTTCACTGGGAGACTTCCCATAGAAACCTGGATGCCAGGAGACCGGAGAGCTCCAGCAGTGCGGCCCTGGCCGTCTTGCAGCGGCAGCAGGCGAGGACATCCACTCCCCCGTCCCCCCACTGCTCTTCCAGGGGGCTGTGCGTTCACCCCGCACCCGGCCCTCGCCACCCAGAGGGCACCTGGGGGCCCTGGGCTCTGGTCAGGGATGGAACAGCCCTGTTCCCACGTGCCCCCCAGAGCCTACAGTGCTTGTGTGCCCGCAAGTCTTGTGCCTCCAGACACCATTCCTCACCTCGCTCAAGCCGGGCACCCCCTCCCCCGTAGAATACTTAGGGACCGGGGAATCTGGTTTGTGACTTGTAGTAGGGGGGTGTGCCAGGGCTGCAGTTTGAGTTTCTGTCCCTCTTGACAGAAATCCTTTCTAGAGTTCATCTCTGCTCTTCCTCCTCCTTTTTAGGTGGTTGAAGTGGGGCACTTCTGGGGATATAGGATTGATGAAAAAAGCTCAGAGATTCTGGAAAAGCTTACTGCTGAAATCAGCCGTCTGAAGTTGGTGCCCTTGCCCGTTCACCCACATCCAGACTTGGTCTGTCTGGCTCCTTTTGCTGATTTTGATAAAGAAAGCTACTTTAGAGCACAAATCCTTTATGTTTCTGGAAATTCTGCTGAGGTATGTTTTTCTGTAACAAATCACTGAAAGGGAAATGAGACAGACTTATAGCAGTTGATAGAAAGTCTTTTCTAATTTCAAGTGGAAATTAAATATAAAATAATTACAGTTAGAAAAGTGGTCTAGTAGAAAAGTTACTTCCCTCAGTGAGGTGAGGATTTAAGCCCCAGTCCCTAGGAATCCTGTGATGACAGAGCTGGGATGGATGGTGGCGTGGCCATGGTTGGTGGCACACGGTGTTTGCCTGGGCCTGTACTAACTGAGGCACTTTTCTCATCCTCTAGGTGTTCTTTGTAGACTATGGAAACAGAGCGCACGTAGCTCTGGACGTCTTAATGGAGATTCCCAGTCAGTTTCTTGAACTTCCCTTTCAGGTAAGGTCGAGACGCTCCTGTGGTCTGAGAGCGTAAAGCTAGAAGGATTCTGGAGGTCATGTGGTCGCCCCTCAGCTTATGAACAGGGCCAAGGCCCAGAGGGCTGGCACTCGTTTTGTCATGCTCTCCGAATTTGGTTTCTGCTTTTTCCCAAAAATATATTGCTGTAGATATTTTTGCTAGTACTGCTTTTGGAGCAAATTAAAATATATGGAGTGTTTCACACTTAGCAAAAAAAGTAGTTTTAATTCAGCAGTAATTTCTAATGCTTTCCCACATGCAGTTTCTAAAAGTTATTCTAAACTTTTTTTGTTGTCGAAAAGGAAAACCAAGTTTTTTTTACCTATGAAATACTCACTTACCCTGAAACTGTTTTCAGTAGGATTTGTAGGAGATCACTGGTGAGGATCCCTGCACCAGGGTCACTTTTCAGTGGTATTTGGGGTGAGTGTCTCGCACATTTATAAACTGGCTCAGCTGTGCGCTTCTGTCCCGTAGGCTTTGGAGTTTAAGATTTGCAAGATGCGCCCATCCGCGAGGTGTCTGGTGTGCGGCGAGCACTGGAGCGGCAGGGCCAGCCGGCGCTTCTCCTCGCTGGTCAGCGGCCGTGCCCTCCTCGTGAAGGTCTTCTCCGTGGTGCACGGCGTCCTACACGTGGACGCCTACCTCTCCTCGGCGCTGCAGGGCGCCACCAACGTGCGAGACGTCCTCGTCAAGGAGGGCTATGCCGAGCTGGCCGAGGAGCCCTATGAGTCCAAGGTGTGCGCTTCCGTCCTCCTTTGAGGAGCGTGTGTGTGTGTCTGAGTGTGTGTGTGCAGGGGGCGGGGGAGTGAGCGAGAAGGGGGGCCCTTTTCCCCTCTCAGGGTGTTGGGGGGTGAAGAGCTGGACAGTGTTCAGTGTGTTAAGGTCTGTGGTGCCCTCGTCAATGGCTTCTAGTTTCTTTGAGACCAAATTATGGCGGTCAAGTGCTGTTCTTGTTGGTTTCTGATTATGGAGCTGTGTTTTTTTCTTCTTGGAATGAAGATTAGATGTGAAAGTGTTCTCTGTTTGGGGAGTTTTTTAAAAATGGATTCCAAGATTTATCTCCCTAAGGAAAGTAATTATAAAATATTAGTTTCAAGTATTTTGAACATTTCAAAATGTCTTTCAACTGTTTCTTTCAAAATCAGTTCTGAAGCTATTTTTCTTGATCTGAAGGTTTGAGATGCCACATTGAGGCTCATGTTGAAGGTGGTTTGTTTTTCCTTCTATAATTTCTGCTGGGGATGAGGTGCTGAGTTGGGCAAGGGACAAACAAGCAGGAAACGTCCCTGTAGAGCTGGCTGGGTTTGTGTTTCCATGTGGGAAATGCTTCCAGGGATCCTGGTAATAGTCCCAATATGAAACTGACATTGTGTATACAGAAAATTCTTCTTCTCGCTCTTTTCAGTTCTCTGATGGCTGAAAGGTCGTAAAGGCTAATGATTTGAGCCTTTAATGAATTCTGTTTTATTTCTTTTGTTTGAATTTTAAAATGTACTTGAGAAAATTATCTTTTGACATCTTAATAATCTAAAGACCACCTAAGAATAAGGTCATGCCTATGAAATACTTTGATTAGTTTGGAATAAAGTGCTTTTAATACTGGTTTTCGTTTTAGCAAAATGAACTTTTCTTATTTTGTTCAGCAAAGCCATGAAGTTCTCAAGGGTCTCTTTTCCAAATCAGTAGAATATGTGACAGACATGTCCGTGCCATCCCCCCTGAAAGACGACGAAAAGTATGTGATCCGGATTTTGTTAGAGAGCTTTTCTTCCAATAAACTGGGTAACCCAAACTGCAAGGTAATTTATAGGAGTTATTTTAAAATACAGTTAAATTTTTAAAAAATCATTGTACATGTATAAGCTGAGTTGTAGCTAGTAGTCATGATGGTTTTTTCTTTACTGTTTTTTTTTAAAATTAATTAATTTATTTATTTTTGGCTGCGTTGGGTTTTTCGTTGCTGCGCGCGGGCTTTGTCTAGTTGCGGCAAGCAGGGGCTGCTCTTCGTTGCGGTGCGCGGGCTTCTCATTGTGGTGGCTTCTCGTTGCGGAGCACGGGCTCTAGGCACGCAGACTTCAGTAGTTGTGGCACATGGGCTCAGTAGCTGTGGCTCGCGGGCTCTAGAGCGCAGGCTCAGTAGTTGTGGCACACGGGCTTAGTTGCTCCGCAGCATGTGGGATCTTCCCGGACCAGGGCTTGAACTTGTTTCCTCTGCATTGGCAGGTGGAGTCTTAACCACTGCGCCACCAGGGAAGTCCCTCTTTACTGGTTTTTAACTGTTACTTTTCTCACAATGGAGCCTATATTAATAAGACCAGGGCTTTCCTGGTGGCGCAGTGGTTGAGAATCTGCCTGCCAATGCAGGGGACACGGGTTCGAGCCCTGGTCTGGGAAGATCCCACATGCCGCGGAGCAACTAGACCCGTGAGCCACAATTACTGAGCCTACGCGTCTGGAGCCTGTGCTCCGCAACAAGAGAGGCCGCGACATTGAGAGGCCCGCGCACCGCGATGAAGAGTGGCTCCCACTCGCCGCAACTAGAGAAAAGCCCTCGCACAGAAATGAAGACCCAACACAGCCAAGAATAATAAATAAATAAATAAATAAAAATTAAAAAAAAAAAAAAAGACCAAAACCCAGGGTTTAGTATATAGAGCAATGCTTTTTGACTAGTTCTTCTTTTCTTCCAAAAAAAAAAAACACATTTATTTATTTATTTATTAATTATTTAGCTAGCTAGCTAGCTGTTCCGGGTCTTAGTTGCAGCATGTGGGATCTAGTTCCCTGAGCAGGCTCGAACCTGGGCCCCCTGCATTAGGAGTGCGGAGTCTTAGCCAGTGGACCGCCAGCGAAGTCCCATGACTAGTTCTTTTTTAAAACTAACCTTTCCAAAGGCGATGTTGAGTGAAAAAAATGCCCAGCCTGAAAGTTGAGGATTATGTTTTATTCGGCAGACTTTGTGAGGACTTGGAGCCCAGGAGGCAGCCTCTCAGGTAGCTCTGAGGGACTCTGCTCCGAGGAGGTGAGGAAGGAGCCAGGAGGTACAGGAATTTTGCAACAAGAACCAGGCAGTCAGACGGCAGGCAGCATTCTCCAGTCACGGCGACCAGTGCTTGCCCATCAGAACGAGGGGAAGCACAGTGTGTGGGCTTTTGGGAACCAGCGCCAAGGCTTAGCTTCGTCCCGTGGAGGTGCTCCAGTCGCTCGGCCCGTTTGGAGGAGGGCTGACAGGGACTCACTCTTCTACTGCCCCAGCCTCTGGCTGTGTGGTCGTAGACCTGCTTATTTAACTGGAATAGTCTGCTGCCATGAAAAGAACACTTTTACTGAAGTATTTGGCAGTGTTTCCTTTTTTTGACCAAAGTATGTGTATGTATTTATATATATATAGAGAGAGGAAGGTTAGCGAAACCATGGAATCAGTTGCATCCCAGAAAAATGCCTCCTTTAAGGCATTTTCCTCCCATTAAATCTCGAAGATGTTATGACTGACGAAGGTGTAGCTTTTTTCTTTTTTTAAACTATGAGCTGGCTTTTGGATTTTTAAAATGTATGTGAAGTGACATTTTACTTACTGGTAACATCTTGTGTATTTTACGTGTACAGGCAATACTTCATGGGCCTTTTAACCCTTATGAACTGAAGTGTCATAGTCTGACCAGAATATCCAAGTTCAGGTATGATTAACTTAAGTTTCCCATGAAGTTTTTTTCTCTGGTCCTCTTTTTACAGAGCTCATCAGAAACTAACCTTTTTTATACCTAACCTGTAGGAATGTGGTACTTTTTCTAACTCCTTCCAGCTTCTCCACTAGCTCCAAATCTGCGGTTCCTGTTCTCTCTTACGTGAAAGCCATTCTGTATAAGACATGTTGGAGTGTCTTTCCTCACAGCCGTCGTTTTTTCTGTGCTTACTGCAGTTGTTGTACGTTCAGCAGGTCTGTGCGTGCCCCCTGTGTCCTGGGAGCAGCTGGGGGACAGTCGTGACCGGCACAGTTGGTGTCCTCCCCTAGATGACGGGTCCAGCGGGCAGAGGGTAGGACAGAGAAAGCCACTTAGTTCAAGATAGGTTGATGAGGGTCTTGTTAGGGGCCATGGAACATTACGAAGGCATCTGAGAGGGGCCCCTGTCCACAGTCGGAAGGCCATCGAGATTTTCCAGGGAAATCTGAGACCTGAAGCCTGCAGAGGAGTTAGACCAGGAGAAGTCCAGCTGTCAGGGCAGGCAGGGCGAGGGCTGGGGGGGGAGGGTCCCAGCAGCAGGCATATGGGCCTTGGGTCACCTCTGAGGAAGTGGAGGGGGAGTGCGGGGGCCGCAGAGCCTCACGAGCCCCGTGGGAAGCCTCACTGTGTGCACTTTAAATGGTCACTTCGGCTACAGGGTAGACCCTGGCTTCTCAAAGTCTCCTCCAGGGCCAGCAGCAGATGCGTCCCCAAGAGCTTGTTAGAGATACAGGGCTCAGCCCCACCCAGACCTTTCGAACCTGCATTTTCACAAGGTGTCCAAGTGCTCTGTGAGCACTTTAAAGTGTGCAGAGCCCCAGCGTGAAGGGTGCTCAGGTAGGTGCAGACCTCTCAGGCTGCTCTCACTGTGCTCCAGAGCGGGACCACCGCGGACCGTGCCGAGTCCACGACAGGAGGTGCAGAAATGGGCAGCTTTGTGAGAGCTTTTGGTGTGGACCCAACAGGCCGGTGCTTGATGAGAGTTGATGATGGGGGAGGAGCACGAGTGGAGGGTGCCCTGCTGGGGCTCTGCTGAGAGGTGGAAGGGGGTGGGTGGGCCACGGGACAGAGGTCTGGGGTGGAGGTAGAGGTTTGGGCAGGGTCAGCACGTGGGTCCAGGGAGTGGCCCGGGATCACACGAGGAGCGGAAGAGCGAAGCAGGTGGAGGACTGGCCCCAGGACTCCCGCGTGAGGAGGCCTAGCGCAGACTGGGCCGTGGTGTATTGCACTTGTTGGGCCTGTGTTTGCGTGTTCGACTGTCTTTGAAATGTGTTCCTCGCGGGTTTGGCATCACTCACTGCCTCGCGGGCGGAGGAGCAGCCGTCTCCCGACAGCTCTCCTTTCAGGTGCGTTTGGATTGAGAAGGAGAGCATCAACTCTGTCATCATCAGCGACAGCCCCGAGGACTTCCACCAGAGGATGCTGGTTGCAGCTTCCCTTTCGGTTAACGCCACCGGTGAGTGAAGGCCTGCTGTCCCTTCGGTGTCGCTCTTCTCTTCTTCCCCGTGGCTCCAGTTCCCGGAACAGTTTGTCCTATGATCAGTGAGCAGCCTCGCGCCTGTGGGCCGTGTTCTAGACTGTTTCCCGAGTGCATTGGCTGGTGGGGGTTTAAGAACTGGAGCATCGTCACCTTTCCCGCTGTGCAGGGGTGCGTGGATTGACTCCTTGATCATCCATGCATTCCACTGTGCTTGGCCGCAAAGGAGAGCAAATCCAAGAGCTTGGCCCAGGGACAAACCCGGTAGCCTAAGGAGGAGAAAGGAAAGGCAAGAGTAACCAGACAGGACGGGTCCCCAAACGGGGTCAAAGCTTGAGCCTTAGGGGGAGGGGTTCCTCTTGGGGTGCTGTGGGGACCCACACCAGGGAGCACTTGTCTGCTGGGGCACACCTGTGGGACAGACTCAACACAGGGAGGGAGGCCTGAGGACAAGGAGGAGTTGTGGGGCGGGAAGGTGTCACGCGCGTGACGACGCGCCCAGCGCTGCCCTTGGCCGTGACTGTCTGCAGGGTCCACCGTGCTGCTGAGGGAGACCTCGCTGATGCCGCACGTGCCCGGCCTTCCTGCGCTCCTCAGCATGCTGTTTGCACCGGTCATGGAGCTCAGGTATGGGGCGCGCACTTGTCTTGTCCCCAGGCCTGGGTAAGATGCGAACCCAGTGGGAGAAACGGGGCCCCTGCTTCCTTTTGGAGAGAAAGCGCTGATGGAAAAGTGCCCTTGGCAGGTCTGGGGCCGGCCGCGCCTCCCCCGGCTTCAGTGTGATTGAGGGAGGCTTTACGGTGATTTGCGGAGCTACCCTGAGACTCAGTTTAGAAAGAGGCTCACAGAGCTGACAGACACGCAGCCTCAC
The DNA here is from genome assembly GCF_949987535.1 of Balaenoptera acutorostrata. Taxonomy (NCBI): domain Eukaryota; kingdom Metazoa; phylum Chordata; class Mammalia; order Artiodactyla; family Balaenopteridae; genus Balaenoptera; species Balaenoptera acutorostrata. The sequence continues at coordinate 182,098,014 of NC_080066.1, forward strand.
ACGGGAGCGCGAGTTCAAGTGGGGCAAAAGGGATCAAAGTGGAGGTGGAGTTGAGGCCCAGCATCAGCACCGCGCTGATGGACGTCCTCTTGTTAACGGGCTGTGGATGTGGCGCCAAGTCTCCTGGCAGCGGTCATCAGTGGGAAACCGTTTCCGTCCCACTCACGGTGGTGCCGCGAGGTAAGACTGCAGCTGTGGCTCTTTCTCGTGCCAAGATCAGACAGGAACTCCTAGAGGCTTTAGTAAAGAGAAGGGTGTCAGTGAGCAGGGCTCGCATTTTTTTTTTTTAATTAATTAATTAATTTATTTTTGGCTGCATTGGGTCTTCATTGCTGCGCGCGGGCTTTCTCTAGTTGCGGCGAGCGGGGACTACTCTTTGTTGCAGTGCATGGGCTGCTCATTGCGGTGGCTTCTCTTGTTGTGGAGCACGGGCTCTAGGCGCGCGGGCTTCAGTAGTTGCAGCATGTAGGCTCAGTAGTTGTGGCTCACGGGCTCTAGAGCGCAGGCTTCAGTAGTTGTGACACACGGGCTCAGTTGTTGTGGCTTGCGGGCTCTAGAGTGCAGGCTTAGTAGTTGTGGCGCATGGGGCCTAGTTGCTCTGTGGCATGTGGGATCTTCCCGGACCAGGACTCGAACCTGTGTCCCCTGCACTGGCAGGCGGATTCTTAACCACTGCACCACCAGGGAAGCCCCTCAATATTTTCTAATAACCTATAAGGGAAAAGAGTCTGAAGAGGGATATATGCACATACATACGTATGTATATCCAAATTGCTGTGCTGTACACCTGAAACTAACACAATATTGTAAATCAACTATACTTCAATAAATAAATAAATACATATATACTATCTATATATATAAAATAAACTCAGGCTGCCCATTCAAAAAAAACAAAAACAAAAAACCCAGTGGCTTAACAATTTTGAAATATTAACTTTTCTCAAAACTTTTCATTTAGAGTTGATCGAGATGGCAGATGCTATACTGGAGTCCTCTGTGGTTTGGGGTGGAATCCGACTACAGGGGCCCCTGTCCTGCCGGAGCATGACATGGAGCTTGCATTTGACGTGCAGTTCAGCGTGGAGGACGTCATAGAGGTAAGGCCGCTGAGGGCATCATAGGGTGGGAGCTACTTCTCGCTCTCGTTGTGCTGGTACAGCCGTTCAGCAACAGGAGCTGAGTCTGACACCGTGCTTACAGTGCAGGCGCACACCTCTGGTCCTGGAGGCGCTCGCTCTCCCTTGACCTGCCTGTTTCACTTTTCTGTGCGAAGTAGCTTCCTGGCAGGTGGTGCTCTCTGAATTTCTCATTAGGTCCCTCCCGGCACAGTAAGCCTTCCTGGGCGGTGGAACTGAGCAGCGGGCAGCAAGACTGCCGTGCGTGTCTACCCAGGCCGCACCCCAGGCCAGGACCAGCTGGACATCCTTGCCAGTTCCTGGTGGGAACTGAGGAAGGTCCTGCCCCACTCGGTCCTTCCCACACACACGGTCGGAGGCTTGCTGGGCTGACCCTTGGGTGTAAACTCGACTCTGCAGCTGAAGTACCTGTGCTGGTCTGGGACCAGATCAGTGCACAAGTTAAGGCTGACCATTTAGAGACTTGGGTGACAAAAGTAATTTTATAGCTTTTGAATTTAATAATGAAAAATTTGGGCTTATGTTTTATATGCTTTTGTTTTTGTATTTCATTGTTGTAGTAACTCAGTTCTCTTGCATTTTACAAAATGAGAAACAAAGCTGGTCTTTCAGGACAGCTAGTTTGGAAGCACTCCTCCAGAGTGCTGGAAGTTCCATGACGTCGCTGAGGTTGGCGTAGCTGTGCAGGAGCGGGTGAGGGGGGGCGCTGGACGAGGCCTGCGGGCTGGTCCTTTCTCCAGGGGGCATGTGGCTTTGTTGATTGAACTTGACTGCCCTTTCATGTAAAGAGGCTTTGGGGCTTAAAAGTACTCCTTAGATCATAGACCTAGTCGTGAAATGTGAAGCTGTAAAACTTCTAGAAGTAAATACAGGAGAAAATCTATATGACCTTGGGTTTGGCAGTGAGTTTGTAGATGCAACGAAGCATAATCTGTGAAAGAAAAAATTGATAAGTTGGACTTTATCAAATTAAAACCTGCTCTGCAAAAGACCCTGTTAAGAGGATGAAAAGACAGGCTACACACGAGGAGGAAATATTTGCAAATATGTATCTAAGGAAGGACTTTTGTTCATAATGTGTAATGAACTCTTAAAACTCAATAAAATAAGCAACTAAATTAAATATGGATGGCAGTAAACCAATGAAAAGGTGTTCAACATCATATGTCACTAGGAAAATGCAAGTTAAGATCTCAGTGACGTACCTCTGCAGCCCTATTAGAATGGCTAAAATCCAAAAACCTGAAAATACCCAGTGCTGGCAAGGACGTGGAGCAACAGGAACACTGTCACTGCTGGTGGGAATGCGGAGTGAAGCCAGTGCTTTGTGGAAGGGAAGGTTCTTAAAAGTTAAACATACACCTGCCATAAGACCCAGGAGTCCTACTTTTAAGTACTTATCAAAGAGATTTGGAAACTTACATCCACATAAGACCTGTTTGTGATATGGATTGCAGCATTCATAATTCATGGTAGCTAAAAACTGGAAGCAGTCAAGATGTCCTTCAGCAGGGGAATGGACAAACTGTGGCATAGCCATACAATGGAGTACTCTTCAGCAATAAAAAGGAGTGAGCAGTTGATTCATGCAACAATGTGAGTGAATCTTAAATGCATGTTATTAAGTGAGAGAAGCCAGGACTCGGGGGCTACAGACGGTATGATTCTATTCATATGACATTCTGGAAGAGGCCAGACTATAGGGACGGAAAACAGATTCGTGGTTCCTGGGGGCGGAGGAGTGATGGACCACAAGGGTACCACAGGGACTGGAGAGGGACGGAGCTGCGCTGTGTGTGCTGCGGGGGTGGGTGCACGGCTCCGTGTGCTCGTCAGAACCCGTGGTCTGACCACCAAATGGAAAACAGATCGCTAGTGGGAAGCAGCCGCATAGCACAGGGAGATCAGCTCGGTGCCTTGTGTCCACCTAGAGGGGTGGGGTAGGGAGGGTGGGAGGGAGACACAGGAGGGAGGGGATACAGTGTTATGTATGCGTATAGCTGATTCACTTTGTTATACAGCAGAAACTAACACAACATTGTAAAGCAATTATACTCCAATAAAGATGTTAAAAAAAAAAAAAGCAACAAAAAAACAAAAAATCCCGTAGTCTGGGGACCAAATCCCTGTTGGTGTAGTGGTTAAGACTCCACGCTCCCAGTGCAGGGGGCCTGGGATCGATCCCTGGTCAGGGAACTAGATCCCACGTGCATGCCACAGCTAAGAGTTTGCCTGCCACAACTAAGGAGCCCATGTGCTGCAACTAAGGAGTCCACCTGCTGCAGCTAAGACCTGGTGCAACCAAATAAGTGAAAAAATAAATATTAAAAAAAAAACAAAACATAGTCCGTGCCCCGTGAAAGAGTGGAACTCTGATATATGCAATCCACACACACACACACACACACACCCCCCAACACCGACTAGGATTTGGGGGATAATTGCATTGAAGGGGGTGAGGGGAAAAGGAGCTTTGGAAAACACTTTTGACTGGAAATGGTAAGGCTACAGACAAAAAGAAACTGCACATATACACTGTCTTCTTCTTGGTAAAGTTGTTTCTCATGGAGTGCAAGTTAATTCTGAAACTGCGTGTTACTGGGGTTGAGCAACGGAGTAAACGGACGCGGGAGCCAGGTTTCTTATTACTAGACTTAGAGATGGACTTAGAAAGGAAGGCTAGAACACACCCTGTGGGACAGGGTGACTGAGAGACATGGTTCAGTAGGAATTCATGTTTAACTTACTGCATGCAAGTAAGTTACGTGTGTATACATGATTTCGTACGCACGCACCGATAACCTAGCTCTCTGAGCTCAAGAAACGATGACACCCCAGTAGCCATGAACAAACCCAGGGCCCAGATTGCGGTTTCTGATAGGATTTTCTGATAAAAGGAACCAGGGCTCCTTGGAGAAATGGGCAGAGGAAACACAGGATGAGCCTGGAGCTTCTTGTAGAGCCAGGAAGTAAAGAAGCACTCAAGAAACAAAAGGATGCAGCCTGTCACAGGGACATGGGATCCCAGTGGCCAAGGTTGGAACAGAGCAACAAAATAAATCATGGGGTATTGGGTTATAACTCACAGTGTCCAAAGGGTGTAAACAAGTGATTGAATAAACAAATGGGGAAGAGGAGACAAATCTTCCACTCAGGAGAATTCCCAACAGTACCCAGGAAATGGAGCTTAAACCTCCCCTGTCCCCTCCTCCCCACTTTGAGAGTGGACTGGACTTAGTGACTGGCTTCCACTGAGCCTGGCAGACGCTGCCTCGGCTAAGTGGCCAAGGCCAGCATCACTGGTGATCCGTCTTGGCGATGGCACACGCATCCTGACGGGACGGGATGAGAAGGGCCCCCACCTCTGTGGGGTTGTCCGCAGAACTCACCACCCCAGCCTAATCATGAGAAAGACGTCACATAAGCCCAGACGAAGGGGCATCTCACAAAACACCTGACCAGAAATCAGAACTGTCAAGGTCTCAAAAAACAGGAAAAGGCTAAGAAACTGCCCTGGACCAAAGGAGACCGGGGAGACGTGACAGGACGTGCAGTGTGGTGCCCTGGATTGGGTCGGGGGACAGAAGGAGGACGTGAGTGGAAAAGGTGGTCAAATCCACATGGAGCCTGGACTCTAGTTAACAGTGACGTGCCCAGGTCAGCCTCTCAGTAGTGACAGATGGACCGCGGGTGGAAGGCGCTCGCGTCGGCGAGGGGTGCACGGAACGTCTGTTCTGTCTTTGCTGCTCTTCCTAAATTTCAGATTACTCAAAGCAGAAAGTTCATTGAACACCGTGGCACAGGCTGGAACAAAGTGTGGCGTGTTGTTGCTCTGGGGGCACTCCTCGGGCTTCTGTGGGAACGTTGCCAACAGGGCGACAGCAGGGGCCGAGAGGGGCTGAAAGGGTGAAGGGGTCAGGTACATGGTGACCGATGGTAACTGGACTTACCGTGCAGTGTATACAAGCACCGAGTTGTTCTCTTGTACCCCTGCAACTAACATACTGTCATGTACCAATTGTACCTCAATTGAAAAAACGCACACAAGGGACTTCCCTGGTGGTCCAGTGGTTAAGAATCCTCCTTCCAATGCAGGGGACGTGGATTCAATCCCTGGTCGGGGAACTAAGATCCCACATGCCGCGGGGCAACTAAGCCCACGCGCTCTAGAGCCTGCGCGCCACAACTACTGAGCCCACATGCTCTGGAGCCCGTGTGCCACAACTAGAGAGAAGCCCGTGCCACAGCGAAAGACCCCACGTGCCTCAACTAAGACCTGATGCAGCCAAATAAACAAATACTAAAAAGAAAAAAAGGAAGAAAAGACACACACAAAGTGAGAGGAACATATGGTCCTCCCTCGGTATCTGTGGGAGATTGGTTCCAAGACCCCCCTCAGATACCAAAATCCACAGAAGCTCAAGTCCCTTATATAAAATGGTGTAGTATTTGCATATAACCTGTGCACACCACCCATATACTTTAGATGATTTCTGGATTACTTATAATACCTAATACAATGTAAACCCTATGTAGATAGTTGCCAGTGTATGGCAAATTCAGGTTTTGATTTTTGGAACTTCGTTGAATTTTTTTTTTCCTGAATGTTTTTGATCCAAGGTTGGTTGAATCCACAGATACAGAGGGCTTACTGTGTATGTGATACAAGTAGATTTTGAATATTGTAACCCCATGGGTTAAACTATTAAATTTTAGAATGGAAGTTTAAAAAGTGTGCTTACACTGAAAAGTCTGAACCTTCCTTGCTGTTTTTTTTCTTTTGTTATTGTTTCTTAAATTATTGGTAGTGGTTATTGGTGTTATTTGTGTCGTTTTGATAATTTCTTCCAGAAACCATACCGATGATAATCATGAAAATATGAAATCTGAATGCTTAGGAATTATTTGAATGTGGAGTGGAATTCAATTATAGAAGAACCATATGAGTATTTACGTTGCCATTTATTTACAGATTAATATTCTCAGAGCCGCTATTAACAAGCTAGCGTGTGATGGACCAAATGGATCGATGTGTCTTGGGCCAGAAAGAATCACACAGTTGCAGGATAATGCTCGGCAGAAACTTTTAGGGTGAGTTGTGTGACGACGAGGTTTCTTTCTTAGCTGTCTAGATTGTGAACGCCTTGAATTGTTTATGAGACGTGATAGATTGATCCTCTGACGCGGGGTGGCATCTAGAGGTGCCAGACAGAGGCACCAGCCACCTGTGTCCTGATCGTCAGCCAGGAGCCAGGCAGCGAGTAGGGGCGGCTTGAGAATATGTGATAAAGAGACCCTTTCAAATAGCACAGGCAGGTCGGAGGGAAACCACAGTGGGCACCTCGGGCAAAGGGAGGGAAGAGGGGGCCTGGGCTGTGGAGGCTGAGCGGCTGTGTGGAGAGGACCAGCTTAGAGGAGTGGGCCCCGCTGTCGCGCTTCCCCCAGGATAAGCATCCTGGCCTCCCCCTCCCCCTCCGCCACTTGCTGGGCTCCCCGTTGGCCAAACCCAACCCGAGTCCCTAGGACAGGGGCCCTCGTTGGTGCAGCCATGAGCCCAGGTCAGCCTGGACAGCTCAGAGGAGGCCGAGAAGGGAGGACAGTCATGGGGGAGGAGCAAACAGAAGGCTCCCAGCACATCCAGCCCTGCGTGAGAACAGGGAGCAGTGCGCACCTTTCAGAAAGCCGTTAGATGAACAGAGTTGCCTTAGCCATTGCGATAAAGGCTGAAAATATGTTTACGTGAACTTTGTGTTGAAGTTTAACATACATACAGTGCACGGGTCATCTCAGTGTGTTTGCACACAGTGAATGTGCCACGTGACAGCAGGTGAGGGAAACCGTGTTATAAAACGTTAGAAGTGGGCTTCCCTGGTGGCGCAGTGGCTGAGAATCTGCCTGCCAATGCAGGGGACACGGGTTCGAGCCCTGGTCTGGGAAGATCCCACATGCCACGGAGCAACTGGGCCCGTGAGCCACAACTACTGAGCCTGCGCGTCTGGAGCCTGTGCCCCGCAACGGGAGGGGCCGCGATAGTGAAAAGGCCCGCGCACCGCGATGAAGAGCGGCCCCCGCACCGCGATGAAGAGTGGCCCCCACTTGCCGCAACTAGAGAAAGCCCTCACACGAAAACTAAGAGACCCAACACAGTCATAAATAAATAAATAAAATAAAAAAAAAAAAAAAAAAAAAGGCTTAACTCTTTCATTTAAAAAAAAAAAAAAAAAGTTAGAAGTGCTCATAAAGCTAAAAGAAATCACCCAAGATGCATATGGGAAGGAGCGGCAGGTCACCACGTTGGCAGATGCTCCCTGTTCTTACACAGCTCTGCTCCCGACAGCACAGGATGCCTTCTCGTCAGGAAGGACCAGCCACCTGGTACTCCTTTGCTTCTCCTTACGCCCCTCTCTCTCTCCACCCCCGACGAGGGTGGCCGTGTCCTGACTTGCTGTGCTCTGGGTAGGTGGGGGTTAGGGTAGCAGTTCAGTGGTTTTAGTAAGCTTGTGGACTTGTGCTAACCATCACCACAACTCAGCTCTACAACAGTTCTGTCATCCCCAAAAGTTCGCTTATAAATACCTTAGAACAGTCACACAAATCTATAAATTTACTAAAATTATTAAATTGTGTACTTAAAATTAATTAGTTCATGGTATGTACCTCAATAAAGCTGTTTTTAGAAACACAAGTTCTTAGTTTGTCAGCAACTCCTGTTCCTACCCCCACTCCAGGCAGCCACTGAGCTGCTCTTGGTCTCCATAGATTGGCCTTCTCTGAAAATTTTATATAAATGGCATAATGTTTTTTTTTTAATCTGGCTTCTTTCATTGAGCATAATATGTTTAAGGTTCATCTGTGTTGTAACATGTTTGTCCTTTTTAATGACTGAATAATACTCCACTGTTTGTGTATGCCACATTTCCTTTATCCATTCACCAGTTGATGAAATGTTTGGATTGCTTCCAGTATTTGGCTGTTACGAATAATGCTACTCTGGAAAGTCGTGTAAAGTCTTTGAGTGAACATATATTTTCTTCTCTCTTGGGTAGATATCTAGGAGTAGAATTGGTAGGTTGTATAGTAAGTTTATGTTAATTTTTTAAGAAATGGACAAACCGTTTTCCAAAGTGACTCGCATATTACATTCCCACCAGCAACATATGACAGTTCCAGTCTCTTCACGTCCTTGCCTGCACTTGGCATTGTCAGTGTATTTTTTATTTTACTTAATCTAGTGGAGTTACGGTAGTATCTTATTATGGTTTTAATTTGCATTTCCTTAATAACTAATGATATAAAGGATCTTTTTATATCCTTATTAACCAATCATACACCTTTTCTGGTGAAGTATCTTCAGATCTTTTCCCTGTTTTTTAATTGGTTTGATTGTCATCTTATTGAGTTGTAGAAATTCTTTATAAATGCTAGCTGAAAGTCTCTTCCGAATATGCAATTTGCAGATATTTTCCCCATCGCATAGCTTGTCTTTTCATTTTCTTAATGGCATATCCTGAAGAACACATGTTTTTAATTTTGATGGTGTCCACTCTAGCTTTTTAAAAATTTTTTTTATGGTTTATGCTTTTGGTGTTATATCTGAAAAATCTTTGCTAAACCCAAGGTCACAGAAGTTTTCTCCTCTGTTTTCCTCTAATTCTTATATTTACTTATGGTACTGAGGTCTTTGATCCATTTTGAGATGATATTTGTATATGGTGTGACGTGTAAGAGTCTTAACGTTCATTTTTTCACATATGAACATCCAGTTGTTATAACATCATTTGCTGAAGAACTGTCTTTTCCCCCTCTGGCACCTGTCAAAAATCAATTGGCCATAAATGTAAAGGTTTATTTTTGAACTTCCTATTTTGTTCTATTGATTTATGTCTGTCTTTAATAGTAATTCTTGAAATTGGGTAGTGTTAGTCCTCATATTCTGTTCTTCTTTTTCAAAGTTGTTTTTTTTACTATTTTAGATCCTTTTCCTTTCCATATAAAATTTAAGATCGGCTTGTCCATTTCTACAACAAACCTTGCAGGGATTGTGATGGGGATTGTATTGAATCTGTAGATCAGTTTGAGGAGAATTGCCATCTTAACAGTATTGAGTTGTCCAATGCACCGAGCTGGAATGTCTGTTAGATATCCTTTAATTTCTCTTAACACTTTTTATGGTTTTCAAGTGTGTAGAATTTTGTTAAATTATTTCTATTTTAGTCTTTTTGATGCTATTTTGAGTTTAAATTGTTTTCTTTATTTTTGCATTGTTCATTGCTAGAAATGAACAATTGATTTTTATATATTGATCTTTTATCCTGTGACCTTGTTAAACCTGTTTGTTAGTGCCAGTAGTTTTTGTAGATTCTTTAGGATTTCCTACATACAGGATCATATCTGTGAATAAAGACAGTTTTACTTCTTCCTTTCCAATCTGTATGCTCTTAATTTCTTTTTCCTGTTTTATTATACTGGCTAGAACCCTCTGTATTGAGCTGAATATACATCTTTGCCTTGTTCCCGGTTTTGGGGAGAAAGCATCGTCTTTCACTACTAAGTATGATGTTAGCTGCAGGGTTTTTGTAGAGGCTCTTTATCAGGTTGAAGGAGTTCCTTTCTATTCCTAGTTTGCTGAGAGCTTTTATCAGGAAAGGATGTCACATTTTGCCAAATGCCTTTTCTGTGTCTGTGAGATAATCATGGTTTTTTTTTCTTTTATTTGATTTGTATGGTATATTACATTAATTGCTTTTTGGTTGTTAAAACTAGCCTGCATTCCTGGGATGAATTCCACATAGTGTGTAATTCTTTTTATAAACTTGTTTTATTTTTATTTTTATTTTTTAAAAATTTATTTTTATTTTTGGCTGTGTTGGGTCTTCGTTGTTGTGCGCGGGCTTTCTCTAGTTGCAGCAAGCGGGGGCTACTCTTCGTTGCAGTGCGCAGGCTTCTCACTGCGGTGGCTTCTCTTGTTGCGGAGCTCTAGGCGTGCAGGCTCAGTAGCTGTGGCTCGCAGGCTCTAGAGTGCAGGCTCAGTAGTTGTGGCACACGGGCTTAGTTGCTCCGCGGCATGTGGTATCTTCCCGGACCAGGGCTCAAACCCATGTCCCCTGCATTGACAGGCGGATTCTTAACCACTGCGCCATGAGGGAAGTCCCTATAAACTTGTTTTATAGCAAACAAGTTAAAGGTTTTTAATAGGTTTTTGCTAAAGATTTTTCATCTGTGTTCATGAGGGTTATTGGTTTGTAGTTTTCTTGTGATATCTTTGATTTGGTATCAGAGTACTACTGGCTTCATAGAATGAGTTAGGAGGTGTTTCCTGCTATTTTCTGAAAGTTTATATAAGATTGATATTATTTCTTTAAATATTTGATAGAATTTACTAATGAAATCATTTGAGCTTGGACTTCTCTTTGTGGGGAGATTTAAAATTACTAATTAAATTTCTTGTGTTTTAGGTCTATTCAGATTTTCTCTTTCTTCTTAAGTCAGTTTAGCTTAGCTAAAGTTTATTAATTCTGTTGACCTCTTTAAAGAACTGACTTTTGGTTTTGTTGATATTTTTTCCCCCTAGTGTTTATCTTTTTTTCTGTTTCATTGATGTTCACTCTCATAATTATTATTCTCTTACTTCTGATTGCCCTGGGTTTAGCATGTTCTTTTTCTAGTTTCATAACTTAGAAGCTTAATTATTGTTTTGAGACATTCTTTTCTGTTACAGACATTTAAAGCTATACATTTCTCTCCGTTACTGTTTTTGCTGCATCCCATACTTCTTGATTTGTTGTATTTTGATTTTTATTCTTTTTAAAATATTCTCTAGTTTCCCTTGTGATTTCTTCTTTGATGGGTTATTTAGAAGTATATTGTTTAATTTTCAAGTATTTTGGGATTTTTCAACTTTTTAAAATGTTGATATATAATTTATTTCTGTGTAGGTATTATACATACTTTGAATGATTTCAGTCTTTCAGAATTTCTTTTAAAATTTATTGAGACTTGTTTTATGGCCTGACATACAGTCTTTCCTGGAAAATGGTCCATGTTCACTTGAGAAGAATGCATGTCTGTTGTTGGGTGGGGTGTTTTGTAGATGTTGGGTGGATTGAGTTGGTGTTCTAGGACTCACTGTCTTTGCTGGTTTTCTCTCTAGTTCTATGAATGTTGAAACTGGGATATTAAAATTTCTAACTAATTATTGAGTTATTTCTTTTTCCAAGTCTGTCAGCTTTTCTTTTATGTCTTTTGGGGCTCTATTAGACACGTTTATGTTTATAATTTTTGTATCTTTCTGATGTATTAGCCCTTTTGTCATTATGAAATCTCTCTTTTTATTCTAGTAATATTTCTTGTTTTAAAGTCTATTTTGTCTGATATTAATATAGCTACTTTGGCTTGGTTTTGTTACTGTTTGCATGGCATATCTTTTCCTATCCTTTTACTTATAACCTATTTGCATCTTTGAATTTTTAAAAATGATTTTTCTGCCCTATTCCTGCTCTCCTCTCCTTTGGGACTCCCATTTTACATGTGTTTGTGTACAATTGATGTTGTCCCACTGGTCTCTGAGGCTCTGGTCATTTTTCTTCAGTCCTTTTTCTCTCTGTTGTTCAGATTAGTTAACTTCTATTGGTCTGTCCTTAAGTTTACTGATTCTTTATTCGTCCATCTCACACCTACAGATTTTGGTCTCCTACGTAAGGAATTTTCCATTTTAGTTATTGTACCTTTCAACTCTAAAATTTCTCTTTGGTTCTGTGTATAGTTTTAAATTTTTATTGAGATTAACTTTGAGTCATTACCATCATATTTTCCTCTATTTCTTTCTACATAGTTTGCTTTAATTCTTTGTATATACTTGCAGTGACTTCTTTAAAGTCTTACCTGCTAAAACCACATCTGAGTCCACTCAGTCAGCTTCTGTTGGCGGTTCTTTTTTTTATTCCTGAGTATGGGTCACACATTCCTGTTTCTTCACAAAATATCTCATAATTTTTGCTGAAAATTGGGCATTTTAGATAATGTAGTGTATTAATGTAGGGTTTTGATTACTCCCTGCAGAATTCTGCAGAATCAGTTTCCCCACCATGTTGTAAGGCCACTAATGCCTGTTTGTTTTTTTTTTTTTAAGGTATGTACATTGCTCTTTTATTTATTTATTTTTTTTATGGCTGTGTTGGGTCTTCGTTTCTGTGCAAGGGCTTTCTCTAGTTGCGGCGAGCGGGGGCCACTCTTCTACGTGGTGCGCGGGCCTCTCACTATCGCGGCCCCTCCCGTTGCGGAGCACAGGCTCCAGACGCGCAGGCTCAGTAATTGTGGCTCACAGGCCTAGTTGCTCTGCGGCATGTGGGATCTTACCAGACCAGGGCTCGAACCCGTGTCCCCTGCATTGGCAGGCAGATTCTCAACCACTGCGCCACCAGGGAAGCCCCAATGCCTGTTTTTTTAATTCTCCTTTTTATTTTTCAGCCTGACTTGTTAGGGGTCATCCTTGTGTCTGCATTGCTTAGTGCTCAGCCAATGATTAGTGAGAAGTTGTGCTTAAATACCTAAGTCATTAAGGCTTCTGCCCTCTGCCGGTGGGTCTCTGTGTGGGTCAGGTAGTACATCCAAAGTTCAGGCAGTTTTGAACTCTGGCTTTTATTTCTTGCCAGGGCTTTCGTGTGCGTGCATGCCACCTTCCAGTTGGCCAGGGCTGTGTGGCAGGCCAGGGGCCTCCGTTAGGTCTCCGCTGCACGTGTGTGTGCCGCTTCTCCGTCAGCGAGGGAATGTGTGGTGAGCCCAGCTAGCCTCTGCGGCACCCGTTTCCAGGGTCTCCCTCTTGCATTTCTGGATTGTCAGCTGCTCTGCTGCTGGCCCCAAGCAGGACCAGGGCCGAAGGCTGCCAGAGCTGTGGGCTTTCTCCATTTATTTCCTACTGAGGTTGCCATTTTCACTGACAGTGCTGCCAGGCATGAGGGTTTTTACCCTCTGCTCCAAATCAAGTGAATTCAGTCTGGCAGTGAAGATGCCTGTTTTCACCCTGGGAACACTAGGGTGCCAGGTTGAGCTGGTGGGGTGGGCGTGAGTGGTGGGTGGGAGTAGCCCCAGGCACGAATTCCACAGACTCCACTGTTGTTACCTGGAGTTCAGCAGTTTTTTGTGAATGAATGCTTCTGCACTTATTTGCGTTTGGTTAATATCCAGAGTCTTCAGGCATGTTTTTTGCACGATTTTGTCTAGTTTTATAGTTGTTTGGGGGGGGCGTAGTGCAAGAAGATTTGCAGACTTCTTTACATTCTTATTGCTAGAATTCTCTATCTCTGCCTTTTTAAGCTGATGACATTTCCAACTTGTCATGGCTGCTTAAGAATAAATGGTATAGGGCTTCCCTGGTGGCGCAGTGGTTGAGAATCTGCCTGCTAATGCAGGGGACACGGGTTCGAGCCCTGGTCTGGGAAGATCCCACATGCCGCGGAGCGACTTGGCCCGTGAGCCACAACTGCTGAGCCTGCGCGTCTGGAGCCTGTGCCCCGCAACGGGAGGGGCCGCGATAGTGAAAGGCCCGCGCACCGCGATGAAGAGCGGTCCCCGCACCGCGATGAAGAGTGGCCCCCACTTGCCGCAACTAGAGAAAGCCCTCGCACGAACCGAAGACCCAACACAGTCAAAAAAAAAAATAAATAAAATAAATAAATAAATAAATAAAGTAACTATTAAAAAAAAAAAAAAAGAATAAATGGTATAAAAGATCCTCTTACATTTCCTAGAACTTGACTCAGTAACCCAGGTGATGTGTGGTAACGGAGCAGCCTCCGCTGGTTACTAGGGGAACACAGAAAAAAACAAGGGTCAGTCTTATAGACCCACGTTGCTCCATTTTTTTTTGTTTTTGAATGTATAGGGGGTTAAAATATTCTCTGATCATAATTACATAAATTTTGACCTTTAAGAAACTTACTGGAGTTACAATTCTGAGGGGGGAAAGTACATAGGATTTAAATCTCTTTTTGAAAATCACAGTAGTGTTTTCAATTACTAACATATAATTAAGGTGACTTAAACTCTCTTTTTTTAAATTTTAGTTTGTTCTGTCCATTGAAACCAAGAGAGAAGATTGTTCCTAAGTGGCATGAAAAGCCATATGAGTGGAATCAGGTGAGTGAGAAATAGGTGGCCATGTGAGCAGCCTGCCACCAGGATTGATGGGAACAGAACTCTTGATGGGTTCAGGGGCTCCAGCAGGGTTGGTGGAGGGTGCCCGGGGAGCAGAGGGGGCCTGGCGGCGAAGTGCGTGGTTCTTCAGTTAACGGGGCGGGGTCACGGACCACACAGGCTGTTTCTGGATAGTATACTCTATGTAATGTCTTGGTGAAAAATTAGACCTCAGGCTAATTATCCTTTAATTTTGGATAAAACAGGTATGAATGTCTGGATTAGCTTTTAGGGTACATCAGTGGTTGTTGGAGTGGCTTGGAGACGTCCACCTTCTCACTGTGCCCTCACATGGTAGAGAGAGTGGTGTCTCTCTGGTGTCTCTTCTTATAAGGGCACTAATCCCATCCTAATCCCATCATGGGAGCCCCACCCTCATGACCTCATCTAACCTGAATAACCTCTGCAAAGGCCTCATCTCCAAATATCATCACATTGGGGATTTGGAAGACGCAATTCAGTCCATAGCAGTTGTGAGGTAGAGCACGGCCCATACTGGGCACCTTGACATTTCCTGTCTGTAAGATTTAGAGTCAAATGTGATTTCAGGAAAGGAACTCAGGGAGGAATTTGAAGCTTTAATCCTAGAGCCAAGGATGTCTTTATAAATACACCAGCTGGGGCACTAGTTCCTCATCCCTTTGGCAGTGGAAGTAGGCTACCAACCCTGGAGATGGTGTTTTCCCACTCTGAGTCTGGAAGTTACTTCTGCTGCAGAATGTTCCTTCTCTCCATGTGCTCCATGATTGGTTTTCCCCGTTAGAGCCCTGAGGACCAGTCCCTGGAGCCAACTCCGTCATGTGCACAGAGCTGTGCCCCAGCCCCCTCTCCTACGGCCTCCATGGGGGTGTTTGAAGCTAATAGCAGGGCTTAATTTGAAAGCAGAATTTCATTCTGAGGTTGATGTGGTTTAGAAAACTTACATGCTTTAATGCCTCTGTTCACGTTCACTGTTCACAATTACATAGGAAGGAATGTATGGGAGATTTCTGGGTAAAGATTGCCATATTATTAGGATGAATTTAAAGATGAAATAGCAGATATATAGTATTTATTGTTGTGAGAATAGAGAAGCATTCTGTAAATATTTTTGGAAAATTAAAAGAGTAGTTTCTGCCATCTTACGTGTCTATGTATATGTGTGTGTATAGTTTTATTTGTTTTACTTTATGTCTAGAAAAGTCCCATTGCAGAGCCTGACTGGTCCTTTTGCCCCAATAGGTTGATCTGAAGCTGGTGATGGAGCAGGCGGACGGGGAGAGCAGCAGAGGGAAGAACGCCTTTCTGTACCAGCTGCACAAACTGATTGTCCTCAGTTCCTAGACGGGACGCAGGCTGTTCCCAGCCCTCCTGGGGACCACGGAGGCCTGTTAAAGGCTCCACCTGCGGGCTGCCTCCCTCTGTCCACTCGGTCTGAAAGGCCTTCTCGGTCCCGGTTCCTTTCCTCTTCGGGTGGAGGCTGGAGAGTGGTATTTCTGTTGAAGTGGAAGATTGGGAAAAGTCTTGTCTTTTCTAGAAACAGAAGATCACTGTATTAATAAACATTTTGGGAAAAATTATTTTGAAAGAAGACTTCATTTGGAAAAAGAGCTGTATTTTGCTTTCAATTTACTAAGGTAAATATAAGTAGCTAATCTTTCATGTAAGGTTCCAGAACATGCTTGTATGTTCTATTTTGTTACAGTGATTTAAACCTGGGGCACAGGAGAAACCAGGGCTCCCAGTTTACCACAAGGAGAAAGCTGTGTGTTTTTTCCAAAGCCACATGGCATTTTCTAATTTTTTTTCCATGAGGGAAAATACCTAATTTTGGTAAAACTGCTTCAGTTTTGTATATTTTAGGTTTCTACTTAAGTTAAATTCTTAGTCCACATTTTGGAAATTAGAGAGATTACCTGGTCACTAGTATATCTATGTTAAAACAATAAAAGCATTAGACTAAGTTTGTTTCTGACAGTTATTAGTCAGAGGAGATTAAAAGGTATTTCATTCTGAAAAAAATCCAAATTTCTAAAACTGATAAAGGAATATAGACTTCTTTTTAAAAGTCAACTTTTGTCAGGCAGGGTTTCTCCAGAAAAGCAGAGCCACTGTAAATGCAGCAGTAAATGAGATCTGAGTTAGCTCTTACACGAGCGTGACAGAAGCTGGAGTGAAGGTCTGGAAGGGCCAGTGGGCGGATCGGAGAAATGGTCCACCTGAGCCGGCTGCTTACAGGTGGACAGTTTGAGGCTTGTGAGAGCACACATATTTGGTCAGCAACGTGGGATCATGACCAGGAGCTCATGTAGAGAACTCGAAAACCACCCCGTCTAGGGGAGCTTCTGTAAACTGGGGGCCCGGCCAAGTGCTGTGCTGGGCCGGCAGCCAGGAAGCCCGCTGGATGCTGAGTGTGCTGGCAGCAGCGGCTGTGCCGCCCGACACGACCTTCTGAGCACACGGCCCCCACTTCACCTGTGCCCCAGCCTTGCTCAGCTGCTTCTGAGGCAGCTCGGAGCAGAAGCATTCCAGTGGGGGGGTTTCTGGGGAACGCGCTTCCCACCTTACGCAGGAGGTGGTGCTACCAAGCTAGCAACACACCGTCCTTTGTTCAACTTTAAGGCTAAGAGTTCACCTGCCCTGTGAAAAGAAGCAGGATATTTTGACCCTGCTGTTTGCGCTTTGCTTTGCCGGGTGGGAGCAGTTAGCCCGTGTCTGCAGAGTGAGCACACCATGGGGTTAGCAGTGCAGGAGGATGGACCTGAGCCGTCGAGCAGCCGTTCTGCTTGTTAGCTTTTGAAGAAAAGTTCTGTGAATGGTTAAAAAATTAAACAGTACCAAAAGGCTTGTTTAAAAAGAAAAAAAAGAAATCCAGTTTTTTGATTTCTCTGGTTCTCAGCCTCAAAGAAAACCATTTTAACTCTTACCTGTTTTTTTTGGAATTGCCTCCATCTTGATAAGTACTTTATTAAGTAAATTATGCTTTTTCATGATTTCTGCTTTAGTCATTAATTAATTGCTGCTATAATAGATGAAGATTGAGCTCTTTCCATCATTCTGTACCTTATGTTCCCCATCCCCCATACAGTCACATCAATATTGCTGGTTAAATCAGTCATCAGTCTTTATAACATTAACTTTGTAAATATTTTCTGCAAAACCAGGTAGTGTATTTGATGGCATCTCCTTCCACATCACTTTAGAGGGTAATGGCCTTGCTTTTCATGTGCATAATTCTCTAGTCACATATTTTTAAACAGTTGTTTATTTTTAAAATGTTATGTATTACTTGCTAAGTAAGTAACTTTATTTAAAAAGTTACTTAGTAAGTAATACATATCCATGATGTGAAATGAAAAGGTTTTAAAGGGCAGGTAGGAAAGCCTTTGTGATGAGGGGACAGCAAGTAGAGATCCCATCTGGGGATATCTGGGAAAAAGGTGTTCTGGGCAGAGGAAAATGTGCCCAGGCCCTGTGGAGGGAGCACATGCTTGGTGTATTTGGACAGCCAGCCAGGAGGCTGGGGCAAGGATGGTTAGGAGGGGACATTAGACAGAAGCCAGGTCTGGGACCGTGGGGCAGAGTCCAGCTTTTATTCGGAGTGAGGTGGCGGGCTTACAGAGGGGCTTGAGTATAGTATTGTGCCTCAACTGATTTTCTGAGAAAGACCATCCTGGCTGCTGCATGGGGCACAGGGTTGAGACCACCGCAGGTAAGGCCCAGGGAGAGACACTGGTGCTGAGAGCAGGTGGCCGGACTGGGGTGTGTTCCAGAGGGGAAGGGACACGAGGGAGGAGGGTTGGATTCGAAAAATCAGAGAGGAAGAACGTTCTCGGGACACCAGTGTAGTGGGCTGAACTTCTCCTCAAAGCTGTGTCCACATCTTAACCCCTGGGACTCTCTGTAAATGTGATCTCACTTGGAGAAAGGATCTGATTAGGTAAGTTAAGGATCTTGAGATGAGAAGATCACCCTGGATTTAGGGTAGGCCCTAATGCCGTTAACCAGCATCCTTATAAAAGACACATAGAGGACCCAGAGGGAAGCGGCCACGTGAAGAAGGAGGCGGAGGTTGGAGCAATGTGGTCATGAGGCGAGGACCACTCGGAGCCACCAGCGGCTGGCAGAGGCAGCGGGAGCCTCCGCTAGAGCTGCGGGAAGAGTGGAGCCCTGCTGGCCCCTTGCTCTCAGACTCCTGGCCTCCAGAGCTGTAGAGAACCCACTTCTGTCGTGTCAAGCCCCGCAGTGTGTTACAGCAGCCACAGAAAGCTAAAAAATGGACACAACCGTCATCTTTATAAGATCTAACACGGGAAAAAATGGCCCCAAAGAAATCCCACGGTGACAGAAGCTCTGACTAATACAACTGTAGATAGAACACACCTCCCCAAACATTCTCTGTTTAGAAAATTGAGCAGGGAATTGTACAGATTTAGTGGAATTCATTCCAGAAAATACTTCTTTCAGTGAAAATTTTCATTGTTGATGTAATGCTAATTAATGTGTTTTAGATTCACAAACACTTTGTCAGAATGGTGTCAGAATGGCAGGCGAATGCTTTGTAGCTGAGGCTTCCTGCCTGATGTCTAGTTGCTGCCCCTCCTCCCGTCCTCCACCCTGTGGCATGCACGTCACCTCAGCGCTCAGATGCCTCTGGTCCAGCCTGGACGTGCCTTTGGCTGTCGTGTCACCACACAACCTTGCAGCCCGGGTCCCAGTGCCACGGGGCTATTTCTCATCATTTCCTGAGCATTGCATGTACTTGGACGTTCTCTCCGTGCACACAGTGTTCCTTCCGCTTGGACTGACTTCTGCCCCTGCTTGCCCCTGGTGAATTCCTCCTCTTCCTCTGTACACCCCCAGCGGTGCCCCCTGTACTGCAAAGCTGTCTGTAAGGCTCTGGACAGAATTAAGTATCCCGTTTCCTGGGTGGTCCAAGCATCTGCTTATGCTACCAGAATTAAGTAGTTCATTTATTCCACAAGCATTTTTGGATTGCCTTTTGGGGGGTTAGGGTTAAATGACCCCGCCCCTTAGTAAATGCTAAGAGAGGGGTTTCACATTATATGTCTCTTAAGGGTAGAATCTATTAATTTCTGAATCTGAAATACCTGACACCTACTTGGTATTCAAATACGGTTTGAACAGAACCCACCGCAGTCTGGGGAGGGAGTGGGGCATCGGCATACTGTCAGGAGGGGAGGGCTGAGGGGTGGCCCTGTGTTTAGAGGAGCAGGAGGGCCACGGGCAGGGGGGTGAGAGCCACGGGCACACACCAAGACGGTGCTCCTCCGTGACCGGGCTTCTCTGGCAGGGAAACCCGATGGCGCTGGCCAGGGCATGTGTCTCGAGGCAGCTGGCAAAGCCACCTCCTGTCACAGGGCTTATTGCCATGGAGACGTCAAAGTGCTGTGTTCAGATGTAAGAGCGACTTGCTAAAAGTGAAGTGGATTAGTGAATCACAGCAGTTCTGACTTGGAAGTGCAGAAGGAGATCATCAACGTAAATAGTTTCAGGAAGAGGCGGCTTTCGGAACAGGTGAATGCCTGCTGGCGCCAGGCCCAGGGCGCTACAGATGGACGTAAAGGAGGCTTCCTGCCCGCGAGGGCTCGTGGTTCAGCGAGGAGACAGCGTTCAGGAGGGGCGCAGTCGGCGTTGTCACGGGGCAGCCGGGGCCGCGGGGGGCTCTTGTCGAGGGCGGGCCTTAGCCTGGTGCAGGTGGGCGCGGGGGGAGTCTCCCCGAACTCGGCGTTTCTGCTGAGCTTTGAGGGCAGGTGGAGAGTCTGATGAGGAAAGTGTTTGGGGCACGGAGGGGCAGCTTCGTGAAGACGCTGCAACGCCTGCACGGTCTGGAGGCTGAGCAGTTCTGGAAGGTTCCGGAAGACTCAGGTGTAGGATCGAAGGCAGGGAAACTAGCCCGAGGGGAGACTGAAGGGGCGGAGAGCAGCTGTTGTTCTGTCTGCCCTGCAGTACCTCCCCAGCCCTGTTCTGAGAACTCCTGACACTGGACACCTCTTCTGAGTATTGCTTCTCCTCCCAGGCCATCTGTGTGGTGGGCCCCATATTGATCCAGAAGTGGGCACCTGCCTTCACTGGACCACTGTGCCCGTCAGGTTTTTAAATTGGCGATCAGGGCATCAGGCCACTCTCGAGTGGCTGAAACGAGAAGGCCTGAAGCTCTGGAGTTCTCTTCTGTGGGGAGAAGGCCAGCCTGCTGCCTGAGTGATGGCTGAAGCCATCATGTCCAGAGAAGCAGGGATGGGAGGGGCAGGGAAGCTTGAAGAACATTTGAGTCCTTTGTTCTGGGCTCAGTCCTGCCCCTGGGTTCCACGACACCGTCCAGAAGTCTAATAATAAACTCTGCTTGACAGGTAGGCTGGTTCAGGTTGGGGTTTTGTCTGAGAGAATGCCAGCAGACAGTGGAGTGTGGGGCTTTATAATGAAGGCAGTGCTTGCCAGCGAGGGGTGTTAAGCAGAGCAGTGGCATGATAACGTCTGAACTTTAAATAATTCTGGCTTCAGGGTGATGAATAGATGGAATGAATAGGAGCAGAAAATGATGAGCGCAAAGACTGGGAGAACAGCTGCTCGGGCAGGAGGAGGGGACCTTCCAGGACCGAGGCAGGCAGTGGAGCTGGGGAGAGAGAGAAGAATGGATTTTCAGACCCCTGAAGGAGGTAGGCTTGATGTATAAGTGAGTGATGAACAGTCTTCTGGGGTGACCTTTAGGGTTTAATTTAGATAATTGGGTCAATGGTGACATCTTTTGCCAGGAAAATAAAGAACAGATTTGGTGGAATGGGAAAGATTATGGATTTGAGCTTGAAGCACCCATGGGTAGTTGAGCAAAGATGTATAAGAAGCCCTGAGGCGTCTGGAGGTCAGGAGAGGCATCTGGGTGGAGGGAAGGGTCTTGGATGGAGCAATTTATAGGTGGTCACTGAACTATTTTATGTTTTCTCTTAGAATTTAATTTCCAAAACACATCTGCAACTCCATCATGTGTCACCATCTTGGTGGCCACCAGCATCTCTGATCCAGTAACTTCCTCACCCAGTCTCTCCGTGGCTGCTGTTTCTCCTCCCCTTCTGCCCATTCTTCCTTTTAGAAGTAGGGATCCGATCATAAAAGTCAGTGTTCCACAGACCTCCTGGGCCATGGTTAGTGCGTTGGGGAGATGGGGGAAGAAAACATCTTGGCGTGGGAAGTACTTGGACACTAGTCTTCACGTGGTGGCCATGGTCACAAGGGCCGTGGAAGGGAGGCAGCCCTGAATGGGGACTTCCAAACAAGCAAGGGGAGAGACACAGTGGCTGCAACCTGGGCAGACCAGGAAACTGGGGAGGGAGTGGTCGGAGGCGGTCCCTTCGTGATGAGTAATAAACGTGAAGGTGAAGGGAACAGAATCAAGTATGTTAGTTATTACGTGGACTGAATTTTCCCACCAAAGGACAGGCACCTAAGTAGAGCTGCGAAATAAACAAAACCCAGCTCTACGCTACACAGCTAACACAGCTTTAAGTGTTTTAAGAGAACACAAAGTGGTGAAAGTTGAAAATAAAGACGAGGGCAAAGATACCAGATAAATGAGAACAAAAAGCAGAATGTGCAGTTAACATCAGACGAGGTGATGTTTAAGGTCAAGTGTGTGGAATTAAGAAGAATGTTATGTAATGTCAAAGGCACAGTTAATGGTGTGTTAGGAACACGTGTGCACCAAGCAGCATAGTGATGAATACTGTGAACAGAAAGTTTCTGGAAATGCTGGGAGAGTTTCATGCAAATACAGTGCTAATGGGTGATCTTGGCACACCTGGGTTCACTCCTGAGCATTCTAATTGACCAATTAGGATATAGAAATTAAATCATACAGTCAATAAAGCTGATATAATATGTATGTAGAATCCAGCATCCCTCACATTTAAAGTATCCTTTCCCTTAGGTTTGTGAAATGTTTACAAAAATAGATTGTGTACGTGACCACAAAGAAACAATTTTTTTTAAATCAGAGAATTTAAAGGCCACATGTTTTTGGTTATAATCCATTAAAGTTGGACATAAATAATAAAAAGGTGTCCCCCTCCTTTCCAAATGTTAACTGCTTGGAAATTAGAAAAAGAAGATGTCCCTATATAACTCTTGGATCAAAAGAAGAAATTAAAAGAAAAATTACAAACTGCCCAGAATGCAATGAAAAGATGCTCTATACTGAAATGTGTACAATTCTCAGGCTAAAAGAAAAAGGAACTAGGTATTCTTAAGAAATTAGACAAAGAAAAGCAATTGCTGGGACTTCCCTGGTGGTCCAGTGGGTAAGACTCTGTGCTCCCAGTGCAGGGGGCCTAGGTTTCATCCCTGATCGGGGAACTAGATCCCACATGCCGCACCTAAGGGTTCGCATGCCGCAACTAAAGAGCCTGCATGCCACAATGAAGACCCGTCGCAGCCAAAATAAATAAAATAATAAAAAAAATTTTTTTTAATTGCTCGGAAGAGAAATATAGTAAAGATATAAAATCAGGAAATAGAAATTAATCAGGACAAATAAATCCAAAAGCTGATTTCATAAAAATAGATGAGCCCTTCACAAGTCTGACTAAGAGAAAAAATAAGAATGGGAGCAAAACAGGCTAAATGAAGTAAAATTCCACCACTAAAAAAGGGTCTGGCATCAGCTTGGCTCGCAGCCTGCAGAGAACAGATGACCCAAATGCTGACTAATCTCTCTCAAGCCACCTTCAGTTCATCTGAAGAAGGTGGCGTGTGACTTTAATGTCACTGCACACAGAGCCCGCTTAGGAATACAGACAGAAAAAACTAAATTATCACCAAATGGAATCCAGTGATGTTAAAATAAATAACTGACAAAGCAGGGCCTATTCCAGGAACATAAGAGCAGTTTCATGTCAAGAACCATCAGCCAAGTCCCACATAAATACAGGAGGAAAAGTGTGTGGTTCTATTCAATGGATGCTGAAAAGGCATTTCATGAAATTTAGCATCCATTTCTAAGTCAAAAGAAAAAAGTGAAGTAAAGTAGAAACAGGAGAGAGTTGCAGGCAGTTCTTGCTTGCACAGCAGGCGGGGCGGCGAAAATGCAGACTGAGTGCGAAGCTGTCCTGTGAGATGCTTGGTCAGAACAGTGGAACACTGCTTCAAATACAGAGAATAATGAAAAGAATAGTCAATCTAGTGCATGTCGTACACTCTAATTTAAGATTAGAAACACTGAGAAAGTGAAAAAACAGTGGTGTGAACAGCGCTTCCCTCTTTTCACCGTGTAACTTTTGGTGCGGAACCTCTTCTCCGCGGTGTCAACTGGCACAGCCCTTCCTAGGTCGGGACGAGCCTCCAGCACCGCCT
Organism: Balaenoptera acutorostrata; assembly: GCF_949987535.1. Classification (NCBI taxonomy): domain Eukaryota; kingdom Metazoa; phylum Chordata; class Mammalia; order Artiodactyla; family Balaenopteridae; genus Balaenoptera; species Balaenoptera acutorostrata. The sequence continues at coordinate 182,121,686 of NC_080066.1, forward strand.
TCTTGCCGGGAAGCTGGCCCCGCTCCCTCGGCGTCCTCCTCCCTGATGCCCCAGGTCCCGGGCCGCGCGCCTCCAGCCCCAGAGCAGCCGCAGGGCCCGCGTCCCCCCGGCAGCCTCTCTTCTAGGGCCGTTAGGGTCCACTCCGATTTCACTGCCAGTGTTATCAGCGCTTTTCGTATCTTTGCTTCACTTTCACCTTTATTGGCCGATTTCCTCTTTCAAGTGTCCGTTTTTGTAAGACATCATGTGAGTTTGTCCCTGGTGAGGCAAGGAGGCGACGTCCCTACAGACTTTGCAGTTTGTGTGTGAGTGAAATAACACACTCGGTGATCAGGGACCGGCGGACTTCGGGAGAAACGCCGTGAGTGGTCCCCGCTCGCGCTGCGCACCTGTTCCTCGCGTGCCTGTGGACGGAGGAGCTCAGCGCGCGCCCGGCTCGTCCTGGGCGCAGTTGCTCACTGTCACCACGCTGCGGGGACTGGGGTCTAAACCGAGTTGTTGGGAGGCTGGTGCTCCTGAAAAGGAATGAAAGCCCAAAATCCACAGTAAGTGTTCTCTTCAGTGACAAAGCATTCAGACCATTCAGTTAAAATTAGGAACTGGACGGGGATGTCTCCTGTCGCTATTGTTTAAAACGACTTGAAGGGGCTTCCCTGATGGCACAGTGGTTAAGAATCCGCCTGCCAATGCAGGAGACATGGGTTCGTGCCCTGGTCCAGGAAGATCCCACATTCTGCGGAGCAACTAAGCCCGTGCGCCACGACTGCTGAAGCCCGCGCGCCTACAGCCCGTGCTCCGCAACAAGAGAAGCCACCACAATGAGAAGCCCGCGCACCGCAACAAAGAGTAGCCCCAGCTCGCCGCAACTAGAGAAAGCCCACGTGCAGCAACAAAGACCCAACACAGCCAAAAATAAAAACAAATAAATAAATTTATAAAAAATTAATAAAAAAATGACTTGAAGGTTCTAGCAAATGCAGTAAACCTAGAAAGATGGAATAACTGATACAACATTAGACATAGATAAAGCTCTTTTTTGCTGATATGATGTATAATCTATGTGTTGGGGTCCCTAAGACCTCCTCCAGTTCTGGTGATTCACTAGCAGGACTCACAGCTAAGAGTTACGACAGCAAAAGGATACGAAGTAAAATCAGCAAAGGAAGTAGGCACGTGGGCAAAGTCCATGAAAACACCAGGTGCAAACTTCCAAGAGTGCTCTCCCAGGGAAGTCACACACCGTTAATCTGTCCAGCAACGAGCTGTGACAGCTTGTGTCAAGTGTTGCCCACCAGGAAGCTCCTCAGAGCCTCAGGGCCCAGGGGTCGGTCGTCTTGGAGGCTGGTCACCTAGGCCCCCTCTGCCCCGCATGTGCTGCAGCGCCAGTCTCCCAGTTCAGCATAAATCTCGGCGTTTATGCAAAGGGTTTTGGCTCAGTGAGGCACCCTTATCAGTTAGAGAACGGCGGGAACCCTCCTGAAATCTAAGCTCCCAGATGCCAGGCAAAGGCCAGCCCTGCGAGCAGGCCTTTCCAGGAGTCCAGTATCGTGCCTGCTGTGTGAGCTCTGCAACAACAAGATCCTTTGGTAAGGCTTCTAGATGCACGCTAGGGATACAAAAGTCCTTAGCTTCCGTGGCGATGAGAGCCTAGAAGGCCTTCCATGTACATCCTGAAAAAATATGCTTCAGAATAAAGGTGGAGGATCTATACCCTCACGAAGAAAACTGAGATCGTATTGAAAGACAGAAACAAAATCTGAACAGATGAAAAAGCATACTTGGGAAGATTTTACATCATGAAAGATGTCGTTAATATGCAAATATAGTACGATTCCAGCAAGAATCCCAATGAGGTATCTTTCTGGATTTGGATGAAAATATCTTAAAATGTATGTGGATGAGTAAATGCCCAAGGATAGAATCCTGCTTGAGGTATGGGGAGCCCCTTATTAACCTAGATGGGAAAACCAGAAGCTATAAAAGGAGATACAAACATATTTGATTAACGCTGAAAAACGTTGTATGGCAAAAGACACCATAACCAATCAACGGGTAGAATGGAAAATATTTGTGATGTGGATGACAAAGGGCTAATATATACTATACAAAAACCTTAAAAAAAACCCGTCAGCAAAGAGCAACAATCAAACAGAAAAACAACAATTATATGAATAGAAGGTCTAGAGAAGAGCAAATCTGAATGGCCAGAAACATGAAAATCCTCAAAATCCTTAGGAGTAAGGGAAATAGAAACCAGCGAGCTTTATACCCACAGACTGGTGGGCAAGATGTTTTAAAGCGCTGTATCATACAGCTGCAACTCTTCCCTGACGTTGACGGGTAGTCACCACTTCTCTTCTGCCTTACACTGTACAGCTGTCCTGACATATCAAAGTTAAAGGAGAGGCCTGTTTTCAATGTTCACAGATGTTGCCAGACTGATTTCCAAAGAAGCTAAAACACTTCATATTTTACCAGCAATATATATATATTTTCCCTTCCACCTCCACATCAGCAACTTTTAAAATGATACAGCACTTTTAAAAAGATCCGGCTGCCGCCGTTAGGGAATAGTTGCAGCTGTATGAAGAGTGAGCTGAGACTTAGAGCTGCTCCCTGAAGGGATTCCACAAGGAAGGGCGAGCGGGAACAGAGAGGTGTGGAAATGTGCATATTACCTCATTCTAAAAATAAGTAACCATGTTACATGTACACGTGTGTGTATTTGTGCTTATGCTTGTCTGGAAGGGACTAAGAGCACAGAGAAAAATGTGGAAGGATACATTCTAGATAATGACCTCTGTCATCTGGGATAGGATGGGCCCTTTTAGATTTCTTCCTGCTGCTCTCCTGGAACACAGACCTGATGGCTGGTGCTTCAGCAGCCATCTTCAACCTTGAGATGACCTTGATAGTGGAAACCACCCACATACAATGGCAGAATCTGGGTTCCTGTCAACCACAGCCATCCCATTAGCCCTGGACTGCCTACCTCTAGACTTCTTTTATGTGAGAGGGAAATTAACTTTTTAAACTCTCTGTTATTTTTGGTCTGTGTTACAAGCAGCCGAACATAGTTCCTGTTTGATACAATATATACTGGAAAAAAAAAACTTAAAAAGTAAAAGAATACACGTTTAATCAACAAAGTGCTCAGTTACAGGAGGAGTATTAAAAATCACAAGAAGAGACCAAGGCAAATGGATATCGTCTAGATTCAGTGCAGTCATGGATATTTGCTTCCAGGCTATACATTCTGACTTGGCTGAATTCAAAGTAACTCTTGACCACCTGCTTCCCACTCTGAAAAGTCCAGGCTTCCTTTTAGAAGCATAGACAGTATCCAAATTGCCAGAATCCAAGTGAGTAAAGCATCTTCTACTAAGCATCTTCTCTCTCCACCATGAGGTTACTCTGTACATTAAGGAATGCAAAAGATGGATCTGATCCAGTCCCTGATGGCAAGTTAAGACTCCCTAGAAACTAGAGAACAATGGCTGAGAGAGTGCAATTAAATACCGCGTGAGGAAGTGCTGCAGAATTCAGTGCTCCGCTTTCTGACTTGTTATGGATTATTCCCTGGATTTGCGTTTGAATTGGAACAGTAGTTTTAGAACATTAACTGGAAAAGATTTTTCTTTTAAACAAAAGAGAAAAATGGCATTGTAACCTCAGAGAAGTAGTATAATGTTGAAAGATGATAGGCAAAGACTTCAAAGGAATCTTAAATTAGACTGTGCTTTTGAAGACCTGCAATTAGAGAGAGGCGTGTTATCTCTTACATAATATTTTCTTGCTTAAATTACATTTCATAATGAGCTACTTATACTTGGGTTTCAGGAAGCCAATTCCAGTGTGGGGAACATTTTTTTCCTCGTAAGTAGAGAAACATCAGAGTAGCAGCACTGCCCTCTGGCTGCTCTCTCCTAGAACTGCAGGTTTTGCCTCAGCAGCTGTCCGTCTTCATAGGCAATGCTTTTGAAGCTTTTCTGAATGTTAGCTTGCAAACTGGTAATGGTAGGGACTACCTCATAGATGAAAAAAAAAATTGGAAGTACTGTTGAGAAATCATGACCAGAAAGCAGAACTTCTTCCAACTTCGTGGAAACATTTTTATAAACAATATGGAGCGTTATATAAGTTTTATTGTTTGTATATTATTGGTGGCTTAGGCTTATTACAAAGTAACTTGATTTGGGAGAGCATAAAGCAAAAAAAGATATGGCCCGGTCTTTTTCTGTTCTCTCCTTTTTTCATATAGCTCTAAATGAGCGGTTATTTTTGCCTTTTTTAAAAATTGAGGCACAGTTTACACACAGGGAGTGTGTGGATCTGAGTCATAGTTCAGCGAATGCTGATGAATTCATGCAGCCCCACCTCTGCTAAGAGGACAGGATGTTTCCATCAGCCCTGAAACTTCCACATGCACAGCAAGCACCGTTCTGACCTCCTTCACTGCAGTCTTGACTGTGGTAGAAGTTCCTGTAAGTGCAATCCTACAGCGGAATATACTCTTTGAGTCAGGCTGCTTTTTGCTCAACATAATATTTTTGAGGTTCATTCATGTTGTTGTATAAATCAATAATTTGTTCTTTTATTATCCATTGTACGAAAACACCAGTTTATTCATCCATTCTCCTACTGATGGGCATGTGGATTGTTTTCGCTTTGGGCCTATTATGAATAAAGCTGCTGTCCTTTATAAGACAAGGACAGGGGCTTCCCTGGTGGCGCAGTGGTTGAGAATCTGTCTGCCAATGCAGACGACACGGGTTTGAGCCCTGGTCTGGGAAGATCCCACATGCCACGGAGCAACTGGGCCTGTGAGCCACAATTACTGAACCTGCGCGTCTGGAGCCTGTGCCCCGCAACAAGAGAGGCCGCGATAGTGAGTGGCCCCCGCTTGCCACAACTAGAGAAAGCCCTTGCACAGAAACGAAGACCCAACACAGCCATAAATTAAAAAAATAAATAAATAAAATTAAAAAAAAAAAGAAAAATGGTCCACATCAAAAAAAAAGACAAGGACATATAACAAGTCCTTATAGATACATGTTTTCATGTCTCTCGGATAAATACCTAGGAGTGGTGGGATTACTGGGTCATAGAGCAGATGGTGGTTTGACTTTACAAGGAATGACCAAACTTTCCGAAGTGGTGGTTGCTTTGAGCCTTCTCTTCCTGTAGTCTTGAGAATTCTGTCTACCCCACTAAACTAAAGTAGTTAATTCCCTCTTATTAATTGTTCTTTGTATTAAATTTTACCTGTATCTTCCTTAGTGAAGTATTTGCTCAAGTCTTATGCCTCGTTTTGGGGGTTGGTGTTTTTATTCCTGAGTTGTAGGAGTTCTTTATTCAGGATATTAGTGCTGTGTCAGGTATATGTTTTGCGAAAATTTTATCCTAGTCTATCCTTGCCTATTCATTTTATTGTAGTAAAAACACAAAACAATTACCGTTACAAAATATTAAGTATATTTACATTGCTGTGAAACCCGTCTCCAGGGCTTTTTCATCTTGTGAATCTGAAACTCTGTCCCCCCTGAAGAGCACCCCCCCCTCCTCCTTCAGCTCCCGATGCCCACCACTCTCCTTTCTGTCTTACCTCACATAAGTAGGTTCATGCAGTATTTGTCTTTTTGTGACTGGCTTATTCCATTTAGTGTAATGTTCTCAAGACTCACCTGTGTTGCAGCCTGTGCCAGAACTTCCTTCCTTTTGAAGGCTGAGTAATAGTCCATTGTGTGGATGGACATTAGGCTTTTCCGTTCATCCATCCATGGACACTTGGGTGGCCCGCACCTCTTGGCTATAGTGAATAGCGCTGCTATGAGCATGGGTGTGCAGAGATGTCCTCAAGACACTGCTTTTAATTCTTTTGGATGAATACCCAGAAGTGGGATTGATGGATCATGTGGTAGTTCTAGTTTTAATTTTTTGAGAACCCTCCGTACTGTTTTCCATAGTGCCTGCACCATTTTAATATCCTGCCAGCAGTGCACAAAGCTTCCAATTTCTCTACCTTCTCACCAATATTTGTTGTTTCCTGTTGTTGTTGTTTTTATAGTAGCCACACTATTGGGTATAAGATGATATCTCATTGTGGTTTTATTTGCATTTCTCTGATGATTAGTCACATTGAGCATCTTTTCAGGCGCTTATTGGTCATTTGTATATAATCTAGAGAAATGTCTATCCAAGTCCTTTGCTCATTTTTAAAGTGAGTTATTTGATTTTTGTTGATTTGTAGGAATCCTTTATATATTCTATTAACCCCTTATCAGGTACATGATTTGCAAATATTTTCTTTGATTCTGTAGGTTGCTTTTCACTTTGTTTATTGTGTCCTTTGATGCACAAACGTTTTAAAGTTTAATCTAGTCCCATTTGTCTGTTTTTTCTTTTGTTGCCTGGGCTTTTGGTGTCACATCCAAGAAATTATTGCCAAGTCCAGTGTCATGAAGCTTTCCCCCATGTTTTCTTCTAGGAGTTTTATAGTTTTAGGTCTTACGTTTAGGTCTTTTAGCCGTTTTGAGTTATTTATTATATGTGGTCTATTCAATTTTTAACAGTGTCTTCAGATGAACAGTAGTTTGGGATTTTGATGTTTATTCTATTAATTTAAAATTTTTATTTTATGATTAGTTCCTCTGAGTTTCCTAAGAAATCTTTATCTAACCCCAAGTCACAGAGAAATTCTTCTGTGTTTTCTTCTAGAAATGTTAACAGTTTTAGCATTTGTATTTGGGTTTGTGACGCATGTCAGATTAACTCCTGTGTGGGGTGAGATCGGGGCGGAGGATGTTTTTCCCTCGGAGGCTCTACTGCAGCAGACCTCCCCAGCCTTTGGATGCTGCAGGAGATGCTGCCATGCTCCACGGGCTTCCCCTCAAGGTGACAGGTGTTCTCCTCCGGCTGGCAGGGGCCCTCGGCTGGCAGTTCTCTCTGGGGACGTTTTTTGCTGAAGAAGCCGCACCCTCCCCTGCTCCCCAAGATCACACTTTCCTCCAGAGGAAGTGTGCGTCCAGTGACCGATCCATACAGGGCTTGAAAGCACCTTCCCTCCGACTCCAGACAGCTGTGCAGGCCGGCCCCGAGGCCCTGGGCTGGCCAGGGTCTCCCTGGGGCTGGACCTCCCTCCCCTGCAGGGCTGCGTCCCAAGAGCCCCCCCAGTCAGCCTCCCCCGGGGCCCGGCCACGCCCCACACCTCCTCGACTGGGGGCAGGGGTGGGGCTCCTGCAGGGCGCCCGGACCCTCCGGGGAGAGGGAGGGCAGCAGCGGCCTACGCTGCCCAGAGCCCCTGGTCACATGCGTGGCACTGTCTTCGCGTGCAAGACATCCATTTGGTCCCTTCCGGTTCCTTGTCCCAGGTCCAGTCGGGGTGTGTCCCCCTCACCTCCAGCAAGCAATCCCTGGGCCCCAGCAGGTGCCTGGGACGTCCCGTCAGCCCTCACGTCCAGGGACCAGCCCTGCAGGATGGTCCGCCCACCTCACACACACACACACGTCAGACCCCAGTCACAAGGCTCGGTTGTCACCTGGGCTTCTGACCGACCGTCTGTAGATCAGAGTGTCCGTGACCCCCTCCTCAGGTTCAGTTAATTTGCTAAAGCGGCTCACGGAACTCAGGGAAACATGGTGCGTCCTAGGTTACCAGATTAGTCCAAAAGGGGTGTGAAAGTTCATGGAGGGAAACCTCACTAAAGCGGGGTCAGGCGGCCAGAGTGGGCGCCCTCATCACGGACCACTCACGTCAGTGCAGCTCCCGGGCGGACGCTGCAGGCCGCCGCTGCAGGCCGCCGCTGCGTTGTTGCCCTTTGCAGATACCGTGTGTTTCTGCAAACTGAAGCTTTGTGGTGACCTTGCGTTGCGCACTTCCGTCCGTTGGCACTGTTTTCCCGGCAGCATTTGCTCACTTTGTGTCTCTATGTCACGTTTTGGTAATTCTCTCAGTATCACAAACTTTATTATTATTACCATATTTGTTATGGTGACCTGTGATCTTTGAAGTTACGTTGTCATTGTTTTGGGGCGCCTTGAACTGCACCCACGTCAGCCGGCAACCTTGGTGGATGCACGTGCCTGTGTTCTGACTGCTCTGCCGACCGGCCGTCCCCCGCTTCCCCCGCTTCTCCCCCCCAGGCCTTCCCATCCCCTGCGGCATGACAGCACGAAATCAGGCCAATTAATCCCCCTACAAAGGCCCCTAAGAGTTCAAGTGAAAGGAAGAGTCGCATCTCTCTGCAAGCCACACCCCGCATCCCCGCAGGGGCCTGCCCTGCAGCCCGACACCACCCCCTGCACGGCTCAGAAAGGCTCAGCCTGGCGCCCGGGTCACCCTGGGTCCCTTCTACCCCGTCCCTCGTCCTCCACACCGCCCTTTATCCCCGGAGCAGTGGCCTGCCCTGTGACAGCTCAGAGTGGCCCGAGGCGGTGAGAGGCAAGGCCTGAGTCTGGCGTGCAGTTATCAGCGGCCTGGCGGGCATGCCGGGTGGCCTGCTGCCACCCTCCCGGGGCTGAGTCCCAGGGGGGAAGCAGCCGCTCCCCGCAGTGACCGGGCCCAGGCAGGAGCGTGTGGACGGTGGGCGTGTGGAGCTGCGGCGTCCGGGGAGGAAGGCCCGAGCTGGGTCTCTGAGCTCGGGGGGCCATTTGGGCTTAGCCGAGGATGCACCCCGTTCTTCTCCTCGGTTCCCATCCCCACCGGGAGGGCTTCTTCGGCGCCTCTCCCGCCCCGCGCCTCTCCCCGTGTCCCAGCGGCGGCTCTTCTCCCTGCTCTGTCCTCCAGCCTCCTGTTGACGAAAACATTCATCCATAGTCAATCTAAGAAAAAATGGAAAATGTTATTCGAGCCAACCTGAGGATTCTAACGCGGGGGACAGACTTTCAGAAGCTCTGAGGACTGTCCCTCCCCGTAGAGGTCAAAGCACAGTTGTATATGTTTTTGAGACAAAGGGTTACACGACAAGGTAACATGTGGACACTTTACGGAGTCCAGCAAGGGGAGTGGTGGGTCATCGTGACCCCCTGCGGGATTGAGAAAGGAATGTTATCTCCTAAGGAGTGACCTTGCTGGCGCCAGGGGAAACGGCCTTTTTGGCGAGCGGGCATTCCTGTGTCTCGCGGGGTGGGGTGGGGGGGGTGTCTAGTTAGTGTGTGATGCAGGCGCACAGGGCGTGTGGAAGGGGGCCAACGGCAGAGAAAATCTTATGTTACATTTTTCTTTTCTTTTCTTGCCTTAAAAATCACCTTACGTCATCATTCCCGCCTGGCGGCCCTCAGTCTGCACTGCAGCCATATGAGCCCGTGCCCGCGGCCCCCGTACAGGGGCTGCCGCCCCACCTGCTGTCCACGGGCCCGCCCACTGCCCACTGGCCACGGGAGCCTCTCGGAGCCTCAGGGCTCTCACCTGACACACAGGGGCGTCCCAGGCCGAAGGAGTCGTGTTCGTGAGGGTGTCCCGCAGTGCCTGGCCCCTCGGGTGGGTTTGTTAAAGGGGGCGAAGCTGAGGGAGCCTGTGCCCCCCGGTGTCTGCCAGGGCCTCAGGCGAGAGGGGGCGTGCTTTTCCCAGAGGACTGGTGGGGGCTGCCTCCCCGGCGCCCACCGTACCTTCAGGACCCGCGGCTGCTCTGCTCCCATGGAGTCCCCACGTGTCTGTCTGCAGAGGCCGGGCCCTCAGACCACTGCTCGAGACCCGTGAGGGCGGAGGCGACGACCAGGGACGAAAGCCTGTCCCAGTGGGCGGGCTGAGTGGAGGGGGGTCCCCATCTGCCACCGGAAGACCAGCTACCACGTGGCCACCGATTCTCCGCCGGCCGCTCCCCACACCGCACATGAGTGTGTGGACGTGACTGTCCCCGTAACGCTTCATTTGCGGGGACAGCTGGGCCGCATTTGGCCCCTGAGTCATGGTTTGCCGGCCCCTGGTCTAGGCCCGTGGTTCTCAGACTTGTGCTTGTGTCGTTGTCCCCCCGCGGGGGCATCGGAGCATAGATTGTCGGGGTCCACCCCCGGGTTTCTGAGTCAGGCCGTCTGGCAAGTGTGTGTTTCCAAGTTCCAGATGAGGCTCTAGACCAGGGCTGGCTTTGAGAGCCCTGCTCCGGAAGACGGGTACAAGTGCCGGGTGGGCAGGGAGCAAGTAGGTGGGGCTGTGGGTGCATCGGGACCAGCCTGGAGCTTCCAAGCCCCAGACACGCCTCGCCCACCGTGATCCCGCTGCCTGGGCTGGGGCCGGGCCTCATATTTTATAAATGCCCCGGGAGGGGTTCTGACCATGAGCACCCCTGCGCCGGGTGCAGGGACTGGCTCTAGCAAGGGTGTGGACGGGAAGAGAGAGAGAAAAGAGGGTACGAGGGATCCCTGGGGGTCCAAGAAACAAGTTCCTCTGAACAACTTGAGAAGTAAAACAGATAAAGGCAGGGGTTGGGGTGACCTTGAGGAGAACTGATGGCCCTGCCAGGTCCTCCAAACCCCCCTCCCAGTCTGGGCACCACTGGCAAGGCTTGACCAGCGGAGGAGCCTTGGGGGATCCTGGAAGCTCTTTACTCCAGGGAGAGGGTCTGGGACAGCTCCCTGCCCCCCAGGGGGAGAGAGAGGACTGGGGACAGCTCCCGCTCCAGGGAGAGGGCTGCACATGTCATCCCCCCAACCACAGAGTCGGGGAGCCCAATCCCTGTGGGAGGAGCCAGATCGGCCGGCAGGGGCACGATGGGCACTGAAGCAGCCCTCCAGGAGTCGTTTGTCCCCTCTGTTCCACGACTGGGGGTCAGGTTGCCCAGGGCCTTCATCTTGCTCAGGGTCTGGGCACCCCCCCACACACACTCAAGCCCTGGTGTTGGCATGTGGACCCCACCTTCACCCCTGACTCTCCTGGCTTCTCCCCTTTTCCTGGCTTCACAGCTGCAATGCCAAGCTCAGGCTGGGCCTCAGTCTCCCTGCTTCCACTCCGAGACACCTTGTTGCCATGACTTTAAATGTCATCCCTGTGCTCTTGACTCTAGAACATACAGCTGTCGTTTCCTCTGGACTTTCCAGGTGGCATCTCAAACATAAGGCACCCAGTATGGCCCCAGTTCCTGCCCCAGGCTTTCTGGACTTGGGAAAGAACATCTCCATCAGAGGTGCTGCTCTGGTCCAAACCTGAGTCGTCCATGTTTTTTTTTAGTGTTCCAATAAAACTTTATTGGAGATGGGGATATATGTATATGTATAACTGATTCACTTTGTTGTAAAGCAGAAACTAACACACTATTGTAAAGCAATTATACTCCAATAAAGAGGTTAAAAAAAAAAACTTTATTGGGGGACTCCCCTGGTGGTGCATTGGTTAAGAATCCGCCTGCCAATGCAGGGGACACAGGTTCGGCCTCTGGTCCGGGAAGATCCTATGTGCCGCGGAGCAACAAAGCCCGTGCGCCACAACTACTGAAGCCCACGCGCCTAGAACCTGTGCTCCGCAACAAGAGAAGCCACCACAATGAGAAGCCCGAGCACCGCAACGAAGAGTAGCCCCCGCTTACCGCAACTAGAGAAAGTCTGCGTGCAGCAACGAAGACCCAACGCAGCCAAATATAAATAAATAAATAAGTAAATAAATTTACTAAAAAAAAAAACTTTATTGGAACTGGCCCAAGTGGTGGGTCAGATTTGGTCCATGGGTCACTGTTTTCCACTTTTGCATTAATCCACTGTCCAGTGGTGTGTTTTTAAAAAAATTTTATAGTGATTTTTATTTTTATACAATTTTATTTTATTGTATTTTAAAATAAATTTATTTATTTATTTATTTTTGGCTGCATTGGGTCTCCACTGCTGTGCACGAGCCCTCTCCAGCTGCGGCGAGCGGGGGCCACTCCTCGCCGCGGTACGCGGGCCTCTCACTGAGGTAGCTTCCCTTGCTGCGGAGCACGGACTCTAGGCGCGTGGGCCTCAGCATCTGTGGTGCACAGGCCTAGCTGCTCCATGGCATGTGGGATCCCCCTGGACCAGGGCTCGAACCCGTGTCCCCTGCATTGGCAGGTGGGCTCCCAACCACTGTGCCACCAGGGAAGTCCCTTTTATACAATTTTAAAGGTTACTTTCCATTTACAGTTATTACAAAATATTGGCTATATTCCCCCAAATATATGGAACACTTCGAGAATTTGCGTGTCATCTTTGTGCAGAGACCATGCTAATCTTCTCTGTATCGTTTCAGTTTTCGTATATGTGCTGCCAGAGCGAGCATGAGTTGTCCCTGAGTCTTGTCTTTGCCTCACACCCCAAGCTTCAAAACATGCTCCCGGGATGACCACCTCTCATTTCCTCCCCAGCCACTGTCACCCTTCTGCGGGACCCTGACCGCACAGCCCTCAGCGGCTCTCCTCACCCCTCCTATCTGCCTCTCTCCACACAGCAGAGCTTAAGACGCACCAGCCAGCCCTCTGGGGGCTGACAGTCACATTTAGGGTTAAACCCAGAGTCCTTACCTGGCCCCACGGCCCCTCAGCCAGCATCTGACCTCCTGGGCATTGTTCAGACTCCCAGGCTTGTGCCTGCCTGGGGGCCTGGCACCTGCCTCTTTCTGCCTGGCATGCTTACTCTCTGCTTAGGCTCTGCTCAAACATCAGCCTTCAGAGAGGCTGTCCCTTGCCACCCTGTTGGAAACAGGACCATCTGTCACTCTGCCCCCTGTTGTTCCTCACAACACTTGTCATCACCTGACACTGGGGGAGGGTCGTCTGTTGCTGCCCCTCCCCACTAGAAGGTGTGCTCCAGGAGGACAGGGGCTGAGTCCCCAGGGCCTAGAGAAGCACCTGGCACACAGCAGCACCCACACACGTGTCACATAAACAGTTAAGTAAGAGAACGTTTAGACATAGGTAACCATAAGCAAAAATACAATCAAAGCAGAACAGTGAAGAAGGCTGGCAGAGGAGCTGAGCTGCCTAAAGACGGTGTCTGCAAATGACATTCAGTCACACACCCTGGAAGAGAAGCCACTGTTACAATATCACCAGAAAAGCCCTGCCCGACATACAAACTTGGTTTCCTGGGACTTACGGTTAACCAGTGGGTTGTAAAGGAACAGCTTCCCAAGGTGAATTGTGGCTCATACAGACAGAGGAGCACGTATGAAAGAGTCTACTTACCCCACAGGCAGGGGCCCAGGCAGGTGTTAGGACCCGCTCCGGGGAGAAGCCCAATGACAGACACACATATAAAGCAGGAACGGTGATGTGAATGTGCAAACAGACGCAAAACTGGGCTTTCTGGGTGGAGGGGCTGAACTGTGTCTCCCCCTGTATTAACACGGTGAAGCCCTGACTCTTCAGCATCTCAGAATGTGACTGGCTGTATTTGGAGACAGGACCTTGAAAGAGATGATTAGGTGAAAACTAAAAAAAATGTGGCCATTAGGGTGGGTCCTAATCCAATCTGACTGGTGTTCTTTTAAGAAGAGGAAATTTTTTCACTCAAAGAGACAGACGTGTGTGCAGAGAGCCATCCACTTACCAAGGAGAGACCTCAGAAGAAACCCACCCTGCTCAGCTTGACCTGGAACTTCCAGCCTCCGGAGCTGTGAGAAAATAAACTTCTGTTGTTTAAACCACCCAGTCTGTGGTACTTTGTTGTGACAGCCTGAGCAGATTAACACAAACACTCACTGGACAGGTTCATTTGCTTGTGTGTAGACAAGAATTACTTTTGCATTGTTGTCAGTTATCAAAAATGACTTCTGTCAATGAAAAAAATTAATCAACAATCAATCTAAGAAACAGATGGAAAATTTTATTTGAACCAACCTGAGGATTATAACCTGGGAGACAGGTTATAAAGCTGTCATAAAGCTCTGAGGACTGTTCTGTCTGTTAGAGGTCAAAGCACAGTTATGTAAGTTTTTTTGAGAAAAAGGGTTGTATGTCAAAGGACATATTGACAGTTTACACATTTCAGATCTGCATGTTCAAAGTGAGTAGTGGGTCATCATGACCCCTTACAGGATTAAGAAGGAAGCTTATCTCCTAAGAAGTTAAGAATGTGGTGGGTCATTTTGACCTTTACAAGATTAAGAAGGAATGTTATCTACTAAGGAAGTCTGGTTAATGCAGATGCACAATGCACACTATGGGGGAGGGAGGAAACCCAAACAGGCAGAGAAAGTTTTTATGTTTAAATTTTTCTTGTCTTGCCATAAAATATGAATTTTATTTCATCAATTTCCCCCTTTTGATCATTAATCTTTTGATAGAAAGCATTAGGTGGTCAAATATTTGGTCCCTCAATATCAGGGTGGCTGCTTACCTGCCCTGAGTCCATCATGTCCCTCAATGTTGGGTCTTAGTAAACCCAGTTCTTTCTTTCCCTTTAGGGGTTGCACTAGTAAGATATTTGGCAAGGACTAATGGTGAATTCCAATTTGTCCAATAGGACTTATGCCAATTTCACCTTGCATGTGCATTGTGCATGTTCATTAATTTATAGAGAACTATAGGTGTGAGCAATAGTTTCAAGTTGTTTAGATATCATCTTAATAGAAGTAGGTGATACACAGACCGAAAGGCAAGAAACTATCGCTTTATTTGTTTAAAATATTTATTTATTTATTTATTTAGTCTGCTCCGGGTCTTAGTTGCGGCATGCAGACTTCTTAGTTGCAGCATGCAAACTATCAGTTGTGGCATGCATGCGGGATCTAGTTCCCTGGCCAGGGATCAAACCCGGGCCCCTTGCATTGGGAGCCCTGAGTCTTAGCTACTGGACCACCAGGGAAGTCCCAAGAAACTATCACTTTCTATGTTACACAAACTGTAATCAAAATTGACAATAACAGTAACAATGTCATTAGTAAAGGTTTAAGCAAAGATCCTGCTAAACCATACCATTTTTCTAGTATCTCCCCTAAATTGGGAAGAGGATTCTTCAGAGCTGAAATTTGATTCTTCATATGTATCTTAAGATGAATTATGTTAGAAGACTCATCAGGTATAAAAACCCAATATTCAGTACGTGTCATAACACAAGTTCCCCCTTGGAAAGCAGTTAGAGAGTATTTAGGGCTATACGATTCTGCAGGACTGATTTTCTCATCATGAAGACTTCTGAATCAAGCAAGCTAATGGCTTGATTACTACCATTCAAAGCTTGCTGAGTAAATTTTGTTAAAGCATCTGTGGTTAATGTTATATTCTATTCCAAGTGAAGGAACAAATATTGCCACCAAATGGTCATACCACTGGAAAATTGATCAAACCCGTTGTGCTCACATTACAGGCAGGTCGGCAGGGACTGTCTCCAAAACTACCCATAGGTGACCTTGAGCCCAAGGGAGAAATACATTGGGTTCATAAGCAAAAGTGTGAACAATTATCAAAGTAATTGTTATACAAGCCTGGTCTTAAATACCATCTTGGGTCAGGCGTCTACTTCAGATGTTTGTTGTCTTCTCATCCTGGTCTGGTAGTGCTGGTCTTAGTTAGTTGAAGTAGGGTGTCAGAAACAGGAGCTGCAGTCCATTCAAGAGAGGAGGACTGATAGGTCCCTTCCAACCTGGCTGTAAAGAATCCTTTATCTGATGCCTTTTCCAGTATGCGTAATCTCCTGATCGAAGTTCATGGGGCATCCGATCTTCATCCAAAGATAGATTATTGTGATAAGATTCAGAAACAAACTTAGAATGTCCTTTTAATATAATTCAGTTAAACTTTACGTTAATGTAACATAGCAACAAGGAGCCATCTGGGAAGTGATTCTTATGTAGTAAATACAAAACAAAAACAAAAACACCCTTAAAGACAACAACACTAGAACTTAATGTTCACTGAAATGTAATATTTTTCTCTCTAAAGTTACCTTCATTTCTACCAGATATAGCCAAATTAAGACTAATTAATTTGCAAAATAAGTCTGGTTTCCATAAACTTGGCCTGATTATTTCCGTAAGTGTAATTGATCATACGGGTTCTTACAATATGGCTGTGCTGGAACTTTTTATAAAGAATCTCAAATTGAACTTTTAAAAGACCTCTCAAGGCCAGGAAAGCCATGCCAAGGTCTTGTCATCAGATTCTGCCTGTAATATCTATAGATTTGGGTGGATTCCTTTCTTCTAGAGGTCCCACAAATATCTTGAGATTCTTGCACCTGTCAGGAGGTGGCCTTCCTTGTTCACCTGGAAAGGCTGCTGGGAACTTAAGAGTTTCCAGTTTCTGGAGGGATCAGGTAGAGAGAAAAGATAAATGTTTCAGTTCTAATTACAAAGGTATAATTTACCAAATTTAAGTCATAAGTAGCTTAAGGGGAAGGGTTTCCTTATATCTAGAAAACACAGATTAAAAACCAGTAATATTCCAGACAAAAACCCCAAAAATTATAACCATACTCATCAGGTTGCTCAGTCTATGTGACTAATCCTTAATCTTCTTTTAACAGCTTTATGAAGTCACCAGGTTAAAGAATTCTTTAATTTCTTACCCAGCTCAGCAGTATGACCTGAAAAGGATCAGAAACCTGTACTTGTCCAAAAGTCCTTTATATGAATCTTCTTGAAGATGGAGCATTTTTGCAAAAGCATCTGAGTAAAACAATAACTATCTATAAATGACAAAAGACTTTAAAAGGCATGGTTAAAGATCTGATTACAATGCAATTGACAAACTTGGTTACTGTTGTGACATACAACATTTTAAGATGTTAACTAGAATTATAACTGATAACATTTTATCAGGATATACCCGATTTTTAGGAGTTCCATATAATTTCTTCTTTTTTTTAAATAAATATTTATTATTTATTTATATTTTGGCTGTGTTGGGTCTTCGTTGCTGAGCGTGGGCTTTCTCTAGTTGCGGTGAGCAGGGGCTCCTCTTCGTTGCAGTGTGCGGGCTTCTCATTGGGTTGGCTTGTCTTTGTTTACAAGCACAGGCTCTAGGTGTGCGGGCTTCAGTACTTGTGACACGTGGGCTCAGTAGTTGTGGCTCGTGGGTTCTAGAGTGCAGGCTCAGTAGTTGTGGCGCACGGGCTTAGTTGCTCCGCGGCATGTGGGATCTTCCCGGACCAGGGCTTGAACCTGTGTCCCCTGCATTGGCAGGCGGATTCTTAACCCCTGCACCACCAGGGACATCCCCGTATAATTTCTAGACTATCTATTTTAATAAAATTTACCCAAACAATATAACCTAAGAAGGTTTATCACTCATTTGATGATGCTTCCCTTGTTATTTAACATACCAAATAAGCCTAATTAGTTTAATACGCTTCTTTGATAAGAAGAACAAACAATTCTCTTGAGGTGTTCTGGGGGCCCTTGGGAAACCTCAAAGTTAGTCAGAGGTCAGACAAACTTCAATTAGAATTTGATCTTTGTCAAAAATATCAAAAAGTCTTTAAAAACCCTTGGTCAAATAGGATCATAGGTCTCTGTGAAACAATACTTATTCACTTAACCAAGTGACAATAAAAGATTTCAAAGGCATATACATAAAGGTACAATAGATTAATTAAAAGGTAAAGGAACTTTACAATCTGTTATCAAAAGCAGATTGATATTCTAAGAAAACTTTGTTCTCTTAACAAAGAAAAAATCATACTCCATTTTTGCGCCAGCCTTTTTTTTTTCTTTTTCTCGCCGCACAGCTTGCGGGGTCTTAGTTCCCCAACCAGGGATTGAACCCACTGCCCCAGCAGTGAGAGTGCCAAGTCCTAACCACTGAACCACCAGGGAATTCCCACCAGCTTATTTTTAATAACAAAATTCATTTACTCAAATTCAATCTAATCTTAGTCCTGACCACTGTAGAATTCCTTTATTTTTTTTATTTTTAAAAATTAATTAATTAATTATTTATTTGGCTGCATCTGGTCTTAGTTGTGGCACACGGGATCTTTGTTGCGGCATGCAGGATCTTTTGTTGCGGTGCGCGGGTTCTTCGTTGTGGTGTGGGGGCTCCTCTCTAGTTGTGGCACTGGGGCTCCAGAGCACACGGGCTCAGTAGTTGTGGCACGTGGGCTTCCTTGCTCTGCGGCATGTGGGATCTTAGTTCTCAGCGATCAAACCTGCGTCCCCTGCATTGGAAGGTGGATTCTTAACCTCTGGACCACCAAGGAAGTCCCTAGAATTCCCTTCTAAAGATCTTTTTTCCCCCCCCGCAAACCTTCTACAACTTTCTATATCCATATTAATTTGTGCTTTATTTTCTTTACCATTTAGAAATAACCAGCTTTAGGACAAAATTACTTTCTTTTCCCTTACAAAAACACATTTCCATTTCTTTTACCTTCTTCTGCCTTGCATACAGTAGTGCTTTCCTTATTAATTTTTAATTACATATTTTAATTACAATTTTAACCTTAGTTTTAAAACCTTAAAAAACCTTAGTGAAAACCAAGAAGAAGTTAATTATGAACTATTTATCATACCAGCATTTCCTGATTGGCAAATTTAAGAACATAGTCTAGAAACTAATTTCTTTCCTCAGTGGGATACAAGACCTGTCCAATGAACAAAACATCTTTAGTTTTTCTCTAATAAGAAGACAAAAGTAAGGGCTTCCGTGGTGGTGCAAGTGTTAAGAATCCACCTACCAATTCAGGGGACATGGGTTCGAGCCCTGGTCCAGAAAGATCCCACATGGCGCGGAGCAACTAAGCCCATGCGCCACAGCTACTGAGCCTGCGCTCTAGAGCCCACGAGCCACAACTACTGAAACCCGTGCGCCTAGAGCCTGTGCTCCGCAACAAGAGAAGCCACTGCAATGAGAAGCCCACCCACTGCAATGAAGAGTAGCCCCTGTTCGCCTCAACTAGAGAAAGCCCATGTGCAGCAATGACGACCTAATGCAGCCAAAAATAAAATAAATAAATTAAAAAAAAAGACAAAAGTAGGTAAACTTAGACTTGTTTAGCAATGAATGTTTCAGTATCTTATTTGGAAATGATATAGATATTCAATGAATTCCCATCACTTAACTTAATTTAGCAGTTTCAAGTTACCAAAAATCTGGAGAAACTATTTTTAAGTAGACAGTCCTAAAACATACTTATTCCTAAAGAATTCACCTAGAAACTCTTATTTACATTTAATTTACTTAAAAGTTTCATCATATCAAGTTATTTTTCTTGCTGACAAATTTTGCAACAGGAATAAGATTTTTGTTTTTAAAGGAACTAAATTTTTTTAAAAAATTTATTTATTTTTGGCTGCGTTGGGTCTTTGTTGCTGCGAGCGGGCTTTCTCTAGTTGTGGCGAGTGGGGGCTAGTCTTCGTTGCAGTGCGCGGGCTTCTCACTGCGGTGGCTTCTCTTGTTGTGGAGCACGGGCTCTAGGCGCGCGTGCTTCAGTAGTTGTGGCACACAGGCTCAGTAGTTGTGGCTCGTGGACTCTAGAGTGCAGGCTCAGTAGTTGTGACACAAGGGCTTAGTCGCTCCGCGGCGTGTGGGATCTTCCTGGACCAGGGCTTGAACCCGTGTGCCCGGCATTGGCAGGCGGATTCTTAACCACTATGCCACCAGGGAAGTCCCAACAGGAATAAGATCTTATTTGACTTTTAGTAAACCTGGGTATAATAAAAGTATTATACTTAATGTTGATGACCCTAAAAACATGTCTATATTAATTAAACCAACAAACTTGAGCTTGTTTTCATTCATTAAAAATTAATCTGGATAACGTGATCCTGAAATTCATTTGGGTTAGTTTATTTTATATTTTTGAGTGTTTATAGAACCGCTTAATGCCCTTTAAGCCAGTTAAATAGAGCTCTTTTACTAGTTAAATTTGGCAACACCACACATCTACAACACACACACACATATATATATAGATACAGCACACAGACACAGAGACCCCATAGTTCCCATTCCAAAAGTTCATCCATGAATCAGGTACAATAGTACAAAATCCATCAGTTACATACAACACAGGGAATATAGCCAATATTTTATAATAACTGTCAATGAAAAAGCAATCAGTTGATCTAAGAAAGAAATGGAAAATTTTATTTGAGCCAAATTTGAGGACTCTAACCTGGGAAGAGCATCTCAGAAAGCTCTGAGAACTCTTCTGCCCATTAGAAGTCAAGGCACAGTTGTATAAATTTTTTGAGACAGGAGGCTATACATCAAATGACGTATTATTGACAGTTTACATAATCCAGATCTAAGCGTCATCCTGGTGAGTCATGTGACCCCTTACAAGATCAAGAAGCAATGTTACCATTTGAGGAGTTGTCTTGTCGATGCTGGGAGAAAGTTCCTCTTTATGGTTGAGCAGGTATTCCTGCTGATGGGGGAGGGGGAGGTCTGGTCGGTGCCTAATGCAGACACACAATGCACGGTGCGGGGAGTGAGGAGGCCAAAGGGCAGAGAAGAGGTTTTATGTTCAAATTTTTCTTGTCTTGCTATAAAATATGAATTTTGTTTCACATAACTATAGAGCATAACTTTTAAAAACTGTGAATCACTATATTGTACACCTATAACATATAGTATCTACATCAACTATACTGCAATAAAAAAAATAATAATAAAAGGTAAAGTTACCCCCGCAAAAAATCTCATCAGTTACAAAAGGGGTTGGCTTCAAATTGGGTTTCTGGCAGATGGAACAAATCAAGGTCACCTGTTTAGATGGCTAAACCCTTTTTACTAATATACAGGGAGAAGACATTTGTATCTGTCCTTGACAAGTCAAGTTCCAAATTACCTATCCCTCCCCTCCCTCTTGTTTTTTCTTAGGTTAAGAGTTACCGTCCTGAAATTTGCATTTTTAGAAGATGGCCTGGATAAGAGTTCCCAGAGAGGACCAGGTAGAACACTTACATCTGAAAGGCATAGGAGAAAAGCAAGTTCCTCTTTGGAAGATTTTGTTCCCTTAAGGCCAGAATTATTTTTACTCTTGTCTTGCCAGAAAATAGGAATTTTTTTTTTTTTAGGGAGGTGAGGGTCGCAGAGGACATCTCCCTCCAGTGGGACAGGCTCCCCACATTTTGAGTATGGAGGCCCTTTTGAGACTTTTTTAAAAAAAAATAATTAATTAATTAATTAATTTATTTTTGGCTGTGTTGGGTCTTCGTTTCTGTACGAGGGCTTTCTCTAGTTGCGGCGAGCAGGGGCCACTCTTCATCGCGGTGCGCGGGCCTCTCACTATCGCGGCCTCTCTTGTTGCGGAGCACAGGCTCCAGACGCGCAGGCTCAGTAGTTGTGGCTCACGGGCCCAGCTGCTCCGCGGCATGTGGGATCTTCCCAGACCAGGGCTCGAACCCATGTCCCCTGCATTGGCAGGCAGATTCTCAACCACTGCGCCACCAGGGAAGCCCAGAAAATAGGAATTTTATTTCATCACTTCCATGGAATCAAAATCAAGTACGGGAAGGGCTCTCTCTGGAGAGGAATCAGTTTTCCAGCAAACCACGTCGTGGTCCCTGTCGTCCCCACAGCCCGCCACCGCCGCCAGTCAGGGTACAGGGCCTTGGTGTGCTGGCACTCAGGGAGGGAAACGCGGACTCAATGCATCTGAGATGAAGCCTGCAGCTTGTTCCTCCCGGTACCCTGCATCCCCCTTCCCTTCCCTCCGTAGGCTCTCCTGGGAGTGAAGGTGGTGGGCTCTATCTAGCCCTGGAGGGGGTCCCCTCGGGCCCTTCTGGACGGTGTGAGTGGGCCGGCTGGGGTCTCTGCCTGCCCCCGCCATCCCAGACACTGGACACCGAGGGCATGGTCAACAGTGCTGGATCTGCTGGAGCGCCGGGGCCTCGGGGGACTGCCTGGGAGGGGAGGGCGACCCCGCTCCGCGTGGGGGGTCCTCTGGCACCGCCGTCCGTGAGGCACCTGGCCTTTGAGCCACAATTCACAGCTACTCGAAACGCCCTGGCCCGCTGCACTGAAATCGGATCGCCTGAGATGGCTCGGGACCTGTCCCCTATCCCCCGACCCGGGACCGGACCCGCCCCGCCCCGCCCCCTCCCCCTCCCCCCTCCCCCTCCCCCCTCCTCCCATCCTGGGACAGGCCCCGACCCTCCGGCGAGTATCCGCCCCCAGGCTGGTCCCTCCACACCCCCCGCAGGTCCCGCCCTCCCCCGCCCCGCCCCCGGCAGGCTCCGCCCCTCCCCCCGGCTGCCCTCTGCGCGCCCCGCCGCCTCCGTCAGTCCCCCCGGTCCCCGGTCCCCTGGCTCACGGGCATGGCGCGCGCGACGGGGCCCGAGCGGCGGCTCCTGGCCATCTACACCGGCGGCACCATCGGCATGCGGAGCGAGCGCGGCGGTGAGTGGATGCCGGCGTCCGGGCACCGGGGCTGGGGTGGGGGTCGTCCGCGCGCCCTCTGACCTGTCGGGGGTCGCCAGGCCCCGCGGTGCCGCGCACCTGACCCCGCCGCTCCTGGTGGGCGGTCAGCCCCCCGGGGGCACAGCCTCTCCCCCGCGCTGTCGCCGGCTCCTCCCGGGGCCGAGCCTCGACCACCGTGGCGTCTGTCTGAGCGCCCTTCCCCGCACAGACAAGCCGGTGGGCAGGTGTTCAGAGTCTGCCGAGGCCCCTCACTCGGGACCACCGAGCGGCTGTGAGGCGACCCCAGCCGTTTCCCGCTGTTTCCGGCCCGGGCTCGGCCGGGCAGCGGGCACCAGACACCTTTGGGAAGTGTTCACGTGCACGAGGAGTCCGGGCAGGTTGGGCGTTTCGTTTCTCTGCCCCTGTGACATTGGCCTGAGTCGGTCCGCGAGGCGGTGACTGCTGGGCCGGGCGCTGAGCTCTGCGGGCCGCTGGGGCAGGGGTGCCCCCAGGCCGGGCAGAGCACCTTCGGGCAGGGACCGGGTTTGGGGAGCCTGGGGCCCTGCAGGGGTGGGAAGAGGACTGCACACACCTCCAGAATGTTCCAGCACTCCCGGGAGAGCGGACACTGTCTGTGCCCTCCACACAGTCCCCCCTGGGCTCCCTCCTTGGCCCCAGGTGCCTGTTCGGGCTGTCCTCACACCCAGGGCAACCTCACACCTGGCCCTGGAGTGTCCCCCTACTCAGATCCTCTGCCAGCCCCATAGCAGGGGCCTTGCCAGAGCTGCCCCGCCTCCGCCCCGCCGCCCCCCGTGCTAACAGGACGTTCGCCTTTGCCCTTGGTCCTGGGGCCACTTCCCCAGCCCTCTCCTCCTGGCCACCGTTTCCACTGAAGCAGCTACCCAGATGCCACTAGCACTTTCTCGCTCCAGCAACTGCTTCTGGGTCCTCTGGGCCTGTTCGTGCCATCCCCCGACCCCGGCTGCCAATTCACAGACGTCTCTTGAGGCCCACTCTGTGCTGGGCCCCAGGACTCAGACCCCCATAGAGCCCTGTCCTGGAGGGGCTCAGGGGTGCGGAGCGTGGTTTCCACACCCCCTCACCCCCTTCCCCCCAGCTGCTCCTCCCGGGCTGCTGGGGAGTCTGCCCTGTGCTGCCCAAGGCCTGGGGCAGAGAGAGGGGAGTGGCCGGCCCTGTCTGCATCCCTGGACTGTCTGGGGCCCCGTCCCACCCCTGTCGCTGCCCCTCCAGGCTTGGCACCTGGCCAGCTGTGATTGCTGAGATTCCACTGAGCTCGACTCATTGTTCTCCAGGGTCCAGGCTGCAGGCTCTGACCTGGATCCCACCTGCACTGCGTCGTGTCCCCTCACAGCGCCCCCAGCTCCCCGGGGCCCCTTAGGCTCACTCTCCCAGGCGCTGCATTTTCCAGGGAGGATGTAAACTCCCACGTCTGGAAGGTGACCTGGAGACTGACTCTAGAAAGATGGGGTGTGGTGGGAGCGCCTTCCGGACAGGCAGGAGTCATCCAAGAGACCTCAGGACAGCACCCCAGGCTGGGGAAGGAGCCAGATGGATGGAGGAACCAGGCCTGGGCCCGCTGGGCCGCCGTGCTCTGCCGGCCTCTGCCCTCTCTGAGCCCGGCTGGGGGCTGGGGGGACACAGACACTCAGGCCCTTCCTGCCCGGGAATTCTGATGCGGAGGGCGTCAATGATTAACTCGCCTGGCGCTGCTGACGTGCGCTCCGGCCCACGCGGGGGCGGTGAGGGGCGGTCACAGCAAAGCCGTTTGGATTGTCGCCGTTGGGAGCCTTTCTGCGCCTGCTGGTAAACAGTGGCCTGCAGGGCACTCGACGCCCCACACGTGAGCCCTGCCAAAGGTCAGGATGGCGCGGGGAGGGCAGAGGCCGTGGCAGCTAGGGACGCCCCTCACCCATCCCCTCTCTGAGTTCGGGGAAGATGTCACTGGTCAAGGGACATCGTGAATCCCACATGAGCCGATAACCCCAAGCCCAAGGCCGAGCAGCATGACGGCTGAGGGGCCCTGACGCCATGAGCGTCCCTCGTGGGCCTGGCTCCTGACGGGGGGAGCAGGGTGAGTAGAGCCTCGGAGCCTGGCAGCTGAAGGTGCCAGGACATCCCAGGAGGCCACCGGAGGGCCTGGCAGCCAAGCCTCATCCGCAGGGGTGACGTCCGTGGCTTCTTGTGCCCTTGGCCTAGACCCGCTTCCTGAGCACGATGCCACACGCTCACAAGTTCACCGTTTTATAGCCTGAGCTGTCCTGGGACGGCTGTCCTGGGACGGCCCTTACAGATGAGTGTGTCTGGTGGGGCCGCTGCCAGTGAGTCAGCTCCCTGCCTGCACGGCCTGGGGACAGGGCCCCGGGCAAGACAGCTTCTGCTTTTGTAGGGCGTGAAGCTTGGGGGCCCGAAGCTTGGGGGCCCGTGCTAAGAGAGAGAATACAATTTACAAAATCAGAATTAGATGAGAAAGCAGGTGTTTATTTGTTTGTTTGTTTCATTGTTAGTTTTTTTTGGCTGCAGCACGCAGCACACAGCACGCAGCACGTGGGATCTTAGTTCCCTGACCAGGGATCGAACCCATGCTCCCTGCAGTGGAAGCCTTAATCCCTGGATTGCCAGGGAAGTCCCCTTTTTTTGTTTTTTTTTGGGGGGGGACAGGTGTTTATTTAGAATGACGAAGGAAATCACAACAAACTGCTAGTTCTTAAAAGCCAAGAACATTACAAATCCCAGAAAAATATTTTTTGTTCGTTGACTTCCTGACCCTCCCTCAAGGCTGTTTTCCCCACACTTTTGGCTGCTTCGTGTGATGATGTGTTGGCAGAATTTTGCACAGAGCGAATAGAACAGAAGGAGGGTTTAGCCTTCTCTTGGGCTGGTTTTGCCTGCCCACCCACACGCTCCCCAGGCAGGGACACCAGGGTCTGGGCCGTGTGGGGCTCGCTGGCCCTGCACCTTCCTGCCGCCCCGAGGCGTGGAGTGTCCCCGGAAGCCAGTGCCCCACCGTCCACTAGCAATAGCCTCGCTCTGGGTGGAGGTGACCGTGCACATCACCTGCTCCGTCAGTGGATCCCCACGTTTACATGGACACCCCAGTGCCACCCACTGGGAGGGCAGCTGGAGTGAAGAGTGGCGTGCGGGCTTCCTGCGGCCGCCCTGACCCATGACCACAAACGGGGGCCTAGAGCAGCAGAAGCATCTCTCGGGAGATGCTGCATCCTGCAGGCCGCTGTGTTCGTGTCTCTGCTCTGTCCTTACACGGCCTTGTCTGGGTGTCAGCTCTCTTCTGCCTCTGTCTTACAAGGATGCGTGCGGTGGCACTCAGCACTCACCCGCATAAACCAGCATCATCTCATCATCCCAGGACCCTAACTCAGTCACGGCCGCAAAGACTTCGCATTTCAGGCCCTGGGGATCAGGAGGGCACACCTTTGGGGGCCTGCCGCAGAAGGGTGGGCAGCTCTGAGCCTCCTTCAACGCCCAGGGTCTGGAGTTCGGGCCTCCTTGCCGTCAGGGCTGGCGAGTCCAGACCTTTGTGGAGGCAGGTGTGTGCCTGGTCACACTTCAGGCATCTCGGGAGGGTGGCCGGGCTGGCAGTCACACACGGATGTCCCCTCTGTCTACTGAGCCCCGTCACTCCTGCAGCAAAGCCTATGGAGCCCCTAAAGGGTGCTTCCTGTGTTGGGGGGCTGTTCAAGGTGCTCCCCCTTGGGTCTCGTTCTCTGGCTGGGGAGACGGCACCACGAACATCCTTGGGCCAACGCAACTGTGTTCACTGGGGGTTGGCACGAGCTGGGCCTGGGATTTACTTGGGGCAGTTTATTACGCAGCAGCGGGAGACTGATACACCGGGCAGAGGGTGAAGGCTGGGAGCAATATCGTCTCCCAGGGTGACCACTGACCCTGGTCCTGAAGGTCTTACATGTTTCAGCCAAGGGTGCTTCTCGAGGGGGGACCCTGCTGTTCTCGCCTCTGTGTCCAGGTGTTCGACAGCCAGGCACGTGGGAGACGCCCAACAGAACCTCAGTGAGGGGTGCATATGCCCGGAGAAGTTTAGCCGACTTGCCCAAGGTCACGGAGCTTGCAGGGAACAGGGTGGGACAAAAAGCCAGGGCCCCAGTGCAAAGGTTCTTCTGGGAGCCTTTGCTGAGGAGTTGTTTGTTTCCAGGAAACACTTGTGACTTCTTAGGGTTTTCTCAGAACACACACCATTTCTGCCCAGTGCCTCCTTAGATGCAGGTTTCTGGACATGGAGGCTGCAGGCAGAGGGCCTGGGCTGGACCCTGAAGGTGTCACACAGTCCAGGTAGGGAGAAAGGGGAACGGGGAGCGTGTGGGAATGGCACCAGCATCTGGACATCAAGGAGGGCTTCCTGGAAGCGGTATCCTGAGCTGGGATGAAGCACCTGCCGGGTGAGAAGCGGAAAGGAGCAGAGGACTTCCAGGCAGAGCCAACAGCGTGTCCATGGGCAGAGCAGTGTGGACGTTCTGGGAAGGGGGGAAAGAAGAGTGGGCACGTGTGTCCGAGTTGTGAGAGGGCCAGGGCCCCCTGAGCCTCGGTGGCAGAGCCCCGGGGCTGTCTGGGTGAGAGTAGCAGTCCCGACACAGGGCAGCTGCCCATCCTTGCCAGGGCCCGGGGCAGCTGCAGGCCCGTCTGCCCAGCCTCTGACTTCCCTGCGGGCCAGAGCTCACCCAGCCAGCTCCCAGCCCCCCACCCCTGCCGGGGCCTGGCCCCCAGTGGGGAGGGAGGGGGGCGGTGCTGGGGGTGTGGCCAACCGCCTCTGACCCCGCCTCCCGGCCCCACTTGGCCTGCAGTGCTCGTCCCTGGGAGGGGCCTGGCCGCGGTTCTGAGGACGCTGCCCATGCTCCACGATGAGGGCCACGCCCGGGCCTGTGGGCTCCCCGAGGACACCTTAGTGCTGCCGTGAGTGTTGGCTCCTCTGCGGTCCCGGCCGGGGACCGTGGCCAGCTGTCATGGGGTGGGGGGCACCCTGAGACTGGCCCCTGCCAGGCTGTGGCTTCTTGGTGTGTCCATGGCGAGCTGCTAGAGGATGCCGGCCCCGCGGGCTCCCGCTCTGATGGCTCTAGAACTGACTACAGCCCCCTTTCAAGGGAGACCCGTGGGGACTCAAGCCCATCAGGAGAGGCAAGGGCTGGCCCCAGGTGCCCCCTCCTCGTGAAGGTCCCTCTGTTTCCCAGTTCGTGGCCTGGGCTGCTTGGTGCTCTTCACTGCTGGCTGGCTGAGCAGGGAGTTGCCCTCGCGGTCGCTGACCTCCCTCCTGCCAGCAGCCCTCCTCCCAGGGTCGTCCTGCCTCACCGAGGGGAGGGGACACTGCTCTGGAGCAACCTGGCCTGGCCTGTCCTCGGCCCCTCCCGGGGACCACGGTCCTTGCTCCTGGGGCCTCGAGTGGAAGGGAGCCGGTGGGGATGCAGAGCCCGCGGCCACGGCCCTGGGTGCCGGGGCCTGGCTGGGCAGAAGGGAGCGGGGCCGCCGCGCGAGCGGGCGCAGAGTGCGAGCCTGCTTTCCGCCTCCTGCAGGCCCGCCAGCCCCGCCTGCCCCGACCAGAGGGTCATGTACACGGTGCTGGAGTGCCAGCCTCTCTTCGACTCCAGTGACATGACCATCACCGAGTGGGTTCAGATCGCCCAGACCATCGAGGTGAGGTGACGGGGGAGTGTGGGCGGGGCTGGGGCCAGGAGCCAAGTGGGTCGCACCTCAGCTGCAAGGCTCCCAAGGCCCTTTTACCTGCACCCGTGAGGGTGGGCATCGAGGGCCACGTCCGCTTTCCCGGCGAGGAAGTGGCCCGGGTGGCCGTCTCGATTTGTTCCGTCAGTTTGTCCCAGTTAGAACCCTGGGCTGAGACGTGCAGCGCTTCCCTGCAGACTTCATGCCTGGCCCACCCCTACTCTGTCCACCCCGTGCCCACGCCCACCCTAGACCGTATAGTCTTCGTGGATTTCGGGCCCACAGAAGGGCACGGAGCCTGCACGGGCCTCGTGGTTTACACACAGTGTGGACGCCTTACCTGCAGCCTGAGCCGCCCGCCATCAGCTTTCTTCCCTGTCCTCCCCAGGCCACCAGCGCCAGCCCCCATTCCTGCCCAAGCCTGGCCCCCGCCAGGCCCATTTCTCACCTTCCTCCCTTAAGAAAGCCCGCTGCCCGCAGAGAGGCTTGTCACACAGCCTGCCCCTTCCTGGCAGCTGGGCGCTGGCCCCAGTTCCACACTTGGCTCGTTCTGCTGGGGCAGAGCGGCTTCCGGGGCCTCACCCCTCTCACGGTGAGCGCCTGGGGCCGCGTGTGGCCCTGGGCCCGGCCCTTGTGTCTCTGAATGTCCGTAGCCGTGATCTGGGGCAGTCTCCCTGCTCTGTGGCCCGCAGCATCCTACAGTTGGCGCCTGACCGCTTCTCTGAACGCCTAGGACTGCTGTCCTGGCTGCAGAGGCCAGCCACGCGCAGATTCACTGTGTGGCCAGCAGAGGGCGCCCCGGCCCGCCACGTGGCTCGGCTCCCCTGCAGCTGCGGGCCCAGCCTGGCTTGGTCTTTCAATGGGCCACGAGGGATGGTCCCCTGAGGTCCCCTTGTCTCCTGGGACCGTGCCCCTCGCAACCACAACCCGGGCCGGCTGCCCACTGAGGCCCAGCCATGGCTGCCCGCTAGGAGGTGGTGGCCGGGCGTGCATCCCTGCAGAGGCGGCCTGTGTGCCTGTCGGCATCCTTCCCACCCCCCGTGTCACAGCCGGCTCCCAGCACTGGCTGTGCCTTGTGCCCATCGCTTGTGTCCGCGCCTGGCCCTCCCACTGGACCGAGAGGCTGGTGGGCTTGCTCACCCCGCAGCCCCTGCTGCCCCAGGGGCAGTGGTCACGGAGCAAGGGGCCCTCCAGGAGCACTGAGCTGACCCGTGTGCTCGGGAGCCCAGACCGGGCATTGCACGGGGGGGACCTTCCCATCCTCAGATAAGAATGTTCAGAGACCCCGACCTGAGTTCTCTCGTGGGCGGGGGGTGTCGCGGGGAGGCCCGAGGGGACGGGAGAAGGCTGTCCTGGGCGCGAGGAGAGCACGGGCGCCGGGGCTCCAGGCAGAAGCTCCATTTCCAGTGGGCTTCCCCGGCCAGCGGTGACCCGGGTCGCTCCAGCTGCACGTGGGGCCCTTACCTTCCTTTTCCTGGTGGCCCCGGAGGCCAGGCCTGCCTGAGCTCGCCGCCCCCCCTGCAGAGACACTACGGGCAGTACCACGCCTTTGTGGTCATCCATGGCACCGACACCATGGCCTTCGCCGCCTCCGTGCTCTCCTTCATGCTGGAAAACCTGCAGAAGACTGTCATCCTCACTGGTGCCCAGGTAACACCCCGGGCTGCCCAGTGGGCATAAGGTCAGGGCCTTCCTGAGGCCACAGGGCAGTTCAGCGCTGCTGGGGGCCCAGGCGGGTCCCCGGGCTCCTTGCTCGGTCCGGCAGCTCCCCGGGCTGGTCCCTGCGCTGCCTGAGCCGGCCGGCGCTGGTCAGTGCCCTGGTCCTGCCTGGTACCAGCCCTGCCACCCCGGGGGTGGGTCCACAGCCTGCTGCCGGCCTCGTCCAGCTGCCCTCCCTTTGTCGCTGTCCTCCTCTTCCCACTGTGGTTCCCACCGATGCCATCCCTGGGCACCTGGGCACATGCTACTCCCTCCTCTCTCACCCTGACCCAGCACAACCCCCAAAGCCAACAGGTGGAATATTCTAGAAAATGCTGGATTTGAAGGCGGGTGGTGGGGGAAGCCTGGACCCCCGTCAGGGCCTGCGTCAGAGGCTGCCTGCGGTGGCGCCATCGGGCCAGCCCTCCCCAAGGCCCTGGGGAGCCTTCTCCGGGGTCAGAGGTCGGGAAATCCCGTGGCCAGGTGCCGACCCGGCTGCCTGCCCTGCTCTGTCCACGGTCCCCGCGGGTGTCACAGTGGGGCGGCCCCACTCAGGGGAGGCCCAGGGCCGCACCGCACACACCCCAGTGCTGCCGAGCACGTCCCACTCGGAGCTCGAGTGGAGGGATGGGGTGCAGGCTGACCCTGGCTCTTCCCAGACCCTCCTGAGCCCCTGGGTGGAGGTCGCCATCAGGCCTCCCCCAAGGGACGAAGGGCAGGATCATGAGCACTGCTGGCCCTGGGAAGGATCGCGCTTGTGCTCTTCTAACCCCCGCGCTGGCCCTGACAGAGCGTCCCTGTTATAACGCAGGGGACACTGAGGCTCAAGGCCCGGGGCTGCTGGTCCGCTGCCACACCCCTTATGAGGACCCAGGACTGTGGCCCCAGGCCAGGGCTCTTCCTCTGGAGGCCCTGGGCCCACCCCTGCCCAGCCGGCCCGTCTGCACACCCTGCAGCAGTCCAGCCCTTTGTTGCCTTCCTGGGCAGGAGTGGTGGGGATCTGGGTACGGGTCAGAGTCAGCCCTGGGGACATTGGTCTCCACGTAGACACGGGAGCAGGTCTGGGACCCGGTGCTCCGAGGCCCCGCGTGAGGCTTCTGGCCATCGCGTGCACCCACGGTCAGCTCTTGGCCACCCTCTGCCCACCCGGTCCAGAACTGGCCGGGGCAGTGAGGGAGCAGGGCCTCTGTGCCCCGGGGCCAGGGAGCTGGGCTGGGCAGTGGCGGGTCCCTGGGCAGGAGCCCATCGGCCGGCCTCTGGCAGCGGGCACTGGGGCCTGCGGGGAGCAGAGGGTGCTGGGGTGCGGGCCAGACTGGCATGGCCAGCAGGGGCAGCTCCCCGAGCAGCGGTCCCCACCGCCCCGAGCCTGCCTGCCGCCTCTCCTGGACCCTGCCCGGGCTCCGCACTGAGCCCCTCCTACGCTGCCGGATCCTCAGCCCCTCTCCTCTCCGTGGCCTCTCCCCCAGGTGCCCATCCATGCCCTGTGGAACGACGGCCGGGAGAACCTGCTGGGTGCCCTGCTGCTGGCTGGCCAGTACGTGATCCCCGAGGTACCGCCTCCTCCCTCCTCCCTGCGTGCTCCTGGGGACCCAGGCCCGGGGCTCGGGGTGTGGTGCTCAGGGGGACACACGGGGTGGGGGGGCGTCTGGCAGGCTCTAAAGATCTGTCTTTCCCCTTGAACGTGAAGTACACCGTCACCGTAGAGAACATGGGAAAACAGAGAAGGCAGCAGGAAACAGTCACTGCCTCTCAGCCCCCGAGACGTCTGCTGCTGACAGCGTGGTGGATTTTCTCCGGGTCATATATATATATATGTGGTTTACGTATATTTAAGTTGTCTCACACCTATGATATGGTATACGTTTACACTACATACATACGTGCGTGTGTACGTTTCCATCAGTAGGTCCTATGGGCGTGGTTGTGGAGCGGCTCTTTTTCCTCGTCTTTCCCAGTCACGTGGTGACACAGGGAGACATTTACAAGATCCCCCCTCACATCTCAGGGGGCGGGGAGAGGAGCCCTGGGAGGGGGTCGCCCGCCCTGGGGAGGGGCTTCACGGAACGCCGTTGGGGCCTGTCTCGCCGCCGAGGCGCCCAGCGCGCCCCACGGGGACAGCTCCTGAGCAGGGCAGGGGCTGCCCGGCGCTGAGCTGCACCCCGCCCCCGCAGGTCTGCCTGTTCTTCCAGAACCAGCTGTTCCGGGGCAACCGGGCGACCAAGGTGGACACGCGCAGGTTCGCGGCCTTCTGTTCCCCCCACCTGCCGCCTCTGGCCACCGTGGGCGCTGACGTCACGAGTGAGCGAGCAGGGAGCTGCAGCGGGGACTGCGCGGGGCTCCTGGGCGGGAGATCACGGCGGGGCTCTGCCCTGGGCTGCGGAGAAGCCGGGGGCGGGGTGGGGGGCGCTGCTCAGAGCGGGGAGGCCCCCGCAGGTAACCCCGGCTCTGAGCCGGGGGGCCGTCCCGGGCGGGGCCGCGTTCGGGCGATCAGCCTCCTGTGCCTTTCCCCGGCCACGTGGCCCAGGAGTCCCTCAGTGACGGTCAGTGGCTCTGCCACTCGCCTCGGCCTCCTGGGGACGTGGTTCTGGTAGTGCGACCTCGTCCTGGGGACTTTCAGGGGCGTTTCCGTGCCCTGGGCCTGGCAGGCTGCCCAGCCCCCGTCGTGGGGCTGCCCGATGCCTCCCGTGGGTGGTGGACCCTGAGCCCCCCACCCCGGGGAACCACCGACGCTGGCCCTGCTGAGAAGCCGTCTCCGGCCCAGTCCAGTCCTCGGCGAGCGCTGCTGGGTTGGTGCTCAGGCCTCACCCGGCTCAGCCGCCCTCGTGGCCGTGGAGACTCTCCACCGGGATGTCCGCTCTCCTGTGTGTCTCCGGGGCCCCCCGGCTCCCCTCCGGGTCCGCCGTGGGCGTGGCCAACCCCTCCGACTCCCGCCCGGCACCGGCTGCCCCTCCGCGAGGCGGCGTGACGGCTCCGCTCCGGTGGCCTTGCTGTCCGCCCAGCCCCTGCCGTCTACATGCTGCCCCCTCGCCCCCCGTGTCTCCTCCTGACCAAGCCGGGGGGTCCTGGGGCAGGTGTTGGGCCTGGACGCCTGTCCGCACCCCTCCAGCGGTGGGATCCTGCCCCGGGACCCTTCTGGGGGCCTCCAGGGCCTGGCAGAGCCCGTCTTCCTTTGGGGGAATGTAGGGCCCTCGAAGCCTTGCTTGGGGCCGGGCTCGCCACACAGAGGGCAGGACCGAGGCAGCCCTTCTCCCTGGACTGCCTGCCTGCGTCGTCCCGGCCCCTCGGGAGGGCGCCGTGGCCTCGCCCATGCGGGCAGGACCCATGGGAGCCTGGAGGGGGCGGTTCCAGAAGGCCAGCATGAGAGGCCTTCTGGCGTAGCAGGGCCCTCCGCACCCGGAAAGGAAGCGCAGATCAAGCCCTGGGGAGGGTGGGCTGTGGGCAGCCGGGGCCTTGACCTCCTAGGGGCAGGGCTTCCTGGAATGTCCCGAGCCAGGCAGGGACCCACAGGGGCTTTCCTAGGAAGGTGATGAGGACTGAGAGCCTGGAGAGGCCCTGGCGGTGGGGGGGGGGGGGGGGGGTGCACGAGCTGTCCTTGGAGAGCAGTCGGAGGAGCAGGCCCTCTCTGGGGTTGGGGGGCTGGTCCTATAACGCGAGAGCCCCGCCCCAGCCCTGTGCCTTCGAGATGCGGGCATCCAGGCGTGGTGGCGGGCAGGACCTCTGCCAGGTGGTTGTGGGGCTACAGCAGGAGGAGGGAAGGACCATGCAGGGAGGCATTGCGGCCCCGAGCCCTGACTTAATTCTGGGGGTCTTACCCTGCATTTCCCTCCCCCTGCCCACCCACCCTGCTTGCTGGAGCGCCCCGGGGGTTGGTAAGGCCCAGAACGGTCAGTGCGTCTAAGGTGTGTATAGCACGCCTGGGTTCTGGGGGCCAGGCGGGGGTCCCTGTGCTTGCTGAGGGCCAGAGTCAGGAAGGCTTCCTGGAGGAGGTGGCCCACGTGCTGGTGCTGGCAGATGGATCGCTTCCTTGCTGTGGTGGGCAGTGGCGCTCAGCCCCTCCTGCCCCGGTGCCAGCCAGCTGAGGAAGGAGGAGTGGGCGGGAAGGAGGGGGCGGCCGCTGTGCAGGCCTGCCTCCCCCGTGGGGGCTGAGTCACACCTTCTCTGGGGCTCAGAGGGGAGCTCCCAGGACACAGCCCACTGGCAGGTGCGGAGTTCACCCTGGATCCCCAGGCCCTTACCTGTGCCACGCCAAGCCCGGGCTGGCCTTGAGGTGCAGGGCACGCTGGTGCGGGCTGGGCCAGGCGGCTGGACGGGCGCGGGGCTGAGGCTGGCCCCGAGAGGAGAGGCCGCCCTTGGACCCCCAAGCCCGTGATCCCAGGAGGATTGTGTCCCCCCAGCCAGGGTGCCGTGTGGTGTGTGAGGGCCCCGGGCTGGTCCCGGCACCTGGCGCTGAGAAACACCAGCCTCTGCCCGGGGTGTGCCCGGCGGGGCCCCTGGGGAGGCGGGGAGCTGGGGGCTGACACCAGCACTGGGGCGGCCGGCGCCCTCTCACTGCTTTTTGTTGCGTTTCCCCTCCCCTCTGTGAGGCCGTTACAGACGAGGGGCGAGGGGCTCAGGAGCGGGAGCTGTGCCGGGTGAGGAGGGGTGCACGGTGGGAGGTGGGGGGTGGGTGCTGGCCCCGCCCTTCCCCGAGTGGGTGAGGCACGTGCTGTCACACCGGGCCTCCAGGAGCCCCAGGTCCTTGCTGTGCAGAAGCCCTGGCCCCAGGGAGGGGGAGTCAGGCCGACAGGCTCGGGCCAGCGGGGTCCCAGTAGCTGAAGGGGACGCGGGACTCAGTGTCCCCTGTGCACGCGGGCTCCGCTGCGTGGCCCTGCGGTGGCACTGTTAGGACTGAGCAGGGACAGTCCTCACACCACCTTCCCTCCTCTCGGCCCCTCTGCACATGGGGACAGCGGTCCCCTGGTGTCCAGTAGGCCCAGGTGGAAGGACTTGGGGTCCCATGGGCTCTGAGGGGGATGGGCTGGCCGGGCGGTGGGGCGCGGGCCCTCTCTGTCTCCGTAAACCCCCCTCTGCAGCCATAACTCCTGGCTGGTGGCCTCGCTCCCACCCGCCGCCGTCTTATCTGCTCGCCCAGCTGGGGCCGGGGCCCGAAATTGAAGGACGCCTCTCGCTGCTGACAGATGCTGCAGCCGCCCTCCCCCCAAGCCCATCCCCCAGAGCCCCCGCGCCTCCCACCCTCCCAGCTCCCCGTGAAAGGGCGGCACGTGTCTGGA
The DNA here is from genome assembly GCF_949987535.1 of Balaenoptera acutorostrata. NCBI lineage: Eukaryota > Metazoa > Chordata > Mammalia > Artiodactyla > Balaenopteridae > Balaenoptera > Balaenoptera acutorostrata. Next base: position 182,156,589 of record NC_080066.1, read on the forward strand.
ACGTTCCTCAGTTTATTATCATATGAGAATTGCTCTGGTGGAAACAGCAGGAGGCCCGCAGGCTTGCACCCCCCTCCACGGGACCGGGGTGGTAGAGGACCCCTGGGCGGGGGTCCTGGAGCCCCCATTCCCCTCCGGGCTCTGCACCTGACTCTGGGCAGCCTTGGGCAAGGCCCTTTCCCTCCCTGGGCCTCAGTTTCCCTGGGCTGGACAACGGGGTCTCCTTGGTACCTGCTCCCTCAGCCCGGCCTCTGCCTGCTCGAGGCTGCCATGTGCAAGGGGCCGAGAGAATGGGACCCTGAGCTCAGCGCCGGGCTCCTGAGGGTCAAAGGCCAGGCCTGCTGCCCAGACCCCTGCCCCCTGCCCCCTGCCCATGGGTGGAGCAGGAGGGCTGGGAGGCCGCTGGTGGCTTGGTCCCCGCAGAGCAGCAGCCTTCAGACCCACGGGGAGCCTGATCCTCTGGGGAGTTCTCTGCATGGCGGGCACTGACCCCACGTAACTGCCCCCTTCACTCTCCACGGGGCTCAGGAGCCACCCTGGGCGTGGAGAGCAGGCTGGGCTCACGTTAGGCCTCTGAGACTTTGGGGTGAGTGAGGTGGAGGTTTTCTTTCCCCAAAGGTTAGGGATCCAGAAGACTCATTCATTCATTCATTCATTCGTTCATTGACTTGCTGGGCCGTGGGCCAGGTCGGTGCCCAGTAAGGGGCACGTGAGGCTGGCTGGTCAGAGGACGCTGCCCTGACTGCTTCTGGGACCCAGGATGGCAGACTCCTGGTGATCCCCCGGCTCTGCCCCGTCTGCTGTGCTTCTCGCCGTTGCACGTGCCGTGCCCTCTGCCTGGAAGGCCCTTCCTCCACCTGCCCTCTCCCCTCTCCTGCTGGGCTCTGGAGGCCTCCATCCCTGCAGGGTCCTCTTCGCCCCCTGGACCCCACGCCCGCCACGGGGGCTGGCTCAGGCTGGAGCTGCGCCCCTCGCCTGAGTGAGCTGGGAGGGGGGGCAGGGGACGGGACTCCAGAGGCACCAGACGGAGGCCGGGGGGTCCGGGGAGGCTGGGCCGGGGCCGTGGCCTGCAGATGGCCGGAAGGCGTGCATTCGGTCCCTCTGTCCTCACAGTCAACCGGGAGCTGGTGCGGAGGGTCCGTGGGCAGGGCCGGCTGGTGGTGCACAGCAGCATGGAGCGCGACGTGGGCCTGCTGCGCCTCTACCCTGGGATCCCCGCCTCCCTGGTAGGGACCCCGGCTCAGCCCCCGCGGTGCCTGCCTCCTGTACCCCCTCCCCTCCCCACCTTCGTGTCACTGGGACCTGCACCCCCTCCGCTGCCTTCTCAGCCCGTTCACCTTATTTGTGAACTGGGCTTGTCCCCGCGGACGTCGCAGCGCCGGGTTCCAAGGGCTCCTCTGAGGCTGATGGAGTGTGGCCCTGGACTCTGCTTTCTTGTGGCTGCTCTGGTGGTCCCTGCCGTCCACCCCTTGGCCACCAGCTGTCCCTGGGGCGGACACGGCGCCTGTCTCCGTCCTGCGCAGTGAGCCAGGCCCAGACGCTGGGCTGCCAGTTGGATGGAGGGTCTTGGGTAAAAGCGTCTCTGGGCATCGCTGGCGCTGAGTGCGGGGCTGCAGGGGGCTCAGAGCACGCTTGCTTCAGTGCTGTGACCGGCGGGGCACTGCAGCCCCTCTTCTGCCCGACACACGAGGCTTCCCAGGTGTGTCCCTCTACCCGGGGTGGCCCGGCGCCAGGCTGCCCTTAGCCTCTGGGCCGCAGTCTGTGCACTGGAGCGTGCTCTCCTCCCAGGGCGCTGGGCACAGACGGGGCAGAGCCGCGATGGGACCAGAAGGGGTTTGCTGGAGGCGCGCTCCGGTGAGGGCTGCCCTCCAAGAAGAGGGTCGTCCCAGGGGCTGGTGGCCGGAGCCCACGCACGGGTCTCACGTCGTGTGGTAGCCAGAGGTCACTGCACGAGGCTGCCGTCTTAAGTGGGGCTGAGCCGCACAGGCTCCTTCTGGGAAAACATGCTGGCCCGTGAAGTCTTTCTAGAACATGCTGTAGCTGGGGGAGTGCAGAGCCATAAGCTGGGCCAGGCTCAGGCAGGGGGACGGGACCCCCAGGGGACTCGACGGGGACTTCCGGGCCGTCGGGGCAGGGCCTGCTGGTGGTGAGCGTTGTCCGGCAGCGGGTCCTGGTCTCCAGTCTCCCCGTTCCCGGGTATCTGCCAGGAACAGGTCTGCTTTCACCTTTGGCCTCTACCTGGAGAAGCAGAGAGAGCCGATGGCGGTTCTGAAAGGCTCTGATGGGGGCACAGCCAGAGGGCTGGGTGCCTGCTGCACAGGCCAGCAGCTTGGCCCCTGGGCTCCCCCTGTGCAGCAGGTTCAGGGACAGACAGTGCTCAGCCCTGGGGCCTCTGGGCTGTGCCCACCTGTGCTGACATAGGGCATGGCTGAGCTGGGCAACAGGTGTCCCCGCAGGGTGGCCTCTGAGGGAACCATCCTTGTTCGAGGTAAACCCCAGGCCCCGTCCTCTTCTTTTTTTTTTAAATTTATTTTTGGCTGCGTTGGGTCTTCATTGCTGTGCACGGGCTTCTCATTGTGGTGGCTTCTCTTGTTGCAGAGCATGGGTTCTAGGAGCTCGGGCTTCAGTAGTTGTGGCTCGAGGGCTCTAGAGCGCAGGCTCAGTAGTTGTGGCACACGGGCTTAGTTGCTCCACGGCATGTTGGATCTTCCCGGACCAGGGCTTGAACCTGTGTTCCCTGCGCTGGCAGGCGAACTCTTAACCTCTGCGCCACCAGGGAAGCCCCCGGCCTCTGTCTTCCGAGTGGAGCCTTGCAGCCTCGTGGGATGTGCGGGCAGCACCCTGGCTTAAGCAGAACCCTGCACGTGTGTTTAGCTGCAGGGCCCTTTCCCCACACACTGGCTTGCTGGGAGCATCACCTGTTGTGTGTCAGACGGGGCAGAGCTTTGGGCCGGATGGAGGGGCCAGGGGCCGGGAGGGGCAGTGTGGTGGCCCAGCTGGGATGGGGGGCCCTTCAATCCGTGAGACCTCCGATGGTCCTTTCTCATCTCCAGCTGGCTCCTTGTGACCTCTGACCCATTTCCACGGTGTTTGTGGCCTTTACACTTAGAAGGGGACAAGGGTCCCTTTGGGGGATGTGTTGGGGAGCGTGGCAGGCACCGAGGGTGCAGGGCCAGCCTGTTGGTCCCCATCGCTGGAGCAGGAAGCAAGGCCCCTGACTCTCGCCTCCCGGCCCCCGCAGGTCCGGGTCTTCCTGCAGCCCCCTCTAAAGGGCGTGGTCATGGAAACCTTTGGCTCGGGAAACGGGCCCACCAAGCCCGACCTGCTTCAGGAGCTGCGGGCGGCAGCTGAGCGAGGCCTGATCATCGTCAACTGTACCCACTGCCTTCAGGGCGCCGTCACCTCGGACTATGGCGCTGGCACGGTGGGGCGGGGACACCGAGGCCTTGGGAGGGAGGGCAGGGGCAAGTCCGGCTGTGACCCCATGCCCCATCGTCCGCCTGCGCCTCCGTTCCTGCAGGCCCTGGTGGGAGCCGGCACCGTCTCAGGCTCCGACATGACATCGGAGGCGGCCCTGGCCAAGCTGTCGTATGTGCTTGGCCTGCCGGGGCTGAGCCTGGATGGCAGGAAGGAGGTGCGTGGCCCTCCGGCTGGGGACCCGGGCCCGCACCGGTGGGCGGTGGGGCCCAGTCCGGGGGTGTGTGCCTGGGTTTGGAAGGGGGATGAGGACGGGGGGCTCCCCCAATCGGTTGCCAACCCCAAGCCCGGGCACTGCCTGTCCTCACCTCGAGGAGCCCCAGGTCTGGCTTGCGCCGAGGATCCCCAAACTGCTCCCAGGGTATCCCCTCCCTCTTGCTTTTCAGGCTGGCCTCAGACACAGCTGTCCCTGGGCCCTGGGGCTGGGCAGAGGCCACAGGGGCCCCGGGAGACCCTGAGCTGGAGGGCTGGAGGGTGGGGCTGGCCTGGTGTGGGGATCTGGCTGGGGTTAGGCTCCGGCCTCAGGCGTGGAGCCCGAGGGAGGAGTTTCAGGCCTGGGCAGCCCTCTCCCGGGGCCTGGGGTGCCTGGCCTGCGAGGTTGGTCTGGGCTGCTGGGTCCGGGCCCTGATGCAGCTGGCCCGGCTCTCCGTGCGCTCCCCCGACAGCTGCTGGCCAGGGACCTGCGCGGGGAGATGACGCCGCCTGCTGTGGACGAGCTCCGGCCCTCTCTGCGGGGCAGCACGCTGGGCCGCGGGGTCGCCCAGCTCCTCGGTCTGAGCCAGGTACTGTCCAGCGTGGGCGAGGGTGTCTGGGCGGCGGGTCCCTGAGGGATGGGCTCCTGCGCCCTGGCATTTTGGTGCCAGGAGCAGAAAACCACCAGGCACGAACTGGTTCTGGGCTCGGGGCCACAGTGCGGAGGGTTTGCAGGGACTCGTGGGCCAGTGTGTGGGAAGGGGCCAGGCAGTGGAGAGGGGCCCTTGCAGCGTGCACACGGTACTCAGGACGTGGCCGCTCACCCCGGGGGCAGCCGGGCCGGGCCTGCTGGCCCTGGTGCAGGGCTGCCTCGTGAGGGGGGGCGCTCTCAGGCACCATGGGCGCTCCGTCCGTCCTGCTGCTGGCAGGAGAGAGGTGTCTGCTCTGGGTCTCCCGGGGAAGAGGGGCTAGGCTTGGAGCTCCTTTACTTCCCAGCCAGGGTGCCCAGGCCCACGAAGGGACCGAGGACTTGCTTTAGGGCCTGGGATCTGAGATTCAAGCTGGGCCAGGCTCACGGGGGTGACTGCGGCCTCCTGATGCCCCACCTCACCACCACCCCCGGCACCGGCCTCTGGGCGAAGTGTCCAGACCTGGTGCGCCTGGCAGGAGACGGGCACTGTGTCCCGTTGCTGACCCGGGTCACACCACGTGCCTCAGTTTCCCCTCTGCAGAGTGAGGGTGGGAGAGTGGAGAGTGGCAGCAGCTTAACCTGCTTGCCAGGGATGGGCAGTAGCCAGACGTGTGCGGGCTGTCATTACAGTGGATGCCTCGGGCCTAAATGACTCGAGGGGTCAGGCCCCACCGTGGTGCCTGGTGCGGGGATGCCTACGGGGGCCTCTGACGGGACCCCCAGCCTTCTGGCGCCTTGGGGAGCTGTTAGGCGACCCATGGAATTCCCAGCACCGGGGCCAGGCGGCCCTTCCTTCTGGGGAGGGCCAGGCACCCCTTCCCACCCTCCCCCAGGCAGGTGCCCTATGAGTTACCCCTGCCTCCTGGCCCACAGGGGAGGCAGGCGAGGACGTGGGTCTCAGCGGGCGGGTGGCAGGGCCCGGTCACACAGCTGATGGGACAGAGCCAGGTGGTGGCCTGTGTCCTGCCTGGACTTTGCTCCCAGGGGTGGGGGTCCCTAGTAGGCCTCAGAGGTGGTGCCCAGCCCCTTTCTTTTACCATGTTGAGACTTGAGGGGGCGCTGGACCCCATCCTGGGACTCACTGCCGGCGCGGTGTGCGGGCCAGCAGGGTTCCCACGGGCCCTGCGCTCCACCTCGGCCCACCTGTTCCCCTGCTCCTGGCCCTGCCCACTCCTGGGGGTGCTGAGGACCCCAGGAAGCGGCAGGGGTCCCAAGGTGCTGCGGCCCCCCTCACCCCAGGAGGCTGACGACGTGCGGGATGCCCTGGCACCCAGCCTGGCCTGTGCCGCGGCCCACGCCGGCGACCTGGAGGCCCTGCAGGCGCTTGCAGAGCTGGTGAGACCCCTGCCCGCCCTCGGGGACCAGCTCCAGCTGCACCAGGCCCAGGGGGCTGGGGCGCTGCCCAGATGTGGGCAGGACTGCCTGTCCCGGGGCTTGCTCAGCTCCCTGCAGCTGAGGGGGACACGTGGCTGTGTCAGGCCCCCCTTGGGTGCACCCCGACCCTGTCCCTTCCCTGTGGCCTACCTGGCCCTGCCCGGCCTTCCCTCAGTGGGTGACGATCCCATGCTTCGCCCCAGGGCAGTGACCTGAGCCTGGAGGACTTTGGTGGTCAAACTCCGCTGCACTCGGCCGCCCGAGGGGGCCAGGCTGGGGTGGTCACCATGCTGCTGCAGAGAGGGCTGGACGTGAACGCACGGGACAAGGATGGCCTCAGCCCGCTGCTGCTGGCCGTGAGGGGCAGGTACTGGGCTGCGGGGGGCGGGCACTGTGGCGGATGTGCGGGCAGGGGTGCCGTGTGGGGCAGGGCCCGGACCGGGATGCCTCAGAGGGGGCCTTCAGTGTGCGGGTGGTCACACAGCATCCCCAGGCAAAGCCAGGTGGGACCAAGGACGCCTGCTTCCTGGAGCCTCGCCCACCTCCAGCTGGGCCCTAGTCACTAGCGGTGACCTTGCCAGGTGTGAACAGGACCCAGACTGGGAGGACTGACTCTGGGCACGGTGGTCAGGGAGGGCTTCCTGGAGGTGACCTCCAAGCTGAGCCAGGCAGGCCTGGCAAGACCCTGGCACGGAATTTCTAGACAAGAAAAACGCTTACAGAGCACAAGGGGTCTCATGTGTGTTCCCTTCATCCTCCACCTGAGGGGCTGGGGGTGGGGCGAGGGGAGAAACCCCCAGCCCAGCACTGGGATGGAGCAGGTACAGAGCAGGTGATAGTGCCAGACGTTGGGCTGGGTGAGCACAGGTCCCCAAGGGGGCAGGCTCAGCATGCATGCTAGTGGGGGGGTCCCCCAAGCTGGCCCCATTCAACAAACCCTGGCTTTTTAAGGCAGGGCCCCAGCCTGGGTTTTTTGGGGGGCCCCCGCCCAAGTGGAGACTTGCAGAGCTGAGGCCCCAGGGCCCCGGGCAGTCAGTGTGGGTACCTGACGTCTGGTTCCTTCTAATGGAAGTTTTGTTTTGTTTTTGTTTTTGTTGGTTTTTTTTTTTAATTTTATAAATTTATTTATTTATTCATTTTTAGCTGTGTTGGATCTTCATTTCTGTGCGAGGGCTTTCTCTAGTTGCGGCGAGCGGGGGCCACTCTTCATCGCGGTGCGCGGGCCTCTCACTATCGCGGCCTCTCTTGTTGTGGAGCACGGGCTCCAGACACGCAGGCTCAGTAATTGTGGCTCACGGGCCTAGCTGCTCCGCGGCATGTGGGATCCTCCCAGACCAGGGCTCGAACCCGTGTCCCCTGCATTGGCAGGCAGATTCTCAACCACTGCGCCACCAGGGAAGCCCGTCTGGTTCCTTCTAAGGAGGAGCAGAGGCCCCCTGCCCTGCAGCCAAGGCCAGAGGCTGGGGCCCCCTGGAGGGGTCACCCTGTGTGCTCACCTGTGACGTGCACTGCAGGCTGGGGCGGCGGCACCTTGCAGGGTGGGTTGTGTGAGGATCGATGTGAAGGAAAACGCACGAGCTGGTGGTCACCACCCGGGAGCCGGGGTCACAGGCTCTGACCCCTTCCCCTGGGGTTGGGCCTGGTGGGCGGGCAGCTAGCCAGCGCGAGGCCGGAGGAGCAGGCATCGGGGCTGGTGAACACCGGTACCTGTGTCCTCTGCTGGGACAGCCGTCTCCTTGCCCTCCCAGGCCCGCCTGGCATCTCTCCGAGGGGCAGGCCTCTCCTGCTCTGACGGACAGTTGGAAGTCACGGCGGATGGGCACGGGTGGGGCCTGGTAGCTACTTGGCCCCGCGTTCTAGGGGCTCACGTTGCTCCGAGGCCTGGAGCTTTCTGGGAAGACCTAGGGGCAGGGGCGGGACCTCTCTCCCACCTGTTTCCCCGTGCCCTGCCCGGCAGCCGGGAGGGGCGTCACATACATACGTGTGTGTGAGTGTGTGTGTGTGTGTGAGCGTGAGCGCACTGGTGAACGCAGGTGTGAGTGTGTGTCTGGGACATGGGGATCACAGCCCTTGCTTTCCATCTCTTGTAGTCTTGCTGTTTCCGAATGCAGAGCTGGTCTCGGTTTAGCGTCTGCCACAGGCCCCGGGCCCTCCCCAGGGGGCTCTCGGCCTGCAGGACCCTGGGTTATTTCTGGGGGTTTCATGAGTCTCATGGAGAGCCCAGGCCACCAGACCTCTCAGCTCAGTCCTGGGCTGGGGCGCCTCACCCTTGGGGCAGTGGGCAGTGGGGTAGCCCCTCCCTCCCAGCCTCCTGGGAGCATCAAAGGGTTCTCAGAACAGGCGGGGGACAGAGGGGGAGGGCTGCGCGTGGGGTGTGCCCGTGGCGCCCAGGCCCGGTGATCTGGCTGGAGACTCTGCTGCTCACGCTTGGGTGTGGGTGGTAGCATGGTGAGCTCACCCCATCCTGGTCCCACCCGCTCGTCCCCAGCTGGCTGTCACGGCACCTCCCGAACCGGTCTCCCGGCTCACCCCCAAGCGGGCCCTGCTGTGCCCTGGAGGGGCTGGCCTCACCCTGGAGGGCTCTGGGGGGGACCCCACTCTCCTCTCCAGCTCCCTAAAAGTGGGGTGACCATGCAGTTGATGGTACACCACCAAACTGGGGAAGGGGGCAGCCTCGGGGCTCTGTGCTCTGTTCCCTGGGCTCAGAGCAGGTGCCTCGACACCCACAGACCTCTGGGCCCTGCTCCGGGCCAGCCTGACACCCACGTTCTTCCGTCAGTGTCTCATGCCCACCCCATCCCCAAGGGCAGACTACCGGCCCAAGGGATTCTGTTTTCCCAGACTCGGCCCTGGCGGTGTGAGCTCGGCAGGGAGGCTCCTCCAGGGTGGGCCATACGCAGGTGCCCAGAGCAGTGCCTCGGGGCCTGGGGGGGCGCTGTGGACGGGGTTGCCGCTCAGCCAGGGCTGACTGACCCCCCTCACCCCGGGCGTGGGTCTGGGTGCTGGGGACCGAGGTGGGGTGGCCCTAGTCTGGGGAGGGTGGGTTCCTGGTCTTGGGCACAGGACAAGGCCCTGCTGGCGTCCAGGCGGTCACCACGCTCTTTCTCACGGCAGGCATCAGGGTGTCATTGGGCTGCTGCGGGCAGCTGGGGCCTGCCTGTCCCCCCAGGAGCTGGAGGACTCGGGGACAGAGCTATGCAGGTGAGGGTCGCAGGTGTACCTGTGCTTCCCAGGGCGCGGGCTTCAGAGCGGGGAGAGCCCGTTGTGCACCAGCTGGGCCCTTGGAGCACTTGAGGGTGGGGTTCGCTCCTAGCGGAGGGAGCAGTCCAGCAAGGGGGCGCGGGTGAGGGTGTGCGTGTGCGTGGGCTCGAGGCGGGCCGTGGGGGGGTCGGCTGGAAGCGGGCCTGGGTGTGGGCTGGGGGGAGCCTGGGTTGCGTTTGGGGAGGTTGGGGGGACGGGGTGGGGGCAGGCAGTAGGCAGCTCTCACGCGCGGCCGCGCTCCCCCGTGGGGTGAGCTCCGCGTGGCCCCATGCGGCGGGTCCCCGTCCCCGTCGTGGGGAACACACCGCAGGCCCAGGAGCTGCCCTGCCCTGGTCGGCGCTCGGCTGCCAGCTGCCAGCAGGACTCTGACCTCAGCCGCTCTGAGTGACCACCAAGCAGGCCTGGGGGGGCTGCGGCCCCGCGAGGGGTGGTGGTAGGCTGGGCGGGGGGCAGGCCCAGGGCTGCCGGCCTCCGCTCCTTCCTCCGTCCCCTGGGCCCCTCCGCGTGGCGCTGCTGACGTGCCCCGCCCGCCAGCCCCTCCTGCGTCCAGCCTGGGCTGCCGTGGGCGGGTCTGAGGCCTCGAGGAGGGGGGGCCGGGGGGCTGGAAGCGCCTTGGAAGTCAGAGCCCCCAGGCGTGGGCTGGGTGACAAGGGCGGTGTCTTAGACCGCGGCTGCTGTGGTGTGAGGAGGGGTGCTGCCTGCTCTCCAGGAAGAGGACCTGAAGCTCTGGCCCCCTCGTCCCTGCCGGCCAGCAGCCCCCCACCCCCGAGCCTTGGAGGCCCCCGCCCTAGACACAGTGGGGTGGAGAGAGCCCACTGGCCCCAGCCTCGGCCCCTGCCTCCCTGGAGTGCAGCGTCCCTGGGGGGACGAACCCTGCTGGCTGACCTGCCTCTTCTCAGCACCGACAGGGCTAAGGGGGGGCGGGGGGGTCTCAGATGTGCGGAATGGTGGCGGGGCCCAGGCGGGGAGGGTTTTGGCTCTGAAGGGACTTCTGGGGTGACTTGGTTCAGAGCTGCACCCCAGGTGGGCCTCGATGGCTCCGTTGACAGATGGGGAAAGAGGCAGAGGGGGGAAGTGACAGCCAGCTCCCACGGGAGTGGGTCGTCCGACCTGAGCTGCTTGGCTGGGTTTGCGGGGGGCCCTTGGCCGGCTCTTCCAGGAGGCGAGTGTGTGTGGGAACCAGCGCGGAGGCCTGGGGGCGGAGCTGGGGGCGGGGCGGGTGGCGGCGCCATCAGCATGAGTCACCTCAGGAATGACCCCGCGCCGCCGCTTCCTGACCCAGAGGGAGTCCCTAGGGCCCCCTGGGGGGATGGCCCTTCCTGCCCGGCTGCCCTGGCCAGCACACCTGGCTTGGACCCCTTCCCTGCCTGGTCCCAGGGTGGGGAGTGGCCTCGTCTGAGAGCAAAGGGAGGACGCGGACGACCCCACGAGGGCCTGGGAGGTGCTCTACGAGTCCCCCGCCACCTCCCTAGGGCAGGCAGGCCCAGGCCCCCTCCTAGCCAGGACCCCCCATGCGGCCTGCTGGGTCCAGGGCCATCCCCCGCCTCCTCAGACTTTCCTCCTGCCTCTGTGGGCCCCGCCAGGGAGAGCTGTGTTGTGAAATATGAAACTGGCGGGCGGCACTCAGCCGGTGGGGTGTGTGTGCACATGCACGCGTGTGCGTGCATCCTCATGCGTGTGCGTTCGTGTGTGCACCCTTGACCTGAGTCCCAGTCACCCTTGCTGGGTGAAACCAGACTCCAGGCCGTCAGCTGGCCTGCAGCGACTCCTGCACTCCTGCCCCAGGGCTCGGGCACTGCTGGGTCAGCTGTTTGGGGCTGGCTTTGCAAAAGTGCCGGTGGGCAGATGGACAGGTGCCCAGCGCTCTCTGACGGCTCCCCCTTCTCCGCTCCCCCTCCCAGGCTGGCATCCAGGGCAGACTGTGAAGGCCTGCGGGCATGGTGGCAGGCGGGGGCCGACCTGAAGCAGCCGGGCTATGATGGGCGCAGCGCCCTGCATGTTGTGAGTACCACTAGTGCCCTCTGAGGCCACCTCCTCCAGGAAGGCCTCCCTGACAGCTCCATTGGCTCCCCCTTCCCAAATGCCCAACTCCTGCTCTCCGGGTGGATGCACTTCATATGCGGGAACCACAGGGGAGGGAGGGCTCCCTTTTCCTGTCCCAGGTTCCCTCCCAGGGCCCAGACCTGTGGGGACAAGGGCAACGGAGGAGTCATGGGGTCCTTGGTGCATGGGTGGGAGGGCAGCCTGGTGGGCCGCTGGGGGTGGGAGGCGGGGTTCAGGGCCAGGTTGCTGGTCCGAGTCCCTGAGGCAGCCCCTCCCGCGTTCTCCCTCACCGCCCCCCCCCCGCCCCCCACCGCAGGCAGAGGCAGCTGGGAACCTGGAAGTGGTGGCCCTTCTGCAGAGCCTTCAGGGTGGGGTTGGTGACCAGGCCCTGGGCCCAGTAAGTCCCCCAACCCCCTGTGGGGTTGGACCTGGTGGGGACTGTGTCCTGGGGACAGAGCCGGTCTAACTCAGTGGGGCCTGCAGGGCCCCTCCTGTGGCGGGGCGCACCCTCTGTGGGGAGCTGCAAACTGGGGCTCTGGGCCAACCCCAGAACCCCTGCTTCCGTCCTGTCAGGCCGCCCCATAGTGCACCCTGCCGCGGCACTGGAGGCCCCAGCCATGGCCAAGAAGCTCCCCGAGCCTGGAGGGGGCCTGCCCGCCCTGCCCTGCCCCACCAGGACCAGCACCCACTGGGCTGGGTGGGCCAGGTTCCAGCTGACTCCCACCCCCACCCCATCAGCTGGCCTTCCAGAAGACTCTCCAGGCTGGTTGGGTTTGCTCAGGTCCTTGGGTCCCTCCCCTGTGAAAGGCTGCTTCCCACTGACAGGTGCCCGGGCTTGTCTGTCTGCCCTGCCCCCATACAGTACCTGGGCCTCCACTCCTCCTCTAGAGACCTCCCATTGTCAGGAAGTGCTGCCTGGTGTCTAACCTGAGGCTGTCCTGCTGCAGCGTAAGCCATTCCTTCCTGTTGAGGCCTGCTGGAAGGATGGCAGCAGACCCACCCCCGCAGCTCTGACTGTGCTGTGCGACCCCTTCCCCTGCCCCCCTCCTCGCTGCTGGAGCTGCTTCCCATTCTGTTTCCAGGACGCAGCCTAAAGGTCTTTGTTGGGTAGAGGGGCAATAAAATCTCTCTGAGGGCCATTCCCTCCCTAGATCCCCAGAGCCCGGCTCCAGTGGGTCTGTCTGGGTCCCAGGACCATGGGTATGTGTCTGGGGTGTGAGGCCCCAGGCTCTGGGTCAAAGGGTGGTGTCTTCAGCACCCTGGGGGTGAGGGACGCTCCGCCAATCCTTCCCAAGGCACCAGGAGTGAGTGTGAGTGTGGGCCCCCTGGGCGGGTGGGCAGGCTGTTCCCCTCCCCTACTTTCCCACCTCCCTGCCTGCTGTTCAGGCTGTTCCCTCCCCCAGACAACCTCTGCCCCATCTCCTTTCCTCCCAGTCCTCCTCCTGAGGCTTGGAGTCACCTCCTCCAGGCAGCCCCCACCCACATCTGCTTCTGCTTAACTCTCCTCGCGGAGACCATCTCTAGTCCTCCCGGTTCCCCTCGTCCGGTCTTCACAGGGGCCTCTGCAGTGTGCTGGCCCCTTGGCCCTGTTCATTGCAGCCCCTGATCTGCTGGTAGCGCCGGGCCTGCTACCTCTTATGAGCCAGGCCCATCCTGGGGAGCCTGGGTGGGTGGAAGCGCCCTGCTGTGCGCAGGTGTGGGATGGGCAGGGCAGGCCCAGGCCTGGTGGGTGTGGCTCTCTGAGGCCAGTGTCAGTGCCTTACCAGAGGCCCCGCTGGGGCTGAAATCAGGTGTTTGGACCCACGGCCTGAACTGGAAGCAGTCCGGTGCTGCGACAAGGGCATGCCCTTGGGCCTGGGCTGGCCCGAGGCCTCCCTCCCCCACCCCCGCCCTGCTGGCCATGAGGAGCCTCCCCGCTCCAGGTCCCCCACCACCTTGGCCCCTCTCTAACTGCCCCCAGAAGGACTGCCTTCAATCTGTCCATCTGGCCCCTGAGCTGGGGGCTCAGGAAGCCGCTGGGCCCAGCCTGAGGGCAAGGGTGACCCCACAGAGCTCTCCCTTGCGCCCACCATGCAGCCTCTCCCAGAGGCGCTGGGCCGGGGGCGGCTCCGCCTGCACCCCCAGGCTTCTCAGCCCGGTTCCCAGGCCCGGGCTGGCAGCCTTCCAGATCTTGCCCAGACACGGGTGTGCCTGGGCCTTGCACAAACAGGTGACACCACACGAGTGTGGTGGGGCCGCATACCCTGACGACAGCCCAGTGAGCGGGGGCCTGCGAGGAAGAGGGGCCCTGGGGCTCCAGAGCCGGAGGCCCTGCAGTTGCCGGTGGGCCGGGACCCTCAGAAGGCCAGGGGGCGGCAGGACCTTTGGACAAGTACCTGGACAATTGGAGAGCGCCTTCCGCATCCCACGGCCGGTGCCCATCCCCATGTCCAACGTGGCGCCCGGCACACAGCAGCTGACCAGACACAGACACCCGCTTTGGCTCTGCTTCTGAGGGACGGGGGACGGGATGGGGCAGAGCCTGTGCTCACGGCCACGCCACACTCAGCACGTCTCCCAGGCCCCGCGGAGCCCAGATTGTGAGAGCTGCGGTGCCTCAAGTTACCCCACATGGGCCCTCCCTCCCAGAAAGCCTGCCAGTGGAGAAGTGCCCACTGGAGCCCGGTGTCCCTGGGGGAGAGCACTCGCTGCGCTGGCGTTCCCCCAAGTGGGTCATCGAGGGCAGGGGAGAGGCTTCTGCCAGCGGGGCAGATATGGGGAGCTCCCCTCCAGGCCCCCTGTTCTCAGGCCCCTCCACACACTTGGGGGATGCAGAGCCCTACAATGAGCGGCTCCTGGACTGGGCAGTTGTCCCAGAAAGCTCTGGAAAGTCTCAGGCATCTGTTTGGAAAGTTCCCCAGGGCCATTCCTCAGAGAATGGCCAAGTCGCAGCAGGGGAGTAAAGGGCCGCCCTCCTCGCCCCCAGCGCTGCGCGAGGTGGGGGTAGCCCCGGGGATAACAAAGTTGAAGGGTCACCTGCCAGGCGCTAGCTTCCATCCCGCGATGCCCCCGAATGGGCACTGGCCCATCTTCCTTCCCACTTTACAGCTGAAGAAACTAAGGCCCAGGCCTGTGCTCAGGGTCCCAGGCGGGCACGTGGCAGAGCTGGGCTACCAGCCCGCCTGGCACTGCACCAGCCCCCTCACCTCTTGAAGGTAGTGCCACCGGGAGAGGTCGCTGGGCTGGTGGGAGACGCGGGAGTGAGGCGAGGCTCGGCGAGGGCGGGGTACACGTGCAAGGTGCCCGGAGCCCCTCGGGGTCTCGGAGGGGCCGGAGCTGCGTGGCTCGCACCCGGTGATTTCACTTGGGGTGGCGCTCCGGCTCCCAACGGCCCATCTCCTGTCGCTGGGATCCCAGGGTTATCGCTGGGAAACATCTCTCATTTAGGCCGTTATCCACGTTTACCCAGTGTCTTCCATCCTAAGATCAGATTTCTCAGTTAGGGCCGCCCTCACCCCAGCTACAGGTCACACCTCAATACCTCCTGCTGCAAGTGGGGGGCCCAGGCGCTGGTACTGGTCACCTCTTCCCCTCCACTCTTACCAGTCCCCTCTGGCGCCGGCGACAGTGGCAGTGTGGAGGGAGGGATCTTCCCCGGCCTGGGCTGCACCAGGGCCGAGAACAGGGGACAGGAGAGGTGGGGTCTTTCCGCCCATGCGGTGACGGGGGGCAGGAGCTCCCAAGCTCACTGTGTTGGTCACACACCTCTGTGCCCCCTCCCCCCAGTTCCCGCCCCCACACACTGCCACTCAGGCCAGTGGACTCAGCAGAGACGTGGGGTGTAGAGTCCCAGCTCCACCATGGAGCGCCGTGTGACCTCTGAGAAGTCACTGCCTCTCTCTGAGCCTCAGTTTCCCCAACTGCAAATGGAAACGATGAAACCTTTGCTACTCACTTTACTGGGTGGTGGTGCAGGTAAACCACACACAGCACGTGTGACAAGGTCTAGAGGGTCCGTCACAACTCGGTGGCTGCATCCGGCCTGGGACCAGCCTGGGCTCCCGAGCCCAGAGGACACTGGGGTGCAGCTGGCGGCACGGCCTTGTGTGGCCACCCCGGACTTAGCCAAACGATGGTGACCACCGCCCGCCGCCCACCCACCCCCGGGCTGCACCAGTGGCTCAGGGTGTGGGCCGAGGACTTGAGGGGTCACCTCCCTCCAAATTTTCTCTTTCCTAAAGCTTGGACTCCGCCATTAGCCCCCAGTGGGCAGCTCTGCTGCCCCAACACGTCCAGGTGACTAAAGCGGGCAGGCCGGGGCGCATGGGGCTGCGGGGTGCCGGCCCAGGGCTCTTGCCGGGCGTGGAGGGGACGCGGACAGGAATGTCGTGCCCTGGCTCCCCTGCCGCCCAGGGCGGGGAGTGTGGGCGCAGGATGGGGCTTCCAGCGTGGGCTCTGAGGAGGGGTCCGGGCTGCCCTCCGTACCCTCTGGGAGGAGACAGGGTCTGAGAACCAGAAACCTGCCGGCGCCTCCTCACCCTCCCTCTAGTTTCACTTTCCATTTGTTCCCCTCCTCCCCCCTCCCATGAAGTTCCCTTTGAAGTGAGAAGGGACACGGATGGGCGTGTCCAGCCGGCCCTCCCGCCACCCATGGACGGTACCCGGGTCCCGGGCTTCTGCCGGCTCCGGTCCTCACCTGGGCACCAACTCGGCCGCCGTCCCCACCTCCCCGCAGTGAGCCCGGGCGCCCCGGGTCCCTGGCGGGACGGTGCGGGTATGGTCCCCGGGCTCGGAGCGTGGACCCCAGGGGCGCCGGGGGCGGTGGGCCGGGCGGGGCCGGGAGGCCGGTGAGTCAGGGCCACCCCCGCGTGGGCGCGCCGAGCAGGTACCCGGGCCGCGGACGACCGGCCGCGCGACCTGCCGGCCCGGGAGCCGCCCCGCCCGGAAAAACCGGTCGGGCCGGCGCGGCGCGGGCGCATTCCGGCGGCGGGGGAGGGCGGCCACCCGCTTAAAAGGCGCCGAGGCGCTGGCCGCCGCCGCACGGACGCACCACCGGGCATCGCGGGGCCGTGGGCGGAGGGGACGCGCCGCCGGGACGGCTGGGCTCGCGGGGGCTCGTCGGGCGCGGTCGGGCGGGCGGGGCTGGGTCCGGCGGCCGCGCTCCCGCTGCGTGTCCGGGCGTCGGGGCGCGCGGCCGGGGTCCCGGGCGACGGGGCTCTTCTCTCCACAGCGCGGCGGACGCGGATCGCGCGCTGGGTTCAGTGGTTCTTAACAGTTCAACAGTTCTGTAGCGCAATTGTGAAATGTTTAGGACCACTAGACCCGGCGGGCCTGCACGCAGCGACAGTAATGGAGCGGCCCACGCGCGGCCCGGGAGCAGGGCCGGGGCGGGGGCACCTGGAAGGAGCCCTCGGACCCTGCGCCGCGCACCCCAGGCCGGCCCGGGCCCTCCGTACCTCGCCCGGCAGACCCCGAGGCCGGGCCTGGGGCCGAGCGCAGCGGAAGGCGGCCGGGCGTGATGGCGCCGAGCGCTGGGAAGCGCTGGGAAGCCATGGGAAGTCCTGGGAAGCGCTGGGAAGCCCTGGGAAGCCCTGGGAAGCCCTGGGAAGGGCTGGGGTTCGGGCGCGCCGGACCCACGCTCCTGGCGCGCTGCCTGCGCGGAGACGCCACTGCTGTCCTCCTGCAGCCCGAGCACACCCCCCAGCCCCCCGCCCCTTGAAACTCCGTCGGCTTCCCAGCCGGGCCCTGGCGGTGGCCGCGCGGGGTGAAGGAGCTCTCCTAGCCCCCGGCCTCCCGGTCCTGGTGACGCGGCGGCCGCGCCCTCCGGGGCGGGAGTGGGTCGTGGGCTCGCTGGGGGAGAGCTGGAGCCTTCGCTTCGCAGAGGGCGCGTGCGGGGCGATTGCAGGGGCCCAGTGAGAGCGTGTGGAATGAATGAAGGACCCCCAGGGACAGAAACGTGGGTTGGGAGGAAGTTGGGAGACCACGCCCCGGGTAGGGGAACAGGCCCGCGGACTCGGTGGGCCGGACCGCCTTGGCCAGGGCGTCCCCTCTGCAGTGCGTCCTGGGAGCACGCGCCCGATAGGTCCCGTGGGAGCCGCGGGAGCCCGCGTATCTCTGGGAGGGGCTGGCCCCGGGAGGGGCTCAGCAAAGTGTCACCCCATTCCCACCTCCCGCCAGGGCGAGGCGTCCCTCCGGGAGGATGAGACCGACCTGCCCGGGAGCCTGCCTGGCCCGCGGGTCTGGCGCCACCCTCTGGGGAGGGAAGGTCCCTGCCTCCTTGGCCCCGGGTGTAGGGGAGCCGAAGGGCCTGGATGGTGGGTCGGACAGGCCTGGGTTTGAGGCCCACCGGAGGCGCGCGGACCAGCTGGATGGCTTTGGGCCAGTCACCAGCTCGTGAGTGTGGTGGTGGTGGTTCGGGGGGTGGGAGGGGCGGATGCCAGGGCCCTACAGGGTGGGTGTGAGGACAGGAGACGTGGTGTGGAGGGAGAGAGTGGCCGCAGAAGGATGTGGGCCCTCTGGCTCCCGGGGGAGGCGGTCGTGTTCCCGGCGTGAGGGTCCACCTTCCAGCCAGCACTTTGCCCTTTTGCGCAGTAAACTCCACTGCAGCCGCCTCCCGGGAGCACAGCAGGGCCAGGCCGGGTCCGCGGTGCTCTGAGGGGCCCGGAGGGTCTCAGCAAGGATGCTGACGCTGTCTCCTGACCGCCAGTGGCAGCTTCATTCGACAGCGTTCTTCCTGCGCCGCCTGCTGTGCCCCCAGCAGCCCAGAGGCAGGGGCTCCCGTGCTGGGGTCCAGGTGAGGGGTCATGGGGTACCTCGTCTGGGGTCTGGAATCATTTTGTGCGATGTGAATATATACATTACAGACTGATGAAAATAAACATATGTTCTGAAGCATCATCGTGTCCTGGCCCTGGCTGTCCTTTCTCCCCCAGGCCTCGTCGTGGTCTCTTCTTCTTCCTTCCAACCCCAGAGGAAGAGAAATGAGGACAGTTGTGTAGGGGGGTGGCCAGGTCCTCACCTGGCCTGGCTGCCAGCCTCTGCCTTGCCTCTGGCCCCGTGGCCTCCCAGCAAGCCCCAAGCCCCAAGCCCCAAGCCCCAACCAGCTTTCTCTTAGTTGGGGAAGGGACACCTCCTGAAACCTTCTCCCACCTCCCTCACCCAGGCCCCTGGGCCCCTCCCCACCCCCTTCTGTTCTGAGCTGCTGCCTTGAGGAGCCGGGCTGGGGAGACGGCTTGGTGTCGGGGCCCCAATTTCAGGCGGCTCCAGCCGCTTCCAGCCTCACCCCATACTGGCGCCTGGCTGGCTGCTACCGTGCCCAGCCTGGCTGGGCTCTGGTCACCGGGAGGGGCAAGGTTGGAGGGCTTAGGGGCTGAAGTGACGGAGGACCCTCCTCGGCCGTACCCAGCCCCCTCCCCCATCCTGGCACGGACTGAGAGTCAGTCGTGGTTACAAGCCTTGCCGCCCATAAGCAAGTGACCGTGGCAATTCCCTCCTCTCAGAGAGCCCATTGCTTCCTCTGGCAGCGGGGCTGGTAGTGCCCATCTCGCGGGGCTCGCTGCAGGGCCACTCCCAGAGCGCTGATGTGGGGCAGAGCTAGAGCTTATGGCAGGGATGGTAATACCTCGTGGGGGAGGGCCGGTGGGGGGAAGACCCCAGGTAGCAATGGGGTGGGGTCTCACCCCACGCCCTCTCGGTCCCTGGGGCTTTCTGTGACGAGCCCTGTCTCTCCTGACATACATTGCCCCCTGCCCCTGCCCCCCGACACCTCTCCTCTCTCTGGCAGATGATACTCAGGGCCCCAGTACCCATTCCCTTTAGCAATGGAAGCCCCTCGTGTCCACTGGGCACTTGGCCCCCTGGGCTGCTAGTGTGGGGCTCTGGGCTGCCCCTACTTCCTCTTTCCCCTTTCCGGGTGGAACCAGGCCACTGTGGTGCTAAGCCCGCCCTGGCCTTGCAGACAGAGGGCCACCCTGGGCCATGGCAGAGCCTCCCTGGATGAGGCTGACCAACTCGTCAAGGTTTGCCTGGGACTTTCAGGTTTTAACACTGGAAATCTCACGTTCTGGGCACCCTCTTTGTCCAGGGCAAACTGGGACAGCTGATCACCCCACCCTGGACCAGTTCGGGGGATCCGCCACCCTGGTTCCTGGGACCACTTACCAGCTTGTCTTTTCCACAAGAGAAATTAACCTGTCTTTTTAAAGCCACTGTTATTTTGGTCTCTATTAAAGTAGCTAAACCAGTCTTCTGAGCGAGTGGTCTCCAGCTTTGCCATGTGGCTGTCACTGGGAGGGCTGGTGAAGATTGCCAGGCCCAGGCTCAGAGGAGCAGGATGGCAGGGAACCTGCGCCTTGGCCAGGTTCCCAGGCGATTCTGACCGAGGCCCGAGGCTGGGAACCACTGTCTTAAGTAGTAGATCTCAGCAAGAGAAAAGAATTGGAGGAATGAGGGTGGACAGACCCCCGAACCTGCGGCTTGTGGAGATGTCCCAAGCCTCTAATCCCCAGGGGAGCAAGAGCCCAGAACAGACACTGCCTGTCAGTCCCTCTGTCCCCAGCATCCCTGCCTGAGTCCCTACTGCACGGGCAACCTGCTGGGGGCTCCCCCCAGGCTACAGCGAGTCTAACTCCAAGTGCCTCTGAGGTTGAGAATCTTCATAGAGGAGGAGGGGCAGATGACAGTTCCCTACTTCCTCCACACCCTCGGTGACTTGGTGAGTGTCCACTGTGACGGGCTCTCTGAGCATCTGCTGTGGTTCTTAAAGACTGCAGGGCACACAGATGGGAGGGGACATGTCCAAGAGAGCTTTCCTCAAGCCCTCCAGTCGTTGGGGATCACTCTTTTTTTTTTTTTTGGAAGTCTTATTTTATTTTATTTTTTAATCATAACTCATCTAAAAAAATAGCTCTGAAATTGCAGTGGATACTATTGAATACACATAGTTGATGACTTTAATCAGGTATTCTTTTTTTTTTTAAACATCTTTATTGGAGTATAATTGCTTTACAATGGTGTGTTAGTTTCTGCCTTATAACAAAGTGAATCAGCTACACATATACATATATCCCCATATCTCCTCCCTCTTGCATCTCCCTCCCACCCTCCCTATCCCACCCCTCTAGGTGGTCACAAAGCACCAAGCTGATCTCCCTGTGCTATGTGGCTGCTTCCCACTAGCTATCTATTTTACCTTTGTTAGTGTATATATGTCCATGACACTCTCTCACTTCGTCCCAGCTTACCCTTCCCCCTCCCCATGTCCTCAAGTCCATCCTCTACATCTGCATCTTTATTCCTGTCCTGCCTCTAGGTTCTTCAGAACCATTTTTTTTTTTTAGATTCCATATATATGTGTTAGCATACGGTATTTGTTTTTCTCTTTCTGACTTACTTCACTCTGTATGACAGACTCTAGGTCCATCCACGTCACTACAAATAACTCAATTTCGTTGCTTTTTATGGCTGAGTAATATTCCATTGTATGTGGGGATCACCCTTGTCTTTATTTTTTCAGTGTCTAGAGGTGTAATTAACATATAGTAAAATCTACAATGTATGTTTAAAGCGTACAATCTGATGACTTTTGCCATATGCATACCTCCATGAAACCATCTCCATTATCAAGGTAAGGAGCAGATCCACCACCCAACGGGGTTAACCTGGCCCTTTGCGATTACTTCCTCCCTTCCCCAGCACCACCCCCACCCCTGACCCGAAGTTTTCTTTCTTGGAAGGTTTTCAAATGCAAATTCAATATCTTTAATGGATATAGGACTATTTGGTTTATCTATTTCTTCTCAGGGGAGTTTTATCAGTTTGTATCTTTCAAGGAATTTGTTTATTTAATCTAAGTTGTCAGATTTATTGGTATAAAGTTATTCATGATATTCCATTATTATTCGTTTGGCATCTGTAGAATCTGTACAATGTCCCATCTCACATTCTTTTATTTTTTCAAAATTGTATTTATTTATTTATCTGCCCAGCATACGGGATCTTAGTTCCCTGACCAGGGATTGAACCCGTGCCCCCATGCAGTGGAAGCTCGGAGTCTTAACTGCTGGACCACCAGGGAAGTCCCCTCCCCTTCTTTTTTTTAAAATAAAGCCAAACTCCCTGATGGTTTTCAGGGAGTATTTTTTTTTTAAGATTTTTAAATTTATTATTTATTTTATTTATTTTTGGCTGTGTCAGGTCTTAGTTGCGGCACCAAGATCTTCACTGTGGCATGAGGGATCTTTTGTTGTGGCACGCAGGCTTCTCTCTAGTTGTGGCATGCGGTTTCCAGGGCGCATGGGCTCTGTAGTTGTGGCATGCGGGCTCTCTTGTTGAGGCGCACGAGCTCAGTAGTTGTTGACACACGGGCTTAGTTGCCCCACGGCATGTGGGATCTTAGTTCCCTGACCAGGGAACGAACCCGCGTCCCCTGCATTGTAAGGTGGATTCTTTACCACTGGACCACTAGGGAAGTCCCCCCTCCCATTCTTAATATTGATGATTTTGTGTTTTTTCAGCCTGGCTAGGGGTTTATCATTTTTATTGATCATCTGAGAGAACCCACTTTGAGTTTGATTAATGTTCTCTATTATTTTTCTGTTTTCTATTTAATTGATTTCCACTCTTTTATCTGTTATTTCCCTTCTTCTATTTACTTTAGGTTTTGTTTGTTCTGCTTTTCTAGCTTCTTAAGATGGTGTCTGTTAGGCCATTTGAGGTTGACCCAAAGCTCCCTGAAGCTCTGTTCATTGTTGTTTTTTTTTTTTTTTTTTTTTTTAATTTTTTATTAAATTATTTATTTATTTATTTATGGCTGTGTTGGGTCTTCGTTTCTGTGCGAGGGCTTTCTCCAGTTGTGGCAAGGGAGGGCCACTCTTCATCGCGGTGCGCGGGCCTCTCACTGTCACGGCCTCTCTTGTTGCAGAACACAGGCTCCAGACGCGCAGTCTCAGTAATTGTGGCTCACGGGCCCAGCCGCTCCGCGGCATGTGGGATCTTCCCAGACCAGGGCTCGAACCCGTGTCCCCTGCATTGGCAGGCAGATTCTCAACCACTGCGCCACCAGGGAAGCCCATTGTTGTTTTTTTTAAAAAATATTTATTTATTGATTGATTGATTTGGCCGTGCCAGGTCTTAGTTGCGGCACGTGGGATCTTCGTTGCTGCGTTAGGAATCTTTAGTTGCGGCATGAGGGATCTAGTTTCCTGACCAGGGATGGAACCCGGGCCCCCTGCATTGGGAGCATGGAGTCTTAACCACTGGACCACCAGGGGAGTCCCTCTGTTCATTGTTTACAGTTTTGTTTTCTCTGTGTTTCACTTTGGATAGTTTCTATTTCTAGCTAAATAATTGCTTCTTCTGCAGTGTCTAATTGGTATTAATTACATCGGTGTAATTGTCGTCCTGGACATTATATTTTCCATCTATGGAAGTTCGATTGGGTCTGTTTAATAGTGTCATCTCTGCTTAATGTATTTAAGCATTCCTAGATCTTCTTGAACATAC
The DNA here is from genome assembly GCF_949987535.1 of Balaenoptera acutorostrata. Taxonomy (NCBI): domain Eukaryota; kingdom Metazoa; phylum Chordata; class Mammalia; order Artiodactyla; family Balaenopteridae; genus Balaenoptera; species Balaenoptera acutorostrata. The sequence continues at coordinate 182,179,108 of NC_080066.1, forward strand.
TGAAATAGTTACAAAAATAGTTTTAATGTTCTTGTGAACTGATTTTATCATCTGCATCATTTCTGGGTCTGTTTCTTTGTGTGTGTGTTTGTGTGTGTGTGTGTTATTTATTATTTTATTTATTGAAGTATAGTTGATTTACAGTATTGTGTTCGTTTCAGGTGTACAGCAAAGGGATTCAGTTATGTGTGTGTGTGTATACATACATCTACCTACCTATCTATCTATCTATCTATCTATTCTTTTTCAGATTCTTTTGCTTTATAGGGATATTGATATTGAGGAACTTCCCTGGCGGTCCAGTGGTAAAGAATCTACCTTCTAATGCAGGGGACGTGGGTTCGATCCCTGGTCAAGGACCTAAGATCCCACATACCACAGGGCAACTAAGCCCGTGCACCACAACTACTGAGCTCGTGAGCCTCAACGAGAGAGCCCGCATGCCACAAACTGCAGAGCCCATGTGCTCTGGAACCCTCACGCCACAACTAGAGAAGAGAAAACCCACACGCCGCAACTAGAGAAGAGAAAACCCACACGCCACAACTAGAGAGAAGCCTGTGTGCCGCAATGAAAGATCAGGCATGCCTCAACGAAGATCCTGCATGCCTCAGCGAAGATCCCACATGCTGCAGCTAAGACCTGATGCAGCCAAAAAAAAAAAAAAAAATGAAAAAAACCCCAGAATTAAAAAACCCCAAGATATTGAATATAGTTACCTGTGCTATACAGTAAATCCTTGTTGTTTATCTATTCTATATATAGTAGTGTGTATCTGTTGATCCCAAACTCCTAATTTATCCCCCTTTTCCACTTTGATAACCGTAAGTTTGTTTTCTATGTCTGTGAGTCTGTTTCTGTTTTGTAAGTAGGTTCATTTGTATTATATTTTTAGATTCCACATTTAAGTGATATATGCTATTTCCATCTGACTTACCTCACTTAGTATGATAATCTCTAGGTCCATCCATGTTACTGCAGACAACATTGTTTCATTCTTTTTTATGGCTGAGTAGTATTCTGATATATATATATATATATATATATATATATATATATATATACACACACACACAGATATATCTCACATCTTCTTAATCCAGTCATCTGTTGATAGACACTTAGGTTGCTCCTATGTCTTGCCTATTGTGAATAGTGCTCCTATGAACATTGGGGTGCATGTATTTTTTCAAATTAGAGTTTTCATCTTTTCTGGGTATATGCCCGGGAGTAGGATTGCTCTATCATATGGTAACTCTATTTTTAGTTTTTAAAAGAACCTCCGTACTGTCCTCCATAGTGGCTGCACCAATTTACATTCCCACCGACAGTGTAGGAGGGTTCTCTGGGCCTGTTTCTATTGACTGATTTTTCTCCTCATTTTGTGGTTTTCTGTTTCTTTGTGTGCCTGGTAATTTTTGATTGGCTGCCAAGCATTGTGGCTTTAAACGCTGCTGGGTGCTGGATAATTTTGTATCTTACAAACATTGTGAGCCTTGTCCCGGGATGTGGTTGAGCTACCTGCAGAGAGTTTGATCCTTTTGAGGATTGCTTTTAGCTTTGTTAAGCAGGAGCTGCTCAACATTTATTCTGTTTTATTCTGTTGCCCCAACAATGAGGCAGCCCTCAAGTCCTCTACCCCACACCTTGCAAACGATGAGGCTTATTCCTTCTGGTCAGTGGGAACACACACCATTCCCAGCATGTTTGAAAATTTTTTTTAATTATGGGAAAATATACAATACATAAAATTTATTCTTTTAACCATTTTTAAATTCACAGTTCTGTGGCATTAAGTACACTCACATTGCTGTGCAACCAACACCACCATCCACTCCAGAACTTTTTCTCATCTTGTGAAACTGAAACTCTGTCTCCATTAAATAATAGTTCCTCGTTCTCCTCCTCCCAGCCCTTGGAACCACCGTTCTACCTTCTGTCTTTAAAAAAAAAAAAAAAATTTATTAATTTATTTGGCTACACTGGGTCTTAGTTGTAGCACGTGGGATCTTTGTTGTGGCACAAAGGATCTTTAGTTGCAGCATGCAGGATCTAGTTCCCCAACCAGGGATCGAACCTGGGTCCCCTGTGTTGGGAGCGCAGAGCCTTAACCACTGGACCACCAGGGTAGTCCCTCTACTTTCTGTCTTTAAGAGTTAAGACAGGGCTTCCCTGGTGGCGCAGTGGTTGAGAATCTGCCTGCCAATGCAGGGGACACGGGTTCGAGCCCTGGTCTGGGAAGATCCCACATGCCGCGGAGCAACTAAGCCCGTGGGCCGCAACTACTGAGCCTGCGTGTCTGGAGCCTGTGCTCCGCAACAAGAGAGGCCACGATAGTGAGAGGCCCGCGCACCGCGATGAAGAGTGGCCCCCGCTCGCCGCAACTAGAGGAAGCCCTCGCATAGAAACGAAGACCCAACACAGCCAAAAATAAATAAATAAATTAATTAATTAAAAACAAAAAAAAAGAGTTAAGACAGTTACCTCAAATGAGTAGAGTCGTCCTGTATTTCCATCTCCTGTGACTGGCTAATTTCACTGAGCGAATGTCCTCAAGGCTCATCCATCTTGTGGCAGGTGTCAGGGTTTCCTGCCTTTCCAAGGCGCAGAGCAGTGTCCCACTGTGTGGAGGGACCACAGCTTGCTGACCCGTTCCTCTGTCAACGGACACCTGAGTTGCCTCCACCTTTGGGCTGCTGGGACTGATGCTGCCGCGGACGTGGCGTGCGCGCATCTGTCTTGCTTCCCACGTGGTTGGAATGCAGGCAGCTTTCCTTCCGGTCCCTCCCGATGGCTGCTTCTCTGGCCTTGGGGAACGTCCTTTCCTTCACGTGCTGACGGGCACCGGGCTAGAGACTCAAGGGGCCCCTTTGCCGGTCTCCAGAGCTGTGGTGGCTCTGGCAGCTCTTCTCTCTGAGACTCTGCCCTGCAGACTCGCGCAGCCTTGGCTTCCCCAGAGTCCCGACGGTGTGCCCTCTGCCCGGGGATGCCTGCGAGCTCCTCCTGGTGCCCCTTCCATGTGCTGAGGCCCGTTAGCTCAGCTCTCCCTGGCCAGTGGGCTGGGCCAGCGCAGGCCCTGCCTCACCTGCTCCCCTCTCTCAGGGGTCCCTGTCCTGTCCTGCCTGAGAGCCTATGTCTGTGAACGGTTGTTTCATCTATTTTGTCCCTTTTTGAATATTTCTGGTGGCAGTGTGAATCTGGTCCCTGCTGCTCTATCTTGGCTCAAAAAGCACCCCCGCCCCGTTACCCCAAGAACACTAGCTCAAACCTCCCCCTGCGGTCTGCTGATTCTCTGCCATGGTCCTTTCCCAGAAATGTTTCTGGCTTTCCCCAAGGGACGACAGTGTTGTTACAGACACACAGGGTGGGTCTCCAGCTCTCCTCTGGAGCTAGACCTCTCCTGGACTCCTCGTGCTTACCACCCCCGATGCTGGATTCTCCTGGGGACTCAGATGTTCCACTGGCTCAGTGCTGGGGCATGGAGGCTCTGTCAGAGCCAACCTAAATCCACGTGTAGCTCGTCACACATACGCACAACTTCCCTGAGGGCCTGGCCTCAGCAGGAGTGGGTGGAGGTGGCCACCTCCAGGAGTGGTTCCTGGGGGTCTCTAAGTGGCAGAGCCAGCTCAATCCTGGCAGAGGGGACACTCCAGGTACCTTGTCCCCCTCCCTCCAAGACTCAGCCTTACTTTATCTCCAGGCCAAGTCCCCAGCGTGCCTGAAGAGAGTCTTGGGAAGATGCCCCAGCACACAGGCCAAGGCGACACGCCATGGGCAAGGCGACACTTGGCCATACATTTTGTGAAGTCTGGCTTCTTTAGTCTTTGCTCCTCCTTTTAAAAAACATTCAGATAAGGATTTAATTTTCCTTTGGAGTCACTTTGGTCTCAGACCGTGGGTGGTGGTATAAAGCACTCAATTGCTTTCTTTGTAATTTCCATTGGGATTTTTCTCTAGAGTTATTCAGAATTATGTTTTCACTTTCATCTACATTTCTAAATTAAACAAATAATTTCTTTTAAAAGTGAACTTTATGCATTTATATAATTTAAAAAGTCAAATAAAAATTATAAAACTTGTTAAGAAAAACAGGAGCTTCCTGCCCTATATATTCCTGCCCCAAGTTAGCATACTATGTCACAATTCTTTTCTGGTACAGCTTTTTAATTAAAAAAAATAATTGCCTCATTTTTTAATTTGCATAGTTATGATGGAAGTTTATATCCCTTCTAAATGTGTTCAAATACATTATGTAATCTATATCCTTCCTTCCCTCCCTCCCGCCCTCCCTCCTTTCCTCCCTCCCCTCCTCCTTCCCTCTCTTCCTTCCTTCCTTCCTTCTTTCTTTCCTTCTTTCTAAGGCCTCCCTGTACAGTGCTCTGAATGCCTGCTCCAATCTGGACCCTTAGGACTCAGCTGACACCTGTAAACCTCTCTTCACCACCCTGGAAATGCCCTTTATCTCTTTCCTGGGTTGGAATCCCATTTCCTTGATCCCATGTCCTCTTTTTCCTTGGTTTAGTTCTTTATTTGGGAGGAGCCCATCTGCCAGAAACTTGGAGAAAGGGAAAGATCAAAGGCCAAGTTTTTGTCTTTATTCTACTTTTCTACTCAGTTGATAGTTTGGCTGGGTATAGAGCTCTAGATAGGGAATAATTTTTCCTCAGGGTTTTGGAAACTGCTCTATTCTCTTCTAGTTTCCATTGCTACTGTTGAGAAGTTGGAGGCCAATCTGCTTCTTGCTTGACATGTGGATTCCTCCCCCCATCGCAAGCTTTTAGTATCTTCTGTTTGTTCCTGGTGTTGTTTTGAGATTTCACAAAGATGTTGGTCTTTCTTTCTTTCTTTCTTTCTTTTTTTTTTTTTTTTTTTTATTGTGGAAGCCATTAAATCCTCAGTCCTTAGTTCTGGGATTTTTTTTTTTTTTTCGTTATTTCCTTACCCATATTTTTTCTGCTCTTTTTTCCTGCAACTACTATTATTCAGATATTGAACTTCTTACTCTAATCCTGTAATTTTTTTTTCTTTCTCCTCCTCCCCTTATTTTTCTCTTTCTTTTTCTTCTACTTTCTGGGGGTATTTCCTTGACTTTACCTTTCATCCTTTTGAATTTTATTTCTGTTATCACAGTTTTATATTCCAAGTGCTTCTCTTATTGTTCTCCGAATTGCATCTGTACTTAAGTTCATGGAACACAACATCTTCTCTTCTTTCTTTGAGGAACCCCCATGGCCATGCCCAGGATGCGTGAGGGATGGTGGTTCATGAGGCATGCAGCTGTCCTCGACATGGTCAGTGGTGTGCCTGGACCCTGGGGTCTGGAGGGCATGGCTCCCTCAGCACCCCATCTTTATTCATCCAGCATACCAGCTCATACTGTCTGCATTCTCAGTGTGTGTGGCCCATCATGCTGTACACTCTTGTGTAAGCTGTATTACACACACACACACACACACCCAACCTGTGTTCACAAGGGCAGCTTCATGTCCAGCCCTGGTTCCTGCAGATCCAGAGCTGAGCTGGACCCTGCCCCTGCCCTGGAGAGGTGTAGGGAGCTGTTTGGATGGGACAGTCACCCAGACGGGCTCCTCGGGAAGCAGCAAGGCCATTTCTGGCACGTTGGCAGGGCAGCGATGCAGCTGCACTAGGGGTTTCCCAGAGCTTCCCAGCTTGCACCCCCTGCCCCCATGTGTCCCTCTACCCTGGTCATTGCCTGTCCTCGAGCTAGAGGTTGAGCCCAGGTCTTTGAGGGGTAGGGAGAGAGGGAGCAAGAACGGGGGTGAGGGAGGAGGAGGGAGTCAGGGGTGGGCTGAGGCCTGTGGGGGTGGGGGGACACAGGGAGGCACGTGGAGGGGATGCTGAAGAGGTCTCAGGGCTGGCACCTCTCACTCTCAGGGGTCTAAGCAAGCCCCTGCCCCTCTCAGGGCCTCAGTTTTCCCATCTGCACAAGAGGGAAGCCAGACGGTTTCTCGCTTAAATATTGATGCATTCTTTTTCACCGGAGACTGTGGCCAAGGGGCGCCATCTGCCGGCCACAAGTGGCAGTGTCCCCATTGCCGCTGTGGCTGTGTGAACACAGGGGATTGGCTTCCCAGAGTCCTTGTTCCTGCCCTCTGACCCCATCAACCAGGGAGTCGGGGAGGAGGGGTCTGCTCCTGCTACTTGGTGGCCTTCCTGACTGGTTTCCTGTCTTCCTTAAACATTCGCTGACACCTGGGAATCAGTGACACCTGTGCCCTGGAGGGGCACAGGAACATGCCAGGTGCGGCAGGAGTACCAGGACTGGGGGACTAGTTCTACCTAGGGCTGGAAGCCTTCCTGGAAGAGGCAGCATCTGAGTGCACCCTGAAGTTGGAGTTGGTCAGCTATGAGGGGGAAGTCCAGGCAAAGAGGACAAAAGAAGTTGAAGGAGCGGAGTCCAAAGAGGAGGAGGCCCAGGCTGGGTGCCTTGCGGGCTGGCTGAGCGACCATCACTCTCCGTGGGGCACCTCAGAAGAGCTCAGAATTTCTATTGGGGCTGGGAGCCTTGCAGGCTGGGCTGCAGGGCCGGAGTGCTCCTGTCATGGTGCGGCCACTCATTACAGGGTCTGGGGACCACTCAGTGCCACGTACATTTCCTCTCAGGAGCTGGGGAGGCGCAGACAGATCAGGAATGCTTCCATCTGGGCCAGAAAGTGTCCTCAGGCTGGTCAAACCCGCTGACCTAGGGCTGGGCTGGGTGGGTCTGGTCAAGTCATCCCAGGGTCAGGGTCTGACCCTGCAGCCTTGCTCTGGATCGGGTGGGAAGCAGTGTGAGGAGGCCAGAGCAGACATCCAGGTGGGGGGCCAGAAGGGCTGCCCCCAGGAAGGGGATGGAGGGCAGGAGCCTCTCTGCAATGGGACCTCACACAGGAATTAGCAACAAAGAGCATGCCTGGGGATCACTCATGCCTTTATTTCTTCAACAACTATCAGTGGGTATCTACTCTGTGTCAGGTACGAGAGAAACAGCTGATTTTCTAATGGGGATGATGGGCAATAAACAAGACAAATAAGAAACATTCATAGTAACGCACGGTAGGTGCTGAGGAGGAAAACGAAAGCATTGGCGTGCTGGGGAATATTGGGAGGGTTTGAGGTTTTAGGTAAGGTGGGCAAGGAGGGCTTTGCCAGGAAGGTGACCTTCCAGAAAAGAGAGAGAGAGCAGAGTGGCTGTCTGGGGAACAGCATCCCCTGCAGAGGAAACAGGAGTGAGCCCCTGAGGGGCCGTGCTCAGCAACAGCAAGGAGTCGGTGAGACTGTGGGACGCTGGGGCTCCCAGGGCATGAGAAGGGAAGCAAAATTTCTGCGCAGAGAGGTGGGGTGATCTCACCCACCTGCTCGAAGGCACCCCTGGCTGCTGTGTTGAGAGCAGACCCAAGGAGGTGGCAGTGGCCACAGAGGCTCCAGTTAGGGGCCACTGCAGCAAACATGACGGTGGCCGAGACAGGGCATGGGCAGCGCAGGCTGTGAAAAGCAGTCTGACTCTGGACATTCTGTCAAGGGAGCAGGAACAGGAAATCCTGATGGATAGGACCCAAGGGCGCCGAGAGCAAGCAGGAGTCAAGGATGACTCCAGGGTGATTGAACTGAGTGAATGAATGAGCAAGTGAATGATGGAAAACCCAACACCCAGGAGCCCCCCTCCTCCACTGCCCTTATCTGAGCCCATCCCCACGTGACTTGAAGAAAGGGCCAAGGGGCGGGCCCTTGAGCCACATTAGTACCTCTGCCGGTGCTGGCCGAGGTGCTGAAACCACAGTGCTGGAGGTGATCCAATCTCTCCGGGCCTGGGGCTCCTCCTGGCGTGGGGTGCTGGGCAGGGGTGCGGGGCAGAGGGCAGGAGGGGCTGGCCCAGTGACCAGTGAGGGTCCCTGTTCTACAGGGAGCCGGCCTGACTCTGCTGGTCTCTCTCTCTACTTGACACACCCTTATCCTGCAGCCCACTGCGGCAGGGGTGGGGGTGGGGATGGGGTGGGGATGTGATCTTCCTCGCCTCCTGCTTCTGACCCCCAGCTGAGAGCCCCCAGGTTAAGGCCCTGTCCTGCCCTCCACAGCTGCACTACTGAGGCCAGGCCCTGGGCTACCTGCACAGACTCTGGATCCAGACGGCCTGGGATGCATTCTGGCAACTTACTTCACCACTCTGCCTGTTCCCTCATCTGTGTGCTGGGGATCGCAATAACATCCCCTGCTAGAGTTGTTGTGAAAATTAAATGAGTGGCCCCCAGCACTCAGCCGCCCCTGAAGGAGAACTGGAAACATGGCTGATCTTCTCCTGACCTGAAGCCTGTCCCCCCCAACCCCCTCGGAGCTGAGGAGGAGGAGGGAGGTGACCTGGCCAGGAGGCTCTGCCCTGAGCCGAGGTGGGCTTCCCTTGTGGACACGGTGGGGCTGTCATCACAGGCCGCCCTCCTGAGGCACCCCTCCCCCACCCCAGACGTGACCCCAGCCTCCTGGAGGGGTGCTGAGGGGGCGCCTGACGAGCTGACCAGACTTGGGGAAGTGGGGAGGGTCCCAAGCCCCCCTGGAGATGAGGGGGGAAGGTTTCTTTCCCGCCCCCACCCTGCCCATGGGGGGGAGGGAGGGGCTGCTCCCTGCTGAGCGGGGTCCTAGTTCGAGGACCTCAGATCATCTCATCTGTGGCAGCTTAGGCACTGCGACCCTTCTTGATCTCTTTACTAAACACCCGCACTCATGGTTTAAAAGCCCTGCAAGAGTTAAAACCACACGGGGGGATAGCAAGTGGAGGGAAGCCTCCCCCTGGCCCACCCTCTCCTCTCCGCAGAAGCAACGACTCGTACCTGTCCCTTGCGTCTCTCCCAGGAAAGGGCCAGGCCTTTATGGGACTAAATGTTCTCTAGAAACGCAAACCTGACCCTGCTGCACACTGTGTCTGGGCGTCTTTCCAGGACCCCCTGGTCTTTGACCTGTGTCTACTGTCAGCGAGGATCGAGTGTTAGGATCTGCTGTCCATTTCCCTACTGGTCCACTTTCCCACCATCACAGAGACTGCTGCCAGACATTCATCTTCCAAAGTGCAACGTGGACGCATGTCAGGATGCTGGCCCGGCTCTCAGATTGCTGGCTGGAAGGGCTTGGCCCCTCTTAGAAAGGCTGGCTGGGGGTGGGCTGGAGACCACCCACGGGAACTTGGGCTGCATGTGGAGCTGGGGGGCTTCCCAATGTCCCCAGCAGGTCGTGGTGAGGTGGTGGTATGGCGGGCTCAGGCTCCCCGTGCCCGGTGCAGGAATCTGACCACTGCAGCCTGGTGTCCTCTCGCCTTCCTGAAACACTGCCATGCGGGGTCTGATTGGAAGCGGAGTCCAGCAATTAATCCTGTCAGAGCTCCACTCAATTGCAGGGGTTTTTCTCCTTTGCTCCCTTGGCCTAGATTTCCCCGGGGACAGCTCTGACTGGCCGCGGCGTGCTTGGTAAATTAAACGTTAAAAAAAATCCCCACGATGGCTTTAATCAATCCACTGAGATGGTGGCAGCCCCCTCCCAGAAGAGCGGGGTCCACTGGAGGAAGCCCCCCAGGATCAGGGTCTTGGAGAGGTGGGGAGGGAGGAGGGTGGGAGGTCCCCAGGGTGGCCTCCAGTGGCCGACAGGAGGGGCTGAGGAGCGGGAGTGGGGCACTCCGGCCCTCCTTATGGCTTGCCCTGATCTCTGCCCCAGGCCAGGAGTGGCCATGGGGATCGGGAGGCGGGCAGCTCCTCCTGGGGTGTCTTCCTGACGCGAGGCCCGGGTGGGGCAGAGCAGTGGTAATGGCCAGCCCTGTGCCGGGCAGATAAGGTGTTTATGATGAGCCCGTCGGGTGCAGTCAGGTGGAGGCAGTGTCCTCCAGTTGCCACTGGAGCGTCAGGGGAGGAACCCCGTGGAGCAGGAGGGTCTCCCGGCGGCGGAAGAGGGGTGAGTAGGGCGAGTCCATGGTCCTTTCCAGGGAGCAGAGGGGGCTGCGGGGCTGGCTCAGCCGTAGCACCCCAGCCCAGCTGTCATGTCAGGCCATCTGCGCACCTGCGCCTCTGAAAGGGCCCAGCGCTGTGACCTCCCGGCCCTCGCTTCTCCGGTCTTCTCTCTGTGCCTGCTTACCTTCCGGATCCTGTTCAGGTCCATCTCCCCCGGCAGTGTTGCCTAATACCCACCCCCCTAACTCCCAAAGACCTCCCCGTGGGCCTAGGTTATTTAGGAGACCCTGTCCCTGGGCTCCACCCTCCCCAGGCAGGCGTCCCGCCGCCCGGCCTGCGCCCACAGAGGGCGCCCGTCAGCTTGCGAGGCTGGGGGCTGCGCACTGAAGGGGCGCGGGATTCGGGCCTGAGTTTGTATCCCGGTAGAACCCACCCCCTGCTCCCCGAGCGTCCCGCCACGGACTCCGAAATTTGGTCGCGCCTGGCGAATAGCAGGGATGCTCCAGCCCGCGGGAGTTCCAGGAACGGCCGGAGGGGTTCAGGTCAAGGGCAGAGAAGGCTGCAGGTGGCTGCGGAATCGGGGTCCTGGAGTGGAGGCGCTCTGGGGTCCTGGCGGGCCGGGCCGTAGGAGTCCATTGACCGAGGCTGGGGTGTGGGATGGGGGGCTTCCGAGGAGGGGCCCCAGACAGGAGCGCTGTGAAGCATGGGCAGAGGGGGGAGCGCAAGGTCACTGGGCTGCCTACACATGTCTAGGGACTGGGACCCCCAAGGTGCGCAGTCTCCAGGGCGGATTGGAGTGGGAGGGGCCGCGACACGCCCCCTGTCCGCCGAGGTTTCGCGGAATCCCGCTAGGCGCTGCCGCCCGGACCCTGTGCTTCCCGGCCAGAGCACCCGGTAGGAGGCGCGCGAAGCAAGGGGGTGCGGACCCAGGCCGGGTCCTGGCCCCCATCCTCCGCCCCAGGGCCAGCAGGGTACTCGCCCCCCGCCCCTCCTCCTCGGGTGTGCGTGTCCGGGAGTCTGGCTCGCCGCTCCGGCGGAGGGGGCGCTGTCGGCGCGGGCGGGCGGGGCCGGAGCGCCGGAGCGCGGGGGCGCGCGGCGCGGAGCTAGCGCAGGGGCCGCCGGCGCGGGCCGCGGAGGACTGGGGACCTGGCGGGCTGCCCTGCGCGGTGCGGGGCGCGGCGGAGGCGGGCGCGCGGCCAGTGAGCGCGCGGGCGGGGAGGCGGCGGCGGCGGCGGCGGCGGCGGCGGCGGGAGGAGCTCGGGGCCGCTCCCCGCGCTGCGCTCCCCGCGCTCCGCTCTTCCATGGCGCTGCCGGGGCCGCCCGAGCCGCCCCGCGGCGCGCCCCGCAAGGCGCCCAGCCTGCTGGAGATGGGGGCGCTCTGCCTGGACTCGGAGATCATCCTGGGGTTCACCAGCCACCTCCTGCGGCGCCGAGCCAAGGTGAGGGCCGGGCGGCGGGACCCGGCTGGCGGCAGAGGCGCCGTCCCGCGACTTTGCGGCGCGGCTCCCGCGGCTCGGGGTGCGGCGCCGGGAAAGAGGCGGCAGGTCCCGAGCAGCGTCGCGCAGGCCGGGCCGCACTTTTCCCCCTTAGTGCTGCCCCATCTCTCTCTCTCTCTCCCTCCCCTCAGCGCGGAGTCCTGAGCGGGGGACTGTTGGCGAGGGAGGAGAGCGCAGCGCAGGGACTCCGAGTCCCACCGCGCGCCTTGCTGGGGAGGGCGAGGCAGGGGGCCGGGGGTCTCGCGGCTGATCCTGAGTCCCGAGGTGGTCCAGGTTCCGCGGGGCTGTGTCGGGCCGTCCCCGGGAACCCGGGTGTAGGGTGTGAGCGTGTGCTTCTGGAAGCGCCGCAGCCGTGCGGACAAACGAAGTTGCGGGTGTGGCCGGCCCCGGGCATAGCACAAGGGCTCCTGGGGCCGATGTGTTTCTGGAGGTGCAGGTGAGGAAGGTGAGCGTCGGCGTGCTATAGAGTCGCGCTTCCCGGGCCTGCGTATGTGTGTGTCTGTGTCCCAGAGCAGTTGAGGGGCGGGGGCTGCGATGTCCCGCGGTACCCAGATCCGGACGGGGGTGCCGCCCCTTTCCTTCAGGAGGCTTCGAGGAGCTAGGGAAGGGGAAGAGCTTCGGCCTCCAGGCCGAGTGTAAAGGGGCTGGACGACGTGGGACCGTGGAGTGAGAGTGGGGACCCTCTGCCCACTTTATGCTCCCCTCGCCACTTTGCAGGCCAGGAACGACTGGGAGAGCCAGGAGGGGCAGATCACCCCGCTCCACTCTTTTCTGGGGAGTGAGTGCGTACGTGGAGAGGACCTTTCAAGTGAAAGGGAGGGTGGGCAAAACATAAAGAAGGAGTCGCTTTGAGGGGCTCAGGAGAGGCGGGGAGCGGCTCGAATCTGTGTGAGGGTCTCACTGCGTGCCGGGGAGCTGCGGTTGGGGTCTCCGCCCGGGCCGCGGTTTTCCAGCCGCCCTCTGCTCTGGCTCCGCTCCTTCTAGCCCCCTCCCCGGCGCGCCTCTTCGCCCCGGACGTGTGGCGCGGGGCCTCTTCCGAGCCTCGCGGCGGCGGGTGCGCGGCGGCCAGCAGGGGGCGCTCGCGTCGCGAGAAACCGGGTGGCCGCGCCCGCGGAGCCCGACCCTGGATTTCTGGCTGACCCAGAGCCGGACCCGGAGCCGCCTGCCGCCTCGGATAGCGGCGACACTTAGGGCTGAGCTGGAGCGGGAGCAACTGGTCGCCGGAGAAGGGGGGCGACCTCCCAGCCGGAGACTAACAGGCAATTAATTCCGGAGCTAAGTTCCCATCTGCCAGGCCGGCTGACAACAGGTCCCGCGCACACCCCCAGGGCCACCTCCTCCCTCTTCCCGGGCGCACGGCACGCACACCGGCCTTCTTGCACACGCGCGGCTGCAAAAACTCGCGTGCCGTTTGCAGACACGCCTAGGCACAGATACACTGGCATGGGCGCTGCACGTTCCGAGATGCAGAGCCCGGCGATACTCACCCACGCGTGACAGACCCAAAGTGTGGCCACCGACACGCGGAGTGCGCTAGATTTTCAGGAAAAAGCGATCGGGAGCCTGGGGGCCGGGGTTCGCTGCCACTTCGTTGTGTGACCTTGGGCAAGACCTTCCCCTCCGCGGCCTCAGTTTTCTCGCCTGTAAAGTGACGAGTGGGTTGGGGCCTCCCAGGAGACCCCAGTGTCCCAGGAGAGGAGCAGGAAGGCGCATACGCGCGCGTGTACGGGGTATCTCACCGCGGCCCCCAGCGCCCCTCCCTCGGGCTGGGACTCGCCTAACAGGTTGGGGGCCTCGGAGTGGGTGCGGCCGCGCGGCGCTTAGGGACCCCCTCCCCCACACACTGCAGAGCGAGGGCTTGGGCGGGGCGGGACAGCTCTCCCGGAGCCCCGCCCCTCCCCGCCCCCGGAGTCCCCGGCCCCGCCCCCGTTTCCGAGCGCGCTCGCCGCCGCAGCCACCGCGCGCTCTCAGCCACTTGCCTGCGCCGCGAACTTCGGAGCGGCCGGCCGGGCCATGGGGGCGTCCCCAGGCCGGATCACGTAGCCGCGGCGCCCCCGGAGAGCCCTCGTGGCCCCGAAGCGACGGCCCAGCCCTTCCTGCGTCCCGGCCATGGGCAGCCGCGGCGCCCCCCTGTGTGCGGCGCAACCCGCGGTACGCGCAGCGGGGCACGAGAGGGAGGCGGGCGACTGGGGGCCGGCGGACGGCCCGGGACCGAGCCCGGGACGCAGAGGACACTGGCAGGGTGCGCGGCGCCCCCTGGGGGCCGGGCCTGGAGCGGAGCGCGGGTGGCGACGGGCCTCCTTCTGGGGGGGGGGGGGGCGGGCAATGAAGACCTCCCGGGATGAAAGAACACGGTGCGCTGCAGGTTCGCGCCCAGCGCTCGTAACTTTGTCGAGTGCGTCACTTGGTCTGGGTCGCTCTGAGGTCTGGAGTCTCCGGTGCTGGGTACCGGGGTGGCGCCGCCCAGCGGCCCAAGCTCACTGTCCCCTTCTACCTCCCCGACCAGGTGGCAGAGGGCGGCCCGGCCCGCGAGCCGCTGCAGCTGCTGGAGGTGCCCCCCCGCAAGAGGCTGACAGCCGGGCCCGAGCAGGACCCATGCGGCAGCCGCCCTGCGCCCGAGGGCGCCGGGGCGGGCGCGGAGCAGGGCCACTCGGCCGGTGGAGGCGGCTGGTGCCGCCACTGCCACACGAAGCTCGCCGAGCTCAAGCGACAGGCGTGGAAGCTGGTCGGCGGGCCCGGGACACCCCTCCGGGTAAGTGACCCTTCCTCAGGCCGGCCCCTGGGACGGGGCCCATGCTGGAACTTGGGAGTCTTTGGGGCCCGGAGGGAGGCGAGGTTCCACCGTGGATTTTTGGCCAATCCCTTCCCTTCTCTGGGCCTTGGTTTCCCGTCTATAACACCCTGTGTGTGAGTTGGGGCATTTCATCCTAAGAGGGTCCCACTGTCTGATCGGAGGGGGTTGGGCAAGCGTTTGTGCTGCAGATGTCCCACAGCTGGAAGCCTAGTGTGTGTTTGGGAGGGGGAGGAGAGGGGGAGATGGCAGGGCCTCCACTCTGGGCGGGACAGCTCCTGCCTTGCCAGCAGCAAGAGGTTATTTGGTGCGTTGTCGCCCTTGGGGCACCTGGGCCCCCAGCCAAGTGTCTGGAAACTGCACACCTGGGGCAGGAGGGCTTGGAGGGCCAGAGGGTGGGCCAGCTGCTGTGAGGGGGGGCCCCCTCCCTGGCCCCTCCCAGGGCCATGGATAAGAGTTGCGTATGGCCCACAGCCTGGGGCTCTGCCACTTTAGGCAGTAGTCACCCATCTGGTTCCCCAGGCTCCAGCCCCAGCTGCCAAGGTGTTGGCCAGGGGAGGGGGCTCTGCCGAATTCTGCAGCCAATGGGCTTGCCCTGGTCTTGGAAGGAGCGGGGACCATTGTTCCAGGAACAATGCGCTCTGGAAGTTTGCACAGCCTGGGAAGCTGGGGGCTGGGGCGGGGGGGTGGTCTCCAGAGGAAGCCCTTCCCGCCTGACCTGCAGCCTTTCTGAAAGCTGTCCTGGGAAGTAAGGCTGCATAATCCCCATTGAATCTAAATATAGTTCTCCGAGGAGGCCCTGCGGTCTGGGCGAGACCCTGGCCTCCCGGGTCCAGCGTGTTCCCCGTGGCATTGGGAGTGGGGATGTGAGTCTGGTTTGTGTCCTGGGCACCCTCGCTCTGCGGTCAGGGGAGGGGACCTGTGGCCCGTCCTGGGGTGGGGCTGGACGCTCCTGCATCTGCTGCCATGAGCAGGGTGCCCCCTTGCCACGCTCTGTGCCCCAGATGGCCTGAATCTGGTTGAAAAGACATGAGAAGACCTTCAGGGTCCCAGGAGAGGGTGTTTTGGGCTAGACTCCTGGGGGCCTGACAGGGCCACAGGGCCATCTTACTACTCCGTTAGGGGAAATTGAGGCCAGAGAGAGGAGAGACTTTAGTGACTGAGCTGGGCTTTGCCTGGTGGTGCTGGACATGTGGCCGGTGGGTCGCAGGTGGGCAGGGGATCCTGCTGGAGAGAGCTGCAGGTCACACCGGTCGCTGGTGGATTCGGGGTCCCTCACCTGGGAGGTCTCAGTGGTCTTTTCCTGCAGACAGTCCATCAGGGAAGGCCCTGGACCACCCAGAGTGCTCACCTCCCACCTCTCCTGGCCTCCCCGAGTTTGGCGTTTGACACTGGGTACCCCTCAGTGCCAGGGGAGGGCTCACCCCCTTCCCCAGCTGTCTCTGGCACCCAGCGGCCTGTTCACGCAGCAAACCAGGGTCTCTGGCCTTGTTGGTCTCTTTTGGCCTCTCTTCCCCCGCTGCGTTTCCTCCTTTGCCAGATGGGGGTAGCCTCCAGGGGCCCTTCTTGGGTGCTGTCCAACCTGTAGGGTGCTGTGCCTGAGGAAGGGAGGGCCCCATCATCCACTGTTTCTCCAGAGAGGGTGGGAATGGGCCCAAGGGGACTTCAGGCCCTTGGGCTGAGCCACCCGGGCCGTGAGACATGGGACAAAGTGGTTGGGGCCTTGGCGGGTGTCACTGTCCTGTGTGACCCAGGCTGATTCGCGCACAGCCTGCAGCCTCACCCGGCCTGCCCCAGAGCTTCCTGCAGGGCAGGCTGGGGAGATGGTGCCCGGGATGGGCTTGTGCAGCTGCTTCTGCTTTTAGTTTGGGAGGGAGGCTGGGGCAGCCGGGGGGACCCGTGTGTGCCCGGCTCTGGGTGAGCCCCAGGGGGTCCTCCCAGGAGTCTGGCCCGATGGTCCAGGGGCACTGGGCTCTGCTCTGAGGCTGACAAGGCACTGGAATGTAGAGTTTGTGTTCTAGAATTTACCCTAGGGGGCCCTTTTTTGTTTCTCATCGTGAGGAGATGAGCTTTGTGAGAACGGCACTTCACAGTTTACAGAGAACTTTGCTGCCTGTCATCTCACTTAGTCCCATGCTTGGGGCATCTGGGGAGGCCCAGGACCGGAGGTGGCTTGCTGGGCTCCCATGGCCTGGGGTGAGGGTGGAGCTGGGACCCCAGCCTGGCCAGAGGCCCTTGCCCCTGGGGGGTCCCTGCCTGGTCTCAGGTGGGAGGGAGGCTTGCAAGGGTCGAGGGACGTGATCTTTTAGCCAGCTCACGGCCACCCCATCCTCTGCCCGAGGCATCCCTGCCGGGGCTCGACTCCCCGCTGGCTTCTTGCCCACCCTCCTGCCAGCTGACAGCTCCGGGCTGTGGGACCTTGGGCAGGTTTGCTGAGAGCTCGTGGCCTCGGTTTCCCTCTCTGTACCTGGGACCAGCTTTGCGCCCCTTTCACAGGCGTGTTGGGCCGCGTCTGGCACAGGCTGGCCCGTGTGCCTCAGCCCTTGCTGCTTTTGCTGGGATGTGGGCTCGGGGGTCATGCTGTGCCCAGGCCTTTGGTGCCCATGGGAGGTGCGCGGGCGGCCTGGGTGGAGGGCCCGCCTCCCCCTTGCTGTCTCTGCTCCCTTCTCCCTGCACCTGCCTCAGCTTCCCCATCTGGGCAGTGAGGATGACCGTGGTTCCCGCCCAGGGACCTCATCCACGCGGAGCAGATAGGACTGTGCCCCCTGCTTTTGAGCCCCGATGTCCCTGGGGGCCGTGGGGGAGGGAACGTGCTCTGCCTGCCCAGCTTGGAGCCCAGAGACCGTCCTGCGTGAACTGAGAGGGGCGGTGGGCCTGGTTGGGGAGGGGATGCCAGGCTGGGGCCTCTGGGCCTCCACGGAGCTACCTCTGCCCTCACCAGGGTCCAGGGCCTTGTCTCCGAGCGACCCCTTCGGACCCCTGCGTGGCCTGGAGCATGCCCTTCGGACTGTCGTGTGGCCTCCATGGGCCGCTCCTCCCGTGGGCCCCGCTACAGATGCCCTGCTTCTCCCCAGACCCCCTCCCCCCGCCCCGACCTCCCCCGGTGGTCCTGCCGGTTCCCTGCCTCTGAGAGGCCTCTGCTGGGAGCTCCCAGAGCCCCCCACCCAGGGACCGAAGCCAGGCCTTCCTCTCCTCCACGACTGAGCGCCCTCCAGCTTAGCACTGGCCGCTCTATCCCCCGAGGCAGAACCTGAGGCCCCAGCCTTCCCTGGCAAACTGGTCACCAAGTTCCTGCAGGCCCCTTTCATTGTCCCCCAGCCCAGCCCAGCCCAGCCCACCCACAGCTGCCCACCCTCAGGGCGGCCAGAGGGGACTCTCTGAACCGTGGAGCCCTCAGGAGGGTCCCCGGCCAGTCCTGGGTCCTGCTGTCCAGCTGGGCCCTGCCAGACTGAGGCCAGACCGAGGCCCCCCGAAAGGCACAGCCCCTGGGCACGGTGCCCCTTCTTCATTGCATGGTGGTCTGCCACAGCGCCCCTTTGGCAGACTCCCCCCCTCCTCCCGTGCCCCTTTGGCAGACTCCCCCCCTCCTCCCGTGCTCATTAGGTGGAACCGTACAGCCTGAGTTGCCCTGAGCCCCGCCTGGGCAGCTGACGGTGGTGGGGGACTCAGACCGCACAGAGTGGCCTCACTTTGAGCTCCTGACACAGAGCCTGGCGGCCCTCCGTGTGCAGTGAACCTCCCCTCCCCTCCCCCGAGCTTTCCCTCCCCCACATCTCCACCGTCCTCCCCGAGGCCACCCCTGCTGCCACCTGGCCCCGCCTTTTCTCAGCCCTTCCCACATGCATGGAGTCTGGGTCACCCAGAAACGTTTGTTGAACGACTGAGTGACCAGACCTTGCCTCCCACACCCTGCTGTGTTCACCCCGAGGGCTGCTGGACTGGATCTTGGCTCTCCCCCCCGCCCCATATGAGGCCCTTGTGGAGGATGGCGGTCCCCAGCCCTTTGCAGCCGTGGGGGGCAGGGATCCTGCTTGGGGATCTGCTCCAGCTGCCGCCCAGATGCATCGCGTGGAGGTGGTGACTCTTCTGGAACCCGTGACTTCCACGTGTCAATACGGCACTGAATTGATTAGTGCTCGGATGGGGAAAGTGATCAGTTCTCCTTTCGACCTTGCGAATCTCTCGCTCATCCGGGCAGGGGGGTCTCGTCCTCCCCGGCCCTGTGAATTCCAGGACCACTGCCCACCCTTGCAGCCCCAGCACCGGTTCGTGTTTTTCACCAAGCTGGACAGAGAGTCTGAAGGCTGCCGGGAGGCCGTGGGCTCCCCCCGGGCACAGCTCGGGGTGACGTGACCAGGCTCCTAAGGCTAGAGGCCTGGAGACCCTCCCATCTCTCTCTGGGGCCTGGCTCGGGGTTGGTGGGCCTCTGTCACCACCCCCAGGAAGCCTGCGTGGTCTGTCCCCACCGCCCCCAGCTCTGACCGCACTGGTGTGCTGTGGTGGGGTCCCGGGGGGGCAGGGGCTTAGCCCGGCTGGTGCTGGACATTCGCCACCTGGGGTCACAGTCCCTGGGCCCCTGTCCCCCATGCTGTTTGGGGCCTGGCCTGAGCTCCACCGGCTTCTGGGGGGGGCTCCCCGGGGCGGGGCACCTCGTGTCAGCGGCATTCTCCAGCTGGGCCAGGTGTTGGCAGGCTCCAGAGGCAGCCGGGAGGTGTGAGAGGGGCGGGTGCTCCCTGGGGCTGGCTGCTGGGCGCTCTCCCAGCTGGTAGGGGACTGATGACTCAGCGGGGGAGGGATCAGGCCACGGGGACCAAGCCTGGGCCGGAGGAGGGAGGAGGCCGGTCAGGCCTGGCCTTGCCGCCTGGCCTCTGCGAGACCTCGGCCGGCCCCTCCACACCCTGCCCTGGCCCCCTCCTCCCTAGGTGGGCGGTGGTCTAGCTGGTGTCCCCTGCTGTCCCTGACAACTTCCTTTGGTCCCATCCGTGTGCCTGTCTTGGGTCCTTGCTGGTCTGGGGTTTCAGGGAGTGAGGGTGGGCAGTGGGAGGCGGGACTGAGCTTCGAGTCCTGAACACCTGCTCTCTGAACGTCAGCCAGAGCGGAGATGGGGCTTTGGGGGCTGGCCGGGGTCTGGGGTAGGGAGCTCTGTGTCTTGCAGGAGGGAGTTCAGTTGCAGTCAGCACTGGGGCTGAGCAGGGGAGTGAGTTGTGGTGACTTTCCTCACTGCCTCTCTGCTGAAAAGGGGAGGGTCAGGGTGTCACCCCTGTACCTCGGGCTGCTCAGTGCCTTGTCGGGGGCTTGTCTTGGTCTGGCATGGCTTAAAGGAGGGGGTCTGGGGCCTTCTCAAGGCTCCCTTGAGTGTCCTGAAGGGATCTTTTACTTGGGAGTTGGAAGAGCTGGTTGTTGTCTTGAATGGCAAGGAAAGTCTATTTTCCTTTTTCCTTTGCCTGCCAGGAAGCTCACAGCAAACGCAGTCTTCAGCCTCCGCCAACCGCATGGGCCCTTTCTCACACGTCTGTGGGAACTGATCGTTCCTGGCTGCTCTAACGTGACTGTCTCTAGCCACGTGGTTTTGCTTCCAATTTATGCCGAGTAGTTCCTGGAAGCCACCGCAGTTTTTGTACAAGAAGGTGTGGGGTATGAATAAATAAACAGGATAGAAGTGGATCGAGTGTCCCTCAGTGCGTCTGGCCTCTGTCCACTCGTCTGCTTCCTGGGGACAGGGAGCCTGTGTGTGGGGGGGCATTCAGGGCCAGGCTGTCCCCTGTCAGGTTTCTGGAAGCAGCCAGTCTGGGCTGGCTGGGAGCCGCTCTCTGGTCATCCACCCCTGAGCCCTGACCTCTGAGCCCCATGATCTCCCTTCCCGCTGGGTGGACGCGTGGCGGACAAGCCTCTCTCCCCCATCTCCTGTGGCCCCAGCTCCTGTGGCGTGGTCGCTTCTTGGCAGGGCCTCAGCTGCCCTGTCTGGGAACAGCGTCCTTGGGCTGAGTAGCCACTCTGGCCCCCTCCGGGTGAAGGGGCGCTTTCGCTTCTGGTGCTACGTTTTGTGGCCGAGGGACCCACGTGGACTGCAGGGCTCCTGGGGGGGCTCCCCGGACTCATCTGGTCTGGTCCCTGCCCCCCTGGGCAGCATCCCAGGCTTCGGCTGTGGGCGCTGGGCTGGGGCAGGGGTGGGTGGGCTCAGCTGGGCGCCTGGGGCTGGCGGATTTATGGTCCTACACGGCCCAGCGACAGGCTGCTGTGTCCGCCTCGGGTGGATGTCCTTACACCGCCGTGTGCGTTCACCTCTGATCCCGTGTGATGGCTGGCTGGCCCGCGCAACTGCCTCTGTTTCCGGGTGGAGCGTGCCGGGCGCTGGCCCTGCCCCGTGCCCTGCTCGGGGGTGTGGGCTGCAGGGTCGGCTCCTTCCTAACTGTCCCGTCCTAGGCTCCCCGTCCCCACCCTCCCCCACACAGCCTCGGTGCAAGGCCACAGCCCAGTTTTGCTTCCTGGAATCCCCGCCAGCCCCACATACTTGGCCTGTTCAAAACCCGTCACCAGTGAGCAGGCCTCTGGGAATTATGTGCTTAGCTTCACCACCCCATGCGCCAGGGGAGGAAATAGCGGACACACGGGTGTGAGTGACTTGCCCGAGGCCACGCACCCTG
The DNA here is from genome assembly GCF_949987535.1 of Balaenoptera acutorostrata. Lineage (NCBI taxonomy): Eukaryota > Metazoa > Chordata > Mammalia > Artiodactyla > Balaenopteridae > Balaenoptera > Balaenoptera acutorostrata. The sequence continues at coordinate 182,199,965 of NC_080066.1, forward strand.
GCTTCCCTGCCCCTGAAGTCTGTGCTCTTAACCAAAGTGTCCTGGGAGGGAGGGCTCTGGAAAGGGGCACCCAGGAGGACCTCCTGGAGGAGGTGGTATTTGCTCTGGGCTGGAATTGGCCCAGAGATGGGGTGAGGGTCTCCAGGGGTGGAGCATCAAGAGCTCGAGGATGGGGACGCCCGGAGCACGTGTGGAGACTGTGTCTTGGGGGCCCTGTAGGGTGACGAGGGGAAAGCAGGATGAGGTCGAAGGTCGGGAGGTGGGGTGGAGTGCAGTTGCGCTCCAGCCCTGCAGTAGAAGTGGGGCCTGGGGTGTCCTGGGAAGCCCTCTGATAAAGAGCCGTAGTTCCGGGCTCTTCTGTCGGAGGGGCTGGCGGGCGGGGGTGGCCCTGTGTGCAGGAGAACACGGTACCTGGGGCCACCTGGGGGCAGGGGCCCCATTCGGCTTCTGCACCTGCCCCTTTTGCCGGGGCTCAGAGCCCCCCAAGTGGCATTGGGGGCCCTGGCCGTGGCTGGGCTTGCGGGGTGCGATCTGCCACGGCCCGTTGTCCAGGTGAGGAAACTGAGGTCCACAGGCTGTGCTCGCGTCCGGAGGTGGACAGTCGGACTGAAGGTCGTGTCTGGCTGGGCTCCAGGCACCCCCTCCCACCCCGCGGCTGCTTCTCCACCACCCTCACCCGCTGAGGCCGTCCTGCCTGTCTGGCCTTTAGCCCCCCGAGCCCCTGCCACCCTTGTGTGGCCTCGTGTGGAGGATAGGGGGGCCATTGAGGGGAGGAGGTCTCAATGAGCTAGTGTGTGCCCCGAGCTGCCCAGCTGGTCGGTGCCTGGCACAGGGCCTTGGGGATGGGTGCCGGGCAGCGCTGGGTGGGCCAGGCTGCGGCCCCCCCTGCCCCTCCCCCCGTGTCAGCTTGGGGCCTCAGAGCTGCAGGCCTGCAGGCCGGGGTGGTCTCTGGCGGCCTGGCTGGCAGAGGGAGGGTCGAGTTTGGGTCTCCAGGCATCCCACTGGACCCAGCAGGTGGTGGGGCCTGGGGCTGGGGGCTGGGCCCCTGGTGAGGCTCTGGCTGGGTGGGAGGGTGGGTGGGAGGGAGGGAGGGAGGGAGGGCCTGGGATGGCTGCGGTGTGGCTGGAAACCGAGCCCGCTGCACACGACCTGGGAATGTCCTCGACAGCAGAGCCTGGGAGGGCAGCGCCCGGCCCGGCAGCCAGGGGTCCCTTCCTGGACCTGTTGTCAACTCCGGAAAAGGGGGCCACGCGGGGTCACGGCCCAGCTGCTTTGTTTGTGGAGAGAAGGGAGGATGGGGCGGAGGGAGCTGTGGCTGGTGGGACCTTGCTCAGCGCCTGCTTGTCGAGTTTGACCGTGTGGCTGGCCTCTGGGCCCGTGTGCTCTCCTAGCCGCCCTGCCAGTGGGTGCCAGGGCGCCCTTTTAAAAGACGGGGTGATGGGGGGCTCAGAGAGGGTCATCTCATAGCCCTGCGGCCTGGGGGCTTTTCTGAATTGGAGAATAGAGCCCCTTCCCACCCCCTCCCAGGGGGGCATCCGTGGCAGTGGGGTGGGGGGCTTCTGGTCGGCTCCTCTCCTGCCCTGCGGGGGGGCCTGGCCGGCCGGGCTGGGGAAGCCTCTCCTGGTGGCGATGGTGGGGCAGCGCGGCCCCTCCAGGACTCCCTCACAGGAGCAGATGGAAGGATTACTTAAAGCAACTTGGAGACCCAGAAACAAAGCGAAGAATGAGAAGTCATCATTTTTAAGTGCGGGGAGGCTCCCTGAAAGCCAGGCAGCATGCAGGGTAGGTGGGACGCAATGTGAAATTGAATCAAATTAAGAAAAACATTTTCCAAATGCAAGTAAAATATCTGTTTAATTAGACCACAAAGAGGAAACTGAAAGTAATATTTTGCGGCAGGGAAAGTACTGTCTTTCTGAAGGTGCTGGGCTCCGGAGGGGAGGGGTGGGCCCCAGGCTGCACGGTGGCCGGGGCTTTCAGGGGTTAAAATTCTGCAACTTGGGGCTGTGGCCCCTTGGGGGCTTGGGCCTGTGGACCCTGGAGCTGCCAGGAGCTGCCCCAGGGCTGGGAGAGGAGACCAGGCCCGGGGAAGGGAGGGCTGCACCTCCCGGGCCTCCCCCAGCCCCCCGCCCTGTCCTGGGGCCTGAGGATTGTTGGCTGTACTGGGGGGAGGGGGTGGCTGAGGAGTGGGGAGGGGCCTTTGTCTCCCTGAGGGCTGCCCAGGGGTCGGCAGGTGGTGTGGAAGGTGCCGTCACCCCTCACCTTCTGGGGTCCAGGGTGCCCATCCTGGGAGTGGCCTGTGCCAGCTCCCAGGAGAAGCCCCCGCCCTGGAGCCCCGAGCGCTGGGCCAGGGTGCTGGGGGCGGGGATCCCGGCTCTAGGCCTGTCCTGCCCAAAGCTTGCGGTCCCCAGGCTAGTCCCTCCTGTGTGGGCTGTGGGTCTGAGTGACCAGCGTGCAGTGACTGTCCCAGGCTGCGCAGTGGCCCACTGCCGCCCGAGCAGCCGCTTTGGCCCCTGCGCTGGCCCAGCCGGTGCTGCCTGGCCTGTCTGAGGGGCTCAGGGTCCACTGGGCTCTCCGTGTGGTCACCCCAGGCGGGTCCCTGCTCCTTGTTGGCCTTTGCCATCTCACGTGTGTGACAGGAGACAGAGGTTGGAGAGACAGGCTTGCCCCACGCCGTGAGCCCCTTGAGGCCCGGGGGATCAGCCAGGCCTTCGGCAGTGATGATGTGAGGGTCCCCCAAGGGGTGGGCTCGGCTGCCAGCGCTGCAAGGGGGTACTTGGCCCCTCAAGGGGGCTTTGGCCATGGGGTGGGCCCGGGTGTGTTGGGCCTGGCCTTCCTGGGAACTTGTGAAGCAGGACTCGGGAGACTGTGGCCTGGGGGGGCCACGAGCGCGGAAACCCCTGCAGTTGGCTCACCGAGCAGGTGACCGGGCAGCCCTGGGCTGGTCTCCCTGTGCGGGGGGTGCTTGAGCTCGGGGGGCTCTCTCCCCCCAGAGCAGACCCTTGTGGTTCCCACCTGGGGCTTTGATGCTCAGGGCCTGAGGCCTGGGGCCGCTGGGGCCTCCCTGGCGCCCCACCTGAATTCCTCGGGACCGGCTGGGGGCGGCGCTCGGGCGGGGGGCCGCCGTGGCTGCGTGGTGGGGGTCTGGTGCGGGCCCAGGGCCGTCAGCAGCCCCCCACGCCCTGCGCTTCCCACTTTCCTTCCGGCTCCTCCCGTGCAGGCCGTGGAGGGGATGTCAGGTTGGCTCCCCGGAAGCAGAGGCCCTAGAACAATGGGCGGCTGGGCCTGGGGCGGGCGGGGCCTGGGCCGCCTTTCAAGTCGGGTTAATGGCTCTAGCGGGCGGCCCTCCCTTGCCCTCTCACCAGCCCACCATTAGCTGCCTCCCGCTGAGTGGAAAAACCAGAGTCATCAGGGCCGGGCCTGGAAAACTGGCAGGGTTGGGGGTGGGGGATGGAGTGACAGCCGGGCCGTGTGAGCCAGGCGTGGCTGGGCCGCCGTCTGGATTCCATCTGTGGCCCACGGGCGACACGAGTGGGGTCCCCGCGGCGTTTCCGGGCCTCCCCGGGGCCCCACGGGGGAGCAGCAGGCGGGGGTGGTGTCGCTGATGGGGACCAGACATCCCGGGCGCTTCCGAGGCTCTGGGGCCCGCCAGCCCCAGCCGGAGAAAAGCCAGACCTTCCGGAGTGGCCCGTAAATCAGGTAGCTGGCAAGGCCTGGCCTGGCTGGGGTCGCGCTGTCATTCGACCCGGCCTGCCCGGGCGGCGCGTGAGGGGGCAGCTCTATGGCCGAGCCTGCCGGGAGCGTGGGGCGGCACAGGCACACCCGGCTGGACGTGCTTTGCTTTACTGCGCTTCACAGGTGCGGTGTGTTCTGCGAGCCGAGGGCTTGTGGCAAGCCTGTGTCCAGCGAGTCTGTCAGCGCTGTTTTTCTGACAGCGTCATTTTTTAATCCGTGCTGTTTTTTAACGTTAAATTGTTTTTTTTTAGACACGATGCTATTGCACGCTGAACAGATTACAGTGTAGTGTAAACATAGCTCTTATAATTGGGAAACCAAAAAACTCATGTGACTCGCTTTATTTCAATACTCCCTTTATTGCGGTGATCTGGACCGAAACTGAAATATCTCCGAGGTCTGCCTGTCCTGGGGACACAGAAGCAGAGCGATGGCCTGCTGATGCTGGACCAGCAGAGTGTACTTCCATGGCAAGGCCACTCTGTCTCAGCTGTCACCCCCTGGAGCCCTCCCCGGCGTCTGTGGACACTGGTCAGGCCGGCCACAGGTCAGGCTCGGGGAACCTTGCTGGGATGATTGAGGCACCCACTCTGCACGGTGCTTACGGCTTCTGCATCTGAGGGTTTGGAGAGGTCGTAGGCCTTTTTTGGCCAAGAGGGCCGCTGGACTGGAGCCGGGCCTTGCCTAGAACCTTTTGGGAGAAGTGTGGCCAGGGAGGGGGACAGGCCCTGGCTCTGCAGATTTGCAGCGGGTCCAGGCTGTGGTGACGGGGAGGGATGGGGCCGGCCGAGTCCACCAGCTGGCCGAATTGGAGACCCAGGCCCGCATTTGGGGTTTGCTCTGTCAGGTGGCACTGGGAAAGTCCTGGGTGGTCACAGCCACAGCCGGGCTGGGCTCATGCTCTGCTGAGGGGATGTCCCAGCCAGGCACCTGTGGTTGGGGCTTGCCCCTCGGGAAAGGGGCAAAGATGCTGAGGGGCTGGTCCCAGCACAGACCCGGAGCCCTGCGGGGCTGCCCCGGGGAGGGGCTGAGGCAGAGCCTGGTGGGTGGTCGAGGTGCAGGGGCTGGGCCCTGGGAATGGGACTCTTGATAGCTTCCCTCCAGTGAGTTTCCTTCTGAGGATTGGCTCTCTCCTCCTCTTCTTTCTTCCAGAGATGTCAGCTCCTCCAGGAAGCCCTCCCTGACCTCCAGGCTAGGCGAGGGCCTCCTCTGGGCTCCCGTAGCTCCTCTTCTTAGCCCTCTCTGGTTACCAGGCTCGCAGTTAGACCCGTGTGTCCCCCTCAGTGCAAGGCAGGGGGTGGGCTGCAGGGACCAAGTCCACGCCCGGGAAGGAGCGTGGAGGCCATCGAGCCTTGCCTCCTGTCTCTGCTGGCCACGCTCGGCCTCTGTCTTCCCGTGGACCTGGAATCGCCAGCTTGGCCCTGTGGAGCAGGGCCGGAGATGCCGCAAAGGCAGGGAGAGGGTCTCCAGCCCCCCAGCCCCACCTCCACTGGCTCTGGAATAGACGTTGCTTCCGGCCGGGGCCCTGGTGCTGGCTGCCCCCAGCCTGCCGTGGATGCCTTGTTCTGCCGGCCCCCTGGCTGCTCCTCGGCCAGGCGGCCTTGGCCTTGGCTGCACGTCGGGGAGCGTGCGAATGCCTCGTTAGCCGTGAGCGAGCGTGGTGATGACGGCAGGAGGAGCTGGGCAGTTGTCAAGGGCACCGCGAGCCTCACTCTCAAGCCCCGATGATTATTTCCTGCTGGGTGTGTGCCGACGACACCGTTCGGGGCTTATTAGCAGCTATGGACGGTGCAGCGGCCGCCACGCACGCTGGCCTGGCGCCGTGGACGTGAGGACCAGGCGGTGAGTCCTGGCACCCAGGCACTGATCCCTTTGTCCCTTTGTCCCCTGTTCCGCCAGGACCCGTGCCTCTCCGCTCTGCTTCTTGACGAGCTGCCTGCGTGTCGCCCGGAGGCTGAGCGCCGCTGTGACGTCTGTACCACGCACCTGACCCAGCTCACACGGGAGGCCCTGCGGCTGCTGCAGGCGCCCGCCAGCCGCGAGGACCCTGACGCCCCCCATGGAGGCCCTGGACTCATGCCCCCCAGCCCCGGCGCCGCCACCAGCCCGAGGGATGGACCGGCGCCGGTGGGCCCCGTGGGGCGGCAGCTGGGCCGAGCGGGGCCAGACAGGAGGAAGGGGCTGGGCTGGCCGTCCGGGCCCAGCGTCCAGGTGTCGGTGGCACCCGCCGGCCTGGGCGGGGCACTGAGCACGGTCACCATCCAGGCCCAGCAGTGCCTAGAGGGCATGTGGAGCGTCTCGAGGGTCAACAGCTTCCTGCCACCGACGTGCCTGGTGAGTGCCTGGGGCGCAGCGGGCTGTGGGCCCCCGGGACACCAGGCAGGACGCTTACAGCCGGTCAGGGCTGGGCGCTCTCCGGGACTGAGTGCCCAGCTCAGTGGGTGCCCTGCAGCAGGGCTCCCCCTAGAGCAGGGGGGCTGCGCCTTTTGTAGGAGGCCCCAGGCATTCCCAAGACCCTCGTCCAGTCAGGCTGCAAGGTCCCTGGGGGGCAGGGTCCTCTTGTGTCCCCTGGAGCTTCGCTTCCACCTGGCCCGGGCATGTGGTTGGGGAAGGTTTGGCCACTCTGAGAGCACGCGTGGCGCCGTGGGCTGACGGAAGGGCCCTGTGGGCTGCTGGGACAAGATCAGGCCGTCATCCAGCGTCTCCCCCTGGTGACTCCCCGTCCAGGCTCTCCTGCCTGGAGTGCAGCAGCCCTGGGCGACACAGCCCTGCCCCGTGGACGGGTGACAGAGCCCGGAGGGTAGCGGGAGGCCTGCAGGTGGCGGGGACCCCGTTCCCGCTTACACGGGGCCTGGCCTCTCAGGAGCCGCCTCTTTTTGGGTGACTGCAGGATACCCCCCTCCCCGCTCCAGGGCTCCCCTCCTCAGGCCCACCAGATTGTCACCCACAGCAGTGGCATGACTTCCGTGGAACCAGCTCTGGGCACCAGGGGTGCCGGGGGTGCCGCGGACCTGGGCTGGGTGTGCTCAGGGAGGGCCCCGCGGCCTGAGATGACCCCAGCTCCAGAGGGCGGAGCTGGGGGCCCGGCCCCGCCTTGGTCACAGGGCTTCGCTGGTGGGAGTTTCTCCCAAGTGTCCTCTGTGCCCCCCCAGTCTTCCTTCTAAGAGAAGGCGTACCAGGGTAGGGGGTCGGGAGAGGGTGGGTTATCGGATCGGGGGTTTCCTGGGACGCTGGAGGGAGTTGGTTTGGGTTTGGTGATACGTGGGACTAGGTGTTGTGGGCGCCGGGAGGGCCTTTCCCCAGGAGGCCCAAGCCCTGCACGACCTGGGGTGGTGGGGTGCCTTCTCCTGGGGGCCCAGCCGTGCCCAGAATAGGGGCTCACCAGGCGACAAAGTAGAAGGGACCCTGTAAGCAGAGGGACTGGTCTGTGTGCCTGGAGGTGGGGAGGCCTTACTGGGAGACAGAGCTGGGGGTGGGGTCGCGGCCGGCGGCGAGCAGGTGGTGGTTGTTTGTGGCTGTATCATCTGCCCCCCGTGGAGCCCCAGGGGCAGGGAGACGGGTAGGTGGCTGTGAAAGCCTTTCCAGTCGCCACAGCGCCAGCTGCACCAACTCGCCCAGCAAGTGTCTCTGAAACAGAGCACGAGGCAGACGTCTCCTGGGGTCTCCGTGCCCCGTGGGGCTGTGGGACAGGGAGGCACGAGGAGGGCCCCCAGCTCTTGGGGCAAAGTCCGTACAGCCCCCGGGCGGGACTGACCCCCGCCCTGCCCCCGCCTCTGGGCTTGCTGTCCCCTCTGAAGGCACTGAGATGTGCTGGCTGGACGTTGCCGCCTCCAGGGTGGCCCTTGGCGAGACCCTGCCCTTGCTGGGAGCTGGCCCCCTGTGACTCGCTGCTGGAGCTGGTCCGCCTGAGGCTGCCCTGTCCTTGGGGCCTCCCTGGCCCTCAGTAGCCTGGGGTGCACAGGGGGCTCCCGGGAAGAACTTCTGGGTCTGAACTAGCCTCCAGTTGGTGTGACAACGCACCCTGGGTGTGGCCTCACTGCTTCCGACTCCTGCATTTGTTAAGTCCTGAGTGAGGCCAAGAAGTGGGAGGCCAGCCTCTGCCGTGCCAGTCCCATGGTGCCTCCTGGCCCGAGAGCTGGGCTGCCCGGGAGGAATGTGCCGAGGGGCTCGAGAGAGCTGGGCGGCTTCCTGGAGGAGGTGGCATTGAGCTGGGCCTGGAGGGAAGTGTCAGAGATAGTGGGCCCAGCGAGAAGTGTATGGGGGCAGAGGAGGCTGATGGGAATAGCCAGGGGGCTCCTTACCTGGGAGGGAGCTGAGCGCAGTCTTGCAGGTGGAGAGAGGGGTTGGCCGCGGCTCTGAGGGCTCCAGGAGGTGGAGGAGTGGGGTGAGCGGAGGTGGGAGAGGGCGGGATGGCACAGTGCCTTGGTGCAGCCTCCCTGCGCTCTGGTGGGGTCACTGGCCTCTTGCTGGGCAGCCCCGCCGGCGGCCTGCACACCATAAAACGTGAGCATTTAAGGCTCCTTGTTGGTTTTATGTGTGCATTGATTGCATTCAGGGTGGGTGGGAGTGGATGTATAATTAGACAACAGTCCTGGCGATCAATAGAGAGATTATTAGAACCATAAATAGAACCTTTGGACTCAGATGAGGTAATTTCCCCTGAACCGGGGCATTGATCATTAGAGGTGGCCCTGGAGTGTTAAAATACTGCACGTTAGGCTCTAGAATTAAATACTTCTGGAGAGACATGCCGTGAATCTCCACCACAGCCCATCAGCGGCCCTGGGTGCCACGGTCTCTAGGCAGACTTGGATCTGGGCGGGCGAGGTGGGCGGAGAGGGCCTGGCGTGTTCTAGGCGCTGTGGCTGGGAGCCTGCGCCGTGGGCTGCCGGGGGTCATTCTGTGCGCGTGGCTATCTAGTGTCCGGGTGGAGCAGCCCTCGGCCAGCCACGCTGTTGTCGAGACTGCAGCCCACGTCCCCGTCCAGAGCACAGAGCTCGGCGCTTTCTGGGTCATTCACCTGCCGAGTGTCCGGTGATGATTCCCGGCGGTGGGAGCCGCCCAGCGGGGCAGTCGGGCAGTTGCTTTGCAGACTGTGTCAGGCAGAGGCACTCCTGCCACCGTGGGGGATGGAGGTGCCCGTGGGCCACCCCAGGTGCTCTGCCCTGGCCTGCTCCACGGGCACACAGCTGTGAACCGTGGTGTCTCCCCCAGGTTGGCAGGGCCCCGTCAGATGTTCACAGGACATCTGCACTCATTTTACAGCCAGATGCCAAGAGATTGAGGCTTTGGCCTCCTGACCCCACGGTAGGCTAGAGGTAGCACCGCCTGGGGCGGCCGAGGGCGGGACTGAGTAACTGGGTGAAGGGTGCAGCTACCTTGGGTCCAGGCTAGCAGAGCCTGTGCGAACCTTCCCTAGTCTTGTAGACACGGGCCGGGCCCTACCCAGGGTCCCACAGTTCGTGGAGGAGGACCTGGAGCAGAGGGTTCCCAGCCTGCTGTAGGGGCTGGGGCAGCGGAGGCTCGGCCTGGACAGGGAGGATGGAGGGCTTCCTGGAGGAGGTGCTGCACGCTGCTTTGAGTGGGAGGTGAGGTCATTTTTGGTGGAGCCAGGATTTCCCTCTGTCCATGGAGGCTGGGTGGCCCCGGCTTGGGGACCTTGCTCCTGCTGCCTCTGTGCCAGCCTGCTTGCCTCCCCCCACTTCCCGTGAACCCTGGCGGGGTCCCTGGTGGGTGCTCACCTGTCCTCGGGGACAAGGCCGAAACGATGTGGGAGGGAGGGAGCTTTGTCTCTCTGACCTGGCTAACCCGTTGCTGGTACCCCCTCTGGGCCTCAGTTTACCCACCTGTGGAGTGGAAGTTGGACAGATGGCCCCCCACTTCCATGTGAGGCTGCTTCTGTGACATGGGGGCGGGACAAGGCACCTGCAGAGGCTTGGACAGTCCCAGCCCGGGGCCCTCTGGGTGACCAGGCAGAGCTTCAAGGGGGCCCGGCACAAGCCCAGTGAATGACGCCACCCGTACCCCACTGCAGGGCAAGATTCAGCTCTGGCCGCCCCTTAGCCACCTCCTCCTCTGCCTCCCCACCTTTCCTCTGGGCACGAAATAGCCCCCGGAGAGGTATTTATCCTGAGGAGCTGGGGAACGCTGTCCTTCACGGGCCACAATCTTGCAGGTACGGAATTCAGGCCCAAGGGCTCCTAAGGAATGGGTTAGCTTGGTGTTTCCCAAACCGTGCTCCTTGGAGCCCTGGCGCCCCGTCCTGGGCACCCTGTAGAGAGATCTGGAGCCTCCTGCAGGGGCCTCCCGGGACGGTGGGCCCGCCTCACGCTCTCCTCTCCTCGTGCTTTTCTTTCGTTGCTCCTGTGGCGCCTCCATCACGTTTTCTGTTTGGCCGCCCGCCCGCCCCCTGTCTGCTGTCCCCGTGGTGTGTCGTGTCCTGGTCTTCCCTCCCGCCCGCCCCCGCCCCCGCCCCCTGTCTGCTGTCCCCGTGGTGTGTCGTGTCCTGGTCTTCCCTCCCGCCCGCCCCCTGTCTGCTGTCCCCGTGGTGTGTCGTGTCCTGGTCTTCCCTCCCGCCCGCCCCCTGTCTGCTGTCCCCGTGGTGTGTCGTGTCCTGGTCTTCCCTCCCGCCGCCCTCCCCCGCCCCCTCGGCTTCTTTTGGCGCGTCTGGGCTCTGCTTCCGGCAGGAATCGGCAGCGGCCTCCCGGTGGCCGGAGCCGGGTCTCGGCAGCTCGTGGGCCGGCGGAGCCGAGGCGCGTGCGGGACCCCCGACAGGTCAGTGTGGGGCTCGGCCGGCCGTAGGCAGGCTGGGTGGCCTGCACCGTTGCTGGTGGGGCCGGACGTTCTGGCTGAAGGCAGAGATGCCGGCGTGGGAGGTGGGATGTTTGGGCCCCGCGGGGGTGGGTGGAGGGCCGTGTGGGGCCGTGACCTCGCAGCCCTGTCCCCTGCCGTCCAGGCGGCCTTGCTGGCCAGCGTAGCCGGGCCAGCCTGGGCCGCTGGACATGGGCCCTGCCTCGGGCCGGGTGGAGCAGCGGGTACCGGGGGCGTTGCGGGGGTGAGCCCTGCCCCGGCCCCCGGGAGCCCCCGGCCGTGTGCTGCTCCCAGGGGGGTGCTCAGCCAGACCCAGGCCAGGCCCTGTGGGTGACGCAGCTTTTAACATCAGTCCTGTCCTCCACCGCTCTGCTCGACAAAGGAGTTTAGATCTCTCATGGGGAGCACGTATGTTAAGTGACAGAAAGGGGACTGACGTTTGAGGTGAGGGAGCATCGCACGTCACGTGCGTGTAAGGCCGCAGGGGAAGCAGGCAGCGTCCAGGCTGTCGGGGACCTTGGCTGCCCTGCGTCACTCACATTTGCCTTGAGCTCCACAGCTGCCTGGAGGAGAAGCAGCGTCTGGTTCCCGTTGCCCAGGTCTAGGCCTGGCTGACCACCCCCCCTGCTTGTGAAATGTTCCCCGTGAGCGGGTGCCCCTCTGCTCCTGCAGCCCCCCTTCCCCTGGGGCGCAGGGCCCACCTCCTGGCCATGAGCTCTGCGTGTCCCTACCATGCCTTGTGCTTCTGGAGGACAGATTTATTGAACACCTACTATGTGCCAGGCAAGGTGCCGTGGATGTGGAGGAGACCGGGCAGGTGTAGAGGCTCCCTCCGGGGCCTCCTGATTCCTGGCATGCACTAGGTGCTCATGCAAGCTTGGGGGATGGGAGAATATGGTGCTGTGTAGTTGAGCCTGGCCTTGTTTCTCTGTGAGTGGGCAGCACTAGGTAGACTGGGGGAAGCTGGGGGAGGTCAGGGCAGGCACAGGGAGTGGCCTGGAGAAGGAGAGGGCTGGCCGGGCTGGGTTCTGAGGGATGCATAGGAGTTCCTGCCCTATAGGCAGATGCAAGGCAGATGGCAGGGTGTGGTGCGCTAGCACAGTGCCTGGCGAGGGCCCGGACTATTCCAGGTTGGCCCTTCTCTGCCACTGACCTGTCCTTGCAGCCTTGGGGGTGCTGCTGGTGCTGCAGGGGGGCCAGGTGGGGGTGCTTGGCGTCTGTCCAGCCTAAGGTTTGGGGCTCCCTTTGAACTTCCTTTGCAGACATGGTTTTGCTGTGTCCCTAGGGGGGTTTTGGGAGCTGGTGCTGACCACGGGCTGGGTGGGGTGAGACCCTCTGCCGTGGTGAGGAGGAATGCTGCCGTGAGGTGGCAGGACCTCCTGCCACAACATTCCTCCTGGGGCCCATGATGGCTTATTCTGCTGAAGCGCCACCCTGGCTTGTGGCCGTGTCGCTTGGGAGATCCCGAGGACGCCAGGCCCTCTAGAGTGTGGCTGCTCCCTGGGTTCCTCACAGGCAGGGTCACCAGACAGACCCCTGTCCTTCCATCCAGGTACAGAGGACGCCTCGGACAGGGCTCAGGGCCAAGTGAAGCCAGAAGCCCCAGGGACCGGGCTGTGGTGCCTGGGGAGCCTTGGAGGCTGGGGCCCTTGGGGAAGGGGATGGGGCTGGGGTGGCCGACGTCCACCCCCCTCCAGGGCCAGGTCTGCCCTGGGGGTCCAGGGCCCGACACATGCGCATGAACGTAATATACAGTGGCCGGATCTCAAGTTTGCCAGCGCCGTCCCGGGGAGCGTTTAATTACCTTTGTGCTTCGTTAGGAGGCTGTCTCCCTTTCCGGAATTTATTTTAACTAATTAGTTGGAAATGCCAGAGCAGTATTTCAGATGATGGGAAGACAATGTATTATCATACATGGGGCAATTAGTGCTCGTGACAAATATTTATTGTGGTTTCTTCTCAATCATGCCTCTGGGTGCTCCCAGACAGATGGCCCAGGGGTGAGGGGGGGTCCCTGTCCATCGGTCCCGACCACTGTGGTCACTGTGTTTCTGGAACTGGAAGGGGGAGGGGCTGGGAAGTCCAGGCCCTGGGCGGGCGTCTGTGCCCACCTCTGCTCCGGCCACTCTCTGAGCCGGCTGGTCCCGTGCGCGCAGGGCCCAGGGAGCTTGCTGGGCTCCGGGGTGCACGGGCCTGCTTCCCCGGCGCCCCGGTGAGGGACAGGTGCCTGTCCCTCATGTGGGCTCCCTGCTTCCCTCCAGGCTGAAGCGGCAGTGGCCGCGGTGGCGGTGGCAGACACGGTCCGGGACGGCCCCCCTTCCGCGGGCCCTGATGGTGCGTCGAAGACGTGGAGCCGCGGCGGGGCCTGCACGACGGCCCTGGTCACCCCAGCCCCGGGCACCCCAGCGGGGGCCTCCACGGGCCCATCAGCCGCAGCCTCCTTCTTCCTCAGGTACGTCCTCCTGGGGCAGGGCCGGGGCCTGGCCTGGGGGCAGCTCGGACGCGGACAGCGTGAGGGGGCCTGGGGACCTCAGCCCCCGGCCTGGCGGCCTGCGGGCCTTCCCGGGGAGATCTGTGGCCTCGCGCTGCCGGCAGTCGAGCGGAAGGGGAGCTCGCAGCCGTCCTTCCGTCCGGCCGGCCTCTCAGGGCGCCACATCGACGGCAGTGAGAGTGGAGGCCTCTCGCCCTGGGGGCGGGGTACAGCCAAGGACAGGGTTCAAACTCTGCCCCTCCGAGCTGTGCAACCCTGGGCAACTCACGTAACCTCTCTGTCCTCTCTGTGCCTCAGTCTCCTCAGAGGTGCAGCGCGCTGATGTGTGTGAGGCCCTGAGAGGACGCTGGCCCAGCGGGCGGACGCTCAGCTGTGGACGGTGGATGTCCTCGGGCGGCCCTGAGCCAGCGCCGGCGGGAGGGGGAGGGTGGCCATGGATGGGAGGCAGACGAGGCAGGTCTCAGGGCAGCTGTCCCTGCAGCCGGGAGCACAGGGGTGAACGGGCCCCGGGGAGCGTCCCTGGGCGCCCGAGGAGGTTGGGGTGAGCTGGGGAGGCTGTCCCGGGGGCTGGCTGCACCCACACCCCGCCCGCCGGGCCCCGTCCTGGGGAGCTGCTGGCTCACCCGCTCACGGCTCTGCTGCCAGATCCGGCTCCACCGTCAGCAGGAGCCGAGTGGGCCCCCGTCCCGGGCCCGAGCTCCAGTGCGTGGGGCCGGCCGGAGCCCGGCGTTTGCTCCGTCCGCGTCCCCGGGATGCCTTGCGTGGCCCCGCAGACACCAGGTTCTGGGCCGTCGGCTGGCGTGGACGAGGCCTGGCAGGCCGGGGTGCTGCGTGAGCAAGGTGCGGGGTGGGGGGGAGTGGTGCGTGGGAGCAGGGGGTCCCTTCTCCCACCTGCGCTCCCCCCGGCAATGACCTTGGGTTCCGAGCTCCCCCCTGCGGTGTGGGGAATGCAGGATGTGACGGTGGTAATGAGTGGTGATGGCTGGCCCAACACGGGTCACTGTCCCATTAGCAGCCCCTGCGGGCGCTGATGAGCTGGCCCCCGGGTCCCAGGAGCCTGCGCCGCGTCCGCTTGGCCCAGTGGCGGGCACGCGGTGGGGCGTTGGGGGGCGCCGGGCTGGTCAGCTCAACCAGTTAGATGCAGAGAGCCCGGCTGGGCTCTGGCTGCGGGGCGGGTGGGGCCTTCCTGGAGGGCCCGGGAGCCCTGTGGAGGGGACGAGAGGGGCAAAGCGGGCCTCGGGAGGTGTCCTGGCCCGGGTAGTCTCTGCCCCTGGGCTTTGGGCAGCGGCCGCGCTCTACTGGGCCGTGCTCGCAGGGGGATTTCAAACCTGAGACCCTCTGAGGAGGAAGACCAGCTCCGGGGGTCTGGGGGCCACACTGGCTCGTTAGCGGCCCAGGGCCCGCAGGAGGGGTACGCCTTTTGTCTCCAGCCGAGCTAGGCTGCCTCCACTGACCTTGGGAAGTTACCATAGAAACAAGCGCTCAGGCTGGGGGCTGGGGGCTGGTTTACAAGGCGTGGGGCGGGGGGGGGGGCACTGCCGGCTGCCGTTACTTCCAGCCTGTTGGATCCCCCCAGTCACAGCGGCTTCCGGAGGGTCATGGGCCACGGCGTGGGGTGGGTGTTGCTGATGGAACACCGTCTCCAGCTCGTGCCTGATTTGGGCCCGAGACCCTCTGCTCTTTGGGGCTGTGGCACCCTTCACTGTTGGGGTGAGGTGGGGTGCTCTCAGCTGTATGTGCCCTTCTTTGTTTTGTGGGGCTGTGGCTCAGAGGGGGAAGGGGCTTGTCCAGAGTCCCCACAGACCAGGAGCTGCCGGACCCTGGGGGGCCTCGGGCACGAGCTGAGCGCATGTTCCGTGCTTCCACCTGCATCCCTCACTGGGCATCTGAGGGGCAAAGCTGACACCCAGCCCGTGCCCTGCCCCTCGGAAGTTTCTGGTAGTCGGGGGTCGGGGTGGGGTCTGTCAGCCTTTGACGGCAGCATGGAACCTTTGAAGGGGCCGAGCAGTGTCACAGGACACAGGCTTTGAGGGTTGAGTAGGAGTCCGGTGTTTGCCAAGTGGAGGCGGGATGGGGTGGGGTCAGGAGCTGGTCTCTCCACTGGCCCCGAGCACTCCCGGCGGGCACGCTAGCCGCGGGCCTTCCCGACCCACTCCAAGCCCCTCGCCCCGCTGGGGGCAAGCCAAGGTGGGGGTGATTCTGTGGGTGGCTTGGTGCCCAGGGTCTTGTTACGGGGCGTAGGGCACAGGGGTGAGGCCCGGCGCCCTGCACCCCTCTGCTGGGCTGGGTGGGTCGCTCGGGCATTGCAACCACAGCTGTGACCGGGAGCTCAGCATGCCAGCCCCCACCAGAGTCCTGAAAAGGCCGGGCCGCCGGTAATTACATTTTCTCCGGAGGCTCTGGTGACCTTGACTCCCCCTTCCCGAGTCCTCCCACTCCCCGCTGTGTGATGTCGCTGTCCTTCCCGTCTCTGCAGCCTCCCCTCCCCCGAGATGCGTCCATTAGCGCTCTCTCCTCCCCGCGCTTCTGGGCCTTTCCGGGGCTCACCTCCTGGACCCCTGAATCTAGATGGCCTGGGAAGAACAGCTGGGGGTCTTCCGGGCAGGTGCAGGGCAGGGGGAGTGGTGGGTTCCTTCGGTGGCAGGAGCCCCCTGCACTCATAGGCACCCCCGCCGCCCCATTGCAGCCTCAGCGGAGCCCCCTTCCCCACGTCTGCCCGGGTGCCCAGGCCACGGAATGCCAGCCCGGGTGCCCAGGCCACGGAACGTGAGGTGTGGCGCCTGGCAGAGGCCCAGAGCCAGAGCGGGTGCTGCCCAGAGGCGCACGGGCAGGAGGGCCCCGCGGAGAGGTGTCCCTCACCTGCAGGGTGCGCGAGGCAGCTTCGTAGCCTCAGCGTGAAGTTCCCAGGTGACGTGGAAAATGCAAGCAGGCCATGGCAGGGAGCAGGGGTCCAGGTCAGGGCTGCTAGGACCGTGGGCCTCGGCCTCGGAGGCGTAGGCCCCCTTAGCAGGGCAGCTCCGAGGTGGGGGGATGCAGGCGTGGGGCGTGGCATGTGGCATGTGGCCTGGTCCGCTGGCCTCCTGGCGGCCCAGGCAGGAAGCCCTGGGTTGGCCGTAACTGACCCCCACCCACATCCAAACAGGCCCGTGTGTCTCCTCAGGGTGATTAAGGGCCTCACCATCAAGGCCAGCTGCCTGTGAAATTACCTTCTTGTTTGGAAGAGGCAATTTTTCTTTGTAAAAAGGCAAATGTTTTCCTTTCTGTTTACGTGAATTAATTACCCGGGCCAGTGAGCCCGGGGAAAGGCCTCTGGGATTAGGTGAGAGGGCTGGGGGCTCAGAGGGAGGTTGGAGGAGCTCGGTCCCTCACTCATTCACTCCCTCCCTCCCTCCCTCCCTCACGGCCGCATCCTGAGCTTCCCTGTGTTCTAGGCCTGGGCTTGGCAAACCCCTGCCCTCCAGAGCCCCCACCTGATGGGACACAGCCGTGTAAACCTGTGGCTCAGGGCGTGGAATGGTTCCCGTGGTAGCAGCAGGCACAGGGTTTGGGGAAGCCCAGTGTGGGGGCATCAGGGCACGCTTCCCGGGGGAGGTGTCCTCTGAGGACGAGGAGAGCTGCGCGTGCAGGTGAAGTTCCTGCTTTTCCAAGTCTCCCCTGTAGAGCCAGAGCACTCAGACGTGCCCACACGCCCCCTGCGGGTCCTGCCTTGAGCACCCCGCACCCCATCCCTGCTCCCCAACAATGCGGTGGGTGTTCGTGGCCCTGAGCGTGGTGCCTGTGTGTTCTCTTAGCCTCCGTGAAGCCTGGCATCACTTCCTCCCCCACCCCCACTGCCTGGAAACCAGGTCTGTGCACCCAGAAGGCTGGGACCCTCCCGAGACCACCCCCAGACCGTGTGAGCTGAGGTGCAGTTGCCGAGTGGCTGACGGGCTTGTCCCGGTCTTGAAGGGAGCTGGATTTCATCACAGGAGACAGTGCTGTCCCGAGGCCTCTGAGTCATGCCCGGTGAGGCAAGCCTGTAAGAGCAGAGACCTGGAGGGCTGGGCAGGCTGGGCGCAGCTTCTCAGCTCCCAGCCCTGCGGGGGCTGACCCAGGGCCAGGGAGGGAGGAGGGGGTGCCCCGAGTTAGGTCAGACCACGGGGCAGAGACGCCTGGCCAGTACCGGTCCAGCCTCGGGGGGCTGGCGGGACCTCAGACGGCTCCGGGCCCAGCCTCCGTCCAGGCGAGACCTGGGCATGTCCAGCGGGGAAGGACACCTCCCCGTGCTCTGCTGCTGGGACCTGAGGGGGACGGAGGGGGCTGAGGTCTGTGCCGGGCACCCTGGTTCCTGAGAGGGTCACAGAGGGTGCAGAGCCGTCTGTGGCCTTGAGTACCAGGCAAAGCACTGCCTTCTGGTTGTGGCCTCCGCAGCCCGATGTTGTCCTGTCTCCCCAGCGCCTTACCCGTCCTCCTGGCCTTCACGTCCCTTGAGCCTTGGGGGGTTCAGGGTGGCCCCCCCCCCAGCCTCGGGGACCCTGGGTGGCCCTGCCCGACCTAGGGAGGAGCAGGGAGGCAGCTGTGACGGGAGCGGGGGACACACCTCGGCCGTGGGGGTCTGCTGACCTATCCAGTCACCCTGAGGGCCCGGCCGGTGCCCCCCAGGACAGGCTGGTGCTGGGCAGGCCCTGTGCTGCCCTTCCCCCACGTCCTGGGGGCAGCACCGCTGCGCACACGTGGAGCTGGGGAGCCCGGTCCACCGGGCCTCCTCCGCCTTTACAGGCGCCAGTCCGTGTCCCCGCTTCCCCAGCCCGCCCCGCCCAGGTAGGCTGAGGGCCAGCCCACCTGCCCTGGGTGTCCCCGCCCTGGGGCAGCGCCCGGGGATGGGGCTGCCTGCTGGACCCTAACATCCTCCAGGTCCTCCAAGTCGGGCTGCAGCTTCTTCCCGTGGGAGTGGTTGGCGGCAAGCTGTGGCCTAACCCAGGATGGCCGGGGTCCAGGGCAGCCGGCCGGGCTGGGGTGGGCGGGGCAGGAGGAGCCCCAGGAGTGGAGCTGGTCCCCTGGTCCCCATCCTGCCCGCTCTAGCTGCCTCCCCTGGCCTTCCCTTCTGAGTTCCTCTGCCCCCGGCCCTTCACCCTGTGCCTGGGGGACAGTGTCAGCGCCCGTTCTGCCCCGTGTGCGATCCTTGGGCGCCGTGGGGATGGGGGCCAGGACGCAGGACTTCTGTTCAGGCGGTTTTGGGTTTAGGGCGCATGGGCTCAGGCAGGAATCGGGGCCGCGTCTCCGGCTGAGGGCCCCGGCCCGAGTTGTCTGGGCAGCTCGTGGGTTCCGCTCTCAGGCCCCCGCCCCCTCCAGGCGTGCACCAGCCGCCCCACTGCGTTAGTAAGGGTCTGCCCCGCACCGTAGATTACTTTTATTTTCCTTGATGACACCTCGCTAGGAGGAAAGCGGTCCCTGGGGTCTCTTAAAAGACAACTCCTGTGAAAGATGAGAGGAGTTAAGCAAAATGCCGGTAGCTCCTCCGGGTGGGAGGAGGACTGAGGGGCCGTGTGCCCCGAGGGTGCAGGCCCTCCTGTCGGGCCCCTTCGAGGAGCACAGGTGAGACTCAGGGGCCTGGGGGCTTTGGGAGAAGGAGGGCAGGCGCAGCAGGACCAGGAGAGGGGCAGCTGGGCGGGGCGGCGGGGGGCTGCCTGCAGGCCTGGTGGGCAGGCTCTTTCAGCCCTGAGCCGGCCCTACTCTGGCCTCCAGCCCCTTTCGCCGGGAAGGCGGGCGGGGTGGGGGGCGGACGAAGGCCTGGGCCATCTGGACCCAGGCCCGTCTGTGTCACCTCTGCTGGGTGCCTTGAATGCATTCGCTCCTCAGGGCTATACACGAGGGCCTCTGGTGGTCATGTCATCCCATGTTAGAGATGGGGAAACCGAGGCACAGAGGCTTAACTAAGGCGAAGTCACCACGTGTGGGTCATACAGCCTGTGAGTGGCTGACCCCAGCATGTGCCGTCCTGCCCCAGCTGCTGAGTCGGGGACTTGGGGTGGCAGAGGGTGGGGAGAAGGGGATGCCCTCAGTGCGGGGTGTGGAGAGGGGCCGGGGTCCCGTGTCTGCCTGGGGCCTCTGTCGCCTGGCCTGTACTGGCAGAGCTGCCAGGGGCTGGACGTGGCGGCCCCAGCCCCGGGGGCCCCTGCTTGGCTGGTGGGGAATGACCTGTGGCTGTGTAGCCGCATGTAGGGCGGGGCAGGTGGCAGGACAGCTCTGAGCGCCAGCCTGCCTCTCCTCCCCTCCCCTCCCCTCCCCACGCGCCTCCCGCCCCTGCCCTCTCCTCCCCTCCCCTCCCCAGGGCTGCCCAGAAGCTCAGCCTGGCCTCCAAGCGCAAGAAGCCCCACCCGCCGCCGGCCCCCGCCGCCCGCGGAGCCTCCGCCTACCCCACGGACTTCAGTGGGGTCCTGCAGCTGTGGCCGCCCCCTGTGCCCCCCTGCCTGCTCAGGACCACCTCCAAGGCCAAGGACAACCCCAGCAGTGTCGGAAAGGTAGGCCGTGCCCTGACTTGGGGGTGACCCTGGGGGGTGGCACGAGGCTGGGGTGTCCGGGCAGATGCGGGATGGGGAGCGGGAGATGGAGGGCATGCTTCCTTCTCCTGGGCTGGACCAGGCTAGTGAGAGCACAGATGGGGCGACGGAGGCCCAGGCCCCCCTTGACGGCTCTGGGTGGCGGCAGGGAGCCTGGGAGACTGGTGGGCCTACAGGGAGTGGGGGGGGGGGTCCCAGGGGCACGGGCTGGTCTCAGTGTGGGGTGGGACGGCCAGGGCTTCCCGGGACTCAGGGGTGGGGTCTGGCCCCAGGAGCCCCCTTGCCTCGTCTTTGTTGGTATGCTGCCCTCAGGGGGTCCGGGGGGCAGGGGTGGGATCCGTCAGCTATCCAGAGTCCCGGCAAACCCCAGCCGCAGCCTGACATGAGAAGTGGGGGAGTTGAGTCAGGATGCTACCCGGGTTCAGGTGGGGAAGCAGGCCCAGAGTGGAGGAGGGCCTCGCCCAGTCACGGGCTGGCTGCCTCCTGGCTCCTGTGGCCTTCGGCTGAGACCGGGTTTCTGTCCTGGTCCCATCTGGGTTGCCTGTGACTGCCCCCCAAGTCTGGGTCGGGGCCTGCGTGTGCGGCTCTGTGTGAGTGCATTAGTGGGGGGATTCTGTGCCTCTGGAGGGTGCGAGACCAAGGCACGGCGGGGTTGGGCCTGTCACCAGGGCCACACGGCTCTGGGGTGAGGACTGGACCCCAACCCTGAGCGTGCACCCCATCGCGTTTCCCTGGCCTTCTGCCCGCTCTGCCCCCCCCGAGAGTGGCGGCCGCCCACCGGGCACTGGGTCCAGCCTTTCCAGCGCCCAGAGGCCCAACCCCTGCAGAGTTGGGGGGGCGGGTTCCACGCACCCCTGGACTCAGTCTGTCCTGCCGCCTAGGACACGCCCCAGGGGGCTTCTGCTCCTAGCGACGGGTCTGCAGAGGGGTCTGATGCGTCTGCAGGGGGCACCCTGCCCGGGCCCGAGCTGCTCCCCAGGCCCGCACCCCACCCTCCCCCTGGCCCTCCCGCTGTAGCCTCTGTGCTCGGCCTCCCGGAGGTCAGTCCCTGTGTCCGGACGTCCAGGAAGCCTTCCCTCACGCCGTCACCCACACGCCCTGAGACGGAGGTAGACATGTCCCTCGGGAGCTTGCTGAAGTGGGGAATCTGGGCCCTGCTCGGGCGGTGGGAGTGCCGGGGCCAGAGGGAGGACACCGCGAGCTGGCCGTGGGGAAGGGGCTCTAAGCAACTCTGGGCCCGGTCACTCGGCCCGTCTGGGGTAGGGGCTGGGTGGCTGGAGGGTTGAGGAGCCTCGTGGCACAGACCCTGCTTTCTTACTGCCGCCGTTGTTACTTGGGGCTCCAGCAGGCCTCCCCGTCCCCCTGGGGTCAGGCCCCCCACCCAAGTATTCCAGGGCGGGGGCTCCTCCCTTCTCTCCGGCAGACCACCGCTGTGCCCTGGTCCCCTGCGGCAGGGAGCCCGTGGCCCCCGTCCTGGTCCTCTCACCGTGTCCCCCAGAGCCCCCTCCCCAGCTCCCTGGATGTTACTTGCACGAATAGCACATAGTTAGAAATGCCTCCTGAAAGGCATTTAATATTGTCAGAGAGAAGAAAGTTAGATTATACTCGATTCCTGACATTAATCTGCCACTTAAGATAATTCATCACTTGCGGTATGACGGCCCCTCCCCCCACGACCGCCTGGGCCGTCTCTTAGGGACGGAAGCCCCTTTTTATGCAAAATGTATTTTTTCCCTACCTGGCAGCTATTCAGTGGGGCTTTGCGGTATCTGAACATTTAGTGGGGGGAGACATGCTTGTGTGGCGCGAAGACCCTGTCATTTCCCCGCGGTAATGAAAGGATTCTCGCAGACAGTGACCCGGGCATTTAACTGGGATGGTGGCGCGTGGCGCGGGGCTGGCGCACGCGATGTCCCCTCCCCGCCGGGAACGCTCTCCAATCCGCAGAACCCATTTGGCTCCTGAAGCGGCCAGGAGTTCACGCTGAAAAAAAATTGCCCAAAATTACTGGGAAGTGCACATTTTCATCTGCTTGGCAGTGGCGTTTGGAAATGAAATAGTTTTGTTCATGTCGTCGGGGAATAAGAGAATCGATTCTCGCCTAATGGAGCCCAGGTTTGGAGGAGCTCAATAGAAAAGTATGTCTTTCCGCGTCTCCCCGGAGGACCCCCTCTCCTTACGCGGCGCGATTTTGCCTGTCAATTTGCCACATGCCGAAGGGCCGTAGACGGTGCCTCGTGTGAACTACCCACGGTAAACCAATTTCGCCGGAGTTATGTATCTGTCACTTACAATTAAACCCGTGAAAAATATTGGCTCTGAGATGAGGCTGGTAATTTGATTTACACTGTAGTGGAGAAATCGGAGATTTCACCGGAGAGCGGAGGGCGGCGTCCTCCAGCGGAAACCGGAGTCTGGTGCCTTCTCCTGGGAGGGGCCCTCCCCCAGGGTGGCTTGCCCTGTCAGCACTCGGCCCCCCTTGGCCACACACAAGATGCGTGGCCCAGGGTGTTTGTTCTCCGTGCGGGTTTTGGGGTGTTTGCAGTGTAGCTTGTTCTGGGCTCCTGCATCTTGGTTCCTGGCCCCCCTCCCCTCTGAGCCTTCTGTACCCTTGAGGACCTTGGGGCTGGTGGTCCAGCCCCCGGAGCTGGCGTGAACGTGGGTGGGGAGCACGGGCAAGCCTTGCATCTTTTTTTGTGTTTGGGGGACTCGCAGAGGCTGCCTGGTGGCCTGTCGGGCCCTGAGCTCAGCCCAGCCCTGTTGCCACCCCGGGCCCCCGTGCCACCCCAGCCTCCGTCTCTCCACCATCTCCCCTGCCCTGGGGATTCAGAATCCCCGTCTCCTCTGGGATCATCCTGCCCTCTTCCTCCCGGGTTCTGTGCCGGTGGGATTGCCTCTGGCGTCCTGCTGACCCGGAGGCCTGCCACAGGTGTCCGTGGGGTTTGAGTCTCCCCAGGTGTCCTTGGGGTCCCGAGCGGCTCTGGGGTCGGAAGCACCAGATCCCGTTTCTCCCCGAGGGCACCGCAGGCGTCAGGCCCGTGCCCCTCCGTGCGTTCATCCTTCCTTCACTCCACACACTCCTGCCTGCCCCGCGCCTGGGGTGCAGACACGGGAGGAGGCGCCCAGGGCCCTGGAGGCCTCTGGCTTGGGGCTGGGAGCTGGGAGGAAGGGCTCCCTGGAGGAGGTGAGGCTGGACGGACAGGTGGGGGGCCGGGGTGTGGGGCACTTGTCCCTCCCCTCAGCAGGGAGTCAGCTGCTCGCGGGGCCTGCCCGGCCGCGGTGCACGGCTGTCTTTCCTCGGGGCTGCACCTTGCTGTGCGTGGAGCCCGAGGTCGGGAGTGGGGCGTGTGGGGAGGCCCCGGCTCTGAGGCGGCCCCTGTCCTCCGCATCAGGGGTGGAGGACACGCCCTCAGAAGAATGTGCGTGGGGCTCTGAGGGGACCCTGTGGGAGGGGCCGGGGCCTGTGCCTTCCTATCTGGTTGGGCCGGGTCTTGCTGCCCCGATCTGCTTGCCCCTCTCTCTCCGCCCTCAGATTTGGGGTTTGGGATTTCAGGAGACCCACTGGCAGGCTGTGTGACGCGGGTGAGACAGTCGACCTCTCTGAGTGCGTTTCCTTCCCCCTTCTGAAGCCTTTGCGGGCCTGGGGGGTGGGTCGCCATGATGGCTGGTCCAGCGGGGAGCTGGCGGGCCTGGGGTGTGCCTGTGTGGGGTGACCCTGCTCTCAGAGGCCTGTGTGTTTGGGTTCAGCTCCTTTGGTGCTGGCTCTGCCTCGGAGTCAGCAAGAGGGTGTGGAGGAGCCCCACGTCGAGGGGGGGTGCGCTCGGGGTACCGTCCTCGTCCTTCTGTCTCGGTGCTCACGGGGGCAGCTGGAGTCCGCTCCCCCTGTCCCGCCCTCCCTCCGTCCTGTGCCCCCCCCCCGTGCTCCCCGTTCTGTGCTGACGTGCTCTGTTCCCGGCCAGCCCCTCCTCTCGCTGGCCCTCGTTTTCTCCCTGCCTGGCTGACCTCGTATGGGAGGCGCTCTGGCCAGGAGCTGGGGTGCCAGCGCCGCGTTCCTGCGGCGGGGACCCCATGCCGGGGCCTGGCCCACTGTCCTGACGCGCGTGAGGCTCCTCCTGCCCTGCACGTCGCAGCCGCTCAGATGCCCGCCCCGCCCGCCTCCCCAGGTGAAGGTCACGCTGCGGATCTGGCCTGCGCAGGGGGCCCGGCGCTCGGCCGAGTCCACGTCCTTCCTGAAGGTGGACCCGAGGAAGAAGCAGGTGACCCTCTATGACCCGGCCACGGGGCCCCCAGGCAGCGCGGGCCCCCGACACGCCACCACGGCTGCCGTTCCCAAGATGTTTGCCTTCGATGCCGTCTTCCCCCAGGACTCGGAGCAGGTGAGGGTGGCAGTGGCGGCCTCGGGCGGGGGCGGGGCCTTCTTGTGCAGAGCCAGGGCTGGGGGGTCGGGGGGAGGCGCTGAGAGGAGGCCGGCTGGGTTTCCCCTTCCTCGCTGGCCTCCCCGGCCCTCATGGTGTCTCCACCCAGCTCCTGGCGTGCTTCTCAGGCCAGGTTTTTCAGAGCCCATGCCGCATGGAAGCTTTCCGAGTGGTGGTTTGTTTCCCAGAGATGCTCCTCCACGCGTCCCGTGTGTGCCGTGCATGCGTGCGGCGTGGTCTGTGCCCGGCGTGGCCGCGAGGGCACTGTGACTTCCGTGTGTGTGCGTGTACACTGCGTGTGCCTGTCAGCTGTGTCTGGCTGGTTCACGCTGTGAGTGTGTGTGTCCGTGTCCGGTCCGTGTGTGTCGTGTGTCCACGTGGAGATTTCTGTGTCCTTGGTCTTGGGTGCCCTCCCGGCCACCTCGTGGACTCACTGTCTGCGTGTGATGAGACAGAAGTGGTGGGAGGCCGGGTGGCCGCCTGACTCTGTGCCCCTCCCCCAGGCCGAGGTCTGCTCGGGGACAGTGGCCGACGTGCTCCAGTCGGTGGTCAGCGGGGCCGATGGCTGCATTTTTTCCTTTGGCCACACGAGCCTTGGTAAATGCCCCTTACCATCCCCTCTCTGCAGTCGCTGGGTGCCATTTCTGGGTGGGGTGGGGGGTGGGCATATCCCATATGGGCAGCAGGTGGGCACCTGGGGCGGGGTCTTGTGGAGAGGAAGCTGAAACCCTGTAGGCCTAGAAGGTAGAGCCATGGAGTGGGTCAGAAGAGGCCCCCGGGGCCTCAGTGGCCCCAGGTTGGCCCTGAGGGCCCCGGGCAGGGCCAGGGAAGCAGCTGCCGGGTCTGGCTGGGCTCTGAGGGCTTGTCACGCTGGCCCCCAGGCAAGTCCTACACCATGATCGGGAAGGACAGCTCGCCCCAGAGCCTGGGCATCGTGCCCTGCGCCATCTCCTGGCTCTTCAGGCTCATTGACGAGCGCAAGGAGAGGGTGGGCGCCCGCTTCTCCGTCCGTGTCTCGGCCGTGGAGGTGTGCGGCCGGGACCAGAGCCTGCGGGACCTGCTGGCCGAGGTGGCCTCCAGCAGCCTGCAGGATGCCCAGTCCCCGGGGGTGCACCTGCGGGAGGACCCCGTCTGCGGGGCGCAGGTATGCCGAGGCCGCCGCGCGGGGAGCAGGGCCGCGGGCTCGGGGGCCGCGCGGGGCGGCGGCTCGGCCCCGAGCCGCTCAGGCGCCGTCCCCGCTGTCCGTCTGTCGGCAGCTCCAGAACCAGAGCGAGCTGCGGGCGCCCACGGCTGAGAAGGCGGCCTTCTACCTGGACGCGGCGCTGGCTGCGCGCAGCACCAGCCGGGCCGGCGGCGGCGAGGACGCCCTGGGCAGCTCGCACATGCTCTTCACGCTGCACGTGTACCAGTACCGTGTGGAGAAGTGCGGCAGGGGTGGAAGTAGGTGGCCGTGGCGCCTGCGTGGTGTGGGTCCGGCCGCCCTCCCTCTCGGCAGGACTGTCCCGGGCGTGGGCCGCGGGCAGGGTCTGGGTGCCCTGCGGCCGAGCCTTCACCCTCCTGCCTGTGGTTTCAGTGTCTGGAGGCCGCAGCCGCCTGCACCTCATGGACTTCGGCAGCTGTGAGGGGGCACCCGGTAGGGGTGGGGAGGCCCCCGGGGGCCCGCCCTACCTGTCCTTGTCGGCCTTGGGCAGCGTCATCTTGGCCCTGGTCAGCGGAGCCAAGCACGTGCCCTACAGGTGAGTGGTGGGCTCCTGGCCGGGGCCCTGGGGACCCAGCCCAGCCCAGCCCACGTCAGGCGTGTCCAGTGTGTCTGTGGCCCCTGAGCCCCTCAGTTCTTTGCTCCTCCATCACCTGACGGGCTTTGCTGCCCGAGGGCTGGGGGAGGGGTCCTGGCGCCCAGGGCATGGGGAACAGAGGTGGGGGTCAGCCCCAACCCTGAGGCTCCAGGCCTGGCCCTGGTCCAGCAAGAGGCCCACCTCCCTCCCTCCAGCCCTGCGGCAGCCCACACGCCCGGCCTGCCACCCGGCATCCCTCCTGGGCCCTCAGCCCCTGACCCCCGCCCCTCCCCGGCCCCCAGGGAGCACAGGCTCACCATGCTGCTGCGGGAGACCCTGGCCACCGCCAACTGCCGCACCACCATGATCGCCCACGTCTCCGACGCGCCTGCCCGCCACGCCGAGACGCTCAGCACCGTGCAGCTGGCCGCCCACCTCCACCGCCTGCGTAGGAAGAAGGTCAAGGTTGGCTCCGCCTCCCGCCTGCCCCTCCCTCTCCCCGAGGGCCCCTGCCTGCATGGTGGGGGTGCTGGGGCCCCGCGTGCCCTGGGCTCACAGGGCTGTGCCCACATGGCCTTGCCCAGAGGTGGCGGGGCCCACGCTCGAGGTCGCCCCAAGCAGAACCGGACCTGATCGCGCTGGGGGCTGTGGTTGCCTGGCCTCTGTCCGCCTGGCCCGGGGGTAGGTGTGTGCTCAGGGCAGCCTGGTGGGATGCCCGTGGCCCGTACCCGTCCCGGGCCTGGTCCAGCAGGGCATGCCCCAGGCAGCCCTCCGTCGGGCCGGAGGGTGGAGTTAGGGGCGCCCTGGGGTGCCCTGGGTCTGAATCCTGGGTTTGCACTTACTCGCCGTGTGCTGAGGGCACGTGTTCTCACCTCCCTGTGACTCGGCTTAACGCTTCCTTGGAAGTTGCTGAGGGGGTCCGGTTATGTTCGGGGCCTGAGCCCTTTCGTGCCGGTCCAGTGCTTGACGGGACACGGCTGGTGGCTGTGCTGTCACTTCCTTCACTGGAGCGCGGTGTGTGCGGCTGGGGGGCAGGGGAAGGGGGGGCAGGCGGGGAGGCCGCTCAGGTGGGCCTGCTCTGTCCCCAGTACGCGTCCAGCTCCTCGGGGGGGGACAGCTCCTGCGAGGAAGGCCGTGCCCGCCGCCCCCCGCGCCTGCGACCCTTCCACCCGCGCTCGGCAGCCCCAGACCCCGAGAGCCTGGCCGGCAGCTCGCCCGGCGACCCCGACTACTCGTCCAGCAGCGAGCAGTCCGGCGACACCGTCATCTACGTGGGGCCGGGGGGGACGGCACTGTCGGACCGCGAGCTCACGGACAGCGAGGGCCCCCCCGACTTTGTGCCCATCATCCCCTCCCTGAGCCGCCGCCGCCCCTGCCAGGGCCCGCGTGATGCTGACCACTTCCGCTGCAGCACCTTCGCGGAGCTGCAGGAGCGGCTGGAGTGCTTCCACGGCAGCGAGGGCCCCCAAGGAGGCCTGGGGGACACCGGCGGAGCCCAGGCTAGCCCGGCCCGCGGGGGCAGGAAGCCCTCGCTGCCCGAGGCCGCGGCCCCCAGGAAAGCCGTGGGCTCCCCACTGGCCGCCAGCACGCCTCGCGGCAGCCCCGGCCCGGATACCCACCGGGGGGCCCCGGAGCCCTCCAAGGCTGGTGGTGACCAGAGAGAGGCCGGCAGTGCCTGGCCTGAGCTGCCTGCGCCGGATAAGGCCACGGGGGCCAGAGGCAGGAGGCCGCCGGCCAGCCCGGCCCCCCCACCGCCTCGGCAGCCGGAAGCTGGCGGGGCCGCAGAGGAGCCTGGGGGAGCCGACGGTGTGGGTGTGGTGCGGACACCCCCCGTGGGCAGGAGTGGGCAGGAGGGCTGCCCCCGCCCATCCGCACGCGGCCGCCGTCTGGAGCGGGGCCTGCTGACCACCACGGTGACCTTGCAGCAGCCCGTGGAGCTCAACGGCGAGGACGAGCTGGTGTTCACGCTGGTGGAGGAGCTGTCCCTGGGGGGGCTGGCTGGCCCCGGGCGCCCCTCCAGCCTGGCCAGCCTCGGCAGCAACTGCTCCCTGCAGGCCCTGGCCTCGGGTTCGAGGCCAGTCAGCATCATAAGCAGCATCAACGATGAGTTCGACGCGTGCACCTCGCAGGCCCCCGGGGCGGCCCTGGACAGGGTGGCCCTGGACGGTGGGGCCCTGGGCGGGGCGGCCCTGGACGGTGTGGCCCTGGACGGGGCGGCCCTGGACGGGGCGGCCGGGGCTGGCGGCAGCCGCGGCTCTTCCATCAGCTCGTGGCTCAGCCAGGTCAGCGTGTGCGTGGCCGACAGCCCCGGCCCCGCCCCACGGCCTCCCTCGCGGGCCAGCCCAGACCCCTCCGGCCCCGACTCGCCCGCGGGGCCTGACCCTCTGCGCTCCCCGACCCTGGACGGCCCCTTGGAGGACGGCAGCTTTCAGTTCTCAGAGCGTGACAGACCCGACGGTCCCGGCCCCGCCCAGAGGCCTTGTCCCACGGAGGAGACCACGGCAGCTGCCAGCCGACCTGGCCGGGAGCCCCACGCCGCGTCTCCACGGGGGGCCGCCCCGGCACAAACTATCCACTCCAGCCTTCCCCGCAAACCGAGGACTACCTCGGCGGCCAGTCGCGTGGGCTGCCCCCGCCCGGCCCCGGGCCCGCCTGGCCCCGGAGGCCTCTTCGAGGACCCTTGGCTGCTCCGGGCGGACGAATGTGGCCCGCTGCCCCTGGCCTCTGCCAGCAGGGGCCCCAGCCTGGCCCCGATGCTGGCTTGTGCCCGGAGGGTGGTGGACGGCTGTGAGGTGGGCAGGGCAGCCCACAGGCCAGAGGCCGTGGCTCAGATCCCACCGCTGCGGAGGGGGGCCACCACGCTGGGTGTGACCACGCCCTCCACATCCTTCGGGGACGCCTCGGCCGAGGCAGCGGCCTGCCCGGGCAGCCCAAAGGCAGCCTCCAGCAGCAAGAAGAGTGTGGCCTCCAAAGGGGACCTCTGCCCGAGGCCTGGCGGGGTGGCCCCCCCGGCCCCGCCGGTGCGCAAGTCCAGCCTGGAGCACAAGAACAGCCCAGCGCCGGCCCCTCCCCAGGCCGGCAGCCTGGCCTGGGCCGGGGCTGCTGCCTTCCTCCGAGGGGAGGGGGAGGCCAGGCCTGGCGGCCGGGCCGACCACTCCATCCCCAGGGCCACGTCCAGCCTGAAGGCCCGGGCTGGCAAGGCGGAGGCGGGGTGCCGTCCCGCCACTCACGGGTCTCTGGAGCGGTGTGAGGGCCTGGCGCACGGCAGCAGCAAGGCCAGGGAAGGCCCCGGGAGGCCGGCCCGGGCCGTGCCCAGGTTGGGTGTGCCGCCTGCCAGCCCCATGCCTGGGCCCGCTCCTGCCTGTAGGAGCAGCCCGGCCAAGGGCGTGGGGGCCCCCAAGCCCCCCACCAGCGGGGGCAAGGGCCGCAGCCCAGCGGCAGGCGGGTCCAGGGCTCTGGGTGCTTCGGTGAAGCCGCTGGCCCCTGCGGCGGGCAGGACTCCTGGGGGCCCGGTGACGGGCCCCAGGGTCGCCCCGCGAGCAGTGCCTTGCGTTGGGGCCAAGGCCAGCCGGGGCACCATCATGGGCACCAAGCAGGCGCTCCGGGCCGCCCACAGCCGTGTCAACGAGCTGGCAGCCGGCGGAGGCCACGGCCGAAGTGGCCCCTTGTGGGGCTCGGCCGACTCGGACAGCGGCAACGACAGCGGCGTGAACGTGTCCGAGGAGCGGCCGCCCGCGGGCCCGGTGCTGCCCTCTCCGTACAGCAAGGTGACGGCCCCGCGGCGGCCGCAGCGCTACAGCAGCGGCCACGGCAGCGACAACAGCAGCGTGCTGAGCGGGGAGCTCCCGCCCGCCATGGGCCGCACGGCGCTCTTCTACCACAGCGGCGGCAGCAGCGGCTACGAGAGCATGATGCGCGACAGCGAGGCCACCGGCAGCGCCTCCTCGGCCCCCGACTCCATGAGCGACAGCGGGGCCGCGTCCCCGGGCGCCCGCTCCCGCAGCCTCAAGTCCCCCAAGAAGAGGGCCACAGGTGGGTGTGGCCCAGCCCCCGCAGGGCCCGGGCCCGGCCGCACTTGACAGCTGGGCACCACCTCCGTGGGTCCCAGTGTACGCGGCCCTCGACGGTTTCACAGACGTGCCTGGGGCTGTTCAGGCTCTAGGTGTGTGCAGCCCCTACCGTCTGTGGACGCGCCCGGCGTGTGCCCTTCTCTGGTCCCCACGCTGCCTCTGAGGCTGGTCCCCGTCCCCTCGGAGCGGGTGGCAGGGGTGGGCCCACACGGGGCACCCTGCTGAGGCGGGGGGAGCTGGGCGAGGACTTGGGTCTGGGGCTTCCCCCCGGGGCCGGTGCCCGGCTGCCTGGGAGCCCCTGCTGTGCTGTTCCTGCCTCCGTCCCCTGGACCTTCTGTCTCTGGGGAGCCGGGTAGGGTGGGCCTGTTTCTCATGCTGCGTGTGGCTGGGGGGATTTGGCCACGGGCTGACGTCCTCCGGGGGGGCAGGGGAGGCACGCCCTGGCTGGCGGTGGGCGGGGAAAGCAGGAGGCCGGAGTGGGGAGCAGGGCGGGGCGTGCTGGGCCTGGCTTGCGAGTCTGTCCAGGGTGGAGACGGCTGCGATTAGGAAGCAGCGTGGCCCCTCAGGGTGTCGGAGGGCTGCCTCCAGGGCTGGCGGTGTGACCTTGGGGCTGCTGTCCAGTAGGGAGGGTGTGGCCGTCCAGGCGGGAGGCGGCTGGGGGAGGGGCTGGCGGACAGGAGCCCATCTGTTCCACGGGGCAGGCAGGGGGTGGCCGGGTTTCCGGCCGGCGCTAGGCTGAGCGTTTCAGGACTGGGAGGGCCCCCGTGGGCTCTGCCTGTCAGAACCGCAGCCCGGCGCCCCTCTCAGTCCTGGGCTGGGGGCTGGGGTCCGGCCTCTGCTCACCCAGCGCCCGGCTCTCCGTTGCAGGTCTGCAGCGGCGACGGCTGATCCCGGCCCCGCTGCCCGATGCCGCTGCCCTGGGCCGCAAGCCCAGCCTCCCCGGCCAGTGGGTGGACCTGCCGCTGCCCCTGGCTGGCTCGCTGAAGGAGCCCTTCGAGATCAAGGTGTACGAGATTGATGACGTGGAGCGCCTGCAGCGGCACCGCCTGCCCCCGGGGGAGGACCCGGCCGAGGTCGGGGCTGGGGCAGGCTGGGGGCAGGCGGTCCTGGGAGGGCAGGGTGGGCCCCTGGGGTGTGGCGGGCCGCCCACTGACCTCACCCTGCCCTCTTGTCCACAGCCCTCCCAGAATGCAGAGAAGGTAGGAAAGGCCCCGTTCGGCCCTGAACCCCTGGCATCTCCCGATGGCCCTTGTGGGCCGAGTGGGGGGCTGGAGGGGTCCTGAGGCCACCGCTCTCGTGCCCTGGAGTTACGCCGGGGTGTGGGCATGCTTCCCACCGCTGTGCCCACTCGTCCTGGGCCCGGGTTCCAGAAGGCACGGGCTGCTTTGGGAGCACATGGCGTGAGCCCCCTCGGGCAGGAGGGGCCCAGGTCCTACCCCTGCCCGCCTTTGAGGCCCTGCTGTGCGCCTGCCCGGGCCCCGGGGGTGGAGCGAGGCTCACGGAGCCCCTGGGAGCAGGCCGTCCTCCGTGCCTGAGCCCACCTGCCACCGTCCCTGCCGCCCAGGGCCCGGTGTGCGTCAGTGCGAAGTTGCGGCTGGCCGAGCGTAGGCAGCAGCGGCTGCAGGAGGTGTGGGCCAAGCGTGAGGCGCTCCGCGAGGAGCTGGCTGAGACCCAGGGCCGGCTGATGGTGGAGCCCGGCCGCTGGCTAGAGCAGTGTGAGTCTCCCCGCTCATCCCCCCACACCCCGGCAGGCGTGCGGCCCACCTGCGCCCCCAGTCCAGCCACTTCACCCCGCCCCAGGTGGGGACCCAGGGGCTGGGAGGGAGAGAAGCATTTCCTGGGCCCTGCGGGGACCCCGGCCTGACCAGCGGTCTGCTGTCCATCCCTAGTCGAGGTGGACCCGGAGCTGGAGCCCGAGTCGGCCGAGTACCTGGCGGCCCTGGAGCGCGCCACGGCCGCCCTGGAGCAGTGCGTGAATCTGTGCAAGGCCCGCGTCATGATGGTCACCTGCTTCGACATCAGCGCCACCACCGCTGCCCCGGGGCCGCAGGAGGTGGACGTCTGAGGCTGGGCACTGGGACACGGGGGAGGGGACGGGGGTGTCGGGGGCTCGAGGACGGGACGTGGGATGGAGCGAGGATGTGGCAGGGGTTGGAGGGACGAGGATGCGGAGGGTCCAGTGGGGACCCGCGGGTCTTGGAGGTGATGGAGCGTGAGGCAGGGGAGGGGCCGGCCGAGCACGTGGACGGAGCAGCGAGCGAGCGGGACACGGGAAGACTATCGCCCCCGGACAGCAACGCAAGTGCCTTTAACCTTGGACTGGGTTTCTCTCCTTTTCGTGTTTGGTGCTAAGGACTCAAGACACCAGCAGACGGTGCGCTGGGGCCGCCGGCCCGACTGTTTGATCTGATCGCGCCTTCTTTACAGCCAAGCAGTTCCATGTAGCAAGACAGCCCCGGGATCGCCGGGCTCTGGTTTAGGATTCAGGGTTGCTTTTCTTTCATAGCTGTTTCCTCTCAGCAGAGCCCGCCTTGGTGGTCTCCAGACCCTCGGCCTGCATGTGTTCTCTGCGCAGACTGAGCCGGTGGGGTCTTCCAGGCGGGGATGGCCGACCCTCCTCTCCCCAGGACCCGTTCTGTTCTGAGGTCACCGGGAGGGCGGCGCCCAAGGGCTGAGCTGAAGGCACCTGGCGCCTTCTTCCACGGCAGGAATTCTTACCAAAACCACAAGCAAAAAACAAACAACACACACAAAAATGGGGGGGAGGGGGAGGGTTTTGTAAAGGTTCTGTTAGGTTCGTATTTTTATATCGTTTTGCCTATAAATGAGGTATTTGCAGTCGAAATTTGAAGACAAATGATCTATGTTTTTATGGTTTTCTATGGAAGGTGTCACTCCGGCCGGACTCTTTCTGGGGGGTCCCCAAGCAGGGCGAGGGTCCTCGGGAGGCACTTCTTGCCAAATGTAGACCAGGGGTGAGCTTGCTGACGAGCGGGACATTCCCGTCACTACGGGTTCTGTGTTCTGATCGTCATGTATTTTCTAGGGTTGTCCAAACCTTTGTACAAATGTGTAGATAATATCTTGCTACAGCTTTTATTTGTGAATAAAAGATGCATCCATTGTTCACGCGGCTCCTGAGTTCACTGGGCGTGCAGTCCTCTGAGGGTCCTGGGGCGAGGGGGCTGCAGGACGTTGGAGGGATGCGTCCACGGGATCCGGGGGCTTCGGGGTCAGCAGGGGACCCTCCCTCTGCCCACAAACCCTACGGCAGCCCCTGCAGGGACCAGCATTGTAGGCGAGAAGGCACTGACCGGGAGGAGGTCCTCCTGCAGGCTGGGATTCAAGCCCCCACCTCCTCTCTGTCCCCCTCCCCAGCCACTCTGTCTTGAGTTGCCCGGCTCTCAGGGTCCTGAAGCAGGGAGCCAGGGGCAGGGGCTGGGCTGATGGGAAGCAGCATTTTCTGGTGGGCTCCTGGCCCTCTTCCCAGAGGTTATGTTAGCTGGGGAAATCCTGGCAGCGGCCATGGTGACCCCTCGGGAGACCCCCACCTGCCTTTCCAGGAGGTAGACGAGCAGACACTCCACGGGCACGTCAAGGTTCAGGACCCCCTGAGCTGGAGGGGGTCCCCACCTAGCACAGCCACCCTCCCCACTCCGCCCCTCTCTGCTGTGCTCAGGCCGCCCTACCCGACGGCCCTGGATACTGCCTGTCTGCCGCCCCCGCCCCATCTGGGTGTCCCCACCACAGGCACCCACGCGGGCACCTCGAGGCCCCTCCCAGCCAGCCGGGCCTCTCGCAGCCCCTACGTACGCCTGGGACTTCCCCTCCGGGCGGCGAGTGTCAGGGCCCCTCCTTGGTGGCCTGGCTGCCCGGTGCTGCATCCACCCGGCACGTCACACCCTGTTTGGTCTTCGCTCGTCTCCCGGCCTCGATGGGGCCCCTCGGGGGCGTGGTGGGGTCTGAGTCATGGCTGCACCCCCTCATCGGGCACAGGGCTGGACCCCAGTGGGGCCCCGGGGGCACATGCTGGATGAATGAACGAGCGAACAAGTGAACGAGGTCTTGCCTCAAGGAGCGTCCCTCTGGGACAGAGCAGGTCCAAGACCGAGAGCACTTAACAGTTTGCAAGATGCTTCCCTGGACCCTCCCTGGCCTCAAACAGGCCCGGTCCTTCGTGTGGCCCTGTGGCCCCCGTGGTCCAGCCCCAGGGTCGCCCATACCGAGACCCCCGCCCTGGGCTGCCTCCTTGCTCTCTGCTGTCGATGGCATTTGGGGCCCCTGGGATCGGGGTCGCACGTCGGCCGAGAGGCACCGGGACCCTGGACCCCCCACCCCACCCTGCAGGCTCTCCCTCTCTGTTCTGAGGCCAGCCTGATGCCTCCCAAGCCTTCTTCTCTGTCACTGAATTTGGGGGGTTCTCGGGGGTTGGGACAGGTGTGGTGGGACTTAGGGTGGGATGGGGAGATAGATCCTTTCAGGGCCTGTTATCTGAAGGGAGGGGCTGAGAAGCCCCCCTGGTCTGTGGATCCGGTGATCCAGGGTCTGACCTTGCTGTGTGGAGGTGCTGGCCCGGCTAGGTGGCCCTTCCATCCTGAGGGACCAGGGCGGTGCTGGGGTCTGGGTGGGTCAGGGCTCCATGCTCAGGGACCAGGGCTGGCCTGTGAGCCCGGGATCCATTCGGACGGCTGTGCTGTTGCTCCCAGCATGCCCTGCGCCATCTCACCTGGGCCGTGTGGGGGATGGGATGGTGCATGGGGCATGCTGGGTGGGTCCCTTTCTTCCGCATAGAAACCCCTGCTCCCCTACCTGACCCCCAGTCACTGAGGGGCCCAGAGCCTGCTTCTCCCCGAGGAGGCCCCTCCTGCCCTTGATCCTCCTGGACACACCTCCCCCAGCACCTGTCCTGGGTGGGGGTTCTCTGTGGAGCAGGCCCAGGCTGGGGCAGTTGACCTTCGGGGCCAGCTGAGCCCTCTTCCCACAGTCCAGGGGAGGCTCGGGAGGGCAGCGCCTGCTCTTCTGGACGGGAAGCCCCTGTCCTGGGGCTAGCCTGGGAGCCTGGGCGGTCTTTCATTGGGACCATCAAAGCCCTCAGCCCTGTCATTACAGGCTGGGAACTCGGGCGGGGGGAGCAGCTGTGAGGACGAGAATGCCCATTTTATGGATGGGAAAGCTGCAGTGGCGCGGGACCCAGCTCCTTGAGCAAAGCCCGGGCCGCCCCCTGTCATGCTGCAGGCAGGGGTCTGTGGGCATCCTTCTCATTCAACATCTGGGGAAGCCAACACCCAGCGTGGGCAGGTCCCTCCTCCTGGGAGGGGAGGAAGAGGGGCGTGCCCGGTGGAGGGCCGGATCAGCCGAGTCTGGGGTGGAAGCAGAGGTGGGGGGGCTGCCTGGGCTGCTCGGGACAGGGGCATGAGCCCACCCAGGCGAGGTCTCTTGCGGCCTCCGAGGTGCCCGCCTGACTCACTCTGTGAGTTCAGGCCAGCTCCGCCCGCCCCCCGCCCCAGCCCTGAGCACCAGGAGGCCACGTGGGGAGGTGGGGCTGGAGGGGGGGTCGGGCTGGGCTGGGTGACCAGGGGCGGGGGGCTCACCAGGCCCAGCGGTGGCTGGGAACAGGCCTGAGCCAGGGAGGGTGGGCGGGCTGGCGGGGCGGGAACTGAGCACCGGGCCCGCGGCCCCCGGGGGAGACTTGCCCCCTCCTTCCTGGGCCTCATCTGGACCAAGGGACGTGCTGACCCCCGCCCAGTGCTTCAGGTGCCAGGGGAAGAGTCTGGATCCTCGAGAGCGAGCGTCCGGTCCTCTGAGCCGCCTCCTGTGGTCACCCAAGCCGTGGCCCTGGGGAGGGTGGCAGCAGTGGGGACGGTGGCGGGAGGGGTCAGAGCAGTGACAGCAGAGGTGTGGGAGCCTGGCAGAACGCCCAGGGCCTTCTGGAGCCCGGGCTGCAGCAGGCTTCTTGCCTGCCTCGGGCCCTTCTCTGCCCGTGGGGCCATCTGTCTCCTGGGCTCTGGGCCCAGTGACGTCAGCTGTGGGGCCTTGTCCCCTCCTGACCTGTGTCCTCCCTGGGAAATGGGGGTGAGGTCACGTTGGCCGCCCCCATGGGGCTCCCACTGGGCCTGAGCCCTGTGGCCTGGCGGGGGTGGAGTGATGGGTCCTAAATAAACAGCAGTGACCCGCCCGCCCCTTGGGGGGGGCACCTGGTGCTCTCCTGAGGTCTGGGGCAGGGGCAGCAGAGCGCAGCGGCCTCGGTTCCCGCCTCTGTTTATGCCACCGTTTGTGTGCTCATGGCTGGGCGTCTGTCCCACCCCTGGGTCTCCCCCCAGTGCCAAAACCCCTGGCCGGCCTCCTGGTGCACAGAGCCATCCAGGGGTGCATGCACGACCTGTCTTGGGGTGCATGACACTCGCTTGGGATCCCTGGCCCCATGGTCCCAGGGGAGTTCGAGGACCCCAGTGGGATCTCCCTGCAGCCCTGGGTGGGGGAGGGTTTGTCTCACGGGTGGAGACCCCGCTACTTGCCCCAACAGGGTGCCCGGAGCCCCTGGGGACCGGGGCTTGGCCCTGGAGTCTGCTCCCAGCAAACAGGAAGCTCGAAGGGTGACTTCTCCCTCCTGATATTGTGTTTACCAAGGCGGGATCCAGGGCCCGTTTCCACACAGGAAACCCAGGAGGCTGGGAGGGGGCCGGGAAGGAATTCCCTGGGCTAGCCAAGAAGCCCGGCTTCCTGTGGGTCAGGTCTGTAGAGTGGGGGGTGGGGGTGGGGGTGGAGCAGCCAAGAGCTCAGGGAGGCCCCTCCCCACTCGGAACTCAGGGCTGGGGACACTGGAAGGCCTGTGCCCCCCAGCCCCTTGTGGCTGGGGACACTAAGGCCAGGCCCAGGGACTATCTCCCTACCAGCGGGGCAAAGGGCTGAGGGGCATTGCGTCTCCCCCTCCCCAGAGCCCAGCGTGGCCTGGCACAGGGGCAGATGGGCACACAGGGACGTTGGAGGTCTCGGGGAAGGGTCTTCCGGGAGGGGGTGGAGCCAGGGTGGGGCCTCCGCAGACCCTGTACCGGGAGCCTGCCCTGTGGACCCTCCCTCTGTTTCCGCCGCCCTGCCCGGGGGCCACCCGCCTCCACGCCCCACTCCAGCCTCGGGCAGCCAGAGGGTCCTCCTCAAACTGCCTTCTGACCAGGTTACTTCATCCCAGATTAAAAACCACCAATGCTCTGCTCAGCCTTCCAAACAAAGGCGGGCCTGGTAGCCGGGTCTGGAGGCTTTCATGAATGTATATCTTCCTCCCTCCCCTCCTCCTCCCCTTCCCCTCCCCTCCCCTCCCCCTCCCCACCTCTCCCCTCCCCTTTCCCCTCCCCTCTCCCTCCCACCTCGTTACCTGGAGAAAAAAACCCCCAAAGAGACAAGCACAGAGTTTCATTATGTACCCACTACCCAGCTGCACCAAACCTTAGCCTCCTGCTATCCTGTATTTGTTTCAGAATCACCTTTCGAAAATAAACTTTATCTTAGATTTATAGAAAAATTCAGAAGATAGTACAGAGAGTTCCCATATACCCCATACCCAGGTTCCTCTAATATTAACATCTTACATTAATGTGGTGTTGTACATTTGTTATAATGATAATTATTATTAACTGAAGTCCATTCTTTGTTCAGATTTTCCCTAATGCCCTTTTTCTGGTCCAGGGTCCCACCCAGGGTAACACCGTGGAAGGGCCGTGGCACCTACGTAAATGATCTGGAATTATCCTACACAAGCAAGCTGTTAATTATACCATCACTTACATCTACTGGTATGGACTTGCGGATATTTATTTTATACTTTGGGTTATAATCCAATACTACTTAATTTTGTTACTAAAATCCCTCCAGCTTTGGCCACTGGGAGCCCTTGCATTTGCCCGGAGTCATTTTTAAAGTCCTCGATGGTTGCATGGAGGCCT
Source organism: Balaenoptera acutorostrata (assembly GCF_949987535.1). Lineage (NCBI taxonomy): Eukaryota > Metazoa > Chordata > Mammalia > Artiodactyla > Balaenopteridae > Balaenoptera > Balaenoptera acutorostrata. Next base: position 182,237,737 of record NC_080066.1, read on the forward strand.
TGTGCCCTCCCCAGGTGGCCCAGGTGGCCCAGGCTGGAATGGGCGGCCCGCCAGACATCCAGTGGCAAATTCGGGGCCCCCGCCCCGCCCCGCCCCGCCCGGCCTGGCCTTTCTGCTGACTCTGTGTCGGTGACCACAGTGTCCTCACCAGCCTCCCACTGGACATCCTGTGCCCGTGGGCCTGGGTCTCCAGCACTGGGAGGCCCCAAGCCCCTGAAATGACAGCTGTGAGGGCTGAGGCCCTGGGGGCGCTGCAGTCTCTGAGTGCCCAGGTGGGGGGAACAGTCAGCCTAGGCCCCCTCCTGGGGCTCCCGGAGCGGAGGGGAGCTCCGGGGGACAGGCAGAGGTACCCAGGCCCCAACTCTGAGCAGCCCTGGAGACCTGGGAGTGGTGATGGCGTCCTTGGGGGTTGCCCGAGGCTGGGTCCGTCTCCTCCAAGGCCGGGTGCCAGGCTCTGGGCCTCACAGTGGACTCAGTGGCTGACCCAGGAGGCGGCCTGCTGGCTCGAGGGCTTGGGGCTGCAGCCTCAGTGCCGACGATGCTGGTCTAATAGCTGCTGTGACCTGGCCACCCGTCCCGGCCCCGGGGCTGGAGAAGGGGCAGTGACGTCCCTGAGGACCCACAGGGCGGCTCCAGGGTGAGGTCACCCTATACCCGCCTTCAAGCTCTCATCACTTGGGGAATGTGAGGTGAGCTGGGACATGCCGCCCACCCCCTGGGCAGCCAGGCCTCCTGCCATTGGTCACCTGGTCTGCCCACTGCCTCCAGCCATCTCCAGGGACAGCCATTTGCCCACACCCCCAATCTGGAGGAAGGCAGCCTCTCCCCCCACTGGCTCCTGCTTTTCTCAGCTATTTGGGAAAACATGGTCCAGGTTAATAAATGGTTTCAAATGTCCTCTGAAGACGACCTAGGTGCTCCACCGAGAGAAAACTCCCAACCTGGGGGCAGCTGGTGACCCGAGCACCCCCAGAATGGACCCCTGGGTATGGGGCCTGAGACAGACGTGGCACTGTGGGTCCCGGGCAGGTCCCCCTCCTGTGCCTTGATTTCCCCTCCAGTGGAGGGAGCTACTGCCGGGCTGTGTCTGAGACGCCCAGACAGCAGACACAGACCTCTTTGGTTTGGAATAAATCTCTCCTGTTTCTCCAGCAGCTGAGACGTGGGGCCGTATTTCCTGCAGCCTCGGTGGCCACCTGGGGAGGCTGTTCCGCCTGGCAGAGGGGTGATGCTCTAAATCCAGCGCCTGGTGCTGATTTGTGGGCCTGCCTGTGCTGGCCCCGGGCTCGCTGGCATCTTTACGAGGCAGGATGAGCCTCGGCTGGGAACTCGGGGCTGGACGGGGATGATCTACAGCCTGACCCGGCCCCGCCTGCCCATCCACCAGCCTCACTGTGTCCCCTGAGCCGGCCCCGCCTGCCCATCCACCAGCCTCACTGTGTCCCCTGAGCCGGCCCCGCCTGCCCATCCACCAGCCTCACTGTGTCCCCTGAGCTGGCCCCGCCTGCCCATCCACCAGCCTCACTGTGTCCCCTGAGCCGGGCCCGCCTGCCCATCCTCCAGCCTCACTGTGTCCCCTGAGCCGGGCCTGCCTGCCCATCCACCAGCCTCACTGTGTCCCCTGAGCCGGGCCCGCCTGCCCATCCTCCAGCCTCACTGTGTCCCCGGAGCCGGGCCTGCCTGCCCATCCACCAGCCACACTGTGTCCCCTGAGCCGGGCCCGCCTGCCCATACTCCAGCCTCACTGTGTCCCCTGAGCCGGGCCCGCCTGCCCATCCACCAGCCACACTGTGTCCCCTGAGCCGGGCCCGCCTGCCCATCCTCCAGCCTCACTGTGTCCCCTGAGCCGGGCCCGCCTGCCCATCCTCCAGCCACACTGTGTCCCCTGAGCTGGGCCCGGATCAGCCACCATCTGGGCCCCAGACTGAGGTCAAGAAGAGGCTGGTGCTTGCTCCACGTCCTTGCAATGTGGCTTCAGGAAGGAATTCATGTGGGACACAGTCAGTGGTGGGGACTTCCAAGCGCTGTGTGCCCAGCCCTGGGCTGGGCTGAGCCAAGGGGGACAGAAGATGGGGACCCAGGTCTTGCAGCAGGGAACCGGGGCTTTCCGGGCGCGGGGGCAGGAGGGATCTGTGGGTGGCGGCCTGGAGCCTGGAGACGTGAGGAGGCCGTCCTGCACTGTGCTTCCCAAGGCTGCCGGCAGAGCGTCAAGGGTACAGGTGGGCTCCGGCGCCACGCCTGGGTGCGAATCCCAGCTCTGCACCTGGGCTTTCACCGTCTCCAAAACAGGGCAACAAGGCCACAGTGCGGGTCACGGGGGCTCCATGTGCGCGATTCTTCACCCGCGCCAGCAAGCGCCCGCCTCTGTTGTTCTAACATCGGGGCAGGGCTGACTCACGGTCCCGCCCCCACCCACCCAGGGTGCGCAGCACACCCCGAAAGCCAGGCTCCCCCGGGGGGCTGCCCGTGTCGCTCCAGCCCCCGGGGAGCCTGCGGCCTCCTTCCCAGGAGCAAAGGTCCCGGCTCCATTTCTCGCCGCTCATCTTTGGGTGATTCGATTTGCCCAGAAGTGGACACAGTTCTAATGACGTGCCGAGCTCCGGGGCTCCTACAGGGATGAGTGGAGCCGAGGGGGAGGGCCAGCCTGTGGAGGGAGGGGGCCGCGCTAGAGGCAGGGTGGTGGGTCCAGCGTGAGGGTCAGCCTCGGACGAGGGCCCTGCGGGTCTCCCGAGGGGGTGCGCAGTGGCAGCCCTGGGATGGGAAACTGACCCGCCTGGGGGCCCGCTTAGCTGTGATGTCACCTGCCGGTCCCTGCTGGTCACCACGCATCGGTGACTGTCCTAGCAGGACACATTTGGAATCCCCTGAGCCTCCATGCCTGTCTCACCAACCCCTCCTTGAGCTCCCACCAAGCCCCCAGCCTCCAACCCCGACAAGAGCCTCAGCCCCTTTGGGTACCTGGGTGGCCGTTGCCTGGACGGGCTGCAGGGAAGATCGCTGACCGGGGCCCACTGTGCCCCCAGGCGTGCTGGCCACTCCCGACTTCAAGACCACCCGCTGCCTACATGTGTGGCCCATTTCTGGGGTCCTGGTCCCTAAACCGCCCTGCAGACAGGGGGGCGCTGCTCTTGCCTCTGTAAGTGAGAGTCTGCCGGTGGCTCTTTCTGGCTGAGCCTGAGACTTTCCTCGGGGGGGATCCAGGCTCAGCCAGCACCCTCATCTGCTGAGCCTTTCACAAAAGGCTGGTCTCAGGCACGGGCTGGCGGGCATCCCTCCCACAGCCAGGAAGCACAGTGCTGTCCCAGTTCCGTTTCTGAAGCAGGACAGAGCCAGGTCTGCGGCCTGGTTCCTGCACTTCCTGCTGTGTGCTGCTGGGCGGGGTGTGGCCTCACCTCCCTGAGCCTCAGTCTCCTCACTGGGAAGGTGAAGGGGACAAGCAGGCCGTCCCTCAGGGTGGCAGTGAGGGGGACCGAGGCAGCACTCAGCGACCCAGAGCCTGTCCTTCGAGGTCAGGCACCTCCCGGCCCTGCCTGGGCTTCAGGGCCACACTCAGGCAGCTGTGGGCTGGCATCTCTGCTCCCTGCATCCGCTTCTGGGCTCGGGTTTCTGGGGCCTTCTGGAGGTTTCCCGGCTCTCCTGGAGGCCGGGCAGGACCGACCCTTTCAGGGACGTGAGCCTAGATGTTCACGTGTCTCTCAAGCCTCCGGACCCTGCACTGGTCCACTCAGAGGGGAGCACCGGGCAGTGGGAGGCCTGGGGTCGCCCAAGGATGGACTGTTCTGGGCTGTGTCGTGCTGGGGGGATGCCGAGGTGCCCCCAGGGCCTGGTGAGCTCCAGCTGGGACTCCCGTTCTCGAGCCCTTTGGGCCTGGAAACCCCAGCCTGAGGGAGGCCCCGAAATCACGCCTCCTGGTCCCCAGGTCTGGGGTGGGGTTGTCTCAGAGCAGCAAAGCAGATGGCTGTGAGCTGGGCGGCCCGGCACGTGACCCCTCCTCCGAGTCCCAGGCACCCGGTGGGGGGGTGCATCTCACGGTCCCATCTCCCTGCTGGGCCCCCTGCCGTGCTCTTTTCTCTCTCCTTGGAGAGAAAAGCATCTTCTCCTCCATCAGCCAGAAGGGAATCGGGAATCTGGGAAGCAGTGGCAGCGGGACAAGTGCGCTGGTGCCCCTGCCTGGCCGGGGAGGGCAAGGCTGGCCTCACGCTCCAGCCCTGTGTGAGCCGAGGGTGGGCCCTTCTACCCACAGTTCACTGTTTCCCTATAAACACCACGGTGACCCCGAGGGCCTGCCCCGAAGACCCCCAGTTAGCTTCACGCAGGGGCGGGGGGGCAGTTTCCCAGGGCTGGCAGATGTGCGAGGGGAACCAGGACGCCCTGGGGACAGTCCTGGGGACCCCAGGCCCCTCCATGGGCCATGACAGGCAGTGAGGGCTGGGAATCTGGCACGGCTCTGAGCCCTCGGGAGAAGGTCCAGACTCAGCCAGTCCTGGGCAGGGCCCAGGGCTGGGGCGGGCGGGTGGCAGGCGGGGAGGTGGCCGCTGGCCGAGGGCGGCTGCATCGCAGTGTTTACTTATTTCACATTATGCTGATCGGATGGGGAGATTTAGTCCCGGGGGAGACGCGTGTCAGGCCATGCGATTTGTTAATAAGCTGAGGAAGATAATGAGCTTGGTGGGAAGCACGCCTCCCCCAGAAGGACAGATTTATTACTTGGCGTGCACGGGCACACATAAACGCACGCACACACATGCAGGTGCGCACACACACGTGGGAGTTTGGCCCAACGCTCTGTGCTTGTCATGTCAAAGTTCTTGGAATCCCGACGTTGGGGGAGTCTTTCCCACCAGGAGCCCGGCTCTCGGCCTCTTTCCCCACCTCCCCTGGTCCTGGAGGGACAGCCGGCTGGCCAGCTCAGGGGCTCAGTGGCAGGAGTGGTGACCGTCCAAGCAGTGAGCATGTGACACTTGAGCAGAGGATGGGCGGACTGGTGTCCCAAACTTGGCACTGCTGGATGCCTGGGGCTGTTGGGATGAAGAGTCCAGATTCTGGACCAACAGGGCAGCAGGAGGGCCCCTGAGCTGCTGCCGGGAAGAGGGTGGGGCTCTGTGCTGCAGCCGGGCTGGGCAGGTGCCCTTGGCTGACGCTGGGGTTGAGAGAGCAGGGCCCAGTGGGCACCTTGGTCTGTGGAGGCCAGTGGACCAGCTGCCCCCTCACCAGCCTCCCCGCTGGGTTGCATGGGGGTCTTTAAGTGTAATTTAAGAATTCCCCCAGTTAGGCACACTGGCTGACAGCAGCTGAGCTGGTCCTGGGCCGGGTGGGATGAGAAGCCCTCCTTCCGTCTCCCGTGGGGGCCGGCGGGGGTCCAGGCTCCTGGCAGTCAAAGCTGAGGTGACGAAGCTCTGCAGGGGAACCCCCCCCCCTTTTTGGAGCACCCCCCAGGGCCTGGGGGCCCGGGGCTGGGAGGAGCAGGGGTCAAGGAGGCTGCGGGAGATGGGTGTGGGTGTGGGTGTGGGTGTGGGTGCTCGGGCCCCAGGACCGTCCAGGGCGAGGGCAGCCACCTGGCAGGCTGGGTGGTTGCCGTTTGCGGGGCACGCACCCTTAAAGAATGAGTATTTCCTCATCCTTCCTCTGGGTTTGTTTCTCCAGAAATGTTCATCTCCAGAGCCCCTGTGGCTCCCAGCAGAGAGGGGCCTGGCTGCTGGCTGCCCCCCAGTTCCTGTAGTTCCTGCTCCTTTCCTGGGGTCTGGTGGAGGCGGGGGGCCAGCTGTCGGCTCCGAACGGCAGAGTCTGGACAGCCTCATTCAGCAAGGGGAGGGCAGCTGAGGCGGGGGGCGCGGGGTCGTGCCAAGGTCTCCCAGGCAGTTAGCAGGGTCAGGGCTGGGCCCAGGCCCGAAGGTCTCCATCGTCTCCCTCTCCTGTCCTGTCTGTCCCGCCGCCCTTGTCTGCTTCCTCTGCCCTCTCTCTTTGTCCCTCATGATGGGCTCTGTCCCCGGCCCGTTTAGTGTCCTCACAAGCCATGGTCAACGGCCCCAGCCCTCCCTGGCCGGCCCTCCCTGGGTGCCATGAGCCAGGACCCATGCGTCTTAGATCACTTAGATCACAAGGTGGTTTCTCCCCAGGAGGCCCCCTTTCCTGGAGGTCCCCAGGCACCAGGAATGGGGCAGGGGGAGGAGGGGAGGGGTCGGGGCAGTGGGAGGGGGTGGGTCGGGGGGCTGCTCTGGCTCAGGCTGCCTCCCTCCCCCCCTCAGAGCCAGCCTCCACCTGCCATGCTCTCTGGGAGGCTCTGGCCTCCGTGCCTCCCTCTCAACCCCATCAGCACCCCCTCCTGAAATGGGGCCCCGGGCAGCAGGGCAGTGTCTCCTGCCCCCCAACTGGCAGGCGCCCTGTGTCCCCCCGCCCAGTGCTGGGGTCAGGACAGCCTGCCTTGCAGGGAGGAAGGTGTAGGTGAGGCCTGAGTGAGGCACAGGTGAGGGGGCCGTTCCTTTGGGTGGCTGATGGCAGCTTCCAGTTTTTCATCTACTCCAGGCCTTCAGCGTGAGCTCTGCCCAAACCGTCAACTCCTGTCCCAGCTGCTCCTCGGTGGCGCCTGGGGTAGTGAGACCTTCCTGCCTCGGCCTGGGGGCACTCTGTGCCTGTGACGGTCTGGGGGTCTGGGGTCTGGGGTCTGAGGGTCTCAGGGCCCGCAGGTATGGGGGCCTGGGGGCCTGAGGGTCTGAGGGTCTGGGGGTCTGGGGTCTGGGGGTCTGAGGGTCTCAGGGCCCGCAGGTATGGGGACCTGGGGGCCTGGGGGCCTGAGGGTCTGGGGGTCTGGGGCAATGAGGCTCTAGGTGTCTCAGGGTCTCTGATCTGAGGATGGGAGGATTTAGGAATCTGAGGGTCTGGGGATCTGAGGGTCTAGCTCAGGTCTCTGGGCTGCTTTGGAGTTTCCCTTGAAGGAAGCTGGAGTTTGGTACAAGGATTTTCTGTTTGAAGCTTCTATTGGCCCCAGCTGGCCATGCAAGGGGCAGGTGGGCCTCCAGGGGCCCCTGGCCTCCCAGTCTAGAGTTCTGGGCAGACTGGCCCAGACCCCAAGGCCATCCCCAAAGGCGGCGGGCCAGGGGTCCCCATGGAGGCAGCAGGTGTGGGGCTCGGGAGGGGGCAGTGAGGGAGGGGCGGGGAAGCTTCTAGGGCTGGAGTCAGGGTGGAGCGGGCAGGATGGAGGGGAGGGGGCAGGGCTGAGACCTATGTGGTCCCAGAGCCACTCTCGGGGTCCCCACTGTGCGCTTGCTCAGCTGTGGCCACCTTGAGGTTCTCAATTCCTAGCCCTGGGGGAGTGAGGCCCCACCTGCTCCCTGCTCCCTGCCTGAACCCCAGTCCCTCCATTCTGACTCTTCTCCCCGCTCCCCTGCTGATGCTGCAGGAAGGAGTCTGCGGGGGAGGGGGGGGCCGTGATGGGGAAGGGGGTGGGAAGAGGGGTGGCGGGGTGGAGCGTGGCCTCAATGTGAGCTGCGGGAGGTGGGGAGGTAGAGTGGGGAGAGAGCCCTGTCCTTGCGTGTTCCCAGCCCCCTCCTCCAGGAAGGCCCCTGGGCCCCAGCCTGGCCTAGGCCCTCTCCCCACACCTTCCTGCCTGCCCCTTGGGGGCTCTCCCTCCTGGCTCCTGTGCTGTAAGTCGGGGGAGGAGGGGGCCCCCATACTTGTGAGCTTATAGACACAGCTCACCCAGGCAGGCATCTCGGCTCTGGCTCCGGTGCCAATATATGGGGTGTGAAAGGCAGAGCGGGAGCAGGGCAATTAGACTTGCAAATGGCCCCACAGCCCTGGAGCGGGGCCTAGGGTGAGGCCCAGCCCTGCTAGCGGAGGTCACCCCAGTGCAAGGCCGGCGGGGGAGATGGAGGAGGGCTTGGGGCCCCTTGCTCAGGGCCGGCCAGCCCCCCCCCCCAACTCCGAGGTCACAGACAGGCTGCAGAGGAAGATGCCACGTGGCACCACTCCTCCTGCCACCTGGGCCCCTCCCCTCGGTGCTTCGCCTCCTCCCTGGATGTTCCTCAGCCGCCCCACCCTGCGGGTGCCCTTGCTCTGTCCTTTTGGTGGCCCTCCTCCCTCTCCCCTCGCCCCCAGGACCACCTTGCCCCGCCCTGTGGCTTCATGCCCCCGGATCTGTGATTCTGTCGCCCCTACCCCCACCCCTGGCCTCTGCCCTGTGCCCCTTGGACTCCCCAGGCCTGCGGGATCAAAACCAGTGCTTTCTCTTCCCTCAAACCCACCCCTCACCCTGCCCTCCGCCCCACTGTGGGAACTCCATCCTCCTCCCAGAACCTGGGGTGACCTGGGCTGTCCACTGCCCCCTGAGGCCTCCAACCCCACCCCATGGCCACACCAGTCCTGACCCTCAGCTCTCAGGCATGACCGGGAGAGACCCAGGTGTCTCCATCCTGGGGAGGGAGGAAGCGGGGGCGTCTCTCAGTGACAGGCCAGAGGGTACTCTGTACTCGCAACTCAGCATTTCACTCAAAAAGACAACACGTATTTCCCGTGAAATCTGGTCTGCTCTTTTTAGTCTGCTTTTGGTCATTGCTTTGTTTGCTGAGTTGCTTCCTGACATGGTCGAGCCGAGCAATCCTGCAGTGGATTTCGTGGTCTGTCTGATGTGTTCCTCATGGACGCACCTGAGGGTCTCCTGCTCTTTCTCAAAACAAATATTTGCATGGAATCCTCTGTTGCTCAGCTCAGCCCCAGGGAGCTCTGTGGCCGAGGGGGACGCCATACCCTGTACGGTGAGCAGTCAAGGTCGGGCTAAGGCTAGGATGGTGGGGGCACCTTCCACAGAGACCCAGCCTCCGCCCCACAAACCCAATCAGCACGGGGGTGATGCTGTGCCTTGGGGGAGAGGTGCCTGTCCCACCACTGCTCAGGCTGAGCTTCCGTAGGCCCCAGAAGCAGGACATACGGTCTAGCAAGTGACCTGCAGTCTGGGAGGCAATCTAGGCCAGGAAAGAAGTCAGAGAACGTATGTGAGGCGGTTCAGAGCAAGGGAGGTCCTGGGGCAGGGGTAGTCAGGGAAGGCTTCCTGGAAGAGGAGACACTTAGTGAGATCCTGAAAGGCAGAGAGGACTAGACAGGCAGGGGTGAGTGTCCTCCTGGCAGAAAGGATGGTAGGTGTAATTGCAGGGGATGTGTATGGCGAGGCGGGCAGTTCAGTTCCATTGCTGTCTTGGCTGCCGGGGGAGGGGAGGCTCATCCGGGGTGGCCAGCCTGAGATGGGGCCTCGGGAGGAAAGTGGAGTGCTGGCCACCTCCCTTGCGGTCCACTGAGCACCCGAGACCTCGTCCAGCCCTCGCAGCATCCCTGCCCTGCAGCTCCAGGTCTCTCCGTAGACCCTCCACCAGTGGATGGGGAGTTGGACCCAGCACACTGCTGGTGTTCGGCGTGCTGGGCCTCTGGCCATGGCCTCACCCACAGCCCTTCTGGTTTAGGAGGCTGGTGAGGTGGGAGCCCCGGGACTACAGGATTGCCAACATGGCCTTGGGAACCTGTTTAGTCTGAAATGCTTTAGACAGTCCAGGGGACCCACAGGCAGCTCCAGAAGGAAGCTTTGGGCTGAGACACAGAATTCGTCCGTTCGTTCAGTCATTCATTTATTTATGTCAGGCAGGTATGGAGGCAGGGGCCATGCTGGGAGCCGGCTCCTCTTGGCCAGTGAGCGCTGCTAAGTTTTCAGGGCTTTCGTGAGCCATTTGTGAAGCATATACGTCATTATGCTGGGCCGTGGTGCCGGGTATGTCTCACCCTGTCCCCGCTGCAGAGCCCTGCGCGAGGCCAGCCCCTAGAAGTGGTCAGATGGTCTGAAGAGGGAGGGCTCTGCCACCCGGGTGTGTGGCCCCTGGCAAGTCCCTTGACCTCCCTGAGCTTCAGTTTTCTCCTCTATAAACTGGGGACACCGATCCAGGACCTGTGCGCGCACCGGCCCGGGCTCCCTGGAGCTGACCGCATGGGTGTGTGTGGTGGGGGCGACACAGGAGGGCCACTGGGGGCTCGGGGGGCTCCAGAGCCAAGAGGCAGGAAGCCCTGGGGTCTGTCGCTCAGGGAACCCCTCCTGTGGGCCTTGGAACTCTCTGCTGCTCCCTGGACCTGCAGGACTGAAGCCAGAGGTTTCCTGCAGAGGGTGTGGGCCGTGGGTGCGTCGACACACGTGCCTGTGGGCAGGGATGGGGCAGGTGTCTGGGTTGAGTACGTCAGATCAGGAACCTCTTTTCAGTGCGGGGGGGAAGCAGCGTCAGGAAGAATCATTTGTGCAGACCCGGGGATCCCCGTTTCTGCTTTCCAGGAGAGGGCACTGAGGTTCCTAGCGGGGGTGACGCGCTTGGGGTCCCCGCAGGTGTCAGGTGGCGGAGCCTCTGGCCTGTGCCTCTCGTGGCCGGGATGAGTGTCCCCCTGAGCTGCCCTCCAGGACGGGCTGGCCTAGTCCTGGGCATCAGGGGTGCAGGGCGGTCGGGCGGTCGTGGCCCAGACGCAGGCTGAGCCCGGCCTGGCCCTGGCTGAGGGCATCATGATGACCGAGGCGGGGCACCGAGGAAAAGCGCTGAAACTTCGCGCCATCCGTCTCTGGGTGATTTGCTGTGAAGCCGGCAAGGAGCTGCGTCCTGAATCATGTCAGGGGGTGTTACACGCGTATCGCGAACAGACTGGTTCCTAAATTGTCTTTTGTGATCGCCCGTGACTCTGCGGGCAGCGGGCGTCTGGACGCAAAGCCCGCCATTATATGTGGCGGCAGACGAGGAGACATTAATTATTGATGCACCAGCCCACCTCCTCGCCACCTCCAGTTAAAATTCATGGTCCGGCCACGGGCAAATATTGATTCTGACCCAAGTTGATGTTTTCCCCTTAACATTATTATAATGAGGGATAAAAATCAAATTGCCTTCACTGAAACTCAATCATTCTTCTGTGCCATTCCTCATCGATCTTCCTTTCCCCAGGTTTTACCATAAATTATTCTATTCAATTAAGTAAACTCGCACATAATGGCATTTTGCAAACTGAATAATTTATTGACTGTGTTTGGCAAAAGTCTGGTTCGGGGTGGGTCAGGGAACGGAGGGGATTTGGTCCCCAGCTTGTGGAGGCCGGTCTGGGCTGGGGGCTCCAGGGGTTACCTTCTCCTCCCCGAGGGGCTCTTGGGCTGTGGGGTGGGCAGGACACAGAGCAGTGACAGTGAGGTCCTTGGGGAGGCTCTGAGGAGGAGGCCTGGACCTGGGTGGCTTTCAGGAGGTGAGGGAAGGGAGGGGGCAGTCCAGGCTCAGGGCCTGGGGCTGGGGTCCCGGCAGCCCTGGAGAGGGGCTGAGAGTGGTCACCTGTCTGCCCTCTGCCCCGCTGTGGCCTTGGCTTTGTTTCTCAGGATAAAACATCTGTGTTCGCCTTCTCAGGGCCGCCGGAACCAAGTACGCAGCCCGGGCGACTTCGATAACAGACATTTATCTTCTCACAGTCCTGGAGGCTGAAGTCCGAGATCAAGGTGTTGGCAGGGCTGGTTTCTCCCGAGGCTTGCAGATGGCTGTCTTCCTGCTTTGTCCTCACGCGGCTTTCCTGTGTGCCTGCGAACCCCTGGTGTTTCCCTGTGCATCCAAATCTCCTCTTATAACCAGTCAGACTGGTTTAGGACCTGCCCTAAGGGCCTCGTTTTCACCTAATCCCCCTTTCAAGGCCCTGTCTCCAAATGCAGTCACATTCTGAGGTGCCGGTGGTCGGCTTTGACATGGGAACTTGGGGGACACAGTTCAGCTCATGCCAGTATCCTTGTGGCCAGCTTGGTCCTCTGACCGGCCTTGGTGTCTGGGTCCAGCTGGCTTCTCCCAGCCTCCAGCCTCCTCAGCTGCTTCTGCACAGGAGACCGAGGGGAGGGTCCCACCCCGTCCCCAGGGGCCTGGCTGCCCACCCCCCCCCACTCACTCAGCCTGTGCCCCACCCCAGTGTCTCCTGCGTCCCTGCCCTCGGCCCGCAGTCTGAGGGGAAGCAGGACACGTGGGGGCATGTCCCCACACCCCTGGGCACTCTGCGGACAGCACAGGCGGGCGGGCCCCGGGCTTCCTGGGAAGCAGCTTCTGCAGCCCTGTACGGCCAGCCCCGGACTGTCCCCTCGGCTGTCCCTGCTGCTGCCCTCACCCACCTGTGCTGCCCCACATAGCGCCGTGGCCCGCCGTGGCCGGGACAGCCTCACCCGTGCCCTCCGTCCACACCTCCACCTCCAGCTGGTCCTGCTGTTTAAACTCCAGATCAGGTGTCCAGCTGCCCTTTGCCTGTGTCCCCTGGACACCCCTCTGTTTCGACACACCCCAAAGAGGACCATTGCTGCCCCCGGCCTGCCCCACCCTTTGCCTGGGATCCCGGTGCCAGCGGAGGGGTCACCGTTTACCCGTGGTCCAGGCCGGGAAGCCGGGGTCACCGGGTGCCTCTCTTCTTGACCCCCTCCACCCCCACGGCCCCTGAGCGGTGCCAGGGCGGCAGAAGCCCTCGCTTTGGGTTGGGTCAGGGTGGGAGTCAGAGACCCGCCTCTAGGTCAGCCCTGGCCGGGCCTGATGCCACCTTGGCCAGGGCTTGGCTCCCAGCTCCACCCCACCCTGGAGCTGCCCCTCAACCTCAGATTCTCCTTGAGATGGGAACAGGTCCCCCTCCCTCCAGGTAGTCCAAGGTCAGGGAGGGCGTGGAAGGACCCTGAGACACAGAAAACACTGGTGGAAGGACCCTGAGACACAGAAAGCACCGGTGGAAGGACCCTGAGACACAGGAAGCACTGGTGGAAGGACCCTGAGGCACAGGAAGCACTGGTGGAAGGACCCTGAGACACAGAAAGCACCGGTGGAAGGACCCTGAGACACAGGAAGCACTGGTGGTTGTGGGGCGGGAGCTGGCACTGCGTGTGGTCCGTGGGTGGGGTGCTGGGTGGAGCCGGCTGGGGGGTGTGCGAAGGGCGGAGGGGGGAGCTAGCCTGAACCTTCTGGAACCCGGCTCCCTCCCCCCTTGTCCCCGCCCCCCCACCCCCAGGCTGTCTGAGGCCCCAGAGGGCAGGGACCTGCAGGATCCAGGCTGTGGACCAGGCCCCTGCTGCCACCTGCGGGACCTCACGTAACCCAGCCTCGACTTCTCCTTCGTGGGCCTGGGGCCAGGCTGGGGGCGCGGGGCCCGGGGATAATGACAGTTAATTGCTCCTGGAACTGGCCCTGCAGAGGCTCTGCCCAGGAAAGCTGTTAGCACTCGTCAAATCGATAATGAGCGGCAGTTGGCAGGGCTCTTAGGCTGCGGGCTTTCCTGGGGACCCCTCCTCTGCACCCTCCTGCACAGGCGGGGCCCTCGCTGGAGAGCGGGCCCTCGGTGGGGGGAGCCGAGGGGGGCTTGGGCTCACCCTGCCCCCCAGAACCCTCATGGGGAGGTGCGTCCTCGGGAGGGGTTCCCTGTTGCTGCCGTGGGGTGAGTGGATGGGTGAGCGAGTGGGTGATGCTGGCCTGAGCTGTGGGGAAGATCCACGAGTCCTGGGGCGGAGGAGGGGCCCACACTCCTCCAGTCTCTGCATTCTGCCCGGGGCTCACGTCAAGCGCAGGGGCACCGACAACGCGGGACACTGAACTCACGGCGGAGGCCAGGGGTCTGGGACACTCGGGCTGTGGAAGCTGCTGGATGGTGGAGGAAGGGGCCACTCCTCCTGAAGGGCGGGCGGGGAGCTCAGGCCTCTGCGGGGCCGGGGGGCCGGGTGGGCGTCCTGGGGGTCCCACGAGCGGCACATGGCACTCCGTAAGCCGCCCAGGCTGAGAACTGTGTGTGAAACGCTAAGTACATAAACACTGGGCCCACCGGAACCACGCTTTTCCAGATCAGCAACTGCGGGGCGGGGGCTTGAGTGGAGCCCTGGGTGGGGGGGGGGGTGTGGGCTCCTGGCCGTCTGCGCCCCACGGCAGATGCCAGTGGCTCGGACCAGCTTCATTCCTGGGCAGAGTCAGCTCCGGGTGGGGACACGCTGGCCCCCAGCGGCGCCGACCCGAGGGGAGGCGTGCAGGGGGCTTTGGGGATGTGCTGCGACTGGGCATGTGCGTGGCCTTCCCCCACCTCTGCCTCAGCCCCGCCGCGTGAGGCCCTGGCCTGGTGGCCTGGTGTGGTGGGGACACAGAGGGGTCCTCCACTGCCCTCCGTGTCGCCAGCCTCAACACCGGGCCAGCGGTCTCTGTGGCCTCTGGCTTCGGGGCTGGCGGTGTGCGGAACCAGGGCAGGGGCACCCGCGGAGTCAGCCCGGGACAGGGCCGGGCCCAGGCCTCCGCCCGCACGGCGGCTGTAGGGAACTCGTGTCCTGTCTGTGTTTAAGGTGCCCTGGCAAGTGCCCTTTAGGAGCTGTTCATAGGCAGAACAGTGACAGAAGGGGACAGGAGCAAGGTGCCAGGAGAGGGGGCTCTGACAGCCCCAAACTCTGAGTCCCAGGGGAGCAAAGACCGCGGGGGCCGGCTGGGGGGCGTGACGCTGGGCAATCGACCTGCAGATTTATCCTGGGACAGTGCAGCTGGCCTTTTCTGCATTGTTTGGATTTTCTACGATGACCTTGAGCTGTTTTGAAACAGATGAAAAAAATGTAAGAAAGTTATGGGATTGCACATAAAAATCTGATTTGAAGAATAAGGTTTCCTTTCTCATGCCCAGTAACATTTTCACTTATCCCGGGCCTGAGCAGAGGAAGCCTGACCGGCTCAGCCCTCAGACCCGTAGTTCAAACCCAGTTCTGGCAAAACCCCTGACGCAGCAGGTGGGCACACGGTGCGGGGGAGGGGCGCTGCAGGGGCAGGTGTGGTGACCGGGTTGGGGGAACAGTTGGCAGGAGCCTGGCATATCTGCTCATCAGGGTATCCCAGGCCCCGGAATGCTCAAGGTCACTGCAAGGACATTGCACAAAAGGTGTGTCCCTGGCTGTGTTTAAGCTGAACGGTGGGCACACAGAGTCCTTATTTCCAACCAAGAGACTTGAAACCTTACAGCTAAGCCCTGGCACCTAAGCGGAACATTTGCATTCGGAGAGCATCTGTGCGAGGTTGCCAGAGGGAGGGGAGGAGGGTGTGTGCTCCACATGTCCAGCTTTCCTCCATCAATTTAATCACTCAGCGGACAACAGCCCACGTGGGTTGGGGTTCAGCATGTGCCTGCCTTGTCCTAAGGGCAAAAATGTCCTGTCTCCCGCCATGAAGGGAGGTGGCAGGGGGACAAGGCTCAGGCTGCCCAGTGATGGCCTGGGACTGGGGAGGGGGGAACCCTCCAACGGCCCCACCCTCTGCCTCCGTCTGTCATTGGGTAGGGGACAAATACTGGTACTTGAGGAAGAGTTCATTTTAGGTGTGCAAAGGCCACCTGGGCTCAGAAGCTTCCTGCCTCCCAGGCCGCCCAGAGGGGCTCAGCTGGCCCTGCCCCTCTGGCTGTGGGCAGGGGGAGGGCATTCTGGGGGGTGGCCACTTGCTCCCAGGGGATGGCCTTGGGCTACATATCTGAGCAGAACCCGAATGCCCACGGGCCGGCGCGGTGGGTATGTGGGGGGCAGGCAGACCAGGGGGCCGTCCCCCAGCCCTCTGTCTGTTCCACTCCTTCAGAATGAGCTCCCAAAGGCACAGCTCTGATCGTGGCCCTGCCCTGCTCACACACCTTCCATAGCTCCCTGCCGCTTTGGCCACGCAGCCTGGCTTCCCGTCATTCCCCGTCCTTCCCCGACCTTGGAGTTTGCTAGGCTGCTGCTTGGCACACAGTACCACGGCCTGTGGGGCTTTAACAGCAGACATTTATTGTCTCAGCCTGAGCCATTCTGGGGGGCTGGGGGTTAGAACTTCAACATGCAGATCCTGGGGGACATAATTCAGCCCACAAGGCTTGGATCCGGCCAGACTGGGTGAAGCAGCCCCTGAAAGCGTGTGACACATCCCCACCCCAACCGTCTTATGCCCCAGCCCCTTCCTTCCCAGCTCCGCCTTCATCCCTTGTGGAGGTGGGCGGCCCCAGGCAGCAGGCCTGTGGAGCAAGGGTCTGGGGGTCAGGACGAGGGTGGGCGGCGGTCGTGGGCCTGGGAGAGCCGGGCCGTGGGTTCCCGTGAAGCCACAGCAAAGACTGCGGAATCCCCTGTCTCCTTCAGGAGGAAGGGGGCGAGGGACCAGCGGGCCGCCTGCTCCGTCTGTTGGGTGTGACCGGCCCGCGGGGTGCCAGGGAGGTGGGCAGAGGGCCGGGCAGACAGGGCGGCCCCCACGCCAGAAGCCCCGCTGGGCGTGTGGCCAGCCTGCAGGTCAGCATGCCCAGCTGGGTCATTCCTGGGCCTGGGGCTCGGAGGACGGTCCCCAGACGACCCCAGGATGGACTTCCAGGGCGAGGATTAACTCGGTTAAGGCAACCAAGCCGCAGCGAAGCCGGTAAGTGAATTTTGCTGGGGGATTCCTCCTGTGATGGCTTCCGGGCTGGCTGGGGGCCTGCCCTTTCTTCTCACCGCGCCCCCTCTTACGGGGTCCTTTAGCTCTGCCTGGCTTTTGTTCTACTGGGTGTCCTGGGGATGCAACCTGGGAGGTGATTTAGGGGAATCTCCTGGCCAGAAATAACATTAAGGAAAAATGGGTCTTGGACCATCTTTTGGTTTTTCCATTAAATCCCGTTCGTTTCCATTTCACAAAATGGTTTTCTAATCCTATTTGTGACATGCCTGTAAGCCACAGATAAAAACGGGACATTTGCATCTGGGAGTGTGTGGGGCGGGCAGCCCTCTTCCCCAAAGATAATGTTAGGTTCCTTAATGCACTCGAGCTCCTGGGGTTTTAAATTTTTATATGGAGGTTTAAATATTCAAAACCAGGTAGGGCTTTCCCCCTTCTGCTAACTATTAGAGACAGATTACATTTAAAAGAGATTTAATTTGTCAGGTTGTCGCGAGCATTAATGGAGGATAAATTACGCGTGTGGAGGGGAACGTGTCGCCTTTGTCTGGCTGAGTCGGGGGCTGTCTGGGGTTAGCGAGGGGCGTGATGAATAGTGAACTGTCTCACACTCTGCCCGGCCCCCTCCGTCTGCACCAGGGCCATCAATTACCTCTGGGGACACCTTACTGGGAGGAGCGCCAGTGATGCCGCCCACGAGCCCGTGGGCGCTTGGGGGTGTTTAGCTATCAGCCCCCGTCCCGTGTGGAGACCCTCGAGGGAGGGGACTCGTGCGGGTCACACCAAGGGTTGGGGTTAGGGCTGGCCCTGAACATCCACCCAGGGCTCTGCCCCTGGTGCACCCTGGCAAGCAGGGTACCTGATCCGGGAGTGCAGCCACGTGTGTATGCGTGTGTGCTGCGAGAGGTCCTGCTCGCTGTTGAGCTGGGTGGGTGGCCCTGCTGGGGCCTGCAGCGTGGCCGCTGGTGCCGATGCCGTGAGGAGGTGGGGGGGGGGTCCCCCGGGACAGTGGAGGAGGCCGGGTGCTCCAGTGGGGCAGCAGTGGATCCAAGTGGGAGAACTGAGCTGGGCCATGGTGAGGATGGAGATTCGAGAAACGGCTCAGATCACCTTCAAGAATATGAGCTACAGCCTCCAGGAAGAAGGACTTGAGGGTCACAGTGTGGCGTGGAGGCAGCGGGGACGCGTGGCCGGGGCCTTAGACGGAGTGTGAGGCTGAGGGACAGGCTGGGGACCCTTATCGAGATGGCTGGGCCCCATGGGAAGAGGGGATCTGGGCGTCCTGGGCTTCTGCCTGGGCAACTGAGGGCTGGGTGCCCCTTGGGGAGCCTGGGGCAGGAGGAGCAGGGGGCAGGGGCTCCTCGGAGCCTGGGCTGGGGCCCCTCTTTTTGGGTGCCCCGTCCTCTCCTGGTTCCCCCCTAATGGAGTCTGGGACGAAGACCCTTCTGCTGTCTTGTGCAGCAAGCCCATGGCAGGTGTCGGGGTCTGCTGTGCCGCAGGTCAGGAGGGGGCCTCGGTCTCCCCACAGATGGTGGGACGGTGGATGCCCAGCGCTCAGGACGTCTGCTGAGCCGCCAACACCCACACCTGCCCTGGGGAGACAGCAGACTCATGAACCCCCCATGGGGCCCCGTGGGTTGCTGGCTGCCCCCCACCCTGGAAGCGTGGATGAAGCTGTCAGGGTCTGAATGCACAGGTGGGCTTGTGCCCCCAGGAGCACCCCTAGCCCGGGGACACGGCAGACCCTCGTGGTCCGGAGCAGGGGACGGGGAGCCCCGGGCCCTGGCTCACACTCCCCCGCCCACCTGCGCCCGTGTGAGCGGCCCTGGAGACGGGCCCCGTTCTGGGTCTACCAATTAGAGCCTCTTAGTGGAGGCCTGGCCTGGCCCGGGCACCTGGGCACCCTCCGGGGACGGGGACGAGGATTAGGGGGCCCGAGCCCAGCCTGATCTTTGCTGGGGGATCAGCCGGTTGATGCTTTGTGTCCCGGCAGCAGGGCCTGTCTGTCCCTGGAGCCTCCAATTACAGCCCCCCTTGGGAAGGCGGCAGCGGGGTGTGTGGGGTTCCTGGGCCTTTGCCCTCGGAAGAATCCCCCAAGCTCCTTGGCTACACCTCCGGCCGGAGCCTGAGCCCAAGCCCCGCCCTGGGCAGCCACGAAACCACCACCCTGCAGCATAGGCGTGGCCAGGGCTTGGGGCCTGTCCTGGTGGCCGGGGGTCCCTGAGGTGCCAGGAGGCCTGGGCAGAAGCTGGGCTGGCACCTCTGCTGAGCTGGGTACTTGAGGGACCATGAACTCCAGCTGGGTGTGCCAGGGCTGCGGTTTCTCCCATGGCATTGGGGAACCTGAGTGGTCCAGCGGGGGGCCGCCGAGGCGGTGGCTATAGGTGCTAAAGGCAGGAGGGGCCGTCCGAGTCCTGGCCCGGCCCCCTCCCCTGCAGAACCCAGAGGCGGGTCCGGGCTCGTCCCCGCCGCCAACCTGTGCTACGTAGACGGGCACCGAGGGCTGGGAAGCTGGGCAGGTGTGGAGGGAGGGCCCCCCTCTGGCCATGGGGCCCTGCACCCTGCTGCCCCTGAGCCACGGAGATACGTCTCAGGAGCCCCCTCCCTGTGCCCCAGCAGCTGCACCCCAAACGCACGCTGTTTCTGGGAGGGCCCGGAAACACTGACCCTCTGGAGTGGGGCCGCCCTCAGAGAAGCAGGAGGCCTGAGTCCCTTCACCTGGGTGGCTGGGCGCTGTGGGCCCCCAGGACGTGAATGTTGAGGAAGGCCGGGGCGTGTGCTGCGGAGGGACGAACCGACGGGGAGCAGGCCTGGGGCTGCTCGCCGGGGTTGGTGGTCTCCTCACCGGACACAGGCCCCCACTGGAGCACGCCCAGCCTCAACGCCAGCCCCGGCCGCCTTGGCCTCCACCCCCGCACCCCAGCCTCCCCTCCGCCCTGGAGGTGCCCGAGTCATTCCTACCTTCTTCCCCAGGAAGAGCCACAAGCCCGCTGTGGTTGGGATTTGTCCTCGAAGCCGGCTTCCTCTGCAGCTCCCCACCGCCGGCAGCTGCGTGTTGATTTAGAATGTTCTCTGGGAGCTCTGAGCAGCAGGGGTCTGGCAGGAGACAGCCTTCTTGGACCCTCACGTGGTGGCCTCCCCCGGACCCCTGAGGCTGAGACGTGCGCCCTCCCCGCCCGCCCGCGGCCTCGTGCCAGGCTGCTGGCACAGCTGGCTCCTTCCGGGCGGGCGGCAGGTGTGGGATTTATGGGGGACCCTCCTGCTGTGCCCCCACCGGCCGGTGCTAGTGAGCCAGGTGACCGGCGGCAGCTGGGGGGCCCCGCCCGACCGAGAAGGGCCTCGTTTGCATCCACCACGGCCCAGGGCCGGCCTGGCCCTTCCTGATGGCCATCTGGGGACGCTTGGTGCCTCCCCTCCCCAAGGAGGCAGATCGCCAGGGTCTCGGCTGCTCCCGTGTCCGTCAAACCAGCCTGTTGGAGTCTTTAGGAGGTGGCATCGAGTCTGGCTGATTCCTCGATGGGGATGCATTTGTGTCTGGAGTGTGCATGTGCGCTGAGTGAACACACAGATGGGCAGATGACAGTCAAGCGGTGCACGGGGACACCTCCCAGTTTGGGACGCACCGGCACTGTCCCCCCTGCAGACAGGGATGGGCAAGACGTCCTATGGCTGGACCCTGGGGCGGTTGTGAGACAAGGAAGCCGGGGTGCTTGGGCTCCAGGGGTACAAGATGCAGGCACAGATGATGCTGGCGGAAGGGGAGAGTGAGGCATGATCAAGGGGTCAGAGAAAGTTCTAGAAAGAGGAGGGAGAGGCTACTCTTAGCTAGGAGAATCAGGGAAGGTGCCCGGAGGTGGCCGTGTGCCTAGTCTCCCCTGCCCTCGGTTCCCTCGCTGGCCTCCCAGTGGAGGCCGCTGGCTTTTCTATCCCTTGGGCAGCTCCCCACACCTCACCCCCTGGCTCCAGCTCACCAGGCCCCTGCGTCTGCCCACAGTGCTTGTTCAGCAGCTGAGCATTCCCACCTACGCTCAGGCCAAGGCGATCCGAGGGAGCTGAGGCTGCAGGAGGCTCGGCTGTTTAGGGGTCCTCTGGGTCTGCACCACCCACAGTGGGTCAGGGCGATGGCCCCGGGACATGGTAGGTGGGGGGTGGCGGTTCCCCCTGGTCCCCTTTGTCCCAGCCCACGGGGCTGTGGACAGGAGGAGAGGCACACTGAAGCTGGCCTCAGAGGACAGCTTAGGATGGCGGGGTACTGGGGTCACTTTGCAGCTCTGTCTCACGGGGGCCGGAGCAGCCAGAAGCCTGTGAAGGAGAAGGCTCCTTGTCACGCTGTCACTGGGAGGGAATCCTGTGGTTAGTCTGTCCACCTGTCCCTCCCACCTGCACATCCTTCCTTCTTTCTTTCCATCCTTCCTTCCTTCCCTCATCCATCCATCCACAGCATACCTTTCCTTCCGTGTGTCCACTGACCCATCCATTGGTCCTCTGACCATCTATTCCTCCCCCCTCCCTTTCATCCATCCTTCCTCCCGCCCATTATCTCTTCCAACACAATCGTGCCCAGTTTGGCCCTAGGCTGTGGGGTTGCACCGTCAGGCCATTATGGTCCAGTGCTGTAGCCCAAAGAGGAAAGCCAGAGGCCGGGAGGACCCAGAGACGATCCCAGCTCAGCCGAGGGCCCGGGAGGCACTCCTCGGAGGACACCGTAGTGCCTGGACCAAGTGTGTTGGGGCAGTGAACCAGGACAGGCCATTGTGGGGCATCCTGGAGTGTCCCTGAGCTGGGACATCCCCTTCATGGGGGGAAGGCCGGCCAGGTGTGCATCCCCTCGGGGTGGGGCTGGCAGGTCCTGGGCCCCGTGGCTCACCGTGGCACCCACATCCTCTTGGAGCGGGAGGTGATGGCGGGCGCACCAGTCCTGTGGGTGTGGAGCTCTGCGCTCTGTGGTGAAACTTCTCGGTGGTCCGCAGAGCCCATTTTATGGGGGTGATTCTGTGCATTCTATGGGTGAGGAAGCCGGCTCTGGGCACGTGCTGCTTGCAGCCTCCTTGTGGTGGCAGCGGCTCTGAAACCTGCCCTGAGGCCCAGCTGGGTGACGGTTGATGTCCTGAGCTGGGTGTCACTGGAAAGCTGAAGGGGCTCTGACCTGTGTGGGGGTCAGCAAGCCTGTCCCTGCAGCCCCTGGGGCCTGGGGACCCTCCCCTCCTGCTGGGACGTTTCCAGGGAGGGTCTCACAGAAGCCGGCGCCCTCCCCCCGGTTTACCCGCTTGCCCCTCTGTCTCTGTCTCTTGTCCTGTCACATATTCGTCTTCAGGGGACAGACGGTGGACACCTTGCTGCTGTCCAGGAGGGCTGGAGCCCGAGGCAGGCAGAGGCGGCTCCCTGCAGGTGTTCTATAAGCACCCTGCCCATACCGACAGGAGGAGTGGGGTGCAGACGAGGACTTAGGGCTGGTGGGGTACTGCTGCCAGGCTGGGGGTGGGGGCGGGTAGAGACAGCGCCCCCTCCCCGCCCCGGCCCTGCGCGTGTCAAGGGCTCCCGGTGTGGGGTGCGGTGTAGCTGGGACGAGAGGCGGTGAGCCAGCGGGTGGGCAGGCCTGGCTCTCCAGGTGGTTCCTGGGCCACTTCTCGCTCCAGCCCCGCAGCGCTGGGTCCCGTGGCCCTGCCCGGTGTGGAGCGAGGCTCTGTGGGGAGCCGGGGGCAGGCGGGGGACAACCCTGGCTCTGTGCCCTGGACTGAAGCGACAGCGAGGGCCACATTGGTGCAGTTGCCAGTTCGGTTCTCGGGGGGCAGAGTCTGGGGGCGTCCGGCCAGACACCTGGCTGGCCTGGGACACTGTCTCGGGCCACAAAAAGCTGGACGGGGTGGCTGGAAGCCAGTGCTGTCTTGTCACAGCGTGGTCCCTGCATGGCCTGTGGCCAGTCTGTCCTGGTCACAGAGTGGTCCCCACATGGCCTGTCCCACTTGCTGACCCTGCTGCCCGTAGCCTTTGAGGCTGGCTCTTCTCTCTGGGCCTCGGTTTCCCCTTCTGAGCAATGGTGATCTTTCATTTGGCAAATACAGATGTCCTTCCGGGCCCTGGGGGAAATGGTCGTGACCAGGCAGACCCGTCCCGGCCCCGTGGAGGGGACGATCTGGTGGCGAGGGCCATCAGTAACGGGGGCCGCGGACAGTGTCCACTCAGCCGACCGAGCCCCGCAAAGACCAGGCAGGTGCAGGTGGGTGCAGAGAAGGTGAGGGGGGGGGCGCTGGGAGGGATGATGAGAGCACGCACCCCCTCCCACCCCCAGGGGAAGGCAGCCCAGCAGGCCCCAGGTGCAAGGGAGGGGGTGCCAATTACAGCCGCGCCCACTCCCCAGGAAGCACGCCCCCAGCCCGAGGGTCGAATGCCACTTCCCTGGTCATTCGGCAGCACCGGGTCCAATCATGAGTCTAACCGGGGCGGTCTTATGTAAATTCAGGGATTAGGCCTGTCCCCCGGCTCCTAATGAGCACTGCCGTGCGTGTGTGCACGTGTGTGCCTGTGCACGTCCGTACAAGCGTGTGTGTGCATGTGTGCCCACACGTGTGCATGCAGGCTCGTGTGCCTGCGTGTGTGCATGCACACATGTGTGCAAGCGTGCACATGCAAGCGCGTGCCTGGCAGGGTGAGGGCACACCGCTCTTTATGAGGAGAGCCCGCAGGATGCCCACGCCCGTGGGTGTCAGGTGAAGGCAACTGAGCTCCCGAAAGATGACGAACACAGTGCTGGGACCACACACTTGAACTTGACGCACCGGCTTTGGTCCGGCCAACCCAGACCAAAAGGGAGTGGGGACTGGGTGGCCCTGGGTCCTTCCACAAATGAGAAGCTCAGAGCTGGGAGAGAACCCTTCGCTGCCCAGCTCATGCGGCTGAGCTGCGGGCTCAGGCCCAGGGGCAGGGTGGGAAGGGCTTCCTGGGCCGTGGGGGTCTTCCTCTGTGGGGGGCCTTGGATGTGGTGTCAGCCTGGAGGGGAGGGGCAGGGCCTGGGGGGAGCTCTGTCCTGGGCATGTTCTGGGGGCTCCTGGGCTGCACCCGCCCTAGTACCGAGCCCCTGCAGGTCAGGGGGACACTGCTTTCCTTCCTTCCTGCCTTCCACCCGACCATCAGACCCGCTGGGCCTGGGACTGTGGGGGCTCAGGAGACTAACCGGCCTGAGATCCAATACTGGCCCCTCCCTCCTCTGGGCTGAGTGGTTCTGCCTCAGTTTCCTCATCAGCAAAATGGGTGACCCGCCTGAAGTGACCCCTCTTGGTGCTGGCGGCCTCTCTGCTTGTCTCCCCGCATCCCCACGTGGCCCTCGAACGCATTGTAAAGCACGTGTGTGGGTCACACAGCCATATTGGGGGGCCAGCCTCATGGCGTCCACCACAGGGCACCACAGGGGGGCTGAACTCTCGCAGGACGTTGACCCCAAAGGCCCGTCTTTGCTCCCTTTGGAGAGTCCTGTCTCTACAACCTTTCACCCTCTGTCCACCTGTCCGTGTGGGTCGGGGGGCCGGCCAGCGTGCGGTGACCCAGCCACTCTGCAGGGGGCAGGACGGGAGGCTGCAGGCAGCTGAACTATTCCGGAAGAGGCCGGGGCTCCTGCCAGGCTGGGGTCCAGCCCTGCCCCAGCCCGGGGCCACCCCCTCTGTGGGTGGGTGGGGGCCTGGGGAGCAGTGAGGCTGGATCCTCTCCGGGGGACCCAGCAGCCCCAGGAGCCGTTTGGCCAACTCGCCCAGCTGGGTCTCCCGTGCGAGAGTCTGCTAGCTGGCCCGTCAGTGGCGGGAACAGAGCAGCTAGCGGTGGCCAGCTCTGTCCCCGGGACTCCTGTCCGTCCACGGCCGCCAGAGAGGGCAGGAACGGTGATCTTCCCATTACAGCTGAAGGGATCTCCATAGAAACCCAACAAGTTCTAATTAGACACAAGTAAGTGCTTCCCGAATGCATTTTAATTACAGCTCTGCCGAAACAAACGTCAAACTGAGGATTCAATTGCTGCTTGCGTGATCCGAATCAGTGCCTCTTCTTTCCAACAGTCTGTACGCCCTTGGTGCTGCTTTCTGCCAGGATCCAGCAGGACGTCAGAAGTGCTCAGGGAGGGCCCATCCCCGCCCACATCGGGAGCTTGGGGAGCAGTGATGGGGGCCCTGGGCCTGGAGGGCAAGGAGTCCGGAATTCCAGGAAGCGGGATTGGCCAGTGGGCAGGTGGCCAGTGATGGGGGATGGGCTGAGGCGGGGTCAGGAGAGCCAGCCAGCCTGGGCAGGAGGTGGTAGTGGGCAGGGCACACCAGAGGTCTGGCTTACCTGGTCAGAGCCAGGTGCCCAGGAAGGAGGCTGACCTGACACCGGTAGGTCCAGGTCCGGGGAGCCGGGTGAGGCCTTGAGCAGTTAGGGGTCTATGAACTCAGCTGGTTTTTCTTCCTACCTGGAAAGAGACCTGGGACCTCCGGGGCATCACTCGAGGAACTGACTCCAGCCCCCGAGTTCACAGCCGTGGTCCCTTCTGAGCGGGTGGTGTGCACATCTCCCCCCCCCCCCCGATGCCTGTGTGTCACTCCTCCATCCCCCCTACCACGCCCTCCGCCCCAGGCAGGAACCTCTCAGGCACATGATGGGTTTCTGATCCCTGGGAGAAACTCAGAATGTGACAAATCAGCAGAAGGAAGATCCCAGGTGCTGAAGGCAGAATTTACTGTGGAGAAATTATTCCTCAACTACTGTCAACTTTAGAAATAGACTTCTCAGTACATAAATCCTGCAGCTCCCACCTTGCAGATAAGCCCGGCCCATCTGTCTGGTGGGATGCACGAGTGACAGACTGAGTGGTGTTGGGGTGTGTGGGGACCCGTGGACGCTGCCTGGGGTGCTCAGGGGGGCAGTGAGCCCGCGCTCTGTGTCTCGGGTCTGCCGGGGTCTTGTGCTCGCCGGCCGGAAGGGCCCGAGCCATCCAAGGCTGCTTCTGAGGGAACGGACATTCGGGTTGGCCCCTGACTCACTGGGGAGGGTGCAGGGCCAGGGAGGAGGAGACCTAGGCAAGAACACAGAAGACCTGGAGGTTAGGAGGGTGGCCTTGCAGCCAGATGGGGTCGGTCCCCACTCTTGTAAATTACCAGTTTTGCCATCGTGGGTGGGTTATTTCATGTCTCTGCCTCGGTTTCTTCATCAGTGAAAGGGGCTGCATCCTTTGGATCTGAGCTCTCAGCGTTTGGTTGAGGTTCCCCCAGAAGTGAGCCTTGAGACTCAGGGCAAGTGGTGAATTTGGAGAAGGATCCTGGTGTCACCAGCAGATAAGCGGGGGCAAGACGTGGACGGAGCAAGCCAACACAGGGGGTTGACGACGGGGGGCGGAGCGCAGGCCCTCGGGGGCTTCTGGTGCTGATACAGAACCTACCAGAGTCGGCCCACCTGAGCTGGCTGGGCTGATCCCGGGGGCGTGGCCGGAGATGCCCTCAGGTGGAGGACCACAGGTGCGTGTGGCTGGACCGTGGGCTCTGAGGGCCGATGGCTCGTGGCCGGGGCACCCACGGTGTCTACACTCAGGGACTGACTGGATCTGGAGTGTGCAGGATCCTCACTTGCACCCCTGGGGTACTGAGCACACAGCCTCTGACATGGCGGGTGCCCCATAAACCCGCACGGGCCCCGAGGCCCACGGCCTGTGCAGCACGGCTGGGACGGGAAGCCAAGCCCTCGGCCTCCAGGCCCCTTCAAGGACTGGAAGGTCAGCTTGGGCCCGGGGTGGACCAGATGGGGCCAAGAGGACCTGACTGGGGACAGTGGGAAGTCAGGTTGGAGCCAGGGGGGAAGGCCCTGGGGTGCACCACGCAAGCTGGGCCCAGATTCCGTCGCCCTGTGGTTCCAACCTGAACATATTTGGCCCTGAGCTATTTGACCTTATTTCTATGAATATTTTCCTCAGCACAAGGCTGCCTGTGGTGGGCAGGTTTCCAGGATGGTCCCGTGGCCCGATCCGCTCTTGTGTTCTGTTACATGACACAAGGGACTTCATAATTAAGGTTATGAATCCGCTGACCTCCACACAGGGAGATTCTCTGGGTGGGCCTGACCTAGTCACATGGCCTTTAAATGCAGAAGGTTTTCCCTGGCCCCTGGCAGAGGGGGGGTCAGGGGCTGGAAGCAGGACTCCACACGCCACTGCCACTCAAGGTGGGGAGGCCACACAACAAGCGGCCTCTGCTTGCTGAGAGCCCCCATCCCCGGCCGATGGCCAGAGCGAGAGCCTCTGTCCTAGGCCTCCAGGAACTGAATTCTGTGAAAAGAAGACGGGGCCTGGCTGGGAGCCTTCCCCAGGGCTTTCAGATGAGAACTCAGCCCAGCCTGAGCGCAGAACCAGGCCACGCTGCGCCGGGCGTCTGACAGACAGGCTGCGCATCCTCAGTGGGTGTTGTCTTAGGACGCCAAGTTTGTGGTGATCTGTCACACAGCACCAGAAACGAACACACCACCCGATGGGGTATTTTTCTGGAGACGTGACTCCTATTAGCTTCCTGTGGCTGCCGTAACAAATTACCACAAACTGGGAGGCTTAGAACAGGAAAGCATCCTCTCAAGGTTCTGGAGGCCAGAAGTCCAAAATCAG
Organism: Balaenoptera acutorostrata; assembly: GCF_949987535.1. NCBI lineage: Eukaryota > Metazoa > Chordata > Mammalia > Artiodactyla > Balaenopteridae > Balaenoptera > Balaenoptera acutorostrata. The sequence continues at coordinate 182,264,752 of NC_080066.1, forward strand.
CATGACCAGGCTGAAATCGAGGTGTCGGCCGTACCGAGCTCCCCCCGGAGGCTTTAGGGAAGGACCCTTCCGGCCTCCTCCAGCTCCTGGTGGCTGCCGCATGCCTTGGCTTGTGGCCACCTCCCTCCAGTGTCTGCTGCCACCTTCACAGGGCCTCTCTGGGTGTTATCAAATCTCCCTCTGCCTCCCTCAGATAAAATACACATGATGCACTCGCTGTCCCCGCCCCGCCCCCGCCCCGCCCCCACTGCCAGAAAATCCAGGATAATCCAGGGTAACCTCCCCATCTCAAGAACCTTGATTAATCACATTTGCAAAGGCTCTTTTACTAAATTAGGTCACACTCCCAGGTTCTGGGGCTGGGATCTCCTGTCTTTGGGGCCACGTTCAGCCTCGAAGACAATCGAATTCCCCGATCAATTTTCTCTGCAGAGGCGTGGATTCACATTTCTAGTTGTCTTTGTAAACATTTCCATCTCCCTGAAGCCTCCTTTGCCCATGGTTTTCCGGGCACGTCGTGCATTGCACGGTTGATCTGCCGTCATGCCTTCCCATCCTGCCTTCTCACCCGGGAGGCCCAGCGGGTGGGGCACGCTGCTGCCAAGCTTTATACAGGCACAGCATTTTCCAGGAGAGTTCTGGCTGTTGCCAGTTTTATTTTGTGTTAGTTATTCCTACGAGTGAGCGTCATTGTGAACGGGACAAAGGCTGGGAGTGAGGTTTGGTTTCCAGCAGGAGGGGTGGAGAGGGTTAATGGGAAACGCTGCTTCTCAGCCTTTCACACCCTGTCCTGCTGGGACTGCCTCTTAACACCTTGGAATGAACTGGAAGGAGTGTCTGGGGAGGCCAGTGGGCAGCGGACCCCTCCCACAGGGACGGGGGATGGGCTGCCAACAGCCCCCCAGGCTTGTCCTCCAGGAGGAGGGTGTGGGCCAGGGCTCGTGGGGGAGCTGAGGGGCTCCCCCAGCTCCTTCCCTGAAGCCTCCCCATGAGCAGAGCCCGCTGAGTGTGGGACATGGAGGGAGGCAGGCAGGGCCTGAGACTGGGTGTTAGGACCTGCTGGGTCAGCTGGGGGCACCGCGCCCACAGGCTAGGAGGGGGTGAGAAGAGGTGTGCTGGCCCCCCTGGGGCTGCTGCCCCCGCCTCCACCTTGGCATATCTGACCACAGAGCAAAGGGCTCTCTGCTGAGTGACCTCTGCCCCCTCAGGGTGCATGGAGGCGCTGAGCCCCTGCTGTGAGCAGGACGACCGCCAGTTGGATTTCCAATTGTGTGAAGCATCAGGCAGGTGGGAGGGTCACACGCAGCCCCAGCTGCCCCTTCTGTCGCAGGTGGAGGGGCCAGGGAGATCCCAGCAATTCAGTCCTCCCAGCAACAAAATGCCCTTCGTTGTCAGGTTTGGTGGGGGGACAGGAAAATCCTTTTCTCTCTTTCTTCCAGGCAGGAGAAAGTCCTGGAAGTGTGGATGGGGATGGGGAGGACGCTGCCCGCTCGGCCTCTGCCCAGATGCGTGCTGGGAGGAGGGCACACCTGGAAGCGGCTCTGCCCAGATGCGTGCTGGGAGGAGGGCACACCTGGAAGCGGCTCTGCCCAGCTAACCCAGCACATGCACGTGGGTAGGGGAAACTGAGTCTGCTGCTGGCCTGCCCCCCAGCTTGTGACTTTGACATTGGATGATGGGGAGGGGAGAGGGAGGCGGGGGCAGAGGCTAGGCCAGATGTGAAGAAGGTGGGAGGGGGGGCATCGCCTCCGTGGGTCCAGGGGCACAGCTGGCAGAGAGGTCGGCTGGCCTGGACTCTCGCCCCTGTGGAAGAAAATATTCATGGCACTTGTCAAACAGGGTAAGGCAGGCTTTATTTAAGGGGCCGTCAGGATAGGCATGGGGACCACGACCACGGTGATGGGATTTTGCAGGGGGGGGGATTCGGCTCAAATCCGAATACAGCACGCGCCAGTGGGGTTTACAGCCAAGGAGCAGGTGGGTCAGTGGACAGAAAACTAATAGGAGGAAACAGAGGTGGCGGATTGGACTAAAGCAGGGGAGGTGCTGGAAAATGTTGGATGAGGAAACACGACAGTTGCCTTCCCTGGCTTATCTCCCAGGCCGACCAGGACCACCTTGACTGCAACCATCACCACCACCACCATGACCACAACCACCACCACCACCACCATCACCACCACCACCACTACCACCACGACCACCATGATGACCACCACGACCACCACCACCGCCACCATGACCACAACCACCACCACCACCATGACCACCAGGACCACCACCACCAACACCATGACCACAACCACCACGACCATCATCATGAACACAACCACGACCACAAACATCACCACCACCATGACCACGACCACCACCACCACCACCATGACCACCATCACCATCACCACCACCACTACCAGCATGACCACGACCACCACCACCAGCATGACCATGACCACCACCACCACTACCACCATCATTACCATGATGACCACCACCACCACGACCACAACCACCATGACCACCATCACCACCACCACCACCACCATGACCATGACGACCATCACCACCATCACCACAAACACGACCACCACCACCACGACCACCACCATCACCACGATGACCACCACCACCACCATCACCACAACCACCATGACCTACACCCATGACCACGACCATCACCACGACCACAACCACTACCACCATGACCACAACCACCACCACCACTACCACCACTACCATCACCACCACCACCACCATCACCATGACTACCATGACCACAACCACCACCAACACGACCACAGTCACCACCACCACCATGACCACAACCACCACGACCACCATCACCACCACCACCATGACCACAACCACCATGACCACCATGACCACAACCACGAACACCACCATGACCACCACCACCACCACAACCACCACAACCACCACAACCACCACCATGACCATGACCACGACCACGACCACCACCACCATGACCACGACCATGACCACCACCAGCACAGGGATGGCGCTAGGCCAGGAAATCCCCACCAGGAGGTCTGTTTCTGGAAATCAGAGGTTTCCAGATAGCTGAACAGCCACTTCTTAAAGAAACCACTTTGGAAAGGAACCATTTTGCATCAGAATCTCTCTAGAATGAAGGATGGACCCACTCATTTCTTAAGCAGAAGGCACTGTGCCTGGTTAGGGGCCTCTGGGGTCCAGCAGATGTGCGTTTACAAACTGGCCCCGTTTCAGACAATCCAGGAATCGGGGGTGGTGGGGCCTGGCACAGATGCGGGGCTCTCTGAGGATTAAAGGAGACAAGGCAATGCCGCTGGACGGTCAGAATGTTCCAGGAGAATGTTCCTTTCTCTAGAAAGGGGGGAATCTTTCAGAAGCTTCCATCCTCATGTACCGAGCTCCTCACCTGCCCACTGTGATGATTTTAGTCTTGCCTTTGGAAGGAGAGGGGAATGCTGCTAGAGCCGCTGCCCTCTCAAACAAAGGAAGACGTTTTTATTCCTTCTTGAAAATTTAAGCATCACTGTTCTTTAAAGCAGATATATAATTCAGTTCTTTAAGGTTTTTTACAAAGGGAATTTTCAAGAATATACATTTGTCACTAATACAATTGTCACTAATTTTTAGAGATTTACTATGCAAATTCTTTTAAGATAAAAAAGTCAAATCCTTCTTTAAAAAAACAAAAAACATGCAGGCAGCAAAGCCAGAATGCAGATCTGTGTGTGGGGGACTGTATCTCACACCTGCGGCTGAGGCCCCCTCCTGCGGGGTGGCCCAGGGAAGCAGGGGCTTCTCTTAGCCAAGGAGCAGAGGCTGGACAGCCGGGCAGCTGCACGGTCTGCCCCAGTCCCTCCCCGCCCCACTCCTTCCTTTGGTGCCGGGACCCCAGGGCCTGCTGCGTCCCAGGCCCCGTCCACAGCAGGCTGGCATGGGGGGGTCTCCTCCCAGCGCCCGGGCCCTACTTGGTCCCCTCATTAGCTCAGCCCTGCCCGGGAAGATCAATCTCTAATTTGCATAGCTGTGCCCTCTCGCCTTTCATCAATATTTAATGACAAACCGCGGGATGCTATTGGTGGCAAATCCTCCTGCGGTCCCTTCTAATGTGACAGCGACAGAGGTCTTGGCAGGTGTCCGAGCTCACAGGTCACCTCCTCACTGCGGTGGCCGGCGGCTGGGGGGCCTGGAACGTGGTGATGAATTTTAACAAAGTGTCCGGTGGCCTTGTGGTTAGGGGCCTGCGGATGTCTGGGTGGGCTCCAGATGGGAGGCGGGGCTGGGCCTCCTTTCTGGGTGGGGCTATGTGGTGAGGTGGGGGAGATGGGCTCCTCATGGGGAGGATCAGGTGAGGGAGGTGGCGTGCGATGGTGCATCGTCTCTTGGGGAGACTCGGCAAGAAGGAGCGTTTCATTTGGTTCAGCAGCTGCTCAGAAGCCCTGCTCACACCAGGGCTATGCACAGCGCTCCTCTGCAGGTGTCGCCAAGAGGGGACCACCCTGCCCCCACCCCCTCAGCAACATAACATGATGGCTGCCCCCTCCCATCCCCTTCAGAATTCCAGCCTCTAAGAGAGAAGCTGGTCCTGTCTGTACCCAGGAAGTGCCCGCGACGGACCAGGAGCCCGCGGTGTCTGGAAGCGCTGGGCTCTCGGTAACAAGGCAGCACGGGGACGGGTTTGGAGCCCGCAGATGAGCATGCAGAGTCGCTTCCCACCCTGTCCTGGATAAGTGGGCGGTGACAAGGCGAGCGTCCAGGGGGAGGCAGCCGTGGCTGCCGTGGGTCTCTGGGCCTGGTTTCCACGCCCACAAGTAACTCAGCCCCCTCGGCAGGCGGGGAGCACGGAGCCCAGGAGACGGGGCTGGAGCTGGCCGGGGGGAGGCTGCTACCACGCACGGGGCTGGCAGCCTGTTCCTCTGATACAACGGACGCTCCCAGCTCAGGGGTTATTCTAGCCATGGATTTATGGCCCTTCGGGAAGGCGGTGGGAGGGTGCTATAGACTCAGCCCCGCGTGGTGTTTGGCGCCGGGGTCAGTGGTTGGCGAGGCCTGGCCTGCTCCTCAGGAAGGAGCATTCGCCCGCAGGTGGGTGGGTCTGAGGCCTCCAAGGGCCTTCTCCGGGCTGGCTGTCTGCATCGGGAGACGCTGCCCGGGGCTGAGGACACAAAGTCCATCTCACGCTGATCGGCTCAGGCCAGCGGGAACCTCTGTGGGACCCTCTGTGGCAGGGGCCTGGGCCAAGCGGTGGGGGGGGGGCATGGGACTCCCCATCCCTCCCTATCTCTCTGTGGGCCTCACGCTCTTCCCAGAGGGCAGGGGGAGGGTATCTCTGTGGCGGGTCCTCCAGAGGGAGAGGGGAAGGAGAGGGTGTCGGCCAGAGGGTTTACCGCACTTTGAAGCAGGTTCAAACCCAAGGGCTGATAAACAGTGAGATCAGGGGCTCCCCTTGGTGCCCACGTGGCACAGGCCAGGTTACTCAGTGCTCCCTGCCTCAGTGTTCCTATCTGTATAGGGGGTCAAGGTAGCGGCTTCTCAGGGTGCTTGGGGAGAGTCAGGAACATTGGGCAGCTGGGCCCTGAAGCTCCCAGAGCCCCCGGACCCTCCCCCTCCCGGCTGTACACACAGGCAGCTCCTGGCCCCCTGGGTGGGCATTGGCGGCTGCCCTGTGGAAGAGGCCGGTCGAGGATCGAAAGCGTCTTTCTCTCTGCTTCTCTGCTCGGCGGAGCTCGTGTTCCCTGAGCGCCTACTGTGTGCCAGGCCCGGAGCGGGGCCCCAGGCTCCTGAAAGGCCTCAGAGCCGGGTCTGTCCTCTGGGAGCTCACGGCCCAGCAGGCGAGGGGACCGGGGTTCGGGAGGGCCCAGGGGCTGGAGAGCCCTGGACGGGGAGGGAGGAGGTGGCACCAGAGGAGCCTGGGCCAAGTCCTAGGGTCAGAGATTGGTGTCTAGGAGGGAAGAGCAGGGGGGCGCTCAGTGCAGGGGGCGCTCAGTGCAGGGGGCGCTCAGTGCAGGGGGTGCTCAGTGTTGGCGGCTGGCACCTCGTGGGCAAACCCAGAGGATGGAAGAGCTTTGCTGCCAGCGCTGAGCAAGTGGGCGTCGAGGGATGTCTGAGGGGCTGGGCGCCAGGTGAAGAGGTGGACTCCGCCCTGCAGGTGGGGAGGGCGGTCTGGACGGCCCCAGGCAGAGGGGTGACCGTTTCAAAAGGTCTGGGGCCTTGGCAGCCCTGGCGCCCACGAGGCCCTCTGCCCCCCCGCACCTGGACGCTCGGTCCCGGCTCTGCTAGGGATCTGCCTTCCCCGGAGGTGGGCAGGCCCCACCCCAGCCTACACACCCCCGACCCGGACCACCCGCCACCTGACGCCTGGGAAGCTGCCTCCAGGGCCCCGGCTCTGGGCCCCCACAGAGCAGATAAAAATGACGAGATGCGTGGTCTCTGACACGGAGACCCAGACTCCCGTGTTTGAGGTAATTGGAAAAAGCCCTTCCTGCTGACCTCGGTGCATAGGTTACAGACCTACCCTCAGGCCTCTGCTCGCAGCCTGCCCCGCCTTGGGATGTGGCTGGCGTTGAGGGCTACGCCTGGTTGCAGCACCCATGGGCGTGGGGCATCTGTTGGGTGTTAGGGAGCTTGGGACGGGGGAGGGAGGAGGGGACATTGGTGGGGCCGCCCTGAGGCTGGCTGGCCTGGGGATGTGTCTGCGTGTGGCTGGGGGCTGCGGGGACGGTCCTCACTGTTCTCAGACCTTGGCAGCCCAGGGAGGACATTGGGTGAAATTGAGGTTAACGTTTCCATTAAACCCGGACGGATTTCCACTGGCCGGAGGGGGCCACCTGTGCTGTGGGCTGCAGAGCAGGGGGCCAGCCGGCAGCTACGCCCCCGCACCTGCACCTCGCCTCCTGGGAGGCCGCGTGGCCCGCTGTCCCACACCCCATGGCCCTTCCTCCTCCTCGATGAGTAAAGGACCCTCGCTGATGTTCCCTTTACAGCTGAACTGTAGTCAAAGCAAAACACAAACCCCCAACTCCCTGCCGTCACAACTCTTGCCGTGTGCGTGTTGTCTGGTGGATGCGTCCTGTCTGTTGGTCTTTGGTTCTCAGCCTGTTTCTGCGACTTCTCATCTTCCATCTCCTTCCCATGACGAGCCTGCCCAGGCGGCTTTGGGGTCTGGTACCTGGGGAATGTCTCCAAAGAGGTTGATGGAGCTTCCCCCTACCTGGCCCCTCCCTCACCCTTAACAGGCAGCTCGGGTTGGCGGGGCTGTTAGATCTGATTTGGTCCCGGAACTTGGAGGTCTGGGCTGGGGACTGCAGCCAGGAGGCCGGATGTCAGCTTTGGACGGTGAGACATTACTGGCTAACGGTGCATGTGGCCCAAGGTGACCCAGGGAGAGTGAGATGCACGGCTGGGGCTCTGCAGATGGCCAGGCTGGGCCCAGGCTCTGTCCGCAGACACGGCCACTTGACTGGCGCACGCACCCTCAGCCGAGCCCTCCCTGCCGGCAAGGTGGTCTTCTTAACCCCGTCTCGTGGGTGAGGGCTGCCCTGTCTCAGACCCACCCAGTCACACTGTGATAGTTGGCCTTGGGTCTGGGGTCTCCAGACCTGACCCAGGTTCTCCAGGGTCCGGGGACGCCAGGCTCAGTCCACTGCCTCAGATGGCCTTGCCCGTGAGGCTTCAGCCCTGTTTCCCTGACAGGGGACAGGGCAGCTGTGACCAATGGGGTGTGTGGACTCCCGGGCTGGAGAGGACGCTGTGGTCCCCGTGGGCTGGGGAAGCCAGCGCTGTGGGCAGCAGAAGTGCTTCCGTGGTGGCCACCCTGGTCATTGAGTGACCTGGCCCTGCCCTGCCGGGTGTGGGTTTCACCTGGAGACCCTGAGGGTGTGAGCCAGGCGGGTGGAAGGAGCAGGTCCAGGTAGGCTCCCTGGGCCCAGCAGTCCTGCCCAGCCCTCTGCCATGGGGGCCAGCTGGGGACCACGGTGGGGGGGACATCGGGGGTGGGCTGAGCCCTGCAGAGCTGTTGACACACGGCGGAAGGGGGGTCCAGGAAGCTGGAGGACCCTGCAGATGGCGGAGGCGCTGCCTGCCTGAAATCACCCTTCCGCAACCTCCACGCCCACCCCAGCCGGGGGTTGAGGAGAGGGCGCTGGGCTTGAGGTCAAGGTTGGTCTGACCTTGCTGCATGACCTTGGGCGAGGCTCCCAACCTTCCCGGACCAAGTAGGACTAAGGGTGGGAGTTGGCCTGCCATCACCCTGGCCATGTTTCCTCCTGGGACCAGGGCTCTGTGGGCGGTGTGGCCGGCAGGCAGGCTTGCTTCAGATCCCACCTCTGACCCTCACCCCGGGGAGTGGCTTATACTCTCTGGAGCCTCAGTTTTCTCAGCTGCAGATTGGGTTAATAAGACCCGTGACACAGGGTGCTGATGGGAGCAGACGTGATCACGGCGTAACTCCGCACGCCTCACGGCTGCTCTTGTCTTGGGTGATGCGGGGCATCTGTCTGCCTCTGCCTCTAGGATCCTGAGCTGTTTGCTGAAATAGCGAGGGAGCTCCCACAAGGACGCTCCCGGACCCACACACTTGCTCCCAGTGTGACTGTGTCTCTCCAGTTGTATGGGCCCCGGTGCACATATCGCATCGCGGCCGAGGAGGCCGCTTTCTGGGGAGAGGCCGCTGTGCCTTTAAGAGGACGCCAGTTAAGTTAAAGAACCAACTTGTCCCTGGTGTCTGCGCCTGGCCTGCCTCGGCAAACACGCGATAAATTACCACTTCCCAGGCCGCCTGCCCCTGGGCCTCCAGACAGCCGTGTCTTATTAACATTTACGTTGCATTTTGTGTGGCTAGTATTGTCTTAGAGAAATTAGGGGGAGCTTATTAGTGTTTGATTTACTGGCAGGAACCCTGGTGAGCACGGTTTCGTTCACGCATGTGGGGGTCCAGGGGTCGGGCATCCTGGGAGGACCAGGGGAGGGGCATTAGCATGGGCTCCTCCCGGCGGACCTGGGCAGGCCTCCCTGGCCGCTGGGGACGGTGATCTGCCGAGACGGCCCCCCGTAGGGCCTGGGCGGACACGACACTGCCATAAGGAACGGGCTGGCCGTGGGAGAGCGTGTCCCCGGCTCCTTGCTAAGGGCACGCTTCTGTTACGACAGGGCCGAGAAACAGCCCTGCAGGTGCCACCAGCTCTGCCTCTCCGCTCGCTCACGTGCCTGAGTTATTAAGGGGGCCTGGTCAGGAAGCACGAAATTAGTCATGACCCACAGGGCCCCAGGGACGTGTCCACACTGCCTGTGTGTCTTCTGTGTGCTGGGCACCAGGCCAAGAGAGGGTCACAAGACACAGTCCTGAGTCCCTGCGGGACCTCGGGGGCTGGGGGTGGATCCCGTGGGGCCTGAAGCTTATGCAATTCGGGGGTGGGGGGGAGTATTCTTTAAGAAAGAAAACCTAAAAGTTAAAATATCACATGAGTTCCTGGGCCTTGCAAGAGCCCGTGTGAGTGAAGGGCCTGCACTGAGCCTTCTTGAGGGGCTGTCAGGTGGGGAAGGACCTTTGCCATCCCCAGGGATGAGGACTCTGGTCGGCAGGAACAGAAATACTCACAGTAAGTGGGGCTGAGGGTTTTCCTGGACCAGACCTGGGCATCGTATGGAATCCAAGGATGGTTGGACCCCCTGGAATGAGAAGGGTGGGAGGGGCTGGGCTTCAGGGGCCACTGGGACCTGAACCCAGAGGTCTGCAGGAAACACTTGGCCTCTCGCCTCCCATGCTGGGCTTCTGGTCTCTTCCTGGTTTGTTCCATATTGTGGCAAACACGTGGCTGGAGGCTCCTGAATTTTGTACCTTACACCTTTGGCTACCAGAGAGATGGACTTTTCTTTCCCAGTTCCAGTTCCAGTAATCCCAGCAAAGTGCTCTGACTGGCCCAACTTGAATCAGGTGACTCTCTCAGGATTAATCAGCTGGGGCCAGGGCGGTAGGGCCACATCTTACTAACACGACGGCTCTTGCAATAGCTGTGGGTGTGGAGAACTGGGAGTAGCTCCTAGAAAGGAGTATTGGGCTAAGGGTAACATTGGTCTCCTCTCTCACCAAGCTCAGAGGGAGCTGTGACTTAGCTTTACTTATAAGAATAATGGGGGACTTCCCTGGTGGCGCAGTGGTTAAGAATCCACCTGCCAATGCAGGGGACACAGGTTCAATCCCTGGTCCAGGAAGATCCCACATGCTGCGGAGCAACTAAGCCCGTGCGCCACAACTACTGAGCCTGCGCTCTAGAGCCCGCGCGCCACAACTACTGAAGCCCGTGTGCTCTAGGGCCTACATGCTGCAACTACTGAGCCTGTGTGCTGCAACTACTGAAGCCCACGTGCCTAGAGCCCGTGCTCTGCAACAAGAGAAGCCACTGCATTGAGAAACCCTCACACTGCAACGAAGAGTAGCCCCCGCTCACTACAACTAGAGAAAGCCCATGCGCAGCAATGAAGACCCAACGCAGTCAAAAAAATTTAAAAAAAAAGAAAGAATAACGGACAGTTTCATAGAGGAGGGGACATGTGGATAGGGTTTTGCAGTATCCATAAGAGTTCATTAGGCAGAGCTGGAGAGTGAAGAAACCTGAGGGAGTGGCATGGAGATCTGGAATTGCTTGGAAAGAACAAATTGTTCAACAAGATGGAGCATGGATCCAGAGCCACAGTGATGGCGGGAAGGGTGGAGAGCCTGGGGGAGTAGCTGGGCTCTGGATGGAATGGCCTTGGACTTCAGTCTGGAGATGATGGAGAGTTACAGGAGGACTTTAACAGGGTGACACGATCAGATCCTTCTCGTGGCACTGTGGGGATGGGCGGATGGCGACTGGAGGCTCAGAGAGGAGGAGGGCCTTGCCCCCAGTGGCACGCTAGCTGGAGGGGACACCAGCATGCCTGGGCTCTGGTGCAGCCATCGTTCCCCCGAGTCGTGATCTCTGAGTCCTTCCCCCACCCAGGCCAGTGGCCACAAGGGACTCCCAGTGCCCCCAAAGCCTGGCTCTCCCTCCCCAGGCTGCCGGCAGTACCAGGATCAGAGGTCTGGCTGTCCTGTGGTGACCACCGTTGGTGCTCCTGTGTGCGCGCGGGTGCTGGGTGCTGTAGCTCACTTGAACCCCTCACCCTCTGGGCAGGAGCTGCTGTTTGTCCCTTTACAGATGAGTAGACGGAGGCAGAGGGTTACGCTCCTCAAGCAAGTCCCTCAGTTCCACCAGGTCTGGCTCCTGAGCCTGTACTCTGACCATGCGCTGGCCCCAGATCTGCCCATCAGGGTGCCCCTGATGCCTGGCCACTGGCAAAGTGCCAGGTTCTTGTTCCAGGAGTTTGACCGCGAAGTGAGACCCACAGAGAGAGGCAGGGGCGGCAGCCACGGAGGGACTGCCACGGGGGGACGACCATGAGGGCCTCTTCCACGAGGCTGCAGCCACAGGTGGAGCGGCTGTGAGGGAGGACTGTGGGGCCCGGGAGGGTGGTGGGCACCCCTCCCAGGTGCCCGGCCCGCTGTCGCCCTGCTCCGCTGCCCACAGACCCCGCTACTGCGGCTGCCACGAGGAGGGGCCCGGCCGCCCTCACCCTCCCTGGGCTGGAGCTGCCCTGTCCCCGGGCCCCAGGCTGCCTCCTCCCTGCTGGGCCTCCTGCTCAAGAAGGTGTGGATGGCGGCTCCTGCTGGACCCGCATCTCCATTTAGATTGAAACGTGCTGAGCGGCGCACCCTCTGTCACTCCGAGGGGCTGTCGGGGGACAGGAGGACGCCAGCGAAGGGCTGTCTATAGGCTGTCAGGCTGGGCAGTGGGCCTCCCCGCTGCATGCTGAAACGGGGATTTCCATCCTGTCCCTTGTCATGGGGAGGCCACCTCCCCATGGGCCCCGACCCCCGCGTGCTGCGATTCCCGCTTACTAGCCCGGCTTTCCTGTGAACGCGACCTGCTAATCCCAAGCATTACCGCGCGGGGATCTAACCGAGTTTTATGGGGCGGGCGGCATAAATTACTGGGCGGCCGTGGTTCCGGTGGGGCTGGTATTTATTTGCTTTGCAGTGATGTAGTCGCGGCCTTGGCTGTGCGGTATTTATGGTGTTTGATCGACTTCCAGCTCGCCTGTCTGGGAGCGTTTGTTGAGATGTTCTCTGGAGCCCCCGGCGACTCCCGACATGGGTGGGCGTTGATCAGCCCGGAGTCCCGCGGCAGCTCGCCGCTCCCGCACCGCACAGGACCCCTGCACCTGGCTCGCAGGGAGCATCTCTAGGCGTGGTGGCCTTGGACGGGCAAACGGTGCCGCACCACTGATGCTGCCGTGGGCCGTACACCTGCCGGCTGGGCTGCGAGCGCCCCGCGTGAATGTGACGCGTGCCGTATGCCAGGATGTGTGGTGGCTTCACGTGGACAGAGGCAGTGTAGAGGCGGCTGCACGAGCAGCCACTGACTGAGCGGCTGTTAGGTACCAGGCTCGAGTGCAGACTCTCTCCTTGAGCGCGTCCAGCAGCCTGAGGTTGGTGTCCCCGGTGGGAAGCCGAGGCTCAGGGCGGCGGGAGACTTGCCCAAGGGAGCCCGGCCTGGGACTCAGGCTGCACCTTCCTCTGTCTCCTCCGGTGAGAGGACCGCAGTCTGCCTCTCTGGGGCCCGCCCCTCCCTTTCCTGCCCCTTTGTGTGTCTGCGCTGATGGAGACGTGGCCTCCGAGGAGCCTAATGTGGATTTTGTTCGGCCTGGAGAGATCTGATCACTGCAATTCCGCATTCACTTGCCTCTATTTATCCCCCAAGCCCGGCCGCCACCGGGAAGCAGATTATCAGCGCCGGGCTTGATAAATCGGACTCCGGGCTGAAATAGAAGAGAAATCCTGTTTTTATTATTGCAGACAAAGCTGGCGGGCGGGCAGCATATGTTGTGTTGGCAGCTTCTCAGCGCCATGGAGGCTCAGGGCCTCAGAGCAATCAGGGCCTTTCAAGAGGCCCCCACCTGCACGGGAGGCAGGGACCCTATTAGCCCAGCTACTGTGGGGGAGGGGTGACGAAGTGTCAGTGGGATGGAGGGGAGAAGAGTTGATCAATGATGGTCGATCGATTTGCATCTTTCCCCTTGATTTGGTGCAGAGCAGTACGGAGATGAGGCCTGCGGAAGGGGCGTTAGCCCGAGCGGGGCCAGCGGAGGCTTAGAGGGTCTTTTATGTTGTGGAGGGTGGGGAAGGGAGCTGAGAGCTGCTGCTTTGTCTGACGCCTGGTGAGTATTGATCGGTATTAGAAATGATAATGAGCCAATTCTGCGGGGCTGGGGGGTCTTAACCATTTCACGGCTTGCTGGGCTGTCCCAGGTGGGTGCTGCAGGATGCTGGCCTCAGGTACCCCTCAGCAGGTCTGCAGCTGATACTCTGCCTGGACTGGGCCATGGCCCGAGCCCATCCAAGGTCCTGGAGTTCTGGCCAAATAGGGCAGGGCACTGGGCTAGGAGCCTGGTGCTGATGGGCCACAGTCAGACCCAACTAGGTTGACCAAGCACTCAGTGGGTGCCTGGTGCCCAGTGCATCTCCCCAGCCGCCTGTGAGATGGGTAATGATGACTCTGTAATTCTGAAGCTCCCCACTGTCAAGCGGCTGGGCCTCTGCTGGCCTCTCGTCCGCAGAACGACGCTGCCTCTCACTCCTGCCGTGGCCTGATGGAGCGCTGACTTTTGTTGGGTCACTTAGCCCCCCTGACGCCCGTCTCCTCATCTGTAAAATGGGCGTCATGACGGATTGGCTGAGAGAATTCAGAGAACAGGGACGGGTGTTTTGTACACCCCAGCCTCTACCATAAGGCCTGGCCTGAGTCTCAAAGTGGCTCCGGCTCCGTGTCTGTCCACTTTGGTGAACACTTCATGTTGAGAAGTCTGTTTGTTCCTCCATGGAGGGAAGAAATGCCATGCACTTCTCTGAATGGTTGTGAGATCCAAATGAGTTGACGCATGGAAATACCTAGCATGCAGTTGGTGCCTAATAAGAGATGACTATCATTATTGTCATTGTCAACATCATCACCACTATCATCACCATCATCACCATCATCTCTGCCACCACATCATCACCCTCACCATCATCATCATTATCACACCATCACCACCACCATCATCATCACCATCGTCACCATAACCACCATCATCACCATCACCATCACCATCACCATCATCACCACCATCACCACCACCATCATCATCACCATCGTCACCATAACCACCATCATCACCATCACCATCACCATCATCATCACCACCATCATCACCGCCATCATCACCACCATCGTCACCATCACTGTCATCATCACCATCACCGTCATCACCACCTTCATCACCATCATCACCATCATCACCACCACCATCACCACCACCATCGCCATCACCATCACCACCATCGTCACCATCACCATCATCATCACCACCATCATCACCACCGTCATCACCATCACCACCATCATCACCACCATCATCACCATCACCACCATCACCACCACAATCATCACCACTATCATCACCACCATCATCACCACCACCATTGCCATCACCATCACCACCATCATCACCATCACCATCATCATCACCATCACCGTCATCACCACCGTCATCACCAAGGTCATTACTGTGGTCACTGTCTTTGTCATTACTGTCATCATCATCTTGGAAGATAATGCCTTTCAAGAAATGGGGCGACACAGAAGAGACGTGACAAAAGAAGGATAATATTAAGAAATAATTTTACGTCAAAGGAGTGAACAAGGAGAGAGGGAGAAATTGATAGTGCAGGAGAGAGAGCGCTGGTTGCAGGAGAAATATACCTGCTTTTTTCCTCTCTGTTTTCTTCTCAAGATTTTCTCTTTATCATTGGTTTTCAGTAGTTTGACTATGATGTGCTTAGGGGTGCATGTGTCTGTGTGTGTGTGTTCACCCTGTTGGGGGTTTGCTGAAATTCTCAAATCTGTAATTGACATTTTCTTCAATACTTTTATAATACTTTTCAGGGTATCTGGCCATCCTATCTTCAAATACCTTTCCTGCCCTTTTAAAAAAAAATTTTGTGCGATATTTTATTTTATTTTGGCCACACTGCATGGCTTGTGGGATCTTAGTTCCCCGACCAGGGATCAAACCTGTGCCCCCTGCAGTGGAAGCGTGGAGCCCTAACCACTGGAGCTCCAGGGAATTCCCCCTCCTTTCTTTCTTAATTCCAGTTACACGTATCTCTCAGGCCACCTCAGGCCATTGGGGCACTGTTATAAAACGTAGGTTTTATTATCAGTCAGGTATGGTGAGGCCACCAGATCGTGAGGCACCATTGAAGAGAGTTTGTTACTCACAGACCCCAGGAGGTGGGGTCAAGCTGCACCGTGTAGGGCCACATGGGGAAGCCCCAGGGTCCGTCAGGAGGCAGAGGGAGAGGGGAGAACTGTGGGCAAGAGCCTTTACCCTTTCCATGGTCAGGGCAAGGCCTGGTGAACAGGCTGAGGAACGGCTTGTTTGAATAGTTTCAGGGGGCTGTGGGCATAGGGTTGTCCCCAGCTGTCTGGTACCTGGTCTCGGGGGTGACCGGGCAGAGGAAGAATGGGTGAGAGTGTGAGCACCCAGTCAAGGAGGTGACTGGGGTGTGGGTTCGGGACTGGTTTGTTTGTACGTGAAAGATGCACCTGAGTCATGTACTATCTCTTGGAATTGGCTGCCCTGGGAAGGGAGGTCATTCCAGGGTCAGCAAGGCCCCAGATGTCAAAGCATCAGAATAAAAAGACATGCTTAATACAGATACTCTTCATGTTCTAAGATTCTTCAATCTCTTTGTTCTTCAGGTTGAATAATTTCTACTGATCCACCTTTAAGCTTCCTGAGTCTTCTACAGTCTCCAACCTGCTGTTAAACTTTTCTAGCGATTTAAAAAAAAAATTCAGTGTTATATTTTTCAGTTCTGAATTTCTCTGTCATTCTTGTTTATCATTTCTGTTTTTCTGCTGAGGTTCTATAACAAATTACATAATATTTTTATTTAAACCCTGGACATAGTTATAATACCTGTTTTTAACATCATTTTTCTCTTTGCTCGCCTATAGATGTTTTTACTACAAACTGGGCATTGTAAGTGCCCTTCAAAGGGCCTTAGACTTGGAGGCCCGGCGGTCACTGTGCTCTTCTGACCTCAGGAGGCCCGTCTGAAGATGGTGCGGTCACACCATCCTCGCGGGGAGATGTGTCCAGCGGGAGGCCAGGCAGGAGCCAGGCTCGGGGGACAGCGGGGCCCACGGCACCGGGCCGACGAAGAATGAAGCCACCCCACAGGGTCCCTGAGGCGGCCCTGTGCAGGGGGCCTCCGAGCCGGTCCTGAAGGCTGCGGGGCGGATGGGGTCATGGGCGGGGCGGCTTCCACCAGGCTGGGGGCTCCCGCTGCAGCTCTCAGCATGAGCGGGGACGGCAGCCAGGACCCCCCTTCCCCCCGAGCTGGCAGGCGAGGCCTCCCCTCCCCCAGGAGGAGGCTGGAGAAGGACACCGGGCTCCCGGGGCAACTGCAGCAATCAGCTGCTTGTCAGACAAAGAAAACGCTTTTTAACGTTCAGGTTAATTATTGACCAGCACAGCACGTGCCTGATTGCTGCTTCCTGTCGGCCACTCAGGGTCCCCCGCTGTGGGCGCTGGCTGCGTGGCGGGACCCCCGGGGTGGCCGTGGCACCTCATCAGTCACCTTCGCTCTGTGTATTTGGGAGGGAAGCCCAGACACGCAGTGAGGGCGCCCGACACGAGGCTTTTTTCTGCACTGGGGACGGCAGGTCCCCTGGAGGCACTGCAGCTGCCCCCAGACAGCACCCGACGCGCCGGCCTGGCACCGTGGGGTGGGCGCCTCAGCACGGGCCCTGCACCCAGAAACGCCCCAAGGTGCCCAAGGCTGGACCCGGAGCGACGACAGCGGCTGGAGATTTGCACCATGAGTTAAGCAGAATAAACCAAATCACAGAACAAAGTACGTTCTTCTTGTTTTTTTTATTCTTATTTTACTGTAAAACACAACACTCATGCAGAAAAGTGCATAAATCAGAAACATACGATATAATGAGTAACTGTGGGTCTGTGAGAGCCTCACTGGGTCCTGAAATCCCACCTCCTCGCCCTCCCCGCCCCCCCCCCCCGCTCCTCCTCCCCCACTGCGAGCTGACCCCTTGCCAACCCGCATGGCCATCACCCTGCGTTCTCCCGCTCCGGTCCCTACTACCTAAGTAAGCAGCCCTCCACGAGCCCCTGGAGTTGTCCCCGGAGGCGGATTTTATATAAATGGAATGAAACGTGACTTCCCCTCTGTTTCTTGTTTCTTTCACCTGACGTTTTGTCGTGACATCCAGCCCGTTTTTGCAGTATTTCTTCTCCCAGCTCCACTTTGGTGTTCTCTGACCGTCTAGCCGGAATCCCCCAGCGTGTGTGGCTCTGTGCGGCTTTCCTGCACGAATGCATCACAGTCTCTTCGTCCATCCCCCTGCTGATGGAAAACTGGGCCGCTCCCCAGTTTGTCTGCCCGGAGCGGTACCGCTAAGAACACTCTTGTGCTTGTCCGCTGGTGCCGAGTTTTTTAGGGAGCGAAACTGCCAGGTCATAGGGTGGGTCCATCTTCAACCCTTCTAGAGAGAACCCATCTGGCTTTTTTCTCTTTTACTTTAATAGACTTTTTCTGGGTGGTTTTAGGTTTACGGAAAAATTGAGTGGAATGTACAGAGCCTCCTCCCCGCATCCAGCATCCTGCACTGGTATGTGCACTTGTTACACACGATGCACCAGCACCGGCACATTGTTACTAGTAAAGTCCGTGGTTTACATTAGGATTCACGCTGCGTTGTGCATTCTGTGGGTTTGGGCAGATGTATAATGTCATAAATTTATCACTACAGCATCACCCAGCCTTGTTTCATGGCCCAAAAATGCTGTGCTCCACCCAATCCGTTTCTCAAAGTGACCAGCGTCGATGGGGGCTCCGGATGTGCTGTACTTGGGATCATCAGAATTTGCAGTTTCTGCCCATTTGCTGGATGGGTAGTGGATCTTGTTATTGTGGTTCTATTGTGTGTTTTCTTGACTTCTAATGAGATCAGGCCCCTGTTTATACGTTTACTGCTGTGTGGATATTCTCTTTGGCGAAGTGCCTGTTGGAGTCTTTCCACCGTTTTCAGACTTGCGCCATCTCTTTTTTTCTTGCTGACGCTCCTCACGCATCCTCGGTAAGGGGCGCGAGCTTATCTTCCCCCGTTGCGTGGGGTGTCTTCACTCTCATTACAGGGGCCTCTTCGAACTTAAGTTCTTAAGGTTAGTGTGGTTGAATTTATTAATCTTTCTTGTTGGTTAAAGCTTTTAGTGTCTTATTTAAAAATTCTTTTCCTACTCAGGGGTCATGATGCCATGATGCTATATTATCTTCCCAAAGCTTGGTATTTTGTCCTTTCCACTTGGATCTGTAAATCTACTTGGAGTTGATTTTGTGCATAGTGTAAGGAGAGCTCCAAATTCATTTTCCCCCTATCGTTGCAAAGACTGTCTGTTCTCCAAGCTCTGGGGTCCAACCTTAGTACAATCAAGTGGCCATCAACTCTCAGGTCTGTATCTGGGGTCTCTGTCTGCTTCTCTGTGCCGGCATCAATATCCCATGTCTCGGTGGCTCTGGGATGAGTCTGGATGTCTGGTAGAGCAAGTTCCCCGCCACTCTCCTCCTCCTCAAGGGGCTCTGGGCTGGTCCAGGCTCTTTATAATCCCATGGACCTTTTAGAGTCAGCTTGTCAAGCTCCCCAGAGACACAGAAACAAGCCCTGTTGGGGTCTTGGTTGGAATCTTATGGAATGAAAACTATTTGGGAAGAACCAGCATCTTCACTCATTGTGTCTTCCAACACATGAACGTGGCTTATGTCTATTTATTTGGTGTTCCTTAATTTCTTGTCATATAATTTTTAGTCTTCTTTACTGAAACCTTGTGTGACTTTGTTAGATATATCCCTAGACAGCCAACCTCATTTGATGCTTTTACATCACATTCCTACTTGTTTGGTGATGTCACTGTGTTGCATTCCCAACAGTATCTGCAGATACACATTCTCTCCTCCGCTGTGTAAAATCTGCTGTCAAACCTGTGCATCCGGTTGTCATTTGTGATAATTTTTCAGATTTACACGTTTTTCTTTGGTTCTTTTTCAAATCTGCTCTGACGTGTTTTACAGTTTTCAGTCTCTGCAGAATTTGTTTTTTTATCCTTTAAAGGATCATTATTCCATATTTTGTACTTATAACTCCAGAACCTAGACTTCCTGTGTGTGTGTTTCTGTTGTCTGTGTGTTTGCTGGCTCCTGATCACGGAGTTTGGTTTACAGTATGAGGGTCTGTCCTTGTTTGCTAGAGACTGTATTGGAAGAAGTCCTCATAGTGGTCATTTGTGCCCTAGGAGGGAAGACCCTTCCATTAGAGATGGTTTTGGCTTGCTTTTTCCAGGTGCCGGGCAGGGAGCTCCACCTGGAACTATTTTAGGCAAAATCAAGCCCTGACGTTTCCTGGGTCAGGACGTTTATCGCAAAGTGTGAGCCCAGGCAGGGCTGGCTTGCCTCTGGTCCCCCTTGCCCTGAGCCGTGTCTTTGGGCTGAAAGGGCCAGGGCGTTGTCAGACCCTGTCTCTTACCAGCTCTGGGGTCCACTGTGCCAGTAAATCTTTAACAACCGGTTCTCCAAAAACACAAGCCCTGATTGACAGCCTCTGCTGATGCCTGTGGTGCAAGTGCTCCCACCGTGGCTGATGTTAAGCCGCAGGCACGGCGTCACACTGAGCGCCAATGCCCACGATCAGCTCCTGTGAACCAGCCGCCACTGGGCATACCTCGCCTGCTGCTTCCAGGGGTCAGTCAGGGGTCAGTCAGCGGCCTTTTAAGCAAAAGCAGATTTGACTTCTGGGCTTACCTTGCTGGCCTCTTGCCTCCTCTGAGGTTGGGCCTGGTGATTCATTCCTCATTGTCTGATGTGTTCTTTTATGCTTTAAAGAAGATTAAAACCGTTTGCATCCAGCTTTCCTAGTTGTGTTCAGTGGAAGGGTTGGTCCCCATCACCTAACCTGTTCTTCCCGGAAGCGGACGTCCCCTATTTCTGTTTTCAGATTAATATTGGGTCATGGTGGGAGAAAGAGGAAGATGAAGAAAGGTATAAAGCAAGCAGCAGTGAGGACACTATGGGTATTTTGGGGACTTTCCTTCTCAGCCCAGGGCCTGCGCTGTGCATGGAGAGGGGCAGCTTTGTACAGGGCACGGCCAGGCCAGGACATAAACGGTGGTGACCACAGCTCCCGGCCTTGGCAGGACCTCCAGCCTCTCTGAGCCTCTGTCCCCTCAGCTGCCAAAGGGACCATGCCCTGCTTTCCTCGGGCTGTGGAGATGAGCCCACCCCCGGTCTGGCTGCTCGCTGCTCAGGGGACCTCAGGGGACGCAAGGATCCCCCCGGGCAGAGCAGATGCCAGCGTACCGTTTGTGAACGGCCACAGGGACCAGGCCTTGCAACCCGGATTCCAGGGATCAGGCCAGCTGTCAGGCGGTTTGGAGTCCTGGGTTTACGGGGAGCCCGAGCCTCGTAAGCGTCCAAGAATGCATTCTTGGCGGCCCAGGAATCGGAAAATGTGTCTCTGAGGGCGGTATTCCTCCCGCAGAGCGCAGCTGCCTGTCTCGTTTCCATCCTCGAGCCATAATTAGTCCTTGTCCCCGACCCCAAACTCCTGCCCAGGCCCAAAATACACCGAGGCCGCTCCTCGCCGCACCGTGTCCCTCCTGCTCTCCTGTGGGCCGCGGCAGGTGGGAGAGGGGCCCGGCAGACACAAGAGAGGGTCTGGGTAGGGGTCCCGCAGCGGCAGACACCGTGGGGGCCCGGGGTCTGCCCGGCAGTGGGGTGGGGCCGGCGCCCTCGGTGATGGGACGGAGCGGGTTACCCTCCCCGAGGGAGGGCGTGTGGCCAGCTCCTGCCCCCAGCCCTGAGTGGGAGGTGAACGGACCACCAGGTGGGGAGGCTGGGGTCCCACGTCCTGATCCTCCTGCGCAGGATGGCTGCTGGGGCCTGGGAGACGCCCACCCTGCCCCAGACACGCCCATGGACACACCCCCCGGGCCGGTCGTCTTCCTCATGACCTGAGGCAGACGGATGGAGCAGGAGGCTGGGGGGCTGCGGGGGATTCGGCAGGGCTGCGGGCAGGTGAGGGCTCCCTCCTGGGGGTGTTTTCATGGTGCTCTGACACGTGCCAGGATCTGCCGGTTCCCTGCTGCCCACACCGACCCTTCTCCCTCCCCTTGGTGGGCCGTGCCGGAAGGATGGAGAAATCGCCCTGTCCACAGAGAGACTGCGGACCCTATACACGAGCAGCTATGCACCCCCAGCCTCCGCCCTCCCCGGCCTGGCTGGGCTCTGTCCCCAGCGCCTCCTGCCGGTGTCCCAACAGCCTGTCACAGCATCCCTGTCACCCTTGCTCTCAGAAGAGGCGACCAGGCCTGCAGGTTTAAGCACCCTGCCCAGCCACGGGCCTCCAAGCCGGTGGGCACATGACGTTTGCCGAGCGGCTGGCGTGCGGTCCAAGCCAGCCTCGCCTTGCTCCAGAGCCCCTGCCCCAGGCCTGGCCCGTGGGCGTCTAGTGCACAGCGGTGTGAGCGCCCGGGCTCCTGGCACTGGGCCAGCTGCGTGGCGGGCACTGACCGCTGAAGGAGTGACCGGGTGAAAGGAAAAGCCTGTTTCCAGGGGGAAACCAAGTCTCTGGGAATCGGCGAGCTGGGTCTTTGGGGTCCTGGCTGGGCCCTCAGCCCAGAGCCCCGCGGTCACTCGCCACATGGAGTAGCAGGACGTGCAGGGCGCCAGGAGAGGCCCCGCCGTGCCCCCTCCCCCCGTGTCAGCCTCACCGTCGAGGGTGGGGGGCCCGTGTCCCGCTGGGAGGGGCTGCTGACGAGCAGAGCCGTCAGCGCCGTGGCGGCCTCAACGGGCAGCCCGTGCAGGACTGACACGCGGCTCACGCACATGGGGCCTTGGCGGGGGCCGCAGGGACCCCAGAGGAAAGCGAGAGAAGGTTGCTTAATGCGTCGGCACGCAGTGTCAACACACCCACGGGACGGCTGCAGCCCATCCCGGGGCCCAGGGGGTGGAGACGCAGAGGTGGACGCTTTTGTGACTACGTGGCCGCAGGCCTGGGCTGCTGCCAGGACCCCAGCCGTGTCCTAACGCAGAGACAGCCCTGGTCACAGCCCCGTGCTGGCTCAGGGGCCGCAGGCGCCGGCACGGGAAACAGACAGGATGGCTAGCATGGGAGGGAGAATGCTGTCCCCTCCGTCCAGGGGACCCCAGCCTCCTGCTTTCCTGGGTCTTCTCCTGATCGGGGCTCCAGGGACACCCGGACTGGTCCCACAGTGTGCGGGATGTCGTCGGGGCCTGGGGCCCTCAGAGGGCTGGCCTGGCTGGAGTCAGGAGGCTGGCAACCTGCAGTGTTCCTGCTGTGTGTGTGGGGGTGTGTGTGTGGGTGTGTGTGTGTGTGTGTGTGGGCGTGTGTGTAGCGTGTGTGACCCGGGAGGGGACAGGCGTGCGAGGGTCCGTTCTGCTCCGGGACCGCGCCTAGCGTGAGTTTCGAGTGCAGCCTCCTGGAGCTGTGGCCCCGAGAGCGAGCAGCCGGCAGAGCCTCAAGGCCACCGGAGGGTCTCCCTGTCAAGGGGCCCCGGTGTGGCCACCGTCGCTTCTCTTCAGCAGAGCCAGGCCCGGGCCCGGGGCTGTGTGCTCAGAGAGATCTCAGCTCCCACCCACACCGCCTGCCCGGCAGACGCGCAGTCCTGTGCTGGGCCGCCCGCCTGGACACGGCGTGGCCATGCCCGGCCTCGGGGGAAGCGCTGTGCTCCAGGCTGTGGGCTGCTGGGTGGGCTCCAGGGTCGGGGGGCAGCTGTGGCGGGCTTGGGGCGCCCGGAGGAAGAGGCAGGGGCTGCTCTGGCCCCTGCAGTCGCTGCAGGGAAGGACTGGGGCTCCGGGACCCCGCGCTGAGGGCGGAGAGCAGGAGGCTTTGAGGTGCTGACGGTGGGGGGGGGGGGCGCCCGTCCTGGGCCGCTTGGGTGAGGGGGCCAGTGGTCCGCTGTGGCCGGCGATGGACCTGCCGACGGGTCCCTCTGCAGAGGCTGCTGGGCGGGGCGGCAGGATTTCCCGGGAGCTTCTGTGTCCTTCTCTGGGCGCCTCTCGGGGGCCTGCTGCCACCTCCCCAGGGGTCTTCCTGGCCGGGCAGCTGGGTGGGGCGGTGGGCCAGGCCGGGCGGCGGGCTCTGCTCCGGGCCCTGTGGGGGATGGTTTCTCCTGGGCTCTGACTGCCGCACCAGGACGCTTTGGAGCTGCCATCCGGCCCTCCCAGCTCTCCTAACAAGGGTTTGAAGGGAGAATAAATCTCAGCAGCCTGATTTGCACGTAATTTGTTCCTTTGTGGAAGTGCTATAGCTCTTAAAAGCCTTGGTAAATGCCTTTAAGGGAATATGACAGCGCTGGACGGGGAAAATCAATAGCTCCGATTCTCTTCTCAGGTTTGCATTAGTGGAAGCTCCTCGCTGCGCCAGGCAATTTGGATGTCATCGAAATCTGCCCCTCAGACGGCGGCTGCACACGGCTTGGCCCACGGGCTCTAGGGTCGGTCCCATGGAGCGTGCCCGAGGTCCAGAGCAGAGCGGGCACGGGGCTGGGGGTGGGCGTGAGGTGCCTCCCACAGCCCCTCCCTCCGGCCCCGGGATGCGGGAGACTGGGGGGTGCCCAGCCCTTTGCCCACTTAGGCTCCTTCTCCCTTACAATCCCCCACAGCCCTGGAGGTGGAGGTCGCTGGCCTGCTCCCCCGGTGAGAAAACCAGCTCTACTGGGACAGAATCCTGCCCACAGTGACCAGCCAGAGGGGAGCTCAGAGCCCCAGGCTTGGCCTGAGCCTTCCGTGGGGACGCCAGCTGTCCTCTCGAAGCTTGGGTGAGGCTGGACCCCTCGGCCCGCCCGTGGTGGTCGTGGGAATGGGGCTGCTCTGGCCCCCCTGCCGGGCCCCCTGCCTGCCAGGGGGACGTGTGCCTGGCTTGCCCACCCCCAATCTCGCCAGTGGAGGAACACTGAGGAAATGCAGTTAAGGACTTAAACTGCCTTCTCATCACCCCCCAAGGGGTAATCAGACTAAATGGTGATCTGAGTTTTGTAAAAGCCAATGAAATATACATAAAAGAATACTTGGGTGATTTAAAGTTTTTGAAGCAGAAGTGAACCAGTTACTTGCTCAAGGGTTGTTTCAGGGGATTTGTGCCGTGGGACCCTCCCGCAGTCGGGCGGAAGGAGCTGGGAGGGTGAGAGAGGAGAGCTCCTCTCCTGGGCTCAGGGGTCCCGGGCCTGGGGGTGGGCATTGTTGGGGGGGGGTGTTTTGTCTGCCTTCTGGACAGCTGTGCCTGGTGACAGCAGAGAATGTCCTGCCCTCGGGGCTCCCGTCCCCGACCCCAGGATGCTTCGGGAGTGATGGAGAGCTGCAGGGTAGCAGGGTACCTGGGGGTGAGGTGAGCGTACTTCTTCCTGCAGTGTTGATGCTGCAGCTGCCAGGCGGGGGCCACGGGCCCCAAACATCTTGTAGAACCCTTGTGCCAACCCCCGGTGGTCGTGCTGTTGCCTGCACATTTCAGTGGGGAGACCGAGGCTCAGAGGTGGGAAGGGACCTGCCCCCCTCCCCCTGCCAGCCTTAAAGCCCACGTTCTCTCCTTGCACCTCTGCGGGGAGGGTGCTTGGGGCCTGTCAGGAGGGCCTCATGGGTTTAGGGAGCACTTGCCCGGGGGCCGGGTGAGCAAGGCATGGGGGACAGCGGGGCGTGGGGTGCCTGGAGCCTGTGGGGAGCGGCCTGGGGGGAGAGGCCTGGCAGGCGTCACGGGGTGGGGATGGTGAGGGTGGGAGTATGAAGTGCTGGTCCTGGGGTGGGCACGGGTTCCCTCCTTGGGCAGCAGGTCCTGTGTGGTCCTATCTGTAGTGGCCTGGCTGACTCAGGAGACCAGAGGACTGGGCCAACCCGAGGGCTTGTCTTGTAGGGGCGGCTGAGGGTACCTGGGACCACGGCGCAGTTAAGAGGGGCCAGAGGGGAGCCTCGTGGGGCAGATGAGGAGGTGAGAGCACCGGGAAAGGTGGGGGGTGCGGGAATGGAGGAGGGGGGAGGAAAGGAGACGGACTGGAGGGGAGGAGGGAGGCTGTGCAGAAGCCCCCAGGGATGGGGCAGAGGGGACCCCGCTCTGGGTGAAGTGTCCCGAGGGCCCTGCCGGCCTTCCCTTTCACTTGGTAAGGCAGCGCGTCCATCCATCCATCCATGACCACCTGTGATGCATCATCATTCATCATCCATCCATCCACCAGTCCGTCTGTCCATCCACCAGTCCGTCCGTCCATCCACCAGTCTGTCCATCCATCCACCAGTCCATCCATCCGCCCATTCATTCATCCATCCATCCATCCCTGCCTTCCTTCACCATGTTCACTAAAGCCTCAGCGAAGATGCTCCCAGTCTCTGATGAGGAAAGGGGGTCTGTAGCTGAGAAGCCCCCTCCTCGTGCCTCATCTCACCCTCCAGAACAGTTGCCCTGGGGCCCTGCAGGCTCAGGCCTGCCGACCCCTGTCCCCGAGAGCGCTGGGTGGTGGGCAGTGACTCCCTCAAGCCCCCTTGAGTTTGCGTCTGTGCAGGGGCCTGAGCACAGCGGGGACCCTTTGTTGGCAGACATTCCCAGCTGCTCCCCAGCTGCAGCCCAGCGCCTTTCCTCCCTGCCCCGTCTCTCCTTCCCCATTAACGCCCACCACCCCCCCGCCCCAGACACCTTAAAGCGGGGCCCGATGATCACACCCCGCCGCAGGCCAGCTCAGTTTGCCCTCAATCTGCAGGCAGCCCTTTGTCCAGCCCTGACGGCCCCCTGAGCTGCCGTGGCCGGCCTGGCGGCTAACGTCAGGGAGCTGAGATGCAGCTAAGGCGCTGTGTGGGCTCCAATTAACCCCCACTGTCGAGCGCGGCCCTGCTTGGCGGCTCAGCTGGCGGGCAGGCGGGCGGGCGGGCAGCAGGAGTGGCCTCCCCAGCACCCCCTCCACAACCCCGTGCGCCCTGGTCTCTGAGCTCAAGGGTGGCAGGGCCATGAGCGCCCTGGGGGCTTCAGGATTCCAGTTCTCAGGAGCCTGCCTAGGACCAGAAGTGCTTTTTAGGTCAAATCCCCGGCCCAGGTGGTCCTCAGGCCTCTGTCAGACCCCCACGGTGGGTAGCGCTGACCCCCCGCCCCTGTGAGAGCTGCCCCTCCCGCCTCTGGCCGAACCCAGTGGTCCTGAGGAGGGGGCCATCGGAGAGCACCGATCCCACCAAGTGTTCCTCAGCAGACAAGGAAGCCTGGCAGGACTGAGCCAATTGATGGCGAGCCGGTGGGGACGGGCTCGCGGCACACGAGCTGGCTCCCCCCCGGCCCCCCACTCCTTCCCCCGACTCCTGGCTGCCATGCCTGGAGGGGCCGGGGGGCGTCAAACTTCGGCTGTTGAAGGGAGGTGTTCAGGGGTCACTCCACCAGCTGTTAGCTGGGAGAACTTGGCAAAATGGATCACTTCCTTGAGCCTCGGTTTTTCCACTCATAAAATGGGCACAATTAGGTTACTGGGAGGAGGAAACCTGACTCTCTGGAATAGGTCTGGCCTATAACACCTGCGGGCAGTGTCCTTTCCTCCCCCACAGCCGGGCCCCTGAAGCCCACTGCCTCTGCGGACCCTGCCGCTCCGCTGCCTCGGCTGGCCCGTCGCCCACTCAGGCCGGGCACTGCTGACCAGGCCAAGCCCTCTGCTGCTGGTGTGCGTGCTGGGCCTCCCCATCTCTCACCGGGCCCAGCTGCAGCTGATGCCCTGGGGTCCCGGCTCATTCTGACCAAGGGCGGCAGAGCACGCTGCCCAGCCGGCCTCCACCCTGGTCTTCGTGCTGGGGCGGCAAACTCGGAGCCTGCAGGGCTGGGTGGGGCCGAGAGAGTGTGGTACCACGCAGAGGGCGCTGTGGCCTTCGCTGGGTGCCAGCCGACGGCTCTAGGATGGCCTGTGCAGCGGAGCTTCCAGTATTTCAGGAAAGCCTGAACTCTGGGCTTTGATCTGAAATCTGCTTATAAATGTCAGCAATGAGTGAATGTGTTTAAACACAGTGCAGTGGAGATGGATACGCAAGGAAGCAGGAGGGGTTAACAGTGTTACCTGGGGTGAGGGTGGGCTCCAGGATGGGGGGAAGGGGAGGGGGAGGCAAGCAAACCTAAGGGGCTGAGTTGAGACAGAAGGGCGTCCGGCATCTTACCCCTAGCGCAGAGTTGTGTGTGTACGTGTGTGTGCGGCGTGTCTAAATCCTCATTAACACCCTGCCCTGCCCGTCTGACTCCACGTGGCCCAGGGGACCTGCAGGAATCAGCTGTGCCCCATCCGTGGAGCGGCAAGCGTGCAGGGGTGCAGTAGGGCGCCCTCAAGGACACCGGGACAGGCTGGGCGGCGTGGGGGCTCCCAGGAGAGGGTCCTCAGCATCGTTGGGGTCACTGAGCCTGGGCAGGGGCTCCAGACGCCAGCTCCACGCATGCAATTTCAGACTTAATCCCGGCAACCCCCTGGGGCCGAGGGAACGTGTTCATCAGCTTTGGGGAGCGTGCGGCAGCCCCCTGGTGTGTGTCTGCCCATCGCGCTGTGAGCTTATAGGGTCAGGACCCTGCGGGACTCCGAATAGCCCCCAAAGGAGGCGGCAGAGAAGGGGGCACACATGCTGTTTCTTTCTGCAAGATGCACTTGGATGCCCGGGTTTGCTGGTGGGTGTGTGTGTGTCTGTGTGTGTTTCTGAAAGTGTGTCTGTGTCTGTTTCTGTGTGTATGCTTGTGTGTGTGTGTCCGTGTGAGTTGATGCCTCTGCAGAGTTGTGGGCAGCGGGCCGGGTGCCTGGAGGCCGGCCCCAGGTCTCGGCAACTTCAGCCGGACACAGGGAAGAGGGGAGGTTGGCCTGGGAGGTGTGGGAGAGGGGCCGGGAGGGTCAGAACTGAGGGCTCCCCATGGCACAGAAGCCACGCTTGTTGGTGCAGGCGGGAAACTTGAGGCAGAGTCAGAGGCTGGGAGATAGGAGAAGGGGGGGAGTGATGAGAGCCAGGCTGAGTGGAGGGAATGTCTGGGCCTGGCTTATCTTTCTGTAAAAAGCCATAAACCCCGCCAAGGCCAATTGTGGAGGAGAGGGTGCTGGGCTGGGTCCTCTCCCGCTTCCGCCACCCCCGCAGCCAGAGTGCCGCCCCCTCCTCTAAAATATGGGTGCTCAGGACGCTATTAGCCCCAGGCAGCTGCCGTTTTCCAGTCAATCTGCGAAATCTATGCTTCTGGGAAGACGCACGTCCTTAGCTGGGGCGGAGTGGGATTCACATAAAGGTGGGAGAAACCCCGCCTCCCTCGCGTCAAGATGTCAGAGGCTGAGAGCGTCAGCGTCACCCTCTCTGACAGCTCCGCCCCCAGACACCCAGCCTTGCTGTACCCGAGACTCCATGCAGCCAGAGGTCACCTGGCCTGCCCTGTAGGCACCTCCAGCCTTTAAAATATTGTGGTGAAATATACATAACCGCATAGCTATCATCTTGGGTGTACAGTTATTCAGTGGCCATCTAAGGCCATTCACAGTGCTGTGTACCCATCACCACCATCTGCATCCAAAACTCTTCATCATCTCTAACAACTCTGCCCCATTAAACACTACCCCCTCCCCCTCCCCCTCCCCCAGCCCCTGGCACCCACCCTTCTACTTTCCGTCTCCGTGAAATGACTCCTCTAGGTCCCTCGTATGAGTGGAATCATACAGTATTTGTCCTTCTGTGACTGGCCTGTTTTACTTAGCATGATGTCCTCAAGTTTCGTCCACGTTGGAGCAGGTGTCAGAACTTCATTCCTTATTATGGCTGAATCCTATTGCATTGTATAGATGGACCACATTTTGTTTATCCATTTATCCACCCACAGACACTTGGGTTGCTTCCACCTTTTGGCTATTGTGAATAACGCTGCTGTGAACATGGGTGTGTAAATGTTGGTGCAAGTCCCTGCTTTCAGTTCTTTTGAGTAGTTACCCAGGAATGGAAATGCTGAGTCATATGATAATTCTATGTTTAACCTTTTGAGGAAATGCCAAACTATCTTCCATAGTGGCTGCACCATTTCGTATTCCCTCCAGCAGTGCACAAGGGTCCCAATTTCTCCGCAGCCTTGCCAACACTTGCTATTTTCTGTTTTTCTGATATTGGCCATCCTAGTGGGTGTGCAGTGGCTTCTCACTGTGGTTTTGATTCGCATTTCCCTGACGGCTAACCATGTTGAGCATCTTTTCATGTGCTTGTTGGCCATTTGTAGGTCATCACTGGAGAAATGTCTATTCAAGTCCTTTGCCCGTTTTTGAAATGGGACCTCCAGCCTTCTTGAGGTCTGTCTTCCTAAGTCACAGAGGGCAGGAACACTGCCCAGCTGGGTCTCGGTGGTCTGGGTTTAAACTGCAGGAGCCCGGGATCCCATGATGCTGAGGGATGCTGGGGTGGGCGCTCTGAGAAGCTGGGGGTCATTAGGACAGGAATGACCTCTCGGGAGGAGTGACAGGAAGTGGGGTGCTGAATGATGGCAGAGCCCCCCTGGCTGCAGGTGCTGGGGGTGCCCAGGACCAGCAGGGGATTCCCCTGGTGGACGAGAGTGAGCCATGAGGACCCCAGGGTGCACGTGCTGAGTGGGGGTCTTTGGGGAAAGTCTTCCTGGTGGTCTCTATCCTCCCTCCAGGCCTGGGGCTTATACTCATCACATTTGTCCTGCCAACTGTTCACTCAGCAAACACTCCTGGGCACCCTGGCTGTGCCAGTGCCCGTGGTGCCCACAGGGAACCAGGCCAACCGGACTCCTGTCCCCACGTAGCCCACAGTTTTGAGCTGCGCTACCCAATTTAGTTGGTACTGGCCACTCCTAACTATTACAATTTAATACAATGAAATAAAATGGGGCTTTTTCTAGCCAAGATGGAGTACCATGGACCAGATTCACCATCCCACCTGACATAAACAAGAAGTGGACAAAAATTTATAGAAAGTCCATTCTCAAGGTGCAGGACATCGGGTAGTGGAGTATGGTGAGAGGCTGGAAATCATACAACCACCCCAGCTTAGTGCCCTGGAGCTGGAAGGAGGGGTGCAAGGGGCTCCCTGGAATGGGGGATGGAGCTGACAGGGGGACCAAGGAGGTGAGCATGTGAGGCTAGCAAGCTGGAGAGGAGAGAGCAGCATAAGAGAGCCCTGGGGTCACAGAGGGTCCCTTTTAGGGTTCAGTTGATTCCGTTGAGGAATGATCAGCACATGTGGGTCAGGGAACTACCCGAGGTGGGGAAAGGATTAGGAGTAACAGGCTCAGTGTTCAGGGATAGTGCGTGTTCCACAGTCAGCCTGGAAAAGCTCAGGACTCCTGGACCTTTGGCAGAGTCCTCCCAAAGGCCTTGCTTCACCAGTGGGGTGACCAGACTTAGAGCACTGCTCCACTTCTGCCTAGAAAGTCTTTAAAGCAATGCCCCAAAGGATCAAATTATTTCCAAGTGACTTAGCTACATCCCAGAAAAAGATCAAGAACCCAGCATCTGACAAGATAAAATTCACAATGTCTGGAATCCAATAAAAAATTCAGAAGCATCTAAAGAAGCTGGAAAATACAATGCATAATGAGGAGATAAATCACCAAAACCAAACCAGTACTGACACAGATGTTAGGATTAGCACACAAAAGCATTAAAACAGTTATTACAACTGGATTGTTTTTGGATATGTTCAAAAAGTTAAGCAGAGACATGGAAGATGTAAAATAAAAGACCCCAATTAAACTTCTAGAGATGAAAACTCTAATGCCTGAAATGAAAACCATAGCATATATAATTAATGGTGGATTAGACATTGTGGAAGAAATGATTAGCAAACTTGAGGATGTAGCATTATAAATGATCTGAATAGAAACACAGAAAAACATTAATTTAAAAATAAACAGGGGGGGCTTCCCTAGTGGCCCAGCGGTTGAGAGTCTGCCTGCCAATGCAGGGGACACGGGTTCGACCCCTGGTCTGGGAAGATCCCATGTGCCGCGGAGCAGCTGGGCCCGTGAGCCACAATTACTGAGCCTGCGCGTCTGGAGCCTGTGCTCCGCAACAAGAGAGGTCGCGATAGTGAGAGGCCCGCGCACCGCGATGAAGAGTGGTCCCCGCTTGCCACAACTAGAGAAAGCCCTCGCACAGAAATGAAGACCCAACACAGCCATAAATAAATAAATAGACACTTAAAAAAAAGTAAAAGTCTATTAATTAAACAAACAAACAAACAAACAAACAAAAAAAACGAGGTATGTCTATACCTGTAATTTAAAAAAATAAACAGGGCTTCCCTGGTGGTGCAGTGGTTGAGAATCTGCCTGCCAATGCAGGGGACACGGGTTCGAGCCCTGGTCTGGGAAGATCCCACATGCCGTGGAGCAACTAGGCCTGTGAGCCACAATTACTGAGCGTGCGCATCTGGAGCCTATGCTCCGCAACAAGAGAGGCCGCGATAATGAGAAGCCTGCGCATCGCGATGAAGAGTGGCCCCCACTTGCCGCAACTAGAGAAAGCCCTCGCACAGAGAGGAAGACCCAACACAGCCATAAATAAATAAATAAATTAATTAATTTAAAAAAAACTTTCTAAAAATAAACAGAGTATCAATGAGCTTTGGGAAAACTCCAAGTGGCCTAACATGTTTAATTGGAAACAGAAAAAATACTGGAAGAAATAATGGCCAAATATTTTCCACATATGATGAGAAGTATAAACTCACATTCAAGAAGCTCAAGGAATCCCCAGCATAAGAAATATGAAAAAAAAAAAGACAGCAAAGCACATCTAAATCAAATTGCTCAAAACCAGTGATAAAGGCAAAATCTTAAAAGCAGCCAGAAAATAAAAGAGAAGAATCATACTGTGGAACCAAAGTAAAGATGACAGCAGGTTTGTGGAAGATGCAAGACAGATGATAGAACAACATCTTCAAAGTCCTCAAAGAAAAAAAAATCTAACAATGTAGACTTCTATACCCAGTAAAAATATCTTTCCAAAACAAATACAAAATAAAGACTTCTGCAAACATACCAAAGCTGAAAGAACTTCTTACCAGAAGACCTGCACTCCAAGAAATGTTAAAAAGTGTCCTTCAGGCAGAAGGAATATGATACCAGCTGGGCATTTGGAGCTACATAAAGGAATGGAAAGTACAGCAACTAGCACATTTATAGGTAAATACATAAGATGTATTATTATTATTCAAACACATTTAACAGGTAATTGTTTAAACATAGATGATAATAATGCAGTGTGGAGTTTATGACATACATACAAGTAAAATGCATGAAAACAGCAGCATAAAGTTTTGGAGGGAATAAATGAAAATATTCTATTTTAATGTTATTATATTGTACATGAAGTGCTATAATACCACTTGAAGAGGACTGTGATAAATTAAATGTTTCCTATAAACCTTAAAATAGTAAATAAATTACAAATCAAAGAGCCATAGCTAATAAGCCAACAAAAAGATAAAATAAAATTGTAAAAACACATTGAATTAATCCAAATGAAGGAAGAAAAACAGGAAAAGGAGAAAAACAGATGGGACAAATAGGAAATAAATAACAAGATAATGGACTTAAACCTACCAATAATACATTAAATGTAAATGGTCTAAATATCCAAAATGAGAGACAGGTGGACAAATTGGGTAGAAAAGCAAGATCCAAATATATGCTATCTATAAGAAACACATTTTAAATATAAAGATACAAATAAGTTAAAAGTAAAAGAATTGGAAAAGATATCCTATGATAACACTAACCAAAAGACCTCTGGAGTGGCTATATTAATACCAGACAAAACATATTTCAGAGCACAGAATATTGCCAGGGATAAAGAAAATTGTTTCATAATGATAAAAGGGTCAATTCATGAAGAGGACATAATAATCCTAAATGTTTATGCACCAAATAACAGAGCTTTAAAATACATGAAACAAAACCTAATAGAACCATGAGGAGAATTAGAGAAAATCCACAATTAAAGCCAGGATTTTAGTACCTCTCTTTGAATAATTGTCACAACAAGTTGACAGAAAATCAGTAAGGCTAGTAAAGACTTTGGATTCAACTGACATTCATGAAACACTCACCCAACAACAGAATGGTCATTCTTTTCAAGCACACATGGAGCATTTACTAAGATAGACCATATTCTGGGCCATAACACAAGTCCAAAAAATATAAAAGTATCCAAGTCATAAAAAGTATGTTATCTGACTACAGTGGAATTAAATTAGAAATGGAAGAGTTCTGTAAAATCCCTCAGATTTGGAAACTAACGCATTTCTTAATAACCCATGGGTCAAAGAAGAAATCAAAAGGGAAATTGGAAAGTATTTTGAACTGAATCCAATTGAAAATATAGCAAATCCCGCAGAAAATGTGTGGACTTAGCTCAGTCACTCCTTAGGGGGACATTTATAGCATCAAGTGTCTATAATAGAAAGGAAAAAAGATTTCAAATCAATGACCTCAGTGTCCACCTTCAGAAACTAGAAAAAGGGGAGCAAATGAAACCCAAAGTAAGAAGAAGAAAGGTAGTAATAAAGATCAGAGTGAAAATCAATGAAATAGTAAACAGAAAAATGATAGAGAAAATCAATAAAACCCAAGCTGGTTCTTTGAGATGATCAATAACAACAATAAACCTTTAGGTAGGCTGATCAAGAGAAAACGGGAGAAAACAAATTACCAATATCAGGAATGAAAGAAGTGACATCAGAACTGATTCCACTGATATTAAAAGGAGAAGGAGTGTTAGGGACAACTTTATACCAATAAATTCAACTACTGAAAGGAAATGGATAAATTCCTTGGAAGACACAAATAACCAAAGTAGGATGAGATATATAGCCTGCTAGTGTTATATCTATTAAAGAAATAAAATTTGTACTTAAAAACCTTTCTACAGGACTTCCCTGGTGGCGCAGTGGTTAAGAATCCACCTGTCCATGCAGGGAACACAGGTTCGAGCCCTGGTCCAGGAAGATCCCACATGCTGCGGAGCAACTAAGCCCATGCACCCCAACTACTGAGCCTGCGCTCTAGAGCCCTCAAGCCACAACTACTGATCTGTGTGCCACAACTACTGAAGCCCGAGTGCCTAGAGCCTGTGTTCTACAACAAAGAGAAGCCACCACAATGAGAAACCCGCACACTGCATTGAAGTGTAACCCCTGCTCACCTCAACTAGAGAAAGCCCGTGCAGCAACAAAGACCCAACACGGCCAAAAGTTAAAAAAACAAAAACAAAAACAAAACCTTTCTACAATGAATACTCCAGACCTGGGTTGCTGATGAATTTTACCGAATGCTAAAGGAAAAAACACCACCAACAGCCAATCATGATAAACAGACAGTAAATCAGCACAGGAAAGGATGCTCAACCTTGTTAGTCGTTACGGAAATGCAAGTTCAAACCACAGTGAGGCACTCCCACACATATCAGAATGGTAACACTAAAAAGACTGGCCACACCCCGTGTTTGAGAGGCTGTGGAAGGGGCTGGGAGTCTCAGATCTGCTTGTGCGGGGGATGTAAAGTGGTACAACCACCTTGGGGAACAATCTGGCAGCTTCTTAAACCATTAAACGTACACCTGGACTTCCCTGGTGGCGCAGTGGTTAAGAATCTGCCTGCCAATGCAGGGGACACGGGTTCGATCCCTGGTCCGGGAAGATCCCACATGCTGCAGAGCAACTAAGCCTGGGTGCCACAACTACTGAAGCCCGTGCGCCTAGAGCCCGTGCTCTGCAACAAGAGAAGCCACCGCAGTGAGAAGCCCGTGCACCGCAATGAAGAGCAGCCCCCACTCGCTGCAACTAGATAAAAGCCTGCGCACAGCAACGAAGACCCAACGCGGCCAAAAAGAAAGAAGAGAAAGAGAGAGAGAGAGAGAGAAAGAAAGAAAGAAAGATAATGTGAAACCCATATGTGCTTTAAAAAAAAAAACCCAAAAGAACCCCAAAAAAACAAACAAAAAAACGTATACCTGACGTATGATGCAGCCATTCCTCTGCGCAAGAAAGACTCCGCGTACACAGAGCTGTGTGTGGCAGTGCAGAGCAGCCTTATTTGTAACAGCGCCAAACTGGACCCAGCCCAGATGTCCATCAACACCCGAATGGACAAATAAACTCTGGTATGTCCAAGCGTGGACACCTGTCAGTGAGAAACAGCACACCAGGGATGAATGCCCATATGCCGAGTGAAAGAAGCTGGACAAAAGATAAAATCTAAATTACGAGTCTGTAAAGAATGTGTAGAAAATTCTAGAAAATGCAAACTAGTCCAGAATGACAGACTATGGATCAGAGCTGCCCAGGCGCTGGGGCCGGGAGCAGAGGGAGAGAGGGCTGGTGACAAAGGGGCACCAAGATGTCATCCACGCTGGGCCTGGACGGCTGTACCTCTCAAACTGTTTACTATAAATGCATACAGTTTACTCTGTATCAGCGGTACTGCAATAAAGCTACAAACTCAAATAAAATTTTAAAAATCCAATCCTGCAGCTGGATTGGGCTCCTGTCCAGTGCTCAGTGGCCACAGCGGCCAGTGGCCCACCCCCGGATGGGGCAGGTAAAGAGCATCTTTGCCTTGAGGAGAGTGTCCCTTAGAGGGCATGGTGCACAAGGGAGGCACCGTGGCCAGTGGTGGCATCCGTACCGTGGGTGTGTACCACCTGGGGACAACAAGGAGGAGGGTGACCAGGCCTTGGGAGTACCCTCCGTGGGGGGAGGGCCCTTTCCCCATCCCGGTGAGGACAGAGGTATGGTGGTCCCCATGCAGGGTACTGGTGATGCCAAATTCCAGTGGTGGTGAGGGGCCTAAGGCCAGAGCGGAGGGCGGTGACCCTGGGGGTAGGGGCACAGATGCTGCCCCGGGGGGGGTGGCCTTGGTCAGTTCAGGTCAGGGGTGGGGTCAGTACTGAGCCTTTGGGAAAGAGAAGAGGACACGCTGGGGCGGGGGGGGGGCAGGTGGACCCACCCCTGTAAGTGTGATGCGTGGGGTTACCAGCAGTGAGGGCAGGTCTCAGAGCCTCCCTGACCCCGGCCCGAGGGGAGCTGCCCTGGGACAGACGAGGGGCCCAGGCAGGTAAAGGCTTTGGGGAGCCCCCCGTTCTGAGCTCCTGCCTCTCCCTCCGTCTTGGGGACCCTGCCACTCAGGGGGAGGGGGACCCCTGGCTGGGACTCCAGGAGCCTAGCTTCCTGCACCCTGCCACTGTCTCCTTGGGGGGCAGGTGCCAGCTCAGGGTGGCACAGCTTAGCTGCTCAGCCCTGACGTGGGGACCGTGGGGCTGGGAGCCGCCCGAAGACGGAGGCACACCGCAGCCTTGCAGGGGGGCTGCGCGGGCGGTGCCTGGGGTGATGCTGTCCCCCAGGACGTGGGGCCGGGCGCAGGTGGCAGACCCTTGTGCACGGCTGGGCTGGGGCAGGCTGGGGCTGGCGGCATCCACTCCGGGGCTGGCACTTGGCCTTCCCTCGTCCTGTGCTCGGTAGGACAGGTGGCCCTCTCCTTGCTTTGTCCCATCTGTCCCTTGGGTGAAATTGAACAAACCCATAAAAGCCAAATGACTCTGATTGCAGAGGACGGTCCACGGCCCAGGTACGCGTCGGGACTTGTGAGGCTGAGTTGATAAAAATGTAATAAGTTCCAACAGAAGATATATTTTATGACAGGTATGGCGTGGCCGTGTGTAACTATGCTTACAATTAATTAACTTTTCATGCCGTTCATTAAGCTCCGTTATTTATGAGGCCGGGCACCACACTATCAGGCAAAGTCACGGGAGGGAAGACCCGATTAGAACCAGAGCGGGTGTCGGACAAGGGGTCCCCCGGGCCGGCTCGCAGCTCTGGTGTCTGCAGGGCCCTCGCTCACTGCTGGGCCTGTGTACGCTGAGGCCAGGGTCTCGCCGTGGAGCAGCTGTGGTTACTCTCGGCTCATTCCTTGTGTGATTGGAAATAATTGTATTTGTGGTTTGCGCAGAAACTCTGCAACATATTGATTTTTCAATTACACCGGGAAGAAAACGAGAATGAGATGGAGGGAGAGGGCCCAGAGCGGGCGGCTGCGGGGTTACAGACGGTGACCCCAGGTGGCTGGCCGGGCACGGCTTCAGCGGGGGGCCTGACAGGCCAGGGACCTCAAGCTGGGCAGCACCTCGGGGCCTCTGAGCTACAAGTGCCCTCACATGTCCGGCTTTTGTCTGACTGGGGAAACCGAGGCCTGGGTGGGGAGAACGACCTCACCCACGGTCTGAGGCCGGGATGGACCGGGTCCCCCACGCCGCAAGTCCTCGGTCGGAGCGCCGCCGCCTGGGAGAGCAGCCCCGTGCTGACCAGGCATCCTCGGCTCCAGTGAGGGTGTCGGGCTGTGCTCTGCCCTGGTGTGAACATGTGAGGTCAGGACAAGCCAGAACCTTCCGGGAGGGGCCCGTGGAGCCGTGCGGCAGCTGTGCAGCCGGGGTGTGGACGCTGGGGCTTGGCATCCTCTGCAAACTGTCCCCAACATCACCTGCCCTCAGGTGACCGTCATCACGGGCCTCTTCTCGCTGCTCCCTCTTTAAAATTTCAGTCTTGGCCAGAGTACCCCCTCCTCTGTGTCCTCCCAGGGCACCCCCCGTCCTGTCTGCCCCTTCCCAGTTTTGGCTTCTTGTTTCCGATATGGCCTGCACCACGGGGCCGCTGGGGGGATGGCTGAGGTCTGTGGTGGGGGCAGAGCCAGCTCTCTCTGCGTCCTTGGCCCCCGGGGGGTGAGCACACTCGGGCAGTAGGGGAACGTCAAAGTGAGGCTCACGGCTTGAGCCCCTGGCAGCCCTGGCGAAGGGGCAAGGGGAGAGGGGCTCTGGCAGGCGGGTCTTGGGGGTACTGGGCCCGGGCAGGGGTGCTGAGGTCGGAGTCAGGGGGTCACAGTCAGAGGGGTGGCTGCAGGTGTCAGTCACCCTCTCCGCTCTGCCTCCTTCTCCCGGCCCCGCGGGACTCAGCCCGCACAAGGGAAGGGCAGGGGCCCAGTGAGACCTCACTTCAGGGAGGGACCCTCCTGCTTGGGCCTGAGCCCTGACCCTGGGGGGCTGCGACTCCCACACACCTAGGCTGGCTGGGCGAACAGGGCTAGGTGTGTCCTTGGGGACAGTGGGGCCACCTGCTGGCCCCCGAGCCCACGCTGGCTGAGCTGACCCCAGCGAGGCCTCTTGTCCCCGAAGATGGCCCCAGGCTCCTGCCTGCCCCGGGGCTGGGTCCCTTCTCAGAGCAGTTCGGGTGGACGAGGCCCAGATGCTGGTCTTGTCTTTCAAGGAGGCAGGGGGACGTCCCAGGCGGCTGTCCTGGGCCCCTCTCCGTCCAGGGCTCTTTTCACGCCAGGCCAAGGCCTCGACCCACTGACCCCCCTCCCCTCCGCCAGGGCAGTGGCTGCCGTGGCTCGAAGGGTTTCTCGTGGAGTGGCGGCCTCTTCTGACCCAGGAGGAGCCTGGACTCCCGCCCCCGCCGGTGCTTCCCCTTGACCTCCTCCCTCTTCTGGGGCTTTCCAGCAAGGCCCGGGGAAGTCTGCCCCAGCCCCTTCCTCCGCGTCTCAGGAGAGGCTGGTCAGCCACCTGGACCCCCACCCTCCAGCCCCCTCTGTGGGGAGCAGTGGGAGACAAAGGAGGGTCCCCCGTAAAGGGCAGGACGGGGCACTGGGCCATCCTCTGGCCCAGGAGGCGGGGTCCAGCCCAGCCCAGCAGCAGAGGGCGTGGCCTGCACACAGGGGCACGGGGCGGCCAGGCTGGGGTGTGGGGCTGGGAAGAAGGGCAGCACGGGGTGGAGCTGGGGAGCCCTATCTTGCTGCGTGACTAGCACGTTCCCTAGAGCCCATCTGTCCGCTCCCCTCTTTGGTACAGAAGGGTAAACTGAGGCCCAGAGAGGGCAGGGATATGACCAAGGTCACACAGCAGGCGGGAGGCAGCCCCCACGTCTCATGGCGGGCTGGTCCCACCACAGCTCACAGCTGGCGGGGGTGGAGGAGGGTTGCCTCCGGCGGGAGGGCGGTGTCTGAGGGCGGAGGTCAGGGTCCACGTCCACCCGGGTGGTGGCGCGTGTCAGCCCAGCTCGTAAATAACCACGCAGGTAAAGGATTTAATTTCCCCTCGTTCGTTCCTGTGTTCTTGCTGCCTCGTAAATCTCTGCCGTTTACGACTCTCTCTTTGGCACTTTTGCGATGGCTGATAATAGCTGAGTAAGTGGCAGAGAGGATGAATTCTGCAGCAGATTTTAAACAAACACGCACGTCGGAGCCATAAATAACTCTAAGCAGAGGCGGGAGTGTTGCCACCTCGCAGCTGCCCGGGGGGCGGGGGGCACGCCACCGCCTGAGGGAAAGGCTCTGGGCTCCCCACCCCGAGGGCGGCAGGGTCGGGGGGGGGGGAGGGGGCTCATTGCTAGGAGCTCTCAGTCACCAGGAGCAGGGACCCACCTGGGCGAGGGTGCATATGCGTGCGTGTGTGTGTGCACACGTGTGCAGTGTGTCTCTTCAGGCTCCCAGCCCGTCTGAGATGCACG
This sequence comes from Balaenoptera acutorostrata, assembly GCF_949987535.1. Lineage (NCBI taxonomy): Eukaryota > Metazoa > Chordata > Mammalia > Artiodactyla > Balaenopteridae > Balaenoptera > Balaenoptera acutorostrata. The sequence goes on from NC_080066.1 coordinate 182,304,449, forward strand.
GTCGCTCCCTGGGGCTCTGTGCACCCTCCGTAGGATGAGTGGCTGCTGGAGCCCTTGTTCAGTGGCTGAGGGGGCGGGGCTGGAGCCCAGCTGCTCCGCCCCCAGCCCCTGCACCCCAAGGGCACGCTTCTGCTGCCCTTAGCCTGGAGACCCCAGGCCATCCACCTGCTGCCAAAGGTGTCCCTGGCTCTGATGTCCATGCTCCTACCGGCCAGCTGGGGAGACCAGACCAGGCTGGAGGGGCAGATCCTGCAGAGATCTGGGGCCAGAGGGGGGCCAGAGGTGGGGTCCACGTGAGGGGGGGTGGAGGCTGGGCCGGAGGACTGTGGGAGCCCCTTGGTCAGGCTTGTGGCCGGGGGAGAGGGGGGTGAGGCTGGATCCCAGAGCAGAGCTGCTATCTGCCCTGGGTGCGGGGTGGGTAGGGGCTCCTCTCCCCTAAGACCATCCTCTCCTCAAACAACGAGGAATGAGGGGCACACGCACACACACACGCACACCTGCATTTACACGTGTGCACGCATGCATGCACACCCAAACATAAAATCCCCCCGAACGGCAGCCGTTGGTTTGTCTGACGTCTGCTGGACCCTCAAACACAGTCTGGGATCTCGGCGCCCACCGGGCACCAGTGACCCATGCCCACCATTGTTTATTTTCTGCTAAAACTTGCTTTGCCCTCCATGGTGCTGGAGCGTCTCCTCATAAAGCCATAAATGTAATTGATATTCTCAGCATTTCGAGAAAAAATACGAGTATTAAAGATATACAGTACACCCCATAAAATCCTCTCATATTTCTTCTTTATGGTGGGTCCTAAAATTGGCAAAATAAATTCCCTAAGACCCATTACACTTAACGCAGAGTGTGTTTTGGAGGCGGGGGCTTGGGGGCTGGGGAGACTTAGCTGATGGCTGTGAGCTTCTCACCAGTACCGTCTCGGTCCCCGCTTGGCCATGGGCCGTTTTCCTAGAAACCTGGTTAAACTGGGAAAGGTGATTGCCTTGTTACAGTCTCTGACCACAGCCGAATGCCGGGCACGTTTCATCTCAGTGCTGCGGGGGCTTCTGTCTTCCTCCAAGAAAATAAAATGCCTTACGATGTACCCCCATGCTGATTCGTCCACATTTGTGATTCCATGGGGACTGGCTCTCCTTGGGTGGGAGGGTTGGTTTCAGAGTCAGCTGTCCCGAAGCTCTGTACTGCCTCCTTTTGGCCAAGTCAATGAACTGCCTGCCTCAGTTTCCCTGCTGGTCCCTATGGGTTTAACTCAGAGGGGTGGTCACAACCTGCGACGTAAATGCATGCTTTTCTGCTATACTATCTTCCTCCTTTTTTTTTTTTTAACATCTTTATTGGAGTATAATTGCTTTACAATGGTGTGTTAGTTTCTGCTTTATAACAAAGTGAATCAGCTATACGTATACATATATCCCCATATCCCCTCCCTCTTGCATCTCCCTCCACCCTCCCTATCCCACCCCTCTAGGTGGTCACAAAGCACCGAGATGATCTCCCTGTGCTATGTGGCTGCTATATCTTCCTCCTTCACGAGACTAAAGCTCCAAAGAGCAGGGACCACATTTTGTTTTAAACTTTTTAAAAAAGTTTTTATTGGCGTATAGTTGATTTACAATGTTGCGTTAGTTTCAAGTGTACAGCAAAGTGAATCAGTTATACATATACATATATCCCTCTTTTTTAGATTCTTTTCCCACATAGGCCATTACAGAGTATTGAGTAGAGTTCCCTGTGCTATATAGTAGGTCCTTATTAGTTATCTATTTTATATATAGTAGTGTGTATATGTCCATCCCAATCTCCCAATTTATCCCCCCATCCCCTCGTAACCATAAGTTTGTTTTCTACTTCTGTTTTGTAAATAAATTCATTGGTACCCCTTTTTTTGATTCCACATATAAGCAATATCGTATGATATTTGTCTTTCTGTGTCTGACTTACTTCACTCAGTGTGACAATCTCTAGGTCTATCCTGTTTTAAACTTTATTTTTTAATTTTTATTTTTAAAATAAATTTATTTATTTTATTTATTTATTTTTGGCTGCATTGGGTCTTCGTTGCTGCGCGTGGGCTTTCTCTAGTTGTGGCGAGCGGGGCTACTCCTCCTTGCGGTGTGCGGGCTTCTCATTGCGGTGGCTTCTCTTGTTGTGGAGCACAGGCTCTAGGCACGTGGGCTTCAGTAGTTGTGGCATGTGGGCTCAGTAGTTGCGGCTCACGGGCTCTAGAGCGCAGGCTCAGTAGTTGTGGCGCATGGGCTTAATTGCTCCGCGGCATGTGGGATCTTCCTGGACCAGGGCTTGAACCCACGTCCCCTATATTGGCAGGCGGGCTCTCAACCACTGCACCACCAGGGAAGCCCATGTTTTAAACTTTAAAATCAAATTTACTGAGGTGAAATTCACATGCAATGAAATGCATGCCTTTTTTAAAAAGTAAACTTTATTTTTTAGAACAGGTTTAGATTTACGGAAAAATTGTGAAGCTAGTACAGAGAGTTCTCATATACCCCAGTTCGGTTCCGCTCTTATTAACCTCTCATATCGGGATGGTATATTTCATACAGTTAGTGAACTAATATTGATACATTATTACTAAGTAGAGTCTATACATCATTCAGGTTTCCTTAGTTGTTGCCTAGTGTCCTTTTTCTGTTCCAGGACACTGACTGACTGATCACCTCTCCTTAGGCTACTCTCGGTCCTGACGGTTCCTCGGACTTTCCTTGTTTTTGATGACCTTGACAGTTTTGAGGTGAACAGGTTGGGGGTTTTATAGGGTGTCTCAATCGGGATTTGTCTGATGTTTTTCTCCTGATTACACTGGGGTTCAGGCGGACGATGCAGAGATAAGTCCAGCTTTCCTCACATCATTTCAGCGGTTCCTACTCTCGACAGGACGTATCACAGTTGACACTGACATTGATCTCTGGCTGAGGTGGTCTGAGTTGGCTTCCCCGCTGGAATATGACTCCTCCCTCAACCCCCACTTTCCACACTGTCCTTTTTGGGACGTCACCCTCAGCCCACACCTGAGGACCAGGGAGTCATCCTTCACCTCCTTGAGGCCGGAGCATCTACATAAATGATTTGGAATTCTTCTGCAGGGAGATTTGTCTCTTCCGCATTTAGTTATCTATTTCACTTACTTATATCAGTATGGACCCATGGATATTCATTTTATGCTTTGGGATAATCCAGTGCTATTTATTTTATTTCTGGGCCATTGGGAGCCCTTCAGGTGGCTCCCTTGACGTTCTTTTTTTTTAAATAATTAATTAATTAATTAATTTTTGGCTGTGTTGGGTCTTCGTTTCTGTGCGAGGGCTTTCTCTAGTTGCGGCAAGCGGGGGCCGCTCTTCATCGCGGTGCGCGGGCCTCTCACTATCGTGGCCTCTCTTGTTGCGGAGCACAGGCTCCAGACGCCCAGGCTCAGTAGTTGTGGCTCACGGGCCTAGTTGCTCCGCAGCATGTGGGATCTTCCCAGACCAGGGTTCGAACCCGTGTCCCCTGCATTGGCAGGCAGATTCTCAACCACTGCGCCACCAGGGAAGTCCGGCTCCCATGTCTTTGACATGCTTATTGTTTGTTGACACTTTCTTACTTTCTGGCAGAACAAGAAGCTGCAGGTTCTCTGGAATTCTCTCTGCCCCAGCCCTAGAATCAGCCATTGCTCCAGGGAGCCCTGGTTCCTCTTATTGGAGAATCCTATTAGAAAGCAAGGTCTGGGCCCTAGGTGTGCTGGTTGCTACTGGGGTGTTGCTGCTTCTTGGCCCTCTCGGCTGACAGAGCCAGGGAATACGTGTGGGTACTAACGTCTGTACATACACGCATATCACGTACATGACTCACGTCTCTCTCTATTTCTTTATGTAACCATCTGTATTAGTAGTCAGGGTTCTCCAGAGACACAGATGAATAGGACGTACCCCGACAGGGAGGTTTATTATGAGGAGTCGGCTCATGCGGTCACGGAGGCTGAGGAGTCCCACAAGCTGCCGTCCGCAGGCTGGGGACCCAGGGAGCAGGTGGTGTGATTCATCCCAAGTCCGAGGGCCTGAGAACCTGGGGAGCCGATGGCATCCCTCCCATCTGAGCACAGGAGATGAGACGAGACCAGCTCGATGGTGAGGCAGGTGCAAAAGGGCAAATCCCTCCTTCCTCCACCTTCTGTTCTATTCAGACCCTCAGCGGATGGATGAGGCCCACCTGTACGGGAGGGTCACCTGCACTGGGGGGGGGGGGTCACCTGTGTTACTGGTCCACCTGTCCAAGTGCTGACCTCATCCAGTAACACCCTCACACACACCCAGAAACAGTGCGTAATCTGGGCACCTGTGGCCATGGGGTTGACACACAAAACTGCCCACCCCCCATTCATAACACTGTTAAGCTAAGCTGAGCTCCCGCAGATGTCTTCACCTCGAATCCATCACCATGTGGTCGTCCCAGCCTCCTCCCCGTGCTGTCTGTGACCTCCCACTCCAGCTGTAGAACCTGGCCCCCCCGACCATGGACCTCATCGTTCATTTCCAGTGTATACGTATAGCAGTATCAGAATCGTCCATGTGTCCTCCCTGTGGGGGGAGCAGGGGGGAACTTGACCAGGGCGCAGTGTTACACGAAGCTCCTCTTGTCTGTAATCTCACAGGCTCCACTCCTTTCTGAAGTTACTGAGATCAGCACTTTCCCTCTCACCTCCTTCAGCGAAGATGTTTCATACGTTTTTATTAGAGTTAGATTCTTCTGTCCCAGTCTGCACATCTTCCCGGGAACCCCCAGCCTCCTAACTAAGTTTTCAACATTTGCATATATTAAGACCACTCATTTGCATAAAGCTCTTTGCTGTGACAAATGCATAGGGTCATGTATCCATCATTCTGGCCTCATACAGAACACTTCCGCTGCCCTCAAAATCCTGTGTGCTTCACCTGGTCACCCTCTGCTCTCTGCCCTGGGACCCTGTCTCTTTGTTCTGTCTCTCTGGTTTTGCCTTTTCTGGAACGTCATAGAGTTGGAATCCTATAGAACATAGCCTTTTCAGATTGGCTTCTCTCCCCTAGCCATATACATTTAAGGTTCATCCATGTCTTTTTGTGGCTTGACAGCTCATTAATGTTTATCCCTGACTAATATTCCACTGTATGGATGTACCAGAATTTGTTTATCCATCAGCTACGGAAGGACATCTTGTTTGCTTCCAGGTTTTGGCAATTCTGAATAAAGCTGTTATAAACATTTGCATACAGGCTTTGTGTGGACATACGTTTTCAAGTCAGTTGGGTAAATACCTAGCAATTCAACTGCTGGATCATATGGTGAGATTATGTTTAGCATTGGAAGAAGCTGCCAGACTGTCTTCCACAGTGGCTGTACCAATTTGCATTCCCACCAGCGAGGGATGAAAATTGCTCCACATTCTTGAGAGCAATTGGTATTGTCAATTTTGGGGAATTTGGCCATTGTAGTAGGCATGCAGTGGTTTTTCCTTGCTTTAATTTGCATTTCCCTACTGATAAATGGCATTGAGTATTTTTCGTATACATTTGTTTATATTTTTTAGTGAGGTGTTTGTTCAGATCTTTTCCTTATTTTAAAATTGGCTTGTTTGTTTCCGAATTGTTAAGTTTTAAGAGATCTTTGTGTATTTTGGATTTAAGTCCTTTATCTGATGTACTTTGCAAAGATTTTTTCCTGGTATATGGCTTGTCTTTTCATTCTCTTGACGGTGTCTTTTGTTTTTAATTTTAAAAAGTCTAACATCAATTTTTCTTTCATAGATTGTGCTTTTGGTGTTGTAACAAAAAACTCATCACCAAACTCAAGATCACACAGGTCCTATGTTTTCTTCTAGAATCTTTATAGTTTTGAGGTTTACACTTAGGTCTATGATCCATTTGAATTAATTTTTGTGAAAAGTGTCCATAGTCTGTGTCTAGATTCACTTTTAAAAATTTTGCGCATGACATCCAATCATTCCTTTTGTTGAAAAGACCATCTTTCTCCATCAGATTGCCTTTGCCCGTTTGTCAGAGATTGGTTAACAGTATTTGTGTGGGTCTACGATCTGGCTCTCTATTCAGTTCCATTGATTTTTTTTTTTTTTTTTTGGTCTATTCTTTTACCAATACCACACTCTTTGGATTTCTGCAGCCTTAAATAGGAAGCTTGGAAATCGGATAATGTGAGTCCTCCAACTCTGTGTTTCAGTGTGTTCTGTACATCTTCGGCCTTTTGACTTTCTGTATAAACTTTTAAGAATCCTTTTGTCGACAGCTACAAAATAGCTTGCTGAGATTTGATTGGGAATGCATTGATTGGACAGATTACATTCGGAAGAACTCATTTTAACAATAACTCGTCTTCCTATCCATGAACATGGAATAATATCTCTCCATTTATTTCCATCTTTTTTGATCTCTTTCCTCAGAGTTTTGTAGTTTTCAGCATATAGATCCCATACATATTTTGTAAAATTTATAGCAAAGTATTTCAATTTGGCGGGGGGGGGGTTTGTTGTAACTGGTATTGTTTTCTTAATTTCAATTGTACATTGCTGATTTATAGAAAAGCAATTGACTTTCGTATATTAACCTTGTGTCTTGAGACCCTGCTACACTTGCTCATCAGCTCCAGGAGATAGAGAGACAGACAGATGGGTAGATAGATTTATTTATACGTACATACACAGATTGATTTTTGAATGTAGAAATATGCCTGGTCATGGTGTATAATTATTTTGATATATTGTTGGATTTAATTTGATAGTATTTTGTTGATGAATTTTGCATCTACATTCATAAGAGTTATTGGTTTGTAGTTTTCTTTTAGTGTCTTTGTTTTGGTATCAGGGTAATCTGGCCTTACAGGGTAAATTAGGAAATGTTCCCTCTGCTTCTATTTTCCATGAGAGAGTGTAGAGAATTGGTATCTTTTTTTTCTTAAATGTTTGGTAGAATTCACCAGTGATGCCATCCGGGCCTAGTGCTTTCTTTTTTTGAAGGTTTTTAGTTATTAATTATTGTTCCAATTTCTTTAATAGACATAGTTCTATTCAGTTGACCAGTTTCTCCTTGTGTAAGTTTTGGTAGTTTGTGTCTTTTAAGGAATTGGGCCATTTCACCTTAAGTTTTCAAGTTTGTGGACATAGAGCTGTTCATGCTATTCTTTTATGACTCTTTTAACGTCATGGACCAGAAGTGATGCTGCCTCTTTCGTTTCTGACATTGGCAATTCATGTCATCTTTTTTTTCTTGGTTAACCTGGCTAGAGATTTATCAATTTTTTTGATCTTTTCAAAGAACCAGCTTTTGGTTTTGTTGATTTTCTCTATTGCTTTCCTGTTTTCAATGCCATTGATTTCTGCTCTAATTTTTATGATTTGTTTTTTTCTACTTGTTTTGGTCTTAAATTGCTCCTCTACTTCTAATTTCCTAAGATGAAAGCACAGATTTATTTTAGATTGTTCTTCTTTCCTAACACATACAGTTAACGCTATAGATTTCTCTCTGAGCACTGCCTTCCTAGCATCCTGCAAATTTTGATAATTTTCATTTTTATTTCCATTTAGTCCAAAATAGTTTAAAATTTCTCCCAAGACTCCGTCTTAGGCCCATGTGTTAATTAGACACGTGTGGTTTAACTTTCAAATATTTGGGGATTTTCCAGCTTCTCTGTTCTGTTATTATTTCTAATTTAATTCCATTGTGGTCTGAGAATATCTTTTATACGATTTCTAGTCTTTTTTTAAAATTGGAGTACAGTTGATTTACAATGTTGTGTTAGTTTCAGGTGTACAGCACAGTGATATATACATATATATAATCTTTTTCAGACTCTTTTCCCTCTTAGGTTATTATAAAATGTTGAGTAAAGTTCCCTTGCTGTACAGTAGGTCCTTGTTGGTTAGCTATTTTATATATAGTGGTGTGTATATGTTGATCCCACACTCCTAATTTCTATTCTTTTCAAACTGTTATGGTGTGTTTTCTGGCCCAGAATGGGCTCCGTCTGGGTGGATGTGAGGAGGATGCGGCTTCTGCTGTTGTTGGGTGGAACGTTCCAGAAGTGTCCCTGGAGAAAGCTGATTGATGGTCTTCATGTTGGCTGTATCCTCCCTGGTTTCCTGACTGCTTGTCTATCAATTACTGGAAGAGGGCTGTTCAAATCTCAGCTCTAAACTTGGGCTTGTCCATTTCCCCTTGCCATCCTGCTGGCCTTTGCCTCATGTCTTTTGATGCTTTGTGGTGTAGGAGGGCAGGTCAGGCTCTCCCAAGGCTGAGACTGTAGAAGTTATGGGGAGGTTCCGCTCAATCACTCGGCCGCTGCGGCGTCCCTGCCGCCAGCAGATCCCTCTCTTAGCTGTAGGCCAGTCGTTATGGCCAAGGTTGTGCAAAACAGCGGGCAGCAGCGAGTCTGCCGTGGAGTTGGGTTAGTCTCCCCAGTGGCCTGTCTTGCACACGCCCCCCCTGCCCCTTAGAGGGTTATAGTTGTCTCCTTCAGTGTGTCAGTGCCAGCCCTCCAGCCCGAATCTTGATGTATGGAAAATGCAGCCAACAGGTAGCCGGGGTGAGAAATAACCTTCTTTGTGAACTGTGCAGGTTTGAGGTCGCTGCTACCCCAGCATGGCCTGGCGCGGGCTGGCTAATAGCGAGACTGGCACCTCGATTTGGGGGCTGCCGTCCACAAACCAAAATGTGTGGCATTGGCCCTGGGGCCGGCAGGGTTGCGTGAGGGTCTGTGATTTGAGGCTGGAGGCTGCTCTTGTCCTGCAGTGGTGGAACCTTTGACCAGACTGTCGCCTACGATGTCTTGGAAAGCAAAAGCTCGAGGAGGTTGTGGATTCAGGCAAAGAGGTTTGGAAACCTCAGGCTGCAGGAAGCAGGAGGTGCAGATGGAAACTGGTTTGCAAACAGCATTGAAAGCATAACTATGGGCAGACCTGGCTTTATTGAGCTTTGCAGATACTGCGTTTTCTACAATTGAAGGGTTGTGGTGACCCCGCGTCCGTCAAATCTATCGGTGTCATTTTTCCAACAGCATTTGCTCACTTTGTGTCTCTGTGTCATATTTTGATAATTCTCACAACAGTCCAAATGTTTTCTTCATGATTATTATATTTGTTACTGTGATCTGTGATTCACTGAGGGTTCAGGTGATGATTAGCATTTTTTAGCAATAAAGTATTTAAAATCAAGGCATGTACATAGTTTTTTAGACATAATGCTTTTGCACACTTAATAGACTACAGTAGAGCCTAAATATAAATTTATAAGCACTGGTAAACCACAAAATTCATGTGACTCACTTCATTGTGATATTTGCTTTTTTGGGGTGCCTGGGACTGAACCGGCAGTATCTCTGAGGTCTGCCTGTGCTTCTTCTCTCTGACCAATACAAGATAAAACTAGAAATGCTCCACTCAATAAATGCCAATTAGACTCAGCCTGGTGGCAAAGACCAGATGGAGAGGGTGACCACCAGGCCTTCTGTTACAGTCTCGGGATAGACTAAGGGGACAGCCCAGCAGATCTTTTTTGCAGGTGAAACTTTGCAGGAAGAGAGGTTGAGGGCCCTCCTCTCCCGAGGAAGCCCAGTAAGATCGAGGTGGCCATCAGCGAGTCTAGAGAGAGAGGCACATCTCCAGAAACGCTGGGGGCCTGGCGACCAGCACAGGAAGTGGCCTGGAATCAAATAGCTACAGAGCCAGTGAAGTGCCGAGGGGACCGTGCAGCCAGCTTGGATTAACAGCGCCTGTGGAGGTGCAAGCCTCAGGGCTTCCAGCCTCCTGTAGGCAAGATGCAGGATGCATTTCCAGATGTGGTCCAGAGGGTGATGGAAAAGGAAAGGCTCCCTGGACTGGGAACCTGATGCTGCTTTGAATGGGACTTTGGGGTCATTTCCCAGGTGTCACGTGAGAGGAGAGGAAGGCAAATGTTTGCAGCCAACGGGGTGGGTGGCTGTCCAGTATCACCAACACCCACTCCTCTCCTCCTAAGAGGGTTGCATCTCCCACTTCATTCACACCAGGCTTGTCCAGATAGACATAGCAGAGGCGGCATGCCACATCCAAGCAGAAACTTTAAGGGTGCCAGGTGGTTCTGCCACAGTCTCTCTCCCTCGGCCTGAGAATGACCCAGAGAAGGCCTGCATCTTTAGCCTGGATCCCATGAGAAAGAAGGCACGCAGAGCAGACCTGGCCTATTGCCTGCATGTGACACGAGCAAGAAATAGTTCTGCAGCACAAGGCTCCGGGATTCGGGGATGTTTGTTACTGCAGCATCGTATAGCATGAGCTGACGGATACACACTGAGTCCTTACCTTTCTCTTGGAGGTCATCACTGACCTCCAGGTTGACAAGCACAATGGGCCTCCTGTGTTCTCCACCCTGCTCCCCGGCCCTGCAAGCGCTGTCTGCATCCCCACCTTGCTGCCCCACTTGACATATTTTAAACCAGGGGAGAAAGGAAAGGTGAGCAGGAGCCAGAGAAGACTCCTGAGGGTGGACACACACCTGGGCAGAGTGGGGCTTGGCCCAGGCAGCATGGGTGACGTGGGCAGCCCTTCCGGGACCCCAGAGACCCCAGGCATTTTTGGTGTCCATATTCTTTTAGCTTTAATGAATTCCTCTAAAATCTTCAGTTGCGGGTTTTCTGTTCCAATTTGAATATGCATCTTTCAGAAGACTTTACAAATTTGAGGGCTTCTTGCATATTATTTCCATCCTCCAGCTACTAGAGCAATTGGAGAATCATATAGATTAAGGACTGTTACTCTGGGAGGAGAAGGAAACAGGAGATCAAACACTTATCTGTATAAATAAATTCAGTGCAATCCACAATTAAGCAGCATTTGACATTTAAAAAATATTTGATCCATGTTTTGGCTTCCAGAGCTGCTTAAGGGGGTTGCGATGTGTAAATTACATTCAAATCAGGGTTAAATATAGTTCTCAGAGAAAGATTGTATGATTTAAATTGCCTAATTATTTGGGGGAAAAAATCTGTTCTCCAATAATTAGGAGAGTGAGGTTGTTTGGCTTGTTGGAGAGAGACAGAGACAGAGAGAGACAGATAGATGAGAAATGGGTATTTCTGGCCTTGGAGACCTGGAGGTGCTGCCTGGGGAGGGGTCGTGTCTACACAGGCCTGGGGGTGGGGGTGGGGTCTACAGTGAAGCGGGACAGGCTCCAGAGCAGCGTCGGGGGTGGGGTGGGGCGGGGCGGGGAGTGGGCTGAGCCAGGGGCCCTGCGGCCGGGCCAAGCAGGGATGAGGCGCTATCTCTGCCTGGCAGGGCCGGCCGGCATACGAGAGCACCCAGGCTGTGGCCAGACGCCTCGGGAGGGAACTTGGCACTGCAGGAAGCCATCGATCCGTTAATTAGGTGATATTTCTTAAAAGTCACGTGGGGGGAGGGGTGTGGATGGCAGGCTGCCTTCAGGAAAAAATCCAAACCGTAGCAGTCCCTCCTTCCAGGATGAAGAAGTGGTGGGGTGGGGGACTCCAGGGTAGGAGATAGGCAGGTTCAGCTGAGGGAGCCTCCGAGCCCCCCTTGACATGAGGCACGCGACCTTGGCCCGATGCAGAGGGGCTCTGAGGCCCTGTTTCCTCATCTGTAAAATGGGAGCATTAACGACATCTCTCCGGTCCGCGCTGAGGAGCTGAGGATTAAACGTGGGTGTGGATGGCATGCAGCGCAGGGGTCAGCGTCTGGACGCAGATGTCTGGCCTGGAGTCTCTGCTCTGTGACTTTGGACAAGTTACTTAACCTCTCTGAGCCTCACTTCTCCATCTGGAAAGCGGGGATAGTCCCTGCAGCTACCTCGCAGGCTGTTGGGAGATTAGTTTAATCAGACGCTCTTTCTCTACCGAGGCTAGCGCTGTGGCTGGCGCTCTGCTCCTGCATCTCAATGTTTACTGAGCACCTGTGAAGTGCCAGGCGACGACCCAGGTGCCAGTCTTCCTCTAGGAACAGGGTAGGAAAGACTCCTGCTCTCGTTCTAGTGTGGGAATCCGACCGTAAGGAGGAAACGGGATCACTGCAGAAAGCCCTGTGTGTTCTAACAGCAAGGGGTCCGGGGAGGGCCCGAGGGAGTCTGGGGGTGGGAGGGGCAGCTGCAGGTTGTGGGGTCTGCGGAGGCCGGTTGGGGTGAGAAGGAGCCTTTCCAAGAGTTGGGGGGGGGGCTCGGGGCTGGGAGGCGCTGCGAGGGTGGCAGTGGGGCACCGTGCAGTCCGCACTGTGCGGGGGTCACTCTGTCTCCCCCGAACTGGACACAGCACAGGTCTGAGGGTGGGGCGCTGACCGTGGTCTCAGGCCTGGGGGCCCTGGTCCCTTCTCTGCAGGAAGGGGTCCAGTGTGTAGGCGGCCAGCGTGAGGGCCAGGGGCTGGTGGGGTGATGTCCACGGGGGAGCAGAGGTTGGCCGGCACCCGGGCATCTGGCAGGGTTTTCAGCCGCTGCCTTTGGTTCCTGGAGAAGCCCTCTCCCTCCAGAGCTGCCCCTTTGAGACACTTGCTCTCAGGTAGGACCCCCAGCTCCACCCAACACCACCTCCTGGAGGCTCTGAATGGGTGGCAGTGCCTTGGGGGCCCCACCTAGGCTTACCTCCCTGCTGCAGGCCGGGACTTAACTCTTCCCGCTGTCCCACGGGTTATGTGTCTGCTCTGGGACGGTCAGCTATGGCCACAGGGCTGGATGCCAAGGCCCGTGGCCCCAGGATGGGGGGGTTGGCCTTGAGGTGGGAGCGGTAGGAGTGCGGGTGAGGTGGGGTGGCCACAAGCTGTTGCCCTCCGCCCCTGGCACAGGCTCTCCCCATCACACATGAGGGACGGTGGGTGTGCATTCCCCACGCCAGGCCCGCCTCCAAGCTGACCAGGTGGCCCTTGTCTTGGCACAGAGCAGGTCCCAGGCCCCTGGCTGCGAATATGCTCGTTTTGAATTTGGTGTACTTCGAGTGGACTTCTAGAAATTCCTGATCTGCCTTTGTGTCGGTTCTACAGCCGGGCAACGGCCTTGTACCTGTGCTTCCCTGTCCCTGGAAAGGGCGCTGGAGGTAACCTTGGCGTCCGCCCCTCCCCAGCAGCGCTTCTGCGATCACAGAGAGAAGAGGGTGGGCGGGGCGGCGGGCGGGGGAGCTGCGCAGCCAGCTGGCGTGAGGTCACATTGTTATGTCGGAGCGCGCTGAGCGGCTGGGCTTATAAACCCCCGGTGGTAATTGGATCTGGGCAGGAGTCCTTGACAGGGGTCGTTAAAGGAGTGGGCTTCGGTTTGTGGCTCTGCGTCCCCACTCCTCTCCAGGCAGGCCAGGGCCGAGCTTCTCTCGGGACTGCGCGGGGGCTGGGGGATGGACGTGATGACCCCCCACGATGGGTTCACGCCTAGAGCCGCAGCCTGTGCATTTTCACCACCAGGGTTAGGGCTGCTCAGTGCCCACCCCCTTCCTGAATGTCTGGAACCTGGCTGTCTCCGTGGGCGGGTGGTCACTCTGGTGGCCGGGGGGTGCGCCTTGTGCTGGCACGGGGCTGCCATGGTGACTTGGACCCTGAGGCTGGCCCGTGCCCCAGGTGAGCGAGGGGGGAGGGGGTGTCCGGGCACAGACCTTCCCGGAGGCCCAGATGGTGCCCGGCGGGGCCGAGCCAGTAAGGGCGGGGTCCTGGGGCAGACAGCAGAGGCCTCTGGGGCGGGGGGAGCCGCCAGGCCTGCGCTGACGCTGGAGGGTCGGGAGGTCTGCTGCCCGCCGAGGGGGTGGTGATGAGGGGTAGTGCTAGTAGGAGCGCTCCCACGTGGCCCAGAGAGGTTGAGCGACGTTCTGCCGGGTAGCTCAGCGTGCCCGTGGTGGTCCCCAGGTAGGAACGCTGCAGGAAAGCCGGCAGGAAAGCCGGTGTGCTTGCCTCGAGGACCGGCTACCTGGTGTCCCTCAGGTGGCCTCTGCTTCAGTGACTGTGGGGCTGTGGCCCGGCTTCCTGGCAGAGCTGGAGAGGGGGATACCCTCGGCACACCTGGCTGGGGCGGGGGATTGGGGGCTGGTGAATTATTTAGTGTTGCTAAAGGTGATGAGTTAGAAGCTAATTTAAAAAGCTATCTGCAGAGCAACGCAATAAAAGAAGCATAAAATTCCAATCTCATTTGTTCCACTCGGCTTCCCCGGTGCAGGATGCCCGCGTGCGCTCCCACTGTCTGTGGGCGGCTTGCCAGGCGCGAGCCCAGCGGCCGGTGTGCTGCCTTCCGTGGGGTTCGGCAGGGTGGGTGGCTCGCTGGGCCGCCTCGCTGGCTGGGGGTGGGGAGGGTCCTAACGAGCGGGGCAGGGGCTGAGAGGCTGGGCTGGCAGCTGTGCCGGCTGCGGCGGTGCTGGGGCCCCAGGACTCCGCAGTGGCCTCGCGGTGGGTGGGGGCAGGTGCCTCATGCAGGGCAAGAATGAGGCCCGATGTAGGTAAGCAGGTGGCTTTGCCAGCCTGCGGGCAGGTGCCCCCTCCTCTGAGGCTGCAGTGGCCCTGCCTGCGGGGCTGGGATGGAGGCAGGATCCCCACGTGGGGTGTGGGGCTGGGCTGGGCTTACCCAGCAAGGGGAGGGGCCTTCTTCCCACTGGCTAGAGGCCTGGCCTTGTTGGCATTTGCTGTGCGCTCACTATGCATCTACTATGCACCTAGTGTGTGCAGCTCTGTGCCAGGTGCCCTGTCCCAGCCTGGGGAGACCTCATGGAAAAGGGGGTCCGAGGTGGGAGAGCCTGCGTTTGCCCATGTTGGCCCTGGTCACCCTCTGGAGCTGTGCCAGGCCTGTGTGCCGGCCACCGAGGGGCCGAGAGTAGCCCCCTTTGCGTGGGTCCTAGCGGAACGTGGCTCAGGGTTCAGGTGGGTACCTTTGGGAAAATCACTTTAGCATCAAAATTATAGGCCTCACCCTCCGGAATCAGATGCTGGCTTGGTCCTGGCTCTTCCCTCTATTGGCTGCAGGCCTTTATCTCTCTGTGCCTCAGTTTCTGCACCTGTGGAATGGGTCACAATGGCCACAGCTTTGATGGGCCACTGGGAGGGTACAGTGAGCTGGGCACCTCTCCTGCCTGGCTCCGAGCACGGGCTCCCTAAGTGCCAGCGAAGACTGGGGCCTGCCCCCCCAGACCGCAGTCCACAGAGCTTGTGTCCTGGGGGCCGTGAGCCCCAAAGGCTCCAGCACCTCTCCCAGTTTAAGGACAGGACGTGGATGCTCAGAGAATTTGGTACCAGGGCCGTTCATCCTGTGGCCGCACGACCTGGGTCTTCTGCTCACAAGAAGCCCCCCGCCTGGCCACTCCCGCCATGGAGGGGGGACACAGGTTGCAGAGAGCTCCCCAGGCAAGGACGGGAGAAACGCCAGGGGCCGATTTGCCGTCTCCCCGGGGCTCCCGAGAAGCCCGGGGCTGTAGCAGGGGAGGTGGCATCCTGTGGTCCTGGGGTCAGTCGGTGCCCGGCTCTTAGCTTCACCCACATGCAGACTTGATTCACCTGCCGGCTGCGCACTGTGTGAGGGCAGCCGGTCACATCAGGAGGCAGGAGAACGCAGCCACTCCCCCAAGGCAGGAGCCGGGGCGCCCAGGCCTCTCTGCAGCCCCGGAGGCCTTGGCGGGTCTGTGAGCCATGGCTGGCATCCGAGGCTTATCTGGGCCGCACAGGCCAGCCGACGGCGTCCTTAATCGAGCCAGGAGAGCGGGCTCTGTCTGGGATAATAGGAGATGGGCACTTGCCAGCCGAGCCTGCAAGCTGTAATTGGATACCGTCTCAGCACAAAGAGGCCTGATTTCTCCAGGCTGGTGGCTTGTGTTGGGTGCGCTGGGGACAGCGTTCATCTCCAGGCTGGGAGGCTTGGATGTCCCTCATTCGACCAAACTGTCCAAACACGATGAGGGTGGGAACAGAAAAGGGAGATGTTTGGAAAAGCTTCACTATAGGCGGTCCTGGAGGGGAGGGCTGGCCCTGTCTGTCCCCAGACCACTTGGGGGCCGTTCCTAGTTCCGGGGGCAGGTCTACAGGGTGGGCCCTGGAGGACGGCTGCCGTAGCCTCAGGGTCTGTGGCGCGTGTATGAGTGAGAGTCAAGGGCAGAGGGCAGGCAGGAGGGCGGGGGGGTGGGGGGAGGTCTCCCTAGATGGGAGGCCTGTGTGAGTTAAGACATCACTGCTTCAACAGCAAGCCCAGTCTCGGGACCTGACCTTGCTGGTGGGATGGTTTCGGAGGGGCTTCCTGGTAGAGGGGGCTGCTGTCTTTCATGTGGTGACTCAGGGCCCTGGGTCCCTCCAGCCTGGGCTCTGCCACCCCGTGGGCCTCACTTGTGCCAATGGAGGGAAGGGAGAGCATTGGGGCCCCCTGGAAGCGGCACCCCAACTGCAATGAGGCAGGGGACGAGGGCAGGACGTGCAGCCAGAGGGAAGGCAGCAGGCGCTTGGGCAGTCAGCCTCCTCCCCAGGGGTGCCCAAGGCGGGGTGACTGGGATGGGAGGAGAGGCACCAGCACCGTCTGTACAGCGTGAGGCCGTGTGTGGGGAAGGTCCCCCACAGCCAGGCTGCACACCCCTACACACACACGCACACGTGCCAGCGCATAGAGAAGGTTCCGGAATAACAGGCTCCCAATGGAGGACGGCAGTCACCCTGCGGAGGCCCCTCGGACCGAGGAAGGGGGACAAGGGGACTGCTCTGTCTGTGCAGTTTGAATGACCATGATACATATTTATTCACAAATCATTTGCATAATTAAAAAAACTAAACTGGAGCAGATTATACGGGAGGTTGGGGATAAAGAAACTGTGATGCAGCCTCGGGGCCGTGCTGGCGGCATTGGCCAGCTGGCTCCCTTGGGCCACCTCTCAGGCCCCCAGGCTGGGAAAGGCCTCCATCCTCCAAGGCACCGGCTGTGATTTTTGGCTTCCCTGTTGGTCCAGGGCTGGGACGTGTCGGGAGTCCTCTGCCTCCTGCCCCGCCAGGCCCGGCTCGCGGCAGGAGATGGGGCGGGGCCCTCTGGGATGCAAGGACTGGGGAGGCCGCCACCCTGGGGCGTGTGGAGTGTCCCAGCGGAGCTTTGGTGTGGCCCAATCCCCCTGCGCGGCCCTGCCGGTGTGGGCCTGGGGCCCCTGGCAAGGGCCCGGCAGGAGCACCCGACAACGGGGCTTCGGGGATGAAGGTGAGTTCTGGACGTGAAGTCTGGGAGCAGGTGGCCCGGGGTGGCCAGGAGACTCAGCCCTGCCGTCCTTAGCCCATGGGTGGCCCAGGCTCGCTGCCTTTTGGCCCAAGATGCCCCTTGGCCCATGGCGGCCCCCCGAGCAGGAAGGAGGGGAGGCCTTTCCCGCAGGCCCAGGAGACCCCCTTTCACATCTCACTGGCCAGAGCATCCTGCCTCCTGTGATCACGCCAAGGCCAGTCGCAAGCAAGCAAGACAGGACTGGCCAGACCAGCCTGGCCCCACCTCACGCAGGGCAGGGGCTGCCCTCTTTACCTGCATTCAATTCGTTTTTATTTTATTTTGTCAACGGGAAGAAAAGGCAGTGGCGTGCGGTGAGGAGAGGACCATGTGTCTCTGCCTTCCCGGGAGTGCCCGGGCAGTTCCTGTCGTGGGTCTTGTCCGTGAGGCGGGAATAAAGGCATCAGACCAAATGCACACCTGCCAGGCCTCGTCACGAGACTTCGCACGTGTGAACTCTTCTGCTCTTGACCACAGCACACGGCGCTGTTGTTCATTCATCCCTCCCGTGCGAAGGTGAGGGAGCAGAGGCCCTGGGCCCCAGGTCGGGAGTGGGGGCCCAGAGTCCCAGCCCAGAGCTGCTTCCAGGCGCCTGGGGACCACCAGCCACTCCCGGCACCTGGGAGCCCCCCGGGTGCACTGCCGCGGGGTTCTCGTGTGTGGGCAGACGTGCCTGACGCAGCCCTTCTGAGAACTGGGAGGTCCTCCCAGATGCGCTGTGATACGACATGAATTTTATAAAATTTGAAAAGTCCAGGCAAGCACAAGGAAAAGAGTCACCCTTTATCATCGTGTCCCAGAGACGCCCACCGTGAAAACTTGGTGGCAAAGGTGTTGGGGTGTTTTCTGTGCACGTGTTCACATCATTTAGATCACGTTCCACACACTGCTTTTCAAGTCTTGAAGATCTTTCATTGTGAACAAATATCTGCCCCAAACAACGTCTAATGCTTGATTATGTTTCTGTTATTTGGCTGCACCACTAATGTGGCCGTCCATCCACGGGTGGCCGTTCAAGGTCCCTCCAGGGCTGTCCAGCTGTGACGGCCGTCCTCTGCCACCTCCCCAAGCACATGTCCCAGCCTCTCCCCTCCTCAGCCCTCAGCCACCTCCTCCTTGCACTGTTTTCCTAGACACCCCAAGCCCATTCTTTCCTCAGGACCTTTGCATGTCCCAGGAATTCTGACTGGAGTGTCCCCCCCGCAATGTTGTCATAATTGATCCATCACTTTGCTGGGGTCTCTGGTCAGCTATCACTAGATCAGAGCATCTTCCTGACCCCGGCCTGTCCAGACGCACCCCTTGTCCTGCCCCATTCTGGTCAAGTCCTATCCCTCCAGCCCCGTTTTCTTCTTCATAGCATTTCTCACCACCTGGAATTGCTCCTTTGCTTCCACGCTCCCCCCTGGAAAGCAGGTCCCAGAGGGTCTGACCCCTGCATGCTATTCACGCTGCACCCAGCATGCGGACAGCAGTTTTCCTGAAATGCTGGCTGAGTGGATGAATGAGGCCTCCTGGAACCCCTGTCTGAGAACTGCCCCCACATTCATCCTCTGCAAGAGCACCGGAAGGCCCAGTGGCACACACGTGCTATGCGGAGCAGTCGCCGCCTGCCCTCTCGCCCGCACTCGCCCCTCCCCCGGGCAGCAGCCAGCGTAGGGTGCCCGCCTTTTCCATCTTCGTTGCCAGCTCGGTGAGCGACGCTTCTCGTTGTTGGGACTCGTCAGGCTACATGCGACTGTGAGTCTTCCACGCCCTGTGGTCGTTTGACCTTCTTTTGTGGATTGCCGCTCTGAGCTTTTTGCCCATTTTTCTGCCCAGATGCCCGTTTTTTTCG
The DNA here is from genome assembly GCF_949987535.1 of Balaenoptera acutorostrata. NCBI lineage: Eukaryota > Metazoa > Chordata > Mammalia > Artiodactyla > Balaenopteridae > Balaenoptera > Balaenoptera acutorostrata. The sequence continues at coordinate 182,323,502 of NC_080066.1, forward strand.
CATTGAGTCCTGGTTCCTAGCACAGTGTGTGGGCTCTGCTCTGTCTGGCAGTTTGTGTGGGGGGGGTGTGAGCAGGTACAGGGTGCCCAGGAGGACGTGGTCCTGGGACCACAGTGGGACCTGGTGTCCCCCAGGTTGAGTCTGGCATTCTGGGGGGCATCTGGGTGACCATCCGCATGAGGTGGAAGCTGGGGCTCTGGAGGGTCACGGGAGGGGCTGCCGGGCCTCCCTGAGAGGTGGACCTGCGGCACAGGCGGGAAGCAGCCAGAGGGCGGGGGGACAGCAGGGGCCAGTGGTGAGGGCCCTGCAGACGGCACCCAGGGATCCGTAGAGCCTGCAGGAGCCCGGGCCTCGGCCCTCCCTCTCTGGGGGCAGCTGTGTGTCCACACTGTGGGGCTCCTGCAAGCCCGCCCCTCTTTTCATCACCAGATAATTAAGGCGTGTGCCGGGGGCCCTGGGAGCCCAGCCCCCCACCCCTTTGGAGTGGTCCCGGGGGCAGCCCCACGGCGCCTTCTGCCCGGGGTGGTCGGAGTGCCCGCGGCTGCCCATGGACCACTCTGCCTGCACAGACATCACTTCTTTCCTGAAGGCGCCCAGCCTCCTGCGTCTCCCTAATAGCCGAGCTGTTTTACTTACTGATAATTGGTGTTTACCCACAACCTTTATGCACAGCTCCCGCGGAGCTCGGCTTCATTACACAGGAGGGCTGTGCGGCAGGGCCCCAGCCTCCAGCCGCCTCCTCAGCCCGCGGTCCTCCCGCCCTCCAGGCCGCCCCGCAGGGCCCCGTGGGCGGCTGGAGCAGGCCGGGTGGTGACAGATGTCCCGCGGCCCCCGTCCGTGCCGCGTCCTCCTGTCGGCACCTCCCTTCTTGTCTACAGAGCCCGGCTGGCGGGGGGAGGGCAGCACCTGCCTGACCTGGGACGAACCTGGACGGAGTAAGGCTCAGGGCTTCCCTGGCACGTTGCGAGCCTGCCCCGTCCCAGGCCCTGCCCCGGACACCCCAGTGCGGGTCAGGGACGAGACAGTGTTACAGTGCAAGTCACACAGCTGTTCCCTCTCCGCCGCGGGGGCAGGCGGGCTCCCGGCGCTGGGCTCGGGGTCTTTGGGGATCCTTCGGATGATGGGTCCTGGGGCAGGAGTGGGCAGGAAGGAACAGAAGGACAAAGGGGGTGAGGGAGGGGAGGGGTCTGGGGGTTCCCGAGCCCGGGGGGCAGCGCTCAGCCGCCCTCTGCAGCGTCGCCTTTCCCACAACCTCTCTGCCCTCTGCATCCAGAGGCCGCGCTGCTTCTGGGGTCTTCTCTGCCCCTCGAAGGGGGTGCTCACCCCACGGGGCAAACCAGGTGCTGCCCCAGCCAACCCCAGTTTATGGAGAGCCTTCCTGACGAGCCGGGATGTCCGGGGGATGCTGGGGAAGTCTCTGGCAGGGGGATTTCCGGTCTGGCATCTCTTGTCCCCCAGCTGCAAGGCCCCTGGTGTGGCCACGGCCCTTCCCAGAGGTCCCAGGATGGGGAGCTCCTAGCTGGTACTTCCACGGCCTGGGTGCCACGTTGTTGTTCCGCAGCTCGATGCCCTGGGCCAGCTCGGGGCCCTCAAGGGGCGAGCCCGGCTCTCTGCGTCTTGGGGGAGGGTGGCCTGGCTGGCTTTCGCACCCGACGCCCTGCTGGAATCGGCCATGCACAGCACGTGTACAGTGTCAACAGACATTGACTGAACTTGAGAAGTCCCTTCTCTGGCTTCCTCAGACCCGCTCTGGGAGGGGTCTGTGCTTGGGGCTGGGAGGGGGCCGGCAGGCAGAGAGGGGAAGAGGGTGCACTGGGAACTGGGGTGTCAGATGTTTGGGGCCCAGGAGCAACGTCTGACATTCTCACGGCCTCTCGCTATGATTTGCTATCTTTTCCTGAAAATGGGGTTTTGTTCTACCCAGCATCTGTGGTTTTTGATGGATTCTGAAACATTTAATAAATATTTGGCTTCCTGTTTCAAAATGTTCTGTGTCCTTTTTCGTTTGCCTTATGGAAAGAGACTGGGATATTATTACCTCGACTCCTGGGATCCCACGAGCCAGGGTGGGCAGGGTGGGCATATTGGACCTCTCACCCCCAAACTGCCCAGGCTTGCCACAGGTGGAGACGGGCTCAGTATCCCAACTGGATATTGTGAGTGAGAGACACAGGTCAGCGGAGTGCACGCCCCGATGGGGCCGCGGTGGGGTGACAGGCCGGGGGCAGCTCTTTGGAGGTCATCCAAGCAAACTTCTGGGAGAGGCCCTCCCTAGAACCGAAGGGCTGGGATGAGGAGGAGGAGGGCTGGTCTGAGATGCCCCTGGGAGGGGCCAACTCCCACCCGGAGCTGGGGAGGGCTTATGGCTCCCAGGCTGCTCTGGGACGGGGGGGGGGAGGAGCCCCGCCTTGGGAGGGGGGCGAGCAGAGAGCCTGCCGCTGGTGGGCACGTGGTGAGGGGCACACAGAGGGGTCCTTCTCAGGCTCCTGTGATCATTTCTGGAGCCCCAGAACCGGGCAGAGCCGGGCTCAGCCGGGGAACGATGCAGGGCCAATGCGGCAAAGTCACGAGCAGACCAAGCCTCCGGCCGGGCCAAGCCCTGAGGGACGGTGCCTCCCTGTGCCGGGCAGCTCGGTGACTGCGGCCCAGCAGGACGCTGTCCTGGCTTGTCTCGTAAATCTCACCATTTACAGCTATTGACGGCGCGAGCTCAGGGCCAGGCCGCCACCGACGCAGCCCCGCGTGATGAATTGGCAGATCACCGAGCACGCTGTCCGACAAGCGATTGTTTCAGCGAAAATGAGAAATAACGATCAGGGCCAGAAGCAGATTATTAAGAAAGACTTCCTGCGACTTTGCAGATTGTCTTGGCTGTTCTAATAATCAGGGCCTTGCTAAGAGACGCGTGCTTCCGGTGGCATCCTTCTTCCCCTACGAGACAGGCCAGCCATGTGGTTTACACGGACATCCCGGTGGAAGGTCAGGAGGCAGGCAGGGGCCCCGGCTAGGCCTTGGTGGGGTCCTTCCTGACCGCGCTCGTGGCCCACGTTGGTGGCCAGGGTGGGCCAGGCCGGGCCAGGCCGGGGCTCGCTGTATCTGGTTTCTGACGGAGCTCCTGACCTCCCGGTGGGCTTGGAGAAGTGGGGGCATCTGCGTGGTCCACCCCCGGGAGAGGTGGTCATTCCTAGAGCTGGTGTCCACTTGCCTGCGGCCTCCCTGGGACCCCGGGCCCAGCATTGTTCGTCTTCTCCTCTTTTCTAAGGTGGAGAGCAGGCGTCAGAGGGGACGAATTCTCCGGACCCCAGGCTGCAGACAGACGGCGGGATGGGGTCGGGGGCCTGCTGGTCCTCGGGAGGCCAGGCAGGGGTGGTCTAACGGAGAAGAGTCTGGACTAAATGAATGAATACAGGAAGGACCCAGGGAGAGACCCCCAGACACCTGGCCAACTCCCTTCCTTCCTCCCGTCCTGCCCGAGTTCCTTCCTAGGGCTGAGCCCGTGGCCGCAGGTTCTGCCAGGGAAACCTGAGGCCCGAGAATCCCCCTGCTATTTAAAGGCTCAACGACCAGGGAGGGTGTCTGTGGGGATGACCTAAGCAGTCGTCCCTTGGTGGTCCCTGGGCTGGGGCAGGAGCACAGAGGGGTCATGGCGGCCTGGCTCCTGGGCGGGTCACGTTTGGGGGTTGAAACATGGCCAGTGGAGGGTTAAAGCAGGAAGCAGCTCGTGGAGCCCTGTTAAGAAAATGATGATCTGCTGTTTGACGTCATGTTAATTCCATTTCAAGCGCGTTTAATCTCGTTTGCCGGTGACTGATCCCTGGCTCCGGGTGGATGAGCTCACGGCCCCTCCTCCGAGGGGAAGCAGACCCTGCAGCGGAGACGGTACCATCGCGTCCTGCTGTGCCTCGAGGGGGTGGGGGCGGCGGGGAGGACCGCACCCCTGGGCTTGGCATTTGCTTGGCCCTTGGAACTTTCCAGAACGGTGCTGGCTGGCTGTTTCTCCTTGGCCTCACCCTGGTGGGTGGAAGGCGCCCATTTCTCAGGCCTGGGATGAAGGTCCAGGAGCCAGTGATGGCAGGTGCCAGTGTCCAGGGGGTGGCCCTTGAAGGCAAGGGCGGGGACAAGCCCTTTCAGCCCGTTGTTTTGGGGAAACTGTAAGTCACGGGATCTGGGATTTTTCCCTCCATCCAGGCCTCCCCAGAGGCGGCAGCAGGCAGGTGACAGCCCCGGAGGCCACAGGCACCAGGCCCAGAGAGGAGAGAAGTGGCCGTAGGGGACATGACCTCCAGTAACCTTCTCCCGCTCCCCCCACATCTGGTTTTTCTCCTGCTGGTAACTCCACGCTTTCCAGAAACTTCTGCAGATCGCTCTAAGTGCTCACCCTGGCCTGGACTTAGCTGAGCTTTGGGGACTTAAGCTGGGGCCGTGTCCAAGCTTAGGGGTGGTGGGATCCGCGTGAGGACCACAGACCCTGTGGTGCAGGAGCCCGGGGCTTCCCACATGGTCTCAGAAGCCAGTGAGCCCAGCACCCAGGCCCAGGCCCTGTTCCCCACCTGGATGAGCGTCCCGACACCTGAACACCGGGGGGCGGGAGTGTGGGGCACGATGTTTGACCTGGGGACTCAAGGACAGTGTGGTCCACAGGCTGGAGAGGTTGGGACATTGGGTTATACACAGAATGATGGATCATAACATTTTAGACCCCAAAGCGTGGCCGATGTGGACGGCATGGGGTTGACCTCCAGCATCCATGCACCCTGGTGATGCCCCGGGCCCGTCACGATGGCCCTCCCCTTGCCATCGGCTCAGGGATGTGAGGCCTGAACCAACTTTCTCTGGTGCCTGGGAAAGGGGCGCCAGTGGGGCTTGCCCACAGCCTGTGGGCCATATGGGGGCAAGGGGGTTCAGGCTTCATGGCTGCTGCAGCCAAGGTCCCCTCAGGCAGAGTGGCCCCTGACTGAGTTTGACGCCAGCACAGAGAATATTTGTCCATCTGTCTACCCACCCACCCACCCACTCTTTCTTGCATCCATCCATCCATCCATCCAGCCAGCCAACATTTATTTGGATCCTGCCGTTTCCTGACCAGCGTCTGCAGCATCCTGGGCTGTGACAGAGGGTAGTTTGGGGGTGGGCGTGGGGTGGGCTGTGGCAGCTCAGAGGAGGTCCCTGGCCCCAGAGAGCTAATAATCATATTCCTTTCAAATAAAGCTACCCATGAAATGTGTCATTTACCCGACATGCCAATCTTTTATAACACTTTTCAGGAGTCAGATTTACAATGTAAAAAATAATCCCCTGCCAAAATCTTAATTTGGGTCTGGAAAGTAGAGTTGTGCAGCTCTAGGAATTTCTTCGAAGGTTCCTTGGAAGTTCTGACGACCAGAACTGGGTCCTCAGAGGTGGGTAGAAACAGGATAGATGGGATCTCCATACTCACAATAATTTTTAAAAAAATGTTGTGAATTAGCACAGGTGCCGTGGTCACGGAGGTTCTTTATGCCAAATAACAAAGTATAGAGCTCAGAGAGTGCTGGGTGCCTTCCTAGCAGCTGTGTGACCTTGGGCAAGCAATTTGACCTCTCTGAGCCTCAGCTTTCTCTTTGGCAAAAGGGGGATGCGAATTCTAGCTTTCAGGTGGCTGGGCCTAACAGGTGCTTGTACGTGGTGGCTGTGAGAGGCTCTCACCCGCGTGCTCCTGACTCTGGGGCCGCTGCTCTGGCAGGTGTCCCAGGAGTGAGCGGGACTGAGGCCCATCACCCCTCAAGTGGCCGAATCCTCCCCAACTCCTCCTGGCTGGGCTGGACCTCCATGGCGGGGAGGAGGGCAGGGCGGAGAGGGCTTGGGCGGGGAGCTGGCTCTCTCGTTATTGGATTATCTCATTTGCAAACAATAAATGTCAACAGCGGGAGACCTTGTCAGACTTCCCTTCCAGGATGCAAATGTAGCCTTTATCTGCCTGCGCCCTTTATTAAAACAACCACAGAGCCACGGCAGATAAACAAGACAATTAAATGTAAATGAGGTCATCTCCCTCCTCCGTTCGCATTAATGAGGCGCCCAGGCCCTGGCCAGGCGATGGCTGGAAGCTGGAAGAGGCTGAATCCGATTACAACGCAACCAAGAGGCGACAGTGACCTTTCGCTTTTAACAACTGACCCAGCGCCCGAGCGGGTGTGACAGCTGGGACTGGCCGGCTGATTTTTACAGCGACTGCATTTAAATGGCGAATATTTACTGTCTCCCCTTAATGGGCCGCCCTCCAGCGCTGATTGCAACATGAAGAGCCCTGCGTGCTTGGTGGACCGAGGTCCCCCCGCCCGGGCTCAGCGCCTGCAGGCCTGGAGGGGGTGCCTCCCTGGGTGGGGACCCTGCGGTGGCCGCACAGGTGCCACGCAAGCGGGAAGAGACGCTGAAGGCCGTTGGCAGGACCGAGAGACCGTGGGGCTCCTGGGAGGAAGGGCTGGGGGTGCGAGACACGCTATGGAAGGAGCGGGGAGCAGAGGTGCGTCCTGAGACCCAGCCAGGCCACGAGGAGCAGCGGGGGTGGACCCGCGACAGCCGCATCTCCAGGGCGACAGGACCACCGCCACTGACGTCACTACGGGGGGCGGGGGTAGAGTACCAACGCTGCGGATGTTACTACCGGGGGGAGAGGACCACCACCACTGAGTTACGACAGGGTGGGGGAGAGACCACCGCCACCGATGCCACCGCTGCTGGTACTACTACCACTACTATTCCTACTTCGAGTACCACGGGAGGGGCCGAGGTCTGAGCCCGCCGCGGGGCCCAGGGCCCGAGCTCTCTCCAGGGCGGCCTGGCGCCCAGACCGAACACGCAGGCTTCACTGTGGATGTCGCCGTACAGTTCAAAGCGTCACTCCTCCCCAGCCCCCCGCCCGGGGGACATGGCCTGAGGTTCTGCTGGTGCGGGCGCGCTCACGTGTGCGTGTGTGTGGATGTGTCCGGAGCACGCGCGCACACATGGTACCCACGCGGGTGCCTGCACGTGCCCGGCCGCGGAGCCCGCCTGCCCGGGGGCGAGCGTGGGGCGCCTCGGCCCGTGCGCACGCGCACTGCTCGGGGCTGCTCTGCCTCCGGCCTGTTCCTCGAGGGCTCGCGCCTAGCCCCGGGGGAGCTTCAGCAACGGGGACGGGTCACTCTTTTTGGAGATTTGTCTCCTTCTATGAAGCTGCTTCTGGTTTCTGTGTGGCAAACAGAGGAGCCCCGTGCGGGCAGACGGTGGCAGGTCCCTGGGTCGCGGGGTGTGGTGACCCACAGGCATCCTAGCCTCACTCCCTGCCTCCCTCTCCCGAGACTGTCCCAGTTGAGAGCTGGCGCCCTGCCCAGCGGGCTGGCCCAGGGTCAGGCCGAGGATGAGCACTGCTTAACAGCACAGGCTCAGACACCCAGGCTCAAACCCCGCCTGTGCCTCATGCCAGCTGTGTGACGTCAGGCACTTCCCTTAACCTCTCTGGACTTCCGTTTATGCATCTGTAAAATGAGGGAAGTAGCACCGCCCTCATGAGTTTGGTGTGAAGGTATGTGCACTAAAACACTAGGACAGGGCCAGCCAGCACACAGCAAGTGTTCATATTATTACATTACGGCAGACAAATGGGCCAGAATTTCAATAACTCTGACATTAAATATGCAGTCAATTAAGCCTTCCCAGCTCTCCAGAAACACTCCAGCAGCACCAGGGAGAAGCGATTTCGTGTATTGTCAGGTGCCGCTAACAAGGAAGCCAAAGCTGGGGTTTCCGGAAGCTCCTGCGCCCCCAGGAGCCCCATCTGCCGGCCTTCCCGTTGCTGCGGCCCAGTGGTCAGTTTGCTGGCCAGACGGTGAGCCCTGCGGGCAGGCCGTGCTTCATCCCACCCCCGGCCCTGAGAGCCAATGGCCAGCTCCAGCTCTGCCCAGGGGGCCAGGAAGGTGGACGGGTGGAGGCTAGGATGTCCAGGGGCTGAGGCTGCAGGAGGTACAGGGGCCACCCCTGCAAGACCTGGGCCGGTCAGCACTTGGGCTGGGAGAGCCACGTGGGGGCAGGGGAGCTGCTGGCAGGGTCCTGCAGACCCAGGACCAGGACCAGGAGCAGAACCTCTGAACCCCCAGCTCCTCGGGCTCTCTGCCTCCCAGGCCCTGGAACAGGTGCCCTTCTGCATGTGCCCTGTACGAAGACTGACACTAATCTGCAAGAACGCAACTTCACACGAGACTTCTGGCTGTTGCTCCAAACGGCCGACTCCAGTCATCCCGCCGAGCACAGCGGCGCTCTGAGCTGCGAGGGCAGGGAGCCCCGCGGTCCAGGTAACTCTCAGAGACGCAAACGGGGCAGCGGGACCTTCTCAGAGGCCCTTCCCTGGTGGGTCAGTCTCTTAGAGCGGCCCCAGCAAAGGATCACAGGCCGGCAGGCTTACACATAGACGCTATTCTCTCACGGTTCTGGAGGCTGGAGGCCCATAGTCAAGGTGTCGCGGGGCTGGTCCTTCTGGAGGCCCCGAGGGAGCGTCTGCTCCATGCACCTCTCCCAGCTCCTAGTGTTGGCGGCATCTTTGGGGTCCCTGGGCTTGTGGACGCATCACTCCCGTCTCTGCTTCCGTCTTCCGTGGCCTCTCCCTGTGTCTGTCTTCAGATTCACCCTTCTTACAAGGACACAGTCATACTGGATTAGGGCCCACCCTAATAACCTCATTTTAAAAAATAATTAATTAATTAATTAATTAATTTTTATATTTATTTTTGGCTGTGTTGGGTCTCCGTTTCTGTGCGAGGGCTTTCTCTAGTTGCGGCAAGCGGGGGCCACTCTTCATCGTGGTGCGCGGGCCTCTCACTATCGCGGCCTCTCTTGTTGCGGAGCACAGGCTCCAGACGCGCAGGCTCAGTAGTTGTGGCTCATGGGCCTAGCTGCTCCGTGGCATGTGGGATCTTCCCAGACCAGGGCTCGAACCCGTGTCCCCTGCATTGGCAGGCAGATTCTCAACCACTGCACCACCAGGGAAGCCCCGTGACCTCATTTTAACTTAATCACCTCTTTAAAGATCCCCATCTCCAAATACAGTCACCTAACTGTGGCTTTGCCAACACCTGCTGCCACTGGCCTTGTGGCCCCAGCAGCTGGGGGTGAGGGCGCCCAGGGCTCTGGGAGCCTGTGCTTTGGGGTCTGTGGTGCCGAGGTCCCTGTGGTACACCGAGCCTCTCCAGGACCGGATCCCTCGCACCTGCCTGCCCGGAGAAGCCCGTCCCTGCCCCCGTCCCCTGCTCTGCAGTTCAGCTCCTCCCGCCTGGCTTCAGCTGGAACCTCCACTCAGGCGTCGTTGTCCCCTGCCGATGCAGGTTAGAGCCTCTCAGGGTCTCACCCACAGTGGTCTGGCCCTGAATGTCGCAGGCGTGTGCCGCGGTTGGTGTGTGTTAGGCCCGGCGCTCTGCTCTGTCTCTCGTGCTCTCTCACCAAGTCACCAGTTCCTGATCTCCTGGCCAGGCACCCACTCCCTGCTCCGTGGGTCCCGTGGGTCCCAGCTCACATGTCCCCTCCCCAGAGAGGCCTCCCCTGCCCCACACCCCGTCCCCCGGCGCAAATCCTTGGGGCCCCAGGTTTGGCTGGGGACCAGAGGAGGGGCCCAGGGTCTGGACGGGAGGAAGGGTCTCTGAGTGCCAAGGGGAGGCAGGGCATGAGCGCCGGGGCTTAGGGCTGGGGCATCAGCAGGGTGAGGGACCACCCCACGCGCGGGCAGAGCCGCCAGCAGTCTGCCAGCCTCATTCCTGGTTTTGTCATCTGGAGACGGGCCTTAATTAGTCGTCTGTGTGCAGCTCCCAGAAGCAGAACAGGGGCTCCTGACCTGCCTGGGGCTCGGGGCGGGGGCTAGGGGGTGGGCGGCTGGTAGGAGGCCGGGCCATCTCTTCACACCAGCTTCAGGGCGTTGGTAGAGACCACCTGGGGGTTTTCGACATGGTGGTGTTGTGGGCAGGGCTCGGCCCTCAGCTCTGGGCTACCTTGGGTGCTCCTGACGAGGCGAGGCTGAGCGCCTGGCCCCACAGAGGTGACGGGGGTGAGAGGGACTTAGGGCGGAGGTGCCAGAAGCACCAGTAGGGAGAGGGAGGTGGGGTGGGTCGGGGGAGGCCAAGCGGAGGAGCGGCCCCCAGGAGGTCCAGGGGTGCAGACTGGCCAGAGGCCGAGTCTCTGGAAAATCGAGACCCGCGTCCCCCAGGGGCCCTGGCAGCCTGGCACAGCCCCCAACAAGGGTGCTGGCTGTCGCCAGCGTGCGCGAAAATGGGGGAGCGTCTGAGAGGAGGAGGGTGGGGCGGGGAATGACACCAACGGGCAAACGGGGGTACCAGGCACGGCAGGGCTGTGGGGGCTGGGACGGGGTGGGCCTGGGGGCTGGTCCTGGGACCCTGGAGGATGGCAGTGGCCCCGCGGCCCTCAGTCTGCTCATCTCCGAAACGGGGCCGTGACCAGGGCTCCCCAGGGTGTTTGCGCAGGGCCAGCACCAGAGGACAGGCGGGGGGTTACAGCCGCCGTGTGACGGGCGGCAGATGGACACTGCCGCCGAGGGCGCGGGGCCGGGCAGTGGGCTGGTCAGGCTGGAGCCCCACCCCGGGGGCCGGCAGCCTGAGCAGGGAGGGGCGTGGGGCTGCCGTCTCCATCCCGGGGAGCCTCCCGCTGGGGGGTTCCCGGGCACGGGCCCTGGCGGAGCCCCCGGCCCAGCACCTCGTGTTTCCAGTTTGGCCCCTCCCTGGCTTCCTGGCCGCACCGCCCGCCTCCTCTTGCCCTTCCTCCGGCCTATCAGGGCTGGTCCTGTTTATCCAGCTGGGCCGGAGGAAATAGCTCCTCTGAGACGAGACAGGAGCGGCCATCAGTCAGGGTGGAAACTGGAAATTACCCGAACATGGGGATGGCCTGGGGGAAACACAGGCGTGGGGGGTGGAGCGGACGGACCCCGGGAGCTTCCGGCGGCTGCTGGCACTGCCCGGGGGCATGGGGCCAGCAAGTATGGTCATCCATGAGCTGCACCTCCCAGCGCAACCCAGGCTGACCTTTCAGGAGCAGCTCCCCTGCAGCCCCGGGAGCCACGTGTACTCTGGTGGGACCCGGGCCGGGCGGGACACGGGACAGGTGGGTGGGGCCGGGGGCAGCCCCAGAGGGCGAGTGGCGGGCGGGGCCTGAGCCCATCAGGCATCATGAGGGTGGACATTTGGCCAGGGTCTTGATGGCCAAGTGGGAGTTTGCCAGTTGGGGCGGGAAAGCCACTTTGGGGTGGCGCTGCCCTGAGCAGAGATCCCTAAAGTAGAGGTCCAGGGCTGATAGGGACACGGTCTGGGGCTCAGGGCAATTCTTCAGATAGGCAGCCAGTCCTGAGAAGAGCTGCAGATTGCCATTCTTTACAGCTACGGGCTGCCAGCCGAGTTTCGCCAGGCCCAGGCCACACCCGCCACTGCCCTCAGCGGGGTCCTGCCATCCTGTGACCCTGCCCTCTAGCTGGCTCTTCCTGCCACCTGGCATGGGGACACACAGTCACACAGTGGGTGGGACCCACCATCGTTCAGGCCACATCCCGACCACAGGCGGCTCACACACCTCCAGGGACAGCCCCCTGCTCCCGGACAGAGAGGAGAAGGAGAGGCCTCAGGGCTGGACCCCGATGGCCCCACAGCCGCCAGCCCGGGGCTCCCCCTTGGTCACCTGCCGAAACGGGAGCAGAGAGCTGACGGGCTGGCCCTGCCACCTCCTGGGGAGGGACACCAGCCCTGGAGCCCTGCTGGCCGGGGGCTGGCCCACCATGGAGCTGCCGGCGTCACCATGATGATCTGTGCCGTCGCCGCCGATCAGAGCCCCAACCCTGTGGGGTCCTTCACAAAGGCAGAGACTGCCATTACTAATTGGCTATTCCGTAAATTAGACGTAAGGACAGATGTTGTGAGTGTTGGAAAAACACTCAAATAATTGGGTTATTCTCCTAAGAGGAGAGCCGATTTGCTACCTGTCACGTGGCATTCCACCTCCTGCCTTTCTCCTGCCTGGTTGGCTAGAGGCTGGCTTGGGGACCTGGGGGTAGAGGACCTGGGGACCCAGAACTCTCTGGGTCCCCAACATCTGGTCGGTGTGGGGACACCCACTGTTAGCCCGGAAAGCCTGGGGTCCCCCGAACCCCACACATCCCTCACTGTCCCCCACCAGGCAGGTCTCTCCTGTGCCGAACCTGGGCCATAGTCGTCCAGCCCCCAGGCCCACTTCTACAGCCCTCCTGCCTGGGCGCTCTCAGGCCCCCTGTGCACCTTCTAAGGACCCTGCTGACACCCCAGCTCCCCAGGAAGCCTTCTCATCCTTGGCCGCAACCTGCGGGGACTGGCGAGTCAGCACGGGCCCTGCCCGTGGCCTTCCTGGAGGTGAGGAATCATGTCTGCCCATCTCCACGGCCCCATCCTGCTTTGCACAGGCCACGCTGACCTGACTGGGAAAGGCAGTCCTGGGTGAGAAGGTGCCTCACGCATGGGCTCCCGTGCACATGCTAGGGGCACCCACAGTCCAGCAGCCCCCGCCATGCTGTGGGCACCCACAGTCCAGCAGTAGCCCCCCACCCATGCCTGGGGCACCCAAAGTCCGGCAGCAGTCCCCCACCCCAAGGCTGCAGCTGCAGCATGCTTGCACAACCTCGGCACAGGGAGCTCACAGCATCGGGACAGTACTGGCCATCAGCTCGGCTGCTGTGCACCTCTGCCTGGCCTCCCCGGGCCTCCCCGATGGAGAACTATCCCCAAGCACAAGAGGGACAAAAGCCCTTGCAGGGCAGAGGCAGCAGGATGGGCTGCATAGGGACCAGGCAGGCAGGCAGCTCCCCTGCTGGGAGGCGGGCTGGTTCTCCATCCTTGGCACCAGGCCCAGGGGGCGGTATCCTGGCCACTTGGTAGCTTTAGGGCAGCCTCGGGGCCCAGGCTGTGGGGCAGGTGAGGATAGCTCTTGGGTTCGGCAGTGGCTGAGCTTCACTCTCTGTCCCTTCCTCCAAGTGACACAGCCCAGCAGGAAGCTGGTACCTCTGGGCCCAACAGTCCTGAGTGGGAAGAGAGAGTGTGGAGAGAGAGGCAGGAAGAGACCTACGTGACCCCAGGTGGGGCTGCCAGGGCTGTCTGGGAGGTGGCAGAGTCCAGAGACTGTCCTTACTGGAGCCAGTGGCCCCACCCCCTCCTCTTTGACCCACTTTCCTGCTCTGGCCCTCCTCAGGGTAACGAATGGCCCTGCAGCCCTTCTCCCTCAGCAATGCTAGGATGTGGGTGGGACAGGGACCCCTCTACAGAAGCCCAGAGAAACAGACTGGGGAGAGCCCCCATGGAGGTGACTTTAGAACTGAGATGGGGGAGGGAAGAGCTCTCTAGGCAGGGGAACAGCAAGTGCAAAGTCCCTGAGGTGGGAGGGAGTTGGATAAGCACCAAGGGTGGAAGAAGCTGGTGGGACTGCAGGGCAGGGGGGCAGTGGGACAGCAAGAAGGAGCTCCAGGGGTGAAGGGGGCAGTTCATTTGTAACCAGTACCCTTCTAAATAATCCATGTTCATAAAGGGAGTTTAGGGAAATAAAAAATTGCAGTGAACTAAGTGAAAACGAAACACAACATATCAAAAATTGTGGGTCACAGTGAAAGCAGAGCTGAGAAGGAAATCTATAGCACTAAATACACACATTAGAAAAGATGAAAAGTTTCAAATCAATGACCTAAGCTTCTGCCTCAAAAATCTAGAAAAAAGAAGAGCAAAATAAACCCAGAACAAGCAGAAGGAGGGAAATAACAAAGAGCAGAGCTAAATCAAATTGAAAACAGAAAAAAACAGAGAAAACCAATGAAACAAAGAGCTTGTTTTTTTTTTAAAAGATCGATAAAATGGGCATACCTCTAGTAAGAGTGACAAAGAAAAAAAGAGAGAAGACACAACTTAGCAATAACAGGAACAAACCGGGGCATCACTACAGACCCTGCAGACATTGAAAGGATAGTAAAGGAATGCTGTGAGCAACTCTACACACAGAAATTTGACAACTTCGGTGAGAAGGACCACTTCCTCAAAAAACACAAACTACCACAATTCACCCCAAATAAAGTAGATAATTTGAATAACCCTATAACGATTAAGGAAATTGAGTTCATAACTTAAAAACTCACCAAAAAAATCTCTAAATCCAGGTAGTTTCAATGGAGAATTCTAACTAATATTTCTAATATCGATTCTGTTTCATATCTTCCAGAAAGTGGAAGAGAAAAGAACATTTCCCAATTCATTTAATGAAGCTATTATTACCCTGATACTAAAACCAAAGACAGTAAGAAGAAAGAAAGCTACAAACTAGCATCCTTCATGAATATAGACACAAAATCCATAACAAATCCAATAGAATTCATCAAATATAAAAATAATTATATACCATAACCAAATGGCGTTTATTCTAGGGATGCAAGGCTGGTTTAATATTTAAAAGTCAACCAGTGTGATTCACTATATTAAGAGGCTATAGAAGAGAAATCACATGATGATATTAATCTATGAAAAAAATCATTTGACAAAATTCAATGTCCATTCACAATAAACTCTAAGCAAACTGGGAACATAGGGGACCTTCCTCAACTTGATAAACAACATTTACAGGAAAATTACAGTGAACATAATACTTAATGTTATAACTAAATATGTAATTAGTAACTGAATTATTTCCCTCAAGATAGGTACGAGTCAAGGATGTCCACTCTCACCACTTTATTTAACATAGTGGTGGAAGTGCTAGCCAGTGCAACAAGGCAAGAAAAGGAAATTAGAGGCATACAGATCAGAAAGGAAGAAATAAGACTGTCCATGTTTGCAGATGGCATTATTTTCTACATAGACAACCCCAATGAATCTACAAAAAACTCATTGGACTAATACAGGGATTCAGTAAGTTTGCAGAATACAAGACAAACATACAGAAATCAATTGTATTTCTATATCCTAGCAATGAACATGTGGACACTGAAGTTAAACATACACTGCCATCTATAATCTTTCAAAAAATGAAATACTTAGGTGTAAATCTAATAAAACATATATAAGACTTGTGTGCTGACTGCTACAAAACACTGATTGAAGAAATCAAGGAAGATCTGGGAGGGGGGAGATGGTGGTGGTGGGATGAATTGGGAGATTGGGATTGACATATATGCACTAATATGTATAAAGTAGATAACTAATAAGAAGCTGCTGTATAAAAAAATTAATTAATTAAAAAAAAAGAAATCAAGGAAGATCTAAATAAATGGAGAGAATAACTGTGTTCATGGATTGGAAAATTCAACATAGCAAAGATGTCAGTTCTCCCCAAATTGATATGGCGATTTAATGCTATTCCTATCAAAATCCTAGCAGTATTTTTTGTAGATTTAGACAAGAAAATTATAAAATTTACACAAAAAGACAAAGGAACTAGAATAGCTGAAATAATTTTGAAAAATAAGAATAAAAGAATCAGTCTACCTGATTTTAAGACTTATTAGGTGGCCACATTAACAAAGACCGTGAGATACTTAGGGAGGGATGGATGCACAGATCAATGGAACAGAACAGAGAACCCAGAAACAGACACACACCAATGTGCCCAGCTGGTTTTTGACGGACATGCAAAAGCACTTCAGTGGAGGAAAAATAGCGTTCAAACCAATGTTGCTAGACCAACTGGATATTCGTAAGCAAAAAAAATAAAAACCCAAACAAACAAACAAAAACACAACAAAAAAACCCCCAACCCTGACCTAAGTTTACACCTTATGCAAAAATTAACTCGAAGTGGACCGTTGACCTTAAATGTAGATTGTAAAACTGAAGCTTTTAGAAAAAGACATAGGAGAAAACCTGTGGGATCTAGGGTTAGGCAAAGAGTTCAAGACTTGACACCAAAAACATGGTCCTTCAAAGGAAGCATTTATATTTGAGCTTCATCAAAATTAAAAACTTTTGCTCTGTGAAAGGCATTGTTAACAGGATAAATTACAAGCTACAGAGGAGGAGAAGATATTTGAAACCATTTATCTGACAAAGGACAAGGATCTAATGTATACATAAAACTCTCAAAGCTCAACAGTGAGAAAGGAATCCAATTAGAAAATGAGCAAAGGACATGAAGAGACATTTCATTGAGGAGGATTTACAGATGGCAATAAGCAGATGAAAAGGTGTCTAACCTCATTAACTGTTCGGGAAATGCAAATTAAAATCATAATGAGATGTCACTACACACCCATTAGAATGATTATAATAAAAAATAGTGGGACTTCCCTGGTGGTCCAGTGGCTAAGACTCCAATGCAGGGGGCCTGGGTTCGATCCCTGGTCAGGAAACTAGATCCCACATGCCACAACTAAAGATCCCACATGCTGCAACTAAAGATCCCGTGTGCCGCAACTAAGACCTGGCGCAGCCAAATAAATAAATATTTTTTAAAAAAGTGTTTAAAAAAATAAAAAATAGTGACAACACCAAATGCTGGTGAAGATGTAGAGAAACAGGAGATTGTTCACACGTTGCTGGAAGGAATGTAAAATGGTACAGCCACTCTGGAAAACAGTTTGGCAGTTTCTTAAAAAACAAAAACATGCAATCACCATTATCTGCAGTAATTGCACACCTGGTCAGGTGTCCCAGAGAAATGAAGATGTATGCTCACACAAAAATTAGTACCTGAGTGATTATAGCAGCTTTCTTTATAATAGCCCCAAACTGGAGACAACTGAGATGTCCTTCAGTGGGTGGACGGTCGGAAACTGTGCACCCACACCAGGGGACACAAGCAGGGACAAGCTAGCTCCATCCTCTGCCCTCCTGGAGCAAGCAGCTGCCCCGCCTCCGTCACGGCCAGGATGTGTGGGGGTGGGCTGGGCGTCTCCCATGGTCCTGACCAAGATGCATGAACGATTCTCAGGGTCACCCTTGTTGCCTGTCTGAGCACCAGCCTGAGGTGGACCTCCGCCAGGGGCAGGAAAGAGGAGGTGCAGCGAGCAGGGGGCTGCAGCCCTCCCCCACCAGCGCCCGGGGCCATTTAGATCCTGGGATCTCCCTAGACAGACAGGCACGGGGTCACTCCTCTGCGCACACCTGACCCCTCAGTGTCCAAGAAGAAGCTGCAGCCGCAAACGCAGCTTCTCTGCAGCACGGGGACGCTGGCCGGCCTGACGCCAGGCGCTCAGCGTCCAGGCAGGCCCTCGGGTCTCTGAGGACTTGTCTGCTGGCCCTGCCCTCTTCTGGGGCATTCTGTGCCCACCCAGACCCAGCTGAGAGTGGAACCCCACCCCGGGACCAGAACCGAGCATCCCATGGGGCTGTTTGGGTGAACACACCAGAGCGGAGGGCGGTGTGGTCCGAACTGCCCACCGGAAGCCCCCCTCGCCCGGTGGCCACCCGCTCACTCAGCCCCAGCCGCTGGGGTCTCCACCTGCTGTGGAATGGTCTGGCCACGCTACAGCGCCCACCCCGTTTTCATCGGAATTGCCCCATCGAGGGCTTAAATTAAAAACCAAACACTCAAAGCACCACTGCCTTTTAGGTGACTAAAATTAAAACCTAATTGAATTTTCCTAGGGAAAAATATCTTGTGGAAATTTAATTAAGGAAGTAAAGGGCCGGGTTTTAAAAAATAGATATATCTGGTTTTTAATGCAGGGTTATTTGCAAAGCAAACTAAAAAAATAAAAAGAACTCGCTCCATGAAGAGGTTGGATGCAGACAAAGAGAAGCTCGGCGAGGTCCCTGAGCGCGTGGCAGGGCTGCGCGGGCACCGGGATGGTGACATTCCTGCCCTTCCGCCCGTGGACCGAGTGCGGGGGTCAGACTCGGAGGAGAAGCTCTGCTCGTTTGGTCTGGTTTTCAAGCTCTGGGCTCTAAGGGGAGTCCTTCGAGGACTGTGGGAACCCCGCACCCCAATGCCGTGGCCCGCGCAGCCTCTTCCCCTGGGCTGGGCCCCTCACCGCACTTCCTGCCCCCCGACCGCAGGCCTGGGGGCCGTGTCTGTGTCGTTCTTCCTTCTGTTCGGGAAAGCGATTTTGAAAAACTGGAACTCTACACTGAGAACCAGCTGGCATGACGCTCACTCCAGCATCCGGCCTCCGCTGCAGCCTGTCTCCCCGCAGGCTGACCAGGCCCGGGCCGTGGTGCTGACACCCCGGCCTTGGTCACCGCAGCACCTGCGCCCTGGAAGGTACGGGATGGCCTCCCCACCCACAACTTAGCCCTGATGTTGAGACTGATGTTGCTACAAGCGCCAAAGGCCAGGAAAGGGCTTGTTACTCACATTATGAGGCTTCTGGGGGAGAGCAGGGGGCCCCACGCTGCTCTGGAAAGGGCTGGGGAGCAGGAGGGACACCGACTTGGCATGGGGCTGGGCTGACGGGCCCCGTGCAGGCCAGGCTCCTACGGTTTGAATTTTCCACAGTGCCAAAGAAAGGGCCACCGGGGAACCCCAGAAGGGCTCGGCCTCTTCCTTAAGCCTCGTACACCTCCCCCTCGCCTTCCGCCTGCCTGGACCCTGACCCCAACTTCAGGGGCTCCTTCCTTAACCCTGTCTGCTGGCCCCCAGCAGTGGGGCTGGGTCCCTTGGCCCTCCCGGGGCAGCCCGGCCCATCTTTCAGATCTCAGACTTTCCCACCCCCGGCCTTCCCCTCCGTCTCCCACGTGGCTGTTGGCTGAGCCTGGTCTTTCCCGAGGGGTGGTGGGTGGGCATGTCCTGCTCCCAAGGGGGTCAGCAGAGGGTTCTTCCAGGACCCGGCCAGCCGGGGACTCTCCAAGGACGCCTCGCCTCCGCAGAGCCGCAGGCTGACGACGGCTCCCGCCTTTGCTCTGGGCGCTCCCGTTTGCACCTGCAGGAAGGCCGCCGCCTCTGCATCCTCCGCTGTGACGAAGGCCGGCTTGAAGGTCGAAGGAGGGGGTTAGGTGAGAGCCCAGGTAACGGGACCTGGCAGGTGGAGGTGGGGGAGTTGAGGGGGGAATGTGTGCATGCGGGGTCACCGGCCTGGCCGAGGCCACCTGTCAGCCCTCCTTTGAAGGCAACCCCTGGGTTGGAAATTCGGAGTTAATTCTGATGAGCTCGGGGTGTGAGCAGCTCGGGCAGAGGCCGGGCTTCTGGGTCCCCCAGTGCCTCTGCTGAGGGCCATCCCGGCCTGACTGCCAAGGCAGGGCCTGCGTCTCCCCCTCCCCTTCGCTGAGGAGTGGCTGTCATGCCCACGGAGAGATCCTGGGAGAGAGGGGGCTGCAGAGGGCCCCGGGGGCACATGTGGAGGCGGAAGGCTGCTCTGCCCCGGCTCGCCTGCTGCGAGGGTCCCCGCCATCTCCTCCCACCCCCCACCTTTGCCTTCAGACCTTCAGGATCTCAAAGTTGTACTGTTTTCGGCAACGAAAGGGTTTTCACAGTCTCATCAGCGAGCCGGCCTGGCACGTGGCGGGAGGAGTCCAGGGCACTTGCTGTTTATTTATCAAAGGGGCAGATTGCTGAAAGGTGTCTGCCCCGGCCCCTGTTGGGGAACATGTTTTAATTAAGCGGGGCCAAGCGAGGTGCTGGGCAGTTTCTGGGGGACGCTGGGTGCCACCAGCACCTCATTACCTGCCTGTCGATTCGTCACGGGCCTGGCAGGAAATTCCGGAGGGGTGGGGGGAGAAAGTTTGCAGCTAGAGTCAGCCTCAAGATGCTCATGGCTTCGAGGAAGAGGGACGCGTGTTCATTTCTGCTCCGGGTCTCCCGATTTTCACTGAGCACCTACTATGTGCCAGGCCTGCATTCATAGCCGCAAATGTCCTCTGGGTCTCTGCCCTCACAGGGTGGTGAGGAAGGAGGAGTGGGTATAGGGGACCCCAGGAGGCCCTAAGAGGGTCAGAGGAAGTAGCCACAGGGAGAGCAGCCTGTGCAAGGGGCCTGGGGCCAGGAGCAGCAAGGGCGGGGAGTGATGGTATGGCTGGACTAGGAGGCCAGACGGAGGGCGGGCGGCGCAGGACGAGCTGCAGCCTGTGGGCTGCGGGGGGAGAAGGGGGGCGTGCAGGCCCCGCAGGGAGTCTTTGTTTCAGGCTGGGAGCTCTGGAGTCCCCTTCCCTTGTTCCAGTCACATTTTGGAAGAATTGCTTCCTCGGGGCGCTGTGTGGGCAGAGTGGACGGGGTGCAAGCAGGGAGGCCCGAGGGCAGTAGGTGACCGAGCAGGCCCGCGTGGGTGGCCCTCAGCCAGCAGTGGAGCCGGAGGGGCTTCGGGACCTCGAAAGCCTGGGTTCCTGCACACTCGAGGGTCTCCCACCCTCTCTCAGCCTCCCCTCTTCCCTCCCTGTCCTTGTAGCCCCTGCTCTGCAGCGCCTCCCTCAGGGGACACCCCTGCCCCAGGCCTGGGGTAGCCTGGGGGCCTCTGGAGAACAGTCTCTCGGGGTGTGCTCTGAGTTTCTGGCCTGTTTATGTGGGGCCCACGTCCTCCCGCTTCCCCTCAGGAAGCGGGGAGCCAGGGGCTTTGCTTAATGCGGCCCCTTGGATCAGCCCCTCCAGTAGAGACAGGTCCAGCTTTATGACTGCCCAGTGTGGACCACACACTGTTGGAAGGACCCTGCCACGTGGGGCTTATTTCTGTCACTGCCCTGAGAGGACAGCGGTTAAGAGCAGACAGCCTGGGTTCAGGCCGGGCTCCGCCCCTGCTGGCTGTGTGACCTCGGGCAAATTACTGACCTGCTCTGTGCACTGCCTCACCTGCAAACGGGCCCATGGTGACGGGGGAGTTGAGAGAGCAGAGCAGAGGCGTGTGTCTGTGTTCGTGGAAGCCGCCTGCCCTGGAGACGAACACTAACAGGCACAAAGGAACGGACAACATAGAAATCTACCTTTTACTAAGCGATGCATTGTCTAAAGTACAGATGCTTTCCTGTGAGCTAGAAGGCCCGCCGCTGTGGACCTCAGGGCTTTGCACAGCGAATCCCTTTCTCAGGGTCCCCAGGACGCTGACCATATGGAACCCCTCACCGAGGACCTGAGAGCAGTGGGTCCCCTGAATTATTACGGAGTCAAGCCGTTCCCCCCGCGGCTCGGCCTGGGGCTCCCCCAAGCCGGTCTGGAGGTGGGACCCCTGCATCTCCCTGCCCCCCTCCCCCCAGTCACCTGCCTCTTGGGCGGTGGCCTTCGGTGGCTTCCCCGAGGCACAGGGCGGGGTGCTGGGTGGGGAAGGGGCTCCCAGCCTCCCCCGCCCGCCCGGAACGCACAGTCCAGGAGGACGGGACCATCAGAGAGCCGTCTGCGGGGCCCGCTGCGGCCTGGCCCCTTCACCCCTGTGCTGGGCTCCTGTCCTGTCGGTGGCCGGTCGCGTCTCTGTCCTGCTCTCACCGCCGCGCAGGGAAGCCGCAGAGGCTTTGTGGCCAGCCGCCTGCAGCCAGAGCCTTTGTTGGCTTGAATGTGACAGAAGTTGGAAAGATTACACGTTGTAAATGGATGATTAATGTACCAGAGCGGCTGTAGGCTCCCACAGAACGAGCTTCCACGCCCCGTGTCTGCCCCCGCCTGTCGGGGCCCCGCACCCGGGCCGGCAGCTTCTCCCCCGTCGCTGGTGGTCTCCGCCTGCTACGCGTAAGGCCCGTCACCTCCAGCTTCGGGGCACATGAGTGGGCCTCTGTGCAGACAGCACCCGCAGTGAGTCAGAGAGGCAGGGAAGCCGAGGCCTGAGGAGGTGCAGGGCGGTGCACCCATCCCAGGGCACTCTCTGAAGACCCCGGGCTCCATGGCTTCAGATCTTCTAATGCACCGAGAGGGGCTGCAGGCCGTGCGGGGCAGGGGGCCTGGTCAGCTCCGGCCATCCCGGGCCGACCCCTCGGGGGTCCCCTCCCGGCTGCCCCGCCTCCCTCGTCTGACTGGCAGCTCTGTGTCCTCAGCTTGGGCTGACTCGGGTTGGGTGTGCCTGACACTCCTTGGCGGAGGTGCCTCCTGGGATGCCCAGCTGTGGTCACTCTGCATGAGGCCCTGGGGACGTTCAGCTTCAGCCGGGAGGAGAGATGGAGGGCCGAGAAGCCAGGCCGCCCTTCCCTCCCCCAGTGCTCTTGCCTGCTCTGCACCCCTCTGGGGGGGTCTCTCCCAGCCTCCTGCCCGCAGCTCCGTCTCCCTCTCTTGGTGACAGTTGGGGCTTATTCCTGGGTGAGGGCCACATCGTAGAGCCTGGTGATGCTTTTGGAAGCAGCTGTCGCTCTGGGAGGACTTCTGTTCCTGCGGTTCCCTCCCCACGCAGCCCAAGCTGGCCACAAGGCGGGGTCGGCCGGGGCAGGTGCCGTCAAATGGGCGGCAGCAGGAAATAGCACCCCTTGTGTGGCCCCCCTCCGCTGCCGAGCGGCCGGGGTCTCAGACTGCGGAGACCCGGGTGCGAAGCAGGCTCACAGCTGAACCCCTCCTTTCCGGGAAGACCATGAAGGCCGAGTTTACACCTCCTGCCCGGGATCTGTCTTCCCCGGGGTCTTGGGTCTCCTCTCAGGGGCTGTGCTCTGCTCTGCTGGGTGTGGACTGAGGGTTGGGGGTCTCCCTGCGCCCCTGCACTGCCCCCGGGACCTCTCCTGTGCAGCCGGGCTGGGCCGGGCGAGGAGGGGTCAGAGTCTCACTGCGGGGTCCATGCACCTCTGGAAGTGTCTCCCAGCTTAGTGAGGAGGCCTGGGCTGGCGTCTCCCTGACCAGCAAGGGGTTGGGGGCTCTGGGTGCACCACGGTCCTCAGCTGGGGCCACGACGCCCGGGGTTTCTGCCACCGCTCACGAGGACCCCGGGGCAGTGCTGAAATGTGCGGCACCCAGGCCTGTGTACAAGACCCTGGGTGCAGGGGGTCTGGGGGCTGCAAGACAGGCCCCCCGCCCCTCTTCCGAAGGAGAGTGGCTGCAGGTGCTTTAGAATTCATCAGACTCGCCATGCTTTAAAACGCACGCACAGGGAAAAGAATGGGTTTTAAATTAGTGAAACTTTTTTACAGGGGACGTTTGTCAAGGATAACCTTTAATTGCAAGTAAAAAAATAAGAAAAAACCCACTCCGAGAGCTAGTTGTGTAGAGGGCGTCTGACCGCTCCTGCCCACAGCAGGGGAAGGACAGAGGGATCCGGACCCCTGGCCCCGGCAAGCGGGTCCTCCTCGGCTCAGCGCCCAGCCCTCCCTCACCCAGAGGTCCTCCCTCTGGACTGGCTAGGCCTGACCCCAGGCTCCTGTGGGGATCCAGGGCTGTCACTGCCCAGCCCAAGGCTGCATTCTTAGGAGCAGAGTGCCCAGAACATGGGAGGTGAGAGTCCCATTGGTAGGAGGTCTGCTCAGAGGACAGGGGCAGGGGGCTGGGGCCTGACCACGTCCAGCTGGAGAGTAGGAGAGAGAAGATGCTGGCCATGGGGCCCTGCAGGCAGAGGCTGGGCAGGGGAGCGATCGGTCCCGGGGGAGGGAGGGAGCTTCCCGCCACCAGGGGTGTGCAAGCAGAGGCGTCAGGCTTCTCTGGCAGGGAGGTGGGGTTATTTTAAGTGCCCCCGCTCTGAGCTGGTCAGAGAGGTCTCTGGGCAGGCCTGGGCAGGCAGGGGGAGATAGACCTGTGGCTAAAGGCAGTCCCTGGTCTCAGGGGGGTGGGGTCTGTGCCAGTGGAGCAGCGGTTGGGTCTCAAAGAGGGTTTTTCGCAGAGCCTGCCGTGGAGATAATAACACCTCTTAAAACGTGGTAATTAAAATCCTCTCTGCACACAGCAATAAATCCATGCAGCACAACTTTCTTGTAAAAATGACCTTGGGAGACGATGTTTTCCAGTGGTGGGTTTTATCAGTCTCACACTTGGACAGCCCCCAACATGCGGTGCGGGCCTCCCTCCCGCCTTCCGCAGAGGCTCCCCGGCCCCGATGCCCACCACACGGCCCCCGGGCCCGCCGCCTTTCTAGATGCTGCTCAGAGGCCTGGGTGCCACCTCTGCTGGACGCCTGCCCCCCCCCAACCCGTGCCCTGCGCTGGGCATTTGGCTCGGGCTCCCACCCCCACCACTGACCTGTCCAGAGCTCCCGGCCCAGCATCGGAACTTTCCAGGCGGTCTGGTGTTGAGGCAGGCACGCTCCTCAGCAGGGAGCTTGGGGGTCGCCCGCGCTGGTCCTGTGCCGTGTCGGGGGAGGGAGAGCAGGTCCCCCCTGCTCAGCGAGGGAGGAACGATGCGCGTGCACCCTCCCGCCCGTCACGACCAGGAAGGGAAGGGACGCATGACTGTCCCCAGCAATGCCTGCGGTGATGTTGTCTCCTCTCTCGTGGGCAGGCTCTGTGGGGCCCTAGCTCCTAACAACCTTCCTGGTGGGACCATGGGAATCCCCATGGCAGATGGGAGACCAAGGCTTGGGGGGGCTCACAGACACATGAGTCACACGGGTGGCCAATGGAGGAGAGGGGCTTCGTGGCCAGGGGTCCGGCTTGGATATGAGCAGGTGCCGATGGAGAGATTAGCCCCGCCAGCCCCTGGAGCTGCCCCGGGGGCGAGGGCTGCCTCCAGGTACAAGACGCATCAGGCGGCATCAGGTGGGGCCTGAGGACCCCCTTCCCGAAGCGAGGCCCCGCTTGCTGATTACTTCCCAATCGCCTGGAGCCTGTGTCTGCTGCTCCGGGGACCCAAAGGCCCGTGTGACGCTTCCTCCTCCGATGTGGAGCGGGGGCAGGGAGACTCCGAGAGGCGGGGAGAAGAGGCTCTGCAAACACTGTCCATGCACCGCCTCTCCCACCTCCAGGCCTCCTCTCCTGCACCCCTAGAGCCCGCGCATGCCACCCCGTCCTTCAGCCTTTCTTTAAAAATAGCTTTATTTTGATGAAATTCATTTACCATATAATTCACGCATTTCAAGCGTGCACTTCAGGGACTTCCCTGGCGGTCCAGTGGTTAAAACTCCGCTCTTCCACTGCAGGGGGCTTGGGATCGATCCCTGGTCGGGGAACTAAGATCCTGCATGCCGCTCGGCCTAAAAAAATAAAAAAATAAAAAATACATAAAGTGCGCACCTGAGTGGTTTTTAGTGGATTCACAGACGGGACAGCCGCCCCTCTGCTCCCCGTCTCTCTGGATCTGCCCGTCCGACTTTCACGTGAGCGGGGTCCCATTCAGTGGCTTTTTGCATCTGGCCTCTTGCACTTGACACGTGCTCGTGCGCAGGTTGGGCTGCATCTCTCTTTAGGCCACGTCCTACTCCACGGTGTGGATGGGCCACGTGGCGTTTATCCGCTCAGCTGTCCACAGACACCGTGTTGTTTCCACATTGGCGCTACTGTGAACAGTATATGCTGCTCCTGTGCACGTGGACACCCACGCACATGGACGCTGCAGGCCACGTGTCCCTGTGCACACGTGTTTGCCTCCCTCCTGGGTGGACACGAGATGACGGATCCCGGATGCCGGTCTCCCTGGCTCCTCCCATGCAGAGCTCTCACTCCTGCCAAGTCCCGGAAACAGGCTCCACATCCCCCCAGGGGGGTGGGCAGTAGCCCTCCAGCCAAAGGGCCACGTCTGAGGCCTCGTGTCTGGGAAGCACCCCTGCCTGGTCCCTCTTTGTCTTCTCTGCCTGGAGAGCACACGCAGGCCTTTCAAAGTGCATTGAGAAAGTACAGGAGTTTAATGGCTCACAGAAATATAATTGTATTTTTATTGCTCATTACATTTCGAGTTAATTACATAGCAACTAGGTTTGTGCTTTATGATATTGCCGCTAAATCAGCGTGCGCACGCCTGGGTCTAGAGCAGGTTTCCCACCCCTGCACCTTGCGTTTGTCCCACCTGGATCAGTGCCTGATTCTTTCCATTTAGCACTTTTCACAATCATGAGATGGTGCCTTAGCAAATTCTAAAGATGGTCAAGAACTTTTTCTTTCATTTGGTGTCATTATGATACTGCTGAGTTTGGTTTCAATTCTTTGCGGTCACATATGATGTATGTATAGATAAAGCTATAGATTCTGCTGATGAACAAATCATTCCATCTTCGACCAGAGGGAGGCTATGCCAGTTGTCTCCTGAGTCTATCTGATCGTGTTGAGGGCTGCCTTGCTTTCTGATATGACAAGTTGTTCCAGATTTATCTGGTGTATTTCTTCCTTGAGACCTCAAGTTGGCCATTTCTCCCAGAAGCTCTGGTTCCTTTTATTGGAAAATAGGATTTTGTGATTGCAGTCTGGGAGCTAAAGAGGGGTCATTACTACCAGACAAGTCATTGCTTCTAAACCTTTCTGTGGCCAAAGCTGGGAAACACATTTTTTTTTGCAAAAGAAAAGTACGTAGTGAGTTGATACTAATATTTCCAATTTAAATGTAAGATTAGGGTGTTTTTGTATAGCTTCTTTGATTTTACATTTACATCTCTCTCCTCTTATGCTGGGAATCTTGGTTCCTAATGACATCTACATAATTACTTACTTGCTTTATCTCACGGTACATCGTCTGTATAACTATCATGTAGCAGGGTACATTCAGCTTGTACACACATTTTTTGCTAAGTCCCCATCAAGAAGGAGAATCTATTTCCCCATGTTTTGAAGCTGGGCTGATCTTATGACATGACCAAGAAAATGCAGTGGAGGTAACGTGGTATGACTTCCAAGGCAAGCCCTTAAGAGATCTTACAGTATGTTTTTTGCTCTTCTGGATCCTGGGACTACCATGCTACAAAGAATCCTGAGATGAAAAACCATGTGGGGAGGTAGACCAGCTGTCTTACATGCTCTGGGTTAGCCTGGCACCCAGCCGAATGCAGGTGAGGGAACCCAGGTGAGGCCAGTAGGCGGTCCAGCGCTGACCCCCAGCACTGTGAGAAGTATAAGTTGTTATTTGATGCCACCGCATACTGGGGTGGTTTGTTACGTAGTAATAGATAAATGATACAGATGTTGGTACCTGGAGTACAATGGTACCTTAACAAAAACTTGAAATGTGACATTGGCTTTGGAGCAGGTGGTGAAGGGAAATGCTGGAGGCTGGAGAAAGGGTGACCCTTGTCACTTAGGAATAAATGACAAACTGTCTCCTACAGTAACTGGGAAGGGAAAACAAACTTGTGGCATGTGGCTAAAGAAATCTCTAGACAGAACGTTAAAAGTGTCAGTTGGTTTCTTCTAGCTGCACATGATAAGATGCAGAAAGAGAGATGAGCTAAAGAAGGAACCGTTCAATTTGTAAATAATATTTAAAGACGGAAAGCCCAGGACTTGCTTGGTTAGAAAATAATACTGTCCCTCACACTCCGTATTTCCAGCTGGTAAAAATATACAAAGTGCCATGAGCCTGGGGGCGAAGATAAAATCAAGGCTGTGTCTGCAGGATGCCTTGTTAAGATCTTTGTAAGATTTAAGGTAGTGCCGATCAGACCCATTCATCCAGGCAGAAGGAATTTTAGGAACCCTAAGGGTTTCATTTCACAGCTTCATGTATGGCTCAAGATAGAGAGAAATCTGTCTCAGAAAAGGACTATGGATGTGGTTTTTGGAATACGGAGCAAACTTTGATTAGATTCACGGGAAATCCACAAAGTTTTAAAAAGAGTTGTACTGCTGAAAACACCACCAGCTTGGATAAAGAAGACAGTTCAAAATGGAAAGAGGCTTCTGGGAAGTAAACAGGTCGAGAATGTTACTCAGCTGCCTATATGGGCCACTTCTTATGGCAAAGGAAAGGTATCTCGGAGGGTATAGTCAAGAGCAAAGAACAATGGATTAGAAAACCACTCCCAGAAAGGAAAACTGGACTTAATCAAGGAACCTTCCTTGCCCCTAGAGTAGGGGAAACTGGCTAGATTTCACAATTGCCTTGCATCTGCCTGTATCCGCCTTCCTGTCGTTTTCCTTTTGAAGGGGAGTGCCTGCTGCCTTTGAAGGTTTCCTGTCCCTGTCTCACTGTTGTATGTTGGGTGTGTGGGGGATGGATAACTCTTGTATTTTGCTCACAAGTTCCTGCATTAAGAGGAGCTACACTCAAGTCACTGCACACCCAGAAGAGCCACATTTGCACCTTGATCCCATGATTGGATGAGAGTTTGGAGGTCATGGGAGACATGAATCATTGGGACCAGAGGGAGGACTACAGGAGATTGTTGCAGTAGTGGGCCCAATGAATCTCATTTCCCTGTGTCCATGCTCCTTTGTGGTGTGACATTACGCTACCCCAGCCTGAACAAAAGTGGGATTTATTTCCTCATTTCCTGAATTTGGGCTGGCCTCGTGACTTGCTTTGGCCAGTAGGATATAGCGGAAGGGACATTGTGTACTTCTGAGGCCATGCCCTAAAAGGTCTTGAAGCTGCCACCTTCACTTTCTTGAGATGCTGCGCTGTGACTCAGTATAGGGAAGTCAATCTGGCCTCCTGCAGTGTAAGAGGAGAACTTATACTAGCGTACACTGGAGTATAACAAGCTGCTTGGAGGAGAACTGAAGTGCCCTACAGCCACCTCCTTCCAGACACGCAGATGAGGCCATACTGGACCTCCAGTCCAGTTGAGCCTCCAGGTGACCACAGCCACGTGACAGAGTCCAAGTACAACCAGTAGGGGAACTGGCCATGCAACCCACAAAACTGTGAGAAATAACAAATCGTTGTTTTAAGCCACAAAGCTTTGGGGTAGTTTGTTACACAGCAATATGTAGCTGACATATACACACACACACACACACACACACACACACACACACACATACATATGCATATGTATATATACATACTTGTATCATATATATATTAAGATTTCTTTATTGCTATTTTTTGTCCTTAGGATATGTCCCAATTGAGATTCGTAGTCAAATGACCATGTTTTGAAGTCACTTGAAATAAATCTCCTCTGTGTGGTGAAGCCACTGACTTGATACACAGATTCATTTTGATTTTTAGAGATTGCTTTTCTATTATGATTTAATTTTTTGCATTTCTTCATTTTATTTAATTTTTTAAATTAATAGACTTTTTTTTTTTTTAAAAAAAAGCTGTTTTAGGTTTACAGAAAAATTGATCAGAAAGTACAGTTTCCATATACCCCTCCTCCCTCCCCAGCCCCTATTACTCCCCCTATTATTAACATCTGCATTAGTGTGGTTGATTTGTTACAACTGATGGAGCTACATTGACAGATCACTATCACCCAAGGGGCATAGTCTACATTAGGGTTCACTCTTGTGCTGTACATTCTGTGGGTTTTGACAAATGTATAATGACATGTAACCACTATTACAGTATCACACAGAATAGTTTCACTGCCCTAAAATCCTCTGTGCTCTGCCTTTGCATCCCCCTAACCCCCTAACCCCTGGCAACCACTGATCTTTTCACTCTTTGGTTTTGCCTTTTCCAGAGTGTCATATAGTTGGAATCACATAGCATGTAGCCTTTTCAGACTGGATTCTTTCACTTAGCCATGTGCATTTAAGTTTCCTCCATGACTTTTCATGGCTTGAGAGTTCATTTCATTTTAGTGCTGGAAAACATTCCACTGTTTGGATGTTTCAGTTTGTTTATTCATTCACCTGTTGAAGGATGTCTTGGTTGCTTCAAAGTTTTGGCAATTAAGAATAAAGCTGCTGGGCTTCCCTGGTGGTGCAGTGGTTGAGAATCTGCCTGCCAATGCAGGGAACACGGGTTCGAGCCCTGGTCTGGGAAGATCCCACATGCCACAGAGCAACTAGGCCCGTGAGCCACAACTACTGAGCCTGCGCATCTGGAGCTTGTGCTCCGCAACAACAGAGGCCACGATAGCGAGAGGCCCGCGCACCGCGATGAAGAGTGGCCCCCACTTGCCGCAACTACAGAGAGCCCTCACACAGAAACGAAGACCCAACACAGCCATAAATAAATAAATAAATAAATAAAAATAAATAAAGCAATTCCTTAAAAAAAAAAAAAAAGAATAAAGCTGCTAAAAAAAGTAAAATAAAATAAAGCTGCTGTAAACGTTGTGTGCTGGTTTTTGCGTGAATCCCATTTTCATTGCCTTTGGGTAAATACCAAGGAGCGTGATTGCTGGATCGTATGGTAAGAGTATGTTTGGCTTTTTACGAAATCACTAAACTGTCTTCCAAAGCAGCCGTACCATCTTGCATCCCCACCAGCAACGGATGAGAGATCCTCTAGTTCCACATCCTCACCAGCGCTTGATGTTGTTGGTGCTCTGGATATTTGCCATTCTAATAGGTGTGGAATGGTACTTCGTTGTTATTTGAATTTGCAATCACCTCATGACATAACATGAAGCATCTTTTCACGTGCTTACTTGCCATCTGTGTATCTTCTGATAAGGTGTCTGTTTAGGGCTTTAACCCATGTTTTAATTGGGTTCTTTGTTTCCTCATTATTAAGTTGTAAGTATTTTTGTATACAGTCATCTGTTGATATCCACAGGGAACTGGTTCCAGAACTGCCCCCCACCCATCTCCAGATACCAAAATCTGTGGACGTTCAAGTCCCTTATATAAAATGGTGTCGTATTTGTGTATAACCTGTGCACATCTCCCCAAATACTTTAAATCATCTCTAGATGACTTATAATACCTAATACAATGCAAAGGATATGTACATAGTTGTTGGTGAGCAGCAAATTCAATTTTCGCTTTTTGGAACTTTCTGGAATTAAAAAACAATTTTTTTTTTGGATCCTGGGTTGGCTGAATCCTCAGATGCAGGACCTATGGATACAGAGGTCCGGCTGTATTTCTGACATCAGTCCTTGATCAGATACGTGCTGTTTTGCAAAGATTTTCTGTGACTTGTCTGTGACTTGACTTTTCTTTCTCTGAACAGTGTCACAGAGCAGAAGTTCTGTGATTTAATTTTGTCTTACAATTATTTAAAATATTTACAAGATTCTGAAGTCAAAAGGGCAAAGAAGGGCACATTCAGGGAAGCTGGGTTTCCTTGCCTGTCCCCGTCTCCTCTTGTCAGCGACTGTTTCCATTCGGCTTGGGTTTATTCTTAAGTAATGGTTTATCCTCCCGTTTTCTTAAATAAAAAGTGACATAGGAATCGCATGGTTCTTCACCTTGCTTTTGAACAGACCACAGCGGGACACGGCGAGCTCCCTCATTTCATATTTAGGGGGACGGAGTTCCATCATGGGGACACATTCTATTTACACACCAGTCAGTCCCCTAGTGCCGGGGCACTCGGTGACCCCAGTCTTCTGCTGTTACTAATAGACCCTTGGCGAGCCGCACGCACACAGCTTTTTGGGTTTCCCTGTGTACGTCTGAGGCCAGATTCCTCTGAGCAGGTGGCTGTCGGCAAGGGTAATTGCATTTTGCAGCTTTGTCAGATTTTGTCTGTCTCCCTGGGTGGGAGCTGGACCCTTTCACTTTCCCACAGCTTTGTCTAAGGCCGCCTCTTCCTCACAGCCTCGCCAGCAGAATGCTGTTAAACTTTTGGATTTTCGCCAATCTGATAGGTGGGAAATGGTATCTGGTCTGGCCTGCATTTGCGTTTCCCTCATTATGGGGAAGTCGCAGGGCCACTCGCATTTCTGTCTGTGAACCGCATCCGTATCTCTGACACGGCAGATGCGTAAACCCAAAGGTGATATGAAGGCAAGAAACCCCCATCCAACTCCCAGCCCCGACACACTGCTTTCAGGCCAGGACCTTCTGCATCTTAAGGGAACACAGAAAGTCCTGAATTTGGGGGGGGTGCTGAGGGCTGCTCTGATGGCCAAGGGAGGACCTGGAGTGGCAGAGCCCAGAGACGTGGGGGGCAGACCGGCTCCCTTCCTGGGGGGGCGTTTTGTTTTGTTGAACGAGACAGAAAATAAATAAGGCCATCAAGGGCGCAGTCCCCCTCCCCCAGCCCCCTCCCGCACAGTGGGCGCTGGCGTGTGGAAAGCCCCTCCAGGAACACACAGCGCCCCAGCAGCCAGCTTGCTGGTTTCAGGCCAAAGCCAGAAGGGGTCTGTTCGGAGAACTTTCCGGGCACCGTTGCTGGTGCCGAGCAGAGGGACCTGCCCTGAGGGGCTCGGATTTCCATGGAGGCAGCAGCAGGACGTGGGACATTTATTTCTGGAGCATCAGCTGGTGGGGGCCGGGGGACAGCAAGGGCTCTGAGAGACCCACACACCGGGGGAGGTGAGGCCACGGTGTGAGGGTCAGAAGTGCTGTGACGAGTGACAACGGTCGGGGTGCTGGACAGGCGGTGGGGACGTCTCAGCCCCGGCGCTCGCGGAGGGGTCTTGCCGGGGAGATGCGGGGCTGACTTGGCCACAGGGGGAGTTTGGGAAAGTACAAGGCAGAGGCACCGAGCGGAGTGGCTGGGCATCTTCTAGGAGGTGCAGGTGGGCTTTGCAGCTGGGAAGGAGCCAGAGAGGACAAGGAGGACAGGGTGCTGGCCGAGAACCTGGCTTTGACTCAGGTTGCAAAGGGCAGCGTGGTCTGGGCTCTGGGAAGCTCAGTCGGTGAGGAGGATGGATGTCGGGGTGGAGGCTGCAGCCGGAGGCTTGGTGGGCCGGTGTCTCAGCTGTGGGGATGGGGGGAGGTGATTGGGACCCTGTGACCTGGGGCTGGGCTGGCAGGACCTGCTCATGGATTAGAAGTGGTGCGAGAGAGAGAGAGGAAAGTCAAGGGTGGCTCCTCCTGGGCGTGGCAGAGTCAGTGAGTCGTGTTGCCATCAGCTGCCATTGGGAAAGTGTGGGGAGCCGTGGAGGTTTGGGAGGAGAAATCCATGGTCCCCTTTTGACCATCTGGGAAGCGTGCAGGGAGAGATGTGGAGAAGGCGGTGAGGGTACCAGTCTGGGGCTCAGTGGAGGCCATCAGCCCTCAGGTGGGATTTAAGCTGTGGGTCTGAGGTCAGGTAGGGTGGGTTCAAGGGGGCACGGCCAGCTGACAAATGGGAATGCAGGTAACGTGTTACCGGGGGTGGTGGAGCCAGGAGCTAGGTGAGCCCACTGGGGGCCTGGCCTGGGCTGCACCCCCTTTCTTCTCCCCTGACTGTCGAGATTCTCCTTGTTCTGGAGGCCAGCTTGCCAGACCTCCACCTCTGAGGCACGTGGGGTCTCTGCCCCCCACGTCTGTGCCACCGTCCTTACCAACACCCCCTTGCACGCTGCCCAGGTCTGTGTGGGCCCTAAACCTCGCTGCCTCCTGGCAGTGCCCTGCCCTGGCCCCTGACCCCCGGACCCCACTGGTATTGGGAAAGGCCTGGCCCGGGGCATGGCCGGCCCCTCCTCCTCTGGGCCCTGTCATCGCACCTGTGCCTCGAGGCCCGGACAGGTGAGCTCAGGTGCTGCTGGCTCCAGCACCCGGAGGCGCCCCAGGTGCACGGCCTGGGTTGCAGGGGGTGGTGCAGGGGAGGGGCGGGGCTCTCTGTAGAGAAGAGAAGCTTGCAGAGTCCCGGGCTGCCCCAGGCCCGTGGGCGGGGCATGGCGCCTCGTGTGGGCGGGGCCTAGTATGGGCGGGGCCTCGTAGCAGCAGTCAGCGCAGGTGGATGAGCCCTGAAAGCCAGACCCCAGCGGGAGCAGGAGGTCGGCCCGTGACACCCCCGCCCCTCCACGACCCCCCCTACACCCCGCCGTGAGGAAGGCAGCCAGACAGCACATTCCAGGGACTGCTTTTGGGGTGGAACTTTGATACGCTGGCTCTGCACGGGTCACACCCCTCTTACCGCCCACACCTGTGTGGGCAGAGGGGTGGGCGGGACACCAACCCCCTAAGCTTCAGCGGGCAGCCGAGCTGAGTCTCTGTAGCCCCTCTGGCCCCTGCAGGAAAAGGCCACCCCTCTCCGGCGCCAATGTGAGCGCTTGGTGCGCCCCCGACACGCTCTCTGTGTGGACCGTGGGATGTGCGGGCACGGGGCTGCTTGATTCTGGAAGGGGAGCTGCGGGGCCAGCCTTGTGGAGACAGCGGGCTGTCCTCTTCCTCCCCTGGCGGTTTGGGTGGCCCGCGGTGGGCCTCTCATTCCCAGGCCCCGGGCTCTGGCTGGACACAGCGGCACACGAAGCGGGTGCAGCTGAGGCGGGGCCCGGGGAGGACGAGGGCTGCTGGCGCGGGCTTTACAGTTCTGAACCCGGGATCAGTGGGCGGACCCCGAAGGGAGAGGGCAGAGCCGAACCCAGTTTATTCTCACGCAGAGGGAGGGCCTCCACGACCGCCCTGCCCAGACACCCAGGAACATACTTACCTGTGACATTGTTTGGGTCACATGGCCTCTCTGTGTCCCCATTTGTCCCTGTCATCACCTCGGCTCTGCCCGCCTTTCCTTTCCAATGGCAGCAGAGACCACCGCTCAGCCAGCCACATTTGGCCGGGCTGCCTGGCTTGTGGGATCTTAGTTCCCTGACTAGGGATCAAACCTGGGCCCTCGGCAGTGAGAGCGTGGAATTCTAACCACTGGACCGCCAGGGAATTCCCAGCTGCTTTCTTTTCCGGGGGAGGACTTAGCCGGGCCACAGTGGGCAGCTGTCTGCAGGGTTCCCTCCCTCCACGCTCGGGCCAGGGTAGGACAGGTGGGCCACAGGGCGGCAGCTCCACTGACTTGTCTGCCGGGGGTCTTGCTTCTTTCTGTTCCTCACTCCTCCTCCCGCTGGTTCCAGGGCCTCTTCCTCTCTCTCCTTGTGGCTTCTCCGCACGGCCTCTCCACGTGGTATCAGGTTCAAGGGGATGGAGAAATAAACTCTGCTTCCGCACAGGGGCAGTGGCAGGGAATTTGCAGCCGCCTTTAATGCACCACAGATGAATCCAGCATCTCAGACGCGGGACCCAGTGCCCGGCATGCAGACGCGCTCACGCAACAGCCCTGGGTTGAGCAGAGCCGCCTCTCCACGGTGGCTTTTGAACTAGCCAGAAGCGAGACCAGACCTTATGAAGACGTCCCTCCCCTCCCCTTGATGGCCGCCAGCCTGGAGACCCTGAGCTGCCCCAGGGTAGCTGTGGACAAGGGACTTCAGCACAAGGGCGGGTGTGGACAGGTTTGCAGTGGGGTGGTTGCACCTATGGGCCGAAGAGGCACCGAGAAGGAAGCAGGGCGGGGTGGGCGGGGCTGGCACCCCCTCTGGAGCCTCCCCACCCCCTCCCCGGAGCCCCTCCCCGTTCCAGCTTCCCTGTGGGAGACCCCAGGGTCCAGGGAGCCGAGCTGAATTCGGGCCAGTCTGCACTCGATCAAGGATTTCACCCTGTTCCCTGCTGTTGCTGACCACCCGAGTGTCCCCGTGACACAGGCCAGAAGCAGCAGTCCAGGGACGATGTAGGTGGTGACACCCCATCACACACTTTCCATGTGCTTGTTTCATCTTTTAATTGTCACTAATTCAGATTTGTTTGTAAGAGAAAATTCAAAGGGAAAAGTATCTGGGTTTAAAGTTCAGGGGGTCCTGTTGGTTTCTGGAGATGGACACATTCTTAAACTGCGGACAGGCAGAGGAATTGCTCAGTTCTTTCCTTCGACTCCTGGAAGAAGGGTTAGGAATTTTTCTTTAGGCTTTGAAGTGGGATCACCCAGATCTAGACATTCTTTGAAGCCAAACCACTAAGGAACCCACATTTTTTGCTTAGGGAGAAATATTACAGAAGAGCAAAATGCTTCAGTGTTTCATTTTAAGAAATTTTAAGAAATTCGAAGGCACAGGCCATCGGTTCAGATTATGTTACGTGGACATAAAATTCATGAGGCCACCTTGTTATAACGACTCGGGGCTAGCGATCGGTCAGATGTCACACCTCTTTCAAAAGTATGACGCTGTATTTCATGCCCACTTTAACATCTTCCAGGGCAGCCAGCGCTCCGCAGGCTGCAGAACGAGCCAACGGCAGCCGGAAAAACCGGACAGCATGCCGTCCACGGCCTCACCAGGGTCCGGGATGGTCATGCCAGCAGGGGTCACCTGTCTCTCAGGGCTGGTCTCAGCCGGAGGGTGAGGTGGACACCGGGATCCCCTCCAGGGATGCACCCGTCAGGGCTCCTTAGGCGGTGCCTGGTCCCGCCTGCTGGCGGCCGCCGGAGGACGGGCCCGGGTCAGACAACACATATGTTGCAGCGACACCATTATCTCCCGGGTAAACGGCCCCGTCTCTGCATGGCCAGGCAGAGCCCCGGCTGCCGTGTAATTGGACCATTCAAAAGTAAATTATCTGCAGCTGGAAACAAGGCCCTGCCTTTTAACTCAGGCAGCATAAGGCCAGGACTCGAGACACCACGGGGAAGAGCATTTATTGAAAAGCGATGGGAAAATGAAATTTTAAATTCAAAGCCTTCATGTACGGCGGGGGAGGCGGGAGGCTCTGCGTTCTTCGGTGGCCCCGGGGGCGGGTCAGGGGATTTATTTGCATCTTTATTTTGCTGACGCGGGAGAGCACCGCATGAAGTGACTCTGATATCCATCTGATGAACAAATAAATCCTGGGACAAAAGCCGCACGGTGTCACGGAGACTGGGCAGTGCCGGGCGAGCCTCACAGCAGAGTCCAGTGCAGAGGTGGGAAGCAGGGCGGGCTCTGGGCGCCCAGCTGGCGTGCGGGCCTCGTCCGGGCCGGGTGACTCAGTTTCCACGACTCCACACCCCGCCCCGCCCCTCGCGAGGACCGGCTCACCCAGTGCCCCCCGTGGTCCTCGGCACGTTTGTGGTTCCAGCCCGCGTCTTCCCTGTGACTCGTCTGTCCCGCCTCCTCCCTGTCCCCAGGTCACCCCAGCTTGGGCCCCCTCCCCTGCCCTCTGAGACCTCGCCCTGTGCGCTGTGCTCCACCGCGGGCACTGCCAGGGACTCTCCCTCTGCCAGGTCCCCACGCTGCGCATGCAGTGCTGGGTACTTACCCAGGCTTCCCCACACAGCCACGCTTTATGGGACACTTCGAGGGCCAGCGGACTGTTCCCCACACCAGCAAACAGCTCAGAGTCTTAAAGGGACTTGGCCAACATCACACAGCCAGTTGGTGTGTTGGTGACAGGATGGGGCCCCAGTCTGCCTGCCTCTCCCGGGCTCCCCCGGGCTCCCCAGCCTCCCCCGGGCTCCCCCAGCCTCCCCCAGCCTCCCCCAGGCTCCAGCACACAGCCCTGGGCTCTGCATACCTGGCGCCTCTTCCCTTTCTCCCCATCGAGCCCTCCTAGTGCCTGGCATAGCACCCAGCCCAGGCCAGGGCACATGGGGCCAAAAAAGCCCGAGAAAGGGGGGCATCCATGTCCCATCCCTGCAGTGCGGAAGGACAGACTGAGCCCCCAACCGCCCCCGGGACAGGGAGGTACACGAAGGCACACAGCAAGTGGGGCGCAGTGCGAACGAGAAACCCCGCCCAGCTAGACTTAGCTCCGTTCTGTTCAGCTCCTCCCTCCCAGGCCCTGTGTCAAACTTCTCCACCTCAGGCCAGCCCCCCAGGGCCCTCCGCTACCAACCAGAAGTGGTCGCGCACCAAGCCTCGCCCCCTGCTACCAACCAGAAGTGGTCACGCACCAAGCCTCGCCCCCTGCTACCAACCAGAAGTGGTCGCGCACCAAGCCTCGCCCCCTGCTCTGGACACGGGGGGCTGAGCCTGTG
Source organism: Balaenoptera acutorostrata (assembly GCF_949987535.1). Taxonomy (NCBI): domain Eukaryota; kingdom Metazoa; phylum Chordata; class Mammalia; order Artiodactyla; family Balaenopteridae; genus Balaenoptera; species Balaenoptera acutorostrata. The sequence continues at coordinate 182,360,951 of NC_080066.1, forward strand.
GGGGAGCCGCCCTGAGGAACGAGGAGCTTTGACTGGGTAACCCGGGTAGTTACTCCGGGGGGTGCCTGAGGCCAGGACCAGCCTAGCTTTGGGTCTCTGGTGCCTTCCATTCCCAGAGGCCAGGGCCACCGAGGGAGACACACCCTCACACATCCACCAGTGTCCCAGAGATGTCCCGATGCTGCCTTTAGCTGGGCCCTGGACTCCTGGAACATGGAAGAAAACAACCTATTTGGAGAAAAACAGAGAGCGCCACCCATGTGCAGCCCAGGGCACATTGTATGCCATGCCAAGCAAGCCACATACTTTCCATGGGCCTCGGTTTCCCCTTCTGATTCTGGGGGGACATGTGCCCTCCTCATAGGGCTTCTCTGAAGGCCAAATAGCCAATGAATGTAGAGCACCCAGCTGAGCGTGTGGGCAAGTAGTGGTCTTCAGTTGTTCTACTTTGATTTTGGAGAACTTTCTGCTGCATCTCACTCCTATACCAAATTAGGATTAGGCTTGTCTGGATATAACAGAGAGCCCACAAATAATCATGAATTCAAAGTGATATAAATATATTTCTCTTTATGCCTGTAAAGTCTGAAAGGGTCAGCCCAGGACCATCATGGTGCACCCTGTGCCAGGCCTCCTGGATCCTTCTGCCTCTACTGTGTTCTACTGTGTATGAGTTTTATTCCTGAGGTTACACCATGGTCCAAGATGGCTGCTGATGCTCCAGCCATTGCATCACATTTTAACCAACAGGGAAGAGGAGACCATGAAGGGCACACCTTCCCCCTTCCCCAATAAGAACACTTCCTAGGATTTACACACACACACATTCCTCTTAATTTCCATTGCAAGAGGAACGTGGTTGAACTATATTGCAAATAGGACAGGGAAATTCAGTCTTTATTCCTGGTGGCCACGTACTCAGCTAAAAACTGGGAGTTCTATTACTCGAGAAGAAGGGGAGCACAGATATGTGGGGCAGCTAGAATCTATGCATGCCCTAAAATTGTACACCTGAGAAAAAATATTTGAAAGAGTAATAATAATGACAACAATAATACAAATAATTATAATGTGAACTCTTGTGTAGCCACCACTCAGACTGAAAAGTAAAATCTCTCTTTAAGTGCAGGTTGCTCATGACTAATCACTCTGTCTTCCCCATCCCTGACCCCTCCCCCAGGTAATACTAACTTGAATTTATATTCACCTTTCCCTTGCTTCTCTATATCATTTTTACCATTTATATTTGTAGTCCCCCAAAACATATAGTTTAGTTTTAGCTGCTTTTTAAACTTTATGTAAATATTATCTTCCTTTATATGTAATATTTGTGTTTTGCTTCTTCCATCTAATATTTCATGCGTGAGATTCATCCATTTTAACGCTTATGGTGTCACTCATTAGTCTTTGCTCTTGTTTAGTATTCCATTGTGTGACTATATCACAAGTTGTCTACCAGTGCTATTGTTCATGGACATTTATGCTGTGTCCAGGCTTTTTACTATCACAGCGCTGCTGTAAACATCCTAGTACAGATCTCCAGGTGCACATGCGTAATCCTTTCTCTGGATGAGCCCACTGGGTGCTGTGACTGGGGTGCAGATATGTCTGAGTGATGGACCCGCCGGTACTTGAGTAGCTGGGCTGGGGCTGGGGCAGCCTGGACCCTGGACCTCCTGGCTGGCCCCAGTGTCCTGCAGAAGCCTTGCCCACTTACTCCACTGTGCCACGCAAGTACTATCATTTTTTGCACAGCGAAAAAGGTTGCGGAGCAGTGCTCTAGGGACATCACCAGGTGGGGAATTGCTGCTCATGTGTTATGTGCAAATCACCTTTACTAGGTATGGTGAAGTGTTTTCCAAAGTAACTGTAACTCTGACTGCTACGGCTGACAGTTCCTATTGCCCCACATCCTTTCCAGTACCTGGAATTGGCCTGCTTTTTAATTTGTGCAAATTTGCTTGTAGTAAAATGATATTTTGTTGTTTTGTTTTAAATTAACAAATAATGTGAGTTAAATACAATAAATCAATTGTATATTGTTGAACGTGCATATAGTAAACAAAACAAAATGCCAAATTCATGTACAGATCTTCCTCTACTATGGGGTTATGCCCCAATAAACCCATCCTAAGTTGAAAATATTGTAAGTTGAAAATGCACCTTACCTACTGAACATTGTAGCTTAGTCTAGCCTACCTTAAATATGCTCACATCATTAGCCTACAGTTGGACAAAATCATCTAACACAAAGGCTATTTTTATAATAAAGTATTGAATTTCTCATGTAATTTATTGAATGCTATACTGAAAGTGATAAACAGAATGTCAGTGAATGTATCAGTTGTGATTGTGTAGCAGACTGGGAGCTCCAGCCTACTGCCCAGCATTGTGAGAGAGTGTCATACTGCATATTACTCACCCAGGAAAAGGTAAAAATACCAAAGCAGGGACTGTTCTGTAGTACTAAAAATCTATGACAAAATACAGTAGTTCATTCATCCTCCCTTCCTTGATCCCTCCAAAATCAACCATTATTAGCTTTTTAAATAATTTTTCTGGCTTTCACACACCACATATTTCTAAATTCTATCTATCTATCTATCTATCTATCTATCTATCTATCTATATCTATCTATCTTACTATCCTGCTACCTTTTGATTAATCAATTTAAGGCATAATTTTTAAGATTTCCTATTAGAGTAGATGACAGTTTAGCCCTCGTATTCTGACACCCCTTCTGCTTCCCCTCTCTACTTTTCCAATATAGTTATATTACAATTTTTGGTTAAATCAAGCTGAATCTGTTGGTATAGATCACATTATATCTATACAACCACAGATTAACTTAGCATTATAGTGTACTCCAATTGTTTCCTTTCTTACTCTTTGTATTTTCTAAAGTTATTAGTTGCCTCGCTTTTTCATTTGCTAAATATTTTCTAATCTATTACTCATTCTTCCCACATTTTCCAATACCCTTTTTTCTGTACTTTTCCGCATTACTTGTTCCTGGAGACTCTCTGCCTGGAGGTCTCTTTCTCCTCTGATCTGCCCTACCCACTCTCTGGGCTGGCTGCACACTGTCATCCTAACATTTGCTTCCGCTGATGTCTTGCCTTTCTCCTGGGTGGGAGCCCTGTTTCCTGAATCCCACCCATGCCTTCCTAGTTTACTCTCTTGTTTTGGTGGGAACCATTCTCCTATGGTTAAGTGAAGATAAAAAGATGGTTCATCGGTAGAAATCATAATGATGACAATTTAGTCTCCCGGAAGTGCTCCTCTGATCTGGACTGGTTGCCCTGGATGCTTGGGCTTGTCCTTCATCATCATCTCTGAAAGTTTACTTCTCTCCTGTTTTCTGGACCCTGTGGCTTCTTTGTTTACTCCCTTGTTTATGGAGCACATCCACCTGTAATTCATTGAGGAAAGACACACAGGGGGTAAATTGTTTGAGATGTGTTTTTCTGAAAACAATTTTATTCCACCTTCACAGTTGATTGACAGTGGGTTTGGATATGGAAATGTGGGTTGGAAATCAGTTTCCTTTAAAATTATGAAGGCATTGCTCCGTTGTTTTCTTGTTTCCATGTTGCTTTTCTCAAGGCTGGGGCCATTGTTTTCCTGATCTTCAAGCATGCCCATAATTGTGCCACAATCAAGATACAGAACTAGTCCATCACCATGAAAATCTCCCTCATGTTACCTCTTTAAAGTCAAACCCCTCCATCCCCTGCCCCCCCACCCTCACTATCATCCCTAACTCTTGGCAACCTACATTCTGTTTTTCTTCTACATAATTTTATCGTTTCTAGAATACTGAATAAATGGAATAAGAAAGCATGTGAACTTTGAGGCTGGCCTTTTTTCACTCAGCATAACTGAGAGCTATCCAAGTTGCTTTACATGTCAATACTTTGTTCCTTTCTATTGCTGTTCCATGGTATGGGTGTACCATTTTGTTTAACCATTCACCTGTTGGGGGTCATTTGGTTTGTTCTAGTTTTTGGCTATTACACATACAGCTGCCATGAACAATCATGAATAGATTTTTTTGCACATACATAAATTTTCATTCATCTGGGACAAACGCCCAGGAGCACAATTGCTAGGTCATATGGTAAGCGTATGTTTGTTCATTTAAGACACTGCAAACTATTTGCCAGAGTGTTTTTACCGTTTTATATTCCCACCAGCAATGTATGAGAGACCCAGTTTTCTGCACCCTTGCCAGCATTTGGTGCAGTCATTATTTTCTATTTTATATGTTATACTGGGTGTGTGGTGATATCTCATTGTAGCCTTAATTTGCATTTCTCTAATGGCTAGGATGTCACCTCCTTAAATTTTGTGCTCTGGCACTACTTTTACCTCACTTTGGTCCTGGTTCTGCCACCACCTCTGCATTCCCAGTCCCAGAAACACCTGCTACTACCACTTCCTGAATATTTGAAAAGTCTTGGGAACAAACCAGGTTAATTCACAGTTTTTCCCTTGTTAGCCTACAATTTATCTTCCTCTGGTCTGCTAAGGCAGTTACCACTTGTTCATATGTTTTTCAGCTTCCAGAATCTTGTTGTTTTTGTCTCCTGTTCTGTTCTTCTAGCCTTAATGGTTTATGTCATAACAAATTCTCATTACTATAGTTTTAGTGGGAGTTTGGAAGGAAAATAATGAGATACACATGCTCAGCCTGTGATCTGAACCTGAATTCCCTATATCAGGGGTCCCCAACCCTTGGGCCGTGGCCTGTTAGGACCCGGGCCGCACGCCAGGAGGTGAGCGGTGGGCGAGCGAGCAAAGCTTCATCTACCACTTCCCATCGCGCGCCCTGGCGCTCGCATTACCACCTGAACCATCCCCCCCACCCCATCCCTGATGCCAAAAAGGCTGGAAACTGCTGCCCTATAAGATTTTAAAGAGACATATCCTTGGCTGCTAGTGAAGTTGGCTTTTTTCAAACATTTATGAGCCTGTATGTTTCTTTTTCTGTGAAATGCTTGTTCCTAAGTCTTGCCCATTTTTTCTATGAGACTGTTTGCCTTATCATATTGACTTCTAGGAGTTCCTTGTGTATCTTGTATGTTGTCTCTTGTCAGTTAGATGTGTTGCAAATATTTTATGTCAGTTTGTGACTTCTCTTTTCACTTTCTTTATGGTTTCTTTTAATTAATTGAATTTCTTAATTTTAATGTCGTTGAATTTGTCAATTTTTCCTTTATTGCTTGCTCTTGTTTGAGAAATAATTTTCTATTCCATAGCCTTTTTCGTTATGCTTTTCATCTTTTGTCTTTAATCACTAGAGATTTATTTCTAAGTATGGCATGAGGTAGGGATTTGTTATTTTCAATACGGATAGCCAGTTTCCCAGTATCTCACAAAAACTCCATCTTTTTTACACCAATCTGCACTGTTTACTCAATCACAAACTATGCTTCAAGTTTCCATAAATATGTATTTTAATTGTGTTCTTATTCTCTTCTATTGTTCTCTTTGTCCATCCCAGCATCTATGCCAGATGGTTTAATGACTTTGGCTTTATCATAATTATTGATGTTTTGGTGGGGCAAGCTCCCCAGCTTACTTCTCTTCTCCAGGACTGTCTTAGCTGATATTGGTCATTTTCTCATACATGAAATTTAAAATCAGTTTTCCAAGTTTCATGAAAAGACTTCTTGGGATTTTTGATGTAATTGTATTAAATCTTTAGATCAGGTTTGGGAAATTTGACATCTTTATGAAATACACAGCGTATCTTTCCTTTTACTTAGGTTTTCTTTAATGTCTTTAACGAAAGTATTTTTTTAAATTAATTAATTAATTAATTAATTTTTGGCTCTGTTGGGTCTTCGTTTCTGTGCGAGGGCTCTCTCTAGTTGCGGCAAGTGGGGGCCACTCTTCATCGCGGTGCGCGGGCCTCTCACTATCGCGGCCTCTCTTGTTGCGGAGCACAGGCTCCAGATGCGCGGGCTCAGTAGTTGTGGCGCACGGGCTTAGTTGCTCCGCGGCATGTGGGGTCTTCCCAGACCAGGGCTCGAACCCATGTCCCCTGTACTGGCAGGCAGATTCTCAACCACTGCGCCACAAGGGAAGCCCTAAAGAAAGTTTTAATAATTTTCCCATAAAGTGTTTACACACTTCTTTTTGGTTTTATTCCTAGGTATTTTATATATATATTTTTTGCTGATATTGTAAATGGCATTTAAATTTTATATTTTCTTATTGATTGTAGTTGATATCAATGTATGGAAATGCAACTCAGTTTGGGATATTGATTTTGTATCCAGCATACTTATTAAACTTTCTTATTAAGTAAGTAAATAAATAAATAAATAAATATTTGTTTGTTGTTCGTTTTGCTTGTTCATGGACAATCATATCATCTACAAATGATGAAAATCTTTTCTCTTTTCTTTTTTTATGCATTTATTTCCCTTCTTTCTTCACAGAATTGTTTGAAAACATTGGTTAGCTTCTATTTTTATTGTGGTAAAATATACATATTATAAAATTTACCATTTTAACTATTTTAAGTGTACAGTTCAGTGGCATTAAATATATTTACATTGTTGTGTAGCCATCACCACCTTCCATCTCCAGAACTTTTTCATCTCTCCAAAATGAAACTCTGTGCCCATCAAATGCTAACTCCCCATTTACCCCTCCTCCAGCCCCTGGCAACCACTATCCTACTTTCTGTCTCTCTGAATTTGAGAGACCTCCTCTAGGGACCTCATATGAACGAGTGGAATAATACAGAACTTGTCCTTTGGGTAACGTCTGTCTTTGTACATAAGCATATTAAACATGAATAACCACTAAAAGAATGCAAGTAGTATGTATAGCTTCCAAACCAGAAGAGGAGGAAAAATAAGAAATTTTAAAAAAGCTTAATTCTTATGAAGGCCAGAAAGGAGGGGGGAAAATGAACAAAGACCAAAACAAAAAACAAAAAACAGAGGAAAAGTACTAATAGGAACGTTATGATGCAGAAATCAGGGGAAATTGCCTGCAACGCCACCTGTAGGCAGGAGGAACTCATGGCATCCCCAGCTCGGCTCCCTGGACCTAGCTGGCCCACCTTGTGGTCCCTGGGGACTAGATCCTGCAGAGACCTCACCACCCGCATGACCCAGCGTCCATGCTGCCTGCCTGAAGAGGGCTCTGTCAGGAATTCCAAGAGGTGCAGTGATCCTGTCGTAAAGCAACATAAAACGCTATAAAAGAGTTTAATCGTGCACACATGTCATGGCATTTATCGCTCTGCAAAATTAAAGCCGTTGCAGGGTTTGCCATCACTCATGCAGCAGGGAGTTATTTATTGGACACTGTCAGAGCTGAGGGGATCCAAAATTCAGGTCAGGAAAAGTCAAGTCTTACAAAGGCTTGTCTGAGTACTCAGGGGCCCAGCCAGCTCAGGGCGATGCTCCTGGGTTGCTTTGCTGCAGACGCAGGAAGGGGAGAAATTACGGTGTTCATTCCCCTGATGAGAAATCGGAGGCTCCACGTAGGTGTCTGGAATGCCACCTCTCCTGTCCTCCTTGCTCTGACCCCCTGGACTAACTTCTGGAACTCTAAGTGGGCCGTCCCCTGCACCTGTCCTCGAACAGGGTACCAGGTGACAGGTGCTTGAAGTGCATGCTTCCACCATGCCCAGCCCTGTGAGGAAGGCGTGATCACCCCCATAGGACAGATTCGAACCCAGGCTCAGAGAAATGGATTGCCTGGCCTGGCGCTGTCCACCCGGGAGGTGCTGAATCTGTGATTTCAAAGAGAACCACCAGGCAGTGGTCCCGGCCCTGGGAGGAGGGGGGCAGGGCAGACACAAGGCCTCTCTTGAAGGAGAGAAGCTGGTTTGAAATATGTCTGGGCAGGGAATTCCCTGGCGGTCCCGTGGTTAGGACTCCGCGCTTTCAACGCCGTGGGCCCAGGTTCCATCCCTGGTTGGGGAAATAAGATCCCACAAGCTGCAAAAAAATTAAAAAATTTAAAAAAAAAGAAATGCGTCTGGGCAGATGCTAAGGCACACACCATGGATTCTCCCTTCAAAGCACTTACACAAGCAATTACACACCAGGACTGATTAGGTGGGGGCCTTTGGCCGAGCCCCTGGGCTCTAACCAGCCAGGTAATACGGCTGTTTGTGTCGATATGCCGAGGCAGGAGGAATGGCTGCTCAGCCGCTGCCTGACGAGGCGGGGATTTGGGGTGCGTGGTTCTCCAGCGGGCGGCGGCAGCCCCTTTGTTCTCCTGTCCGCAGGGCCTGGGAAAAGGCAGTGGGGGCCGGGGGAGCCCAAGGCAGGCGGCCCACGGTGGTCATGTGCCCCCAGACCAGCAAGGCACTGCCCGCCCCGTTGAAGGTGCTCTGCCACCTGGGGAGCGGGCGCTCAACTGCCCATTGTTGCCAGGAGACACCTCGGAGGTCAGGGCACCCACACCTCCAAGTCTTGGCTCCGCCTAAGTTCCTTTGAGAGGAGAGATAATAGAGGCGTTGAGCGGAGCAGGGGCGAAGCACTGGCAGCCCTTGCCTACATCCTCTCCTTCCAGCCCCACCAGCATCCCGACAGCCACATTCCAGAAGAATCAGCCAATGCTTGTCCAGAGGAACCGGCTTGGCCTCAGACACGCAGGAGAGATGGTGTTGAGACAGGTTCTGTTGATGGACTTGCTGTGGCCTCAGGCAAGAACCTTCCCTCTCTGGGCCTGAGTTTCCTCTCCGTGGAACGATCTGGATCTTCAGCTTGGACTTTCTGCCCTTCAGAGACTTGGCATGCCAGATGGCTGTGGGGTTTGGGGGTGGGAGGAGCCTGGCAAAGGGGTGGAATCTCTGCATTCCCATGCAAAGTCTGCCTTCTCCCCCCTTGCCACACCCAGGGAGTCCCCTCCAGCCACGCTGAGTCACACAAGGGAACCCTGTGACAAGCTCATGGGGAAAGACACCCTCATTCCATGCATCTTTCTGGAGCACATGCTCAGTGCCAGAGGCCACGATGGGGGCTGGAGACCCATGGGAGTTCACCAGGCTTAGGTCATATAGAGGCAGGTGTCAAACTGTCACACATAACTGTAGGATAGGGTTGTGGCCAGCCAGACCTGACTTTGTGTGGCGCTTGCAGGGCAAAGCCCCCAGGCCCCTGTTGCAGGCTCCGTCAGTCCCTTGAGGACCCCTGGGCTGGGTCAGGCCTGCTTCCTCTCTCCTTCCGCACACACGTTGTGTTTTCTGGCCCCTGCCCACAGATCTGCCCCCACCCCCAAGCCCCATCCACCCACCCCCATCCGTGCTGAGCTTTCCCACCTCCTTCAACACCAGGATCCGGCAGGATCCCACCCAGTTTGGAATGATTTTGGAGTCATTTCCATGAACCTGTGTGCAGGTGTCCCACCTGTACAAGGCCAGGGTCCCACCCTCAGAAGCAGACGGTACCAGCTGTGCATACACGAGGTGGATGGGCAGGTGCCAGGACAGAGACCACAGCCCGGGCTGCGAGCTGAGCACACTACCGGGGAGGCGTCAGCCCGACGACCTCGAACAGTTTTGGTGACAGTACCAGGCTGCACCTGTGTCTCGGGGGGGGGGGTCTGCGTGGATGCCACCCGCTCAGGAAGCTCTCTCTGCTGCCCGTTCCTCCTCACCTCCCGCCCCTGCTTTATTTCCCTTTGCAGCCCTGATCATTGCCCAGAAAGAGCTACTCATTTATTAGTATCCCCACTAGGATGCAAGCTCCATGTAAGCAGAAAACCTCACCCGTATTTCTTTTCTTGCTGAATCCTTGGCATACAAAGCAGCATCTGGCACATGGTAGGTGCTCAATATCTGTTGAGTAGAGGAATGAATGAATTAGCTGCATATCCCCCACCAGGAAGGTCTGCACACAGCACGGGTAGCAATATTGCACTCACAGCACAGGTAACGTCTTGTGTCCTCCTGCTTTCCCCTCTTGTGTGCACTGCTTTCACACGTTTCCATGAAATCTGCAGAGTTTTCACTTGTGTTGCCCGTATGCAATTCAGCAGGATGGGTGTGCATTCCTTCTTTCACTCTCCCAGAGCGAGCTTCGGCCCCTGGGGGTCTCCCCGGCACGTTGCTCCTCTAGACTTGGGTCAAGGTGCACCTTAGTGGCAAACTTTCCTCACTCGGTGGAGCAGTTTTCTCAGGGTAAGTTCCCATGTGGTGAGATTACTCGGCAAGGGAGCCCTCGTTGCTCTCACCACACGGTGCAAGTTGCATTCTGGAAGCCGTGTGCCGGCTGACAGGGCCACCACCAGGGCAGGCGTACGGGGTGAGGTTAAGCTGCATCCGGCCGTGGGGAGACCTGGCTGAGCCCAGCCCCAAGGGCAGGGTGATGGAGAGACACCTGCGACCTGCCCACTCGGGAAACGTGCCATCAGGGGCCTTGCCTTGGCGGTGCTGGACACCCTTGGGCGGGATCAAGGGCGCAGGGGGTGCAGGGGCTGTGGTAGGGGAGGAGAGTCCATGGGGCCCGCGGAGTCAAACACCATGCAGAGAACCGTGGCTATGTCCCTGATGGAGGAGGTCGGTGGCAAGGAGCTTAACAGATGAAAAAGTGGTAGGACACGAAAACAGAGGAGAGAGGGCAGGAGGGAAAGACCAGAGGGGCCAGCAGGCCTGCATCACCGCACTGGGCGGCCGTCTATGCATTCGTGGGCCTGGCGCCCTCTCCTCTCCTGGAGAGTAAGAGCAGCCCCCTGCAGAGTCCCCACCACAGGGCTGGCTGCCGCTCCCCCACCCCAGCCCCTGGTGGGAGGATCAGACTCCAGGCCTGTTACGCAGCTCCAATGCGCGCTGAGTGCCAGGCACAGGCCGGGGCTCTCAGGCGCTGAGAAAGGGAGAGAGAGAAGTTTGCAGAAGAGGGGGACACCCGGTGCCTTGGAGCCTCGGCAAGGGGTTAGGCCAGGCTTTATCCCGAGGGCACCGCAGAGTGTTTCCAGCGGGGATGGCGGGGAAAGCACACGCCCCCACACACCACGCCAGCTGCAGTTTCTCCACCTACAGGACAGGGCTGCTGGGTGACAAGTTCCAACACAAGCCATCCAGGCCACGCCTGCCTCACTCTCTGCTGGGGAGCCAGAGGAGGCCTGCCTTGAACTTTTCTTGAGGTGAGAAAAGCTGACATTTAAAAAAAGTTGTCAGCCAAGCCCCACTTCTTTTATCCAACGCAGCTCCAACTGGACTGATCCTGCAATAGATACGATGACACACTCTGGGCAAAATAATAAAAATAAGTAAACAGCAGGATTTCAGTTTCAGCTCCAACATGTAAAGAGTTTGGAACTCATCACTCCTCTCTTTACAACTGGAAAAAAAAAAAGCAGACCAACTGGAAATCAACGACTTTTCTCAGACCCAGCAGAGAAGGGAGGTTGCAAAGCCAACCACCGCCCTGAAGTGTGCAGAGTCAGTCAGCCACAGAGAAACAAACCTGAGAACTACTTACCTGGAGCAGACACCGCTGGAGCACGGAACTGGTAGAAACACTTCGATGGAAACTTTGATGAATTGCTAGAGGCTGAGTGCGAACCAGCATGACAGTGAGGGATTCCTGGGAGCCCCACGGTCATAGGGGGTCCCCAACACTTCCATGGGCGTTTCCTCCAGAAACCTGACCAGGTTCTCACGAGAAGATCTGAGAAAGATCTCAGCATCTCCAGCAGTGGGTGGAGAAGGTAAGGGTGTGAAATATGCCCAGAGCCTTCTCCATAACAAAGGTCCACACTGGAGGGAAAGGCTTTGCCAGAGGGCAAGTCCCCAACCTCATCCACCTGGGGGAAGGGGGTTCCTCCCCCTCCAGCCCCCTCCAGCCTTCCTGTTCCACCTTAGGATAAAAAACAAACAAGCAAACCATAGGTGAGGGCCAGGGCTTCAAGGAAGTAGATTGAGACCGTTGCAGCAGGAAAGGAGTAGGGGCAGTGGGAAGTAAGCTATACCCTCAGAGTAACACATGGGAAGCTCACAGCCCAAGGTCACAGGGTCAGTAAAAAACTGACATTGTTTGGAAGGTTATAGAGTGCCCCCCAACCCCCCCCCACAGGGCCCCCTAGAATAACAGTGGACTCTGGGAAAGAGACAGGCTCTCCCTAAGGAGCAGGACTCAGAGAGGCTCCAAGTCAACAGGGTGGGCAGGGATTAGGCATAGCCCAACTGCTAAGCTAGGTTAACATCAAGCCTCACGCTAAGGCCTGGTTACCTCAGTCCCTGTCACCCACTCCAAATAGGTCAGCTTTTCAGCAGAAAATTACAAAGCGTGTTAAAAGCTAAGAGACAAAAACGAAAACATCGTCTGAAGACACCATGAGACCATCAGAAACAGACTCAACTATAACATAGATGGTTGAATTATAAGACAGGGAATTTAAAATAACTATGATTAATACGTTAAAGGCTCTAATGGAAAAAGACAACATGCAAAAATGGATGATTCAGCAGAGAGAAGAAGATGCTAAGAAAGAATCAAGACTATGCTAGAAATAAAAACCATTGTAACAGAAGTGACAAAGCCCTCATCTGTAGACTAGACATGCCCAAGGAAAACATCAGTGAGCTTGAGATAGTTTGACAGAAACTTGTCAAACTGTTCTCCATGTCTCTTAATATCTCTCTTATGTTTTCTACCTCTTTTCTCCCTGAGCTGCGTCCTGTGGGATTCCTTCAGTTCTATTTTCTGATTTAGCAATTCTCTCTTTGGCTGTATCTAATCTGCTCTTGTAAACTTCTGTTGAATTTTTAATTTCAATAATTTTTATTTCTAGAAGTTCACTTTTTTTCAAATCTGCCTGACCATTTTTACTATTCTCTCTTTTACAAATTTATGTCTTTATTTTCCCCAACAACTTCTTTCAAAATTATTGAAGGTCCTTTTAAAAATTTCACATCTGATAATCCCAATGGCTTGTGTCCTACTAGGTCTGTTTCTGCTGTTTGCTTCTCTGCTGATGCTTACTCAGGATGCCACATTTCATGTACATTTTTGAATTTTGTTTGTGAGCTCATACTCGCTGAAGTCCATTTATAGAAATTCCTTGAGATTTGTGTTCAAAGTGTGGTCTTCCCAAAAAGGATTTGTCTGGGGACACGACCAACCCAGGAACACTTTAAGTAAATTATTTTTAGGGCACACAGATGTGGATCCCAGCCCCCAAATCTTCACACGTGAGAGATTATGAGTGAGCAGCCTTAGTGGGCAGTCCCCCTCACACACACACCGCTTTCCCCTCCACTGAGACCTCAGGCCAGGTTAGGTGTGTCTCCTGGGTCTTTTCTAGTCTGTCTGCTGGGCAGCTTGATCTTGGGACCCTGGATTTGTGAAGAGGATCGCGGAATCAACTCACCGCCCTGCAGGCTTGTCTCCCTTGCCAACTCCTCCCTCTCGACCCCACACACACCTGGTCTCTGAAACCCAGGCTGAAGGCCATCCAGGGCCAGTGGGTGCCTCGGGGCAAATGCCAGTGACTGTGTTCACTTTCCATCTTGCAGTTATGTTTTTCTGACTCTGGGGTTTTCTCTTACTTCCTCACAAACTCAAGCAAGCTTTTAAAATATCACTTATTTTTTTAAGTCTCTGCACACCGAATCAGCCGTGTTGCCAGAATGAAGGTCTGTTTCTGTCACCCTCTCCTCTTTAGCACAGATACCACCGGCTGAGCCTTGGGGCCCCCTGCCCTAGAGGCAGGCTGTGGTCACCACAAGAAGGCAAGACTGCAAGCCCTTGGCAGGCAGATGCTGCCTCCGGACACTCTTTTAAAAATCGTTGATTATAAGTGTCCATCATCAGATGAATGGATAAAGAAGATGTAGCACATATATACAATGGAATATTACTCAGCCATAAAAAGAAACGAAATTGAGTTATTTGTAGTGAGGTGGATGGAGTTAGAGTCTGTCATACAGAGTGAAGTAAGTCAAAGAGAAAAACAAATACAGTATGCTAACACATATATATGGAATCTAAGGGGAAAAAAAAAAGGTCATGAAGAACCTAGTGGTAAGACAGGAATAAAGACACAGACCTACTAGAGAATGGACTTGAGGATATGGAGAGGGGGAAGGGTAAGCTGTGACAAAGTGAGAGAGTGGCATGGACATATATACACTACCAAACGTAAAATAGATAGCTAGTGGGAAGCAACCGCATAGCACAGGGAGATCAGCTCGGTGCTTTGTGACCACCTAGAGGGGTGGGATAGGGAGGGTGGGAGGGAGGGAAATGCAAGAGGGAAGAGATATGGGAACATATGTATATGTATAACTGATTCACTTTGTTATAAAGCAGAAACTAACACACCATTGTAAAGCAATTATACTCCAATAAAGATGTTAAAAAAAATTAAAAAAAATAAAAATGGTTGAGACAGAATTCACACACCGTGAAATTCACCATCAGTTGCCTCTGCTGTGCAAGAGACCACCCCCATCCTCGTGGCTGACAGCAACCATTCGTGCCGCTCACGACTCTGCGGGGGGTGCTGGCTGGTCTCAGCTGGGCCCCTCATGCGTCTACAGTCAGCAATGTGCCAGCTGGGGGCTGGGTGGTCTGGGTAGTTCACCCGTCACTCAGTGGCTGTCAGCTGGGGCGACTGAGGCTGGAGGCTCCACTTCCACGCTGGGGGTCTCAGGGCCCCACCCCCCTGGATCCCCAAGCGGAGTCTCATCCTCTGGGGCCTCCCCACGTGGCTTGGTTTCTTTCATCTGGTTCATCTCAGGGCAGGAGAACTTCCTACACATCAGCTGGTTTCCCCAGAGCGAGCATTCCGCTGAGCAAGGCAGAGTTGCGAGACCTCATATGACTAGGTCTCTGAGGTCCCAGCGCATCACACCCACAGGCTTTCTGGTCACGCCACACAGGCCAGTGCAGATCCAAGGCTGGGGTGGATTAGAGTTCAGTTCTCAATGGGAGGGGAAGCAAAGGACCATCTTCAACCTCCCAAAGTCTGCCCTGTGGGCACAAAGTGTGTATATGCCTTTCATAGGCAAAACACACCCAACCTCACTCGGGGCTCCCACCAAACAAACTGGACCCCATTCCAGCCTCCACTGGCCTTGCCCGTGTTTGGTTTGCTTGAAGCCCAGGATCACCTCGTCAAGCCAACACTGCCTGCCCACGGGGGTCCCCGGTGTGGCTCATCAGCGCAGGGCCCTGAGACCCCTGAAGACCTGTGACCCTGACCTGGTCGTCTGACCCCACCCATCAGCGTCCATGCAGAGACCTAGACGGGCTCGCCAGGATGGGCACGCCTGTTCAACAAAGCAGAAAATGATGGTCTGTCCACAGCAACCCCGAAATCCAGCCGGGGCCCTGTGGCCGGCTCCGGCTCCCTGAGAAAGACCGCCCCGGGCCCCAGCTTCACCCTCTGCTTCCCGGTTTGCCTGAGTCACTCTTCCTTTTCCACAGGAAATATCCGTTGCTTGGCCCTCGTCCTGCCCACAGGAGGCGGAGAGTGGTGGTGCAACTTCTCTAAAAGCTGTGTGGATTCTTGCGCATTAATTGGTGGTCATCTTGACTGGACAAAAGCCACCCACCCTGCCTTCCGAGGAAGCCTTTCTTCCCCTTGGGTGACCTGCTCGGGCTGCTGGGGGGGTGAGGCCCTTACCATTCTTGGCAGTCTGTTGATTGGCTGGGAGGGTCAGGGCACACCCTTGAGACTTTGAGAGGCACCTTTGTTGAACTGGGGGAGTAGCTGAGATGCCACCTTAAACCTTTCTGAAGTCTGAACAAAAGGTCTGCCAGCGCCCTGGCATTCAGCCACATGTCTCTGCCCCGAAGTCATTTCTCGTGTTGAGAATCTCTGTGGAGGGTTTGAAGTGAGTTATTTTTGAGTGCAGCAAACCCTGGATCCTTCATGTTTCCTCTAAATTCTGCTCAGAAATGTAACCGTGCCTGCATTAGCTCATCTCTCTTTTTGTGTTTAATCACAGGCAGCTAGAGGAAGCCAGCTGGCTCTTCTGAATCCTGCCTGGAAGTTTCCACAGCCAGACTCACGCCTGCCCATCTCTCTTCCACGGTACCACAGCTAAGCGCTGGCGAACTTGCCATCACCAGGTACCAGGGAGCCTTTCCTTCAGCCTCCAGGGACGCCCCATGGCCCCTCGAGCCCTCACAAGCCCCTTGACCTCAGTGCCCTTCCAGCCCCATCTCCACCTGGTGCCCAAGCCAGTGCAGTGACCCTTGTTTGAAGCTTCTGCTTTTTTTTTTTTTTGGCCGCACCGCATGGCATGTGGGATCTTAGATCCCCGACCAGGGATTGAACCCGTGCCGCCTGCATTGGGAGTGTGGAGCCTTAACCACTGGACCTCCAGGAAAGTTCCTGTCTGAAGCTTCTGCTGCAGCAGCACCTACTCTCAGGCCCCGCTCTGTGTCTCAGGGCCTGTTGCGAGGTAATAAACCACCCCAAATTCAGCGGCTTACCATCCCCTCTTATTTCTCTCCTGATTCGACGGTCAGAGTTTGGAAAGAGCTCAGCGGGGAGGTTTTCCTTGGCTCCCACGGCAGCAGCTGTGGCCGCCACTCCCCAGATGCTGAGCTCGCCCACACGCCCGACCCTGGCGCCCCTCGGTCCCTAGGGAGGTGGGCTCTCCCATGCAGTGGGTCCCCTAGGGCGGGCTTCCCGAGTGAACCGGCAGAGCTCTGGCCTTCAGAAGACTTGGATACCGCTTCTGCCACATCCCCTTGGTCAAGCCAGTGGCTGAGGCCGGTGCGGACTCCAGGGTGCCAGGACGTTAGACCCCATTTCTCGAGGGAGGAGAAGCAAGGATTCGCCTGCGTCTTGACTCGGCCGCGGTCCCTGCAGCCTGGCGTCTCCAGCACGGCTCTCTGCTTCCCAGCCCCTTCCAGGATGCCAGCTGCCCAAGCTTCTCTTTGCTTCTGAGGCCCAAATCCCCATCAGGAGAACAACGAGTGTGGCGCCCCCAAGTCTCCATGCCTGGGTAGCGGGGACACCCAGCCAGCTCCTCCCAAGCTGGGTGGCTCTGGGCCCCCAGGTGTCTACACAGCAGCCCATGAGCAGGCGGACTTGGAGGACCAGGGGGCGAGGGCCGAGGAGGCTGAGGGGCCTTCGGAAGAGCAGGTGGCTTCAGGAGGAGGTCAAGGAGTCTCGGCAGGTGCGGGAGGGGCGGGGCTGAGAGGGCGGGGCTGGGGGCGGAGCGTGAACAGAGCGGGGTGGGGGTGGGGGAGTCTGTAGGAGCCCTCCTCCCTCAAACTCCCAAGCCCGCCCCCAGGGCAGCATCGCTGCTTCCCCACTTGGTTCCTGGGCTCCAGCCCGGTGAGAGCCTGAGGGGCGGAAAGGAGACTCCAGGGCAGGACGGGGAGGAGCAGGGCTGAGCCAGCTGCAGCCTTGGCCAACCCACTTTATTCTCAGAGCCTCGGTTTATTCATCTGTAAACTGGACGGAAGGGTCGTGCCCACCGCCAGGAGGCTGTCGGGAGGGTCGGGAGTCTGAAGGGCTCGGTCACAAGAGGTCTTTGGAAGGAATTAAATAGCATTCGTTTTGGCGACAAGTTTTCCAGGCAGAGGGGAGCACAAGGGGACAGAGATGAGGCCAGGGTGGCTGGGGTACCACCTGGGGGAGGGGCAGAGCGAGCAGTGAGGCTGGGGGTGCGTCCGGCCGTGCTGGGGAGCCTCGAATCTCATCGCTGTGCCGTGGAAACCACGGAGACGCTCGTGCAGCGTGGAGACCCCAACTTGGTTTCTCAAAGATCACGGAGGAGGGAAGGCTGTGGGCTGAGGACTCGGGCCCCACTGCGCTGGTGCAGGAAAGGAGGTGGAGAGACGGGCCTGCTGAGCGCTGCTGTGCAGGGGACAGAGTGGCGGCCCTGGCTTGGCGCCCGGGGGCTCGTAAGTGCTGGAGGCCTAGGCTGGGGTGAGGGGTGGTGTTGGCTGTGCCGTGGCCTGTGAGCCTGCCCGCCCGCTGGTGCTCTCTGCCGGGAAGCGCTGGCGTGGGGGGCAGGACGGCGCGGGGGTCCAGGGCAGTGGGCTCCCTCACCTCCCAGGAGCCTGCCCAGTCCTGGTAACGATGCTGCACTGGCTCTGGGGGCGGCTGTGACATTCAGCATCCAGGAAATTCATTGTTATTGCCGCCCACTGAATGTCAAAAGAATCCATAATGGTGGCGGAGCAGAGCTAAAATATTATCCGTGTTTCAAATGACTTTGGATTATTGAAACTGTTCCATGGGCAGGAGGGGTGGGTGCAGGCGGAGTAGCTGCCCCGCGAGCAGGTGTGTGGCTGCAGGTCCCTGCCGTGGGGCGGGGCGCCCAGCTCCGCTGGGGGAGCGGAGCCTGCGGGGCCGGGACGGGCACGGCCCTCCCATCCGTCCTGGCTCATGAATCCTGTCCTGGGCCTGCCCCAGGGAGCCCAGGTCACCGGGAGGCCAGACTGAGATGGCCGCAGAGCGGGCAAGGTGTACCCCCGAGCTCACATCCACAGCAGGACCAAGCCGGCCGGGGGACGCTTGGGGCCCCCCCGGTGACGCTTTGCGCAGGAGCTGAGGGCAGGGCTCGCCCGTGGGCTGCTCCCACGCCCGCCCGACCAGTCCAGCGCCCTCACGTCACCCAGCTCCAGCCGCCAACCTCGACAGCTGCTCCGCCGTCCCCCCACCCATCTTCATCTGCTGCAGACTTGACCTCGCCCCCTGGCCGGGATGGGCTCCTCCTGGCCAAGCCACGGCTCCTGGACCCCTCATGCCGGCCAAGTCTGCACCCACCTACCCCGGCCCCCCAGCGGCTCCACAGCCGGAGACCCTGGGAGGAATGTGGGGCCCTCAGCATCCTGCAGTGACCTTGGGGAGGGGCGGCCAGGACGAAGGGGGCGGGGCAGCTGCCTTCCTCGTCTCGGGCCCTGCACAGCATTTGCCTGTGGTCACTGCCCCGCGGTCAGCTGTGTGGCCGACACACGTGGGTGGACGGGGACAGCCTCCCCTCCTGGGGCCTGCACCTGTCCCCACCCCCAGCGTGGCCACAGCTGCCGAGGCGGCCACCTCCGCGGGGAGTGGCAGACGGGGAAAGGGCTCTTTCTTTCTTCCCTTTTCTTTGTTTTCTTCCATTGCCAATCAAAAAAGAAAAAAAAAAAAAAAAAAAGAAAGAAATTGCTCAGAGACAGTTTCGAGCTTTTTGCTAAAAGTGCCTTTTATCATCACACAGAGAAGGCACCCCTGCCCGCCCCGGGAGAGCAGATTTCCAGCTCATTCTCTGGCCCTGCCCGGCTGCAGCTCTCTCCCAGACCCCGGGACCGCCCTGGGCACCGCCGAGGCGAGAAGCTCCTCGTCCTCTTGGTTCACCAGGCGGCCCTTCCCTACCTTCCCCTGGACCCTCCATGCTGGTTGGGGTGGGGCTTTGAAAAGATGGGCGGGACCTCCGGGAGTCTGTGTCAGTCCCGGGGGTGGGGGGCGGTCTGTGTGGGAGGAGAGGCTGTGATGGGGTGCCCTGGGTATCCGGGGCTCAGTTTGGGACAGTCCCCTCCTGCCCGTCAGACCCCACAGGTGGGTCTTACGCCCTCCTCCCATCTGTCCCCCGCAGGAGGAAATTGCCAACTCTTGTGCTGAAATTCCGGCAGCGGCTGCCTTGCCCAGGCCCGGCTGTGGGACGTCCATGCTTCCTGATGGGGCCCGCGGGGGACGTTGTCCGACGCAGCCCCCGGCCGCTCTGTGCAGCTTCCTGCACCGGCGCACGTGTGGCAGGGTGGCCCCGCCGCTCCAGGGCAGACGGGAAATGGCCAGCGGTCCCCGGTGCTGGTGGTCCCTGTGCCCCGGGCTGCGCGGCACTGGCCTGGCCGGGTCCCACCTGAGGGGCTCCTTCTGCCACCGTCCTCCGCGAAGACGCGGCTGGAAGGCCCCGCCCGCCCACGGTGTGGCTGCTATAGGAAGGCTTCAGGCAGCCACGTGCCCGGGGGCGCCAGCTGGCACGGCTGTCCTCAGGTGCTGCAGTGAGTTGAATGGTGCCCCCAGTGAGGTGTATCCACGCACTGACCCCTGGAACCTGTGGATACAACCCTATTTGGAAAAAGGGTCCTTGCAGGTGTAGTTAAGGATCTTGAGATCATCCTGGATTATCCGAATGGGCCCCAAATCCAAGGACTGGTGGGCCGAGGCAGAGACAGGAGGGACACGGCCACAAGCCCAGGGACGCCCGCAGCTGCCGGACGCTGGGGGAGGCAGGAAGGACCCTCCCCTGCAGCCTCCGGAGGGAGCACGGCCCTGGGACACCTTGACTTTGGAACACTGGCCTGTGGAGCCGTGAGAGAAGACATCTCTGTTACTGGAAGGCCCGCCGCGTGCTGCAGCCCCGGGAGCTGGTACAGACGCCGGCCCGCGGGCTCTGGCCGCCTCCCCGCGTGGCTGTCTTTCTCCCGGGGCTGCGGCGGCAGGACTCAAACATCGAGTGAGGAAACGCGGGAGCGGAAGTCCAGTGCTGCGGTGGGGGGCACGGCGCAGGGGTGGGTGGGAGGGGGCGGCCACTGGGGGCCCCGAGGCCGGCGGCCCCGCACCAGGTGTCGGGGCTGGAGCTGCCAGACTCACCGAACTCGCCCTTCCAGCCCTTTCTGGGGACACAGATTTTGAGGCCCTGTAGGGAGCTGACCAGCGCCAGGAAGTTATGCACCTCATGTCCTGCTCGCCAGGCCCCCTTGTCACACGCCATCGGAGAGCGCATGTCAAGCTGGGCCGGGATGCCCGGCAGCTGGCAGTGCTGGGGCTGGGGCCGCTGCTGCCCCCTCGGGCTCCGCCGCCTCCTGGGGCTCCAGGCACAGGGGTGCTTATCACCGCTGGAGCCCCACTGTGCAACGTGGCATTTCAGACCCCAGGGCCGTTGGGCCCGTACCCTGACCTGAGTCCCCGGAGCCCTTCCTCGCCTGCCCTGTCCTGCCCCGAGGCTCCGTCACAGTCCCCATCCTGCCCAGTGGCCACTGTGCCAAAGGCCCAGGAGCCCGTTCCGTCCGTCCAGCCCCGGGCCCTGGCCCCCCTGGGGCTGGGAGCTTGGGCACGGGGGTCCTGAGTGTGACTCCTGCTCGGAGGCCTGCACGCCCCACCCAGGAAGCTGCTGAGCCGACGTGAGCCCAGCTGCCCTCACGACCCTTGGCCTCCTTTCAGGTCTGAGAAGGTTCCTGCCCTGCCCTCATCGGGGGCTCCAGGTCCTCGAGGGAGAAGCCTCGGGCCCCAGCCGGCTCCCTGTCTCCTCCCCTCTGGGGGCCCCAGTGGCCGGGTGGAATTCGGTCTTCTCTGGAAACATGCGGCTTTCCCATAACATCTGAAATCACAGAAACCAGGTCCTTCAATGCACAGATGGGGAAACCGAGGCCCAGGGTTGGGAGGGGATCTGACCCACCCCCAGGGGCCAGGGGAGCTGCCTGGGCCCCGTCCTCGCCCTGAGCTAGGCCTCCTGGCTCCACGGCATGGCCCCCACCCTGCTATGGCCCCTGACGGGCTGTGGTCTGTCTGGGTTGATGGATGCCTTGGCCTTTCCCGGCATTTGACTTTGACCTGAGGGAGCGCTGACTTCAACCAGGACGTGGGGATAGTGGTCACAGGGCCTGGGGAGGGGTTCTCCTCTGTGCCCCTGCCCCTGAGATCCCCGGAGTGCCTCCCTGCTCTCCTGGGGGCCCTTGGCCTGGAGCAAGCTCCCAGGACCGGCTCGTGCACCCGGTTCTCACCACCCCACGGGGCGGGGCTCCTCCACGTTACCCAGAACCATGGGAAGCAGTCAGCCTGGGCATCCACCAAGGGCACACGGGGTCAGCAGACGGGGTCAGCACCAGGACCCCAGCAGGCCTGGGGACAGAAGCCCCTTGGGAAGAGGCTCTTGGAGGAGCAAAGCCTGTGCCCTCACCAGAGGTTGAAGTGGGACCTGAGCTTGTGGTGGGCTCATCAGGGCCCGGTGGGCAGTGGCTGAGCTGCTTTGGAAGGGTGTGGGGGCCAGCAGACCTGGGACAGACACCTCTGTGTGCAGAGGATGCTGTAGTTTTGGAAGCAGCATGTCCTCCCCTGGAACAAAGCTGTCAGCCAAGGCTTAGCCTCCTCCAGGAAGTCCTCCGTGATTCACATGGTTGTGTGCTGAAGAAAGGAAACTCTGTCAGTATATTCCTGCCTTCTCTCCCCAGTTTGCCCCAAATCATGAGCTCTAAAGAAAGCTCTGGTATGCCCACTGTGTCTTCTGGAGCCCGGGAGGAACCGGCCAAGGACAAATCGACACCAACCGGGACAAGGGCTGAGTGTTGGGAGGGCTTGGGCTCTCGCACAACAGCTGGGCTCTGCAGACATCGTTCTGAGAGTGAACTGTCCCGAGAGAGACGGGTGCGGCCCTCCAGATCACGTCCTGTGCTCATGGACGGACGGCTGGGTGGACATCAGTGCTCAAGCCCAGTCCCCGTTCTGTGTAAGGGGACAGGCTTGGAGACACTTAGCGACTTGCCCGAGCCCCCAGAGACACACGGCAAGCCAGGAGGGAGCCTGCGTGCCCTGCGCTCTCTTTGATCGGCCTGGATACTGGCCAGGAGTCAGGGGTCATGCCCTGGAGCCTCGGACCACGGTAGATCCTGGCCAGAGCCTGCACCCCTGCCTTGCCCTGGAGGCTATGCCAGACCCACTGCCCCCAGGGGAACCCGTTCACAGAGGACCCCCCAGGGGAACCCACCTGCACATAGGAGAAGCCCCACTCCCTTCTCCGGGGCTGTTGCGGTTTGCTGGCTGTCCGCACTCTCACTTCTCACAGGGGGGTTCCCATCCTCCAGAGAAGCTGCCGGGTGTTTTATAAGGGCCAGACTTCATGGTGCAGAACCCAGGGCCATAAAAGGGAGGGCAGTGAAATTTCTTATTGGGGTCAATTGCTTGGGGCCCCGGGGGCAGGGAGGTGCAAGTCCGGGCTGCTCCTGGTCGAGGGGCATTGGAAGGGTCCTAGCTGAGCACTCGGTCACCTGCGCTTGGCTCGGCCTCAGGGGAGATGGATGGGTGGGTCAGCTTGCTGTTTACATGAGGTTGGAGCTGACCAGGAGGGGGTGACGCCCGGGGAGGAGGGATCTCCTGACTGTGGTTCTAATTCCCTCTGGCACCCACCGATCCCTTCCCCTCGGAGCACCCAACTGTCAGAGGAGGCGACTAGCTGGGAGAGCTCCGGTGTCGAGTGCTAGTTCCCGTGTGTTGTCAGAGAACAAGTTCTGGGGGAGCGACGTCAGTGGGATTCTGCAGGGGCAGCGCCGCCATGGGGTCTGCGCAGCCCGAGGGACCACCGAGCAGACCACCAGATGACTTCGGGAGGGCACTTCCAGGACACGCACTGGAGTGGAGCGAGGGTCGTCCAGGTCGCTGGACGCAGAGGGGTAGCCGGGACGGGGTGGTGGCCTGAGCTGTGCAGCACATCGATGTGGCTGGATGTCCTGGGTCAGAGCCACCCCGCCAGGAATCCGTCTGCCCTTGGCAATGGGGCTGAGCCCGTGTTCCTGGAGGTGACTGATTCCTCACAAAGGGTCCCTCTCTTTTCATGCAGGCAAGGCCCAGAGAGGAGAACGGTGACACCCCTTCCTTCCTCCACCTCCAGCTCGCACCTGTGCCCTCTTCTGAGTCATCTGGGGGCTGAGACCCCAGTCAGTAGGAACCAGAGGGACCCCAGGCTTGATGGGCATCCACGCCCAAAACACCGTTGCCCTGCCTTTGAGGTGACAGGAACCCTCGGAGGCCGATGTCGGGGAGGGTTGGGGCGTCACCTGAGCCAAGAAGCAAGGCCAGGGCACTGAAGTCGCGTGGAGAACATTCTCTACTGCAGCACAACGAAGATGGAAATCACCCAGGTTCCTGGGAATTAGGAAAGTAACCCATCAGTCAAAGAGGAAACCATAATTAAGAAGCTAAGCACTTGTCTCAATAAATTAGAAAAAAAAGGAGGGAAATAAAAAGAAGAGCAGTAATTAGTGAAATAAGAAAATAAATATATAAAAATGGCTCAATAATGCCAAAAAATTGCTCTTTGAAAGGATTTATGAAACCTATAAATCTCTGGTAGGTCTGATCAAGAAAAATGAGAGAAGACATAAATGGCTGAGATTTGGAGTGAGAAAGGGAGCATCTCCACAGCGTTTGCAGATAACAAAAGTTTAGGAAGAGGAAAAATTTTAATGGAGTATTATAGACCAATTTATGTCAACGTGTTGGAAACATTTGATAAAATGGACAATTTCTAGAAAAATACACTTAAAACTCACACACTAGAAAGAGAAAACCTGAAAAGTCCTTACCTATGACTATTAAAGAAATTGAATTTAGGGACTTCCCTGGAGGCGCAATGGTTAAGAATCCATCTGCCAATGCAGGGGACACGGGTTCGATCCCTGGTCCGGGAAGGTCCCACATGCCACAGAGCAACTAACCCCATGTGCCCCAACTACTGAGCTTGCGCTCTAGAGCCCGCGAGCCACAGCTACTGAGCCCTCGTGCTACAACTACTGAAGCCTGCGTGCCTAGAGCCTGTGCTCTGCAACAAGAGAAGCCACCTCCATGAGAAGCCTGTGCACCTCAACGAAGAACAGACCCCACTCGCTGCAACTAGAGAAAGCCTGCGCGCAACAACGAAGACCCAACGTGGCCAAAAATAAATAAATAAAATAAATAAAAATTTTAAAAAAAAGAAATTGAAAACTTTCCCTCAAAGAAAACTCCAGGACTAGATAGCCCTCACTCACAAGTTCTGCTTAAATATTTGAGGAAGAACTAATGCCAATTTTATACAAGCTCTTCCAGGTGACAGTAAAAGAGGGAGCTCTTCCCAACTTATTTTATCAGGCGAGTGTACCCTTAATACACAGATCCAAACAGGAAAGTATAAGGAAGGAAAATCCCACTTATTAATACAGATGCATTTTAAATAAAACATCAGCCAATTGAACTTTTACAAAAGGTCACCCATCATATGCAAGTTGCCTTTATTTCAGTGTCACAAAGTTGAACAGAAAAAAATCTATCAGTATAATTACCCATAAAAAAGATATTAAAGGAGAAAAATTATATGATCATCTCAAAAGATGTACCAAAAATGTTTGATAAAATTCAACAGTAATTTATAATAAAAATATCCATTAGTGAACTTGGAGTAAAAGAGAACTCTTTAATGCAATGAAGAGTATTTGTGTAAAACATACAAAAGCATAATACTTAATGGTGAGACAGAGAGCCTTTCTCTTTGCGCTTAGAAATCAGAGAATGGTGCCCTCCTGAGCCCAGTTCCGGACACGCTGGACAAACCTGTCAGAGAGGAAGCAGAAAGGTTGTAAGGATAGGAAGAGACAGAGCAAAACTTTCATTATTTGTAGATAAAATTGTTGAGAACATAGTAAATGTCATACCTTACAGTTAAGTTATTAGGATCAATAGGGAGTTCAGCAAGGTTGTTGAATTAAAAAAAAATAGGATACACAGTTCAATTATGTTTCTACAATCCTTCAGTCGACAATTAGAAAATAAAGTTTAAAACAAAGATACTATTGGTAAAACATCAGGAAATACAGTGAGCCCTCCATATCCGCGGGTTCTGCATCCGTGGATCCAACTAACCGCTGATAAAATTGTTGATTGAAACCGCAAACGCAGAATCCTCGGATATGGAGAGCTGACTATACTTTGTTATTTTGTATAAGGCACCTGAGCATCTGGGGATTCTGGTATCCACGGGAGGAAGGAGTGGGCGGGGGGTGGGGGGTGGTCCTGGAACCAATCCCCCGAGGATAAAGACGGATGGACGATTGTGTTAAATACCCAAGAATGAACCTAACAAAATGGGGGTAAAACTTCTATTCAAAAGTCTATAAAACATTATTGAGAGAAATCTTTAAAAATTTAGATTAAAATTTAATTTTGAAAAAGACCAGGAAAATGATGGTCGTGGATTTTAAGATTCAATATTTTTACGATTTAAAATTTCCCCAAATCAATCTAATATTTCAATGCAATACCATCCAAAATCCCAATGGATCTTCTCCCTCCACCCCCCTGCCCCCAGCCCCCATCTCTGTGTGTGTCACGACCAGGAAATTCTACAATCTGTTTTACAATATAAAGGATGAAGAATAACCAGGACACAAAAGGAGGGGGAGGAAGAGGGACCTTAGTACCTGATTGTGACATTTGCTGTGATGTTAAAACTGAGCCAGTATGGTATTGGCAAAACAATAGACATGAGTGGATTTAAACAGAGACCCATGAAACAAACTTGTGCATAGACAGATATTTGGCGTGTGAAAAATGTAACACCAAAGAGCAGTGGAGAACTAGTGGTGTGCTGGGATGATCAGATACCCAAGGGGATACAGATGAACTTGAACCCCACCTCACACCACACACTCAAATCTGTTCCAGGTCGGATGGAAGTCTACATGCAAAAGGCAGAATAATAAAGTCTTTAGAAGTTCATTTAGAAGAAAAGCTTCATGCTGTTGGGATAGAAAACATTTTATCATCACTAACCCTAAGGGAAAATGTGGATGTATTTGACGACATTAAAATTAAGAACTTCTGTTCATCAGAAGACATCACTCACAGAGGATAAAGACAAGCCGCAGAAGGGGAAAGGATGTTTGAAAAACGTAGTAAATAAAGGGCTTGTATCCAGAATTTAAAACAGCCTCCTACAAACAATAAGAAAAAAGGCAAGAAAAAGGGCAAGAGACTCAGACAAACACTTCACCAAAAAGGACATCCAAATGTCCAATAAACGTATGAAAAAGTATTCATCAGAATCATTTATTATGAAAATGCTAATTAAAACCCCAAAGACCTATCACTACATAGGCACCAGGATGGATAAAAAAAGAAAAAGACTGACAATAAAAGTGGGGGTAAGAACACAAGCAACGGGGTCTCATCACTGCAGTTGGGTGTGTGAGTTGCCACACTCAATTTCGAGAACTACTTGCCAGTATCTGGGTAAGTTGGAGATGTGCATTTGCTCAGACTCAAAAATTCCACACCCCAGGAGTACAGCTCAGGGAAATGCACACACCTGTGCACCACAAGACGTGTGTAAGGATGGGGCATTAGGTGTAATATGTCAACTCGGGAAAACCAAACATCAATTGATGGTAAAATGGATAAAAACATTGTGGTAGAGTCATGGCGCAGGAAACTGCAGCCAGAAGAGTGGTAAGCTGCAGCAACACCCAACACGATGAATCTTCAAAACATCATTTCATGGGAAAGAAACCAGAAATGAAAAAATGCATGCAAGTGAAACTGGAGAGATGAATAACAGGTGATAATAAAACAGATTGCAGCAGTGACCTTGGGCTGCGCCCTCAAGGTCCCGAGGCCACGTTCTTGGTGGGCATGAGCACCTTCCTGGGGGCAGAGGGATTTGTGGCTGGAAGGCAGCTGGGAACCCAGAACATAGAGGAGCAGAACACGAGCTGAGGACCCAGCTAAGACAGGCTCCACGTGCCGGGAAAGCTCTGCAAAATAAAGAGCTAGAGGGCATACCTCACTGGTGCCCTACCTGAGGAGCTCAAATACCCGTGAGCAAGGACAGGGAAGGTGCCTGGAGGAGCGATGACCTTTACAGGGTCTCTAAATTTACAAGGAAATCAAGGGAACATTGGAAAACGGCTCTGTTTTCTTTATTCATTCTCGCCCCTCCCCCCCCCCCCTCACTCGTCATCCCATCTCTGGGCACAGCCGTGCTTGGGGACCGGGAACAGAGCAGACATCCTGGAGCAGGACTTCCAGACCATCCTCAGGACTGGGGACTCCTGGAGCCCCTCCCTCCCTCTTCAGGTCCTGTGTCGGACCTCCCTCCTCCAGGGCCAGGAGAAGAGGTTGGCTGGAAACTGGTGGGAAGCAGGGTGGCACCTCCCACCCACCACCCCATGGGGAGCGATGGCTGCCCCGCCCCAAACCAAGTTGGTCAAGATAAGGTGCAGGTCCAAGTGCCAGTGGGTCAGCAAAGCCGGTCCCACCAGGTCAGCACCCTGGTCAGCGCCCTGCATACACAGGGTGGGGGGGCCCACGGAGTCACGGTGGGGTGGCCGTGGTGGCAGTGCGGGGTGGGGGCATTGCCCAGACGTGGAATGCCTTCACCTAGATGCCCAGCTTCTCCCACCTGCACACTGATGATCCCCATGCCCCTGTGCCCTTGACCCCTGCTGGTGGCCCCTGGGCATGGAATCCAGAGTGAACCCTGGGAGAGCAGGACAAGGACTTGTCAAGGGGGGGATGGGGTACCCAGGCCCCCAAGAAGCAGAGGATTCTCCATGCATGACCCTCAGGACTTCCAGGTTCCCACTGCCCACCCCTTCTGCTGCTGGAGGCCGTGACCCACCAGCCCCTCTGGCCACGACAGATTCCCATGGGGACCTTGTTTTTTCCCCCTTGGGCTCAGGCATTCGTCCAACATTTATTCAGCAAATGTCTGCCAGGCTCTGGCTCTGCCTCGGCCCTGGGCGGTGGGGCTCGAGGTGGGGAGGGCAGGTGGGAGATGCAGCGCACCATCTCCCCACGTCTGGGACCCTCTGCACAAATTCTGGGGGGTTCCTGGGCCCATGCCCAGGAAGCACCTTCTCAGAGAAGGACTCAAGGTGAGCGGGGACCTTCAGGAGATGAACACACGTGGGAGGGGCATTGGCTTCTGGCCCGAAAACGTTCATAAATCTCCCTGACAAATGTCCTCTCTTAGCCCAGCACAAAGCCCGACCGCTCCTGTTTATCCAAAGGCAGTGAAAACGGCCAGACCTGGAAGCAGCGGATCGCAGCAGAATGGATGGGCCACTCAGTATCCCTCATTTGTAACCCGAGATGTGATGGAAACACAGGCAGGCATGACCCGGAGAGAGGGCGGGTGCGGAGGGCAGGGGAGGGGTCCAGCATCCACTTCCCAGCGTGTCCACACTCGGCCGCGGTCTCCCATCCAAGGACAGACGGGGCCAGGTCGGCAGCACCACCTCATGAGCCCCTTTCCTTGGTTGGCTGCTTCCTTCCGGAAGAAGGCGGCTTGTGTTGAGGCTCTCACACTGTGACACCAGGGGGACCTCAAGACCCAACCCCTGATGGACAGTCTCCCCCCAGCAGCTCCACAGCCCCTTGTTCTCCCTGCCTGCCACTTTTGCACCTGCTGTGACTTACCCTGGGACCCCTGCTTCCTATCTTGGCACGAGAGTCTAGAGGACTGTGGTTCTCCGGACATCAGGGCAGGGAGTGCCCAAAATGCCAAGCTCAGGCTTGTGCAGGCTCTTGGCCTGGGGTGCAGGAGGGCAGGGGGGCCTGGAGCATGAGGGGGTGTCAGATGGCTCCTCTCTTTTGGATGCCGGTGTTGGAACCAATTGGAGGAGGACTTGGGGGCAATGGTAAATGAAAGGCCAGTTTTCTTTTATTCCAAAAGTTTCAAGCTCTCCTGTAACCCCGATAGGGACTGGAGCCTGCCCGCCCAGCACTGCCCACTGCCGCAGCCCCTCGTCCTTTGGGGGTCCGGGAGGTTGCTTGTGGCCCACGCTTGAAAGTCGTGCCCTTTTTCTCAACACATGGACACTGTGGGCCTCCCCGGACACCACCTCTCTCTCTGAAGCTCCCCGCAGAGCAGGAAGGACGGCTGTGGCCGAGTCACGCCCCACATGGCCCCTGGCTGCCTGGTCAGTGGCCAAGGGACAGATGCAGAGCACAGGGGCCGGCTTCCACCTCCCCCGCTTTCCACCTGCAGAGTGTGTGCACGTGTGTGTCCATGCGTGTGTGCATGAGAGAGGGTGTATGTTCGTGTGTGTGTGTGCGCGCAAGACGAGCCCACACGGTCCTCTGGAAAGCCAATCCCATGGTGATGTGACCCTGGGGGTTTGGGGACGACTTCTGGGTCCACACAACCCAGAGTCCCTGGGCCCATAGGCCAGGCCTGGGTAAGTCAGCATCACACAGGGGTCAAGACAGGCCCAGGGGGGTGGGTGCCAGGAGAGCCCCAGGCCCACCATGCAGCTCCGTCCCCTCGGGAAGGGCTCACGTACACCCGGCCCTAGAGGGTCAGGCCCCGGAACGCTGACCCTGTTTGAGGAGGTGACCAAGCCCTGGAATCTTGGGACTCAGAACAGAGACCAGAGGGGCGGGACAAAGGTCACAGGGCAGCCTCTCTGCCTGATGCCTCAGGGAAACAGCACAGCTTGGTCCAGCTGGGCAGTCCCCCACCTCCCTGGTCACCCCCGGGGCAGGTGCCACGCAGGGCCCCCTCCCACCGCCGGTGAGCACTCACCTCTGCACGGGCCGAGGTCAGACAGGCACCATGCCCTGCGGGCAGGTTCTGAGTCCCTGGTGGACCAAGTCCAGGATCCGGGGAGACTTGCGGAATCCAGGAGGGCTTTGTGCCTGGCTGGGTGTTTGAGAGCTGGGCCCTTGCAGCCCCTGTTGGCCTTGCAGACGCCGAGTGGCAGGTGGGGCAGAGCAGACACGCAGGACGAGGTCCCTCCACTGCCTCCCTGCCCGCCTCACGTTGCACTTGGCTGACCAGATCACCTTGGGCCAGTGGGCAGGCGGTCAGACCCTAGCGAGTCTGTCCCTGCCATCTGCCCACATGGCAGAGGCAGCGGCTGACTGGCCTTGTCACCTGTTCCCCACTGAGGGTCTGTGGGATGAGATCGGGTTTAAGGGAACCGGCAGGACACTGGGGGGTGCTGGGCAGCGCTGGGCGGTGTTGGTTCCAGATCCTCAGCTTCGGGCGGTTTCTCTCGAAGCCACAGGCGACTGGTACAAGGCTGCAGGCTGCATCCGCCTCGGGAAGGCCTCCCCACGGGCTCGCTGGGCCAGGCAACGGGGGACCCGGTTCTGCTCCTGCCCCGCCCCGCCCTGACTGTTCAGTGACATAGGCACGCCCACCCCCCTCCCCGCACTGGGCCTGGTGTCCTCATCTGGAACTAGGGGTTGGGGTGCCCGGTCCGTCCAGGCCCCTCCAGCCCCGTCAGGCCATGGCATTACGCCTGGGGACTCCACACCCCCTTGCTCCCCCCTTTGCACCTCCGTCCTGGGTGCCGGGCACCTCCCCACGGCTGCCCACACACCAAGAGAATCGGACGCTGGCGCTGTTCCGGGGCAGCTCAGGGCCTCACCCCGGCGGCTGAGCGGGGATTTGCGTGCTCTGGGCTGGCTAAGGTGACAAACACAGCCGTCAGCACAGTAATGATGCGATTACACGGCTAATCAGCTCGGCGTGTCCTCCGCCACCCGCAGCCCCCGCCTCGCTGACGGGTCTGCAGGGTCCGCGCCCAGTATTTCACCTCTAATGAGCGGGCCCCGCTCTCCTGGATGCAGCCCCGAGGGACGCCTGTGACCCAGCTGCTCTGGTGACTGAGGTGCGGGTGGAGTGGCCGGGGACCGCTGCCCATCGCCCTGCCTGCTGGGAGGCGGTCCCAGGGCCAGTTCCACCGCTGCCTGTGGACAAAGGCAGCGCTCTTGGTTTCCGTGGTGATGGCCTGCAAACGCCCTCCCTGGGCTCTGGGCACCTGCCTGCAGGGGGTAGGGTCTGGTAGCTGAGAGGGACGAGGGGGGAAGCTCTGCTTCCCCTCCCCCAGGGCCCCGCCGCACATCTGATTTGCAGCATGAGCTCACGGTCTGAAACGCGCCAGCGCCCGCTCTGACCTGGGACCATTAGGAGCAGCAATTTCGCAGCAAGAGATAGACGTGCAGCAAGGAGGATTCCGTGTGCGGAGAGGCGGTGCTGGGCTCCTGGCTCGGGCAGAGTCGGGGGAGCCCTGTGACCGTGGAGAGCGTGACCATTGGCCAGAGTGGGGACAGCCCGCGAAGGGCTCCCAGTGAGGGCCCGGGCGATGGCCGTGGTGGGCGGCCCCGATGGAGACCTGCCACCAGTGTCTGCGGAGGCCTGTGCCCACGCTCAGCGACACAGCACCAGCCCCGCCAGTCTCCCTGCCCTGCAGGGACACAGATGCTGCAAGAGCAGGGCCTCGGTCCCACCTGCCGCCCGCACCCGGCACGTGGTCCCACGCAGGGCTGACACCCAGAGGCTGAGGCCCCCCCTCGCCCTCAGGTTCCCCAGAGCCCTTGGTGGGCCCTGGGGTCCCTGGGCCGCCTGCCTGGGACAGATGCAGCCTGCAGCCTGCACTACCGTCAGCTGCTGGGTACCCAACAGCCCCAAATTTAGCGGCTAAAAACAAGGCAGATTTACCATCTCACAGGCTCTGGGGTCAGGAATCCATGTGCAGCTTAACCAGGTGCCTCTGGGTCAGGGTCTCTCGTGGCTGCAGTCAAGGTGTCAGCTGGGCTGGGGGAGGAGGGTGCACCAGGGGCCCCTGAGATGGTGCAGGGAGGTGGGTGCAGGGCTCAGGTGACGAGGGGGCTGGTGGAGAGGGGGTTCTTCCCGTGTCACTCCAGGAGCCCATCCCTGCCTGGCACCGTCTCCTCCAGGCACAGGTGGACTTGTCCTCACGGAGGGACAGGGCTTTGTCCAGCCTCTGCTTGGCCTCACCCTGAGGACACAGGAGGCCGGGATGAGGTGGGAGAGGCGGGGACTTCTCTCCGGGAACCCGGTGGGACCGGTCATTGTCACTCACAGTGGACCTTCCTTCCTTCCTCCCTCCCTCCCCCAACGCCCTCCCAACGTGTCCCCTCCCTCCCTGTGGTCCTTCCTCAGTGTCAAAGGTTGAGGCCTGGGTTGGACTCCACTACTTCACGAAGTGGACAGAACCCTGCCCCGATCCTGCCCCCCACCTCAATTTGCAGAGTGACCTTGGGTAAGTCACTTCCCTTCAAGGAGCCTCAGTGTCCCCATCTCCCGTGGGTGATGGGACTAGATTTTTTTCTTCTCTTCTTTAATCTTGGAGCCATAGAGATCCAGGGCCAGGGGGTGATCAGCTGGTCACCATTCATTCATTTGTTCACTCATCAAACGTTCATTGTACCTCTCCTGTAGTGAGGAGAACGGTGGTCCCCAAACACCTCTGTCCATGTGACCCAATCCTCAGAACCTATGAATGTGAACTTATTTGGAGAAAGGATCTTTGCAGATGTAATTAAGGCCAGGATCATCCAGACACTAAATCCAACAAGTGTGCTTGTAAGAGACATACACAGAGGAGGGGGCCGTGGAAAGATTGAGGCAGAGATGGGAGGGATGCAGCCAGAAGCCACAGAAGGGGCTGGAAGAGGCAGGAAGGTTCCTCCCCTATAACCTCTGGGGGGAGCAAGGCCCTGCCGATACCTGGATTTTGGTCTCCTGCCTCCAGAACTGTGAAGGAATCAATTTCTGCTGTTTCACGTTCCCTAGGTTGTGGTCATGGGTTACGGCAGCCCCAGGAGACACGCGGCTTCTGTGTGCACTGCCCACTGACAGGGGACAGAGACCACAGGGACAGTTGTCCTGGGAAGGGAAGGTGGGCTGGGGGCCGGGGGCATGCGGAGTCGGGGGCTTCTCTGCCCTCTTCCTCTCCCCTCGTCCCGAGGCCCCGCGGGACCAGCAGTCCCTCAGCTCACTGCAGTTATAAACAGCAGCCACAGTCCTTAAGCCTTGGGGAGGACGACCTCCCATTTCAATAATGATCTGCTCTCGGATATTATGAGGAATGGGCTGACAGTCCCTGGGAAACGTCCTCTAATGGACACAGCATCAATCCTAACGGACGCGTGACCGCGTGTCAGGCTGGAGTCTCTCCAAGTTTGCACATCACAAGGAATTTAAGCAAGACCCCAGTTAAGTGGCTTACGATAAAAATAGTTAACATGTTCTGAATGCAAGACGTGAGCTCATCAAGGAAAGAGGCACTTAATTCTCTTTGAGAAAAAATAACCACAGAGTCAGATTTAACCACCAAACTACTGCCTATAACTTCTGCCCAATTTTGCAAATCGTTATTTGCACAGTTAACGGGCAGGAGCTGATGAATGGAGTGAGGCTGCTCTCGGCAGAGCAGGGGATGCTGGTGACGAAGCCACGGATGGAGGGCATGGAGCTTGTGGCGGGGCCCCTGGGCTCGCCCCGGGTGGAAGATGTTGCGGGAGAAGGGCCACCTCCGGGGGCTGCACGAGGAAGGGCTTCTCCACCCTGGACGGAGGTGGCGTCTTTGGCGGGTTGGGGGGCAAGGACCACAGAGGCCGAGTCCAGGGACATGGCCCCCAGGCCGGGCCATCTGCCCGCCCAGTGCCTGCCAGGAGTCTCACCTCGCAGCTGTCAGTTACCCAAGAATCCACTCACCCTCACTTCCCAGGATGTTCTGTTTGCCAAAACCCTCTCCTGTCTTTCCTTTTACTTGCTCCCCGCACGTCCAGTGACAGAGGTCCTCCTCTCTCCTTTCTGCAGAAGAACTGTGGTGGCGACTACCAGCAACAGAAAGCCAGACCCACATGTTACCCAAAGTGGGGTCCAGCTGCTCGCCGATCTAAAGCCAATACTCGAGAGGCAAAGCTGGTTGAAAGAAAAATTTGCTTCATTCTGGAGGCCGGCAACTAGAGGGGAGGGAGAACTTGTATCCAAAAGCCAAGTCCCCCCTGAAAATCAGCGGGCAAGAGCGTTTAAAGGGGCGTCTCAGGGGTGTATAAGTGGAGGGAGGGGTAACACGCAGAACCGCACAGGCAGCTCTGACGGCCACCTTGAAATCGGTCATGAGTGGCCTGATGAGCGTCATCTTGATTGTTTAAGTACAGTTAGTCTTCAGTTCCAGGGTCAGTTTGTTCCCATTTCTTTGAGGCCAGCTCTCGAAATTGTGGCAGCTTATGACGTGGCTAGAGGCTGACCATCATGCAGTTAACTTCTTCCACTTGGTGGGGGTTTTGGTATCTACAAAACAGCTCACAGGATATGGCTCAGAATAGTATCTCTAGCCCTTGAGGAGGAACTAAAATCCTTGACTCTGCTTAATAGACTGAACTATTATTATTCTGTCCGGTCTGACTGTTTTCCTTTGCTTCTGCATTTTCTCACTTTGCTGATTAAACTTATTCTCTGTCTAAAGTTTTTCTACAGACAAAAGGCAGGTGGAGGACATGGGGGGCAGGGGGTGGGGGGCAGGACCATAGGGCCCTGCTCTACTTCAAACAGGACTCAGCAGGGCAGTTCACTGCCTCACAGTGGCACGCTGCTGCAGACGCTTCCCGAAGACGTCCAGGTCTTTATCTTCGGAACCTGTGAATGCCATCTTACCTGGAAAAAGGGACTTTGCAGATGGGAGTAAATCAAGGATCTTGAGATGGGGAGGTTATCCTGGATGACTCAGGGGAGACTTAAATGTAACCACATGTCTCCTTACGAAAAGGAGGCAGAGGAGATATGACAAGAGGATGGAAGAGAGAAGGTGATGTGACCATAGAGGAGAAATTGGAGTGATGCAGCCACAAACGAGCCAGGGAATGAAGGCGGCCACCGGAAGCTGGAGAAGGCAAGGAATGGATTCTCCCCAAGAGCCTCCAGAGGAGGCACAGCCCTGCCAACACCTTGGTTTCAGCCTAATGAAACCCATTTCAGACTTCTGATGTCCAGACTTCTGAGAGAATACATTTCGGCTGTTTTAAGCCAACCAATTAGTGGTAATTTTTATACAGCATCAATAGGAAACTAAGACACTCCTGAAACAAGAAGTATGGAGACGGGCATCAGTGGCACTGAGAAAGAGGCAATGATATCCTCAAGGACACAGGCTCCTCTCCCTTCCCTCAACCATCCTTGAATGTTGGGTATTTGTCCTTTGGCTTGTCACCTCATGGACATAAACTGGTTGCCATAGCTCCAGGCATCACATCTTCATTTGACAGCATCTAAAGCAGGAAGAGATGAAAGTTGGGGTGGGAGGGGTGGCTTCTCCTTATGTGGTCCTGTCTTTCATCAAAAAGGAAAATCTCTTCCAGAAGCCACTCAGTGTACTTCCTAGGCTGGTCCAACCAAGGGCACATGGCTACTCTGGGCTAGTTGATCGCAAAGGGAATAGACAGCTCTGATTGGCTTAGACCAATCCCAAGTCATGTCCAGGCCGGGCACAGTCTCCCTCCGCACAAGCGGGCTCTGTTGGCAAGTTGACGAGGGGACGTCTGGGCGCTCAGCCTATCTCAGAGAGTGAGCGGTGGGGTGGGCTCAGGCCATGGCCTCCTGGGTACCCCCCACCCAGCTGCCTCCCTAGGGCACCCCTTACTGCCTGTCTCTGGAGGGGTCACCACCAGGATGTCCTTGTCACAGCCCTGCCTCGGCAGGACACCGACGCCCGCCTAATGTCACACGCCCAGCAGGCGGGCCCTCTGCCCACAGGGACCTGGCTGCCCACGCCTCCCTGGGGGTCTCCCTTCCATGGCTCCTGCGTCCTCCCCTCAACCGACAAGTCTGTTTCCAGCCTGGAAAGAAACCGAGGCCTGTCATGTTAACGTTAGCCCAGCAGGACTCCGTGCCCCTCTCACCCGCTTCCTCCCCTCCTGGGGGCTTCCTGGGCATCTCCAGGCTCTGGGTCTCCTGGCTCTGCCTCTTGTCTGCGTCGGCCGCCTCTCCAGCCCTGACCCGAAGGGCTCCTTCCTCCAGGCTGCCGGGTGGCTCCTCCCAAGGTCAGTGTGACCCAGCCCTCCTTGGCCTGAAGACCCACATCCTCGTGACCACAACCCCCGCTGCCTGGAAAAGACAGACAGACCCCGGCGACCCTGTGCTCATGGGCCGTGGGGCAGAGGAGGGCTCTCGGCAGGTTTCAGGGCGGGCTTCCTGGAGGAGGAGGAGGTTACCTGGGGGCTGTGGTGGGGACAGCCCTGGGGCTGGGGGGCAGCAGCCCCTGGTCCCGTGGCCCTGAACTGGGACACTGGGTGCCCCGGGTCCTGGGGCTGGGGGGCTGGTTGGCCTTTCCGGCTGCCTCCTGTCCTCCCAGCCCCTCAGCCCCCAGACTCCAACCAGCCCATGCGGTCTTGTCCCCGGAGACCCAGCTGGCTGGCCCCATCCTGGACAGTCCCTCTGGGCCTCCCCCGGGGCCCGAGGTGCCTACCCACGTAGGGCTCACTCGCTGGGTGGCCTCCTTCCTCCTCACGGTGCCCCTGTCACGAGAGCCCCTCTGGAGGGGCAGGGCTCAGGCCGGCCCCCACCTTGCCCGGGGCCCTTCGCTGAACAAATAAGCAAGTGATGAGCTCCC
Organism: Balaenoptera acutorostrata; assembly: GCF_949987535.1. Taxonomy (NCBI): domain Eukaryota; kingdom Metazoa; phylum Chordata; class Mammalia; order Artiodactyla; family Balaenopteridae; genus Balaenoptera; species Balaenoptera acutorostrata. The sequence goes on from NC_080066.1 coordinate 182,397,995, forward strand.
CCCACACTGCTGTCAGGGCACCCAGGGCCCCAGCCCCTCTGCCCACCTCTGCCTGTCCGGGAGGATTCCCAGGTCAGTGGGAAGGGGCTGCGTGGGAGCCGGGGGTGAGGGCCTCTGCTCCCAGGCCCGTGCCCACCATGGAAGGCTTTCAGGGCTCCGGCCAATCTCCGCCAAGCCTCAAACTCGGGAGCGGCTGAAACCATCCTCTGCTGTCACCGGCCTCTCGCCGCCGCTGCTACAAACGTGCCCCGTGGCCCCTCCCAGCTTCTTACGACGCCCTTGGTGCTCCGTCCACCGGTCCAGCCTGGCTGGGGTTCAACAGCCTGGTGAGGCTGAAGGGGCCCCTTGGACTTGGACCCGGCAGGGGTGAGCCACCGCTGGCTCTGGGCAGGGCCTCCCAGGTCCCTCGGGGTGGGCTGTCCTGGGGGCACCCTCGCTCCTCCACCTGGGGGACATTTCCTGCCCTCCTCAGACCCCCTGGGCAGGGGCCAGTGTCCACAGCGGGGCTCTTGCTGGGGCGGAGGCTCTTGTGCCTGGTAGCTCTTTGAGCCCCGTGCCCCTTCTAATGTTATTTTTATTTATATACCTGAATCCTCCAAACAGCTGCTTTATTGAGATTCATCCATCACGAGGCTTAATTAAAATAACGCTGAGCATCTAACTCAGCGTGCATCACTGAAGCAAATGTTTGTTTTGCTGCAGTCAATTAGGGCTGTGTGTGGGGAGCATCAGCCCCCGGCAAGGAAGCCGCGTGGCCCTGACCCCCCTGCACTCCCTGGGATGCACTGATGGGGGGTTGCTGAGAGGGCAGGAGGGAGCGGTGAGGGGGCATTTCTCAGCCTGCGTGGGGCGGGCCCTCCCCTGCAGGGTCTGGAGGGCAGAGGGAGGGCCCTGGTGGGGAGGGGGCTGCAGGGTCCTGACACTGATTCATGCCCCACCCCCGTCCACTCTCGGCATCTGAACTGGAAATCTGAGTCCCACTCCCCAGGGGTGGGGGCTTCTGCTGTCCTCAAGCAGGGGCACAGATAGATTCCCCAAGACAGGACATGGGACAGGCATGGAGAGGGCCCCGTGGAGGAGGACGGCTGAAGGGGAGGGGCCTGGCCAGCGGCGGCGGTGGGGGGGGGGCCCTCCCGGGGGGGGGCCCTCCCCAGGGGTCTGCAGGCGAAGAGTTGAGCCCCCTGCAGATTGCTGCAGCCGCTGCTACAAATTACAACAAACTGCCTGCCTTAAAGCAACACGACATTAACACCTCCTGGTCTGGAGGTCAGAGGTCTGACACGGGTCTCGCTGGCTTAAGGTCAGGGTGTGGGCAGGGCTGGCTCCTTCCAGAGGCTCCAGGGGAGAATGGTTTCAGGCCTTTTCCAGATTCTAGAAGCCACAGGCATCCCTGGCTGGAGGCCCAGCCTTCCTCTGCACAGCCATCAGTGAGGCACCAGGCCCCTCTCCCCTCCGTCCTGCCCTTGCCTCTCTTTCCTGCTCTGACCCTCCTCCTATAAAGACCCTCGTGAGCACCCACTCCCACAAACCAGCACAGTCTCCCACCTTCGGGTCCTTAATCACCCCTGCGAGTCTGCAGGTCCCACAGCGACAGGTGGCAGGGATGAGGAAGTTGACGTCTCCGGGGGCCAGCAATCCGCTGCGTCCCCCGCGGTGAAAGGCTGTGGTTGACGGAGAAGAGGGTGTGGAGGAGGAGGGTCCAGCCCAGAGCGTTTCTGAGGGAGGAGAGCAGGGTCTCAGGGCAGCCTGGCTGTGAGGGGGTCAGTGCGCCCGCCCTGGGAAGGGCTGCGGAGGCGGGTGCCCGGGAGAGGGTGCAGACCCAGGCCTTAAGGTGGCGGGGACACAGGTGGTACCAGGCTTGGAATTCACTGTTCCTGAAGGGGCGGTGTAGCTGGATGGGGCAGGGGTGGGGCCGGCAGTGCTAGAGCCATGATGGTCACGGTCAAGCTCGGGGAGGCCCGGGGGCCCAGTGGGGGCTGGTGTTGGCTGGAAGCAGCACCAGGGGGCAGAGCCCCAATTCCCAGTCTGTGCATGCTGCCCGGGATGGCCAGGGGCCGGAGCCCCTCCGAGCCTCCCAGCCTGTCCCAGTTCATCCCAGGTCAGGGGCCCAGCACCTTGGAACCGCTAGCAGTTATGGGGCAGAGGAGCCTGGGGTCCCTCTCCTTATAGGACAGGGCGTCAGGGGTGAACAGTTGCTGGAGCAGCAGGGGTCAAGGAGGCCAGAGGGCACCGGGGCCGCGGGTGACCCAGAGCCATGTCGGAGGCACCCCAGCAGCGCTCAGGAAGACAGGGCCCTCCGCTGGGTCCAGAGCCACCAAGAGGGCCAATATGACGTCAGGGTGGACTTGAGGCTATGGGGATGCCTTCCTGGTAAAAGAGCTGGGCTGGCTCAAGGGCAGTGAGGAAGAAAGAAGGAGGTGACCTCAGCCCGAGTGGACGGGGAAACGGGGCTGGCTTGGGATCAGCTGTGAGAGCCAGAGCAGGGGTCCCCCCTCCCCCAAGGAGCCGGGGCAGGGGAAGCGGGAGGCACAACCTTTATGGACACCAGGATGTGGCTTTACTTGTGTTAATCAGCCTCCTTTGATTTGCCTGAGATGTCCCGGTGACTTAGTACCCTGGCCGTCTCTGATCTGCCATCCCATCTGACCCTGCAGGACGGGCCCCTAGTGAGATGCAGGCTTTCCCAGGGAGACCCTCAAAGCTGGTTCCTTCTGGTGGGTTCCACCTACCCGCAATACCGTCCCTGCTTGCCTGGACTCGGGGTCCCCAACCCTCTCACTCACGTGGTTCTATTCTCACCATCACCCGCACCCCATCGGAGACTGACTAGCTGCTTCTGAGCCAGGCCCCCCACCAGGGTTAAGCTCCCCGGGGTGGAGTGGGGGCTACAGGAAGCTCCCCCTGCCCACAGTCTCGGGAGCTCAGACTCCCCTTTGCTGGAGGACCTTTCCCTCTCACCCAGAAGTCACTTCCCTTTGTGCCTGGCCCGGTCCTGTGTGAAACTCTGTCCCACGTGGCCCTGTCTCTACCCCTGTGACACTGCAGGCGAGGCCCCCAGCCCGGCCCCTCACCCTCACTCTCCCCAGCAGGTCCAGAGCCAGGTGACCTGGGCGAGGACCATCCCTGGGGCAGCCCAAGTGCTCGCTGAGGCAGGGGACACAGCATGCCAATTTCTCCTCTGACCCTCAGGTTCCCCATCCTCCCGTTAGGACCAGGACCGGCCCGCCCCAGGGGGCTGCTGTCGGGCCCCAGAGGTGGTGGGTACGGAGCCCAGAGCCCGGGCTGGGGTCGGGGGAGTCAGGAACCCCTGGGCTGCTCTCGGTGTAGAAACCGCCTCATTCATCATCCTAATGGGACCCTGGGGAGTGATGGAGGTGCTGACAATAGCTCTGCCAGCCACAGGAGCCCTCTGGGACTGTCCCAGCCAACTGGGGTGCTTGGTGATCCCTCGGCTGCTTGGGGTGTCTTTCTTCTGCCTCGGGATGTTCTCCCAGGGCCTGCTTCCGCTCCTCCAGCCTCGTCTGTACGGCTGTGCGTGCCTCCTCCCACCCCACAGGCCCCCCTATTCTTTGTGTGCTGTCCATGGCCCCCATACTCCCCCCCATCCCCAGCTGCACCTCAGGGCACTTGGGACCCCTTCTCCCCACTTCCAGGCCCTCCTCTACCTCTGCTGGTGTCGATTCAGCACCGACCCCAGATCGCATCCCTGCTCCCCCAGGAGCCTTCCCTGGCTTGCGCTGGCCATCCACAGGGACCCTTCCTTCCTCTGTCTGCGTGGACCACTCATGGACACTCACCGCCTGGGTCTTGGTACCCGGACTCTGCTGCTGGTGATGACGTCATGGGAGGTGGTTACTAGGCAACCAGCGTCTGCAGTCAGGGGAGTCTGCTCTGTGATTTGAAGGGCCCTGCCAATTTCTTAACATATCAGAGTCAGAGCACATTTAGTCCCAGAGAAGAGAAGAAAATCCAGCCAGGTTCACGTCGCTGGCAAGCTCCGCTTCTCTGCCCTCTGACTACATGGGATTTCTAAGAGGCGACCATGTGAGACTAACCTCATTTTCTTTTCTTGTCATGGTCCTTAGCCGCGTGGACGAGGTGCCCGTATTGTGATTTTAGCAGGCACTTGCTAATCCTGCCGTGTTATCTTTGAGGATGAAATAGGACGCACATCCCAGATGAACTGTTAGATGTATTTTGTCTGTTACAGAGAATTACAGACAGAGGGAGCTGGTTTGACCCTGGAGGGAGGATGCCAGTGGAGTCCCACCGACTCTTGACATCAGTCCTGTGTTGTTGAATATTCTTATCAATGAGTTACATGAAAAAATAAAAGACCTGCCTGTCAGACTGGTGCTGAAACAAAGGATGGGAAGTACATCGTAGGGAAGAGTCACAATTCAGAATCATCCCAATGGGGAGATGACTTAAGATTTAAAGAGAAATTTTAAACAGGGCCCAAACAGCACGATCCATAAAGAATAAAATTGATCAATTGGACTTCCCTGGTGGTGTAGTGGTTAAGAATCCGCCTGCCAATTCAGGGGACCACGGGTTCGAGCCCTGGTCCGGGAAGATCTCACATGCTGCGGAGCCACTAGGCCCTTGCGCCGCAACTACTGAAGCCTGCGCGCCTAGAGCCCATGCTACGCAACAAGAGAGGCCACCACAATGAGAAGCCCACGTATCACAACAAAGAGTAGCCCCCACTCGCCGCAACTAGAGAAAGCCCGCATGCAGCAACAAAGACCCAACGCAGACAAAAATAAATAAATAAATAATTGATCAATTGGACCACATTAAAACTGAGAACTTCTGTTCATCAGAGGCACCATTAAGGGTGAGAAAAGATCAGCCAAAAGGTGATGTTTGCAATACACGTCTCTGACAAAAGACAAAGGTTTTTCATCCAGATTCTTAAAAAACTCCAGCACATCCATTTTTTAAGAAGAGGGCGAGGCAAGTGGATGAAAAATAGGCAAAATATTTGAACTAATATTTCACAAAATGGAATACCCAAATGTCCATGAAGTGTATGAAAAATGAAACGCTCGCTTCCGTTAGCAGGGAGACGCAGGTCCCAACCGTGATGGGACACCCCCTCCAAATGAATTTTGGCCAAAATGAACAAGAGAAAAGATAGATGGAGTGAGGCTGTATGAGGGCAAAACTGGGCTGGTCCCCTCGCAGAACTGCTTGGCGGCATCTGCGAAAGCCAGACACACACAAATCCTAGGACCCTGCGTAGTTTCCACCCTTAGGAACTGACCCAAGAGAAACGCACACGTATCTTTTACCAAAAAACATGTATAAGGACATTTATTGCAGTTTTCAATGGCCAGAAACTGGAAATAACCAGAAAGTCCCCAGCTAGGTGACCAGGCACCAAGCTGGGGTGTGTGTAGGCTGGAGAACTGGAAGCAGTGATCACAGGGGGGCTCTTGCTATGCTCCCCAGTGTGACTGAAGGTCACCGATGTATTGAGTGAAAGAAACCAGACATGAGAAAGTGCACACTGCACAGCCCCATTACAGGAACATTAAAACCACGAGAAACCGGTCTGTGAGGTAGGAAGTCACAACCGGCTGCCTTTGAGGTTGGGGCATGAGGGGGTGTCTGGAGGTGAAGGTGTTTTCTTTCCCAGTCGGGGTTCTGGCCACGAGTGGGCTCTCTACTGTGCAAATCCACCGTCACGTCTCATCTGTGCGCTGTGTGCTTCCACTCCGAGAAGTTCGGTGAAGGCGCGTATGGCGGATTCTTTACCACCACTGATGAACAAGCACGGACTCTGCCCCACGCCATGGACAACTCCAGAACCAAACACAGTGCATGGAAAGACTGTTTCTAGACACTGGGCAGCAGGCAGTGTCAGCTGTGACCCTGGGGGAGGGCAGGCTGGTGAGGGCTCTGTTTCTGGCTCTGAGGACCTTTCTGGAATTCAGGGAGGATGGAGACCCGACCAGGCATGGCTCTCTTGCTGAGCTGAGGAGGCACGACTGGGGTCCAGGGAGGTGGAGAGGCTAGAATTCATGGGGAACAGTGCCAGAGACGTGGGGCTACAATGCGGGGCAGCTCTAGAAATTTGTCTAGGGGACACATGAGTTTCGACCAGCCAGAGAGAGGAACCTTTTTTTTTTTTTTTAATTTATTTATTTACTTATTTATTTTTGGCTGCGTTGGGTCTTCGTTGCTGTGCGTGGGCTTCTCTAGTTGCGGCGAGCGGGGGCTACTCTTCATTGCGGTGCACAGGCTTCTCGTTGCAGTGGCTTCTCTTGTTGCAGAGCACGGGCTCTAGACGCGCGGGCTTCAGCAGTTGTGGCACACGAGCTTCAGTAGTTGTGGCTCATGGGCTCTAGAGCACAGGCTCAGTAGTTGCAGCACATGGGCTCAGTAGTTGTGGCTCACGGGCTCTAGAGCACAGGCTCGGTAGTTGTGGCGCATGGGCTTAGTTGCTCCGCGGCATGTGGGATCTCCCCGGACCAGGGATCGAACCCATGTCCCCTGCATTGTCAGGCAGGTTCTTAACCACTGTGCCACCAGGGAAACCCCAGAGAGAGGAAACCTTTTAAACACTTGTATTCATCAGCTCGGGCTGCCACAACAAAATACCACAGACTGGGAGGCTTAGACCATAGACATTTGTTTCTCACAGTTCTAGAGGCAGGAAGTCCGAGATCAAGGCGCCAACACAGTGGGGCTCTGGTGAGGACGGTCTCCCTGGCTCTCAGGACGCTGGCTTCTTGCTGTGCCCTCACATGGTGGGCAGAGAAGACAAGCTCTCTCTTCCTCTTCTATCAGGTCACAGTCCTATTGGATCAGGTCCCCACCCTATGACCTCATTTAATTTTAATCACCTGCTAAAGAACCTATCCCCAGCTATGTCAAACTGGGCTTCACCCTATGAATCTTGGAGGGAGACCAATTCAGGTCATAACAACACCCCAGGCATTGAGTAGAGACCACAGAAGGGCCATAACCTCAGTAGGGGAGCTAAACCAGCCCCGGAGTAAAGCCTCCTCTGACCCATCACTAACAAGGATCTAAAACAAGCCTCAAAGCTCTGAGTCTGGCAGCAGCCAAGTAAGTTCCTATCAGACCAACTCTTCTGAAGGTAACAACTATAAACACTGGACTTAAAAAAAGATAATAAAACAACCAGCTGAAGACCCTGGAGAACAACCCAAAGCGGGCAGGCTCTGGGAGGGAGTCACTCTTAGACTAGACTGAGGAAGTTCTCCATTTCAACAGCATCCAGCCTGAGGGCAGCCCCGAGTCTACACCATGTAGGTCATGGAAATAACCCCAAAGTCCAATACAAATGCACAGTCTTTATGGCTTGAAGACCAGAGCACGAGGTTTAGGGCAACCTCAGCCACAGAAAGGTAAGGGAGGATCCCAGAAAGGGGTAGATTCCAAAGTCTGTGTATAAATTCTGTGCCAATCTCTGCTTGACCCCTGAACCACACACGAGCAGGGCAGACTCCAAACAGCCCAGCCCAGGCTAAAAAACTCAACTGAGGTTTGAGCTGCATCCTAAAGAAAGATTTTTCAGTTTGAATCCTATCAGACAAATTGCCTATTAAAACGATGAAAATTAAAGCCTTTCAATCCAGAGCCTCCACAGGTTACATTTACAAAGTCCAGGATATAATCCCAAATTACTCAATATCTGAAGAAAGAAAAAAATGTGGCCCATTCTCACAAAAAGAGGACAATCCACGGAGTCTCACCCCAAGATGACCAAGATGGTGAAGCAGGCAAGGATTTTAAAGTTGCTATGGTTACTGTGCCCGATGAAATAAAAGAAAATATGCTCACAATGAATAAATAGACTGGGTACTGCAGTAGAAAAATAGAAACTGTAAGAAAGGACCAAATGGAAATTCTAGGACTGACAAATGTAAACCTGAAATTTAAAAGTTTGCTGGATGGGCTTAACAGCAGGACAGAAAGTACAATGAAAAGTTAGTGAACTTGAAGAGAAATCAGTAGAAATTATCCCTTTTGAAGATGGAGGAAAGGAAGAGGAAAAAAAAACAAGAAAAGGAAGAGTGCTTCAGGCACCCATAGAATAATATCAAAAGTCTGACATATGTGATATTGGAGTGCTAGAAGGAAAGGAGAGACAGAAAACAAAGAAGACATTAAAAATTTTTTATTGTATGTTTAGAAGTCATGGCTAAAAATGACCTGAATTTGATACAATACAAAATTTATAGATTTCAAGAGCTCAGAAAACCCACATCAATATAAGTGCAGGGAAAATATGCCAAAGCACCTTATAGTCAAATCGATGTTAACCAAAGGCAAAGAGAAAATCTTGAAAGCAGCCACTGAAAATGACATGTTACACATAGGGGAGCAGAGAATTGAGTAACTGTTTACTTCTCACAAGAAATGAAGAGAACTGGAGACAGTGGAAAATATTTTTAATGGGAAAAAAACCCCTATAAACAGCAAAAGTATTCTTAAAGAATGAAGGTGAAAGAAAGAAATTTTTAGATAAAAGAAAACAAAAAGAATTTTTGGCCAACAAATAAAAGGAAGTTCTTCAAATGGATAGGAAATGACACTGCACGGAAACCTGGAACTTTAGTTCCAAGGGATAGAGTTTCATGATAAATACGTGGATAAATAAAAAATACCACCTGGGGGACTTCCCTGGCGGTCCAGTGGTTAGGACTTCGCCTTCCAATGCAGAGGGTGTGGGTTCCATCCCTGGTTGGGGAGCTAACATCCCACATGACTTGCAGCCAAAAAACCAAAACATAAAACAGAAGCAATATTGTAACAAATTCAATAAAGACTTTAAAAATGGTCCACATCGGGGCTTCCCTGGTGGCGCAGTGGTTGAGAATCTGCCTGCTAATGCAGGGGACACGGGTTCGAGCCCTGGTCTGGGAAGATCCCACATGCCACGGAGCAGCTGGGCCCGTGAGCCACAACTGCTGAGCCTGCGCGTCTGGAGCCTGTGCCCCGCAACGGGAGGGGCCGCGATAGTGAAAGGCCCGCGCACCGCGATGAAGAGCGGTCCCCGCACCGCGATGAAGAGTGGCCCCCACTTGCCGTAACCAGAGAAAGCCCTCGCACGAACCGAAGACCCAACACAGCCAAAAATAAAAAATAAATAAATAAATAAAGTAGCTATAAAAAAAAAAAAAAAATTAAAAAAAAAAAAAAATGGTCCACATCAAAAAAAAAATCTTAAACAAAAGAATACCACCTGGAGTTAAGAACACGGGGAGGGAATCTGCATTGATTCTCCTATTATTTATCTCCCTGTAGTATGTCTGAGCCCTGGTCTCAACGGGGCTAGGAGAATTGTCTTCTGCCTTCTCCCCTGCCCCCAGCCGTGGTCCCTGTTCTCAGGGTGGGTCTGTGGGGTCCTGGGCACGTGGGCTCTGCCCTGTGTCTGGAGTCAGGGCCCTGGCATCGGTGGCCAGTGGGAGAGGCTTCTTTGCTCCCTGTACATCTGCTTCATTTCATAGCGCCCACACACTCTAACCAGAGACTCTTCTTCTAGAACATGCTTATAAACACCTCCCCCATCCCGACGCTCAGCTGGGTCTGGAATTCCTTCCTTCTGCTTCCTTGACTCCTGGTGAATTTAGGCCTCCTGTCCAGGGCCTCACCCACTTGAGGGCGTCCACCCACAGGAAGCGCCAGGGAGCGGCAACCCCCCAGCAGGGCCCAGGGCAGAGAAGGGGGCACTCAGCGGCCGCCCCTCAGGGCTAAGCTGGAGCTGGACAGAGCTCTGCAGCCTCCCTCTTGGGCTCAAACCCCCAGCCCCCCAGCCCCCCGGGGCCTGCCTGGGCCGCTGGGAGCAGGTCCTTCCTCTGCGGAGAGGTGTTGGGGGGACAGTGACAGCCAGAGCTGGTGGCCTGGGAGTGGGAGGGGCACGCATGGGGGTCCTCTCGCCTCACCCGCTTCCCAGGAAAGGCCTCCCGCCCCAGCACGTGAATATGGATTTGTGCCTAAGGACAGGAGGGGCGGCCCGGCCCTAATTAGTGCGCAATGGCGGCCCCCCTCCGCCCCTGGGAGCCAGGGTCGGCATCAAAGAAGAGCAGCCAGCTAATCCTCCCCTTCCCAGAGGAGCATCTGCTCCTTTCCCCCCGCAGCAAGGCTCTCTGACAGCAGCCGCAAGAGTCCTGGCTATTTAATTAGGACGGAAAGTTCCCCCAACCCTGGGAAATGATTTAATTTCAATATTTCCTTTGCTGAGCAAGAGACCCTCCCTCCCCCCTCCTCTAAGGCCTTTCATCTGCAGCTCAGCCCATCCCCCCTCGGGAGCTCTGCCCTCCCCTCTCATTCTGAGTCTGTGTTCAAGGGACCACTCAGGCTGGGGGCGGCGGCGTCCTTGCACGTGCCCGGCCCTCTGGCTGCTGGCCCGGCTGCATCAGCCCAGCCCGCCCAATCTCCTGCCCAGACGCCCTCGGTCCCGCGTTCCTCCTCCTGGCACCTACTTGTGAGGAGCCTGCCCTGACCTGGCCTCAAACAGTGCACGGCCTTTCTTCCCCGGACGTAGCAGCCTTTGCTCGATGGGCCTCTTGTTACGGACCCTATTCTGGCCTGCCTTATTCTCCTCCCAGTGTCCGTGTGTGCGCGCACACAGGCACACACGTGTACATGTATGTGAGTGTGCACACACGTGAGGGTGTGTGCATGTGAATTTGCTGTGTACATGCATGGGTGTGCAGGTGTGTGTGCCTGCATGTGTGCATGCCTGTGTGCCTGTGCACACACATGTGTATGAGTGTGCCCTGTGTGAGGTTGCATGTCTTGCATGTGTGCACACGAGCATCTGCATCCGAGCACGTGTGTGCCTGTAGGTGTGCACATATATTGCACACATGTGCGTGTGTGTGATGGTGTGTGCGTGACTCTGTGCGTGTGAGTGAGCTTGTGCACATGTCCGTGTGTGTTGGAGTGTGTACGTGTGTGTCTGTGTTTGCGCTTATGCGCATGCACATGCACGCGTGCACATTTGTGTGTGTGTGTGTGTGTGCGTGCACACGTGGTGTGTGCCAGCCCAGTTGGACTGGGAGCTCCCCAAGGCCTGAGCCTGGTTTCACCCACTTCTCTTTAAACGACCTGCGCTCACGTCCTCACTGACCCCTCCCGGGCCAGCACCAGGCCAGGTACAGGTGGCGGCAGGGCGGCCCAGGCTCTGGTTACTCTGTCCCTGGCTCTGTCCAGGCTCAGTTTCCATGTCTGTACAAGCACGGCGGTCCCAGCGCCTGGTGTGCAGCCAGCAGAGGGGAGGTCAGGCAGGCTTTGCCGAGCCTGGGGAGTCAGCCCATCCCCCCCCCGCAGGCCCCCCGCCGTGGCCCAAGGCCCCACTTTGCCCGGGCAGCAGCTCCCCGCTCTCCCCTAGCAGGGGAGACCCTCCAGCCCCGGAGGCAGCTAATGAGAGGTGTCAGCTGGGCGGCTCTTTCAGGGAACTCGCTGCCCTGAGCGATCTCTTAAAAGGAAAATTCTAACCTTAAAGAGTCCTTTGAACACGTCGTGAATGAACAAGGAACGCGCGGGGAGGCGGCTCCTGGGAGCGAGGAGGAGATGGAGATTAGAGGAGAGAAGATTGATTTCCGTGGGGCCTCCTGCACCCGCCCCGGGCTCTCAGGGAGCTGTTTATCAGCCTGTCCTGGAGGCGAGGCGGGGTCCTGGGCTAACAAACGATGATCATTGTTATTCCCCCCCCACCCCCGCCCGTCCCACCCACCACAATATATGCCTTTTCCAGACAAAACGTGCTCTGGCAGACAGGCGCCCACACCGTCTTCGCGGCCTCAAGTATTGATGGTATTGATCATGCTGTCCCCAGAACACGCGTCGAGGATCACCACTACCCATGGGGTGATACACTCGGGGCGCCAAGGGCCCCGCGGGCTCCCCCCACCAGGCACCCAGGCCTCTGTCAGCCACCTGTGTTCCCAGGGTCAGTGCACTCCTGGCCTGGCACACGGTGGTCACTTAGACACCAGATGAGAGGATGAATGAGTCGTGAGCGAACGGCTGAATGAATGAATGTGTACGTGTAATGTGTCCTAGAACAGGGACCAGGAGCCGGGGGATGGGTGCTTCCCGCAGCCTGTCAGGTTCTCTGGGTTAGAATCCTGTGTCGTCGGCTGGGTGGGGCCCCCTCGGGCTTCCTCTGTCCACCCCCCTCCAGTGCCAGCCTGGAAGGCCTTGGGGTCCCCAGAGACGCATGATTCCCCCTGCGGGGCGGGGGTGGGTGAGGAGCTCAGAAAGCAAATGTGCACAGAACTTGGTGAATTGCTTTCTTTCCTCTTTTATGAAATACTTCACTAAATGCCTGCATAGTGCTCTCTTGAGGGATGGAGGGAGAAAAATAGCAATTAAAGTCTTGTCATCCGACTTGTTCAGGCCGTTAAGTTGTTCAATCTTGCATAAAAAATCGGCGCGTGTACTTAGCATGGAGGGAGCACCTGGACACGAGGCAGTGAGTGTAAATCAGCACGTAATGATGCACGCCTGCCCAGCCTGGCGGAGTCCCTGCGGGCGCCCCGCGGCGCCCAGGCCCCCCCCCCGTGCTGGTGCGGAGCCAGGCGCAGGGCCCCTGGTCCACGGCGGTCCCGGGCAGAAGAGAGGACGTTGGACCTCGTGGGCTGGGAGGAGACCTCCAAACCCCCTCTGCTTCCTGGAAGCTGGAAGCACATTTGGAAAGGCTGCTGGCCGGGCCACGTGCTCGGACAAACCCGGACGCGTCCCAGGGCTGCGTTGCCATGGCATTCGGGCCACGCCAAAGTGCCAGGCAGCCACCTCGACCCCGTCAGGGCTGGACGGCGCTGAGGTCAGGACCGGCTCCGGTGGGAGACGGCGTGGGGCGGCCGTGGCCCCGGGCTGGCGGTATTTGCACAGCCAGCCGTGTGCCTGGGGTGCTTGCTCCTTCCCAGGCAGCCTGAGCAGGTCTGCAGGGTCCCGTTTGCCAGGTGAGGACAGCGGGGGGCAGGGGCCCCTCTGTCGCCCCCGGGATGTCCTCTGAGCCGCTCGGGCGGGTCTGCTGCAGACCCTCCCCTGCACTTGCAGCGGAAGCCAGGCCCGTCCCCACTTTATGTCCCTGTTTTATGGTGTCTCAGGAGAAAGATCGCTCGAGCTGCAGAGATTCATTCCCCTCTGCAAGAGGTTCATTTATTTTGACACGTGTGGTTTAGTTTCAATTATTCATCATAACACCGGAGAGGGCACTGATAAAAGCACCAAAGTGTGTTTACCCAAAGCCACGTGAGGGTGACGGGTGGCACTGCACTCGGGGCTCGGCGGGGGGGCGGGGGGAGCCAGGCAGACGAGGCGGAGGTGGGGGAGGGAAGTAGCCCCGCGCCAGGGAAGGGGGAGTGTGGCCGGGGCAGGTCGGGGGCCGGTGGCCGCACATCGGCGATGGAAATGCTCCTTCGCACTCAGGAACGGCATCTTGTTTCAGTGCCGTGTGAAGAGCTGGAGAGAAATCTGGAGCCGGTGATGTGATTTTAAGAGAGTGGCCGCAGCTTTTAAATCAACCGGGGCCAGAGGCGAAAACAGGAGTGGCCCGGCTTCTCGGGTTTGTGGAGATTCCCCAGCCTTGTGACCCACCCTCCAGCCGTCACCTGCACCTGTCCCGCTCTCCATCCACCCAGCTGTCTGCCTCTGCTTGTGACACCTGCGCTGCGGCCAATCCCATGGTGGGGGGGGGGGCACTGGCGACGCAGAGGTACGTCAGACCTGGCACCGCCCGGGGGAGTTCTCGCCTGGGGGAGGGACGGGCACAGTTAATTACAAAGTGACAGCCCTGCAGCCTGTGCTGTGTCCTTGGTGATGTTCTAGGACCCACCGCGTGTTAGGGCTCCTGAGACCCGGTGAAGGGGCCAGGACGACTCCCCAGTTGACAGCTGAGGGCACCGAGGCCAGAGAGGCTGACCAGCCCAGGCTGCATGACCGGGCAGTAGAGGGGTCGGGGACCTGTGCCCTGGTCGTCTGGCTCCAGAGCCGGCCCCCTGGACCTCCACCCCGGGGTCCATGTTGCCGGCCCTGCCCACAGCGCCACCCTTCCTGCTGGGGTGTGGAGAGGTGCACCAGCCCAGCCACAGCTGGCCCTTCCCTGGGTCCCGCCCATCAGCTCTGCGTGGACACCTGGTGGAGTAAAGCTAGTGGGTCTGGTGGGACCGCAAGCCAGCGCATCCCCCCGACACAGCTGGGTACTTGCTGCTCTACAGAGAAGCTCAGAGAGCGATGGGCCTGCAGGGTCAGCTGGTCCAGGCGCCTCCCGCTACAGAGTGGGAAACGGAGGCTTCAGAGAGGAGAGCCCTTGCCCGGCAAGTTCCCGGGCTCAGGAAGCGCCGTCTCTGGCGTGGCCTGGGGAGCCGGGAGGACCGCACCAGCGTCCACCAAGACAAGCCGAGATGAATGCTTTCCCAGACAGCTACTTTAAACCTCCAGAAAGCAGCCACATGCTGACCGGCTGGCCGAGGTGGCCCCTGCCCGCCCCTCGGATTTATGGTGGAAGGAATCGGTCCCTGAACCGCTGCCCAGTTCCGGTTCGGGATTCTGCATGATCCTCCGTGGACTGCAGCCCACCTTTTATTGACACCACTGGAGTGTGAATTCCATGAATAAATTGTATTATCTCGGGGGCTTCGGGATGACAAAAACACAAAAGCCGCTCCAATCCTGAAATGCCTGTCTCTCCTTGTCATGCCAGCTGGGGCCGGGGGAGTGGGCCCTCCTGGGAGGCTCATTTAGATTTTAATTAAACTGGCTTTCCCAAACAATTTGCAATAAATTAGCAACAACTAGGGCTGTGGCGTCCAGGCACCGAGGCGGCATCGCAAGCTCTCACCTGGGGTCGCCCGCATGCAAGGTCGTGCGCACCTCTGGACGGACTCAGGCAGCTCCAGGCCAGCCGTGGTCCCCAGGTGCAGGGCCGCGTCCCTCGGCCACGGGTCTGTGAGTTCCCATCGCCTGACTCCGCTCAGGCTCCTCGCCCGAGCGGCCCCGCCGCGCTCCGCTAGTGGAGGGCCCGCCGGCAGCCACGGGCCCTGCATCTCAGGCCCAGCCGGACACTCGGCCCGGCCCCCACTCATCCTCCCCCTCCCGCCTCTCGCGCTGCAGGTGAATGGAAGGTGGCCAGAGGGCACTGGAGCCCACCCTGCCTGCGTGCCCGCGGCAGTCCTCCAGAGACCCCTGTCCGTGGGGTGGCCCCCTGGACGTCCGGTGGCTTAGGAGCTGAGATAGGGCCCACCATCCTCGGCCCTGACCGGATGGGTCAGGGTGCCTGTGTCACTCTCCGGAGGGCTACCTGGGGCCTGGGCCCACTGCCTGGGGCTTGCGGGAAGAGGAGACATAGGCAGGAGGGTTCAGGGCCTGCAGCGTGGGCCGCTGGAGGTCAGATACCGACTGGGCTGGGGGTCGGATGCCTGCTGGAGTGTCCTGTGGGGGTGGGGGAGCAATCCTGGGACTTAGGGCACTGAGGGCCGCAGGTCCCAGGCCCCTTCCAGGATGCAGACCCTGGCTTCCTAAGCTGCTGGGACGCTGTAGACCTGGACTCGTGCCGGGCAGAAGGCGATGATCGAGAGCACCGTGGGGGCTTCTGCACATCCCGGCTGCCGCTCACCACCCACGTGGCCTGGGTGAGTGAGCCCGGCTCCCTCAGCCACTCCCTCCCCCAAAGCGGGACAGGGCTCGAGCTCGTGGCATGAGCTTGGTGTCAGCACGTGCGGTCAGCAAGGTTTCTAGAGACTTCCGTGTCACTTGAGTCTGTGTTTCTAACATTCTGAGAGTCTGGGCTCCCAAGGGCTGCAGCTACGAAGTTCCCTGATGCCGGGTTCTGGGGTGCTGCATCCGAGTGAGGGCTCACGGATCCCACGTGGGGACCCAGGCCTCCTCGCGCCTGGTGGGCAGGGAGAGCCACCCACACCCCCCGCTCATCCACGGACATCTCACACCCCCCTCGGGAGAAGGGCTGAGTCCCAGGCCGCAGCCCTAGAGGCCACAGCTCCCCTGGCCTGCACAAGGCCACACGTGGCTGTCGGGGCAGACCCTGGTGTGTGGCTTTGAAATAACAAAGCCCGGTTCAGGGAGCGGGCGGTGTGCAGTGGCCACGGCACCCCTGTCTGCTGGCTGGCAGTGTCACTGAGTCGGCCTGGCACCTCTGCTCCAGCAGCTGGCCGCTCACCCACAGCTAGGCCTGGGCTCCTCGGAAGCAACACTTCCGGGCAGTTCCAGGGCCAGGAGTCGCAATCCGCTGGTTTTACGGAAGCGTCTCCGGGTTCCCCTCCCGCGCGGGGGAAGGACAGCTGTTTTACATGCACGCTGAGGAGCACCTCAAGGGTTTTGGTGTTAATTAAGTTGGCAGGACTGTTCTTAACGAGCACCCACCGTTAGGGAAGGTGGAAATGAAGTGCCCGGCCTCCCGATGATGTGGGAAAGGGGGTTTGTGCACCCCGATGGCTGTCCCGCGCCTCTTGGTGCGGGGCTTAGGCATGTTGGCATCTGTCCAGGCCAGTAAAGCAACCTCCTGAAATGGTCCAGAAAGTTTAAGAGCAACCAGAGAGGGCTTCCCTGGTGGCGCAGTGGTTAAGAATCCACCTGCCATTGCAGGGGACATGGGTTCGAGCCCTGGTCCGGGAAGATCCCACATGCCGCGGAGCAACTAAGCCCATGAGCCACAACTACTGAGCCCACGTGCCACAACTACTGAAGCCCAGGCGCCTAGAGCCCGTGCTCCACAACAAGAGAAGCCACTGCAATGAGAAGCCCGCGCACCACAACGAAGAGTAGCCCCTGCTCGCCGCAGCTAGAGAAAGCCGCGCACAGCAACGAAGACCCAATACAGCCAAAAATTAAAAATAAATAAATTAATTAGTTAAACAAAAAAAGAGCAACCAGAGGTGACTGAAAAAGACACCAGCTGGAGAGCTGAATGAAGGGGCTGGAGGGCTGCCAGCGCTTGGGGGCGGGGCGGGGAGTGGAAGGCAGACAGACTCTGGCCCCTGTCAGAGCCCCCTGGGTGTGGGACCAGGGCAGGCTCTCAGACAGTGGATGTCAGCTTGGAATTCTTAATAATTTCATCCCTGGATTTGGGTCTTGTACGCGGGTCTGATGGGACAATGGAGCCTTGACTCCCGCGGGTCCCCACCTCTCGCTCACCTGGCCCGCTCCCTGCGTCTCCTGTTCCCTGCCCCGGCGCCCTAGGCTCTCCTGGCTCCCCTCCAGCCCTCACACCTGGCAGCCGGTCCTACTGGGGGTGGGAGGCCCTGTGCTTCACATTCACCTGTGTGTTAGGCATCGGGCTGCCCTGGAGGGGAGGCTGCCGCAGCCCCTGCCCTTAGGGAGGTTGACAGTCTGTAGGGGGCAACTGAGCAAATCCTCACAGACACGTGCACCGAAGGGAGGGCTGGAGTCCTGGGAGAGGAGTGACAGACCAACCTGAGCAGGGCCCGGGCTCAGGATCCGCGCCCTGGGGGGCCTGGGGGGTGGCAGATCTACTAGGAGGCACCGCTCTTGCTGCACCCAGAGGCAGTGTGACAGGGGCCATGGCCTGGGCCAAGGTCACGAGACCTGAGCCAGGTCCAGCTGTGCCCTGACCCGCTGGCTAAGGTGGCCTTCAGACCCTCCCTGCTCCTGGCCTCTGAATCTTGGACACGAGATGCTTCGACCCTGCAACTGGGAGGTCAGCCTGGGGAGCAGGCGGGAGCTGGCGTTGGGAGCGGTCAGGTGGGGCCCCCGGGGGGCATGGCCCCGGGAGGTGGGGCTCCGAGAGGTGTGGCCCCAGAGGCGGGGCTCCAGGAAGCCTCCACCTTGCAGCTCTTTGGTGGCCTTGAGGCTCTGGACGGCCCACCGTTAGCCTGGCCCGGCCTTCCAGCCCCTGCTGAGAGCCGCTGACCCGACTGTGACGGCAGCTTGTGACAGTTAATTGAGCCCTCACCCTGGTTCTGTCTGCAGGTGCCCGGCAGGACCTCGGTGCCAGCACTTGGCTTCCAGTGCAATTCTTGGCGGCTTCCAGGCCCGCAGGGGCGGCAGCTAGGCCTGGGCCAGCTCTCAGAGGCATTGTTCTGTCCGTGGGGAGAGCCTGGGGCCGCCTCACCCGCCTGGCACCCCTCCCCTCCTCCCGGCCCTCCGTGCTGGGTCACCCTTGCGGTCGGGGCTCTCTGCAGGAGGGCCAGCTTGGCCGGCTGGGGTGCCCTCCCCTTCCTCGGCTTCCTGGGCAGCCCGACGGCAGTAACTGAGCCTGAAAACTTGCGGTCCCGAGAGGCACGTCCAGGCACAGGTGATTGTTCCCGGCTGCCTGGCAAGGGGGCCACCACCAGGCTTCTGATGGGCATCATCGGGACCCCCCCCCCCCCCGAGCTGGAGCCCTGCCCCCGGGCCCGCGAGCTGTGACCTTGACCTGCCTGCATCCCCTGAGCGCTTTCTGCCCAAGTCACCAGCTGGGCATGGCTCCAGGCGCAAGCGCTGGTAGCTTTGGTGTCACTGCAGACCCCTGGGACCCTTGATAAGGATTGGGGGAGCACACCGAGACTAGGAGACGGGCCTCTGGGATCCCAGCCTTTGCTGCCCCGAGCCTGTGTGGCAGTGGTGGTCCTGGCCTCTGGGCCACTGGGCTGACGGCAGGTTCAGGGCCAAGTGCCCTTCCTGAGTGTGTGTGTGGAGGGTCTTCAGAGAAACGCCTTCAAAGTAACCCCTCTGCAGCCTCCCTGGGAGACCTTCCGCACAGCCCCTCCCCAATCCTCTGCTCGGCTCTGCGGGCAACTCCTCGCTCCAGGCTCCACCCTGCCTGCTCTAGGGTCTGCCTTCAGGCCCCCAGGGGCTCAGACGTCTGCTGCCTCACAGCTGGCTCTGCAGGGAAGGGGCCCCAGGGGAAAGCAAAGGGGAGGGGCCGTGCTCTCCCCGACACCACCCCTGTTAGTCCCACCTCAGCCTTGATGAGGTCACAGGTGGGCCCGCTCATAGGTGGCTTCAGCCGCAAGCATGACAGGCTTCAGTCAGGCAGGGGCTGAGCCAGAGGCCGGTCCTGTGACCAGGGCCAGTGCTTCCCCCCAACACTGTCCTTCCCCTCCGTGCCTGGCCGAGTGAGGAGGGGTCCTCCCTGGAGACAGGGCCAGGAAGATGCCCCTAGTGAGTCCCTGGAAACACCGGCGTCTGAAATCTGGAAAATTCTGCATCCTACATTCCCACCGCTGACTCCAGGAAATGGTGCGTGGGCTAAAATGGTTAATAAGAGTCACCACCCCACGAGACGGAGCTAATTGAAAAGCTTGCTTATTCCAAGTGGAAGAAATGGGATTAGAGCTTTAAATATTTGAAAATTAACTGGAAACAGCCTGCCAAGTAACTTCAGAATCAGCGGCTTAGGAGTTAAATTAGGGACTTAAACTCTATGATGATCTGGCAAAATTGCCTCAGCATCTTCTGGCCGGGGTCGGGCTTGGGCAGAAGAGGGCGGGGCCAGGGCGTGGGCAGAAGAGGGCGGGGTCGGGGCGTGGGCAGAAGAGGGCGGGGCCGGGGTTGTGGTCGAAATTTGAGCGGCCTCCTGGAAGAGCCGCTGGTAGGTTAACATGGAGGGGACTGGTCTGGCCTGGGACGCCTCCTCCCAGGACCCTCCACCCCTGTGCCCCACCAGTCGCCCCGGAACTGAGGGTTAAGAGGGAAGGTGCCCGCAGAACGAGGTTTCACGCCCCAGGTTCTAGGTGTGAGGACTGAGGTGTCACAGCAGCTGGGGGGTTTGGTTCTATGGCAGCCCTTACAACAAAAAAGCAAGAGAAGACCACAATGCACTTGGCAATGCATTAATTCACCCACTGGGTAGTCTAGAATCCACCATGACAGCAGGTGGCAGCCCTGCAGGATGCTTGGGGCGCGGAGGGCAGCCCGGGGCTTGGCTGAGTCGTCCCGAGCACACTCAGCGGAGCTCCAGCTTCTGCAGGGGGCAGAGGGCGTATCGGTGGAGCAATTGCTCGAGGCCAGGTACTACATTAAGGCTTGGCGTAAACCCCTTTAATTCTTGAAGCAGCCTTTTGAGGGAGGTGGAGGGGTGAGCTCTCACGGAGGGACCAGGGCATGAACACCCACCTCGCCCTCCTCCTGCCCTCCTGTCCCCTGACTGGCTGAGGACATGGGGGTCACCCCTGTGGTCCATGCAGCTCAGCCTCTTGTGGGTCCAAAGAGAGGTGGAGAGAGGTAAGTGGGTCTGGAGGATCAAATGGAAAGTTCCAGCACATCACACTATTTACACAAGTCTCCCCTTTTCTGTTAACTGTGCATCTGATACAGCTCTACCAAGCACTAGTTTCTGTCTCTCCAGCCAAGTCCAGATGAGCTGTTCATTCTTTCTCAACATGCTTTTTTTGTTCCACCAATGCCAAAGGAGCACCTATTATGGGCTGGGTACTTTCCCGGGCCTGGGAATGCAGGAGACACGCAGACAAGGCTATGCCTTCCTGGGGTTATGTTCCGGGCGGTGGGTGGGGGGGAGATGACAGCTCCCATCAGAAGGAGAGAATGCAATGGAAGGAGAGGAGAGGGGAAGAGAATAGAACAGACCAGACTTTCAGGCACTAATGAGCTTGATGAAGAAAAATGGGGCAGGGCAAGAGTGGGCGGTGGGGCTGCCTGAGATCTGGTGGGCCGGGAACGTCTCTCTTAGGAGGTGACGTTTGAACAAAGACTGAAGAGAGGGCGGGCAACTTGTGCAAGTCTAGAGAAGGACAATGGAGAAGACAGCAAATGCAAAGGCCCTGAGGTAGGAGCTCGTCATGTTCAGGGCCCAGGTGGACCCAGGGGGCTTACACAGGCTGAGTGGTGGACGCTTTGCTGGTGCATTTGGAGACGTCAACAGGGTTGGATCTGCAGAGTCTTGTGAAGCATTGAGGAAAGTGGATTTTATTCTAGATCTGAGTGAGGAGGCATTGACTCTCATTGGGGGGGAGGGGTCACTCTGACAGCTGAGTGGACTCAACAGAAGTCAGGGTCCAGTGAGGACACTACTGCTTTCATCCAGAGGAGGTGGCTGGACCCAGGGACAGTGGTGGGGCCGTTAGATTCTGGAGATATTCCTGAAAACTAGAGCCAAAAGAACGTGCCTGAGAAAGTGAGTTGGCCTCCTGGGGTGGGGGGGGGCGGACGGTCAAAGCCTGTACTTACCCTGGGACGCCGACACGGTGCTGTTGGTAGTGACCATGGGTGTGGACATCCTGGGTATGGGAATAAGTCAGGAGGCTGGGGGTGGGATGCACGGCCCACTCGGGCATCTGGCAGAGACCCCTGTCCCACTGCTGCTCTTGGTCCTGTGCCAGCCTCCTCTCCCCCACACTCACCCTCCCCTCCAACGCGTCTCAGAACCTGCATGTGAGCTTGTCAGTTGCGGTGCTGGTTATACGTGTGTCTCTTTGGGAACCGTGTTCATGCGGGATTGCACGGATGTTCTCCATGGTGCATCACACACAGAGATCGTCCTCATCTGAACAGCGTTAATCAAAGGAGGATGGAGCCCACAGCCCCGTCTCTCATATTCATTTTCCCCTGCTGCTTTCTTTCATGTCATTTTTCTGCATTAAACAAAAAAGACTTGTTTGCCCATTATTTGCTCGTTTATTGGCAGGCTTCCTTCCCTGCCCTGACTATAATGCAGACTCCAGTGAATGGGACCGGGTCTATCTCACTTAGGCTGCATTGCCAGGGTCTGGTAAGAGCTCTGTGGCCTCCTTACCTAGACGGGGCCTTTGAATGAGTTAGTGATAGAATAAGTGTCTGAGTCAGTCTGAGCTACTATAACAAAATAACACAGACTGGGTAGCTTAAGCATCAGACATTTATTTCTCTCAGCTCTGGAGGCTGGACATCCAAGATCAAGGTGCTGGCAGATCTGGTGTCTGGTGAGGGCCCTTTTCTCCTGGCTTGTAGACGGCCACCTTCTTC
Organism: Balaenoptera acutorostrata; assembly: GCF_949987535.1. Taxonomy (NCBI): domain Eukaryota; kingdom Metazoa; phylum Chordata; class Mammalia; order Artiodactyla; family Balaenopteridae; genus Balaenoptera; species Balaenoptera acutorostrata. The sequence goes on from NC_080066.1 coordinate 182,419,901, forward strand.
CTGGTGTCCTCACATGGTGGAGAAAGACAACCCTGGCATCTCTTCCTCTCTTTATAAGGACACTAATCCCATCATGGGGCCCCACCCTCATGACCTCATCTAACCTTAATTACCTCCCAAAGGTTCCACCTCCAAGTCCCATCACATTGGGGGTCAGGACCTCAAAATATGAATTTTGAGGGGACACAAACATTCAGTTCATAGCAGTAAGTGGATACATTGCTGTGGAGGCCATTGTACTAGGCCACGCATGTCTGAGTTGTGAATGTCTTGAAAATCATGCAGAGTTATGGAGCTAAGGGTTTGTATTTCTTTTGTTGTTGTTTTGTTCTAGCAAACAAAAAACAGCAAACAGCAAACAAGCAAAAAGAGTCTATCATTTGTTACAATGATATTTCTAGTAAAGTTGTCTCTCCTTTTCCTCCCTGAGGAAGAGAAGCAGACATGGGAATTCCAACGTCATGGAGAACAGGAAACACCCATATCTCCAAATCACCCCTCACGTGAAGATGCTCTGCCACGTGCAGTCAAGGCTGGTTAAGAAGCTGATGGAGGCCCCTGTGCTGGGGCTTCATCCTGAACCCCGGAAACTTCTGCTCACCCAGACAACTGCCCTCATTCCTGCAAATGGTTGGTTTAGGAAGAACTCACTTCATGAAAAAATAAACAAGGACAAAAAGGAGCCAAAGCAGGACCCATTAAAAAATACTGCAAGAACAAGAAGAAAATAATAAGAAAGGCAAAAATCAAAGACCCACATGGGAAAGACCTCCCACTGGGGAAGCTGGTAAGTTTTTTTGTTCAAATTGGGAACTTAAAGATCTAAATGAAAACATCTTTTCTGTAAAACAAAAGCCGGAACAGGCTGCAACAAGAAACAATCAGACAACAGGAGATGCAAAACAGGCTCAAGAAAACCTGTGGAAGAACACAAAGCATCCCAAGATGAGGCCACACCAGAACCGGAGAAGAGGTGGTGCTGAGGGGGCCAGGCTTGAAAAGAATGAGAAAAGTGAAACAGAAAAGAGCCAGAGTTCAAAGGGATGAAAGAAAAAGCATATGAAAGGAAAACAACTCAAATAACTCAAGAACATTTGTGAAGTTAAAAAAAAAAAGGATTAGCTCCATGGATTGAAAGGGCACCGTATTCCCATAAAACAGATGCACAGAATTAACACTGAGGCCCGTCCGAAGACGGTGGGTCCAACCCGTGAGTTAACTAGGGTCCAGGCAAAATATCGAGGCTCTGATGGGAGAAGGAACATGCAGGCTCAGATGTTCTACTGCGACACCCAATGTTAGGAAAGAGTGAAAGCCTGCCTGCAAAATCCCTGGGGGGAGAAGGATGAACCAGAGCTCTGTATCAGAACAAGATGCCATAATTACCATTCAAATTTAACCATAAAAAAAGCATTTCAAAAAATAGCCATAAAAAAAAATAGCCATGAGTCAGGGACTGTAGACTACTTAAGTTTTCTTTAAAGAAAATGATGGAAACTGATTTTGGTCAACCTGGAGGTGACACTATGAGCAGAAGGGCTGGTGGCAGTGATGAAGGTGACAAAGGTGAGGACGACGGTGGGCCTTGTGCCCCGGAGCAGGAGCTTGTAGACAGAAATCTGGGGCCAGGCCTGGTCCGGTGCCTGTGGACAGCTGGGGCTACAGCCCAGGTCCGTGTCTGCAAACAGGGCTCGGGAACAGTGTCCCCGCCCCTGCGTCTGCACCTCTCTCCGCCCCCCCCAGCCCCGCCCCTGCATGTGCACCCCTCTCCCCCCAGCCCCGCCCCCGCATGTGCACCTGTCTCCCCCCCAGCCCCGCCCCTGCACGTGCACCCCTCTCCCCCCAGCCCCACCCCTGCATGTGCACCCCTCTCCCCTCCCACCCCCCGCAAAGTCTCTTTCCCTCCCTGGAACCCATGCTGGCTGCAGGGCTTCCTCACCGATGGGCCGAGTCACCAGCTGGAGCCTGGCTTTGGGGCGTGGGAACCTCGATTGTCACCCTCCTGGCTGTGAACCCCGAGGGGAAGCTCACCCTCTAGAGCTCCCGTGGGATCATTCCAGGCCTGAAGTGCCCTGGCCGCTCTGGCCTCACCGTCTCCCCGGGGGGGAACCTTCTTTGGAAATCCTTTGCCCGCCCGCCTCCCTGGCTTGGGGTCTACTCTGAGCTTGGTCTAAAATGACGTCTAAGATCCACAGGCACCGGCCCCGGCCTGGCCCCAGATTTCTCTCTACAAGCTCCTGCTCAGAGCACGTGGCCCGTGCAGGATGCTCAGTCAACCCCCTGGGTCCTGGACACTCGGGGCCGGCCTGAGGCGACTGCCACCAACTCCCAGACACAGACTTGCTGGAAAGGAGCTCACTCCTGGGGCCTGGCGAGACCCCTGGCTCGGCAGGCAGGGTTGGGGAGGGCGATGTGAGGACACAGATACACAAAGACCCAGCTGTCCCCTGCGGGGACCCCGCCCCCGCTGCTCCAGACAATCACCCTTCCACGCGCCGTGGTCCAGGCCTTGGCTCCGGTGTCCCCGCTGCTGGGGCTCCTCATCCATCTCCCAGGCAACAGAGTCGCCCTCGAGGCCCCGGTCCCATGGGGGGGGGCCGTGGTGTCTCCACACACATCACCATGGCTTTCCACCCTCAGCTGTCAGAGAACAGGCTCCTTATCTAAAGAATGCGACCAAGATAATTAGCCCTAAGGACGCAAAGACACAGCCCGCGTGGTGGCTGACAGAAGAGGTGGCCGCCAAGCATCCCGTGTCAGCCTAGGTGTCGCTCCCGGGCACAGACACAAGGCGAGCTGTGTGAGGACTCAGGAGACACGCCGCCCAGGTGGTCCTCCAGAGAGGACTGGAGCAAAATAGACATACTCCAAATAGCCTGTCCAGCCCCTGCTTGCTGAGCCCTAATCTCTTCCAGCCACGGCATCTCAATAATGATAACATGAAAAATGATGACAGGCCCTGACGGGGCACCCCACCCCTGGGCATTCACAGTGAGTGTAAATGAGGAGGGTGTGAATTCTATCCCTGTCAATGAAAGAAAGGAGCTGGGGGTTAAGTGGCCCAAGGTCCTGGGGCCCTGAAGCGGGGAAGCCACGGTTCAAACCAAAGACCGTGGCCAAAGTCCGACATGCTGCCCTGCGCCACACGGCCAGCGGCCAAGGCCACCTGCCTGTCTTCGCAGGCCGCAGGTCCAGCAGGGGTCGGGGGGGGCTGAGCTGTGGGATCACAGGGATGGAGATGGGCACGCCCCCTGGAGGGTGGGTCATGCCCAGTGTGTCTGAGATTCTGTGCAGGGTGATGGGGACCCAGGAATGGCAGCCACAAGGCAGCTCTGGGCCACTGTTTGGCACCAGAAAGGAAGATCCCTGACCCAGCAGGGGCCACTGGTGACCAGTGAGAGGAAGGAGGGAGCCACGGAGGATGCTGGAGATCGTGCAAAAGAAGTAGCTGCCAGAAGGAGTGTCAGGAAAGAAACACAGACATGTGACTTCTGTGACACTGGGACAGGGACGGGCTGCACCAGTCGGCACAGAGGCCCTACGCGGGGAGGACCACGGGGGGCTGGTTCTGGGGACCAGGAGGTCAGGGGTGAGCACTGCTGGCGTGGGTGGGAGGGGCGAGGCAGGCCCACGTGGGAGGAAGAGGGCAGGGGGTGAGAAGGATTAGCTAATAGTGGGAGGAGGATGTGGGCTCACAAAGGGCTTCTCCCCCTTCAGATGCAAACAGCTCAGGTGGTCGTGACTTGAGGGTAAAAACCGGTGAAGGAGGCATTAAAGACACAGCCAGAAAGAGGGTGCTCGTGGAGCAGGAGTCCACAGGGCGGGGGCGGGGGCGGGGGTGACCGAGAACATCCGCTGGACGGAGACAGGACGAGCATTCAGGTCACATTTAAAGGTAGAGTCCGGTCCTGAGACACCTAATACATTGTGATATACAGTTAAAAACAAAGCACTGAGGGACGTGTTTGCACAAGAAGAACAGAGGAGTTATATTATCATCAAAAATAATTCAAAGGGACTTCCCTGGTGGTGCTAGTGGTTAAGAATCTGCCTGCCAATGCAGGGGACATGTGTTTGAACCCTGGTCCGGGAAGATCCCACGTGCCGCGGAGCAACTAAGCCCGTGAGCCACAACTACTGAGCCCGTGCGCCTAGAGCCCATGCTCCGCAACAAGAGAAGCCACCACAATGAGAAGCCCGCGCACCGCAACGAAGAGTAGCCCCCGCTCGCCGCAACTAGAGGAAGCCCGCGCGCAGCAATGAAGACCCAACACAGCACTTGAGGACACGGGGAGGGGAAAGGGTAAGCTGGGACAAAGTGAGAGAGTGGCATGGACATATACACACTACCAAACGTAAAATAGATAGCTAGTGGGAAGCAGCCACATAGCACAGGGAGATCAGCTCGGTGCTTTGTGACCACCTAGAGGGGTGGGATAGGGAGGGTGGGAGGGAGACTCAAGAGGGAGGGGATATGGGGATATATGTATATGTATAGCTGACTCACTTTGTGATACAGCAGAAACTAACACAACATTGTAAAGCAATTATACTCCAATAAAGATGTAAAAAAAAAAAGACCCAACGCAGCCAAAAATAAATAAATAAATTTATAAAAAAGAAAATAATTCAAAGCACAAATCACTCAAAGAAACAAAGAGACCAATATACGTTAAAAAGAGATATTGTACCTGGTAAAGCTGTAATGAGCTTGAGTCTTTATGTGTTCAACATCTAATATCCAAATAGATAAAGAACAACTGCTAGCTATATAAGGAAACCATCAAGGCCCAGGGGTGATGGGAAATTCAGCCTAGCAGCTTTAACGTACTCCAGATCAAGTGTACAAAAATAAGTAAGAATACCAAGGGTATGACTCATCATTAATAACGAAGAATTTATGAATATGTTCTATGTAAAATTTACACCACAGTCATAAAATCCAGCTTACTTTTCCGTAAGTTGATGGAAAACAAGAAACACCTGAACAGTCACCCAATCTCATTCATTAGGGAAATATTTACAAATGTTTAAGAAATGTGCTATTGTTTGATTACCAGATGAGCAAGATTAAAAGTATTTAAGTGTCAAATGTGGTGAGAAAATGAAGAAAAAATGCCCCCTCTTTGGGGGGTGGTGTAGACCGAAGTGCTGATCACAGACCTCCACTCTCCCGCATGGCCATGTGACTTGTTCTGATCAGTGACAGGTGGGCAGAAGTGACATGTGTCATCTCCCTGCAGAGGCTCTAAGGGCCAGCGTGGGGTCCACTGTGCTTGCCTTTCCTCAGCTGTGATGACCAGCGGCGACCCAGAGAGAGGCCGCTGCATCCTGCTGGCTCCCACCGTGGGGAGAGTGTGCAGCAGGGCTGAGCCGGACACAGTGGACCCGAAGCACAGATGAAGAACAAGCCTTTGCCGTCACAGCCTCTGAGATCTGGGGGCTGTTTGTCACCGGCAGAGCCCAGCCCTTCATGCCTAATCTGGGGATGATTGGGTAGTAGTTCCTGTTAAAATGTGAAATGCTCATAAAACATGACTCAACAAATCTACTTCTTAGCAATTACTCTTAAAAAGACCCAGTGCAATTCTCCTTCTGAGCAGTCGACTAACATTCCAGGCTGAGAGCAAAGAGGAAAGCTCTCCTGGGGGCCTTTGCGATTCTGGACCTTGTTAGAGGCTTGGTCCAAGCAGAGCAGCAGCTCTGGGGAAAAGGGATCAAGAAGATTCGGAAGAGAGATTCAGAGACTTGAGGAGTTTGAACACACGGCCAACAAGACAGTTTGAAGTTCTGAAGCTGCCCAGAGTGGAAAGCTAAAATATGGTCTTAAAAACCTCTGAAAACAGAGCAGAATGTCCTGGAGACAATCAGTGCTGAAAGGACCGAGACCCCCGGGGTGGGAGGCTCCCAGGAGCCCACAGGCCAGGCTCACCTTTGAACTCCCTAAAGGGCTACGTTCTGGAAGCAGAGGTGAGCCTCGGCTCAGGTCACTGGACCTGGGTGGTCAGCGCCTATCCTCTCTGCCGGTCAGAGTGACGGTGAATGTTTTCTGGTGGAAGACACTGATGTGCTTTCCTCAGATTGTGTTTGTGCATAATGCCCAGCGAGCAATTAAAAAGTAACTAAGTATACGAGGAAAACCAAAACAGGACTGAAAGCCAAGAAGGAAAAAAAGCAGTAAGAACAGAATCAGGTGACTGAGCTATTGGTATTAGCAGATAAGGATTTAAAAATAACTCTGATATGTATGTTCAAGAAAATAGTGGAAATGATGGGGAAAATAGATGAGAAAAAAAGAATTAATCAAAGAAATAGAATCTATAAAAAGACCTAAATGGAAATTCTAAAACTGGAAAAGATCTAAAATCAAGCAATCAAAGCAACAGCATTTTAGATACAGCAGAATTCCGGGTTAAAGAACTGAATGAAAGGTGAATAGAAATGTCCAAACTAAAGCAGATGGGGAAAAAAAGCAAAGAAGAAAGACACGAGGCATTCAGTGGAAACATCTATCCTGTGTGAATCATAGCCCCAGAAGTGGAGGGAGAAGGGGACAAAGCCACATTTGGAGAAATGATTGAGAACTTTGTAAGACCAATGAAAGGCACCAGCCCACAGATTTAAAGAATCTCCACAAGGCCCAAGCAGGATAAATACAAAGGAAACCACGCCTTGACCCATCAAGGTAAAACTGCGGAAAACGAGAGAAAAAGGGAAAACTGGCCAGAGAAAAATGATGCATTATCTTTAAAAAAGCAAAAATAAGATTGAGAGCTGAGTTCTCACCACAAATGAAGGAAGTTAGAAGACGGTGGAATGACAGTTTTGAAGAGCTGAAATAAAAAAAGAACTGCCAACCTAGAATTCTACATTGGCAAAAATACACTTCAAAAACGAAGACATTTCAGGCAAAGAAATACTGAGAGAATTCAAGACCACAAGACTTGAACTAAAGAAATTCTAAAATGAGGGACTTTCCTGGTGGTCCAGTGGTTAAGACTCCACACTTCCACTGCAGGTGGTGCAGGTCCGATTCCTGGTTGGGGAGCTAAGATCCCGCATGCTGCATGGTGCAGCCAAAAAGAAAGAAAGAAATTCTAAAATAAGTTCTTCAGATGCAAAGAAAATACTCCCAGCAGAAACGTGGAGCTATCAGGAAGAATGAAGAGCAAAGAAAAAGGTAAAACTTGGGTAAACATAAGCAGGCATTTGTGGTAATGGACTCTGGCATGTAAAGTACACGTTGAATTAATGCAGTACAACAATAAAGCAAAAGACAGGGGGAGTGATGGAGTTAAAGTCTTCCAAAGAGCTAGCAGAACTGGAAATTGGCAAAGCCTCAATTCATATTGAACTGTCATGAATTAGTCAAGGATGAATGTTGAAATCGCTAGGATAACCACCTAAAAATAGTAAAGCAATGTATAACTTGTGAGTTAGAGAGGGAAAATAGGATAAGACAAATATTCCACTAATCGAAAAGGAGGCAAGAAGTAAGAGGAAAATGGAACATAAATCAGATGGACAAATAGGAAACAAGACAACAGACAATAAACCTAAAATACAGAAAATTACCTTACATAGAATGGGCTGAATAATCAAGTGAAAAACTAGTAATGTCAGACTTCATGCAAAAAATAAAACCCGATTATAAACCACTTAAAGGATACACTCTGTCAATAGAAGAGCACAAAAATGTTGAAAGAAAAAACAGAGGAAAGGGTAGAATTGCAAGCACAACCAGAAGACAGCCTGTGGAGTCCTATGGTTGTTAGACAAAGCTGCTGCCAGGGCAGGATGTTTTGCTGGAGAGGAGCACAGTCTCCTCTCACGCTGAGGGGATCAATCCTTCAGGAAGATGGTACAACCCTAGATAAGCATCAATAACATAAAAAATAGGAAGCAAAAAACGACCAAACTAAAAGAGGAGAGAAATCCAAAATCATTGAGGGAGATTTAACCCACCTCTCTCGATGGCTGATTTACTGGACAGACAAAAAAATCAGAAAGGAGATGGAAGTTCTGAACAGCACCATGGACAGACCTGACCTAATTGACAGGTGATCCAGACCAGTGCACCCGCCTACAGCCAGGCTCACGTCTTGTCATCAGCACACAGGATGCTCACTGATGTTGCCATGTCCCAGCCCACAGGACAAGTCTCAGCACATTTCAAGGGGCTGAAATCACTCAGGAGCATGTTCCCGGGCCACAGTGGAACTAAGCTGGAAATAAAAACGTAAATAGAAAAAAAAAAAAAAAAAAAAGACAAAAAGGAAACAAAATAAATTTTAAAAAAAGATAAATAAAACATAAATACAACTGGAAAATCCCCAACCACTTGGAAATTAAGCCATATACCTCTAAATCACAGATCACAGAAGAAATCACAAAGGAAATGAGAAAACAGTATGAACTGATTGCTATTGGAGATGTAACATATCAAAGTAGAAGAATATAGTTAAAGCGGTGTTCAGAGGGAATTTTATAGCCAAACATGTATATATTTAAAAAGAAGGAAAGTTGAAAATCAATCACCTAAGCTTCTATGTCAAGAAGCTGGAAAAAAGGCAAGCCTAGTGAAAGCAGAAGGAAAGAAAGAATAAAGATATGACAAGAAATCAATGAAATAGAAAACATACATACATCAGAGAAAATCCATGAAGCCAAAATTTGTATCTTTAAAAAGATTAGGGCTTCCCTGGTGGCGCAGTGGTTGAGAATCTGCCTGCTAATGCAGGGGACACGGGTTCGAGCCCTGGTCTGGGAAGATCCCACATGCCACGGAGCAGCTGGGCCCGTGAGCCACAATTGCTGAGCCTGCGCGTCTGGAGCCTGTGCCCCGCGGCGGGAGGGGCCGCGATAGAGAAAGGCCCGCGCACCGCGATGAAGAGCGGTCCCCGCACCGCGATGAAGAGTGGCCCCCGCTTGCCGCAACTGGAGAAAGCCCTCGCACGAACCGAGGACCCAACACAGCCAAAAATGAATAAATAAATAAATAAATAATAAATAAGAAAATCCTTTAAAAAAAAAAAAAAAAAGATTAATAAAATGAATATACTTCCAGCAAATGTGATCAAGAGGGAAAAAGAGGAGAGAAAACATAAGTAAATAATATTAGGAATAAAAAGACGCTAATAAGATGAGAGGATACTATAAATAACTTCAAGTTAATTTAATGATTTGGATTCAATGGGCAAATCCATCCTCCAAAACACAACTTATCAAAATTGACAGATGCTATTTAATCTGAATAGTTTGATATTTATTAAATAATTGTATCCATTATTAAAATGTTTCTCACCAAGACAACCCACATCTCAAATGGTTACATTGGTATATTTTTTAGAAATTTAAGGGAGAAATAACACTGGTCTTACACAAACCAATCTAGGGAATAGAAGAGGGAAAAAACACAACCAAACTCATTTTTTGAGGCTAGTATGGCCTTCCTATCAAAACCTCACACGTACAGCAGGAGAAAGGAAGATGACAGACCAATTTCCTTCGTGAACATACGTGGGAAACTATTGTCGAATTGCATCCAGTGATATATAATAATAATCATATATTGGAATCATATGAGGTTTATGCTAGGAATGCAAAATCCATTAATATATTTCAAATTCTAACATATAAAAGAGAGACATCAGGAGATCATCTCAATACATGCAGGATTTAATAAACTCCAACAATACGCATTCATGAAAAAACTCAGTAATTTGGAATAGATTTGATTGATTTTCCTTAAACTGATAAGAAGACTATACTAAAAACAGAGTAAACATGAGACTAGGAGTGGGACAAGATACACAGCATCAATATTTCTATTCATCACCTAGAGGGGTGGGATAGGGAGGGTGGGAGGCAGACACAAGAAGAAGGGGAGAAGGGGATACGGGATATATGGATACATGTAGCTGATTCACTTTGTTACACAGCAGAAACTAACACAACATTGTAAAGCAATTACACTCCAATAAAGATGTTAAAAAAATTTCTATTGAAAATAATATTGTACTCTGTAGCAAATGCATTCAAGCAAGAAAAATAAATGAAAAGATAGGAAAGGAAGAAATCAAACAGTCATTATTTGCAGATGGCATGACCAGTACATAGAAAGGCCAAATTAATCTAACCATGCAAGCTTAGAATTAAGAAGTGAATTCAGCAAGATCACCAATTTTATTTTTATATATCAGCAACAAAATTTTGGCAAATAAAAATTTAAAAGCCATATTCTTTACAATAGCATTAAAAAGATCTAATAAGGCCCTTGTTACTTTTGTAACAAAAGATGTATAGGACTTCTGCACTGAAAATTACAAAATACTTTTAAAAGAAATTAACAAAGACCTAAATAAATGGGGAAAATACTATGTTCAGAGATCGGAAGACTATTGACATTTTTTTTTAACTTTTTTTTGGGGGGTTTGTTTGTTTGTTTGTTTGTTTATGGCTGTGTTGGGTCTTTGTTTCTGTGCGAGGGCTTTCTCTAATTGCGGCAAGTGGGGACCACTCTTCATCGCGGTGCGCGGGCCTCGCATTATTGCGGCCTCTCTTGTTGCGGAGCACAGGCTCCAGACGCGCAGGCTCAGTAATTGTGGCTCACGGGCCTAGTTGCCCGGCAGCATGTGGGATCTTCCCAGACCAGGGCTCGAACCTGTGTCCCCTGCATTGGCAGGCAGATTCTCAACCACTGCGCCACCAGGGAAGCCCGACTATTGACATTTTTATGTCAATTCTCACAATAATGTAGAATCAATACAAATTCTGATCAAAATAAAAGGTTTTTTTTTTCATAAATTGAGAAGGTTAAACCAATCTTGAAAAAGAACAAAACTGAAGGATTTGCTCTACCAAATATCATGACCATACTGTAAAGCTACAGAAGATACTATAGCATGCATTTAGCATGAGGAAGGATTAATTTACCACTGTACCAAACTGGAGAGTCAGAAAGAGACCTCCATCTAAACAATTGCCTGCAAAGCTCACTGAATAGGGGAGTGGCAGTCTTTACAATAAATGCTACTAGATCAAGTGGTTATTTATATTTTTAAAAATCCATTTTGATCCCTGCTTCACACTATTAAAAAAAAATCAATTCCAGATGGATAGCAGATGTAAATGTGAATGGAAAAAAAAATTTAGAGAAAAGTACAGGAGCAAAGCATTGTAACTTGGAGTAAACAGATATTCCTTAAATAGAAAATACAAAAGCACTAACCACTGAAAAATTGAGAAATTGGACCATATTAAAATTAAAAATTCCTGCTCATCAAAAGACACCATTAAGAGGCAAACCACAGAATGGAAGATGCTGTTTGCAACATATATGTGACAAAGAATTGTATCCAGACTCTATTAAAACTTCTGTACATCATTAAGAGAAAGACAGATGGCCCAATGTGAAAGTGAACAGAAGACTTTGATTAAAGAAATTTTCATATATTGAGGTATGGGAAGTCATTCTGGCTTATACATGAGTTAACTTGAATTTTATGCTGACTAGAACAGCCTGTTTGTGCCCTATCCAACATACATTGTACATCTGCTTTAATTATTTTAAAAAAGAGCGCATTGACCAAAAGTAAAGAATGTCCATGTTAAAAATAAAGATTAAATGTCTCTCTTCCTGGGACGCCAATGCTGGTCCACTTGTGATGATAAGACTCCCTCCCAAAAAATCTAGAAACAATAAATGCTGGAGAGGATGTGGAGGAAAGGGAACACTCTTGCACTGTTGGTGGGAATGTAAATTGATACAGCCACTATGGAGAACAGTATGGAGGTTCCTTAAAAAACTACAAATAGAACTACCATACAACCCAGCAATCCCAATACTGGGCATATACCCTGAGAAAACCATAGGTCAAAAAGAGTCATGTACCAAAATGTTCATTGCAGCTCTATTTACAATAGCCAGGACATGGAAGCAACCTAAGTGTCCATCATCGGATGAATGGATGAAGAAGATGTGGCACATATATACAATGGAATATTACTCAGCCATAAAATGAAACGAAATGGAGGTATTTGTAATGAGGTGGATGGAGTTAGAGTCTGTCATACAGAGTGAAGTAAGTCAGAAAGAGAAAAACAAATACAGTATGCTAACACATATATACGGAATCTAAGGGGGAAAAAAAAAAAAAAAAGGCCATGAAGAACCTAGTGGCAAGACGGGAAGAAAGACACAGACCTACTAGAGAAGGGACTTGAGGATATGGGGAGGGGGTGGGGTGAGATGGGACAGGGTAAGAGAGTGTCATGGACATATACACACTACCAAACGTAAAACAGATAGCTAGTGGGAAGCAGCCGCATAGCACAGGGAGATCAGCTCGGTGCTTTGTGACCACCTAGAGGGGTGGGATGGGGAGGGTGGGAGGGAGGGAGATGCAAGAGGGAAGAGAAATGGGAACATATTGTATATGTATAACTGATTCACTTTGTTATAAAGCAGAAGCGAACACACCATTGTAAGGCAATTATACTCCAATAAAGATGTTTAAAAAAAAAAAAAAAAAAGACTCGCTCCCCAGGTGCCATGCTGACTCTCTGCGTACGCGCTGATCTGTGTTTTTTTTGAAACCCTGAAGAAATGTATCGTTGACTTGTTTGATGTTCTTCGTTATGACAACACATAAAACTATGCTGAAAACCATGCTTCTCCGGAGCAGTTTCTCAGAGTAATCTGGGAAGCTGGCTTCTGAGCTATAGTCCTCAGTTTGGCTCAAATGAAAGTCTTCTATTCCTATTACAGATTGTTTATTGATCACTTTCATCATCATTGTTTGGTGCGGTTGGCAGGATATCAGAAAAACCCACCTGAGGTCACCTGGAGTCTACTTTGGACTAGTGCTTTGTACCAAGCATGGTCCCTTGAGCCCCTGCAGCTTCACAGTACCCTTCGGATTGTTTGGTGAGTTTTTCCTGATATCTGGATATCCTTGTATTTAGAGATGGTCCACTACTTTTATCTGAGCTGTTATCTTAAGACTTGGAGTCTTAAGGGGGGTACAGGGACATTTCCTAGGTGAAAGGGACCTAGGGAGAAATTCTAGGCAGGAAGGTCTGGAAGGAATTTTGGAGAAATTGGGTTAGCTGATCTTTTTTTTTTTTTTTTTTAATGTTGCTTAAAATTAGAAAGATTTGTACCGTATGATAAAACAAAACTAAAAGAAAGTGGGAAATTATGCTTCTAAATCCTACCAGCTCCCAGACAGGCAACCACCCACTGGAACTCCGGCTGGCTTCTACAACTGTTACAGAACCAATACTTGCAAGTACTTTTCTAACCCTAAAATGGCCAGGATGAAACTTTTTTGACATTCCAAAACTGATTTTTGCATGCACAATTAAAGAAGCTGGCTTGATAAAAACATCTTTTCAAAATTCTGACCCCTAGAGAACAAAAGTACTCCTAGGAGAAAGCTTGAAGTTATAACTCTCATCATGCCCTTGAAATGCAAACACAGCCCACATTGCCTGAGACGACAGCCTTGGTGCAATTAGTAGAACGTAAAACCAGAAGAAAAAGAAAGGGAAAAAGAAACCTTTTAAAACTCAAGCAGGAAAACTATGAGATTTCTTGTCTGTGTCTATCTGGATGTATATATGTATGTTATAAATGCGACATGTTTCTACCTCCAGGTGGTCTTATCAAAATTAATTTGTAAAAGAGCTTTATTTAATTGACTTAGAAGTGCTTACAAATCAAATATTTCCAAATGTAACAAAAAATTAAGCCAAATTTTTAAAGGACCAAGTGATCTAGGATTAGTCTTTAATAAATGAAAACAAGTTTAGGTTGTTGGTTTGATTAATATACGAACTTGTCTTTAGAGCCATCAACATTAGGTATAATACTTTTACTTGGTACCTAGGTTTCCTAAAAGTCAATAAGCTTGTGTTATCTCTGTTATAAAATTTGTCAACAGGAAAATTAACTTGGTAGGATGATATTTCCAAAAATAATGAAATAGAGATAAATGGGATAAAAGATTTTTAGATGAACTCTTTAAAAATGATTATGTCCTATGGTATGTCTACCTAAAAATTGTTTCTCCGGATTTTTGGTAACTTGAAACTTTAGAGTTTTGCTAAATTAAATTAAATGATAGGAATTTACTGAATATCCAGATGATTTCCAATTAAGATAAAAATACTAAACATTAATTGCTAAGCATGTCTAAATTTACCTACTTTGTCTTCTTATTAGAGAAAAATTAAAGATGTTTGGGTTTATGGGACACATAGCTTGTACCACATTGAGAAAAGAAATTATGCTGTGAGAAAATGTATGTTTCTAGAGGTTATGGAGTAAGTTCATACGTTTGCCAATCAGGAAATTCTGGAAATGACAAACAGTTCACAATTGCTGATACTTGGTTTTTGCTAGAAATTAAGTTTCTAAAGGGTTAAAAATTATAATATATATGTAAATAGATCCTCTAGAAATGATAAGAGAAACATTTCAGTATTCAAGGAAAATAATAAGATGTATATTTTTAGTAAAACAAGGTATGAAGAATGGAAATGCACTTTGTTAAGGGAAAAGAAAGTGATATTGTCCTGAAGCATCTCAGAGATATTAAACTAATTATGCTTCTTTGGATATAGGTTACATGGGAAGCATTGTCAAACAAAAGGTGACATTAAACTTTCTTTACGTTATGTCGATATCAGTGATATGAAATGATATGAGGACTTCCCTGGTGGTCCAGTGGGTAAGACTCCACGCTTCCACTGCAGGGGCTGCGGGTACGATCCTGGTCCGGGAAGTTCTGCATGCTGCGTGGTGCGGCTAAAAAAAAAAAAGAGAGAGAAAGAAAATGAAATGATATGATATGAAATTCTTGGAAATCTTATACGTCCTGACGTAAAATGTTATCTGTCCTCAAAATTGAGGCTCCCACTAAAGGGACTAAACCCAAGTACTAGGGAAACGCCCTAGCTGACTTTCATGCCAAGGCAACAACAGAATCTGTAAAGATCATGGCACATATAGATAAAGTCCATTCTGCTTCTACAAAAAAATTAACCCCTCATTGTCAGGCTTTTGCCATCCTGATGTGCTTTTAACATGGCAATAGTCTGCTCCTAAATCAGAAATTAAATGGGTAAACGATACCTGTGAATTAAATAGTTGGGGCTATGGGAAACCCAAGACGGCCGCTTGGCTCTTCCCGGCTCCCTGGCAAACACTATTTTTTATTTGGTGGGTTAAAGCCTTCCTTGGCTGCAAGGCTGCTGCCCTCCAATGACAAAGAAACGATTAGGAAATATGTTTTCCACTTGGGGTATACCTTCCACAATCTCCAGTGATCAAGGCACGCATGTCATTGGGCAAATCATTCAAGCCTTAACAGAAACCTCACAAATGTCTTAAAATTGTCACCGTCACTATCACCCTCAACCATCAGGCAAGGTCAACAAAACTAATGGAAAAACTGGACTCAAGCAGAACAATAAATAATTACATAGAATTGAATGAACTGATAAACATGATTATGATTTTTATGACGTTTTATCTGAAATGTTACTGGCTTTTAATCTTTGTTTTCCAGGTAAGGGAACATTTCCTCCTTAATGTAATTATGACTTACAGCAGTTTAGTAAATTGTACTTTTTTTTTTTTTTTTTTTTTTACTGATTTTATACTTTATTTATTTTTTTTTCAAACATCTTTATTGAAGTATAATTGCCTTACAATAGTGTGTTAGCATCTGCTTTATAACAAAGTGAATCTGTTATACATATACAATATGTTCCCATTTCTCTTCCCTCTTGCATCTCCCTCCCTCCCACCCTCCCCATCCCACCCCTCTAGGTGGTCACAAAGCACCGAGCTGATCTCCCTGTGCTATGCGGCTGCTTCCCACTACCTATCTATTTTACATTTGGTAGTGTATATATGTCCATGACACTCTCTTACCCTGTCACATCTCACCCCACCCCCTCCCCATATCCTCAAGTCCATTCTCTAGTAGGTCTGTGTCTTTATTCCCGTCTTGCCACTAGGTTCTTCATGGCCTTTTTTTTTTTTTTTTTTTCCCTTAGATTCCATATATATGTGTTAGCATACTGTATTTGTTTTTCTCTTTCTGACTTACTTCACTCTGTATGACAGACTCTAACTCCATCCACCTCATTACAAATACCTCCATTTCATTTCTTTTTATGGCTGAGTAATATTCCATTGTATATATGTGCCACATCTTCTTTATCCATTCATCTGTCGATGGACATTTAGGTTGCTTCCATGTCCTGGCTATTGTAAATAGAGCTGCAATGAACATTTTGGTACATGACTCTTTTTGACCTATGGTTTTCTCAGGGTATATGCCCAGTAGTGGGATTGCTGGGTCGTATGGTAGTTCTATTTGTAGTTTTTTAAGGAACCTCCATACTGTTCTCCATAGTGGCTGTATCAATTTACATTCCCACCAACAGTGCAAGAGTGTTCCCTTTCCTCCACACCCTCTCCAGCATTTATTGTTTCTAGATTTTTTGATGATGGCCATTCTGACCGGTGTGAGATGATATCTCATTGTAGTTTTGATTTGCATTTCTCTAATGATTAATGATGTTGAGCATTCTTTCATGTGTCTGTAGGCCTTCTGTATATCTTCTTTGGAGAAATGTCTATTTAGATCTTCTGCCCATTTTTGGATTGGGTTGTTCGTTTTTTTGTTATTGAGCTGCATGAGCTGCTTGTAAATCTTGGAGATTAATCCTTTGTCAGTTGCTTCATTTGCAAATATTTTCTCCCATTCTGAGGGTTGTCTTTTGGTCTTGTTTATGGTTTCCTTTGCTGTGCAAAAGCTTTTCAGTTTCATTAGGTCCCATTTGTTTATTTGTGTACTTATTTCCATTTCTCTGGGAGCTGGGTCAAAAAGAATCTTGCTGTGATGTATGTCATAGAGTGTTCTGCCTATGTTTTCCTCTAAGAGTTTGATAGTGTCTGCCCTTACACTTAGGTCTTTAATCCATTTTGAGTTTATTTTTGTGCATGGTGTCAGG
This sequence comes from Balaenoptera acutorostrata, assembly GCF_949987535.1. Taxonomy (NCBI): domain Eukaryota; kingdom Metazoa; phylum Chordata; class Mammalia; order Artiodactyla; family Balaenopteridae; genus Balaenoptera; species Balaenoptera acutorostrata. The sequence continues at coordinate 182,436,932 of NC_080066.1, forward strand.
GAGTGTTCTAATTTCATACTTTTACATGTTCCTGTCCAATTTTCCCAGCACCACTTATTGAAGAGGCTGTCTTTTCTCCACTGTATATGCTTGCCTCCTTTATCAAAGATAAGTTGACCATATGTGTGTGGGTTTATCTCTGGGCTTTCTATCCTGTTCCATTGATCTATATTTCTGTTTTTGTGCCAATACCAAACTGTCTTGATTACTGAAGCTTTGTAATATAGTCTGAAGTCAGGGAGCCTGATTCCCCCAGCTCCATTTTTCGTTCTCAAGATTGCTTTGGCTATTCGGGGTCTTTTGTGTTTCCATACAAATTGTGAAATTTTTTGTTCTAGTTCTGTGAAAAATGCCAGTGGTAGTTTGATAGGGATTGCATTGAATCTGTAGATTGCTTTGGGTAGTAGAGACATTTTCACAATGTTGATTCTTCCAATCCAGGAACATGGTATATCTCTCCATCTATTTGTATCATCTTTAATTTCTTTCATCAGTGTCTTATAATTTTCTGCATACAGGTCTTTTGTCTCCTTAGGTAGGTTTATTCCTAGATATTTTATTCTTTTTGTTGCAATGGTAAATGGGAGTGTTTTCTTAATTTCACTTTCAGATTTTTCGTCATTAGTGTATAGAAATGCAAGAGATTTCTGTGCATTAATTTTGTATCCTGCTACTTTACCAAATTCATTGATTAGCTCTAGGAGTTTTCTGGTAGCATCTTTAGGATTCTCTATGTATAGTATCATGTCATCTGCAAATAGTGACAGCTTTACTTCTTCTTTTCCGATTTGGATTCCTTTTATTTCTTTGTCTTCTCTGATTGCTGTGGCTAGGACTTCCAGAACTATGTTGAATAATAGTGGTGAGAGTGGGCAACCTTGTCTTGTTCCTGATCTTAGTGGAAATGGTTTCAGTTTTTCACCATTGAGGACAATGTTGGCTGTGGGTTTGTCATATATGGCCTTTATTATGTTGAGGAAAGTTCCCTCTATGCCTACTTTCTGCAGGGCTTTTATCATAAATGGGTGTTGAATTTTGTCAAAAGCTTTCTCTGCATCTATTGAGATGATCATATGGTTTTTCTCCTTCAATTTGTTAATATGGTGTATCACATTGATTGATTTGCGTATATTGAAGAATCCTTGCATTCCTGGGATAAACCCCACTTGATCATGGTGTATGATCCTTTTAATGTGCTGTTGGATTCTGTTTGCTAGTATTTTGTTGAGGATTTTTGCATCTATGTTCATCAGTGATATTGGCCTGTAGTTTTCTTTCTTTGTGACATCTTTGTCTGGTTTTGGTATCAGGGTGATAGTGGCCTCGTAGAATGAGTTTGGGAGTGTTCCTCCCTCTGCAATATTTTGGAAGAGTTTGAGAAGGATAGGTGTTAGCTCTTCTCTAAATGTTTGATAGAATTCGCCTGTGAAGCCATCTGGTCCTGGGCTTTTGTTTGTTGGAAGGTTTTTAATCACAGTTTCAATTTCAGTGCTTGTGATTGGTCTGTTCATATTTTCTATTTCTTCCTGGTTCAGTCTCGGCAGTTTGTGCATTTCTAAGAATCTGTCCATTTCTTCCAGGTTGTCCATTTTATTGGCATATAGTTGCTTGTAGTAATCTCTCATGATCTTTTGTATTTCTGCAGTGTCAGTGGTTACTTCTCCTTTTTCATTTCTAATTCTATTGATCTGAGTCTTCTCCCTTTTTCTCTTGATGAGTCTGGCTAATGGTTTATCAATTTTGTTTATCTTCTCAAAGAACCAGCTTTTAGTTTCATTGATTTTTGCTATTGTTTCCTTCATTTCTTTTTCATTTATTTCTGACCTGATCTTTATAATTTCTTTCCTTCTGCTGGCTTTGGGGTTTTTTTGTTCTTCTTTCTCTAATTGCTTTAGGTGCAAGGTTAGGTTGTTTATTCGAGATGTTTCCTGTTTCTTGAGGTAGGCTTGTATTGCTATAAACTTCCCTCTTAGCACTGCTTTTGCTGTGTCCCATAGGTTTTGGGTCGTCGTGTCTCCATTGTCATTTGTTTCTAGGTATTTTTTGATTTCCCCTTTGATTTCTTCAGTAATCACTTCGTTATTAAGTAATGTATTGTGTAGCCTCCATGTGTTTGTATTTTTTACAGATCTTTTCCTGTAATTGATATCTAGTCTCATAGCATTGTGGTCGGAAAAGATACTTGATACGATTTCAATTTTCTTAAATTTACCAAGGCTTGATTTGTGACCCAAGATATGATCTATCCTGGAGAATGTTCCATGAGCACTTGAGAAAAATGTGTATTCTGTTGTTTTTGGGTGGAATGTCCTATAAATATCAATTAAGTCCATATTGTTTAATGTATCATTTAAAGCTTGTGTTTCCTTATTTATTTTCATTTTGGATGATCTGTCCATTGGTGAAAGTGGGGTGTTAAAGTCCCCTACTATGATTGTGTTGCTGTCAATTTCCCCTTTCATGGCTGTTAGTATTTGCCTTATGTATTGAGGTGCTCCTATGTTGGGTGCATAAATATTTACAATTGTTATACCTTCCTCTTGGATCGATCCCTTGATCATTATATAGTGTCCTTCTTTGTCTCTTGTAATAGTCTTTATTTTAAAGTCTATTTTGTCTGATATGAGAATTGCTACTCCAGCTTTCTTTTGATTTCCATTTGCATGGAATATCTTTTTCCATCCCCTCACTTTCAGTCTGTATGTGTCCCTAGGTCTGAAGTGGGTCTCTTGTAGACAGCATATGTATGGGTCTTGTTTTTGTATCCATTCAGCCAGCCTGTGTCTTTTGGTGGGAGCATTTAATCCATTTACATTCAAGGTAATTATCGATATGTATGTTCCTATTCCCATTTTCTTAAATGTATTGGGTTTGTTATTGTAGGTGTTTTCCTTCTCTTGTGTTTCTTGCCTAGAGAATTTCCTTTAGCATTTGTTGTAAAGCTGGTTTGGTGGTGCTGAACTCTCTCAGCTTTTGCTTGTCTGTAAAGGTTTTAATTTCTCCATCGAATCTGAATGAGATCCTTGCTGGGTAGAGTAATCTTGGTTGTAGGTTTTTCTCCTTCATGACTTTAAGTATATCCTGCCACTCCCTTCTGGCTTGCAGAGTTTCTGCTGAGAGATCAGATGTTAACCTTATGGGGATTCCCTTGTGTGTTATTTGTTTTTTTTCCCTTGCTGCCTTTAATATGTTTTCCTTATATTTAATTTTTGACAGTTTGATTAATATGTGTCTTGGCGTGTTCCTCCTTGGGTTTATCCTGTATGGGACTCTCTGTGCTTCCAGGACTTGATTAACTATTTCCTTTCCCATATTAGGGAAGTTTTCAACTATAATCTCTTCAAAAATTTTCTCAGTCCCTTTCTTTTTCTCTTCTTCTTCTGGTACCCCTATAATTCGAATGTTGGCACGTTTAATGTTGTCCCAGAGGTCCCTGAGACTGTCCTCAGTTCTTTTCATTCTTTTTTCTTTATCCTGCTCTGTAGTAGTTATTTCCACCATTTTATCTTCCAGGTCACTTATCCTTTCTTCTGCCTCAGTTATTCTACTATTGATCCCATCTAGAGTATTTTTAATTTCATTTATTGTGTTTTTCATCATTGCTTGGTTCCTCTTTAGTTCTTCTACATCCTTGTTAAATGTTTCTTGCATTTTGTCTATTCTATTTCCCAGATTTTGGATCATCCTTACTATCATTATTCTGAATTCTTTTTCAGGTAGACTACCTATTTCCTCTTCATTTGTTAAGTCCAGTGTGTTTTGAGCCTGCTCCTTCATCTGCTGTGTGTTTTTCTGTCGTCTCATTTTGCCTATCTTACTGTGTTTGGGGTCTCCTTTTCACAGGCTGCAGGTTCGTAGTTCCCGTTGTTTTTGGTATCTGTCCCCAGCGGCTAAGGTTGGTTCAGTGGGTTGTGTAGGCTTCCTGGTGGAGGGAACTAGTGCCTGAGTTCTGGTGGATGAGGCTAGATCTTGTCTTTCTGGTGGGCACGTCCACGTCTGGTGGTGTATTTTGTGGTGTCTGTGGCCTTATTATGATTTTAGGCAGCCTCTCTGCCAATGGATGGGGTTGTGTTCCTGTCTAGCTAGTTGTTTGGCATAGGATGTCCAGCACTGTAGCTTGCTGGTCGTTGAGTGAAGCTGGGTCTTGATGTTGAGATGGAGATCTCTGGGAGATTTTTGCCGTTTGGTATTACGTGGAGCTGGGAGGTCTCTTGTGGACCAGTGTTCTGAAGTTGGCTCTCCCACCTCAGAGGCACGGCCCTGATGCCTGGCTGGAGCACCAAGAGCCTTTCGTCCACACGGCTCAGAGTAAAAGGGAGAAAAAATAGAAAGAAAGAAAGAGAGAGGCTATAATATAGTGAAGTAAAATAAAGCTATTGTAAAGCAAAGCTATACAGACAAAATCTCACCCAGAAGCATATACATATACACTCACAAAAAAAAGGAAAAGGGGAAAAATTAATATCTCCTGCTCCCAGAGTCCACCTCCTGAATTTGGGCTGATTCGTTGTCTATTCAGGTATTCAGCAGATGCAGGCACATCAAGTTGTTTGTGGAGTTTCAATCCGCTGCTCCTGAGGCTGCTGGGAGAGATTTCCCCTTCTCTTCCCTGTTCGCACAGCTCCCGGGGTTCAGCTTTGGATTTGGACCCGCCTCTGCGTGTAGGTCGCCTGAGGGCGTCTGTTCCCCGCCCAGACAGGACGGGGTTAAAGGAGCAGCTGCTTCGGGGGCTCTGGCTCACCCAGGCCGCGGGGAGGGAGGGGTACGGAGGAGGCGGGGCGAGCCTGCGGCGGCCGAGGCCGGCGTGACGTTGCACCAGCTCGAGGCGCGCAGTGCGTTCTCCCGGGGATGTTGTCCCCGGATCCCGGGACCCTGGCAGTGGCGGGCTGCACAGGCTCCCGGGAGGGGCGGTGTGGAGAGTGACCTGTGCTCACACACAGGCTTTTTGGAGGCGGCAGCAGCAGCCCCAGCGTCTCACGCCCGTCTCTGGGGTCCGCGCTGATCGCCGCGGCTCGCGCCCTTCTCTGGAGTTCGTTTAGGCGGCGCTCTGAATCCCCTCTCCTTGCGCGCAGCGAAACAAAGAGGCAAGAAAAAGTCTCTTGCCTCTTCGGCAGCTGCAGACCTTTTCCCGGTCTCCCTCCCGGCTAGCTGTGGTGCGCCAACCCCTTCAGGCTGTGTTCACGCCGCCAGCCCCAGTCCTCTCCCTGCGATCCGACCGAAGCCCGAGCCTCAGCTCCCAGCCCCGCCCGCCCCGGCGGGTGAGCAGACAAGCCTCTCGGGCTGGTGAGTGCTGCTCGGCGCCGAGCCTCTGTGCGGGAACCTCTCCGCTTTGCCCTCCGCACCCCTGTGGCTGCGCTCTCCTCCGTGGCTCTGAAGCTTCCCCCCTCCGCCCCCCGCAGTCTCTGCCCGCGAAGGGGCTCCTAGTGCGTGGAAACCTTTCCTCCTTCACAGCTCCCTCCCACTGGTGCAGGTGCCGTCCCTATTCTTTTGTCTCTGTTATTTCTTTTTTCTTTTGCCCTACCCAAGTACGGGGGGAGTTTCTTGCCTTTTTGGAGGTCGGACGTTTTCTGCCAGCGTTCAGTGGGTGTTCTGTAGGAGCAGTTCCACGTGTAGGTGTATTTCTACTGTATCTGTGGGAAGGAATGTGATCTCCGCGTCTTACTCTTCCGCCATCTTCTCTCCCCCTCTCGTACATTTTTTTTTAAATAATGAATCTGATATTGGATTGGGATAACCACGCAATACCTTTTTCTTTTTTTTTTAAATAAATTTATTTATTTATTTATTTTTGGCTGTGTTGGGTCTTCGTTTCTGTGCAAGGGCTTTCTCTAGTTGCGGCAAGCGGGGGCCACTCTTCATCACGGTGCGCGGGCCTCTCACTATCGTGGCCTCTCTTGTTGCGGAGCACAGGCTCCAGATGCACAGGCTCAGTAGTTGTGGCTCACGGGCCCAGTTGCGCCGCGGCATGTGGGATCTTACCAGACCAGGGCTCGAACCCGTGTCCCCTGCGTTGGCAGGCAGATTCTCAACCACTGCGCCACCAGGGAAGCCCCTAAATTATACATTTTTAAGTAGAATTGAAGCATTTATCTTTTCTCTCTACCTGATCTCTCCAGAATTTGGAAACTCTTAGGTTCCCAGCGGCCTTTCCAGGTGAATAGGGAAGGCCACTTCCTGGCAGATATAAGAATCTCAAGATATTTTGGACCTTGAGAAGACAGGGCTCCACCTAAATCTGTAGGTATTGCAGGCAGAATCTAATGGCATGGCTTACCTGGCCTTGAGAGGCCTTTTAAAAGTTCAGTTTGAGATCCCTTATGAAAAGTTCCAGCAAAACCAAATTTTAAAAAGCCTATAGGATCAATTAAACTTACGTAAATAATCATGTTAACTTTACTGAAATCAGAGTTATTTTGCAAACAAATTAGTCTTAATTTGACTATATTTGGTAAAAATAAAGATAATTCAGAGAGAAAAGTTAAGTTTCAATACTATACCTTTAGGGCTTCCCTGGTGGCGCAGTGGTTAAGAATCCGCCTGCCAATGCAGGGGACACGGGTTCGAGCCCTGGTCCGGGAAGATCCCACATGCCGCGGAGCAACTAAGCCCGTGCGCCACAACTACTGAGCCTGCGCTCTAGAGTCCGCGAGCCACAACTACTGAGCCCATGTGCCACAACTACTGAAGCCCGCGTGCCTAGAGCCCATGCTCCACAACAAGAGAAGCCACTGCAATGAGAAGCCAGCGCACCACAACCAAGAGTAGCCCCCACTCACTGAAACTAGGGAAAGCCCACGTGCAGCAACGAAGACCCAACGCAGCCAAAAATAAATATAAATAAATAAATTAATTAATTAAAAATAAATAAATAAATAAAAGACTCTCTCTCTGACCTAGATGGAAGGACCCTTATTAAGCACTCATAACTAGCTCACGCACCGTGAAACAGAAAAGAATCGACTCTTTTTTTTTTGGCCGCACCGTGCATCATGTGGGATCTTAGTTCCCCAACCAAGGGTTGAACCTGGGCCCCCTGCAGTGGAAGCGTGAAGTCTTAACCATGGGGCTGCCAGGGAAGTCCCTGAAAAGAATTGACTCTTGACTTCATATTTCCCACTGAAACAGGGCCTCTGCATGGGACTGGTCTAAAGAGAGGACTGCTAACCTCAAACTCACCTTAAAACAACCATCAAGCCAGGATGAGAAGAAGGCGACAACAGTGGTAGACAGCTGACCCAAGAATCCGGGCCGGGCCTGTAAGACCCATCCTACTAGTTCAATCAAAATGTTTACCAAATGTTTGTCTCCCTATCAAAATTGAAAGTTGTTTTACTTCTAGCTATACTTTTGCCCCAATATTCAGGATGGAAAGAAAATTCTTTAGTAAAGTTGTCATAAAGTACAGCTACTGGGATAACCCCTTCATAATACTTATCACTGACTTTTCAGATGTTCCTAACGTGACCGCTCACCCAGACCAACCTCCCTCTGAGCTAATCTTTCAGGTTCAAATTCTTCAACGTATTAATATGTCCATCCCTTGTCCGATACTATTCTCAGTCCCTAGGGATGGAGCATGACTTACCCCAGGGCCCCCTCGCCCTGTCCCTTACTTAATCGAAAAAAGTCTTAAAGAGAAAAATGTGAGTAAATTGTGCCAGCAACTCCCTTATATCAAATACCTAGTTGACTTTGGGAAAGCCTATAAGAGAAGGGATCCATAGTTTAAAATTGTGTTGACAAAACTCCCGATTGATGAGGTTATCAATGATAGCGCTCTGGGAGGGACCACCTGTGCTCCCCCAGGTTTTGTCTTTGTATGTGGTATTGGAATTGACACACCTTCCCAAGGATGGGCACATAAACATCTCAATAGCTGACAAATAGAAGGTTTATGTTTATTAGGACCTTATGTTGTCCCATTGTCTGTACATCAGCAGATAGATGAACCCCCTTTCTCTCTTCATGACAGAGTCAAGAGATCCATGTTAGCAAGATACCAACATACCTGGTGGCAAAATCTTTTGGGTATCTTGGTTCCTAATGCAAGAATATATGTAAACAAAGATATGCTCAGAAATCTATCAGCCACCATTGGTCAAATAACTGGAAAGATTGCAAACAGCACTGTAGCACAACAGATGTCCCTAAATTTCTTAGCCCAATTAGTGTTAGATAACAGGGTTGCCTCAGGTTGTCTACTGGCTAAACAAGGAGGTACTTGTGCTATTGTTCATAACACTTGTTGACTTATATCTGGAGAAGTTGAGACATGCCTAGAAAGAATTTCCCAAAGGGCAAAATGGTTACAAGGTGTAAAAAAATGACCGTTTAAATTATGTTTTGTTGGCTTCCCTCAGGAATGGACACTTTTTTCCTCTCTGCTTTACAGATGATTATCATTTTCACAATATGTATTATCACTCTTTTCCTAACTATCAAGCTACTCATGACATGTATCACTGCTTGCTTTAAGCCTACTGCTAAAAGCACAATTACAATGGTTGTGCAACAATTTGTTATGATTGATAATATGTACAGCCTATAAAATGCTTCCCTATCAGAGTGTATACCTCTGTTTTTGCCCACTATATTCAATCCAAAAAAAAAAAAGAGAAAGAAAGGGGCAGACCTAGCACCAAGGGACATGGTGGACCCAGGTAGCAAGCACCTTGGCATCAAGGGACAAATTTTTCTTTTTATTGAAGTATAGTTGATTTACAATGTTGTGTTAGTTTCAGGTGTACAGCAAAGTGATTCAGTTATATATGTATACATACATAATATATATTCTATATATATATGTACATATATATTTTTTCAGATTCTTTGCCATTAGAGGTTATTACAAGATATTGAATATAGTTCCCTGTGCTATACAGTAGGTCCTTATTCTTTACCTATTTTATATATAGGAGTGTGTATCTGTTAATCCCAAACTCCTAATTTATCCCTCTCCCCTTTTCCCTCCCTTTGGTAACCATAAGTTTGCTTTCTATGCCTGTGAGTCTATTTCTGCTTTATAAATAAGTTTATTTGTATCATTTTTTTAGATTGCACATATAAGTGGTATCATGAAATTTGTTTTTCTCTACTTACTTCACTTAGTATGATAATCTCTATGTCCATCCACATTGCTGCAAATGGCATTGTTTCATTCTTTTTATGGCTGAGTAACATTCCCTTGTACATCTATCTATCTATCTATACCGCATCTTCTTTATCCATTCATCTGTTGATGGACATTTGGGTTGCTTCCATGTCTTGGCTATTGTAAATAGAGCTGCTATGAACATTGGGGTGCGTGTATCTTTTCGAATTAGAGTTTTCACCTTTTCCAGATATATGCCCAGGAGTGGGATTGCATGATCATATGGTAGCTCTATTTTTAAGGACCTCCATACTGTTCTCCATACGGCTGCACCAACTTACATTCCCACCAACAGTGTAAGAGGGTTCCCTTTATTCCACGCCCTTTCCAGCATTTGTTCATTTTTCTCCAACATTTATTATTTGTACTTTTTGATGATGGCCATTCTGATCAGTGTGAGGTGATACCTCATTGTAGTTTTTTTTTTTTTTAAAGGGAAAGGTTTAAGCATTTACCCTGTCTTTTTTTTTTTAATTAATTAATTAATTAATTTTAAAATTTATGGCTGTGTTGGGTCTTCGTTTCTGTGCGAGGGCTTTCTCTAGTTGCGGCAAGCGGGGGCCACTCTTCATAGCGGTGCACGGGCCTCTCACTATCGCGGCCTCTCTTGTTGCGGAGCACAAGCTCCAGACGCGCAGGCTCAGCAGTTGTGGCTCACGGGCCCAGTTGCTCCGCGGCATATGGGATCTTCCCAGACCAGGGCTCGAACCCGTGTCCCCTGCATTGGCAGGCAGATTCTCAACCACTGCGCCACCAGGGAAGCCCCTCATTGTAGTTTTGATTTGCATTTCTCCAGTAATTAGCGATGTTGAGCATCTTTTCATGAGCCTGTTGGCCATCAGTATGTCTTCTTTGGAGAAATGTCTATCTAGGTCTTCTGCCCATTTTTTGATTGGGTTGTTTGTTTTTTTGATATTGAACTGTATGAGCTGTTTGTATATTTTGGAAATTAATCCCTTGTTGGTCCCATCATTTGCAAATATTTTCTCCCATTCCGTAGGTTGTATTTTCACTTTGTTTATGGTTTCCTTTGCTGTGCAAAAGCTTTTAAGTTTAATTAGGTAAGGGACAAATATTTTGATCATCAATGCTTTTCATAAATCAAAAGATTTATGATCAAAAGGGGGAAGTGATGAAAGAAATTTTCACATGTTGAAGTATGGGGAGGTCATTCTGGCTTATTCTTCTCCAGAGCAGTTTCTCACAGTAATCTGGGAAGCTGGCTTCTGGGCTATAGTCCTCAGTTTGGCACAAATGAAACTCTTTTCTATTCCTATTATAGATTGTATATTAATTTTTTTTGTCGACCATTTAGACATCTCAAAAAAGAGGATATCCAAATGCTTAATAAATATATGAAGACATGCTCAGTGCCATCGGTTGGTACAGAAACGCAAATTAAAACCAACATAGATAGCACTATACCCACCAGAATGGCTAAATGGAAAGATGAAAAATGCCATGTTTTGACAAGGCTGTGAAACAACTGTAATTCTCATACACTGCTGGTTAGCTTGGAAATTGGTACAAAACTTTGGGGAAATGTTTGACAAAATTTCTAGTGCCTGATACCACGTTTTCACTCCTAGTTATATATCTACCAGAAATGGGTAAATATTTTCCCAAAAGGCTTGATCAAGAATGACCATAGGAGGGACTTCTGCGGTCCAGTGGTTAGGACTCAGTGCTTCCACTGCAGGGGACACAGGTTCGATCCCTGGTCAGGGAACTAAGATCCCGCAAGCTGCATGCATGGCAAAAAAAAAAAAAAGAACCATAGCAGCACCATTTATAATAACCCCAAACTGGAAATGAACAGAAAGCCCACCGAAAGTAGAAGAGTAGAAGGGGCAATGTGTGGAGTGCTCACCCAGTGCGTGCTGTGTATCAGTGAGATTCATGAACTCCAAGGACACATCACAACGTGTGTTGATCTTTCAAACAAAACAGTGAGTGAAAGGAGTCAGACGCGGATGGTACATTTTGAATGAGCCCATAATCTAAAGTGTGAAACAGGCTAATGGAATTGAATACATGCTGTTAGAGGTCAAGCTGGCAGTTCATCTTGGGCAGGGGCATGATGACCAGAAGAGGCACGGAGAGGTTTCTGGGCGTGAGTGCTGCTCTGTGTCTTGATCTGGATGTTGAGCTGGTATTTATGATTTTTGCCCTTTTCTGTGTGTCTGCTATGCTTCAAAAAGGTTTACCGGGAGAACCTAGCACATGAGCACATGGAGGCACGTATGAGGATGTTCACTGCAGCATTGTTTACAGCTGAGGAAAACTGGGAACAGCCTAAAGGGCCATTGATAGGGACAGCGCTAAAGGAATTATTGTCTATTAATATTGGGGTAGAAGTTGGAAAAAATAGAGCAGACTTCAATAAGCTTATGGGGCATATATGCAAAGTATACTGTGAGTGAAAAAGTCAGCCTACAGGACAATACATACAACTGCTTAAGCATACAGACATCGAAACTGTGTATTTCTGTAGATTATATATTTATATGCAAACAGATAGAAATGTATAATAAAGAAAACACACCAACTGTACTAGTGATTTTTTTTCCTGGAGACTAGGAGACTAGAACTGAGGATGGAGGTCAGAGGTATTTTATGTTTATATGTATTTGTATTTAATTTTGTATATACTAATATAATATATTTTATTACAATGACAATGTAATCATGATTACTTAGGTAATTAAAAATAATACTTCAAATGATCAGTGAAAGATTTCCAAAGGGACATTTCCTAGGTGAATAAAAAGTAAACAAATACTTCAATATATTCAAAAAGTTAAAATTGTACAATGACATTAGTTTATTTTGAAGGATTAAAACTAGAAATTATTAACAAAGGTCTAAACTCAAAATCCTTACCAACTGGTGATTAAAAAGTACTCCTGTAAACATAACATTTGAGGAAAAAGGAAAAAAGAAACATTATTTAAATTCTAGAATATCAGAAAAATAATGAAATTGCTAGCAACAAATGGGTTTCTACAAAGCTGTCCTCAAAGATAAAGTCACATCTTTAAATGCTTTCACTATCAAACAAAGAAAAAAAAAAGATCAAAGCCTTCAATTCAATGAGTTTTTTAAAAGTAGTTTCAAGGAAGATTAAAACAGAGGAGATAATAGCAGAAATTATTAAATTAAAAAAACAGAAAAACGAGAATTGATAAGCAGATTAAGACCTAAGAGATAAGTAAATAAGAGCTAAGTCTTTGAAAAATCTAACACAACAGACCAGACTCTGGCTAATCTAGTTACTACAAAGAAGGAGGGGGTGAAATAGCAATTAAACAAAATTTTAAATCACATAAGCAATAAGATAAACATGCAGACAATTTTTTAAATTGACAAGGAATTACTTGCACTGTTGTATGCCAATAAATCTGAATGAAAACAGATAAATTATCAAAGTTGACATTAAAAGAGCTAAGCAATATGCATAAATAGATGTCCCTGGGAAGAATGTTAAAAATAGAAAAGAATTACCTCCAAAAGGTGTTCCAGACTCAGGCATTCTTGCTGTTGAGATATTGTGAACATTTAAGGCATGATTCATTCCAAAATTATGTACTCAGTTTTAGAAACTTATAAATTTGGAAAACTTGCCAAGTAATTTTGACAAATATAACTCACCATATGTTCTTCAAACTATATTACTTAGGAATTACATAAAAAGATGCCACTATTTCATAAAGTTAAAAAAAAGTTGGGTTCACCAAGGTCAACATAATTTTTAGATGCAGAACCTCTCAAAGACTTTAACTTGCAAATGTGCATTGTGATTCTTAACAAGGGCAGGAGGAGAATCTCCAGTGTTTCCCAATCTTATTTGTCCAACCAAAGAACCATTTCTACCTGGAGGCATCTCTTGTGGGTGGGGTTCCTTTGGGAAAGTCTGCTATAAATATAAAACTTCATGTAAAGTAAAAAATGAAATACTAGCAAATAAAATTCAGCTGCAAGCTTAATCAACAATCTATGAAGTTGACCATGGGAAAGAAAGAATGATTTAATATAATACAATTATTTAGCAGCATACAATTCATTAATAGGACTGCAAATATTATGTACATAAATGTTGAAATATTATTCAAAAAATTTTTTAATGTATTTCAATAAAAATAGTAAATAGTAAAAGCTCTTACATATATAAAAGCACTTTCAATGTAGCTACTTAATAATTCTGTGTATTAAAACATAATAAACAAAATTAAAAAGTAAATGACATTGTGAAAATATTTGCAACAAATATCGTGCACTGAGAAAGATCTCTTAAAAGTCCTCAACAAAGACACTATCATCCCAAATAAAATTGGCAAAGGACAACTCATAAATGAAAGACTACAAATCACCAAAAATTATGAAAAAGTGTCCAACCACATTTAGCCAAAGAAATGCAAAATTAAGACATTACCATTTTTATCTGTCAGGTTGAATAACATATGCATTGAAAGATACCAGAAGGAATTTGTCTCAGACTAATCCTCCTACAATAATGACAAATATAAACTTAAAGAAAATATAAAATGCAACTATTTGAAGACATCAGAGGATAAACAAAAATAAACAGAAAGTGAAGAGCTTTGACCCTTGAAAGAAGAGAACTACACTGGGTGAAATTCATGTTTACACAACATTTTGCCTTAGAGAAATCCCCAGTCTCATGGTTTAGGGCAACTAAAGCACATATTTGGTGTTAGGACAGAAAAACCTCTCAGACCCTTTGTAGAAAGAATTTGCCAATAAACTTCCACCTTAAGAAGTTGGAAAATAAGAGCAACTTAAGCCCATAGAAAGAAGGAATTAACAAAGATACAAGCAGAAATAACTGAAATTTAAGAAACAGCAGAGACAATAAACAAAGCCAAAATTTGTTTCTTTGAAAAGATTAATGAAATGGCTAAATCCCTTCCCAGAGTAATAAAAGAAAAAAAAGAAACAGATGACAAAGATCAGGAAATAAGAAGGGGACATTACCAAGGATACAGCAGATAAAGGGATCTCATGAACAACTTAATTCAACAATGCTGTGAGGGACTTCCTTGGTGGTGCAGTGGTTAAGAATCCACCTGCCAATGCAGGGGACACGGGTTCAAACCCTGGTCTGGGAAGATCCCACAGGCCGCGGAGCAACTAAGCCCATGCACCACAACTACTGAGCCTGCACTCTAGAGCCCGAGCCACAACTACTGAGCCCACGAGCCACAACTACTGAAGCCCGTGCACCTAGAACCTATGCTCCGCAACAAGAGAAGCCACTGCAATGAGAAGCCCGCGCATCGCAACGAAGAGTAGCCCCTGCTCGCTGCAACTAGAGAAAAGCCCGCACACAGCAACGAAGACCCAAGGCAGCCAAAAATAAATAAGTAAATAAATAAATTTATTAAAAAAAAAATGCAGTGAAATGGACACCTTTTTTGAATAATGTATCAAAATTGACATAAGATAAAATATAAACCTGAATAGCCCTATATGTGTTTTAATTACTGAATTCATCATCAAAAACCTTTCACAAAGAAAATTCCAGGCCCATGTGTTTTCTCAGCTGAATCCTATTAAATATTTTTTAAAAAATTTACACCAATCTGACACAAACTCTTCCAGAAAATAGAGGAGGAAACACTTCCAATTTCATTTCATGAGGCCAGCATTACCATGATGTCAAAATCTGACAAAGACATTACCAAAAAAAGACGAATATTCTTTATGAACATAGATGCATGTCTTTAATTATATGTTGGCAAAATGAATATAAGAAATTATATATTATATTAATTATATTAATATTATATATTAGCAAATAAATAGTAAAATATAAAAAAGAGATTGCCTTGTGATCAAGCGGGATTTATTCCAGGAATGCATGTTGGGTTTTATTTAAAAACCCATACACGACTGGCTGCTCTGAAAAGCCATCTTTGCCTTGTTCCCGTGGCCGGCTCCCCGCTCACCGCCGCGGACTCCAGCAGCTCTATCGCCAGAGTCGTGGAACCCCCGCTGTCTTCTTAATCCACTGCGTGGGATCACCGGTGTGGCCCGTCATGTCGGCCATGGACACCAGTTCCGAAATCCCCACCAAGGACTTAGAAGAAGGAAGTTGTGGAGGAGGCAGAGAAAGGGAGAGACGCACCTGCTCATGGAAATGCTAGTGAGGAAAATGGGGAGCAGGAGGTCGACAACGAGGTAGATGAAGAAGAGGAGGGGGAGGGGGAGGGAGAGGGAGAGGAGAGGGAGGGGGAGGGAGAGGAGGGGGGAGGGGGAGGGAGAGGAGGGGAGGAGGAGGAAGGTGACGGTGAGGAGGAGGATGGAGATGAAGATGAGGAGGCCGAGGCAGCTACACGCCGACGGGCAGCTGAAGACGAGGAGGACGACGATGTTGACACCGAGAAGCAGGAGACCGTTGAGGAGGGCTGGACAGCAAAAAAGGAGAAGCTAAACTTAAAGGGCCACGTGACCCAGTCACCCTCCACTTCCTGTCGCAGAAGCTAAACGTGGTCCCCTTCGAGGAGAGTCCCGCCCGCCCACTGCGGCAGCGCCACCCGCAGGTGACACGCGGTCCCGGCCACCCAGCCAGAACCACAACGCGAATTTGCAACAGGGGAGGAAAAAAGAACCACAACTTCCAAGGCCCTGCTTTGTTTTCTTAAAGTACTTTAAAGGGGAAAATTTGTATTTTTTATCTACACTTTATATTTTTGTACATATTGTTAGGGGGTCAGCCATTTTTAATGATCTCGGATGACCACACCAGCCTTCGGACCGTTCTCTGTCCTACTTCTGCCTTTACTTGTGGTGTGACCATGTTCATTATCATCTCAAAGGAGAAAAAAAAACTTGTAAAAAAAGCAAAAACAACAACAACAAAAAATCTTATTCCGAGCATTCCAGTAACTTTTTTTGCGTATGTTCTTAGCTGTACGATAAGTAGTTGGTTTGTATGAGATGGTTGAAGAGGCCAAAGATAAAAGGTTTCTTTTTTTCCCATTTTTTGTCTATGAAGTTGATGTTTATTTTGGGGGGGCCTGTTTGATGTATGTGTGGAACAATGTCGTCCAACAATAAACCGGAATTTTATTTTGCTGAGTTCTAACAACAACAACAAAAAATTAAATAAATAAAAAAATAAAACCCCATACACTATAATTCACTTTGTTCACGACAAGGAAGGAGCCACTATATGATCATCTCAACAGGAATGGAAAAGCATTTGACAAAATTCAACACCTATTCAGGATAAAATGAAAACCTCTGGAAGCTGAAAAGAGGAAGAAATTTCTTCAATCTGATAAAGGACATCTACTAAAAACCTAGAGATAATAAGCGTCATTCCTACTAGTTAAATCAGTTGGGCATTTTCCCCTGAAGTCCAAAACACAATTGTTCATCATTGTACTGAAAGTTCTATCAGGGAAATAAGGCACAGAAAAGAAAGAAAAGCCATACAGTTTGTAAAGAAGTAAAATGCTGTTTAATCACAGATAATAATTTTTTTACATAGAAAATTATAAAGAATCTGAGAAAAAATTACTAGAACTAATGAGCAAATTTTGTAAGATGCAGAATTCAATGTCAATATACAAAAATTGGTTTATTACCATATATTTTCTACTTGCAATAGGAAAATGACTTTTAAATAACAGTTCCATTTATAATATTAAAAATTAAATAGGTTAGGGATTCACTGAAAATTATACAAGACCTCTACACAGTAAACTGAAAAATAGTGCTATTTTTATTTTTAAAAAATCTTTGACAGAACTTAAAGAAAACCTAAATAAATGGGAAGATATAATGAGACCATAGATTGGAAGGCTTGATGTTGTTAGGAGGTCAATTCTCCCCAGAGAACTACAGATATAATGCCATCCCAATCAAAATCCCAGAAGCATTTTTGTAGAAATTGTCAAGTTAATCTTACAATTTATTTGGAAGTACAAAGGATCAAGAATAGGAAAAGAAATTCTGGAAGAGAAGAATAAAGTTGGAGGAGTACACTGATTTCAGAATTTCTATAAAGCTGCAGTAACTGACTGTAATGTATTTTGGCGTAAATATAGACAAATTATTCAATGGGACAAAATCGAAAGTCCTGAAATAGACCCATATTTACATGATCAATTGATTTTTGAATAACATATCCCAGCAATTCAATGTGGAAAGGAAAGTATTATCAACAAATGATGTTGAACCGTCTGGATAAATACACAGAAAAAAATGAGCCTCTGTCCCTTGGTTGCATCACGTACAGAAATTATTTTGAGATGGATTAACATGTAGGAGCTAAAGGTATAGAGCTCCTAGGAGAAAACACGAGAATGGTTTCATGAGTTTGGTGAGGCAAAGCTTCCTTAAACAGAAGACAAAAAAAACAATAACCCTAAAAGAAAAAAAAAGTTAAATTTGGCTTCAGCAAAAATAAAAAATTCTGGTCTTCAAAAGATGTAGTTAGGAAACTAAAAAAGGCAAGGTACACACTAGGAGAAAACATTTGCAATTCACATATCTGTCAAAGGACTTACTTGTATCCAGAATATATGAAGATGCCCCACAAATCACTAATAAAAAGGCAAAGAACAATAAAATAGACAAAATACTTTAACAGACAACTCAGCAAACACGAAATGCAAATGATCAGGGACAACAGGAAAAGGTGCCCAACACCCTGGTCATCAGGTGGTTCAAACAAAAACCACGAGTATGTGAGATGTCACTTCATATCCACTAGGATAACTGAAAATAAAAAGACTGATAGTACTAAGTGCTGTTGAAGATAAGGAGAACCACAGCTCTCCACGCTGCTGGTGGGAGGGAAAGCTGGAAACTACTTTGGAAAACAGTTCGGCAGTTTCTCATAAAGTTAAACATGGACCTACCCCCTGACTCAGCTGGTCCTCTCCTAGATATTTCTCCTTACCCAAGAGAAGTGAAAACACATGCCTACAAGCAGACTTGTGTGAGAATGTACATAGCAGCCTTACTCATAACAGCCAACCTCTGGAAACTGCCCAGGTGTCCATCAACAGGAGGAGGGATAAACGGTGACATGTGCACACAGTGGAACTGCACTCGGCGGTAGGAGTGAATCAACGCGTGACACACGCCACATCATGGATGTGTCTCATAACTGTCGTGTCCAGAGGGGCCAGAAACAGAAGAGCGTGTTGTACCCTTCCATTTAAGTCACGTTCAAGAACAGACAACACCAGACAGGATGACAGAAATCAGAACAGGGATTGCCTAAGGGTTGGGGACTTACTGGAGAGGGCACAAGAGAACGCTTGGGGTTGATGGAAACGTTTTGTATCTTGATTGGGGTGATGACTACATGGGTATATATGTCCATCAAAACTCATCAAATCTTGCCCTTAAGATCTGCATTGCACTGGATGTAAATTCTCTCTCTCCTGTTTCCTTCCCGTTCTATCTCTTCTTCCTTCCCTCCTCCTCGTCCTCTTCCCCTCCCCCTCCTTCTTCTCCTTCTCCTTCTTCCTCTTCCTCTTCCTCTTCTTCTTCTTCTTCCTCTCCTTCTCCTTCTTCTTCCTCTCCTTCTCCTTCTCCTTCTCCTTCTCCTTCTCCTTCTCCTTCTCCTTCTCCTTCTCCTTCTCCTTCTCCTTCTCCTTCTTCTTCTTCTTCTTCTTCTTCTTCTTCTTCTTCTTCTTCTTCTTCTTCTTCTCCTTCCCCTTCTCCTTCTCCTTCTCCTTCTCCTTCTCCTTCTTCTCCTTCTTCTTCTTCTTCTCTCTCACACACATCCTGAAAACAAATATTGAACTCCAGTTAACAGGTTTTTCCTCCTCAGTTTCATTTCTGAAACTATTTTCTGTCTATTCTAGGCTTGAGAAAAAGAATAAATATATTAGAGATCTTGTGGGCCAAGTTTCTCGCCTTTGGAGTGCAAGCCATAGTTAAGGAAAGTCATCTGCAGTGTGGCACTGGAATGCAGTTGTCAGCTATGGACTCCCAATGAGGTATACAGATACAGGCTTGTGTTCTATATGCCCCACATGGAAAAGCTCATTAACTGGCCCTGTCTACAGAGAGGGCCTAAGAGCAATGACTCCCCAGCAGTGCTGAGCACACTCAGGACCCATACCTTGGCTTCTAAATACCATCTCCACTAAAAGAAACCAGGACTCCTTGTATGGCTATTTCCAGGGAAAGTGAAGATGAGCCAGAAAGTAAGGAAGTGCTCTACGTATGAGCAGGGCATGTCAGAAAGGACACTGGAGGTAGCTTAAAGGGGCTCCCACTGGCCAAATTGGGGACAATTCAAGCACTTAAATAAAGAATGATTATAACAGATAGCCGAATAAATGAAGATTTTTTTGAGTCCAACTAATATAAATGAGAAATGAATAGATGAATGCCTTACAGTGGAAAGCCAACTAATAAATGCAGGAATAGTGACAGAGTTAGACGGTCATGCAAACAAACAAATGAAAAAGAAGAAGGAAATGCATCAAATTGGGGTCTTTCTGAGTGACAGGTTTGAATGTGAATTTTCTTGATTCTCAGCCAGAATTTCCAAATTTCTTCAATAGCATGTAGAGCTTTTCCAATCAGACAAAATAAATGTTAGTCAAATCAAATTTTAAAGTAAATATGAATCAATAGGATCAGGAGGAAAAACTGTACCCCTGTCCCTGTTTTCTCTAACATGGGCAGATGTGTGGCTTTTCATGACAGTTGGCTCAGCCGCTAGCTTGTGGGAGGAATGTGGTCTGAGGGGAGGGCGCCCGTCTCTAGGAGGGCCCATGCTGAAAAGAAAGGCTATAGGCCTGGTTTTGGAAGACCTGGGCCCACATCTCACTTCTGTTCACCAGGTGGCCCATCACCTCCCTGACCCTCAGACGTTTTGTCTGTGAAATGGAGATGAACCTCATAGCTACCTCCCGGTATCCATGGAGATGAGAGAAGATGGTGCGTGTGGAAGCACACCTCTGCCATGTACCCTGGGCTCCACGTCTTTCAGGGCAATGGAACCCCTGCAAGGCCTTTAAAACACCAATTCCCAGGCCACAGTCAGAGAGTCACTCAGGAGGCCGCTGAGGGGCCTGGGAGGCCATATTTAAGGTGCAGCTGGGCAGGGGAGCTTGAAGGCACCTCTTCTGACCTGCCCAGGAAGGCCAGGGCCCAGTGCACCCTGATCAAGAGCCCAGCACCCTCCCGGACCCTGAAAGGGGTCTCCCTGCCCCCAGCTCCTGGCCCCCCATCTGCCCCCAGGGCCTGCAGACCTCTCAGCCGTGTTTAGGTCAGACCTTCTCAGCTTCCACTCCTCCGTCCACTGGCCGCAGAGCCCAGGATTTGGGCCCAGCATCCCCCGAACACAGGACTTCTGGTTCTGCGTCCAGAGCAAGGGGGCGGGCGGGTGAGCACACAGCCCCTCGGTGCAGGTGGGGAGTGTGCAGAGCTGGGCCGCCCGCACGGTCGCCAGGCCAAGCCTGCAGGGACCCACGGCCTTGCAGAGGACAGGCTCCGCGTCCAGAAAGAAGCCTTTGTGATGAGGAATCACAGTTCCTGGAACGAGGGGCTCCAGCAGGTTCCTCACGCGCCATCTCCCTGGATTCGACCAAGAGCGTCCACTGACTTGGGGGATCCGGAATATTGACACAGAAGCACAGGGGACGAGTCAGTACTCTGCTTTCAATGTCCTAAAGGGGTTACAGGGACTTCCCTGGTGGTCCATTGGTTAGGACTCCGCACTTCCACTGCAGGTGGCAGAGGTCCAGTCCCTGGTCGGGGAACTAAGATTCTGCATTCCGTGTGGCACAGGCTAAAAAAAATTTTTTTAATAAAATAAAATAAATTAGAAAAGGGGGGTTGGTTACAGAGAGACAGGGTCATGAAAGCCAGGCTGCACCTACCCACACCTGGCCCGGTAGCCTCAGACCACAGGCAGAGGGCCAGGGCGCGGTGTGCAGGTTGCGCACTGCACAACTTGGGAGGGTCTGTCGAGCAGCCTGTGGGCTGTCATGACAGCCTGGTGGTGGTACTGGGCTCTGAGCCACAGCACGGGGAGGAGGCAGCGAGGACACCATCAGGGAAGTGTGCGCCAGAGCAAGGCAGTGAGGATCCTTCCACGGTGAGGACACAGTGCTGGGAGGGACCGTTCCCCTGGGTCTTGGCTAAAACTGCTGAGGCCACCTGAGGGAGCCCCTGAGAGGGAGAACCAGACACCCCAGTGTCAGCTTGGCCGGAAGTGGTCCGGCAACGGGGGCTGAGGTGGGGTTTGGGGTGAAAAGTCCCCTGAAAGCTCGGACACTAACCCCGACGTTGGGGCTTCTGACAGGTGCCTGGATGGAGCGTGTTGGACGAGCTGCTTCTTGGGGGGTGAACTGCGGCGGAGAGGCAGGTAGGCATTACTAAGAGGGACCCCGTGCCGTAGCAGCCACAGGATTGGACACTCGGGGGAGGAGAGCCCCAGAAACCCAGACGCAGCATGGGTGGGGTCAGGGCGTTGGGGGAAGGTTCGCACCTCCGCCGGCCCTGCTGCTTCACGTCTGCAGGTCCCCGCCTGTGCCCCCAGGATCAGGGGCGCCCAGCATATTCAGACACCGGTACCATCTCCTGACCTGCCGCCGCCTGATGGCCGGTGGGTGGCTGTTCTACAGCAAAGGCCTCCCGGAGCAGCTGACGGCCCCCGAGATGGACCTGGAGCCCCGGGGACGGGCAGCTGGGCGCTGCAGCAGTGAGCTGTTTACAGGTGTGTCTGCAGGCCTGCCCCAAGCTCCCCAGGGTGGGGCGGCTGGGAGGGGAGCTGGCAAGCAGCGACGGGGTCCCCAGCTTGGAAGGAGGGCGTAGGTGGGCTGGCTGGACATCAGAGAGAAGAGGAGGGCCCCGGTGTGTCTGAGCCAACCCCCCACCAACCGTGACTGTTTCCTCGTCTGTAAATTGCCCAGAGACGCCTGGCTGGCCTGCAGGCCTGGGGCAGGAAGCCCTCAGCCACCGAGGCTCGTGGCTGCGACCTGGTCCCGGAGACGTCCGGTCTCCCATGGGTTCACCCGAGCACGCTGCATTCCTGCTGATGTGTAGGCTGACCTGCCGGCCCTCTCTTGTAGGTCACGCGGACTGCCCACCTTCAGTGTCAGCCGGGCCGAGGTGCCCGGGAGCCGCCGGGCCGCCGGGCCCTTGGGGTCCAGCTCGCTCCCAAGCACACCTACCACGCAGGTAGAGCCAGGGTCCCCCTGCACGCACTCCCGCCAGGCGGGGCATCAGGGGAATCCGCATGCCTCCCACCTCCGACTGCTGTCCTGATCTTGAGCCATTTTATTCCACTCAATAAGTCTCTTTGTTAAACGTGTGGATGAGTGGATCTCACCTGCGTGTCTCAGGAACCCTCCTGTTCTGTGTCCCCTCCCCGTCCACCTGCCCTTCCATGCGGCCTCTGAGATGCTGCCCTGCCGGGTCCACAGTGGCCCCCGGCCCCGTCCGCCTCCCTGCCCACATCAGGGCAGCCTCTGGTGTCTGACGGGCCACCACATCTCCGCGGCCCCCAAATTAAAAGATCCACCAGCACAGGGAGCCCCAGCCACGGCCGCCCGGGCACTCTGCTTTTCCACAGGCAGGGAAAACCGTTAACTGCCATTTCGTGGGGTCCTTTGAAGTGGAACAATTCTCCAAGAGGAAATTATGCGCAGGAAAGAGTCGCGAAATGTCCAGCCCTTTGGAGCAATAACGTGATAGCACTGTCAAGACGCTCGTCAGAACCCAACAGATCACTTAATTGCTGAGAGCCGGCGAGCACAGGAAGCAAATGTGTGCGTGTGATTGGGGAACAGGAGGCCCGAGGCGGGTCTGCTAATGGCTGAGGTCCCGGGGTGGCCTGTGCAGAGGGGGGAGGAGCCGGGCTATCAGGAGGGCTGAGACCTGTCCTCTGACATCCTGCTCAAGGACCATCCCCGGAACGCCATAAAATTGTATTGAGTGAACTGGCGGAGTTTGGCTGGAGCGAGTGGCAGCCCCGGGGGACACTGTGGCAGTCCTCCTAGCTCCCAAGCTCTGGTAGGAGGCACATGAGCAGACCTGCTCCTCTAGGACGAACTGGAACTTTTGTAGCGCGAGGCAAGGGCCGGTGTGGCCTTGCTGGGTGTGGGGTGGCAGGGGCGTGGAGCCGGCCCGGGCCCAGCATCTCCTTCCTCTGACACCGGCGTGCAGCTCCCTCGGTGACCGGGCTGCCGGGCTGTCACGTGACTGCCTCGCATGCAGCTCACTAGCAAAGCTGGGTCCGCTCCACCCCCCAAAGTACTGGATTCGGAGTGCCTGTGGGTCGGAGCCGAGGGGCAGGCAGGTGTGCAGACATAAACGGGGCCCCGAGGTGATCCCACAGCCTCCCTCCAGCGCCGGCCCCGCTCTGAAGGGCAGCCCAGGGACCCCGAGCCCAGGGCCTGAGCAGCCCCCGGGGAACCTGGCCGCAGCGCTTGTCACAGCGTCCTGCTCTGTCCCAGCACCACCGTCAGGAGACAGGAGGGCAGCTCTGGAGGGGCCAGTCGTGCTGCCCCCCGAGCGCCGTCCTGGGACCCACAGCTCCGCGTCCTCCACCCTCCCCGCCGGCCGCTCCCGGCCGCCCGGGCCCCGGGGGAACGCCGCCACACCGCGACTGGGGGCCCCTCATCTAGGGAGTCAGCCGTGTGGCCGCCTCGCCAAGTGACGCCACGCGCACCCCCGGCGGGTCATAGAACAACCCACCTTCCCTCTCGCAGCCACTGTTCCTTCCTGCCGCCTCGGTCATCCCACGGCGGCCTGGCAAGGCAGGCCAGACTGGAAAACATCCTTCTAAATGCTGGTCGTTGGATCCATTTACGAACCCTCTTAAGAGGAAGGCAGCTGTCCATGGAGGGCGGGGCCCGGGCATTCCACATGGGGCACAGCCAGATGGGACCAAAGGCAGCAAGGCCTCCTCCCTGCGCCCCCCATGTCCTCCCTCCTCCCTGCCCCCTCCCCCATGTCCTCCCTCCTCCCTGCCCCTCCCCACTTCCCTCCCCCTCCCCCATGTCCTCCCTCCTCCCTGCCCCCTCCCCACTTCCCTCCCCCCCATGTCCTCCCTCCTCCCTGCCCCTCCCCACTTCCCTCCCCCTCCCCCATGTCCTCCCTCCTCCCTGCCCCCTCCCCACTTCCCTCCCCCTCCCCCATGTCCTCCCTCCTCCCTGCCCCTCCCCACTTCCCTCCCCCTCCCCCATGTCCTCCCTCCTCCCTGCCCCCTCCCCACTTCCCTCCCCCCCATGTCCTCCCTCCTCCCTGCCCCTCCCCACTTCCCTCCCCCTCCCCCATGTCCTCCCTCCTCCCCTCCTCCCCCTTCTCCCCCTCCTCCCCCTCCTCCCCCTCCTCCTCTCCCTCCTCCCCCTCCTCCTCTTCCCCCTCCTCCTCCTCCTGGTCCTCCTCCTCCCCCTCCTCCTCCTCCCTCTCCCCCTCCTCCCCCTCCTCCTCCTCCTCCCTTCCCTCCTCCTCCAATTCCCAGGCTTCAGGCAAGGACTCGGCCTTCCCTTGTCAGGAAGCCTGCTCTGCCTGTCCCTGTCCGTCCCCTGGACTGCCCACCCAGGCCTCTGTCCAAATGCCCCCTGCCCCTCACCTGCTGGATCACCATCACCTCCCCCAGGTGGCTCATGGGCCCAAGCCCCAGGCGTTCTCTAGCTGAGGCCCGGCACCTCCCCCACCCCGGGCCTCCTCTCCGACCCCTGTCCGTCCCGCCTAGTGCTGCTTCTTTCTGGCCGCGGCCTGCTGTCGCCCTGACACCCGAGGACGGGCTCTGGCTGCCCGTCTCAGGCTGCATGCGGAAGAGGGGTTGGGCTACACAGCCTGGATCCACCCACCCCTTGACCAACAACCTGGGTGGCCGGGGATCAGGGCAGGAGGCTGGGGGCTCAGGAAGACGCTCCCGGGGGTGGGGGCAGAGGGAGGAGAGCCTTGGGAGAGGCCTGAGGGAGAGAGTCCGAGGCCCAGCCCGAGCGCAGGGCCGGGGGTGACGGGGGCGGCGTGGGGGAGCCGATAGGGGAACTGAGGAGTCCTCTGTGAGGACCCAGGGTATCCGGAGTATCGCGGGAGCTGGGGGGCATCTGAGGCCACGGCAGAGGGGTGGTGGCCGCAGGGGCGGCCTGGGAGCCACTGAAGGTTCTGGCAGGGAGGACAGGCAGCCCCTGGAGGCCAGCCTGGAGGGTCAGATGAGCAGGTGGCCAGGGGTTCCACGCGGCGTCCACGTGCTGCAGCCCTCACCCCTCCCGAGAGCATCTGCGGGAGCTCAGCTCAGGAGGCAGATGCCAGAAAGTGCTGTTTCAAGGTTTAAGAGGCTAAAGAGTGGCTGCCGCTCTCTGCCACGGTCGGCGGTGGGAGGGACAGGCTTGGGGCACCCACAGCCGGGGTGCCACCCCTCCCCCGCTCTGCACCCATGAGGGGCAGGACCACCGGCCGGCCTCATCTTCCTCTTCTCTGGAGCGGGGGCGGGGCTGCGTCTTGCCTGCTCTCAGCAGCTGCACTCCAGCTGGACGGGAGCTAAGCCCCCGCCGGCCTGCCCCCAGCCCAGGTGCCCTGGCCTCCCCGCTCAGCACCCCTCTGAGCTCCAGCATCCTTCCTCAGCCTCCCCAGCGCCCACCCTCCCAGGCCCCCTCACCCCACCCCTGAGGATGAGCTCAGACCAGAGTTCCTGGCTGCAAGCTGGATGCTCCCAGCATGCCCAGGGCCTCCCCAAGGAGCTCGACCCAGCAGGCACGGCCAGCCGTGGCTTCACCATTTCTCAGACAAGACCCTCCCTGGGTAACATCCCCCGGAGGGGCGACACAAGCCCCCGCTCCCCCCAAGCCACATACCTGAAGCCCAGACACATTCAGAACCAGAGTGTCCTGTGGCAGGGGGACCCCAGGGACCGCAGGTCCACCCCGCCCAGAGCAGGAACCCTGCGGCCCTGACACAGGGTCCAGTCTGTGTCTTGGGGAACAGCGCAGGTGGTCTCCGTGGCCTGGTGGGACACCGGGCCCCCGCATGTGCACATGTGGGCCCGATGGCTCCTTCTGTGCCCAAGGGCTGTGGTCAGGGATTGGTCCTGCGGTGGGCAAGTGGGTGACCAGGACCTGCAGGGTTGATGGGACATAAAGCGGCCTTAGGTGCTCCACTCCCCCACCTCTGACAGCCCCTCCCTGCACAGACGGCGAATCCTCTTGTTCCTGGGGGGCGGGGGTCGAGAAAGGTTTACCCCTCAGCCCACCCTCGGTGTTGGGGGAGCCGCCCTGGACACAGCCTCAGCTCCCAGGAGGCCGTGGAGAGGGGACGGGAGCCTGAGACTGGAGATAGGGACCCGACTGGGGTTAAGCTCCACAGCGCCCCCGGCAACTCAGACACCAGCTGTGAAATGGGAGGAGAGGCCTGCCTCTCAGGACACTGCAAGGGCCACCCAAGATGTGTCGGGGGCAAGAGGCCCTACGCAGGCTCCAATCACGCACCACCCTCCCCCCCCTTGCTCGGCCTCTGGGCCTCGGTTTCCCCAGCTGCAGAATGGGGCTGTAGTGCCCAGCTTGGGGGAGGTGGAGAGCTGGTGTGTGCATGCCTGCGAGTGAAGGGCCTGGCCCTGGGAAATGGCTGGACCGTCTCCCCCAGACCATCCCCCCGTCTCAGACAGAGGTCAGCAGTGCATGCCAGGTCCAAACATCCTGGATGCCGGGTCAAGCAGCGCCCTCCTGCCAAGCAGGCGAGCCCGGGTCAGAGTGCTGTGCATTCCCAGGGAACTGACTAGAGTCGCTGTCACCCCAGAGGTCACGTGGTGGTGTTCTCAGGTTCTGCCCCCAAAGTGACTGTGCACCCAGGACACACCCTCCTCAGGCTCCCAGAGCCCAGGGTCTGCCTTTCCTTCACACCCAGCCTCTACTCCCTCCTCCTCCTGGAAGCCTTCCCTGTTTTCCCAGGTTTCGCTTCCCAGACACATGAAGGGAGCCCAGCCAGACTGAGGGTGAGGCCAATCCTGGGAGCTCAGGCCAGGTGTGTGGGTGGGGACTCGGGTGCAGACAGAGGGGGTCTCAGATGAGCGTGGGAGGACCCCAGCTCTGACAGTCTCCAGGACGTGACTCTCCTGGCCTCAGCTTCCTTGTCTGTGAACCTGGGGACCTGTAGGTTGTACCTGCTGCGGGGATTAGAGGAGCCGGGATGGAGGTGGGAGCAGGGGTGCCACGGTGCCAGGCTTCGCCTGGGCCGGGGGGTTAGGGGAGACAGGAGTGCCCGTCCTGCCCCAGCCTGCCCGCCCCCTCGGGCCCGTGAGCAGCGCTTCCTGCTGCCCCAGGTGCTGTGCTCCCACCTCTGACGGGGGCCGGGTTGGGTGCGCGAGGCCCCAGACATCTTCAGAGAGCGACACAAGAACAGGAATCGCCTTTTACAGGCATCTCTGGGGAAAATTCCAGAGAGACACCAGTGTTCCTCCAAGGCGTGGGCTTCCACGAACAGCCCAGGACATGGGGACGTGAAGGTGCCGCCTGCCCCACAGCGTGCAGACTCCAGCCCTCCTGACGCGCAGCCCGGTGACGCCCTTCCCGCGGGACCGTTAACCTGGGTTGGAGGGGGCGGCCGATGCAGCCAGTGCCTGCTGGGGCACCTGGCACCTCTGGTCAGGTGATTCCCCCTCCAGCTGGGGCCCAGAGGGGGCTCACCTCCCAGGGGGCACTGCGAGTACAGCAGCCAGCGGGCACGGCTGCAGAGCTGGCCTCACAGTGCAGACAGCCTTGACCCGGGCTCCGACGTGGACACCCCGAGTGTCACCAGAGGCCCCCGTGGACCCCTCCTGGGGGAGGGGCTCAGCCTGGTGCGGTTCTTGCACACGCAGGCAGGGAGGGCGGTCCCTGGGCCAGACCTCAGCCTAAGGGTGGGAGCTGGGCGGGAGCAGAGAAGGTGTTTGGGCTGCCCTGTGCCAGGGCCAGAGCCAAGAACAGCGGGTCCCCATGCAGTGAGAGCAAACATCAGGCCGGCCCGGCCCTGATGCCACGCAGGTCCCTGCTCTGTGGGGTCTCTGGGGAGGGGAGCAGGGCCTGCCTGGAGCCCTACTGTGGCCAGGCGGCCAGAGAGACCTGGAGCCAGGACAGAACCAAAGTTCCTGGGAGTCCTGGGGTCACCGAGCCCTGGGACGTCCCCAGAGGTGCTCCGGCCAGCCCTTCACCCACAGTGGGGAGGCCAGGCCTGGAGAGGGACGGGGTTTGCCAAGAACAGGGAGATGGAAACGGCTGCTCAAACCTCCCTACCCTGAGGCAGCTGCGGGGGAGGGGGCTACAGGGAAGGTCTCTCTGAGGCTGGCAAGCCCTCCCTGCTGCCTGTCTGTCTGCCAGCGTCATCCTCACCCCATCCCGACCCGCAGACTGCAGCCCTGAGGCACACCTGGCCGGGCCCCAGCCCTGGGTGGGTGCACCGAGGCCCCGAGCAGCTCTAGGTGGCTCTCACTGCCGTGTTTCCAGCAGCTGCCGTCTGCAGGGCGGCTCTGCCCAGGCAGGCCCCACACGTCCCTTCCCACCAAGGCGGGGAGCCTGCCACCGTGGGCGCCGACATCCCGCCCACCCGTTGTTCCAGGGACCAGCCCAGCCCCGCCCGCCTGCCCACAGAGACGCCGGCTCCCGGGAAAGCAGAGCACAGCATCCGGCTTCTAGCAAAAAGCTCTGCTTTGATGACCCAGATTTGGGGCCTGTGGAAGGAGATCTGGGCCCAAACAAAAGAGGATCTCAAATTAGGACACCAAGCATCACCCCATCTGCTGTAGAGAGAGTAACCAGGAGACTGGCATCAGAAAACGACTTTGCTAGGCTGCAGAGTGTCCCAGCCCCGTCCGGCTGGCCCTGCAGGGTGGGCAGCCCTTGGCGTCCTCCGCTAATTTCCCTTCCACTCTGGGCCTCGGTTTTTGCCACCGTGAGTCACAGGTTTGCGCTTTTCCTTGGCATCGCCCTGAGCCCCCTAAGGGTCATGGCTGCTGGGGACCTGCCTCGGTGACAGTGTCTCCCTCGAGGCCTGGTGGCCACCCTGGCAGATCTTGGCCGACTGAGCGGTGAGGCTTTCTCGGGAGACAGCCCACTCCCTGGACGTACGCAGTGAGTCCGTCACTGCCACCAACACCGACACTGCCAGGCTGGGATCTCCGTAGAGTACCAATGGCATCAATGCCACCCACATGTATTGAGCACCTACTGTGTGCCCTGTACCTTCTGTCTCGCTGAGCCTCAGTCCTGCAGGGAGACGCCGGTGGGCGGGCACCTGCCTCTGGGGCACAAATGCAGGGCAGGGCAGGTGCATCACCGGCGGGCGCTCCCCCCAGGCAGGGCTGCCCCGGCGCCTGGTGTGAGTGGCCTGAGCGAGACCTACAGGCGGTCAAGGGACCTCCAGAGCAAGACCCGGCCCTACTGGCTGGTTCCCATCGGGGCAGCACCACTCAGCCGCTGTGTGACCTAGGCGAGTTGCTTGCCCTCTCTGTGCCTCATTTCCACACTGTGAGGTGAGTGGAATAGCTGACCTCAGAGGGGTTTTGTGGAGCTCCAGTGACCCTGCACGAGATGTGTTTTCTAGTGTCTGCAGTGAGTTAGCGCCAAGCAAGTGAACTTATTACGATGGTGAGTGGGATGGACGGGGGAAAGGGGCGTGAGGGTGCCACGGCAGTGCCCTGGGAGCAGCTTGAGGAGGCCTCTGGGGTGATGGTGATGGTGGTGGTCAGGGAGAGGAGGAGGGGTCTCGGCCTGGAGCCCTCTGTGGGTCTGGGGAGCACCTGGAAAGCGGGGAGGAGCAGAGGTTGCCTCCCCTGGGAGCAGACCCCGCCAAGTGCTGAGCCAGCAACGGGCTGAACTAATACTCATGACGCACCCTTGGCGGCCTGAGTGGGGTGGCCTGTCCTGCTGCTGAGGCTGCAGGGAAGGGAAGCTGGTGTCAGCCTGAGACTCTTTATAGGGTCCCCTGCCCTCCAAAAGCCAGGGCTGCTCGCTGCCACGAGCCAGTCTCCACAGCCTTTTCCTGATCCCGCAGGCAGGACTCGTGGGCACCCAGCCTCGTGAGGGACCCTGGGAGGTCCGGCACAGTGCAGTGGGTGCACATGATGCCCGACTTAAGACCCCGCCCGGCCCCCCGGTGTACCCATGAGGCCTGACTGGGCCAGGAGCCTGGACAGCCGGGGCACAGGGCTGCGTGCCGGGGGTCAGGACAAGCTATCATGGGGCCAGCTGGAGCCCCTGAGGACAGATGCTGAGGACAGACGTGCATCTGCTCCCTTCCTGCAGCCCCACGCCGGTGAGCTGCTCGTGGCCAGGGGGGCTGCCTGAGGGGCAGTGGGGACTGGACCCCCGGAAGGGAGCGGTCCGTGGGAAGGAGGGTGATGGAATGCACTTCCCATGACGCCCGCAGGAGCAGATAACGAGCCCACTGGACCTGATCCCGTTAGAAGCTGCCAAAGCGCCAGGCAGAGGCTCTGTCCCGGGGCTGCTCTGGGAGAGGCAGAGCCCTGGGGCGGGGAGCGCGTGGCCACCTCCACGCCACCCTGGTCCTCGCACCCGCGCTCCTGGGAGGTCGCCGACGTCATCCTGGCCGTGAGCCACGGGGGTCAGCGCTCGCTTGGTGCCTCTCCTCCGTCCAGCCACCAGCCTGCGCGCCCTGCTTGACGTCACACGACAAGTCATCGGTCCTGCTGCCCAGCCCTGGACGTACCTCACGGCCTGCAGATGACATTGGGTCCCACCTCACCAGGCTGGTCCCCCCCACCCCCCAGCCTGGCATTTGCTCAGAGGAGCCTCAGACCAGACCTGCAGCGCCGGCCCTGGAGATGTGGCCCAGGGGACAAAAGCTGGGGGCCCAGAGACCACACAGGCCTGGCGGAGCTTAAGACCAGGTCGGCCTTCCCCGACCAAAGCAGACCTCACTTCCTATGACAACGCAGCATGTCACTCGTCCTGCCTGCCCTGTGCCCCGCAGACGCGCCCGAGGGTCCCGAGGAGGTGGCGAGGGCCCAGGCCGGCTGGGGTCTCTCGGCCAGCGGCCGAACCCCGGACCCCGGAGAGGCCGGTAGTTAGGCAGACGGGATTGGGGTGTGGCCTCGAGCTGTGCAAGCCCCTTTCACAGAGGGATGGACAGACAGACAGCACGTGTCTCCTTCTGTCCCTGTGAGGACGCAGCCGCGGTGAGGGGAATGGGAGGGAGGCGCAGTGAATTAATTATGGCCGGGGGGCGGGGCGGGGGCGGGGCGCCGGGGCCGCTGCAGTGTGCTCCCTGCCGCCCTGCTTCTCCAAACGCCCTTGCTCAGTTGGGCTCTGTCTGCCCGCTGGCAGCCCCCAGGAGGGAGAGGCCCTCTAGACAGCGGACTTGAGAGGAGAGGAGAGGGCTCTGGACCCTGACCCCCGCCTGGGCCACGGAAGCGACCACGTATCACGTGTGGTTTCCTACCTCGTGCCTTCTCCCCAACTGCCCGCCTCCCTCACCCCTCCAGTCTGCAGGAGGCTCAGCTACGCCTCCCACTGGAAGCCTTCCAGGACTGCCAGGCAGAGGGGCCCCTGGACTTCCCGTCATAGCCTGCACTCCTGGGCCTCCCCTATCAGACAGGGCGCTCCTGAAGGAGGCCCACTGAGAGAGGCTGGCCGCCGGGCACCTGTGGGCGCCTCCACCCACCCCAGGCCCCCTGCCTGTGGGGCAGCCTCAGCTGGGATGGGCTGAGGGCTCCTGCAGGCCAGCCCAGGGCGCAGTCGATATCCACCCGATGAGCCTGCATTATGAGGCTCTTAATTGTTCGGTGTTGACTCTGGGGGCCGTGTGCGCCCGCCCTGCCCGCCGCTGCCGCAGACACAAAAGCCGTCCGTCCACGGAGCTGGCAGGCGGGGCCGCTGAGCAAACATAAGAGGAGGCGAAGAAGCGCTGGCTGCAGCGGAGAGAACCGTGGCGGCCCCGGGCTGCTCTGCTGAGGCCTGAGGAAGGAGAAGAGCCGGGTGGGGGAAGGAAGCAGCGTGCCCCCCCGCCCACCCTGGGCCAGGCAGGGGCCACTGCCGCCAGCACCGCCCGTTCAGTCCACAACTGGAGGGGGGCCGCCCCCTGCTCCCCACGTGCCCAAGGTGACACCTTGGCAGAAGGGGGGAGGGATCGGGGGGACCCAGGGCAGTCGGAGGCGCCACAGGTGGGCCCGAAGACCTCAGCCGAGCACCCCAGGTTCCCAGCTCTTCCAGCGGCTTGTGCCAACTCCCCCATTAATGCCCCACTGGCCACTTTTGCCCCTGTGCTCACTTCTGCAGGCTCCTACCTGGGGGTAAGTTCCCAGGGCCAGGACAGAGAGCCCGGACAAGGACCCAGGAGGCCCGGCCTCTGGCCTCAGCCCAGCCCCCCTCGCTGGCAGCCTCGCACAGGTCACTGGCCGCCCCCGGGGCACCTGCCACCCCTCACAGGGTGTTGTGGGATGGGAGGAGAGCAGACGGGGAGGGCACTGGGGACAGTGGCTGCTCTGGAGGGTGGACGGGGCGGTGCCGTGGTCCCCGAGGGTCTCTGGGGATGCTCGTCGTAAACCCTGAGGCGGGGCCTTCTCCTCTGGGCCACACCGTGGAGCCCGAGGCTCACGGGGCCCCTGTCCGCTCTCCACGTGTCTGCCCACCTACCTCACCCCCCTGGCCGGACACCTCACTCTCCAAAGCTGCCCCGCATCCTTTCCCCCCCAGGACCTCCCCAACCCCACCAGGGCCGGCACAGGAGGACAGGAACGCACCACAAAGCTGTGAGTAAAGAACCCTGTGGTCAGGCCTGGACAAGGCATGGCTCCCCCCTGCAACAGCCTCTCCTGCAGAGCTGGGGGTCTGTGCACCCCAGGAAGGGCTCCCTGGGAGGGGTCTCCCTGTGCCCACCTGTGCCAAGAGAGCCCATCACACTCTGGGGGGGGCTCCTCTCTCCCCGGCACATGGGCGCCCTTCTATGTGTGGAAAGCCCCCGACGACGCTGGGTCTCCCAGCCTAGGCCACCGGCCTCGGCCTGGCTTGTCCGTCCACATACCACGTGGTCCTGGGGCGCCGTCCCGCCACACTGGAGGCGGGGTCCCTGCCCAGCCCGTAGTCACGTGTGGTGGACAGAGCCAGTTCACGGGCTGAGGGGCCCGAGCCAGTGTCCCCAGGTGTTGTGGGTTGAAATGAGACCTCCCCACTAAAATTCAAATGTTCACGTTCTAACCCCCAGCACCTCCGAATGTGACCAAATTTGGGAATAAGCCTGTTGCAGAGGTAATTTGCTAAGGGCAGACTGGAGTAGGGGGGCTCCAAATCCCCTCTGATGGTCCTTCTGAAACGGGGGATTTGGACACAGATACTCTCACAGTGACGAGGAAGGCGGGGATGCTGGAGGTTGTTGGTAAAACACCAGAAGCTGAGAGAGAGGCCCAGAATAGACTCCCCCTCACAGCCTCGGAAGGCGCCAACCCCGCCCACCTTGACCTCACACTTGTGGCCTCCGGGCTGCGATATACCTCTGCTGTTGAAGCCGCCTGCACTGTGGTATTTGTTACGCAGCCCAGGCACACTCATACCCGGACCTGGGAAGTGGCTGGCGGGGTTTCAAGCAGTACTTTCTGGGGTTCGCAACACTAACCCACCCGTTGTCTGAATGCACAAGGCTTCAGTGACAGATGGGGAAACAGAGGCATTGAGATGGGAAGGGATTTGCCCACAAGGCTCACAAATCTATGGTGGACTTGGACCCGAATCCCAGCCCCTGATTCCCCGTCCGACCCCCATCCTTCCTTCTGGCTGCATCGGGAGGGCCTGTCCCACTGTCCAGGTGGAGGGATTGGGTCCCAGAGACAGCTGATGGCCAGCACTGAGGGACAGGCAGCCAGATTTCTGCAGGGCGGGGGAGATGCCCTGGACCGTGGGCCAGTGAGGCTCTGCAGCAGGGCAGTGTGCAGAGGGCCAGCGGACGGAACCACCAGGAGGGCTTCCTGGGGGAGGAAGCTCCGATTGGGCTGGAGGATGGGCAGGGCTGGGCAGCAGTTCTGAGCCAGGGAGCTGGGGCGGGCAGGCTGAGACGGGGGGAGCAGGACAGCTGCGGGCCCGAGACTCTCGCCAAGGCCCTTCTGCGGGTGCGTGACTGGCCCACACGCGCCACTAGGCGCCGCGGCTCCTGCCGCCCTGAGTGCCTGGGGCCCTTTAATCCGTGTTTTTAATTACAGAGCACAGAGCACGTTATGAACAACCTGTTTCACACGAAAAAGGGAAGCCACGTGCTCCGGCCGCCCCAGCCCAGCCCCACTGCGACCCCGCCAGCATCCTCTCCCGCTGGCAGATGCAGCCTCTCTGCGCCTGACAAAGGCGAGTGTCCTCAAGCTGAAACTTTCCTTTCCTGCTCCTTTCAGGCAACAACCTCGGCGGCCGGGGCTCCTTCCGCGAGAGCGGCGATTTAATCGGAGGCAAAGAGGACCTGGGGACGCTTGCTGTCCGGCAGGTGGTGGCAGCCACGGCCCCCAGCGCCTCTCCATCTTCACCGCCTCCTCCCCGCCAGCCCACCCGTGCGGAAATCCAGGAGTGGACCTCGCCTGGCCAGGCCTGTGGTACAGCAGCAACCCCACCCACGAGGCCGGGAGGAGGGCCCAGGCCTGCGGCCCCCCGCGCAGTGCCCCTTACCCTCCCCGGGCGCGAGGGGAGCCAGGCGCTGGCGGGCTCAGGGCAGCGCCTGCCTCCACGGCCCACGCCAGCTCCTCTGGCATCTCCAGGGACCCCCGGGGTGCCCAGGGCGTGGGGGGCAGCCAGCCGTCCCGGGGGTCCCCCACCCAGCACTCCAGACACGTGGGATGAGAAGGTCAGTCCAGGCTGCGGAACGTTTTGGGGGCGGAGACGAGCACAGACCACCCAGCTTGGGGAAAAAGACCCCTCAGAACCCGTTTCCTCCTCTGTAAACCAGGCACGGGGCTCGCTGGCCTTGCCCGCCAGGCCCTCAGAGACTCATGGGCAGGGCTCTGCATGGCTGGCTCTGTATTCCAGAAGCATCCGCCTCCGACAGCTGTGGAGGGTGAATGAATGAGGCGGGGACGGAGGGTGGGGATGAGGGCCTGCCCTGTCCCGCCGCGTCTGGCTTCCTCCTACCCCTGCAGGGAGGACCGGACAGCGGGCAGGTGGGTCTGGGAAAGAACCAAGTGGGGGTCCCGACAGCCAGGGTCCCATGGAGCCTTTTGCACGGGTGAGTGAATGTGGGTCATTGTTACTGGGGAATTACACGGTCTGCAGGGTGAGGGCGCGTGAGCAGGTCCTCGGGGAGCCCCGTCCTCCGCTGGGACACACGCAGCTGCGGCCGCCACGTGACGACCAGGGGACCCAGTCGCTGGCCTGATGCTGTTACCTGTTTATTTGTCTCCAACAGGACCCCCGCCCCAGCACTGCTGTTCAGCGGCCTTCGGAGCAGGGAGGGTGCGGGAAGCACCTGGGGGGGCGACCCTGCCCACCCCAGCAGCAGGGCCCCCTCAGGAGGGTCTGTGAGATGCCTGCTGGGACCCGGTGCTGCAGCCAGGTGGGAACCCGTGTGTTGTGACCCCAAATCTGGGACAGTCCCCAACCCGTCCCCCACAAGAGTCCTCAGGGAGCGGAGCTCAGCCCCAGCTCCCACTCAGGACCTCCTGTCCTCTGGCCCCTAAGAATTACCCCCCCGCTCCCCCCCTGCCAGTGGGCTTCCCCTAAGCAGGCCTGGCCCACTGTCCACAGGGGCCTGGACCCTTCTAGCTGCAGCTGCCAGACCAGGGGCTTGGGCTCAGGCTGCGACCCCCTGAACTCACGTGCTTACGGGTACCTCACCCCTGAACTGATGGCCCCCCAGCCTCTGTGATCCTCTCAGGAGAAATCTTTGCTCCCCAGCCCTGCGCCCCGCCTCCCCCCGCCTGAGCCCCTGCCCCGTTTGCTCTGTCCTTCCTGATTTGCCCAGAATCCTCCATCCTCCCAGGTCTTGGGGGTCTTCCCACAAGCTGTCCCTCCCCCTCAAAGCCCCCGACCCACTTTTCAGCCCCAGCTGAGGTGCCCCTGAAGGAAGAGGCCCCGGCTGCCCCTGATGGCGGAGGCTCCCTCCTGCTCCCGGCCCCGGCTTCGCTCTGCTGCTGCGTCCCGACCGGGCGTGTTGCTGTGTGATTTGGGGACTTTGGTCTGACCCCAGCACTCCTGTGAGCTCTGAGGGGCTTGGTTCAGAGTGAGTTCCCTGTTTGCTAAAGGGATGTGTGGTAATGCCCATCTCCAGAACTGGGGCACCCCAAGCTTGGGGCTGGGGGCTCGAGATCACTTATTTCTGGGGTCTGGGGGATGGGGCTGGTCCCAGAGCTTCAATGGGGCTGAGAGGCTCCAACAGGAGGCCAAGGTGGCCACAGCGGCAGGAACCCGGTTGGCCCCCATCCCCATGGGGCCTGGGGAAGAGCCAGGGGGCCGGCAGTGGGTCAGGCACGCCCCAGAGGGGGCAGGTAAAGGCGGGGCCTCGTGGCGATGGGCCAGCTCACCTGGACCTCTGCTCCGTGGCCTGGGTCTCCGGTGGCCCGTGAGCCACCAGAGACCCAGACCACTGTGTTCCTGAACTCGGGGTGTCCGCACAGGAAGGACCATCAGGACGGCTTGGACCACGTGCTGCTGGGATTGAGGGGGCAATCGCTCCCTCCCTCGCTCGTACCTCCAGCAGGTGCGCACCACGCAGCTGTCATGTGCCAGCCGGCCTGGCTGCCGGACAGACGGAGAAGTGAGCGGGAAGGAAGCCCCCTGTTCTTGCCAACTGGCAGCCGGGGAGGGAGGAAGGAGAGTCTCCCCAGAGCTAGAGGAGCCCGGCCCCTTCAGGAGGAATCGGCCGCACACAGGCCCCGGCTCCTTCTTCCCTCCGCAGAGAGCCATGCCTGCAGCCCCTGCCTCCCCCCAGGAGCCAGGAAACGTCTTCATAAAATATTGATTGGTTTGCACAAGGCTTGGGCTGTCAGGAAAGGATGGGGAGGCTTTTGCATGTAGATTAGATTTGCTCAGCACTTCCTTAACCCCTTCCTGCCGGGTACCTCGGACACCTCCTTGGATTCCCCAGGAAGCGGGCAGGGTGCCCGGGTGGGCCCAGGGTGGCCCAGGGGACCTGGGAGCTGTCCTGCCCAGCATCTCTTCTTGGGCACGGCCGTGGAAGTCTTCCCGCGGTGCACTTTACCTCTCTCCTCGCTGGGCCACCTGGTCATTCTTCTGCTGGATCCAGAGACGAAGCCGTGTCAGTCCCTCCCACCCCCAGGCCCCTGCCAGGCGAGGCTTGATCTCAGTGGCAGACGCGGACCCCAAAAGCGCTCCCAGCCAGACCTTGGTTCCACGTCATCTGGAAAAGAGCTTGGCTCTGAGGCTGGCAAGAACTTCCGTCTTGACTTTTAAATGTCATAATCCCACCTGGCTGGTTGCGCTGGGATCAATAGAGGCGGCTTCAGATCTCATCCCAGCACCCAGGGCTCTGGGCACCGGGGAACAGGGTACAGAACACAGAGGGTACCTGCTGGCCTCAGGTTCCAAAATCGTGAAATGGTGGGGTAATGGTCCTGCCCTTTAAAATTGTGGCCAGGGTGAAATAGAGCCACATGTGGCAGTGACAACTGGGCAAGAAACAGCATCTTTCCTTGCTGTGCATGGATGGAGGGAGGGATAATGAGTGAGTGAGTGAATGAGTGGGTGAATGAATGAGTGGGTGAATGAATGAGTGAGTGAATGAATGGATGAATGAATGAGTGGGTGAATGAATGAGTGAGTGAATGAGTGAGTGAATGAATGGGTGAGTGAATGAATGAGTGAGTGAGTGAATGAATGGATGAACAAAAGAGTGGACCAATGGTCCTGCAGGACCTCAGCTATCCTGTGGGGTCTGACATCACTCCCTCAGAAGCCCTCGACCTCCACGAAGCCTGTGTTCACCAGACACTCTGGCTCTTCCGGGCAGTCCCGGGCTGCTGGCTCAGGGGCCCGGCAGGCCAGCCTCCTCTCCAGCCCCTGAGCTCCCCTCTGCTGTTCCTGCCCCTGCCTTTTGTTCTGCTCCTTCTTGCAGGTCTGAACCTCTCACAGGCCTGCATGTCACATGTCTTTCTCAGGGCCCCTTCCCTTCCCTGCTGCCCCGCCCCCTCCCTGCCCAGTCCTCAGAAAGCTGCTGTCCTTCTGACCCCTCTGACACCCATTCTGATGCCAGGCGGGCTCCCAAAGCTGCTTCCAGGGATGGTGTCCCCCTCCCCGCTCAGCAACATGGAACCCAGCAGTAACCTAGGAAGTAGGCAGTACCCTGGCGCTTTAAAAGTCCAGACCCACCCTGGCCTGCCACCATTGTGCGGTACATGGGGGACCCCGGGCAGTCACAGCTGGGGAGTCCTCCCAGCCTTCTGTCCACCCACCCATCTACCCATCCACCCACCCATCCATCCAACCATCCATCCATCCTCCCACCCAGTTCTTTGTCCATCCATCTTTCCGTCCATCCACCCATTTACCCATCCCCCATTCCTGTCCACCCTTCCACCCTCTCAACAAACCCCAAAAGGAGTACTTTATGCCTCAATTCCCCCAAGTAACTTGGATTTAACTAACTTTCGGAGGATTTTTTCTTTTTTTTTTTTTTGCTTTTCTGGCATTGATGCTGTAAGTAGCTGGAATTTTCCATCATGCCACAGGACCTGGCTTTACTCTACACATGAACAAGGATGGGGGGGGGGTCTCTTAGGGCACAGTCACATTCCAGGACAAAAATAACATTAGACCATGCCCACCCTGTCCAATCATTAATCTCGCTGGCAGGTCAGCGTCCTTGCTTCTGGGGTGGCGACAAAGTTTTGGAGGAAATCTTGAACTGGGGCTCTGGGAGGTTCTACTACTCCTTTGTGTGTGACCTTGGCCAAGCTTTGGCTCTGAATTTCACTGCTCCCAGATGGAAAACCAAAGTGTTGGACCCAACAGTGTCTCCCGCCCTGCAGGGCCAACAGCAGGATGCTGTGATTGCTGGCCTGCCTGGGCCTCCCATCAAGGCACTGCAGGTAGCAGGTGCGGAATAGTCATCACAGCAGGAAGCAGTCAGATGAGTAAGCAAGAGGTCCAGGACAGTGTAGGATGGCCTCTGGGAGCAGAACTTGGAGGGGCTCTGGGTGGTAAAGAGGGTCACTTCCTCTGCACTCCCTAAAACCCACCTTCTGCCCGTCCGGCCCCCATTCTTTCACTCCCTCCGTCTTTCAGGTGCTGTGCCCCTGGAATAAAAGTGGTGAGGAGGACACAGACCCACCTTAGGGGTCAACCCCAAAATATGGAAGCTCGTTTCTTGGTTATTACCTTTTTTTTTTTTTAGTTTTCCAAGGAAATTCTATATAAGCAGCCCAAGTGTCTATCTCCTGATTCATTAATTTTGGACTGAAAAATGTTATTCCCTACTCTGCAGGATGGAAAAAATGGTATGGCCCTATATTAGTCACCACCAGGTCCCACTGCCAGCTCAACTCCTGAGATCTGCCAGTCATACTCCCACTTTTACTTTGCTGAGGTTTGCGGCATTCAGGTCAGTTCTGTAATTGTAATGAAATCTTCCATGCTTTGTCTCTTTCCTGATTTTTAAAATTGAAAACCAATATACAGCATTTCAATACAATGTAAATATTATGCAGTGCAGATTTCTGTCCCAGGTATAATGGAGTAACAGGGACTGAACTTGCCCTCCAATTTTAGGCAACTAAGAAAAGGTAAAATATAAAACAATAGTTTTGAGGCATTGAAAAACAGGCAGTGCAAAAGAGTGACTTCTAAGAGATAGGAAACAAATGAAATGGTTCCTATGGTACCCCAGCTTACCGCCTGTAGGTGGTACCTAGGCTTCGGCACAGAGCACAGTGGCTCCCTGAGTTGAGGGGACACAGCTGAGAATTCAGGGAGGACAGGTGACTAGAATTTGCAGAGCAGAGGATCTGAGGGGAGAGAAATGCATGGGAAGGGGAGCTGCATAGAGACGGGACTCCAGATTCTGCAGACTTCCCCCAGAGCCTCCAGCGATGTATTGATCAGGACCTGCGTATAATGGGGTATATAGGAAATCAGTGAAGCTATAGAAGACTTGAACAATGAATGCTTCAACCACCCCGACTAATGGATATCCATAGACCCCTCCACCCAACACCAGCAGAATACACAACCTTTTCAAGTGCACACAGAACATTTACCCAGATTGACCATATTTCAAGTCATAAAACAAGTCACAGTACATGTAAAAGGATTCAAATTATACAAGTTATGATCTTGATCCAAATAGAATTAAATTAAAAATCAATAATTGAAAGATACTTGGAAAATCCCAAATATTTGACTGAACAGCACATGCTTCTAAATAACCCATGGTTCAAAGAAGAAATCAAAATGGAAATTGGAAAGTTTTTTAAACTGAGTGAAAATGAAAACCTGACATATCAAAATTTGGGAGGGTGCAGCTAATATAGTGCCTAGAGGAAAATTTTAGCACTAAGAACCTACGTTATAACAAAAAGGAAGGATTTCAAATCAATGACCAAAGCTTTCAACTTAAAAAACTAGAAAACAACAAAGTAATCCTAAGTAAGCATAAAAATGAAAATAAAGAGCAGAAATCAATGAAAGAAAAAGGGGGAAACTATAGAGAAAACCAATAAAAGTAAAAGCTGATTGTCTTAAAAGATCAAAAACTGATAAACTTCTATCCCAACTGAACAAGAAAAAAGAGAGAAGGCAAAACAATGACCAATATCAGGAATGAGAGGGTGGATCTCACCTAATATTCTAGTTACTATGAGGAAAAAATTGAACATTATGAAAAACATTTGGCCAATAAAATTGACAACATAGATGAAGTGGAAAACTCCTTCAAAGGTGTAAACTACCAAAATTAAGAAAAAATAGCTAAAGTGAATAGTCCTATATCTGATAAAGAAATTGAGTTTGTCATTAAAGCCCTTACAACAAGGAAAACTACAGGCCCACATAGTTTCAAGGGTGAAGTTTACCAGTATTTAAGGAAGAAATAATATCAATTCTACACTAACTCTTCCAGATAATAGAAGAGGCAGGGCCCCTTCCCTTATCATTTGATGAATTCAGTTTTATTGTGATATTTAATCAAATGCATCACAAGGAATGACACCAGCAAACAATATTCCTCACAAACAAAGATGCAAAAGTTCTTACCAAAGTTTTAGCAAATACATGCATACATATGTGATGCTATATCATGACAAAGTGAGATTTACCTCAGG
This sequence comes from Balaenoptera acutorostrata, assembly GCF_949987535.1. NCBI lineage: Eukaryota > Metazoa > Chordata > Mammalia > Artiodactyla > Balaenopteridae > Balaenoptera > Balaenoptera acutorostrata. The sequence continues at coordinate 182,478,265 of NC_080066.1, forward strand.
AAAGCAAAGTTGACTTAATGTCAAAAATCAGTTGATGAACTTTACCATATTAATGTACTAAAAAGGAAAAGCCTATCATCATCTCAGTAGAAGAAGCCCTTAAAATTAAATATTAATTTGTGATAAAAGTCCTCAAAAACTATGAATAGAATGAAATTTCTGCATCTGATAAAGGCCATCTACCCAAAACCTATATCTTCCTAAGATTGAAAACAAGGTAAAGATGGCTGCTCTCATCTTTGATTATTTCATCACTTTTACTCAACATTTTACTGGAGTTTCTATCTAGTACAATAAGGCAAGAAAAAAAGGTATGCAAATTAGAAAGAAATATAACTTTCTGTAGAAAAAAATCCCATGGAGTCCACAAAATAAAAGCTCTAGACTAATAAAGAGTTAGCAAAGTGGCAGGGTTCAAGATTGATGTACAGAAACCAATTGTATATTTACATACTCACAACAAACAATCAGAACATGGAATTTTAAAAACCATAACCTGTAAAGCACCACTAACAAATATGGAATACTTCACTTTGCTGTACAGCAGAAACTAACACTATATTGTAAAGCATTATACTCCAACAAAAATTAAGAAAAAATAAAATAAAACAGAAAACAACAACAAAAAAACCCCAAAACAAACAAACAAAAAACAAATATGGAATGCTTAGGCATAAATTTGACAAAAGACATGTGAGACTTCTGCACTGAAAACCACAAACATTGCTGAAATTAAACAAGATCTAACTAAATGGAGATGTATACCATATTCATGGATAAGAAGACTCGAAGTTGTTAAGATGTGAATTCTCCCCAGGTTGATCAATGGAATCTCAATCAAAATTCTAGTAGGCTTTTCCTGTAGAAATTGACAAATAGAATCTAAAATTTATATGGAAGTGGAAAGGACCTAGAATAGTAGAAACAACTTTGAAAAAAGAATTAAGTTGGAGGACTTACTCTATCTGATTTTAAGACTAATTATAAAGTTACATTAATCAAAACAGTATGATGTTTGCATAAAGATAGAGTACAATACAGAGTTCCCATATATACAGTCAATTGACTTTTGACAAAAGTACAAAGATAATTCAATGGAGAAATAATGGTCTTTTCAACAAATGATGCTGGATTAAAAAAAAAAAAACTTTGATCCCAAACTCAGATTAATTTGAAAATTTAATTCAAAATGGATCATAGACCTTAAATTATAAAACTTCCAGAAGAAAATAGATCAGGAGATCTTTGTAACCTTGGATTAGACAGAGGTTTTTTAGACATGACATCAAAGCACAATCCTCATAAGAACAAATAGACTGAAGGCACTTCATCAAAACTAGGAACTTTTGCTCTTCAAAGTACACTGTTGAGAGGATGAAAGAACAAGCAGCAGACTGGGAGACTATACCTTCAAATTACACATCTGTAAAGGACTTCTACCCAGAACATATAAAAGCTCTCAAACCTCTACAAACAGGAAACCAAGTACCCAATGAAAAGGAGGACCTAAATTGGGACAGATGCTTCAGTAAAACCACGGATGGCAAAGAAGAGCATGAGAATTACACCATTAGTCATCAAAGAGATGCAAATGAAAACCACAAAGAGGTACCGCGACTCACCTACTAGAACATCTAAAATGAAAAACTCTGACCTGCCACGTGTTGGTGAGAATGTGGAGCAGCTGGAACCCCTGTGCACTGCCAGTGGGGATGCAAAACGGTGCAGCCACTTTGGAAAACAGTTTGGCAGTTCAATGGATAAACATATACCTACTGCTGTATGACTCAGCCATTCCACTCCTAGAGAAAGAAAATATATGTTTATATAAAGACTTGTGCACCAGTGTTCATAGACTTTTAGTTTTAATAGCCCTAAACAGGAGACAATCCAAATGTTCATCAAGTGGTGAGTGCATAAAGGAATTGTGTATATTTGTGCAATTGAAACTATTCAGCCATAAAAAGGAATGATACTGTTAATACTGGCAACAACATGAATGAATCTTAAAATAATTTTGCGGGGGGAAAAATGAGGATACGTTCTATGTTCCCCTTTATATAGAAATCATAGAAAATGCAAACCATATTGACTGAAAGCCTCTCAGTGGTAGGGAATTAGGGAGGATGGATTACAAAGGGCACAGGAAGTTTTGGGGGGTGATAGATATGTTCACTATCTTAACTGTAGTTACGGTTTCACAAATGTCAAATGTATCCAATTTTACACTTTCAATATATACAGTTTAATTGCCTGTCAACTGCCCCTCAGCAATGCTGTTTTAAAAAGAAATATTATCAAATTGTAAAATACTGAAGAAAAAGATAAACATTAAAAGTACTTGGAAAGAAAGGACTTATTAGTGATAAAAAAAACTGTAATTAGATTGAGAGCAAACTTCACACTTGTGACCATCACGACCACACACAGTGGATTAGTATATTCCACTAATAACATGTGGTATAATAGTATATTGTTGATCTAGAATTCTATACCCAGATGAACAGTGTTCAAGAGAGAGTATAAAATAAAACATCCCTGAGAGATTGTTTCACTGAAGACTCTCATAGAACATGCTACCAAGAGGTGAATTTTGGCTGAAAGAAAAGTGAACCCAGGAAGACGGAATGGAAAGCATGAGGCTAGAGTGAGTGAAAAACAACGTAGGGAAACCTAGAGAGCGTTGCCTAAGAAGAAGAAGAATATCACGGATAACTAATAATGGAGGTATAACAATACCACTGACTGGACAACTACATGTAAAAGAATGAAATAAATACATTCTTTAACACCATACACAGAAATAAACTCAAAATGAATTAAAGACCTAAACGTAAGACGGGAAACCATAAAACTCCTAGAAGAAAACTCCTAGAGGTGGAAGACTCTTTGACATAAATCGCAGCAATATTTTTTTTTGTCTGTCGCCTAAGGCAAGGGAAAACAAAAGCAAAAATAAACAAATGAGACCTAATTTTAAAAAGCTTTTGCAAAGCAAAGGAAACCATCGACAAAATGAAAAGACAACCTACTGAGTGGGAGAAAATATTTGCAAATGATATGATAGATAAGGGGTTAATATCAAAAAATATAAACAGCTCAATATCAAAAACAAACAACCCAATTTAAAAATGGGCAGAAGACCTGAATAGATATTTTTCCAAAGAAGACATACAGATAGCCAACAGGCACATGAAAAGATGCTCAACATCGTTAATCATCAGGGAAATGCAAATCAAAACCACAACGAGATAGCACCTCACACCTGTCAGATGGCTATCATCAAAACGACAATAAATAACAAGTGTTGGCAAGGTTGTGGAGAAAAAGGAACCCTCCTACACTGTTGGTGGGAATGTAAGTTGGTGCAGCTACTGTGGAAAACACTGTGGAGATGCCTCAAAACATTAAAAATAGAATTATCGGGCTTCCCTGGTGGCGCAGTGGTTGAGAGTCTGCCTGCTAATGCAGGGGACACGGGTTCGAGCCCTGGTCTGGGAAGATCCCACATGCCACGGAGCAGCTGGGCCCGTGAGCCACAATTGCTGAGCCTGCGCGTCTGGAGCCTGTGCCCCGTGACGGGAGGGGCCGCGATAGAGAAAGGCCCGCGCACCGCGATGAAGAGCGGTCCCCGCACCGCGATGAAGAGTGGCCCCCGCTTGCCGCAACTGGAGAAAGCCCTCGCACGAACCGAAGACCCAACACAGCCAAAAATAAACAAATAAATAAATAAATAAATAAGAAAATCCTTTAAAAAAAAAAAAAAAAAAAAAATAGAATTATCATATGACCCAGCAATTCCACTCCTTGGTATATATCCGAAGAAAAGGAAAACAGTAATTCAGATAGATACATGCACCTCAGTGTTCACTGCAGCAGCATTTACAACAGCCAAGACATGGAAGCAACCTAAGTGCCCACTGATAGATAAATGGATAAAGAAGATGTGGTACATGTATACAATGGAATATTACTCAGCCATAAAAAAGAATGAGATTTTGCCATTTGCAACAACATGGATGGACTTGTAAAGTATTATGCCTAGTAAAATAAGACAAATACTGTAAAATACTGTAAAATATCACTTATATGTGGATACTGTAAAATATCACTTATATGTAGTATAAGACAAATACTGTAAAATACTGTAAAATATCACATATGTGGAATCTAAAATACTGTAAAATATCACTTATATGTAGTATAAGACAAATACTGTAAAATATCACTTATATGTGGAATCTAAAATACTGTAAAATATCACTGTAAAATACCACTTATATGTAGTATAAGACAAATACTGTAAAATATCACTTATATGTGGAATCTAAAATACTGTAAAATATCTCTTATATGTGGAATCGAAAATATAAAACAAACTAGTGAATATAACAGGAAAGAAACAGACTCACAGATATAGAGGACAAACTTGGGAAAGAGAAGGGGGAGGGGCAAGATAGGGGGAGGGGAGTAAGAGGCACAAACTATTATGTATAAAATAAATAAGCTACAAGGATATACTGTACAGCACAGGGAATATAGCCAATATTTTATAAAAACTATAAATGGAGTATAACCTTTAAAAATTGTGAATTACTATGTTACACACCTAAAACGTATATAATATTGTAAATGAACTATACCTCAACTTTAAAAAAAGAAAAGAAAAAATACTTCCGAACCAAACATTAGAGAAGACAGACACTAATTCATGATTCTAGGGGGACAAAATAATCTTAGCAATCTAAGAACACGAGAGAATTTCCCTGTCTGATAGAGGTGATCACATCCCACAGAGAAGGGTATCCGTGATGGTAAAATTCAGCACCGCTGCCCTTTCACATCAGACCCACTTTTATGCCTTATTGTGGTTGAACACCTAGAAACACCCTGTGGCAAGAAAAACAGAGTCTAGAAAGGGGAAAAAGCCCGGAACTGTCACCATTTGCAGACTGTTTCAAAAGAGAACAATCAAAGTAATCTACAGACAGCTATTAAAGTTAATCAGGGAATTCAATGAGTTGCAGAATATAAATTCAACATAAAAGTTACTTGCAAAGATTAGATAACTTAGTATTGTAAGATGCCATTAACTGTCCAAAAACACAAGATTTCCAGGGGTGCGTGTGCAAAACCTTTCTAATAGGAATTTTGTTGGTTGGACTTTGTTGAAGGTGTGAAAGACCTAAAACATGAGAGATGCACCATATTCGTGAACAGGAAGACTCAAAAATGATGAAAGTTCTCTGTGTTTCCAGTCTATATGCAAAATGGGTTTTTCAAGCTGATTTACAAAATCAATACATAAGAACAATGGGTCAAAAATAGCCAAGACATACCTGAAGATAAAGGTCAGAGACTTACCTCAGAGAACAAGACTTATTTTATAAAGTTACCTGTTTCAGGGATGGACAAATAAAATAATGAAACTGGAGAGACAGCTGGGACAAGACCTACTGTGTACGTGAACTCAATATGTTATAGAGGGGACCTCCTTCCCCACGGTGGGCTACAGCCATGGTCCCAGCACGACAGAAAAGAAGGTGCTTCATGTCAGGTGGGTAAAAACCTACATGTGAATATGCAAAACTGCCAAAGACAACATAAAATTTTATACCAATATCACAAAACATAAGGGAAAGTTTGGTGTATCAGACACATTAAAATTTATAATTCTGTTCAGCAAAAGATACTATCAATAAGGCAAGAAATACAAGCCTCAGTCTGGGAGGATATATTTGCAACCCATATAACCAATAAAGTATCACTACCCAGATACATAAATAATTCCTGAAAATCAATAAGAAAAAGACAAGCAACCCAAAAGAAAAATGAGCACACGACAGGAAACTATAAATATGAGAGAAAACAATGTGCAATAAATATGTGAAAAGATGCTCAGCTTCACTGCTAACACCAAGAAACACAAATTAAAACAACAAGATGCCATTTTTCACCCATTAGGGTATAAAAAATTAATAAGTCTGACACCACCGAGTGTTGCCATGAATTCGTGGAAATGGGAGCTCCAGCCATTGTTGGCGGGCATGTAAATTAATATAGACGCTTCGGACAGTAATTTGTCAATACTTAATAATAATGATGATGGTTAGCACTTAGCACTTAGAACATGCCAGCCAGGCACGGTTAAAGCATCGCATGTAGGAATTCATGGAAAGCTGAAGGTACACACCCCACGAGCCCAAAATGCTACCTGCAGTAGAGAACTTCCACTCACCAGCACCTGCAGACAGAAATGAGGCCATCGGTGGGATGGCTGTTTGTAAGGGGGGAAAGCTGGAAAGAATCTGGGAGGTCTTTAGCGGAGAGGGACCAATCAACCGTGCCTTATTCCCACCATGGAATGTTCTACCACAGTCAAAAGAAACACTGGGTCTCTTTTGAACCTCACTGGGTTTACATCCATCAACAGGAATACATTTCAAAAACTTGACGTGGAGTGAAAAGGCAATTTGCAAGAATTTCACACTCTTTCCATTTACGTAAACTTTAAAACACATCAAGGGGAGCTTCCCTGGTGGTGCAGTGGTTAAGAATTCGTCTGCCAATGCAGGGGACATGGGTTCAAGCCCTGGTCTGGGAAGATCCCACATGCTGCGGAGCAACTAAGCCCGTGCGCCACAACTACTGAGCCTGCGCTCTAGAGCCCAAGAGCCACAACTACTGAAGCCCACACACCTAGAGCCCGTGCTCCGCTACAAAGCCCATGCACCCCAATGAAGAGTAGCCCCCGCTCGCTGCAACTAGAGAAAGCCCGCGCGCAGCAACGAAGACCCAACGCAGCCAAAAATAAATAAATAAAATCAATCAATCAATCAATGACCGTTTGCAGATGTGTGCATGTGATATAAAAGTATAAACGTGTATGTGGAAATGATACGAACCAACCCTGGCCTAGCAGCCCCTTGCTCCTCCCTTGCACGCCCCCTGGAATGCTGTCTGTCCGTCTGTCTGCCAGAGCCGAGGTTCCGGGGTAGCAGAGGTGGGCAGTGCTCGGGGACGCAGGACCAGCTCTGAGGGGCTGAAAGCTGCAGGAGGTCCTTCTGGTGCTTCCAGGACATTCAACATTTGAAATCTACTAATATGATACGTTATAATTCATGAAAGCAGAATGAACATAGGCTCAACTTAATGCACGTGGAAGAAGCGTTTTTACAATCTCACATACTCTCAGGATGAGAATTCTTCAAGTGGTGGGAACAGAGGAAATCTCATGCTCGGTGAAGCAGCAAAGGCTCCGGGTAAAATCTGGGACAAGATGCGGCTGTCAGCCCTCACACTTCTGTTCCACACTGCAGGCCCAACCTTGGAGAGCGCTGAGGACCAGAAAGGAAGAGGCACAAACTGTGATTTACTAACAGTGTAGTCGAGGATAGCAAATCCAGGGGAAAAAAACAACAAAAAATAATAAGAGAGTTTAGTAAGATAGAGGCAAGATCAACATCTAAAAAGCCACAGCTTTCTATATACACCAGGAATAACTGTTTAAAAGAAGCCATCTGTCCCCATTTGCAATAGCCAGAAAAACTGGAAAACATCTTGGGGAAAAAGAACTAACAGAAATGCAGACAAACCTATGCAAAGAAAAGATAAACTTTACTGGTAGACACAAAAGAAAATCTGAGTAAATGGGAGAGAGATCCTGTTCCTAAATGAGAAAACCGATGCTGTAAAAATGCCCATGGTGCCCAGTGATCTATTCACAGAGTGGACCCCCCATCATTCTGCAATCACACCTTTTATGGAACTTGATGGACCTACAGAAATCTACCTGGAAAAGAAAATGCTTGGGCGTAGCAAACCCAATTTTGAAAAAGAACAGCGAACACTGGACTTGCAGACAAGGCACAGATTAGTCCAAAAACAGACCCGTGCGCCTACCAGCAGTGAGGACCTGACGGGCATCTCACTCGGGGGAGGGCGGGGGATGTGGACACGTCTGGAACAGGCTGCCCAGGGGGACAAAATACAAGTACATTTCTAAGTCATGAACACAGGTAAAGTCTGCAGATTAAAGAAATAGATACAAAGAGACGCACACACAAAGATAAATAATGCTTGATTTCACTGGTAACCAGGGATCAGCCAATGAAAGCAACCATGAGATACTGTTTTTCACCCATAAAATTGGGGGAAAAGGTAAAGGATTGATACTTTCTAACGAAGACAAATGTGTAAGAGAAACAGGCCCCCTCCTGTGCAGCCAGCCGGGAATACTTTTTATAGCCTTCTCAGGAAGCAATTTGGGACTATTCATCAACAACATCCATGTGTCCCCCTGGACCAGCTCACCCTCTGAGATCTCTTCTCCAGGGAGGGAAGGGCACACAGGACAGTGAAAAGTCGTGGGCAGTGCTTGGTGATGGAAAAAAATAATTAGAAAGAGAAGGAAAGAGAAGCAGCTCAATTCTCATCAGCAGAGGAGAGCGTATTACACGGAAATATTGTCCACAGGACCAAAAACTCAGCAGCCACCAAAAAATAAATAAACTAAAACAAGCTCGGGCTGTGAATGCCAACCCAAAAGCTCCCTGAGACATCCTGTTAACTATAAAAAAGGGAGTTGCGGAAACCCATGAAATACGTCTGGTTCCATTTGTGCAATAGCAGGATCGCCAGGCGCAAGTGTGTGTTTTACCTTGTATGTACACACGTGCACGTGCACGTAGAGAATGGTCTGGGCGCCTCCCCGCCCTGGGGGGACAAGGGAAGTGAGCCTGCTTTGTACTTGGGATGCGGCCTCGTGCCCGCACGGTCCCCAGACACGTGTCCCTGTGTGACCCGTACAATTCAAACAAATGACCGTGACAATAAAAAGAAATTAGAATAGGCAGCTGAGTGCACAGGTCTGGAGCTCAAAAAAGAAGGAAATGTGAGAAAAAAGGGCGGGGACAGACGGGCCCCTGGAGCCGGGGATGGTGACATGTCTGGGGAAGGAGAGGAGATGGGGGCCCAGGATGACCCCGGGGCTTGAGGAGAGGGGGAGGAGCGGCCGGGTGAGCCAGGAAGTCTGGGGCGTGGGACGGTCAGGGGAAGACCCGAGGGTGGCTGGTGATCAAGGGGAGACCTGGGCCTCCTGAGACTCGGCAGGAACCTTGGAGAAACTGTCAGCAAGGATGTGGGCAGGGGAGCTGGGGAGGGGCAGGGGCCTGAGGGCAAGCTGGCTGGGGAGGGCAGGGCCGGGCCTGGTGGGCAGGGCCGCCTCTGCGTCTCCCTTTGCCCTTTTGAAGACGGGCACGGTGAGAGCGCGCCGAGCCCAGGGTGGAGAGAGAAGGGGTTGGTGGGGGGCGGCCGGGGGCCTCCGGTGGCAGCAGGGGCCTGTCCTCTGTGCCTCAGCTCCGGCCTGGGTCAGGGTGACGCCAGCCCCTCCATCGAGGTGGAGGTGGAGGTGGACGGGCCCCGGGGACAAGAATGGGGGAGTCTCGGCAGACGGTGGGCAACGTGCCCTGAAGCGGGTGGGGTCGCTAAGCAGTGCTCGGGGCGCACGGGGTCAGGCCAGCGTGACTCTACAGATGCCGCCAGCCCGGCGCTAACGTCCTCGGTGACCTGGGCAGTGGGCCCCTCCGTCGTGGGTCCTTCCCGCGGCTGCGAGCGAGGGTGGGGGACACAGGAGGGTCGGGCAGTTCAGGGCAGTGAAGGGACCCGGGGCCGGAGGGCTGTGGGCCACATGGGACTGAAGCCCTGGGGGCCTGGGAGGAGGAAGGGCATGGGGGTTGGCAGCTGGGGGTTCTGGGGGTCCTGATGGGGTCAGAGAGCCCAGCGTGCGCCCTTGGGCCAGAGCTGGAAGCCCGGAGATGGTGCCCCGGGGAGAGGTGCGGGGCCATGCTCGGGGGCCGTGGCTCGGTGCTCACCTGGGTGCCTCCCAGGCTTGCGGGAGGGGCTGGCACCTCACCGCGGCACTGAAATCAGCGCCCATGTGACCCGACCAGGGCAGTGGAAGGCGGGTCACCCCGGGGGAGGCCCTGGAGGACCGAGGTGCATGGGACCCCTTCCTCTGCATGGGACCCCTGAGCCCCGCACTCAGAGGGCAGCATCACGAGATGGGGGATCCTGCAGCCTGGCCCCCCAAGAGCCCTGGTGAACAGAACCCCCGCCAGCCACGTGTGGAATCAGAACCAAACTGGTTGTTTCCAGCCAGTGGGATCTGGACTCTCCGTCACACCAGCATGAGCCACCCGCCTTGCCCGACGTGCGTGGTCCCCGAGGGAAGGTGAGCTGGGTGGGGTGGCGTGGAGCTTGGCGGATCTCCCGGCGGATATGAGTGAGGAAGGGGACCCCACATCCCACCTCCTCAGCCTGGTGGCCTTTCGTGATCGGGAATAATACTCCCAGAGCAAGACGTGAAAATTCAAACCTGGTTTTGGAAGGAATGTGGCTTCTGGGTAAAACATAAGCCAACACTGTTTTTCCACACTCAGGTGTGTCTGCTGTGTTTTGGAGGACGCCAGGGGTGCGAATTTGGGTTCAATATGGTCATTCAGGGAATGGCTGGAAATGATAGATTTCTGAAGCATGAGGATCACCTGGGGAGTCTCCAACCCCAAGGCCCCAGCCCACGTTCCAGGAGGAAAAATGACACCACGCAGAATCCACTGAAACCAGGAGGGGATTTTTCCTAATTAGAGGCCTGCCATTACATGTGCATTGGTTCCATCTAGAAGATGCAGACAGTGCGTCTTCCCTGGTGGCGCAGTGGTTGAGAATCCGCCTGCCAATGCAGGGGACACGGGTTCAAGCCCTGGTCCGGGAAGATCCCACATGCTGTGGAGCAACTAAGCCCGTGAGCCACAACTACTGAGCCCACGTGCCACAACTACTGAAGCCCGCGCACCCTAGAGCCCGTGCTCCGCAACAAGAGAAGCCACCGCAATGAGAAACCTATGCACCGCAACAAAGAGTAGACCCTGCTTGCCGCAACTAGAGAAAGTCCACATGCAGCAACAAAGACCCAACACAGCCAAAAATTTTTTAAATAAATTAAATAAATAAATAAATAATAAAATAGAAGACGCAGACAGAATCATACCAGTCCCCATTCCTCACCAAGAAAAGTAATTAGAATGCAAGGTCATCTCCATATAATGCATTATGACTTTAATATCAGTAAACTCCCCTTAAATATTAGATGCAGTGAGGAAATATTAGTTAAATTATCACAGACTAATATGATCAGTTTCTTCTAGGATAAAATGTGATAAAAGGGTTTTAATAAACTAAGGAGAATTATACACGTCCTATTCGTGGTTCCTGCCAGTTTTATTTAGAGTAAAATGCCATTGCAATAATTAGTTGGGTTTTACTGTGTTCATTAAAAGCTTTTCTAATGACCACTTGGAGGAATAAGTAAAATTAATTTCTTTCTTGAATATCGGAGAAATTCATCAAACAAACAAAAAGCAAACTCCAGGGCCTGTGCAAGTCAGGGTGGGGGCTGGTGGGTCTGCGTGCCCAGCCCCGGGGACAGCGATTTCCTGTCTGTCACTGGCACTGAGACTGCCCCGGGATGCAGGATGCGGACCCCAGGTGGAGGCCCCGGCTGGCCTTCTCAGGTGCCGCTGAGCTGTGACTTAAAGGCCCCCTCTGAGCAGCACTCCTTGACTCTTCCAACCCCAGGCCCCGCTCCTGCCTGGCCTCACTCCCAGACCGCGGCGCCTTCATCTCCAGAGGCTGAAGCCACCCTCTTCCGAACCTGTGGCCCCTCGGGGTCCAGCACAGGCACCGCACTCCACAGGGCTCAGGGGCCAGAAACTTGGATCATACGCATCTCTGTCCCCTGGCCACCTCCTTCCAACCCCCCGGGAGCCTGCTTGGTCCCCAGCCAGAGGGGCTGCCTGGGGAGCTTCATGGTGGGACCTCATTAGTTACCCGACTGAGGCTGCTCAGCAGTGAAGGGAGACCAGACCCGGACGCCGTCCGGCTGGTGCTAAGCGCCACGATCCTTCCCGCCTACCTGTGCCAGGTAAGCAGATGCCTCAGACCGGGGCCTGGGCACTCACAGGCGTTAGGATGACCTGAGAACCATCCCGGTGAGCCCCGCACTGCACACACGCTCACGCACGGCGCACAAGCTCACACACCGTGCACACGCTCACACACAGCACACACGCTCACACACGGCGCACACGTTCACACACCGCACACACGCACCCATGTGCACTCACACTCCCTCCCACCTGCCAGGTTTGGATTCCACGGTCCTCCAACACCGGGCCGCACCTCATCCTCGTGGATGTCTCTCTGGGCCTGCCTGAACTGCCCAGGACCCCGCTGCACCCGTCTCTCACCCTTCGGGCCCCTGCAAGCAGCTGCAGGGCCTCCCTTGACTCCCCTCACCTGGAAGGTGAGAGGGTCCCCCTGACCCCTCAGGGTGGTGGGAGGACTGGAGCACCCACGCGCAGGGCAGCCTGGGCCAGCCCAGCGGACGCCATCCTGCTCCCTGCGGGCTTGTGGAAGCCTCTCCGGTGAGCGCAGACAGGAGGGGGCTTCTTCTCTGCTAACCCCCGAGGCTGACAGCCACTGCCAGCCTGCACTCCCTGGGCCTCATCCCACCTGGGATGTGGGCCCTGCATCACTGCAGGATTTAGGGGACATTGTAAGCCTGTCTCAGCCCCTCCTCCCCTCTCTGCAGCCCCCCTTCGCCCTCACCCTAGGGTGGGCTGGCAGGGCACCCATGGGAGTGGTGCATCCATGCCCACTTGGCCGCCAGCTCTCCAGGGTGTCCTCTGGGGGCGCGCAGGGAGGCTCTTCTCCGCTCCCTGACCCATGAAGCCCCCCAGCTCCATCCCTACCCCGCAGTGACCCAGGCAGGCCCCCACCAGGCCCCTGGCCTCTCCAGGCTGCTCCCAGGCCTGGGTGTACAAGCACGGCCCAGGCAAGCCAACAGGAGCCAAGTCCCCAGCAGTTTGGGAGGCCCCAGTCCCCCGGCCTTCCTGGGGAGGCCTCGCTTCATCCTCTGGGGGCCTCTCTGGGAACTGTCCCCTCCAGCCTTGCATTCTGCCTATGGCGGGGAGGGGAGGGGGGGCCAGCAGGCCAGCTCTGAGGCCTCTGCGGAAGCCCAGCTCGAGGTGGCCCAGCCCACTGTCTGCTGTGCGGTACCCACACGGGGAACCCACACGGGGAGCTCATCGCCTCTGCTGCCCGCCCCCCCCCGCAGCCCCCCAGGCTCGGCGGCACCAGCACGCTCGCCGCCTTGAGCCACCTCCTCAAAGCTGCCCTCTGGACCAGCCTCCGCCGCGCCTCGTGTAAAGCTGCAGCCCCTCCCTGAGTCCTCGGCTGCCCCCCAACCTCCCAGGGCACCTAGCACCCCAGCAGGCTGTGCAGGGCTTAGCCCTCTGCCTCGGGCTTCACTGCCTGACCCCTACTCCCGCCCCAACCCTGTCAACTCCACGGCCCCGCCTTTGCCTGGTTTGCTCCGTGCCTGGCTCAGAGCAACTGCTCAGAGAATCCTTGGTGGACGAAGGTTCCGGCACGCCTGCCCAGTTCCCTTGCAAGCCGCGTCTCTCTGCGTGCCGGGCTGTGCTTGTGTTTGCAATTACATTGGCACAAAGTGATCCACTAAAGAGCAGTGTTTTAGCACTTGGGGGGTCTATGCAATTTTTTTTTAACTTTAAAAGCCGTTCGATACTTGAGTTTGAGAAATATAGCCTGTAATGGTCTGAATGTTTGCATCCCCCCAAATTCATATGTTGAAACCTCACCCCCAAGGTGATGGTATTTGGAGGTGGGGCCTTGGGAGGTGATGAGGTCCTGAGGATGGAGCCCCCATGAATGGGATTAGTGCCCTAATAAAAGAGACCCCCAGAGAGCTCTCTCTCACCTCTTCCACCAGTGAGGACACAGGGAGAGACGGCTGTCTATGAACCAGGAAACTGTCCTCACCAAACACTGAATCTGCAGGCGTCTTGATCTCAGACTTCCAGAATGGTGAGGAATAAATTTCTTATTCATAAGCCACCCAGTCTGCAGCATTTGGTTATAGCAGCCCAAAAGGACTGCAGTAAGAACACACACGACCATTCTTGGAGGAATTTGGATTCTTAGGAGGAGGGCTCTTAGCTGAACAGGGGGAACTGTGATGGAGGGGTGTCTGCGGATGGGTGGCCCCGCCGGCCAGCGCACGGTGGGGATGCGGATGGTAATTCCTAGCAGGTCGGATGCTTGTCACGGCAGCAGCATGGTACCCAGACCAGGGTGGAACCTGGTTTCCCCAGAGCCCGCCTTGGGAATGCATCTTGATTAGGGGAGCTCAGAGCTGCAAGGCAGGGAGATATTTTTGCATTAGAAGTGTTTGCCGAGAGTGACTCTGCAGACGGGCAATTTAGCTGGTAATCACGCCGGCGCCTTTGTTTATTCATCATTAGAAGGCCGCACCTCGTGGCTGGTTAGAGCGAGGGAGAGACACACTCAATTAAGCTGGGTGAGCAGTGTGTGTGAGGCCAGAAGCGGCCCGGAGACCAGGTAGAGCAGCGAGAAGTCTCCACGCAGGCGAGTCAATCAGGGCACCCTAATTGGAAAGCAGTCATAAAAAGTAATTGAGTTTAATACATAATTTAGATTATTACCCGTTAAGTTAATGCCTCCCGTTTAGGTGTGGGGAGAAAATTATTTATCTGGTAGACGGGAGGATTTCATTTGTTTTTATAATAGAATGTTCGCCAATTGACTTTAATAAGAGCAGTTTGTTCAATCACATTCTGAATTGGTACGTAGGTTGGAAGTTCGTATGTTAATTTCAACGTGATACGCCTGGTGCTGCCCTCCCCGGAGTGGCTGGTGTGTCCCCAGCGGGGCTCCTCATCACCGCCGTCACCCAAGGTCCTCGCAATGGAAATTCAATCCCGTGTCTCCGGTCTTGACGGGAGACCGTTTGGCTCCTGACTTCTCCTTCCTCGTTTTTATGTTTAAAAGAAGAGACATTAGAGAGACTGCTGCTTCATTGAAGGGCCTTTTCCTCTCGAACACAGTCCTATGGCTGCAAACAAATGCTTCTGTTAGATACCGAGACGGAACTTAAAACCTCCCCTTACTGGAGTCTTAGCTGTCTGTGATTCATTAACTTGTTTGCTTTTCTCAGCAACGCTGTGAAGTTGGGGCGTCCTCACTAACCCCGTTCCCACAGCAGCAGGCAGAGGGGCCCAGGGCGGGGCTGGTGGTGAAGGGGGACCTGGCCCTACACCCCTCGGGGCAGAGAGGGGGCTTGGATCCCAGCTCCCAGGTGTGCAGCCTCAAGCCAGTCGGGCACCTCTGGGCCTCAGTCTCCAAATCTGTAAAATGGGGATAAGAGCGTTAGCAGCTGTGAGGGCAGAGGAGGCAATGCCGCTGACCACTAATGTCCTGGCTCCTCCCTGAACAAGCTTCCCTGCCCTCCCACCAGCTGTGCATGAGGCAAGAAGCCACTTGAGTGAGAGGCGGGAGACCCCTACGCTTCCTCGCTGTCACTTACAGTGCTGGAGCCGTGGGTAGCGGTCTCTTCCTTTCTCGGCCTCCGTGCCCCGTCGACAAAGCAGGTGATGATGACCCCTTCCCAGGGGCTGCGGCTGCTGTTGCCTTGCCCCCCCCCCGCCTCCCCCATCATCACCGCAAGTCTCTCTGACAGGCTGCGGGGCTTTCCTCGGACTCACTGAGGGGCAGGGGGCCCGGGGTCCCCAGGCCCCCATCCTGGGCGGCTGGGCCTGGTCGCTGACCCCTTGTAGCTCCTTGGACAGCATCGAGAGCAGGCGGCCCGGTGCACACCGACAGCCCTCCAGCCCCACCCTCAGCGTTTCCATCGCTGCACTTAGCAAAGGCGAGCCCTCGCCACACAGCCCGCGGCACTGCTGCACCCTCCTTCCCGCTTCCTGTGGGGACAGCTCTGGAAGGGAGGCGTCACTGAGACCAGGGGGTTCTCTACTCCGAGAGACAGACAGCCCCACGCAACCCCCGAAGGAGCAGGCAGCTTGCGAGCCACCCCAACACCCAGGGGAGGCAGGAGCCGGGGGCCCAGGGGAGTTATACCCAACGGGACATTGGAATCAATATGTGTAGCTGTGAAGCCCAGACTTTACATAAACTCATAAAAGATAACCCTGGGGTAGAACAGAGTTTTTAAAACTTGGGGCTTTTGAAACGGGCCTGAGCCCTGGAGACACATGACCAGGAGATGCACCCCAGTCCCTATCGGGGCAGGACAGTCGGGGGAAGGGCCCTTCCACTCTCCCGGAGAATCTGCTGTGCAAAACTTCAGGAATCATCACCTCCCGTGGTGCCTTGTGGCCCTGGAAGCCCAGGTGTGCATGTCTTCCACAAACTCTCCCGGACCCCCAGTCTCCTGACACAGCCAGGCTTGG
Organism: Balaenoptera acutorostrata; assembly: GCF_949987535.1. NCBI lineage: Eukaryota > Metazoa > Chordata > Mammalia > Artiodactyla > Balaenopteridae > Balaenoptera > Balaenoptera acutorostrata. The sequence goes on from NC_080066.1 coordinate 182,494,611, forward strand.
CTCTGGACACAGGGATGAGCCGGGGCCCGTCCCGGAGGAGCCCCCCCCCCACCAGGCTGGAGCAGCAGGGAAGGCCGCTGAGAGCCAGTCCTGGTGCGAGGGTCCCGGTGGGACACCTCCAATGCGTCCATCCATCTCCCACCGCCCCTCCAGGTGTCCTGAAGGTCTTGGAGGGAAACGCCCCTCTCCAAGCCTTGTCCATGTCTGTGTCCCGCTCGGTGCCAGGCGGAGGCTCAGAAGCAGAGTAGGCAGGTCCCCAGCAGAGTGGGCAGGTCCCTGGTCAAGGGGCAACGGGGCCTCTGGGTCCCTCCCAGGAGGACACGGAACCACCGACACACAGCGAGGTGGGGGGGAGACGCGTAGCACCACTGGAGAGTCAGCGCCGCCCGCGGAACCATCCCACGTGCTCTGCCTGGCGCAGCGGCCACCGAGCCCTGCCATGTGGCTCGTCCCGGGCTGGCTCGTTACCTTTCATTCGCTTCCACGTAGCAGCCTCGCGGGCTGGTACGCCATACTGGTGTCACACAAGGTCACAGCCGGCACCTGGCAGACTCAGAGGCCGCTAGCCGTGGCTACCACTCGGGAGCAAAAGGAAGAGCTTGTTTACAAAGGGTCCCCGGAAATTTAAGTTGCCAACACTGGCATCAGGCCTCGCCTGCCAGGCCATCCGGATTGGAGGGTAATTTATGAAGATTGCTTTACCTGCGGCCGAGTGGGTCTGTGCCTGCGAGTATTTCACACCAGGCTCATTTCGGATGCAGTCAAAGACCCCGTATTTCACCATGACAACGTAATCACAGACCCACATTAAAAAGTCATTATTGTTTAGAATGCAGCTTGGTTTGAAAAACACTTACTATAAAATTCAACAGCCTTTGTAAATTACCGAAAGGTTTACTCAAGAATGCTAGGTGCCTTGATTCAGACAGGGAACTTACCACGTTATTGATTCTGTGGGATTTTGTCGGTTCCTGCATTTATGGGGAATGATTAGTGAGTAATCAGAATAATAAACCCCTCCCTGTTGGTTCATAAATAATGATGAATCGAACTTGCGTCCCCAAATTTCCCAGGCAAACCATTCCTGCTCCAAAGAGTCTTGTCTCAACTTCGGGGTTGTTTTGCAGAGAGTATGGAAATCAGTCGTCTCGAGTGCAGAGGAAGGTGAGAATTTGCTTCTCGGCTTGTCTTGCTTCCGGTGGCACCCCGGGAGGGGCCGGACGCAGCGTCTGCCCGGGGAGAGTGGCAGCTTAGCCCGGACTCGGCCTTCAGGCTGGCCCCCGGCACACGGCTCTGGCGAAGTCCGCCCTTGGTGGAGGTCCAGGCAGGACGTAGGTCTGTACAAGCTCGAAGCCCCTCACACGCCATGGGAGACGCTGGGCTCGGGGACTCCGTCTCGGTTGGTCCTGAGAGCTGGGAGCGCCTGCGGGTGAGCCTGAGACACGGCGATCATGCAGGGCCCGTAGAAGCTGGGGACCCCGGAGCTGGGCGTCAGCACATGCTTCCACCCCGGGAGACTGAGGCTGGGGGCCCAGCACACAACCACCATCGGTCAGCTTGGGCTGAGAACCCAGCCGTCCTGCCCCCAGCCCAGGACCTGCCCTCAGCAGCCGGGTTCGCCTGGAACTAGTAGAAAGTTTCCAGAAAACTTTCCACGTCAGTCCTTCCTCAGTAGCTCACGCACACGTAGTGCGTTGAAGACCCAGCAAAGGACTGCAGTGAGGGAGGTGATTCCACAAGTTCAATCACGTTTCCTGTAGGCTCAGACACACCTTTGACCCGCCGGACACCTGCCCGCGCTCACGGGGCTGCACCAACGCGCTTGGGGAACCGAGGGGACTTGGCATCCTGGTTGGCGGGTGCCTCACACGTGGACACACAGCGCGTGGCCTCTACACTCGCCCTGCTGCCCCCGGGACACCTCGGGGTGAGACCCACCGCCCACCTCCCCCTGCCAGACCCCACAGCTCATCTTCCCAGGGGGACCCAGCTCAGGACCGGAGAACAGGAGCCACTCTCTGGACAAGCGCTAAGCAAAATAGAAACTGAACTTGGAAATGAACTGGGTTAAACCGACAATGACTTAGACTGAACCGAAAATGGATGGGAAAGGAACAGAAGCCGCATACGAACTGAACCGAATTGAATTGAGCTGGGAGTGGATTAAAATTGAACTGCACTATAATCTAAATGCCAGGCAGGGGGGTAAGGGGGGTAGAGGTAGACAGGCGGCCCCCGCCCACCGAGTCGGAGGAGAGGACACAGACCAAGGAGGTATTAACCCCGTCTGGCCCTTGCGCTGGGGAATCCTTTTGTCAATATTGCTAATAGGAACTGAAAATTAAAGAAAATGTGTGCTGATGGATTTTCTTTAACATGCACTGATGCAGTCCACAGAGAATGTTTCTGGGAAAGCAAAGACCTAGACTTCGGAGGTTACCCCGCCTGTGTGCCGAGCCCCTGAGGTGCTCCCGTAAGCAGCCCCTACGTGGGACTTAGGGCTGGGGCATGCTTCGAGCGTTACATGCTGTCCACTTCGAGCACGTGCCTTCACGCTGGGCGTCTGCAGACCCTTGGCCATTCCCTCGGGCCGTCAACACACTGGGGTGGGACGCCTGCCCTGAGAGCCCCGGGGCCCTGGGGGTCGCCCCGAGCTCACTGTCTGGAAGGGACACACACGACCGAGGGGAACGGCGTTCTGACGCAGGGTCACACCCGTCTGCCCAGAGGGGGCCAAGAACGCTGCGGGCTTCGCGGGGCCTGACGTGAAAACCCGGTCGGGGGGGATGAGTCGACGCCCCCTCCCCAGAGCGAAAAGCAGAAGGGCTGGCGGGCAGGAGGAGGAGCACGGACAGACCAGGGAGGGCAGAGGGGGCGGGCAGGAGGAGCACGGACAGACCAGGGAGGGCAGAGGGGGCGGTCAGGAGGAGCACGGACAGACCAGGGAGGGCAGAGGGGGCGAGCAGGAGGAGGAGCACAGACAGACCAGGGAGGGCAGAGGGGGCGGTCAGGAGGAGGAGCACGGACAGACCAGGGAGGGCAGAGGGGGCGGGCAGGAGGAGGAGCACAGACAGACCAGGGAGGGCAGAGGGGGCGGTCAGGAGGAGGAGCACGGACAGACCAGGGAGGGCAGAGGGGGCGGGCAGGAGGAGGAGCACGGACAGACCAGGGAGGGCAGAGGGGGCGGGCAGGAGGAGGAGCACAGACAGACCAGGGAGGGCAGAGGGGGCGGTCAGGAGGAGGAGCACGGACAGACCAGGGAGGGCAGAGGGGGCGGGCAGGAGGAGGAGCACAGACAGACCAGGGAGGGCAGAGGGGGCGGTCAGGAGGAGGAGCACGGACAGACCAGGGAGGGCAGAGGGGGCGGGCAGGAGGAGGAGCACGGACAGACCAGGGAGGGCAGAGGGGGCGGGCAGGAGGAGGAGCACAGACAGACCAGGGAGGGCAGAGGGGGCAGCCTGGGCTGGGGCAGGCAGGGCGTCGGGAGCGCTGGGCCCTGGGGTGTGACTGGAGCTGGGGGAGGGGGCCACCTGGGGCACCTGAGCCGGCGGCACGGCTGCCTGAACTCACAAGCCGTGAGGGCAGGATTCACGGGCAGCTGGGCATGTGGTCGGGAGAGAATATAAAGGGGAGTAAAAACCGGACCATGAACCCCCCCCGCCCGCTCAGCAGGACGGGAAGAAGGTACCCACCCACTGCATAACCTTCAGCGACAGTTAGACCTTCATTTCTTGATTTATAAACTTTGACTGTACTTTTAACTTCCTGTGGTGAAAAATGGAGAAATAAACACATTTGTCCGTCCTGCTGTCTTACTGTTCCCCGCCTCCGGTTTCCCCTCAGTCCTCTCATTTTAGGTATTCTGCTAACTATTTACATGTCCTTCCTTACATGTCCATCCATGACCAAACCGCACGGCTGTTTTGCCCTTTCTGTGTGGACATAGATAGCATCAGTGCTGGCTGAAGGTACCTCTGAGTTCTGGAACTTATGTTCTCAGGGAGTCTTCTTCTCGGATGCATGTTTGGAAATCTGAGATCGTTGCCCGCTGCCTCTGTATCTGAGCGACACGTAGGCTGGGTGCAAACCCCCCGACCCCAAGTCCAGGAGGAAGAGGAGACCTGAGGACTTTCTGACCTGTGAGCATGATTGTTCTGTCTAGGTCGCCTGTTCATCCCGACAGCACTCGCGCCCGCGGAAAAGCTGCAGGAAGCATACAAGGAGCTCCACAGCCCTCCGCTGAGATTCGCCAGGGTGCTATTTTGCCGCACTTGTTTATTTTTTTCTCTACTGGTAGCAGGTTGAGTAAGGGTGACGAGGCCACTTCACGTGGTGACAGGGACTTGCAGGTGCAGTTGAGCTGAGGACCTCGAGACGGACGTTGTCCTGCATCGTCTGGTGGAACCACACGAGCCCTTCCCTGAAGTCGGACACACACAGACGGGACAGGAGAGACCGAGGGCGAGGTCTTGACCGGCGTTGCTGGCTTTGAAGGTGGCGCAAGGCGGCCCCAGGCCAAGGGGTGTCGGAAACTTCTAGAAGCCAAGAGCGGAACTCGCCTGCCCACCAGCGAGGACACGAGGGCCTCGGTCTTACAAACGCCAGGGACTGAACTCTGACAACACCTGCACAGCCTGGAGGTGATTCCACCCCATCCCCAGACCTTCTGGAAGGGGACGCGGCCAGGCCGACACCCTCGATAAACCCAGTGAGAGCCAAGTTCGCCATCCAGCCTGCAAATCTGTGAGGTGGGAAACGGGCGTTCCTTGAAACCACGGAGTTTGTGGTGATTTGTCCCAACACCTCTTACCAATGTGATTTGGTCTTATTTTTGCAAGAACTAAATCCGACCGAGGAGAGTTCCGCCCCGTTCCCATGGCCTTGCCCTGCACTGCTTCAGCCCGCACCTCCCGGCGGGACTGACCTTCCTTACAGAATCGGACGCAGCAGTCAGATCCAGGGGACGCCACGTGGACCCGGCTCTGGGATCTTCGCACCTAAGTGTTCCCGTGGCACAGCCGCACTGGCCGCGCTCCGGGGACCGTCCCCATCCCTCCCGCAGCTGCGGGGCGGAGCAGGCAGCTGTCCCCTCCTCCACTCTTGGGCGCCTCTGTATCGAGGAGAAGCCGGGAGCTGACCTCCCCGGGGGCAGGGCTGCCAGACCAGCGCATCTCCTCCAGCTCCGGACCCACTGCAGGCGGAGGCCCTGCTTGCTCCCGCCCGGGGAGTCCAGGTTTGGGCAGTTGCTGGGAGCGGCCCTGCTTTATCACTTCAGGCTCCGGGCCCCCCCGCCCTCCTCCTCCCGTACTAGACCCTGTCTTCCAGCTCCGCCCGGACGCCGCTGCCTTCACGACCCGCTGGGACACGTCATGCCCGAATGCGTGTCTGCTCCACTTATGATGTTTCCTCCCCAACCCCGTCCATCCGTTCCTGAGGGCGAGCAGTGAGGCTGCTGGGCTCCCCCCAGCCCCGCCTGTTTCCACGTCACCACCGCGTCCCCAGGCACGCTGGCCTCTTCGCCCTCTGCTTCCTCGCGTGTCCCCTGCCCTGTCCTCTTGCCTCTTGTCCCACGCCGCGGGTGTAACGTCGACGCGTGGATGTAACATCGCGAGGCTCCCCTGTCCCAGCCGGCCTTTCAGCTCCGGGAGCCTCATCCTCTGCCTCACTCAGCCGCAAGTCGGTGGTCGCCCCGGTCTCTCCGCGGCCCCGTCCAGTCCCACAGAAGCAGAGACTGTCTGTTCTGACTCTGGAGAGATCTCTGGGCCCACATCTCGGCTGGGGGCCGACCCAGCCTCCCGACTCACATCCTGGATGCCCCACTGTGGTCCTTCGTCTTCCCCAAAGCCATGCGCTCTCGCACCCTCTCTGCCACCCTTGAACGCAGGCTCTGCTGGCCCCCGGGTCCCAGCTGACGGGTGGCCTCCTCAGAGGCTCCCAGGGACACATCACAGAACAAGCCCACCGTTCACCCCCTGCCCCTCCACCAGTCCTTCTCCCAGCCCTTAGCAGCAGGCTCTGGAATATCCCCTCTTGACTTCTTTTTTCCTTGTTTACTGCCCCCCTCGCTCCTTGCAGGTTGGGATCACTCCAAGTCCCAGGGCCTGGCTCTCAGCAGGTGTTCAGTTATTTGTTGAATGAATCGTGTCCTTGAGGCTGTATTCTGCAGTCTCCTCTGCTTGCATTTCTGAAGTGGTTTCTTTTCCTCTTTCATTTCCACCCGGAGCTCTGCTGGCTCACTTTCCATCCTATTATCCTATTCTGCTATCTTAGCATCTGTTGTTTTCTCCTATTTCTTCTTAGTTCCACCCTCCTCCCTGATCTATGTTCTTTGTCCCAGTGTTTTATTATGGGATAGTTGGAACACTCGGAGCAAATGACACAGGATAATTTGTACCCACCACCCAGACCTAACACACATTAGCATTCTGCCGCATTTGCTTCATGTAATGTTTTGAGAAGTGTTACATCAAAATTGAGGGGAGCCCCGTGCATCAACCACCCCCCCAATTTCCCTCTCTCCCCCTCGACAGCCTTACCGAGCATGCCTTGATATCTTTACTACAATATAGCGTGTTGTTTTTTAGTAAAGATATGTGTGTTTTAAGACTTTACACAAATCAGACCCGGTGTATAACTGCGTCTCTTGTCTTTTCTCACACTACATCGCGTGTCCACGTTGGCCCGTGTCTGTGAGGCCTCCATCCTAAGAATGCCACGTGGTCCATCCCCACCTGACACATTCCACTGTTCTGACGGGTCGTGTCATAAGCGGGGCCGCCCGACATGCACATTTCCGGTTCTTGTGCAAAATGCAACAGTGTCCCCAGAAGGGGAGATGGACTTGCCAGGGGGAGGGATCTGCCAGGCTCCAGGAGTGGACACATTTCTCTTCAAAGGGTGGAGCCAGTGCACCCTCCCTAGCTTTGTCCAACAGCTCATTCACTCACTGCTAACATTATTACTGCTAGATCCCTAACCTTTGTTAATGGGACGATTGTAAAACTGCTGCTTTAATTTGCATTTCCCTGGTTCCTGGGGAGAAAGTACCTCTGTTCGTGGTCATTGGCCGTTCATTTACCTCTTCTGTTAATTGCGTGGTCATATCCTTGGCCTATTTTAATTGATTCTTTCTTTGTATTGTCTTATTGATTACTGTGAGCTCTTTATATATGCTGGATAATAATCATTTGTCTGTTAAGTTTATAGAAAATAATTCCTCATGATCTGTGGCTTGTTTTTTTTTTAACTTTTAACTTTATTAATGGTGGCTTTTGTTGTACAGAAGCTACTAATTATAAGGTAGTCAAATTTATCAAACTTCAGTTTTATGATTTGTGTTTGCATGTCTTGCTTAAGAAATTTTTCTGTCCCTGACATCATAAAGCCATTTTCCTATAGTTTTTTCTCAATGTTCTAAAGCTTGGCATTTCAAATGTAGGACTTTAACCCATATGCAATTTATTCTCTGTACAGAAATAGATCATGATCTGAATTATTTTACTTTTCTACTGGTGGCAGGTGACTGCCTGCTGATCTGTAGCTACCTCTGGTGCGTCCCGTTTTCATGTGTGCACAGGTCTGGTTTGGGGCTCTGCTCTGTTCCATGGACCCGTCTGTTCATGCAGTCTATGGTAGCCATGGCCAGACCCTTGATATTTGGTGGAACAAGTCCCTTTCTGCTCCTTCTTCAAACTTGGCTTGACTATGCGTGGTCCTTCAGTATTCCACGTGAAGCAGAAATTCACTTGAACAGGTGCCGTGAAGAACGCTGCTAGGAGTTCAGATGAAATTGCATTTAATTTATAGATGATTTTACAAGAGAACCGAACACTTAAAACTGAGTTTTCCTACCCATGCTATGTTTCTCCCACAGTTAAATCTTCCCCGCTATCCTCCAGTAAAATTGTACTGTTTTCTCACTTGAGGTGTTGCACATCTTTCTTTACTGCTAATCAATAGTTCTATTGCTATTGTGGGTGGCATGTTTTTTCTTTGCACTTTTCAATTAGTAATGGCTGTTAGGTAACCATGCCATGGATTTTTTATCTCCTTATATCAAACCTTATTAGTTCTAACTGTAAAGTTTCTTAGAAAATTTCTTTATGTAGAAAGTTATGTTGTCTACATGAATGGCAACTCGTGTCTCCTTTCCAGTCCTCGTCCCCACTTGTAACACGGACCAGAGTAATAGCTGTGAGAGACATCAGCTCCCAGGTCCCAACCTCGGTGGGTTGCATCTGAAATTTTCATGGAAGCCTGGGGTCTGCTGTGTTTGTAGCAGTTGCCCTTCACCTGTTAAGGTCGCCCTTGTATCTCTAATTATCCAAGAGTTACCACCATGGAGGGGGGTGGGGTGTTAAATCCAGTCTGCATCCTCTGAAATGACCCTAAGCTTCTCTCTTATGATCTGCTGATGAAGTGAACTGCACAAGATTTCCTGGCACTATTTTATGCTTACGTTCCTGGAACAAAACCTACTTGGTCATACTGATTCCCCCCCTCCTCCCTTCTGGTGTGTGACCAGTCAGGATGGCCATGCGCCCATTCTCTGGTACCCACTGGCAGCCCCCTCCCCAAACCCTGTGGCTCTGGTTATCCCCACCCCGCCCCCACCCAGGAAGTTCACTGGACAAACTCTAAGAGGAGACTGGAGCCCTTGTCCAAGGATTTATTGCCAAAGACGCTCCCATATTGACATAAAAAATAGTAGCTGGTCCAGTGAGGAGGTAGACTTATTTCTGTCCAAAGCGAAAGGTTGGTGGAAGTATGTCTGTTCCACCAAATAAGCAGCCCTGTTACTGCTGGGCTCAGAGCCCAGGGATCCCAGGCCCTTCTGGGGTCTCCGACTGGCCTCCTTCCCAGCCCCAGGGCCCCAGGGCTTGCCTCCTCTGCGCTGCCATCCTCCACTCGTCTCTGGGAGGATGTGTCCACAGCACCCGCAGCGCACACTGTCTCCCCCACCCCACCCTGCGGCCCCCTAATGGGCTCAGGTTTCCCAGACAACGGTACACAATGGGCATAGCATGGCAACGGGGTGGGGTGGTGGCCAGGCTTCTGGAACCTCCACATCATATCGCTTTCTTCTGCTCTCCCCAAAAGGAAGAGGTACTGTCCAGGGTAGAGGATGTGAGCTGAACTCACTCATCAATTTGGGGTGCCTGGGTGTGCAGGTGAGGAGATAGTCAGATGTGTCCATGGGTCCGCAGCTCATAAAAAAGATCTGACTCATAAAAAAGATGTCTGACTCTCTTACATATGGATCACGGGCCAAGGGTGAGTCGATGAAGGGGGAAAGGAAGGAAGGAGCCAGGAAATAAATCAGTCCTTCTTAAATCCGACAGTACTGTGATCAACTATTTATTCCCTGAGTCTCCAGCCATCTCTCCCTGACATTATGGACTCACCATTGAGGTGCTCAGACCATGTTCCAGGAGATGGCTCCAAGTGTCCCTGGATTTCTCCCTCAGCCATTCTCATTACTCTGCTCCAGTGGTCCCTGGCAGGGCACTGCTGTGGGAGAGAAAAGCTATCTCTTTATGTCACTTTGTTGCAGAATTTGTGACTCACAAAACATTAACTGACTGAAGTGTAGAACACGTCATCCTTGGTGGAATCGGAGATGTGCTTTCCTTTGGAAAGTTCCAGAAACAAGAGGCTTTGGCCTTGGTCCTCATGGGGACAACCTGGTCTCTTTATCTCATTCAAGGGCATAGAGTTGGCATGTCTGAGAGAGGTCTGATGTGACTCTCCAGGTTAAATGGTGGGAAGAATATTCTGGAAGCATAGCTTTGTCCTCTCCACTCTCAAATCTATCTACCCACCTCCCCTGAAATGGATCCTGCCTCCCAGGTGGCCCTGGGATGGTAGGAAGAGATTGAAAGTTGGAAGCAGCTTAGGAGACCACGGGGTTGGCACTGTACCTATTTCTACACCACCAGCCACAGCAGAGTCCACCCCCTGCAGAACTGCTGTGTGTAGGTAACACAACAATCGCTTCTGAGCCCCAGGGAACCAAGAAAGAAAATACCCCAAACAAGGCAGGTGGAGGAGGGCAACCACAAGAGACAAAAATCAGTCTCTTGTGTCCCAAAAGACCACATGCTGCTGATAGAGAGGAGACAGGAAAAGTAGAGTAAAACGATGACAGTAACAGACACTTAAGTAGCTTCAAGGGCAGTGCACATTTGTTACTGGAGTTAACAAGAAGAATTTCAGTAGACAGATTGAAGGATAGCATGGTCGTCTTTTAGACCCAAGTCAGTGGGCTGGAAGATGAAGTATAAAAAATATGAGCAAAGAGCAAACATATAAGGAGAAAGAAATTATGATACAACAGATAAAGGACTTTGAGGATAGATGTAGGAACCCAAACATGAGAAAAATTAGAGGTATTTTATAGAATGACCCTCACTTGAAATTTGTCTGATGTTCTTCTCTTGATTAGACTGGAGCTGTGGGTTGGGGGGAGGAAGACCACAGAGATGAAGAACGATCCTCATCACATCGTATGAAGGGTCCAGGCTGCCAACATGACTTATCACTGTCAATGTTGACCTTCATCACCCAGCTGAGGTAGTCCTTGTCAGGGTTCTCCACTATTTCACTTTAAAATTTACTTTTTTTCACACTTCGAATACTTTACTCTTTGGAAGGAAGTCACTACGAGCAGCCCATGCTTAAGGAGGGAGAAGAACAAATTATTTACATTGTTATTTAGAACTTTTTTACACAGGACATTTGTTTCTTCTTCTCCATTTATGTATTTATTCAATCATTTACTTATATCAGTATGGACTCATAGATATTTATTTTATGCTTTGGGTTATAATCTTATACTGCTTTACTTTGATGCTTAAATTTTTCCAGCTTTGGCCATCAGAAGCTCTTTCAGTGGGCTCCTGTGTAACTTGGACATAAACCCATCATTCTGGGGTTTTTAAACACTCATTTACTTCTTGGCACTATAGGACATTCCAGGCTCCTCTTGTATAAGCCCTGCCCCAACCCTATAATCAGCCTTTCTCCAAGGGTCTCTGGTTCCTTTTGCTGGTATTAGAATGGTATTCGAAGCCAAGATCTAGGCATTAGGTGTGTTTATTGCGACTGGGACGCCACTGGAAATTCTTGAGTTAAAAAGTACAAGAAGTAAAATGAAAAATCACTAGAGGGGCTTAACAGTATATTTGGGCTGGCAGAAGAAAGAATCAGTGAACTTGCTGGTAAATCAATAGAGATCATGCAATTTGAAGACTAGAGGGAAAAAATGAAGAGAAATGAACAGAGCCTCAGTGGAATGTGGAACACCATTAAGAACACCAACATGTGTATAATGGGAGTACCAGAAAAGTACAGAAAAAGTACTTGAAGAAGCAATGGCCGAAAACATCCCAAATCTGATGAAAAACATTAAATTCATATCCAAGAAACTCCATATTACAAGTATAAACACAAAGAGGTACACACCCAAATCCATCATAACCAAAACATTGAAGACAAAGAGAAATAAAATCTTGAAAGCAGCAAGAGAAAACTAATTCATCATATATAAAGGAACCCTGATAAAAATAACAGCTCACTTAGAAACAATGGAGGCCAGATTATTCAAAGTGCTGAAAGAAAAATCTGCCAACCAAAAGTCTCATATCCAGCAAACCTATCTTTAAAATATGGAGGTGAGATAAAGGTATTCCCAAATAAAAACTGAGGTAGTTAGCTGTTAACAAATATGTTTTATAAGAAATATCTACAGAAGTTCTTCAGACTGAAATCAAGTAACACAAGACTGTCATTCAAATCCACACAAACAAAAGCATCAGTATAGGTCATTACTTTGATAATAACAACAGACTGTATACTTGCATATTTTTCCTTTTTTCTTGACTTACTTAAAAAGAAATTTCATAAAACAATATGTCTGTAGTTGTATTTTGGGGTCTAATCATAGACATGTAATATATTTGATAATAACAGCACAAAAGTGGTGGGGAAAAGCTGTATTGCAGAAAAGAAGACATGAGATATTAATTCAAATCCAAAGAAAGAAATGAAACAAATTTAAAAAGGTAAATAAAAAGGTTAACACAACAAAATCTATAAATATATACTTGTTCTCCATTCTCTTAGCTTCTTTAAAAGACATAATATAAAAATCACATGATCATTTCAATAGAAGCTAAAAAAGCTTTTGACAAAATTCAACATCCACTTATGACAAAAATTCTCAACAAAGTGGGTATAGAGAGAACATAGAGAAAACAACGTAATAAAGGCCATATACGACAAGCCCACAGCTAACATCATACTCAACAGTGAAAAGCTGAAAGCATTTCCTCTAAGATCAGGAACAAGATGAGGATGTCCACTCTCACCACTTTTATTCAACATAGTATTGGAAGTCCTAGCCACAGCAATAAGAGAAGAAATAGAAATAAAATGACTCCAAATTGGAAAGGAAGAAGTAATCCTGTCAGTATTTGCAGATGATATGACACTATACATAGAAAATCCTCAAGATGCCAACAAAAAATTACTATGTCTCACCAATGAATCTGGTAAAGTTGCAGGATACAAAATTAACAATTTATTGACCGGAGATTAATCAATACGTTTTTACAGAGTGATACAATTAACATCACCATGCAAAGTTGTTAGAGCTTAAAATTGATTGGGACTTCCCTGGTGGTCCAGTGGTTAAAGACTTCGCCTTCCAATGCAGAGGGTGTGGGTTCAATCCCTGGTTGGGGAGCTAAGATCCCACATGCCTTGTGGCCAAAATACCAAAACATAAACCAGAACAATATTGTAGCAAATTCAATAAAGACTTTAAAAATGTTCCACATTAAAAAAAAAAATCTTTTAAAAAAATTGATCAAGGGTTCATTATACAACTTATGATTGTCTTTATCATTCACATTCTGCTCCATTAGGTTTTTTTCCAACCTTGTGTATATTGTAAACCCAAATTTATTACCATAAAATTTTCAAAAATGACACATCACAAAATTTTGAGTAAAGAATTTTTCGGGGAATTTTATGCAGATACTTTCTCTGATCGTCTGAGTGACATATATACTAGTGTCTCGGAAGATGATAGTTCTTCAGAATATAATTCTGATTCAGATGATGTGACTATTAGACCAACAAAAAGACAAAAAAACCTTAGTGATTGACTCTGATACGGAAAGTGAAAATGAAACTCACAGTGCTGTGGAATGCTCCTTTGCTTCTACAGAAGAGTGGATTAAAGACAACATTTCACAAAAATTAGAAGACTTTACAGCTGTGTCAGGTACAACTGTAGAATGTAATAACCCACAAAGAGTGAAATAACAGAATTCATTTTTGGTAACATCTTTTTCGAGTTGGTCACTTCTCAAACAAACTTGTATCACCAACAGAATGAAAAGTCATATAAAAAGTATGATAAGGCTTTAAAATGGACTGATGCAACCTATAGTAACAAGAAGAAGTTTCTTGGATTAATAATTTTTAAAATAAATTTATTTCTTTATTTATGGCTGCTTTGTGTCTTCATTGCTGCGTGTGGGCTTTCTCTAGTTGTGTCGAGCAGGGGCTACTCTTCATTGCGGCGCACGAGCTTCTCATTGTGGTGGCTTTCCTTGTTGCGGAGCATGGGCTCTAGGCGTACAGGCTTCAGTAGTTGTAGCACGCGGGCTCAGTAGTGTGGCTCGCAGGCTTAGTTACTCCGAGGCATGTGGGATCTTCCCGTACCAGAGCTTGAACCCGTGTCCCCTGCATTGGCAGGCGGATTCTTAACCACTGTGCCACCAGGGAAGTCCCTGGATTAATAATTTTGATGGGACAAATAAGAAAGTCACACTGGAAAGAATATTGGTCAACTGATCCCTTACTTGAAATACCTATCTTTCCAAAGATTATGACGAGAAAAAGGTTCAAACAAATAATGACATTTCTTCACTTTAATGATAACTCGGAAGCTCCACTTCCTGCAGACAGATTTTCAAAAGTTAAACCTCTTCTGAATTATTTTCTACCAAAATTTCAATCGATCTACATACCCAAACAAGAGCCATCACTTGAGGAAGCAATGATAAAGTGGAGAGGACAACTCAGATTCAAAAACTATAATCCCAGAAAACTTACGAAATATGGCATTTTGCTCGGGATGGTTAGCGAAAGTGAAACTGGATATATATGCAACCTTGAGATATAAATGGGTGAAGGAAAGAAACTGCAAGAAACAATGTTATCAGTCCTACAACCTTGTCTTGGTTCATGGCACTGTATCTACCAAGACAATTATTACAACAGTGTGTTCACATCCGAAATATTATTGAAAAATAAAACCAGAGTTTGTGGGACTATAAGAGAAAATCATGGTCTACCAAACCAATTAAAAGAGAAATCTAAAAATCTACAGAGAGGAGAAATGACATTCTTGTGGAAGGGAGAAGTGATTCTTCTTATATGGAAAGACAAGAGGCTATGGTAACAACTACTCATGATGTCTCCATAACATCTACAGGAAAGGAAGACAGAAGGACTGGCCATCAGATAACTAAGGCCTCTTGTATATTAGAGTGTAATAAATATATGAAAGGAGTTGATTGATCCAATCAATATCTGGTAAACTTCAATATCCTCCGGAAAACTCGAAAATGGTATAAGAAAGTGGGTTTCTATTTGAGTAATTGCGGTTTATTCAATGCGTTTAAAATTTATTGTAGCCTTAATGCACAGAATAAAATGACTTAGACAAGCAATTTTTGTTAGCAGTATCTAGAGAATGGGTAACTGACCATCCTGGTGAATGTACTGGTAGTCCCACACCTGGTCCTTCTTGTGGTGTTTCTAAAAGAGTCCCCTGCAAAGATCCACCTTGTCAACTATCAAGTAAAATAAAAGAACATATTCTAGAGGATATAATACCCACAGGACTAAAAAAATGCCACCAGAAAGTGTAGAGTGTGCTCTTCCAGGGGAAAGCACAGTGAAACATGGTATATTTGTAATAGATGTTCTCTTCCCCTGCACAGAGGTGCCTGCTATACTGCTTATCACACTCTAATGAAATATTAGACTGCTTTAGTAAGACATGTACAAAGTTTCAAATAAATACATTAAATGCAAAAAAAATTGTTGATATTTACTCAAATGCAGGTGTTTCGATATTCACTTACATAACAAATTGCTGGCCACAGGCATTAGTTTCTGCAAAAATACCCCAGTCAATAAATGTGTTAATATACAGAAACCTGTTGCACTTCTATACACCAACAATGAACTATCAGAAAGAGAAATTAAGAAAACAATCCCATTTACAATCACATTCAAAAGAATAAAATACCTAGGAATAAATCTAACAAAGGAGGTAAAAGACTTGTACTCTGAAAACTTTAAGATACTGATGAAAGAAATTGAAGATGACAAAAACAGATGGAAAGATATACTGTGTTCATAGATTGGAAGAATCAATATTATTAAAATGACAGTACCATCCAAGGCAATCTACAGACTCAATGCAATCCCTATCAAAATGCTAATGGTATTTTTCACAGAACCAGAACAAATAATTCCTAAATTTGTATGGAAACAAAGGAGGAGATTAACCAAGATGGCGGAGTAGAAGGACGTGCTCTCACTCCCTCTTGCGAGAGCACCAGAATCACAACTGGCTGCTGGACAATCATTGACAGGAAGACCCTGGACTTCACCAAGGAGGACACCACACGTCCAAGGACAGAGGAGAAGCCACAGTGAGACGGTAGGAGGGGCGCAATCAGAGTAAAATCAAATCCCATAACTGCTGGGTGGGTGACTCACAGACTGGCGAACACTTATACCACAGAAGTCCACCCACTGGAGTGAAGGTTCTGAGCCCCACCTCAGGCTTCCCAACCTGGGGGTCCGGCAAAGGGAGGAGGAATTCCTAGAGAATCAGACTTTGAAGTCTAGTGGGAATTGATTGCAGGACTGTGACAGGACTGGGGGAAACAGAGACCCCACTCTTGGAGGGCACACACAAAGTAATGTGTGCATCGGGACCCAGGGGAAGGAGCAGTGACCCTGGGGGAGACTGAACCAGACGTACCTGCTGGTGTTGGGGGGTCTCCTGCAGAGGCGAGTGGTGGCTCT
Organism: Balaenoptera acutorostrata; assembly: GCF_949987535.1. NCBI lineage: Eukaryota > Metazoa > Chordata > Mammalia > Artiodactyla > Balaenopteridae > Balaenoptera > Balaenoptera acutorostrata. Next base: position 182,510,727 of record NC_080066.1, read on the forward strand.
GTTTCACCGTGGGGATAAGGACACTGGCAGCAGAGGTCCTGGGAAGTTCTCCTTGGCGTGAGCCCTCCCAGAGTCTGCCATTAACCCCACCAAAGAGCACCGGTAGGCTCCAGTGTTGGGTTGCCTCAGGCAAAACAACCAACAGGGAGGGAACCCAGCCCCACCCATCAACAGTCAAGTGGATTAAGGTTTTACTGGGCTCTGATCGCCACAGCAACAGGGAGGGAACCCAGCCCCACCCATCAACAGTCAAGTGGATTAAGGTTTTACTGAGCTCTGACCGCCACAGCAACAGTCAGCTCTACCCACCACCAGAGCCTCCCATCAAGCCTCTTAGATAGCCTCAACCACCAGAGGGCAGACAACAGAAGCAAGAAAAACTACAATCCTGCAGCCTGTGGACCAAAAACCACAGTTACAGAAAGACAGAGAAGATGAAAAGGCAGAGGGCTATGTACCAGATGAAGGAACAAGAAAAAACCCCAGAAAAACAACTAAATGAAGTGGAGATAGGCAACCTTCCAGAAAAAGAATTCAGAATAATGATAGTGAAGATGATCCAGGACCTCGGAATAAGAATGGAGGCAAAGATTGAGAAGATGCAAGAAATGATTAACAAAGACCTAGAAGAATTAAAGAACAAACAAACAGAGATGACCAATACAATAACTGAAATGAAAACTACACTAGAAGGAATCAATAGCAGAATAACTGAGGCAGAAGAACGGATAAGTGACCTGGAAGACAGAATGGTGGAATTCACTGCTGCGGAACAGACTAAAGAAAAAAGAATAAAAAGAAATGAAGACAGCCTAAGAGACCTCTGGGACAACATTAAACGCAACAACATTCGCATTATAGGGGTCCCAGAAGGAGAAGAGAGAGAGAAAGGACCAGAGAAAATATTTGAAGAGATTATAATCGAAAACTTCCCTAACATGGGAAAGGAAATAGCCACCCAAGTCCAGGAAGCGCAGAGAGTCCCATACAGAATAAACCCAAGGAGAAACACGCCGAGACACATAGTAATCAAAGTGGCAAAAATTAAAGACAAAGAAAAATTATTGAAAGCAGCAAGGGAAAAACGACAAATAACATACAAGGGAACCCCCATAAGGTTAACAGCTGATTTCTCAGCAGAAACTCTGCAAGCCAGAAGGGAGTGGCATGAAATACTTAAAGTGATGAAAGGGAAGAACCTACAACCAAGATTACTCTACCCAGCAAGGATCTCATTTAGATTTGATGGAGAAATCAAAAGCTTTACAGACAAGCAAAAGCTAAGAGAATTCAGCACCACCAAACCAGCTCTACAACAAATGCTAAAGGAACTTCTCTAAGTGGGAAACACAAGAGAAGAAAAGGACCTACAAAAACAAACCCAAAACAATTAAGAAAATGGTCATAGGAACATACATATCGATAATTACCTTAAACGTGAATGGATTAAATGCCCCAACCAAAAGACATAGACTGGCTGAATGGATACAAAAACAAGACCCATATATATGCTGTCTACAAGAGACCCACTTCAGACCTAGGGACACATACAGACTGAAAGTGAGGGGATGGAAAAAGATATTCCATGCAAATGGAAATCAAAAGAAAGCTGGAGTAGCTATACTCATATCAGATAAAATAGACTTTAAAATAAAGAATGTTACAAGAGACAAGGAAGGACACTACATAATGATCCAGGGATCAATCCAAGAAGAAGATATAACAATTATAAATATATATGCACCCAACATAGGAGCACCTCAATACATAAGGCAACTGCTAACAGCTATAAAAGAGGAAATCGACAGTAACACAATAATAGTGGGGGACTTTAACACCTCACTTACACCAATGTATGGAAACAAAGACCCCGAGTAGCCAAAACAGTCTTGAGAAAGAAGAACAGAGCTGGAGATACCACGCTCCCTGATTTCAAACTATGTTCTGATTTCAACAGAACAGAGAGCCCAGAAATGAACCCACACTTATATGGGCAATTAATCTACAACAGAGACAAGAATTTGCAATAGGGAAAAGACTGCATCTTCAATAAATGGTGTTGGAAAAACCAGACAGCAACTTTCAAAAGAATCAAACTGGGCTACTTTATCACACCGTATACAAAAATAAACTCAAAATGGATTAAAGATTTAAATGTAAGTCCAGAAACCATAAAACTTCTAGAAGAAAACATCAGCAGTATGCTCTTTGACATCAGTCTTAGTAATTTTTTTTGATATGTCTCCTCAGGTAAAGGAAACAAAAGCAAAAATAAACAAATGGGAGGACTTCCCCGGTAGCCCAGTGGTTAAGACTCCATGCTTCCACTGCAGGGGGCATGGGTTCGATCTCTGTTTGGGGAAGTTCCACATGCCCTGCAGTGTGGCAAAAAATAAAAATTAAAAATTAAAAAAATAAGCAAACGGGACTACATCCTACTAAGAAATTTTTGCACAGTGAAGGAAACTATTAAAAAGCCAAACAGGCCAGACTTCCCTGGTGGTTAAGAATCTGCCTTCCAATGCAGGGGACACCGGTTCAATCCCTGGACAGGGAACTAAGATCCCACATGCCGTGGGGGAACTAAGCCCGCACGCCGTAACTACTGAGCCCACGTGCTCTGGATCCCACACACCACAACTAGAGAGAAGCCCATACACTGCAACAAAGAGCCCGCATGCTGCATCTAAGATCTGACACAGCCAAATAAATAAGTAAATAAATAAATATTTTTTAAAAAGAAAGTGTATCACTTTCATTTAAAAAAAAAGGCCACCTACTGAATGGGAGAAGATATTTGCAAATAATATATTCAATAAGGGGTTAATATCCAAAATATACAAAGAACCCATACAACTCAATACCAAAAAACAAACAACCCAATTAAAAAATGGGCAGAGGACCTGAAGAGACATTTTTCCAAAAAAGACAAGCAGATGGTCAACAGGCACATGAAAAGATGCTCAACATCACTAATCATCAGGGAAATGTAAACCAAACCACAATGAAATATCACCTCACAACTATCAGAATGGCTATTATCAAAACGACAACAAATAACAAGTACTGGTGAGGATGTGGAGAAATGGGACCCCCCCCCCCGTGTACTGTTGGTGGAGATGGAAATTGGTACAGTCACTGTGGGAAACAGTATGGAAATTCCTCAAAAAATTAAAACTTCCACTCCTTCGCATTTATCTAAAGAAAACAAAAACAATAATTGAAAAGATATATGCCTCCCTATGTTCATTGCAACATTATTTTCAATAGCCAAGATATGGAAGCAACCTAAGTGACAATCGACAGATGAATGGATAAAGAAGACGTAGTGTATATATGCAATGAAATATTATCCACCAAAAAAAATTGTGAAATCTTGCCATTTGCGACAACATGGGTAGACCTAGAGGGTATTATGCTAAGTGAAATAAGTCAGAAAAAGAAAAATACTGTATGATTTCACTTACATGTGGAAAAACAAATGAACAAACATAACAAAACAGAAATAGAGTTATAGACACAAAGAACAAATAGGTGGCTGCCAGAGGGGAGGGGATTGAATGGGGAAAGAAATAGGTGATGGAGATTAAGAGGGACAAACTACTAGTTGCAAAATAAATGAGGCACAGGTATGAAAGGTACAGTGTGAGGAAAATAGTCAATAATTATGTGATATCTTTGTATGGTGACAGATCATAATTAGACTTTATCATAGTGATCTTTCTGAAATGTACAGAAATACAAAGTCATTATGTTGTATAACAGGAACTAACATAGTGTTGTAGGCCAATTATGCTTCAAAAACAAACTCATAGAAAAAGAGATCAGATTTATGGTTAGCAGAGGTGGAGGTGAATGTCAAAAGGTACAAACTTCCAGTTATAAGGTAAATAAGTACTAGGGATGTGAGGTACAGCGTGATAAGGATAACCAACACTGCTGCGTGTTATAATGACAGTCATTAAAGAGTAAACCCTAAGAGTTCTCATCACAAGAAAAAATTTTCCATTTCTTTAATTTTGTGTCTATGTGAGGTGATGCTAAATTTATTGTGCTAATCATTTCATGACTCATGTAAATGAAATCATTATGCTGTACACCTTAAACTTATACCATGCTGCGTGTCAAATATATCTCAACAAAACTGGAAGAAAAAAGACATGACTATATAAGTAATAATTTTAGCAATGTATTGTTGGGTTTACAATATATGTGGGTGTAAGATATACAATAATAGTACAAAAAAGGGGAGGGCATGAAGCAATGTAAGAGTAAAGTTGCTGTATTTTCCTGGCACTAAGAATAAATCTGAACTAGATTCTGATAAATTAAGGTAAATAACTCAAATATGTAATTTTTAAATTTTAAAGGAATTAATGATTCCTCATGTTGCATTAGAAAACAACCACTTTATACAAAATAAAGCAGTAAAGAACCAAGGAACAAAAATAACATGAGACATAGAAAACAAAAAGCAAAATGGCAGATGCAAATCTAACCATATCAATAATAACTTTAAACGTGAATAAATTAAACAATCCAATCAAAAGGCAGAGATCGTCAGATTGTCTAAAAAATAAACCAAGATCCAACTATATGTTGTCTACAAGAGACACATTTAGATTCAAAGATGCAAATAGGTTGAAAGAAAGAATGGAAAAGGTAACATGTAAATAATCATAAAAGTGCTGGCGTGGCTGTACTATAATCAAACAAAATAGACTTTAAAACAAACAGACAAAAAACATTACCACAGAGAAAGAGGACCATTTCACAGTGATAAAAGGGTCATTCCATCGGGAAGATATAAGTACTTTAAACACATATGCAACTAGGAAGAGACTCCAAAAATATGTGAAATAAAACTGAGCAGAACTGAAGGGAGAAATGGAGAAATAGACAATTCAACAGCAAAAGTTGGAGACATCAATACCCCACTTTCAACACTGGGTAGAACAACTAGGCAGAATATCAATAAGGAAAAGAAGACTTAACAACAATATAAACTCAGCAGACCTAGAAGACATCTGTACAACACTCTACCCAGAAACAGTAGAACACACATTCTTCTCATTACACATGAAACATTCTTCAGAATAGACCATGTGCTAGCCTATATAATAAACCTAAGTAAATTTAAAAGGGTTTAAATGATACAAAGTATTTTTCCCCAACCACACTGAAATTAGAAATCAATAAAGAAAATCGGAAATTCACAAATACATGGAAATTAATCAATACATTCTTAAATAATCAATCGATCAAAGAAGAAATCTCAAGGGAAATTAGAAAATACATTTAGATGAATAAAAATGAAAACATAATATACCAAAACTTATGAGATGCAACTAAAGTAAGTAAAGATGCTCAGATGGAAATTTATAGCTGTAATCACCTATAAGGAAAAATATGATCTCAAGTCAATAACTTACCCTTCCACCTTAAGAAATTAGAAAAAAAAAAAAGTAAACCAAGTGCAAAGCAAGCAGAAGGAAGGAAATAATAAAGATTATAAATAGATGAAATAGAGAATACAAAATATTAGAAAAAGGGAATAAAACCAAACATTCTTTCTTTTGAAAACAAGTTTAGTTCTTTGAAAAGATACGCAAAAGTGACAAATCTTTATATATACTGACCAAGAAAAAAAGAGAGAAGATTCAAACTAATAAAATGAGGAATTAAAAGGGGGCATCATTACTGATCTGTAATGATAAAAGATTATGAGAATACTATAAACAACCATATGTTAACAAATTAGATAACTTAGATGAATTGGACAAAATTCTAGAAAGAGATAAACTTCCAAAACTAACTTAAGATGAAGCAGAAATCTTAACAGACTTATAACAACAGATTGAATTAGAAATCAAAATTTTCCCACAAAGAAAAGCCCAGGTCCAGTAGGTTTACTGCTGAATTCTACCAAAAGTTCAAAGAATATGAATCCTTTATAAACTCTTCCAAAAAGGTGGAAGAGGAGAGAACACTTCCCAACTCATTCTATGAGGCCAGTTTTAACCTGATACAAAAACTTGACAAAGACATCACAAGAAAATAAATTATAGATCAATATCCCTAGGGAATTATCTTGTTAATGTAGATGGTAAAATTCTCAACAAAATAACAGCAAACCGAATCCAACAACATATAAAAAGGATTATACACCATTACCAAATGGGATTTATCCCAGGAATGCAAGGTTGACTTACCATTCAAAGATCAATTAATGTAATGCACCATATTAAGAGAATAAAGAGCAAAGTTCATATGACCATCTCAATAGATACAGAAAAAGTATTTAGCAAAATCAATACTCTTCTGTGATTAAAAAAAAAAATCAACAATCTAAGAATAAAAGAGAATTTCCCTAACCTGATAAAAAGCAAGTTCAAGAAACTCACAGCTAACTTCATACTTAATGGTGAAAGATTGAAAGCCTTTCCTCCTAAGATCAGAAATAAGACAAGGATGTCTGCTCTTGCTATTTTTATTCAACATTGTACCAGAGGTTCTAGCCAAAGCAACTAGGCAAGAAAATGAAATAAAAGGCATTCAGATTAGAAAGGAAGTAAACTATCTTTATTTGCAGTACTATGTGTATTTTAAAAAATCCTAAGGAACCCACAAAAAGCTGCTATAGTTAATAAACAAGTTCAGCAAGTTTGCAGGACACGAGATTGATATACAAAAATCAATTGTTTATCTATACACTAGCAATGAACAATCCAAAAATAAAATTAAGAAAACAATTCCTTTTATAGTAACATCAAAAAATAAAATGTTTAGGCACTAATTTAACAAAAGAAGTACAAGACTTGCACACTGAAAACTACATTATTGAAAGAAATTGAAGACAATCAAAAGAAATAAAAAGACATTCAAAGTTCATGGATTAGAAGGCTTAATATTGTAAAGGTGGCAATACTCCCCAAATTGATCTACTGATTCAACATAATTTCTATCAAAATCTCAGCTGATTTTTTTACAGAAATTGACATAATTGAAATCCTAAAGTTCATACGTAAAGGCAAGGGACCCAGAATATCAGAGGTAAAAAGTTTTGAAGATAAGTAGAGTTGGAGGACTCACACTTTATGATTTCAAAACTTACTACAAGCCTATAGGTATAAAGACAGTATGTTATTGGCATGAGGATAGATATATGGATCAATGGAATAAAACTGAGAGTCCAGAAAATAATCTTTACATTTATAGTCAACAAATTTCAATCAAAAGATTGATTTCCAAGACAATTAAGTAGAGGAAAGTATAATCTTTCGAATAAATGGTGTTGGAACAGCCATATGTCCATTTACAGAAGAATGAAGTTGGACCACTAATTCATACCATACATCAAAATTAAAATTCAAAATGAATCATAGACCAAAATGTAAAAGATGAAATTATACAACTCTTAGAAGAAAACATAAGAGTAAATTTTCATGACCTTGCATTAAGCAATGATTCCTTAGATATGACATCAAAAGCACAAGTGGCAAAAGAAAAATAGCTGAATTATACCAAAATTTACCACCTTGGGAATTCCCTGGAGGTCCAGCAGTTAGAACTTCACGCTTCCACTGCAGGGGGCATGGATTCGATCCCTGGTCAGGGAACTAAGATCCAGCATGCCGTGCAGCATGGCCAAAAAATTAAAAATTAATTAATTAATTAATTAATTTAATTTTTAAAATTGGGTTTTAAAACCTTTATGCTACAAAGGATACCATCAAGAAAGTGAAAGTACAAGCCACAGAATGGGAGAAAATATTTGCAAATCGTATATCTGATTAGGGACGTGTATTCATAATACATAAAAAACCCTTACAATTCAATAATAAAAAGATAAATAGCCTAATTAAAAACGGGCAAAGGACTTTAACTGACATTTCTCCAAAGATGTACAAATGGCCAATAAGCACAAGAAAAGCTGCTCTATATCATTACTCATTAAGGAAATGCAAATCAAGACCACAATGAGATTCCACCTCACACTCACTAGACAGCTAGAATCAAAAACACAGATAATAACAAGTGTAGGTGAGGATGTGGAGAAACTGGAACTCTCATAATTTGCTGGTGGGAATGTAAAAGTGTGCAGTTGCTTTGCAAAACAAAATCTGGCAGTTTCTTAAAATGTTAAACATAGATTTACCATATGATTCAGTAATTCTATTCTTAAGTGTATGTACTCAAGAGAAATGAAAATATATGTTCACAATTTTTACATGCAAATTTTCATACCAGTATTATTCACAATAGCCAGAAATGGAAATAAGCCAAATATCCACCAATTGATAAGTTAAATGTGTTATAATCTGTACAATGGAATATTATTTGGCAATAAAAAAGGAATAAACTACTGACACATGCTACAAGGGTACAAGAATGAACCTTGAAAACATTATTCTAAGTGAAAAAAGTGAGTAAAAAGACCACATATTGTATGATCGCATTTATAATGAAGTGTCCAAAATAGGCCAATCTATAAAGACAGGGAGTAGACTAGTGGTTACCTAGGGTTAGGGGTGAGGTAGGGAGGAATGGGAGTGACTGCTAATGGGAAAAGAGTTTCTTTTATGAAGAATGAAAATGTTCTAAAATTAGAATATGATAATGGTTGTGCAACCTTGTGAATATACTAAAACACATTGATTTGTACACCTTCAATGAGTGAGTCATATGGTATCTAAATTATATCTTAATAAAGCTGTTTTTTTTTTACAAATTTATTTCTCTATTTTTATTTTTGGTTGCATTGGGTCTTGGTTGCTGCATGTGGGCTTTCTCTAGTTGTGGCGAGCAGGGGCCACTCTTCATTGTGGTGCACAGGTTTCTCATTGCGGTGGCTTCTCCTGTTGTGGAGGACAGGCTCTAGGCGTGCAGGCTTCAGTAGTTGTGGCACACGGGCTCTGTAGTTGTGGCTTACGGGCTCTAGGCGTGCAAGCTCAGTAGTTGTGGCGCACGGACCTAGTTGCTCCGCAGCATGTGGGATCCTCCCGGACCAGGGATTGAACCCGTGTTCCCTGCACTGGCAGGCGGACTCTCAACCACTGTGACACCAGGGAAGTCCCTGGTTTTTTTTTTAAATCACTAAGACTAGAGCGGTCAAAGCAGCTTTATCTATCATAATAGTATAGACAATTCCCATGTTATTTTGAACATTCTGGCACATGGGAAAAGATGAAAAACTTCCCAATTTAATTCATGTGGCCAGAGAAACTTTAATTATCTAATTAAAAGAGAACAGAAAAAGATAACTAAAAACTTGAATCACTTTGCAAACAAATTATAAATAAAATATTAGTAAATAGAATGGAGAAAAATATTTATTTTACATTTTATTCCAGGCATACAAGGATAGTTCAGTACCAGGAAATCTAGCTACATAATTTATCAATCAACCTTATAATCCCACCAGTAGATGGCATTTGATAAAACTTATCAGTCTGACAAAAAAACAAAAACAAACAAAAAAAACCATCCTGAGTAAAATAACCTTACAAGAAAACTATTTAACTCAAATAAAGAAATCTAGAAAACCAGCAGCAAGCTGTAGGAGAATGGCTCCACCATGGTCTCTGGAGACCCTGCACATCTCCTCATGGGCCACCTAGACAAGGTTTGACCACAGTCTGACCTGAGTCCTGCCATGTGAACCCCCCTGGAGCAAGGAGATGTCCCTCTGGAAGTACACAGTCTTCTGTGTAAGTCTACATAAATGTTTGACCATAGTTTAGGGGCTCCTCAATGGCAGAGCAACCCATCACTCATGCCAGTTGTCACCTGGCCCCTCTGGTTTGGTGTCATTCTGTGGGATTAGGGACATAGGGAGCTGACATCATGCTGATGTAACCTTTGCTGTCTGTGTAAAAAACTGTCTGATCTACCTGGGCACGCTGGCTCCTTACTGGCAGGTCTACAGGAGTGTGGCCAGCTGACCTCACAGCTGCCAGGCTGCCATTGAGGGACAGCATGACTGTTTCACACAGATGAGATCTAAATTGTGAAACACCAAACTATTTCAATTAAAATCAGAACTTCACCAGGGAGGCCCACTATTATTATTTGATATTGCATTAGAGGTTCCAGCATATGCGATTAGACAAGAAAATGAAACATGTCGTATAAATGTTGAAAGAGATAAAAACTGTGAGTTTTTGCAACCCTAGACATTGTATTAAAAAATCAGAATTAACAGGAAAAATATGATAGAATCAGAGAATGTCATGTAATTATGAGATCAATATATCATCTCTTTTGAAATAATAAGCCATCTAGAAGTGGAGAGGAGAAAAAATAGTCTATTCACAATAGTGATAAAACCATGACTACTTGGGGATAAAATGGAACAAGGAAGACAGGGGAGTGTGTGTGCTGTGTTCAGACACTTCCTGTTCCTCTCCTGCTCTTCTCAGGATTCCAGGTCCCCTCCTTCTGCTTCCAGGTGGCTTGGCCAATGGCAGGTGCTGACCCAAGATTGAAGGGTGGGGGGAGGGAAGAGCAAGGGTATTTCTCTCCCTCCCTCTCTGTTTCCAGTGATCTCCTCTGTGGCTGCAGCTCCCACCTGAAAGCCCCTCCCTCCATGGTCCCAGATAGGGCTGGGGAACCCTTGCTGTGGTCAGAGGTCTACCTCCTCCCATTGTCCCTCAGTCCCAGCCCTGCCTGGGGCAGAAGTGACCTCCTGGTGTTCACTTCACTATGCCCTGGGTGGTTTCTCCCCTCTTCCAGTCCAAGGAACCACTCCCAATGTTACATTCCCTCTGCCTGAGAGACCTGGAGTGGTTTCTGCTTTCCAGAGAAGACCCTGACTCTACAATCAGTGTGAAGAAAACTATCACATCTTGTTTAAGGACACAGAACAGATATACCATTTTCCAGGATAAGAACTCGTAAGATTAAAAAAAAATCAACCTAAAATTTATGATTAAATTTAATGCAATTTTATTACATTCCCAACAGGGCTTTAGGGGTTTTGGTGTTGCCTTAGTTAGGTAAAATTATTTTGAAGTTTATCTGGTAGGGGCTATAAACTGGAAGTTTGTGTCCCTCCCCCTAAATTCAGATGTGAAGCCCTAACCCCCCAATGCGATAGTATTAGGAGGTGAGGCCTTTGGGAGGTGACTGGTGTTAGATGAGGTCACGACGGTGGAGCCCATGATAGGATTAGTGCCCTGATAAGAGGAGGAGGAGACCAGAGCTCTCCTTCTCCAACATGTGAGGACATGGCTGCCATCTGCAAGCCAGGAAGGGGGTCCTCACTGGAACTCAATCGTGTGGCACCCTGATCTCAGATGTCTAGCCTCCAGGACTTAGAAATAAATGTCTGCTCATCCTGACAAAGAAAAAAGGAGTTGGAGGAATCAGACTCCCTGACTTGAAACTATACCACAAATCTACAGTAATCAAGACAGTATGGTACTGGCACAAAAACAGAAATACAGATCAATGGTACAGGATAGAAAGCCCAGAGATAAACCCACACACATATGGGCACCTAATTTACGACAAAGGAGGCAAGAACATACAATGGAGAAAAGACAGCCTCTTCAATAAGTGGTGCTGGGAAAACTGGACAGCTACACGTAAAAGAATAAAATTAGAACACTCCCTAACACTATACACAAAAGTAAGCTCCAAATGGATTAAAGACCTAAATGTAAGACCAGACACTATAAAACTCTTAGAGGAAAACATAGGAAAAACACTCTTTGACATAAACCACAGCAAGATCTTTTCTGACCCACCTCCTGGAGTAATGGAAATAAAAACAAAAATAAACAAATGGGACTTAATTAAACTTAAAAGCTTTTGCACAGCAAAGGAAGCCATAAACAAGACAAAAAGACAACCCTCAGAATGGGAGAAAATATTTGCAAATGAAACAACAGACAAAGGATTAATCTCCAAAATATACAAACAGCTCATGGAACTCAAAAAAAACACAAACAATCCATTTAAAAAATGGGCGGAAGACCTAAATACACATTTCACCAAGGAAGACATACAGATGGCCAAGGGGTACATGAAAAGATGCTCAACACCACTAATTATTAGAGAAATGCAAATCAAAACTACAGTGAGGTATCACCTCACACCAGTCAGAATAGCCATTATCAAAAAATCTAGAAACAATAAATGCTGGAAAGGATGTGGTGAAAAGGGAACCCTGCTACACTGTTGGTGGGAATGTAAATTGATACAATCACTATGGAAAACAGTGTGGATGTTACTTAAAAAACTAAAAATAGAATTACCATATGACCCAGCAATCCCACTACTGGGTATATACCCTGAGAAAACCATAATTCAAAAAGAGTCATGTACCACAATGTTCATTGCAGCTCTATTTACAACAGCCAGGACATGGAAGCAACCTAAGTGTCCATCGACAGATGAATGGATAAAGAAGATGTGGCAGATATATACAATGGAATATTACTCTGCCATAAAAAGAAACGAAATTGAGTTATCTGTAGTGAGGTGGATGGACCTAGAGTTTGTCATACAGAGTGAAGTAAGTCAGAAAGAGAAAAACAAATACCGTATGCTAACGCATATATATGGAATCTAAAAAAAAAAAATGGTACTAATGAACCTAGTTGCAGGGCAGGAATAAAGAAGTAGACATAGAGAAGGGACTTGAGGACAGGGGTTGGAGGGGAAAGCTGGGGTGAAGCGAGAGTAGTATTGACATATATACACTACCGAATGTAAAATAGTTGGCTAGTGGGAAGCAGCCGCATAGCACTGGGAGATCAGCTCGGTGCTTTGTGATGACCTAGAGGGGTGGGATAGAGAGGGTGGGAGGGAGGCGCAAGAGGGAAGGGATATGGGGACGTGTGTATGCATATGGCTGATTCGCTTTGTTGTGCAACAGAAACTAACACAGTATTGTGAAGTAATTCTACTCCAGTAAAGATCTGTTTAAAAAGAAACATCTGCTCTTTAAGTCCCTTGCCTATGGCATTTCATCAAAGCACCGAGCTGACAGAGACAGAAGGATAAATGCTCAAGTAGACAGCAAAAGCATGCAAAACGGAAGAAAGGGCGTTGTCTGGCCTCTGTGCGCAGCTGAAGGCATTGGTGCAAGAACAGATGCGCGTACCACGGAGCAGGCTAGAAAATCAGGAAATGCCTCAGCATGGCCGAGGAGCTAACCCAGGCCAAGAGCTTTGTTTCGGTTACTCCGAAAGGGAGCATCATTTCATAAATAGGGCCAGAACAGCTAGTACCTCCTGGAAGAATGTAAAAGTACAGCCACTCTTACCTCTTAACCAAAAGTAAATTCTAAGTGGATTACAGACTCAAATGTAAAATAAAGTAAAATGAAAAAAATTACTGCAGGAAAATCTGGGAGACTGTGTACAATGTAGAAGTAAAGAGTCCTTACTAAAGCAAGACTGGAAACTCCAAAGTACTTAAAATAAAGTATAAACATGCTGGACTGTACAACAGTGAAAAGCACATCTATGGACCGATGCCTAAAACAAAGTCAACAGACAAAGGATGAGTTCAGAGAAACAAAAAGCTATCTAGAATGAAAATGACAGTCCAGGGCCATTATCTATGAGATACACAAACAATCAGATAGAAAAATGGGCCAAGAGTATGAATTCACTAAAGAGTAAATTCGAATGGCAAAGAACACACGAAACGTGCTCACAATCATTAATAGTCAGAGAAATGCAAATCAAGTACCAGTGGGCTCTCACTTAGAATTAACAGGAATGACCTAACGGGGATGCAAAGCAAGAGGGAGGTCCTGCCCTGTGGGAGGGAGACGGACATCTGACAGCATGTGTGGAAAGTCCTCTAGGAACAACAGCGCAAAGAACCACCTGTGCTCTTTCACCCCAAATCCCAGTCTGTACTGGTTTGCTCGGGCGGCTGTCACAAAGTGCCACAGACGTTTGAACAGCAAACATTTATTGTCCCCCAGTCCTGGAGGTTGGAAGTCCCCAATGTGGGTGTCGGCAGGGCCGGTTTCTCCTGAGGCCTCTCTGCTTGGCTTGCAGATGACCATCTTCTACCTGGGTCCTCACACAGACGTCCCTCTGTGTGCATCTGTGTCCCAATCCCCTCTCAAGGACACCAGTTGTGTTGGATTAGGGCCCACCTTACTGCCTATACTGAAACGTAATCAGTTCTTTAAAGACTCTGTCTCCAAATGCAGTCCCATTCTGAGCTGTACTGGGGGTTAGGACTCCAACATATGAATTTGGGGGGACAGAATTCAGCCCATAGCACGTTACCTGGGCTTGCTTCCACAGAACTGAAAACACTGGTGTACTGAGATAGAAGAAAAAGGATGTCCCTGCTCATGACATTGTTCACAGAGGCAGGAAAAGTAACCCTAAAGCTGAAAACAAGAGGAGCCCACAGAGAAGCTGTCACACAGATGAGTCAGGTGAGGTCTGCGTGGGGCGTGGAACATCAGACCTCCGTTAACAAAGAGACTGAGGGCCCTGCCAGGCAACCTGGAGGAGTTTCCTTCCTTTGCTTTTTTCCAGCTTGATTGACATATGATAGACATACAACACTATGCAAGTTTAAAACATACAATGGGATGATTTGATACACATATACGTCGCGAAATCTTTACCACAATAAGGGTAGTTAACACATCCTTATCTGACATAATTACCATTTTGTTTTGCTGCTGTCAAGGAGAGAATTAGAGCTTCCCTTTCACAGCTACATGTTTGTATAAAATACAGCATTATTAACTATAGTCATCGTGCTGTACATGAGATCCCCAGAACTTACCCATCTTATAACCAGAAGTTTGTTTCCTTAGGCCAGCATCTCCCCACTTCCCCCAACCCCCAGTTCCTGGCACCCACCCTCTACTCCGTTTCTGTGAGTTCAATGTTTTTAGATTCCACATAGAAGTGAGATCACACACTGTTTGTCTTTCTCTGTCTGACTTATGTCACTCAGCCTGATGCCCTCAAGATTTATCCATGTTGCTGCAAATGGCAAGATTTCCTTCTTTTTATGACTGAATAATATTCCATTCTATGTATATACCACATTTTCTTTATCTATCTATCTGTCAGTGGGCACTTAGGTTGTTTCCATGTCTTGGCTATTGTAAATAGTGCTGCTATGAATATAGGGGTACAGATATCTCTTCAAGATTGTGATTTCATTTCCTTCAAATATATACCCAGAGGTGGGATTGCTGAATCATACTGTGGTTTTATTTTTAATTTTTTGAGGAACCTCCATACTGTTTTCCATAGTGGCTATACCAGTTTACATTCCCACCAACAGTGCACAAGGGTTCGCTTTTCTCCACACCCTCACCAGCACTTGTTGTCTGTTGTTTTTTTTGTTAACAGCCATTCTAACAGGTGTGAGGTGAGGTGATATCTCATTATGGTTTTGATTTGCATTTGCCTGGTGATTAGTGATGGTGAGAACATTTTCATGTACCTGTTGGCCGTTTGAATGTCTTCTTTGGAAAAATGTTTATTGAAGTCCTCTGCCCATTTTTTAATTGGATTGTTTGGTTTTTGCTATTGAGTTGTATGAGTTCCTTATATTTTGGATATTAACCTTTTATCAGATGCATGGTTTCCAAATATTTTCTCAATTTAATAGATTGCCTTTGCATTTTGTTGATTGTTTCTTTTGCTGTGCAGAAACTTTATTTTGACATGGTCTCACTTGTTTATTTTTGCCTTGTTGTTGTGCTTTTGGTGTCATATCCAGAGAACATGGGAGAGGCAGGACAGGAGGTCTGGGTGACCTCGTAGGGGTCACCAGGGGCCTCTTGGGGCACACCTGGTGGGGTGCACGAACCCCTAGTGGAGATCCTGGTTCTCCCCCCAGCCCACTGGGCTGGCTGCACTGGGGCTGGGACACGTGCCCATGAGCAGCTCTGCCTCTCTGTGCCCGGCGGGCTTGGCAGGAAGGAGGAGCTGGGGGTGGCCAAGTCAGGGTCCCAGGCACACACCTCCACCATACGTCTCCCAATCAAGCTCCCCCCCAACCTGGGTGGGGCCTGGCTCTGGAGCAGCGTGACCCCTGTTGACCTCCTTGGGCCAGGCCTGCCCCCTCTGTGACCCAGATAGGGAGACTCCATCAGTCGAAACTTTCGTGAGCTCCCAGGCCCCGAATGCCTGCTCTCCTGCCCTGGTTGATAGGGTGCATTGGTCCCCTATGCTGAGTAACAAATCACTTAGCAGCTTAAACACAAATGCATCAAATGAATGATCTCACAGTTCCCGTAGGTTAGGAACCCAGACGTGGGTCAGCTGGTCGTCTGCTCAGGAGCTCAGAAAGCTGCAGTCAAGTTCACCGGGTGAAGTGGGAGGACTGTGGTCCTCGTTTTCTTTCTGGCTATTTTCTGGGGACCACTCTTGGCTCCCAGAGGCTCCTGCAGTTCCTGCCACCGGCTCCTGTGGGCTGCTCTCACAAGGCTGTTGGTTTCCTTCCTTCCCGACTGCAGGAGGGCATCTCTGATTCCTCACCTTCTGTGAAGGCCCTTCTGGGTAGGACAGGCCCCCTTCCCCCCGACTCGGACAATCTCCCTGTGGATTCAGTAACCCTCTCACGGGAGTGAGACCTCGTCTCTCCCAGGTCCCTCCAGGATGTGCACACCAGGGCTTGGGGTCCCCTGAGAATCCTGCCAACCACAGTGGAGGGAGGGGAGGGGAGGGTGAAAGGAAGAGAAGGAACAAAGATGCCCCCAAAAAGAGAAGGGAAGTCGGGTGATGTGCTCCCCTCCTCCCCTTCCGGCCCGGGAGTCATCTTCTGCGGCCTGGCACCCCCGCCCAGGGGTGAGGTGGGGCTGTCAGAGAGCCTTCCTGAAGCGCCGTCCTCAGGGTGACGGCCAGACCCTGCCCTTAGCAGAGGCCGAGGGCCTCATCCGGCCCCTCTCCCGTTCCCGGGAGCCTAGGTCTGCAGGTGGTCCGGGGCCCACAGCCCCTGCACTTGACTCCAGCCCCTGCGAGAGAGGGGGCGTCGGCAGGTGAGCTGGCACAGCCTCTGGCCAGGAGCTCGGTCCCTGCTCATGCGGGCACGATGCAGGCTTCACACACACACCACTGCCATGTGACCGCTCTGTCCCCCACCCGGTCCCTCCACAGCCCTGCTTTCTGGGAAGTGTCCACTGCCCAGCGGAAGTTCTTGCAGCCAGAGGTCACCCAGGCTGTCTGGTCCTCACTCATAACGTCCTCATAGCCCCCAGGAGGTGTGCCCCATGCCAGCTCCCAGCACGCTTGGGCAGGCCAAGGCTGGCCCCACTGGGACATGCAGGACCCTCCCCCCCATATCCGTCCAGGCCAACCAGCTGCCAAGGCCCTGCATGTCAGGCCAGACCAGTGGCCATCTGACCCGCCAACTCCTGGGAGCTGAGACCTAACTGGCCTCTTCCAGCGTGAAAAAGGCGAGGCAGGGAGGACACATGAATGAATTGAACCCAAGACCCTTCCTCGTGCTGCCCGTGGAGGACAGAAGTGTGGGCACACCTTCAGACAGGCGTTTTGTTTTGTCTGGGGGAGGAGGGGTTCTGACAATGCCTGGACTCACTCCCTCCATCCCACCCTGAAGGGCTTCCTCCCCGGGTCAGAGGTCAGCACTCAGGCCAGGGCACAGCGCTCACAGCATGGGCTCCAGTTCTGGACTGCCCAGGTTCCAGCTGTGTGACTTCAGGCAGGTTACTCAGCCTCTCTGTACCCTGGCTTCCTGGTGTATAATGCCTGCCTAGCGGGACCGCGGGGCCGCGCCCGTGCAGAGTGGGGGGCATGTGTGGCAGTCCCAGCAACGAGTCAGGGGCCAGGCCGAGGGGGGCTGCTGAGCCCAGAGGCTCTGCCTCCCTGACTTTGTGACCCCGGGTGGGTGTCCCCACCCCCTCCCCCAGGGCCCGCAGCTGGCCGGCGGCCGTGGTTCCCTGGTGAGGGCACAGGGATGGGCTTCCCCGGAGCGATGCGTGCCAAAAGAGGGGATGCCGAGGGCATCCCGCACCGGCCGGTCTCTCCCGGGCCTTCGCTACCCTGGGCCCCTTGGACCCTGCCCTCCCCAGGCCACCGCCCACCCCTTCCCCAGAACCCCCGGAACAGAAAGGCCACCTGCCGGGCTGGACTCAGCACCCCCAGCGCAGAACCAGGGAAGGTTCTCCCCCTCTGCAGCCCTGGGGACAGGAACCAGGGGGGCTCGGGGAAGGACTGCAGCCTGGGCCTCCCCCCGGGCGTCAGGCCCGCACCGCCTGTGGCAGAAAGAGCTGCCGGCGGTCAGGTGGCGGCGGGTAGTTTCCCGCCGTTAGTGAAGCTGAGCCAGAGGACCAGGCGGCCGAGGTGCTCAGAGCGCCCCGCGCGAGGACAAGCACATCTGAAGGCGACCGCGGTGGGAATCAGCGCGTCAATCCCCCGCCCCGGCCGCCCCGCTGCTCCGCACTGGACTGTGTTTGCAAGTTGATCCGTGTTGTCTGCCTCTGCGAGCGCCTGGGGCGGGCGGCCATGGGGTCATGGGAGGTGGCGATGGAAACCCGGCCTGGCAGGTGGCCACCCCGATGGGCCCAGCCCCGAGATTTCTGCAGAGAAAACAGACCTCAGAATTCTGGGGAAGAAAGGACTCCTGGACTCCTGCCAAGGCACCTCCTCTCACAAACTGCTGGGGGTGACCGTCAACAATGAAAGGATAAATAACCAGCCAAAGAAGGGTGAAGGGTTCGAAGAGACATTACTCCAGGGAAGATGGTTAAACGGCTGGTGAGCCCATGGAAAGACACTCACCAGCATTAATCACAGGGAAATGCAAGTTGAAGCCACAGTGAGACACGACCTCACGCCCACCAGGATGGCTGTTGTCAAAAGAAGAAACCAGAAAGCAAAAACCAAAAACCAGAAAACAACAAGTATTGGTGGGGATGTGGTGAAATTGGAGCCCTCATATGTTGTCGGTGGGAATGTGAAACAGTGCAGCTGCTGTGGAAAACAGAAGTTTCTCAAAAGTTACACCTAGAGTTACCCATGACCCTGCAATTCCACTCCTGGGTATCAACCCTGGAAAACAAAATCGTACGTTTGCTCAAAAACTTGTACACACGTGTTCACTGCAGCCTCATTCATAACAGCCAGAAGGTGGAAACAGCCCAAATGTCCATCAACAAGAATGAATAAACAAAATGTGATTTGTCCTGACAATAGTATATTATTCTTGATAAAAGGAATGAAATGCTGATACTCCCTAGAACTTGGACAGCCAACGAGTTGCTACATGAAGGAAGCCAGTGACCAAGGCCACATAGTAACTCCCTTTACGAGAAAGGTGTAGAACAGGCAAATCCGGAGAGACAGAAGGGAGATTAGTGATTGCCAGGAATGGAGCAGGGGTGTGATAGGAGCGATTGTTAATAGATACAAGGTTTCTTTAGGGAGCTGATAGAAATGTTCTAAAATTAAATTATGCTAATGGTTTGATTGCACAACTCTGTAAATATATTAAAAACTAGTGAATTCTGCAGTTGGAAGAAAAGAACCTTCTAGGCAGCATGGAATAGTGGAATCCCCATTTTACAGATGAGGAAACTGAGGCTCAGAGAAGTTAAGTGAAAGTTGTCCTGCCCTCTGCCCTCTGCCTAGGAAAGGTCAGAGGGGCTGAACCCCCGCACCCAGGGCCCTGCACACGGGCCAGGAAGCACCGGACGCGGGCCTGGGGCACGTCAGGAGCTCAGCCAGAGCCCTGCTCCCTGGGCAGCCAGGCTGTGCTGAGAGATACAGGTAGGGACAAGCCTGGGGACCCTGGGTCAACCCAGGCGGTCGCTGCCCCCGCCCCATGGATTTTCTACCCGCTCTTTGTTAAAGTGCCTCCCCTACCCCATGGTGGAATCAGAACCCTTTCCAGGCACTGGGGTTCTGCCAGATGGAAAGAAACCCCTAAAATGAGCTAGAACCACCGCAGACATTTTCTGCTTAGGAGCTTGATTTTTTCAGTTTTAGGCAAATGGGAAAAGGTTTCGTAGCAGTCCCGCATGAATCGCCAGGATGTTGGAGGGGTCCCTCGGAGTCGGGGTCTCACCTCGCCATGGCAGACTCTCCAGCCCAGCAGGGTGGAAGCTCAGGGGTTCCTGCCTCGCTGCGGCCGCCAGGATGAGATGCTAATTGCTCCAAGTTCAGGTAATTGAGTTTCCTCCAAGTGGGATGAGCCAGCGATGTAATTTCTAGGATGATCAAATCCTCGCCTGCCCTGAACAAAGCTACTGAATCATGGGATTGGAAGGAGTGAGTCTGCACAGCGAGAAGATCGCTCCCCGAGAGGCCCCAGGGCGGGCTGTCTGCACGTTGAAATAGACGGAACATCCCAGTCCCGTTCCCCTGGAGACGGACACAGGCAGCTTGCTCGGAGCAGTCTCCTGCCATCGGTCAGAACGTTGGTCCCCGTGTGCGGTTCCCCTGTTGGACTCATCTGCAGGTGCGACAGGCCGGGGAGATGCCCCAGCACATCCGCCTTGTTTGGCCTCCAGACTGCGGGTGCCGTGCAGGCCAGGGCCCTGGGTCTGCCCCCAGCAGGTAGGGGATCAGAGCCCCTGCCCTCCACATCTAAGACAGCGGCTGTGCCGGGCACACACAGCCCCCAAGGCGTCCAGCGGGTACAGCTGCAGCCTGTAGGGGCAGGGTTCCCGGCAGGGACTGCCCATCGCCTGGACATCCAGCGTTCCAGGCCCAGCAGGGGATCAGAGAGGAATGAGGCACCGGAGGGAGGTCCAGGGGTTGGGAGGTGACCGGGCCTCTCCCAGGCCTTCCGTTCACCCCTGCGTGGATTTCTAGGAGACCACAGCTCGAGAGCAGGTAGCAGAGGGTGGGCAGGCTGAGCGGAGGCCGGGATGGGGGAGGAATCCCAGGGGTGGGAGCGCAGACGTGGCAGGAGAGGAGGGGCCACTTCGCTGAGGCCGGCCTCGCAGGCTGTGCCGAAGGGACTGGACCCCCTTCCTGGCCCTGGAAACAAGCATATTTAGGATACTTCTCTCTAGGGGTCCAGGGCCTTCCCTCTGCCTCCAAGGAGCTCTCAGCCCAGTTCCTGAGACCAGCTGGGCTTACAGGAGGGACACGCTGACGGGGTGGACAGCCTCACGCAGGGCCCCTCTGCAGGGTCCCCTACAGGAGCCTCTGTCTGGAGAAGAGGGGCCCGGGAGAGGCTCTATGCGAGACCACTTGTCTGCCCCGGCCCCCCACCGCACCCCAGTCTCCCACCCGCTGCCCCGTCATCGCCCAGTTAAGTCCTGGCTGCTCAGTCCTTTGGGGGCTGGGGGTGAGGGGTCTGGGTTCTCCTCCTGGGGCTGCCACTGAATTTCAGGGTGACCTTGACAAGTTTTCCCCTCCCCAGTCAGAGATTCTGCTTCTGTAAAGGAGACACGTAGACCAGAAGTCCCTAGGACCCTGCAGGTGTCCCTGAGTCCACAAGGACATCCCAGGGTATGGACCTGAGGCCCAGAGGAGCCCTTCTCAGCGGGTTTGGAGGCCAGTGGACCTGTCAGCCCTGTGGGAAGTGGGGCTGCTCGGGGCCGGCGACCTCAGGACCACCGTCTGGGAGCCCAGGATGTGTCCTGCGTCCAGCTCTCTGTGACCTTCCCGGCGCGATTCATCTGGTTGCATAAAGACACCCCATCACCCCACACGGTCCTCTACAAACCCGCAGCAGAACTGCCCACCCCACAGCCTGGAAACGAGGCAGGTGTCCGACTTCTGCTAACACGGGCGCTCCAGGGGACCAGGTTGCAGCGAGCTTACGTATCAGATGTAGTTAATGATCACCCAGCTCCGTAATTAGATATTAAAAATCTCACTGTGCCACCGTAAAATAACACAGGACGAATAATAAAGTGTCATAGTTATAAAGTCATCAAAATGTAATAAAACAGTGTTATTACAAAGGCTTAAAATTTAACGATGGTTTTTTAGTGTGTCACTTATTATACAATTAAAGTTACAAAATAAGATAGAGTAATTAAAGCGGAGACTTGAGGCTTCGCAGGGGGCCCCGACTCTCGCCTCAGTGGGGAAGGGAGAAGCGGTCCAGCCTGCTGGGGGCCGTGGCCTCAGTCAGGGGTCTGGCTGGGTCCAGGCCCACCGTCTGCTGTACTGGAGGTGGGGGCAGAGGCATAGCTTCTAGAATTAAATGACAGCCAGTTCACTCTGCCCCGAGAATAGCTGTCCTGTGCAGAGGCTGCCCACAACTGAGAAGAAGGTCCTGGTCTCGGACTGAACTGAGAATCCTGATCTAGACTGAGCCCAGATCCCTGGTCCGGACTGAGTCTGAATCCTAATCGCAGAAGGACCCTGCATCAGATCACAGACGGAATCCTAATCCTGGTCTCAGACTGAACTGAGAATCCTGATCTAGACTGAGCCCAGATCCCTGGTCCGGACTGAGTCTGAATCCTAATCGCAGAAGGACCCTGCATCAGATCACAGACGGAATCCTAATCCTGGTCTCGGACAGAACTGAGAATCCTGATCTAGACTGAGCCCAGATCCCTGGTCCGGACTGAGTCTGAATCCTAATCGCAGAAGGACCCTGCATCAGATCACAGACGGAATCCTAATCCTGGTCTCGGACAGAACTGAGAATCCTGATCTAGACTGAGCCCTGCTTCCAGCCGTAGCATTTGCAGACCTGTCTCCCTGCCCTTTTTATCGGCAGCCTGCGCTCCCTCGTGGAGCCTTCACTGGTGAATGGCCACAGCCCCACGTGCTCCGAGCTCTAGAACGTGGGCTCTGGAAGCACGCTCACTTCCCAGTGCCCTCAGCCGTGTCCCCTCCCAGCCCCCTCTTCCAGCCTGAAGAGGCCTCGGGCTTCCAGGCCGCACACTTCTGCAGGGGCAGCTGGTTTAATACCAGAGGCATCCGGAGCCCAGGTGACCTCAGGATGGAGGTCTCTGCGGTGTAACTCAGACCGGGGACGGCCCACCGTTGCCTGCCCACCAAGGGGGCCGGGAGGGCAGACCCACCCGCTGGGGCTCCCAGACCCTGTGCTAACCACGTCTTGTATTTTCTGTGTTCTGATGCTTTGACATCTGGGGCCTTGCTGACCCTGCAGGGACCGCCCCTCGCAGGGCCACTCAATTCCTAGCAATAGTAAATAGCCCACCCCCACCTCCCCACCCCCTTCGAGCACGTCTTTCAAATGCAAACCAGCCGGTCCAGAGCCCACACCCCCAACCCACGTCTTTGGGCCACTATCCCAGGTCCAGGTACCTGGGGACAGCCCTGTGCCCCAGAGCCCACTGACATTGTTCAAACCAGCCAGTCCGAACCTTGCTTCCCAGCCTCACCCCTTCCTCCCGGGGAAACCACAGTAAAGGCCCCTGCCCTCGATTTGCGCCCCTCCCTCTGCCTCCCGACCGGCCCTGGTGCCCCCGAATGTGGCCCTGCAGAGCGTGTCCCGGCCCCTCCTCGTGGGGTCTGTGAGCAGCAAAGTACCCTGGAGTGGCCGTCCTCTCCTCGGCCTCCGCCTCCGCGTCCCCGGAGGAGGGTGAGACCTGCACGTGAGAACACGCTCCGCCCTCACCTTGCTCTGATTGCCATAAAACTCTTCCGCAGGGAAGCCCACACCTGCCCCTGGGCCACCTCCTGGCTCAGCCTCTGGGTCAGCCCAGTGCTGTCTGCGCCTCTGCCCAGGTGCGTTTGGAGGTGGAGGCTGGGTGCCCTCGGCCTCCCTGAGGCCCCACCAGCTGCTCTCCACGGACCAGGGTCCCAGGACCCTCCCCACCTTGCTCCCTTCCGTCGGTTCACCTTCGGTCTTCATCCCTCTGGGGGCAGGATCCTCAGACAGGACCAGAGCTGGCAGCGGAGGCAGGCCTGCAGATGGGGCTGCCAGGCAGCACCTGCGAAGGTGCCCTCAGGGGTCCCACGAGCCAGCGCAGGCCCCTCCCGTTTCAGGCCGCGGTGGTGGGAGAGCACAGACTTCCAGGGAAGAAGGGGCCTGTTGCCTCACTGTAGATCATCCTTAAAAAAGAAACCAGAGACACCTCGGGTGCCTCTCTCTGGCCCCGTAAATCTGGGGAGGTGGGAGCCGCACTCAGAGAACACGGGCTTTTGAATTTTAAATGGCCAATTTGGTCAATGAATCAATTTCACTGGGCTGAGGCAGGCACGTAGATGAAAGCAGTTTTAAGACCTATTTAAAGCAGTGAGAGCCTCTTTGTTCATGCTTTTTTCATACTGTCGCCCTCTAATATTTCATCTATATTCATTTTTATGGCTTTCCAAATTATAGATGTCAGCTAAAAACTGAGGAAAGAGGGGGGTGGGGGGAGGAGGAGGAGGAGGAGGAAAACACCGCGTTGAAAAGAAAAGCTAAGTTTCCTGTCCAAAGCCAGGGTGTTGGGACGTGACTCTACCGCTCACAGGCGGCCCTGCATCCCGCCCCTCCCTGCATCCCGTCAGGATGGGCCTCGTGCCAGCCTCGGGGCACAGAAGGAGGCGGACATCCCTGCCAGCGGGGGCTCATGTTTTGGTGGGAAGAGACAGCCCTAAGAGCCAGCAGGACAAAGACCCCAGTGCTCAGGGCCCGGGGTGAGTGAGGCTCAGGGCCTGGGGCAGCTCGGAGGGCGGGGAACGGCCACTGGCCTTGCAAGACTCTCCCCAGTTCCCACCGCCCCCAAAGTGCAACCCAGGTTACCATTCCCATCCCGGGAGCTCATGTTCTACTGATTAGGAATCCCTCTGACCCACTGGCTTAAAATTAATACGTGCATTACCTTTGAGAGACAGGTTTGCTCTATAATATGTGGTGTAAAGAGGTCACAAAGTAAATACTTGAAACTAGGGTCAGCCAACTTTTTCTGTAAAGGGCCACACAGTAAATATTTCAGCCTTTTTGGGCCACACGATCTGCATCACAACTACTCAGCTCCGACGTGGCAGCGTGAAAGCAGCCGTGGATGTCACATAACAACAGGTCTGGCTGTGTGTCCACCAAACTCTGTTTGCAAAAGCAGGGAAGCAGGCCATGTTTTGCCAACTCCTGCTTTTAATACTAATGTGAGCCCGCTGGTTTTTCTGTCGCGTCTGATCCCTTCCCGTGAAAATGTTCACTCTAGGAGTGTATTTTCCGTCTGTGTCGTGATTTCCATTTGGAATTTTTGTGTCTCATTTCTCTCCTCATTCTATTCATGTTTTCCTTTAAATCCTTGAGCATATGAATGTATTTTTAACGGGTGATTTGACATCCTTGTCTGCCTTTTCCATCACCTCTGTCATTTCTGGGTCTGTCTCTATGAATTGAGTTTTCTCCTGTGTATGAGTCACATCTTCCTGGGTCTTTGCTTTTCCAGTGGTTTTGGATTGGCTGTTGGATGTTACATGGATGTCGCATATTGTTGAGTGTGGAATTCCATCACAACCCTTTGAAGAGTGTGGACTTTGTTCTGGCGGGAAGTGACGCCACCTGAAGATGAGTCTGGGCCTTTGGAGGCTGGTTTGGATGCTTCTGAGGGTGGGCGTAGGGTCAGCCTTTCTCCAGAATGAGTGCAGCCGACCGCTGAGGCAGGACTCTCGCAGGGTCCCTACTGAATGCCCGTGTATTCAGTGAGTTCTCTCCTCTCCAGCTGGGGGAAAGGGTCCAGGCCGGTGTGAGCTCTGGATATCATTCACCTGGCAGCCCCTGGTCTCTGCTATTTCCCCAAAGTCGCTCTTGGAGTCTCACCCCCATGGATGGGACACTCGGCATTCAGGCAATGACTCCTCAGGGGAACCTCGATGCAGAAGCCTGGGGCTCTTTTTCTGCCTTCCTCCCTCTTCTCTGGTCTTCTGTCCTGCAAGTCCTAGCCATCTCAGTCTCCCCAAACTCTGACCCCTGTCTCCTCAACTCGTGAAGACCACCAGGCCCTGTGCGGCCCCTCCCCCTGCACGCGGAGGTATCTCCAGGCAGGAAGCAGCGCATCGGCTTGTTCACCTCACCTGCTCCCCTGTTATCGGGGTTCTCAGCCCCGAGCTGCCCACTGTCTAATGTCTGCGAACAGTTGCTTCGTATTTTCTGTCCAGTTTTCTGTGTCCAGTTTTCTGGTTGTTTAAGACAGGAGATTAAGCCCAGATGCTACGGTAGAGATGCCACCCAATGATTTTTAACACTAAAAACGTGCCCTTCTCTATCGGTAGCTGATGAAGAAGAAAGACAGAAAAGGAAGCCTCTCAGGGAAGCGAATGAGCTGTGCTTGCAGTAATTTCTCCAGACAATTTATGAAAAAGCAGCGACATCCCCTGGCATGCGGGACCCCATCGCTGACACTGGAAAGGAGACCCTGCTGCAGCCAGGCCCCTGCAGTGGTCGCCCACCCACCCGACTCAGAGCATAGCTGGTGGCAGGCCGGGAGGGGCTGCAGGGCCCTGAGTCTTTCAGACGAAGCCTCGGGGTCCCGCCTCACAACGGCCTCACATGGGGGAGGTGGCCCTTGCCTGAGAGTGGGGGCCGTGAGGGCTGCAGCCCACCCACCCTGGGCCTGCACCTGACCTTGAGTCCTGAGCAGCCTGCAGACCCTCAGCCACCCGCAGTTTCCCCCGCAGCGTCAGGGCCCCTCTCTGAGGGTCACCCTAAACGCTGAGGACGCGACCAGGCTGGAGATGGTTTCTGAGCAGAAACCCACGGGGCTGGCCACGCCCCGCACCCCGCTCGGGTGTCTGCCCACGCGCAGTGCACCCGTGCCCCTCCCTCCGCCCGCTGCCCTGGTCAGTGTCTCCTGTCCAAGGCTCTTTCCCACGCTCAGCTCTCTGTCCCCACCCCGTGGCCCAGGGGCAGCGTTTGGCAGGGCCCCTGTCCCCGTCCCTGGTCGCTGGTCCCAGCCTCCGTCGCTGCCCTGCTCTCTGTCCTACTCCAGGTGAGGCTGGCAACCTCCACCCCCTCCCTGCACCCCCATCCCACGCTCTCGGAGTTGAGTGCCGCCTGGACGCTGACAGCCCAAATGCCGCCTCCGCCCGGCCCCTCCCCCAAGCCCCAGTCTCGTCTGGAGTCGGTCACGTCTCTGCTCTTGGAGGTGAGTCATCCTCTCAGAAGGCCCCATCCATCCCCAGTCCAGCCCCGTGTCCTCCTGCCCCGTTCCCCACCACACGCAGCCACCACGGTCAGCTGGTCAAGGGCACCTTGGCTGTGTTAGGCCATTGCTGTCACCGGCTGGACCAAGACCTCATCCGAAAGCGGGAGGCGGGACCCCAGCTGCCTGTTCCGCATCTCCCCGCGGGGCTGGGGGCCTCAGATTCAACACCCCCGAGACGACTCCGAGCTGCCCCCTCCCACCGTGTCCCCCTCAGCGGGGCACCGCCATCCTTCGGGCTCAGGCCCCAAACCTCGGAGGTGGCCTGGGCTCCCCTGTCTCTGATGCCCCATACCCCATGAGGAGGAGAAAGGAGGCCTTGCCCAGTGCTGGCAGAATAAGGACAGTGGGGTCCCACTGGGTCCCTGGGTCAAAAGAGGAGAGCTAGCCTGCGAGCTTGGGGTGAGTGGGCCCCTCCCCTGGCCCCAGCCCTGGCAGCCCCACCAAAGAGCAAAGCAGGAGATTCTCCTCTCACGAGGTCCAGGCGGCCTTAGGAGCTGGGACCAAAACGATTCGGTGACCAGTGCACCCGGACAGCTGAGGAAATACCCAGCCCACTGCTCCCCAAGCTGTGGCGGCCCCTCCTGGGCCACAGCCCCTGCCCCCTGGCTCCCCGACCGGAAGCCCTTGATGTGTCGCTGCTGCCACTGTCCGTCTCCGCTCCACCCCTTGCCGTTCAGGGCAGGGTCAGTGGTCAGTGGGGAGGTGGGAGTCTCCCTGGAGAGTACGAGCCAGGTCAGGTGCAGGTCCGGGTGCAAGCGGGTGGGCCCCCTGCGGGAAGGAGACCACCTGCCACCAGCCCGGGCTTGGCGGTGGGCTCCCTTCCAGCCCGCGTACACTCCCCACCCCCCTTCCCCGGCCTCCTGGATCTCTCGTGATGTCGTGATGTCGTAGTCTGGCATTTCGGAGAGAATAAGGTAAAGGCAATTTTACAAGTGCAATAAAACCAGCGAAGTGATCCTCTGGCGGTTGTTAATGAGGTCCATTCTATCTCCCCGACGAGGCGGGCAGACTTTAACCCCATGTATGAGGTCAAGGTGAATGTCACATGGTCCCCAGCAGGCGAGGGGCATCACCATGGTGCTCCCCTAATCTGCTCCTGCATCCGACAGCAGTGATCAGAAGATACCTCACCGGAAATTATTTTCCCCTTCTTGTAACCATAACAACAGATGAGAACCGGGCTTTACTCAACTTTCTGAGAGCCTTTGTCAACATGTAACCAAACCCCGAGGGCAAAAGCAGAGAGCAGGGTTGGGTGCTGGCACCTTTCAGGGATGCCAGGTTTGGGGTCCTGTGGGGTCCTGTGGGACCCCTTTCTTCCCCTTTCCTCCTCCAATAAAGGATAACTTGGAACGTTCCAAGGGTGGGAGGAGGGCAGCCCCCATGGAAACGCGTGTGTCTCAGCATCACCAAGAGCTTTTCCTTTTCCAGAGGCTTAGCACGTCCAGATAAGTTTTAGAATCATCTACGAACTTCTATCAAAAAGCCTGTTGGGGTTCTGATGAAGGTCATGTGAGTCTATGGGTCAGCTGGAGGAGCCTGAGCCCCATCGGCCCTGAACAGAAGCCAAGGGGCTGTCTCCACTGCCCAGAGCCCGCCTGGGCCGGGGTCCTCACCTTCCAGGTGACAGCCTGACACTCTGCCCGCACCGTTCCCTAACTCTGAAATGAGCAGGTCCAGACCCACCCCAGAAACATCTCTGGGAGAGACGGAAGAAAAGCAACCTGCAAGGAGGAAGGACAGCTGAGTGCATGGGGGAGCGGGGGTAGTGCGGCTAAGATGTCCAATCACCTCAAATGGGCCCGCAGACTCGGTGCGATCTTCATCAGAATCCCAGCAGGCTTTTTGATAGACATTCACAGATGGATTCTAAAAACGTATCTGGAAGTGCCAAGGATCTGGAAAAAGAAAACCCATCTTGGAAAAGACAGAGTTAGACCCACACCACCTGATAAAGCCACCGAAATCGAGGCAGGGAGGCACCAGTGAAGGGATGGATGTACGTAATGGAACCAGACAGACTCCAGAACCGGACCCACAAATATATGGCCCACTGATTTTTGACGAAGGCTCCAAGGCAATTCAATGAACAAAGGAAAGTCTTCTCAACAACTGGATAAACGTATGGGAAATAAACCCCTTCCTCGTGCCGTATACAACAATTAATCAAGATGGATCACAGATCACAGACTAGGTGATGTATAGAAGGACTTGGGGGAGAAAACCTTTGCAACACTGGGGTAAACAAAACGTCCTTGGAGAGGATACAGAAGACACTGGCATAGAAAAGGAACAATGACAGATGGAATTTCATCAAAATTGAAAACTTTATGTCTTCAAGACATCGTTGAGAGAACCAAAAGTTTATCGAATTATTACGTGGTACACTTGAAACTAACATAATATGTCAATTAAGCCTCAATTAAAAAAAGAAAGAAATGTCTAGTCCATGTAACACAGCTGTGGCCATTCATAGGAAAGTGCAAGCCCACTGGGTGTTGCTGGCCAGGTGTTTCTGGACTCAAGGGTATGCCCCTTCACCTTCACCTTTACCTTTTCCTTCCTGCTTCCTCCTTTATTTTTCTGCTGTAACAAGGCCCTAGTGACCTAAGTAAGCAGCCACTTCCTATCACAAGCAAAGAAAGGACCTCAACCCAAGAACCCGGAGCTTGCTGTTCCGTAAGGAAAAAAAAAAAAAAAACAATTTGTTTAAACACCATTTCGCTGAGTTTCCGTCACTTGCGGCTGGACAAGTCTCTACCCGATGCACTATCTGTCAAAGTCCAGCCCCAGCCTGGCTCCTCCAAGAGCTCCGCTCAACCACCCCGCTAAGCTTTGAGCACCCAGAACACAAGTTAACGTTTCCTATATGTTGGTTTGCATTACCTGCTCCTTTCCTGATAATTTCATGCATATAAATTGTGTCTCCCCACCACCCATTCAAGGAGTTCCTTTGGTCTTAAGAAAAAGGAAAAGAAAAGGAAAGGAAAGGAAGGAAAAGAAAGGAAAGGAAAGGAAAGGAAAAGAAAAAAAGAAAAGAAAAAGAAAAAAAAAACAAAAAGGCACAGACTGGGAGAAAAAAAATGTGGGTATCTATACATACACACACACACATGCATCTTATGTCCAGAATATGTACAGAATTATTATTTCAAAGCAAAAATAAAAAGACAAGCAGAAGGCAGTCAAAAGGTACAAATTTCCAGTTGTAAGATAAATAAGTCCTGGGGGTGAGGTGTCCAGAACGGTGACCACAGTTAGCACTGCCGCGTGGTGTCTTTGAAACTTGCTAAGAGAATAGATCCTAAAAGCTCTCATCACAGAGAAAAAACATTGTTTATAACTCTATGAGGAGACGGATGTTAACTAATTATTGTGGCAAAGATTTCACAGTACATGTAAGTCTATACACCTTAAACTCACTCGGCGCTACATCTAAGTCGTATCTCAATAAAACTGAAAGAAAAAAAAGGAAAATCCAACAAAAAGCTGCAAAAGACATGAACAGATGCTTCACAGAAGAGAATAGACAAATGGCCTGTAAGCACGTGAAAGGATGTTCTTCAATATGATTATTCATTAGAGAAATGTACATTAAAACCTCAAGGAGTTAGGACTTTTGCCCCCTGGATTAATAAGGCCAGATGTTCGGGCTCCTGTGGGGAACCAGACCCTGACACACCGCTGTGTGGCTGCAATGCAGTGAGCCACTCGGAAAAGAGTTTGCAGATCTCGTACGTAAACACACACCTACCCTATGGCCTGGCCACTCCACGCCTGGGTATTGACCCAAAAGAAATGAAAATTTATGTCCCCAGATATACTTGCACAAGAAGGCAGCAGCTTTATTTGTAATAGTCAACACCGGAAACTACCCAAATGTGCATCAACAGGAAAAAGCATCAGTGCATTTTGGAATAAAATGGAACACTACTCAATAATAAAATAGAAGAAACTACATGAGTAGCTCTCAAAAACGTTACGTTAAATGAAAGAAGCCAGAAATAGGATGCACGCCGTATAATTCCATTTACTTGAGATCCGGTACAGGCAAAACCACACTAACGAAATCAGAGCATTGGTGGCCTGTGGGTGCAGCAGCCCACTTCTGGGAGACGGAGGCGGCCGGCAGCTTGACTGGGGAGCTGGTCCCACGCGTGCATGTATTTGTCAAAACGGACCCTTGAGATCTGTGCATTGCACTTCACTTAAATTTCATTTCATAAAAAAACAAGACGGCCCCCAAAAAGCATATGGCCGTGGCGTGGAAGGGCTACCCCTCCCCTTGGACAGGGCCAAGTACAGGGGTTGGTCTCTGACTCCACCTGGGTCTTCTGGCCCTGAGTCTCTGCCCCGACTCTCGACAGTGCCCCCGATGGCCCAGCTGCACTCCGTGCCTTTGCTCAGATCCCTTGGGTGGTGGGCTTGGGGGTCAGCGGGACCTGAGTGTGAATTAGTGCGCCCACTCAGTGGCCCGTGGCCGAAGCTCAGTCCCCTCCGTAACCGGGGGCTGAGGAGTGCCTCCCCAGCACTGGGGCGGGGGCCCCGGGCAGCGCACACACACAGCACCTGCCCGGAGTCTGGCCGCAGGAGGCCCGGGCGGGGCGGCGGCCTGCAGCACATCACTCCTCGCGCCTCCCCCCCAGACCCCGTGCCCCCTGCAGCAGCGTCGGGCTGGCTGGGCCCCAGGGTGGGTGGCTGTCCCCCCGCCCCCGAAGGGTATAGAATGCGCATGGGTCTCCGCATCCCGGTCTTACCCAACTTCTGACCTTTTCCAAACACACAGCCTCTCTGTGCCTCTAGCTGGACCCTCCCTCTGGAGTCCCTGCCCCTCCAGCCCCACCTCCAGCACTCCTGTCCCCCCCAGGGTCCCCTCGGGTGCAGCTTCCCTCCTCCCACCCTCCGCCCACCTGAGACCTCTCCACGCGAGAGCCTGGCAGGGCCCATCCTGCAGGGAACCCGGCTCCTGGCCATCCAAGAGCCGTGGCGACAGTCTCCGTGGCAGACGGGGGCTGGGTGGGCCTGTCCCTTCCCGCCAGCCCGGGCCCTTTCACGGGCAGCAGCGGGAAGCCCCTGATCTCCCACCTCTGCTGATGGCTGCGGCCTCCATCCCTCCCGGCCTGGGGAGGGGAGCTGGCTCAGGCCAGCTGAGGACGCACAGGCAATTTTCTCCCGAAACAAATGGAGAGAAATTGCTCAAACGGGCGAACAGCCTCTGTTTCAGGCTAATTTCCACATAATAGAATCAAATGACTTCCTTTCCCTTCTGCTGGCTCCTCTGCATTTGACAAATTGCAAAAGAGATTTGATTCAGGGGCTCAAATGTAGGGACCGATTGTTTTGGACAAATGACAGGCACGGGAGGGTGGGGAGAAGGCAGAGGGTCCCCAGAAAGTGCCGCCCTGGGGAGAGGACATTGCAGGGCGTCTCTGAGGCTGCTCCAGAGCCCCCCCAGGAGGCAGGGGAGGGGCAGGGCGGCTGGGGGGTTGGACGCCCCACACCTCACATTCCACCACCATTTCCTCTGGCAAGCAGAGGCCCATCTGCGCAGGCTGCCGTCTGCGTGTTTAGGGCTCAATATGTCCTGCGGGGCTTGCCAGGGGCTCCTGGCTCCGAGCTGGGTTTGGCACCACCAGCTCTGCGCCCAGCCAAGACCTTGGCTGGTGCCTGTGCAGCCGATTCCACTGCGTGGTGAGCAGAGGCAGCTGGCGCCCCGGCCCGCACCTGGCGAGGCCACCAGACCCTCCCCCTCCCCCAGCTCTGCACGTTCCCGGCCCCATCGCTCAGCTCCAGCACCCCAGCCCGGTGCGTGTCATCACGTGGTACTCAGACCCACCCCCCCTACACCCCCTACCCCCAGGATGCAGTCCACAGCCTGGCACCCAGGGGGCGGGGGCCCCGGACGCGGTGGACAGAGGAATAAATGCACTTGTGCAGCTGGGGTCGGTGGGCACGGAATCCAGCAGCCAGAGGGGCCGGGCCGCCCTCGCATCCGGCCTCCACACTGTGTGCAGGTCCCAGGGTGCAAAGGGAAACAGCAGCGTTGACTAACGAGACTTTATTTTAACGTGTTGCTTTTAAAGTTGTGTTTGTTTCAACAGTATTTATTTTAAAATATACAAATAACACATGAAACAGGCTTACTATTTTAACGTGAGAGTCTCCCAGCCCCAGGTCTTCCCCAGAGGTATTTCTGCTCTGGGTTTGATGAACACCTTCCAGGTCTTTCCAGGCACTTTTCTGAAATGCGAGTGTGAAAACAGACCCATGTCAGTTAGGGCAGTTACTGGATGAGCCCACATTTATCCTGTGTTCCCCTGACTGGCATTTGTGTTCAATGTATTTAAATGAGCAGAGCCATTTCTAACTCAGGAAACAGTATTTCCTGACGTCCACACCGTGGTGGAGAGTCTGTGTCTGAGGTGGGCGCCCAGGCTGGAGCAGGTCAGGCCCCACTCGGACCCTCGTCAACTGTTCTTGCCCAGAACATGGGACAGTGGACTCCGCACAAGATCCGGGAAGACTCAGCCCAGCTTCCTCCCCCAGGGTTGTGGTGTATGGATCAATCGCCCGCCACCCGGTCCAGGCCAGCAAGAGGTCTGCCAGGGGGACCGCAGGTCAGCTCCAGGCACCGGGGGCTCTCAGGGGCCCTCGGGGAGCCGAGGATGTCGGGGGAAAAAGATCAAAAGAAATCAAAGCACAGGAAGCAGACAGGTGTTGGGTGGCTGAGAAGAGCACTGCGGGGGCATCATGATGGTGGGGAGGCCGGTCGTGTGCGGAGCGGGGAGACAACCTGAGCCAGATGGTGGGGCCTTGAACGCCAGGCCAAGGGGCAGGGCACCCCCTGCGCTCTGTGCAGGGCCAGGCACCACGGGGATGGAGGACGGGGACAGGGGACCTGGCTGGGGTGGCTTCGGCCTCCTCCAGGCCCACAGGGACAAGGGCTAAGGCGTGGGAGGGGCAGTCTCCAGCCACCCTCAGAGATGGATATATTCTGGAAGCTGGCATATGCTCAGGGAACGCAAACTGATTGAAATACCAGCCTGAGAGACATAATTAAGAAGGCAAATCTGTTGCCAAAACATCTACCGTGTTTCAAAGCCAAAGACGCATGGTAGGGGGACGGTCTGCTCCCGTGATAACTCTGCCCTCCAGGGCAGCTAACTGGGAGTGGGCGCGGTGGGCACATGTTCAGACCATCCCCCAGGCATTCGTTGGCTCAGGGGCCCTGACACCCCGCCAGGCCTGGGGAGGAGGCGTGGCCGAAAGAAAACCCTCGCCGCTGCTGAGAGCGAGTGTCTAGGAGCGAGCACCCTGAGCTGCGGCACGCTCGCCAAAGCACAAGGGTGCTGGGGCCAAGAAAGAATCCGGGGCTGGAACGTTCTGGAAGGCCTCCAGGGAGGAGGGGCTTGTGCGGAGTCTCACAGGATGGGAGGACCGGGGACTCAGCAGGCCCTAAGAAGCCAGATGTTTTGGAGAAGGTGGCGATGGTGCAGGACCCGGCTGACGGAGGCTGAACTACCCCCCATGGTCCACCACAACCCCTCACAGCAGCAAGGCTTTGGTGGACTTTGGTCGTGTAGCATCTCTTCATCCCCAGGAGCAAGAATCTGGGGGTTTCAGATGGGTCTTGGGACCACCAGCCCCTGGTGGCTGTCCAGCCTGGACCAGGTTCACACAGACACAGTGGCTGGCGGCCACCTCTGAGCAGAAGGGCCTCAGCCCTCGAGGGTCGTCCAGAAGTTCAGTACATCAGCTCCCACCCAAAGCGGCTACCTAGCCCTGTGCTCCAGGGACTTGAGATTAAGGGGTGAAAATATCACCCTCTTGGCAGTCAGGGGGTTAATGCAGTCGCATAATTGCTGGTGACAGCCCCGGAAATGATTTATTGATTTTTTAAAAATAAAAATATGTCATATTCTCTGAGGTGGGTATAGACCAATTATGTGCACAGGCCAACTGGATAGCAACTTAGTAGTTGATACCAGATGCCAGCTTAGATCAGATGCCAAGTAGGAGCAGCGCGGCCGTGATAAAGCTCTGCTACCTGACGTCCCTCGTGTGTTCCCAGACACCACCCTCCAGGAACGCACACACCCCACGGTGGACGCCCGCCCTGTGCCAGGCACCCTGGCAGAGCGCGCTGGGGGGATGCCAAGACCGGCCGGGCTGTCGCTCCCCCTGATGGGCTCAGGGCTGCGGAGGCAGGAGAGCGGGGAAGTCGGCCACACGGCTGGGCTTCGACAGGGTCCACAGTCGGTGCGTGTGGCGGGCACAGTGTGGCTGGGGCAGGGGGGCACCATCCCCTGAAGTGACGTTCAGATGGGGACTCAGAGGATGAGGACAACCCTGTCGGGGGAAAGGGCGGAGGAGCGCGTGGGAAATGGAGGCGGCACAGAGCATGTGAGTTGCAGGGACAGGAAGATGGCAGTGGGCGTGGAGCCCAAGAGGACTGGGCCGGGGGTGTAGGAGGGTCCCCAGGGGTCCCCAAGGGGGACTACACAGGATCTTGTGGATCTTGCCATGCCCTGGAAGGTTTTAACCAGGAGAGGCTTTACCGAATGCTGTGCTTTAAGACGCTCCCTCTGACCCAAATATCCATCATTGGACCGATCAGTCAAGAGACCATGGTCTATCCATACAAGGGAATATTATTCGGCCATAAAAAGGGAGGAAATTCTGGCACATGCTGCATTGTGGATGAACCTCGAGGGCATCATGCTGAAAGAAGCCAGACACAACAGTCCACATATTGTGTGACTCCACTTATACGAGAAATCTAGGACAGGCATATCCACAGACAGAAAAGGGGCCGGGGGTCCCCAGGGACTGGGGGAGGGGGAGGGACCACTTAATCGGTAGGGCGTTTCTTTACCGGGTGTCAGTACTGGTTTGGAGCTGGATAGTGGTGGCAGTTGTACGACACTGTGAATGTACCAAACGCCGCTGGAGGAGCAGGAAGGGGGGGACCATGAGGGGAGAGAGGCGGAGGAGGCGGAGGAGGCGGAGTTGGGTCAGGTGGAGGGAATGGGTGGTCCTAGAGGGCCAGGGAGCAGTGCCCTCGGGGAAAGGCAGGAACGAGGAGAGAAGCACTGCGGACCTTCCTGGATATCGAGATGGAAAAGGTGACACCCCACGAAGAAACAGAGACGGGTGGGAACCTCAGAGACAGTGGGTCCTGGAACCAGAGCCCAGCGCTTCTTCACTTGGGGGCCGTCACCGTACCAAGCGAAGCCGGGAGCCGAGGGCGGGCTGTGAGGTGTGCGTGTCCGGTCCGCCCCGCAGGCTGGGGGAGGATGGAGTCCCGGGTGTGCGCGTGAGGGCAGCCTTCGCGGTTGGGGTTGAGGGTAGAGTCCAGCTCTCCACGTGGAAGAACACGTGCTCCTGCAACAAGGGGAACGAGCGAGGTGGAGAGGAGAAAGCAGCCTCCCGCCCCGCGCCCTCCCCTGCGCCCCATGGGGTAACGCGCGTGCCCCCCGCCACCCTTTCTCCTTCCCGGCCTGTACATGCACCCAGGGGGGCGGCTTCATCTTTCTCGTCGGTTGGTTTCAAGAAGCAGTTCGGTGGGGGGGCGGGGCGTAACCGCGTAGTAAACACGCCCCACGCGCGGGGCTTCATCCAGACGCAGCCGCGTCGTTGCGCCGCCACCTGCGCGCGTGCACGGTGGGCGGCCTTCCTCCTCCCCAAGGGAAAACCCCGGGGTCTCAAGACGTTACTGCTCCCTGGTGGAGGTGGCCCCAGGCCGCTTTCATCGTGAACACAGCCTCAGCTTGGAGAGTCCAGCGCTGGCTGACGACCAGCACCCCGGGCCTGGGGACGGCAGATCTTCCAGGAACCGGAGCCGCTGCCCCTCGCCTTGCTGTCTTCCCTGCGCCTCCTCACCCCGCGCACCTCCTCCAGCGGCCTAACTCCCGCCTCTGCCAGGAGGGCCTACCCCTGTCTCCCGAGGGGCCACGGCGGCTTGGGGGGACATCCACACTCCCCAGCCTCACCTGCGGGGATCGGGGGTCTTACTTTCCCAGCCGGGAACCTCTCCTCTGCAAGGTGGGCCAGCTCCTCTCCCCCAGCCTACTTGGGGGCTAGTCAGCCCCCGTGTCCCGGTCTCCCAAACCCAGGGACCCAGCTCAAGGCCAGGCAAGCCCGCTGGGGCCCCCTCCACCCCGGAGGCCCGTCTCTCATCAAGGAACACAGGGCTGGGACTCCAGCGGACTCCACCCCGGACCCCCTGGCATTCCTTCTGTTGCGGTGCCTGAGTCGGTAGAGCCCGGAACTGGTTTTCAGAGATTTCCTTTGAAAACCCACGTGTGCAACATCTCACACCCACTGGGGGTCTGGTGTCACTGAATCTCAGCCCCTTGGTCAGAACCTTCAAAGTAACATCCTGTTCTACCCAGAGTTCCGGGACCTGCTGTCTTCAGTGAACAGACCTGGAGCTCTCCCCAGGTGGTCACGTGGGGCTGTGCCCCTCAAGGCTGCAGCTCAGACACGCAGAGGAAACGTGCTTCTGGTTATTCTGGGATGTCACCCTCCAGGAGGGAGTGGGAGGCTGCCGCACCTGACTCCGAGGGCAGTAATGCGCCCGGCGGGACCGGGGTGTGACGCCCGGGGCAGCTGGAGAAAGAAAATCACAAGCAAGGGTTCTTAACCCTCAATTCAGGCCCTGGGGTGAAAAACAGCCTGAGAAGAATTCTTCATCCTCGCAGCCATTGGGCTGATACTGCTGGGAATTGAAACAGAACGTCTTGTAGCGCCTGAGAGCAAGGAGATGCTCACCGCACACACACACACACACACACACACACACACCACACCACACACATCACACACACACGCACCACACCACACACATCTCACTCACACACACACACACATCTCACACACACACACCACACACATCACACACACACACATCTCACACACACACACACACCACACACACACATCTCACACACACACACCACACACATCACACACACACACACACACACACACACACACACACAGGTGGGGCATGGCAAAGGGACACAGGAGCCATCGAAGAGCTCCCAGTGGGCAAAGCTGGAAAAACATGAGTAACTGAATACAGTGCTGGATTTTAACCCGAAGTATAAAATCTCCATAAAGTCCTATTGGTATCAAAATGATCACGTACATGAACTGGGACAAGGAGAAGACTCTAAATGCCCACCTGAGGTAGAGGCCAGCTCCCCATCCTGAGACGTGGGCAGCCCAGGGACCCCCCCAGAGGACAGTGCGAACAGGAGGTAGGGGAGTCACTTCCCACTGAGAAACCTGACCGCGCCCCTCGCCACGTGTCACATGTTGTGCCACGTCACGGTGACAATGTGACGTCAGGAGACGGCGCTTCACTTCTGGGCTCTTCCTCCCCAAAAGCACTCGATCCCTCAGTCTCATCATGAGAAAAACATCAGCCAAACCCCACCTGAGGAGCGTCTCACAGGACACCTGAGCTGTTCTCAACACTGGCAAGGCACCAAAACAAGGGAAACCTAAGAAAGTGTCGCAGCCAAGAGGAGCCTAAGGAGACAATGTAGCTGTGATGGAGCGTCCCGGGTGGGATCCCGGAGCAGGAGAGAAGCAGGAGGGAAAGCTCAGGAATCTGAATAAAGTGTGGACTTGGGTTAATAACAGTGTATCCATACTGGCTTATTAATTGTAACAGACGCACCCCATCGCTGTAAGATGTTGATGTAAGGGACAATGAATGTGGGGTCCATGGGAACCCTATGTACTGTCTTCACAATTTTTCTGTAAATCATAAAATCTACTTATGCAGCTTGCTGAACTATGACATCAGTTGAATCCAGTCTTGCCAAGTTTATTGTTAAATGTTCAGCAGTGATTAGAAAAGATTGGGACCCAGAAGCTTGTCATGAGGACCCCTGGGTCACTCTGAGATCACTTGACACTGGACCATCCTTACTAGTCTTGAACCCGTTCCTATGCCGAGGTCAGGTCACAGCCCCAAGGTCCCTGAAGGCAGCTCCTGCAAGAACCCACTGCACATACGCCCCAAGCCTTTCCCAAGGGACCTGCCACCATTTGCTGGAGTAACTGAACTGCAGGAACTAAATACTCAGCCTTTTGAACACCGGCTCTGAACTGACAGTAATTCTGGGAGCCCAAGACGTGACCTCAGCCCGGCAGTCAAGGAGAGAACTGGCAGTGGTCAGGTAACTGGCGGAGAAGCAGCTCGGGGCTGACTCAGCGGTAAGCTGTCCATGAAACCCCCTTGGGTTATTTCCCGGGTCCGGCACAGCTTGTTGGGGTAGATGTACTTGGCAACAGGCAAAATCCCCATATTCGTTCTCTGACCCATGGACAGGGGGTCATGACAGCGATTCCATTATTCCTTCCTCAGTATGGCGGGAGGGGCTGAATGGAAACCCGGGCACTTCCTCTCCCATCCAGACGGAAATCAGAAGAAACGCCACGTCCCTGGAGGGACTGCGGAAATTAGTGCCTCATCAAAGGCTTGAAAGCAGCAGCAGCAACATGCCTAACACCCCCCAACACGCTTAATTCACGCGTACGGCCTGTGCAGACGCTGGCGGATCCTGAAGAAAGACCGTGCACCTCTGTAAATCCACTCAGATGGTCCATCCCTCGCACCTGCTGCCCCGTGAGTGTTCACTGTACCTTTACCGGAGCAAACAGACATAGCCCCTCACACTTGGGATGCCACTGTTGACCTGGTAATGTCTTTTTCTCCCCAGCAATTTGAAAGGCTGACCAGAGCGCGGTTTTACCTGGCAGGGCCGGTGGTGCGCATTCACCGCCTCGCCCCAGGACCACATCCATTCTCTGCTCTGCCGCGACAGGACCGGAGACGTTACCCCACGCAGAGCATCACTGGCCCACCACGCGGATGGCGTCATGCCGACTGCATCCGACCAGGAAGTGGGAAGAGCTCTAAATGCCTTAGGAAGATAGGCAATAAACCCCACAGAACCTCAGGGCCGTGTCAGTGAAGTCTCTGGAGGCTCCAAGACGTTCCCTCCAAGGTGGAATACAGGACGCTGTGCCTCACACCATCAGTTTGAAGGCGCTGCTTTCCTCTACCGAGAGCGTCGCCTGCGAGGCTGCGGTGTCGGTGGGACCAGGAGCGAGAGACAAGGACGCAGCAGGTCCAGGATGCAGCACTGGCTGCTCTGTCTCATGATCCTGGGACGCGGAAAATCCAACATCCCTGAGTGCTCGTAGCCGTAGGGGCACTGCATGCGGTCTCTGGCAAACACCAACCGGAGAACCACGTGCAGCAGTGGAGGATTTCGGAGCACATCCATCCCCTCTTCTGCAGGTAACTCCTCTCCTTCTGAGAAATAGCTTCTGATTTGCTGGGCGGACCTCACCATGAGACATCAGGAGATGCCTGACCCACCCGGCCGTAGGGCAGATCCTGGGCAGGCAGCCAGCGCCAACTAGGAATGGTGCGTAAGAGCCGCGCTCCGGCAGGTCTGGGGTTTGTGAGCGAGGGGGTGCGTTAGGGGCTCAGACCCCCTTCCGCGCAGACTTCGGCCGCATGACCTCCTTGGTTCTGCCAATGGCACCCTGGGACGTTCCTTACAACCCGCTGATGGAGGGGGACAAAAGCTGAGCCCGGTTTACAGACGGGTCTGCATGATTTGCTGGTACCGTCCACAAGCAGACAGAGCTGCAGCCCCACTCGGGGTGGCCCCGGACACAGCGAAGGAACCTTCTCCGGGTGGCAGAACTTGGAGCAGTATGTTTGGGCTGTATATGAGAGAGGCATGCAAAGGTCCAGATCTACACTGAGTTACGGGCAGCTGCTACCAGATTGGCTGGCTGGTCAGGGACCTGGAGGAACAGAACGGGAGGATTAGTGACCAGGAAGCCTGGGAGAGAGACACGTGGGTGGAACCTCTCGAAGGACACAGACTGTGAAGAATGCCCAGCAAAGAGCATCCAGTGCAGAGGAGGCTCTTAACAACCAGGACGAAAATCCCACCCTGCGCATGTGAATCCATCAGCCCTGGCCCAGCCGCCCCTGTGCTGGCTTCAAGTGGCCAGCGTGGGGAGGAGTGTGGGGAGGAGGGACCAGCACTGCCTCCCCGACTTAGACCCAGCGTAATGAGCAAACAGCAGAAACCAGCCCGATTCCCAGCTGAGGCACCACCCCCGGGGCCCCTTTCTCGGGCGGTACAGCCACACCCCCTCCTGGAGGCCTTGCTCTCAGCCGGGGTGAGGGGAGGTGCCCCCCCATCTGCCCCTTCCCCTGGGAGGCACCGCCTGTCCCTGCTGTTTCACTGTAGACTTCTCCCCCCGCCCCTCAGCAGCAACCCCCTTTCTACCCAGTAAGTCATTTTTACGGAACATTCCCGTCCTCAAACAGTGGGGCGAAGGCAGCTCTGAGCGGCACCCGGATCCCGACTCACCTTCCTTTCGGACTCAGTTTCCTTCTTCCCTGAGAATTCACTTTAGTGTTTCTCTTAGCGAAGGACGGCTGACGGCAAATTTGTCTGAAAATGTGTTTTATTCACCTGTATTCGTGCAGAGTATTTTCCGCAGGTAGAATTCAATTTTGAGTTGTTCCCCTCCGTCCTTTCAAGACAACATCTCATTGTCTTCTGGGCTCCAGCGTCTCTGTGGAGAAGCCAGTGGGGGGTATTTGCTGCTTTTTGACAGATTATCTGTCTCTTCCAGGGACTTCAGCGAGTTTCTCCTTGTCTCTTGTTTTCTGCGTTTTAATATAATTTGCCCAGGAGATTTTGTTTGTTCTGCTTGCTTTCATCTAACTTGGGGTTTGCAGAGCCTCTTGAATCTCCGGCCAGAGCTGCAGAGTCAGGACTCTACGCCTGCAGCTCTCGAGGTCCCCGAGCCCTGCCTCTCGAGGCAGAGTTTTCAGGGAGAGTCGTGGGAACAGGATGTATCCTCAGGGCAGGCGTTTGGAGCCAGGCCAAACGCAGCATCCTTGGGTCATTCTCAGAGGAAGACTGGGCCGCTCTGCCTTATCTCCTCAGAGCAGTGAAGGCCCAGCCCCACCAGCGCCAGAGGGTCCCGGCCCCCGGCCCCAGCCATCTCACCCCCTCCCTGGCTGAGGCCCTTCTCTCCTCAGGCTGCTGCCGTGTTTTGAGAGGATAAATCTTCCCTCTGGGCGAGGTCCCATCTGCCCCTGGGTTCCTCACTGAGGCCTCCAGGCCACAAGTCTCCACCCGCCCTCTCTACCGGCCCCCCCACTTTTACGCCCCCCACCTTCTCCAGGTGGCCTCCCAGAGGGAGACAGGGCTGGGGCCTTTACCGGTCCCTTTTCTGGACTTGTCCGGGGTGCCCTCAGTCCCCTGCACTGAGAGGCGAGAGGCGGGGAGCAGAAGAGGCTCCAGCCATAACAGGGAACCCGCTCTAGTAACACGCGCTCTCCCGCTGGGACCAGGCCCAGTTCCTCACCCCGAAGGTCCAGCCGGGCACAGCATCCTGGTGAACCCAGGTGGGCAGGTTGTGTGTGGGCCTGGCCCCTCCGCCCCCGGCAGGACCTACTTCTCCATCACCACCCCCTCCATTCTCAAGGGCTGCTGGGGTGGAGACTCGTGACATCACAGTGCCTCATCTGCATGGGCCTGTCGGATTGGCTGGGAGGAGACCTGGCCTGGCCATCTGCGTGTTCCCAGGGGTCCTGGTGGTCATTCCCCATTGTCTGTATGGGCCTCTGATTGGCTGGCCCTAGGGAGGCCCACTCTGGTGGTCCCAGGACCTACAGGCTCACCAGCTCCACTTGGGGGGAAAGGGGTCTGCAAAGAGCAGCTTGGCCCAGAGGGCTGCCAGCTCGCTCGGTGATGGCCGAGGCCTGGGTCAGGGCTCTGTGTCAGCCAGTGACCCCACGATGCCAGTCCGGTCACGGCTACGGGATCACTTTCTGGTAAGACCAGCTCTCTGATTCTTAACCCCTCCTTGAGGGCTGGGTGAGAACAGAATGACACGGATGACTGGCCTTTCCCTGGGGGCTGTGGTGGACAGAGCCTCTGTGCCAGCCCTGGGGTCCCCAGTCGTAGCCCAGGGACAGCGGGAAAGTCACTGGACGGCTCTGCGCCCCACCTCTCAGCTGGCCTGGGATCACTGCCCCTCGGGTGGGGGAACAGGGGTGTGGTCTGGAAGATGTGTCAAGGGGATGGGTCACACCCTTAGGGGGTCATGATTGCCTGTGAGGAGGGGCTGCACACCTGTCCTGTGGTCCCGGGCGCCTGGGAGGGTCGACACCACCTCACGCGTGCAACTTGCCGGGGCTGCTGCGGCCACTAGGCCAAGCCCTGTTCTTGTTACCCCCGCGTGGGAGCCCAGAGGAGGCTCCAGACGGTCTCATCTCGAGCGCTGGGGAGCCGGGAGAGGCTCAGAGGTTCCGGGCAAGGCTGGCGGGAGGGTCAAGGCTGGCGGGAGGCAGGGCTGGAACTGTCCAGTCTCCCTCCTCCCCTCCCCGTAAATGCCAGGTCGGGGAATACCTGAGCTCAGCTGTTGCGGTGAAAGCCTCCCCGGGGGGCAGGCCAGCTATGCCGGGAATGAGGGCGGTGTACCAACAACACAAACATGCAAACAGCTTCAAGCTGTTGCTTCAGAGCAGCCGAGTCCCGTAGGAAACAAAGCAGCCCAGGCTTGAAAGCCAGCCGTGGGGCCTGTGGCGGCCGCTTCGACAGCGCCACGCGGGGGCACCAGGCTCTGCGGGCCTCCTGGGCAGCCGGGCACCTTCCCCCGCATGGTGTGTGCACGGCCACCACCTTCACACCAGCCCGGGGGCTCCCTGTCGCCCTTGGAACCCAGAGTCCGGAGGCTGCCTGGGCACAGGTGTGGTGGGGCCCCTTCCGTGAGCCCCTAACTGTGAACAGGAGGCGGAGCCGGACACCCGCTGCTGCTCTGTGCCGGCCCCTGGGCCCCGCAGGAAATGACTGTTCACCGCGGGGCTCCCAACAGCACACATTCATCCTCTTGCCGCTCTGAGGCCAGACGTCCAAAATCAAGGTGTCAGCAAGGCCAGGCTCCCTCCGAAGGCTGGAGGGGAGGGTCCTTCCTGCCTCTTCCAGCTTCTGGTGGCTCCAGGCGTCCCTGGGCTTGTGGCCGTGTCCCTCCATCCCCACACGACCTCTTTTGTGAGTCTGTCCTCCGCGTGTTATAAGGACCCTTGTCATTGGATTTGGGGTCCAGCTGGGTAATCCAGGATGGTCTCATCTCAAGTGCTGGGGAGCCGGGAGGACCAAACCCCCCTCAAAACCCTAAGTCCAAGGGATGGGGTGAGTGGTGGTGGAAAACCCCAAACCTTCATGTCCCCCGACCTCCCAGCCACGCCCACCCCAGC
This sequence comes from Balaenoptera acutorostrata, assembly GCF_949987535.1. Taxonomy (NCBI): domain Eukaryota; kingdom Metazoa; phylum Chordata; class Mammalia; order Artiodactyla; family Balaenopteridae; genus Balaenoptera; species Balaenoptera acutorostrata. Next base: position 182,555,090 of record NC_080066.1, read on the forward strand.
CCGGGCTCTGTGTCATCCTGGGGACCCGTGTGGGGCTCTGGGACCTTAGTCCAGGATGATGGCAACATCCAGGTGTGGGCTTGGCAGTGAGCAGACAGGTCAAGGGGCCGAGAGCCCCCAAGGTCAGTGGGTGCCGCTGCTCTCAGCCCGCCCCGCTTCCCGCCCACCCGCTGGGGCTCCAGGGAGGCCTCTCCAGCTCCGCGATCTCTGCTGCCTCGTTCCTTCACATTCCCAGCTGGGAACACCCCAGCCCCTGGTGAATCTGCTCCCTCGCTTCTCTGTGTCCTCATGCAGCTGATGAGCCCGGTTCAAAACACCCCACAACCCAGCGATGGTACCTCGCCCATGTGTGACCGTCCCACAGCGGCCGTGCACCACCCACAATCTCCCCCCGCTCCCGTCTCCAGTGAGCTCACCCCCTCCACAGCGACTCTCAGACAAACCCAAAAGGAAGAGCATTCTTATTTTTAAAAAAGTGAAAGGGGCTTATTCCTTTAAAATGTCCATCTCACAAGAGACAACAGCTACAGGTGACCAGGTGAAAGGAGACCCAGGTACCTGACGCACCTGCACAGACCAACTGAACAGCCAGAGTGAAGGGACCCAGGACACGAAGTGGCAGTGAGAACGTGGGGCAACGTGGCACAGCTGATGGACAGGGTATCAAGGGCAGCGAGGTGTTGGGGGGGGAGGTGGTTAAAGGGCACACTCACTGGGACGTCACCTGGTGGCCCCGCTAAGGCAACACGCACCTCTGTGACCGCCACTCCTCTCCCAGGAGAAACAAACATGTCTACACACAGATCCGCCTATGAACGCTCATGGCCGAAAAGGAAACTGCCCCAACATCCATCAGCAGGGGAGTGGATAAACACCCTGTGGGCCATCCGTACAGCGAGTGGTCCATGAGCAAAGCAGAGGCACGAAGTGCCCGTAAAGGACGCGTCTGAGCCTCACAGGCGGCTGTGACACAAAGGAATCTTTGGTGACTCCATCCAGCCAGATGGAACGGACACAGTGAAAGGTCTAGAACAGCAGTTGCCTCCGGGTGGGGGAGGCTGAATGGGAAGGGACAGGAGCATCTCTCCAGGGAGCAGGTGCGTCTTCAGTATCTTCACAGGTGTGGGTGATACCGGAGATGCATTTGTCACACTCCTCAAACTGTACACTTAACATACGTGCATCTCACTTCGATTTAAACCAATGTGCTCCACGTAAGATCCAGCATGGTAGCCCTGCCTGGGCGAGGCACTCCTGAAGCTGCTGGTGTGAGCACACGGGGGCAGCCCCTGTGGAGGGCAACCTGGCAAATGGCCATTTGGGAAATGCCATCTATAAATACAGTTCTGAACATGAATAGCAGCAGATGCAGAAGGCCGGCCACTGCAGCGTAGCTTCTGATGGGAAATTGAACAACACATGCAAAGGAATACAGTGGACTGCCTCTTGCATCAAAACGGGGAAATAAAGTATATTCAGATGCGCTTATGATTGCCTGAAGAAACTCTGGAAGACACTGAAGATGCTAATAATAGTGGCCATCCACTGACTGCATAAGGGCTGGCTTAGTCCGTTCAGGCTGCTATAACAAAATACCATAAACTGGGTGCCTTATAAACAACAGGAATTTATTCCTCACAGTCTGGAGGCTGGACGTCTGAGATCAGGGTGCCAGTGTGGCTGGGTTAGGGCCTCTTTTGGGTGGCAGACTCCTCACATCCTCACTTGGTGGAAGGGACTGGGGAGCCCTCAGGAGCCTTTTATAAGGGCACTAATCCCATTTATGAGGGCTCCATCCTCATGACTTAAGCAACGCCCAAAGGCTCACCTCCTCACACCATCACCTTTGAGGGTTAGGATTTCAACATATGAATGTGAGGGACACAAACCTGCAGACCATAGCAGGGGCTGTCACCTGAGTGCATCTGAGTCACCTGCCCAAACTGAAGGCTGAAGGGGAGTATGTCTACGGGGAAAGAAAGGGGATGGGAGAGGGCTTTTGGGAAAACCAGCCTGAGTGCAGCTTGGCCAGCTGAGTGTCTACACACACTTCACAGAAAACCCATTTGTGTTACAGAAGAGTTATCATTACAACGGAAGCAACATCACACTTGTACATGAATACTTCAAAACATAAGATAAGGGCTTCCCTGGTGGCACAGTGGTTAAGAATCCGCCTGCCAATGCAGGGGACACGAGTTCGAGCCCTGGTCCAGGAAGATCCCACATGCTGTGGAGCAACTAAGCTCGTGTGCCACAACTACTGAGCCTGCGCTCTAGAGCCCATCAGCCACAGCTACTGAGCCTGTGCTCTAGAGCCCACAAGCCACAACTACTGAGCCCGTGTGCCACAACTACTGAAGCCCATGCGCCTAGAGCCCGTGCTCTGCAACAAGAGAAGCCACTGCAATGAGAAGCCTGCGCACTGCAACGAAGAGTAGCCCCCGCTCGCTGCAACTAGAGAAAGCCCACGCGCAGCAATGAAGACCCAATGCAGCCAAAAATAAATAAAATTTTTTTAAAAAGAAAAAATATATTAAAAAAAAACACATTAAGATAAAAAGGATCTTGTATAAAAGACTGGTGAAGAATATCCACAAGAAGAATTACCCCAAGAAACACAGGGACATTGAGACCAAAAGGCTTCTATTGCTTAAAGACAACCTGATCTCCCTGAGGGGGAGGGGCTCAAGGAAGACACGTGTGGTTTCAAAGAGGAGACAATAAATGTAACAGAAGCCGTGAGCATCCGAGCTCAGAAAAGGACGGGATAGAGAATCATTGTGGAGACGAGAGCCACATCTGAAAGAAGAGAAAACTAAACACAACCGTAAATACCTTTAAAGACAGAGGGTTTGGGCTTGAGGAAATCACACAAAATCAAGTGAAAATAACTACAGTGTAAAAATAGTTGAAGGAATGGTAGGGACAGAATTCAAACCAAGAAGATCTAACACATGCATAATTGATGTTCCCGAAGAGAACAAAACACACAGGACAGAAAAACTACTCTAGAATGTAACAAAACACATGTTCCTTCCCTTAAGCTTGAATCTGTAGTTCAAAGGAGCATGTGTCCTGGGGACATTCTCCTGTAGTTATTAAATTTCAAGGATATAAAAATGATCATAGGAACCATCATTTAAATATCAGGGGACAGTAGCTGCAAGGTTCTGAGAACAAAAACATATGACCCAAGGATTTTCCCAATCTATCTTTAAGAATAAAGGCAAAAGAAACTCTCTGTATATGAGAGCTTACAGCATAGACAGGACCCACGATAGGAGAACAGCGGGAATCTTGGAGAGCCTGGGGCAGCTCTGGATCCCTGTGGTCCAGCATAATTGTTAATAGCACACATTTTTACTCCCCAAAGTGGTCAAGTGTGAGAGGGTAAGGGTGCTATAAAGGATGTGATGGTATCAACTGACAAAATTGGAATATGGATGGTGCATTAGATAAACATATTGATGTAAATTTATGAAGTTGTGACCATGTGAGGTTGTGTAAGAGAATACCCCTGTTCTTAGGAAACACAGTGAAATATTTCAAAGGGTCACCTTATGTGTAACTCAACCCCAAATTGTTCGGAAAGCTTAAGGGAGCATGTGAGAGAGATCAAATGATAAAGCAGATGGACTAAATAACAGGTGAATCTGGGTGAAGGGTGTATGGCTGTTCCTTGTACTATTTTTATTTTTGCAACTTTTTCACAAGTTTGAAATTATTTCCAAACAAGAAGTCTAAAGAGAAGAAGTGCTCCAGGTTGGACAAAAAAGGATGAGGTCAGCCAGCCCATAAGCCCTCTTCACCTCCAGGGGACAAAATCCAGACGACAAAGGGCTGAAAGATGATAGAAGTCAAGGATGCGGAAGCCACCGCAAAAGCCTGGGTGAGCTTTCAGAGGATGTGTTACTGTCACGTTGGAGACCCCATGTCAGGAGCAGAAGTTAAAGCTACAGATTTGATCATGTAAAAAAGATAAAATTAAATTAATAAACTTAGGGATGGTGGGCAGGGTTGGGAGTCAAGAAGTAACTTCTGAACTTGAGGCACTTGGTTTAAGGAAACATAATGGCCCACGTTAGATTTTCACAGTCATTTCAGGAGGAGGTGCCGTGGTCTCGGCGGATGATGAAAACTTTGTCCTAGGTCGGTCATTCCTTCAGTTTTCACTTTGGTTTCGTTTTGTTAAATGCAAACCCATGACACGCAATGCTTTTTCTTATAAATTATGATCCCACGATTTGTAATTCTATTCATGTCTCACTCCACCCGTGTAGAGAGTTGTCCTTTACGATACTGAACAAACTTTGAACAAAGCTGATTATCTGGAAAGGGAGCTCAGAACATGTTTTTAGTTTCCTCTATTACTCAACTTTTTAACAATGAGGATATGCCTGTTGACTAAAAAAAATGCACAACCTAAAAGTTGGGAGTTATGTTTTATGCATTGGACAAATCTGAGAACTCAAGCCCAGGGACACAGCGTCTCAGATAATGCTGAGAAAACTGTTCCGAAGAGGCAAGGGGTGAGGGAGCCAAGATACATAGGAGTTTTTGTTTTTTTGTTTTTTTGTTTGCAACAAAAGACCAGGTAGAACATCAAAAGATTACTGTTAGTAAAAGAAAACCAGATATCTCAAGTTAAGGACTTTAGCCCTTTTCTCTGTATGGGAAGATGCAAGCGTCTGGGCTCACTGAAAGCACTCCTTCAATGTGCACCTCAGCTACCTGGGGCCAGCAGCCTGTGCTTCTTATCCTGAGTCTCTTCTGGGGGCACCGTCAGGGGTGGCCACAGCGGCTGACTGCTAGATGGGCTGGGCAGTGGGCAGCCCGTTTCTCTCCATCCTGAGTTCCCTCAGGGCTCACCATCCAGGTGGTTGTAATGTGATGGCTTGATGGCTGCAACGTCCTTTTTTTACTGATACGGCAGGCAATATTTTAGTTCACACACCTTTCTTATCAAAACAAAACCATTATTCCAGTTTTGTAAGGGGAGAGGAAATGCACCCTTGGAGGTTTGGGAGGCCAGGCCATGGCCAAGCCTCTCTGATTCCAGATCTTTCCTACACGGCTTGGAGGACGGGGGTCTCTGCATGTAGCCCCCTGGATTCCTGCCAAGGAGTAGGGGGGGCCTGACCCATGACATTGAGCCACTCCAGGCCACCCACACTTAAACATGCCATTTCTCAGCCAAAGGACAGGCATGACTTTTACATCCTGGAATTAACGCATGTGAACAATGGATTGTACTAACGTTTCAGCTCCATGGAAAACGAGATGCGTGTTTTTTCTTGACACTGGAATTCTAAATACAGACCTTTGAATGCCTTCTGTTATTATCAGATCAACACATTTCAGGAAAATGCCTCTGTGAGGGCTGCCCCTCTTTCTTCAGAGACGTCACCCACTGGCGAAAAGCATGTTGTTTATAATTTTTAAAGAAGACTTGTTTTTAGAACAGTTTTAGGTTGACAGAAAAATTGAGAAGACAGTACGGAGCGTCCTCATGCAATCCACGCTTCCCTATTGTTCACATCTTACATTAGTGCAGTACTCCTGCCAAAATTAATGAACCAGCATGGATATATCAGTATTTACGAAAGTTCATACTTGATTAAGATTTCCTGAGTTCTCCCTGAAGGTCTTTTTCTGTCCCAGGATCCCATCCAGGATTCCACATAACATCTAGTCATCGAGTCTCCTCAGGCTCCTCTTGGCTGTGACAGCGTGAAATGGTGATAAAATAAGAAATATATATTTAGTCCTTGTTCCTGGTTCCTGGCAGGGAGCTCCTAAAACCCTCAATTTCCTGAGTGCTGATGTGGGAGGAGCATCTTTTGTTACTCATAATAAGCCCTTTCAACCACACCTGAGCTTATGCTAATGCGGTGAGCCTTGCTGAGCCACTAGAAGGCTTCGGGATGGGGGCTGGGGGCTGGTGGCCAGAGGGACCAGCTGTGTGATCAGAGAGGGGGCGCTTCCAATCTCACCCCCACCTGAACACCATGGAGCCCATGGGGGCTGGGGATTGAGTTAATCACCAATGGTCAATGACTTAATCAATCATGCCTCCGTAAGGGGGCCTCTATAAAATCCCTAAACAATGGGATTCAGAGAGTTTCCTGGTTGGTGACCACAACCATGTGCTGGGGGGGGCGGTGTTGCACCCCAGACTCTGAGGGGACAGAAACTCCCACACTCAGAATCCTTCCAGACCTCATCCTAGGCACCTCTTCATCTGGCTGTTCATTTGAAACCTTTGTAATATCCTGTATAATGAACTAGTAAATGAAAGTAAAGTGTCTCTGAATCCTGTGAACTATTCTAGCGAATTATCCAACCCAAGTACGGAGTCGTAGGAACCCCTGATGTGTGGCTGGTTGACCAGAAGTACGGGTGGCCTGGACTTGTGATTAGCCTGGTGTCTGAATTGGGGGCAGTCTTGTGGGACTGAGCCCCTAACCTGTAGGGTCAGCACCAACTCCAGGGAGTGTCAAAACTGAATTAAATTGTAGGACACCCAGTTGATGTCCACAGAAAATTGGAGAATTGCTTGGTGTGGAAAACCCACACGTTAAGTGTCAAAAGTGTTTTGAGTAGGTAAAAAAAATCACAGTGGTGGGAGAGAGTTGACCTCAGACTGCCCTTGTTTTTGATGACCTTGACAGCCTGAGGAATACTGGTCAGGTATTTGTTCAGTTGTTTCCAAATTCTATGGGAATGCGTCTGATGTTTTTTTCATGGTTGACTGGTGTTGCGGGTTTTGGGAAGATATCACAGAACTCTGGTGTCATGCTCATCACACACCATCAAGTGCACCTCCTGTTAACGTGACGTGTCCCTGTAGATGTTGACACTGATCGCCATCAGGCTGAGGGCTGTTTGTCAGCTTTCTCCTCCATAAAGTGACTCTTCTCCTCACTTTCCGCATTGTCCTTTTTGGAAGGAAGTCACTCTGCAGCCCACACTTAAAGAGTGGGGAGCTGTGTCCCTCCTCCCGAGGGCAGAGCATCTACATAAAATTTGAAATTCCTCTTTGTTACCAAGGCTGTCACCCCAGAATCACGCCCCTACCTCTCCCTCGAATAGAAACCAATTACTCGTAATCTAAGTTTCAGGAGGAAGCTGCAAAGAGAAAAAAACAACTGGGTAGAGCCATCTAGGCCCAAAATGGCAGAAGACTAAACTTCCATTAGACTTTGAGCCTCATTATACGCTCATTACAATGCATTAGCTAAATGACACACTCACCAGTCCCATGACAGTTGGCAGTTGCCATGACAACAACCAGGAAAAGCCCATGCAAGGATTGAAAAGGAGCGGTGCATCAGTTCCGGGTCCAAACCACACCCCTGTTCTCAGATAACTCATGAATATTCCTCCCACTCTTTCCAATTCCCTCCCATTTACCTCGTCCCTCCTATATATGTGGTGTCTCTGCACAAATTGGGTTGAGAAGTTGATTTGAGAACTAGGTTCCCACTTCTCCATTCTTTGGCCATTGAATAAAGCTTGTGCCCTTCCAGTCTCAGCATCAGCTTCGTTATTGGCTGCGTGAATCCAATCAGAAAAAGAACCTCGCTGGCTGAGACAGGGGGTCTCCGTCTGAGCTAGGACCCCAGCATGGGTCTGGTCAACCAGTTGGGTAACATCTTCATGGGAGATTTGTCTCCTCCCCCATTTACTTATTCAATTATTTATCTTAATCAGTTTAGACCCATGGGTATTTATTTTATTCTTTGGATTATGATCCAGTGCTGTTTATTTTGTTGTCCAAATTTTGTTTATTTTGTTGTCCCTTGAGTTGGCCCCATGTCCCTTTAGCCTGCCCCCATCAACGTAGGGTGCGTTTGTTTTTTAAAGCGCTTCCTTACTACGGGTTCATCTTGGACATTTCTTGCCCTTAGTCCTAGAATCAGCCATTTCTCCATGGAAGCCTGTTTCTTTTTATTGGAGAACAGTATTAGAAGCTAAGATCTGGGCACGAGGTGTGCTCACCGCTACTGGGATGTCATTGCTCCTAGGCCTTCTCAACTGACAGAACAGAGATATGTGCATAGACTAATCCATATATATACACCTACGTATAAATAAATCTGTATGTAATCATTTGTATCTATATTACGCTAAACGTGAGTTCATGCTGAAGTCCCCAACTCTAATCCACTATCACATGGATCATCCTAGCCTCCTCCCTCTGTTATCTGTAAATTCCCATCCACCAGTGAGAAGTCTGACTTGCCATCCATTTACTTAATGGTTCAATTGCAGCCTACAGATTGTGGCATCAGATTGTGAATCTGTACTTCCATGGAAAGCAACTTTATCAACCAGAGTACAGTGCTTGTGGACAGTTCCTTTTGCCTTTAGTCTTACAGACACCACTCGTTTCCAAAGTTGCATGGGTCAGCAACTTCTCCCACTCTCCTTCACTGAGGTTGTGTCACACATTTGTATTACAGTTAGATTCTCTCGTCACAAGGTTCCCTCCTGGGAAAGCTTGACCACCTAAATTCTTTATTTGCATACACTAAGGGTCATTCTGGGCTGTAAAGTTCTATGGGTTTTGACAAGTGCATAATGTCAAATATCCATCACTACAGGATCCTGTAGAATGGTCTCACTGCCTGTGCTCCATCTGCATCCCTCCCTCCCGCCAAGCACCTGGCAACCACTGATCTTTTTATTGTAGATTGGTGTTTTCCAGAATGTCATATCATTGGAATTATATACCATGTAGCCTTTTCAGACTGGCTTTTTTCACTTAGCCATATGCATTTAAGGTTTCTCCATGTCTTTTCACTGCTCGACAACTACTTTTTCTTGTTGCTGTTGCTGAATAATATTCCACTGTCTAGATGCATTACAATTGATCTATGTACCTTTTTTTTTTTTTTTTTTTGGCCACGCCACATGGCTTGTAGGATCTCAGTTCCCCAACCAGGGATTGAACCCAGGCCACAGGAGTGAAAGCCTGGAATCCTAACCCCTAGGCCACCAGGGAACTCCCTGATCTATGTACTATTTAAGGACACCTTCATTTCTTCCAGTTTTGGGAGATTATGATGAAAACTGCTATAAACATTCAGGTGCAGGTTTTTGTATGGACATAAGTTTTCCAGTCAGTTGAATAAATACCAAGGAGTGCAATTGCTGGATTCTATGGTGAGAGTATGTTCAGTTTTGTAAGAAACCACCAAATTGTCTTCCAAAGTGGCTGCACCATTTTGCATTCCCACCAGCAGTGAATGAGAGTTCCTGTTGCTCCACATCCTTACCAGCATTTGGTGCTGTCAGTTTCTTTTTTTTTAATTTTAGCCATTCTAATGGGCGTATAGTGGTATCTCATTGTTCACTTTCATTTGCAGTTCCATAATAAGAGATGGATATGCTTTTCTGCTATCTCTATATCTTCTTTGCTAAGCTGTCTGTTTAGATCTTTTGCTCATTTTTAATTGGGATGTTTGTTTTCTTGTTGCTGAGTATTAAGATTTCTTTATCTATTTTTAGAGAGAAGCTGAGAGACTGAATATACAAATGGACAGGCCATGTATGAAAATACAACTCTGACCCACAACCTGCAGCAATCAGCCCAGAAAACCAATCCATCATCTACAGTTACCAGCCCAGGGAGCCATCCTGCTATAAGTTGGACTTCTAGGAAGTCAGACATCTACCTCTAGCAACAAAAAGGAAGCCAAGTAATAACGCTGGTAACAATCAACCCCAAATGGCCAGGACTTTTTTTAATAACTGAAATTTTTCCTAATTTTTTTTCCTGCTTCCAACTTAGGACCAACCAGAGGAACCCAAATATGCTCCCCTAAGCAATCACACAGGATGTCTTCCCCAGGCTCACAGCTCCATCAGAGAACCACTGAGCCCCCATTTTTCCAAAATAAATTTTTCCCGTCTTCTCCCTGCCTTTGAGCCTCTGTGAGACACCGTAATGGTGGCCCACTCCCTGCTACAGCAGACTCTGAATAAATAGTCGTTGCCTCTTCTCATTTGCTTGGTCTTCACTTATTTCCACAAAGTCCTTTATCAGATATGTGTTTTGTAAAGATTTTTTCCTCCATCTGTGACTTGTTTGTTTATTCTCTTAACAATGTCTTTCACAGAGCAGAAGTTTTGAATTATACTGAAGTCTAACTTCTCAAAATTTTCCTTCATGGATCATGCTTTTGGTGTTTTATCCAAAAAAAATCATTGCCAAACCCAAGATCACTTAGTTTCTTCTATGTTATCTTCTAGAAGTTTTAAAGTTTTGCATTTTACATTTAGATCTATGACCCATTTTGAGTTAATTTTTGTGAAAGGTGTAAGATCTGTATCTAGACTCAGTTTTCTGTTTCTTTGTTTGTTTTTGACACGTGAATGTACGGTAGCTACAGCACCACTTGTTGAAAAGACTATTCACTTTCCATTTTATTGCATTTCTGCCCTTGTAAAAGATCAGTTGACTATATTTGTGTGAGTCAGTTTTTGAGATCTCTATTCTGTTCCATTTATACATTTTATACATTGCTGAATTTCATTAGCTAATATTTTGTCAGGGATTTTTGCATCTAAGTTCATGAGAGTTATTGGTTTGTAGTTTTCCTTTCTTGTAATATCTTTATCTGGTGTTGGTATCAGGGTAATGCTGGCCTCATAGAATGATTTAGGAAGCATTCCTTCTGCTTCTATTTTCTGGAAGAGAATGTAGAAAATTGGTACCATTTCTCCCTTTAATGTTTGGTAGAATTCACCAGTGAAGCCATCTGGGCCTGGTACTTTTTTTTTTTTTTTTTTTTTTGACTGCATTGGGTCTTCGTTGCTGCGTGTGGGCTTTCTCTAGTTGTGGAGAGCGGGGGCTACTATTCATGTGGTGCGCTTGCTTCTCATTGCGGTGGCTTCTCTTGTTGCAGAGCATGAGCTGTAGACAAGCAGGCTTCAGTATTTGTGGCACGAGAGCTCAGTAGTTGTGGCACACGGGCTCTAGAGCGCAGGCTCAGTATTTGCGGCACACAGGCTTAGTTGCTCCATGGCATGTGGGATCTTTCCGGACCAGGGATCAAACCTGTGTCCCCTGAATTGGCAGCCGGATTCTTAACCGCTGCAGCAACAGGGATGTCCCCGGGCCAGGTACTTTTGTTTTTTCAGGTTATTAATCATGGGTTCAGTTTCTTTAGGCCTATTATCTATGTCTCCTTGACTGAGTTTGGGTAGCTTTGTCTTTCGAGGAATTGGTCCATTTCATCTAGGTTATCAAATTTGTTGGCATAAGTTGTTCATAGTATTCTTCTATTATCCTTTTAATCTCTGTAGGCTCTGTAGTAAAGTCAGTCTGGCTCACAATCCATAGAATTAACACATTGAGACCCCACCTTGACCTGGGTCCAGGGACTGGGCATTGGTCTCAGGGGATTTGAGGCCATCTTTCCAAAGTTTGGCATGGGTTACTGGGATGTACTCTGACCTTGCTTTGTTGTTGAGTTCATTTTATTTCTGACTATAGCCTCCCTGTCTGGTATAAGCTTCTGGTACAAGGCTGTGTTAGAACTACCCTTCAGTTTCATGCAGATTAAGGTGGTAGACTGGAGTCCCAGCTGCTCTATTCTGAAGCAGAACTATTCTCAGAGCCGGGGAGCACAGCCAGGAACATAGAGATCTGGGTCAAAGAGATGGCAGGGCTTCTCTGTGCCCCAGAGGAGACAGCTGTGCTTCATTAGGGTTACTGGCTGATGCTGGGGAAGTAGAAGCATGGGAGACAAGGCAGCCCCACCCAATGGGGAGCGACTGCAGCTTGGAGTAGTGGTTCTTAAACTTGTCTGCATCCTGGAACTTAGGAAAAATACTGATGTCCAGGATCCATGCCAGAGACGCTCACTGAACTGGTTTGGGGTGCAGCCCACGTTCAGGTACCTGCCCAAGCACAGGCATTGACTACATCTTGGAGTGTTTCACCCGTATATGTCACCAAATACTGGAAAGAAAAGGGATGAAGGGGTTAGGGCTGCTTGGATGATCCCAACTCAGGAAGCCAAGGGGCTTCCTTCACCATGTGACAATGCTGCTTTGTTCGCCTGTGAAGCCATAAACCATCACCAGGAGAGCCTGGCAGAGCCTGGTGTGGGCCATTCCATCCCTGTAAGGTCATTGATATAAGTTACAACAAGCTAAAGAGAACAAAGCCAGCCTGATGGCTCCCACTCAGCCAGCCGTTAAACGTCTCACTGGAAATTAAAGGAAGCCTCTGCCTAAGGGCCCTGAATAAAGAAGAAGTCTTGGCCGTCATCGCCGTCAATCCCCTTGGACATAAAAGAAACATCACCTGCGGGAAGGAGAAGTGATGGCTGGGTTGTTTGCACAAGGCTTGACTGCCAGGACACCTCATTTTGCCTTTTCCTGCGTGGAGTATACAGCTTGGCTTCAATCCCGGGTAAATGTCAGAAGGAACCCAGAACAAGCTCTAGAATGCCTAAGTGCAGCCAAGTAAACAGAAGCACCCCTATGGGATTAAGAAAACAGAACAGAATGTATGGGTTTGTCTAACTAAAAAGTCTGGCAGTAGAGTGACTTCAGGCGTGGCTGGATCAAGGCACTCCATGATTTGTCATAAATCTTCCCTCCACTTTTGCTTTTTATTGTCTTCTACATTGGCCACCTCCTCTCAAAGGCTTTCCATTCACGGCAGCAAATGGTTCCTGTGGTTCCCAGACTCGAGTCTTCCCAGCTTGGAAATCCGAAGGGGAAGGAAGTGTATAAACTGCTTCTTGCCTTTCAACGTCCATTTCCCTTTCTCTCATAGACTGGAACTTTGAGTGGGGCCCACATGACACCATTACCTACTGACTACCTACCTGGGACTGCTGGAATCTTCCATGTGCTCCTCCACATCTATTTGTTATACCTCTCCACACGGCTCTGTTCCCAGGGAGGCTGAACGGCATGAACAGTAGCCCAGGCTCCCTTGCCCTTTGCATTCTGGGTGGGGGTGGGGGTGGGGTCTGGCCAATGAGAAGCTCTGGCAAGAACCTGTTGGTTGTGTTACTTATTCCCGGCTCTCTCTTGTCAGCACCGCCTCACGTTGGCTGTGTCGTTTCTCCAGAGTTCACATCCTTTCACAGCAGCCCTCTCCTCTGACTTTCTCCTTCCCAGTTCTGCTTCCTCCCCTCACACTTCAGACTCAGGGGTGAAAACAGTCCTCAGTTGTTACTAGCCCTGGGCACAGCACTATCACGTGAGGCTCCCTGTATCCCACCCACAATTAGAATATGCTCTTGGGTTCTTTCCTGAACACTGATAGGTAGATGCACTAGGTTTGGATATAAGACAAGGCTCTGGCCAATGGGATGTGAACAGAAGTGATGTGGGCAACTCCCAGGTCACACCCTGAAAGGAAGAAGTATGCTACCCACCATTTTTTCACCCCCTCACCGTCTGGAAAGTGGATGAGGTGGTGAGCCATCTCAGACACGTGGACAATCACAACATCCTAGGGATGGTGGAACCAGAAGATAAAGGGGCCAGGGCTCCTGGATGCTCTGTGGAGCAGAGTCACCAAACCCAGTCAGATCAGCCCGCTGTTAAGGCATTGTAGCCAAGGTGACTTAGGGCCTCCGTCCCTGCAGCTGAACCCATATTCCAACCATACAGTGACGCTCTCTTTCTCAATAGTTCCTGTCAAAGTTCCAGAAGTTCTCTCTGGCCTTCAGCCACATTTCCAACCAAAATCCAATCACTGTTGCCATGGAAATGAATGACCTTACTGATCCGCTGGGTCCACCCCTGAAGCTGGAGCCAGGACAAAACAGCCACCTGGCAAACATGGGCTGGGAGTGGGGGTTAGGTGATTCCCAAAGGGAACTTGGAAGCCTGTTACCAGAAGGGGGAAATGTTGCTGGGTAAGGAAAAGCAACCGCTCTCGTTAAGAGTCATGTCCACAGCTGCCATCTGTGAGCACCTTCTAGGTACCAGGCTCCTTATATTCATTCCTTGCAGCCTTTTATTCTGAGCTCTTGTCATTCTGTGAGCAAATAGGGTTTAGTTGGGCAGTTCTTGCTTGGGTCTCTTATGCAATTGCAGTAGAGGGTGAATGGGGCTCTGAAGGCTCAACTGGGATGGCCATCCAAGATGGCAAGAGTTGAAGCTGGCTATAATCTGGGAGTTCAGCTGGGGCTGCTGACCAAAGGGTCCACAGGCAGCCTCCTGGCGTGGTTTGGGCATCTCGCAGCAAGGGAGTCTCAGTGTAATCACATTTCTTACGTGGTGGCCAGCTTACAAGAAGCAGGAAGACGAAGCTACCAGGTGAGTTCTGAGAGGCCAGTTAGAGGCTATCCCAACAACTAGCATAGTGTCACTTCTACCACATGCTTTTGGATAAAGCAGCCTCAGGGCCACCCAGTTTCAAAGGTGTTCCAAAATATACTTCATTACCGCAGGGGAAGTGGCAAGCTCACATTGCAAAAGAGAATTGTAGGATGGGGAATATTGTTGCAGCTACCTTTGGAGACTACAACCTGCCACAGCCTGCCCTCTGGGCACAACAATTCTTATCCCTCCCACATGCAAAATATGCTCACTCCTCACCCAAGAGCCCAGAGTCTCATCGCAGTACAGCATCAGCTCAAGATCCAAGATCTTATCATTAAATTAGGTCCAGGTGTGCATGAGACTCCTCAGGTGCAGCCCCTCAAATATGGTTCCTCTTAGGAAGACCTGTATGAGACAAGTGATCTGTGATCCCACACCCAATATCAAATGGGGGTGTGGATAACTGCCACTGCACTACCAACCAAAAATGGGCCATCATAACTCTAAAATCCAGCCAGTACATTGTACCAGTTCCTTGATTAGGACCTGTTCTGTTCCCTTTAAGTGATTCTCTGTGGTTCTGGTTTTGATCTTTGAGCTCCATTAGGCTCCATTCTTTGAATCATTCTTCATTTTCCATAATAAATGACCCATATTTTCAGCTGAGAAGTTTCTTTCAGCCTACTTTCTGCCTTAGGAAGTTGGGGGCTCAAAGGTCTCTCTTGGTTTTAAACTCTGTTTCCCTTCCAATCCAAGCTAATATAATTTCTCTATAAACTTTGTGGGTTTCCTGTGTATCAACTTAGAGACACCCATCTCTACCCTGGGTTGAGAAACAGATTGCTGTGAAACATCATCCCTAGCACTGTTTAAAACTCTGTTTATGGAAAAGGTCGATAGAAGTGGTTCTCAACTGGAGGTGACCTTGCTGCTTCCCAGGGAACATGGGGCAATGTCTGGAAACATTTTTGGTTGTCACAAGTATGGGGGTGCTGTCCTCTAGTGAACAGAGGCCAGATAATTATGCTAAACATCCAACAGTGCACAAGACAGCTCCAAACAAAAATGAATTATATAGCCCTAAATGTCAATAGAACCAAGGTCAGGAAACACTGGTCCTATAGGAATTATCCTAAAATATTTCTAAAATCTCAATTAAGGGTCTTATGATCATATGCTTGTCTTCATTTTTACCCTGAGACAATATTCTTGCTGTTCTGGATTTGATATTTACCTTAAAGCAACTCTTTATTTTGACAGTATTTTGCTGTCTGGAGAGGCTGAAAATAAGAAACAGTTTTATTTTCAAATCCAGTAAGTCCTAACAATAGCATATGACCACTCACTTCATGAAACCCCTTTAAAAGTTTTGTTTTATTGTGTGATACTAACATACAAAAGAATATTTGTAATACACATAAAAGTTACAGACCGTGATAATAAACCATCATGAAATAAAAACCAACTTAAGAAATAAACATGGACTTTTTTCCCCCACTGGACGGATTGTTAAGATGTGCGCCTGAAGCTGCCATCACACAGAACTTGAAAATGAAGCCATCCCCAAAGAGCCAAAGCTGACACATGTATTCTGGTGACATAATTTGAGAAATAAATTCATTACAGTGTGCTGTCAGCAAGATGTACAATGGAGTTTTCCACCATTATTCCCCACAGAACATCAATTCTGACAATCACCCATGGATGACAGTACCTTTGTGGGAGCCTGAGAGTCAAGTGGAGAAGTTCCAGCACACTGTTGGAGAAAAAAAAGTACTATAATAGACACATTGAAGAAGGCGTGATTTTACCTGCATTGCCCCTCCCATAAGGCTGTACAGCTCAGTGCTGAGAGAGACGCCCTCAGCCAGTGATTTCTCCCACAGGGAAAAGTGAGAGCATGTGAATGAATGCCCAGCTCCCCCAGATAAGTAAGATGCTGCCCAAGGGGACCCACTACTTTCCTCATCCACCCAGAATACTGAGGTGACCTGCAAAGCTGAGGGGATGTGGGAGGCTGGGAGCACAGCAGCCAGCACTCAGAACTCATCATCAAATGGTCACAGATCATACTATCCACTTCACAGACTCCATTAGGGAGCCTGCCCATGAGCCCCTGGGGACACCTTGTCTACAGAACCCCCCAACTGGCCCATGAGCACCCCCAATGTTGCACATACCTCACACACCCTCCTCCTCCATAGCAAGACACTTTAGTTGACAGACACTTACGTTGTTTCCACATCTTGGCTGTTGTAAATAATGTGGCAATAAACATGGGAGTGCAAATATCACTTTGAGATACTGATTTTATTTACTTTAGGTATATACACAGAAATAGGATTGCTGGATCATATAAAAGTTCTATTTTGAATTGTTTGAGGAACCCACATACTGCTTTCCATAATGACTATACAAATTTATATTCCCACCAACAGCTCTCCAGGGTTCCCTTTTCTCCACATCCTCACCAGCACCTGTTATTTCTTGTCTTTTTGATAATAGCCATCCTAACAGGTGTGAATTGAAATCGCATTGTGGTTTTTATTTGTATTTCCCTGATGATTAGTGATCTTGAGCACATTTTCATGTACCTGTTGGCTATTTGTATGCATTCTTTGGAAAATTGTCTACTTAGGTCCTTTGCCCATTTAAAAATCGGATTTTTTTTCTATTGAGCTGTAATAGTTTCTTATATATTTAGGCATTAAATTCCTATCAAAGATGTGGTTTGCAAATATTTTCTCCCATTCCATAGGTTCTGTGACCATTCCATGGGTCACATATTTGTGAATTTTCCAGCTTTCCTTTTGTTATTGATTTCTAGTTTCATGCCATTATGGTCAGAAAAGATACTTGATATGACTTCAATCTTCTTAAATTTATTAAGACTTGCTTTATGACCTAACACATGATCTATCCTGGAGAATGGTAAGTGTACACCTGAGAAGAATGTGTGTTCTCTTGCTGTTGGATAGAAAGTTCTGTATATGTCTGCTAGGTCCATTGGCCTGAACTGTAGTTCAAGACCAATGTCTTGTTTTGATTTTCTGTCTGGATGATTTATTCATTGCTGAAAGTGGGGTATTGAAGTTCCCTACTATTATTACATTGCCGTCTATTTCTCCCTTCAGGTCTGTTAACATTTGCTTAATATACTTAGGCACTCCAATGTTGGGTGCATATATATTTGCAATGGTTATATCCTTTTGATGACTTGAATGCTTTATCATTATATAATGACCTTTTTCTCTTGTTACAGTTTTTTATTTAGTCTATTTTGTCTGAAATAGTATAGCTCTTTTTGGGTTTTCATTTGTACGGAAAATCTTTTTCCATCCCTTGCCTTTGAGCCTATGTGTGTCCTTGAAGCTGAATTGAGTCTCTTGTAGGTAGCATATAGTTGGGTTTTTAGAAAATCCATTCACCCATTCTGTGCCTTTTGATTGTAGAATTTAATCCATTTACACTTAAAATAATTATTGGTAGCAGTAAGGACTTGCTATTGCCATCTTGTTAATTGTTTTCTGACTGTTTTGAGTTCTTTATTCCTCTCTCACTGTTTTCCTTCATGATTTGATAATTTTCCACAGTGGCAAATTTTGATTCCGTTCTGTACCTTTTGTGTATCTACTATAGATTTTTGCTTTGTGGTTACCGTGAAGCTTACCAAAAATATCTTACAGTTATTACAGTCTATTTTAAGATGATAACAACTTAACTTCAGCCATGTACAAAAACTCTACATTTTTATTCCCCACCACGTTTTGTTTTTGAAGTCACAGTTTACATCTTTTAATATTGTGTATCCATTAACATATTATGGTAGCTATACTTATCTTTAATACTTTTGTCTTTCAACCCTTTTACTAGAGTTAAGTGATTTGCACACCACCTTTACAGTACTAGAATATTTTGAATTTGACTATATACTTATCTTTACCAATGAGTTTTATACTTTTATATACTTTCATGTCACTAGTTAGTGTCCTTTCATTTTATCTTGTAGAACTCCCTTTAGCATTTTTTGTAAGTCAGGTCTAGTGGTAGGGAACTCCCTCAGCTTTTGCCAGGAAAAGTCTCTATTTCACCTTCAATTCTGAAGGATAGCTTTGCTGGGTAAAGTATTCTCAGTTGGAAGTTTCTTTCCTTTCAGCACTTTGAATATACCACTCCACTCTCCTGGCCTACAAAGTTTCTGCTGAGAAATTCACTGATAGCATTATGGGGGTTCCCTTGTATGTAATGAGTTTCTTTTCTTTTGCTGCTTTCAAAATTCCTTGTATTTGAATTTTTTGACAGCTTTATTATAATGTGTTTCGGCAAAGTCTGCCTTGGGTTGAATCTCTTTGGGGACCTGTGAGCTTCATGTACCTAGATGTCCATGACTCTCCCTACATTTGGGAAGTTTTCAGCCATTATTTCTTCAAATAAGCTTTCTGCCCTTTCTCTTTTCTACCTCTGGGACTCCCATAGTGTGTATATTGTTCATCTAATCGTGTCCTATAATTCACATAGGTTTTCTTCCCTCTTTTTCATTCTCCCCCCACACCCGCAATTGGATAGTGACAAATGATCTCTCTTTGAGTTCGTAGATTCTTTCTTCTGCTTGGTCCAGTCTTCTGTTGATGTCCTCTATTGCGTTTTTCATTTTATCCATTGTTTTCTTCAACTCCATAATTTGGGGTTTTTAAAAATAATTCCTATCTCTCTGTCCTCATTTTGTTCATATATTCTTTTCCTGATTTCTTTGAGTTATCTGTGTTCTCTTGTAGCTTGCTGAGTTTCCCTAAAACAATTGTTTTGAATTCTTTGTCAGGTAATGAATAGTTCTCCATTTTTGGGTGGTCAGCTGCTGGAAAATTATTGTGTTCCTTTCATGATGTCATGTTTCCTTGTTTTTTTCATGTTCCTTGAAGTCTTGTGTTGCTGACTTCACATTTGAAGAAGCAGTCTTTACTGTCCTCCAGTCCTTGCTGACTGGCTCTGGGAGAGAAATATCTTCACCAGTCAGCTTGGCTAGGGTTTCTGAGGCTTTCCATTCCTATGAATTCACCCACTCCACACTTCTTGTTCCCTGTTGGAAGGAATTCTTAAGATTGTATGACTTCTTTTGATTCTGCAAAGCCAGGCCAGGTGCTGAGAGACTTCTGTTTGTTTTCCCTAGTGTGATGCTCTGAAATGTTCATGTTTGTGTGCCTTCTCCTAATCCCACAGAATTGGGCTGGTTTTCTGTGTATATGTGTATGTATATATATATATATATATATATATATATATATATATATATATATATATATCGTGGAATATTATTCAGCCATAAAAAAGAAGAAAATCCTGCTGTTTGTGATAACATGGATGAACCTGGAAGATATTATGCTTACTGAAATAAGCCAGACAAAGACAAATACTATATGATCTCACTCATATGTGGAATCTTAAAAAAAAAAAAAAAAAAGTAGAACTCATAGAAACAATGAGTAGAATGGTGGTTGCCAGGGGTTGAGTGGGGTGGTTGGGGTGGGTGGGGGGGAATGGAGAGATGTTGGTTAAAGGATACAAACTTCTAGTTACAAGATTAATAAGTTCCGGGGCTCTAATGTGCAGCATGGTGGCTATAGTTGAAAATACTGTGTTATATACTTGAAAGTTGCTAAGAGAGTGCTGTGTTCTCACCACACACACACACACACGCACACAAAATGGTAACTATGTGAGATAAGTGTGCTACTTAATTTGATTGGAGTAATCATTTCACAATGTATATGTTTATCAAATCATCACATCGTACACTTTAAATATATACAATTCTATCAGTTACACCTCAATAAAGCTGGAAAAAAGAAACAAAATAAAATGACCAATACCATTAAATCTTCCTGCATACTGCACCCTCATCCCATCACCCTGCCCTCCCACTCCCACACCCCTGGAGAAGTAACTATCATCCTGTACATAGTGTTTACCACACTTTTGCTTTGCTGTAGAGTTCAATCACACATGTATCCCTAAATGCACATTGTTTTATTTTGCTTGGTTTGGAGCCTTATAAAAATTGTATCATGCCATGTATATTCTCCAGAAACTTGCTGTTTTCACTGGGCATTGTTTCTAAAATAATATTGCCCTTGGGTATGTTTCATTTTTTATTGCCATATACTATTCCATTGTGTTAATACATCACAATTGATTTATCCATTCTCTTGCTTATGGGAATGTGAGTTTCCAGATTTTTGCTCTTATGCACAATACTGCTTTTAACAATCTTGGGTGTATCTCCTGGCACACACGCTCCAAAATGTCTGTTGGTTCTATTAACTAGGACTGAAACTCATGAGTCATGACTATGCACTATCTTTAACTTCACAGGATATCAGTTCATTTTCTAGAGTATTGAACCAATACCATACTTCTGAGCAATTCTTGTATCAGGACACTTCTCCAC
Source organism: Balaenoptera acutorostrata (assembly GCF_949987535.1). Taxonomy (NCBI): domain Eukaryota; kingdom Metazoa; phylum Chordata; class Mammalia; order Artiodactyla; family Balaenopteridae; genus Balaenoptera; species Balaenoptera acutorostrata. Next base: position 182,575,839 of record NC_080066.1, read on the forward strand.
ACCCTCACAACATGGGGTTTTGTTAACTTCTACTTTTTCCCTGTCTAATAGTCATAATAGAGTATCTCCTCTGATCTTAATTTGTATTTTCTAGAATAATTTGTCTTATGTTTATTGACCACTCATGATGCTGCTTCTGTTAACTACTGATCTTTTGTCCATTTTCCTCTTGGTTTGTTTATTTTCTTATTGAGTTCTTTATGTATTATGAATACTAATCCTCATGGACTGCTTACATCTTTTCCCAGCCTCTGACTTCTCTCTTCACTTCTTTTATGGAGTCTGTTAAAAAGAAAATTTAGGGAATTCCCTGGCAGTCCAGTGGTTAAGACTCCATGCTCCAGGGCCCGGGTTTGATCCCTGGTTGGGGAACTAAGATCTCACATACCACAACTAAGCCCATGCACCTCAACTAGAGAGCCCACATGCCACAACTACTGAACCTGTGTGCTCTACAGCCCACACACCGCAACTAGAGAAGCCTGCACACCGCAGCAAAGACCCAGTGCAGCCAAAATAAATAAATTAATTAATTAATTTAATTTAAAAGAAAAGAACAGCTATTGTGACATAACATTAAAAAAAAGAAGAACTCTATTGAGATTTTGACTGAAACTCCAAGGATCAACACATGAAGAACTGACATCTATATGTTTTTGAGTCTTTTTTTTTTTTTTTTTTTTTGGGCCGTGCAGCTCAGCTTGCAGGATTTCAGTTCCCTGGCCACGGATTGAACCCAGGCCACAGCAGTGAAAGCCTGGAGACCTAACCACTAGGCCACCAGGGAACTCCCTGTTTTCAAGTCTTTCAATTCATGAAAATGGTACTTTTCTCCATTCAGTCAGGGTTTTTTTTAACATCTTCCGATAAAGTTCTCTAAGTCTTGTACTTATTTTGTTAGACTTATTCCTATGTCTGTTTTGTGGGATTTTTAGTTGTATGTTTCTACTTTATATTTTTAAAAATTTTATTGCTGTATACAGAAATACAATTCATTTTTGTAAATTAATCTTAGATGGGACAACTTTATTAAACTTTTATTATTACTTTTAATATACCTGCAGAGCCTTTCAAATTTTTTCTATGTAGACATTATGATAATGTCTTCCTGTCCAATCTGTATGGATTTTTTCTTGTCTTACTTCACAGACTAGAGCCTTCAGCACCAGGCTGATAGAAGCAGTGATAGTAAGTATATTTTCTCATTCATGATTTTGAAGGCAATGCTTCTAATGTCTCACAATTAAGAATTATGTTTACTATAAGTGTTTGAATACCACTCTTTATCAAGTAAGCTCTCTTTTATTCCTGGTTTGCTAAGAGGTTTTTTTCTTGATGAACAGATGTAAAAATTTATCACTTTATTTTCTTTACGTCTGCTGAAATAATCATATGTGCTTTCCCCTTCATTCAGTTAGTGTGAGTGAATTAGATTTATAGATGTTCTAGCATTACACCACCCTATACTCTTGGGATAAAGCCATCTTGGTTATGATGTATTTGTTTAGGAATTTTTGTACCTTGGTTCTTGAGTAAGACTAGTCCAAACTTTTCTTGTTGTCCCTTTGTTTGCTTGTGATATCAAGGTTAGTATGGCCTCATAGAAGTTTCGTGAGTTGTCTCCAACTTTCTAGTCTCTGAGAGAGTTTGTAAAAGACCAGAATAATCTGTTCTTTTACAATTTAGTAGAACTTGCCTGGAAGACGAGCAGGCTCCAGTTTTTTCTTTATGGGACAAATTTAGCCCCGACTCGATTTTTGAATTGTTATAAAATTGTTCAGATTTTCTGTTTCTTCCTGAGTCAGTTGTGATAACATGTTTTTCTAGAAATTCAACCATTTCATCTAAGTTTTCCAATATATTGGCAAAAACAATGTTTAAAACATTCTGTTACCATATTTTCTATATCTGGTATTAGGTCTCCTTTTTTTATTCTTAATATTTTTATGTTTTATCTTTTTTCATGATAAACCGGGACAGAGATTTGTCTATTTCATTTCTGTTTTATGGAATATTCAGCTTATTTGAAATTTTCTGTCTCTTTGTGTTCTAATTCATTCCTAGTCATGTCTTTTTTATCTCCTTTTTTAATCTCATGTCATTTTTATCTCCTTCCTTCAACTTTCTTTTTTCCTTCTACTTTTTTATGTTATTTTACCCTTTGTCTTATATCTTAAATTGAATGTTTAACTAGTTTCTCTTTTTTCCTTCCAGTTTTAATTAGATATAATTGACATACAGCACTGTATAAGTTTAAGGTATACAGCCTAATGATTTTATTTACATACATCATGAAATTACCACTATAATATTAGTGACCATCCATCATCTCATATAGACACCATATTAAAGGAATAGAAAATACATGTTTTTTCCTTGTGATGAGAACTCTTAGGATTTACTCTTAACAACTTTCATATAAAACGTACAGCAGTGTTAATTATATTTATCATGTTGTACTTTTCAGCCCTATGACTGGAATTTTGTACCGTTTGACCACCCTCATCAAATTCTCCCTCCCCTCTACCCACCACCTCTGGTAACCAAAAATCTGAACTCTTTTTCTATGAGTTTGTTTTTGAAGTATAATTGACCTATAACATTATGTTATTTCCTGGTTCATAATATAGTGATTCAATATTTCTATATATTTCAAAATGATCACCACTATAAGTCTAGTTATCTGTCATGATACAAAGATATTATGTAATTATTGACTGTATTCCCCACACACTACATTTCACACCTGTGACTCATTTATTTTGTAACTGGAACTTTGCACCTTTTAACCTTCCTCACCTATTTCCCTTCCCTCCACCCCCTTCCTCTCTGGCAACCACCTATTTGTTCTCTGAATCTATGACTCTGTTTCTCTTTAGTTATGTTTGTTCATTTGTTTTGTTTATTTATTTATTGGCCTTGCTGAACAGCTTGCGGGATCTTAGTTCCCTGACCAGAGATTGAATCTGCGCCCTAGGCAGTGAAAGCATGGAATCCTAACCACTGGACCACCAGGGAATTCCCTGTTTTGTTTTGTTTTTTTTAGATTCCATATATTAGTGAAATCATGCAGTATTTTTCTTTCTCTGTCTGACTTATTTCACTTAGCATAATACCCTCTAGGTCCATGCATGTTGTCACAAATGGCAAGATTTCATTCTTGTTTATAGCCGAGTAATATTCCATTGTATGTGTATACCACATTTTTTTTTAATCTTTGGTTGCACTGGGTCTTCATTGCTGCACGCGGGCTTTTTCTCTAGTTGCAGCAAGTGGGGGCTACTCTTTGTTGCAGTGCACAGGCTTCTCATTGCAATGGCTTCCCTTGTTGCAGAGCACAGGCTCTAGGCATGCGGGCTTCAGTAGTTGTGGCTCATGGGCTCTAGAGCACAGGCTCAGTAGTTGTGGCACACGGGCTTAGTTGCTCCACGGCATGTGGAATCTTCCCAGACTAGGACTTGAACCCATGTCCCCTGCATTGACAGGTGGATTCTTAACCACTGTGCCACCCAGGAAGTCCCAATACCACATTTTTTAAAATTTATTTATTACCACATCTTCTTTATCCATTCATTTATTGATGGGCACTCAGGTTGTTTCCACATCTTGGTTATTGTAAATAATGCCACAATGAACATAGGGGTGCATATATCTTCTCAAATTAGTATTTTCATTTTCTTCAGATACCCAGAGTGGAATTGCTGGGTCACATGGTACTTTTATTTTTAGTTTTTTGAGAAACCTCCATACTGTTTTCCACAGTGGCTGCACCAATTCATTTTCCCACCAGCAGTGCACAAGAGTTCCCTTTTCTCCATGTCCTCACCAACACTTATTATTTTTTGTCTTTTTGATGAGAGCCATTCTGACAGGTGTGAGGTGATATCTCATTGTGGTTTTGATTTGCATCTCCCTGATGATTAATGATGTTGAGCATCTTTTCATGTGCCTTTTGGCCATCTGTTTGTCTTCTTTGGAAAAATGTCTATTCAGGTCCTCTGCCCATTTTTTAATTAGGTTGTTCGTTTTTGACATTGAGTTGTATGAGTTCTTTGTATATTTTGGATATTAACCCCTTCTCAGATATATTATTTGCAAATATCATCTCCCATTCAGTAGGTGGCCTTTTTGTTTTGTCAGTGCAATCCTTATGAAAACACCAATGGTATTTTTCCAAAACCAGAGAAAATAATTCTAAAATGTGTATGGAAACACCAAAGACTTCTTTCTTTGAAGAAGAAAAACAAGACAGGAGTTATCATGCTCCCTGATTTCAAACTATACTACAAAGCTATAGTCATCAAAACAGCATGGTACTGGCACAAAACAGACACAAAGATCAATGGAACAGAATATAGAGCCCAGAAATGAGCCCACACTTATACAGTCAGTTAATCCACAACAAAGGAGGAAAGAATATACAATGGAAAAAGAGCCTCTTCAAGAAATGGTGTTGGGAAAATTGGACAGCTACATGCAAAAGAATCAAACTAGATTACTCTCTCACACCTTATACAAAACTAAACTCAAAAATGGATTAAAGACTTAAATGTAAGACTTGAAACCATAAAACTTCTAGAAGAAAACATAGGCAGTATGCTCTTTGACATCAGTCTTAGCAACATTTTTTTGGGTATGTCTCCTCAGGTAAGGGAAACAAAACTGAAAATAAACAAATGGGACTACATCAAACTGTAAATAACACATAATTTTGATTACTGTAGCTTTATAATAAGTCAAAATCTGATAGTATTAATCCTCCAACTTTGTTCTTTTTTTCTCAAAGTTGTTTTGCCTATTCTAGGGCCTTTGTATTTCCATATAAATTTTAGAATCAGCTTGTCAGTTCCTACAAAAAGACCTGGGATTTTGATTTGGATTGCATTGAATCTATAGACAATTTGGGGAAAATTGTTATCTTACATGTCTTCTGACATAACAGAATATAGTCATCCATTTATTTAGGTCTTATTTGTTTTAGCAATACTTGCAGTTTTGACTGTACAGGTCTTCCATATATTTTGCTATATTTATCCATAAATATTTATTTCATATTTTTAAATTGTAAATGGCTTTGCTTATTTTAATTTCTGATTGCTGTTAATACATAGAAAACAGTTTTGTGTTTCTTAATCTGTATCATTCCACTTTGCTAAACTCACTTATTAGTTACAATTGACCCTTGAACAGCATGGGCTTGAACTGCATGGGTCCACTAATATGAGGATCTTTTTTCATTAAATATGTAATATTCAATCTGTGATTCATTGAATCCGTGGATTTGGAGCCACAGACACACGAATTTTCCACTCTGCAGGGGTCAGATCAGTACCCCTAACCCCTCATTGTTCAAGGGTCAACCTTAGAGTGTTTTTGCAGATTCTATTAGGTATTTTCCATAGATGATCATGTTGTCTGCAAGTAAAAAGTTTCATTTCTCCATTTCCAATCCAAATGCCTTTTTTCTTTTTCTTATTGCTCTGACTAGAGCTTCCAGTACAATGTTGAGTAGAAGTGTTGAGAGTAACATCTTGGTCTTGTTCTGTCTTAGGGAATGAGCATTCAATCCTTCACATTAAGTGTAGTGATAGCTGTGTGGGTTTTGTAAATGCCCTTTGTCAGATTGGGAAAGTTTCCTTCTATTCCTAGTTTGCAGAGTTCTTATTAGTAAAGGATGTTGGATTTTTGTCATATGATTTTTCTGCAACTATTGAGTTTACCATATTTTTTGTTGTTGTTTATTAATATGATAAATGGCTTTTCTGATGTTTAGCCATCTCTGCATTCCTGACTCAAATCCCATTAGGTCATGTTGTGCTGTCCTTTTAAAATATTGTTAGATTCATTTTGTTAAAATTTGTTTACAGTGTTTGTGCCTATGTTATGGAGGGATATTTGTTTGTAATTTTCTTTTCTTTTAATGTTTTTGGTTTGGGCATCATAGTAATGCTGGCCTCATAGGAGGAGTTAAAAAGTATTCTATCCCTTTCATTTTTCTAAAAACATTCATGTAGAATTGGTATAATTTCTTCCTTAGTGTTTGGTAGAATTCACTACTGAAGTAGTCTAGGCCTGAAGTTTTCTTTGTGGGAAGAATCTTAACTATAAATTCAGTTTCTTTAATAGATATAGGAGCATTCAGGTTATCTATTTATTTTTGATTCAGCTCTGTGTCTTTTGAGGAAATTGTTAATTTCACCTAAGTTGTCAAATGTATTGGCAAAAAGTTGTTCATAATATGTCATCATTATCCTTTTAATGTTTGTAAAACCTGTAGTGATGTCACCTTTCTCATTCCCAATATTTGGAGCTATAAAATTCCCTCTATTCATGTTTTCATAGCATGCAGCAGATTCTGATGTGTTGTGTTTTCATTTTAATTAAACTTAAAATACTTTATAATTTTTCTTTTAATTTCTTCTTTGACTCATTTATTTACAAGTGTGTTATTTAGTTAAATATTTGTAGATTTTTCAGATTTCTTTTTGTTACTGATTTCTAATTTGAAACCATTGTAGTCAGAGAAAACACTTCGTATGATTTGAATCCTTTTAAATTTATTGAGACTTGACTTATGGCCCAGAATATGATGTGTTAGTAAATGTTCTGTATGCACTTGAGAAAAATGTGCATTCTACTCATACTGTGTGGAGTGCCCTATAAATGTCAATTAGGTCAACTTGGTTGATAGTATACAAGTCTATCTTTGATGATATTTTTCTTATTTGTTCTATCAGTTATTGAGAGGAGCATAATTGTGGATTTGTGTATTTCTCCTTGCAGCTCTATCAGTATTTGTTTCATGTATTTTTAACTTTATTATTAGGTTCATAAACATTTAGGATTGTTATATCTTCCTAAATTACACCCTTGTCCTTATAAAATGGCCTTCTTTATACTTCACAATAATCCTTGTTCAGAAACCTACTTTGATATTAACATAGCCACACAGTGTTTTTTTAATTAGTGTTAGCATGGTACATCTTTTTCCCATCCCTTTACTTTAAACTTTATGCGCCTTTATATTTAGTGTTTGTTTCTTATAGGCAGCATATGCTTGCATCTTGCTTTTTTATTCAATCTGAACATCTCTCTTTTTTTATAAATTTATTTATTTTATTTATTTATTTTTGGCTGCGTTGGGTGTTCGTTGCTGTGCATGGGCTTCCTCTAGTTGCGGTGAGCAAGGGTTACTCTTTGTTCTGGTGTGCGGGCTTCTCACTGTGGTAGCTTATCTTGTTTCAGAGCACGGGCTCTAGGTGCATGGGCTTCAGTAGTTGTGGCACACAAGCTTCAGTAGTTGTGGCTCACGGGCTCTAGAGCACAGGCTCAGTAGGTGCAGCACACGGGCTCAGTAGTTGTGGCTCACAGGCTCTAGAGCACAGGCTCAGTAGTTGTGGCGTACAGGCTTAGCTGCTCCACGGCATGTGGGATCTTCCCTGACCAGGGATTGAACCTGTGTCCCCTGCACTGGCAGCTGGATTCCTAACCACTGCGCCACCAGGGAAGTCCCATGAATATCTCTGTCTTTTAATTTGGGTGTTTAGACCATTTATATTTAGTGTGAATGTTGATAGGATTAGGTTTTAGCCTGTCATCTTACTATCTGTTTTCGTTTGTCCCAACCCAATAAAAAAAGGGAGGGAAGACAAGAGATTTGAGCAGATACTTAACCAAAGATGACATCTGAGTGACAAATAAGTAAATGAAAAGATTCCCAACATCATTTTTCGTCATGAAAATGCAAGTTAAAACCACGAAGAGATACCACTGCAGACCTCCTAGAATGGCTAAAATGACTGCCCTTAGCTAGTGCTGGAACTCTCATACACTCTTGGTGAGAATGTGAAATAGTACAAGCACTTTGGAAAACAGTTTGGGTAAACATACCCCTGCCATATGACCCAGACATTCTACTTCTAAGTACCCAAGAGAAAAGAAGTCTTATGTCCATACAAATGCCTGTACATTTATGCTTGCATCAGCTTTATTTGTAATAGTCCAAACCTGGAAACAACTAAAATATCTACCATCAGGTGAAGAGATAAATTATTTGTTTATCCATACAATGGAACACTACTCAGCAATTAAAAGAAATGAACTGTAGATAGATGCTACAACAGGGAAGAATCACAAAATAATTACAGTAAGTCCCCTACATACAAACGAGTTCCGTTCCAAAAGAGCATTCGTAAGTCCAATTTGATCGTAAGTCCAACAAAGTTAGCCTAGGTACCCAGCTAAAACAATCGGCTATGTAGTACTGTACTGTAATAGGTTTATAATACTTTTCACACAAATAATACATAAAAAACAAACACAAAAAATAAAACATTTTTAATCTTATAGTACAGTACCTTGTAAAATACAGTACTACCATACAACAGCTGGCACTTCTTAGCAATATCAGCTATATCACCACTGCTTTTTTCTAGACATCCTGAGCTTGAAATAAAGACACTGTACTACTGTACTCTATACACTATTGTAAAATACACAAAAGCACAACCACTTGTAGAGGATGCACGCACGTGACAATGTACGCCAGATACGTGAATTAACTTACGTGATTGGATGTGAGCATGCACGTTTGCATCTTTGAAAGTTCACAACTTGAAGGTTCGTAGATAGGGGACTTACTGTATTCTGAGGGAAAGAAGCCAGACAAAAAAACTGTACATATTTTATTATTCCATTTAAATTCTAAACATGCAAATTAATCTGGAGTGACAGAAAGCAGCATCAGTGGTTTCCTGGGACGGAGGAGCAGGGAGAGAGGCAGGAAGGAGAAAGGACATGAAGATACTTGTATAATGTATTTGTTCATCTTCTAGATTGTGGTGGTGGTTTCACAAATGTATTTATGTCAAAACTTTCAAACTGTGCACTTTGTGCACTTTATTATATGTCAGTTACCTCAATAAAGCTGTTTAAAAAATACGTTTTAAACTTGGAATTTACCACCAAGAGAATACAAATAAGAACTAGGCATTCCAAAATACTAGAGAAAAATAAAATAGTAAACAGCTCCCAAAGCCAGAGACAAGGAAAACACAGCATAAATAACAGATGTATCAACAAACGTCTGTTTTGACAATAAACACTCTATTTAAAGACAATACAGTTATGCACTCTTTACACAAAGTATACCTAAAATAAAATACTTGAATGTTAAAAAGAAAAGGAAAGCAAAAATATGTTGGGCAAACATAAACAATAAGAAAAAGTGTTGGTAAAATCAATATCAGATAAAGTTCAAAAGCACTAAAAAAGATAAAGAGTCATTTGGTCGGAGGAACAGTTCAAGACACAGGGAAGGCATAACAGTGATTAACCTTTAGGCAGTAAGTAACGTACCATCAAAATCTATAAAGCAAAACCGTAGGAAATACCACAGTAAATTAACAACTGAAATATACATGCAAAAGTCTTGAAACTGTTAACCCCAAAGCCCAAGGTATATAAATCATGTTCTGTTTAATTTTTCCAGGGGCTGGTTCCTACATACCTGGAGCAACTTGGCCCGGCCAGCACCTAAGAGGGGATTAGCATGTTCTGCAACTTCAAATGTTTCTTACCACCATGAGTGCCTGTATTAAAGTCGTCAAGAATACGTTTGGCCTCCTCCAGGTCCTAGCCACCGTGAGCTGTCCTGCAGCGTGGCACTGAGCCCAGTCCCAGCTCTGGAGCACACGTTTGCTGCCATCACCCTTAATCCAACAGGGAAACTGAGGCTGGGAGAGGCCGAAGGACTTGACCGACTGCACAAAGGGAGTGCGGAGTCAGGATCCAAAACGGGTTTCTCTTGCACACAGGCACCAGGTGAGAGCCAGACATTTAAAAAGGCAGATTCCTGAGTATTTCTGCAGCGCTCCCAGTATTTCTGAGTATTTCTGCAGCACTCCCAGTATTTCTGAGTATTTCTGCAGTACCCCCAGTATTTCTGAGTATGTCTGCCGTGCTCCCAGTATTTCTGAGTATTTCTGCAGTGCTCCCAGTATTTCTGAGTATTTCTGCAGCGCCCCCAGTATTTCTGAGTATGTCTGCAGCGCTCCCAGTATTTCTGAGTATGTCTGCAGCGCTCCCAGTATTTCTGAGTATGTCTGCAGCGCCCCCAGTATTTCTGAGTATGTCTGCAGCGCCCCCAGTATTTCTGAGTATGTCTGCAGCGCTCCCAGTATTTCTGAGTATGTCTGCAGCGCTCCCAGTATTTCTGAGTATGTCTGCAGCGCTCCCAGTATTTCTGAGTATGTCTGCAGCGCCCCCAGTATTTCTGAGTATGTCTGCAGCGCCCCCAGGATTTCTGAGTATGTCTGCAGCGCCCCCAGGATTTCTGAGTATGTCTGCAGCGCCCCCAGGATTTCTGAGTATGTCTGCAGCGCCCCCAGGATTTCTGAGTATTTCTGCAGCGCCCCCAGGATTTCTGAGTATTTCTGCAGCGCCCCCAGGATTTCTGAGTATTTCTGCAGCGCCCCCAGGATTTCTGAGTATTTCTGCAGCGCCCCCAGGATTTCTGAGTATTTCTGCAGCGCTCCCAGTATTTCTGAGTATTTCTGCAGCGCTCCCAGTATTTCTGAGTATTTCTGCAGTGCTCCCAGTATTTCTGAGTATTTCTGCAGTGCTCCCAGTATTTCTGAGTATTTCTGCAGTGCTCCCAGTATTTCTGAGTATTTCTGCAGTGCTCCCAGGTCCCACAGCTGCTGCCCCATCTGACTGCAAGTCACTCCAGGTCTAAGTACAACAGGCCCGGCGTGAGTCGCAGGGGTGTGGAGGACAGAGTGTGTGTCAGACAGAGAGGGAGCGTGTGTACATGAATGTCTGTCTGTGAGCGCCTGAGTCTGGGGGCTGAGGTCCCCGCCCTCCCACCTGTGGCCACCACCCTCCCCGTTGAGACAGCCGGGGCGTTGGAAGGGTCCCCCCCGCCACCCTGCCCCCTCAGGCCCACCCCCACGAAGCCACCCTCCCCTTGACACTGAGACTGTAAGCTCAGGGGTGACCTCTGCGTTGCACCCGTCCTCGCACTGGAGGAATGCCTCAGGGCTGGGATGGCGCGGAACCGGCTCCCGGCTTGTGGGGGGGGGGGGGAGAGGGACGCATCTGAAACGTTAAGTATGGCTTTGGAAGCAGCTCCGCTCTTCCGATGATGACAGCTTGCCTTGCTCCAGATGGTTGCTGTGCGCTTCCCCCCTCGTTAGTATGCTAATTTATTCTGACTCATCCCGCGGCTGCTGGGCAGGGGGGCTGGAGCAGCCCTCAAAGCCAGAGCGGCCCCCGAGGCCCGTGACTCCCAGCCGGGGCGGGACCCCTCCCCGCGCCGTCACCGAGCCGGGGCATAAAGGGAACATCTGGGGATGTGACTTCAGCGTCAGCCGGAACAGGCTGTAATTTCCCCTCTGGCGGCCCCCACATTCACGGCAAGTTCTCGGTCTGTGACAGAATCCGCAGAGCAAAGCCAGAGATGGGGGCTCTGGGAACAGCGGATCCAGAAAGTTTCTGGTAGAGCATCAGATGTAGTTAAAACGTTAAGTAGGCATCTGAAAAAAGACCCAAAACGAGGGGACTTGAGCGTGACATTTCTTGGTCCAGGTCAGCGTCTCCAGGCCACATGGCAGCCCCGGTCCCAGCCTCGTTGTGGCTCGAGGCGCCAGGCCGTTACCTTTGTCCACTGGTCCAAGGTCCCTGGGCCACCACGGCTCACCACGACCCCGCTGCGCACTCTGGCAGACCCCACCGCTTCCCACCGCAAGGCCCACGGCCCTGCCCAGAGGCACTTCCCGGCCCCCAGAGGAGGCCCGGCCTCTGCAAGGGGCAGGCAGAAGTGCCGGGTCACCCTGAGGAGCAGGCCTGGCGCTGTGATGCAGGGCAGGCAGGGGCCAACGCCCAGCCCAGGTTGGGGTTGGGGTTGGGGTTAGGGTTAGGGTTGGGTTAGGGGCCCTGGTGGGAGTGAGGCCAGTGGCCCAGCAGCCAGCGACCGTGAACAAGTCCTCCCTGCCCTCGGCACCCCCCCGGCTGCTGCGATCACCTCCAGGTGGACAGCTCACTCCCTACCTGCCCCAGGGCCAGCTTCTGCGCACACCCCCTGCAACGGGAGAGGGTGGGGAGGCAGCTTCTGGTCCCATCCTATCGGGCAGCTCTTACCTAAATGGCCACCCCGGCCTGCCCATTTCCCTGGGAGCCTGGGAAATAGGTGTTTAATCTGGCGAGGCTCCCAGTTAAAACAGCCTCACCACCACCACCCTGCAGCGGGGGCGCAGCCAGACCCTCCCCAACCACTGCCGCTCGCCCCCCTTTCTCCACCTTGGGGCTCCTGCCCCAGACTGGTAACGTCCAACGCGACGCCCTCGGCAGGCACACTCTCCGCCGGCAAGGAGCTCGTCCCCTGCAGAGGCAGGTAAGAGGGTAACAAAGTTGCCAGGTGAGCCGTGTCTGAGCTCTCCAGGCATTGTCTGCGGTTTCCTGGCAACGAGGGTGGGGCCTGCATCCACAGAGGAAGAGAGTCTGAGCCAGGCCCTGGGCTGCCCTGGGCACTGGTCTCGTGGAGCGGGGCTCAGCAGGAGGCAAAGGCTGAGCCCCAACCCCCGGGAACACCATGGAGGTGGATGAGGATGTGTGGGGAGGCCCCAGCGCCCCTGATGCCACGGGGACACGAGGGGAGGTCAGAGCGCGCTGGTGTCCTGGGGGCTTGGCCGACCCCTGCGGCCCAGGTCCTCTCCTGGGCTTCCTGCGTCCAACAAGCACACAGCTGTCGGGCCACATTCCTTGGGGGGGGGGGGGATGGGGCACTAACGTCCAGTGTCACCCACCACAGTCCTCTGCCGGGGACTGCCCCACTATCCAGGCCGTGAGAGTGGCCTGCCCTTGGCTCCAAGGGAGGGAGACGGACGGACCAGCCAGAGGCTCTGCCCCCACCTTCTGTGTCCACAGCACCCGGAGAGAATGGCGTCCTTCCTCCCAGGAACGGGCAGCAAGCTGATGCCACCTGCCACGTGGCAGCAAGAGGGAGGGTGACCACCCGTCCCAGCCTGCCCAGGACACCCGGTGCGCCTGGGTCCCCGTGTAACTACAGGAGCACCCCTGGCTGCACGAGGAGGCACAGGGGCCCTGAGGCACCCTCCCCGGCTCCCAGGGCCAAGGGGAGAGGCGCTCGTGATGGAGAGAAGGCCCGTGTGAAGGGCGAGCAGGGACTGTGGGAGAGAAGCCAGCTTGGCAGGCATGGGACACTCAGCAGGGCCACTGCGGGAGAGGCGTTTGGAAGTGCAGGGCACTTGGACCATGGGGCCCTGGGGTGCTACACTGGGGGAGCAGATTTAGCCCTGCAGGGAATAGGAAGCCATTGAAGCTTCAACAGCATGAAATGATCCACAAGGTCTTTCAGATTCATCAGGCAGCCCTGGGGGGTCACCCCCTCCCACCTGTTGTGACCCCAGCTATGCCATCCTGCCCATTTGGGAGGATTGTTAAATTAACACCTGTGCAGTGGAGTACAGGTGCTGGAAGGCAAGCCACAGCTCAACAACAGACCACGAGAGAAATGGAACCGAGAGGTTCTCCACTCATGGGCCCTGGAGGAGGCACGGCCCACCCCGTGGGGCCATGCAGGGACGGCAAGGCAGGTGGTGCAGAGAAAGGCAGGACCTGGGAACACGCCTTCATCAGGGCTCCTGGGTGCAGTGCTTTGGAGCTCCCAGGCTGGGGTTGGACTGGTCAGTTCAAACCAGAAGAGTGGGGTTTTGGTGAGTCCCACGGGGGTCGGACCCGAGGGGCTGTAAGTCCTGCGGGGCTCTTGGGAGCCACACCCGGAGCCCACGCTTCCTATCCCTGCGGCCGCTCCCCAGGGCGAGTGCTTACAGGGGGGTCCAGGGTCAGTCCCAGGTCTCCCAGGCCGCTTGGCCAAGCAAAATGGATCCGAGGCTGCAGCTGAGCTGAACTCCAGACCATCCCCCATTCAGTGAGCTGGGGAGAAACAAGGGAGAGGGAGGACGGGGGATATAGCGCGATCTCCCACATGGCGACAGTCACAGCGTCGGTGCTGGTGGCAACCCCTGACCCCACCTCTGGTCACCCAGGCTCTTCGGTTCCTGTCATTTTCCAAGCCTGGTGCTGCAAACTCCCGGCCACTGTGTGAGCTGCCTGAGGTCCGGCCAATAGATTCCTTTTCTGCCTAAATGATCCGCAGTTGGGCGCTGTTGCTTCAAGAAACGTGAATGACGCCCCACGAGGCGCAGGGCGGGGGTCAAGTCTCCGTGGAAACGGTGTGGGCTGGACTGGGTTTCCTGGCCCCGATGAAAACCTCACCATCATTTAGGAGCGAATGTTCCCGCCCAGCACCTGTGGTATTGGCTTTGAATGGTCCGAGCTACCCAGGGACGACCGGAGGGAAGCTGGTGGGAAGAGCCCAGGCGGGGCGCTGAGCAGACGGGATGATTCCAGTTGCCGGGTGGCCGCTGTCAGAACTGGGGCTTCAAAGAAAGAGAAGACACACACTTAGATCCCTAAATTCCTGGTTTCAAGTGTAGCCTGAACCCCAGTACTTGCTGGTACCGCGCGGGAAGCCATCTGAGCTTTAGAAGACACAGGAATAGTGGCTGGGACCACGCGCGGGTTCCTTCAGGTCACAGTGTCAGCTTTGGGACACGGAGCCTCGGAGGGCCTCTGATGAAAGTCAGGACAGACCTCCAGGAAGAGACTTCGAGTGTCACTGTGGTCCCCAAATCAGAGAGGGCTTCAGGGGGCCTGGGGTAAACGGAGCTTTGACCTGTGTCCCCCCAGGTGCATCCAGGGGCTCCCCCCGCCCTCCCGCATCTGTCTTGGCTTCCTGAGGGCGTAGCTAGAAAAGCATCTATCGATATCCACGCCAGCTGCCGCCCTGGGCCCAGGAGCACAGTGGGAATCCGGGGCTCTCCCTCCTGCCAAACCCCAAAGTCCCCGCGGTCCTGGAGGAATTGGAGAGACGGAGTCATAACAAGGCTTGGAGAAGCACTTCATGCCCAAGCACGGCTGGTGCAGCCCAGAGACTGGCGTGGGCATCATAAATGTCACCCGGCTGACCCCAGCCACAGCCGCTGCTCCAGACCCAGGTCCCTACCAGCACCTGGTACCCGCGTGCAGGCAGATCTGGGGAAGCTATTGCCCGTCTCCAGAGAACCAGGACGTCAGTGTGTCCCCACCACCTCCTCCCAGGCGCATACCAGCCCCTCTGTGCCACGGTATGGCCCACGGAAGTCTTGATGGTTTCACGGTAACCCAGACAAGGGGAGCAGGACATGGGCGCCTTGTCCGCAGAGGGCGGGACCTGAGGGTCCAGTGACCTGGGACTTGGCAGGATAGACCCCTTTGCCCCTGAACTTTAAGAAAAAGGCACCGAGCTCAGGTGCCTTTGTGGGCGTGGAGGAAAGGGCTCCCCAGTGAAAAGCCCCCAGCTCCGAGTGGGGACAAAGCAAGAGCAAACCCTACAGCAGGTCCCTGATGACTGAGGGGCGTCCCGGTGCCTGAAGGAGGCAGGTAGGAATTCCCTGCATGTTGCCTCCAGAAGTCCCAGTGGGAGGGTCCCAACAGAGGTCCCTACGCAACAGGTAACCATCCTCACTTTGAGAAACAGCTCCTGGCTTGGGCCAGGTGGGCTGAGGACACCAGACAGTGGAACACCGAATGCTCAGGTGGCCAGACTGCCCAGCGTGAATGGGTGTTGTCTGGACCACGGGCTGGGCTGTGTCCATCACCAGGTGGGTGTCGTGTGTCTCCCTCAGGTGTCCAGCACTACACGCATGGCTTCATCTTTGGCTCCCAAGCTGGGGGAGAGACCACCAGATAGAGCCCAGTTTACAGGGGGCTCTGTGCGGTCTCGGGCACCCACTGCAGCCGCGACCACCCGGGGGACACGGCCGGCTGCCTGGGGCAGGTTGGTTACACTGGATCTTTCCCACCACGGACGGACAGTCATTCTGTCTCCAGCCCCTCCCCCATCACGGACTTCTGTCTTATTGTCCATCAGGGTCTCCGTGGTGGCTAATTTCATATGTCACCTTGACTGGCCTGGGGAGGTCGGGGTACCTGGTACGACATTTTTCTGGGTGTGTGAGGTGTTTCTGGGTGGGCTCAGCGTTTGAATCTGACGGTGGCCTGAGTGCGGTCGGCCTCATCCGGTCCTGGAGGCCTGAGTGGGGCCCTCGCCCCCTGTCTGACTGTGGGGCTGGGGCCGCGGCCTCCTGCCCTCGGGCCTCCTGTTCTCTGGCCTTCAGACCTGGACCGGGATCTAAACCCCTGTCTACAGCTCTCAGGTCTCAGCCTTCCATCCACACCACTGGCTCCTGGTCCCCAGCCTGCAAATGGCAGTTCGTGGGGCCTCTCAGCCTCCAGACCACCTGAGCCCGATCCTCACAATAAACCTCTTTCTAAAAAGACACCCCCTACGAGTCTCTGGAGACTAGTTCTCTGGAGAACCCTGACTAGTCATCTCCCCGACACACCACTCCTGACCCCGAGCTCACTCTGGAAGGAAAGCCAGTGTCTTATCCCAAATCTGCCACGAGCCCCAGTGGGAGGCAAGAATTGTGGAGACACCGAAGGGGCCCCAGCGTCCCTCCCCCCCGCACAGGGTCTCCGCCCCACGCTCTGAGCCGTGGGGAACGGGAACGTGGACCCCAGCGCAGGCCCCCAGCACAGACATCCTCACCAGCAGGGCTGGCTCCCCGCGTCCCGCTCCCTGGTCGGGACCCATGCCCGTTGCTTGCCCCCAGGAGCCCCGAGGGCTCCACCACCTGTCTCGGACCCCCTGCTCTGCCCCGTCTCTGGTCAGCCCCACCCATGCCCAGCGCGTCCTCTAGGACTGCTGGCCCCTAAGAGGATCCAAGGCACCGAACGAGATTGTCAAATGCCCTCTTAAAGTCCACGGTAATTACTTCCAGAGGGTTTTATAGTCCCCGAGGAGTCAGATAGCCACGCCCCACCGTCCAGGAAGGCAGTATTTCACCATCAAGGACATGACCCTGGGTATTTACAGACGGTAATGAGACTGTCCACTGCTCGATGTTACCATAAATAAGCAGTGAAAACTGCTGAGTTTCATGCAATTCCCCCTGATTGCCTGGAAGGCGTCATTATTTTAATAAAAAAAAACTAATCAGCCAGACTCCCCAGCATATCAGGCTCGGCGTTAATTACATAGAGGCTGGTGGGTGGGAGCTGACTGTCACGGGATGGAGTGGGGGGTTCTTTTATGTTAAAAGGAGTGAATTAAAAGAAAGAGTAGGACTTTCCGCACCTTAAAAATAGAGGTGATGTACAGGATGTCCTCCTGACCCAAGGGACAGACACTAAAGACCACCTTCCCATTATCCACCTGGCCTTCTGAAGTCATGACCCGCAGCCCTTTTCCCATCCAAGGTAACAGTGCACCCCCTCTACATGAATGTTTCTTGGTTCCCCTTATAGCTGGAGAGGGCCAGGCAGCACAGTTTGGACCAACGTGATGTTAGTAGAAGTACTGGGTGGGTTTCCCAGAAAGTAATACAAAAGGGGAAAGACTCAGTCATCAGGTTTGCCTTCCTTTTTCACTCTCTTTTGTCTTCTGTCCTGCCCCCGCTTCCTGCTGGAACACAGATGTGATACTGGAGGTGGAGCAGCCATATTGTGACCATGAGGCTATTAGCCAAAGGACAAAAGCCACATTAAGGATGGCCGAACAGAAAGAGCTGAGTCCTTGCATCACCATGGAGACCCTAAATTAGAGTTTGGAATTTGTCTACTTTGGGGACTGGTCAAGGCTCAGGTGCCCATCCTCTCCTGTAGATGTCAAGGCCCTGGGGTCCTCAGCCTGTTACTCCAGGAGGTTGCTTCCTGAGGCCATGGTGGAGTGTTGGGGGCAGTGTCAGGAGAGTAGGGGGCTTCACTCCAGACTGCAGCTGGTTTTCCCCAGTCAGGGTCAGGGTCAAAATTACAGCCATCCTTTCATAGTGAGAATGAATGCCCGTCCCACAGCCCCTCCTGTCCTCAGAAGAAATCATCGTACCCCTGCCCTCCCCGTCCAGCAGGGAGTCCAGCAGGGGTCCCCAGGGTGCCCTTCTGGGGATCGGGAAGGTCCATCCACCTGATGGGAGACGCTTCTCCCAGCGCCAGGCAGAACCTCCCAGACCAGTCTGAAGGTGAGTGTTTCAGAGTCCAGAGGGCTGCCAGACACCCCTGCTTCCTTCTGATGCATACGAGGCCCCAGCCCCTTCCCCGCTCACATCAGGGGCTCTGCGCCCAGCGGGGTCTTTGAAGCCACACGGGGGGAACGCTCCACTGGGGATGAGCCTGAATGGCTCTCGAGGATACTCGGGCCAGCAGAGCCTCTGAGGTTGTCCAGGCCGGCCCAGCCCAGAGGAAGGCCCCGCTGCAGCCCCCCTGCGAGGTCCCGGCAGGTGTTACTAGGCCCGTCACTGCCCAGCCAGTCAGAGCGGGCGAAGGGAGCCCTTGAGACACTAGACAGGGCAGTGGGGAAGGGGCTGACCCCCTACATCCCCTCCAATTAGCAGTCCCCACGCTGACAGGCAGGGCCGCGCAGGAGCCAAATGGAGTCTTCGGGAGGTCAGCTGATGGAACTGCGGTGGGGAATCTACTTTGTAATAAAACTGTTCATAAAAGTGAAATGTCGGTTAAAGGCTGCGTTTCCGCGGGGAATCAGTTTTTATGTCACTGCCTGTCTTGGAGAAGCAGGGACCTCTCTGCTCACCATCCGCCTGGGCTCGGCAGGGGGTGTGGGACCTCAGGGGCTTCACAGGGGCAGGGGGCCCCATGAAGCTGCAGTTTAGAGGGACCCCAAACGCCTCTGCTCCCCCGGCCCTCGGCCCTAAACGGGAGCCGTGGGGACCGGCCACCGTGGGCACCGGCGTGAGGGTCCACCAGCAGGACAGGGTCCAAAGAGCAGGCTGGGGCGGGAGGCGAGCGGTAAAGAGGGGCAGAGGGTCTCCCCCAGACGCTCCTCCACTTACCCAGGCTGCGCAGCCTCAAGCTGTGCAACGAGGCGAACTCAAGCAGGCACTTTACGGGGCCTCAGTGGAGCCACTGGCCCCAGTACAGGTGGCCGAGTGGGCGGAGAAGCGGGTCTGTGGCCAGTTCCTGTGTCTGGAGGCTAATTTCCCAAGGAGTCTGGACTCAGAGGGGGGGGCTGGCAGTGCCAGGCGTGGGGAGGAGCCCCAGGCACGGGCGAGGCGGTCCTGGCACGAGGCGTAAGGGGTCACTGGTGCAGCTGCGTCGACGGCGCCTGAGGCTGGAGGTGTCAAGGCTCCCTCCCTCACGTGGCCAGGGCTCTACACGAGGCCTCCCGTGTGGCCCGGGCTTCGTCAAGGCGCGGCGGCCGCGTTCCCAGGGGCTGCCCCAGAGAGCCAGGTGAAGCTGCTACACCTTCACAGCCGAGCCTGGCAAGTCACACAGGGTCACGTCCCCCACGTCTGGTCAGCTGGGGAGACCCAACGAGACCCGCCCTGTGCCAGGGAGGGAGGTGGGCTCCACCGCTCGATGGCGGCGGGGGGGTGGGCGTGAGCACCTGGACGGGCCTTAGGCAGACGAGAGAGGCTCCGCCAGCCGCGAGGGGCTCCTGGTCATTATGGTCCCATGTGGTCGCCCCCGTGGGTTGGGCTGGACTAATTCTCACGCTTTCGGGGGCTAAAATACTGCAGAAGAGATGGGATGTGCTTCTAAGATCAGGTTAAGAAAAGACTGGCTTCCGTCCTGTGGCCTCCCCTGCTGTCCCCCACCCTACCTCCCTGGGGAGCCAGCTGCCGTGCCGCGAGGCAGCCCCGTGGAGAGGCCCAGGTGACGAGGAGCGGAGGCCTCCTGCCAACAGCCGCGAGGGAGCCCAGGTGGGTCCTTCCCCAGTGGAGCCTTCAGGCAATGGCAGCCCCGAGCTGCACCCGTGAGACCTGCGCCGGAGGCGCCTGGCTGAGCCACACCTGGGTTCCTGACTCACACGCGCTGTGAGGTGGTGAGTGCGTGTTGGTCCCAGCTGGCCAGCGCAGGGCCGTCTGTTACACGGCCGTAGATAACTAATACACCCCTGTGGTTTGGGGACAGCAGGGGACGGCTCGGAGATTGTGGTTATTCTTTGAAGAGTCCGTATTGCTGAGAGACACTTACAGAGGCACCTGGGATTTGCAGGTGAGGAGACGGGGGCGCAGGTCGTGAGAGACAAGCCTGGAGGGCCCAGGCCCGTGAGGCAGGGAGCGCGCGAGGGTCCGCTGCGTGGGCTGCCCTGCTCTGGGTGCGTTTGCTCGACGTGCTCACGCGCGGGCCTGCAGACCGTCCCTGCCGCCCTGGGTGCTGCTGGGAACGGGCCCGCCGCCCTGCAAGGGCACCCTCCCTCGTCACAGCCCCTCCTGTCCTCACCCCAGGGCCCCACTGCTGTGGGCTGGACACTCCCCAGGGCAGGAGAAGCCCCAGCCTCCCGGAGGGTGGGCCACAGCTGGGCCGGGGGAAGTCATGGCAGCCCCCAAGGTCCCCGCGGTCAGCCAGCTGGAGGTGAGGGCAGAACAGGGGGGCAGGGGGGGCCCTGCTGGGAGCCGGAGCAACCTGGGGTCCCCAAGCCTGGAGGCGGGGGGATTCCCCGGCCCCGAATGCCCCCCCATTGCAGCGCCTTTGCGCTTGGCTGCCGCCCCCTCTGCGGTGAGGGGGGACCCCAGACGAGGGGCCTCCTCTGCGCTGCTCCTCCGGGAGCCCCAGGGCCTGCGCGTGGCTGGCCCTGCACCCCTTCCGCGCCTCCCGGGCTGCAGCCTTCATCAGCCGGCCTCCCGCCTTCCTCCCTCCTAAAGGCCCCGGCTCGGAGCTGGACCTTGACGCAGAGCTGCCAGCCCAGCCCCGAAGGCCTCCCTGCCCCCACCCCACCCTGCAGGCCAAGGCCCTCAGCCCCTGGGACCTCGTCCCTGCGCGGCTGTGACTGTGGGCGGCAGTGCGGTGACGCGGCTCCTGTCACCCCCGCCACCAGGGCGCCTCCTGTCCCTCTACGACAGTCCAGGCGGGACTTTCCCCAGGAATTCTGTCCCTACGCTGCCAGCGCCTCAGGGCAGGCAGTGCCCCTTGGGGGCCTGTCCCTGCCGCAGCTTCAGGCAGGCTCCGTCGGTGGTGCCACCGACCCAGGGGCCCGCAGAGTGGTGGCCACTGCCTCTCGAGGGGAGGGGGCAGCGACCCTGAGCACCTGATGGTGGGAGGTGGGGGGCGGGGCCCTGGCAGCTCGGGGTCTTCTCCCACCTGCCCCCAGTCCAGGTGAGCTGAGCATCTGATGGTGGGAGGTAGGGGGCGGGGCCCCTGGCAGCTCGGGGTCTTCTCCCACCTGCCCCCAGTCCGGGTGAGCTGAGCATCTGATGGTGGGAGGTAGGGGGCGGGGGCCCCTGGCAGCTCGAGGTCTTCTCCCACCTGCCCCCAGTCCGGGTGAGCTGAGCATCTGATGGTGGGAGGTAGGGGGCGGGGCCCCTGGCAGCTCGAGGTCTTCTCCCACCTGCCCCCAGTCCGGGTGAGCTGAGCACCTGATGGTGGGAGGTAGGGGGCGGGGCCCTGGCAGCTCGAGGTCTTCTCCCACCTGCCCCCAGTCCGGGTGAGCTGAGCATCTGATGGTGGGAGGTAGGGGGCGGGGCCCCTGGCAGCTCGAGGTCTTCTCCCACCTGCCCCCAGTCCGGGTGAGCTGAGCACCTGATGGTGGGAGGTAGGGGGCGGGGCCCCTGGCAGCTCGGGGTCTTCTCCCACCTGCCCCCAGTCCGGGTGAGCTGAGCACCTGATGGTGGGAGGTAGGGGGCAGGGCCCCTGGCAGCTCGGGGTCTTCTCCCACCTGCCCCCGGTCCGGTGGGCACACCCGTCGGGGCTGGGCTCAGCCTGCGTCTGCCAGGGTGGGAGCCACAGGCCTGACCCACGTGCCGTGAGGGCTGGGCTCCCCGCCGCCCAGCTCTTTCCTCAGAAGGGGAGAAGTCTCTGCAGAGCAGCTTGCGCCGGTGCAGGCACCTGTGGGCAGGTGAGCCGGGCGCCGAGACGTCCAGGGACCCTGGCCCACCTGAGGCCCGCCTGAGTCCGTCCCGGGCCAGGAACAAGGTTCCTCCCGGGTTGCCCGTGCGCCCGCCCGACCGGCCAGCGACGACCTCTCCTCATCTCAAGACGTTCTCCTTCCCAGCTAATCCAGCTGGCGTCTTCTCAACCTCACTCTAATTTACAAGGCAGCTGGAGCACAGGACACTTTTAATAAAAATTAGGTACAAGCAGATACGGGGATTAATCGTTGTATTATGATTTTATAGTTCTCCATATACAGCGGCACGGAAAAGGCAATGAGAGCAGAGCCACTTCAGGCAGATAAAATGGGGCATTTATTTTTAATGGAAAGAGAATTTCAGGACTCGCCCAGCCGTGGAGAGAGCTGCTGAGGCCTCACTGGTGGGACAAAGACAAGCCAGAGGCATGGTGGCCTTGGCGAAGTGCCCCCCCTCAGGGTGGTATAGAGACCCCCGGGGCTTGCCAGGGCTGGTGGGGGGGAGGTCGCCAGGTGGGGATTTCCCCCCAGATCAGAGGGGCATGAGGCCCTGCTTGCGACAGGGACCAGGATGGGGCCTTGCAGGCCTAAGCCTCAGTTTCCCACCTGTACAGCAAGGGCAGGATGAGCAATTAGGAGCAGCGGATGCCCCTCAAGGCCCAGGGGAGGGACGTCACAAAGCGTGACCCGCCATAGCCTCTGCTCCTCTCCTGCGGAGCAACATTTACTGAGCACCTACTGTCTTCCCTGAAATCACAGCTCTGCCTTAAATCCGACCCAAACCTGGCTGGTGGCACGGTCGTGGGCCTGCCTCAGCCAGGCGGGTCTGGCGCAAGCTCAGGCCTCGGGAGGCCTTCCTCTTACCCTCACCCCCACCTCCAGGACCCACCAGGCTGCTTCAGACCAGCTCAGAGCTTGAAAAATGCACCATCAGTGGAAAGAGAGCCAAAGGCTGCAGCAGCTGGGAACCCCCGGGGTGTCACTGGTGGGTGGGATCTGGCCTAGGGGGTAGGTAGGGTGGCAAGGAGGGCAGAGCCTTGGGGACGTTGAGGGCTTTGGGGGAGAAGAGGACCAGGGCTCTCGTCCCAGAGCCTGAGGTGCCTGTCCCACGCTGTCCAACCTGCAGCCCTAACAAGAAGAGACAACACCGACACCAACTGGCCTTCCCTGGCCCCCAGGCTTCTGCGCAAACCACTGTCCCTACCCACCCCCTGGCCGTCCACACAGCTCTGCTGCTGACCGAAGGTCTCCCGTCCAGCCAACGAGGTGCAGGAACGCACGGACTGAGCCTGACCCCCCGATCCTGCAGCCACCTGATGGGACAGTGACATGGCCTCCAAAGACGGGGCTGAGTGCCAGCAGGGTGGCCACGCCCTGTGGGGTCAGGGGGGCCTCCAGGATTCACAGTGCTCCAGGGACCCAGGGCTGGAAACAGGAGGGGCTCCTCCATGGTTACCCGGGGGACCCCTAAGTCACCCTGGGAGTCCGGTCCTTAGACTGCAGGTGGTCAGCTGACCTCAGAGTCCGGCCGAGGACAGTGCCAGTGGCAGCCCAGTGCCTCCAGGCCTCCCAGACAGGCTCACCCGCCACCAGACCCCGAGGGTGCTGAGCCAGTGTTAGGACTGGCCTCTGCGGACACGGATTCAGCTGAGCCTCCAAAGCCAACTGGATCACATCACGTACCTCTCCTGGGAGCAGGGGAGGTGGGGGAGGGCCTCTGGGTCCTGCACATCAAAACCCAGAGGTAGCGGAGGCTCCACCAATGCAGAAGTTGATCAACTGATCCACTGAGAAACACAGAACAAACCTCGGAGGCAGCGCCAGTGGAGGCCCCCCCTCCCCGTGCCAGGGCCCCTCCAGAACCGGGAGGCGGGCCTGATGCTCCCACTTTCTAAATCACGCAAATTAATTTAGAAATCAGAACGGCTCCCGCAGCTAGACTGCAGCTTTCAAAACAGCTTAACAAATTACCAAACCCCTTTAAGAAGACAAATTACTCCGGCTCCTCCGCGCCTGCCTGGTTAATTATGCATGCGCTTTTGTTAGGCCTTGTTAAATATTCACTAGCTGCAGGTTTGCACTTGTGAACCAAAGCTTCACTCTGCGCTGGGGGGGGGCCAGCATTTGTGCTCCCTGCTGTCCCGGCACCCAGGCACCTCGGGCCTTGGGACCACCGTGCAAGTTCCCCCCTCAGCCCCCGGCAGGTGCCCCCACCTGACTGACCGCGGACCTGTCACATCCGGTCTCTCTCCCAGGGTCCCTGCCTGTCCCCGGGTCACACTGGGCACCGCTGCCTGTGCGGGGGCAGACCCTGCACCCTCCTCCTGTCCCAGACTCGGCCGCCTGGGGGGCTCGGTATTGCCGGTGACAGCCGGTGACAGCCATCCCCTGGGGCCCACCCTCAGCCGCCCCGGCCGCGCCCTTTCCCTCCTGACCGCCCCGCACAGCGTTCACTGATTCCCTCCCTCCCTCGCACTGACCGGGACCCAGCCTCACCAGCGCCCGCGCAGGCTCTCAGCCCTCAGCCCCGGAGCCCCGGCGCCCACCCCAGAGGGGACACTCGGCCTGGGCTGGCACCTCGAAGCAGATGACACCGAGTGACCGGGCGTAAGGGACGCACAACCAGGCCGGAGCTCCGGCAGCCGGGCAGGTCTCGGAAGGAGCGCCGTCCCTTGCTGGGGTGGGGTCTCCGGTCCAGTGCCCTCCCTCGAAAATCTCAGAATCGCTGGACCTCAGAGCTGCAGGCGCCTCAGCTGCCGCCAGCCCAGCCCGCGCTTGATGGGGGGCGAGGCAGAGACCCGGGGCACCTGCTCCAGGACCCAGGCCACCGCCGGCCCGGTCCCTCCAGCCCCTGCTCTGCCTCCCCTGCCCTGCCCCATGAGCTCCCGTGGGTTAGACGGCGCTGGACATCAACTCCCAACGTCTCTCACAAATGTCCCACCCAGTGAAGCCCACATGAAGGGGGCCAAAAAGGACAGGGCAGCTGCTGTCGACCGCTGGACCCCACGCTTCCCCCTGGGCTTGGGGAGCTCTGAAAGCGGGCCCTGCTCCCCAGCGCACACGCACACGTGTGTGTACATGCCCACGCACATGTGCGCACACACCTCCGACACACGCGTACACATGCCTACACGTGCAGGCACACCGAGTACACAGGAGCACGCGCGCACACACACGCGTGCACACTCACTCGTGCACGCGGCCGCGCAGAAGCCCTGGAAGCCCTGGCCGCGGCACCACCTCGTGGCTCCAGGGCAGGGACCCGACCCGCAGGGTCCACTCCTCCTGGAGGACCTGTGGGCAAGGGAGGAAGGGGGCCTCGATCAGGGTGTCCCCGCGAGCTGGCGGCCAGGCTGGACGGGGTTGCCCTCAGGGCTGGGACAAGGACGAGCTGGGCCGGGCAAGCGAGGCTGGTTCGCGCAGGCGCAGGGGTGCAGGGTTGCAGGGGTGCAGGGTTGCAGGGGTGCAGGGCGGGCCCTCCCCTCCCCGGCCCCGCGTCCCCCCTCCCAGCAGCCCACGGCTAGTCTTCACCGTAGTAGGGCCCAAACCCGCACACCTCTCTTCCCTCCCTGTGCCGTGGCCCAGCCCCCGAGCTCGTGTGGTGGGTGCACTGTGGCCCACGGTGAGGTCTGCCACGTCTTAACCGGGCACCGACGGGTTAAAACGCAGGAGATTCCATATCCGTGTCCCAACGTCCAGCCTCGCCGCCGTGAAGCGGGAGCGCCGGGAGGGAGGCGGGGCTGTTCCCAGGTGCAGGGGCGCTGCCCCCTACGGCAGGGTGAGGTCTCCAGCCCCTACCTCACCTCCTTCCCGGGGCTCAGGACGTGCCTAGTCCTGGGTGCGGGGGCCTGACTCTGGACCTGCAGCCCTCCCCCCGCCCCACCCAGCCACCTGTCCCTAGCCCTGTCCTGGGCCACACCCAAAGGCAGGTGGAGAAGACTTTGCTCCCAGCTTCCCTGGGGCACCTCTTCACCCCAGCCGCCTTCCGCCCCCACCCACCGCAGCCCTCCGGCCTGAGAGGGACCTTAGGGTCGCTCCTCAGCTCCCCACTCTTCCTGGGGCACCCGCGGCCCACCCTGCGCTGGCCACGCACCCCGAGGTCCGCTAGCCCCCCCATGCCCTCCCAGAGCAGCCTGCGGTCAGACAGGACACCCTGGGCTTTCTCTGCAAGGGCTGCCAAAGACACGGTAAGTGTCCCCTGGGCGAGGCGCTGGGCGGGCGCGGGGAGCACGGCCCTCGGAGCTGGGTGGCCTGGCCTGCCTTTGCACTCACTTTGGAAACTGTCAGTTCAGCAGTCTGGCTAACTACCTGCTCGGCGGTGGCCTTAAAACTGTCCACACTCATAAATCACCCCGGGATTTAAATAAGCGCCGGTGGCAGGTAATCTTTCAGAACTCCCCACACTCACGCGCAGCGAGCGTGGTCGTGCAGGATCATGGGTGGAGCGCGAGAAAATGAATTGAGGCAGGTCCGGGGCGCGGCGGCCCGTCACCTGGGAGGGCCTATGGAGGGAGGTGAGCTGCTGGAGCCTGGCGGCCGGTCAGGACGTCCCCGCTCCACTGAGGCCCACCGCACAGCCCAGACACCACTGGCTTGCAGCCTACCAGCACGGGGCGCCTCCTAGGGGGTCTGGACGGATGGTGTCCTCCCTCTGGGTCTGCTTGCTCACCACGAGGCTTTCCCCGAGGGGATCAAGTGCTGATGGCGGGATCAGGCCCCGAGCACAGAAGGGGCCGCAAAGGAGCTGTGTCCGGGGCATCTCCTTGTGCCACGGCCTGGAGGGGCAAGAGAGAATTAAACACCCCCTTGGGACATTTTCCCAGGCTGTCCCCACCCCAGCAGGGGAAGCAGGAGCCCCTCCACGCCTGCCCCACCACTGCAACCCTCACCCGCTTGCTCAGCGCAGACTCCCAGAGCCCTGCTGCCGGCCCCCGGCCCCCGAGCCTGTTCTCACAGGGGTCCCCGGGCCACTCACCACCTTCCTATTCTTCCTGTTCGGGCAGGGGAAACAGGAGAAGCCAACGCTTCCCACCCATTGCCAACGCTCTCGGGAGGGCTGGACAGGGGTCCCAGGGCGGTCGGCGGCCCCATGACCCAGCACCCACCGTGATGCCCAGGGTGTGACGGTGAGGAGGGAACCCAGACCGTCTCCCAGGATGCAGTGAGGCTCCCCACACGGCCAAGAAAGACGTGCGTGGATGCGACCCCAAGAGCCAATGGCCAGGCCCCTGCGGCACCCCATTCCCTCCGGCACGGCCGGGTCAGCCTCTTCAGGTGTGCGCAGAGAGCTCCTGGGGTCCCCCGAGCTGGGCCAGCCGAGGAGCACGGTGGTCCTGAGAAGGGCGTGCGCCCCGACCAGGCTGTGACTCCCCGGGGCGTCTCAGGCCCCAAGCACACTGTCGGGGCCCGGGATCACGGGCTGTCCTCACCCAGCTGGAAACTGCACCCCTGGCGGGCCCTGCCTTTGGGAAATGCACTGCCCTCACTGGTTCCCCAGATATCTAGTTGGCTGGGCCTTAGGGTGGCGTGGAAGGGCCCCCTCCGGGTGGGGCCCCGTCCTGCTAACCCCCGCCTCACCCCCGTGACCAGCGGGGACACGCCTGGCCTCCTGGTCCGTCCTCCACCGCCACCTGGTGGCCGGTCGGCCCACACCCGCGGCCACCCGCCAGCCTGCCCCTCCTCCGCCTCACCTGCCAGACGGCCAGCTGTCCCGGCCCGGACTCCCCGAGCACAGCCCGGTGTCCAGGCAGCTCCAGCCCCGGTCCTGGCTGGGGACGGATGCCCTTGGTCTGGAAAAGGAGTTTTGCTCATCAGAAGGAGCTCTGTCTCCCGAGGGAAAGACAATAAAAGGAACATAAATGCATGAAATTAGAGCTGCCCCAGGCAGAGAGGGGCCCCGTCCTGATTGCTAATCAAATTCTCATTCCTAAGGATCTTTAAAATCCTTCTTGTGCCGTGTTATTGTCTCGAAAGAGCTGTTATTACTCGTGTAAAAAAAACTTATAAAAAATTCTAATCAGCGTGGGTCTTAAACCTCGGCGTCTGGCGCCCAGCGCTGCACCATCGGGAGGGCCGTTTACGAGCCATTTCACACCCGGCGGCTGGCCCCTCCGCCTCATTGCTTTAGTTGCCCATCATAGTGATAAAGACGGTGTTTTGTGACCCCAAAGTTATTTATTAACACCCAGTATTTTCCATACAATCCCTGGGGCAGCGAGGGCGAGCGCCTGGGAGGTTGGGGACCGTGTCGTTGGCGGGCACAATGGTGTCCAGGCCCAAGTGGCCCCCGCTCCACCGTCCCCTTCAGCTTTACCTGGATAACTCGCAACTGTGCCTGCCCGGCCAGCACAGGGCAAAGCCGGGCAGACCCTTTAGCAGGACCGGGCACCTGAGGCCCCCAGCAGCTGGTTGCCAGGTCCTGCTGCGGGTCCCACCCTGAGAGCCCGTGCGACCACCGTGCGCCCAGGACACTGCGCAATTCCTCAGGCCAGGGCCACAGTGAATGTGCAGCGCTCGAGACCTGGACCCAGCACATCACTCAGTGGGACCTACGGGTCACCCCGTCTCAGGCCCCAGCTTCCCCGTCTGGGGCCCCGGCGTGGTCAGGCTCTCTGGGCTGGAGTCCAGCACGACAACGCGCCTGAGTGTGACCTGAGTGCTTGCTTGTCCCTGGAGCTCCAGGCCCCCCAGCTGAAGCTGCAACTGCCAGGCTGGGGGCAGTCGCTGGGCTTGGGTGAGGCTCCCACAGTCACCGGAGCTTCCTAGTCACGTCCAAGGGGGTCCAGCTCCCCATGGCTGTGGGCTCCCCTCGTGGGGGCCACCGAGCCACCTCTCGCCCCACAGGTCAGCAGAAGCCTGTCCCCGGGAGGTGCCGCTCAGCCTGGGGAGAGACGGGAGGGTCTGTCACCACGCAATGCAGGGCGCAGGGGACCTGGCCCCCGTGTGCCCCTCCTGGCCGGAGGCCTGGGAAACGCTGGCCACGTCTATCTCCGAGGGGGACGCTTGCCTTTCTGCCCCTTCCCTACTCAGGCTGCAGGCTCTGCCCGGTGCCCACACGGACGTCCTTCACCAGCTTCTCCGGAGGGTGGGAGGCCAGCGCTGCAGACGGGGACAAGCATGAAGGCCCAGCAGGGTCCACCACGGCTAGCAGCAGCACCCTCTCCTTCCCCAGGGGAGGCCAGGCAGGCGGGGCACCGGGCGCGCACCCCAGCCCACAGCGGGCCCCGCTGGCTGACCCACGGCGCAGAATTTGCAGCCTTCCCTCCCTGGGCCCCGGCCCGGGGCCACCCACCCGCACAGGGATCCGTGTGGCAGGGACAGCGGGGCCTGGGCCAGGCATCCTGGCAGGTGTGGGAGGGGTGTGAAAGCAGGTGTGCACAGGTGGGCACTGCCTGGGAGGCCTCGGGCTCCAGGGATGCCCAGTGGAGAGCACAGCCCCATTCTCTCCCTCTGAGTCGCCTGTGAACCCCTGACCTCAGCAGAAGGAGATCCGTCCAAACGGCCGTGTCTCGGAACACGCTCGTCCACCTAGGATCCGAAAGAGGCCGACCTGCCTCTCCGTTCAGGACGGGCTGGAGGTGGGTTCCGGGGAGGGGCCGGGCTTCCAAGTCAGAGGGGCAGAGGATGACCCGGGGTGACCCTAAGCCCACCTTTCTTATGGAGGGGCCCGTCTCGGCTTCTTCTGTGCCCGTTGGAAAGTCTGCGGCCGGGCTGCATGGGGGCCAGGGCTGCAGGAGGCCAGTGATTGTTCACAGGGAGAAACAGTGAATTAACTGCGCTGTGAGGGCCTCCCCCTCCTCTGTTGCCTTTTCTTTAGCTCCAACTGCAGGCAGACGGGCTCCCACACGAAGTCGTTTATTCACGCAGCCCTTCAGCAGCCCACACGCACCCACCCAAAGTCATTTATTCACGCAGCCCTTCAGCAGCCCACACGCACCGCAGACCCTCCTCGGAGCCAGGGCTGCGGGGCCGGGGTGCACAGCAACGGGCCAAGGGCCTTGCCCCCTGGAGCACCTGCCAAGCAAGACTCGTCAAGATGCAAGCTCCAGAGAGGGGTCTGCAGGGACGCAGGGGATGTGGCAGGG
The DNA here is from genome assembly GCF_949987535.1 of Balaenoptera acutorostrata. Classification (NCBI taxonomy): domain Eukaryota; kingdom Metazoa; phylum Chordata; class Mammalia; order Artiodactyla; family Balaenopteridae; genus Balaenoptera; species Balaenoptera acutorostrata. Next base: position 182,605,908 of record NC_080066.1, read on the forward strand.
CCAGACCCCCCCAGGGGTCCCACCGAGGCAACTTTGGGCAAGAGCTGGGGGGTGGGGGCCTGGGCCGGGAGGAGGCATGAAAGGCCCCGAGGTGGGATCGGTGGTGAGCAGCCAGGGCACCTGGGCCTCGGGTACGCAGGGGGGCCCCCCTGCCGCAGGCTGCAGGGCAGGGAGGGGCCTCTGGGCCTGAGGAGGGAACGGGGCGGCTGGTCAGGGGAGGCCCGCGCCCCTGACTCCAGCGAGGGGCACACAGCACTCAACCCACCTCCCTGGTTCTGTTTCCTGCATTCTCCCCAAGTTGCCTGGAGTCCAAATAGTCCCACTTTTAAAATCCCCCCGGGATGGCGGGGTGGCAGGATGCGGGGCCGAGGAACACCCCCTTGGAAGAGGCGAGAGGGCCTGCTGATACGATGCGAGAAATCCATCACACCGGCTCCTAAATCCTCGCGCCCTCCCGGGACACGGCCCAAATTAAAACGCATGATCCTCTGATGCTGGGGCCCACGCGGCTGGTCTCCCTCAGAGCCAATATGGAAGCATAACTCAGCGGGCAGAGTGCAGATTTCCCCCAGGTAAACGCCAAGAAGCACCCGTGCTGACACCCTAGACCACCCGCCCCGGCCCCCGCTTGGACCCCGGCTCCTAACATGCACTCGGGTCCTGTGGGTGGGAGGCCCTGCCTCACTGTGCCCCCGGGGCCTTTACCCAACTGGGCGTGATGTCCTCGTCTGCAGGAGGAGGGGTCGGCCAGAGTCAGGGCTCCCCGAGCTTCACACGCCAGGTATGGACGGGACCTGGCGACCCTGCACCCCAGGGCCATGGCAGGTGGCTCTGGGGGAGGGGGCAATGCAGCCACCCAGGTCCCCCCCCCCCCGGCAGCCCTAGGGGTCAGCGGCTCAGCCAGCTGCCTTGGCCAGAGAGTTCCACTCCACTGTCTGATCCGGCACCACCAGCAGCACCACGTACGTTCTGGAGGTGCAGACTCTGGGCTGCCCAGACCTCCGGAACCAGAGCCCTGCTCTCCCGAGATTCCCAGCCGGCTGGCCGGGCTGCATGAGGCCACGGGAGGCCTCCTCTGCCTTCAGTCTGGGTGTCCCCGGCTCATGGAACGGGGTACACTGTTTCTGGGAAGCGGGGAGCTGGGCCTCTGCTGGGGGAGGTACTGAGGCACAGCCTCCACGGGCCACTCGGGCGGTCACGGGCCGGGGTCCCGCGACGGGAGAAAGAGGGCCTTCCCGCCGCCTCTCCCAGGCCCTCAGCCCCAGCCCGGAGTCCCTCCAGCCCTTCCTGCCCAGCTGCTCCGGCCCGTGGGCCCCCCCACCACAGGCTGCCTCTGTCCTAAGGCTTGTCCGAGCTCCCGCCCCCCCCCAGCACCGGCCTCCCCACTTGCGGCCTCTTCCGACTTCAGAAACTCAGTCCCAACTCCCGCCGTCGCCTCCCAGGACCCCTGACCCGCCCTCCTGCCATCCCCTGGGCCCACTTGGGCAGCGGGGTCCCTATTGTCTCCCAGCCCACACCTCAGCTACCTGGACCCTGCCTGGCCTCCGCTCGCTGCTCGCCCGGGGCCTGGCACGGGGTCAGCCCGGGCACAAATGTGCCGAGTGGATGAGCAGACAGCCGCGCCGCCGACCCCGCGGACCCTCCAGCCCTCGGCCCCTCCAGCACGTCCAGCAGGGAGGTGCCTGCGGGCCTGAGGGGCGTCCCGCGCCCACGCCAGCCACCCCTACCTGCCGGGGGTGGGGCAGGGCGGCACCTGAAACAGTGCGGCTTCGCGGACACTGTTCTACGGGGAAGGCGGCACACGAGCTCTAAATAAGCCCCAGAAAGGAAAATAAGACTGTTTTACCGCGGAATCAATTCACCTCTGATTCTAATGCTCTGAAAAGGTATTTTATCGTGATGACTCCATTATTCCATCAGACGGTGTGCAATAAACTCCCCCTCCCCGACTTCGCAGCCGGGCTCGTCCGCCGCGTGGGCAGGGCTCCCAGTGTTTATAGCCAACCCTGCGCGGCCAGAGCACTCGGGTCCCCTTTAGCGTGATTTTATGGAATATTCCACCGTCCGGGTAATAGAAAGCCTAGCACTTAATTAACCTCCCTCAGCTGCACGGTCTGCCGCAGGCGGGCGCGTGTCTCCGGCTCAGATGGCGCGCAGGTGAGCCACCCGCGCCCCCAGATACAGAGCACGAACCCCCAGGGCCCGGGAGGCAGAGCTCGGGGCTCAGCTGGGCTCCCTGTCTCCTGCCAGCCAAGTATCAGTGGCCATGTCCCCAGGCCAGCTACCTGGCCTCCTGCCCCCGGGGGACCGAGGGCCCCTCCCTCCCAGAGGTCTTGTTCCAGCCACGCCTGAGCCCGTGTCATGTGTGTGTGTGCATGCGTTCGTGTGGGTGTGCATGTGTGCCTGTGAGTGTACATGTGCCGTGCATGTGCGTGCCTGTGTATGTGTGTGCGTGTGCACGTGCATGTGTGTCTGTGTATGTGTGTGTGTCTGTGTATGTGTGTGCGTGTGCACGTGCATGTGTGTCTGTGTATGTGTGTGCATGCCTGTGTATGTGTGTGCGTGTGCACGTGCATGTGTGCATGTGCTCTGCATGTGTACGTGTGTGAGCATGATCCCCAAGGGTGAGCCAGCAAGCACGGGAATGACCAACCGCACCGAGGGACAGCAGGGGACAGCCCCGCTGAGTAGGGCACTTCCTGCCATCGTTTTCCAGACCCATAACGGCCACCTGGCCCTGTTCTAGGCATCGGGGGAGGTGCAGGAACACAGAGGAGTGACTACGGGGCCCTCTCACAGGGCAGGGCCACGGGAGGAGGGCAGATGTGCTGACAGTGGGCCCAGAACAGAGGGAGGGTGACGTCTGGGGGACGGGGAGGCCACAGGGCCGTGGAGATAAAGCCGAGTCTTAAAAGAACAGGCCCAGAGGCCACCGTGCGTCTGTCCCACAGAGGTAGACACAGGGCCCACCTCTGCTCCGTCCTGCGTGGTCCCCAAGCACGTGCTGGGTCTCCTCAGACACGTGTGGATGGAGGGCAGCTGAGGTCAGGGACAGCGGGAGTAGCAGGGACAGGTCTGTGTGAGGGGAGCAGTGGGCCACACGAGGGAGGGCTGCAGAGGGTACAGGGTGGGGTGAGGTGGGAGGGCCATGTGTTAGCCGAGTAGGGAGAGCACAAGCCCTCTGAGAGCCCAAGTGTGACCTTCGACTACCCAAATCTCTCATGTCCTCCATATCCAGGAAGATGGGCAGGGCCGGCACTGGCCCCTGTGGCACCTCTGCCCCTCCTCCAGTAAATATAAGTTGGCTCCTTGTTGCACGCACAACCTGAACAACTGTGCATGGCCACTGTCCAGGGATCCCAGAAACAAACTTGTTTGTAAATTGGAGACCGAAGCCTGTCTGCCCTGTGTGGGACGAGGCAAGGCTCCTGCGGCTCAAACACGCCCTTTTTGCTCCACCTGGCTGTACACACACACGTGCACACACGCCCACCCACACTCCTGCCAGACACAGGCACACACTCGCACACATCTCCTCCCCGGCGAGGTGACATTGCACATGGGGTGGAGGCAGCTGGGCAGGAGTCAGGCCGAAAGAACAACAGGGGCCGAAGGGCAGCAGGGGGAGAAGCAACCTCAGAGGACACCCTAGGTGCTGCGGGCACGAACACGCGTGTGCCGGGGTTGAGCACGGCTGCGGCGTGCTCACGCAGGACTCACCCGGGAGGCTGGAAACGTCCCTGTGCTCTGGGCTGAGTCGGTCAACGCTGCAGCATGAGCAGGCTTCCGGGAGGCGGCGTCGGGCACCCTCGGCCGCCCCGCTTTTGTTCCGGGGACCCAGAGGGCGGGCAGCTATTCTGCAGTGTGGGCGTGCACCCCTCCCCGGTTCAGTCGCCACGGCCCGGACCTTCCTGAAGCGATGCTTGTGTTACCCGAGCGTGTATGGACACTCGCAGCCGAGCCAGGCGGCACCCAGTAACCCGACGACACCGTGATGCCCGGCGCATGGCTGCACGCAACCTCTGGCGCCCCACTTTGGAGTCGGGAAACTCCGCAGCTGTGGGGCGCTCGGGTGACGGGAGACCCAGCGAGTGGGCCACCGCGGGGGTGTCGCCGAAGGAGCCAGATGCTCGCTGTCCCCGGGAGGCCGTGTCCTCCGCTCTGCAGACCCCACCACGGTCAGCGGCCTGTAGGGCCCCGCCCTGCAGCCCTGTAACCCTCTAGACCAGCCTTGAGACCGAAGAAAGAGCCCAGAGTCAGGACAGAGACCCCAGTGACTTTTTGGGCAGGGAAACCTACATGTCGGAGGCAAAGGTCCTGGAGCGACACCCCAGTGGGTACAGCGGACGGCAGGTAGGACAGGCAGCAGACTTCGCTCATGGGGCGGGGGGATGAGGATAGCCGTACGGGGGGCACAGTGTCAGAAGGGCTCCTGCGCTGCTGGACCACTCCCCACACAGCTCTGTGGGTCAGGACCACCATTTCCATCGCCAGGCGCCTCTGGCCACCTCTCCCCACACAGGGGACACGGGGGCCGTGCCGTGCTCACAGCCCTGGTCACTGGAAGGTTCCCCAGCCCTGTCATCTACCCCTCCCTCACCACATCAGCCGTTAGTTTTCGCACCACACTTTTTTTTAAAAAAACGGTGATTTTTCTTTTTTTTTTAAATTAATTAATTAATTTATTTATAATTTTTGGCCACGTTGGGTCTTCATTGCTGCGCGTGGGCTTTCTCTAGTTGCAGCGAGTGGGGGTTACTCTTCGTTGTGGTACACGGGCTTCTCATTGCGGTGGCTTCTCTTGTTGCAGAGCACGGGCTCTAGGCGCGCCGGCTTCAGTAGTTGTGGCACGTGGGCTCTAGAGCGCAGGCTCAGTAGTTGTGGTGTACAGGCTTCAGTAGTTGTGGCACATGGGCTCAGTAGTTGTGGCTTGCAGGCTCAGTAGTTGTGGCTCATGGGCTCTAGAGCACAGGCTCAGTAGTTGTGGTGCACGGGCTTAGTTGCTCTGCGGCATGTGGGATCTTCCCGGACAAGGGATCGAACCCATGTCCCCTGCATTAGCAGGCGGATTCCTAACCACTGTGCCACCAGGGAAGTCCCTTCACATCACTGGCGAACACAGTCAGCTCCTGGGACCAGGGCTGGAGTTTTCCTCCATCGTTAGCGAATCAAAGAGAAGGCCCCCGCTTCCGGAGGCCCCCGGTGTGAGTTGAAAGCATGATGTTGGTGTGGACCGTCTTGCCCACCAGGTCTGGTCACCAGGTCTGGTCAGCACGTCTTGCCCACCAGGTCTTGCCCACCAGGTCCGGTCAGCACGTCTTGCCCATCAGGTCTTGCCCACCAGGTCTGGTCACCAGGTCCGGTCAGCACGTCTTGCCCACCAGGTCTTGCCCACCAGGTCTGGTCACCAGGTCCGGTCAGCACGTCTTGCCCACCAGGTCTGGTCACCAGGTCTGGTCAGCACGTCTTGCCCACCAGGTCTTGCCCACCAGGTCCGGTCAGCACGACACCATGGGCATGGTGGACCCACATGATTTTCTGCAGATTAGGGAGGGGCAGGGAGTCCCGGAAGACTGGATCGAAACAGGAGAGCCAGAGGGGGACGAAGCCCGGAAGCAAGGCTGCACGTACTGCTGTCCTGCGCAGGGAAAGGCCAGCGAGCCCGGCTCCTCATCACGGACGGGGCACGAGGACGAGGTATCCGGAGCAGCTGGTGCAGCCCCTGCAGACGTGGGTGACCTGCGCCGTTCCAGGGACCGCGTCAGGCAGAGCAGCTTCCGCTTGGGCTGACGCAGGCTCAGGTTTGGGGTGACCCACCATTTCCTACCATCATCTACTTGGCTTTTGCTGGGGCCACACGGGTGAGCTGAGGGGGACATGGTGGGACCACCAACCGTGTATCCTTGGAGTCTTCGGGGATGGTTTCAATTTCCGTCAAGCACTCGGGATGCGTGGAATGACTCTCTTGGGCAGGGTGGGTGGTTTCAGAAGCGTCCATTTGTTTCTTTGGTTGGTTGGTTGGTTGGTTGGTTGGGTTTGGTTTTTGTTATCGTCATGGCTCTTACCCCACAGGTCGGGGAAGCAATGAGAGGGCTCTGCAGCTGCTGCGGGCACACAGCACAAGCGTGAAGCAGGGGCCGGGACAAAGGCAGCAAGCCCAGTCTGCAGATCACCGGACCCACCGTGAGGTGGGCTCGAGCTGGTCCATTTGTCTCCTGGCCTCCATAAGCTCTCCCTCGAATCCTGACGGGGCCTGGGTCCCCTGATATCAACGCCAGCCCAGACCCTTTACCCCTCAGCTCTCTAAAGGTCTGGCTATGTCTCCTTCCAGCACATGGTTTCTCTAGAGACCTAGAGACTGACTCTTCCTGCCTTTTCGGGCCAGCCAACTTGGGGAGGCTTCTCTCTGCATAAGGCAGAGGGTCCGAAGGATAAGCATTCCCCACCCTGAGGCTGAAGGCTTCAGGGACAGCCCAGGGCGGACAACACCCCATGACAAGCACACCTGGGCCACGCAGACCTGTGGGCATCCAGGTCCCGGGCTGCTGAGCCGCTGCTGGGTCTGCCCCAATGTGGACCAGCGCCACGTGCCTGCCTGCTACTTTCAGAGTGTGGCGTTCAGATCCCTCCAGAGCCTGCAGCAGCCCCAGGGTGAGGATTCCTACGGGAGAGGGGCCAGCGGCTCTCAGCTGGGCAGGCATGGCCCAAAGTCACGCAGTCAGGGATGGGGGAGCTGGGGGCCCTGCCTTCTGCCTCCAGTGACAAGCTCTTTCTAACGTGCTGTGCCTACAGCTCTAGGTGGCCACGTGACACAGGTGCCAGGACAGCCCCAGTGGCCCTGGTTCAAACCCCAACTCTAGGAGCTGCCCCCTCGGGGCCTCGTGTGGGCACTTCCCCCCAAAATCTGTGTTCTGGTCGGGCCAACACGAGGGCCCATCCATGGCGGGGTCCGAGAGGCTCTGGGCCGTGCGGGGGTCTGGCACACATCCTGGCCCAACGAACACACCTCACCTTTGTGGACAGAGCATGTGCCCACACGTGTGTGTGTGTGTGTGTGCGCGCGGCACGCGTGCACATGGATGCACAATCCTGGAGTGTGAACCTGGGGTGTGTGTGACGGGTGTGAACGCTCAGCCCTGGGGCCGGCCAGAGGCAGGTCCCCGAGCCCAAGAATGGGAGTGACACCCACAAAACAGGAGATTGGCCACCACGGACGGCTCTAACCAGGGAGCCCAAGCCGGGGTCACCTGATCGCCCCATTAAAGGCCAAGCAGACCCCCTCAGCAGGTCAGGCCAGCAGGCTGAGCTACTCCCATTCCTGCAACCCTCCCCGCTGCTCCAGCCGCCCAGGCCCTCCTGGCAAAACAGCCGTGACGGGCAGCTTCCCGCGGCCCCTGCCTCGGTTACGGCTTATGTACGGCCCCCCAGGCAGCTGGCTCTCAGGAGGGACCGGCTTTACAAATAAAATTTATCATTGTAATTATGGCTCCTGTAGAGAGCTGACGACTTCTACAGCTTCCTGGAGGTCATGAATAATTTAGGAGAAGGGAAAAGGGGCCGCTTCTGTTAGTGTACAATGGGGCCCAGCGGTTCCCGTTACTGCGACTGCTGAAGACCAGGGGGCCCACGTCCGCTGCTTCTGACAGGAGCGGCCCAGCCACACGGTGACCCAGGGCCCCGCCAGGCTCTGCGGGGATGCTGCCCAGGCACCCCCCCCAACGTCTTGTGAAGTGGGACCTTGGCTGGGTGGCAGGGTGAGCAGACACGGCCCTAACTGCCAGAGGGTCCGTGCTTCAGGCTGAGAATGACAAGCTGTGGGCTCCCCAGTTAAGGGCATTGATGCTGCACGCCCAGGGCTGTGACCTCAGGCAGGACCCTCAACCTGCATCCCAACCAGAAGGGAAGCGTCTCTCTTGGCGCACACAAGGGCCAGACCCCAACCCACTCAACCGTCAAGCTCTCCCTCCCTCTGCACGTCCCCACAGCACACATGATCCTGGGGTTGTGTGGAGCCCTTGAGAGGCCCCAAAGGCAGGAATCATCTTTTCTTGCCTCCAGTGATGGAGGGCTCACTACCTCACTACTGGTGGAAATTCTCCCCACCTCTTCCTGCCCCCAAGAAGGGAGGCCTGCACCTGTGGGCCCCACCCCAGTCTCCTGTCCTGGATCCACCCAGATGGTACATCGGCCCCTCCGACCCAAAGTCTGCCCTCTCCTTTCCCCCCTTCCCCTCCCTCCCCCTCTCCTGAGTCCCCCACCCTCAAGCCCACCAAGTCCACCTGTGACCTCCTCACAGCCAGACCCAGTGGTGAATTTCCTCTCCTCGTCCCTCCTGCCCTGGCGGTGGCCCTGAGAGCGCCCCCTTCCTCCTTGCCCCTCGCCACCCTGGGCTGTACCACCCCACAGGCCCCCTGCTCCACCTCCCTGCCTGGCTTCTCCCCACCACGCCAGCCTGACCTGGGTCCCAGGCTCATGCTCGGACCTCACGACGTGCCTCTGTCCCTGGGCACCCCTGGGTCACTCCTTCAGGCCCAAAGCTTTCTATGTCATCTCTAAGATGGCTGGTTCATTTCCCATAGATGCCATAACAAAGAGCCATAAACCCTATGACTTAAGCAACAGAAACTTATTCTCTCGGCGTTCTGAGGGATCCTAAATCAGGGCGTTGGCAGGATCGCGCTGCCTCCAGGGGCTCGGGGGGAGGGTCCCTGCAGCCTCTCTCAGCCTCTGATGGCTGCCAGTGTCTGTGCCTTGTGGCCCCATCCCTCCAAGCTCTGCACCTGCGGTCACATCACTGCTTCCTCTTCTGCGTCAAGTCTCCCCCTTATGGGAGCACAGGTGACGGCACCAAGTAAGTTAACATCCACAGGTTCCAGAAATGTGATGTGCACATGTCTTGGGGAACCATTTTTCAAGCTAGCAAGAGGGTGACCCCAAATTCACATCTCCCATCTGGAGACACCTGGAACCAGACACGTACATCCAACTCCCCCCGCCCCGACTCGGAAGCCCCCCACGCATCTCAAATTAACTGGCTCTCATATTTAATCCCCATGGTACCCCCAAAACCTGCACCCCTGCCATCTGTGGTGGGCAGAATAATGCCCCCAAAAGAGGTCCACATACGAACCCCCTGAATCTGTGACTATGTTAGGTCACATGGCCAAGGGGAATTAGGTTGCAGATAGAATTAAAGTTGCATGACTTTAAAATGGGGAGATGATCCTGGATTGAGGGGGCGGGACAATGTAGTCACAGGGTCCATATTGGTTGAAGGTTGGGGGGGAGGAGGTTGGAGTGATGTGAGGTGAGGTGACCGGACCAGACAGCGCTGGCTCTGAAGCCCGACGCAGGGACCACGGGCTGGGGAAGGTGGGGCCTCCAGAGGCAGGAAAAGCCAAGGAAACGATGGTCCCTGGAGCCTCCAGACGGGCCAGCCCTGCCCACACCCTGAGCTCAGCGCATTTCCCACTTCTGGCCTCCAGCACTGTCGAGAGTACATTTGGATTGTGTAAAGTCGCTGTTTGCAGTCATTTGTGACAGCGGCCACTGGCGACACCTACACCGTCTTCCCCAGGCCAGCGGCCTTGTAGCACCCTTGACCCTCACACACCCACACCTGACCCCTCAGTGAGTCCCACACCCACCCTCCCACCCTCCCCCCAGTCCTTCCCCCAGGGGAAGGCAACCAAAGGGCCCAATTAAACCCCTCAGGTCACATCCATCCTCTGCCCCATCCCGTGGGTGCCGAGGCCCGTGCAGTGGCCTACAGGGCTCCGCAGGAGCCCCCCTGCCTGACTTCCTGCCGCTCCTCACCTGCCTGGGGACCCTCCACCAAGCAACCCCCCCCCAGTGTCTTCCAGAAGGCGTGGAGCAGCTGACCGTCCACTGCTGAGAAGACTGTCGGGAAGACGCGGCCCCGCCCAGCCGAGGGGCCCAGGGCTGGCCCTGATGGGCAAGTACGTGGTCTGGGCACCTGGTCCCAGCAGCTCACACCGTCCCTGAAGTTCTGTTGCAGGTGCAGGAGGGACGCCATCTGGGCTCTCCCACCCCTGTTCCCACCTGACCCTGCAGGGCTTTCTGCATTCAGGCAAGACCTCAGTCCCAGGAGGGGGGCCTAGGAGTCGGGGCCAGTACTGGGGGGCGAGTGGGGTGAAGACAACGTGGAGGGTCACCGTGAGGCTCCCGAGCTACCCTCTGCGACCTCCGGCCTCTGCACGGAGACCAGGCCTGGGAAGGTTCGTTTTGTGTGTCAGCTTGGCTGGGCCACGGGTGCCACAGGTGTTTGGTGGGACTTTCTTCTGGGTGTCTCTGGTTGAGAGTAACATCTGAACGGGTGGTCTGAGTCAAGCAGGTGCCCTCCCCTTGCGGGGGGGCCTCGTCCAGTCCTGGAGGCCTCAACAGAGCAGAAGTGAGTGATGCAGAATCCGCTCTCCTGGCCCGACGGTCTCCAGCTCGGACAGCGGTCTCCTGCCTTTGGACGTGGACCAGAGCCACCGCTTGCTGCCAGCGGATCGTGGGACCCCTCAGCCTCCGCACCCAACCATGAGAGCCAGACCCTGCAGTCACTCTCTCTATACACGTCCTGTTGGCCCGTTTCTCTAGAGATCCCCGAGTAATACAGCCCTCCCCCCAGCCCTCTCTCTTCTTGGGTTTCACAGCTGCTGTTGGGACCACAGAGCCGCCTCCTGCTGAGCAATGGCTGTGCTACTAGGACACAGGGCCCCAGGGCCTGGTACAGGGCAGGTGTGCAATGCAGACCTGTGGGGGGGGGGGCAGGAGGAGGGAGGGACGGAGGGAGGGAGGGAGGGGGATGGAGGGAGGGAGGGGGAGAGGGGGAGGGAGGGACGGTGCCCGCCTGAGCTGAGCTAGTGCGGCTGAGCCTTAGAGCCAGTGCAGCTCTTGGAAAACCCAAGGGCCAGCATCAGAGGCAGAGTGTTGGGTGGGGGGGAGGCAGAGGGTGGGGTGATGTGGGGGCCTGGCAGGGTGCAGGCTGTAGGAGGGTGGGGTGATGTGGGGGCCTGGCGGGGTGCAGGCTGTAGGAGGGTGGGGTGATGTGGGGGCCTGGCGGGGTGCAGGCTGTAGGAGGGTGGGGTGACACCAGAGTCCAGCCCCCGACTGACCCTGCCCCAGGGTGGAGCCCCGAAACAGAGAGGGGCCGGCCTGACCCCTGCTCCTGCACCCTCGTGCGTCCTGCCTTGGGGTCCCAGGAGGAAAAGGCAAAGCACAGATCCCGGGCTGCCGGTTAAGGGCACAACGGCTGAGTCCCGACATTGCCCCAGCAGGCGGGGCAGAGGGGGCAGCAGGGGCGAGGAGCCAGCATTTCCCAGGGTCTGTCCTGCGCTGGGAGCTGGGGGCATTCAGCTCTCTATTGCGTCCTATTGCCTGGCAGGTGCTGAGCTGCCCAGACTTGTAGATGAGCAAAGTGCAGCTCAGAGAGGGGAGGTAACTTGCCCAAAGTGACACAGCCATGAGGGGTGGGCCTGGCCCAGTCTCGGCACCCCCTTTGTCCTCCAGCCAGCTCCTGATGTCCTGGCACATGTGGCAGCCCTGATGGAACCGGGTCTGAGAGAGGCTGGTGCTGGTGGCTGCGGGCCCGGGGGGTGCGGGCAGATCCCTGATGGGTTTGTACGGTTTCCACCAATCAAGGGGGCTGCCCGAGGGACGTGGAGAGAGCCCTGGCCCCTGTGCCTCTCTGCTGGGTGTGGAGGAGGTACAGCCGTAGGACCCCCCCGCCCCCCACCGTGTGCCTGGGTTGGACCGGGGCTGCGAGGGGCAGTGTGACAGAGGATGACTGCCTCTCAGTGTCCCAGGGTCCCCTGAGGGCTGCACGTGGCCACAGTGGCCTGGACCCCACGGGCTGTGCATGTTCTGTGCAGAAGCTGGCGAGGGGCTCCGGGCTGGCGCTCCCCCCGCCGCTGTGTCCACGCTAGGGCCGGGCAGCAAACTCTCTTAGTAATGGGCCAGATGGCAGATGCTTTAGGCTCCGTGGCCGTGCTCAACTTTGCCCTCATAGGGCGAAGGCAGCCGTGGACAGAAAGCAAGGCTGCGTGGCTGTGTTCCAGTAAAGCCCTACTCACTTTCATTTACAAAAACTGCGGGTGGGCAGGGCGGCCGAGGGACGGAGTTTCTGAGCCGTTTTCTGGAGGCGGGCTGGGCGGAGGGGGTCCTAGAGTCACACGAGACCCCCTCCCACTGAGCCCTTGCCCCGAGGCCACCTCTGTCGGCTTTCTGTCCACAGGGGGCTGGGGCCTGTCCCACCGCAGGAGGTGCTGCACTGCTCAGGCTGGGGCTCCAGGGCAGACGTTTATGTCCCCTCTTGCTGACCAGAGAGGAGGGAACGGCCGGCGCCGGCTGTCCCTGAGGACGCCCTGTCCCGCTGCCCGCGTAGCAGTTTGCTCGGGTAATTTACTAGCTCTGAGGCAACGTCGGGACTCAGCCGTTGTGCCCTTAACCGGCAGCCCGGGATCTGTGCTTTGCCTTTTCCTCCTGGGACCCCAAGGCAGGACGCACGAGGGTGCAGGAGCAGGGGTCAGGCCGGCCCCTCTCTGTTTCGGGGCTCCACCCTGGGGCAGGGTCAGTCGGGGGCTGGACTCTGGTGTCACCCCACCCTCCTACAGCCTGCACCCCGCCAGGCCCCCACATCACCCCACCCTCTGCCTTCCCCCCACCCAACACTCTTCCTCTGATGCCGGCCCTTGGGTTTTCCAAGAGCTGCACGCCTCCAGAACCGGCCTGGGAAGACACGTACGGGTCTGGAGGGCAGGGGGGCGCTGCCCCCTCGTCTTTTCTGCAGGCCGGGCCTGTGTTCTCAGGGCCTGGGAAATGGCCACCTCCTCTCCCGCTCTGGGGCCAGTGGCCTGTCCTCGGGGTCGCTGCTATTTCTGCCAAAGAGGAGAGGTAATTATAGCTCAGCCTCTGCCAGCTGGCCGAGCTCTGCCACCTGGCAGAGGGGCCTGGGGCGGGGACACAGGCCGGCCACAGATTGGCCCCACAGGCAGGCAGGCCGCAGCTCCAGACCAGGGCAGCAGGAGGCCGGGCAGTCGCGGCCCCGTTCACCTGAGCAGCCCAGCACCCGCCTCTCCAGGGCGCAGGAGGGGCACCGCCAGCGAGACCAGGCCAGGGCTATGCGGCGCGGTGCCCACTGGGGGACGCCACAGCGCCCAGCTGGCACCCCCCCTCACAGACCCAGGAGGGAGCCAGGTGAGAGCCACTCAGGGGCACGGGGATGCTCACCCCGCATCAGGGCACGAGGCAGCCGGAGCGGAGAGATTCCCCAGAACGGATGCGGGCGGAGACCCTGCTGCAGGCGGGCGCGCGGCAGTGGGCTGAGGCCGGGCGGCGCGCACTGCGGCCCTGGACGGGGGCTGGGGGGCCGCCCATCCCACCCACCCGGGCCGCGCGCTCTCAGCGCTCATTCGGGTACAGTCCCAGGCAAACCAGGCAGTGGGTGACGTCAGAAGCCCCGGCCCCTCTGAACCTCGTGTTTGGTGTGTACAGGGTGGGTGGCCGGCGCACTCAGCCGTGTCCCAGGCCACTGGTGCTCTGAGCCCCTCCCCCGCGGCCAGGCCTGACATGAGGGCCCCACCGGCCCTTCACCCGCGCTCCTGCCTGAGGCCACGTGCAGGCGAAGCTGGACTGTGGGTCCCTCCACGCGCCACCCCGCGAGGACCCAAGCCTTCCGAGGCCCGGGAGCCAGGGTTCTCGGGCTCTGGGCATTTTGCACGGGCCACGGCACAGGCGGCAGGGTCGGGCACCGACGCCAGCAAGCCTTCCCCAGAGGCCCTCGGGGGCCCTGCTGTGGGCCGAGCCCAGAGGGAACAGATGCGTTACTGGGGTCACTTGAGCCCAGGCCATGGCTTTTGGGCATCCCCAGAGACGCGGCTCTTTTCTGAGCTGACTCTATCAGAGGGAATCCACATCCTGGCCCACCGTGCGCGTGGGGCTCAGGACGCACCATTTATTTGGCACTTGCTGTGTGCAGGTACCCCGGGAGGCCTAGCTCTCCATCTTGACAGCACTCTGGACGGTGGGCAGAAGCTGGGGGCGGGAACGTGGGCTGATGTGGCCGGTGTCCGGGTGGGGGTCCACCTGCCCTGTCACCTGGGCCTCCCGAGGCCAAGGCTGGCTGTCCCCACGCACCCAGCAGACACACAGCCATCACCCGGTCCTGCTGCCACCCCATGTCCTGAATGCGCCCTAGAAAGGTGTGGGCCTCGCATCTCAGAGTGGAAGGGGCCTCGGGACCACCGGGCCAGTTCCCACTCCCTGGATCCCCGCGCCGGGCAGGGCCAGCGGGCGCCGGGCAGGCCTAGTGAGCAAGGCCAGCCCCACGGGGCCTCCCCGGGAGTCCTCCCCTGGCTTAATTCAGAAATGGTGTGATCTGGGAAGCTGCCAGGCTGGGCGCTCTGGGCTGGGAGCAGCCGCTAGCCAGCCAGCCCTCACTCTGTTCCCCGCCCTCCTGAGGGAAGGCCAGCATGGGGCTGGCCACAGCCTCCCGGCTCGTTTTCCCGCTGAGGAAACGCGCAGCTCGTGGCCTCAGGCCCCTTAATTCAGCCAAGCTGCTCTGGGCAGGGGGTCAAACTGCCACCAGGACGCCTCAGGGTAGGACAGCCCAGAGGACCGCTGAGGCCACTGCCCCGTGGCTGGAATGGAAACTTCTCGGCTGGCCTGTGAGCGGCTCCGGTTCCCACTGTGCTGGAGGCTCTGATCGCCAGAGGATTATAGGCCGTCAGGTGGGCGAGCTCACGCAGGGCTGCGACAGCTGCAGGAGCCCAGGTGGGCCGAGCAGTGTGCGCGCGCGCGCGCGTGTGTGTGTGTGTGAGCCTGTGTGTATAAACGTGTGTGTGGGATGTGCATATGTGTACGAGTGTGTGTGTTTGCATGGGATGTGTGTACATGTGGGTTGTGTGTGTGAGATGTGTGTATGGTGTGTGCGTATGAGTGTGTGTGGCTGTGTAGGTATGTGTGTATGTGTGTGGCATGTGTTGTGTGCATGTGTGATGTGTGTGTGCATATGTGTGGGGTGTGGGGGGGGGGTGTGTGTGCGTGTGGTGTGTGAGTTGGTGCGCATGAGCTCAGCCTGCCCGGCGAGGTCCTGGCGTGGTCCTCTGCCTGCGCCAGCCCCGGAGGCGGTGTCCCCCGCGACAGGACAGCGGGAGGGGCCCGGCCATGGCGCTGCTGCCCCGAGCCCGGGGCTCCTGAGGGCTGCGGGACTCCGCCAGCTCGTCTGTCCCCTGTGCCCTGGGGTCCCCACGGGCGGACAGGCGCAGGGAGGGTTCGAGGGGCGATGGAGCAGGTGCGGGTGCTGAGCCGGTGCCAGGCGTGGGGTCAGAGCCAAGGAGGGGCCCTCCCTGTGCGGGGCCGGCAGCGCGCCGGGGGTCTCAGAGGTCCCTCCATGAGGACAGAGGTGTGCCAGCAGGCCGCGGGGGACGGATCCGGGGCCGCGACAGCCTGGCCCACAGGAGGCGGAAGGCCAGTGAGCGGCGTCACAAGCGGTGGGGCAGGTGTGGGCAGCGGGACAGGCGGCCGGGACCCAGGACTCAGCATTGCTCGAGGCGGTGAACCAGGTGGAGCCGGCCCAGCCCAGCCAGCAGCCCCTGGAGGCTGGGGGCGCAGGCGGGGTGGGGGGACGGGGTGCAGAGCCGGGCTGGAGGGCCCCCTGTGGATGTGGTCCCTGTCTCCCAAAGGCGTCGCATCCAGGTAGGGCGGGAGGGAGGGTGCTCGCCCAAACCGCGCGGACTGTCAGGGTGGGGGTCTTGTGGGCGTGTCGTCCTGGCCAGACCCCCTTCTCCTGGAACGCGGGCGGAAGCCTGAGGGACCCCGCTCGGCACCCTCCAGGGCCCGCAGGACTGGAGCAGGAGCTCTGGGGGAGGCCCAGGGCAGGTCCCCACCCCGGGAAGGACAGGGCCCCCCTCCTCTCCAGGCAGTGTTCTGGGAAGCCCCACCCTCAGGGGGCGTGCCCTCCCCAGGCAAGGGACGGGGCAGAGCGGGGGTGACACTCCGCAGGCCCAGGCCCAGAGCTATTTTCCACCCTTTATCACCCATCTGTCACGAGGCAGCCTGAGAGCCAGGGCACTCGTATTACACGCTGTCCCTGCCAGAGCCCAAGGCCTCCCGCTCCCACATGGGGCCCTGTCCTCGCCATCCAGCCCGGGGCGGAGGGGGCCCTGCTGGCGCTGGAGGAGGCCTGGGGGGCAGGCGAGAGGTGGTACCCGGAGCGGCCTTTGCCTGCTGAGCCAACCAGAGCCGCACGCTACTCCTCCGTTTTCCTGGTGAGGAAACTGAGGCCTGGGGCCGTCCCTCCGCTTGACCAAGGCTCCTGAGACAAAAGGGCAGAACCCAGGGCTCAGGCCGGTCCTGGGGGTCTGCAGAGGCCCCGCTTCCTCTGGGGAGGGGGGGGTGGCAGGGATAACACTTTAACGGGAAGCTGGAGCCTGAGCAAGGCTGCCGGGCGGGGTGAGGACGCTGGGCTCGGGGGACCACCTGGGAGCAGAGAAAGGCCCAGGCAAAGGCACAGGCCGGAGAGGGCCCAGGGCTCCCGAGAGGCGCGGGAGAGGCGACATCCCACAGGAGGCTCTCACCGTGTACGCAGGCTCCGTGCCAGGTGGTCACACCCTCTCCCTGAGTGATGACCACGGCTGATGGCCGCGAGCGCAGGCGGGTCCCCAGGCCGCCTCTGAGCCCTGACGTGAGCTGCCTCACTCAGCCCCACCAGAGCCACGGGGGAAGCTGCTGCTGCTGTTTCCATTTTCAGCCGAGCAAACTGAGGCACCGGGAGGGTAAGAGACTTGCCAAGGTCACACAAGGTCACGGGAGGCACAGGACGGAGCCGAGTGAGGCTGCCTGCGCTGGAAGCACAGAGCTGCCAGGGACACACACCACACTGCACGTGCACACACGCATGTACACACACGTGCACACCCCGTTGCAGGCACACACAGGCACATTCACACACACACTCGCACATGTGTGAACACAGCACACACGCACGCGTGCACACACGTACATCTATGGACACCCACATGTGCACACTCACAAACACACAAGTGCTCACACAGCTGTGCACACACTCACACATTGTCCCACCACCCCCGGCCTGGGGGGAGGGCCCTGGGCACAGCAGGGGCTCGACAGCTGGGCCCGCTGGCAGTGACACTGTCACACACACACCCCGCCCTCCTCCCCCCCCCCCCCGGGGCTGAAGCTGGGCCCCCAGGCCACCCTTTGTGAGACCCGGTCCTTCAGATAAGGCCTCCCTCCCCGCCCCTCCTCCCCAGGCTGGCCGGCTCCCCCCTGGCCCTACTTGCAATAAAAAGCTTGATGCTGAGAAAGGAGAAAATTGCTCCTTTTTTAAATAACTGAATGGCTGGCCTGTTATCTCCCAGGCGGAGAAAGCCCTCCCCCAAGCCGGCCCCCCTTGCAGCCCTCCCCCACCTGGCAGCTCCCCTTTGGGGGGGCCCTGAAGGAGCTTGTCTGAAGGTGCCCCTCACTCAGCTCCATCTCAGCCCCTGGGGGCAGGGTCCGTGGAGGGTGGATGGAAGCCAGAACACTCCTCATAAAGTGCAAACATTTGACCACACAGGAAGGGAGCAGTAATGGCCGCCAAGGACCCAGACCAGAGACCCCCGGCAGAGCCTGGGGCTGGGGATAGGAGGGGAGATGGCCCCCGTGCCACCCCACCCCATCTCATCATCCAGGGGGAGGGGGGCAGAGAGGACCTGGCAACAGCCCCTGGTGTCCACGTTGCACCACATGTACAAGGAGGTGGCGGGGGCCCATCACCCCACAGGGTCCTCAAAGGACTGAGGCTAAATGCCTGCCGGGCTTCACCTGCACAGGCCCGGTGGGAGCAGGATAGGGGGAGGTCTCAAAAGTCAAGGACCGTTCAAAGGATGTGAAAGAAAATTCATACCAAAAGGGCTGCAATTCGTGAGGAGAGATGGGAAACGCTGCAATCAGAGGCTCACTGACGAGACAGGGCAGGTACCACCTTACACCTAGTACATGAGCAATCCAAAATCCAGGGGGAGGGAGAGACAGAGAGAGCCTGGGCAGGACTGAGGGGCGGGCCCACCAGCTCCAGCACCCATGAACCCCTGGAGAAGCCTTTCCTAGCCCCCATGAAGCCCTGACAAAGCCCAGCCCTGGACCCCATCATTCACGCCTGGAGCGTCCCAGAGAAGGAGGCAGCAGTGATGTTTATTGCAGTCTTATCTATGGCCTCAGAAAATTGCAAGTGACCTAAAGAAACTGCAAGTGACAATAATAAAATGCAAACCTCCCAAACATCCCCAGTAACGGAGGAGGGTGGCTGTAAATGATGGAATCAGCCCTGTGGAATATTACGCAGCCATTAAAGCTGATAATTAGGAAGACTGGCAGCAGGGGAAGCTGCTGACGATCTCGGTTTTGAGCAGGCAGGATTCCTCTGCACCCGGAGCACCTCAAAGGAAAGCAGCGTCTGCCTGTGGGCCAGGCTAATGGGAAGAGGGAAGCCAGCCCAGCTTCCTGGGAAGAACCTCTCCTCCTTTTATTTTATTCCTATGAGGAGTGTTCCGTGTGCAATAAATAATGTCTTTGCTTATCTTAGGACCATGTTCCAGTAAATGAAGACGGCAGCACACGCCCTGAGCCCCGACTCCCTGCCAGAGACGCGGCATCAGACCAGAAAGAATGAGGACGCGGCTCCAGGCTCACCCACGCCCAGGGCGGGGAGGGTGCGGCAGGGCCCTGGGTGGGCGCTGATCCGGCGGGGGGGCCTCAGCTGGAGGCAGGGAGGCGGAGAAGCAGAGGGAAATGTGGTCCCTGCCCTTTCCCCGAGCTGGCCTCAGCCCCAGGATCCCCGGGAGGGAAATCGCTGGGTTGGGGGGCTGGAGGGGGCCTGGCAGAGAGGGTTAGAGGCCCCCAGGCTGGGGCACAGGATGACCACGTGTGCACAGCATCTGACCAGGGCTGAAGGTGGGGGTAGAGCATACAAGGGGCCTGGAGGATGGGTCAGAACAGAGTCCCAGGGGCTGGGAAGGGCCGGCAGAGGCAGAGGAGGTGGGGGCCATGGAGGGCTCGGGAGCAGGGCAGCAGCAAGTCTGGTGCTTCTCCTGGCGGCACAGGGAGGAGGGTGTCTGAGTGGGGGAGGGTGGAGACAGCAGGACAGCGAGGTGACAGGACGCAGCCAGGTCAGGACTGGGTCCAGGACAAGGGAGAGTCGGCAGCAGCAGGAGAGGGAGGGAGTGTAAGGGGGTCTCCCCAAGGAGCAGGTGGGGCCCCAACTTCAGGCCCTGAGTCCTGAGCTAGGCTCTGAGCTCGTTGCTGGCCAGGGCAGGCCACAAACATAGGTGTCCCAGCCGAGGGAACGGGACAGCCATGAGCTGGGCCAAACCCCGGGACCGGGTGCGTCTCCCGCCCCAGCAGGACCGCCTCAGCCCGGAAGGCCGGCAGCGGGCTCACACAGCCGGTGGCCCCCCAGCAGAGAGCCATCTCACAAATGCCCCAGATCACAGGGTGCCCGCGCAGAACAGCCTGCTGTCACCATTTGATAGATGGGAACACTGAGGTCGGAGAGGGCTGCTGACTCCTGGCTCCACCTTCCAAACACACAGTGGGTGGGAGGGCGGCCCCTGGGTGGGCTGTGTCCAGGCTCTGCCCCCCGCCCTGGGCCAGTGGCCTCCTGCTCAGATCCCTCCCCTCATCCACAGGTAAGTGACCGAGGCCCAGTGTGTGGCGAGAGCTGTCCCACGGCGGGCTCCGGGTGGCGCTGCTGGGCGGTCACAGGGCGCTGAGCTCAGGCAGGGCCTCCCCTGGACAGAGGAGGCCACCAGGCAGAGCCCCCCGGGGCGCAGGGAGGTTCCGTGTGTACAGCTCAGACGCGAAGGCAGTCAGTCCTCGGGGGATGCCAGCCGCGACCGCCGTCACCGTTACTGACGTGGAGAAGTGATGCCGGACCCCGTCGGGATGGGTGGGGGCAGAGCCTGGGCAGGAGACACAAGCCTGCGTGATCACAGACCGCACCCGTCCCCGCTAACACGGCCATCCAGTCGTGACCAGTCCCAGTGGCTTTGTCCCAGCCCTCACCACTCGGCAGCAGGCCTAGGGGGTCAGACGGCCAGGCTGGGGCCGGGGCAGGTCCGCAGAGGGTCACCACGCCCCTGTCTGGTCCCTGCTGCATAAACCCAGAGGAGACGGCAGGGGCTGCCTGTCTCCAGCCTCGGGGGGCCGGGCGGGAGGGGCTCACTCCTGCCTGCCTCCCTCTGCTTCCCACCCCCCAGGAGGGCGACAGGAAGGGCCCCCCCTCTATCCTGAGACGAAGCCCACAGGAGCGCCGCAGCCATGGGGCCGAGCCACGGAGGACCACGAGGCGCGTGCGGTTCCGCGAGCCCCTGGAGGTGGCCGTCCACTGTAAGAGGCGAGCGGGCCAGGCGGGGTGGGGGGACATCACCCAGCATCTCACAGAGGGCTGTCCGCAGGGACCACAGTCACTGCCCTGTGCTCACAGGTGTAACCCCAATAAAACCCAGGCCCGTGGGCTCGGTCTGAACAGAGTGATGGTCAAGGAAACAGCAACCGGCAGGAAAAATATAACCAGAGCTGCCCAAGTCATTAGTGTCTTCCTGAAGGAAGGCCAGTGGGTAGGCGTTCCCAGAGCCCACCCGCTCTTCCTTCCAACGCTCTGAAGTTTCCCACTGCCCCTCAGCCTTCACTGCCCACCTCCCAAATTCTCCCCACCCCCTGCCCCCCACACTAAGCAGAGGGGACCACACAAAGGTGAGGACCTGGGGGGATCATGGGAGCATCTTAGATTCTGCTTCCACAGCCCCCCAAGGGAGGTGCTCCCTGAGTCCCGCCGAGTTGTGGGTAAAACTCACTCCCCCGACATGTGTCAGTGTCTCCCTTGAAGGCCCATCATAAACGTCGGGTCCAGGCCTCCCACAGGGGTCCTCACCCGCCCCGCCCTCCCCGGTCCGGCCCCCAACCCCCAGAGCACAGCTCAGCACCCGCCTCCGGAGCTTCCCAGCAGCCCCAGAAGCAGACACTCTCAGGTGGGGAGTCAGGGCCCAGACAGTCCGGGGCTGGTCTGGGGTCCCCCAGTGAGCTAAGCGGAATGGACAGGAGGTGGGGGGTATCCTGCCTGCCTCTCCAAAGTGCCAGCCCCTGCTGCCCCCCCAGGACCCCTGCAGTCTCCTCCTCCTAGGCTGCTGCAGGGTCTCCACACCCCACACTCCCGCAGGGCCCCCGGAAGGCTCTGAGAGCAGCGCCAGCATCTGGAAGCTAGAATCTGAATCAGTGAGGCTGGGGCAGAACCCTGGGTGGTGCTGGGCAGCCTGGCCGGCCGGGGGGTATGGACAGCCGGCCGGGTCAGGACCTGCGGGGGCCTGAGTCTCCATCTGTAAAGAGGGGTAGCTCTAGCTGACCCAGCCCGTCTCGGGGTCCTTAGGGTGGGCGGGTGAGACGAGGGGCCCCGGGGGCTCCTGGCTGGCAGAGGCAGTGTGCCTTCCGAGCGGGGTGCCCCCCCGCTCCGCCCGAACCCAGTCTCACTCTCCTCCCCAGACATCGCCTGCAGGGAGCCCTCCGCCACGGCCAGGGGTAAGTTCTGAGCCCTCGGCCCTCATCCCTCAAAGCCCCAGCCCACACACTTGCCCAGCACAGCCCCAGCTCCAGGCCACCACCAGACCCCCCACTGCTCCAGCCGGGCTCCCCACCCCGGCAGGGCCATGGGGTCCCTGACAGTCACGGGTCGGCGGCAGCACCCCTGGGGTACCTTCTGCCCCCCTCACTCCTTCCCCAGGGAGGGTGCGAGGGCAGGGCCTACGGGAGGCCCTGTTGCAAGGAGATCGCAGGCCCAGATAGGGCCGGGGAGACCCTCGCCGCAGGGGCCCACCCGACGGGCAGCACCGAGGTGCCAGCCTCCGGGTGAGCCGTGCCCGCCCACCGCAGCCTCCCCACCGGCCCTGCAGGGAGGCGGGCGCCCAAGGGTCCTCACTGGGGCCGGGGCTCAGGCCCGCGGGCCGGGCTCACCAGTCCCCCCTCGGCCCCAGCGCCCGGCCGGCGCAGGCCCCGCGACGGCGCCCTGATCCTGCGGCTGACGGCGTGCGCCCTGCTGCTGCTGGCGCTGGGGCTGTGCTGCAGCCGGGCCGAGCCCGTGGCGCTGGCCCTGGAGGAGCTCCGGGCCCGGCTCCTGGTCCTCCTCCTGCGCCTGCGGCTCGCGGCCCTGGCCTGCTGGCGTCACCTCCTGCAGCTCTGACGGCCGACGCTCACCTCCCCCGGGCCCAGGGGGCAGCACTGCAGAGGGAGAGCCCCAGGTCGGGCTGGGGGCTTCCAGACAGCCCTGAGCCCTGGACTCAGCGGGGCTGCTGCAGGCAGGGTGACTGGGAAAGGGGGGCCCACGGCTTGAGATCAGACGTGGGGTGCTGCAGGCGGCCCCCCAGCTCCAAGCAGGCAGCCCCTCCTATTTCACATGTTGGGGTGCCCTGTGAGGCTTTAGGAGAACAAGAATTCCACCACTGAAACTCAGGGACCCACAGGTTCCAGCCCCCAGACTACCCCTTGGGCCCCTCCCTCGCCCCAGCGGGAACTCTTGGTGACCTTGGGCCTGGCCCGGATGTGGCCGTGTGTAGCCCCTTGAGGACGGGGACACCCTCCCTATGTCTGTGGGAGTCCTAGGAGGAGGTAAAACTGGACTTTTGCTGCTTGGGGCCTGCAGCCCAGACCCAGAAACCCCTCTGGGAGAGGCTCGGGCTGCGGGGCGGGGGGTACTCCCTCCTGCAGTCACGTGCAGGGCAGCGCCCCGGAGCCCCCAGCTTGTCTGACGCCTGCACTGGGCCCAAGGCCTGGGGATCCCCTCTTGCCCCGGCTCCTCCCTAGCCGTCGGCCTGGGGGTGTGGCCGGCGCAGAGAGGACATCGGGGGGCCGAGAGGACCCCACCACCCTCAGGACACAGCCGTCTGCGCCCGGGTCCCAGCTGGCGCTGCGCGGCCTGGGAGTCCCGTGACTGTGTAGACGCCGAGCCTTCGTCCCCATTGCCAGGCCAAGGAGGCCACGTGATGACGGACCCCAGGGTCCCCTCAGACGCTGCATGGAGCGGGGCCCTGAACAAAGCAGGGAGGCCCGGGGTCAGACACCGGGAGGCACCGCTAGGGGAGAAGCTGCACCCCCATAGCCTTCAGACGAGCGTCTACGCAGCCGCCGGTGCTGTGCCGCCCCCCCCGCGGGCCTTCTCTAAGCATCTGTTCCCACGGCTTACGTGGGGAGACACTGATTCTCTATTAAAACACACTGCACCTCTTTCAGTCTGGGGACTTTTACCCAACGGAGGGAAATGGGGACCGATTTGCGGTGGGAGTCACTCCAGCGGCTGAGGCAGAGGTGGGCAAGCCGTCCCCTCTGGCCTCAGGGGCCGGGGCGGCAGCCTCCGGGGTCCCTTCGGGCTTCAGGACTCGGGGAGCCCCAAGTGGGGAGCCCAGCCGAGAGGGGCCCACCTCCAGGAGCAGTGTTCTAGTGGGGCCCACGGCGGGGCTCCGGGCCCTGGCCCTCGGGGACCCTCCAGCATCACACACCCCACACACACCAGCCCACCCCCCCCCCAGCCTCGTCTCACCCTGCCCCCTGAAGAAGACAAGCAGGTTAAGTCCAGCGCCAGAGCCCTTGGGCAGGTACTGGGGGGCGGGGGGAGCCGCCCAGAGGGGCTGGGCTGTGGCACTCCCCTCCTCGCGGCCCCGCTGCGCTCAGCTAAGGGCTGTTCGCTCATTGTAAAGACATGTTCAGCCCTGGAGGGTCCGAGAGACCGTGACCCCCATTGTCTTCAGAAAAATGTTGCTCAAGGTGCACCCGACAGCCCCAAGAATTCCAAAATTTGAAATCCATCCTCACACCCGTGAAGTCTCGACGGGAAGCAGTGAGAACGGAACCCATGAGAAAATGTGCGGATGTGAGGGTACAGCCGCCGTGGGGGAGGGGGACCAACTCCCAGTTGCTAGTAAGTTCCGGGAACTCCAGGAGCAAACACGGAGTGCAGTGCTTTAAGTCTTCAATCGAAAGCAGATACCACAATGGAAACAAGGCAAACTGGAGATGGAGAAAAGACGGGCAAAGAGATTCCTCCTTGTCCACTTTAGAGGCTCAGGTATTTTAGTTTCTATTTTGACTTGAGAAATAGATGGATACAGTTAAGTTTAAGAATCTTTACTTTCAGTTAAGCCAGAAGTAGAAGTAAAACAGGATGTCCATTATCAAACAGCAGCGGGGAGAAGCAAGGCATCATGGAAGCGATCGGGTGCGCCCACCTCAGGAGCCTCAGAGGCACGGCCACCCCTCCTGTCCGGCCCCGGAGGGTCCGTCCCCTGCCCACTGCAAGGGCGCGCGGCTCCTGTCCCAGTACCCCCTCCCCGGGGCCAGCTGTGCCTCTCCCAGAAGCCCCCGGGGTGGGGATGTCTGGGGTGCCGGTGCAGCCAGCCAGCGTGTCAGCGGCAGTCCCGCTCTGCAGGTGGCCCTGTAAGCGCACGCAGGTCTCTGCTCGCCTGACCAAGGGGCTGCTCAGATCAGCTCCAGGCCATCCACAGGCGTCAAATCCGCAGCAGAGCCTCGGGCTCCGGAAGCCCACATCCTGGCCCTGCTCCTCCCTCCAGGGCCCAGACGGCTGCTACCTGTTGGGGGACAAGGCAGAGCCACCCCACCTTCTGCTGGAGACCAGGGGCTCTCCGGGGCCGGACAGGGTCCCCACGGCCAGTGGGCTAGGGCGGGCGTATCCCCTCGGGGGCCTCAGGTTCTGTCAAAACACCTCCCCAAGGACCCTGCTGCTCTTCCCAAAACTCTCAGCCAGGCCCGGGGCCAGAGCACCTGAGATGCCAGGAACCTCAGTCACCCTGGTCCCAAGCCCCCACTCCCAAAAGGTGCCAGCTGAGCAGCGTCATGACAAGTGACCTGCAGCCTTCCTGCCCGGGCTGCCCGCCACACCTGGCACCTTGACCCAGGCCCAGATCCGTGGCCTCTGGACGCCCTGTTCCCCCGCTTTTTGGGAGACTGAACCATCCACCGGTGGTGAGAGCCATGGACATGGGGAGCTGGGGGCTCACCTTCCCCTGGAGGGTGGGGGGCAAACTAGCACGCAGGCCAGACCAGGAAACTATTTACTAAGCTCAGGGGAGGGGCGGGGCGTGCTTACACCTCGGGCACCCCAATCCCGGACAGGACACGGAGGACAGGGTGCAGAAGCCGGGGAGCCCCTAGAGGAGGGGCGTCCACAGCCAAGCAGCTCCGGGTGGCTTGTCGCAGAGCTCCAGGGTCCCGGCTCCCCTCCCAGCTCCACCACCTGCTGCCGAGGGGGCAGGGCCGTGCCCTCGGGGCCTCCTGAGTTGGGAAGGCAGCCCCCTTCTCTGGGGTGCAAGGGGCCCTGGGGGCCCCCGGGGACGGGGTTGCAGACAGCTGCCTGCTCTGGTCTCCACCCACACCTGCACGCTCCCACACACCTGTGCATGGGCACGCTCACCTGCACACTCACACCCACATTCACACACGCTCACACCTCGCCATGCAGGCCCATGTGCACACTCACACACATGCACACACTCTGACCACATGTGCGCCCACATCACACACGCACACCCTCACGTGCCTCCCGTGCACACAGACACCCGCAGTGGCACCTGGGCCCCGCTCCCCTGAGAAATGGCACCTCCACATCTGGAGTCCCTGTCTCCGCCCCCCAAGCACAGGCCCAGCCCGCACGGGGGCCCCCGGGGCCTCCCCGGGCAAGTCCCCAGGACGCCCGCGAAGCCACCACCTGACCCCAGGTCCAGCCCCCCCGTGCCTGTGCTTCCAGCGCTGAGACTAGTCTGGCCCCAGGGGCTCTGGAGCCGAGCAGAGGGGACTCAGCCCTGGGTGGGGACCACCCGGGGTCAGAGGGCAGCTCCGTCCCACACTCGGCTCTTTCTCGCAGGTGGTGGGATTCTTGTCCACACGCGGCTCAGGAGCAAGTGACAAGTGTGACCATCGCGGGCCGGTGGGGTCACGCTGGGGACTCGGGCTGCTGCCACGGAACCTTGC
Organism: Balaenoptera acutorostrata; assembly: GCF_949987535.1. NCBI lineage: Eukaryota > Metazoa > Chordata > Mammalia > Artiodactyla > Balaenopteridae > Balaenoptera > Balaenoptera acutorostrata. The sequence goes on from NC_080066.1 coordinate 182,631,942, forward strand.
AGGAAATCACGCAGATGGCATCCAGCCGAGGCCCGGGGAGCAGGGGGACCACAGCCAGCCTGCTGGCCGGAGGGCGTCCCTCCAGGCTGACACGGGGACAGGCCCGTTGCCCCCGCGTGGCACCTGGGGGAGGCCCTCCCACCCCCGTCGGCTGCCACGCCGCTCAGGCTCGGAACGGGGCGCCTGGTGAGGGGGTCGCTCAGTACACGCAGTGCCGAGGGGAGGCATGCAAGTCGCGGGGGGCCGGGCAGAGCCCCGGCCGCGGCCCCAGGGCAGGCCATGTGCCCTGGATGGGGCGTCCGGGGCCGGGCCTAGATGACGGCGCTCTTCTCGCCCTGGAAGGCGGCATGGGGGGCCGGCCTGGCCAGCAGCAGCTCCTTCTCGTGGACCAGTTTGTCCAGCAGGTCCTCCTGGCGGTAGTTGTGGTAGACTTTCAGGAAGGCCAGGATGGTGATGGCCAGCCAGGCCAGCCACGAGGCCCAGAGGCCGAACTGTGGGGGCAGAGGGTGGGGTGAGGGGGCCAGCCAGACCCAGTGGCCACCACCCGCCCCCCGGGAAAAGGACGGACCCGCTGGGGAAGGAAGGAGGTGCTGCGGGGACAGGACAGGACGGGGACGTCACCCCCGGCATCTGGCGGCCCTCCCGGCCCCCAAGCTGTGCAAACGCTTTGGGAACTCTGCCCACCCTCGCGCCCAGACAGGGCCCGGGAGGAGCTGGGGCCGCTCGGCTCCAAGGGAGCTCGTTTCATCCGTAATGGGGCCTCTTCCAATCGCCGGAACAAATTGACCTTTATCTGCTGTTTCCAAACAGTTGAAGGGGAAACGGTTTAATCAGAACCAGCCTCGAGCTGCAATTAAACTGACTCAATTGAGGGTGTTTGTCATCAGACTTAGCCTGTACCTTCCTTGATCTGATCGGCATAAATTCCATAAACTCAGGCTGGAGCATTTCCCACTAAATTTGCGTGAAGGTGTCTCCGGCAGGCTCCGCTCGTCTCAGCTGGACCCACACGACGTCCAGCACCCCCTACAGGGCTCCTCGCCATAGAAAGAGTCCTCAGACCAGCCACTGGCCAATGCGGGTCCAGAGGTGGACCTGAAGGCTGGTGAGCCCTGCCCTGTGTTGAAAGGATCCACCCCCTGCCCGGGGGGCCCCGTCATCCCTGCCATCAGGGTCATCGCCAGGGTCAGATGCAGATTTTGAGGGACAGGCCCTCTCTGACCACATGTCCCGACATGCCTGTGTTCCAGCAGACAGGGTCCCCGGAGTTGCCCCATGGTCTCCTGGAGGGCAGGGGACGAAGCTGATACAAGGGCAGGGCTGGAGGAGAAGGGTCTCCCCAACAGTGGCCGGGGGGCTCCTCCAAATGCAGGGGCGGATCCCCTCCTGGGACACCCTTCCTCAGACACTGCCTCGGCATCCCTCTCTGGGGACTCACTGTGAGCCCTCAGGCATCTATCTGAGGGCCCACTTGGTGCCAGGACCAGAATCCAGACTCCCGGCCCCAGCACTGCAGACCCAGGATGACGCCCGGCTTCCTTCCCAGCACCAGCGGGCACAGAGCCACGCCCTCACTCCCCAGGCCTCCCCGCCTCTGCAGTTAGCTCACGCTGTTCCCTCCTCCTCGGACGCCCCACAGCCCACCCCTCCGCAGCCCCTGCAGGCATCCTCTCAGTCTCCAAGATGCAGCCGTCCGCGGGAAGCCTTCCCGACTGCCCCGCCAGCACAGGGCTCACTCAGCTCCATCTCCTCTGCCGGGCACCGTCCTTAGCTACGAGTGTGCTTCCTGCCCCGGGTGGGGTGAGGGGATGGGTTCGCCGTGCACTCAGTGAATGTTCAGCAGTGAACGGCCCCCTGCCCAGCAATGCACGCCTGCCGTCCGCCTGGGCAGCGCCACCCACCTGGGCGACCGCGAGCTGATCATAGAAGGCAGAGTTGTCCACGTTCAGTTCCAAGTCGACGTCCTGGAGCTCCTCGCAGCTACAACGGCAAGATGCAGGGTGGATGGGGACCGCTGGGGGGCCACGCACGGGGGGCAGCAGGGCATCACCCCCAAACGGCGAGCGGCTGTCCCCAAGGTGGGGCAGACAGGCGGGGGGGGGCCCCCACGGGTGGGGCAGGGAACCTGCAGACCCGGCCCCCATGTGGCGCTGGACAGTGGGGGCCACCAGCGCTGCCCGTCACTCTCCTGGAGACCCCAGCCTTGGCCCCCGCAGCTCCACAGCACTGCAGAGCCAGGGGCCTCAGAAGCAGGTCTGCAGGGCTGCTGGGCTGCTGCTTCTAGCCCCTTGGTCCCCGGACTGAGCTACACAGTAGCCCGGCTGAAGGGCCACGGGCATGCACGGGGGCAGCCCCAGCCAGCTGACCCGCTCACCTTTCACCTCCTGGGGCTGGCAGCACAGGCCAATGTAACCAGCGGGAACTAGCAGGGCAAACTACAAAGTGCTAGTGACCCCCACAAGCTCCTCATCTGTAGACAGGCTGGGCCAGGCCAGCCTCAGAAGCCTGGGGTGAATGAGTAGACAGGCTGGGCCAGGCCAGCCTCAGAAGCCTGGAGTGAATGAGTAGACAGGCTGGGCCAGGCCAGCCTCAGAAGCCTGGGGTGAATGCGGCCTGGGCTCAGGGGCCCGTAGCATCCGAGGTGTCAGGACACGTTAATGGGAGCGAGGTGCCTGGCAGAGGGAGGCCCGGAGGCCCAGGCGCGCCCTGCAAGGGGCTGGAGGATGGGGCTGGAGGGCTGGAAACGGAGTTTGTGAGGGTAAAGAAACTCTCTCTAGAGAAGCCCAAGGCCACACCCAGGGGCCTGCCCATGCTCCGAGGGCTCTGGGCAGGGGCGGGGTGAGAAAGCAGGTGGCCGGGGGCCCATCGGGCAGGGCGCAGCTCAGCATGGGCAAGACCCCAGCCCACAGAGGGGCTGCCCTAGTGTGGACCCCAAAAGAGCCACCCACCCAGGGTGCTTGAACTTCCCTCTGTTGTGTGCCCCAAGCTGCTGCAGAGGCACCCCAGGGACCCCCGAGGTGAAGGTGCAGGATAGGCAGGTAGATGCCCCCTGCCCCCGCCCACTTCGGATCTTCTGTCCATTCTATACTTTAAGGTTCCAGATCTGATTTTTCTTAAAGGAAGAATCTGGAGTCTCTGGAAGAGGTAACCCAAGGGTCCCTGCCCTTCCAGGGGAATGGCCTGGGGCACTGGACGATGCCCCTTAGGGCCGGGCAGCGGGCAGCCCTTTGCCGGGGGTCAGGCAGTCACCATGCTCCACCTTGGGCCGCCCCCAAGCCAGAGATGGCCCCTGCCTCAGGGCCCAGAGCCTCCGTCCCAGCCCCGAAGGCCTCCGTCCCCGACGCCCTCCGACCAGAAACTTCCACTCCCGTCCCTCACCGTCCCCACCCCCTCCACCCTCATATTCCACACCCTCCTTATTACCACACCTGGGCCCAGGCCTCTGCCCCCAACGGCAGCACAGGGCCGGCTCTCCAGGGCCTTCCAGGACCTGGAGCCCACCCTGTGGGGCCGCGTCACCCAACCACGTGCCAGCAATGACGGGGAAGCCGGAACCTCCGACCTCCTGGGCCTCCATCCCCTCCATACCCCGATCCACCCCCAGGGTTTGTGGGGCCCCTGCTCTTGCGTGAAGCCGCTGTGGGCTCCCTGAACTGGGAAGGGGGTACGGGCCCCAGGGCAGGGGCGGCCAGGTGTGCACAGGCGGGGGGACGGGTGGGATGAGCAAAGCTGCGGGCTCAGGGCGGGGTTCGTGCAGGAAGACGTCATCCCAGGAGCGGCGGGCGGGGCCCAGGGCGCACCTGTGGGGCACGGTGCCCTTCTCCGTGACAGCGTCACACCACATGGTGAAGCCCACGCTCACGATGGTGCTGGCGATGAAGACCAGGAAGACCACGAAGGCACTGACCAGCAGGTTCAGGAAGGCGTAGAGGAAGGAGCTGCAGCGAGGGCGGGAGGGGGTCACTGCGCCACCCCCGGTCTCCACAGCACCGCTGCAGGGCCAGGCGGCAGCGGGAAGGCAGCCCCCCGCCCTCGGGGTCCCAGCTGGGGTCTGGGCCCCAGATGACGGGGTAGGGCCAAGTGGGGTCACCAGAGGTCACTTCCCCTCCGGCAGCGTTCCTCACCCCACAGGCCCATGCGCCGGCCAGAGCTGCCCACCCCGTCCCCCCAAAGCCCGGGAGTGGGGACCATCTTATAGCGGAGTCACGGCCACCATTCAAACCCAAGGCCGCCTGGTTCCGAAGCGTCAGAACCAGCACCCATGCTGAAAAGGCCAGACAGCCTTTCAAGGTGGATCACCCTCGCGGGCACCCACCAAGGCCATTTACCCACACAGTCATCAGTGCGGCTGGCCTGCACCTGCATAGGGGTCTGCGACCCTGCTCTGATTTCTCCACTGAAACCTGAAAGGCCATGGGGTGACCAGAGCGGGCACCTGGGGGACCCAGGAGGCAGGCCGAGAGGGCAGAGCTCGCTCAGGGCCAGGCTGCACTGCCCCACGGGGCCAGGGCCTCTCCAGGGTCCATGGGAGCACGGCCCCCACTGGGGTGCTTTCAGAGGGCGTCAATGTTTGCCCTCCAATGGCACGGCGGGTGGGGGGAGGGACGTGTGGGAACCCCCACCCACCAGACTCTCCTGCCGGCCCGCAAGCATCCACCGTCCCACCATCTCCAAAGCACCCCCTGGAGATTCAGAGTCCTGCAGGAGAGCAGGCAGCCGAGCTGATGCCACAGGGGGCAGGGGGCACAGGGCTGTCCCATGGCAGGGGTGGCGTGGGCAGAGGGAACGCCCTCACGTGGGGCCGCAGCCTAGACCTACATCTAACCTGCTGCAGGTTTGATGTGAACATCAGTGCTTGCAGTACATTGAATCTGGGGGAAATGATTGATCAAATCTGGCTTCACGGGGAACATTCACTAAACAAGGTGTCAGCTGGGGTTTCAGCCAAGAAAACATCAAAGTTATTGTCACCGGACGCGGTGACTATCAGCCGAGGCCAAGCAGCGATGGATGCACGGCTCCTGCGTCTGTTGTTTCTTTCTTTCGTTTATCCACCCGCCGGACGTTTCTGGGCCTCCACCCCCCCCCTGTGCTGGGCCCCAAGGACAACACAGCATGGACGCCGCAGCCCCGGCCCAGGAGCTGCCTCAGAAAAACGGGCAGACGGTAAACCGAGGTCACCAGTGCCCAACCCACAGCACGAATGACCAGGCTGCTTTGTCACAGCCGGGACCGTCCGCATCTCCAGGGAAAGATCCCGCAGCGCTGCTGTCGACAGGCCCCATCCAGGGCCACCCTGCTGAGTACCAAGGCTGGGAGGGCTTGAGCCACCCCGACAAGAGCGTCAGAGGAGGGGCGAGGACGCTCCTGAAACGCCAACAATCACAGCTGCAAGGGCAGGGACAGCGGGCCTGGCCCCATGTTTGCACTCACGCTCCCGCATACACGTGGGGCCTCCACACCCAGGATCCAGGCCAAGGGGACGAAGGTGAGAGCCGTGCGCAGGAAGCTCCACGCCCGCCACAGCCCCCCATCCCCAATTCTCCAAAGACTGGTCCCGGCAGCGCAAGCTCGCCTGCACGCACTGGGCATCCACGGTCCTTGCCCAGCTCAGGGTCAAGGCTGTGTGTTCACTCTGCTTGAGCCTCAAGCCGCCCGCCCTGCTGTGTCTCGCCCTCTGAGGGCGGCACCGAAATCCCTGCCCGGACGGGACCATCGCGGGCTGCTGCTCTTCAGGTCACGCCCCCTCCACCCTCCACCGCGGGGGCCGACCGGAGGGGGCCACCCTCTCCCTGGCTCCTGGCTGCATCCAGCCAATGGGGTCCCAGGGGGGATGTGACAGTGGGGGTGGGGGGGTGTTCATCCCCAGGTCCCTCCTGGGGGCAGCCCCAGGCTGGCGGTGTCCCTCCACCAAAGGTTGTCCCTCTGGGCGGCCTCATCCACGTAACCCTGCCCAGCCCCTCGGCCGGGGGTGGTGACAGGGTCCACACCTGGCCCACAACTTAGTCCTCAGGTTCTCCTCACTTGGGCGGTCATCAATCTCCACCTGGGACCCTGATGGACGCAATTCTGAACTGCAAAATCCATCTGGCCCTGAGAGCTCGAATTAGGGGTCAGGGGCTATAGTTATGAAGAGAGGTACGTTATAGCCCATCCCCCTCCGAAGCTGTCACCAAGCAGAGGTGATGTCAAGCCCGGTCTGCCCTTTGCCAGCTGTGTGACCTTCACTCTGCAAGGCACTCTGGGGGCCTCGATTTCTGCTCTGTAACATCGGGTTATGGTGGGAACCGAGGGAGCTTATGTGGGTGAAGGGCACGTAGCTGCGGGGCCACTCATGAGCTCGCATCCCCCCAGGACAGACCTCAGCCCATCATCCAGGTCGTGTTGGGCTCACTGCCCTCTGACCCCCAAGCCAGGGGCACACCTGGAGCCCTTGAGCTGGGGCCTGTGAGCCACAGGAGATGGGGTGCAGGAAGCAGGGATGGAGAAGCTGCTGAGTCACCCTTGGGAACCAGATTTGGAGACGGGCTCACGGCCAGCTGTGCCCCCCATGGGGCAGCATGGGGCTGGGTGGGGCTCGGGGGTTGGGGAAGGCCCAGCCCACTGGAGCCCCCCTTCCCAGGAGCTGGTTTTCCGAGGAAAGCAGAGGTTACCCAGAGCCTATGCCCCTGGCATCTCCATCTTGGATGGACACTTGGCTCCAGCCAAGGAGAACACGGTGGTCCCAGGGAGGCCAGGGACGAGCTTCCACAGGCAGAGCAAAGGAGAAGGCCGCTCTTGGCACAGAAGTCCAGCTCACTGGGACGGCGGTTCCCTAGGTGCCCTCCACCTGCTGACAGGCCTCTGCCGTCCCCCCAGGAACCCTGTCCCCAGCGGGGCTCCTGGGAGGAGGGATAGCCAGGGTGCGGAGGGCAGGCCAGCGGGCCAACCAGCCGGCGGCAAATCCTGTTCCTTCTCGTTGGGGAGGGGCCACAACCCCCCCATTCTGTACTGAATTCTAGAGGCCCAGGAGGGCTCCTCACCCCCTGTGTGGACGGAAGTGCCCTCGTGGAAGCCCTGGCACAGCGGGCCTGAGACGCAGCCGACCCGTCGAAAGCTGCCCCTTCCCACCTCTGAGGGCAATTTACAGCACAGTCTCTGAGAGCCAGAAACCACCGACACTCCAGCCGCATCCCTATTACATGGGCACAGATTTGGGGTCTCCATCCCACGAGACCCCACGGGAAGGGCCCATGCTGGGGTCCTGCCAGCCAGCGGCCTCCTCTTACCCTTCCCATCGGTTTCTGGTCATTTCCTTGGCATCTGCTCTGGCTTTACAGATTTTTGAAGAATCGGGTGCGTGAGAGCCTCACTTGGCCCCGGCCCCCCCAGAGTTCACAACACGACTCCCACCCCCTCCTCCCAAGGACGGGCCGGGGCAGCGGTCAGGAACGGGAAGCCCAGCACTCACAGGGTTAACTTCATCTTTCTCCCGCTACCTCTCAGGGTGCCCCGCCTGCATGTGCCGTCTCCATGGTGACAGCTATCCTGGGAAGCCCTGGGAGCGATCTGCAGGCTGAGGGACACGTGTGGGCAGGCAGATGGGTTGTTTTAACCCAGCGCTCCCCAGCCGTCAATCACAAACCACTGCCACCTGGACCGGCAAAGCTGCCCGGCCCCCAGGCCCAGGACTCACCCTCAGCTCAGCCAGGGGCCTGAAACAGCAGTGCCCCGGGAGCCACAGGTGCCGCTGACCACTCACTCCTTCCCCCAGCCAGCAAGCAGGACGACACCCCCTGTACAAAAAGCTGCCCCGGCCCCTTACCCGTCACACCCCTGGGCACAAGCCATCAGGGGTCCCCAGTCTGCACAGAGACACACACGGCACGAGGAGGGAGCTGGCACCACGGACACCACGTCTGACCACTAGCTCGAGACGCAGCCGTGAGCCCCTCACACAGATCAAAGTGTAGGGTTCCACCCTGGGGCTCGGCCTGAAGTTGGACTCTTAGGAGGATTAGGGTGCACGCTAAACCCTAAGCAGGCAGGGCCTCTAAAAACCCAAGTCCAAGGAGGGCAGTGGTGTCCTTCATGGGCCGGATGTCCAGTGGCCATCGACACCCCTGAGAGCCATGGTCCATCACACTGCTCTCTCCACCTGCCCTTCCTGGCCTCCTGGCTGTCCCGAGTCCCTTTACCCACCCAGCACCTGCTCGTCTGGTCTATGCAGCTTGACCAACAACCGTGCCGGAATTGGCTGCCCTCAGCTGACCGTCCTGCCCGTGGCTGGATGAGGCAGACCCAGCCTTCCCACAGGTCCAGACCTGGCTGACACAGCGAGCCCAGAGCGCTGACCCCTGGGTCAGATTGTGAATCTGCAAAGGCATCAGGGCCCGTGAGTGGCTGTGAAGCAGCAAACCTCAGGGGGCAGGAATCTTTCTGTCATTCACTCAACAATCACTAATTTGGTGACTCCTGGGCACCACGCCCCGTGCTCAGCCCTGAGCACACAGAGGTGAACAAGGTACGTGTGCGCCTTGGGTTCAGCCAGCCCAGGGTCCCCTCAGGTGCATAGCCATGGCCTGGACATCCACAAGAGCTTTGACCTGCTCCTACAACCCGAACCAAGAAGGAAGGATGACACTTGTGACAGATGTCATCACAGCTGACCAACTGCCAGCTGGCTTGTGTGGTGGACAGGGTGCGAGCGGGCAGTGGTACACCACGCGGCCTTGGGCCAGAATTCCTGACGGCTGAGAAGGACATTCTGCAACAGATGTCCCTGGAGAAGAGAAGCCTGGCCCAGCCTTGGCTGCCATGGTCGAGGCCATTGGTGGTAGGACAGATGAGCCCCTAGGACTGATGCAAAGGGACAGAGGACCCTAAATGTTCCTCCAACCAGGCCACCTCCATGGGAGCACAGGCTCCCTCTGTCCTCAGGGGACGGGCACAGTGAAAGAGCACAGGGAGGCACGTACACTCCCAAGCCTCAGTTTTCTGTCTTTAAAATGGGGATGGGGATGGTTTCACAGAGCTGATGGACACCTTCTGTGAGATGACAAAGGACAGAAGCTGTCCCTAGGTTCCTAGGTTTGCTGCCCAACTTGTGTGAAACAGGCAGTCCTGCGTGACCAGGTTTCCTTACTTGCAGGCCCTGGGCTCCCATTGCTCTGCTCCCAGCCTCTGGTGGTGCCTCTGAAACCTCCCGCCACTCAGAGCCACGGGGGGCTGGGCCCCACCTAGAGAGCTGCTTACGTGTCCTCGCCAGGTAGACCCTGAATGCCTTGAGGTCACCTGTCTTGTAGGGACAAGCTGGAACCATGGGCGTGAGCTGATGAGCAAGCCGTGGCCCCCACCTGGCCTGTGCCCACTGCCCTCAGCTTCCCAGACTGAAGGGACCTCGACCTACCCCGCCTGCTGACCGCCCTGTCAGCAGACCCTGACCTCAGACCCTGTCTCATAATCAGAGATGCTTCTCCAGCCCCAACCTGCACTGGAGACTCCGACTGGGTACCACGTGGGCTTGGCACCGCAGGTGCAGATGGTGTCTCAAAGCCTCCTCGGGGCACCAGCCATCGTGCGGGTGGAGGGAAGGAGGAGCAGAGCAGGCGTCCCCCTGGGACTGGCCCGGGCTCACCCTGGGAAGAGCCCCCACCCCGCACACAGCACCTGGAGGACGCCCTGGGCTGACACATGGCTTCTGCGGACCCCAAATGCAGAACTTTAGTGCACTGGGTTGAATTGCGTCCCCTGACAACGTATGCCCACATCTGCGCCCCCAGTACTTGTGAATGTGACCTTATTTGGAAATAGGGTCTTTGTGGGTGTCATTAAGCTATAGATCTCAGGATGAGGTCATCCTGGATTTAGGGTGGGCCCTAAATCCAATGACGAGTATCCTTATAAGAAGAAGGAAAGAGAGAGAGAAGAGGCCATGTGGAGAGGGAGACAGAGATTGGAGTGATAAAGGCCTAAGCCAAGGGACATCAGGGGTTGCAGCGGCCGCCAGGAGCTAGGAAGAGGCCTGGAAATATTAACACCCCAGAAGAAACCAACCTTGACAACACCTTAATTTTGGGCTTCTGGCCTCCAGAAGTGTAAGAGCATAAATTGTCTTAAGCCCCAGTTTGTGGTGCTTTGTTACAGCAGCCCCTGGAAACTCATACACGTGGGTTACTGGGATTTCACCCCTCTCCCCCCAGCCTCAGCTGTCCCTTTCCTCTTCAACCTGTAGCCCCCCTTCCTCTCTCCAGCCCCTCTCTCCATGCCAAAGCCAAGCTGAGAGCTCTCAGGAGTCCCTGCCCACTCACAACCTCAAGGCCCCACCTCCCCGAAAGAAGTGAAAAGCCACTAAAAACTGCCAACAGATGACGGATGGGGGTGAGGGTGGGGGCAGAGTTTGGGAGAAGGCGTGGACTTCCCACGTAGATGTGAGGGCAGGCAGGAGTGGCCTCCCGGGACCTCTGCAGGAGACCTGGCCGCTCCAGGGCGCAGGGATCCACAGCCTGGGCGTGGGTGGGGCGGGCCACACAGGGTCCCACAGGGGTAGAGGCCCAGGGAGTGTTACCGGCTGAGAACCCCAGCCCAGGGACCCACATCCCGCTCTCTCACAAAATAGAGCCAGGACAGGAGAAGGTGAAGAGGAGAATGGAGGCCGGGGGAAGGGAGGCTAGCGGGGCCTCACACACCCGCCGCTCCCTCTCCCGCATCCCCCAGCCAAGGTGTGTGCGGTAGCGGTGGGCCTCGAGGGCCTTCCCTCCGGCTTTCCTTCCCAGGAGGATGGGAACGAGGGGAGGATCCCCTGTTAGCCTGGTCTGCCCCCTGCCTGCCTGCCTGGTCCCTCCCCGTCCACCCGGAGCTGGGAGCAGGCCCAAACCCGGCTGGGAGCTGTCCGCGGTGCTGACGGGTGTGGGCCCCGCTGGGCCAGAGAGGGAGGCCCAAATCGGCTCCGAGATGACGATGCAACATTTGCACCCCGGGCTGTGCACGGTGATGCGCACTTGGAGAGGGAAGCACTGGCCTGGTACGGAGAACGCCACGGTCCCTCGGTTCTGCGTGCAAACAAAGGGCAGTTTCCGTGGAAGTGGTGAGGGCCGATGGTTGCTATTTTCGGGCCTCTGAGACCGCGGGGAGATGCAGGGACTCACGCTCCTGCTTGTCAGGGGAGAGCCTGGGGCGCTGCGGGCACGGGAGGGGTGCCGTGCCAGGGGTAAGGGCTGCGTCTGTCGGTGCAGGGCAGCTGCGAGGCCCCCACTTACCCCTCGTGTCCCTTGCAGAGGAAGAAGAGCGTGCGCCAGGCGTGCGCCGCGGCGAGCAACAGCGAGAGGAGGCTGGCCAGCAGGGCGAAGCGGCAGGCGGCCGGCGGGCCCCACTCCTGCACGGTGAAGCGCTCGCGCTCCTGCACCGTCAGGTTGGCGCTCAGCCACATGCCCTCGGTGAAGAGCAGGCAGCGGCCGCGGAAGTCGTGGCCATTCTCGGACAGCGGCACCACCACCACGAAGCTGAACAGGAAGGCCAGGAAGTAGCAGGCGCACTGCGCGAAGAGGAAATTGTTGAGCGCCATGGCGGGGCCAGGCGGGCCGAGGGAGCGGCCGGAGGAGGCCGCGGGGCTGGCTGGCGGCGCGGGACGAGGGGCGCAGGCCGGCAGGCGAGGCCGCGGGAGTCTCCCGGCGCCGCGCGCACCCAGGCCGGATCCGCGCGGGAGGCTGCGCAGTGGCGGCGCCGGCGGGGTCCTGCGCGCCCCGCCCGGGACGCGTGCGCAGCGGCCGAGCGCGGGCCGCGCCTGCGGTCAGCACCACGGACAGCTCCCGGCGGGCTCGCGGCGCGGAAAGGGGGCGAAGGGGACAATGGGTGGGTGTGGGCCACGCTGGAGAACGGGTGTACCGATGCAGAAGCGGAATGGAAACCAGGAGTGGGAATGGGAAGATTGCTATGTCGGCTTACCGAGACCCGACTCTGGTACCAGGAGCTACCTGTGTGGGCCTCACATAGGATGGTTCCCAGGTCCCCAGTTGCCCCATTGGCATTAAGGAAAGGAGGCTAGGAGGGAGGGATTCACAGGGACGGATCCAAGATGCCCATAATGAGGGGTGGGAGCGAGGTTTGCAGTCCGGACTGGAATGACTCTTTTTCGGGGGTCCTGGAGTGCACCAAGTATACGGGAAATGGGCTGGAGAGGGGAGGATCTGGGGTCGAGGAAATGGCACATGGGTCGCCCACGGAGAGATGGGTGCCGAGAGGACAGAGTGGGTCTGTTAGCTGTTTGTGCTTCTCCAGCACAGCACCCTCAGAAGGGACATCTTTCACACTGCCTGACACAAGCAGAGCCCTGAGTTGGTATTTGTAAGATAAATAATGGATGCCCCAGGCACCTCATTAAGACAGCCTTTCCCGAGATGGAATCTGCTGATGCATTAATTAATGGAATTAATGCCTTTTCTAGTTCCCTTTAAGACTAAGTCACATTTAGTCCTATTCCCAGAGTGAGGAAGCCTCCTTCTAAAAGAAACTGCCAAGTGGTTTAAAATTACATCAGCATTTTTGTTGCAAGCACTAAAAAAACCTTTTTGTTTTATTGCCAAAGTAATATATGCTCATTTTAAGAGTCAAGCCACATAGATACGTATAAAATAAAAAGACAATGTCCCCTTCTTGTCCTCCCCACCCCCACCCAGCCACATGACTGGGGTGACCACTCTTCACAGTCTGACTTCAACTTTTCTAGACATTTTGCTAAGCACATAAACACACACACCCACAATTTACACAAGTGCTTCATACTATACACACCACTCTGCAGGTTGATTCCTTCATTCAGCAGTATGTCATGGACATTATTCCCTGCCCACACATAGAGATCTACTTCATTCTTCTTAATAACTGTGTAAAAGTCCATAATCATGAAGATTCCACAATTTGCATAACTATCCCTCTTTGGGTAGCTGGTCAATGTCTTCCATTTTTGCTTGTTCAAATACTGTTGAGTGAGCTTCCTTGTACACACATGCTTGCGCACTTGTACAGGTATTTCCTAAAAGAGAAGTTCTTAGGAGAGGAATTGCTGGGTCATGGGGTATGCACATTTTAAGAGTTGACAGAAATTGCCAAACTGGTCTCTTAAAATGTTGTACCAACTTACCTTACTGGTCTCTTAAAATGTTGTACCAACTTACCTTCTTATCCATGCTGCAGACACCCTCTCCAAAACTGAGAAAATCAGTTGTTTTTAAATTCTGTCAGTCTTCATTGATGTGTAACCTTGGGTTTCCCTTATCATCATGAGGTTGAGCATCCTTTCCTATGCTGGTGCTATTTGTAATTTGTCTTCTGTGCATTGCACATTCACTTTACAGTCACTTTAAAGCACACATTGAAGACCAGCCATGGGTCTGGGACAGCAACCCTTCCCTTAGAGAATACACATGGGGTTTCTGCTACTGTTGAGTTCCCCGATTCAACCAAAGGGAGCCTGCTCAGGAAATTCAGTGCCACCCCCCCCCCAACTTGGACAAGAGTTGAAATCCCATCCAATCATTATCCAGTGGACTGACTAATTTGAACACATCTGGGGGTCTTACACTTTAAGGGTTAGGCCAAAACAAAAGAGACCATGACAGTTGAGAGGCAAGTGGCCCAAAGGGAGAACTACAGAATAAACTGGAAAGATTATTAAACATCTACCATTTTTAAGAGATCTTTATTGGACTGTAATTACTTCACAATACTGTGTTACTTTCTGTTGCACAACAAAGTGAATCAGCCATATGCATACACATGTCCCCATATCCTCTCACTCTTCAGCCTCCCTCCCATCCTCCCTATCCCACCCCTCTAGGTCATCGCAGAGCACCGAGCCGATCTCCCTGTGCTATGCGGCTGCTTCCCACCAGCCAACTATTTTACATTCTGCAGTGTATATATGTCGATGCTACTCTCACTTTGCCCCAGCTTCCTCCTCCCACCCCATGTCCTCAAGTCCATTCTCTATGTCTACATCTTTAGTCCTGCCCTGCAACTAGGTTCATCAGTATCTTTTTTTTTTTCTTTAGATTCCATATATATGCGTTAGCATATGGTATTTGTTTTTCTCTTTCTGACTTACTTCACTCTGTATGACGGACTCTATGTCCATCCACCTCACTACAAATAACTCAATTTTGTTTCTTATTATGGCCGAGTAATATTCTATTGGATATATGTGCCACATCTTCTTTATCCATTCATCTGTCGATGGACATTTAGGTTGCTTCCATGTCCTGGCTATTGTAAATAGAGCTGCAATGAACGTTGTGGTGCATGTCTCTTTTTGAATTATGGTTTTCTCAGGGTATATGCCCAGTAGTGGGATTTCTGGGTCGTATGGTAGTTCTATTTTTAGTTTTTTAAGGAACATCCATACTGTTTTCCATAGTGGTTTTACCAATTTACATTCCCACCAACAGTGCAGGAGGGTTCCCTTTTCACCACACCCTTTCCATCATTTATTGTTTCTAGTTTTTTTGATAATGGCCATTCTGACTGGCGTGAGGTGATACCTCATTGTTGTTCTCTACTAATTAGCGATGTTGAGCATCTTTTCATGTGCCTCTTGGCCATCTGTATGTCTTCCTTGGTGAAATGTCTATTTAGGTCTTCCATCCATTTTTTAATTGGATTGTTTGTTTTTTTGATATTGAGCTCCATGAGCTGTTTGTATTTTTTGGAGATTAATCTTTTGTCTGTTGTCTCATTTGCAAATATTTTCTCCCATTCTTAGGGTTGCCTTTTTGTCTTGTTTATGGTTTCCTTTGCTGTGCAAAAACTTTTAAGTTTAATTAAGTTCCATTTGTTTATTTTTGTTTTTATTTCTGTTACTCTAGAAGGTGGGTCAAAAAAGATCTTGCTGTGGTTTATGTCAAAGAGTGTTTTTCCTATGTTTTCCTCTAAAATTTTTATACTGTCTGGTCTTACATTTAAGTCTTTAATCCATTTGGAGTTTATTTTTCTGTATGGTGTTAGGTAGTGTTCTAATTTCATTTTTTTACATGTAGCTGTCCAGTTTTCCCAGCACCACTTATTGAAGAGGATGTCTTTTCTCCATGGTATGTTCTTGCCTCCTTTGCCATAAATTAGGTGCCCAAATGTGCATGGGTTTATCTCTGGGCTTTCTATCCTGTACCATTTACCTATATTTCTGTTTTTGTGCCAGTACCATACTGTCTTGATTACTGTAGCTTTGTGGTATAGTTTGAAGTCAGGGAGCCTGATTCCTCCAACTCTGTTTTTCTTTCTCAAGATTGCTTTGGCTACTTGGGGTTTTCCATGTTTCCATACAAATTATAAGATTTTTTGTTCTAATTCTGTGAAGAATGCCATTGGTAGTTTGATAGGGATTGCATTGAATCTGTAGATTGCTTTGGGTAGTATAACCATTTTCACAATATTGATTCTTCTGATCCAAGACCACGGTATATTTCTCCATCTGTTTATGTCATCTTTGATTTCTTTCATCAGTGTCTTATAGTTTTCTGAGTACAGGTCTTTTGCCTCCTTAGGCAGCTTTATTCCTAGGTATTTTATTCTTTTTGTTGCAATGGTAAATGGGAGTATTTCCTTAATTTCTCTTTCTGATTTTTCATTGTTGGTGTATAGGAATGCCAGAGATTTCTGTGCATTAATTTTGTATCCTGCAACCTTACCAAATTCATTGATTAGCTCTAGTAGTTTTCTGGTGGCATCTTTAGGATTTTCTATGTATAGTATCATGTCATTGGCAAATAGTGACAGTTTTACTTCTTCTTTTCCAATTTGTATTCCTTTTATTTCTTTTTCTTCTCTGATTGCCGTGGCTAGGACTTCCAAAACTCTGTTGAATAATAGTGGTGAGAGTGGACATCCTTGTCTTGTTCCTGATCTTAGAGGAAATGCTTTCAGTTTTTCACCATTGAGAATGATGTTTTCTGTGGGTTTGTAATATATGACCTTTATCATGTTGAGGTAGTTTCCCTCTATGCCCACTTTCTGGAGAGTTTTTATCATAAATGGGTGTTGAATATTGTCAAAAGCTTTTTCTGCATCTATTGAGATGATCATATAGTTTTTATTTTTCAATTTGTTAATATGGTGTATCACATTGATTGATTTGCGTATATTGAAGGATTCTTGCATCCCTGGGATAAATCCCACTTGATCATGGTGTATGATTCTTTTCAGTGCTGTTGGATTCTGTTTGCTAATATTTTGTTCAAGATTTTTGCATCTATGTTCATCAGTGATATTGGTCTGTAATTTTCTCTTTTTTTATAATTATCTTTTTCTGGTTTTAGTATCAGGGTGATGGTGGCTTTGTAGAATGAATTTGGGAGTGTTTCTCCCTCTGTAATTTTTTGGAAGAGTTTGAGAAAGATCAGTGTTAGCCCTTCTCTAAATGTTTGATAGAATTCACCTGTGAAGCCGTCTGGTCCTGGACTTTTGTTTGTTGGAAGATTTTTAATTACAGTTTCAATTTCATCACTTGTGATAAGTCTGTTTATATTTTCTAATTCTTCCTGGTTCAGTCATGGAAAATTGTAACTTTCCAAGAATTTGTCCATTTCTTCGTGGTGGTCCATTTTATTGGCATATAGTTGTTTGTAGTAGTCTGTTATAATCTTTTTTATTTCTGCAGTGTCAGTTGTGATTTCTCCTTTTTCATTTCTAATTTTATTGATTTGCATCCTCTCCCTTTTTTTCTTGATGAGTCTGGCTAAGGGTTTATCAATTTTGTTTATCTTCTCAAAGAACCAGCTTTTAGTTTTATTGATCTTTGCTATTGTTTTCTTCATTTCTATTTCATTTATTTCTGCTCTGATCTTTATGATTTCTTTCCTTCTACTGACTTTGGGTTTTCTTTGTTCTTCTTTCTCTAGTTGCTTTAAGTGTAGGGTTAGATTGTTTATTTGAGGTTTTTCTTGTTTCTTGAGGTGAGATTGAATTGCTATAAACTTCCCTCTTAGAACTGCTTTTGCTGTGTCCCATAGGTTTTGGGTCGTCGTGTTTTCATTGTCATTTGTTTCTATGTATTTTTTTATTTCTTCTTTGATTTCTTCAGTGATCTCTTGGTTATTTAGAAGCGCACTGTTTAGCCTCCATGTATTTGTGTTTTTTACAGTTTTTTTCCAGTAATTGATTTCCAATCTCATAGCGTTGTGGTCAGAAAAGATGCTTGATATGATTTCAATTTTCTTAAATTTTCTGAGGCTTGATTTGTGACCCAAGATGTGGTCTATCCTGGAGAATGTTCCATGTGCACTTGAGAAGAAAGTGTATTTTGCCACTTTTGGGTGGAATGTTCTATAAATATCAATTAGATCTATTCTGGTCTACTGTGTCATTTAAAGCTTGTGTTTCCTTATTTATTTTCTGTTTGGGTGATCTTTCCACTGGTGTAAGTGGGGTGTTAAAGTCCCCTACTATTATTGTGTTACTGTCAATTTCTCCTTTCATGGTTGTTAGCATTTGCCTTATGTATTGAGGTGATCCTATGTTGGGTGCATAAACATTTACAATTGTTATATCTTTTTCTTGGATTGATCCTTTGATCATTATGTAGTGTCCCTCCTTATCTCTTGTAACAGTCTTTATTTTAAAGTCTATTTTATCTGATACGAGTATCGCTACTCCAGCTTTCTTTTGATTTCCATTTGCATGAAATATCTTTTTCCATCCTTTCACTTTCAATCTGTAAGTTTCCCTAAGTCTGAAGTGGGTCTCTTGTAGACAGCATATATATGGGTCTGGTTTCTGTATCCATTCAGCCAGTCTGTGTGTTTTGGTTGAGGCATTTAATCCATTTACATTCAAGGTTATTATTGATATAT
Organism: Balaenoptera acutorostrata; assembly: GCF_949987535.1. NCBI lineage: Eukaryota > Metazoa > Chordata > Mammalia > Artiodactyla > Balaenopteridae > Balaenoptera > Balaenoptera acutorostrata. The sequence goes on from NC_080066.1 coordinate 182,649,758, forward strand.
ATGTTCCTATTACCATTTTCTTAATTGTTTTGGGTTTGTCTTTGTGGGTCTTTTTCTTCTCTTGTGTTTCCCGCTTAGAGAAGTTTCTTTAGCATTTGTTGTAGAGCTGGTTTGGTGGTGTTGAATTCTCTTAGCTTTGTTTGTCTGAAAAGCTTTTGACTTCTCCATCAAATCTGAATGAGATCCTTGCTGGGTAGAGTAATCTTGGTTGTAGGTTTTTCTCTTTCATCACTTTAAGTATATCCTGCCACTCCCTTCTGGCCTGCAGAGTTTCCACTGAAAAATCAGCTGATAACCTTATGGGGATTCCTTTGTACGTTATTTTTTGTTTTTCCCTTGCTGCTTTTAACATTTTTTCTTTGAATTTAATTTTTGTTAGTTTGATTAATATGTGTCTTGGTGTGTTTTTCCTAGGATTTATCCTGTATGGGATTCTCTGTGCTTCCTGGACTTGGGTGACTATTTCCTTTCCCATGTTAGGGAAGTTTTAAACTATAAGCTCTTCAAATATTTTCTCAGACCGTTTCTTTTTCTCTTCTTCTTCTGGGACCCCTAAAATTCGAATGTTGGTGTGTTTAGTGTTGTCCCAGAGGTCTCTAAGATTGTCTTCAATTCTTTTTTTTCTTTTTTCTTTATTCTGCTCCTCAGCAGTTATTTCCACCATTTTGTCTTCCAGCTCACTTATTCATTCTTCTGCCTCTGTTATTCTGTTATTGATTCCTTCTAGTGTATTTTTCATTTCAGTTATTGTGTTGTTCATCTCTGCTTGTTCTTTAGTTCTCCTAGATCTTTGTTAAACATTTCTTGTATTTTCTCAATCCGTGCTTCCATTCTATTTCTGAGATTCTGGATCATCTTTACTATCATTACTCTGAATTATTTTTCAGGTAGATTGCCTATTTCCTCTTCATTTATTTGGTCTTGTAGGTTTTTACCTTGCTCCTTCATCTGTGACATATTTTTTTGCCATCTCTTTTTTTTTTTTTTTTTAGTGGGATTGTGTTCCTGTTTTACTGGTTGTTTGGCCTGAGGCTTCCAACACTGGAATTTGTAAGCTATTGGATAGAGCTCGGTCTTGGTGTTGAGATGAGGAACTCTGTGAGACCTCACTCCAATGAATATTCCCTGGGGTCTGAGGTTCTCTGTTCGTCCAGTGGTTCAGACTCGGAGCTCCCACCGCAGGAGCTTCCGCCTGACCCCAGGCTCCCGAATCAAGATCCCACAAGCCACATGGGGTGGCAAAAAAAAAAAAACAGAGAGAACAATAACAAAGTAAAAAGTAAAATTAGACTAGGAAAGTAACAGATATGTTAGAAAGGATGTAAAAATAAAAATATAGATGAATCAGCAACAGGAAGGTACATCAGTACCACAATAGTAAACAAGAGGAGGAGGGAAAAGAGCTGGGGGGAAGGTCTTGGCTGTGGAAAGCAGGGCCTAAGCAAGGGTGAGGTTTGGGCAGTGGGCGGGGCCAATGCTCAGGACCCACAGGGCTGGAAAAGGCCCTGGGGGCTGTGGGAGGTGGGGCTTAGGCTCAAGGAACAGAAGGGGCCCAGGTGTGCCCCCCACCCCTGGTCTCAGAGGGCAGGGACCTCACCTGGGAGCCCAGTAGGCTTCCTGGGCCCGAGTGGGCGGGGCAATCACCCTCCTCTCCTCTCTCACTCCTCCTGGATGGCCCCTCCCACCTGCCTCTCCTGATTCCCCGGCCTCCCTCCTATGCCCCCAGAACCCAGGCGGCCTGGATGGGGCTGTGGAGAGGGGGAAGCAGCTTGGGAGCTCAGCAGGCTCCCCAGCCGAGTGGGCCAGGCGATCGCCCTCCTCGCCTCTCTTGCTCCTCCTGGAGAGCCCCTCCCACCTGCCTCTCCTGATCTCTCCCGCCTCAGGGGCGCCGATCCAGTCTGGCCTCCACTTCTCCTCCCCCCTCGGTCCCCCGACGTCCGTCCTACTGGCTCACTCTGGGGTTCCTCCCGTCTCCTTGGGGGTCACAGTCCCCCAGCAGCTGCCGGCAGGTGCCCTTGTTGTGGGGAGACGCTAACTCTGTGTCTGCCCACGCCACCATCCTGACTCCGCCCCCCTAAATATCTATCGTTTTAAAAGGCACAAGACACCAGCATTTTTAGAGATGAGTTCTACTTACCCTTCAAAAGTCATGGAAGTCCCTTGTTCTTAAAATAATTTCAATCTATAGAAAATCTGGAAAACTCCAAAATTCATGTGGTAAAAGTCAGCATTACACTAATGCTAAAATCCTATTAGAATAGTGAAGGAAAGAAAGTAACAAGGGATTTCATTTACAAATATTGATGTAAAAATTTTCAAAGAAAATATTGGTGTATTGAATACAACCCAATGTACTAAGAAAACAAGAAAATATAACAAGCAGAATTGATTAAAAATGTAAGAACAGCTTAGCTTTAGGAAATTTATCAATAGTTTATTACACCAACAAATAAAGGAGAAAACCACAAAGATTTTTTTTTAAAGAAATTCACGTTCTTTTATTTATTTATTTATTTATTTATGGCTGTGTTGGGTCTTCGTTTCTGTGTGAGGGCTTTCTCTAGTTGCGGCGAGCGGGGGCCACTCTTCATCGCGGTGCGCGGGCCTCTCACCATCGCAGCCTCTCTTGTTGCAGAGCACAGGCTCCAGACGCGCAGGCTCAGTAATTGTGGCTCACGGGCCCAGTTGCTCCGTGGCATGTGGGATCTTCCCAGACCAGGGCTCAAACCCGTGTCCCCTGCATTGGCAGGCAGATTCTCAACCACTGCGCCACCAACCACAAAGTTTTTTGTCAAGAGATACCTAAAAGTCATTCACACAATTGAATATCCATTCTTTTTTTTTAAGTCTATGTAAAATAAGAAGAAATGTACCTGAATATGATTTTTTTAAACTGCCTATAAACATTGAAAATCTGCACCCACTCAAATCAGAAACAAGATGAGAATTTTCATTGTCACAACTATTATGATGATTTGTTTGGAAATTCTACCTAATGAAACAAGTCAAGAGAATAAAATAAGCAGTATATCTATGGAAACAAAGAGGCAAGATTATATTTATTGGAGGATAATATGATTATATACCCAGAACACTCAAGATACTCTATTTTAAAAATTACTAGAATTTACAAGAGAATTTTGTAAGGTAATTGGACACAAGATAAACATACAAAATTCAGTAGCTGTTCTCTAAACTAGTATCTTAGGTCAGTTCCCTGGGAAACAGACTCTGAGACTCTGAAATCTACATGCAGCAACACATGGCGTGAAGAAGTAAGGCAGCAGAACTGGGCGAAGGGGGACGTCGGCCTGTGATGCAGCTGTAACGGAGGCCTCAGCCAATCCCACAGGAAGCTCTGAGCGTTGGTAGACGTGTCCCAAGCTGAGCCATGGAGACCGGGTCAAGGGATGCGGCCCTGGCAGGGATGAATTGTCTTGGGTGAGGCAGCTTCCCATGGCGGAGAGCAATTTCTAGAGAGAGCCACAGTTGTGGTCCATTAGCAGGTCCGTCTGTCCTGAAGGGGGTGTGAGCCCCTGACCGCGGCATTCACCGCAGTCCACACCTTGAGCAGCCCGGCCCTGCGTGCTATGTATAGATCCCGAGCTTCTCTAAAGCTCTGCTCACCCGAAGGTTTCCCCTCATCTCTCCTTCAGGGCCAGACTCAGAGGTGGAGCTATAGTTTGTCCCACAAACCTTCCTCTTGCGAGTCCCCAGGTAGTTGCCAACAGAATCCCGCCTGTGCAGCTCACCTGTGACTTTCACTGTGACTGCTCCTGATTGACATATACCAGTTTCCGTGTTCTGGTGGGCTGCCGCTGGGTGGGCATGACCTTGTGATGTAGTGGGTCAGATAGAATCCAGCGCATGCCGGTCAGTCCTGGCTGTGTGGTCAGCTGATGCCCCACAGTTAGGCCCTCTGTCTCCACCAGGGCCAGTGGCATGTCAGGAGCCGTTGCATAAATGGTACTCAGTTCTCCCGTGTGGATGGCGGGCCCTCGCTCCAGAACCTTAGGAACCTTGCAATTCCTACACTGAGGAACCTACTGGGGCTTATAAACGCCACATAGCATCCTTTCCCCTCATCAATATCTCTAATACTATAGGCATGAGACCTGCCCATTTGTACGGCCCAAGCACAGGAGCCACTTGTACCCAGCTTAGAATTTCTACAGGGTCTTTCCTGCTCCGGGACCCAGTCAAAGGTGGTGGCCTTCCATGTGACTCAGTAAATGAGTCAGAGCAGGGCCCCCAGGTGTGGGATTTGTGAGCTTCAGACCCAAAGGGGCCTCTGAGCATGTCCCTCCTCCTCCTCCATGGTGGCAGGTGCCGGATGCGGTGGTCTGTTCCTTGCTTCACAGAGGACGCTCCAGCATGCTGTAGACCACTGAAACCCTAAAAGGATACTGATGCGGTGGGCCCCTGAGTCCTGCACAGCTCAGGCGTCTTCCCGAGGCCTCCAGCACACTTGCCACTGCCTGCTCCTTCTGACAGATAACGTGGTCACTGACACAGTGGACCTCGCGAGAGTGTGAAGTTTGTCCAGATGGTTCAGGCCCTTCGGCTACGTGATGACAGAAGACAGGAGAGTTGACGCAGCCCTGGGGCAAGACTGTAATGAACACTGCTGTTCCTCCCACGTGAATGCAACCATCTCTGGTGGGGATGGAAAGGAATATATTCACCAGATCAGTGGCCAGATGCCCTGTACCAGGGGGCACATTACTCTGCTCTGGCAGAGACGCCACATCCAGATGGGGCTGTGGTTCAAATTTCCACGTGGTTTCAACCGTCACAGCGTTAAATTTAAAAAGCTAATTGCAAGAAAAAAAAAAGCCAATTGCAGGGGGCTTCCCTGGTGGTGCAGTGGTTAAGAATCCACCTGCCAATGCAGGGGACACGGGTTCAAGCCCTGGTCTGGGAAGATCCCACATGCCGTGGAGCAACAAAGCCCGTGAGCCACAACTACTGAGCCTGCGCTCTAGAGCCCACGAGCCACAACTGCCGAAGCCCTCGCGCCTAGAGCCTGTGCTCCACAACAAGAGAAGCCACCGCAATGAGAAGCCCGTGCACCACAACAAAGAGTAGCCCCTGCTTGCCACAACTAGAGACAGCCTGCACGCAGCAACAAAGACCCAATGCATCCAAAAATAAATAAATTTTTTTAAAAATAATAAATTTGGGCTTCCCTGGTGGCGCAGTGGTTGAGAATCTGCCTGCTAATGCAGGAGACACGGGTTCGAGCCCTGGTCTGGGAAGATCCCACATGCCACGGAGCAGCTGGGCCCGTGAGCCACAGCTGCTGAGCCTGCGCGTCTGGAGCCTGTGCCCCGCAACGGGAGGGGCCGCGATAGTGAAAGGCCCGCGCACCGCGATGAAGAGCGGTCCCCGCACCGCGATGAAGAGTGGCCCCCACTTGCCGCAACTAGAGAAAGCCCTCGCACGAACCGAAGACCCAGCACAGCCAAAAATAAATAAATAAATAAATAAATAAATAAAAATTAAAAAAATAATAATAATAATAATAATAAATTTTAAAAAAAACAGAAAAAAAGCCAGTTGCAAAGTAATGTGCACAGTGTTATGCATTTTTGTACCTAAGAAGTCTGGCTATGTGTTGGATACATGTGTGAGATGTGCGCACCCAGAGGGAGAGGCTGCAGGCCAGCCCCCTGTCCCTCAGGGAGGACGCAGACTGCCAGCTGCCCATGTTCACATCCGTCTGTCCCGCTTTGGCCCACAGGTATCTCATGCTACTGGCAACTGAAGGAACACTGTGGGAGTTCAAGGCAGTCACCCCTGAGTTAAATGCAGTGGCTTCTTTTGGGGCCTGACAACTGGCGCCAGCTCCCACCAGCGTCCTCAGGGCAGAGCCTGTGCACTGCCTCTGGTCAGGAGAGTGGCGTGGAGAAGGCAAGCCCAGCCTCCCTCCAGCCTCATCCCTGGCCTGCAGCCTTTGCATCTTCATTTGCAAACTGGGGCAATATCTCCCCACCCCAGGCCAGGTGTGTGCAGGGGCAGGGCCACTACCCGGAGCTGTTCTCAGGATGCCATTGACTTAGGGGTCCCTCCCTCCCCCTATGTGGACCATTCCTGGGCACCTACTCCATTACGGCCCTGAGCCAAGCACTGGTCCCCCCTCCAGGGCCCCCAGACCGGAGGATGGGGGACAGACTTCTAACTAAATGAGGCGTAGGTACTGTAGGTGCCCAAGCCATAGGCCATGCTGGGCCAGAGGAAGCCATTGATCTGACTGGGGTCCAGAAAGATACAGGAGAGCTGGGTGGGGCCCGGGTGGGAGAGTCAAGAAATTCAAACAAGGTCAAGGCACACCTGAGAGCTCTTTAAAATGGGAGAATTGTAAATGGAAGACTCTGGAAGGAACACCCCCATCAGACACCACCACCACCTCTGGAGGACACAGAGCTGGAAGGGCAAGATCTTCCACCAGGATTCTGGATTTATAAATTCCTTTTTGCTTTGCCTATGTTTCATCATACTGCAGTTGATGGCTCTCATGTATTCTTTATGAGTTTTTCTATTTGTCAATTAGAAATACCCTCCTCAGCCTCTTTTAAATATTTTGCCCTGAATTTTATTTTGTATGATGTAAATATTGCTAGGATTGCTTACCTTTTGTTGGCACTTTTGATAGTTTTTTTTCAGCCTTTTTTGTTATTTGTTTCTATTCTATCTGAGAGTCTCTATCTTTTAACACGTTTGTTTAACCCATTGACATTTATTGTGATTTGTGGCAAAATAAAATCTTACTTTATATTTTCTATTTTATTTGTTTTTCCCCTGTCTTACCTTATTTTAGAGAAAAGTTTTCTCTTATTCCATTTTTTCCTCAACTGGCTTTGAAATATTTACATTCTATTTCCAATCCTCTCTTGATTGCCTATAGATTTTGGCTTACATTTTTCTCGCAGTGGTCCAAGACTAGATACCTCAAACCAAGACAAGACCTATAGCATAATTTTACTTCTCTCCACACCTCACATCACCCCCAACCTTCCCTGTTGATCCCACATGGACTTTTAGTTTCAGATTGCTAACATTTGTTATAGTCAATACCTATTTGAAGTTCACAGTGTGCTAGCATTTTTGCACCTCCATCCTCACCTGTGAAATGTGAATAGCAGCACCTGACCCATAGCATTGCTGTGAGGACTAAATTAGGTAATGCACGTGCAGCACTTAGCAGTGAGCTAACGATAACAATAACCATCGCCAGCAGCACCTGGGTCCCCTTTCTTCTTGCTAAAACACATCTTCTAGCAATTCTTTCAGAGAGCGGTGGACTGTGGGAGCTAGATGTCTTTTTTTTTTTTTTTCTGCCACACCGCGCGTCATGCGGGATCTTGGTTCCTCGACCAGGGATCGAACCCATACCCCCTGCATTGGAAGCATGGCATCATAAGCACTGGACGGCCAGGGAAGTCCCTAAATGTCTTTTTTATTCACACATAAATAATGAATTATCCAGGGGTTTGCCTCAGAACTGGGAAGATTTTGCTGTCTTGTTGTTTCCAACACTGAGAAGACAGGTGTCAATCTGGTCCCTGTTCTTTTTCAGTAAAGTCCCCTACCTCCTCCTCCACACACACGCCCAACCTGGAAGCCTTCAGGATTTTCTCTGTCTCATCAACGATCCACATTGCACTTTGTGCAGAAGCCAGTTTGGGGATTTCTGTTTGTATTTGTCCTGCTTAGCATCTGGTGGTCTCTTTTGGTGAGGTCAGTTTACCCCTGGAAAAGTGCCCACCCCCACCTTCCCCTGATTGTCTCCTGGAATCCTTGCAGACGGGTACGGGGGCTTCCAGACCTGCCCTCCATGTCTCAGCTTGTCCCGTGCGTCCCGATTCTGTCCCGACTCTGTCCAATTGCCCCCATGCTAGTAGAACCCTCGGCCCCTCTCCCAGCCCACTGCCTCTGCCACAGCACCTCCAATCTCCACTCAGCTCATCCACAGACACATCTTTGGTTTGTTCCTAATGACTTTATTTAATTATTTATTTATTGGCTGCCCTGGGTCTTCGTTGCTGCACAAAGGCTTTCTCTAGTTGCAGTGAGCAGGGGCCACTCTTTGTTGCGGTGCGTGGGCTTCTCATTGTGGTGGCTTCTCTTGTTGCAGAGCACAGGCTCTAGGTGCATAGGCTTCAGTAGTTGTGGCACGTGGGCTCAGTAGCTGTGGCTCACGGGCTCTAGAGCGCAGGCTCAGTAGTTGTGGCTTGCGAGCTTAGTTGCTCCGCGGCATGTGGGATCTTCCTGGACCAGGGCTCGAACATATGTTCCCTGCATTGGCAGGCGGATTCTTAACCACGGCGCCACCAGGGACGTCCTCCTAATGACTTTTTAAATCCCAGGCCTCTCATGGTTTCTCTGAAATACCTGCCTGTCTCATTTCTCAGGATCCCAATCCTACTTGCTTCAGGTCTGCCCTGCGGGCTCCATTAACTCTGCTGCCCTTTGTCCTCATGGAGGTTCACATCTCTCAGAAACTGGGTGATGCCCAATGGTGAGTTCACCTTAGCAGTGGTGCCTCCCCATGATGCACCTGCTGCATTGTTTGCCACAACCCTTGGGGGTGACAAGGGCTCCTCGTGACCAAACTTCAGTCTCCTCTGAACCCTCTTTGCAAATGAGCCTTGTCCTTGGTCTGCTGAGTCCAGTTGATCAAGAACCCCTCACCACTGGGACTTCCCTAGTGGCACAGTGGTTAAGAATCCACCTGCCAATGCAGGGGACACAAGCTGGATCCCTGGTCCAGGAAGATCCCACATGTCACGGAGCAACTAAGCCCGTGCACCACAACTACTGAGCCTGCGCTCTAGAGCCCACGAGCCACAACTACTGAGCCCGCATGCTGCAACTACTGAAGCCCACGTGCCTAGAGTCCGTGCTCCACAACAAGAGAAGCCACCGCAATAAGATGCCTACACACCACAATGAAGAGTAGCCCCCACTCACCGCAACTAAAGAAAGTGTGCGCAGCAACCAAAACCCAACACAGCCAAAAATAAAAATAAATAAATAAATTTATTTTAAAAAACAAAAAAGAATCCCCCACCCCTGATACCCAGCCAAGCTCCTCTTGCCCCACCCTTGATACCTCCCACGTCCCTCTTGGTAATTTTCCATCCGTTCCCTCACCCTGCCCACCTGTCCCTGGGTATTCAGGGTTAAGCCCAGTTTCTCTCTCCTGTTGCAACAGTCTTGAATAAAGTCTCCCTTGCCATTTTTTAAAGTGTCCAGTGCAATTTTTTTTCTTCTACAAAGAGAAGGCTAAAGGTTTGGCTGAGACTTAACTTCAATCTCCAGTAAGAGTGGGGAGGGCGGGCCATGCCTGATTGGGGTTATTGGGTACAGACTGGGCATGGGTGCTCCACACCCCTCCCAGGGTCACTGGACACCAGGACATGCCCTGTCTCTTTGAACCAAGATCCCACAGCCATTGACCCTGGTTTAGGCAGACCCTTGGTCACTGAGCCTGATCAAAGGTGGGGAGACGGGGATGCAAGTGTGGCCAATCACTGCCCAGGTGAGAAGGCTGCATTTACGTACAGGCATCGATTTTTTTAAGAGGTCTAGAAAACGGTTTGTACAGGGTGGAGGGAAGCCTTCAGGGAACAGAGGGGCCTTTCCGTCCCCCGAGCAGACCCTGTTTGATTCCTGGGGTGCCCCACACCCAGGGACGGCTCTGTCTCCCACCCACGGGCCAGATGTCCCCACTCACTATTGTTACAAGTCTGTGGCCACAGACAGAATGTGGAAACAGTCTCCAGTTGGAGAACAACTGGCTGGGGTGGGGCTGTGTGGGGGAAGGGGGGTAAAGGGAGGGCAAGTTTGGAGAATTTCCGTCCTTAATTTGGCACTTCCTTTTTTAAAAGAAAATTTTTGTAGCGCAGGAAACCAAGAGAAGAACCAAAAATTAAAAAACTGCCATGCCCTACTATTGAAGGCCAATGGTAACACATCGAATTTGTGCACAGAGGCAAAGAAATTGTTCCTGAAAAAAAGTGCAAATTGCTACTTCGCTGCACGTAAATGAACCACTAATTGCTTTTTGCAAGCAGTATCTAAGCAAATGGTCCCCCACTCTGCGCAGCTGCGCCTCTAATGCATTCACGTCCCCGTTTGTCACCACCCTCCCCTCCTCTCATGGAGCTGCAGGACCCCCACCACACACTCTCCTGCTCTCTTCCTCTGCGGTCCTGGGGCCCCTCTCTGCTGCCTCCTTCCCCTCCCTCCCCAGCGCCTCTGCCCCAGGCTCCTCAACCCTGAATCCTGCCTTCCACACATGCAGGTCCTGTTCTCAGATCTCCGGTCCCCAAGTGAACGTAAAGGCCTAACGGCTCACCCTGCACTCAGAGCTGACAACATCGCTCCATCAGCAAAACCAACAGAAAATCTAGGAACCTGGGAAAAGTTTTTGCAAGACATGTTGCAATTTTCCTAATACGTAAAGACTTTCTAAAAATCAATAAGAGAAGGGCCCACAAGTCAGTAGAAAGAAATTTTCAAGCAAGAGGAATCATGACAGAAAATAAAATCAACTGAGTCTTAAACACATGAGAGGGATCTTTAAATCATTCTCATAAAGAAATGTACACTAGGGCTTCCCTGGTGGTGCAGTGGTTAGGAACCTGCCTGCCAACTCAGGGGACACAGGTTCGAGCCCTGGTCCGGGAAGATCCCACATGCCGCGGAGCAACTAAGCCCATGTGCCACAACTACTGAGCCTGTGCTCTAGAGCCCGCGAGCCACAACTACTGAAGCCCGCATGCCACAACTACTGAAGCCTGCGCACCTAGAGCCCGTGCTCCACAAGAGAAGCCACCGCAATGAGAAGCCTGCACACCACAACGAAGAGTAGCCCCTGCTCACCACAACTAGAGAAAGCCCGCGCACAGCAATGAAGACCCAACACAGCCAAAAATAAATAAATTAATTTTAAAAAAAGAAAAAGAAAAGAAATGTATACTAAAGCCACCCGAAGAGGACTTGGGGCAACCAAAGAGCAGAGATGCTGCCTGGGTCTGCATTACCCTGTAGAGCCTCCAGAATCAGTGCAGAACAAGAACAAATAAAACTACACGGAAGCCGTGCCCTCAGCATAACCAGAAGACAGGGATGCCCCGACTTCAAAACAACCGTAAGTGCAAAACGAAAAGAAGAAAGAACCAGAGATGCCAGCAGGCAGTTTCCCACCCTTTGCAGTGAGTGAGAGCAGCCCAGGATGACTACGGGGAGGGGAGATGAAGGCGAGGGCTGCAGTCCCGCAGTCTGCACGGGTGGCCCCACGTGTGCGCACACTGAACACGCCTCTGATACACCAGAGCACTGACTACAGACACGGGACTTAAAAGCACATCCATTTAAAGGGAGACCTCTGAAAGGCAAGGTGTCAGGAGAAGCAAAAAGCAAAGCAGAAGGGAGCCGTGCCCTTTAGACGTCACGAGGCAAAGGCAGAAAGGAGTAGAAGAAGGAGATTTCAGGTCCTGTTAGAAAGACTGAACCAAAACTTTGGAGGAAACACAACTTGTCCCACTCCCACCACCACCAAATATAAATCCATTAAGGAACCTGGACTTTGCTCTTTGCTGCACGGATGGAAGAGGGGCCATTGAACCAGGAATCTTGTCAACCACCAAAATCCACAAAATGAACAGATAAAAATTACCTCTATTCTAAGTTACTACAAAAATCAGAACATGAACATTGACACACTTCAGCTGATTAAACAAAAAAAAAACCCTTCCTCGAAAAAAACAAATGAAGCATTAAAATACTGAGAGGCAACACTCCAAACTGAATTAAATATACTTGCAAAAGCATTTGGGGCTACGGAAACTCACCTTGAGTCAGAAATTCAAACTCTAAGAACACAAATGGACAAAAGCGAGAAGAAATGAAAAGGCTGGTGGAAATCAGAAAAGAAAAGGAAGGAACAGGCAAAATCATCCACGAAGTAAAGACTGAATTCAAGATGCCCAAGAAAGAATAGATTTGAATTTACAAAGGCATCAGAGGAAAAGAGGAAGGCAACCAAGAGCCTGAAAATGAGATAATGAAAGAAGTGAAAAGGGGCCGGGGAGAAAGGGATGGATGAGGAAAACAAGCAAAGAAGGAATTCTAACGCGTAGTTGCAGCCCCTAAGGAGGAAAACGAGACAGTGGGCAGGAATAATATTTACAACCACAGCCCAAGAAAATGGTCCAGAAACAGAAGACTGGAATCCTCACAGTGAAAGCCCAATCCTGTGGATATCTGGGATTATTAACCTGAAAGGATCGACTCTGAGACATTTCCTAGAGGAACTATTACGCCTCTAAGAAAAAGCAAAAATAACTCACAAGAGCAAAAGAACTCTCTTGGCTTCAGAACTAACAGCGAAGCAAAGCAGCAATGGGCCAACCTTCCCAAAATACCAACGAAAGTCTGAACCAAGGAGTTCGTATCCGTAGAGAAAAATATTTTTGTGTTTCCGCAACGCTGTGCCTTTCTGAGCCAGAAGTACTGGTAACTTGGGGTAAAGGGTGCCTGGAAGGCAGACCAGCCTTGAAGTTTCAGATGGCGATATACCCAGGAGAGAGGATTCCAGGTCTATCTCCCTTCGCTGTGTCTTTAGATTTCAAAACGGGATAAAACTGAGAGACATTCCATTACATCCCAAAGGGTGGTAAACTAGGGACCTTCCCTTCTGTTCTCTGCGTTAGAAAGAGAAGACTCATTTCTCTGGCTCCTAGGGAGGTGGGTGCTGGGCTGGGGAGGGGGTAGTCTGTATAGCAGTTCCTATACAAGCTGCAAGAGTCATAATTTTGGGTCCCTCTCCAGTGGGCAAAACTAGCTTTTGCACAAGCAGGGTCCTTCCTGCTCTTACCTGCTGCCTGGAGTGGGGACCCTTCACAGGGAACCGAAGCAGAGATATTCTGTAAGCAAATCCTTGGTCTTCCTCTAACACAGAGATCTCGTGCTTACCTATGTTCAGGATGAAATAAATAAGTTTAGATACAAAAATGTAACAATATCCAGTCAACGTGTTCTTCAAGTATCAAGGCCATAGAAAACAGTTTCAAACATACAAGAACTTGTGAAATTCTGAACCAGGAGCCCTTCTTGAGGAATCTTCTAGATGGTTAACTTCATCCAACCCAAAGGATGACTCAGAAAACTTCAGCAAAAGGACTAATGTTGGGGGGGGTGAGGAGGGTGGAAAAATAATTCACTAATATTATGTGTTATGTCACAATAGGAATAATGCCCCTTTGCGAAGTAGGAGGAGAGAAGGAAAAAGAGGAAAAGAGAATGCACTCATCAGCGTTGCACGGACAGCAGGGCGGAGTGAGTTACCATCAAAAACTGACAAACCAACAGCGAGAGCGTAAATAAGAAAACAGGAAACTTAAAGGGCACTTAAAAAGTACAAATACAGAGGTAATCATGAGAAAAAGGTACAAACCCTTACAAAAACAACAACAACAAAAAGAGCAAAGAACACACATCACATAGCAAAGGTTATAATGCACACATAATTATAAAATATAACAGCTGACACCAAACCTGTGAGTCATATTAATAAACGTCAATGGACTTGACGCACTATTAAAAGAAAAATATTCGATCTGGCTCACAAGCTACAGCCTACTATATGCCCTACAGGAGGGACACACCTGAGAAGGTGCGATAGGCACGCAGAAGCTGTAAGGAAATAGGTGGACAAAGTGGACGTCAGGACGGAAAGCATTCAACATGACAAAGAAGGACTTTTAATGCAAAAAGACACAATTCCCAACAAAAACAGAACAGTTATGCAGCAAATAACACAGCGGCCACCTGTGTGAAGGGAAAGCTCAGGAATTCAAGGAGTCGTAGAGACACAAGAACAGGGGGTTCACCACGTCCCCTCAGGATGAGACGGACCCGGGGGGACAGGGAAAGAAGGAGGGTGTCAGCGCAGGTCCTCCAGGAAGCAGATGGGAGGTGAGGCAGGAACGCAGGAGGCTTGTCAAGGGGTGGCGTTCATAAAAGATGAAGGGGGGTGGTCCACAGGATCGGACAGGAAGAGGCTCAGACTGGGAGACACACCTGGGAGATTCCACCAATCCCTGAGCCACTTGGAGGCCAACCCTGCACATTAGTGGAGCCCACGTGGGGCAGCCCTGGCAGGTCCCAGGGCCCCACCTGGCACTGCCGTTGTCGGGACACCCGGGGGGTGGGGGGCAGGACGTGGCTGTGGCTCAGACACACAGCCATCCCTGAGTCTGAGCCGGAGACCGCCTGCCAGCTGCTCTCCCCACAGGTTCTTTCTCGCGGGAACACCTGAGGGACACACCTCCATGCGGCCACAGGTTACAGACGGCCTCATAGATCTTACATTCACACACACACACACACACACACACACACACACACACACAGAGTAAGCCTGTGGAGAACCCCAAATGCACCTTCTCAGGCACTCATGGAACAGTCACAAAAATTGGTGATAGATGAGGTCACGAAAAATCAGTAAGTTTCATAAAGTAGAAATATTGCAATCAACAATCATCTCACAGGACTTCCCTGGTGGTGCAGTGGTGAAAGAAACCGCCTGCCAATGCAGGGGACACAGGTTTGAGCCCTGGTCCAGGAAGATCCCACATGCCGTGGAGCAACTAAGCCCGTGTGCCACAACTACTGAGCCTGCACTCTAGAGCCCTCGAACCACAACTACTGAAGCCCACGCGCCTAGAGCCCGTGCTCCACAACAAGAGAAGCCACCGCAATGAGAAGCCCGCGCACTGCAACAAAGAGTAGTCCCTGTTCGCCGCAACTAGAGAAAGCCCATGCACAGCAACGAAGACCCAATGCAGCCATAAAGTAATTAATTAAATTTTTAAAAATTAAAAAAAAAAGCATCAGGCCTAGATGGTTTCACAGGCAATTTCTACCAAATATCCAAAGACAAAATACTTCCAATGTTTCATAAATTGTCGCAGATCATTGAAAAAGAAGGAAAACATGTACATCCTTTTAGTGATATACTTAAATCTTATAAATACAATATTAAAAAAATGATAAACCAGTATAAATAGTGATGCAAAAGCACTAAGTAAAGTAGTAGCAAACAGAACTCAATACCACATAAAGAAAATAATGTACCATAACCAAGTGGAGTTTATTCCAGGAATACAGAGTTGGTTCAATATTAAGAAGACTTTCCTCTAAGATTAGGAATAAAGCAAGGATGTCTAGTATCTCTGCTACTATTCATTATTGTACTGGAGGTATTAGCCAATGCAATTAGACAAGGGAAATTAAATAGAAGCATAAGAATTAGAAAAGAATTTAAACTATCTCTATTTATAAATGATAAGCTAGTATTTTCTGAACATTCATAAGGAACCAATGATAAAACTAACTCAGACAATAAAATAATTCAATAAGGTAGCAGTATGTAAAATTAACATACAGAAATCAATAGCCTTCATATACACAAAACACTAACCAGTTAGAGGACAAATTGGTACAGAGAACCCCAATTACAACAGCAACAAAGATTAAGTACGTAGGAAAAAACTTAACAAAAAAGTGCAAAACCTATATGAAGAAAACTTTAAAATGCTCATGAAAGACTTAAGCTACTGGAAAGACATCTCCTGTTCTTGAATAAAATGACTCATCATAAAGATGTCAATTCCCTTTCAGTAAATTTATAAATTTTATGGAATCACTATAAAATGCAAACAAGGTTTTTTATGGAGCTAGACAAGTTAATACCGAAGTTTGTATGGAAAAAAATATATGCAAATAGAGCCAAGAAAACACTGGCGGGGAAAGAAAACTATAAGGCAGCACTCTCTACCAGATCTTAAAACATACTATAAAGCTGCTATAGCTACAGAGTGAGCACTGGCCCATGAGTAGATGAACAGACTTGGGGAATGGAAGAGAAAGTCTAGAAATAAACATATGCATAGACAAAAATTTAGTATGTGATAAAGATGGCAGCTCAAATCATAGGGGCAAAGATGGACTCTGTGTGTGTCTGTTGTCTGTCTGTATGTATTTTTTTAACATTTTATTTTGAAATAATTATAGATTCACAAGAAGTTGTAAAGAAATGTACAGGGAGGTCCCATGCAGTCATCACCCCACTTCTGCCAATGTTGGCATCTTATATAACTGCACCATGTCCACGCTATGAAACTGGCATTGGTACAGTCCACAAGGCCCATTCAGACTGCCCCAGTTACACATGCATGATGTGTGTGTGTGTGTGTGTGTGTGTGTGTGTGTGTATGACAGCTTTATACACTTCCTAGAATGTTCCCTGCACATGCCCACCCACCACCACAAGCAAATTGCAGAAGGCATCCAAAGGGCTGCCTCGTGCCACCCTTCTACAGCCCCCTAACCTCTCTGCCCCCAAACCCGAACTTCTGACAGCTGCTAATCTGTCCTCCATCTCTAACTGCATTACCCCAAGAATGTTATACAAATGGGCTCACACAACAGGCAACCTTCAGAGATTGGCTCCTTTCACTGAATACAATTCCCAGTGCATCAATAGTTTGTTCCTTTCTCTTGCTGAGTGTGAATGTATCAGTTGTTTAAACATTCAACCACTGAAGGGCACAGGGGTTGTTCCTAACTTGGGGATATTACCAACAGAGCTGCTGTACGCATTCATGGACAGGTGCATGAACATAGTTTTTATTTCTCTGATATAAATGCCAGAGAGTGCAAATTGTTGGGTCATGAGTGCATCCTTTTTTTTAATATATATAAATTTATTTATTTTTATTTATTTTTGGCTGTGTTGGGTCTTTGTTGCTGCGCACAGGCTTTTCTCTAGTTGCAGCGAGTGGGGGCTACTCTTCGTTGCGGTGCACGGGCTTATCATTGCGGTGGCTTCTCTTGTTGCGGAGCATGGGCTCTAGGCGTGCGGGCTTCAGTAGTTGTGGCTCGTGGGCTCTAGAGGGCAGGCTCAGTAGTTGTGGTGCACGGGCTTAGTTGCTCTGCGGCATGTGGGATCTTCCCGGACCAGGGCTCGAACCCGTGTCCCCTGCATTGGCAGGCAGATTCTTAACAACTGTGCCACCAGGGAAGCCCCATGAGTGCATTCTTAGTTTTAAAAGAAACTGTCTCTAAAATGGATAAAATGGACCTCATCAAAATTTAAATCTTTTTTTCTGCAAAACCATGTTAAGAGAATAAGAAATATTACAGACCAGAAGAAAATATTGACAATCCACATATTTGACTAAGGGCTTGTGTCTAGAATTTATAAAGAACTCTCAAACGGGGCTTCCCTGGTGGCGCAGTGGTTGAGAATCTGCCTGCTAATGCAGGAGACACGGGTTCGAGCCCTGGTCTGGGAGGATCCCACATGCCGCGGAGCGGCTGGGCCCGTGAGCCACGGCTGCTGAGCCTGCGCTTCTGGAGCCTGTGCCCCGCGACGGGAGGGGCCGCGATAGTGAAAGGCCCGCGCACCGCGATGAAGAGTGGCCCCCACTTGCCGCAACTGGAGAAAGCCCTCGCACGAACCAAAGACCCAGCACAGCCATAAATAAATAAATAAATAAATAAATAAAAATTAAAAAAAAAAAAAAAAAAGAACTCTCAAACGAAACAGGAAAAAAAATAATAATCCAATTAGAAAATAGGCAAAAATGTGACATAAGTGGACATCTCATCAAAGAAGATATACAGATGGCAAATAAGCATATGAAAAGATGTTCAATATAATTAGTAATTAGGAAAATGAAAATTAAAACCATACCTATCAAAATGACTAAAATAAAAAATTTGATAACACCAAATGCTGCTGATGTTCAGCAAAACTGGACCACTCATACAGACATTGCTGATGGGAATATAAAACAGTACAGTCACTCTGGAAGTTTAGTAGTTTCTTTTAAAAGAAACTATTTTTTTTACAAACGGTGCTGGGACAACAGTGTAGCCACTTGGAAAAAGATAAATTAGATCCATGCTTCACACCATACACAACATTAAACTCCAAACATACCAGTGCCAAAGGAACTAAGCGTGAATGCCATTAACTTTGACAGAGGGAAACAACTTCTAACTATGACTCAACATCCATAGGCAATAAAAGAAAAGACTGGAGAATTTGACTAAACAAAAATTTTGCATAGAAAAAGCACTGTAAGCAAAGTCAAAAGATAACTGACAAACTAGGAAGAAGTATTTACAACACATATCATAGATAAAGGGTTAATATTCCTAATATATTAAATTCCCTGGTGGCGCAGTGGTTAAGAATCCACCTGCCAATGCAGGGGACACGGGTTCAAGCCCTGGTCCGGGAAGATCCCACATGCTGCGGAGCAACTAAGCCCACGTGCCACAACTACTGAGCCTGTGCTCTAGAGCCCGCGAGCCACAACTACTGAGCCTGCGTGCTACAACTACTGAAGCCCACGTACCTAGATCCCGTGCTCTGCAACAAGAGAAGCTACCGCAATGAGAAGCCCGTGCACCACAACAAAGAGTAGCCCCTGCTCGCCACAACTAGAGAAAGCCCACGTGCAGCAACGAACAGCCAAAAATAAAATAAACTGTTTTTTTAAAAAGTTCTTAACTATTGAAGGGGGAAGGAAAAACAAAAACCCACTAGACACAAATGGAGAAAAAAACATGAACAGAAAATTCCCCCATAAGATGTAAAAATGGTCCTTAAACATATGAAATGATATTCAACCTCACACATAACTAAAGAATGCAAATTAAGACCCCAAGCCTCAGGGCTTCCCTGGTGGCGCAGTGGTTAAGAATCTGCCTGCCAATGCAGGGGACACGGGTTCGAGTCCTGGTCTGGGGGGATCTCACATGCCGCGGAGCAACTGGGCCCGTGAGCCACAGCTACTGAGCCTGCGCGTCTGGAGCCTGTGCTCCGCAACAAGAGAGGCCGTGATAGTGAGAGGCCCGCACACCGCGATGAAGAGTGGCCCCCGCTTGCCGCAGCTGGAGGGGGCCCTGGCGCAGAAGCGAAGACCCGGAGCAGCCAAAAATAAATAAATAAATAAATTTAAAAATTAAAAAAAAAAAAAAACCCAAGCCTCAAAAAGGAATGAAATTCTGACACAGGCTACAACATGGGTGAAACTTGAAGATATCATACTGAGTGAAATAAACCAGTCACCAAAGGACAATTCCGTATGATTCCACACATAGGAGGTCCCTAGATAGTCAGATTCAGGGACAGAAGGTAGGATGGTGGGTGCCAGGGGCTGGGGGAAGGGATGGAGAGGGAGTGTTTAATGGGGACAGAGTTTCTGTCTGGGGAGTTGAAAAGTTCTGGAGATGATGGTGGGGATGGTTGTACAACAATGTGAGTGTAGTCAATGCCACAGAACTGTATGCTTAAAAGTGGTCACAGTTGTAAATGTTTATTTTACCACAATAAGAAAAAACCAACACTGGGGTCCAATTTCACACTGATGAAACCAGAAAGGATGACAACTTATTCTGCCAGTGAGGCTGTGGAGAGAGAGGCCCCCCGATACATGCTGATGAGAAAGCAAACTGGAGCAAACGCTTTGGAGAGGACAGGCAGTGTCTTACAGAACGACACATGCTCTTACCTTGTGACCCAGCCGTCCACTCTTAGGGATGCACCCTGTAAATCAGGGGCCCAGGGTTATCTACTGCGGCCTTGTTTGTAGTTGCAAAATGTCAGAAGCAGCCTCTATACCCACATGCAGGCACAGAAGAGCTGCTGAATAAACCATGATGCACTCACACAATGAAGGGCTGGGCAGCTTCAAAAGGAATGGCGCTCATGGCTGCGATGTCCTCCAGTCAGAGAACACAAAGCAAGAGCATCAAAGGGAAGAGGCACACGGGGTGACGTCTGAGGAGATCAGGCTCCCAAGAGTCCGCTCCCAGTGGAGTCACACAGGACGCACTTAATTCTTCCAGCAGCTGATCGTGACATGAGTGAAATGTCTGCCAGGGAAACTCATCAGAGCCCCAAGGCCCGGGGTTTTATTGGGAGCTGCTCATGTGGGCAGCCTCTACCCATCTGTGGTTCAACATAAACCATACTGTTTGCACAATTTTTCTAGAAGTGGCAGGAACTCTCCCGAAATCCAAGTTCCCAGAGGTCAGCCAAGGGTCATTCTTACAAGCAGGACTTTCTAAGGAGAGCAGTCTCAGCCCCTCTGTGTGAACTCTTTTCTGCACAGATAGTGGCTGAGAAGTTTCCAGAATTGATGAAAGATGGATTCTCAGATCCATGACTCAACAGTTCTAGGCAGAATTTTTAAATTAATTATACACCTAATTATATCACAGTGTCTAGAATGACACTAGATATAGAACAGAACATCATGATAAAGAAAATATATTAAAAGCAAACAGAGAGGAAAGGAGATGTATTATAGTTTGCTAGGGCTGTCATAAAAAAAATATCACAAACTAGGTGGCTTAAAAAAACAGAAACTTAGAGGGGTGGGATAGGGAGGGTGGGAGGGAGACGCAAGAGGGAGGAGATATGGGGATATATGTATATGTATAGCTGATTCACTTTGTTATAAAGCAGAAATGAACACACCATTGTAAAGCAATTATACTCCAATAAAGATGTTTTTAAAAAAAACAAATTTATTTTCTCACAATCCTGGAGGCTGGAAGTCCCAGAACAAGGTGTCTCAGGTATGGTTTTTCCTGAGGCCTCTCTCCTTGGCTTGAAGGTGACTGCCTTCTTTCTGTGTCCCCACACATGCACACACACACACGCCTGGTATCTCTTCCTTTTCTTTTAAGGATGCCAGTCATGTTGGATTAGGGCCCCACCCTAATGGGCTCATTTTAACTTTGTCACCTCTTAAAAGACCTTATCTGCAGATACGGTTACAATCTGAGGTCCTGGGGATTGGGGCTTCAATACATGAATGGCGGCGGGGGGGCGGGGGGGGCAGACACAGCTCAGTTCCTAACAACAGATAACCTACAACAAAGCCATAATTAAACTGACAACATTATTTCTCAACAGCAGCAACAGCAGCCAGAAGAAAGCCAGAAAATGTCTTGACAATGCTGAGAGAAGATATCTGTCAACTTAGAATTTTATACCCAGCTAGATTACCAGTCAGGATTGGGAACCATATAGATAAACTTTTCAACAAACAAAAATTTAACATTCGCATTCCCTCACTGAAAAAACTATTAAAGGATACTCTTCAAAGAGAAAAAAAAAAACAGAAGGAGTGAGATTTAAGAAACAATGATGGGGGGAAAAGATAAAATATGTAAACAAATCTGAACAAGATTAATTATTATTAAATAATAACAATGGCAGATTTTGTGATATAAAAATAAGATGAAGCTAAAATAGTTCAGAATAACATGTAAAACAGAATCATATGATAGGAATTGAGACATCCTAAGGTCCTTTTAATGTTCTAGTGGATTGTAGAGATTTGGATTGAATTTAGACTTTGTTAAGCCAAGTGTACATGTTTTTATAAATAGAATCTAAATAGAATCTAAAAAGTCCACGCCATGTCAGGGAAGAAAAAATAATAAAGAAAAATTAATCCAGTAGAAAGCAGAAAAAGAGAGGGAAAGAACAAAGAAAAATCACAGACAAATGGAAATCACAAAATAAAATTATAGAAATAAATCCAAATATGACAATAAATATAAATGAACTGAATTTGCAAGTTAAAATGGAGATGTGACTAAATCAAATCCAGCTCGATACTGTCATAAGAGAAACTCATAAAATATAAGAACACAGAAAGTTTTCACTGCAAAAAGGAACAAATAAATATAGCAAATACTACTTTATATCTTAAAGTTTATAGAGCTACATTAATATCAGACAAAACAGATTTTAAGGGAAAAAAATCATCAGTAATGATTTTAAAAATTACTATAGAATGGTGAACATAGACTCAAATATGTATAAATCAAAAATTTACAGTAGTACAATGGAAAATTGACAAGTAGAGTGGGAGATTTTAATATAACTCCCCAGTAACTAAAAATAATAAAAACGAGTAAGAATAGGAAAGCAGTGACAAGCACAATTAAGCAGCATAATCTAATGAGGTGCAGCCAAAGCAATAATTAAGGGAAAATTTGTAACCTAAAATTCAAATATCATAATAGAATAAATAATACAAATTCATGAGTTAAGAATCCAATTCAAGAAGTAGAAAAATAATAGAATAAACTGAAGAAAGTAGACGAAAGGAAACCACAAAAGCAGGAACAGAAATCAATAGAACAGAGAACAATGAATCAATAAAGAGAAACAACAAACCAAACTCTGGATTTACACAAAGGTGCACAAAACAAATGGCCTTTCCCCCACTTTGCCCCACAAGTTTTGATAAGTAATTACTGTTGAGATCTAAACATGTTCTCATTTCCCTTATGAGCTCCTCTTTGAAGCTGGATTATTTAGAAGTGTTTTTTCATTTCGAAACTGTGGGTTTTGCTAATACCCTTTGCTACTGATTTCTAAGTTGACTACTGTTTGAGCAGAGAATGTGGCCTGCAGGACCCACTTGTTGGTATTTTTGAAATGTGGCCGATTTTTGTAAATCTTCCACCCTTAAGAAGGATGACCTCTGATTAGTGCAGTTGCCCACGTACGTTCACGCGATTACACGACGGAATTGTGTTTTTACATCTTTCCTATCCTTATGCATTTTTATAATTATCAGTTCGTGTGACTATTGAGCATTTGAAATATCACCAACGGGTCTGAGAAACTGAATTTTAAATTTTATTTAATGACAATTAGTTTAAATTTAAATAGTACATGCGGCTCTGGGCTACCTCACTGTAGTGTTGGCATAAAGGTAGGCTTGCTTCACAAATGGCACTGGGGGACTTCCCTGGCGGTCCGGTGGTTAGGACTCAGTGCTTCCACTGCAGGGGGCACGGGTTCGATCCCTGGTCGGGGAACTAAGATCCCCCGTGCCGTGTGGCACAGCCAAAAAATAAAAATAAAACAAATGGCATCAGGAACATTGACGTTCCACACAGAAAGGATACAATTCAGTGTCTGTCTTACACTACGTACACACTGAATTCCAGGGGAATTAAAATCCGACCGAAATGTGAAAAGGCAAACCATAAAACTTTTAGAGGAAAACAGAGAGAGTATGCTTAGGATAGTGGTGAAGCAAATGATTTCTTAAACAAGGCAGAACATAAACAGACAATAAGGAACATAATAATAAGTTTGTCCAGCTTGAATGTGAAACTCTGAATGCCAAAAGCATTCCACAAACAGAGTGAAAAGCAAACACAGACTTGGAGAAAACTGTTGCCATGCATGTGAGTAATGCATTATTAGAACCCAGAAGATATAAACAACTCCTATAAACACTGATTTGAAAAGGAAAAAGACGCATAACTCAGTTGAAAAAGGGAGCCGAGGATATGGTCAAGGGGGGCACTGGGTCTCTGGCATCTTTTATCCCTGCACGTGGCCTCCTGCTTGGGCAGCGGACACCGACTTTAGCAGAACCCCAGCCTTGGCTCTCACCCCATCAGCATGGCCAGCCGTGCACCTGCTATCACTCTCCCATCACTGAAGTCCTCCACCTGGTTTTTAACAAATTCAGCCCAATCCATTTTCCCTCCCAGTGGCATTGATTAAACACCTGTATGAGAGAACATCCATGTGCCGTCCGGGGAAAAAATCACTGCTGTTGGTTGTCCGTTGGGCTCTGTGGGCAGCAGGGTGGCTGCAGACCCAGCTGTCTGCCTGCTGACCAAGACCCCAGCCCCAGGCTGCCCACAGCCCTAGGTCTCCACAGCAGGCCAGGCAGTGGAGACAGATGAGCAGGCCAGCTCAGAGACCACCCACGGAGGACCGGGGCCATGTCCACCCAGGGCCACGTGAATGTGAGCAGCTGGGCCCTGCAGGCGGGCAGAACCCTCCCTACATCTCTGTCCCACACAATCCCGCCGGTCCTGGCCAGGACCCTGGGTTCTCTCCAGCCCCACCCAGGACCTTGACTGAGCCGCTGACCATGGACCAAGGTAGCATCAGTGGACCAAGCCCTGCATCAGTGGGCCAAGGCAGCATCCTTAGGATTTCATTTAACCTTAATTATTTTATGTCTCCACATACAGCCACCCTGGGGACTTCCCTGGCGGCGCAGTGGGTAAGACTCTGTGCTCCCAATGCAGGGGGCTTGCAGTCGATCCCTGGTCAGGGAACTAGATCCCACACGCCGCAACTAAGACCCAGCTCAGCCAAAATAAATAAATAAATAAATATTTTTTAAAAATGCAGCCACACGGGGGGTTAGGTTTCAAACAGGAACTTGCGGGGACACAGTTCAGTCCCAGCAGCCTGTCTCCCGGTGCCTCCGTGTGGCGCTAGCCTGGCCCTGGAGGTGGCGCTCGGCCACCCAGCACCCGCTGGCCGGGGAGCAGGACAAGGCACGTCCCGCCTGCTGAGCAGACCCACCAGGGCCAGCTTGCAGCCCCAAGGGAGCCCGACACACCGCCTGCAGCAGCCCGGGATTCGAGCCCGAGATCAGCTGGGAGGGCATGGGGAGGAGGGGTGCCGGATACTTCTGAGCTGGGCTTCTCCCGCAGGGGCACCGACGGCCGAGGCAGCAGGTCCCAGGTCCACATGGGCTGGGTGGGAGGAGAACTGAGCCCACGCCTGCCACTCACGCCCTTGTGGAGGCCCCACCCCAGTGTCTCCCCCGCCCACCCGACGGCCTAGACGCAGATATTTCACACGGTGCTTTGAATTTAATGGTTCACACGGGCTCCTCTCTGAGCTACTGCCTTTAATTTACGACTAAATTAATGCTATCTGCACACGAGCGCACTTCAGATGCCCGCGAGGAGTGATGGTGGCGGGAAAGCGCCCGTCGTTCGGAGCCCGCATCTCCAGCCGCGTCCATCCGTCTTTCCCGCTGACCTTTATTCCCAGCCCGGCTGCCGGCCTGAAGCTCCCGGAAGATCGCCGGCCGCCGGTGGTTTTATGGCCCACTAATCTGCTCAAGTCCGGGATAAATTGGGCTTCGTAACTTTTATATGCAAATCAATAAAAAGCCTTTGCTATCTCATTTAAATCAGGGAATAATGAACCAGGCTGGCCCCAACGCTGACTTTCAGCAAACCCCTGGAGTGAGGGGGTGGCGCTAGGGGTCAGCTCTGGCCGGAAGAGCCCCCCCAGAGCAACCAGTGGGCAGCGTCACCCAGGGCTAGCCGTGTGGCCTGTCCTCACGCCCACCCCGGCAATGGGCAGCAGCTCTGCTGGGCCCGGGGGCCTGGGAACTGACCAGTCTAGTGGTCCAGGGGATTCTGCCTCCTTGCCCGCACAGCCAGCTGCCACGTAGGACTACCCTTGTCTGGGATGTGGTCTGAACAATGACCTGAGCTGCGCCGTTACGACCCCTGACCTTGACCCCGAAACGCCCCTCCCTCTCTCTCAGAGAAGCAGCACCGGAAGGGTCCACGGGTGACAGGCCCCTGAGTAAAGAGGAGGCAGTGGCAGAGGGCCTGTCCAGAGAGGCAAGGACACTGAGCGGCCCATGGAGTGCCGCCACCCTCCCCCTCCCTCCCTGCGCTGCTCGATCCCTCCGTCCTCCCGCCCCTCCCCCAGCCCTCGCTCCCCCCATTCCCGTTCCCGTACCCAGCTGCCCCTGACGCCCACCATGTGCTGGGCCCCTTGCAGAGCACAGGGACACCCAGGCAGCCCCAGGCACCAGTGGTCCAGCTCAGGGCGGCCAGCTGCTCTGCACGCCTGGGCTTCCACCAGGCACTTCCTGCCATCCTGCTGGTGGGGCTCAGGGCCCCGGGTGCCAGGCCTGCGATGCTCGGAGCTCCCTCACCGTCCCTGACCCAACGAGGACTCACAGGAGGCGCAGCCTTTCCAGGACTTTCCACGTTCCCTCCCCTCCCACCCTGGGCACAGGGTCTAGTATTTTCCTGCTTTGCAGGTGAGACTTGGCGACTTTGCAGGTAGAAAGCTGATGGCAACCTGCGGGAGGATCCTGGGCCTCAGAGCCCAGAGCCCACACTGCACACAGCCTAGGAAGGAGGGAGGCCAGGGTGAGGGCTGTGCGCTGGGGGAGACCAGGGCCCCCAGGTGGGGGGTGAGGGCTCTGCCCTGGGGGAGACCGGGTCCCCTGGCTGGGGGGTGAGGGCTGTGCCCTGGGGGAGACCGGGTCCCCTGGCTGGGGGGTGAGGGCTGTGTCCTGGGGGAGACCGGCTCCCCCGACTGGGGGGTGAGGGCTCTGCCCTGGGGGAGACCGGGTCCCCTGGCTGGGGGGTGAGGGCTGTGCCCTAGGGGAGACCAGGGCCCCCAGCTTGGGGGTGAGGGCTGTGCCCTGGGGGAGACCAGGGCCCCCCAGGCTGGGGGGTGAGGGCTCTGTCCTGGGGGAGACCGGGTCCCCTGGCTGGGGGGTGAGGGCTGTGCCCTGGGGGAGACCGGGTCCCCTGGCTGGGGGGTGAGGGCTGTGACCTGGGAGAAACTGGGGCCCCAGTCAGAGGAACAGTAGAAGCAGCAGAAGAGGTGAGGGAGTTCGTGGCCTGTCCTCCCTGTGATAGAGGTGACTGTTCCCTGGAGGCCAATCCCACATGTTGAGGGGGTGGTTGGAGAGAGAAGGGCAGAGGGGCACCGGGAACAAGAAGAAGGGTTATGTCTTAGCTCAGGTGGCCACAGCAAGACACCAGACAGGGCTTAAATGCTTCCAGGACACCTGTGCCCCCTAGTCCTGCAGGCTGGATGTCCAAGGTCAAGGTGCGGGCACGTCTCTGTCTCCTCCTCTAAAAGGGCACCAGCCCCGTCGTGAGGGCCCCGCCCTCATGACCTCATCTCACCCTAATCACCTCCCAGAGGCCCCACCTCCTAACAGCATCACATTGGGGGTTAGGGCCTCAACATCTGAACTGGGGGGGACACAAACTATTCAGCCCATAACGGGCCCTGAGCCGCAGTCTAAGGGATCATCCCATCCCTCCCCATGAGAGCCAGCTCAACACGGCAGAGACCGGTCCCATCTCCCCCCCAGAAAAGACAAGAGGTGCAGCAGGCCCTGGTCAAGCCCCTCAGACCACTCACTCCCCACCACTGCATCCGCTGGGTGACCAGCTTCGGGGGCACAGCCTGGCAGCCTAGCCGGGCCAACCCTGCACCCCACCTGCCACCCCACTTCTCTGCCCTGCACAGGGCCAGAGGTCACGCCTGGGGTCACATGTGTGAACACGCAGGCAGGCCTGTGGGATGACCTGGCCAAGGGGGCAGGAAGCCCAGCCAGGGCAGTGTCCTACAGGGCCGCCCACCCAGTGGCCCTGGGCCACTCCCAGCTCGGCCGCACTCCCCTCCCCATGGGAACTGGGGGGTGTGGCCAGTTGGTCAGAAGTGGGGTGGCCCAGAGGCTGCTCACGGGGCGGTGTTGCTGGGGACGCCCCTTCACCGTGTGGCCTGTGCCACCTGCA
Source organism: Balaenoptera acutorostrata (assembly GCF_949987535.1). NCBI lineage: Eukaryota > Metazoa > Chordata > Mammalia > Artiodactyla > Balaenopteridae > Balaenoptera > Balaenoptera acutorostrata. The sequence continues at coordinate 182,677,202 of NC_080066.1, forward strand.
GGGGTCCGTGCAGAACCGAGCTCAGTGCCCGGGCCAGGGAAGGGTGGGCAGGTCAGGACACAAGACAGCCAGCGTCCCCAGCGAGGGGCTTCCCAACCGGGCAGGGGCAGCAGCGTGATGCAGCCACGGTGGCCGGCATGGCCTGGTGGTCTGTGAACAAAGCACGGAGGGGCCATCTGGGGAAGGAGCGTGAGTCCTGGCCGCTGTCTGACCGCCTTCCCCGACGGGTTCTGGAAAGATCACAGAAGCACCGGCGTCAAACCTCCAGGCGCTGTCAGCAGCTGGCAGGAAAGCCAGCAGGACGGGGTGCATCTCCTCAGGAACGCAGTGTCGCCCCCCACTCCCGAAGGACCAGGGACCGTTCCGTGCGGAAAACAAGGACCCAGTCACTCAGTGGGAAGTGACCCAGAGGAGCCACCCCTGTGCATGAGGACGTCCGGGGCCACCTGAACCCACCCGTTTCACTCTTACTCTCTTTCTACGCGTGCACGAGCGAGAGCTGTGATAAACCCCACGATGAGGGAAGTCCAGAAGAGTGCCTGGGTGAATATAAAATCGAGCTTCTACATGATAAGCACTGGTTCCTCGTTGTACAGGCGGCACTTTTTCTTTCCTAGAGGTCCACACAATAACGGTGCTCCTTGTGACCAATGCCATTCCACCAGATGTGCTTAAAAATAGTACCAGCCCCTAGTCCAGCAGAATCTGGACAGCTCGCCCTTACATGAGCTGTCTCCTGAAAGGACCAAAGGACGAAAAAGCCACATGAATTGTCTCCACAGACACAGAAAAGGTCTGTACAAAGTTCAACACCTATTTATAATTTCTAAAAACTCCCGGAAGGCTTCAAATACAAGAGGACATCCTTAACTTGATAAAACCTACCTTCCAAAAAGCCTCAGGAGATATCAGACTTAAAAGAGAAATCTAAGACATAATCTCTTCAAGATCAGAAGTAAATCAAGAATGTCCCTTGTCGCCACTCTGTTGAACATAATCTTGAAAGTCCCAGGAAACGTGCCGGACAAAAAAATGAAGTCAGAGGTGTGAAGACTGGAAAGGAAGAGATAAGACCCTTGTGACTCGTGGATAATGCGACTGTCTTTGTAGAAAGTGTAACCAAATCAACACAAGAACCACTGGAACTAATGGGTCACAAGATAAACCTACAGAAATCGTAGTAAGGCTCCACACCAGCAATAATAAGCAGAAAATAAGACACCACTCACAACGGCAGCCGAAGCCAGGAATTAAGTACCAAAGAGCAGACGTGCGAGTGAGCTCCTTGGGACTCCGCAGAAGGACACGGATGAGTGACAGATGGAGAAAGTGCCTCCGTCAGGACAGCGCAGCTGACAACTGTCTCCAAGTTAGTGTCCAGATCAATGTTGTGCAAATCCAAATCCCAGCAGGTTTTTTTTTTAGGAAACCCCTCCTAAATCTGCCCGTGGAGGAATAAAGGCCGAGAAATGGGGACGTGAGCTGGAAAAGAGCAAAGAGAAAGCACTCGCTCCCCCAGAATGGAGACAACCCCAAAGCCACGGTCACTACGATAACATAAGTGGCAGGCCAGCTCTGCCAAAGGAGCACAGTCACCCTGAACAGGCCTGGGGACACGTAGGCTCCAACGGGGACCAGTGACCCACGACCAGGTGACACGTGCTGGGGACATGGCTCATCGCTGGGGAGAGAAGGTTGGTCTTTATAAAAAGCTGGCTCCAGATGGATCGCAGGCGTGGACCTAAGGGCGAGTGTGAGAGGCCCATGGGCACCGGCCCACGTGGGGAACAACTGCCCGCGGGCAGCCCACGGGGAGCCCCACGGTGCTCTGGGCATCAGAGCAACATGCTTGGCGGGGCTGCATTGCTGGGGGTCCCCTGCGTCGCCATTTCAGACAGCCAGCCGTGCAGAAGGGCAGACGGGAGGGTCCCCACCCCGAGGGTTACAAAAGGCAGGGAGTTGCAGGACGCCACCACAGTAAGTGGAGTCTGGGGTCTGCCCCTGGAGCCGCACGCAGAGAGCCGTGCAGATGGCACTTGTGAGTAAACACACACATACACCACCCCCCCGCCCGCCCACCCCGGCCTTTGTACACAGTCCCAACTTATTCAAGCGTTCTCGGAGTGCGAGCTCTGAGCGGGGGCTGGGCAGGAGCTGTGGGGATGAGGCAGGTACTGTGTACAGGCCGACAGAGCAGGGCACTGAGGACCACCAGGTACCAGACCTCCACATCAACACCCAAAACCCACCGAGGAGGAGACCCTGCCGCTGCAGGGACAGCTCCAGACCATCGCCAGCCTGGGCCCGAAGGGCAGCCCGCTTGCCCTCCTCTGCTAGACCCTCACCCACCCCCTCCGCCAAGTAAACCTCATGAGGTGCCCACGACTGATCTCGCGGGTACATCACTCAGGACACGGACCTGGCAGCCGGCACGGGAGCCCTGACCACGGGGGCCCTGCAGGTGTCAGCAGCGGCCCCTCTGCGGGGCTTGGCGTGGGGAGGGGGCGCTGGCCAGTTGCTGGTTGGGGCCCAGGCACAGAGGGGAGTCGCTCCACGGCCAGACACCCCCCACTCCCTTCCCCCACGGAGACCCCACTTCCCCCGGCCACCAGCAGCCCCAGCTTCAAACAGGTTTTTTGAGGGGGAGGAGAAACAATCTCCTTCATATAAATGTTTAATTGGGAATTAATATTTATGAGGTTCTTGAATGACGGGGCTGTGGGTTGAATAAATATTAACAAGGGATGCGTCCCTCCCCCACTCTGAGCCGCGCGGTAATACCTCTGTTTGTGCAACATCCATTATTCACCGAGAACCTCAACTCTGCCCCAGGGAAGCGGGTGGGACCTGCCCCCCAACTCCTGGGGCTCCTGGGGGAGGGGCTTTCTCGCGGGAGGGGGAGGGGGACGTGGCCGTGGCCTCCGGGGCTGAGGAGTCCACGAGATGGACACCTCTCCACGGGTGGGGTGAGCTCTGACCACAAGGCTGCCCACGGGCCGTCTCTCCTAAGCACCGCACCACCCGCGGCCCGCGGAAGCCCACATCCCCACGCGGGCTGCTGCCAGAGGTGCAGCCTCCCTCAGGAAGCCCTCCAGGCCTGCTGGGAGGAAGCAGCGCCCGGCTCCCTCCCTCCTCCCCGTCCTCATCCGCTGGCTGGGGGTGCCAGGGCCTACAACCTGGCCCAGCCCAACGATCCCCCCCTCCGTCGCCCGGCGACCCCCGCCCCGCCTGGTGTGGGTGGGCTGCTCCCAGCCCCAGCTGATCTGGGCGCCCGGAGAGGACCGGGTTTTCCTATTGGAAGCCGAGCGAGTAGGGGTCCCGGAGGCCGCACCCACTGCCCACCTCCCTCCGGCGCGGGGACCGTGGGTGGAGCTCGGGCGCCCTCGCGTGGCCAGTGCCGGCACGACCTCCAGCGAGGACGCGATGGAGACGAGGGGCTCGCGGCCTAGGGAGAGGCAGACCGCACGCCCACTAGGGGCGACCCCACCAGCGGCCGGGAGTCCGCGACCCGGCCCTGACCGCGCGACCTGAGGCAGCCGCCCCTGCCCGGGCTTCTCTCCGCGACCCGGGCCAAGCTGCCTGCTGACTGTCCTGCAGGGACTGGGGGAGGAGCCCAGAAGCTCTGCCCCCCATTCCTACTGAGGCAGCCCTGGCCCTCCCTCCTCCCACCCAGAAACACCTCTGGGGTCACTGTGCCTGGGGGACCCGCTTCCATCTATGGGATGCCAGGCCCTTCTAAGCGACTCTTACCAAGGGTGGGGTCCCTGTGGCCTGGTCTTTGTGCCCTGCCGCCCTCCTCTCCCCCAGGGAAGGGGGGTCCGTGGATTTCCAGGGGAGGGCAGGACGAGCCCAGCGCCCCACCCGCCCTGGCTCCTGTGCTCGCCCCATCCCTCCACCTGCCGCCCTTCCCCTGGGCCCCACCAATGCCTGGGAGGAGGAGAAGTCTGGGGAAGCCGCCCCCGCGGAGGTTTCTGAGCTGGGGGCAGCAGCAGAGCCCGCCCACGCAGCCCCCTCTCTCAGGTGGGGCTGGAGGCCGCTGTCCCCTGGGGTCAGCACCACGGCCTGCGCTCTGCTCAGCGCCGGCTCACCCCGCCCGGCCTGGCTCCCAGTTCCACGTGCCTGGCCCCCCCCAGCATCCGCTCTCCCCTGGGTGCTCCTTGTTCCACACCTGCCCCCTCCTGCTACACAGGCAGCCAGAGGGATCTTCCTAAATGTCAGTTTGTCCCCAGCACCACCCTGCTTAAAAACCATCTTCTTGCCCACCCTGCCCTGCCTAGCCTGGCCCCCACTGACCTCTCCACACCCCCGGGCAGCTCCTCAATGCCAGCTATTCTCAGGCCTCAGAGCGTCCTGACTTGCTGTTCCCCACCTGGAACAGTCTTCCCTTCCTTTTACCTAGGTTTCACTTGCTTGGATCTTAGGGCTGAGTCACTTCCTCCAACAAGACTTCCCTGAAGTCCCAGGTGAGGCCGGAGCCCTCTGTCCTCCCCGACATGTTCACTGGCTGAGTCCAGTGAGACCTGGATATTTGGCTGAAGGAGGCCATGGGCTGGCGAGAGCCAAGCGCAGGTGAGCAAGGTCACACCTCAGGTCCAAAGGCTCCCGTGCTGTACAAACGGTGACCCCACAGCCAACACAGTGAGTATCTGGCAAGGATCTCGGCTCTGGGGAGACAGAAAAGACCCCCCTAACAACCACACTCGTTACCCACCGGGTGTACTGTTAGTGATACATAATGATCAATCTAGTCCTTTACTTAAAAATATAAACATAAAGCTAAGAACCCCCAGATAATTGAGGAAAAGCAACAAAGTGCAAGAGAAGCACTAAAATTGTAAGCAGATCTCCACTGACAGAGGAACGGATAAAGAAGATGCGGTACATATATACAATGGAATATTACTCAGCCATAAAAAAGAAGGAAATAATGCCTTTTGCAGCAACATGGATGGACCTAGAGGTTCACATACTGAGTTAAGTAAGTCAGACAGAGAAAGACAAATTTATGATATCACTTATATGTGGAATCTGAAAAAAGGGTACAAATGAACTTATCTACAAAACAGAAATAGAGTTACAGATGTAGAAAACAAACTTATGGTTACCAAGGGTAAGGGGTGTGGGAGGGATAAATTGGGAGATTGGGACAGACACATACACACTACTATATATAACATAGCTAACTAACAAGGACCTACCGCATAGCACAGGGAGCTCTACTCAGTACTCTGTAATGGCCTATATGGGAAAAGAATCTAAAAAAGAGTGGATATATGTATATGTATAACTGATTCACTTTGCCGTACAGCAGAAACTAACACAACACTGTAAATCAACTATACTCCATAAAAGTTTTTTTAATTAAAATTTTTAAAAAATTATAAACAGATCAGGACTTCCCAGTTGTCCAGTGGGTAAGACTCCATGCTCCCAATGCAGGGGGCCCGGGTTCGATCCCTGGTCAGGGAACTCGATCCCACATGCCGCAACTAAGAGGCCGCATGCCGCAACTAAAGATCCCGCGTGCAACAGCTAAGACCTGGCGCAGCCAAAATAAATAAATAAAATAATAAATAAATAAATTTTTTTTTAAATTATAAACAGATCAACTCACAAGGAGATAGAGATAACGCAGGAAACAGAAGGAAAGTTCAAAGAGTTCATAAGACTCCACAGAACCAAACGGGCTGCTGGGGAAGGGCATCGGAGAGTTCCTGGGTTTAGACGTTAAGTTCCACGGAAAAGACTGGCAGCTCAGATGACACTGAGCCCTGAGTGAGGAACCTGGGAAATGCGGTCACAGAAGGCTGTCTGGACATGAGACAGCAAACGACAAGGGGCATCTATTGTTCCTGACGGTCACTGGCTCTTGCCCCTTTGCCCGACTCCCACCCTGTGGCCTGAAAAAGTCAACATTTCATTTTCCCAGTCTCCTTTGAAACGAGTGTTGTCACATGACGTGCAGTTGGGGATCTGCTGAGGGGTCTCTGGGAAAGATTTCTCTCTTACAAAAGAAGAAAGGCTCGTGTGGAAACTCATACCACACTGGTGTCCCCTGCTTCCTGCTTTTAAACAGTGTTTGTGAACCTGATGGCTGGAAGCTCTGGCAGCCAATTTGTCATCAAGAGGCAACAAGTCTACATGCTGAAGATGGCAGAGAGGGAGGAGGAAACAAAACCCTCAGACCTGGCAGAGTGATTCAGTTACACATACACATGTATCTATTCTTCAAATTCTTTTCCCACTTAGATTATTACAGAGTATTGAACAGAGTTCCCTGTGCTATACAGCAGATCCTCGTTGGTTATCTATTTTAAATATAGCAGTCTGTACATGTCAATCCCAAACTCCCAATCTATCCCTCCCCCCACCCTTCCCCCGTGGTAACCATAAGTTTCTTTCTCTGTGAGTCTGTTTCTGTTTTGTAAATAAGGTCATTTGCATCATTTCTTTTAGATTCCAGTATAAGCTATATCATATGATGTTTGTCTTTCTCTGCTTGACTTATGGAATTACTTTTTTCTTTAAAGGAAACACACCCAGGGGCTTCCCTGATGGCGCAGTGGTTAAGAATGCGCCTGCCAAGGCAGGGGACACGGGTTCGAGCCCTTGTCCGGGAGGATCCCACATGCCGTGGAGCAACTAAGCCCACGTGCCACAACTACTGAAGCCCACGTGCCACAACTACTGAAGCCCACGGGCCTAGAGCCCGTGCTCCTCAACAAGAGAAGCTGCTGCAATGAGAAGCCCACGTACCAAAACGAAGAGTAGCCCCCGCTCGCCGCAACTACAGAAAGCCCGTGCGCAGCAATGAAGACCCAACGCACCCAAACATAAATTAATTAATTAATTTTATAAATAAATCAATAAAAATAAAGGAAATACACACAGGTGAAAATTCTGAACTCCAGGGATGAAAAAGAAAAGCTGTCGATGTGAATAAACAGATTACCTGGTGAGCAGTGCACACCAGATGGGCAGACGACTCCTTTGCAACCCCAAAGGCCAACAGATAATGAAGCACCGTCTTCCAAAGGAAAACATCTATCAAAGGGAAATGTTTGTTTCCTAGACCTTAACACCCCCGCCAATTGTGATTCAAATATCGGGGGGTGGGAAATAATATTCCCAGAGATGCAAAGACCAAGAAATTACTGAAGCCCCCTCTGGAAGAGCAAGAGTGCTCATGTGCCCGCACGGCAAAATGGAAAAGTAAACTCAAGAAAGAGGGAAAATTAAATTAAATCAAGGAATGATGATGAGCAAAGAAACCATAAAACAGAGAATTATTCTTGACAATTATCAGCAATGCAGTCATCATGTTTAACGTGATTATTAAAAAAAGGATTCCTAAAAATAGTAGATATTTAAGGTAAAAGGCATTAATAACAACTAGAAGCTAAAATTCTGGAAGACATCAACCAAACAAGAGATGAGGGTGAAAAAGAAAGGACTAAATGGGTGTCAAACATCGGGTCCTGTTCAAAAGGAGGAAATAGACATGATTAAAATGCAATGTGAGTGGAAAACACGCTTCGATGTTTTTATTTTTAAAATTTAAGGGAATTCCCTGGCGGTCCAGTGGTTAGGACTTCGCACTTCCACTGCTGAGGGCCTGGGTTCGATCCCTGGTCAGAGAAATAAGATCCTGCATGCTGCGCAGTTCGGCAAAAAAAATTTAAGGCTGACCACTAATAAAATGCAAATGAAATGTAAAACTTCTAGCAGGCCTGGTGTCTATTCCAACCCCGCTGCTCTATGCTCTGTGACCTTGGGGACTTAACTTCATTCCTCTGAGCCTGGGAGGAATAAGCTTCAGCTAAAAGATGGCTACGAGGATTGAGGCCCCCAGGGGGCGCTCTCCGACATGTCCTGTAGTGAGAGGGCAGGACACACCACAAGCACAGAGCAAGACGGCAGGACCCCGAGGCCAGACGTACACTCAGCCCAATAAACGTAAACGTGGCAAACTCTCCGGACGAGACACAGCCTCTCAAATCGAGTTGTTTTAAATCCAGCTGTGTTGTTTACAGCGGATGCACCAAAAACAAAATGCCACAGGTTGACTATATAAGGATGGACAAAGAGATAACAGGTGAGTTTAAAAAAAAAAAAAAAGAAAGATAGAAAACAAACTTATGGTTAGCAGGGGGTAAGGGGGGGAGGGATAAATTGGGAGATTGGGACTGACATATACACACTACTATATATAAAAGAGATAACTCGTAAGGACCTATTGTATAGCACAGGGAACTCTACTCAATACTCTGTAATGACCTATATGGGAAAGAATCTAATAGAGTGGATATATGTATATGTATAACTGATTCACTTTGCTGTACACCTGAAACTAACACAACATTGTACATCAGCTCTACTCCAACAAAAATTAAAGAAAAAAAAAAGAATGCAGAATTTGTGACAATGTCCGTGTCCAACTAAGTTGACTTCAAGGTAAAAGTACTAAATGGAATAAAGAAGATTTTCTATTTAGACCCTGTTGGCGAGCCCTGGAGGATGGGTTGGCCTCCAAGGAGAGGGTAAGCCCCCTGTGGCCCTTGTGACCAGGCAGCCGTGCCTTGCAGATGCACAGACGCTGCACACACACATATCACCACATGCCCAGCTCCAACAGCCACACATTTCCTCCATGCCTCCCAGGGGGGCAGGGTCTGCACGCAGGAAAACAGTCCAAGCATCTCAGAACATGAGGATAAACTGAGGGGTCCAGAAGTCTAGAATATAAGTAGTACATTAGTCAGGGTTCTCCAGGGAAGCAGACCCAATAACCAATAGGGTGTGTATGTCTATGTCTATATCTGTATCTATGTCTACATCTATATCTATATGGAGAGAGGGAGAGAGCGATTTATTATAAGAAACTGGCTTGTGCAATTACAAAGGCTGACAAATCCCCAGCTCTGCAGCCAACAATCTGGAGACCCAGGGCAAGCCAATCGTGTAAGTTCCAGTCTGAGTCCAAAGGCAGGAGACTGATGTCACAGCTGGAAGACAGTCAGGCTGGAGAAGTTCCCTCTTACTCGGCCTTTTATGCTAGTTAGTCTTTCAACTGTTTGGGTGAGGCCCACCCCCACTGCAGAGTTCAGTCTGATTCAAATGTTAATCACATCCAGAAATGCCCTCACAGACACACTCAGAATACTGTTAGACCAAAGAGCTGGGCGCCCTGTGGCCCAGCCAAGGTGACACATAAAATGAGCCGTCACAGGTAGCCAGCCCACCATCCATCCCTGGACACGGTGTGGGCTCTGAGTTGCTGGTATCTCAATCCTGTGCCTGTGACCATGACAGGGAGGCAAAGCTGCGCATCACAGCCATGGCTGATCTCTGCCCCTGACATGATGTCAGCACCTCCAATGGCAAGCACGGCCCCATCCGTGAGGCTCCCAAGCCCAGCCCACAGCGGGCCTCCCAGGGACACTCCACAGCCGCCCGTGCAGTCCCAGTGGGGACACACACTACCTAGGCAGCAGTGAGCAATGAAGTCATCAAATCAAAAGTCCCAGCTTCCATGGGATCTGGGAACTGAGGCCAAGAAGAAGTCCCAGCCAATTATTTATGAGACCTGAGCCTTCTCTCTACCAGACGAGTAGCTCCCAGGCAGGACCAGAAGACAGAAGGTCTCAGAGCAAGAGAACCTCCCTGCAAATCCAGCTCAGGCATCACTCTGTGCTTTATTGCTTCCCGGTCTTCAAATTTATTTTAACTGGTATAAGAAGCTGGGATGGTTGTTTTGTTTTCTAAAATCCTTAAGGAGCAAAATCCTACACAGTCTTGTAGGAAATTAAATTTAGAAATTGGATGCTAGGCTTGGCAGAGACCACGGCGGAGCCCCCAGCTGGGCCAGACTGACACATCCACTGAGACCACATCACAGTTATTAACCTTTTGCTCCAAAACATATGGAGAAAAGCTGTTAGAAACCCAGGGAGAATTTGCCTAAATGACAGTCACAGTGGGAGACCAACACACCTCGAGCAGCAATTGCCAGATCAAAAGAATGAGTAAAGGAGAAGAGAATATTAATAGAACAATTAACCACCATAAATTAGATATACAGGACTTTACATTCCACAATGAAAGAAAGTGCATTCCTTTCAAATGCCAAACAAACAAACAAAAAAAGAGCATGTGTGAGAACTCCCAGAAAATCTCAATAGATTCCTAAGATCGGAAATCACGCAGGCAGCGCCCCCTGAACACATGTAGTAAAACACAGAACTAACATCAGATGATGTTTTTAAAGTTATGACCTCTTGTCAGCTTGGCAAAGCAGAGTACACCCAACCTGTTCTGCCACTTACAGGCTAGATGATTCTGCTTCTTCATCTGCAGAAGGAGGGCCACTCTGTCACCTGCACATTTCTGTGTTCCAAAGATTGAACATGATGAAGCACTTGGTAAACGTGGTACACAGAGGGCACTCAGTAAATGTCAGCTGCCATCACTAATGTAAGATGAGATGCACACAGTCTTCTGAGTTAAAGAGAAAATGAAACATCCCATTACAGACTCTTGATAAATTTGATAATGAAGGCACTACATGTCAAAAAACGTGAATGCAACCAAAGCAGCTCCCTAAGGACAATGGATAGCCTTAAGGAATTCTGATAGAAGGCAAGAAAGAATGAAACTGTGCTTTCCTTTAAGAAGCTCTTGTGTGTAAGGCTTCCTTTACTCAGCATGTTTTTGAGATTCATCCATGATGTTGCACATATTCGTGCATTGACATTTTGAAAATAAGTGTTGGATTGGTCTTTTAAATATATCCAACAAAATCTAAATATGGTGATTTAAAACCCACCATCATCGATGATGTTTAAAAAGGCAATTCTTTAATAGGCATAAATATTTTTCTAATTGACCTGTAGTTTCATTCCACTTTGCCCTCTGAATTTTATCCTAGCGTAATGTATTTTGTGCTCATCTGTGTTAAAAATAAGGAAGGGGGGCTTCCCTGGTGGTGCAGTGGTTAAGAATCCACCTGTCAATGCAGAGGACATGGGTTCAAGCCCTGGTCCGGGAAGATCCCACATGCCGTGGAGCAGCTAAGCCTGTGTGCCACAGCTACTGAGCCTGCGCTCTAGAGCCCGCGAACCACAACTACTGAGCCCACGTGCCACAACTACTGAAGCCCACGTGCTTAGAGCACATGCTCTGCAACAAGAGAAGCCACTGCAATGAGAAGACCGTTCACTGCAACGAGGAGTAGCCCCCGCTCACTGCAACTAGAGAAAGCCCATGCGCAGCAACAGAGACCCAACGCAACCAAAAATAAAATAAATAATAAAAATAAAATAAATTAAAAAATAAAGATGTTAGCACTAAGCGACTTTTTTCCCATGAGTAGGTATACAGGAACAAAAGGAGTTTTGTTACAGCAATTCCAAAAATTACCTAGAGATGAATTATCAAAAGTGACTTTCGTGGTCAGCTGCTTGCAGAGCCATCTGCCACCCGGTGCTGGTGTCACTCACGTAGACAAACCCGGATTTGGAGACCACCCCCGCCGCCTCCCCCCATTTGGAACCTCCTTTCAGCGGAAGACAAGAAATGTGATGCTGCATCTTGCCACCAGAGGGCGCGCCAGGCCCCAAACGGACCAGGACCGGTAGCAGAGGGCTTGAGTACGCCTGCCTGGGGAGGGGTCTGGTGGCAGGTTTGGGTGGTCCTTGCAGTTGCCTGGGGTGAGGGAGGGGCGAGGCCTCAGCAGCAGGGAGCTCCATGTACCTGCCCTACGTGTACCTGCCCGGGGCTGGAGTGGGTTGGAAGCCCTGAGCCCCGGGGCTGCACCCTGGTCTCCCCTTCTCCAGGCTGAGGGGCTTGGCTGGAGGCCTGGCCAGCCCCCTCCTCTCACTGGCCCCGCTCTGGGGCAGAGCAGCTGGGTCCAGGGGGACTGGCGACATCACAGCGCCCTGGAGCTCTGGCTGGGTGTGGGGTCCCCCAAGCGGGGTGGACAACCTCCCCCAGAAAGACCCCCAGGACCTCCTGCTGGAACAGGGACCGACTGAGGTCCTGGGAGGGGCAGGGGGCACGCAGCCTTCTCTGCAAAGCACCTGCCCCTGAGTTCCAGGGAGCGGGTCCTGTGCCACTTCAGGGAATGACAGGGCTTCCCGGAGTGGGGGAGGGGGGCAGTCACCTGGGCTGAGCCCTGGCGTGGTCAGCTAGGAGCCGGGTGACCCCCCATGGTTGTGGCCTAGCCCCTGACCCGCCGTCTCAGGTCTGCATGTGGTAACAGCGGCTCAGTGTAGGGCGGAGTGTGCCCCCAGGCCCGCCGGGGCATGTCCTGAGTCCCCTCTGCCCCGCCCACCCCAGGCTGGCAGATGAGGCCTCAGCCATGAAGCCCTGAAAGAGGAGCCCCGGCTAGGATCTTGAACCCCAGGGGCCCCTCAGTTCAGGGCAAGGCGCCCCCGCCCCAAGGGCCCAAGGGCCCAAGGGCCGGTCTGGCCCATGGCCCTCACTCCCCACCTTCTGCATCACAGCCCAGCTCCGCCTGGACCACGTCACCTCCCAAGCCTCAGTTTCCCCCTCTGCAGAGCAGGGAGTTGATGGCTTCTGCCTGGGGGGCAAACAGGTCGTGTGCTGAAGTGTCCATCATGTAGCAGGTGCTCGGGACACGGCATTTCTCTCTTCCAGCCTGGGTGCTCGGGACACTGCGCTGCCCTCTTCCAGCCTGGGCCCAGCCAGCGGGGCGGCCAGTCTGCCAGTGCAGTGGGCACCCCTGTCACTAAGCTCACTCCCAGGGGCTGTGGGCCACCCCCGACCAGGGGAGGCCCCACACACAGCCCCTGCCTGGAGCTCCCCGAGCAGGACGAGCCCCAGCCCTGGGAGCACGGGGCCTCACTTGGGGGCCTGGAGGTCTCACCCTAGGACTTCCCCCAGGCCCTGAGCCGGTTCTGTGCAAAGCAGGCACAGGGTCCCTCTTTCCTGGCCGGTCGGGGGGCTGGTCGGTTGAGAAGGGCTTCTGTCAGGGCTGCGGCCACTCCTTAGAAGGGCCCCAGGCGGAAACCGGACCTGACAGCTGACATGGGGCCAGGGGGTCTCTGGGCACTCCCAGGTGGGCAGGACTGGCGTTAGCCTGAGGCCCAGGGACTGACCTGGGGCCTGGGATGGGTGACGAGGGCAGAGGTCACTCGGGCAAGAGGAGAGGGACAGCATGCAGTCAGGAGGGACGAGCTCCCGCTCTGGGCATGTGGCAGAGCTGGGCAGACAGAGGGGCCGCAGAGGGACGCTGCTGGGAGGGTCCTGCCCGGAACCCCCGAGACCCGTTCCAGCCAGAGAGAAGCCTCCTTGCCCCAGCAGTTCCCAGGGCCCTGACCGTCAGCATCCCTTGGGACTGGTGTCCAGTGGGGCCCTTGAGCACGCGTCCCTCTCGGGAGTCCCGGGGCTTGACTGGGAGATGGGTCCCCCGCAGCCCCACGCCTGCCCTGCCCACTGCTCTGGAAGCAGCTCGGGAACTCGGGGCCCTGGAAGGGGCCAGCCCAGGCCTCGGGACTGGCGGGGACTAGGGCCCCCCTCCCCCCATCAGGGAGGAAAGTCCCAGAGGCCCGAGGGGAAGGGCCCGGCCGGCCAGGGCCAGGTCTGGGGGAGCGGATGGACGCCGGGCGGGCGGGTCCTCACTGAGTCCCCTCGGGTGAGAAGGGGGCCCCCGTGGGCAGCCGAAGCCTGGATTCCCGTCCGCCCCCTCCCAGCCTTGTCCTCCTGTCTGAAGATGGAAAAGAAGGCAGGCTCGCAGGCCTGGGGAAGCTGGAGGCCGGCCTTACAGAGTCAGAGGTTCCAACACACTGACCCACGTCACGCGTGGCTTCACACACATACACACGCCCTCATGTGTCCCCATGTTTCTACCCACACGTCCGAGCGGGCTCGGGGCCCCGGTGAACGGTTCAGCCTCCCTGAAGTGGTGGAAGCCGCCGCTCGGCCCTGGAGCAGGGGGAGTGGGGTGGGGGGGAGACTTTGGTCCTGGGCGCTGAGCTCATGAGGGCATCCCTGCAGGCCTGGGGCAGCCGGGCTCCCCCGGGTCCCTCCTCTCAGGCCGCCTTGCTGGACCACTCACCCTGCACCTCCGCTCCACATCCTGGGCCCCCACGGAGCGGCTCACCCTTGAGGGGGTCAGACCCCATGGGGCTGGCTCAAGTGACCTGGGGGCCCAGGAGGAGGAGGGGCTGCCGGAAGCTCTCCACCTCCCCCGACGGAGGAGACCAGGGTGCTGTCCTGTCCCGTGTTGTGCTGTGTTGCCCCGTGTTGCCCTGTGTTGCGTTGCCCTGCGCTGTCCTGACCCGTGTTGTGTTGCACTGTGTCTCATGGTGCGCACAGGAGCCTGAGAAGGCCTCTGGTCTGTCCTCACAGCCCGTGGCTCTGCGGGTCCCTGCAGCTGAGGCAGGGCCGTCTGCCCACACAGACTGCAGCTCCTTCGCCCGGATGGGCGTTTTCCAGGATTTCCTTAGTTCCTTAGATATTTTAAGGCCTTAGAGCCCCAGATCCTCCAAGTGGAAACTACCACATGGGCGATTTGCAGACACATGTGTCCTACAGACAGGAGACCCTGACAGCCCAGGGTCCTGGCACAGGGGCGGGGGTCCCATGACCCAGACTGGGGCGCCCCTGGCGGGACATTCTGGCCTTTCACTGGGGGAGGGTGACCTGGAGGTGGACAGAGAGAGGCACAGCTCAGTGCCCGGCCCGCTGAGACCACAGAGCCGTCAGGGACAGCGGCTTGGGGGCCAGAGTCGGGGAGGGGAGCCGGGAACAAAGGACAGACGCCCAGAGGCTCGTGGCCTCTCGTCTGGTCCCCCCACCCCAGGTCCTGCTGACTGAGCCCAATTATCCTGGAAATAGATAAAGGCCGCAGGCCGCGAACGTGAGGCTGCCGTGCGGGAAGGGGGCGGACAGGGCACGGGGGCCCCGCCCTCACGCTGGGCAGGGCCGGGCGGCAGCTGCGAGGCTGCCTCTCGGCGGCGGGGCTGCTCCTCGCGAGCATGTGTTTCTCGTACTCTCGGGTCCGGAGTCGGCCCTTCCTCCCTCCAAGAGGCCCCGGCGGCTCCAGTGGGAACGGGTCTTCTGGGACCACAGTCTGGGCACAGGGATGCTCGCAGCCTCAGGTCAGCGCTTCCCAGCCTGTGGACACCTGACAGCAAGAGAAATCACTCTTCCCCACACGCGCAGAGGATTTCTGTCCCTGGAGGGCCGCCCAGCCGCCTTGATATTCCTGATCTTCTCATAAACGTGTCTGTTCTGGATCGTGCTTCCACCCGGCATCTGCCTGCTCCTTCTTTAGGAGCTAAGGAAGCTCTTCACCAGGTGCCGGCTTGTTTGTTGCTAAAGCCTGTTGAGGCGCCCCTGATACCTACGCAAAAACCCTGCGCGTACGTGACGTAAACAATTCAAGGAGTTTGGAACAAGTGCTCATCTTTACATCTGCGTGAGGCTTGTAACTTTCCTCGTCTTTGGAAATTATCATTGAACACGTATAACATATTTCTCGTCACTACTCCAGGCTCAGTCCCACCGGTAAACATCCATCTGTGTCCGTGTCTCCCGGCCGTTCAGTTGTCTGATGTGTCTCTTAGTGGATTCTAACGAAGAGACGGTGGGGACAATATCCCTAAACTCTTGCGTGTTGATGGCAGTCTGTCAACAGCCACTGTATGTGCAAGTTATTCGGCCAAACCTGAAAACCCCAGCTCCCTTGTCCCCCCTTTAGTGTCCTAAATATATCGCTGCATTTTCTTCCTACATATACCATTGCTTTTGAAAAGTCACAATCTGATTTTCTTCCCCTGATAGACGACAGGCATTTTGCCTGGCTGTCCACAGGATTTTTTTCTTTAATATCCAATAATTTTACAAAAATATGTCTCAGGGTTGGTCATTCTGGGTCAATATCCCTCAGTATGGAATGTGTCCTTTCAATATATAAGTTTCAGATCTTTTTATGCTAGATGAATCATGTTTGATTTTAATTTTTAATATCTGCTCTCTTCCAGTGCTTTTGATTTTTGTTTTTGTTTTTCCAGGAATTCCTTGTATATGTACGTTGGCTCCTGTTATTTCTTTTCTAAACGCCTTGATTGAGATATCATTTACGTCATGAAATTCACCCATTTAAAATGTACAGTTCAGTGGTTTTTAGTCCATTTGCAAAGTTGTGCAACCAAACCATCACCATAATCTAATCTTAGGTCATTTTTATCACCCCAAAAAAGAAACCACATATCTATCAGCAGTCCCAGCCTCTGGAAAAATACTTTCTGTCTCTATAGATCTCCCTATTCTGACATTTTGTATAAATGGAATTATACAATATGTGGCCTTCCCTGACTGGCCTCTTTCACGCAGAATGGTTTTTAAGGTTCATCATGTTGTAGCAGGTGTCAGTACTTCATTCCTTTTTACAGCACGATAATATTCCATTATGTAAATATACCATATTTTGTTTATCAGTTGATGAGTATTTGGGCTGTTTCCACTTTGGGGCTACTATGAATAATGCTACTATGAACATTCACGTACCAGTTTTTGTGTGGACGTAGGTTCCAGTCCTCTTTGGTGGATATCTAAGAGTAGAAACGCTGATCGTATGGAAATGCTAACATCCCAAGGACCTGCTGAGCTGTCTTCCCTGGGGCTGCCCCCTTTCACCTCCCCACCCCTGACAGTGCACAAGGGCTCCACCTTCTCCACATCCTCGCCGACACTTGCTGTTGCCTGTCTTTTTATCTTAACCATCCTACTGGGTATGACGCAGTATCTCACTGCAGCTTTGATTTGCATTTCGCTGATGTTGAGCATGTGTTCATGTGCTTGATGGAGAAATTCATACAGCCTTTCTTGGAGAAATTTCTATTGGACCTTCTTTGCCTGTTTTCTGTATTTTCCGCTTTCTCGTGAATGCTTTTCGTGTCTTTCTTCGTTTCTTTTTATCTTTCTCAAAGTGTTTTCTTTTATGTTTATCCACTCTTGTGTTCCCTCTGGTTTAATCTTAGTTTCCCAAAATAGTTTTCTTTTTATTGCTTATTCTTTTCTAAGTTTTTCTAATACTGATTTCTACTTTTTTCATATATTGTATCATTTTCTTACCATCTTTAAGTTTGTTTTGAAGTATTAGGTTGCGATTTCGTCCAAGATGGCTCATTAATCCTCGGATCCCAGCGTCCTTGTTCAAGTGTAGTCCCCGCCCACGTTAAAATCAGGTGGGCTCGTGTGATCAGTAACACCGGGGGACGTTACAGTGTTGGCTCCTGGTCACAGGTCACAAAGGGACTGCAGCCTCCCCCCACTTGGTTTCTCGGTGCACTCGCCCTGGGGGAGGCCAGCCGCCTTGCTGTGAGGACACTCGACCATGCCGTGGAGGGGTCCACACAGTGAACCTGACTTGCCCCCAGTGAACCAGTTGCCTTGGAAGGAGGTCTTGAGCCCCAGTCCAGCCTTCAGATGATGGCGACCCAGGCAAACATTGGCCACACGGGGGACCCCAAGCCCGAGCTTCCCAAATGAGCCCCTAAGGGCCCGCCCACAGCAAGCATGACAGACGGTGGCTGGGTGTGTTGTCATGACCACCGTCTGGTGGGTGGTTCCTCGTGCAGCAAAGGAAACCCATAGAGTCGGCTGTGTGGGCGTCTCTTCTCCTGTCTGTCCTCGTCTGCGGGGATGTTATGCTACGCCTGGCCCTTTCTTTTCCTGCAGTATCTCTGTGCAAGGTCAGGATCTGACGACAAGCCATTTCTGTGGCTCACTTTCATATTAACCGGGTTCCCTGTGCTTTGGAACCAGATGTGGTTCAGACGTATTTCCAGCTCACGACCCTCGAGCTCCCCCTGGTGCTGATGGTAGGAAGTGCTCCACCCGCGGCGGCAGCTCCGACGTTCCTGCCCTTCCTCGGCCTGGACTTCTTCCTACTTCCCTGTGCTTCCCAGTTTGGGTCTATTCCCAGCGCTCTCTCCTCTGAGAGCTCATGGGCCGGCCCGACTCTGCTGGTCCCCTAACGAACGCACCCCACTGCTGTGTCAAACCCACCCCACCCACCAGCATTCGCTGCTGCTTCCATGCTGGCTCCTGAGCATTTGAGGAAGTTCTCCCTGGGACTTTGGTTTCTCAGGCCCGCCGAATGCCCAGCTGCTTCCCCTGGCTTCCTCCTGCTCCAAGGCCACAGGTCTCCACGCTGCTGGCGGGGTTTTCCTGCCACCAACAGAGGGATGCACTGACACCTGGCTTCTTGCAGATGGTGTCCGTGCACTTTGGTTTCGCTGTCCTGGTGGATTCGTGGGTTTGTGGGGTTTGGGGAGAGCTAAAGCCTACGCCACTCCTAACACATCCTTCCGCAAGTCCAGGACGCTAGAATGTTTCCATGCCTTAGGGCAACAAGCACCCCCTATGAGCCAGGAATCCAGGCTAGAGTGGTAATGGACTGTTGTCTTGGGGAAAAAAAAAAAAAATTAAGGAAATAAAATGCTTATAAACCACATTGACGTCTTCTTTATTAGGCTGTGTTGGGTCCGTTGCTGCGCGCGGGCTTTCTCTAGTTGCGGCGAGCGGGGGCTACTCTTCGTTGCGGTGCATGGGATTCTCATTGCGGTGGCTTCTCTTGTTGCGAAGCACAGGCTCCAGGCATGCGGGCTTCAGTAGTTGTGGCACGCGGGCTCAGTTGTGGCTCACGGTAGGCTCAGTAGTTGTGGCGCATGGGCTTAGTTGCTCCGCGGCATGTGGCATCTTCCTGGAACAGGGCTCAAGCCCGTATCCCCTGCATTGGCAGGCGGATTCTTTTTTTTTTTTTTAAACTTTGGGTTTATTTATTTATTTATTTATGGCTGTGTTGGGTCTTCGTTTCTGTGCGAGGGCTTTCTCTAGCTGCGGCAAGTGGGGGCCACTCTTCATCGCGGTGCGCGGGCCTCTCATTATCGTGGCCTCTTTTGTTGCGGGGCACAGGCTCCAGACGGCAGGCGGATTCTTAACCACTGCACCACCAGAGAAGTCCTTGACTTCTTATACTATGTGTATGTATAAAGTTGGTAGAAGTTAGAACTTTTAAAAAACAGCTGTGTAGAACCCCACTGACTCTTGGATCTATGTAGGTGTGTAAATTTGATAAAAATGAAAACTTTAAAAAAATTAAAGGGAATTGCAAACATGAGCAAGGTACACGAGACTACCAAAAATTATCAGACAGATTTTTTAAAAGACCTTTATAGACTCTAAACTTATGCATCGTCATTGAAATCTGAAACTTGATTGATCGGTTTAACAGCAGATCTGATGTAGATGCAGCGGGAATGGTGAACCGGTGGACAGTCCGAGAAGGCCCCCCAGGATCCAGCAGAGAGAGGAGGAGGCATAGAAGGGAGAACGTGAAGGCGCCGCACTTCTGATTGCTTCTCCGAAAGGCAAACGTATGCATAATGGGGAGAAGCAACAGGCAAGGGGCTGTGGCGGGGGATTTTCCAGAGCTGATCAACTATTGAAGCCTCGGTTTCAAGAAGCCAAATAATCTTGAGCAGGATAAAGGCGCACTAACTAGATCCCTCAGGGTGAACCTGCAGGAGCCCAACTAGAAGGAGGGGCCGTGGACCCGGGTGGTGGCGGGAGCCGTGGATGCGAGAGAGATTCAGGGAGCAGACAAGCCCCTCCGTGTGTGAAGATCAGGAGCGAGGCCCAGTTTGGAGCTCCAGCAAAGCGTTGGGGTGATTTATTGGGATGGAAAAGGCTGCAGGGGGAAGGGGACGGGGTGAAGAGAGGGTCACGGGCTCTCTTCTGGGCTCGGCAAGCTGTGCGTCCCCTCGGACTTATACGGGGAGAGCGGAGGGAGGGTGGAGGCCTGGCAGAGCTCAGGAGAGGGACCCAGGGTGGAGGGACCCCTGGGGTCAGCAGCAGGCAGGCAGTCTTCACAGACAGGCAGGATGCAACCCCCCACATGTAAAGGGACAGAGACAAGATAAGTGGCCCAGGACCACGCCCTGGGCACTCAGATGTTTAGAGTCAGGACAGGGAGTTGACACAGGAACTCGATGCTGCAGCCAGGGAATGAGAGGATGTTGTGGATGGAACTGTGTCCCCCAAAATCCACATGCGGGAGCCCTAACCCCCAGGGTGACTCTATTTGGAGATAGTGTCTTTAGGAGGTCATGAAGGTTAAATGAGGTCATAGGAGTTGGGCCCTAATCCACTAGGACAGTGACCTCACAAAAAGGGAAAGACACCGGGGCACATGTGCAGAGGGCATAAAGGTTAAATGAGGTCATGGGAGTCGGGCCCTAATCCACTAGGACAGTGACCTCACAAGAAGGGGAAGACACCGGGGCACATGTGCAGAGGGAAGACCTTGTGAGGACACCGAGGGAGGGAGAGAGGAGAAACCAACCTCGCCGGCACCTTGACCTTGGGCTTCCAGCCTCCGGGACTGTAAGAGTTCATTTCTGCCGTGTAAGCCCAGCCTCTGGCATTCTGCTGTGGCCACCCAAGCAGGGGACAGAGGGGAACCACGACCGTGTGGGCCGGCACCCACGAAGGAGGGAGTGGAACCGGTCTACAGCCTGCAGAAAACCCCCAAACGACTCCTCAAGGAACGGCCGGGGCAGGGAGGTGCAGCCCCAAATCCGTATTTAGGAAAGAAGCATCTTCCTGGCTCACTCAGGTGCTGCTGAGAGGCGGAGGCCCCCATAGGGATCCGGCTGTTCTGTGTAAGGTTCCCGGCCAGCCTCCATCCCCACGGGGCAGGCTGCGCCTCCCAAAAGTGGCCGCACACCGTCTCCCGCCCCATGTGTCCTCCTAGCACCTTGTCCGGAAGGAGAGTCCCCTCCCCTTGAATCTGGGCAGGTTGGCGACAGCACAAGTGAGGCTGCGTGACTTGGAAGCCCCTCCCCATGTTCCGCAGGGAGGCCCGCTCTTGGACCAGCGGACCCTCGCTCACGTGTGAGTGAACCAGGAGTGGATCCCCTAGCTGCCACCTGAGCCACCCTGGCCGTTGCCATGTGGACAGAGTTGAGGCGACCCTGCTCACTGCAGATCTGTGAATCAGAGAAGCGGTCACTGTTGCTTGATTTTGAGGGCGCTTTGTTCCGCAGTAACAGACAGATGCACTTTGCCTGTGGCCGGTCAGCCCGCAGCAGGACCGGTTACTCTGCAGAGGGCGGCCAGAGACCCGGTCACCCCTGTGTCCTGGTGCCGTCACTGGGATGCCCCGTTTCTCTGTCAAAAGTATCCTGGTTTGGAGGTTGAGTTGTGAGGTCATCCCGTCTGTACGAAGCCAGGGGGCCTTACTGAGACGGCTCCTTCCTGGGAGGGCTCGGGACCCTGCCATCGGGCTGAGCTGGGTGAGTTCCCTTCCTGCTCTCTAAAGGGGAAATGAAGGAACTGAATGTGAAAACGTCCCGTTTTCTCATAGCTTGGTTTCTGGAATCTTATTTTCTGGTTTATGCTGAATCAGAGGTCGTTCAGGGAGAGGTGAGCTGATCCCAGAAGGGGAAGGGCTTCTTGGAGGGCTTCTTGGAGGGGGGGTGGGGAGCGGGGGGCAGGCTCCACCCCTCCCGCATCTGGGCGGAGCGGCGGGGTGCCCGACAGGGTCCGCAGTGGGCCATGTGGCAGAGCTGCCCAGCACCTCCAGCACTCCACACAGGCGGTCCGGATTCTGGCGGGGCCCCTGGCTGGTCCAGCCCCCCGAAGCACCCACGTCTCAGCCAGATCACAGGCTGCGCAGCCGACTGGCAGCGGGTCCTCCACAGCTCCCTGGGTTCCCCACCAGGGTCTACCCAGCCCACAGGGTCAGGCAGGGCACCCAGGCCATCAGCCCTTCTCCTTGAGGGGGGCGGGGTTCCTCCCCATTTACCCCACAGTGAATCGAAACCTGGGACCTCGTGACAGTCCCCCTTCGAGGGACCCCACTGAGCCTGCTGGCCCACCCCCCACACACCCCCAGGGAACTCCACAGCCCCACCTGCCATCCCCATCCCAGCTGGCACCTTGGGGCTGTCAGGGCTCCTCTCCAGGTGTCCCGCTCTCCACACACTCTCCTCAGGTTCCAGAAACCTCTCTCCCCCATCGCGCTGGGAGACCTGGGGGTCCCCAACACCCGCCCCTTGACTAAGGCCTCCTGCA
The DNA here is from genome assembly GCF_949987535.1 of Balaenoptera acutorostrata. Lineage (NCBI taxonomy): Eukaryota > Metazoa > Chordata > Mammalia > Artiodactyla > Balaenopteridae > Balaenoptera > Balaenoptera acutorostrata. The sequence continues at coordinate 182,699,309 of NC_080066.1, forward strand.
ATTAACTGAATCTAAATGCAACTCTCTTTCCTGTTGGGACCCTGAGAGATCTAAGGTCTCCCAGGATTTCAAGGAAGGTTCAACATAAGAAACCAATCAATGCAAATCCCATATGAATAGATTACAAGACAACAAGCATATAATTCTCTCAGGTGATGAAGAGAAGTCACCTGATTTAACACCTATCTGTGACTTTTTTAAAAGTCTCTCAGCAAATTAGGAATAGAGGCAAAGGAAACATTCACAACTTGATAAATTCACTGAAAACCCACGACAAGAGTGTATTTAGGTAAACAGAGCGCTGGTTGCTGAGGCCTGGGGAGGGGGAGGTTGACCAGGAGAAGCACAGGGCATGTTCTAGGGCCTATTCTGTGCAGCACTGAATGGTGGATACAGGGCACTATGATTTTCACCATCCATAGAACTTGACAGCAGAAGAGCAAACCTTAATGTATGCAAGTTTCAAGTCATTTAAGAGGTCAGGTGCCCTGGGATGGGAGGCAGACAGTGACAAGGGAATCTAACCGTTATTGCAAATGTATGAAACAACCTCTTGGAAGCCCGTGGAAGAGAAAGATGCTAACCTAAGTAACTTTGGGAATGAGTGGAAACCAGAAAACTAAAGCCTGTAAAACTTAAAATAAAAAAGTACATGAGCACGGTTGTTTCCCACGGGGGTACAATTCTGAAACCACTCACCATGTATGCTGGAGTGTAACGATGAAGTAAATGGGAGATCGGTGGGGGCCAGTGTCTCACTGATGGGTGGGAATTTTCAGGTGGGCACGAGGAGGAGCTCAGAACGACCCACATGGTGATGGATTTGAGGTGGAGACGTCTGTAGGAACTCACGTGTAGCTTAATAGGGATGCAGGCGGGCACATATGGACACACGTGCGGACATGCGTTTATGTACACGAGTTAGTACACACGCGTATTCCCTGGCTCTGTCAGCTGAGAGGGCCAAGAAGCAGCAACACCCCAGTAGCAACCAGCACGCCTAGGGCCCAGATCTTGGTTTCTAATAGGATTCTCTAATAAGAGGAACCAGGGGTCCCTGGAGAAATGGCTGATTCTAGGGCTGGGCCAGATAAAATTCCAGAAAGCCTGCAGTTTCTTGTTGTGCCAGAAAGTAAGAAAGTGTCAACAGATAAGCATGTCAAAGACACAGGAGCCACCCAAAGGGCTCAATGGCCGAGGCCGGAACAATTTGAGCAATAAAATAAATAGCACTGGATTTTAATCTAAAGTATAAAATAAGTATTCAAAGGACATAGCCATATAAACACATGATTAAATAAATAATAGAAGAAAAGAGAGAAATCTCCCTGTGTAACCAAGCAGTACCTTATGGGGCCTTCCCAGGAAAGGCCCACCCACTCCCGCAAAGCCCTCTGCCTGCTTCTTTTTTTTTTAATAAATTTTTTTTTTTTTTTTTTGGCTGCATTGGGTCTTCGTTGCTGTGCGCGGGCTTTCTCTAGTTGAGGCGAGCGGGGGCTACTCTTCGTTGCGGTGCAGAGGCTCCTTCTCATTGCAGTCGCTTCTCTTGTTGCGGAGCATGGGCTCTAGGTGCACACGCGGGCTCAGTAGTTGCGGCTCGCGGGCTCTAGAGCGCAGGCTCAGTAGTTGTGGTGCACGGGCTTAGTTGTTCTGCGGCATGTGGGATCTTCCTGGACCAGGGCTCGAACCCATGTCCCCTGCACTGGCAGGCGGATTCTTAACGACTGCACCACCAAGGAAGCCCCTCTGCCTGCTTCTTGCTTGTAGAAAAACTTTAGCCTCCTAGGCTTTCCCCAAGTTCCAAAGAACAAATTTAATCAAAGAAATGAGAAAATACAGAAAGAAAGGAAAGCAAACAAGACAAAATAATAACAATTTGGCCATTAAGCAAAGTCAAGGACCTTTAGTTCCTTCTCAAGGGCAATAGGTACTATTCTGAGCCATGTCCTTTGAGCTGTTTTGCAGATACTGAGACCCCCACCAGGTGGAAGAAGTTAACTGCATGCTGCCCATAAGCACATAGACCCCTGGAACCAGAAGGACCAGGGGACCAGAGATTTAAGGCTCAGATAACGTTCCAATCACAACTGAGACATGACGGCTACTTAAAGCCACATAATGGAGACAATCATCTCTAAAAATAGAAGATTACCCCTCCCCAGCATGTAGCCTCTTCCTCTTTTCCCTGTATAATCTCCAAGCAAATCCCAGGGACGGGGGGACTTGGTTCTTTGGGACGTGAGTCCACCTTCTCCCCAGGATTGCCAGCTTCCTCAGTAAATCTGTCTTTCCTTTTACCCAACACTTGTCTCTCAGTTTTGGATCCTTGAGCGACGAGCAGCTGACCCTGAGCGGGCTAACACCTGCAGAAGAATTCCAGATAGTTTATGCAGATGCTCAGGGAGGTGGAGGGTGGCTCCTCAGCCCTCAGGTGTGGGCTGCAGGGTGACCTCCTTCCAGAGGACAGTGTGCCAAGTGGAGAAAGAGTCACTCAGCAGAGGAGACACCTGGCAAGCACACCTCAGCCAGGTGATCAGGATGAACGTCCAGCATGACACGTCATGGTAACACTGAGTCCTCTTGAAAAGAAGTGATGGAAACAGCATGTCCCCTCTGTGCTCTTCTTCCCCAAACCTGTGACGCCAGTGTAACCATGAGGAAAACATCAGACAAACCCCAGCTGAGGGACATTCTACAGAATACCTGCCCAGTTCTCCTCGAAACCACCCACAGCAAGGGCAAGTGTAAGAACTGTCTCCACGCAAAGAACCCTAAGACCACACGATGACCAGTGGAATGTGGGGTCTGCACGGGGTCCTGGATGGAAGAAGACATTCGTATAAACTAAGGAAATCTGAATAAAGCAGACTTTAGTTAATAGTAACCCATTGAGGACTTCCCTGGTGGTGCAGTGGTTAAGAATCTGCCTGCCAATGCAGGGGACACAGGTTCGACCCCTGGTTCGGGAAGATCCCACATGCCGAGGAGCAACTAAGCCCATGCGCCACAACTACTGAGCCTGTGCTCTAGAGCCCGCGAGCCACAACTACTGAGCCCATGTGCCACAACTACTGAAGCCTGTGCGCCTAGAGCCTGTGCTCTGCAACAGGAGAAGCCGCCGCAATGAGAAGACCACGCACTGCAATGAAGAGTAGCCCTCGCTCACCACAGCTAGAGAAAGCCCACGCGCAGCAACGAAGACCCAATCAATGCAGCCAAAAATTAATTAATTAATTAATTTTTTTTTTTTTTTTAAGTAACGCATGGATATTGGTTCAGTGGTCGTGACAAAGGTCTCCCTAACGTGAGATGTGAACATTAGCAGCATTCGTACAGGGTAGACAGGAATCCTGTACTATTTCTGCACCTTTTCTGTAAATCTAAAACTATTCTCAAATAAACAGGCTATTTTTTTTTTTCTTTTTTGGCCTTGCAGCACAGCTTGTGGGATCTTAGTTCCCCGACCAGGGATCAAACCCATGCCCCCATCAGTGGAACTGCAGAGTCTTAACCACTGACCAGCAGGGAAGTCCCAAACAGGCTATTTTTTAAGTACATTTAGTACAGAATCTTTTAGACCCATTCCCTCCAAAAGCCAGAATAAGAAAGGAAGAAGGAAATGGGGAGCCAGGCCCTTCCCCCCTGCCCCCAACCCCCATCTCCAACCAGGGCTCCCCCTTGGCTGAGCTGGTGAGAAGTTGGAGGGTCCTCAGTCCACAGACAGTCTTTCCAGCCAGGCTGCCAGGCCAAGGCCAAGGCCAGAGGCTGGAGTGGGCAGGACAAGGGCAGCCAGCCACCCAGTCCTACTCAGCTAGTAGGTTATGCAGGACTTTCAGCTTAAGTTCACAGAGGAGATGGACAGATTATCTTTTCATACATTTACCTGGTTTTAGAGTCAAGGTTGATTCTAGCCTCATGACACAAGCTGGGCCACCTTGCTTCTGGTTCTTTTGTCTTCTCTTTTCTGAAACAATTTGTCCAGGAAAGGAATTAACTGATCCTTTAAAGTTAGGTAGAATCCCCTGTAAAACCAACTGGGGCTAGGTGGGTGTTTTGGCGGGGGCAGGGGGGTGTGAGTCTGACTACCGTTTCCATTTCCTTAGTACTTATTAGTATTTAAGCTCTCTATTTCCTCTCGTGCCAATTTTAGTATTTCACATTTTTCAAGGAGTTTACCCGCTTCCGTCTAGGTCTTCAGATTTATCATCTGAAATGACAGTATTGTGCACAGCCCTCCTCTAGTTTGGAACCTATTGTTTTTTATAAGCTTCTTTCTAAGGACTGCACAGCTGGGTCTTGCAAACCTTGGCACGTGGTGCAAACATTATTTAATCCTAAGAATGTCCAATTTCCTGTTGGACCCAGCGGTCCTGAAGCGGCCGTAAGTGTGGTCGCGTGTGGGACATGGGATATGCCATGACTCACCTATCCTCCCAGCAACTCTGTAAAGTGGGACCTTTATCGTCCCTGTTTTACAGATGGGGAAACTGAGGCATAGAGCAGTGCCGTGACTTGCCGAGGCTGTGCAAGTGCATTAGCCGACCCCCCGTGGCAGGGGCGGGTGTTAGCCTTTTCCACGGCCCCTCTGGGGAAGCCTGCAGATTCCCTTCCCAGAACTCGATTTGTAAATGCATAAAATAAAACACATCAAGTTGCAAAGGAAATCACCTACACTGAAATACGGTTACCAAAATAACACAAAGTGTAATTTCCTTATACGGTAATAAAGGAGCCTTCCTGCTAAGGTATTAGGGGAGATCCAGAGGCCAGTCTCATGACCATCAGTGCCGAAACATCAGCCAAAGTGCCGCTGAGCCCCTACGGCAGCTGGACGATGACAGGGCATTTTGGGGGCTCCTCCTGCCTTCACAGGCGGGCACTCAGTTTAGGTGAGGGGTCTGGAAAGTAAGGATGGGATTCTTCCCGTCGGAGTTCACGGACATCCCGAATTCCGTCCCCAATGCGTTCCAGCTCAGGCACTCGGTGTAGTTTACACCCGAGTGCTGTGAATACACGGCTCCTTTTCCTTTAGTCCTGAACTTTCTCAGAGGACCATATTCTGAACCAAGGTGTGGGATCCCCCTCCTTCCCACATGCCTTGTGGGGGAGGAGGGACGTCCTCCCGGATTCCTTTCACTCCCCGCTGAGTACTTCCTCCAAACAGGTTTTCCCTGCGGGCCTCTTTGGAGCAAACTTCCTGCAGCTCTGTGGCCTGAGAATATTTTCTTTCCCCTCGAGTTTGGGTGTGGTTTGACTACAGGCTCCCGGGTCCAACTCCGCCAACACTGTTCCACTTCTCGCATCCAGAATTGTTGCTGAGACCCTGGGTATCAGCCTGATTTGTGCTCTTTGGTGGGGAATCTTCTTCTCTTTTTTTTGGAAACATCTAGAATTTTCTTTTTGTCTCCAATATTTGGAAACAAAAACATGCCTGGACACCCCTTCCTCTCCCATCCACGTCTGAGCCCATGAATTCTCCCAACACAGATTCTGAAAAGGTCTCCTCTTTACGTTTTCAAATGCCCCCCCCCACCTCCCAGCCCAGAACTCCTATGTCCCAGGGTTGGCATCTCCACTCTGTCCTCTGTGTCCCTCAGCTTTTCTTGTATACTTTCAATCTCATCTCGCCATGGTTTCCTGCTGCCCCTCGGATGCTTTCTTAGCCCTACAGCCCGCCCGTGGGTTCAGCTGTATCCATCCTGCTATTTGTCTTATCTGTCGTGTGATTTATTTCCACAATCACAGTTGTCAAACCCAACATTTCCGCGAGGTTCTTTCTTTCTCAATTTGCTGCTCGCTTCTTTCTTTCTCAATTTGCTGCTCGCTTCGTATCGTTGCTCTCCTCCTTTATCCACTTGAGTAGATCTATCCCATTCGCTCCACTTTAATCTTATGCTTATGTCACACTCTTGGTCCACCTGTTCCAATCATAGTGCCTGACACCGCGGACGTTGCTGGGTAGCCGGCGTCCCTTCCCGGTGAGAACTCGTGTTCTGGTTCTGGTTCTGCAGGGCTGCACCCGCTGCTTGTAATTCCCAGCGCCCAAGGAGGACAAGTGACGTGCCTCCCTGGGACGCTGTGATTTACAATAGAAACATATACATATTTAATCTTAATCCCCATTTCCGGCATTTCTAGAGCTCCTAAAACCCTTGGCATTTCCTAAGTGAAGAGCGTGGTCAAGGTGTCTTCTGTTGTGTGAATGAGGTGACCTTGGAAACGCCTGAGGGTGGGGACTGGTTGCCAGGAGAACCAATCACGTGATGACAGGGCTGGAACTGTCGGTCCCACCCACCCGACCTCTGGGGAGGAGAGAGGGGCTGGAGGTGGAGCCAACAATCAGTGGCCAATGTTTTAATCAATTGCACCCATGCAAGAAGCCTCCATGAGACCACAGAAGGAAAAGGTTTGGAGGGCTTCCTGGCTGGTGAACCCGTGGAGAATCGGGGAGAGGGGCTCATTCGGAGGAAGCCTGGAGCTCCTCGTACTTTCCCCACGCCTCGCCCCAGGCATCTCGTGCACCTGGCTCTTCCTGAGTTATATCCTTTTATAACAAACTGGTGATCTAGTGAGTAAACTGTTTCCCTGAGTTCTATGAGCAGCTCTAGCAAATTAATGGAACCCAAGGAGGGGGTCGTGGGAACCGCTGGTCTAGCCAGTCGGTCACAACCTGGACTCAAGACTGGGGTCTGAAGTGGGGGGAGGGGGCAGTCCTGTGGGGCTGAACTTTAACCTGTAGGATCTGACACTGTTTCCAGGTCTTGTCAGAATCGAGTTGAATTGTAGGACACCTGGCTGGTGTGGAGAAGTTGTTTGGTGTGGGGAAAAAACTCACAAGGGAATTGATGTCAGAATCATACTCCCCCCGTACCTGTTCTTCCAGGAAGCCCTCTGTCAGCGCCTGGTCTTCCCCCACCCCCCACCCAAGTGCTCATCAATCCCTCCCACCAGCATGTGTGCACCTGCCACGCCCACCCTGCAGCCTGGCCGTGGCTGCCCCCTACCGCGTCCACCCCATTGAAGATGACCTCCATCTCAGGGGTTTCCCTGGGGTCTTGCTGGGTTTTTACGGTTCCATAGAGCCATCATTGCCTGCCCTCTGTGGTTTCCTGAGCTTGATTGGGGAGGAGCCCATACGAACCACGAATCCAGACAGGATGGGGAAGACAGGCCCCAGGGGGGACCTGCATGGGAAGACTGTGGACCCCCAAATCCCTGCTCCCCCTCTTGTGCTGTATGAAGCTTCGCCAGGTGACGATGTCTTAGCCTCTGCAGAGCAGGCACCTGTGGCTGGTTAAAGGGAGACCTGCCCGGACAGGATAGCGTGGATGAGGTCATCCCCCCCACCCTGGGGCAGGGCACCCAGGGGAGAGAGAAGGGGGCCCACTGAGGGGGTCTAATGCCCAGGGGGGCTGGGACCACCCCCTCCCAACACACACGTGTGCAGAGACACACACACACACACACACACACATACACATGCACTCACAACCTTCACACCCTCCTCCTGCTCCCATCGCTGGGCATTTTCCACAGTGGGATTAATGGGGAGATCTGCGAGGGAATCCAGGGCAGGGAGGGGCCAAGGTACTCATTAGCCTCAATAAATAAATAAGAGCCCAAGTGCTTAACAGAAGGCGTTTTCACTTCTCAGCCTGACCACAGCAGCAAGCCTGCTGCAGGCAGGTGCGTTCGCTCTCAGGTTCTCCAGCGGCTGGCACACAGGCCCGGTTCCGGGCTCCCCCCAGAATCAGGCCCCGCCTCCGAGGCCAGCACTGCTCGGGGGGCTGTGCAGGAGAGAAGCCTGGGCTTGGAAGGACTGAGCTGGCAGAACTGCGCGGGTTGCACCTGGGGACACCTGGGGAGGGAGGTGAGAAGGAGCTCAGGACTCCCCTGCAGGAACCCCCACCACCAGGGCAGGGGAGCAGGGCCGCCCGCCTCGCGGGCCCTGGCCCGGTGCCTGAGTGTTGTGGGCTGAATCGTGTGCCCCCCAACTTCACTGGTGAAGCCCCGCCCCCAGTGTGACTGTATTTGGAGATGGGGCCTATGAGGTCGGAAGGGTGGGTCCCGATTCCACAGGGCTGGTGTCCTCATAAAAGGAGCAAACACCAAGCTCGAAATCTCTCCCCCGTGTGCGCGGTGAGAAGGCGGCCGCCTGCCGCCCAAGGAAAGAGGCCTTCCCAGAGAAATAAACGGCTGTGGACTAAGCCACGCAGTCCGTGAGGTTTTGGCAGACACGTCCCTGAGGCCAGCAGCAGCCCCCGGGACTCGGCACTGCGCTCGCCCCCAGACTAAGCTCCTCTCCCCCGAGTCGGCCCACCCTGCCTGCCACAGGCCGTGAGGCCGGTTAGAGGTGCCGCCAGCCCGGAAGCCGTGCAGCCCCAGCTGGATCCTGGGAGCAGCTGACACTTGGCCGGCAGCTCAGAAGGAAGTGCCCCGCCCCCCCCCCAGGAATGCAGCCTTTCTCCCCTCCCGCCTCCACTGCAGGGCAGAAGATGCCTCTGGTGCAAAGGTCTTCTGTCCCTCTGGCCAGGTGACCCCAAGCTGACACGGGAGCCGACGGGGGGGGGGGGGGGGGGGGGGGTAGCCTCGGGCCGGGCGGGCCCCTCCCGCTGCAGAGCCCCTCCCGCTCCCCAGGCCAGGCCGCAGGGCCCAGAGGCGGGGATGATGTGGACACGCCTCCCTGAGGACCCGGCTGCAAACACAGCTTCTCTGAGCCATGTTTACCCACAGTTCACCTTAGGCCAGAACGAGGCACCGGGGATTCTGAGGAGGTGGAAACATTCCTTGTTCTGGGTGAGGGTTACACGGGCTATTTATTCTCATACTTCATCAAACTGCACACTTTGGGTCTACACATTCTACTGTATGTAACTCACACTTCAAAAACACAGAATCAAAAAATAGTCATTATTCAAAAAATCAGAAAACACAGACAACCAGAAGATACTAAATAACTGCACCCTGAGTCCACGGCTGTGAGAGCAGGTGCGCGGGCCCCGCCAGACACCCCTCCTTCAACCCCGTGGCGACGTGTCACGAAGCCTTCAGACCACACACGGACTTGGATCCTGCAAACGTCTATCACTAGTAAAGCCCCAGCGTGTTTCCACTACATCTGCCACCATACTTTTAACGACTACACGACTTCACACTCTGCATAAACCAAAATTTTTTTTCAACAAGTTACCTATTGTTCTACAGTTTTTCTTTCAACATCCGAAGTAGTACTGCCGTAAACATCCTGGCAGCTTGATCTCTGAGCACATTCTAAATTCTTGCCTTGAGATAAAGTCCCAGGATTGGTATTGCTGGGACAAAAGGCACTCGCATTTTTTTTTTTTAATATTTATTTTATTGGGACTTCCCTGATGAAGCAATGGTTAAGAGTCCGCCTACCAATGCAGGGGACACGGGTTCAAGCCCTGGTCCGGGAAGATCCCACATGTCGCGGAGCAACTAAGCCCGTGTGCCACAACTACTGAGCCTGCGCTCTAGAGCCTGTGAACCACAACTACGGAGCCCATGTGCTACAACTACTGAAGCCCGCACACCTAGAGCCCGTGCTCTGCAACAAGAGAAGCCACCGCACTAAGTAGCCCGCACACCTCAACGAAGAGTAGCCCCTGCTTGCAGCAACTAGAGAAAGCCCATGCGCAGCAACAAAGACCCAATGCAGCCAAAAATAAATAAATAAATAAATCTATTTTAAAATATTTATTTATTTAGGTGCGCTGGGTCTTAGTTGAGGCAGGCAGGCTCCCAAGTTGCGGCATGCATGTGGGATCTAGTTCCCTGACCAGGGATTGAACCTGGGCCCCCTGCATTGGGAGAACCACTGCGCCACCCGGGAAGTCCCAGCACTTGCATTTTAAAGGTTTCTTTTTTGGTTAAATACCAACTGGAAAGCAGAGGTTTGGACAGCGCTTTTTTGTGTTGTTGTTTTTTTTTTTTTTGGTCTGATCTCTCATTTGATCTTTACAAACCGAAGGAGGCTGAGCCTAGAGGGAGCATCGGAAACACTCCACTTTGGATTTGAGGCTAAATGACAGGAAGCAGACCAGAACGGAAATAACAAGTGTAAAAATAATTATTGGACGTCCACTTCTGAGGAGGAAAGGGTGGATCCCACACGGAAGGCCATCAGTCCTGAAGACAGCCACTGAGAGCGGCCGGACACATTACCAAAATCCTGCTGCGGAGGTCAGAGAGCTGTGGTGCCCTGAGGACTTAGGGAGCTGAAACTCTGGGGACGGGAGAGCTGTCCAGATGGGCAGATGGTCACAGCCGTCTTGTCCCCTGGGGACACTTGTCGGTCTGGGCGCTGGGCCGAGGACTGGGCTTGGCCCCAGCAGCTGCAGAGAAGAGGAATCAGCAAAGTTTTGCACAGTCCCAGGAGCAAAAGTGGCCAAATTAGAGAATTCAGAGGCCTTAAATACACCGCTGGCCTCCCACCCCCACTACAAAACATTTGTAAGGTCGTGGTGCTGTATTCGGCCGGAGGCTGACCTGCAAGCTCTCAGGTGAATCTCTGAAGAGACCGGTCCCCAAACCAGACAAGCCCCTTCCAGCCCCAGGTCATTCCTGATCGGGCTGTGGGATCTGCCCTCCTCCAGCCCTGTAACTGCCTGAGGGTTTGCTCCCAGTAATGGCCAGGCGGCTCCAACTGGACCAACTCTTGCACAGGTAACAACTACGATTGCTGGATACAAAGACAACTGTCTGACAGCACCGGAGAGCAGCCAGGACCAGACAGAGGCTGTAGGGGATGGACACAGGGGAGAAGGGAACAGCTGGGGTTCCCGTGTTCCGAGGGCAGCCCCGTCTGGGCCGCACAGGGTAGCTAAAACCATGATGGAACATGCGGTCTTACTGACGTGAAGAACCAGAGGACAGAGTTTGGGGTGACCAGAGCAGCTAGAAAGTGAGGGGAAATCCCAGAAAAGAGAGAGCCACAGGACTTCCCTGGTGGCGCAGTGGTTAAGAGTCTGCTTGCCAATGCAGGGGACACGGGTCCGAGCCCTGGTCTGGGAAGATCCCACATGCCACAGAGCAACTAAGCCCACACGCCACAACTACTGAGCCTGCGCTCGAGAGCCCGCGAGCCACAACTACTGAACCCATGTGCCACAACTACTGAAGCCTGCGCACCTAGAGCCCGTGCTCTGCAACAAGTAAGAAGCCCGTGCACCGCAACAAAGAGTAGCCCCCGCTCTCCCGCGCTCGGCAACAAAGACCCAACGCAGCCAAAAATTAATTAATTAATTAATTAATTAATTAATTTTTTTAAAAAAGAGAGAGAGAGCCACAGACAGGAAGCCCCAAATACTCCATAATAAACTCATCTCAAACCTCTGGCTGGTCTGTGAGCTGTGCTTGCACAGGACGGATTCCAAACAGCTCTGCGAACAGAACAGAGATCTTACCCACCAACCACCACGGGGGAGGCGGTGTGTACGGTTTGAGTTCAGTTGAGTTAACCACGGAATAGAACAAACAAAAAAATTAATAATCCTAAAGAGAACACAGCAGAATCCAGAGTCCCTAAAACAATGCGCAGGGGAGGAAACCATAAAACCAATACACATGCAAAGAAGCAGGACAGTGTGACTGAGACTCAAGAAAAAGAACTGATGGAAGTCAGGAGACAAAGGAATATATCATTAAGGTGCTGAAAGGAAAGAAAACAGCCAACCTAAAATTCTGCACCCTTCAAAAATATCCTTCCAAGATGAAAATGAAACCAAGACTTCAGAGAAACAGAGACTTCCCTGGTGGCACAGTGGTTAAGACTCCGCGCTCCCAAAGCAGGGGGTCCGGGTTCAATCCCTGGTCAGGCAACTAGATTCCACATGCTGCAACTAAGAGTTCGCATGCCACAACTAAGGAGTCCACGTGCCGCAACTGAGACCTGGCGCAGCCAAATAAAAATAAATAAAAACTAAGTATTTAAAAAAAAAAAAAACCTGAGAAGATTTTTTTTTAAAAAAAGACTTCAGAGAAACAAAAACTAAAACTATTCATCTTTGCCAGATCTGCATTAAAAGGAATATTAAAGGAAATTTACTTAGGCAAAAGGAAAAGGATCCCAGATGTAAACATGAAAATGTAGGAAAAAAATAAAGAATACCAAAAAGGATAAAATTTGTGGGCAAATTGAAATGACTATAGACTGCAAAACAATACTCATAATGTCTTTTTTTTTTAAATACATTTGTTTGTTTATTTATTTATTTGGCTGCGTTGGGTTTTCGTTGCTGCGCGCGGGCTTTTCTCCAGTTGCAGCAAGTGTTGTTGAGGTGCACGGGCTTCTCATTGCGGTGGCTTCTCTTGTTGTGGAGTATGGGCTGTAGGCGCGTGGGCTTCAGTAGTCGTGGCATGCTGTCTCAGTAGTTGTGGCTCGTGGGTTCTAGAGTGCAGGCTCAGTAGTTGTGGGCCACGGGCTTAGTTGCTCTGTGGCATGTGGGGTCTTCCCGGAGCAGGGCTCGAACCCGTGTCCCCTGCATTGGCAGGCAGATTCTTAACCACTGCACCACCAGGGAAGTCCCTCATAATATCTTATAGAATTTAAAAATATAAGTAAAGCTACATGCATAACAATAAAGGTGGGGGATATTTGCAATAATGTGCAGCAAACCACCAAAGACTTAATGTCCAGAACATATACATACATAAAGAACATGTACAAAGCAACAAGTAAAGGACAGACAACTCCATAGAAAAATAGGTGAAAAGACCTGAACGAACACTTCACAGAAGAGGAGAGTCAAGAGATCAGTAAACATATAAAAAGTGACCCAATTTCATTAACCGTCATGGAAATGCAAATTAAAATCACAATGGAATATCACAAACCTGCAGAGTGGTCAACGTGATATAGATGAAAACTTCCAATTACAGTAAGTCCCCTACATACAAACAAGTTCCTTTCCGAGAGCGCATTCATAAGTCCAATTTGTTCGTAAGTCCAACAAAGTTAGCTTGGGTACCCAACTAACACAATCGGCTATATAGTACTGTACTGCAGTAGGTTTATAATACTTTTCACACAAATAATACCTAAAAAACAAACAAAAAATAACAAAAACATTTTTAATCTTACAGTAGAGTACCTTGAAAAGTACAGTAGTACAGCACCACAGCGGGCATACTGGGGCACGTTTGCATCTTTGAAAGTTCTCAACTTGAAGGTTCGTATGGAGGGGACTTACTGTATGGGCAAGGATGTGGAGTAAGCAGAACTCATGATCACTGGTGACAGTAAAAGCCGGTGTGGCCACTTAGGAAAACTGCACCTACACAGACACACACCTAAGATTTACCCAGCAGAAGGGTCCGGACTAAAGACAGGTGCTTGAGTGTTCAGAGCAACAAAAGAGGCCGAAGCTGGAACCCCTGCAGTGCCCATCAGCCTTAAAACGGGACAGGTGGACAAATCCGGGGCCATGCACGGGGGAAATGGCATTCATCAAGGGGGCCAAGAGCGACCCTCCCACACCTGGTTCTGAGTCCAGTAAAGGGAAAGCAACCAAACCCAGTAACTCATGGCCCTCCCTGGGTGGGGTGCTGATGGGAGGAGGGGTGAGGGGCGCTTTGAGGGGGGCTGGGATGGTCCCCTTGATCTGCATGTGGTTATGGGTGAGTTCAGGGTGTGTGAAAATTCATCGAGCCCTGCTTACGTTGGAGCACTTTCCTGTGCGTCTATTACACACGGAAGTAGAGAGAGGAGTGGGTGTGGGCAGAAGCCGGGGAGGTGCCTCCCCGTGTGTTCCTAGGGGCTCAGTACCTCTGGATCGCTGTCAATTTCGTGGTTACGTAAACATAAGGACGCCCAGATTTTAAAGCATGACTATGGAAAACATGCAGATCTTTTAGGAACCAGTCTCTTTTGTTGTCATAAAATATATATTTGAAATTCAGCAACTCCTTCCATTTAAATCCAAATAAAGTTTGACATTTTATTTTAGAGTAAAGCACTATAGTATTAGCTCAAGCTGCTTTTCAGCTATTTCCAACCCTCTTCCCTCTATGTATTTGTGAAGCAAGATGTCTGGGTTAGGGTGGGGCAATTGAACGATGGTTACCTCTTAGTGATGGGATTTCAACTGACTTTTACAGACTTCCTTTTCCGTCATTTTTTGCATTAATAGATATTTTAATAATAAGCATTTTTCAAGATGATAAAACTGCTCTTTTGTGCCCCTGGTTTAGCCACTCCTAGCTGGGTAACCTTGAGGAGGTTTCTTAACCTCTCTGAGCCTCTCTATTTACAACTTTAAAATGTAGATAATAATATTACCAAGTTCATAGGTTTTTGTAAGAATTATATTAGATCATTTTTCAAAGCACCCATAGGGTAGGAGAGGCCCGTAAGACACAGCAGCTGCTGCTGTTGTCACCAGGCGTGAATAGGGGATGAAACAACAAACAGACTTGGCCTTTCCTGCAAGGAGATTATAGACCAGCAGCACGAGATGAGGCAAACACCCAAGCCCAGCCCAATTCACCACCTGCTGCCCTGGGGGTGGCCAGCGAGCAGGTGTGAAGGGCAGAGAAACAGGGCCAGGAGGGAATGGAGGGGTGGGCCAGGGCCGGGGTGGGGTTGAGGGGCGGCAGGCCTCCTGAGGGCCCCGTGACCACACGGAGACAGCATCCGACCCCAGGGGCACGGAGCACTCAGTGCCGGGCGGGGCCCCAAGACCAGAAAGTCAGGAATACCTGGAGCCAGATTCTCCCAGCCTGAAAGACAGGTGGGTGTCCTGTGTTTCTCTTTACAGTAGCTGGCAACACTACTCAAGGGTGATGCTGTGCTTTTGCTCCCCTGGTATCACCAGTACTAACCCCATGCCCAGCAGATGGCAGGCTTTCAATACATGTTCGGTAGATGGATGGATGGTGGGTGGATGGATGGATGAAGAGATAGAAGAACAGATGGATGGATGGATAGATGGATGGGTGTTGGATTCTGTGAAGGTTTTAACACTCATCAGCCTTAGGTATCTCACGACAGAGCCAGGACAGGAGCAAAGGAAGTGCTTGCTGACGCGCAGACCCCCAGCTCCAGCACATCTCACTATCTCTGGTACCGTCCTTCTCAGCTTCTGTATGTGTAAATGGGAAGGCTCTGTCGTGCCCCAGACAAGAAGAAGCCAGTGTGCCAGGGCATAGGCTGCGTGTTCCTGACACGGGGAGGTGGGTAACATGACTTGCCGGCCGGCTTCAAAGCCCTGCTGAGATCCCCGACTTCCCAGCCTCGACCTTCACACAAAGGTGACCAGGACCAAGGAGCTGCTCCCAGACGGCCGACCACGCCCATGGCCATGGCCAAGCCCGCCTGTGTCTCCCGGCAGCCCTCCAGAGGCCCCCTCAGTCCTGGTGTCCGGGAGGATACACCTCTCCCGCCTCGGGGTCGGGAACCGAGTCGAGAGACCCACCTCCTCCTGTCGGGAAGGACCCGCGCCAGGTGTGTCTTGCTAACCAGCTACGCCTCCCCTCTTTTGGAGAGCTGCCCCCCGTAAACCCAGGCACTGGAGAAAAGGCCTCCCATTCACAGCACCTTGTCTCCCCTCCCCCCAGCCCACCCCAGACTGTCCATCCCCAGGATTCTTCCTCCAAGGGCCCCAGGCAAGGACTAGTGGGCGGCAGCTACCGGAGGACTGTCACCAGCCTGGGGGGGACAAGGCTGGCGGGGCAAAGCTGAGCCAGCGGATGGAGAGGCGCTCCTGACCCGCGCACCCCTGCCCTTGTGGCTCCCGTCCGTCAACTCCTCTTTCTCTCCTCCACCAGCTTGGGGTTCTGACCCTGGCAACCAAAAGGCTCTTGACCACTTCCGCATCCCTGGACACGGACCACAACAGGCCCCGGCGCTGCCCCTCCCCAGGACGGGGCCCAGCCCAGCAGCGCCTCTCCCGGCCTTTGGGGTCGAGGACACCATTCCCATCTGGTGGCTTCCTGCTGACTGTGACCCGCGTCAGGCGCAGCAAGGACCGTAATGAACATCCTCTGCCCTGCCAGTCCCATTCCAGACAGGAAACCCGAAGCTCAGAGAGGTGAATGCCTCTAGGAAGGGGTGCCGCACCCGTGTCTGCTCGAGGGGGCGCACAGCGCAAGGCAGGCTGAAGCTCAGCTCTCAGGCGTTAGCATCTAGGTAAGCTCTCACGGGACAGGTTTCACTGCTAAGATACGCCTAATGCTCCACACCTTAGAACCCACTGATCCAGCCCAGCTCCTGTTTTTGCAGCTGCAGAGAGACCTGCAGTGAGACCAGGGCTCCAGGAGCCCCTTCCCCTCTCAGGCCTCAGCTGCCCCATCTGCACGGAACATGACAAGGGGAATCTGTCATAATTCCAGGAGGGCGGGAAGGCAGTGCGGCCTAAGGGGGTGCCCCAGTCAGAAAGGGCATCCCCTCCACCCACCCAGCCCCAGGGGGAGGGGCTGCCACAGAGGCCAGAGGAGAGGCTGCAGAGCCACCCCACTCACACCCAGCCCCCACCTGCAGAGCTGCCAGGGCGGTGGTCCCAGGGATGTGTGGAGTGGGAGGCTTGGGGCTGCTCAAAGGCTCTGAGCCAAGGCTTCCCAGCCTGGGGGACGGGGGACATCTGGTCAGGGGTGGGGGCAGGGCACTTGGCGCCCTGCACCGGGCTGTGCTCAGGAGAGCCCTGCAGGCTCTGGGGTCCCTGAACTGGGGTGAGGGAGTCCCCGAAAAGACCCTTCACGGGAGCGCCTGGTGTGGCCTGGGTTTGCTATGCTGAGCATCAGACGCCCCTCCCTGTTGACTTGCGGGGTCCCTCTGGGGGTTGAGGCAGAGCTGCTTTGGGAAAGAGCCTCCACCTCCACCCCAGTCCTCCCCAGGGACAGACAGGGAAGAAGGGTCCAGGTGCGGCCCCCCTCCCCCTCCCCCTGCAGCCCTGCCCCCTGCCCTCTCCTCTCCGCCCCACCCCCACCCCTACCCCCACCCCGCATCTCCTCCTCCTCCTCCTGAGGAGCCAGATGGTGGTGGAAGCAGCCTCTCATTTTCCGGAGCATGACTCAGATGCAGTTGCCTTCTCAGCCCCACACAGCAGCCTGCAGCCTGCCCTCCCCCACCCCAGCAGGGGCCCAGGGGCTCCCAGGCCCCCCCCAGACTCCACCTGGGGGCTGCAGGGCGGAGGAGCTGGAAAATCTCTGCCAGGGCCCCCACCCCAGGCCCAGGGGCGGGGAAGAGCTGCGTGTCCCCCCAACCTGGGCTGACCCTGCGGAGGCCTCTCCCGCCCCCCTCACCCTCTGGCACCCGCACCCTACGCCCAGGCAGTAGGGAGACCGGCGTGTTCCGGGCCCCCCTAGGTGTCTGAGGCGGGGGGAAGCTTGGGGGGAGTGGGGCAGTGGAGGGGCCTGGACTGGACCAGGTGCCTGGGCCGAGCTCCGGTACTCAGGGACACTGCCCTGGCCCAGCGGATGGCTGAGGGGAGGGGGAGGGGAGGGCCGGCAGGGAGTCCCAAGCGAGGACTAGAGAAGTCTCCAGATGCAAGAAGTCTGACCTGCAGGGGTCCACGCGGAAGCAGGCAGGCTGGCCTCCTCCGGGAGAATGTGGGTCAGAGGGGAGCAGACGTCACCCAGGAATCCCCTTGGGACATTAACTGCTCTGAGCGCGGGACAGCATCCCCCTCCCCCCACCAAGTCCTCCCCCTGGAAGCCCCCAAAGACACTCTTGGGTGGGAGCCCGGAAACCTCTGGGCCACCACTGGGACCCCCGCCAGCTCAGGGCCCTTCCAGGGCAGGGCTGGGCCTCCTCGTCTCATCTGCCCACCTGGCTGCCCACTGCACGTTCTGGGGCCCTGGGTACTGGCCCGCATCCACCAATGAGTGAACCACGAATCCAGGCCACACTGAGCCACCCAGAGAAAGCCAGAGGGAAACCCAGCTCCCAGGGTCCCGGGCCTGGTGTGTTTCTGTCGCTCTGATGGTTTTAAGTCCAGGACCTGCCAAGGGCTGTGGGAGAGCCGGCCACCCCTGCAGGGGTTTCTGGCCTTTCTCTAGGCGGTCACGGGGTGAGCGGGGACTGAGGCCCCGGGGGAAGGCAGCACCATAGTCGAGACAGGCTCCCAAGTGTCCCCAACCTTTGTAAATTGCCAGCTGTCCCCATAGGCCTAAGCTTACATCATCCTCAGTGAATACCAAGGGCCTGGCAGCCTTCACCACTGGGCACCTGCGTCCGTTCCTCGCCCCCCCACCCCGGAAAACTGACCTCTCAACAGGCTCCCACATGCGCACTCATGTCTAACCCCCACCAGACCTGCCAGTGCGGCCCCTGCGTCACAGCCTCGCCTGGCCCTGCCCCCCACCGTCTGTCCCTACACCAGGGGGATCTTTCACGCCATAAGTCAGGGTGCCCCACGCCCACCCCTGCTTAAACCCCTTTGACTTCTTCCCCGATCTCAGAGTAAAACCTACTCTCCTCGCCCTGCATAATATTCGCACTGATTCTTGCCCCTCCCTCCTCCTGGTGTGTCCGAAGGAACTTTCCCTGCCCCCAACAAAGTGGCCCAGCACCACCACCCCTGGACTTTGGCCAGGTCACTGAAGGGCTGCCGGCAGCTCAGCCCCATCTCCCACCCACACCTCATGACACTCAGCTCCATGCGCAGACGGTAGGGGGACAGCTCAGAGGACCCCATTCAAGCCTCCGTAGCCCCAGGCGGGGGACCCCCAGCTCCAAGCAGCAGAAACAGGATCTGGGCCCAGGCTGTCTGGCTACAGGGTCCCTGGGCTGGACCACTGGGCCACACTGCCCACAGGGGTGTACCTGGCCTCCAGCAGGATCCTCCCTACACGGGCCACAACAGGCTCAGAGCTCTGGAATTTGGCCTGTGGGCGGCGCACAGGGCCCTGCTGGGCAGTGGCGAGGCTGCACCCATCCCCCAGGGCCTCTGCACGCCCCCAACCTAGGCGGAGCCTGCCCCTCCCCCAACTCGCCCCTCCCCCCTCAGCTGCTGTTCCAGGTGATGCAGGCCTGAGGCAGCGGCTTCAGGAGAAGGGCGTGGCCACTTCTTTGCCAACACGAGGTGGCGGGGTGGGCGGGCGGGGGCTGAAGCGCCCAGGCTCTGTTAGCTGGCATCAGCAGGGACCCCTGGCCAGGACTGAACCAACCACACCGTTGCCCCTTCCCAGAGCCCTGGAGGCCTCTCCCGGGGAAAACGTACATACATACAAAGCCCACCCTGGGCGGCAGGTGGGGCCGGACCAGCGACAGCCCAGCCCGTGGAAGAGGAGCCAGAGACAGTGAGGTGGGTTCTCCCAGGGAGGAGCTCTCTGGGCTCATCGGCCACATGACCCCCAACCCATACCCAGCTACCTGCCCATCACCCAGCGCCCTCCGAGCCAGGCCCCGTGCTGGGCACAGGAGCAAATGAGGAAACGGAGCTGTGCCTTGGGGGGTGCGGGGTGGGAGGGCAGCAGGTGGGGGCGGGGATCCACAGACGCATCGCGGGAAAAAATAGCGCCGGGGTTAGGGCCTCCCAAAAGCTAAAGCAGGCAGGGGGCATCTCGCTGCCTCTCCTCCGCCCCTTACCGGCTGGTGACTCTGGATCTTAAGAATGTATTCAGTGTTCAATAAGGAAACTGATCCAATTTAAAAAGAAAGAAAAGAAAATCCCTAGAGAGCCATCAAGAGAAAGCTTGTCCCTCGCCTTCGTGGCACCAGATGCGGTGCTGGTTGCGCCCCAGCTGGGCTCGCGTGGCCTGGGGAGGGTCGGGTAGGACTCATTGTGGAGGGGCCCCGGCTTAGCACCCGGCACCCCGCGCGCCCCGACGTGCGCGCCCACGGAGCCTCCCACCCCAGGGCGCTCAAGGAGCAATCCGCCGTCCCTAACCGCGGTGCAGTTACCACCCGCTAGAGGCGGTGCTGAGTCCCCGCGCCGCTCCTCAAATTAGAACTTGATTTCTAGTTAATTTCAAGAAAAAAAAATATGGCCAAAGTAATTAAGGTACTGATGGATGAAAGGAAACGGTGACGCCGCCTGGGACGGCCACAGAGGGCCTCCCTGGGGAGGGGCGGGGTGCCGAGCCCCGGGAGGCTGGAGGACGCGCAGGGCACGGAGAGCCTGGCGGGGTCCTGAGCTGCACCGCGGAGTGGGGCCCGTCTGGGGCCCATTCTGAGGCACGCCGCAGAGACAGGGCGGGCGGAGCTGGCGGTGGGGTAGGGGCTGGAGCTCACTCGTACCTCCCACATGCCCACACACCGGGCACTCCAGGGCCGCCGGCACCCTGACTCTCAGCCACGCCCCGCCTGGAACTCACAATCCAATCAGGGACACGGATGACGCCCACACGGGCCTGTGCAAGGGGAGCAGAGGTCAAAGCTTCCTGGGAGAGAGGGGAACGCAGTGATTCTTCCTGGGGCCGGAAGGGCGTGGAGAGGTGGAGCGTCCCCGTGGAGGGGGTCCTTGTGCGGGGCCAGGGGAAGTGCCCGGGGAGTGGGGGTGGGGGACGAGGGCAATGGGCGGCAGCCCGTGCAGAGCCCACGGCCTGTGCAGAGGGACGGGAAAGACCGCGAGGTCTTGGGCTAGGAATTGGCAAGCCAGACCGGTGTATGCGGAAGAACCGTATTCGGGTTTTGGTTTTGGGGTTATTTTTAACCCTTAAACCTCCCCACCGGGCTGGAGGAGAAAAGGAGAGTTGTGATGTGGTCAGGAAGGTGCTGAGCAGCAGACAGCTAGGGGGTGGGGGCGGGAGGGGCTGGGGCAGAGCCCTGTCCTGGGGGCTGAGGGAGTGGAGCCCCGCCGCTGGGGGGTGGGGGGCCACAGGAGCCCCTTCCTCCATCCCCGCCTGAAATCTGTGAACTCTTCCTCCCCGGGAAAGCTCAGATGCCAGCGGGTTCTTTTCCACACAGGAGAGGCTGGGAGCCTAATTCAAGGATGGCTGGGAGCCGAATGGAGCCGGTTTTCCTGGGAGAAGCAGGGGACTGCCGCGTGGGGGTGCCTGGAGGCCGGAGCCCTGGGGGGTGGGACACAGTGAGGCAGGTGCGCCAGGACAAAACCTCCAAGACCTGGAAGGCCCAGGCTTGGCGCTGTGCCTCTGAGAAACACAGCCCAGTGGCCAAAACCAGCAGCAAGGATTCCAGCCTTGATTTCCATCTCTCAGCAAACACCAGGGGGGACCCAATTCTTCAGCCTAAATGCCCTGTCCCCTCCCTTCCCAAGTCACCTCTGCCCCTCAGAGCCCTGCCTCTTTAGAGGGGAGAAGGGAGACCCGCCTTCTGAGTTTGCAGCTTCAAGGCCAAGGGCAAGGTGAGTCGAAAACTGCTACCTGGACGGAGACACTGGGTTTGGGGCAGGGTGGGTCTCAGGCACCTCCTCACCGTCGAAGCCCTAAGGAGGCCCCTGGGATTCCCGCGGGTGTGCCCGCCGGCAGCCTCCCTCTGCAGCACTCCCAGAGCCAGGGCTGCACGGCCCAGTGGTCTCTTGCCTCTTTCCCTGAAGAACCTTTATCCTGAGTTAAAGATGCTTTCCCCCCGCCCCATATAAAGAAGTCAGCGCTGAGCTGCTGTGTGCCCCCGTCACACTGGGTTATCTCTGCAGAACCAAGGAGAAAACCACTGTCCCAGCTAGACCTTCACTGGGTAGCTGAGGCAACGAAGGGAGTCCAGGAGGCGAGGGACAGTCCAAGTCTTGGTGGGTCAGCAGAGGCCCCAGGCCCGCCCCTCTCCGCTCTGCAGGCTGCATCTCTGGGCATGGCCCCGGCACTCCCCAGGGATGGCCACTCACTGCCCTAGGGGACTGCAGGACCACTGGCCCAGCTGCTCAGAGAGGCACCAGAGGGGAGGTGGCTACGGACAGAGAGACCAGGAGCCCGGAGGTCGGCCAGCTCCGCCGACACCTCCGCCCCTCTGCATCGTGGCTTCCTTGGCTGGACGGGCCTGCAGACGCGGGGAGGTCCGTGCGGGAGCCCATGGGCCTCTTGCCCCGATGCGGAAGCCACACGCCGTCTCGGCCAGCCCCAGGACGCAGCGGTTCTGGTCTGTAGAGTCGCCACAAACACTGAATATTGGAGAACTGAGCCATCACCCCAGGCGGAGCCCAGGGTCAGGGTCCCACCAGCCTCGGGCCACATTCTTTCAGCCAGCTGATACATAATCTTGTTCTACGTATTCTTGCATTCCTGTTTAAAGACACCGTACTTGGTACGACTGTATTGTTGGTTCACGAGCGTTGAACCCGCTGCGCTGCCCTGTAGCTCACGTGGACGGTGTGGTCCTCAGACACAGGCGGTTTCTCTGTGAGGCACGTCCAACCTCCCTGTGCTAAGGGCCACTGGACGCACTTCAGGGCTGTGCTGGGGGCCGCTTTAAACGGGAATCTCCTCCCGAAAAAGCACAAAAATGTGGAAAACTGAACACTAAATTGGCCGTGTTTGCAGCAGGCGATTAAACGAGAAGGCACAGAGCATCACCTCGTCCGACCTCAGCTGGGGACTCACAGTTTTTGCCGGTCTACACATGTCAGCAAAAGACTGCAAAACAAGTAGTGATTTTAGGGTCACAAATAGATTTTAGCGAGTAGGCAAGTTCCCAAATACAGATCTGCAAATGATGAGATCTCCTGAGCGTGTGACCGCTACTCAGAGGAAGAGGCTAGAGGTTACTAACCCACCCGAGCCTCTGACTGACCGGCCCGCCCACTGTCCCTTCTGAGAATCTGGTCCCGAGTCCCACCTCCCCTCCCCAGACCAGGGATGGGCCCTGACTGACGTCACCTTCTGCCACGAGGGGGTGTTGAGGCTACAGTGGCCAAAGCTGCCAGGCTACAGAGGAAAGGCGCTGAAGGAGAGGCAGGGGTGCTGAGGGGAGCGGGGCCCAGGGCCGGAGCCTGCAGCTGCTGCCGCATTACAGCCCACCTTTCTGGAGGTGGCCAGAGTGGTCAGGTTCCTGTCAACAAGCACAGGGGCAGAACGGTTGCCCGAGGAGCCATAGCTGCTCTGTAGCAGAGCTAGGTACCCCAGGTCTTACTCACCAGGTAGACCTAGTCCTGCAGTGGATGAGTGGATGGATGGATGAGTGAGTGAGTGGGTGCATGGGTGGGTGGGTGGAAGGAAGGATGGGAAGATGGATGGATGGGTGGGTGGGTGTAATGGATGGATGGTGGGTGAGTGGATGGGTAGATGGATGGATGGGTGGTAGATGGGTAGGTGGACGGGTGAATAGGTAGATGGGTGGTTAGGTAGGTAGGTGGGTGGGTGGGTGAATGGATGGGGGGCACACTTCTGCTGACTTTATTCTGTAGCAGTATCAGGGGTCACATCAGGGCACCCCAACAGGATAAAAAAGGAAAAACATTTCAAAAGGCAAATGGTAAAAAGCATTTTGGGTGCTGAACTGACACAGGAAATGAAACCCAAGGCCAGGCAGCTGCTTGGGGTCCCCGGGTGGGCCCCAGGCTCCCCTCTTGGCCCACAAGTGCCCGCTCACTACACTCAGGTCTGTCCTGGCATCAAACATAGGGCTGGAAGACCTGTCTCTGAGAAATTCCCGTGCCCGCCCGGCTGCTCCCAGAGCTCACGTGTCAGCGCCCAAAGCCTGTTCTGCCCCCTCATCCCAAGCTCTGTTTTCTGCATCCCAGCAGGAGGCAGTGCCAGGCTCTCCACAGGCCCAGGCACGGTGCCGTGGGTGCGGGCTCTTTGCGGGTCAGTCTCAGGCCTGCGCGAGTGCCACTGTGGGTGTATGCTGGAGGGGGCCGGGTGCGGTGAACGGACCTGACCCTCGGGTAGGGCCTCTACCATTGGCGCCATCCAGGACACCCGCCAGACCGGGAGAGTCGGGACTGTGCCCACCTGCCCCAGGCTGGAGCACAAGGGAGAAAGCCCTGGGCAGGAGCCAGCTCTGGGGGCAAGAGAGCTTCCCTCTCTTCCGTCAGGGGAGGGGTCCTCATGCCTGAGTGCGCCACAGAAGGGCTGACCCAGTGGCCGAGCCGTAGATCCCTGGCCAAAGCCAGGCCTCCCGCTTCAGCCGCTGGGAGAGGCTCAGGATTCTGCCTGCTCCCCGCCCCAGCTGGTAAGAGCTGGGGGTCCAGGGCACGGGAGGCCCCGCCCGACGCTGCTCTCCCAGCTGGGTCACCCTCGCCAGCCCAGCCTGAAGGCTGGAAAGTCACTCCCCACCTTCCTCCCCTGCGCTTCTCCATCCACTGGATCCACAGACACACCCACTGACCACAGCCGGCTGCAGCCAGGAGCCAGGTTCGGGAAGCGGTGAGTCAGCGACTGGTGTCACCCCCAGAGGTGCCAACTGCTGGGATCCAGGAGGGCATGGAGGGGCCTGAAATCCAGCTCAGGGAGGATAGGAAGGCTTCCAGGAGGAAGCCACACCTGCTCTATGGGAGGGTCAAGGAGAGGGGCTGGGAGCCAGTCGGGGCGCTGGCCGGCCCTCGGAGCAAGGACTCGCGCATTACAAGAACAGCAGAGTCCGGGCAGCTTCCCGTCAGGGAGTGGCCTCCACGGTCACACGTCCCTTGGCTGGAGGGCGTCCAGGAGCCAGCGCGCCCTCCTTGGCGGCTCACCTGGGCACGCCCAGCCCTCAGAGGCCTTCGTTCCACACCGGCGTGTTGCCAGAAGCTGCTCCCTCACTGGGGCCGAGCCAAGGAGACTTCCAGGGGCTGTACACGCTGCTCTTATCCCCACCCGACGGGGGCAGGCTGGGCGCCAGAGGGCGTGTGGTTGGCCCCAGGGAGAAGCAGGAGCGAGGTTGTGAAGCCGCCTGGACCCGGCGCTGTTCCCTCTGCCCTGAGCGGCCCGTCATGAGCCCTCTCCACCCACACTGCCCCCACCATGGCCCAGACACGGCAGGTCTCGGGAGAGATTTGGCAAGATAAAACCAACAGTGGAGACACGTCACCACGTGTGCTCATCTCACCTGGTAACCTTTAGACGTAATTGTCAATGTTTTACAGATGGGGGAACTGCGGCTCGGCAGTGCACGTCAAGCCCGAGCCTGAGGTTCAAGCCCGAGCCTGAGGTCACACCCTAACCGTGCAGGACCCTCAGGCCTGCTGCCTGCACCACCCAGCAGGGTCCAGGCTGCCCAGAGACCACCCAGACCCCGTCTCTGCTGGGGATCAGGGAGCACTGCTGGAAGGGGTCCACACCGTCCGGCCCGGTTGATCGGGACACTCTCCATCCCGGAAGACCCGGAAGACCAGTCTCCCATGAGGGAGCCTCAGGCGTCAGGACGTGCGATCGGCGGGCCCAAGGGGGGCTCCCACTCGGGGCGCAGTGAGTGGACCTGCAGGGGGTTTGTGGGGGGAGGAGGAGCAGTGGAGCCCAGGGAGGGGGCGGGCAGTGAGGGCTGAGGCGGGGAGACCACTTCCAGATGTTTCCCAGGACGCCCCCACCCCTTCCCCGCTCTGTGTGTCTCACCCCCCAGCGCCACCCCGGCCCACGAACAGCGACACTGGCAGGGCCGGGAACGAGTCGAGCCGCGGCGGAGGCGGGCCGGGTATTTATAGACGCGGGGAGATTCCCTCGGCGCCCCAGCCCGCCGGGCAGGAGTGGGCGGGGCCTCTCCCGGGACCCCCACCGCAGACTCCGCCCCCGGCTGCCGCCCGCTCCCCACGTGGCCGCCGGCGGGCGGGGCTGGGCGGTGCCTCTTCTTCCTCCCGCGCGCCCAGCGGAGCCGGAGCTCGAGCTGTGCGGAGCCCCGCTGTGCGCCGGCGGTCCGCGGTTCCTGACCCGGCTCCTGACCCGCCGCGGACCGAGCGCTGGCCTAATATACCCGCCCTCCGCCGCCGTCCCCTCCCGGTAAGTCCGCGCCCTCTGGGCCGGCCAGGAGCCGCGGGGAAACTGAGTCCGGGCCGTGGGGGCGCTTGGGGCCGGGGAGTGGGGTTGGGGGAGCGGCGCGTGCGCCCGGGGTGGCGGCCAGCAGCCCCGCGGCGCAGGGCGGCGGGATCCCGGCGCCCGGGCGGGGACCCCGCGGCGCCCCGGCCCCGCCGGCTCGCGCCCCACCCCGGACTGCCGGCCCCGGCGCGGAGACGCCGCCCGAGCGCGCGCTGCCCTCGAGTGGTGGGCCGAGGGTCGGCCGGGCCTCCGCCGTGCCCGGTGCCGGCAGAATTTACCCGCCTCACGGCTACTACACCCTGATTATGAATCAGCCACAGTTGGGGAAATAAACTTCAACTTCGCGTCCGCCGCCCCGGTGGCACCACAAGGCATGCGGCGGCCTGCGGCCCCGCCTGGGCTGCTGGGTCTGTAGCCGCCTGGATGCGGGTGGGCGCACACGGGGCCCTGGCACCCCCATAGGCAGGCCTTGGGGGAGCGAGCCCCGTCACCGCTCTGGGTTTCTCCAGAATGGGGCTGGCAGTCTGGCCCTGTGCTCCTCCGGTCCCACTTCTGGGCCCCTTTCCTGGGGAGGAACCCGAGGGTGGCCATAGCCTCAGGAGGGACTCCGTGCTTCCACCAACCCTGGGGGCTCCTGGGGAGACACGAAGGGAGACTGTCTGCCTGGCCTCCTGAGCCTCTGTGACCCAGGGCCCCAGGCTGCGTGGTGGCCGGCCTCAGTTGTGACCGCAGCTTTAGTGCCCCACCCCAGCTGGACACACACACCAGGAGTCAGAGCACCTAAGGTGGCCATGACCCTGCCCCAGCTGGGAATCAGGAACAAGGCCAGAGGTCAGGCGCACCCATGAAGGAGCTGGAGTTGGGAAGTCCCCTCCCCACCAGCCCCGCCCCCTTCTCCCTCTGGCAGTGGGAACGGGCCAGGACTCTGGCCTTCTCTGGGCCTCTGTCTCCCCACCTGCACCCTGAAGGGTGGGGACAGTTGCTCAGGCGTGAACCTCCTCTGTCGCCCAGCAGTGAAGGAGCTGGGGACCCAGAACAAAGCCCCAGACCCCGTCATGGTGCTTCCCAGGGTGGCGGGCTTTGGGTAGTGCACGCCGCAGCTCTCTCGTAGCAGCTGTGGATGGGCGTTTGGTTCCAGGTCTGGAGTCTGAGACTTCACACTGTCCCCACCCCTTTGCAGGCCGGCATCAACTTTCTGCTCAAAGAGCCAGGTTGGTGCGGTAGGCCCGTCCCGACCGCTGCCCAGGCCCACCCTCCCGTCTCTTCCACAAGAGTTCCCGGCCCCCAGCTCAGGGCTGACAGGTCATCGGGGCGGGTGGGCAGGTGGGGGGGGGCACTGCCAGGGGACGTGAACCCAGGTGACCGGGTGGGGCTGCCCGTCCCGTGACCCATCCAGGCCGCAAGTCCGTTGAGGCTCTGCTCCTTGGCGGCAAAGAGTTAACCGTCAGGTGGGGGCCCCCGCTTTGTGGAGGTGCTGACAGGCTGTCGCAGCTAATTGCACACACTTCACATTTGGGACCTGGAAGCTGTACCCTGAATAGATTCCGTTTGCCTTTCATCAAAGTGCAGTTGTTTTCCAGGTTGGAAAAGTTAGTGGTTTGTGGGACTGCAGGAGGGATGGATGGTAACTGGATGACGATGGGGCACCGCCCTGGGTGCAGGTGTGACCAGCTGGCCCGGCTTGGACCCTGGCGGGGGGCTTTCCCTGAGGTGAGCTCGAGCCCCTGGCTTTTGAGGGCACCCAGAGGCCAAGTCCCCCCACGGTCTGAGGGTCTGTGGGCTGAATGAATGAAGGAGAGGAGGACCGAGTGAACTAGCCCGCCACGTTCCCACCGTGATCTCTGACCCTCACGCCGTCCCTGGGTAAGGGTGGGTCCTGGGATTCATGTCTGTTTCACGGGAAGAGGAGACTGAGACACGGGGTGGTTGGGTGACAGAACCAGTGCTGCCCTCCTGGCAAGAGATGTCTGTAAAGCCCCTACTGTGTGCGTCAGCGCTCATGCTCCCCTCACCGCTGTGGTGGCCAGAGCGTGGCATCCACCACTCTGGGCACGCGGGAGGTGCTGCCCCGGGGGCCGGGGGAGAACTGGCCGGCCCCCGGGGAGCACTTGGAGGCCAGGGCTGTCCCCCTGCCCCTCATCACCGCCGCAGTTCCCACGGGAAGAGCAAGCACGTGGGTGCAGCAGCCTCTGGGTTCCAGGCCTGATGCCCTAGGAGTTAGGAGAGCTTTGTCCTGGCCAAGCAGCGCCCCCTGCCCCTGGCCCCCAATGCGGGGAGGGGGTGCCGGCGCACCCTCAGGGCGCCCACCTGTGTGAGTGCAGAGCAGAGCAGCCAGCACAGACAGACAGCTGCCCGGGAGCCCGGGAGCCGCCGGCCCATCAGGGCAGTGGACCCTCCTGGCAGTGGCCGGGGGTGGGAGGGGCGGAAGCAGTCGCGGGTGCGTGAGTGACGAAAAAGCCCCTCTCCCTGAGCTGTCTAAAACAGAAGGGCAAAGGGCCGAGGCCGCTTTCCTCTTCCGCCTGCCCTTCCTGCCCCATCGCAGCCCCCTCCCCCGCTGCAGCTTTCCCAGCTGCGCCTCCTGGGTGCCCTGGGCAGGGGCCCCTGCTCACGGGCTGCCAGAGCACCCTCCGCCCCCCCCATCCTGTGAGCTGGGCCCAGTGGGAAGGGAGGGGGAGGGAGGGGCAGGGCGGACTGGAGGACCGCCGGCTCCCACGAGGTCGTGCCTGGGCCCACCCGATCGGGAAGGCGGAGGCCTCCCTGGGAAGGGGGGCAAGGCCAGCGCTGCTGGAGGCCCGGCCGGCCGGGGCCATTGAGCGTGGCCCTCCATGGGCGGGAGGCACACGCCTGGGGAGGTGCAGGCTGTTTCTGCTTCCTGTTCTGCAGCTGGTGCCACCGAGGCCTAGCATCGAAGGGGGCACTGCGGCGGGAGGGGGCACTGCGGCGGGAGGGGGCCAGGGCGGGGGCGGGCCGGGCGGCCCACTCGGGCCGCACCACAGCGCTGGGCCGTGGTTTCCCCGCGTTACCTCTGAGACCCCGCTCGGCTGTGTGAGCAGAGGCCGGCCCCGGCCCCCCGCTGTGCCAGACACTGCCGGTCCCCCCACCCCACACGCGTGCACGCAGTCCCAGCAGACCCGGCTGGTGGGGCGGGGCTTCTCCGTCCCTGAGCCTGGCCTTGGTCCTCGCCGAGCGCTGGTGGGTGTGGGCGTGCGTGCCAGCACGGGCCCTGCGCAGCTGGGTGAGAGCGCCTCAGTCTCCCCGTCCGGCCTGCTCCCGGCCCTCTGGGGCCCTGGGGTGTGGCCTCAGTGTGCAGCCTGCCTCTGCCACCATCCATGTCCCCGAGCCCACGTCCCCATTTCTGCTCCAAGTATGTACAGCTCGGCACTGCCGCCGGCACGCCGCAGCCGGGAAGCAGACATCTGCCCTTCACCCAGCCCCAGGGTGGGGAGGGGGTGCTGCCCGCCCCCCTTCCCGGCCTGGCTCCGCCGCCCCCCACGCACAGGCGCGAGCGGCCTGAGAACGCCAGCCCCGCGTGCCCAGATCGGATGCTGCGCTCTGGGGACATCCATGGCCCCTGCCTGGTGTTTCCGGCCTATCCACCCAGGGGCTGGGCCAGGCCGTGCAGATGGAGGCAGAGCAGTCGGGGCTGCCTGTGGAAGGTGGCAGAGTGATGGGAGGGACGGCCGGGACACAGGCCCAGGGGTAGGACCTAGGAGGTCACCTCTGAGAGGAGGAGGGGAGCCGCCTGGGAGGGGCCTTAATGGCCAGGCAGGGCTGGCGCCTGTGCAGATGGTACTGGCCCAGCCAACCCACGGTCCCTGGACGACATTCTGGCCGTTTTGCAGATGAGAAAACCAAGTCCAGGATGGGCCTGGCCCCTCGGTGCCTGGCAAGGAACAGCACACAGCATCTGTGCCCGATGCCCAGGATCCCACTTGCCCGGTAGCGCCAGGCTCCTGGCGCCGGCCCTCCGGGGCGGGTGGCCCGGGGATGCTGAGCCGGGGCTGCAGAAGAGGCACGCTCCGTTCCAGCTCGGTGTCGGCCACGGCAGCCTGGCCGAGGCGACGTCACGCGCAGTGGACTGTTAGGCAGCGGGGCACAACACTGCCTGGCAGTAATGGGCCCGCTTTGCAGATGGCATCCGTGGCTCTGTCGGCAGACTGGGGTGGGGAGGTGGCACCGACATGCTCATGCCTGTGAGAGGACAGAATCCAGGGCCCAGCAAGTCCTGTGTGTTGCCCAAGGGGCACGGCCGGTCAGCAGCAGAGCCTGGTCTCAGCTAGAACCTGAGCGGTCCCCTGCCCCCAGGCCCCGGCTGCAGCCCTTGGCAGTGCCAGGCTGCGCAGGCTGGGCCCCTCCCCGCCACAATCTGCTGCTTTGTTCTCCCTACTCTGGGCAGGCAGCCTGGAATGGGGATGCAAGACAGGCGGGGGTGGGTGGGGGTGGGGGCCCCCTGGGGCAGGCGGTGGGTGGCCTTCACGTCCCACCCCAAGGCCCTGAGGCCTAGACAAGTACAGGGCGATCAGGGCCTGAAGCTGGCCTACCCCTTCCCTTCCCTGGACACCGAGGGTCCTCCTCCCTGCTGGGAGAGGCCTTTCCTGAGGGCAGCAGGGGGCCGGGGGGAGGGACACGGGGCTTCCTGGAGGAGGCTGCTTGGGGCTCTGTCTGCTCTTGGGGGAGAGAACCCACGCGGAGGGGACGCTGGTGGCGAGCCTGAGGGCTGCGTGCGGCCCAGCGGAGCCCTACGGGTGGAAGCTGTGGCCAGACGCCCCCTTGCCACCCGCGGGGCCACCAAGTTCCTCGCCCTCGCTCACTCCCTAACCGCGGGTCTGCACGCATCACTTCCCTCAAGTGTTCGTTGTCAGAGCTGACTCAGCTCCAGAAGGCGGCAGTGGCCTCTGTCACCGTTGGCCCCTGAGCCGCTCCCCTCCCTCCCGGCCTGGGATCCCCCAGAACCTGGACCAGAGCCCTGAGACTGGCAGATGTGGCCCGGCCCTCTGGGAGCTCCCCATTGGCTCTGCTTGTGTGCAACTGGGGAGGCCGAGGCCCAGCGACCAGGTGACAGCGGGAGGCGAGGACAGACCCGGTTCCTGTGAGCCTGCAGGGCAGGTGGAAGCGAAAGCCTGGCTTCCTGGTGTGGGCGCCTCCACCCTTCCTGTCCTCTCCCTGCACCCGAGCTGGCCCATCCCCAGGGAATGGGGCTCCCAGATCACCCCCAGCCCCTTCCCAGAAGCCCAGACACCCACAGTGCCCAGCTCAGGGCTGCACTGCGGGGACCCTCCTCCCAGTGAGCCCGGGGTAGGGCAGCACCACCCACCCCCCTCCGGCAGGCGTTCCCTGTTCACCGGAGTCAGTTCCCTGCACCAGGGCCCCCCTGTGTGGCTCCCACCAGCTTCTACTCCTAGCGAGGAGGGTGTGAGCAGGCCATGTCGGTCGTGACTCCAACCTGCTCCAGATCCTTGGGCACAGTGGGCCGCCCGGGCCCCCGGCCCTTCTCCACTAGCTAACCGTACAGGAGACCCAGCTCCCAGGTCCGTCCCTTCACCCCTGGTGACCTGAGCTGGGGGTGGACCTGCTCTAAGCCCAGCTCCCTCTGTGAGATGCTGCTGGTCTCCTGCCGTCTTGCTTGCTCTGTCCCTTTATGATTATGAAAATGACCACATTCGCCGTGGGTGCATCACCTCTTGGTGTTCGGCGCGTGTCTTGCGCGACACGTCACAGTTCACGTGGTCGGGATGCCACACAGTGCGCCTGGCATCCTGGTTGTCATCTCTGGGTTTTAATTTGGTGCTGCTGCGAATGTCTTGGCGCGCACCCACCTCCCAGCGGGCCCCTCTGTCCCGCCGCTGGATGCAGTGAGGGCTCCGGAGGCAGGGGCCTCACACCCCATCCTGGAGACGGCAGGTGGGGCGGGCAGGAGGGCTCCTTGGACGGGAGACGGGCCAGGGAACCGTGAGGACCCTGCGCACTCCACGCCCAGGGACGGGCAGGCGATGGGTGGACACCCAGTCCCTTCCCCGAGGCCCACTGTGCACAGGACCCCCTACCTGGGATGAGCCCACACGAGGTCACCCACACAGTTGAGTCGAGGCACCCTGAGGGCTCGGGGCCTGGCGAAGATGACACAGAGGCGCCAAGATTCTGGAAAGGAGGGGTAACGAGGTCATGGCAGGGCAGCCTCAGCTCCCCCTCCTACCCAGCAGGGCCCGGGCTGCCCCTGAGCTCCAGGGAGCTGCCGGGAATGTAATCCAAGAGTTGCCAGGCAGTGGAAAAATTTGGGTTCTTGTAGGAGCTAAAAATACAGTGTGGCAGCCCCTGCCTCCCAGTTCCGGAACCCCCCTCCTGCCGTTTTACGCCCACCCCGGGGGAAGACAAGCTAACTCTTTGCACCCGCCCCCGCCCTCGCTGGCTCTGGGCCCAGAAGCACCCCAGCCCCTTTGCTGATGCTGGCAGGGCTACCCCAAAGCTGTCTCCCCAGCCTCAGGCAGCCGGTCCCCCTCACCGGCGCCTTCCTTAGCCCTGGCCCCCGCCCCGGCCCCAGAGTCCCTCCGCCTGCCCTTGCAGGGATTGAGGAACAGAAGGCCTCACCCACCTCCACGAGGTGCCAAGTGCTTAGCCCGGAGTCTGGGCTTCCCCACCCTACCACGCTGCTCAAAGCCCGATGGACCCGTGCAGGGCCTCCCAGCAGCCGTGCCCAGGACACAGCTCAGTGCCCAGTGCCTGCCTGGACCGGCTCGCCCTCTCTGGCTCAGTTTCTCCATCTGCAGGGGCTGGTCTGGGAGGTCTGGGAGGCCAGCTTTGACCCTACCCCCGCCATACGCACACACTCAGTTTGACGACTGCCAAGCAGGGGCGGTGGCTTCCCGAGAGTCTGCACAGCTGCCCAGGCATGAGGGTGCCCAGGTGGAGGTGCCAGCGTCACCGTGTCAGGCTGGCCAGGTGCAGGAGGAGAGCCAGATGGCATCTGCGTGGGCTGGGCGAGTGCCCATGAGCAGGACACCCAGATCGGTGGGCTGACCCTAGGAAAGCTCAGAGGAGACCCTACCTTCTGGAGTTCCCGTCCTAAGGGGAAGGCGTGACCCCGTCCAAGTGGAAACCCCACGTTAATGGAAGAAAAAAGGTGAACGTTAAAGATCCACGGGCAACATCTCACTAATGTCAGAGCCTCAGGGTCTCCCTCTGCAAAGGGTCACTGCCCCTGTAGTTTTGGTGCAGGGGTGGGGTGAACTGCTTGGAGGACAGATGGGGGTGCTTCAGCGCCCCGACCCTTCAGTTGCCAAGGGACGGGGGCTGGCCTGAGCCACTTGAACTTGGACCCCTGGGAGCCCCAGGTGGTCGTGCTCTTCTTAAGTCTGCCGTGCTGGCTGCAAAAAAAGGTCTGCCATTCCAAATTCCTGTGCAGGCCCTGCCCTGGGCAGGCTGGCCACACCCCTCATCTGGGGGGGCCTGCAGAACTGGGAACACCTTCCTGAGCTTGGGGCCCTGCCCCCGCCCAGAGCAGGCCGGCCCCGCCCCGCCCTGGCGAGACTAAGCTGGGGTGGGCCAGGGCTGAGCAGAGCCTGAGGGCAGAGAGGCAGGCAGCCACGGACAGGGTGACAAGAGCCGGGAGAGCCCTGCGCGCTCGCTCTGCCCACTGGGTCCAGCTTCTGCACGGAAACCCACTGCAGCCCCCTGAGACACTTGACAGACGGAGAACAGAGGGGCAGAGTAACTTCCCTGGGCGCACAGCCGGTGAGCCCGGGAAGCGGGCACCAGCCTCCCACCACGCTCCCTCCCGCGCAGTGTCCCGGGTGTTGTCAGGAAGGGCCGTCCCCGCAGCCTGTGCTCCTGAGAGCAGTAGAGGTTGATTTCCTGCGGTGCTCCCTTTGGAAGTGCTCGGCCACCACCCAGACGGGAGCAGGCAAAGGCTGTTTATTCCAGGCTGCTGCAGCCAGGGAGTCTGCGGGCTGCTTACTACAGATGTGGAACGTTACATACGCACATACCCGTCTGCATACGTGTTATGTAATATATGTTAACATGGTAAAATATTTTCTGTGTACAGAAAGCTTCTTTACAGGAAAAAGGGGGCCTTGGTCATGATGGGGGCTGCGGGACTGGGGAAGCTGGACGGCCCGTAAGACGCGGGGCGCCCACGTGATGGCTGGGAGCACATCTGGTTTTCCCCAGCTGGTCCTCAGTTGGAAGCGAGGACAAAAACAATGGAAGGCATGGGTTACTGATCAAGTCCCGGCTGTGGGGTGATGTCACAGGGCGGTTGTAGAGCTTCCTGGGCTGTCACTAGAGCTAGAGGCCTGACTTCCTGCAGGTCTGGCGCAGAGGGCGCGGGCTGCTTCCTGTGATGGTGGCTGGGTGTCCAGGGCTGGTGGCCGCAGCTGTGGCTCAGAGCTCCGTGTTTGTAGATGATCTGGTCGTGGTCCATTTACGTCGTCAGTCTTTATCCTGAAAAGCAGTTGGAACATTTCTAGGAAGATGTCCTTGGCCCAGGGCCTGCCGGCCCCGGATGATGTTGGGCAGCCTGGTGGGTGTCACAGAGGGAGAAAAGCCGCCCCACCTAAGCCTCTGGGTCCCTAGCCAAGCTCGCTCTCCCAGCTGGATGCCCTGTGCTCACTGGGCCGCAGCCAGCCGAGCCCTGAGCACCTTCGCTGCCCCGCACGGCGCCTGGGGCAGAGCTCGGTGCCAGGGCACATGGCATAGGATCCTTCGTGGACCGGTGGCGGGCAGGGCTGGTCGCCTGCTGTGCTTCCCCTCCCGCAGACCCAGGGCTCCCACGTGGGGGGTCTTTCAGGACAGCAAGCCGGTGGGCCCGGGAACTGGGTGTGTACTGGGAGGACGGGGCAGCACCAGGAAGGGTGGTGCTGGTGACGTGGGCTGCCTCCGCATCCAGGGACCCCTGGGGCTCTTGGCTGGCGAGGACACGTGGAGGCCAGAGTGCTGGCCTGGGAGAGTTCGCACTCTGTCCACTCAGCCTGTGCCAAGCAGCCCGGGACTCGGGCCAGTGGAGGCGGGGCGGGAAGGGAGGGTCGGTTCTGGGTCCTCCTCAAGCAGCAGCACCCACGGCGGGTGGCAGTGTGTGCGGAGGTCCGTCTGCCGTGCTCTTCACGATGCTGGTGGGAGTGGCCCCCTCCCCTCCACTGAGAGGCTGCCTGGGAGGGACCAGGGCCACGGCTGGTACCGGGCAGTTCAGTGGTCAGCAGCGATGAGACGCCAGGAGAGTGTGAGGGGCAGCCGGTGGCAGGGCCCGGAATCGATGGGCCAAGGCAGCCGGAAGGTCCTGCGAATCTGGGTGAGTGCCTGGGCGCCTGAGGCGGCCGGGCCTGGGAGGGTGCAGTCCCGGGGAGGGCTCCGGGTTCTCCACCCGGCCTGGCCCAGCACAGGACCCAGGCTGCGGGGGCCCCTGGGGGAGGGCCGAGGAGCACCCCGCAGGCCCCTCGCCTCCCACCCCTCAGGATGCTGCCGGCAGCCCGACGCTGGTCCAGGTGAGGAAACAGGCTCGGCCGGGGTCTGCTGGGGAGGGTCCGAGCTGGGGGCGCTGCGGGTCAGCCCTCTCTCCCCCCAGCCAGACTGCTTCCCGGAAGGACCCCATGGGCCCCGCCGGGCAGGTGGGCAGGTGGAGGGTGAAGGGTGGGGGGAGGGTGCTGGACTCCTGGTGCAGACCCACTGCAGACAGAGGAGGGGCTGCTGAAACTCCAGGAGGCCTCTGGCTGTTCTCTGTGCTCCGGGCAGGCGGGGGCGAGGGGGGTGGTTCCGGAAGCTTGAGGGAGGATGCCCAAGACCCTCACCCAGGCGGAGGGGGAGCGGGACCTCCGAGAGTGACAGCAGCGAGCGCTGGGGACCGCGAGCCCCGCCGGGGACAGGCACCTGGGCTCTTGGCCCCCTTCAGCCTGTCTCCTGTGACCTCAGGCGGCCCCGCGGGTCTCCCCGCTAAATTGCCAGGGCAGCCCTTAGGGTGACGCTGCCCTGGCCATCCAGCATCTCGAGGGCCTCAGGCCGCCCTCTGGGGTCCAACCTCAGCTCTGCCGTTTCCATCCATGGGGCCATGGGCACGTCATCTGCTTTCCCTGGGTGCCGCCTCCGTGTCCCCTCCTGTGAAGTGGGGGCGTAGGAGGCCAGGGTCGGGGCGGGCAGTGCTGACACCAGGCCCTGGGCATGAGGCACAGTGGTGTTGCCGTGCCCTGCCCCTGAGGCCTCCCTCCACGCTGCCCTTCTCACACGCTAAATATAAGACCAAGCCATACATGGTGGCAGAAGAGCCTGGACTGCCCCTGACCTCTGGGGGCCGGTCCCAGGGTCTGTGGTTGGGGACAGCGTCACAGCCCGGGGCCCCAGGGAGGGGGCTCGCTGGGTGTGATGACGACACAGAGGCACAGCCCGCCTGTCCCGCTGTTCTGCTTTGGGAAGGGCACGTCTGGGGGTCATTCTGGGCTGGGCCACACCCTCGGCCTCCGGGGGATGTTCTCTGGGCAGCGATCATACCTCCTGCGGCATCCGGGTCAGTCTCCGAGAGCCACAGGCCTGGGGGACACTGGTCCTCCACTGCACGCAGGTTGACAGAGTGAGGCCCACAGAAACTGGGGCCTGGCAGGGCTGCTCCCCACAGGGCCCTGGTCTTGCCCAGAATTGGGTGGGCGGTGGACATGACCCTCGAGTCAGCCCCCCTCCCCAGGCACATTCCCGATGCTGTGGGCAGGCTAGAAATGACCAGGGTCTGGAGTTGTCCCCGCCCACCCTATTGTCCGCATCTGATTCTGTCCGCTGGGCAGGGGAAGCACCCTGGGGGACAAGGGAGCCCCGGAGACGCCGTTTCTGCCGCCTGATCACCGCTGGGTCAGTGGTATTCCTGCCAGTGTAGCCTTCTGGGGTCCTGGTGCCTTCAGCGAGGACAGCGGTGCTGCCTCCTCGGTTGCCATGATGATTGAGACAGGGGTGGGTGTAAGCAGAGCCTGGCACAGGGGAAGCCAGGGGGCAGTGGCAGCCCTGGTGGGACGAGGGTTTGCCAGTAGTGTGTCCCCCGGGCAGGCCTGGGCATCAGCAAGAAACGCAGTGAGTCCCCAGTTGGCAGGTGGAGGCTCGGAGCAGGGGACGTTGCCTCCACTGAGCAGCCAGGGGCCAAGCTGGGCCGTGGCTCCCCTCCGGGCTGACACCCCTCTCCTCTGGCCCCGCAGTTCAGCAAGATGTCGGTGAAGGAGGGCACGCAGCGCAAGTGGGCAGCGCTGAAGGAGAAGCTGGGGCCTCAGGACTCGGACCCCACGGAGGCCAACCTGGAGAGCGCTGAGCCCGAGCTGTGCATCCGGCTCCTGCAGATGCCCTCCGTGGTCAACTACTCGGGGCTGCGCAAGCGGCTGGAGAGCAGCGACGGTGGCTGGATGGTGCAGTTCCTGGAGCTGAGCGGCTTGGACCTCCTGCTCGAGGCCCTGGCGCGCCTGTCGGGCCGCGGCGTGGCCCGCATCGCCGACGCCCTGCTGCAGCTCACCTGCATCAGTTGCGTGCGCGCCGTCATGAACTCCCAGGAGGGCATCCAGTACATCCTCAGCAACCAGGCCTACGTGCGCCAGCTCTCCCAGGGTGAGGCTCCGGGCTGGGAAAGGCGGTGGGAGGGCTGGGGCACAGGAAGAGAGAGCTTGGCCTGGCAGCCAGGGAGGACTTCCTGGAGGAGGAACCAGTTTCCCATCTTCCCAAGTCTGAAGCCTCCAGGTCACCTTGGAGCTGTGAACTTCTACCAGCTGCACCTAGTTGCCCCCTCTGTTCTGTGACTTTGCCCGGCTTTTCCACCTAGCCCTGTGCTCGTTTGGGCCCTGCCCCCTCCCCAGTCTCTGGCCTCCGGGCCCCTGTCCACACCGTGGCAGCTGGAGTCACCTGGGTCAGAAACACACGTGCACCTGAGGGGCCCGCTTCCACTCCGCCTGGCTCCGAGCTCCTCGGCCGTAGCCAGGCCTCAGCCCTTCAGGTCTGCGGCCCCTGCCAGTGACACCATCCTCCACCTCCACGCCCCCTCCCTGCCCCCATCCCTGCTCTGGCCACCTGGGGCTTTTCCTTCCCCAGCTGCCGGCCCCCAGTCTCCACCCCCTGCTCAGGCTGCTGTGCCCTCGTGTGCCTGCCAAGTCCTGCCCGCCCTTCAAGTTCTGGCTCACTGTCACCTCTTTTAGGAAGTCTCCCCGGACTGCAGCCAGACTTAGTCCTCAACCCTCGGGTGCGACCGCAAGTGGCCCTTGGTGGACAGTGGCCCCTGCGTGCTCTTTGCCTGCCAGGCTGTGCTGCTCCCACTGATGCGTGGGGCTCCGGGGCGGGCAGGGCCCGTGAGGGGGAGCGAACCAGAGGCCACCCGGCCCAGGCCCGGCTGTTGCCGTCTGTGGAGTCCTTTGTGCCTTAGTCTCAGCAGGGCCGGCCGAGAGACACCCCCAAAACTTTCCCAGCTCCGGGAATGCAGTGGGAGGCAGGGGTGCATGGGGACAAGGAGGCATCGCAGGCTGTGTCTGCCGTAAACACAGTTGGTCTAAGTTTGGAGAAAACACGGGCTCAGCCCTGGGAGGGCTGCCAATGTTGGCCTTGGGCCCGGAGCCCTCAGAGACCCCCCCCTTAGACCTGAGGGCCAGCGGGAGTCGACCCCGGGTGACTGGAGCTGTGCCTGCCCCCACACCTCTCCCCGTGGCCCTGGGGACGGTCAGCGCGTCTGGAGAGGCCAGCGCCTGATGTGGGCGGTGGGCCAATACAGGGCGCCCCCTGGCCTCTGCCAGCCAGGCACTTGGCAGCTAAAGTGTGGGAGCCCGGGGTGGGCGGTGGGCACAGGCGGGGGAAGGGCGGGACTGGGAGGAGGAGGACCCCGGGCTGGGGGGTCGGTGGGCCCCCCTGAGAGGCCCCCTGCCCTTGGCAGCTCTGGACACATCCAACGTGATGGTCAAGAAGCAGGTGCTGGAGCTGCTAGCGGCCCTGTGCGTCTACTCACCGGAGGGCCACGCCCTGACCCTGGACGCCCTGGACCATTACAAGGTGAGCGCTGGGTGGCTGGCGCCTGGGTGGGGCCTGGGGGCGCACTGACCCCTGCCCACCCTGCAGACGGTGTGCAGCCAGCAGTACCGCTTCAGCATCATCATGAACGAGCTCTCGGACAGCGACAACGTGCCCTACGTGGCCACCCTGCTCAGCGTGGTCAACGCCATCATCCTGGGCCCCGAGGACGTCCGTGCCCGCGCCCAGCTGCGCAGCGAGTTCATTGGTAACCCTGCCCGGACCTCCACCACTGGGCCCCTGGCCACCCAGCCCGCGCTGCCCCCTTCTGGGGAGACGCCCCATGCCCTCCACTCCAGGGCCCCAGAGACAGGCTCTGCATGGGCCTGGGAAGCCTCCTGCCCCCACCTGCTCCCTTCGGTGGGCCCAGGGCCTCAGGACCCCTGGGTGTTAGCCCTGGAGGGCTCTCTGGGCAAGGCTGCTGGGCAGTGGAGGGAGGTGGGTCCTCTGACGTCCAGTTCCAGCCCTGCTGGCTGTGCCAGTGACCGTTTACTGGGGACCACTGTGCGTCCAGTGTGGTCTCCCCCGAGAGCCCTGTATCCCCGGTGTCCCGAGGGAACGGGCCGGGTGCTTCGGGTGGTAGGAGTGAGCCCAGGGAAAGGGTGGAGGTGAAGGTGTCAAAGATGCGAGTGGCCCAGGGTGGGCGGCCCGGGCAGCGCCTGTGAGGCTCACCCGCCTGTCCGCTCCCAGGGCTGCAGCTGCTGGACGCTCTGACGCGGCTACGGTGAGTCCCCACTCTGCTCCCCGGAGCCAGGGCCCCCTCCCCCCGGGCCCCAGGCAGCACCTCCAGATGGGCAGGGAGGGGGCTTCCTGGAGTAGCCCCACCCCTCCTGGGGCCAGGTCCCAGGGAGGACCCAGCTTGCCATCCCTAGCGCTGCTGGACAGGCCACTCTGCAGAATTTCCCGCCCAGGGTCTCGGGAGCTGCCCCGAGAAACTAAGTTACCAGGTAGGGTACAGGACGCCCACTTAAACTGGATTGTAGGTAGACAACAGATCGCTTTGTTAGTGTAAGTGTGTCCCACTTATTGCACGGACGTACTTGTGCTAAATACCGTCCAGCGTTTATCTGAAATTCAAATTTAAATGCATATCTAGAAACCCGTGTAGCTGAGAACCCCGTCCCAGGCCTTATCAGGACCACTCTCCAGGGTGGGGCCTCCGCCCCCAGGGAAGTGGGCAAGGGGCAACCCCAGGAGCAGGAGCCCTAGCTGGTGCGACTGGTGCTGCGCTGGCCTCGGGCAGAGGTCTGCTGGGCGCTGAGGGTGCGGCTCGTTGGCCAGGCTGAGGACAGGCCTGTGCTGGGCTCAGTGAACGCACAGCCCCCCGCTCAGGCCAGAGCCCCGCGCCTGATCGCAGAGGCCGGGTGGACCCCTCGGGGGCGGCCTTGGTGCCGCTCTCCAGCACCCAGAGGAGGGCCTGCCCTCCCTACTGTGCCCGCCGCAGCACGGCCCCTCCATCTCTCCCTGCGAGTGTGAGAACACGCGCTTGCCGGCCCGACAGACCACGCTGCCCCCGGCCACGGCGGCCACCTACAGGCCGCGGGCCCTGCTTGGGGTTGTCTGCACGCCTGTCCCGGGGGGGAAGCTGGGGGAGCAGCCCGCTGAGCCCGCCCGTGCCCCACCCACCCTCCCGCCTCAGAGACCTGGAGGACGAGGACCTGCTAATCCAGCTGGAGGCCTTCAGGGAGGCCAAGGCCGAGGACGAGGAGGAACTGCTGCGGGTCTTCGGGGGCATCGACATCAACAGCCACCAGGAGGTCTTCGCCTCCCTCTTCCACAAGGTGGGCCGGGGCCGGGGCAGCCCCTCCCGGGACTGTCTTGGGGGAGGGGCCGGTGGGCTCAGGGCTCGGAAGTGGCCTCCTGTCCTGCCCTGGGCACACCCTGCCCTGCTGGGGCCGGGGGGCGCCACATCTGTAGCTGAGGGGGCTGGGGGGC
Organism: Balaenoptera acutorostrata; assembly: GCF_949987535.1. Lineage (NCBI taxonomy): Eukaryota > Metazoa > Chordata > Mammalia > Artiodactyla > Balaenopteridae > Balaenoptera > Balaenoptera acutorostrata. Next base: position 182,740,043 of record NC_080066.1, read on the forward strand.
TGGAGCCCGCTGCCTGGGGCCGGCTCTGGTCTGTCCCCCGCCAGAGCCAGGGCCCCAGGACGCAGGAGGACAGGCTAGGCTGCGCTGTCCTGGGCCCAGCCGCCCGGCCACCGTGAGGGGTACCCAGGGGACTTTGGGACCAGCGAGAGTCGGGGGGCCGGGTTCTGGTCCAGCTCAGCCCCTCCCTTCACCGAACCCAGCAGCTCTCAGCCAGGGGCCAGTGTCCCCAGGGGCGTCCAGAAACATCTGGAGACGTCTGGGGTGGTCACAACTGAGCAGGGGTGCTGCTGGCTTCGAGTGGGTGGAGACCAGGGATGCGGCTGAACGTCCCGCGGGGCACGGACCGCCCGCACACGGTGCCCCGACCCCAGGTGTCACAGCGTGCCCGTCAGGGAACCCTGACTCAGGCGCCTCGCCAGGGCCCCCGTGGGGCGTAGAGGGGTGACCGGGTGGGCACTCCTGGCGAGGCGATGGCTGTGACCCCTGCTCCTCGCCCACCCCGCCCAGGTGAGCTGCTCCCCAGCGTCTGCCCACCTGCTGTCTGTGCTGCAGGGCCTCCTGCATCTGGAGCCCACCGTCCGCTCCAGCCAGCTGCTCTGGGAGGCCCTGGAGAGCCTGGTGAACCGGGCTGTGCTCCTGGCCAGTGACAGTGAGTGGGTGGGATGGGGCGGGGGAGGGGGAGGGGGCCCCGTGCCCTTAGCCCCCGCCCGCGTCCCCCTCCCTGACCCCAGCCTGGTGGGCAGACACTGGGTTCTTAGCCTGTGGGGGGAGGGGGCCAGCCTCGGTCCTTAACCCGCCCCTGCCCGAGGGCGGGGCTGCACCTTTCCGGATGCCCCTACCCTGACCTGGATGTCCCCACCCCAGCCCAGGAGTGCGCCCTGGAGGAGATGGTCGAGCGGCTCCTGTCCTTCAAGGGGTGGCCCCGCCCGCGCTCCCTGGACAAGGCCCACAAGGGCGTCCAGGTCAACCTGGGCCAGAGTCAAAGGGGCAGCTCCCCCCAGAACGCCGGTGCCCCGCCGGTGGGGGTCGGGGGCCAGCAGCCAGCGGCAGCCCTCGCTGGCCGGCACGTCGCCAGCGTCCAGGGCGAGAGTGGCAGGATGGCCCCACAGCCCACAGCTCCGGAGCAGCTGGAGCCCACCCCGCCCCCAGCTGCACCCCCCCTCCCTGGCACCGCAACCTGGCCCCCGCCCCCGCCCCCGCCCCCGCCGCCTCCTCCACCCCCGCCCCTGCCAAGCCTGGGGGCCGCGTTCCCCTCACCCCCACCTCCCCCACTGCCTGGCCCTAGTGGGACCATACCCCCCCCGCCTCCACTCCCAGGCCTGGGGTGCCCGCCCCCGCCCCCGCCCCCGCCCCCGCCCCCGCCGGACACCTCCAGGCCCCCTGCAGCGGGCGGCGCGGAGGAGATCATCGTGGCCCACGTGGGCCACAGCCTGGGCTCCGCCTGGGTCCCCAGCCACCGGCGGGTGCAGCCCCCCACCCTGCGCATGAAGAAGCTGAATTGGCAGAAGCTGCCGTCCACCGTGGTCCGAGGTGAGTCCAAGCCCCCAGGTGGCTTCCCTCTGAGGGCAGGGGCTCGGCTGCCATGGGGGGCAGCCGGGGCAGGAACAGGTCAGGGGGCACCTCTAAGGCCCCTCTCCTCCCACAGCTGCAGGCCAGTGTGTGTCTCTGATGCTGCCCAGGGGCTGAGGGTGCTGATGGCTCAGAGAAGGTCAAGGCTAAGGCTGGCTGGCGGCCAGGTCACCTGCCAGCCTGGACGCAGGCCCCCCATGCAGCCACACCCACATACGTGGCATGACAGCAGCTGGAGGGTTTCCTTTGCCAGGCATTTATTAAGTGCCTGCTGTATGCTTGCCCTGGGCTGGGCCCCAGGCAGGGCATCCCTGCCAGCCCTCCAAGGCCCGGGCCAGCTGCACCCCAGACTCCCGGGGTGGGTGTGAGCCTGACCAGCGGCCCCTTGCCCGCAGAGCGCAGCTCCATGTGGGCGTCACTGAGCAGCCCGGACGCTGAGGTGGTGGAGCCTGACTTCTCCAGCCTCGAGCGGCTCTTCTCCTTCCCCGTGGCCAAGCCCAAGGAACAAGCAGTGGCCCCAGCCAGGAAGGAGCCCAAGGAGGTAGGGAGGGGACCGGGGCTTAGACAGGGCTCCGTGGCCGCCCTCCAGGTACTGACGGGTCACGGATCACTTTTCCAGATCACTTTTCTGGACTCCAAGAAGAGCCTGAGCCTCAACATCTTCCTGAAGCAGTTTAAATGGTGAGCTGCGGGGATCTGAGAGCAGCTGGTGTCGCAGAGCCGGCCCCTCCCGCACAGCCCCGGTCAGACTCCCAGGCCCCGCCTGACCCGGCCCCCCATCTTGGGCTCAGCAGTGCCCTCTGCAGGCCACCCTGGGAAGTTCACATCCCATCCCTGGGGCTAGAGACAGCGGGGGTAATAGCCACAGAGGACCCCAGCTGGGGGCTCTGGAGACCACCAGTCCAGACTCCCTGGGGAAAATGAGACCCAGAGAGTGGTGGGGACCCCATAAGTCACAGACAGGCGGTGGCCAAGCCAGGCCGAGGACCTGGCCCAGGCTCCCAGCCCTTGAGTCCTTCCCTGCAGCAGGTGTCCTGCCCGGGAGCTCACTGAGTACCGCTGAGCCATCCCGCCTGTGTCCTGAGCAGCCCCCTGGAAGGAGGAGGAAGAGGGTGCTCTGGCAGATGGGGAGTGTTCTATTCAGCCCCCAGCCTCATTACTGTGTGACCCCGGGCAGGTGGCTTGCCTTCTCTGTGCCCCGCAGCCCTGGCCCCTGCGATCTCCTAGGTGTGGGAGGCAACCCGGGTATGACCAGCAGAGGTGTCGTGGGCCAAAGGCCGTCCCAGGCTGGCAGGGTCCCGAGGAGGCCAAGTGGGGTGCCTCGTGTGACCACCCCCATCCTCTCACCCCGCCAGCTCCAACGAGGAGCTCACCGCTATGATCCGGGCTGGGGACACCAGCAAGTTTGACGTGGAGGTCCTCAGGCAGCTCCTCAAGCTCCTCCCCGAGAAGCACGAGGTAAGTGGGCCCGAGAGGTGTGTGTCGGGGCACCCAAGGGGCCTGCAGCTCCACCCAGAGCTGCGCCCGGGGAGCGGGCGCCTCAGCGAGCCGCCGCAGGGCTCCTGGGTGAGCACGCGTGGGCCTCCTATTGCAGATTGAAAACCTGCGCTCCTTCACAGAGGATCGGGCCAGGCTGGCCAGCGCTGACCAGTTCTACCTACTCCTGCTGGGCATCCCCTGGTGAGCTCGGCAGCCCCGGACCCGAGGGCCTGCCCGCGGGGGGTGGGGGTGGGGATTGAGGGCGGGAGCTGGGCCCAGACCCAGAGGAGAGAGCAGGGCTGTGTAGACCCGTCCCCAGGGTTCCATGAAGAGCAGTACAGATATCACTGGTGCTACCCCCAACCGTGGGGCCCTTCGAGGGGACCCTGTGGGCCGGGGCCTTTCTCCAGGCCAGCGACGGCATTGGGGGTGGGCAGTGGGCAGGGCTGTGTGGCCTCCAGCAGGCAGGCCCAGGCCCCCTATGTGACCCCCGGGAACGCCCCTGTTCTAGGAGGGAGGGGTGCCCCACAGGGGAGCGACTGCCCTCATCTTCGGCAGCCGGGGGCTTGTCCAGAGCACCCTTCCTGGGCCCACCCCAGTCCTGCTGAATCCCACCTGGGGCCTGGCCCGGGAAGGTGCGTGCTGAACAGGGCCAAGCCGTGGGACCACCCCCCACCAGCTCTGTGCCGAGAGGACCCTGCGGGCCCAGGGCAGGTGGGTGGGGGCCCCCGGTCCCTGAGCTCCTGCTCTGCCGCCCCAGCTACCAGCTCCGGGTCGAGTGCATGCTGCTGTGCGAGGGTACGGCCGTTGTGCTGGACATGGTGCGGCCCAAGGCCCAGCTGCTGCTCGCCGCCTGCGAGAGTGAGTGGGGCACCAGGCTGGGGGTGGGCAGGCCCTGGAGGGCGCCCCTCGGGCCGCAGAGGCGCCTGGGGGTGCCAACCTTCCCCTCCCTGTAGACCACCGCCCCATCTTGAAGCCTGAGCCGTGCACGCCTGCACGCGTGCCCATGCCGACACACGTACGTGCACACACACGCACACCGCTTTCCCTGAGCGAGGAGTCCCGGGCAGGGACACGGACGGGCCTGACGACCGAGGCGTGGCTCGGTTCCGCTGGGGTCGCACGCCGGGCGGGGATGTCCCCTGTCGTCTTGGCCACAGACCTGAGAGCCAGGGTGGCTGCAGGTTCCAGAAGGTTCCCCTCAGTGTCCTCGCGCCCAGAACGGGGGCAGTGGTCACCTGCCCCCTTGTCGCTCCTGCTTCCCGAGCCTCCAGGCTTGCTTTCGGTCAGGGTTCCGCTGCCCTGCCCCCTCCCTCGTGCCCTGGAGCCTAGCGGGGAGGCGGGGGCAGGCAGTGAAGGGACGCCATCCTGCAGGCCTGCTCGCCAGCCACCGGCTGCCCGTCTTCTGCCTGCTGATCCTGAAAATCGGGAACTTCCTCAACTACGTGAGTGGGCAGCGCACAGCCCGCCCTTGCTCCCTGATCCCCGCCTGGCCCCGGGCCCCGGCCAAGAGGCTCCCTTGCCGCCCTCGCAGGGCGGACACACCGGGGACGCTGACGGCTTCAGGATGAGCACGCTGCCGAAGCTCGCGGAGACCAAGGCCCAGCAGAGCCGCGTCACGCTGCTGCACCACGTGCTGCAGGTGCCCGCGGGCCCGGGGGGCCTTCAGGAGGGTGCCCACGCCCCACTCTGCCCGCAGCCCCTCTGGGCTCCCATTCGAGCCCCTGGTCTCCCCTTCACACCGCTGCACCCCCCGCAGTCCTCACCCACTCCAACTGGCCTCCGTCCCTCCCCAGACCCCAAGGAGAGCGAAACTGGCGGAATCCGGCCAGGCCCGAGGGGAGGCCTTGGAGGCCCAGGGTGCCGAGGGCTTTCTGAGGGCCGTGAACCACAGCTACTGAGGGTGGGGGGTTGCAGGGTGGCCTTAGCGGGTCTCACCGGACACGTCGTGTTGCAGGAGGTGGAGGAGAGCCACCCGGACCTCCTGCAGCTGCCCCAGGACTTGGAGCTGCCCTCCCGAGCGGCAGGGTAGGTACCTCCTGCCCTGCCCCCCACTGCCCGCTCCCCAGCCAGTGGGGCAGCTGGACTAGGCTGGGTCGCACGCTGCGGCGCCACCCCGGGCCCCCAGGATCTGCTGCCTGATAGACACTCGCTCTCACCCTGGGCAAGACCTCGTGTCCACCGTGGCCTGTGCCCGTGTGGCCTAGAGGAAGAAACTGAGGCCTAGGATGACGGGGAGCGACCTGGCTACGGTCACGCCGGGAGCTGGCCTGACACGCTCTCTTTACGAGGTTAACCTTCAAGACAAGGCCGTGCCACCCCATGGTACAAGGAGGGAAACTGAGGCCTGGGGAAGCAGGGCCGGGTCCATGGGGTCACATAGCCCAGGTGCAGCTCTGGGAGGGCAGCCTGGGCCATCCGCCTCCAGGGTCCACACTCCCAGCACAGGCCCTGCCCAGCACCACGCCACCGTGGAAGGTCCTCTGGTCCTGGGGCTGCTGAGCCTTGTGGAGGGTCAGGCAAGGAGGACAGGCTGATCCGCAGGGGTTACTGTCCTAACGCCACAGGCGCAGCACCTTCTAGGGTGGGCCCTTCATCCCGACACCACTCAGCCCACCTGAAAGCTCTGACGAGTTTCTGGCAGCCAATGGGCGTGCAGTCCGGGGTCCCACTGTCCCTGAGGGTGTGCAGTCCGGGGGTCCCACTGTCCCTGAGGCTGTGCAGTCTGGGGTCCCCGCTGTCCCTGAGGCTGTGCAGTCCTGGGGTCCCCACTGTCCCTGAGGCTGTGCAGTCCTGGGGTCCCCACTGTCCCTGAGGGTGTGCAGTCCTGGGGTCCCCACTGTCCCTGAGGGTGTGCAGTCCGGGGGTCCCCGCTGTCCCTGAGGCTCTGCAGTCCGGGGGTCCCCACTGTCCCTGAGGGTGTGCAGTCCTGGGGTCCCCGCTGTCCCAGCAAGCCTGGACACCAGCTGTCACCTGACCTTACCGGCCCTCTGACACCTTCAGGATAAACCTTGAGATCATCCACTCGGAGTGCAGCGCTAACCTGAAGAAGCTTCTGGAGATGGAACGGAAGGTGTCTTCCTCCATCCCGGAGGTGCAGGAGCAGTACTCCCAACGCCTCCAGGCAAGTGCTGGGCGGGTGGGGCCCTGGGCAGGGAGCAGCTGCCCGGTGGTCTCTGGGGAGGTGGGCCCCTCCGGCGTTGGGGAGTCTGCCAGGCCTGGGGTCTGTAAGGTAGGCTGGCGAGTCGGGCGGGGGGCAGGTGAGCGTGGGGAGGAGAGAGCCAGAGTGAGAGACCACCCCCCCTGGAGGGCGGCCCCCTGTTCCTGGTCCCTGATCCTGGGGCTGCAGTGCTCAGACCCTCGGTCCTGCTCAGAGACCACGATGCCTGCAGGGCCTGTGCCAGTGGCCATCCTCCTGCGGCCATGGGCCCCACCCCGCCCTCCCTGGGGCTGCAGCCTGGGCATCTCCCTGTGACAGCAGGCGGTGCCCTGCGTGGGCCCCTCCGGGCCATGACCCTGCCCCTGTGCCTGCAGGCCAGCATCACGGCCTCCCAGGAGGTGGAGGAGGTATTCCAGGCCATCAAGCAGAAGCAGCTGGAGCTGGCCGCCTACCTGTGTGAGGACGCCCAGCAGCTGTCCCTGGAGGACACGCTCAGCACCATGAAGGCCTTCCGGGACCTCTTCATCCGCACCCTGAAGGTGGGCCCCGCCGTTGCCGGGGAGGGCAGGCGGAGTGGGGGTGATGGAGGGCGGGGGTCACGGGCCGCGCCCTGAAGGTGGGCCCCCGCAGCTGCCGGGGAGGGCAGGCGGAATGGGGGTGATGGAGGGCCGGGGTCACGGGCCACGGCTGTCCCGCAGGAGAACAAGGACCGGAAGGAACAGGCGGCCAGGGCTGAGAGGAGGAGGCAGCAGCTGGCGCAGGAGGAGGAGGCCCGGAGGCTGCGGGGCGAGGACGGGAAGCCTGGTGAGGCCGGGCCTGGGGCAGCAGGGACAGGCCACAGGGGGGCGGGGCACCGGGTCTGGGCCGTGGCCACTCCTCCTTCCTTGCAAGTCTGGCAGCACTACATCCCCTCCTCTGGGGTGAGTCCCCAGGTGGGCTCCAGGGACCCTCTGAGCCACGTCTCTGGGTTTCTCAGTCAGGCAGGGAGGCGGGAAGCAGGAAGAGGTGTGTGTCATCGACGCCTTGCTGGCTGACATCAGGAAGGGCTTCCAGCTGCGCAAGACGGCCCGTGGCCGAGGGGACACCGAGGTGGCCAGCAGGGCGGCTGCCGCAGACCCCCCAAGGAGCAAGGCACCTGGTGAGACCCTCCCCCACCTCCCCGTCACCATTTGCTTCCCGCCACCCCCGCGCTATGCCATCCTTGCAGCCCAGCGCCTCCCTTCCTCCGAGAAGCCCTCCTTGATTTCACAGGAGAGCCCGCTCCTCTCCCCTGCTGCCCTGAGATAAGGGCCAGCTCACCCCCATGATGCTTCCGCATGTCTCTGCTGCAAGAGGGCTCCCCGGCTGGTGTGACAGTCGTCCATCCAGCCCCCAGGCCGGCAGAAGAGTCGGGCCAATGGGCCCGCTGACAGATGCCCTGGGGCTCAGAGGGGCTCTGTGGTGGTGGAGGAGGCAGGCATGAGGCCCTGGGGTGGGACTCTCCACTCTTGAGGAGGCTGCCTTGGACTCCTTGGGGACTCTGGGGGCGGGGGTGACATGTGCCATCGCCTCGGAGCCCAGCGACCCCTGCTCTCCCCCACTGTGGACAGACCGTGGACATAAAGGCCCGGGCCTGCCCTGTGGGAACCCACAGTCGGCCACCAGGAAAAGCTTCCCGGGGAGGGGGCTTTGCAGGGTGGGTGGTATTCGACTTGGGCAGGCCCTGGGGATCGGGATCACTGAGGCACCCCTGCCCTCCGCTGATGTGTACTCCATCCACAGCGGCCACCAGGGACCCCGTGGGAGGCACCAGCCTGCCCACCTCTGAGTCTGGTCCCGACGCTGCAGCGGCCAAGGAGCCCCGCGGCTGGGCTCTCGTGGATGCCGCCCCCAGCAGCGCCCAGCCCACTGGAGACTCATCAGAGAAGGGTGGTCCTGGGTCCCTGGAGAGGCGTTCTTCCTGGTACGTGGATGCCAGTGATGTCCTGGCCACCGAGGACCCCCTGGGCCCCCAGCCCTCTGCAGGGGCCTGGCCATTGGTGCCGGGAGACACTCAGGCCCTGAAGCCCCTCAACTTCTCCAGTGACAAGCCCTCCACAGCAATGGGTTTGAGCCAAGACACCGAGGAACCCACGGCCCCTCCGGGCACCCGCCAGGCCGAGGCTGACACCACACGCGAGGGCGCGGAGGACGCAGGTGCCCACGGCCGCGGTGCTGGCCTCCCTGCTGCAGGCCGTGGCGGGGACGGAGACGAAGATGAGGAACGCACGGCCCCAGACTCCGCTCTGGACACCTCCCTGGACAGGTCCTTCTCCGAGGATGCCGTGACTGACTCGTCGGGCTCTGGCACCCTCCCCAGGGCCCAGGGCCGGACGTCAAAGGGCACGGGCAAGCGAAGGAAGAAGCGCCCCTCCAGGAGCCAGGAAGGTAACTTGGGGCTCCCCCGTCCCTCCTTGTACCCCGAGCAGGGGTACCGGGCGGGCGAGTCGGCAGGGCTCGGGGCATCGGCGTGTGGTTGGAGCTCATTCGTCACACGCCAGGGCCCTGGAGCTCTCCCTGCGGCCGGCCGCTGCCACCCGTTCCCCCCAGCGTGGGCGATTCCCGGGGCATCTCCGTGTCCTGCCAGAGAGGAGGTGGCGGCGCCTCTGCACCGGGAGGGGCAGCCTTGGGGGCCCCTCCCAGCCACCACACCTCTAACCCACTGGCCCCTGCCTTACGTAGGCCACGTCCAGCAGGGTGCGGCGCGGGGCCTGGGGTGCGGCTCTTTCGGCGTAGCGTCCACGCGGCCCCAGCCCCGGCTCTAAGTTCAGGGTCGCTCGTGAGGGGCGAGCTGTTGAGCGCGTTTCTTTTATTTGGAAGCAGAGGTTGACCTTGACCCTGACGATAATAAAACAAAAAGACTCTGTGTGATCCAGTAAGGTACGTACCAGCCTGGCGCTCAGCACTAACGGTGGCGGCAGAGGCAGGGCCCGCGCCCGGCCCTCCTGGGCACTAACCCAGCTCCCCAGCCCTCCAGCCGGCGTCCCCCGGGCCGCGGTGTGGGGCCCTCCCGGTGCCCGGCTTCCCCTCCCTCTCGGAGAAGGGCGGGAGCCGTGCCTCGCCTAGCTGGGGCAAGTGCGACCTCGGAGCCTCCGCCGGGCCGACGGGGTGGACGGGGCCAGCCGGGGTGCCCTCAGGGAGCAGGGCTCCAGGGCCTGGAGGGTGGGGACGGCGTGGCCCTCGGCCCGGCCGGGCAGGCTGAGGTCGCCCTGCCGGAGCCTCGTGCTAGCTCCCGACCCCCAGCCTTCACTTCCCCCGAGTCTGTCCACAGGGCACCTGGCCCTCCTCTGGCCCTGGCTCCAGCCACACGCATCCCCGGGGAGGCTGTGAGGGACAGGGAAGACCCTGGCGGCTGCTGCCAGGGACAGGCAGGCCACCGGCCCCTGTGGGGATGCACAGGAATCCTCTCCCTGGAGGCAGTGGGTCTGTGGGCACCTCCTGGGACCCCCGCGAGGGGGTGGGACAGTCAGGGTCTTTGACGAGGCTCACAGCTGCAACCAGAGTAACGGGCCTGGGTCCCACGGCGTCCCGGCCTGTGCTGTGGGCCGTGATCTGGTGCAGGGCCCCAGAGCCCTGCCCGGGTGGGAGCTCTGTAGGGGGGCGCCCTCGGGTCCTCACGCACCTCCTGCCCGATGTGCCCGGGGCTTGGACAGGGCATCGAGGTGAGGTCGGGCTGGTGCCAGAGCCCAGGGCAGGGGTTGGTCCAGTGCAGCTGTGACCTAGTTCATCCTCACTGCCGGGCTCAGCCTTCACCCTGCGCTCCGGGGGTTTGCCCCCCGGCGGTTCTGAGCTGGGCTCTCTGCTTTCACGAGGGCACCCGCCTGTCCCTCAGGGCCAGGATTTGTCCTTGCAGCCCCAGCTGCTGGCCCTAGGCGTGGGGGACGTTGGAGGGTGCAGTCTGTGGGTTTGGGACAGCGACCGTGTGTGGCCACTGTCTGGTGAGAGGTCGCTGTACCCAGAGCAGGGTCTGCGCTCCCCGAGTTCCCCCCTACCCCACCCGCGGCCAGGCCTGGGGCTCCCAGTCTGCAGGCTCGTGGGCCCCGTCATCCAGTGTTAGGACGGGAGGAAGAACCCCTACCCTCCTCGTCTCCCCAACTTCTCATTTGGAGAAGAACTTCAACTGGACAGAAAATTTGCAAGGAGGTCCCAGTGAACACCACCTACCCTGTACCCTGAAATTACAAAAATGTGGAAAACATAGGAGAATTGCTGACATCTGCTGCATTGCTCCCCCCACGCCCCGCAGCTTTACGGACCGATTTGAGAGTTGCTTATAGCCATCAGGATACTTTGTGCCGGGGTTTGTCCCCGGGGCGCCCAGGTCAGGGCTGTTCTCCCGCACACCCGGACGCCGAGCTGTCTTCACCTGCAGCCCCAGCCGGGGTGACCCCTGGCCCCAGTCCTCCTGTCGCAGTCGTTGCTTTGCTTTTCTGGAAACAAAGTCCTGCCCAGGACCACACGTCCATCCCCTTTTGCATAACACCGAAGACACGAAGTCACTTTGGAGGTGTCCTGTTTGTCCCCCACCTGGGTCCAGGTTGCGTTTAGGGCAGGAATCCTACACCCATGACGTGAGTCCTCCCCCAGAGCATTGCAGGAGGGGCTCAGGGGCCCGTTTGTCCCGGTGTCGGTGGCATTGACGCCGACCCAGACGTGTTATGGTGGTGATTCTGGCAGAGCCCCGCTGCACAAGTACTGTTTTCACTCTGATTAGTAAGCAGCCGGTGGGTGATGCCCGGGGTGACGGCTCCCAGTTTGCACCAGCATTTCTGTTCTGTCGTGCCTTCCACAAACTTCTCTTCTGCCATCTTTCAATCGTGCAAGTGTCGAGTGTGGGTGGTCTGTTCCGTCCTCCGTCCTGTGCCGCGATGCTCCCGTGGCCACGGGAAGAGTGGGAGGAGAGGCGTCAGGTTGCCTCCGCCGGCTCCCGCGGTCCTTTCCTGGGTGCAGCGCCACCCCAGCTCCCTCTGCCCGCCCCGCCCGGCCCGGGCCCGCCTGACTGTTCGTCCTGGGCCTGCGGCGGGGCTGGGACTGGAGCCATCGTGTGAGTGGCTCTGATCTCTGCTTCCGCCCCACTCGTTTTCCTGGCCCATCTCTTTTGAGCTCTGGTCCCCAGGCCCCACGCCGCCGCCTGGCTCCGGGGTGCTGTGGGAGCAGGGCACCTGGGGGGAACAGCCAGGCGAGGGCCCCCGGACTACAGAGCACGGAGGGCACTGGGTGGGCACAGGGCCGGCAGGGGGCAGGAGCCATAGGTGTAGGGCCCAGTGCCCTGAGGACGGAGCTGCAGAAAGACACGGCAGGAGACGTCCACATGAGGGGCCGCTGGGGAAGTGACTGGGGCCTCCAGGGAGAGCTGGTGACAGTGGGGACCTGTGAGCGTAGACGGAGTGAGACTCGGGGAGACCCCGCCTGCCTGGTGATGAAACGTGCTTTGTGAAACCCAGTCTGGACAGGTGGACGAGCCACCTTGCCAGGGGTCAGCTGGCACCTGCTTCCTGTGTGAGCCTCGCTGCTCCAGAGAAAGGGCCTGCGGTCAGAGTGGACCTGGGGACACGCGGTGCAGCCCACTGGGCAGGGGTCACCAGGGGGCAGCAGGAGCCTGGGGACCCGATGCGGGCCCCCTGCCACTGCCCACAGCAAGGCTGCTCCTGACCGAGTTCTTTCCTCTCCCTCCCCGCAGGCCTCAGGCCCCGGCCCAGAACCAAGTGAGAGGACCCGCAGCAGGACCGCTGGACGTGCTGCCGAGCAGGGCTCCTCCGGGGCCAGGCTGGGACCGGCCCCCGGGAAACCAAAACTCTGTGCCTTACCCAGCCAGTGCCGCGGTCTCCCGGAGCCCTGGCAGGGGCTTGTGGCTGGGACCCCAACGGGCACTGGGGCCCGGCCCCCCTGGCGCCTTCCTGGCCCGCCTGAATGCCCCCAGCCCCTCGCCGTTTGCTTTCCAAACGCCGATGCCCAGCCCCAACCCCACACCGCATGCACCACGGCACCCGCCCACAGCCTGCAGGGGGCAGGGTCCGGTGGCTGCGGGCCCGGGCACCGCTGAGCTTGTGACCTGGCACCCAGCTGCTTCTGGGGACAGGCCCTCACAGACCCCCTCCCCCTGAAGCTGCGGTTAGCCGGGGGGTGGGGGTGGGGGTGGGGGGGTGGGGAGCCCCAGCGCCACAGCTCATCCCCCCAGCCCACTCAGTTGGTCTGAAGCAGTCGTGTTTAACTGAAATGGGATTGTTGATGGGTTTCTACAGTTCTGTGGTGGCCGAGTCGGGGACAGGTAGGTGGGTGAGAGGACGCCAGGGCCTTTGGGTAGAGGCAGGCTGTCTGGCAGTGCATGGGAGGGCCAGCGTCCCTCTACTCAGCAGGGGGGGACCCCATGGAGCTGACACCCATCCTAGCATCTCCAGCCCTGAGGTGGGGAGGGGTCTGCCCTTGTGGCCACAGCTGGGACCTGGTCCCCTCGTCGACAACACGACCCGCCCTGCGAACTGCTGCTCCCACCCCCAGACCCGGCTGGGCTGAGGGGAGGCCAGGGTCCAGGCCTAGGGGACCGGACGGATCTAGCCAGAGGGGCTGCCGCCTCTCGTCTCTGACCCCATGGGCCCCCTGCCTGCACTGCACCCCCGCCCACCCCCCCACCGTGTGCTGCTGAGATGGAGGAACTTCGGCCAATAAAGAGCAAAGCTTGCCCAGCACGTGACTACATTGTATTCAGAAACCGTGGGTGAATGTGGTTTGATCACAATGGCTGTGATGATGTGGGTGGGTGGATGGATGGATGGATGATGGACAGACGGGTGGGTGGGTGGATGGATGGACAGATGCGTAGATGGAGGAAGGGAAGGACAGACGGGGGGAGCGAGAGGGTGGGTAGATGGGGGTATGGCTGCATTAGCACGTAGGCGGCTGTGTGCATGGCTGGACAGGTGGATGGATCGCGGGAGGGGTGGGCCTGAGGGGCCCTGCCTGCTCCCAGAGGGGCCCTGCCTGCTCCCACAGAGCCCCGAGAATAGGGACAAGGGCAGGACAGTGGTGAGATGAGCACAGCTCTATAGGGCTGTAATTTACTGACATAAACCTCCCCTTCTATGTGTGTGATTCAGCTACCTTTCCAGCAGATTTACAAGATGCTGCAATCATCACCGTGGTCCGCTTTTAGTATATTTCCATCATGCCCCCAAAGTCCCCGCACTCCCGATGTGGCAGATCCCCCTTTCCCCAACCCCAGCAACCACTAAAGTGCCTTCTGTCGCTACGGATTGGTTTTCCGTGGCTATTTCATGTAAGTGGGATCAGACAGTAAGTGGCCTTCTGTGACCGGCTTAGCATGTTTTGGAGATTTGGCCGGGCTGTAGTGTGTCAGGACTGCATTCTTTCGTGTGGCTGAAGAAGGTTCTGTGGCCAGACCACGTTTTGTTCACCCGTTCACCTGTCGGTGGATGTTCGGGTGGTCTCCCCGTGAGGCTTTGTGAGCGGTGCTGCCCTGAACACGTGTGTGCTGCCCGTGTGTTTTCATTTCTCGGGGATAGATCCCTAAAACGAGAGTGGCTGGGTCGTATGCCAAATTTATGTTCAACTTTTTAAGAAATTGCCAAACTGTTTCCCAAAGCGGCTGTACCAGTTTTCACTCCTGCCGGTGCACTGTTTCAAGTTCCAGGGGCACCTGTGTCCTGGGGCACCACGTATGATGTGAGGTGAGGTCCCTTGATGTGTGGCCCCAGAGAGTGGGAACCCTGGGCAGCCGAGCCTGTGTGCTTCTGCAGGGGGTTGTTCTAATTTGGGCTGGGCCATGTGATTGGCAGGGCCCCAGCTGCTGGGCCTGGACAGGGCTGTTTATAGAAAAGCCTGACTCCCCCCAGGCCTGCTGGCTATTTATAGACCCGGGCTTGGGGGAGTTTGTGCCCCGGCCAGCGTCTGGCCCTGCAGAGCCCGTCTGAACCCCCATGGTGTCCCCTTGGCCCCCCTGAGCCTCCATCTCACACCTGCTGGCCCAGAGTCCCGGCCTCCTGCAGGAAGGGCTCGGAGCCAGCAGTCCCCGCCTGGGGCCTTCAGCACCACCCAGTGGTGGACAGAGGGAAGCATCACCACCGCCCCCCTTTGACGTGACTCCAGCAAATCCCTCTCCAGGGCTCCTGGTGGCCATCCTAAAGCTCAACTCCTGCATCCGGAGACAACAAAGAAATCTCCCAGAACTCCTTTGGTCCCTCCCGCTACAATCCCGCCTCTTCCTTGTCGACACAGCCAGCCTCCCATGCCCTCACTCCCTGAAACACTCTGCCCCCCCCTGGCCACAGCCCCCCCTTGCCAGCCCACGGTTCGCCCCATCCTCAGCCTCCTCAGCCCTCGGTGGCTTCAGAGCCTGGCACCCGGCCCTCCTGACCCTGCTCCAGCCGATTCCCAGGGCTGGCAGCCCACAGAAGGGTGGGGGGAGGGAGGGGTGCTGCCCACCCCCACTCCATCACTGTCATCCAGAGAGGCCTCACACCCTGCCTGTAACCCCTGGTGTCCCCATGTGAGAGAAGAGGGACTGGGGCACAGAGGGGCCACGAGACCTGCCTAGGGTCGGAGCCAGGGCTCTGGCCAGGAGCCCAGGGGGCTGGAGGATGCGGGGCGGGGGGAAGGGGGGCGGAGGAGCCGGAGAGCAGTGCCAGGGCTGGAATCACTAACTCTCCAGGAGTCTGTGACAAGCCCAGGGTCCACTCCCTTGCTGCTGGGGAGTATCTGGCCCCCTGCCTCTGGCTCGGGAGCCCAGGGAGCTCAGTGGCCCTCTGAGCCCTGGGCAGAGGCCAGCGCACAGGCTCCAGGCCCCTCTGCACCGAGAGTCCCCCCAGGGAAGGAACCAGGGGCACTGGCTCCCAGCCCCGGGGCAGGGGCCTACCAGGACACTCCTAACCCCAGGGGCCCATCCCTCGCCCCTTCTCCGACCCGTAGGGCCAGTCATGTCCAAGCCCAAGTCCACTTAGGGTGTGTGTGTGGCAGGGTAGAGCGGGCGTTCACTCAGCTGGGAACACAGGAGCCCAGCAGACCATGGGGCGCCCTCTGTGGGCACCCAGTCCCTGCACAGCCTGGGGCAGGGTGGAGGTCTGGTGGGGCCTCTTCGACACCCCGGCCCAGCGCGGTTGGTGAGCACACTGGCCGCTTCAGTGCCCAACCAGGTGACCTGACAGCACCGTCCCTTCTCCTTGGACTCAGGGCCCTGAGACCCGAGGGCAGCCGGGCTCCTGGATTTAGCCCGCCTGTGATACCAGGGTGCCCAGTGCCAGACTCCGGGGCCCCTGCCCATGTGGGAGGGCGACAGGAGGGGGGACGTTGGTGGGGGAGACACTCTGTCCTCTCTCTGCGCCCACCAGAGGGCGCCCGCGCCAGTCTGGAGAACCCGGGTTCACCGCGGGGCAGGTGCGCACCCCGAACACCCCGAGTGGGGCGCAAAGACGCAGCTCCCCTTTGGAAAACCGCACCCCCGCCCTGGAGGGGACCCCCGCGGTTTCTGGAACGCCGAGGTCCTGGACCTAGCGGGGCCGGGGGTGGGGGGGGGAGAGGTGGGTCGCGGCGTCCAGGCCTCGCCTCGGGGAAGGCGAGCGCGATCGCCCCCAAGAGCATTCCCGGGGCTCCCCCGGCCTGGCCGCGTGGAGGGACCCCGAAGTGCGCCCTCGGGCCTTGCGCCCCCCAACCCCTGGCCGGGCCCGCGGCCCCACCCGGCTGCCGGGTGGTTGCGGAGGCGGGACCCGGCGGCCGGGAGGTCACGGCGGCGCGTCACGGCGCCCGAGAGCCCGCCCCCGGCCCCGCCCCCCGGCCCCGCCCCCGGCCGGTTCCTTTTAATGGCGCGGCGCACTGGTGCAGCGGGCTCTCGGGCGGCCCAGCGCAGCGGACGAGCCGAGCCAGCATGTCGGGGACCCGAGCCTCCAACGACCGGCCCCCCGCCGCAGGCGGCGTCAAGCGGGGGCGGCTGCAGCACGAGGCGGCGACCACCGGCTCCCGGGTGACCGTGGTGCTGGGCGCGCAGTGGGGGGACGAGGGCAAAGGCAAGGTGGTGGACCTGCTGGCCACGGACGCCGACATCATCAGCCGCTGCCAGGTGCGGGCCGGGTGCCGGGTTCCTCCCCCAGCGAGCCCCCCTCCCCTCCCCTCGGACCCAGACAGACCCTCTCCTCCCTGCCGTCCAGCCCTCCCGGGACACGCCTCTTGGACGCCTCCCCTCCCGGGACACCCTTCCCAGCCACCACCCCCGCCCACTCACACGCACACACCACCCACTCACAACCCCCTGCCACTCATGGGAGCACACATTTCCCTCCCCCACTGCCTCCCCCAGGGACCCCGCCTTCCCCACCAGCCCCACCCCCCAGGGCAGTGGGCCAGGGGCAGAGCTATAAATACAAGTCGCTGAGTTGGGGACACCGGATCCTCAGGGGGTGGGGTGTGCCGTGGGTGTGACACTGGGCCCTGCAGTGTGGGGGGCGGGGACCCCAGCTGCCCAGTGGTTTGAGGGCCCCGGAGACACCCTCCCTTCCTGGTTCTGTCTGGGCCTGGGACAGGGCTGGCTGACCACAAGGGGTCAGTGCACGCTGAGGAGGCTGAGCGCCCAGAGCCCAGAGGGGGAGCGAGCAAGGCCCCCCTGAGAGGGGTGGCCCTGGAGGGTCAGCCAAGCGGAGGCAGAGGCCAGGGCAGGACAGCGGGCCAGGTCCTGAAGGCAGGCAGAGCAGGCACAAGGGGGAGAGGGAGGAACCTCGGACTTACGGCCAGGGTGACCCAGGGGCTGGCAGTGCCAGCCAGGAGGCCGGACGCAAGCTCTGTCCCCTGAGGGCCCAGGGCGGGGCCTCTGCCGGCTGCGGGCTGCTCTCTGCACCCCGTCTGTCCTGACTGCCACCGGGCAGTCCCTTGGGGCCCCGTGCCATGCTTGCTGCTATGGGCTGACTTACAGCTTGGGGCGCAGAGGGGTCAGCTTTGGGGTGCGTGCATTGGCGCTGCCAGGGTTTGCAGCCACGGGCGGGAGTGCTGCCAAAAATGAGGAAGGGATGCCCTCTGAGCTCCTCCTCCCTGGCTCTGTGGCCTCATTCCTGAGCTGCCGCCAGGTGGCTCGGGGCTCAGCCGCCCCAGGGGAGACCAACATTGCCGGGCTTGGGGAAGACGCTGCCATCTGGACCACTCCTGCCCGACGCAGACAGTGGGTTCCTGGAAAGTGCTTTCTGGGGTGGTGACAAGTCTCCCACCCTCTCTCTGCCCTAAGCCACGGCGAGCAAGTCCACTCCTCTCCCCTGGACCCTGCGGCCGGGCGCGTGGTCCATGCCCACTGCCCTCCTTCCCCAGCTCAGGGCATCCCCTCCTGGGGCCTGTCTGCTCCAGCAGTGATGCCCAGGGCCCTCCGTGTGACCTGCCAGCTCTGGTCAGCCTCGCCCACCCGCCTGTGGCCGTCTCCCGTCCTCGAAGTGACCTCGGGGCTTTGCAGGTACCCGTGAGAGCCCTCATCTTGAAGCCACCAGATGTCCTGGCTGTGGAGATGGTTCTGGAATGAGGCCCTCCCTGCTCTACCACCTGGGTCAGCAGGCCAGGCCCTGCCCTCTTCCGTCGCTGGACAGGACCAGCCAAGGGCAGAGCAGGCTGGAACGCCCCACCCACCTGGGGGGCCCCCTAGGCACCCTCTCCCCCACCCATATTCTCCAACTGACATCAGTACATTTCCACCTGCAGGCCTCTGCTCTGCAACACGTGGGAATAATTCCCAGCTGTCCTGGGAGCCCACTGTGGCTTCTCCTCTCCAGCCTCCAAACAAGCTGGTGAGGCGGAGCCTCAGAGAAGTTGAGCGGTTGGAATAAGCAGCACTTACGGGCCCTCACGTGTGCCACACCCGCATGGCAACAGCGCCAGGCATCAGGGGCTGGCACGGGGAGGGTCCAGCCCATGCTCCGGGAAGGCTGCTTTTACTTAGAGCGTGTAGGCGTGAAGCCCGGAGTCGTAGCCTTCACACCGCACCTTGACCCCAGGAGCTGGTCCGAGCTCGGGAGCGAGGGGCCAGGGCAGCTGGCGGTGGAGTCGCGTGCAGTGGGTGGGCTGGGCTGGGCTGGGGCCCGTCTGGGTGGCTGCCCTGGTCCCGGCTCTGGTCTTGCCTCTGCTCACCCTCTGCCACCAGCAGGCCTGTCTTCCGTCTTGGCTCTGGCACACGTGGGAAGTCCTTTGGTGGCCTTTGGCCACCTGGCTCACCTGGACTCACTTTCCGCCTGCCCAGAGGCGGCCTGGGGCCAGAGCCACCCATGCCCCCAGCTGCCATCCTCATTTCTTCCCATCTCAGGGGTTTGGGGCCTGTGGTCAACAAGCACCCCAAGACCCCCAAGACCTTCCTTACGGTCCAGAGACTCAGGCCTTAGGCCCCTCCTGCTGTTTTCTTTGACTCTAGGACCCGTTTCCTGGCAGCCTCCCCTCTCCCTGAATAGAGGGTGTGCAGCCCTGCCCTTCACCACCAGCAGCCCTTCTGCAGCCTGGGTCCCCGGTCTGCCCCAGGGCTGGCTCCCTTCTCTCCTCATTCCCAGCCCAGCCCCTTGGGCTCAGGGATGGCCACACAGCCTCCCCCTTTCCTCTCTCTGGTTCAGGTCCTGCCACGGCGCTGCTACGAAGACCCCAGAGCCCATCCGTTAGCAGCCTCCCCGCGCTGGCATCTCATGCTCTCTCGGCCGCTCGGGCTCCGCTCACTCCCTGGGAGTCCCCGCACCTCCGCTGGGCTCCCGCTTTCCATGTCTGCTGAGCGTCCTTCCTGCTGTTTGACGTTGCCCCCGCCGGCCCCCCCCCGCACCCCGCTGCCCCCTCACCCCCGCCCCTCCCCCCGCACCCCCCCCACCCCCCCGCCTCCGTGGTGTAGATAGGAGCCTAAGAGCCCACACACCTGGCCTGGCCGTCGGGCCTCGGTGCCAGCCCTCCTTCCATTCCCAGAGTTGCCTTCGTCAGGCTTTGGGCCCCCGCCCAGGACCCCGAGGCCTTCACGTGCACTGGGCAGGGTTTCAGATTCCCCTCCTTCCAAGGGCAGTAAGACGGCTGGGCACAAGGGCGCGGGCGGGTTTCCCTGGGGGAGCACCGTCAGTTCCCAGGGAGCTGTGGCGATGGGCATGGTGGTCTCACTCGTTGGGGGCCGCGTCCTGCGGCTTGTTGGTGCTCTGGGTCCGCTCTCCCCGGGGGAGGCGACTGAGAAATGCCTCACCTGGAGCCCCAGGCCAGTCCAGGAGCCTCCGATGGGGAGGGAGAGTGGGGAAAATTCCTGGTGGTGTTCCAGAAGCAGCCCCCCTTCCACGTGTACACCCTCCGATGACACTGGCCCCCCAGCAGCGGCTCCAGGGGGAGGGTCTCCGCAGGGTCGCCCAATCCCTCGTGGCTGTGGGAACGTCCACGTGGAGCCCACGCCCTCCTCCCTCCAGGCCTCACCCCAGTGCCTCATGGGACAGAGTAGCTCTGTTTGGGATGAGTGAATGAGTGGGTGAACGAATGAACGGCAGGAGCCTGCCAGCAGAGCAGACACACAGAAGGAGCTGACGGCTGCCTGGGCGCGGGCACTCCGTGGTTTCACCCCGGCCCTGGTGGGGGTGGGGCAGTGCACAAGGGTCTCGAGCCGCAGAGCTGGCCCCTTGCTGCGTGCTGTGCTGTGCGCGCCCCTGATAAAACCCGCAGCTCCTGCGCTGCCCAGAGGCCTCCGCCCCCGCCCACGGCCACACCCGGGGGCGCGGGAGCAGCTTCACAGCCTCTGAGACGCCGTCGCCCCGCACTCAACCTCTCTGCTGTCTGTGCACTCTTGCCTGGCCCCCAGAGAGGGTGGGCTGGAAGGACACCTGCAGAGGCAAGCAGGGTCAGGGCTGGTCAGATTCCCCGGCGGGTTGGCCTTGGCCCCATTGCTGCGTCCCTGAGCGTGAGAGCCCCCCTCTCTGAGATCCCTGCTGCCAGGGAGGCACCTGGCAGGAGCATCCGCCAGGGAGTCTGAGTGACCGGCCAGGCCACAGGGGTGGCTTCAGCATCCCTGGGGACTCAGAGCTGTGCCTGACCCGAAGCTGCATCACGGAGGGGAGAACCTGGAGGCTGGCAGAGCCCTGAGGGTCCCCCTGGGGCACAGGAGAGGGGCGAGGCCAGCTCCAGCTCACTCTTGCGGGGCCCCGGGGAAGGAGCTTCCAGAACCTGCCCACCCAGGGACGGGGAGGCAGAGCACCACCCAGGAGCGAAGGCCCTGCAGAGGCAGCCGGGCTGGGCCTGGGACCTGGACCGGCCCCCCCTCCAAGTGGTTTTCCAAACCAGGCCCCGCATGGACTGCCGGCCCCCCGCCCAGCTCTCCCCGGGCCTGCAGGGCTGGAGCCTTAGGAGGGCAGGTGGGGTGTCGCTGCCCCGACCTCAGCCCCTGACTCTGTGCGGCCAGGAGCGGGCAGACGGGGGTCTCTCTGGGACGGTCACCTGGACCTCTGCAGAGCTGCTGGGAGGTGCGCGCCGCGGGTCGGCAGACCCTGGGCTCAGCGTCCAGGGCTGGCTCACGCCCCTGGGAGTGGACTGCGGCCTGGTGCCTGGGCCCTGCAGCCGGCGGGGGTCATCTGCCGCCCACAGGCCCACGGGGGCCTGCGCCTGTTCCTAGGCGCTGGTGTTTACCCCAAACAAATGTGGCGCGTGCTCAGGCCAGCTGGCGTTGGCACTGGGCACTTGAGAGCAGGGGAGGGAGGCGGGCCGTCTGGGCCCCCACCAAGGCAGGCAGGATGCGGCTAGCGGGGGATGTCTGGCATACGGGGAGAGCATCTGCAAGCTGCCATCTGGTCTAGCCTGGGCTCTGCTGCAAACTCCCTTCTGGGGACCTCAGTTTCCCCATCTGTCAAAGGAGGCCATGCACGCCGGGCTGCCCCACCTACGGTGGGAAACCTGCCCCTGGGTGTGAACTCCGCAGAGAACCTCGTGTGAGGGGACTCACGGCACGTGTACCGAGGCAAGGGCAGAGCGAGGACCGGGGTCTCGGGGGGGGGCACAGTTGACCCCCAAACCCGGGGCCCGTCAGTCACGGTGACTCAGATGGTCAAGGCTGAGCCCACCGCCCTACTCCCCGCCCCCCACACCTCGTCAGCATCAGCTCCCTTCCCTCCCACAGCCCCTCTGGGGTCCCTTCCCTGTCTCCCTCCGTGGCGGCCCCCCCGGGTTCACCCCCCAGCGCAGTCTGCATCCGAGCCCCCTGTGGCCTGACACCGCCTGCCCGCCCTTGCTCGCAGGGCACCCCCTCCTTGGCCCCCAGCCCCCCTGCGTCGTGTCCTTTGTCCTTCTGCTTCCCCTGTCATTTGCTCAGAGCCTGCGCTCAGTTCCCGCAGCCAACCACCTGGCTCGGGGCACCTGGGGAGGCGGCAGGCTGGCCTCCAGCCGTCGTCGGCCTTCGGGGGGCGGCTGAGCCGTGGGGCTTGGCACCGTCGCGCGCAGGGCCTCGGGGATGCACAGCAGGATCGCAGTGACCCCAGGAGTCAGTTAGAGGCAAACCCACCCCAGTCATCCAACCCCCGTGTCAGGCCAGACAGGCCTCCCTGCGTGCGTTTGACAAGCGGAACGCTAGGGTGTCTGGGGACCCCCGTGGAAGGGGCTTCTAGCCGGGCCGTGGTGGGGCCGTCTGGCACAGATCGTGGCCAAGCCCCAGGGCGGGAGGGGTATTGTGGGTGAGGTTGGGCTCTGGCCCCGTTGCTTAAATTCCCCGGGGGTGCAGTGAGGTCCAGGAGGAAGAGGCCCTGGCCAGGTCTCCTGGCGCCTGCGCCCCCTGCCTGGGCCATTTCGGTGGGAGGGGCCGGGAGACGTGTGAGTTTCATCCATCCCCAGCCTGAGGAGCAGGTGCTCCTGGCGGGAGGAGGCCGCCCTCCTTCAGCCCTGCCTGGACGGGGCAAGGAGAGGCCTCGCACGGGGGAGCCCCACCCTGCCGGGCCCTGCGGAGGGGGGCTGAAGCCCTCACAGCCAGCAGCCACGGCCCCCGCCACAAGGCTGGAGGACAGCGGGGCGTGGAGGGTGGAGGCCCAGCCGTGGAGAGCCTCCGCGGATAAGCGATAAGCGTGTGCTTCTGCAGGAGATTCAGCCGGGAAGGTGGAGCTGGGCCGGGCTCCGAGGCTCTGGGGGCAGAGCGGGCCCCACAGGGCAGGCCCACAGCCTCTGACGCCACCCGGAATGTGCCCCTCCCCAGGCCCTGCTCACTGGCTCTGGCGACCCACGTGCTGGGGCCCGCGCTGTCCGCTAGTGGCCGGAACTGGGACAGGAGGCCGGTGTCCCTCAAGGGCGGGGCCTTCCCCTCCTCCCCAGACTCAGCCCCGCCAGCCTCAGAGTGGTTTTTTCCTCTTTATTCTTAGATGGGAGACACAGGCCCCAGGGAGGGTGCCTGCTGAGAGGGTGAGGGGCCCTGGCCCTGCTGGCCCGTGCCAGCACCCAGTCCCCTCACCCGGCCCCAGAAGGGCTGTGCTGCGTGGCCCGCCCTCTGCTTCCCCAGAGCTCGGGCTGTGTGGCAGCAAGGGCCTTGGGGGCCTGAGTTTGCTCCCCGGGATGGTTGGGCCCCCTCATTCCTGCATCAGAGGACAGACCCCCAGAGGGACTCATGGGCAGGGCAGGCAGGGCTCTGAGTGTGTCCGCACTAGCCAGCCTCCCTGGAGCATCAGCACATGACGGTCCTGGGTGTGGGCCAGCCCCTCTCTTGGACCCAGTCCCCTGGCCAGGCCCCTTCACCCCGTCCCAGGAGCAGGGCCCTAACCCAGCACCCCAGATGTGCATCAGAGCCGACCACTGGACCAAACTCCCCAAATCCGAGCGTGGACGGCATCTCACACTCCTTGGGGGACAAGACCACCACCCCGGGCAGCCCAGAGGGGGCTCCTGAGCGCCTGCATTTAGAGCTGCCTGGAGTGAGGCCGGTTACCGGGCAGGCCTTCCCAGGGTGGGTCCAAGCCCCCGGGCTCCTGGATGCTGAGCCGGTTTGTTTTCTGTTCCCAGGGGGGCAACAATGCTGGCCACACCGTGGTGGTGGACGGCAAGGAGTACGACTTCCACCTGCTGCCCAGCGGCATCATCAACACCAAGGCCATGTCCTTCATTGGTGAGTGACCGCCCCGCCCCACCCCTGCCTGGGATCCTGAGCATGTGAGCAGGAGAGACCTGGGACGTCATCCAGCCCGAGGGCCCGCTGTGAGGCCTGGACGCCGCCGGAGAGCTGGGCTGGACCCCCGCACCTCCCCCCGCCCTGACCAGCGTGAGGAGCAGGTGCTCCCGACCAGGAGGGAATGACCTGCTCAGCCGGGGCCTCGGCGCTGGGCCGGGAGGTTCCAGGCCCCAGCCTCAAGCGGGAGCCCTCGCAGAGGCCTCTGATGCGGGACCTGTCCTCAGAGCCCCTCCCAGAGCCCAGGACCCCACCCAGCCTGGGCCAGAGGGAGGGAGAGTGCAGGAGGCTCCGCTGAGGGCTCAGACTCCCGCAGCGCGTGTGTACAGGCCTGTGTGCCTGTGTGTGAGTGAGCGCACGTGCGAGTGTGCATGTGTATGAGTCTGCAGGCGTAGGTGCATGAGTGTGAGCATGTGCGTGCGTGCAGGTGTTGTGTGTGTGTGCTCTTGTGCATGTCCTTAAGCGAGCGTGCGAGCGGCTCGGGCCTGGCTCCCTGCTGCGTGGCTGGAGCCGGGTCTGCGCCGGAAGCTGTTCCTGGCCTGCTCGGGCCCCTCTGCGGTCGCCTCCCCTCGGCCCCTTCCCATTGCCTTCTGCTGCCCACCCCACCGTGCGACACGCTCTGGCAGCTTCTGGTACTTTTCCTTCTGGCTCTTTCCACGACTTGGCAGGCCCACACTCGTGACTTATCTGCCCCGCCCCCTCCCTGGCTGGGAAGCCGGGAAGCAGGGGTGGCGCGGCAGGTGTGCGCCCGGTGGTGGCAGGGGGTCTGCCCCTGCGCGTGAGCCCAGGGGCACGGCGGCGGAGGGGCCGCAGGGGCAGTGGGCAGTCCGGCTGAGCAGGAGGAAAGGGTCTCCCGGAGCCTCCTCCGTGGGTGCGGACCGGGCCCCAGCAGTGGGTGAGGACGGGGCGGTGAGGACGCCAGCTCACCCGGGACCCCACGCCCAGGGGCTGGGGCTCTGCTGCAGGAAGCTTGTCAGCGCCAGCCTCGGTTGCTGGGCCCCGGGCCCCTCTGGGAGGGAAACGAGGCCAAGGAGGCACCGCTCGGCCAGGGGGCGCTCTGCCCAGTCCCCGAGGAGCTGGGGGTGGGTGGGGGCCGGCGGTCACCGGGGAGCATGGGCAGGGGCTCAGCTCGGCGGTCAGCGCGGCCAGACGGCGACGGCGGCGGGAAGCCCCTTCGCAAGGGCAGAACGAGCTGGCACTCACACAGCTGCCCCCCCAGCCCGGGTCACTCCTCCAGGCCCTGCCACGTGGCCATTTCAGGACTCGTGGCATTTAGGTGACCTTTTGTGCTCGGGGTGGCTTGCACCGTCTCTGAGTCACTCCCGTCTGGACCCACGTCCCGTCTCCCTCGGCCAGTCCCGGTGCTCAGGGGACGGGCTCCTCCCAGGAGGGCAGCGGGGGCCCTGCCCAGCTGGTTTTGGTCTTAGAGGGAGGGGCCAGCGTTGGCTTTAGCCTGGGCCCACGGTGACCTCGTGACCTTGGTGAGCCCCTTCCTCCCCTGGCCTCAACCTCCGCCCTCTGTAGACCCTACTTGGGTTTTCCGTGGATGGCGAAGCATGGCTCCCGCAGGGCCCTGCTTGGGTCCCAGGAACGGCTGGAGGCTGCGTTTCTCCGCACCTCCTGCTTCCCCATTTCCATGCCACTTAAGTAAAACACAACAGCTTTACTGAGGTATAATTTACGTACCGTGAAGTTCACCCCTGTGAGGGTACGATTGTACATCCATCCCGATTCAGTTCTAGAACATTGTCTTCCCCCTGAGGAGTCTCCCCTCCCCCCTCCCACCCCACCCCCGACAACCACTGATCTGCTGTCTCTGTAAATGCTTCATGATGGCTTTTGTTTTGCTTTGACCGTTTTCTTTATTGTGATAAAATGTACATAATATAAATTTACCACCTTAGCCATTTTTAACTGTACAGTTCGGTAGCGTTAAGTACATTCACGTTGTTGTGCAGCCTTCACCACCATCTGTCTGCAGAACTGTGTCATCTCCCTAAACAGAAACTCTGTCCCCATTAAATACTCACTCCCCCTTTCCCCCTCCAGCCCCTGCCCCCAGCATCCTACTTTCTGTCTCCACGAGTTTGACTTCTCTATGGACCTCATACACGGGGATCCTACAGAATGTGTCCTTCAGCGTCTGGCTTATTTCACTTTATATAGTGTCCTCGAGGTTCATCCATGTTGCCACCTGTGTCAGAATTTCCTTCCTTTTTAAGGCTGGATAATACCCCATCATGTGGATGAACCACATCCTTCTGTTGATGGACGCCTGGGTTGCTTCCCCATCTTAGCTATTTTGAACGATGCTGCAATGAACATGGGAGCACGAATTTCATGCTGTTTTTGTTTTTATTTATTTATTTTAAAAATAGGCTATTTTATTTTATTTTTTAAATTAACTTATTTATTTATTTTTGGCTGCGTTGGGTCTTCATTGCTGTGCGCAGGCTTCCTCTAGTTGCGGCGAGCGGGGGCTACTCTTCACTGCGGAGCGAGGGCTCTAGGCACACGGGCTTCAGCAGTTGTGGCGCATGGGCTCTAGAGAGCAGGCTCAGTAGTTGTGGTGCGTGGGCTCAGTAGTTGTGACTTGCGGGCTCTAGAGCACAGGCTCAGTAGTTGTGGCTCGTGGGCTCTAGAGCACAGGCTCAGTAGCTGTGGTGCACGGGCTTAGTTGCTCCGCGGCATGTGGGATCTTCCCCGACCAGGGCTCGAACTCGAGTCCCCTGCATTGGCAGGCGGATTCTTAACCATTAGGCCACCAGGGAAGTCCCTGTTTTTGTTTTTAGATTTTTTTTTTATGTGGACCACTTTTAAAGTCTTTATTGAATTTGTTAACAGTATTGCTTCTGTTTTATGTTTTGGTTTTTTGGTCATGAAGCACGTGGGATCTTAGCTCCCCGACCGGGGATTGAACCCGCACCCCCTGCTTTGGAAGGTGAAGTCTTAACCACTGGACCGCCAGGGAAGTCCCTGTGCTGTTTTAAACGCAAGTCCCCCGCGTCCGTGATCCGATTCAGTCTTGTGTCTGTGTGTTGCAGGCAACGGAGTGGTTGTCCACTTACCAGGCTTGTTCGAAGAAGCGGAAAAGAATGAGAAGAAAGGTAGGTCCGTGTCCCCGCAGACCCGCCCCGCCCAGGACACGTGCATGTTCCCAGCGGCCAAGTTGCCGGGTGGCTCGCCATGTGGTTTCTCCTGAGGGCGGCGGCCGGTGGGCAGGTGGGGCGGCCTCCACGGCTGGCACTCTGCCTGGGCCTGCAGGCTCTGCGTGTGCAGGAAGCCGGGAGCGGGCAGTCCAGAGGCCCAAACTCTGGCTTCAGGCCACAGCCTCAGTGTCGCAGGGGAGCTTTCATGCCACTGGGGACAGGTGGCACTGTCCAGGAAGGAGCCCTGGAACCTGGAAGGTGACCCTGATGTCCGGCTGAGGCTGGGGACCGTTGGGCCGACCATGCGAGCAGGGAAGAACGTGGTCCCTGGGGGCTGTTCAGGGGCAGGAGGCTGGCAGGCAGTGACCAAGGCCACCAGCCAGGCATCTGGGCAGGTGGGACCCCAGTGGCTGTTCAGAGGCACGCTGATGACACAGCAGCCCTGCGATGCCGTGGAGGAAGCGTAGCCTCGGCCTCAGGGCTCAGTGCAGGCATGGAAAGAGCGAGTGGGACCCTGGCCCTGGGACGCGGGCACCAGCAGGTGCCGGGACGGAGACCCCACAGGGAGACAGGCTCGCCCGTGGGGACGTGGGTGGACGTCCCCGGGGGAGGGCCCAGGACCCCCCCCCAGAGAGGCCACCATGGGGAGGGCCCGCCACTAACCGGAGGTGACTTTGTGGCCCGTGGCCGACCACGTGCTGTGTCCGCAGGCCTGAAGGACTGGGAGAAGAGGCTCATCATCTCTGACCGGGCCCACCTCGGTGAGTCTCAGGCCCTCCCTGCCCACCTGTGAGTGACGCCCCCATCCCCACCATGGCCTGGGGCTCCCCCAGGCCTTCTCCAAGGGCTTCCGGGGGTACCAGGTCGGGATCACTGCCCCCGCTGGCAGATGGGGAGATTGAGGCCCGGGGGACCCCAGTGCGTCCCCGGAGGCCCTGTAACCGTCTGTCTCTCCCGCTCGTGGTGCCCCCGCCGGCCCGGCCGGCAGTGTTCGATTTTCACCAGGCGGTGGATGGGCTCCAGGAGGTGCAGAGGCAGGCCCAG
Source organism: Balaenoptera acutorostrata (assembly GCF_949987535.1). NCBI lineage: Eukaryota > Metazoa > Chordata > Mammalia > Artiodactyla > Balaenopteridae > Balaenoptera > Balaenoptera acutorostrata. The sequence goes on from NC_080066.1 coordinate 182,767,569, forward strand.
GAGGGCAAGAAGTGAGTAGTGCGTGCGCTCCGCGCGTGGCCCTCGAGTCCACGGATGGAGAGCTGGGGGCGTGTGGGTGGGGAGCGTGCGTCCACCCGAAGCCCCCGAGGACGGTGCCCGTCGGTTCACCCCAGGCCTCCCTGGCCCTGAAGCCCAAGCGAGCCGCCTCTCCCCGGGGCCGCGCCGTCCTCCCCGGCTGCCACCCCGCAGAGTGCCCGTGCTGTCTGTCGCCTGCTGCGCCCCCCGCCCCTGCTGGGATCGCAAGCCAGCCCTGACCACAGCTCCGTCACGGCACCCCGTCCTGCCCACCAGCTCTCGGGGGCCGTTCCCTGGTTCTCCAGAGATGTTTATTAGAAGGTGCCGGGGACGGTTCTCAAAGCCGGGGCAGGGATGCAGCAGCCCAGAGTACTGCCTCTCACACACACGTGCACACGCGCCTGCACTGCCCACATTCACACTCTGCACACGCTCGTCCACAGGTGCACACGTACATACACACGCATGTACCGCACACATCCACACACACACACGCCAGTGCACGCATGTCTGCACACAAATGTGCGTGCACCACATGCCCTCACACGCAACACACGCTCATACACAGACACACGTATGTGCGCACGTGTATGCGCTGCACACATTCACACGCTGCACGTGCTCATACACAGGTGCACACACGCTCCCATAGGAGCACGTGCACTCACACACGTGCACGCGCACACACGGGGCTTGGCCACACGCAGGTGGCAATGCTGAGCCTGGCTGGGCTGTGGCGGGCAGAGCGTACAGGCTGGGCACAGCTGGGCTCCACGCCCGGAGCAGCAGCCTCCGTGCCAGGCGAGAGGGAAGCCAGGGCAGAAGGCAGACGGGCCGGGGAGGGCACCACTGGGCACTGGGCCTCAGAGGTGGGGTAGGGGAGAGTCAGGGCTGGGACTCAGTCAGACCCGGGTGCCACCACCGCAGCCCTGGGTCCCTGGAAGCTGGCCACGTGAGGTTTCCCGTGGTTCTCATGGCCGTCCCAGACTCCCGGGTGCTGCTGCTGGGAGGGACCCTCAGATGTCACCCAGCTCGACCTTGATTTATGGGGCTGGAAACTGAGGCCTGAGGGGCTGGCCGGGGAACCCGCGTTCCCAGGCTCTGCCCCCAGGCCCCAGGCAGGCTGGCCTGGGCGACCCAAGCTCACAGCCTGTGGCCTGTCTTTTAGCATCGGCACCACCAGGAAGGGGATTGGACCGGCCTACTCGTCCAAAGCGGCCCGCACGGGCCTCCGCATCTGTGACCTCCTGTCGGACTTCGACGAATTCTCCACCCGGTACCTGACCTGTCCGTGACCCCAGGGGAGCCTGGCCAGGGAGGTGGGCGCAGGGCTCCAGGGGGCCGGGGGTCTCAGTCATTGTCGCTTCTGCAGATTCAAGAACCTGGCCCATCAGCACCAGTCCATGTTCCCCACTTTGGAAATAGACGTTGAAGGTCAACTCAAAAAGCTCAAGGTAGAGCTGGGTGCCTCGGAATCAGGGCAGACCCCACCGAGGGTCTGCGTCCCACCCGACTGCCCGTGCACATTCGTGCAGTGCACCTGTCGCGGGGCATTATCACAGGGTGCCTGGGCTTGGGGACTGCGGGCCTCCCAGGGGAACCCCCTGGCCAGCCGTGCTCACGGTGGTCTTCTCAGGAGGCCGGGGGCTCACCTGCTGGCCTGGCCCCTTGCCTCCTCTCTGAGGAAATTGCCCCAGATGTGCTGGGGGACGGAGGCCAACGCTGTCTGTCTGGGGCAGGAGCAGGCGGGAGACAGGACGATGTCAGCGCAGAGCCCTCCTGGAAGTTTCCAGGGGTGGGACCCCAGCTCCTCCAGCCTTGTCTGGGGCTGTAAATGTGACAGGGCGGGACGAGCGGGGATATTTGCAGATCGAGCCCCTCGCTGGGCGGGAATTTGCTGGAAAAGAGAGGCTGTGGGGAGGAGGCCAGAGCTGGGTGGACACCCTAGTTCCTGCATCCCCCCCTTCCCCCAGGGCTTCGTTGAGCGGATCCGACCCATGGTCCGAGACGGCGTTTACTTCATGTACGAGGCGCTCCACGGCGCCCCCAAGAAAATCCTCGTGGAAGGCGCCAACGCAGCCCTCCTCGACATTGACTTCGGTACGCCCCGGCCGCATCCCCACAAACCCCGCCTTTCAGAGACAGGCGTGGTGCGGCCTCCCTCCATGGCCACGCTGCCGGCTGTGCCCAGGAAACGCACCGCCCTCGTTTCCCTAACTTCAGCCGAGAGGGGAGAAGTGAGAAGCTGGGCTGGAGGTGCAGGAGGGAGGGCGAGAGAGACCGGCGGGGCCCCAGCTGCCCCACGTGGGCCTCCGTCCACCCTATCCCCGACCCAGGGACACACCAGCACCGAGGCCGCAAGGCGCGGGCAGGGGAGGCACGCACCGTCCAAACCCGAGTGACCCTCCCCCTCCCCTCCCCCACAGCTCACACCCACTGCGCCCTGTGCCGGCCACGCCCCCGGGAGGTCCCCCTGGAGACCCTGCCGAGGGGGACCCCTGGGCCCAGGCGATCTGCGGGCTGGTGGCCTAACTGGCTGTCTCGCAGGGACCTACCCCTTCGTGACGTCATCCAACTGCACGGTGGGCGGCGTGTGCACCGGCCTGGGCATCCCCCCCCAGAACATAGGCGAGGTCTACGGCGTGGTGAAGGCCTACACCACACGCGTGGGCATCGGCGCCTTCCCCACCGAGCAGATCAATGTGAGTCCCCAGCCCCATGGGACCGCGTGGGCACCTGGGGGAGGGGCCTGGGGAGGCTAGCGAGACGCAGGAGGCTGCCGCTCCAGCCCCGTCCCGCGCTGTGGCCGTGGCCGTGGCCGTGCACAGTGGAGCCCCTCGGCTCGGGAAGGGCACCGAGAGCTGTCTCTCTGCTCCATCCTCGGGGGCACAGGCCACCTTCGTCCTTGGGGGCCTGAGCCCGCTTGGGTTTTGGTCTCAGCCAAGCTAGAGCAGGGCCAGAAGCACCGCCCCCGCCCCGCGCAGCAGACTGCTCTCCAGCCTCGTGGGTGTTTCTGGAAGCTCAGGACACTGCCGGCCTTCCTCTCACCTGGCCTGTGCCCTCATGGCCGGCGAGCACCCGAGACTCTTGTCCTGGGCAGATGTCCGAGAGCCAGAGTGGGAAGGGGCTTGAATGAGGCGCAACGATAGGGATAGGGACCCCTGAGAAATAAACACACACCTGCCCGAGGCTCAGCTGCAGGGCCAGGTCAATCCACCCTCACCTGCCCACGAGGCCCAGAAGGAGGCGCTGGTCGGCGCGGCCCAACCTGTGGGGGCCTCAGCTGGGGCAGGTGTGCCAGGGACCAGGGAAGCAGGCGTGAGGAGGGGGTGATCGTCCGGGGCTGCAGGAGGGTCGGAGGGGAGGGCAGAGGAGATCGTGAGTGCCAGGCAGCCGGGCACAGGCTCCCTATCCCATGGCACTGGGGCCCTCTCTGTCCCCATGCAGGAAATCGGGGACCTGCTGCAGAGCCGCGGCCATGAGTGGGGTGTGACCACGGGCAGGAAGAGACGCTGTGGCTGGCTGGACCTGATGATCCTCAGATACGCCCACATGGTCAACGGATTCACCGCGTAAGTGGCACTCCTGGCACGTCTGCTACTGAGCCCACCCGGGTGCCCGTCCACCCCGGGGTCCGTCCCTGAGTCCCCAGACACCATGGGAGCAGGGAAGCTGGGCATCGGGGCCCAGGGCCACCGTCTCCCCACACAGGGTGATGTCACCCGAGGGAGACCCTTCTCCACGGCGAGGCCACAGTGGGGTGACGTGGAGGCCCATGCAGGGCACCTTGGAGCTGGCCCTGTGGCCAGCCCTGCATCTGCTCCTGAGCACAGACAGGGCTGGGGCCCCTCCCACGAGCTGGGCCAGCAGCAAACGCCATCACTTCAGTTCCCCCAAACCCCCAGGGTGACGCTGGGCTCCTAAGAAGGGGGCAGAACAAACCCCCAGCAGGAGAGGCCACGCTTGAAGCTCGCGAGACCCCGCAGAGAGGCAGCAGTGGGGACGCAGCCTGCGCCGGTCCTGGAGAGCGGCCGGCCGGGTTTACAGCCCCTCGGGGGCCTCCGCAGGTCCCCCCGCTCTGGAGCCCCGGTCTGCGAGGCTGTGGACAGGATGATGACGCCGAGGGTGCCGGGAGCAGGAGCCCCGCTCCTCTGGAAGCGGCATCCCCCTTGGGGGCAGGGCGGGCCCCCCACAGGGCCCCCGAGACCGACCAGGCAGCCGGGCTGCTCTTGGTGACGGTTGTGGTTGCGGCATCTCAGACCTTGCCCTGGGAAGTGAGGGGCTTCGTGCGAACGGAGGACTTGCTGCTCCCTCCCCGGAAAGACGGGCCAGGGTGCGAGGTGCACGCTTGTCACAGCGCGCGGCCCACGAGTTAACCACAGCCACGCTCGCTGTGTGTGGGCCGTCTGTCCGCGGGAGGCACAGGGATGAAGTGGCCGAGGACACGGTGTCCAAGGTCCCCGGCCCGCAGTCCTTGTGTGCAAAACGGGGAGATGCAGCCTCCCGGGGCCCCAAGGGTAACGGCCCAGCCCAGGTCAGGGCAGTGGCGCCGCGCACGGTGGCCCACGTGGGCTCGGGAAGCCCAGGGACACCCACCCAGAGGCCCTTGAAGCCTGGCCATGCAGAGATGAGGAAAGGAAGGGGAGAAACTTGCATGAAGCCCGGGCTCCCTGGCCCCGGGCGGACGGTGCGGGAGACCCTCAGGGGTGGACGACGTCGTGGGCACCGGTGGTCTCGGCCCAGGCTCGGGGTCTCCCGGGTCAGAGGGGCGTGGACGGGCACAAGGCTCACATGCCCAGACCCTCAACGCGGCCGTGAGAAGGGCAGAAAGGACAAGGCCGCCAGATCGGGGTCCCCATGGGGTGCTCAGGGCCAGGCGGGCCGGGCGGCTGGAGCTGGGTTCCAGCCTGGCCATAGGCGGCCTTTTCCATCCTCCTCTCGATTCCTGGCAAGTAGAGGAGAAGTGAGGGGTGGAGCCCAGACAGGAGAAATGACAGCGTAGCTGACCGCTACTCGGCTTCTCGCTGTGGTTTTGGACAGGCTGGCCTTAACGAAGCTGGACATCCTGGACGCCCTGGACGAGATTAAAGTTGGCGTCGCGTACAAGCTCAGCGGGAAGCGGATCCCCTACTTCCCAGGTGCGAGCACGGCGGCTTTCCTGTCCTTGGCCTGTCTCGCAGGACCTGGGAACAGACGTGACCCGTGGTTTCTGGGGCGAGGGGACAGGGTGTATGTGTTGAACACGCGGGGTGAGCGCATGTCTGGAAGACTCATCCCGATTCTGTCTGTGGCAGGTTCTCACCCCGATGGGAGGCCTGGCCGGGCCTCAGGGCAGTTGCCAGGCATCCATGGTCTGGGAAGGGCTCAGAGGGACTCAGAGGGACCGGCCTGACTCCGGGACCCTGGGGGACCCTCAGGCGCCTGGGGTCAAGGCCTACCTCCCGGGAGCTGGGGACTCACCTGAAATAGCCGATGTCAGGTCTGGACGCTCAAAGCTCTGGGCAAATAGGAAGACGACTTTGACCTAAGAAAAGATACATTTTTGGTTAGACTCTTTAAGGTCCTAACTGGAGTTTCTGTGACCAAGGAAGCATCCTTTCTTTTAAAAAGCATAAAGGCAGTGCTGTTTTCCTGGTGTCACAGTTACTTGTGCGTCTGCACTGGGGTCACGTGACCCCACCCTCACCGGTGGCCATGGGTGAGCTGCCCTCCACTGCCCCACCCCCAGCACGTGTGTACACCCGCCAGCACCGGTGGCTGTGGGAGCCCCCTGCGTCCTCTCGGCCAGTGTGCCCCAGGCCTACTGACCCTGAGCTTCGAGAGGGCGCAGCAGGATTGTGGTGTGACCCCAGGGGAGCATTCGAACTTGGAGCGCATCCAGGGCCCTTGCAGTGGACGGCTCCTTGCAGCATCTTCTGACGATAAGGGGTGGTTGGTGTCTGCTGTAGCCCCGGAGTCCCCGCCAGGTGGGGTCCCTGCCCTGAGGAGGGGGATATAGATCCTTTAGGACCTCTTGACACTTCAGGACCCTCGATCCCCTGAGAATTTCCAAGCAGGGGCCTCAGAGTTCCTCTGATGATCGCTGGGGACGTTGCAGCAGAGCGCGTAGTGAATCCGTGTCCAGGGTGGCGTGTCGCCTGGGCTGGAAGGGGTACAGCCAGTGTCCGAGAACCACCCCCACCCCCTGAGTAAACCAAGCAGGGCGGCTTGCCTTCCCCGCCTCTGAGCCCCGGGGCAAGCAGACCCCAGGTTGGGGGTCCCGGGCCCGTGGCCGAGCAACTGTCCGCAGCACGTGGTTCACCCCCGCCCTGCGTGTCCCCAGCCAACCAGGAGATTCTGCAGAAGGTGGAGGTGGAGTATGAGACGCTGCCTGGGTGGAAGGCGGACACTACGGGCGCCAGGAAGTGGGAGGACCTGCCCCCGCACGCCCAGAGCTATATCCGGTTTGTGGAGAACCACGTTGGCGTGGCAGGTGGGTGCCCTGAGCCCTGGCTGCCCCCTCAGCCCGCCGCGCCCTGGGCTGAACCTCCCCTTTCCCTTTCAGTGAAATGGGTTGGTGTTGGCAAATCCAGAGATTCGATGATCCAGCTGTTTTAGACAAAGACAGAGCTGATCCCGGCAGGCCACGTCCACGCCAGCAGCTACAGTAGTCTTCTTTCCCCAGCCAGCAAAAACAACGCCGTAAACAGAGAGATTTGAAAACTATTTTCTGTACTTTTATATTTCGCTTTAAGCCTTCAGCTCCACCCACTGATTTCTACAACAACTTGAAACATCTGAAAACCAGTGTTGGGTACATTTTTTTAAAATCCCGCTATTTCAAATGAGCCGAAGCGCTCAAAACAGAGACCTTTTACGGCACGTGAATTGTCACATGGCTGTATGCCCGGTTGGAGCTGTTTAGTAATAAACAAATCCGACAGCCGCTGAACGGTAGTGAGCAGTGCATGTTTTGTTCTGACTTGGTCGTCGTCGTTTTGACTTTTAAACTCTGGAAGGCGCCACTTTGCCGCATCAGCAGTCTGGGTGACACACATTTTCTTTTGTTTTTTAATAAATTTATTTATTTATTTATTTATTTTTGGCTGCGTTGGGTCTTCGTTGCTGTGCGCGGGATTCCTCTAGTTGCGGCGAGCGGGGGCTACTCTTCGTTGCGGTGCGCAGGCTTCTCACTGCGGTGGCTTCTTTTGTTGCGAAGCATGGGCTCTAGGCGCGCGGGCTCAGTAGTTGTGGCACGCGGGCTCAGTAGTTGTGGCTCACGGGCTTAGTTGCTCCACAGCATGTGGGATCTTCCCGGACCAGGGCTCGAACCCGTGTCCCCTGCATTGGCAGGCGGATTCTTAACCACTGCGCCACCAGGGAAGCCCTGACACACATTTTTGTGTCACGAAGCCAAGCCATGAGTTTGCTCAGACCACAAAATGCAACCAGCCCAGGGAAGAGAGACCACGGGCATTAAACACGTTTTCCAGAACTAAACACTTCAACAGATTCACCCTAGCGCCCCGAGCCCTTCCCCGCAACCATCAGTCCCCTCCATTTCAGTGGAACAGCCACTGGCCCCATCCCTCTTGAGTCCCCTGGGCTAGGAAGCCACTTCTCAACCGGCTGAAGCTTCAAAGAGCCTACTGTAGTCTGTGCTCAACCGGAGGCCGAGTGGTAGCTTCCCTAACCCTTCACATTTTGGGGTAAGTTTAGAAAAATAACAGGTGTTTTGGTATCATTTCAGAGAGGAAAGGGATTATACATATGGAGAGACCTAGAGTCTGCCGGGCTTAAATCCTAGCTTTTTTTTTTTTTTAACTATTTATTTATTTATTTTTGGCTGCGTTGGGTCTTCATTGCTACACGCAGGCTTTCTCTAGTTGCGGCGAGCGGGGGCTCCTCTTTGTTGCGGTGCACGGGCTTCTCATTGTGGTGGCTTCTCTTGTTGTGGGGCGCTGGCTCTAGGCGCGTGGGCTTCAGTAGTTGTGGCATGTGGGCTTAGTTGCTCCGCGGCATGTGGGATCTTCCCGGACCAGGGCTCGAAACTGTGTCTCCTGGGTTGGCAGGTGGATTCTTAAGCACTGCGCTACCACGGAAACCCTAAATCCTAACTTTTTAGAGCTGAGGATGCCAGCTGGGTTCACTGACATTGGGCCGCTGCCAACTCGGCTTGCTTCCCATGGACCCTGCCGGCCCCGGGCGGTTCCACAGGGTCCGGTGTCACCGGCTTGCACCACAGAGTCCCAAACTCATGTGACAGCATGTTGGGTGAAAGGGCCACAGATTGGGTGTATGGCTTCACACCTGCTAGCGAACTTTTCCAAACAGTGCCGAGAACGGCCTTCAGCAATTTGAAAGATGTCAGGGGCATGCGTGTGGACCACCTTCCTCAGGCAGCAGGGCTACAGGTGAGAAGCACCAGCGGAAACTGATCTTGGAGTTTCCCAAGAATTATTTCCTTCCATGACAGAGCAAGAGCGACGAAAGGAGAGGCCAAAGGCAGGGTGAGTTCTTAAGGAAAGAGGAGGTGGACCCCAGCTCTCCTCCCTGCCCCCGGGGATACTGTGCTTCTCCTGACCAGATGACCATCCTGCTACGACAGAGGGATGCACGCTTTGGGCGATCCACCAGAGTAGGCACTCCTGGCTTGGCAAGCTCAACCTGCAATTTAAATTACAAAGCTGCAAAAAGCCGCTATATTATGTAGTAGCTGCTAAATCCTCCACTCGAATACAAGTTGTTCTTTCCTTTGATCTCTGGACAAAATCTTGGGGAGGCAGCCCCAGGCAATGTCTTTGAGTATCTGCAGGTGTTATACAAGGTAAAAAGACACCAATTTGGAGGGGAAATCATTCTTCCCTGGCACCAGCTTCGTCACTCCCCTGTGGCCCAGGGATGGGAGGCTCTGTCCCTGGGCTGGGTTAGGACAGACAGCCCCCTTTTTCTCAGTATCAGATGTTGTGAGGGTCTGAGTAATTATAATAAGGTGCTCTCTCTTCTTTGCACCAATAACACAGCCCCAGTGTAGACGAGCTCACAGTGGTCTCAGGTCAATACGTGGATAAAAGACAAGTAAGTGATTTGATAACGTTGTTTGATAAAACGTGTTTTTCCAGGGACTTCCCTGGCGGTCCAGTGGTTAAGACTCTGTGCTTCCACTGCAGGCGGCAAGGGTTCGACCCCTGGTCGGGGAACTAAGATTCCCATATGCCACGGGGCGCGGCCAAAATGCAAAAAAAACAAAAACAACAAAAAAGTGTTTTCCCAAACACTTTGGAGAGCTGCCGGTTTGCTCAGAAGTTTAACATTCATCTACCCTACCATCAAGCCATTCAGCTCCTAGGCACTGACCCACAACAAATGACCACGAATGTACAGAAAAAGCCTTAGACAAGAATGTTCAGAGCAGCTGCCCTCATCAGAGCCAAAACCTGGCAGGTGTCAGTCGACAGGTAAACAAACTGTGGTCCATCCACACACGGAATACACTCAGCAACAGAAGGAATGGACCACTGAGGGGTGCAGGACGGTGGCCGGTCTCGGAGCGAACTGAGGGAAAAAGCCAGACACAAAGGTGCACGTGCAGAATGAGCCCCAGCCTGTGAGGTTCTAGGACGGCAGCGTCCCCGTAGGGGTGAAAGCAGAGCAATGGTCACTTCTGCCCGGGGCGGGGGAGGGGCGACGGGGTCATCATAACTGGCAGAAGTGTATACATTTACCATCTGGGCATTCCACTGGGCGTAAATACACACAACCACACTGTAAGTAAATTATACCCCAATCTACAAGTTACTCAAAGTAACCATACAACCATCTTACATAACAGATGATAATTACTCACAATTTTAGGACCCCGAGGCAACTCTGATGAAACATATTAATGAATACGTTTCCTGCCAGCCTTACCCACTCTGCATTTGTTGGAGGGGAAGTTTGCTGCACTTCTCGTGGGAAAACAGAAAGCGTGTTCCTTCCTCATCTGACACATACTCACTTCCAGAATGTCCAACTTTCTAAGGTCAAATTATGCCGTTCCGCAAATGCTTTGCATGAGTTCGGTTTTCCTGGGATATCGCCCAGCCCAGGGCAAGGCAGTTCTCCTTACTCTGCTTCCACAGCTCCCGTCCTTCCCCTTTTGTGACATTTGTCCCACCAGAGGGCAGGGACCCCGCTGGCTCTGCTCCACACCACCCCTAAGGGCCTAGCACAGAGCTCGGTATCTGTTATGGGCTGAATTGTGTTCCCCTAAACTTCACGTGTTGATTCCTCAACTCCCAGTACCTCCGAATGGGACTGTATTTGGAGGTAGGGACTTTGAAGAGGTCATTTTTTCCGAAGCTTTATTGAGGTATAACTGACATATATTTAGATATAATTGAAATAGAACATATAATTGGCATATAATGTACACCTTAATTGTATATTGTTGACCTAAAACAATAAAAGAGACCAGCAAAATGGGTTTATTTGGGAACGGCAAAAAATTGCAATTCAGGACATGTAGTCTATGGTGAACCACAGGCAAGTCTGGAGAACAAAGGAGAGAAAACTCTTGAGAAGGGGGAGATGGAAGGGGCTAGTCTGAGCAAAGAACCCATTGGTGGAAACTGGGAGTTTGACATGTAAGTGGTCTTTCATTGGCTGAGTTGTGACAGACTCTTATTGGCTGGGCTGTTGTCGGGCAAGGAGAAATTCTTCCTCCTGCTGGGTAGTAAGGTAGTAACCTTCTTCTTTGTAGATGCAAGGTACTCTTTTCCTATTGGGTCTGCAATTAATGTAGTGCAGTAGGGCATGCTTGCTCCCTCTTCTGGCCTCCTGACTCTTTTTTTTTTTTTTTTTTTTGGCCACACCATGTGGCTTGCAGGATCTTAGTTCCCCAACCAGGGATTGAACCCAGGCCCTCTGCAGTGAAAGTGCGAAGCCCTAACTACTGGACCGCCAGGGAATTCCCTCTGACTCCATTTTAAATGAGGTTTCTGTTTCTTAATTTTTACATTAAGGTGTACAGTGTGATGATCTCATACACATACACATTGCAAGCCATAATAAGGTTACATAATACATCCTTCACCTCATATAATCACCATTTTGTTGTTGTTGTTGTTGGTATGGTGAGAACAGTTAAGATCTACTCTTAGTAACCTTCACGTACACAATACTTGCTAACTATAGTCACCGAGCTGTACATTAGATCCCTGGAACTTATCTACCATATAACTGGAAGTTTGTACCCTTTGACCAACAGCTCCCCATTTCCCCCAAGCCCAGCCCCTGGCAACCACCATTCTACTCTGTTTCTATGAGTTTGATGATTTTGGGGGGGGTTAATATTTATTTATTTATTTATTTAGGCTGCGCTGGGTCTTAGTTGCGGCATGCGGGATCTTCGTTGCCACATGCGGACTTCTTAGTTGCGGTGTGCATGCGGGATCTAGTTCCCCAACCAGGGATGAAACCCAGGCCCCCTGCATTGGGAGCACAGAGTCTTACGCACTGGACCACCAGGGAAGTCCCAAGTTTGATGATTTTGGATTCCACAGATAAGTGATATCATACAGTACTGTATTTCTCTTTCTCTGATTTATTTCAGTTAGCAAAATGTCCTCCAGATTCATTCACGTTATTGCAACTGGCAGAATGGCCTTCTTTTTTATGGCCGAATAATATTTCATTATATGTATATTCCAAATATCACATTTTCTTTATCCACTCATCCACTGATGAACACTTAGGTTGTTTCCATGTCTTGACTATTGTAAAAATGCTGCAGGGAACATGGTGCAGATAGCGCTTCAAAATAATGATTTCAATTCTTTGTATACACAGAAGCGGCATTGCTGGATCACATTGCAGTTCTATTTTCAACTTTTTGAGGAACCAGGAGGTAATTAAGTTTTAAAGAGGCCATATGGGTTGGCCTTAATCCAGTCTGACTGGCGTCCTTATCAGAAGAGGAGATGAGGACACAGACACACACAGAGGGACCACCACGTGAGCGAGCACAGGGAGAAGACGGCTGTCTGCAGGGCAAGGAGAAACCAGCTCTGCACACACCTTGATCTTGGACTTCCAACTTCCAGAACTGTAAGAGAATAAATGTCTATTGTTTAAGCCCTCAGTCTGAGTGCTTTGTTACTGCACCTCTAGAAAACTAATCCAGCACTGACTGGGGACTCAACAAATACTTCTTAAATTAAAATTAGGTTGAAATAGAAGCGCTAACAAGATTCTCTTTTAATCACAATGTTTTGCATCTATCTACTGTGTCTTAAACGAGCCTAAGGCAGTTTCAAATCTGAACGCAAAGAAGTCTTTTAAAATTCCCAAGACCTGTAAGAGTAAAAACAATACTCCTGGGAATTTCATCTGTTTCTGGGATAAAACCAATCAAGCGTCTTTTTGTCACAGTGACCGCAGACCTTTAACAGGAATAGTACCCGATCATGCGGTCATGCAACAGGAAAAACGCTGGCCGAAGCCCCGCTTTCGGCCTGGTCTCCCTAGACCCGCCATGCCTGGCGGGAAGAGGCAGGTGGACCGGAGGCTGGCCCCGCCCCATCCCTGCCGGTGTCCTGGGCTGTGATGTGCATCACGTGGCGTGGTGTCACGTGAGGGGTGCGTCGCGTGGGGCGTGGCCTGTAAGACGGAGGCCCTCGGCTTGTCAGCGGAAATCCAGGCGACAGAGGAACGAGCTGGACGACCCCGGGGGCAGCGGACAGGATGAGGGTCGGGTGGGCAGGCGGCCGGCAGAGGCCGAGGTGGAGCCGAAGCCGCACGGCTCTGTCAGAGCCCGACATTACGTCAGGCCTGCCCCGCATGACGCAGCAGGGCCTGGAACCCGGCCCGTGACGTGTGTCCAGTGCGTTCATGCGGCACTCTCCACTTGTGAGGGCGGGGCAGTCCTCCAAATTAAGAATTACAGAAAAGTGAATCATCCGCGGACTTTTGGTGATTTAAACGGAGAAGTATAACCAGTTTCGAGAGTTGTTTGGGGAGCAAAATTAAAAACAACCGAAACGCCCTTCCCTTCCGCACCTCCTCGTACGAGTCCCTCCCACATGTCGCCTCCGACCTATCACGAGCCGCCCCTCACACGAGTCACGCCCACGATGTCGCCTCCAGCCCATCCTGCGGCGCGTGCGCACCACACCGCCTTCCCGCTTCCCCACCCCCGGGGCGCCCACTCCGACCCTTGACCTCTCCCGGACTTTCCCGCGTCTCCGAGTCCCGCCTCCCGGCGCACGAGCCCCGCCCCCGCCCCGGGCCTATCCCGCGTCGCGCCGCGCAGCAGCCCCGCCCCGCCCTCTTCCCGGGCCTATCCCGCGTTGCGCCGCGCACCAGCCCCGCCCCCGCCCCGCGCAGGGGTTGGCGCGCGGCTGTGACATCATGGGCAGGCGAGGCGCGGCCGCGGAGCTGCGCCGCTGCGGGCCGCGGCCATGCCCAAGCGGGGCTGCCCCTTCGCGGACGCGGCCCCGCTGCAGCTCAAGGTGCGTGTGGGCCGGCGGGAGCTGAGTCGTGGCGTGTGCGCCGAGCGCCTCACGCGGGAGATCTTCGGTGAGTGAGGGGAAGCGGGGTCGGGCAGGCGGTCTCCGCAGGCCGCGCCCCCTGGAGCCGGGGGCCGGGGCCAGCCGCCCGGCCGGGTTTGGAAGCAGCGATTTGGGCGCTGTGAATGCGCCCGCGTCCACGACCTGTCCCCGCCCTCCACCTTCGCGAAACAGGCGGCCTCCGCGTGGGGCCGAGACGGGGCTCTGTCCTGTGGGAATGCTGGACTCGCTCAGGAGCCAGCCCTGGTCTGACCGGCCTCAGCGAGAGGCCGGGGAGTGGGATGTCCCGGTGGAATAAGCCGGTAGAAGCACCTGTTCTGACCCGAGAGGCGTTTGTGGAGCGCGCCTTCCTTGCCAGGCGCTGCGGCTGCGGGAGACCCTGCCTTGCGGTCTACTGGGGGGCCAGCCAGAGAAGGACTCTCCAGAGGTCATCAGGGCAGGCACGGGTCGCTGCAGGACCAGCTGCAGGCTGTCAGAGGTCTCGTGGAGGAACAGAGTCGAAGCCGAATCCTGCAGGGTTAGGCAGGCAGAGAGGGAGAGGAAGGGAATTCCAGGCAGAGGGAACAGCCTATGCAAAAACCGGGAAGCCGGAGAGTGCTGTCCGGTTCATTGTGGCTGGAGTGTCCAGTTCCAGAGATGTAAGGACACTGACCTAGGAAGCCTTCTCTGGCTTCCTCATGCAGGTTTTCGGGCGCATTGATATTATTGATCATCACTTCGGGGAGGTTAATACCCTGGGGTAACTACAGAGTGGAATTTACCTTAAGTAGTGGTTGGAGGCACAAGGTTTGTGCGTGTAGAACAGTCAGATGGTTACCTGGGTGTCTGTGATTGAATGGTGCTGCCGTGCATTAGGGATGTGGGGAAGAGCCTAGCCTGGGGAGACCCTGCTTCTCTTCCTCCTGCTGCTCCCCACCCCTCACCCCCGCCCCGCTGCCCCCATCAGCAGCTGCTGTGCCCTTTCTTTTCTTGCACACGCAGGGTTGCAAACGCAAATGCCTTTCGAGGCCTTGCAGGTGATAAAAATGAGTGAAGCTGTGAGTACTATGGCCAGACTGCAAGTGTTATCCTCTCAGGACCTTCAAAAAATGTAAACACTGCAGACAGAAGAATTAAAAATAAATGGGGGCTAAGTCAGTCTAGCTCTTGACCACGATGTTCTGGAGCATTTGCAGGGGCTTGTCCTTCGCAGGGCCCCGTCACAGAGGGAGTGCTAGGCTCCCTGGGCATTCCCTAAGAAGGGCAGGACATAGGCCAGCGTGAACTCGTGTGTAATGAATTCCAAGCCTGAACCCTGGTCTCTTTATCTTGAACGGACCACAGGCCCTTGAAAGCAAGTATTAGCCTCACCACATGACCTCCCCCCAGTCCCACCCTGTTATAAGTGGGGGTGGGGAGGATTGGAGGAGGAGGAACTGGGTGTGACGGGGCTGTCATCAGCCGCTCCATTTGAGTTACCCAACTGTGTGTTTCTGTCGGTTTCACTTAGCACCAGCAGCTTCTGAGGTCTCCACCCTGGCTCTGTTGGGACAGGGCAGAAAACCACAAACAAAGCATTTCTGGGGCTGGCACCTGGCATTTGACCTTGTGAAATCCCCCAGTGCCCTGAGAAACCACCTCAGCTCTGGGGTCAGGGGGTGGGGGGATGTCCAGGGCCCACAGAGGGCTGGGAAGTTCTGGGGTACCTTGTCCGGAGCTGGTTGCTGCCATGCCGTCTGCTAGCAGCTCCGTGGTAGGTGAAGGGGTGCGTGCTGCCTGGGGGGTGGACTCAGCTCTGAGTCTCTGGCTGTGCGTTAGCTAGCACTCCACAGCGCAGAGCTTCCTCTGCTGGACGAAGCCGGCCTGTGGGTGCTGCGGAGGAGACGAACGGCAAGGAGGTGAGGCCACACGTGTGGAAAATGAGCAGAGTGATAGGACAGGGAACCCAGGTGGGGCTGTAGGGTCCAGAACCTTCCTGGAGGAGGTGGCCGCTGAGCCCAGGCAGGAGGTCAGGGTGGGACCCAGCTCGCCAGGGAGCAGCATGGTCTGGGGTGGCTGGATAACCACGCAGGAGACCCGGCCACGCGCAGCTCAAGGGACGAGGTGGCCACGTAGGTGCCTCCGTGCTGCAGCGGTGTAAGCGGGGAAACGGTTGTCCTCCGCAGAAAAGACCACGCAGCTCCTCTTCCGCGGGGCCCAGGCCTGCATGGACCCCGCGTGGGAGGAAGGCTGCGCCATCGTCGACACTCCGGAGTCCCCGAAGCCTGGCCCCACGGAAGCCCCTCGGGCCGCGCGCGGGCAGATGCTGATCGGGCCCGACGGCCGACTGACCAGGAGTCGAGCCCAGGCCTCCGAGGCTGGTGAGTGAGGCCCACGGCAGGCGCTTCCCAGCTGTGTGCTAAGGACGGGGTGTGGCAGGGGCTTTTCCTACCTGGGCTGGCGGGAGCCGGGCCTGAGTCTGACAATATGAATAGGGCGAGCGCCTGCAGGCTCCTGACATTAGGAGGCTCTGCTGTCACCAACATCCACGTCTGGTAGCTACGAACAGCTTCTAACTGTTGGATCGGAAAGGAGCAGAGACCCCTCTGGGTGACCCTCCTGGTGTCCTGCCTGCTTTCCACCTGCAGCTCTCCCACGGAGTCCCATCTGGGTGGGAAAAGCCTGTTCGGGTCCCTGTGCAGTGTGGGGTGCGTCTCAGAGTGTCACCTGTGTCGCTGGTTAAAAACTCTCCCGCCCCCGGGTCTGGGTGAGGCAAAGGGACCCCTGTGTTAACCCGTGATGCAGGGACCGCGCTTTGAGACGCAGCTGTGAGACACACAGGGGACGAAGGCCTAGCGACTTCCGACGCAGGTGGTCAGGAGAAGGGCTGACCCTTAGGTACCGACATTTGGGTGGTGGGAGTTGTAGGTGGGAGTCACGGAAGCCAGCTGGGATCTCTCCCTGGTGAACGGGTCTGGGTGCTGTGCTTACGCACAGGCTGTCGTCTTAGGACCTGGTGGTCGGTCAGGCGCGGGAGGAGGCGTGGCCCCCAGCCCCAGCGCTCAGGTCCCCTCTGGGCTGACGGGTGTTTCTTCCCCACAGACCCAGCCATGGCGGCGGCGGGCGCCTGCTCGTCGTGCGTGCGGGCCGTGGACGGGAAGGCGGCATGCGGCCAGTGCGAGCGGGCCCTGTGCGGGCGCTGCGTGCGCACCTGCTGCGGCTGTGGGGCAGTGGCCTGCGCCCTGTGTGCCCTCGTGGAGTGAGTGAGGGCCCTGTCGGGGAGTGGGGGCGGCAGGCCCATCCCGCATTGCCCGGTGGGACGATGTGATGCCAGTAAATGCTTTGCTCAGCTTGAGTTTTTCCAAGACCTTGAGATCCTTTCTGGAGGAAGTCCAGACCTTGCAGGTCAGCTCTGCGCTGTCTGTGGTCTGTCCTAGACCGTTCGTGCTCTAGTCCTTTGAGCCCTGGCGTCAGGAAGCCTCACGTGGCCTTCCTATGCAGCGCGCTCATTAGCGGAGGACGCCTGACAGGTGAGGGCAGGAAACAGGCGTTTGTCTGTGACTTGGGTGAGCGTGTCCGCCGCAGCTGGTGGACCCCTCCCTGCCCAGGAGGTTTCGGGCGCTGTCCTCGTCCCAGCGGCCACTCCCGGCTGACGGGTGGGGATGGGCAGTGCCCCGTAAGAAAGGTTCTGCAGATCTCAAACCAGTTTAGTCCCAGTGGCCTTTAAAACCAACCCCAACCGTGGAAAGTTAAAAACACGCCTGCTGAGAGGTGGGTTGCTCCCCGCTTGGGACGCGCTGGGCAGAAGGACGGAGGCCAGGCGTGGGCCTCCCGTGCTGGCCAGGTCAGGGGTCAGGTGCTGGGCGAGTCGTGAGTGTGGAACACTCTTTCTTTTGATTTTGCCAACTCAGTTTTTCTTTTCTTCCTATTTATATGTAAACTGAGACGGGCGGGGCCTTGCCGGTGGCCAGTGGCTTTTCCCTGGAGGGGGAGCTGCGCACAGCACAAGGGCCAGCTGAGGGGCCAGGTGGGCGCCCCGCCTGCTGGCAGCCACTTCCCTCCCCGGGGCCGTCCTCGTCCGCAGGGACTCCCGTGGCAGCCCCCTCCCGCCCCTGCTCTCTGCTGCCTGGTCCCCACGCGTCCGCAGAGCCCGCCGCGCACCTGCCTGTTTCTCGGGCCCCGGCGGGCGGGGCTCTCTGACCCGGGTGAGAAACAGACGACGCGTTCCGGGTCCCCGCGGAGGCCACGCTTCAGGCCTCCGAGCTTCAGCGCCGCCCTGGAAGCGGGCGTCCTGCCTGCACCTGCTGGCTGCCCCGTCCCCAGGGTCAGGCACGGCCGCGGGGGGCGGGGGGAGGGCATCACCGCCAAGAGCTGGAGCCGAGCTCCTGGCCCTGGACGCGGACCCTTTGCCGCTGCGCCTCAGGCGTGCTGCCGTCCCCTTTCAGCGTGTCTCCCGACCCTACCCTACCTGAGCTGCTGCCCCTGGGAGCCATCCGGGGCCAGTCAACCCTGCTGCACACCTGGCCGACGTGAGAGCCGGGCTGAGCCCCGGGGGCTCCTTAGCTGTCAGTCCGTGGGGACGGCTCCAGCGAGCACCCCAGACGTTTACCCTCGTGCTCCAGAGGCAGATATCTGTCGGGGGGCTGGTTCTAGGGAGGCTGCGGGGGTCTGCTCCTGGAGCCCCGCACTCCGCGGGTTCCGTGCTCCGGCCTCTCCCCGGACCCTCGAGCCGCCTCCCTCTGCGGGTGTCCTTCTCCAAGGACCCGGCCCTGTGGGCTCGGCCCTCTGCGGCAGTGGGGCCTCGTCTTAACGGGTTCTGTCTGGGCCCATGGCCCTGCCTCCAGATAAAGTCGAGGGACCAGGTGGGGTCGGCAGCTCCCGTGGAACTCAGCCCTAATGCCAGCTCCTCTCCCCCAACCTCGCGGTGTCGCAGCTGCAGTGACCTCCACGAGAAAGTGCTGTGCGCCAGCTGCGCCATGTTCGAGGCCTGAGGCCAGGAGAGGACAGCGGCCCTGCCTGGACGACCTCGCCGCCGTCCACGCAGAGGGACTGGGGGGAGGGGCGGGAGGGGACAGCCTTTCTATTTTGTATCTTGTTCTCCTGATCACAGAAGAGAATAAACCCTTTATATTTAGACAAGAGGACTCACTCGTCAGCGCCCCTGGGGCCCGTGGTCTGCCCGGCTCCCACCTGGCAGCGCCCTGAGCTCCATGCCAGGTGCCGCCGATTGTCCCGTTGACAGGTGGGGACACTGAAGGCCAGAGTGTGTGAGCCCAGGTGGGGTTCCAGTGCCCCTCGGGGGTGGGGCTGCGTCCCAGGCTGTCCCTGAAATGCCACCGTAATACGCCACTGTCCGGGTGGCTGGGCCCCGGGTGACCTGCCTGTCCAGTTCCGTCTGGGTGGCGCAGCCCGTGTGGCCTGAGGGAGGGGAGTGGACGAGAGGGGAAAGGGAGGGTCGCAGCCCTGCGCGGGGCCTCCTCACCTGGCTCTCGGGCCCCGGTTCCCATACGCGGGGGTCCTTGCAGCGCCGTGGGCCCAGGCCCTCGGGAGGAATCCGTGGGTAGTCAGTCCCAGCCCCTCCGAGAAACCCTGGAGGAAAAGAGTGGTTCTTTGGGGTGGGGAGCAGGGCGGTGTCCTGTGGGCAGCGGGGGCACCCACGGTTGGAGGGTCAAGTGACTCTTCGAGGGGGCTGGGCCAGGGTGGAGTTTGCCCCCGAGTGCAGAGCCTAGGACCCCTGAAGCAGGAGCGGGGGAGGGCCACGGGGAGGCGTGAGGTCTTGGGGGCGGCTGCAAGTGAGCCCAGGGGCCTTCCTGAGCTGAGAGCATTCAGAGGCCTCTCCGCTCGGCCGCGTGAGTGCGGCACGAGCCCTCGTCGTGGGGTCGCCTGCTCTCGCTTGGCTCCCGTCGAGGCCCCGGCCTCCGGCGCGGTGCCCACGTGCGGACCGCAACCCCGGCGAGCACGCGGAGAGGTGCCCCGCATCGCTCATCACTGGGGAAACGCAGCTCAGCATCACAGGAGACGCTGCCTCACACCCATCGGGGGGGCTGCTGTTTAACAGAAAACAAGCGCTGGCGGGGCCGTGCAGACCCGGGAGCCCTGTGCACTGCTGTGGGGATATAAGGTGACGCAGCCTCTGTGGAACAGTATGGCTGTTCCTCAGAAACTTAAAAGTAGAGCTCACGTGACCTGGCAGATACCCAGCAGGGATTCGAGCAGGTGTCTGTACACCTGTGTTCATAGCAGTGTCACTCACAAGAGTAAAAATGTGGAAACAAACCACGTGTCCATCAAGGGATGAATGGATAAGCAAATCGTGGTCCGTCCATACGATGGAATATGATTCGGCCTTAAAAAGGAAGGAGATCCTGACACAGACTGCAGCACGGATGGACCTTGAGGATGTCAGGCCGAGTGAAGTAGCCAGTCGCAAAAGGACAGGTCCTGTGTGATTCCACTCCTATGAGGTCGTTAGAGCAGCGGGGTTCACAGAGACAGACAGTGGAAGGGTGGGGGCCAGGGGAGGGGCCGTGAGTGTCGCGTGGGAGCAGAGTGTTAGTCTGTGAAGATGGAAAGCTCCGGAGACGGAGGCGCTGGTGCCGCAGCCACGTGAATACATTTCACGCCACCGAACTGGTCACTTAAAAATGGTTAAAGGGGTAAATTTTACATATATTTTACCAAGTAAGAATATTTAAAATGTTAAAAAGACAATTGTTGAGGGGCTTCCCTGGTGGCGCAGTGGTTGAGGATCTGCCTGCCAGTGCAGGGGACACGGGTTCGAGCCCTGGTCTGGGAGGATCCCACATGCCGCGGAGCAACTAGGCCCGTGAGCCACAGCTACTGAGCCTGCGCGTCTGGAGCCTGTGCTCCACAACAAGAGAGGCCGCGATAGTGAGAGGCCCGCACACCACGATGAAGAGTGGCCCCCGCTTGCCACAACTAGAGGAAGCCCTCGCACAGAAACAAAGACCCAACACAGCCATAAATAAATAAATAAATAATAAAGAATGAGGAAAATCTAGGCTCCTGAACTTCAGAAGTAAGAAAAAAAAAATTGTTGAAAGCAAAACTAATAATGTATGTTGGGGATTTTGAACATGTGGAAACAAAAGTTGTGACCACAGCACGGAGACGGCAAGTGGAGGTGTGTCTTCTGAGGACCGTGCGTGTGAAGGGCTGAATTTCACTCCAAGGCAAGCTGCTGAGTGAGTTACGGACTGACATCCGACAGGCCATGGCTACAGTCGTTCCTTCAGGAGAGATTTGTTCTAAATTCCACATGGGATCCTGGGTTGGATCCTGGAACAGAAAAGGAACATCAGTGAGAGAGCTGGTAAAATTGAAATAAGCCAATAAAAGAGAGAAAATGGGGGAGTTCCCTGGTCGTCCAGGGGTAAAGAATCCGCCTTCCAATGCAGGGGACACGGGTTCGATCCCTGGTCAGGGAACTAAGATCCCTCATGCCGAGGAGGAACTAAGCCTGCTCACCACAACTACTGAGCTCGCGCGCCTCAACAAGAAAGCCCGTGTGCTGCAAACTACAGAGCCCACGCACCCTGGAGCCCAAGTGCCACAACCGGAGAGAGAAAACCCACATGCCATAACTAGAGAGAAGCCCACGTGCCACAACTAAGACCTGACGTGGCCAAAAAAATTAAGAAAAAATTTTTTAAAAAAGATAAAATGGGTTGTTAAAAAATAGTTATTTAATCCAAAATGAGGGAGAAAAAGAGGAAGGAAGGCACAAAGAACCAATGGGACGCACAGAGGAACAGCAAGACGGTGTTTAAGCTCAGCCACGTCTAGATCCCACTCCTGTAGGTGATCTCAGCACCCCCGTAGGGGTGGAGACCCTCAGATTGTCTAAACAAGACCCAGCCAACTCTGTTGTCTGCAAGAAATTCACCTTGAGTATGAAGACACAAGCAAATTCAAAGGGAAAGTGTAGACTGAGTATCTGTTGAATGATGACCCATCTTTGAGCAGACATTCCCGGGGTGGCATTTACTGGGGGGCAGACCCCGCCCGTGCCGTCCCGACACCGCAGCCTGGCTGGCCCCTTGCTGGGAGCTGCTGACCTACCCGCAGCCCCCAGGGCCTCGTCTGCAGCACCCAGCCATGCCTGCTGAAACGTGGGCACTACGGGTGCTAAAGGCACTTCTGTTCCTGTCTTGCTGTGTCCCTCCCGAGGCCCGGCCTGCTGCTTGGAAGGGCTGGGTGGAACATGGGAGGGTGTTCTGGCCCCCGTGCATGCCAGGCCGTGGGACCTCCACCCTGCTGGTCCTCGCTGCCCCAGGCCGCTGTTCACCAGGCCCCTCCGGCTCTGCTCTGGCCCTGCGGCCAGGACGGGATAGCGCCCAGGAGTTTCCTCCCCGAAGTGCCCGTCTCCCTGCACCCCTACCGCTCCGCCCCGATGCTGCTGCAGGAGGCGCCTGCGCAGCCCTACCTCCGGGAAGGCCGAGAGGCTCTGGGGGCTCCGGCCTCGGCTCATTCCCTCTCGGCCCCACCCACCCGGATGGGACACGCCATCAGGGTAAGTTTGTGCTCGTGTCCATGCCCATGACCTTGAAACCTGTCCCAGGCCAAAGAATGTCCCTAAGACCATCACCCCCATCCCCCAGTTATCCCCCAACCATCCCCCCATCCCCCAAGCATCACCCAAGGAGGTCCCACGAGAAAGAGCAGCTCGTGCCCCTCTACCTGGCCAGCTGGCCGCCGCCCTCCAACACCCCCGATGCCCCAGCTCCAGCTGTAGAGGCACCTCCCGGTTTTCCACACCACATCTGCCACTTTGGGGTACCATTTGCTCGAAGTTCGAGGATAATGGAAAGATACTGCTGTAGGTTCTGGTGTCTACAATATACATTTTTTTTCCTTTTTTTATGTGTTAAAATACACACCTCTTCAAGACCCTGCCTTCAGCTCTTTGGGGTATATATGTGTACCCAGGAGTGGAATTGCTGGGTCACATGGTAGTTCTATTTTTTTTTTTTTGGAGGAACTTCCATACTGTTTTCCAGAGGCTATGCCATTTTACATTCCCACCAACAGTGCACAGGCTTCCAATTTGAAGGACGTGTTTATGTATCTGAAATCTGGATCCAAAGCATCATTTAGCAGGTAACATTTGGTGTGTTTGTGGTTTCCAAAAAAGCTGTGGAAGTGAAATAGTTCAGAGCCTATCCAAACTGAGCAATCAGGCGCCGCCCAGAGAGGCACCCGCAGGCCCGGACTGGCCCCGCCCACCCCATGCTCTGCGCAGGCGCCCCTTCCAGCAGAAGGGGCCGCCACCCCGCCCCGAGGAATGTCTTGTCAGGGTCGCCGGCCCTGGAGCCTGGAGAAGCAGGCTGTTTCTGCCCCCTCCCCCGGGCCCAGGCGCCAGAGTCCTTGGGAACGTCCAGGCCTGTCCCGGCCATGCCTGTGGGGTGAGAGGAGGAGCTGAGGCCCCGCCCGCCCCTCTGGGCAGGCGCCCGGAGACCGACGCGCGGGCCAGTGCCGGCCGCCGGCTCCTCTCCGCGCCCACCAGGTGGCGCCCACGGCACGTCCTGCTGGGCTGCTCGGGCGCCCCGGACCCACTCCCGGCTGCCCCAGGCTTGCGATGTGACCCCCGGCAGGCCGCTCTCTCGGGCCTCCTCAGGACCCAGGGCCTGGCAGTGACCCGAGTCTCGGCCTTGGCCAGCTCTGGGCCCTGCAGGGTGGCTGGTCCTTCCTGGTGGTCAGGGTCTGCGGCATTGCACCGACAGAGCTGGTAGGCAGTCTGGGTGGCCTCCTTGGGGCGTGGGGCTGGGGTGAAGCCAGGTGGAGACAGGGACGGCCAGGGCATCCCCCCTCCAGTGAGTCCCGCCGGAGTGGGGTGGGGGGACATCGTCCCTCAAAGGTCATCCCTGGGGCCTCCGGGCAGGAAGGAGAGGATGCTCCCCTCGAGTGGACTGGCCACACGCTCCTTCACCTGCCACCCAGCAAAACGAGCCAGAGTTGAAAAGCAATTTTTATTGAAGAATTTGGAGGGAAAGTCTCATAATAGTAAAAATACTAAAGTTGAGTATAAAAAACGCCACGGTGCAGCGCAGCGTCCGGCTGGGAGACACGGAGGGTGCAGCGATGGCCCCTCCCAAGGGCATCAGGTGGGGCCAGGGCGACAGCAGGAGAGTGAAGCTTCTATAAGGACAGGTGCTACCAAGGGAAGCCATCGGGTGAGACGGTCCCAATGGGGAAGGGGGCGGAGGGAGGGTTCTCTCCTGAGATTAGAAACCCCAGTATGCACGTGAACAGCATAATACACGGCAACAGATGTCACCTGGCTCTTCTGTCTCGCCGGTGAGCCCCGGCCCAGCCCCATTGCAGGGGCCACCCTCCTCCAGCCTCAGCGCTGGGGCTGCTGCGTGCCCCACCCCAAGCGAGAGGGGGCCGGGCCAGCACCATGGCCAAGTGGCTTCTGCGGCCCCCGGGCCGGGCTGAGACAGGGGCAGCCAGGGACAGCCGGCGAGAGGGACGGAGGGGCCGCGGGCAGGGCCCACCCGGGCCCGATTGCACTTGGCTGCAGAAGTCCTCAACGTTTTCCTACGTGAATCTAATCGTTCCGAAGGCCGAGGCCACGTCTGGAGAACTGGATGAATAAATTAAGAAAAACCGCAGGATGTCTTCCTCCCGACCTGGCTGGCCAGGGGGACACCGCCCCCAAGGCGGGCAGCCCTGCCCACAGCACGAGGCGTCTTCCCATCCGTGTTGGAGGACGGCATGGTTCCGCCCAAACGCATCCAGAAATAAGAAACATTAAATACAGGTCATCCGTGCGAGGCTTCCTCCCGATCCTTCCAAGCCCTCGTCCAGAGCACGCAGCTGCCCACGGTGGCGTCCCAAGCGCGGCCGGCGGGCCCCTCAGGCCGTGCCGCTGGCCGAGTAGGAGAACTGGGGGAAGTGAGGCCTCCGTTCGCTGTCCACGCCCTCCATGCTGTCATCTGCGGGCGGGAGGGGCGGCTCAGCTCCCGGGCGCCGGGGAAAGCGAGGCTGGCCCCGAGGGCTCGCCTCCCATACTCCACATCCAGCCTCAGCGAGCCCCCCTCCCACGATCCCGGGGCGGGGGGGGCCGCGGCCCTCCCGCCCTGATGGCCACCCTTGAGGGAGCCTTCCCAGTGAAATGCTGAGCATGGAGTTCTGTTGCCTGGAGAGGAGGAAGGGGTCGGCAGGGAGGCCCACCCCTCACCTTGGTCGGGCGGCGTGATGGTGATCATCTGGGCTGTGAACTCCTCATCAAAATACCTGGTGTCCGTCTCGGACGTGACCTGAGGCTTGAAGGGCGGGTTGAGCTGCAGGAAGGGGGCTAGGTTACAGGCCTCGCCCTGCACACCTGGACCTGGACCTGGACCCAACTCCCCACCCAGAAGCCAAGGCTGGGGCCAGGCCTTCCTCTGCCCACGTCCCCTCTGGGGCCTCGCCCTTCAGGGATCCACCTGCGGGGCCACCGGCCTCACTTGCGGCCCCCGGATGGCAGAGTGGCCCGGCAGCGTCAGGCCTCAGAGAGGACTCACCACGACGCAGGATGCAAGGGCAACTGCAGAGGGACAGGCTGGTGGGAGGAAGGACCCCCACTCCCCCGACCCCTGGCCCGGGGGCAGGGCTGCCTGGGACCTAGCAGCAACTAGCAGGGGGTGTCCTGGGTCGGGGCTGGGACTAGAGCCCTTGGAGGGCAGGCCCAGGACGCGGCAGGACCCTGGCTGGAGCGGAGCAGGGTTGGAGAGCCCTGTCTCACAGGGACAAAGGCCCAGCCGGCCATGCGTGGCCTGCAGGGAAGGGGTGGGCTGGAAACGGGGTGGAAGCATGCTTGGGGACAGGCACCCAGCAAGCCTAGGGACAACCTTCCTGAACCTGCTGGCCACCCCACCAGCATGGGCCAGGGCCTGGGGCTCCCAGGTCCCTCAGAGGACAAAGGGCAGAGGCACGCGTGCAGAAAGCAGCTGCCTCGCTCGGAGGCCTCCTCACGTGTGTGTGTGTGGGGCGCGTAAGCAGGCATGTGGGTGAGCAGGAGGGTGTGAGCGGGCGTGTGCGGGGGGAGGGGTGTGCACAGGCCCCACGCACCTTCTTCTCATACACATCCTGCCACAAGATGCTGGCGAAGAAGCGGTGCTGCATGATCTCCTTGGCGTCCTCGGAGCCCCCACCGAGCCTGCGGGGAGACGGAGGCCACAGTGACGGGGTCGCCACCTGCTGGGCCCACGGTTCAGGCCCCTGCCCCCACAGGCTGCGGTCGGCCGCCAGGCAGCAGCCCCGGCAGCCGCGGCAGGTGCAGCGTGCCGGGTGGGCAGGAGCTGCCGGCAGGGCCGGGTCTTCCTGAGCAGGTGTGAGGAGGCCCTCTGCCCGGGGCAGCCCAGGCGGAGGACATCACACACGGCCACCAGCACGGTCATTCCCTGGGGGTTTCAGGGGACAGGTGGCTGGGGGGCAGCCCAGGGCAGGGCTCACCGCTGCTTGGGGTCCTTCTTGAGCAGCCCTGAGAGCAGGGACTTGGCCTCAGGGCTGAGCGTGCGTGGGAAGCGGATCTCCTCCATGAGGATGAGCTCGAAGAGCTTCTCGTGGTCCTGGTTGTAGAAGGGCAGGCGGCCGCACATCATCTCGTACATGACCACGCCCAGCCCCCACCAGTCCACCGCCCGGCCGTAGTCATTGTCTTCCAGCACCTGGGGTTGCAGGGCACGGGCTCAGAGGTAACCTGAGACGGGGGGACTCGGGGGTCGGGAGTGGGGAGTGGGGGACACGGGGACTCGGGGCGCGGCAGGCGCGCACCTCGGGGGCCAGGTACTCGGGCGTCCCGCAGAAGGTCTTCATGGTGGCGCCATCCTTGATGCCCTCCTTGCACAGCCCGAAGTCGGTGATCTTGATGTGCCCGTCCTTGTCCAGCATGAGGTTCTCCAGCTGCAGGCGGCGGCCTCCGCGTCAGCCCGCCTCCCCGTCCCGCCTCCCAGCCCTGCCCTGCCGCCTCCCCACCCCGCCTCCCCGCCCCGCCCCCGATCCCCGGCCCCGCCCCCGATCCCCGGCCCCGCCCACCTTGAGGTCCCGGTACACCACGTTCTTCTCCGAGTGCAGGTAGTCCAGGGCGGACACGATCTCGGCGCCGTAGAACCGGGCCCGGTCCTCGGGGAACACCCGCTCCCGGGACAGGTGGAAGAAGAGCTGCGGGACGGGGAGCCTGAGCGGGGCCGGCGACCTGGGCCAGGGTCACGGGGCGGAGACCCTAACCAGGCTGGGAGCGGGGAGGACAGCCACCCAGACGCCGGAGGCTCAGAGAGGGCCGCCCCCGGGACCGGGCCCTACCTCGCCTCCGTTGGCGTACTCCATGACGAAGCACAGGCGGTCGTGGGTCTGGAAGGAGTACTTCAGGGCCTGCGAGGGAAGCAGAGCTGGAACCCGGCCCTCCAGCTGGGCAGGAGCTTCGCCCTATTCAGGGCGGGGGATGCCCCACTGCCCCACCGGCCGCGCCCGAGGACGGGCAGCCGCAGGTCCAGTGACCGTGAGAGGCTCCCCTGCAGGGCCGGCCCCGCTGCCCTCACACCTCAAACCACAGGCGGCCTCGCTTTAAAAGAAAGGCCCGCTGATGACCGGCTCGCTCACAGAAACACGGACGGGAGACCCTCCCCGGCGCTCGGCTGCCCCACGGCCAGACCTGCTGCACCGACCAGGGAATCTCTGCGGAACGCGACGTTAGCATCCCGTACAGGGACCCACTGGAGGGTGGAGGGCACGACAAAGCCTGGCCTTTTCCTCACAATTCTCCAGCCAGACAGAGGGGAAAAGGGCAAAATGAAGCAGATGAGGCAAAGCCACGATAACGAGTCACGTTTGGACGAACAAACACGACATCTGCTCTTGGAGTCTGATGTTTCTCGTAAGAAAACGTCTCAGGAAAAAAATCGCCCCAAGTCTGCCCACTCCTCTGCTCTGCCCCTGCTTTGGATCAGGCCATCCCCTGGAGCGAGGACACCTGTGCTGAGCGGAGGGGACAGGCCCATGGTGGTCCCGGGCACAAGACCTCGGAGGCCGGCCCCGGGTCGCCCAAGGCCTGAGTCCTGAGCCCCGTCCGCCTGACTGCTGACCTTCTGGGGGCGGAGCTGGCTGGGCCTGGCAGACTAATTCCAGGCACTTCCTTGTTGCTCCAAACGGCTAGGGGTTTTCCATACACCCCTCCTGGCCCAAGTTCCCCCAGGACAGGGACCTCCCAGAGTGAGCCTCAAAGGAGAAGCAGTGGAAAACCGTGCAGAAGGGTGGGCACGGGGAGTGTGGCCTCCCAGGGTCTCAGCGGGCCAGAGGGAAGGCAGGGCCTCCTGCCCTCTCTGTGCACCGGCGACCCCACACCAGGCACCTCCACCCGCCCCTCCTGGAGGCCCGCCCGCCATCCGCGGGGCTCTGAGCCCGCCAGATTCTCAGGTCCTCCGGAGGACGGGTTGGTGCGAGTGACTGCGCGACCCCAGCACCTGGCGCCCAAGCTATCCCCCCGGGGTCCAGAGGGGACTCACCGTCAGGAAGGGGTGCCGGGAGTTCTGGAGGACGCGGTTCTCCGTGAGCGTGTGGGCCACCTCGTCCTGGAAAACAGGGCCCACTGAGCCGCCCGCCCCGCCCAGCCCCCAGCCCCCAGCCCCGGCCCTAGCCCCTACCTTGGCCACAATAACCTCCTTCTTCAGGATCTTCATGGCATAGTAGCGGCCCGTGGCCTTCTCCTTCACCAGGATCACCTTCCCGAAGGTGCCTTTGCCCAGCAGCTTCAGGTACTCAAACTCATTCATGGTCTGAGGGCAGCGGGCAGGCACCAGGGTCAGGGGGCAGCATGGTGACTGCTGGAGGCCCAACGGTGGTGAGGGGTGCCAGAGGCCGGGGCCGCCAGGGCCACCGCGGCCAGCCTCGGGGCCGAGCACAGGTGGGGCCTGAGGGGTCCGGGGGGTCCAGGGCTCGTGGCAGATCACGGGGCTGTGCGCCCCGACTTGGAGCCCTGGGGTTCGGGGGGACGAACCTGGCGGCCCTCCCTCACTCCTGTGCGGGAGCTGGGCGGGGCGGGGACCCACGACTGCAGGGCCCCGAGGGCAGGGCCGGGCCTCACCACGCGGTGCTTGGGCTTGGCCAGCGCCACCTCCATCTCCTCGGCCCCTGAGTTCTCGCCGGGCGAGCCTGACCGGAAGTCCATAATCTCCTCCTCCTGCCTCTTGAGCCCGTCGGCCACCGTCTGGATGGCAGTTGTCCACTCCTCCCTGCAGGGCAGTCAGTCGGGTGAGGCCCCAGCCCCACACAGGCCTGGGGCCTCCCGCTCCGAGGTCCCCGGGCTTGGGGCACCGGGACTCGTCTCCAGCTCATACCGCTCCTCAGGGGTCTCTACATGGAACGTGCGCTCGATGACCGTGGTCCACTGCAGGCAGCGGATGATGAAGGTGTTGGGCCGCGGCCGCTCCGTCTTCATCAGCTGGCATTCTGGGGGCAGGCGAGCATCCGTCTGCACTGCGCCCCGGACCACCCGCCACAGCCCAGCCCTCCCCAAGCCTCGGTCTCCCGCCCTGTAAAAGGGGGCCGGGACCCCCCACTCCAGCTGGGACCCCGCTCAGAGCTCAGCGGCGCCCGAGGGGGTGTCTGGGGGCCGGTCAGCCCTCCGTGGTCCTTCCTTAGTCTCCGAGCCCCCCTGCCAGCCAGGACACGGCCCTCAACCGGCCGGAGGGTGAGGGGATTGGGAGAGCAGCTCGCCCCCCCCACCCCGAGCAGGAACGTCCCACCACTGGCCCAGCCTCACGATGCCCAGCGCTCTGCCTGCCCCCTCTCGGCGCAGCGCCAGTCCCAGAACAGAGGGGGGTAGCGGCTCACCCTGCGGAGAAGCTGCCTGTCCGCCCCAGAGGCCACTCGGGCTGCACCCTCCCCGCACTGCTGCCCACGCCCCCAGGTGCACACGGGAGTGAAAACAGGCACATGCACACCTGGAGCACGCACACCTGCAGCCGAGGAACCGTGGAGGTGCCCCAGGCCCGGAGAGGGGCTGGATGCCAGCCCAGCCTGTATGAGGCGGGAGGGGGCCGCGGGGCCAGCGCAGGGGTCTCCGACATTCCAGCGTCTAGGCCCTGGCAACCGCGAGGGGCCCCGGCCGGGCTCAGCCGAGCGCAAGGGAGCGAGGAATGGTCCGCCAGGCCGCGGGGCCAGGAGGGGGCTGGGGGCCCAGCCTTATGTGGAGGGCGGCCTGTGTCTACACGGGGCAGGGGAGAGAGGAAAACCTGTGCGGCCAGCCTTCTGGGTCCCCACATGCCCCCTCCCACTCGCTCAGCCCATCGGAGACCACCAGGAGCCCCCAGGGCTCAGGCGCCTGACACCCACCCAGGGCCTGACTTCTCGTCCCCCCACCCTGGAACCCATCCCCAAGGAAGAGCCCGTGGTGCAGAGGCCCCTGCACAGCGGCTTGCCCCTCCCGCACGCCTCTGCTCCTGCGCCCGGAGCCCCTGCTGGTCTAATGCCCGGGTCAGGGCCCCAGTCCCACCCACTGCTCAGGGAGCCCCTCTGGGAGGTGCCCACCTCCCATGCTCCTCCTGAGAGCCCCCCCTGCCGTGCTCCCCTGCATTCAGCCTGGGGAACACTCCCGAGGGGCCTCAGCCCCCCAGCAAGGCAGCGTCCCCCTGGCCGAGCATCCTTTCCAAGCCCGGAAGCCCCCAGCCTGACCCAGGAGGCCCTGCGGGGAGCCCAGACACACTGCAGTGAGGCTCCCACGTGGCCACGAGGCTGCGGGGACGGGGGTCTGCCTCCTTGGCCTCCCCTCACCCGCAGGCCCCTGTTCTACCTGCTGCTTTGCTGAGACTTGAGGAGCTTGGGAGGGGGTTCAGGGCTCACAGGAACCAGGCCCTGGTAAAGCACCCCCAAAGGAGCCTCCCTTGTGGCGCAGGGCCTCTGCTCCTCCCATGGGAAGCCCTGCAGCACGGGGCCAGGCACACTGGGGGGTGGGCAGGACAGTCAAGGTAGCAGGACGGCCCCCACCTCGGAATATCTGCAGGCGCGGAGGCTGGGAATCCTTCCCCGTCAGCCGAGGATGGGCCATCTGTGCTACGCCCCCTCCTGAGACCCTGGACCAGAACCTGCGGTCTGGCGGCAGGGGGGCCGCTGGAGGACCCCAAGCTCCCAGGGCAGGGAGGGCAGAGCCAGCCGGAGGGCGGCGCATGAATGAAGGAGGCTGGCGTGGAGCCGGGAGCTCTGCACCCCAGACAGCAGCCCAGGCGGACCCCGGGGTGTGCTGGTCACCCACCCACCAGGCCCGTGTCCCGGGCCAGCCCGGGCAGAGCACCGGGAACAGGGACCAGGCTAGAAGGCCCGCCCGGCCCAGCATCCCACCCACCCACCCGTCCCCATGCCTGGGTGCCCCCCGCCGTGGGTAGGGTCACACCTGCCGTCCCCCTGCAGATACGTAACGAGGCCACAGTAGCACTTGGTTTAGAAAAAGTGCCAGTTTGTTCAGCGTCCTGAGACGCCCCAGGCCAGCAGTGCTGCACCCACCTGCCTGGCACCCCAGCTGAGGGTGGGAACAAACGCACTGCCACGGTGGACTGGGGCCTCTGAACACCTGTGGTGGGCACTCGTGCTGGGGCGACGGAGGCCCCGGGAAGCTGGGTGGCCCCCACCCCCGCACTCTCTTCCTGCCTCTGCCCGGGGGCTTTGGGGAAAGAGGCCCTGGTGGGCTCGTCTGGCCCCCGCTGGAGGAGGGGCCCAGGTCGGCCGGCTGCCCCAGGCCAGGCCCTCCGGCCTCCAGAGGTCCGCCGGGAACAACCTCGGGCTCGGCTCAGAGATCCCTGGCAGCCGGAGCCGACCACTAACCGGTCCCCGAGGTGACGCGGAGCCGCGGGCCCAGCCTGGTCCCCGGAGGGCTGCTGGCCCCAGACACAGAGGCCAGGGGGACCCCATGGGGGGGCGCTGGGCCCAGAGGGCTCTCTCCGCCCCACCCACCGCCCTCATCCCGACCCGGGGCGGCCGCCGGCACACTTACGCGCCACGGAGAAGTTGTTCAGGGGCGACTCACGCTGCTCCACGTCCTGCGGCCGCTCCTTGTAGCCGATGAAGGTGCCGTCATTCTTCAAGAGGAAGTACCGGGGCCGCCAGGTTTTGATGTACTCACCTGAGGACACGCGGGCGGACAGGCACTGAGGGGCTGCGGCCGCCGGACCACGCTCCCGGCCCCCTACGCACCCCGCTCCCCGGGGTAAGTCACAGCTGGTTGTGCCGGGACAGATGCGCCCAGGATGCCCCAACTCCGGGCACTGACCCCGATTCCCCCGGGGCAGGCAGGGGGTGGGTGGGAAGACAGGCTTCACTGTGTGAAAGCGCCACCTCTGATGAAGTGCCAACCCCGAACCTGTGCTGGAAAGGGGGCCAGGTCAGCACCTGGACCTGGGGGAAGCGGTACAACTGACGGGAGGCCGGCCCGATCCAGAGGGCCTTCCTGGAGGAGGTGGTGCCAAACCAGCGGGTCTCCAGCCAGAGCACGGGCACCAGCTACAGCCACCCGCCAGGGGCTTCAGGGCCAAGAGGACTCCTCACCCACCCTGGGTGCCGCCGGGTGGTGGACGCGGCAGCTACTGTGGTGACCGTGGCGACTGGGCTGCCCACCACAGCTGGCCCCCGCCGAGAGGACGGAGCCTAGCATCCAGCGGCGAGGGGGCCAGCATCACACTCAGAGTGCGACTCATGGGGGCTTGCCCGGCAGACACGAGCCCACCTGCAGCACGTCCCCAGGATGGGCACTCGGGACAGAGTCCCCTCTGCCCGTGTGACAACACTCACTGTGCAGGGGCCCTGAGCGCTGTTGTGAAGCCAGACCCAGAAGGCGGCTGGGTGGTCCTCGGGCTGGGACCTGCCGTCCTGGGCCCCCGCATCCCACCCATGGGTCACCCAGGTCCCCAGGAAAGTTTTCCCTGAAGTTCTGCAGCATCAGCCATAAACAGGCGCTCACACTCCAGAATCAGAGCAGATGTCCTCTGTGACGTTCCAGCGACTGCCATTTTTCATACTGACACCCAGAAAAAACGTTTCATTTACATTTTGCCGAGCAAGGAGTTTGAACAACACCGAAGAACTTACTAATTAGGCGCCCGCTTCAGCAGAGGGCCACGGGGCAGCAGGAGGGGAGGGGGCCGGACCTTCCCTACGAGCTGAGCCCCGCACACGGCCACCTGGAGGGCGGGCAAAGGCCCAGAGCCCTGCACCTCGGTCTCCCCCGCCCCACCGCCCAGCCCTCACCCGGCACGACCCAGGGCCTCCGGGGGAGGGTGGGCAGTCGGGGCCTCCAGCCACTCCCTTCCTTCCCCAGGGAGCCCAGACACCACTGGCCCAGGGAGGACACGGCAGTCGGCCGGTAACCTGCCCTCACCCCGACAGCACTTAGCGGGGCCTCCACCCAGTTCCGAGCCCCCCAGACCCCTGGGGACGTGGGCTGGGAAGGTGGTGAGGCCACCCTTGGATGGTGCCTCCCCTCCCGGGCCCGGGGACCGCCCACCCCCGGCCACCGGTCCCACCCAGCCTCCCCGGCGCCCCTTCCTCGCCCGCCCCGGCGCAGGGTGGAGCACAGCCGGCTGCGGGGGCTGAATGCGGCCCAGCCCGCTCCACCCCAGCACCCGCCGCTCGCTCCCACCCGCCTGCGCTCCAGTCTGGAGCTGTCGGCCCTGATGGAGAGCGCCTCCCATCCCGCCAGCTGCCGCTCCCCGGGACGCTAAGTGCGCGGGGAGAGTGATGAGCGCCTCACCCGTGCAGCCCCGAAAATCCATCTTGATTCACCAACTGCTGCCGGCCCCCACCGTGCCCAGCACGGCGGCCCCCCAGCGCCGCACCCCACGCGGGCAGTCGGCACGTGTGTGCCCACAGAGGTGTCCGCGCTCGGCAGGACCCGCGCACACCAGCCTGGGCCTCGGACCCCACTGTGGCTGAGGCCCTGGGAGGGGGACCCGCCCCCAGCCACGTGACCCTGCACCTGCCCTCCAGCTTTCACCCCACAAGCCCACCCCCAGGGCTGGGAAGGCTCTGGGATCCAGAACTGGGGGTGGGTGGCGGGAGCGGCACTGGCCAGAAAGAGGCGGAGGGGCAAGCACCCAACGCTGTTGAGCCCGTGGAGAGGGGTCCGGGGGGATGGGCCACAGGCCGGCTGGGCCCCCCGCCAGCCCCCAGACCCAGGGCACTGAAGCGGGGCCAGGCGACAGGAGCCGGGCAACACACGGGTGGAGGCTACAGCCGGCCCCTGGCCCTCAGCAGCCGGCATCCAGACCCCCGGAGGAGGAGCAGGAACGCTGGGCGGGGCCGGGGGGACGGGCCGGGGAGGCCAGGGCCAAGGCTCTGAGACCCACAGACCCCTTTCTTCAGCCTCTGGGACACTCCTGCCTGCAGACGTCCAGCCAGGTGGTCACTTGGGGGCCGCCAGCTGCAACCTGGGCCGTGGCCTGCATCTGAACGAGTTCAGCACGGACAGGACGCCGGTGGGCGGCCGGCCCAGGCCCAGGGACGGGGGTGACACAGGAGGGGCGAGGGGAGGAGGTGGCCACCCTGTGCCTGGCCACGGCTGTGCTCTGTCCTCTCGGCTGTAACACCTGTGGGCCAGCGAGGGGGATAAGGCAGCACAGATACACACGGCCCATGCTGGGAACAGACGAGAAAGCCCAAGTCTGCTCTTCGGATGCCGCTCCCTAAACGGGGGGGGGGGGGGGGGGGTCCCCTGGTCTCTGGGGCCAGATGCCCGCCCACCACCGGGTGGCCTCCCAGCAGCGGCCACACCACGGGTCAGCAGGGACCAGCCTGGACCCAGACCCAAATCGGGTCCCCTCGTCCCTGCCACTCCCGCCCAAGCCCAGCCCAGGACTCCAGAAGGGCTCCCACCCACCCCATCCCACCTGAGCGGACACTTCAGACCGGGGCCCTGGAGCCCCACATCACAGCTGGCCCAGCTCCCCTCCGCGCAGGGCAGGACAGCACCCCGGCCGGGAGACCGGAGCTGGGGCCGGGCACTTGGAGGCACGCGTGGTCTGGTGCCCACCCCCACCTGGAGGGTCCATCCTCAGCCCGCCCGAGGTGGGGGGCTCTCTCAGAAGCCCAGCCCTGGGCCAGGGCGTGGGAGGGGCCCTACGGCACCACACCCACCCCTCCCAGACACTGGCGCCCCACCCGGCCACCAGCGAAGGGGACGCACACCCCCTGAACCCCGAATGCCCAGGCCCGCCCACCTGCCTCCCAGGCTCCAGATGAGGAGGCAACTGCCCTGGGTGGGGTGGGCGTTGGGGGGCGCCCAGGTCAGCCAGGCTCCTGTGCCCAGGGCAGGGCTTCCCTCCTCCTCCTGCCCCCCTGGGACCCCCAGCCCCCAGCCCCGGCCCCTCGGCATCCCCGTGTGTCGTCCACCAGGAGGGCCCTTCCACCAGCCCAGCTCACTCCCAGGAAGGGGCTGCAGGGCCCCGAGGAAGGGGGATTCCTCGCCAACGTCACTCGTCTCCCACAGCCCGAATCACGCTGACGGGGCCACACAGCCAGGATCGGGGACAGGCTGGGTGCCGGCTGACGGCCTGTGCCTCTGCACCTCCCAGCCCGGGTCCCAGGCCGCGCTGTGGGTCACGGCACCGCCGGCAGGAGACCCGGAGGCCAGGACCCGAGCCGCTGGGGGGCCCAGGGGCGCAGCGCGCAGGCTCCCCACACCCCAGGCCTGCCACCCGCGAGTCCTCCCCTGCCAGGCACCTCTGCCCCTCCAAGCCCCCAAGCGCAGGCCGCCGGCTGCCACGCCCTGAGCTCGTGAACGGTCTGAGTCCCCAGCTCCCGGGGAAACTGCTGGATAAACGCTTTGCCGCAGCGGCGGCAGGCGGCGGCTGGCAGGGCGCCAGGCGGCGCCGAGCTATTTCTCCACAGCGAAGCGAGCCCCAGCAGGCCGGGGGAGCGGGTGCCAGCTGACGGCGGCCACCACGCGGTCCCCCGCCACCGCCACATCCATCGCTCATGGACAGCTGCCTCACGCCATCACCCCCTCCGGCGCCGCGAGCAAAGCGGGGCGGGCGCGGGCCTGGCTCATCTCGTGTCCCCACGTCCCCGTGTCCCTGTCCCACCGGCAGGACACCAGGCCACGGACAGTCAGTGAAAGCCCGAGAACCGGTGCCAGGGAGGGGGCACGCCGCGCTCAGGCGGAGCCCGGGTCTGTCGGGCGAGCCACGCCGCCTTCTCCTTGCTCCTGGGGACGCCTTTCCGAGGGCAGCGCTCTCGGGGTCCTCACGGGGGCACGAACGGCCAGTGTGGACAAGAGGAGAGGAGAGAGGGCCACTCCCGGCCCAGCAGGGGGGGCGACATGTGGAGGACGGGTGTTCCCCGGACACAGCCCCCCAAGCCCGGCTGGGCCGTCCCCAGGCTGCCTGGCAGGCCGAGAAGGTGGGATCATTATGACCAGTCGCTCCGGGGGGAAACTGAGGCCCAAGGGAGAGGGCTCTCAAGGTCACAGAGAGGCAGATGGTGGCCAGAGTCCCAGGTCCGGCTGCCCAGGCGGGGCTCACTGCTTGACACAAACCGAGAACTCTTCGCAGGTCGTTGGTTCTGCCATCAAGCAGGCAGGGGCCCAAGGCCTGAGCCCAATGCACACAGACTCAAGAGGAACGTGGGAGGCGGGGTGGGAGGGAGGGACGCAGTCAGGGAGCAGCGCTGTGCCCCCGCCCCCCACCGTCAAGGTGCAGCAGACAGCTCTGGGGTCTCCCTGCCCCTTCCTGCTGCCCCAGGACAGTGCCGGCTTTCGGGCCTCTCACCAGCTACGACCGACAGCCCCCCTCGCTGCAGCTGCCTGCACATCACCTGGGCCTGGACGTCCCACCCACTTGGCCATCTTCTCCGGAAACCCTCCTCTTTGGGCACCACACATCACCTGCTGCACAGGCCAGAAAAAGGGGCCACCCCTGACCCCAGCCCGCCCCGCCACCCGCCTCCCCCGCGCTCTCCGCCTGATGTGCACCTGGCCTCACTACTGCAGGATTCAGGGGGACTGCTTGGAAAGAGCTGGGCTGGGTCCAGGGTTCAGGGCAGCCATAGCCATATCTCTGCCTGCAGGGGTATCTGGGGCCTACATTTTCCAGGGCAGGTGGGCCTGGGGGGTGGAGCAGGCAGCCCCCAGGCCTGTCAGTCCACCAGCTTCCCCCCATCTGCTGGCCCCTTGGGTCACAGGCCCTGGCAGAGGGGATTCTTGCCTCCACCGGTCCTGGCCCAGGCCCTCAGGCAGCGTCTGCCCAAAGCCACACGGCACTTAAGTTCTAGGTTTCCAGAATGTTTCCCTAGGGACACGCCTCTCACTCCCGTGCTAAGAGCCCAGGACGGACCCAACGAAACCAAGGGAGGTGCCGGGGCTCCCCCGGGCAGGGAGGAGGCAATGAGAGGGAGGGGGTGGGAGTGAACAGACGGCAGCACGGGCTCCCGGGAGAGCAGGTGGGGTGGCAGCAGAGCCCTCCCTGCAGACACAGCTGCAGGAAAGGAGCGCCCCATGGGCACCGGCCCTGCCCAGACCCCCTCCCTGCAGACACTCAGAGGAGGCAGAGCAAGACCCTGGCATCTAGGTGACCCCCAGCCTCTGTGAGCCAGGGCCCTCCGGGGGGCGAGGGGCTCCAAGCACCAACCCCCCCTCCCCCAGGAAAAAGCACCACCTACACAGGGGAGGGGGCAAGGGAATGAGGGACAGGTCAGGGGGACCCTCCAGAGAAAGGGCCTTCCACCTCCCAGCCGCCCAGCTCTTATTTATTGTTCCCTAACTGGGAGCCACGTCGTGGTGCGACAGCCGTGAGGACAGCAAGGCCTGGCTGGGGACGTGGTGGGGACATGGTGACATGGTGGCAGGCTGCATCCTCCCAGCTGCCAGCCCTGTCACCTCATGTTCCCGGCCACACCCACCCTGGCCCCAGCCCCGACCGAGCTCATCACAGCCCCCAAACTCCAGCTCGCGGTGTACCCCGCCCCCCAGCCCGGGGTGGAGAGCCAGCATGGGGCCCCCAGCCCTGCCAGGGACAACCGGCTGACGCCTCTGGGCCGGCGGAACCAGCGGGGGGGAGGGGGCCGGGGGTCTGTGGTCCTGGGCCTGCTCAGGGATCTGTGAGCCCAAACCCAGTGCCCTGGGGACCCTGCCCCAAGGCCCCCAGGGGTGGCAGAAGAGGCACCAGAGAACCCCCCCATCAATGCCAACATTCCTGAAACACGAGTGTTATCTCGGACGGTAAAGGAGCCATGCGCGTGACGCAGGAAGAAAGGCGGCAGGGGCGTGGCCGGGGGGCGTGGCCGAGGGAGCGCACGCGGCCCTCTGCCAAGCTGCGGGGGCCAGGTCCGGGCTGGGGGCCTACCCGTGGGGGCGAGTGGGCGGGGGCCCGGGGCACCCACCGCTACGGGTGCAGAGGCGGCAGGCGGCCGCCGGCTCCAGCTACGGGAGGGCCCGCGGGGAGGGCGCTGGCAGTGAGCCTGGCCTGGTGCGCCCCATCAGAGGGGATGCCAGCCGCGCCCCCGCCCCCGCCCCCGCCCCCACCCTCCCACGGCACTTCTAGGAACTGGCCTGACGCGACCCGGCCCAGGCCCCTCCTGAGGGCCCCCTCCCCTCCACATATGGGCGCACACTCAGCTCCCCGGGGCGGCTGGGCTGCCGGCAGAGGCCCCCTGCTCGCCACCACAGGACCAGGAAGCGGACAGGAGCACGGCCCGCTCAGGGCCCCTCAGGCCCGGGGCAGCGGTGACCCCTCATCCCCCAGCGCAAGGACGCCCGAGCTTCCTCTTTCGTTGTTTGTTTTGAAGGGAAAACTCAACCGGCTCACAAAACAGGAAACTTGGTCCCACACAGGCCGGCAGGCCTCGGCCTCAGCCTCGTGCCACCGCCCACGGGCTCAGGGGCACCCCTCCAGGAACGGGCCCCCCTGCCTGGCACCGTCCTTCGGAGCAGAGGCCCCAGCACCTGCTCCCACCCTTGGGCCGGCCTGCACGCACCTGCCTCAGTGGACCAAGGGGACCCCCCGGAACCAAAGCCACGGCCGCTGCGGCGAGACCTGGAGGGGACCTGGGCATCCCTCGCCTGAGCCAGGGACGCTGCGGTGCGGGGGGAGGAGGGCCCCGGACAGCCCCACCCTCCAGCCTGGGGCACGGGGCGAAGGGAGCAGCCTGCCTCCCCCGACGGTCCCGTGAGCCCCTCGCCCAGGCAGAGCGGCCCGGGCCGTGCACACAGATGATTCACCCCGACGGGCCCCCAGGCAGGTGTGCTCAGAAGTGGGTTCAACAGGCCCCTGCAGGCCTCGGCCCCCGCTGTCCGCTCAGCAGAGCCGTCGCCCCCTCTAGAGGGGAGCCGGGCTGCACCCCCACGGCCCCGCCCCATGGGAAGCCCAGGACGGGGGATGGGTGGGAGTCTGTGTCAGCAGGTGGGACTGACTGCCGGCTCCCCAGCGTAGAGCCACCTGAGGGGGCAGGTAAAGCCCAGGGCCGCAGCCGGCAGCAGGACCTGGCCAGGACCGAGGAGGGGGGGGAGGAGCCACCACAGTCCAGAAGCGCGCCCCCCACCAGGACGCCGGGGACCTGCGCAGCGGGGTGGCAAGGGCCCGGAACCGCGGGAGGGTCTGGGCCAGAAATGGGCTGCGTGGGTGTGGGGGGAGGGGCGGCCACAGCCAGGCCTGAGACGCGCCAGGGACCAGCCCCACGGAGCCCCGTGAGCACACGCCGCCGCCAGGCCCGCCGCTCCTGGGGTGGGGGGAGTTAAGCCGACGCACAGGCGCTAGCCTCCCACGTGTGCACGCACCGGGCACACCTCACTTGGGGCCACGTCCAGGCAGGGTCCTGGACGGGGGACCCCGTGCCCACAGGCCAGCTCTCCTCCACCCCGCCCCTCAGCCCCCGCTTGCCGGGCTGCGGCGCGGTGGCTGGCCTTCGGGACCCTCCTGGCCAGGCCAGAAGTTGGCCCACGTGAGCCCAGGGGTGCCCGAGGCCGGTGCCCCACCCCCACCCAGACCCTCAGCCCCTTCCTTCACCCCGTGGCCAGCACCTCGCTGCCCTCCTCCCTCCTCCCGGTCCACGTGGCCCAGCTGGCCCGTCCGTGGGTTGGAGACACCCAGGAGGACGCCCACAGACCCTGCCCACTCCACGGGCTCCGAGAGCGGGACCCGCGGGTGGGGCTTTGCTGGAGCAGCTCTCCGCGGGGCTGGGCTGCAGCCAAGGTGGTGCACAGCCCGGCGGGCACCAGGGCAAGTGGGCAGGGACAACGGGGCCCTGGGGACACGTCCCAAAGCAGCTGAATGGACTCAGGCCCGTGGCCTTGCACACCGCACACAGCCTAAAGACAAAACTGGAGGCCGCAGGCCAAGTCCAGCCTGACCTGCATCCTGAAGGACAAGGTTTTAACTGTCAACCTTCAAAAATCAGGAGAGCGCACATAACAGACCAAACCTTCGGAAAGGTGACTTTCTGAGCCACACCGAGCCCACCGGCCCCCAGCACCAGCGGCTGGAGCTGAGCGGCAGCTGCCCACCACTCGGGCTGTCCACCCGTAGCTTGGGGTGTCTGCCCATCACTCGGGATGCCTGCCTGTCACTCAGAACGTCCCACTTTACTCAGGAAGTCTGCCCACCCCTGGGGACACCCACCCATAGCTCGGGACGTCCATCCGTCTCGCAGGACATCTGCGCACGGTCCCTGCGGCCCCACCCGGCTCAGCCCTCCTCCTCACCACCTTCTGAGCCTTGAGCAGCTGGACCCCACTCTCCTGGGGACAGCCGGGGACACCAAGGCCCAGAGGGCCTGCCTGGGTGCTGCAGGGCAGCACAGGGCTGGGACTTGAGCTGTGGCGTCAGCCGCCAGGCCAGGCTCTCCTCTGCCCCCTCAGCTGCTCTGGCCCAGAGCACACGCATCAGGACACCAGGGCCGCAGCCCCGGGCCCTCCCCAGAGATGGGAGCCCGTGTCCCTGAGGGGCGGGAGAAGGAGCTGGGGGCCGGGGGTCTGTCCTGCCCTGACCCTGGCCAACGGGCCGTTGGGTCAACTCTCAACACCCACTCAGCTCCAGAGGTCCCTTCGCCCCTCCCGTGCAGGCCCTGGGCTGGACACAGAGCAGACACAGCACGGCGGGCAATGCAGGCCCTCATCCCACAGCAGCCCCCCAACCTACGTAACAAGCAGCAGCAGCGTGGGGGGCCTCAGGGGTCTGCGAGGAGCTGGAGGACAGTTGGAGCTCCCCCAACCCCACTGGGGATCAGACCCCCGGCGGGGGGAGGGGGCAGGGAGGCGGTGGCACCTCACGCCAGTGCTGCAGGAGCCCTCCGCCCGCTCCCAGCCCAGGGACCCCCCAACTCTACCCAGAGCCACCCCGCAGGAGGCCTGGCTCCCTCTTCCAGCCAGTCCTGAGAGGCGGGGGCAGGGCCGGGGGTGGGCGAGACGCTGCAGGTGAGGGAGGGGCTCTGGGAGCGGAGCACACACACACAGCATCTTCCAACCGCCCACCCTCCTGCCCGTGACGCGGGGCTCGGCCTGCACGTCCGCCCGCCCACAACCAAGGCCAGGATGCTATCCCCACCCAGGAAAGGTACGCGAGCCCCCCCGCCCCAGTCGCGGGAAACGGCACCGCCGCGTACCTCCAGCCCCAAATCAGGGTCCTCCTCGATCCCCCAACACCTAACCCAAACCCACCCATTCCCACCCTCGGCCACATGATCCCTGCTCCTTTCACCCAGTCACCCCAAAGTCCAGCACACAGGAAGAGCCCACGTTTGTGGGCAAAAACAGATCCGTAAAAGACGGACCGAGAGACGGACAAAAGGACGGAGAGAACAAGACAGCAGTGGGGGCAGTGGGATGAGCCCGCGACACACAGAGGTTCCCACGGGGTCACTGGGAACGGAGAGCGGAGCGCGGGGGGGGCCTCGAGGGCAGGCAGTGGAGGTGGGACCTGGCACGACCCCTCCCGGGCTACAAGAGGGCCTGGGCCACATCGCCGCCCCACACGCTGCCTGGGTTGGCACGTGGGCTGGAGAAAGGAGCAGAGGCACGTGGGCGCGTAGGACCCTCTGTCCCGGCCTGAGTCTGGCTGCACACTGCCCCAGGGCCTACCCCACCAGGCCCTTGCCCACCACCGCGCCCACTGTACCCATGGGGAAACCAAGGCCCAAGGAGTCAACAGACTTGCCCTTGGAGAAGGACACAGTGATGGGGCAGCCGAATCAGGTCAAAACCCAGCTCCCTGGATGCCCCGCTGGGCCCGACACCCCGTGCCCCCAGCGCGCACACCCTGAGTGGCACTCTAAAATTCACCCAGCATGAGAGGGGCACTCCCACCCGAGCCTGGCTGGCCAGTGGATGCCCCAGTAACTGGGACAGGAGCCCTGGCAGCCCTGAGGCCTAGGCATCTCCTAGGTCAGTCCTTAATCGAACAGTCAGTTAACAAACATTTGCCAAGGATTAAGAGGTACCGGTCCCCGTGTGTTCTTGTGCTGCCACCAGGCACAGAGGGGAGGGCGGGGACCAGGGTCAGAGAGGGCATCCTTGACACCGAAGAGGGCTATGAGGTGAGGCAGACAGAGTAGGACCTGATGGGGAGCGGGGGTGGGAGGCTCCAGGCACAAGAAGTGGTACTCCTGGGGGTCAGGAAGGGGTAAACATTGGGGGAGGGGATCCAGAAGGCTGGTGGGTGCAGGAAACCTTGGAGGGGCTCGCCACGGACCACAGGCCCCTGCGGCCACCTCACCTCCGTCTTGAGGCCCAGTGCACTGTTCTCCCTGCAGCCGCCTAAGTGAGCTCTAAAAACACACAGCTGACCACATCCTTGATCCCCTGCTTTGTGCCCTCTGCAGCCCCTTGAGGTCTCATCTCCATCACTCCTGTGCTGCCCACCGCAGCTCCTGCAGCTTCCCAGACTGCTCTGCTGGGAGGCTCCTATGCATCCCACAAAACCCAGTCTCGTGACACCCACTTTTGCCGTGCCTCCCTGTGAGCTCCACCTGTGTCTGAGGTTCCCCCTCCCAACAGCCTGTGGGATCCCGCGGTGGGGACAGGGACACCCTCACCAGAGGGTGTGCATGAAGAGTGGCGTGGCTAGTGGCTAGCTAGCGTGGGATCGCCAGAGCTTTGGGAGGAACGGGTCTGGAGGAAGAGCAAGCTGGGGGAGCAGGTGGTGACTGGCCAATCCCCGCCCTGGAGCAGGAGGGAGTGACTTACCCAGGCACCTGGACAGGAGGCCTGTCCAGCCCCCCACCACCGGCCGCTAAGCAACAGAGGGCGGTGGGGCAGGCAGGGCCGGAAGGCGAGGGGCCCAGGCCCACGCTCCCGTCCCACCAGCTCCTCACCGAGCCCCTCCCTGGGCACAGGGCCACTTGAGTGAGCAGAGGGGAGGCAGAGGGGGCTCCAGGCCAGCCAGCTCGGCAGCTCCAGCATAAACCCGCCCCGAGCCGGGCCACTGGGTGGCACGGAGCCCCCTCCCGCCTACAGCCAGGCCTGAGGCTGGCACCGGGCCAGGCCAGGCAGCCCTGCTCTGCCCTCAGGAGCCCTCGGGCAGCGCCCCGGGCCGCTAGTGCGCCAGGCCTTGGACCGGCCCCAGTGTCCTCACTGCCTTCCAGGAAAGCGGGTGGCTCTTCCCGCCCACGGCCCCAGCCAGACAGCCACTCCACGGGCTGCACGCCGGCCCAGGGCACACGTCCCCACCCGGGAGGTCCCGCGAGGCCATGCCCTCCAGGCCATGGGGACATTGGGCCCCAAAGCGCACCCGGGCTGGTCCAGGAGGGTCCAGGAGCCCAGGGAGGCCTCACTCGCCTGGCAGCCACGGCCCAGGCCGCCCCTGGCCACTGAGGAGCCGCAGGCCCACTTGGGACCCTCGCCCCCGGCCGGCCCCGCGGGCACTGACCTCGTTTGTGCAGCCAGCCCTCCTTCACGATGGCCACGTCGTTCATGGTGCCGAGGCTCCCGCGGGCCTGCGTGGCCCCGACCTCGCTCACACGCCTCTAGCAGGGTCCTCCCAGAGCCCAGCGGGCTGTCAACAGCCTCTGGAAGAAGCAGAGGGAAGTGTGAGGCTGTGTTGGGCTTGGGGACACTC
The DNA here is from genome assembly GCF_949987535.1 of Balaenoptera acutorostrata. Lineage (NCBI taxonomy): Eukaryota > Metazoa > Chordata > Mammalia > Artiodactyla > Balaenopteridae > Balaenoptera > Balaenoptera acutorostrata. The sequence continues at coordinate 182,811,118 of NC_080066.1, forward strand.
CTCGGACCCCGAGGTGAGCCCAGGAGGCCCGTAGCGCCTGGGGTCTCAGCCCGGGTGCGCCTTCCCACGCGACCTGTCCCCTCTTAGCATCCAGAGCCCCCGCTGGCCCCTGCTCTGCCTTCCCGCCACGGCACCTGGTACAAAGTCACTCACACTGCTCCCTGGGCCCAGGCCTCCCCTCCCCCTGGGCTTCAAGCCCCTGCCACCACCCCTCCTGGACCCCCAAGCCCTCAGAGCTCACTGCCCCCCTTACTGACCCATTCCCACCTCCCCTGACCTTTGTACAAATCACTCCTGCCCCCAAAAGGCCCTCCTGGTATATCCCAGCCTCCCTAACCTGCCGGCCCAGCGGAGGCCACCTCTTCCAGGCAGCCCCTCTGACTGCTTCAGCCCACACCACTCAGCCTCCCCAATCCCCTGGTGAGGGTGCCCAGTTCTCCCTGTCCATGGTGTTCCTGCCCAGAGGCTGGGGTTCCCAGGCAGAACCCAGAGCTCCTCTTCCCTGCCCCAGACTGGGAAAGGAGAGAAATTCAAACGCGAAGAAGGCAGGGCCAGGAGTGCAGGCGATTGGTGCAAATGAGAGCCCGGAGCCCTCCAGGGTGACATGAAAACCCCCTACACACACCCATCCCAGAGAAACGCCAAACCCCTCCTAAACCACAGCGCCCCCGCCGGTCTGAATCTGGTTCATTCATTCGGCCAATATGTACCAGGCATCTCTGGTTTTGCCAGGCTCAGCGCTGGGCACTGGGGACAAAGAGAGGTTCAGAGGAGTCCTGTCTGTAAGGAGCACCCAGTCCAGGGTGGTTACAGACCCATAATTACAGCTTTCAGGAGGCAACAAATGGGGGGGGGGGGACTGTGCAAACTCAGAGGCACTGGCACCCGCCCTTTGGAGGCCCACCAGCAGCCTTCTCTTGAGCAGACACTTTGGCCATTGATCCTGTGTGGCCCACCCCATTGCTCCCCTGCTGGATGAACTCCTAGGCATCCCTCAAAACCCCATTCTCATATCACCAGTTCTGGGCATCCTGGGAAAGAGCACTCTCCCCATGAGCAGTCCTCTGCTACCCTTCCAGTTGGGCACTCAGGAGGGCAGGCCAGGAAAGACTCCTCTCGGGGACACCCAGGCCGGACAGAGACCCTGAGTACCTCCAACATGGGTCTTCCTATAGCCACCTAGACACTCTCCCACAACCCACCTTGCTGGCCTCCTGAGGCATGGGCTAAGCACCCAGAGAAGGCCGCTTTGCACTGACTGTCTTGGGCTAAATTTGGAAGGACAGGAAGACCCACTCACTGCCTTGGGTCTGGGACAGGGAAGACGCTCCTTGCCCAACACACTCAGCAAGCCCACAGGCAGGGATGGCAAGTAAGACTGGAGGAGGTACCACCAAGGACAGGGCTCTGAGCCCCACCTGGCAGGCACAGGGGGCTCTGGTGACACTTGAGTAGGCGTGGCCTGGAGGCAGAGGGCTGGACTCAAAGACCTCTGAATGTGCCCCTACCCCCACTGGGGCCTGAGCAGGGCCTGGTGCTGACAGAGTCAGACAGCTGCCGATGGCCCCGTGTGTAAAAATATATCTGCACATACACAGGGTGGTGTGCATGTGCACAGAAACACACACACCAAGCCAGGGCCAGGGCTGCCTCTGGGCACAGCGTGGGCAGCACGGATGGGACCTCTGCTTCCCGCTGCTTCTGTCCTGTGAGTGACTTCCCCACAAAGGTGAATTACTGCTATTATTACTTAAGTCACAACCTTAAAAAAAATAATAATAATTTGTGCTCTGAAGGGCCCCCTCCCCCTGCGTCCAAAACACTGGTTTATGAACTGGATGCTCAGCTGGGGGGCAGGGAACCCAGCCCCACAAGTGTACCCCACCCTTCACCCAGACCAGAGCTCACAGCAGTTAGGGGTGGCCTGAGCAAGGTGGGAGGGGGCCAGGAGTGAATGTGGCGGGCCCTCTGGCCACAGAGCACAGGCCCAGGGCCCCAACTCTGTCTACCACGACAATACTCGGGAACCAATCCCACCCACCAAGTTCACCAGCTGCCCCGGGCCTCTGGGATGGGTGGCCAGCACCTCCAGAACCCACCCAGCTCAGGAACAAGTCTCAGGGCCCAGAAGGGCTGTAGTCCTTTGTGGGAGGGCCTGGGCACCCAGCCACCACGGACAACTTTTTGTCTATGGGAAAATGAGGTCCCTTCCAAGGGCCCACCCACAAACTTCAACGAGGACCGGGGCGAGCCTTTTCCTCGGCCCCCTGAGCACCTACTGTACGCCGGGGCCCCCCTGGCCGGGCGCCCGGGCAGCCCCCGGCCGCAACGGTGCCCCGGCCCCCCGCGCGCGGCCGCACCCCTCCGCTCCGGCCCGGGCCTCGCCCGGCGGAGCCGCTTCCCCAAGGTCATGCGGGAGGCCGGGGCCAGAGGCACGCACCCCCAGCGCCGGCGCGGCCCGCGCCCTCCCCGCCCAGGCCGCGCTCGGCCACTTCCTGCTCCCGCTCCTCCATTCCAGCCGCGCGCGGCCCTGGCCCCGGCCCCGGCCCCGGCGGCCGCGAACAAAGCGGCCGGGCCGCAGGGAGGAAATCCGGGCCCCGGCGGCGGGCGGCGGGCGGCGGGCGGGCGGGGACTCACCGGGCGCCGCGTCCGGCGCGAGCGCGGGCCTAGCCGGGCCGCGGCCTCCGGCGCCCGCCGCTCCGCATCCCCGCGGGCCGGCCGGCCGGGGCCGGGCTGGAGGCCGCGGCGGGCGCTGCTCGGGCGGGCCTCGCGCGCCGCCGGACCCGGAGCTCGTGCGCGGCCGCCGGCTGGCTCCTCCGGGCTGCGCTGGCTGCGCTGCTGCGCTGGGCCGGCCGCCCGCCCGCCGCGCTCGGTCCCGCCGGCCCGCCCTCTCTCCGCCCCGCGCCCGCCCCGCCCGGCCGCCCGCCCACATCCGCCTCCGCCGCTCGGGGCGCCCCCACCGCGGGCCGAGCGAGGGCGCGGCGCCGGGAGCGGGAGCGCGCAGCGGGCGGCCCTCGGGGCCGGGGACCGCTGCGCTCCGCCGCGGGGCCTGTCCCCAGGCCACGTCCTCTCTGGCCTCGGTTTCCCAGTTTGTCCGGTGAGCCCGCACTTCTCGGCCCAGTTCTGCCCCGACCCTGTTAAAGGGGCCGGTCTGGGACGAATCCTGGGCTTCTGCCTCCTTCGGGCGGAGGTGGGGTTGGGGTGTAGGTTAGTGTGACTTTTAGAATGTGCCCCAAGTGGGTAGTTCAAGCTCGGGAGCTGGGGGCTCCAGGGGCCGGGATGGTCCTAAAAGACCCAATCCAAGGACCCTGCCTAGTGCAGGTCCCCTGGGGGTCATGCAGGAGGCTGGCTGGAAGGTGGGCGATCCGTCATCTGTCTGTGTGCTGAAGGCCTACTGTGGGTCTGGCCCTGGAGTGACCGGCAGTGCGAGCCCTGCTCCCTGGTTGGGGTCTTCCGGGAGCTCCCCTTCCCCAGAAGGATAATACTGACACCTGGCAGCTACAAAAGTGGACGGGGACTTCATGTGGTGACAGAGGGAGAAGAGGGCCACAGGGGCCAGTGGAGGGGCCTCCAACTGGCACCGCTTCGTCCAGCACACCTGGCCTGGAGTGACCGCCCCGAGTCGGGCACAGACACCCAAGGGGGTGCTGGAGGGGGCAGACTCCAGAGAAGAGCTGTCACAGCTGAGAAAGCCCAGGATCCTCCCTAATGTCTGATTGGGCCCCAGGCACTCACAGCCCACTGGGGGACAGCTAAGGGGCCAGCAGGACACTGCAGACAACTCCCCACCCTGACCCCTCCCTGGGCCCTGTTGATCGCAGGTTTCTCCAACAGCTGCCCCTCCCCCCAACCCCGAGGCCTCCAAGTTGATGGTAAGCCTTTTGTAAAAGGAAGACTTGTGGGCTACCATTCTGGGGTTGGTATGTATTTGGGGGGAGGAGGACATTTTTGTTCTTCGTCCAGGGTCAGAGTTCAGCCTGGGGGGTATAGACTCTTCATCTGGGTCAGAGGTAGAAGCAGCTGAGCACCCAGGACAGCGTCTGCAGCTGACACTGGGGCTCCGTCCCTTCCCCTGGGGCTCCGTCCCTTCCCCTGGGGCTGACCGAGAGAAGGACGCTCCTGAGGGAAGGCCTGCCTCCCCTGCTCAGGGGGACACTCGCTCCTCCGGGAGAGGACACCCAGTTCTGGGCCTCTCCCCTTGGCACCCCGCCCTCCCACCCCAGCCAGCTGTGTGGGCTCTGAATGTGCACCCCCAGGCCCCGCCTCCAGGGGCCAGGGGAGAGGCCCGACTGGCCCCCGCCGCTGGGGCACCTGGCCATCGCTCACCCCCTTCTGGGACCATCCCACCCACCCACCATTCTCCCAGGAGGGGTTTCCGCACCCACCCCCCATCCTGCGCTGGCAATGCTGAGGAGAAGGCAGAGGAGGCCCGGTGGCCTCGAGGGCCACTGGGGGCCCGGGAGGGCGCCCTCTCGTGGATAGTGTGGCGACTCCCCAGGCTGTCCTCGGGCCTGCTGGCCATTTGAAGACAGCATCTTGGCCAGAGGTGTCATCACGGTGGTCCAAAAGACGGCCAGGCTTTCCTCACCGGCCAAGCTCCAGGAGGCCTCCCTGCCTGGTGTGCCCACCAAGGGCCCGTGACCTGCGGTGAGCCCCACACCCCATTCCGTGCAGCGCCTCCGTGAGCCTGCCCTATGGCTGGGGCATCTCTTCGGGCAGGGCCAGCGCCCTCCTCTGGCCTCCGGAGGGAAAGCAGAGTCCCTCTCTAGAACACCTCCTGCCTGCCCCCCAGAAAGAATGTCAAGGAGAGGACCCAGACCCACCAGCGGCCACCCTGGCTGAGGCTCAGGCCGCGGAGGAGCCCCTTAGACAGATGTTTGCAACAAAAACTGCTGCACCGGCCCCTGGGGAGGAAGGCCACCTGCCCCCTCCTAAAGCACAGGGTCCTCCGGCCCTGTCACTTTCCGCAGCTGCCGGCCGTCGGGCAGGACTCAGGGGCCGGAGCCCCGGCTGCCTAGTCTCGGCAGCAGCTGCAGGGCGGGGCCTCCAGGCAGCTCCCGGGCCAGATGGCCGCCTGGCTGGCTGCGTTCAGGGAAGCTCTGCCCCCACCACTGCGACAGCCTCCTGTCATCCTTGTACCTGAGACCGTACCAGGCCAAACAGGGGATCTGGGGGCCGAGGGGCTGCTAGCTGCCGAGTGCCATCTCGGGGCTGCCTGGGATGGCCCCTCCTGGGCCTTAAGGAAGACTTAACTCCAGGAAGACTTAAGACCTTCCGACCAGAAAAATGCAGGGTCGTCTCTCCCCCATCCCCTCCTCCCAGTGAGGTTTCTCCTCCTTTAGCCATCCCTACCCAGCACAACCCCAGCCTCTTGCTGGCAGCGTCCCCTGCCGCTGCTTCGATCCCTCTCCATGCCCCACAACCTCTGTCAGGGCCCCAAGGAGCCCTCTGTCCCACCAGCCAGGCAGGGCAGGCCAGGACACTCTGCCTGCCCCAGGGCCTCACTCCTAGCCTGGCTGGGGAGCTGTGCGCCAGGGCTGGGCAGGTGGGCACCACGGAGCAGTCGGGATTAGGTTGGTGGCTCCCGTGGACATCCCGCACAGATGCCTCTGCCCTGCTTTCACTCAAGAGACACAACTGTACCCGCACTTTGTGCCACGCCAACTTCTTAGCAGCAAGGATACAGCGGGGAGTGGGGGGGGTGGCAAGGTCGCATGACACGGGGAGCACTCTGGAGAAGGCTAAGGCCACAGAGGAGATTGTGGGTTTGGGGGCACCTGAGCGGGGGTGATCAGGAAGGACCACTCCCAGGGGGTGCTGCTGGTGCAGAGACAGGACTGGGGAGGAGCCAGGAAGGGCTCTCTGGGGAGAAACGTGTGGAACCTGAGGACTGGCCATGAAAGGGCCTGGGGTCTTGCTGTGTGCCAGGCCCCGCAGTTAATCTACCCATTCTGCAGATGAGAATATTAAGGTTTGAAGAGGTTAAGGGTCATGCCCGAGGTTGGGAGGGGGCAGGGCTCTGATGCAGGCAAGACCCCAGGAGGCAGTCCCCCCCGGGTTCACTCTGAGCTGACTTGAAACCAGCTCCCCCCGCTGGGGTGGGGGGGCGTGGGTGTGGAGGAGGAGGTTGGCCCTCCTCAGGAAGGGATCCCCAGAGCGCCTGGGCCATGGGAACCAGGGCAGTCTCTGTGGCTCTGAGCACAGCGTGAGTCCAGGGTTCCAAGCTGAGACTGCCGAATATAGGAAATAAAAATGCAAGATGTCCGGTCAAATTTGAATTTCAGATAGATAAAGAATAGTATTTTAGTATAAGAATGTGGCTTTCTTTCCCTCAGACTTTAGGTCCTAACTGCGGTGGACCCTGGGGCCTCTGGCCACTCCTCAGGCCCCCAACCCACCAGGGTTTGAATAGGATCCCTGGGGGCTCCCACCCCATCTCACAGCCAGGAACCCCCTCCTCCCAGGGATCCCAGCCTTCCAGGAGCATGGCTGGAGGGCTCCCAACACCTCTTGCTGCTTCCTCTGCCCTGGTGTACCTGGCTAGTGGGGTCCTGGCCTTTGTAATCCAGCCCCTCCCCCAACACCACCCCCACTTCTGGTCAAGGCCTCCTTTCTACTCCTCCCCGGCTGCTGGGCTATGCAGGTGAGAATTGAGGACACTGCCAGATCTGAATCCTGGTTCAACAACTTACTGCCTGCTGTGCGGCCCTGGTCACCTTAGCGAACCTCCACCTAAGCAGGTGTCATAATCAAAGCACCTGACTAACAGGACTGTTGTGAACGCTGAGCAATGGTCCACAGGGCCCGCATCCTGCTCTGCCCCGGGCGGCGGGGAAAGGGCTCCCACCAGCAGCACACCCCAACCCAGGGGCCCCAACATCTCCAAAGTCATTTCCGTTTTTCTCGGGCTCTTTCCTTCACGCAGCAGACCTGGGTGTCCCCTCGCACCTGAATCGCCAAGCCCGGGGGACGCCAACCCAGCCCCTCCAAGGTGTCTCCTCTCCCTGACCGCTTTCCCGCTGGCTCTGGGCTCTGGGTGCACTTCCCTCTCTCTCTCCATCACCGCGATGGTTCCCTCACCCCCATCGCTTCTTCTGGGACGTGCCCAGCCCCCAGTGCTTTCCCAATACACCACTCGGCGCCTGGCTCCCAGCAGAGGCTTTGCTGGCTGGGCTGACAAGATGAGAGTTCTCTGTTCAAGACTCCAAGGTCGAGAACCCGGCTGAGTGTTTGGAAGAGGGTCCCAGCTAAATTAACTTGAATTCAAAACGAGGCTTTCAACGAAAAGGGGGTGTCATCTTTTCCATATTTACGACCCCCCACTCCCCCTCCTCCATCCCAGGGCAGGCGCCCCGCGAGGTGGCAGGAGGACGTGTCCCGTCTGTGCCTTCGGGTGACTTGCTCCAGCGCTGGCCGGGAGAGGAGCTGGTCCTCGGAAGGGGTCCCTTAACAGACGGGCGCAGTTGGGACCCCATGGGGGGGGTACCCTGAGGACGAGACGGCAAGTATCGCGAGAGACCCCCCTCCCCCCCCCCCGCGCCGCGCCCCACGTCCCCTCCCACCCCAGCGCCCCAGATGGCGGCGCGCGGGGCCCGGCCGGGCGGGGCGGACAGGGAAGGGGCCGCGTGGGTGACCTCAGCGGTTCCGCCGCTCCGGGAAGTCGCCTCGGCCCGCCCCCTCCAGCCCCCGCCCCGAGTTTCGCTCTCTCCGGGGCGGGGCGAGCGGCGGGTGCTGCCCGGCCAGCCAAGTTGGAGCGCGCCCCGCCCGGCGCCCTCCCCGTCCCCGCGCCCTCCCCGCCGGGGCGCGCTGCCCGCAGCTCCGCGCGCGCCGGGGCGGCACCGGGGAGGGCGTGCGGCGCGGGCAGCGGCCGGAGAGGAGCTCGGGGCGGCGGAGGTGAGCGCGGGGGGCGGGCGCCCGGCTCCGCCCGCCCCGCCCGCCGGCCCGCTCCCCGCGGCCGCGCTGCCATAAATGGGGCCCGCGGCGCCGGCGGCTGCATCTGGCGGGCCGGGCAGCAGCTGGAGGCGGCGCGGGGGCGCGGGCCGGGGGTGGCGGCGCCGCGGCGACTCGGGCGTCGGGGGACGCGGCAGGCGGCCGCCCCGGAGTGAAGTTCAGAGGCGCCCTAGCGGGGAGGGGCACTCCAGGCGGGGACGCGCGCAGGTTCGCGCGACTCCGGCCCCCTCCGCCCGCGTCCCGGGACCCGCCCCCGCGGCGGAGCGGCTCCTGTTTACTTTCGATCGAGTTTTTCCTGCTCCGGGCAGGTGCCCAGGGCGGCTCCAGGCGGGCAGTTGCGCGCGGAGCCCCGCGCCCCTCTCCCCGTGCTGCCCGCACCCGGGAAGGGCTGAGGGCTGGTAGGGCGACTGGGGGCGAGCGGCGGCCGCGGCGTCTCCAGGCGCGCTCACGGGAGTCCCGTTTGTGCCCAGGTGATGACCGCGGCGGCATGGAGTTCCCGGAGCACGGCGGGCGGCTGCTGGGCCGCCTGAGGCAGCAGCGTGAGCTGGGCTTCCTGTGCGACTGCACCGTGCTGGTGGGCGACGCGCGCTTCCCGGCCCACCGCGCCGTGCTGGCCGCGTGCAGCGTCTACTTCCATCTCTTCTACAGGGACCGGCCCGCGGGCAGCCGCGACACGGTGCGGCTCAACGGCGACATCGTCACGGCGCCCGCCTTCGGCCGTCTGCTGGACTTCATGTACGAGGGCCGCCTGGACCTGCGCAGCCTGCCCGTCGAGGACGTCCTGGCCGCGGCCAGCTACCTGCACATGTACGACATCGTCAAGGTCTGCAAGAACAGGCTCCGGGAGAAGGAGCGCGCGCTGCCCCTGGAGACGCCTGCCCCTGGGGCAGAGCTGCCTGGCCAGCCCCCAGGCCCCTTGTCTGACTGGTCCCCTGTACTCTGTCCAGCCGCCCAGAAGACCAGGCTCCCTCCCGCTGGGGTCAAGGCCCCCCGCCCTCCACTGGCACTGGGGCCTCCCCCCTGGCAGGCTCCTGGCGAGTCAGACCGGGCCCTGGACCTGTCGCTGAAGCCTGGCCCGAGGCGGGAGCCAATCCGCCCACCCTGCGTCCTCCAGACACCCCCTTGCAGCCGGATGCAGCCAGGGGCGCAGCCGATCGTGAAGGACGAGCCAGACTCTCTGTCCGAGCAAGAGGACAGCAGAAGCCCTCGGTGCCCCCACAGCCCCCTGCAGCCGCCCTGTGTTCCTGCAGCGCAGCACCTGGCCGGGGGCTTGGAGCCGCTGCGGGTCAGCGAAGTGGGCAGTGGGGAACTGGAGCTGGAGGCAGAGCGGGGGGCGATCGAGGATGTGCTGCGGCCGGGCGGGCGCCTCTGCCTCTGCCCCCTGTGCGGCAAGCTGTTCCCCAGCGCCCACGTGCTGCAGCTGCACCTCAGCGCCCACTTCCGCGAGCGGGACGGCGGCCGCGGCCGGCTCTCGCCCGACGGCGCGGCGCCCACCTGCCCGCTCTGCAGGAAGACCTTCTCCTGCACTTACACGCTGAAGAGGCATGAGCGCACGCACTCGGGCGAGAAGCCCTACACGTGTGTGCAGTGCGGCAAGAGCTTCCAGTACTCGCATAACCTGAGCCGCCACGCCGTGGTGCACACGCGCGAGAAACCCCACGCCTGCCGCTGGTGCGAGCGCCGCTTCACGCAGTCGGGGGACCTCTACCGCCACGTCCGCAAGTTCCACTGTGGCCTGGTCAAGTCCCTGCTGGTGTGACCTTCGCTGCAGGGGTGAGGGTGGAAGGAGGGGCGGATGGAGTGTGAGGGGCCGGAGCTCAGCAGGTGAAGCCCCTGAGTCTGGGCCCGCCGGGGGAAAGAACCCTGCTGCCCTGGGAACGCAGCCTCAGACTTGCGCCGACTGGGAGCCCCACGGACAGCCCTTCTCCAGCCTTGTGCCTCCGCCAACTCACTCCTGCTCCTGGACGTGCCCTGACCAGACACCGCCCTCCTCTCCATCCCCTCAGCCAGTCCCAAGGAGTGTCCGCAGCTCGAGGAGGCCCGTTGACCCTCCACTCGGGGCTTTGCTGACCAGCTCACCAGCAGGCTCAGGGGTACCCTGTGAGCCTGGCATGGCACTCGGTGACGGATGCCCGCTCACAGATGCTGCCAGTGTGAGCCTCCGCCAGGGAGCTCTAATGGGACAGGCTACTCCTGGCGGGTGGCAGTGGAAGCCCCTGCAGGGGAGGCCCCGGGCACAGTGAGAGCCAGCAGGGCACAGCTGGTGTGACGGGGGTGCAGGCCCCAGCAGGGACCCCAGGGCGGCAGGAGCAGAACCAGCCAGAAGCTGCGAGGCTCCAGAGTTACAGGCGCTGGGGTGGGAGGTAGGCCCTCCAGAGCTTTCGACCCTGACCACAGCGTATCAGAGGGCAGAGAAAGTGGGGACTTGGAAACGATTCTCTTTAGATACAGAAGGAGCCTCCGGAGGTTGCCAGATGTCTGCCCGTGGGTGATGGGCCGTGCCGCTCCCCTGCCTGAGCGCAGGATCCAGGGCGCCTCTGAGCCTCCCCAGGGTGGGACTGAGGGGGCTGGGAACGCAGCTGCCCGCCTTGAGTATCGCAGGTCAACGGTAGGCCTGACCTTGAAGGTCACTTCTCCGCCTGCTCAGGGTCTCCCTGGAGCTGCTGGTCATTTCCAGAGCACTGAGCAGGGGGGCTGAGGGCTGCTCTCTTTACCAGGAGCCGTGTTTGCAGCGTTTCCCTTCCCTACGGTGGGGCCTGGGTGAAAGCAGCCATCTCGCGAGGAGGGGCGGCGGGGGGCCTCTGGGCTGATGCCCCTGAGACGCAAAAGGCCGCCACATTCGTGTTTGGTGGAGGGCACCCCGCCTTGCCTGCCGGCTCACCCAGCAGGGCTCGCTGCTGGAACCCAAGGGGGTGGGCAGGGGTGGGGCTGCCCCAGCTTCTGGGAGTCCCGCAGGTGGCAGAGCCACCTGGGTTCCTGGTTTCCCCAGACTGCATGGGCTCTTTCTGCTGTGACTGGAAGTGGTGCTGAGGTCAGAGTTCAAGTTTAAATGATCTTCTCGGCCCCTGACAACACTTGATGTCGTATTTATTCGTTTGCCTGGTCTGGAGTGAGAAGACCATTGGCCTTTGCAGCAGGTGGACAGGCGGGGACCATCTCCCTGCAAGCCCTCGGCTCTCCCGGTGTGTGGGCAACTGGCCTGCGGACCAGAGAGAGAGCTGGGGGAAGGGGCCCTCTGCTTCTGAGTGTCCTGGCCCCCCTCCACCTCTGGAAGGGCTGGTGGGACCTCACGCTTGGCATGATGTGCTTCATGATCGGATTTCCGTGTGTGTGTGTGAGTGTGAGTCTGCCTGTGTGGGCATCTGTGTCCAGCAAAGGCGGGGCCTGAGCCGGACCAGCAGCCGCGCGCCCACCCCAGCAGGCAGCGGGGAGATGAGCATCAGGCCTGGTTTTCCCCAAGGAGTTTCCACCGGGGAAGAAATTTATTTTCCTGGGGCAGGAAGCCTGCCCTGAGTTATCAACACTGGATTCATTGTCTTTTGCAAACAGTTACTGTGAAGTTAATGTACAGAGAGGAGGTCAGTTTTACATTTAATAGCTGACGCGGTTCAGATAAAATAGATATACATACACACACAAGTATATTTAAGACGCTAATCGTGTGCATCGTGTAGCAGAGGTGCGTGTAAATGCATTTCGGGTGGAGCCTGCTGTGTGGGTCCCCCCGGGCGGCTCAGCCTCCCGCCCCTCGGTCACTGCTGTCCTGCCCCTGGGGGGCGGCTCTGGGTGCCCAGAGGACAGTTGTTGATGCGTAGCGTTCCGCGGGAGGTTTTGTGTGCACGTGCCCGCCTGCTGTGAAGGTCTGGAAATCAGTGCTGTCTTCCCATGTTCTCATCATCGTCTCAATGACAGTGGTAATAAAGCCCACCCCAGGTGGAGACGGCCGTGATTATTCCTGGGGACAGGAGTGCGTGTGGGAATTGGGGGCGCTGCTGGTCTTGGGGGGTGCCCAGGTGGGTGGTGGGCACTCTGGGAGCCCTGTCCCAGATGCCACCTGCTGTGCGTCGTGGGTGGAGGGGACTGGGGCAGGGCCGTGGACAGGTGACAGACACTCTGTCCCCAGATTTGTGCCCCCTTAACCCTGAATTGGGGGAGGGGAGTCCCAGGGAGCAGGACGCAGGTTGGGACCTGGTGAGAGGCCTCGTGGCTTCTCGCTTGGGGTGCCTTCTGAGCACCCGCAGGCCCTGGGACTCAGATCTGAGGCTCCCAATCCTGTGGTTCCGGGTCTTCCTGTGCCCCTCATCCAGGGGCAACCCCAGCTCCCCTGCCCTCTCCCCTCCCTCCACACCTCATTTGTACCCCTACCTCCCTCTGGGCGGGATGGGCCCTCACAGAGGTGGGCAGGACTGGGAGGGGGCTGTGTGCCTGCTGCCCCCATCCCCACCCCGTGGAGCCCAGCTTGATGTCTAGAGGGCCGGGGGGGTCAGGCTGGCTGGGCGGCTGGGCGGGCCTGGCCCCTTGGTGGTTCCAGGATCCCTGAGCCAGCCCAGCTGGTGCCCGGGCTGATGGGCGGGTGCGTATGGGTGTTCCAGGGTCCCCCCCACCCCGCTGCTTCACAGAGGGGCGTGAAGCTGGTGCTGCCCTGAGCCTCCTGGGAGCTGTGCCTTCCTCACCAGGCCCAGGACAGATGGGCAGATGGCCTTATGTGTGTCCCAAGCCTAGTCCTGGCCAAACACCCTCCAGGAAGAGCTGAGACAGACCCCATGGGCAGGGCGGGGGGGCCTTGCTTGCCTGGAGGTCCCCCGAAGTTGCCCCGAGCTGAACTGGTGCCAGAAGGGCTGCTGGTTCTTGGGCCAACCTTCGAGGCCTCGCCAGTCCTGACCGCAAGCGCAAGGCCTTGCTTCTGGGGGGCTGTGCCTGGCACCTTCCCTCCCTTGCCCAGCCTGGCTCCCGGAGCCTTCCTCCTGGACCTAAGCCACTGTCCTGCAGGGAGGCCCTGTCATGTTCCCAGTTGGGCCCATGACTCAGCCCGGGCCTTCTCAGAGCCCCGGAGAAGGCTGTTGCCAGGCCAGCCGGGCAGGGGAAGAGGGCAGTCAAAAGGTGCCTGGGGGCAGAGCTGACTAGGGAGGGGCTTCCGGGACCCCTCCCGCCGGCGGCTCTGCCCAGCCGAGTTCGCACTCTGCGCACTGACACGCCCACCCCCGAAGCTGTCGCCCCCGCTCCTGGGGTGCGGGGAGGGCATCCAGCCTGGCCCCTGGGCAGATCGTGGAGGGGCCCGGCTGGCCCGCAGTCCCAAAGCCAGGCCCTCTTTGCACAACCTTCAGGAACGCCGGCGGTGCTGGACGCAGCCCCCTGGCAGCTGGCGCTCGGGGCAGTACGGAGGAGCCCACGGAGAGTGCAGAGGGTCGGGCAAGAGGGCTCCCCAAGGCCCCCTGGCAGGGTGAGCGCTCAGGACCCTCCAGGTGGACGCGGAGATGGGTGCGCCAGGCCGAGGGCCGCCGCTGCAGGGGCGTCAGAGTGAGGGGTCGTGTGCCAGCGGGCGCAGGGCTGTGACGGCCGGGGCGCTCCAGGGAAGCCACCGGCTTTGAGGCAGGGAGAGGCCAGGGCAGCTCTGGCCAGCCTCAGGCCTCCCTCCGCAGCTTCCGGGGGCTCAGCCAGCTGCCCACTCCCCCCACACCGGGTCTCGCCCCTCCCTGGGTTCATCCCCGCTGCTGAGGGAGGTTCATCCTCAGACACCCGAGGACAGGCGCACAGGCTTCGGACACGGCTCCAGCCCTGCTTCCCAGCTTCTGCTGGTCCCGGCACTCCTCTTCCCACCTCAGCCGCATGGTTCCTTTCTCACGGCCATTGTCATTGTCATGGTCACTATACCTCCCCTCCCCCTCCTCCCCCACGTCCACGGTCACGTCCACCACTGCCTTTGTGGCGGGTCCCTGCAGAAACTGACCCCTCATCTAGGCCAGTTTCCAAGCTGAGGGCCCGGTGCTCGGTATCAACAAGCCGAGAAGTGGCGGAGACGGTGAGGTCCTCCCAGAGGTGGTGCAGCATCTGCGCCCCGCTTCCTGTGCCCTCAAGTTCCAGGACCTTCTCAGTCCCCTCCCCCTCCCCCTCCCCTCCCCCTCCCCTCCCCCTCCCCCTCCCCTCCCCCACCCCTCCCCCTCCCCTCCCCACCCCACCACCGGCTCAGAAAGGAAGATGTCTGTGCCTTCCCCACCCGACGCAGGCCACCTGGCCTCCCAACACCAGCACGGAGAGAAGCCCTCCTCGGTCCCTGTCCCCGGGTCCCTTCCTCTCCCCCGCCTCCGTGTCCTCACTTGTAGAACAGGCACCGTGGCATGGCAGACAGCTGCTGAGGGGAGCCTGGGGCACCGTCCAGCGGGCACACGGGCAGCGCTGCTGCTGACGCTGCCCAGCCAGGGCAGAGGGCGGAGGGCTTGGCCACAGTGCCCCGCGGAGCAGGCAAGCCAGTCCCCGGAGTGCTGGCCGCACTGGGTCGGGTGTGATGGGAGGGCAGTTGGAGGAGCGACGCCGTTGGGCCCCAGGCCTCCTGGGCCACCCCACATGCACCCCCGCAGCTGTCCCTGCCCGGCCCCCGGAGGGCTCCGGGGGTGGGGTGGCCGTGGACCGAGGAGTCCAGGACAGCTGGCAGGAGGGCGGGGGCCGGGCGGGGGCCGTTCAGAGAGGAAACCGGCTGGGCTGACAGTGTCCAGGCCCCCTGACCCCGGCTCCAGCCAGGCTAGCGGGTAGCCCCGCAGAGAAGTCAGTGACCTGAGGGATCCCGCGAAATCCAGGGGCAGGGCCTCGCCTCCCTGGGTTGGACCCAGATGGGTTTGTTTTCTCCAATTTGAACAGAAATCTGTGTAAAGAGAAACCTGTTCCCTTGCCTCCTTCAGCAGACAGCTGAGGCCTTGAAAGTTAGGCTCTGGACCCAATTCCATTCTGTGTGCCTGCGTGCGTGCGTGCGTATGTGTGTGTGTGTGTGTGTGTGTGTGTGTGTGTGTGTGTTGCGGGGGGCGTTCCCACCCCTCCAGCAAGCAATTCTCTAACACCAGCTGGGTGTCCTACAATTCAACTCTATTCCGACACTATCTATCCAGGTAAAGCTCGGATCCCACAGTTAAGGGTTCAGTCCTACAAGACCGCCCACCCAGTTGAGACGCCAGGTTGTCACCTGTGCTTCTAACCCTTGGGCTACAGATCAGAGGTTCCCACGACCTCTCGTTGGGTTTGATTAATTTGCTAGGGCGGCTCCAGAACTCAGGAAAACAGTTTACTTACTAGATCACCAGTTTATTATAAAAGGATATAGCTCAGGAAGAGCCAGATGCAAGAGACGCCGGGGCGAGGTGTGGGGAAAGGCGTGAGCTTCCAGGCTCCCTCTGAATGAGCCCCTCTCCCCGATTCTCCACGGGCTCACCAGCCAGGAAGCCCTCCGAACCTCGTCCTTTTGGGGTATCATGGAGGCTTCATGCATGGGCGTGATTGATTAAAACATTGGCCATTGATTTTTTTTTTATATTTATTTATTTGGTTGCACCAGGTCTTAGTTGCGGCTCGCAGGCTCCTTAGTTGTGGCATGCATTTGGGATCTAGTTCCCTGACCGGGGATCTAATCCGAGCCCCCTGCATTGGGAGCGTGGAGTCTTACCCACTGCGCCACCAGGGAAGTCCCTGGCCATTGATCGTTGGTTCCACCTCCAGCCCCTCTCCCCACCCCAGAGGTCAGGGATGGGGGGTGGGGTGGGTGGGGACTGAGAGTTCCAGCCCTGTCATCACGTGATTGGTTCTCCTGGCAACCAGTCTGCACCCTCAGGTGTTTCCAAGGTCACCTCATTCACACAACAGAAGACACCTTGACCACTCTCTTCACTTAGGAAATGCCGAGGGTTTTAGGAGCTCTGTGCCAGAAACAGGGACTAAGACCAAATATGTATTTCTTTTTTTTTTTTTTTCTGGCTGTGCTCGCTGCGTGGCTTGGGGGATCTTAGTTCCCCAACCAGGGATTGAACCCGGGCCCTCGGCAGTGAAAGTGCAGAGTCCTAACCACTGGACAGCCAGGGAATTCCCTGTATTTCTTATTATAAATCATAATATCACAGCTTGTCATTGGTTTCTTCACTGGTGGTACTAGTTTGTTAGGGCTGCCATCACACAGCACCACAGGCAGGGGCTTAGACAACAGACATCACTGTCTGACACCCTGGAGGCTGGAATCCCAGATCCAGGAGGTGCAGGGCTGGCTTCTCCCGAGGGCTGTCACTGCGGCGTGTAGACGCCGTCTTCTCCCGTGTCCTCACGTCGTCCCTCCATGCGTGTCTCTGACCTTATCTCCTCCTCTTATAAGGTCGTCAGTCAGACTGGATTGGGGCCCACCCTAGTGACCCCCGTTTAACTTGATTACCTTTGTAAAGACCCCATCTCCAAATGCAGTTACGTTCTGAGGTCCTGGGGGTCAGGGCTTCAACATGTGAATTTGGGGGACAGAGTCCAACCCGCACCTTTGGTGTTTCAGAAGGGCATGGAGGCCGGAGGACCCTGGCCCGGGAGCCGGGAGGCCCAGATCCCAGCCTGGCTCTGCCCACATCCAGAGAAGCCACTGCAGTGTTTTTGTCAGTGACGTTTGTTGATATTTCCGTTTTTGCCCTCCGACCCATGGGCTGTGTGCCGCCTGGCACTCAGAGCCGCAGCTGTGGGGACATCGCCCTCCTCAGGAGCCCACACCCCCTACAGGGGCCACTGTCACCCTCGTTCCATCGCAGGGCAGATGCCTCCTCCCCAGGGCGGCCCCACGTCTGGTCCCACCTGACCGTCCCGCACAGACTCTGCTTTCCTTCAGGGGGCACGGACGAGCCTTTGCTCCCATCAGCCCCCACCAGCCGGGCCAGGAAGGGAAGCACATGTGTCCCCATCGCCCTTCAGGAGACCCCAGCCCTCTGGAGGCTCCTGCCGTCCAGGTAAAGCCCCTCCCTTCCTCACCCCTGTGGGCTCTCCGCCTGTCTCCCCTCTGCCATCTCCCCCTCCAGTTGCCAAGGCCTCCGAGATTCAACCCTGTGCAGGAAACGCAGTGCCCGCCCTGCCCTGGGCTCCCAGGCCTGTTCCATCCCCCCTCAGTCCCGCTCCTGGCTCTGTCACCACCAGCAACGGCATCTGCTCTGGGATCTGAAGTTCAGACTCCCTCGCTCCCCGCTGACCTGATCAAGCTTCCCAGTAATAATTCTTCGGCCTCGTGGTTGTGAACCCACTGACCTTGCCATCTTCTCACCACGTCTCCTGCCCTGCCCCCCCTCTTTACTCGCTCCGCCTGCCCAGATCTTGAGTCACTGGCCCTCTTTTTCTGTCAAACTCCTGGGCAAAACCAGAACCTGGACGGCTGTAAACATTCCCCTTGCTGTGGAGTCCACGGAAAAGGCAGGCCCGACGGATCTGCCTGACCTCCTTCATAACGGTATCATAACAGAGAGACATGCAAATGAATCTCACGGAGTCTGCGATGCCCGCGGAGCATGGCTGGACTGCCGCCCACCCCCACAGACGACAGTGAGAAATGCTGGACAAAAATATATGTTTTAAATAACACTTTGAAGGCACTGGAGAGCGAGGGAAGCAGGCAGAAGCTGGACAGGAGCCCATCCTTGAAACACAGAAGCTGCAACCAGCCAGACGTGTGCATTTGTGGCCGCAGGGTCTAGAGACACGTCCCAAGGGAAGTTACACACATATATGGCTGAGAAGCACGTGGAGGAGTGTGAAATAAAACCACAGCAAGCCGTCACCACACGCCCATCCTGAAACTCAACGACCGACACCACCAAGCATGCGTGGGGACTTGGAGCCACTGGAACGCTCCCACACTGCGTGCAAAAGGGATCGCGTTTCTCACCAGGGTCAACATACACCTATGTCTGGACGCAGCAGCTCCGCTCCAGGGCACAGCCCAGAACTGGCACCCGTGAGCACAAAGGCACCCGACTGCAATGTTCACAGCGGCTTTTCCCTATTTACCTGGCAACTAGCAACAGCCCAAACGTCCGTGAATGCGATGGCAGCACACTCACACCACGTCGTAGAACGGACCCGAAGGGGACCAGCGAGTAAGGCACAATGTGGGCGAACGTCACCATTCAGAGGGGAGAAGGCGGCTGGCCATGCACACTGACAGCAGGAAGCTTGAGGGCAGGAACGGCTGTCCAAGGGGGTCTGGGCAGAGGGGGAGGAATGACTGGGCAGGATGTAAGCGACCTTCTGGGGTGACGGACACTTCTAGAGCTTATTGGGGGTGTGCTGTGCAGGGGTAGCGTTTGTCAAGAGTTACAGTTAAGCTTTGTGCATTTCAACACACGTACTGTCAAGACTAAAATAGTTGCAGGAGGACAAGAGCAGGTGAAGGTCTAGACACAACTAGAATGGCGGAAAGAGGGTGGTCGCTGAAACTGGTGACGGGTACAGGGAGCTTATTGTACTTAAAAGACACTTGTGTATTTGAAACTTTCCGTAATACGTTTATTTTTTTAAAATTTTATTTATTTTTGGCTGCATTGGGTCTTCGTTGTTGCGCACGGGCTTTCTTTAGTTGCAGTGAGCGGGGGCTACTCTTCGTTGCGGTGCACAGGCTTCTCATTGCGGTGGCTTCTCTTGTTGCAGAGCACAGGCCCTAAGTGTGCAGGCTTCAGTAGTTGTGGCATGTGGGCTCAGTAGTTGTGGCTCGCGGGCTCTAGAGCACGGGCTCAGTAGTTGTGGCGCACGGGCTTAGTCGCTCCGCGGCATGTGGGATCTTCCTGGACCAGGGATCCAGCCTGTGTCCCCTGCATTGGCAGGCGGATTCTTAACCACTGCGCCACCAGGGAAGTCCCCTGTAATACATGTTCAGAGTAAAAAAAAAATACACAGATACATTTTGCATCGGCCTGCCGAAGATAACAGCCTGGTACCGCCCTTCCTTGGGGAGGCTGTGGGCATGACGGGCAGGGTGCAGGCTGGCACGTGTCCGATGTGGAGGGCGACTTGACAACTGCTGTCCACGTCACAATGGCAATGAATGCTCGGACCCAGAAGGTCTAGGAAGCTATCGTACAGATAGGCTCACATATGTGCCCAACGACTTATGTATACGAGTATTTACCAGAGCGTTGTTCGATGTAGCAGAACACTGGAAAAGGCTTAAATGTCCAGGGGCAGGGCACCAGCTACGTGACACCACAGTCCACACGTTGAACGGGATACTCTACAGCCGTGGAAGCGGAGGTGCCCTGTGTGGGGCAGGGTGATCTGCACGCTGTGAAGTGAAGCCAGGAAGCGCAGGGCGTGGTGGTGTGCCAGCCGCCCGTGTGAAAACAGGGCACAGTCTAAGCACACGAACGTAATTCACGTAGGTATAAAATCTCTCTGGAAAAGCACTACAGAAATAGCTAAGTTGGATATTTTGGTCACTTATGGGGAGGGAAATTGGAGGCTGGTGTGGGAAGTGGGGGACCTTTTTAAATTTTGAATCATGTTACCAATCATTAGTTCCCAGATCGAATGTTCATTAAAATGTAAACGTCTTCCTTTATCCCCCATCTCCTTCCACTTTTCTGCTGTTCCCAGCGAGATTTTTCACATGACTGGTTAGTTCTGTGTACCTTCTATTTCTTCTTTTCCCTAAGTATTATGCTTTAATCTTTATTCTTTGTCATTAAAAGACACACATTGAATGCCCCCTCTGACTTATATGTTCCCTGCCCGCTCTGTACACCCCCATCTTCGTGTTACCACCATTATTCACTTCTTGCGTATTCTCCATTGTTCCTTTTTGTAAATACAGGCAAATACTCTTTCCCCCCATTATCACCCCCCAAAAGTGGCATACTATGTATGCTGTTCTGCACGTTGCTTTTTTTTTTCTTTTCTCACTTAAAAAAAGACCGGGCTTCCCTGGTGGCGCAGTGGTTGATAATCTGCCTGCCGATGCAGGGGACACGGGTTCGAGCCCTGGTCTGGGAGGATCCCACATGCCACGGAGCGACTAGGCCCGTGAGCCACAACTACTGAGCCTGCGCGTCTGGAGCCTGTGCTCCGCAACAAGAGAGGCCGCGATAGTGAGAGGCCCGCGCACCGCGATGAAGAGTGGCCCCCGCTCTCCGCAGCTGGAGAAAGCCCTCGCACAGAAACGAAGACCCAACGCAGCCATAAATAAATAAATAAAATTGAAAAAAAAAAAAAAAAAAGACCATAGAGACCTTCCCACATCAACACATAAAAATTTCCTTGACCCTTTTATTTGTCAATGGCTGCACGGTGTTCCCTGGTGCGGTTGTACTATTGTATTATTTGGTCTCCTAGAGATGGACACCTGGGTGGTTTCCAAGCTTTTGCTGTTACAAGCAGTGCTTCGGCTAATAACCTTTATCGTGCATCCTTCCTCACAGGGGGTATTCGGTGTACATTCCCAGTGGGTAAAAGCACCTATGATCCCATCAGGGGCCAAACTGCCTCCGTGAAGGTCGCACCTACCGTCACCCCCTGCATCTGCTTCCCTACCACCGTGACAGCCCAGTGTGGTATCAAACTTTGGGATTTAAAAATATCTGACAGGTGAAAAACAGCCTCTCGGACTCATTTTATTTGCATTTCTCTTGTTACATGTGAGGTTCCCTGCTTTCCTGTGCTCACACCCTCTGCCCACTTTCCCACAGGCATTTCTACTCCGAGGCTAAGGAATTCACCCAGTTCTTTCTGGCATTTTTACGGTTTCACTTCTTTTACATTTATATCTTTGATCAATATTTTCGTTTTAATTGGTCCATGCTCAAGCTGAGGATCTAACTTTCTCAATCTTCACATGAGCGACACTTTACTACAGTGTCCACCTTCCCCTTCGCTGACTGGAGAGCGGCCCCTCCACAAATCCCCACGTGCGTCCAGGTCTGCCCCCTCCCGCTGCTCTCCCACAGTCCCCGCAGCCGAGCTCCAGGGCTGGACTGAATGGGCCTCGTCACGTGTTCTGATATCTGGCGCGGCGAGCGGCTCCAATTTCTCTTTTTTTCTGTTTTTTGGGGGGAGGGGGCTATTTTGGCCTGTTCATTTCCCACTGAACTCTCCAGTCAGCTCATCTAGTTCAAGGGGAAGAGCTGCTATTTATTCTGTAATCCTCTCCGAACAGCTTCTCTCCCAACACGCCACCGAAACTCCAGGTCACCAAGTCAGAGGCCCTGCTGTCACTGTGCTCTGCACCAAGTTCTCAGCAGCATGTGCCTCAGCTGACCATCCCCCTCAAACCCTCCTCCAGCATCTCCCAGTTTTCTTTCTACCTCCCTGGCTGCTCTCCACCCCGATCCCGTCTCTGCACGTGCTGGCTCTCCTCAGCAGCCCTCCCAGGCAACACCCCAGCCCCGCCACCGTTAGTGCCCCCTTCCTAGGGAATCTCATCCTTTCCCATCCTGCGGGATGCCATGTCTTGCTGGGGCCTCCTAAACTGATGCTGCCTGTCACAAGCTCCCCTGTGAGCCCAGTCACATATGCAACACCCACACAACTCCTGTGTGCCTTCCGGGAACACAAAGTGAAACCTGGACTTCCCCCCACAAACCCACTCTTCACCCGGCTGCCCCCACTCGATAAATGAGGGCATCAGCGAGCCTGCTGTTCAAGCTGAGAGCCTGGATGTCACCCCCGGGTCCCTCCTATGCCTCACTCGCCCCGGCCCACAGCGAGTTCTGAAGCCTGTCTGCAGAACAAAGGTCCAGTCTCTCTCCTCCACGGCCAGCACCCTTCGCCAAGCGCTAACATCCTCCACACAATCCCCCCCCGTGGCTTAGAATCCCCCGCTGGTTCTTCATCGCACTGGCAAAGACATTCTATCTCCTTCCTCCCCGAGTGACCCAGCCCCTGCCCTCCCTCTGACCTCATTTCCCAGCATCGTCCGGAGCCCTTCCTCTCTGAGGCCTGGCGTCACAGCCCAGGCCCAGGTCCCAACCGTGCTGGGTGCTTTCCTGCCGGGCTGGGGTTTTTTCTGGCGGGGATGGCTGTCCTAGCAGCAGCTCACGGGGTGGCCGGGGAGGGGGCTGGGGTCCGCGGTCTGGGATCCAGGGTCCGAGGACTGGGATTCGGGACCCGGGGTCTGGGGTCCAGGGTCTGGGATCCGGGGTCCGGGGGCTGGGGCCTGGGGTTCGAGGGCCCGCGGGTCCCGCTCCTTCTCGCCCCCCAGGTCCCACGTTACCCGCTGCCTCCTCACTCTCTATTACGAACGACCTGCCTGTCCTCTGATGCCACCTGCGGAGGTTCGAGAGGGGACAACTCGCCACGCCCCCCTCCCCGAGTTGACCCTGCAGCCAGACGGGTGGCGACGAAAGGCGCGCGTCTGGAGAAGCCGCCCTGACACGTCCAAATGAAAACAGCAGGGCGCAGCTGGGGCGGACGGGGCGGGCAGGGGGCCTGGCGGGCCCCGGGAGGCAGCGACCCGGCGCCCCCACCCGCAGCCCGCCCGGAAGTGACCGGCGCAGGCCGCGCATGCTCGCTCCCTCCCACTGCGCGCTCGCGCGTCACGTGGGACAGCGCGCGGGTTGCACCGGGAAGTTCCCCCGGAAACGCGAGCCGCTGGGCGGCGGGTTCCGGCCGGCGGCGGTGGGCGGTGGGTCACGTGTTGTTCATGGCCCATCCACGGTGCAGTGTGCCGCGGTGTGTGGTCTGAGCGCCACCGTCCGCCGGGCTCCCGCCGTGCCCGACACGTCCTGCAAGCTAAGTGTGGGCGACTGCAGGAGTGAAGGCTCAGTCGTTCGCTGACCGACTGACCGGGCGGTGGCCGGCCTTGTCCGGCCTGTCCATCCGTGTCCGGCACGGTCGCTTCATGTTGGAGGCGTGAATAAGGGGGCATGGTAGATGGGTCATCCCTACGCACGCTGCGGCCACCCCATGGGACAGCAGGACAGAAGGGGACAGGCCAATGCCTGTCCTGGGTGACTGGAGGAGAGACTGAAAGCCTACCCACGGATGGGGTCTGCTGAGTCTAGGGCTTTGTTCAGGACTCGCACCCCCTGTTGAGCCGTCCTGCTTCCCGTGTGCAGCTCCAACCCTACAGATGAGTAGCGACCCTATGGTCCTGCTGGTCCTTGCTCAACCCTGGGGCACAGGGACAGGGCAGCTCTGTCCTGACCCTCAGCAAGGCCGTCTGCATTTCTTACTTCCAAGTCCAAGTCTGTAAATGGGAATCCTTCCACGGCCTGACTGGGCCCGGCTTTGGGGAGACATCTTGGTTTTGTCCCCAGCTGGGCTCACCGAGAGCTCACCAGGGGGGATAGGTGATGGAACCAGCTTGCAGGAAGCTGCGGTGGAGCGTGGATTTCTCTCCAAGGGGCAGAAGAATGTTAGAGGCCTCAATGGGATGGAGGGGAATTCTGACCCATCTCCAAAGCCTGAGATAAGTGAGGTCTAGGAGAAAAACCTACACTACTTTAGAGGGCTATAGTGCAAGTGGTATCCCCATTGGAAAGCTTGGTTTTGTACAAATCTAGGAATTTTTCAAAACTTTCCATCTCCCTAATCTTACTTCTAACAGTAAAAAAACTTGCTACAGAGGCCTTCCCTGGCATGAACTCCTACTCCACGCCCACTTCTAACTTCCGGTTGGTTTCTATGCCTCCTGTCTCCTCCAAGTCTCTCAAGTAAATTTAAGCAGATGTCCCTCATTCCTTAAAACCATTGTTAACTCTAGGTGGATGGATGGATGGTTGGCTATGTTAATCAAAACCAATAAAGTAGCCAGTTATCTTTACCAGCAAAACAAGTTTATTCTGGAGCAGTAAAGAATTGAAATTCAGGACTTGCAACTATGGCAAACCACACGAAAGTCTGGCAAGGCAAAGGAGAGGACATTCTTTTCTAGAGAAGGGGACGTTGGGAAGGGCTATTAGAAAAAAAAAAAGTCTGTTGGAGGAAATTGGGAGATCAGAGTATAGTGGGTTTTCATTGGCCAAATTGTGACTGTCTCTCATTGGCTGAGCTGTTGCCAGGCAAGTAGAAAATCTTCCTTCCTCTGCTGGTGGTAAAGCAGTGTCACTTCCTGCTGAGGATGAAGGTACCGCTCTCCCTGTCCCAATCTGTGTTGATGTGGTACATGTATTGAGTGGTACATGTGTGTGAGCTCCTCTTTCTGGCCTCCTGATTCCATTTGAGTGAGGCTTCCCATTATTAATTTTCACAGATACATAGATGGATTGTGGGATGAATGGATGGCTAGTATATCAGTTAGAAGCACCTTTAGCTTCAAGTAGCAGAGATTATGACAAGTGCAGTGGTTTGAACCAATAGGGATTTATTTTTCTCCCATAACAAGAATCCTGGAGACAGGCAAGTCTGCGTTAGTTCAGCAGCCCGGTCATGTCAGACCAGCATCTCTGCAATCATACCAGGCTTCCCTTGTGCTCACAGAGGGTTGCCACAGCTCCAGACACCGTATCCATGTCCCAGGCTGGACAAAGAGGGGAAAGGATAGTGAAAGGGATGTCTATCTCTTTTATCATGGAAACAAAATTCCGCTTCCGGCGGTGACATCTCACTGGCTAGAAATGTGTCACATGACCAGCGCTACTGCAGCACAGCTTGGGGAGTGGGCACTAAGCTTTTCCAGTGTCTACAGTGGAAGAGAGAAGGGGAGAAGAGCGTGGAGTTATGACTGTGGCGGATGTCTGGCATTGCGACCGCCCAGCATCTTTTGAATATCCTCTCTGAAATTTGGTAGTTCCCACATCGTGAATTCTTTCTCTCCCACTTAGAATCCAGAAGGATTACGTTGGTCAGCCTCCCCTCACCACTAGGGGCAGATGTCTGACTTGACCTGGGAGAGGGCAGCTGCACCAGGACCCCAGTGGGCTGCTGGGGCGACCGTTTTGCTGGACTGGTCCCAGCAAAGGCAGCTTATTTCTGGGGCCGGGGGTGGTGTCAGCTTCTTGCTGCTGCCGACACAGCAGCTCTGGGCGTGGTGGGGGCAGCAGAGCCTGAACCCAGACCAGTCCTGGCAGGGGTTTTGGGTACTGTTCCTGGAAGCTTAGCTAGATCCTCGAGCCCTCTCACAGCCCATTATAAATCCATATCTGCTTAAACAAGCTAGAGTGGATTCCTTTATACACAGCTGTTAGGGGTTGGATTGTGTCTCCGCAAACGCCGTGCTGAAGCCCTAAATCCCCGGAACCTGCGAATGGGACCTTATTTGGAAATAGGGTCTTTACAGATGTAGTCAAGTTACAAAGACGTTATTAGGGTGGACCTCAATCCGATATGCTGGTGTCCTTATAAGAAGAGGGAAATTTGGACACAGACCCCCAGGGGAGAAGGCCGTGTGACGGCAGAGGCAGACATGGAGGGGCTGCGGCTTCGAGCCCTGGAAGGCCAGCCTGACAGCTGCCCCAGAAGCTGGAGGAGGCGGGGAGGACCCTCCCCTAGAGCCTTCAGAGGGAGCACGGCGCTGCCCACACCTTGATGTTGGACTTCTGGCCTCCAGAGTGTGAGAGAATAAACTTCTGTTAAGCCCCCCGATTTGTGGTGCTTTGTTACTGCAGCCCCAGGACACGCATACAGCAGGTAAGGACCCCAGCCCATCGTCTGAGCAGCAGTGACTGGGTGAGTGGAGCGGGGCCAGCGGATGGACGTGTAACCAGGTATGAGTGGTGGGCTCTGCTGTGCGTGGGGAGGCCCCCGCACCCTGAGGACAGCTGGAGCAGCTGGCCCAGACTCCCCTCCCTGTGCTTTCAAAGCAAGTTCTGTTGAGAGCTGCCAGCCAGGGCAGCCAGCCTCCTGCCACGCCCCCACCCCTGACCTGTCCTGCCTGAGCCCGGAGGGGACTTGGGGGAGCCGCGCAGCGTTCAGGCAGAGGCAGTGCCCCTGCGTCCCATCACCCCTGGAGCAAGGCGAGGGCTCCACAGTCCAAAATGCCTGCACGACAGAGACGGGCATCTCGCTCCAGCGGCAGAGTCCAGCGGCATCCACCCCGTCGGAGCAGAGCCAGCCGCAGGGGCTGGGTTTACCCTCCCTGAAGGCGGGCCGCACTCCGGGACACGGTGCCCACTCCCCGGGGTATTTCTGAGAGCGAGAGGCCCCTTAGAGCAGCGGGCACCCAACGGGTGGGAGGTGGGCCTGGCCACAGGGCACCCCGGGGGCCGCAGAAAACAGCCCACTCTGCAGGTTCAGACGCAGAGGCGGCCGTCGGGGTGCTATTCATAGAGGTGCAGGGCAGGGTGGGGGGCGCCTCTGTGGAGGGGCCAGAGGAGCTGGGCTGCTGTTCTCTGAGGGCAGTGGGCTTCCAGCCTCAGGGGCCTCACCCCCACCAGCCCTTCCACGGCTTTGGGAGGGACCCCAGAAATGCATTCTCATAGTCACATGTATTTGAAAATTTGTAAAAGCTGTATAAAAAATGAATATAAGTATATATGAAAGATATATATGTGTGTGTATATATACATATAGATATATACATTATATATTATGTATATATATGTGCGCTTGGGCTGCCAAAACAAAGTGCCACAGACTAGGTGGTTTAAACAACAGAAATCCATTGTCTCCCTGTTCCAGAGGCTGGAAGTCTGAGCTCAAGGTGTCAGCAGGCATGGCGTCTCCTGAGGCCTCTCTCCATGGCATGTAGACGGCCGTCTCCTCCCCGTGTCCTCACGTGGTCGTCCCTCTGCGTGTGTCTGTGTCCTCATCTCCTCCTCCTATAAGGACACCAGTCTTGGGACTTCCCTGGCCATCCAGTGGTTAGGACTCTGCGTTTTCACTGCTGAGGGCCCAGGTTCCATCCCTGGTTGGGAAACTAAGACCCCACAAGGCACGTGGTGTGGCCAAAAAAAAAAAAATAAAGGACACCAGTCAGACTGGAGTAGGGCCCACCTTAGTGACCCCATTTTAACTTGATTACCTGTGTGAAGACCCTGTTTCCAAATGCAGTCACATTCAGAGGTGCTCAGAGTTAGGGCTCCAACAATGAATTTTTAAATTTGGGGGACACACAATTCAGCCCATAGCTATAACTGTATCTTTATATATTCTTTATATATATATATTAAAAAGATTTTTTTTCTTAAAGAAGAGCTCAGAAACGTGTGCTCGTCAGGCCTGCTGGCCACACCCGCAGGAATCCAGCAGCCAGGGGGCCAGGCGGGCAGCAGGCAGCACGCGGCGGTCGGGGGGCAGGAGGGAGGGACAGAGCCCCAGCAAGGCCCAGCCCTGTGTGGCCATTCCCGCCCCTTGCCGGGCTGAAGTCCCCCCACTGAACAGGAGGAAGCGAAGTCACCAGGCGAGGCCGGCGAGGCCACACGCGCAACTGAGTCCTCAGCTGAGTGCTGGCCTCCACTGCCTGCTCCTTGGGAAGTGGGGGGAAAGAGGGCGTCAAAAGAAACAGCAGCTTAACCTTAAAGCCTGCGTCCCGCCAGGCTCAGCCCTAAGGTTTGCTGAGTGCAGCACCAGGCACAGATGGGAGGTCCCACTGTGTGTACCCTCGCCTTGTCCCAACCTGCACCCTGAGGTCCCCCAAGAAGAGTGTCAGCACCCCAGCCTGTCACCGCCTGCACACACCAGAGCACCCCCCGCCCTGGGCCGGACCCCAAGAAGGGCCTGGCAACCGGGGGAGCAGCTCGGGCCGTCTGGGCCGGAGTTCTGGGGCCCAGGTACCAGCGCCTGGTCGGGCAGCAAGGGGGATGGGCTGTGAGGGACACATCCCCCGGCTGCAGGCAACTCTAGTGAGCGGCCCCGGACGGGCCACAGCTTCTGGGCCCGAGGGCTGCACTGTCCACTGCTGTCCACACGTCAGAAGCTGGTCGTGAGGCCACCGTTGGCCACAGGCTCCGTGTTGGGTCGCTAGGCCTGTCGTAGCAAAGTGCCAGAAACTGGGTGGCTTTACAGCTACGGTTCTTTCTCTCGCGGTCCCGGAGGCCAGAAGTTTGAGGTCAGGCTGTCGGCAGGGCTGGTTCCTTCTGAGGCTGCGTGGGAGACTCTGTCCCGTGCGTCCCTCTGAGCTTCTGGTGGTTGTGGCATCTTTGGTTTTCCTTGGCTTGTAGAAGCACCACCCTGGTCTCTGCCTCAGTCTTCACGTGGCTTCTCCCTGTGCGTGTCTTTGTCTGATGTCCCCTTTTGTAAGGACACAGTCATGTGGGATGAGGGCCGCCCGCTCCAGTAGGACCTTGTCTTAACCCATCTCATCTGCAGGGACCCTATTCCCGAGCAAGGCAACACGCTGAGGTGCCGGGGTCAGCACTGCAGCCTATGAATTGGGGGCACAATTCACCCCATCACAGCCTCTTTCCTCTCCCCCAGGTGCCACACGCTTCTCTCTCTCTGCCAGCACTTAGCCGGCTGGGGTTTATACCAGATGGTGGGACCCGAACCCTCATTCGTGAAGCTCCGAGTCCTCAGTGGTTCTCTCTGGGTCCCACAGTTTTCTACGGCCCTTTACCACCACCCGGGAGGCTGTCATGTGGCCCCCAAGTCCCTGGGTCCCTGACGTGGGGCTCTCTCCCACCCCACGTCCCCCTAGCGATGAGGACCGACCCCCTGGCTGGCACACTAGCCCCCTTCTCCAGCCGTTGGTCCGGCAGCAGGAGGAGCCCAGCGGCCAAGGGCAGTCTCTGCTTCACATGCAGGAACAGTCCACATTCCCTGGACGACTGGGGACGGGGACCTCCCGTCCTGTGGATCCCGCGTGGCCAGGATGGAAGGAAGGGATCCTCTGCTAGATTATGAGACGTCACAGTAAGTGGTCGTGCTGCCTCTACCCCGTGGTTCCCAGACACGCTGTGCATTGGTCCCTGGTGTGAGACTGTACCCCGTCCTGCTGGACGCACCTCAGCGTCACTGGGCCCCCAGGAGGCCAGGCCACCTGCGTCTGGGTGAGGGGCGTGGGACGAGCCCAGAGAAGCTCGTGGACACGAGGCCACTGCCACACGTCCTTCCTCTGAAATGAATCCCTTGATTAGAGGTGCCGTTTGTAGAATGCAAGTGTCTTAGTCCATTTGGGCTGCTGCAACAAAATGCCATAGACTGCGTGGCTTACGGAGAACAGGAATTGATGTCTCGCCGTTCAAGGCTGGAAGTCCCACATCAAGGCGCTGGCAGGGGAGAACCTGCCTCCCGGTTCACGACTTCTTGTTGTGTCTTCTTGCTGTGCCCTCGAGTGGTGGGGGGAGCCAGGGAGCCCTGCGGGGGCTCTTTTATGAGGGCACTAATCCCACTCCTGGGGGCTCCACCCTCCAGACCTAATCACTTCTCTAATGCATCACCTTGGGGGGTGAGGTTTCAACATCTGGGTGTGGGGGACACAGATGTTCAGTCCTCCTCAGCAGGAGAGCGAATGAGGCACCCTGCACATCCGCGATGGCAGCGCTGGCGGGAGCCGTCCAGGTAGGAAACACACAGTCCTGGGGCACAACCAGCCCTGACCCCTCCCCGACGGGTCACTCTCCCTGCTTCCAGGAAGCTGGGCAGCCCCTGGGGGTGGAACCACCTCAGTGGCTCAGACCCTGTCTCTGCTGGTGGGACGGGCACCTGGCAGTGAGGGCCGCTGCAGGGGTATGGCACGGGCCGGCCGGGTGTGGAGGCTGCGGCCACCGTGCCTGCTGCCCTGAGCCCGCTGTGCGAGAGTGAGGAGGTGACCGACACCGCGGAAGGGGCCATTCTGTTGACCTGATCTTCGAGCGTCTCCTGGGCAGGGGATGCTTCTGGGGGCATTTCCACAGAACACAGGTGTCGCCAGGCTCTGCCCACTTCAAGTGGCTCCTTAGAACACCCCTCGCCGACCCTCCGCGCCGCCTGCCACCCCACCTGTGAGCCACGCCTCGTGAAGCAGGGCAGTCGTGCCCCAGGCTGTCCTCGTGACCTGTCTGGTAATGGCTTCACCGCTGTCCTCCGGGGCCTCCCTGGGGGCTGCGGCGCTGTGGGGACAGCTGCCCGCTCAGACCCCACGTCAGCTCGTTCCCTTCTTCTCTCTTCTGTTAACCCGTCAACTGGGCGCCGCGTGAGGTCACAGACACACTCGGAGGGAGGAGTCTGAGCAGCGGCCTCAGTGTCTCAGGAGGTGCAGCCGCCTCAGGAGGTGCAGCCGTCTCAGGAGGTGCAGCCGTCTCAGGCAAACCCTTGCCTTCTGGATCGGGCGGCCTGGGCTCACGTCCACAGTCTTCAGTTAGGGATGGGCGTGCTGCGAGGCGTGTTCAGTTTTACGTTTGTGTGGATGGACGGTCAGCGGGGGCAGTCACCCCAGGGCCCACGGGCAGTCACCCCAGGGCCCACCGTCTGGTCTCCCGGGCCCAGCAGCCCAGCCGGGAGCTGCCTCTCGCACGGAGAGCTGTGAGCTGAAGGGAGCAGGACCTCTCTGCAGACATCTCGGGGTCTTGCCTGTGATTCTCCTGTTAGAGCCGCCAGAGGCTCCCCACAGAACTCCACCTTCTGCGGGCCCCTCAGCAGCGCTAACCCCAAGGAGTCATAAGCCCCAGATGGCAGGACAGCCTGGACCATGCCTGGCCCCAGGTAAGAGCTCTCTCTCCCGCTCTGAGCCCCACCCAGACCTGGAAGCCCACGTGTCACTCAGTAAATACGTTGGGGAAACATATCCAAACAGGGTACATGCTGCCTCCAAAATCCAAAATGACCCGCCACGGGGCTTCCCTGGCGGTCCAGTGGTTAGGGCTCCGCGCTTCCACTGCAGGGGGCACGGGTTCCATCCCTGGTCGGGGAGCTAAGATCCTGCAAGCCGCCAGGCGCGGCTGGCCAAGCACGGCGCCCCATTTTTCGAGGTGAGCGGCACAAATTATAGTGACTCATCTTTCACTTTGCAGGGAGGGCTGACCACCACGCTCCAGGTCACCAGAGGAAATATCACCACCTGAACTTCCACGAGGCTCACCTCCCACCCTCTGACACACGTCTTACCAAGGCACCTGGTGTCCTTACCACTTCCTAATAACTGGATCCAGTTAGCGTTATACAGTCAATGCAGGGGCACAGGGCAATGTATCAATTGTGGGATGTCAATGTGACCAAGTTCCCCGGGAGCCATGCCGTGACAGATGCAGGGGGAGATGTTGCCATGAGGAGACCAGCAGGGTTTACTGATACCCCTGCCAAGTGAAAGCAGACGGCTTCTGATTTTCTAGACTAGCCGGGATTGAGGGGAAAGCAAAACAAAACACCAGACGGGTCACTAGCCGCGCGCTGGGTGCAAAGGGTGCAGTGGTTTGCTCCATGAAGACACAACATCTGGAAAAGCTGCAGATGTCGCCACCTGATTAAAATTATCACAATATCCCGTGGTTCTTCACGCCCAACCTGCAAATGCAGAGGGGAAATAAACACACGGAATGGGATGTGTGCTAGTTTCCTGTCACTGCTGTAGCAAATCACCACAAACTCAGGGGCTTCAAATAACCCACGTTTATTCTCTCACGGTTCTGGTGGGCAGAAGTCTAACATCAAGGCGTCGGCAGGGCTGTATTCCTTCTGCAGCCTCTGAGGGGAAGATCCATCCCCTTCTCTTTTCCAGCTTCTCGAGGCACCTGCATCCTCTGGCTCAAGGCCCTTTTTCCATCCTCAAGGCACCGCCTAACCTCTGGTCCCTTTCACTCTGAGCCCCCCCCCCCTTTTGTAAGGACCCTTGTGATTACTATGGATCACCTGGATAACCCAGAAGCATCTCCCCATTTTAAGATCCTTGCGTTAATCACCGCTGCAAAGTCCCTTTTACCATGTGAGGTCCCATATCCTCAGGTTCCAGGGTTTCAGAGATTAGGACATGGACGTCTTTGGGGGGACCATTATTCAAAGAATCACCACCCCTGTGTTTTTCAAGACTTTCAGGTGACATTAATTTCATTTCCCTCAGGGATATGCTGTGGGTTTGCATTACAGTTTTGGCGAGGCTGGAGTGCAGCCTCTGATGTTCTGCTCGGCCCTTTCTACCCGTGGTATAATAAAAAATGTATTTGGTCTTTGTCCCCGTTCCCGGCCCAGAGCTCCTAAAACCCTTGGAATTTTCTGAGTGATAGGAGTGTCTTTTATTCTTCATAAGGAGCCCTTTTTGATAACCTGGATTTATGCTAATGAGGTGGTTTGGGTTGAGGCCCCTAGATGGCTTCAGGTTGGGGCCGGTCACCAGAAAGGCCCAGTGGTAGAGGGTTGGAACGCTCAGCCCCACCCACTGACCTCCTGGGAAGGGGGAGGGGTGCTTCAGATTAAGCTCTATGAAAACTCTCCAACAACAAGATGCGATGGACTTCTGGGTTGGGAACACATCCAGGTGCCAGGAGGGTGGCGCACCCCAGTTCCATGGGGATGGAAGCTCCTGTGCCCAAGACACTTCTGGACCTCACCCTATGGACCTCTTCATCTGGCTTTTCTCCTGTATCCTTTACAATAAACTGGTAAATGTAAGTAAGCGTTTCCCTGAGCTTTGTGAGCCATTCTACAAATTATTGAACCTGAGGAGGGCATCATGGGACCCCCGACTTACAGCCTTTGAGTCAGAAGCACAGGTGACAACGTGGACTTGTGACTGGTACGGTAAGGGGCAGCCTTGTGGGACTGAGTCCTTAACCTGTGGGATCTGTGCTATTTCCAGGCAGATAGTTTTAGAATTGAGTTGAACTGTAGGACACCCAGTGGGTGTCCGCTGAGAACTGGAAGGGTGCTTGGTGTGGGAAAACCCCACACCTGGGGTCCAGAGTGTTGTGAGAAGAAATGAGTTTCCCTTAAACTAGTTTCTTAGCTCTTATTCCATAGGTTAGGGAGCCAATATGGAAATCACTCCCGTGCCACGTCTGTCTAAGTTCAATACATCCAGGAGCGGGGAAATGACCGGGACCGTCCACGGCCCACTGGCCTCACTATGAGATGGACTTGGGTCAAACTTTTTCTATCACTTGACCTCCCTAAGCCTCCCCTCTGACATGGTCGCACTTGGAGGCCCAAGGGGCTAGTTCGGAGCCAGTATGTGGCCTCTCCCAGAGGGTGTGGCTGTCCTCCCTCCCCCGCTCAGGTGGTTGGTGGCCATGGTCCTCTGGGACAGGCCTGGAGAAGGGTTTGCGGCAGACACACGTGACCTCACAGCAGCACCCTTCCTCAGGGCGACCCGGCCTCCCTTCCATCACGGAGCTTGGGGTCTGCGGCCCGACGCAGGTGGGGGAGCTGGGCGAGGGTCTTGGATCCCCAGCCTGTTCTGCTTCAACCAGCAACGAAGCGAACCCTTAGTGCTTCTCCCAGCAACTCAGCCGCAACGGCAAATCCCAGTTCTGCCTGCGTGCACCCACATGAGCACCCACGGGGCCCCACCCAGTCTCGCATGCCACCCTCCCTGGCCTCACCCCTTTGGTCTCATCCTTCCATGGACAGAATGATTCCGGAGTTCCTGCCGATGTGAGTTAGGGAGCTCTGGTAACTCACTTGGTGTCCCATTAGCTCCTCCTGGACCACATCTGCAGTGGTCCCCTGGGCCGTGCTGGGACGGCAGTGACAGTGGTGGGGCAGGGAAGTAGGTGACTGTCCACCCCAGGGACGTTATTGAGGGATGGTCAGGAGGCCAGGCCCGTTTCTCCAGAAAGGCAGCTGCATCTTACCCACCTCTGGCGATGACCTGCGTAACTGAGGTCACTGCAGGCATGGAGTCTCGGCGCCCCACGGCCCCTTCATGGGAGCCCAGGCTTTCACCAGTCCCGAGATCCATTTGGAAGTTCTCTTTCCTGGGAACACTCCTGTAACCAGCACCAGTTACAGGATCAGTCAGGAAGCCGTCTTCATCCCAGACAGTTTGAATGCAGAAACGTTACAAAAGGTGCTACTTATGGAGGTGTAGGCGTGCCTTGGGAAGCAAAGGCGAGGTGGAGGCACTGGAGCCTCTCAAAGTCAGGAAACCATCACCATCTTTCGAGCTGAAAGGATAAGGGTAGCAGCTAATGTTTCCAGAGCCCACAAGGAGCTGGGCCCATGGAGGAGGGCTGCCCAGGGGCTGTTGTCATGGAGGGGCGTGGCTGCTGCCGGAGACCTGGCACTGACGCTGGGCAGAAGCTCAGAGAGATTACCTAATCTACCAAAGAATTCCCTCCCCGGTCACTTGCTCGTGTCCCCCTCGGGCTGAACCAGCCAGAAGCCGGCTGGCGTGGGAGCCCGCATTGGTGCAGTCCACAGGGGCCAGCCTCCCAGGGCACAGAGCAGGGTAGAGGCTCCAGTGAGGGGTTAAGGGGAGGCCAGGAAATGAGACACCAGGCGGTCGGCTGGCTGGGGGCTGCCACCTTGGAGAAGGGCCTGGAGCCAGGGACTGCTGCTGGGGCCCATGGGACACGCAGCTGCCCTCTGGGGGCTCAGCCACGGAGGGGCCCGGCTGAAGCTGACTACTGCCCCAGGACAACCACAAATGACCCCCACTACTGCGGAGACATCACATTGTAGGGATAGTAAGACCGGGCCAGAGCAAGAGCAGGGACGTGTCCCCACTGCGATGGCCCTTGCCTCCCCACCACACCTCCTTGCCCCGAAACAAGAAGGCCCAAAACCCAGGAGAGGGAGGTAAAGGCCTGTCCCAGGGGCAGATCCATTGCACTCCTCCTCAGTCCCAAGGTTCTAGAGCAAGTGAGCTGACCCTGCCCCACCCTAATTCAGATCCAGTGAGTCACAGGTGTGGCCAGCAGTGAGGGATTAGGGAGGGAAGCGGGGCTGAATTTGGGTATAAGATGGGTATTTTAAACTAACTGGGCTGTTTTGATGCCTGAATGTTGCGGCCCCTGCCTGAGCCTGAGATGTAATTATGGGAGGGAAAGGGGGGATTGGCAGAGACAGCTCATTACGCCCTAATGAGCTGAGATGCCTCGAAAGAACTGGTCCAGGTGGATGACTGGACGGATGGATGTTTGGGATGGACGGAGGATCAGCAGGGGTGCTGCCTGCGAGCTCCGGGAGGTTCGGAAACCTGGATCACGGCCTCCAGTGCGTTACTTTGCTACCCTGTCTGCTCCCCACTACCCTCTGCTCATGCCTGACTCAGGGACCTGTTGATGGGCTGAGAAGGCAGGAGGGGGGCAGCTTTCTCCTGGGCCAGGTTGGGGGCAGAGGTGAGGCACAGATAAGAAAGAGGTGCAGGTATACTCTGGGGCATGGTCTGGGCTCACCTGGGGACTCCAGGCGATTCTAGAATGCCCCCAGGGCCCTTCTGGGTGGGAGTCATGAAGGCAGGTGGCAGAATCCCGTGGCCCAATAAGCAGATAGAAAAGTAAATATTTGGGATGCCAGATTGGCATATTGGTGGGAGGTGCAGGGCTGGCTGGCTGACCGCGGACGTTTGAGCAGAGGCAGGAAGATACAGGCAGAGATTGTTGGTGTGCTGCGGGCGCAGCAAGGAGGCCAGCGTGTCCGGAGCTGAGGCGGGGAGAGGAGGGGGGACAGAGAAGGGCACAGAGGCCTCGCGGCCATCGTAGGGATTTCGATTTTTACTTTGAGTGGGAGCCTCTGGAGGGTTCAATCCGCTGAGCGACAAGATCGGACTTGGATTCTGACTGCATCAGCTGCTGTGTGGACAGCACACAGGGCAAAGACGGAAGGAGCAGGGGACAGCGAGGGGGCCGCTGCGATAGAGCAGGACAGCAGTACAGGGGGGATGCCGGAGGGAGGGCTGGGCGCGGGGGTCGGTGAGGCTGGAGGATCTCGGTTCTTACGCTCTGGCCAAGGCGGGCACCGCCCCGAGGGCTCACTCAGCCAAGCCCTGCAGGGTAAACTGAGGGCTTTAAAGTTTCCAAATGAGGGCTGCTGAGCGAAAGATTTGGTCTATTTGGGAAGCTGTGAGGACTGAGAAAGTTGGGCGGTGCGTCCCAAGTCATCCTCAGGCCACAGAGTGGCCAGCCCTGCGCTCTTGCTCTGCGCAGAGGAGCGCCAGCCTGGAACCAGGTGTCTGCATGGAGAGGCCCCTTTCCTGCGGCGCGCAGGCGCCCTCAGCATCCCGGAGGGAGGGCTCCCAGCATCGGGGGGCGCTGTCAGCATCCCGCGGCGCTTCGCGAGGCAGCCCCGCCTGGTTCCCGCAACCAGCGCGCCACCTGGCGGCGTCGCTCCGCCATAGCGCCCCGCGCGGGCCTCCCCTCTTTCCCTGCCGCTAACGCGCTTCTCCGCGGAAACCCCTAACCCGCGGCCCCCGGAGCGCAGAACTGTGAGCAAACGCAGCCCTTTGAACACAGCTGACGCCGGTGGCATCTGGGTTCCCGCCCCGCGGGGAGGGGGGTGGTCCGCAGGATCCGGGGGTGGAGACCCGGGGCGCCCGGGGTCCACCCGCGCTGGGCCAGAGGGGTGGGAGAGGGCGGCGAGGGTCCGCGGGGTGGAGGCGCTCACGGGGGGAGCTGGAAGGCTGCGCCCAGTTCTCCGGGAAGGGGCGGGGCGTCGCGGGGGCGTCGCGGGGGCGGTGGCGGGGGCCGCATCTTCCGAGACACCGGCAGCCCCGACGCTCGGTCCCGCCTGACCCGGGCGCAGCAGCTGTCCTGGGGCTGCAGGTGACCAGAGAGGAGCGGGGTAAACGGGGGCTAAACTGTGGGGGGGTCCTAGGAGAAATGGGGGAGCACGCGGGATTTAAGCAGGCGCGACCCGGTCGGGTTTGCGCGCGGGAGGGCTGCCCTGTGCACTCAGCGGAGAATGGTTGGGAGAGTTGAGGCCGGGGCTGTCCTGGACGCCCTCACGAGTGCTGAAGGCCTTGGCGGTCGGTGGACGGAGGGAGGGAAGGAGGGTGCCCGGGGCTGGGTAGCAGCTGGACGGAGAAGGATAGAGGGCACCTCAGCTCTGGCACTTCGATGGAACCCGAGGGGCAGAGAGAGGCCTGGTGGTGACCAGGGTTTGGGAGCGGCCAGCACGGGCCTGTTGGGGGCGGCCGCCCACCCCAGCCCGCCGGTGGGTGGAGGCAGGGCTGGAGGAGCGCCAGGGGGCACCCGGAGGGCTAGCCCCCGGCCAGGTGCGGGTGGGGACCCAGCAACGGTCTCGTGTGCCGGGGGAGGGGGCGGGGTGGTGCCCTCAAGGCAGCTCCGGTGCCCACACCCAGCCTGCCCTCTGCCCCTTCCTCCTCTTCTGCCCGCCGGGAGCCCGGGCAGCCCGGGGCTGAGGCCTGGTGGTGTGGGGACACACCAGCGCCCCGGGCTCCCCCATCTGCTCGATTCTCTCCGAAACCATCACCAAAGCCGCTCCCTCTGGGGTCTCTGGACCCGCCTGCGCCTCCGCGTGCCCCAGGCCCTGTCTCGGGTGGCCCCAGGTGCAGTGGGAATCCCTCGTGGGGGGGAAACTGCCCGCAGCTTCTCGCGGTGTCGGGTCCTCCGAGAGGGGACGGGGGGGGGGGGCGGGGGGTGTGGCGCGGTGGCCTGGACGGCGGGGCGGGGACCGCGCGGATCACTGCCCCCTACCTGCGCAGGAGCGAGCGGGCTGGGGACCCAGGGAGGCCGGAGGAGAGTTCAGGGACCCAGGGCCCCGGTGAGTTTGGAGAGAAGGAGGGATGGCCGGGTAGGTGAGCGGGGCCAGGTCAGGGGTGGCAGAGGGGGTGACCCGGCCTCAGTGGCCGCAGGGCTAGGGCAGCGCCCCCGGGTGCCCAATGCAGCCACCTCCTCCATCGTTTTCCTCGGCCCCTCCCGGAGTCCCTCCCGGCCTCGGCCGCTCCCAGGATAAAGTGTTCATGTTGGTTTAAAAAAGTGTTTAATTTTGTTTCCTGTGTGATTTTCAAACTTACATGAGTAGCAACGTGCTAAAAAGCATGCTGTTTCTTTCTTCATGTAACGCATTTTTTATTGCGGTATCCTGTACACGCAGTACCCGCCCAAATCTTAAGTGGACAGTTAGATAATTTTTACTTGTGTAGACATCCGTGTAAACATCCGCGCTCTCCGTGCCCCCACTGGACACCCCTATGTCCACTCAGCGCGGTCCCAAGGGGACCACTTCTCTGGCCTTCACACCACACCAGCTTTGCCTGTTTTTGAACTTCCTCTAAGTGGACTCAGGGTACATTCTTTTCTGCATCCTACTTTTTTTTTTTCACCAATAACATGTCCATGAGATTCATCCACGATGTACGAGGAACAGTAGTTGGTTTTCCATGGTTCAGCAGCTGATGGCCCATCTACTGACATTTGGATTTTCCAGTTTGGGGTTCTTAGGAATAAAGCCACTCTGATGGTTCTTGTACATTCTTTTGGTGGATACAAACATGTGCTTATTGTACTTTTTTTTTTTTTAACTTAACTCACTCATTTTTACTGCAAATCTCTCCATTTTTGTTCATTCATTCATGAAAATTTTATTGAGAAAGTTTACAATGCACCATGGAAAGAGGAGGGCATAGCACAAAATCCTGGGCCTCCAGAAGCTCACAGCCTAATAGGCAAAACAGACTGGAGAGAAACAAGTGTCCTGACCTCCCAGGGACTGGAAATGCAAACAGTGTTCCACTTAAAAATGCAATCTGGTTTTCATAAGGTTTGGGAAATAGACTTTCAAACAGCACACCCTCCAATATTCTAGGTATGCAATGCGAAGCTCATACAGCTTGAGACAGTGTATTCCGGATCATCTGAGTCATTTCGATGAGCTCCTCCTATTTGAAACCAAATTATATCTATTGACTTTAAACTCCATAATTTCCTTATCAAGCTTCCTCACGTTTTGGAAAAAACTTGCAGGCCTTTCGCTTGCTTAAAACTGATTTGTCAGTTAGATGGAGACTTTCCTGTGCTTTGATCACAGTTCAATGTAGGATTTTATGTTTGCATTGGAAGACCATTTACAGTGGATGTTTCCTTAACATTTCTTCTTAACGACAGCCATTTTGTCACTTATTCTTTCGTGATCTTGCGATTCTCACACCTGGAGTCCCTTATGCTTCTACCTTACCTGCCACGTTGGTATATTTCTCTAGCCCCCAATTTTAAGAGCTCCCCATAAATGGAGTAATCTTTCCTCAAATGTCGACTCTCACTTTTCTGCTTAGTCTTCATCTGTTTTCCCTTTGAGACTTGATCTTTATCCGGATACAGGTTCCAATAAGGTGCTAAAGTAATTTCCAAGCTTTCTGTGTTTTAAAAGGTAACTCTATCCTAACTCTTTTTCTTGCCACATCTTTATTTTGTTGTATGGGTTGGCCAAAACGTTCGTTCGGGTTTTTCCATTACATGTTATGGAAAAAACCGAATGAACGTTTTGGCCAACCCAATAGTTCTAATTTCCTGTTGATTGATCATAGGTTCGATTTTAAAATTTTCCCTTTCATAGGTTACTATTTGTTTTTAATATTTATTTATTTATTTATTTATTTGGCTGCACCAGGTCTTAGTTTCGGCACGCGGGATCTTCCTTGCAGCATGTGGGATCTTTAGTTGTGGCATGTGGGATCTAGTTCCCTGACCAGGGATCGAACCCGGGTCCCCTGCATTGGGAGCGTCCTTTTGCTGTTATTATGTTTTATTCCTTTATTTTTTGTTGACATATAATTCAGTATAATTTACAATGACAGGCGCAGATCTCTGTTGAAAAATGCCTGTAGGATATTGGCTATAACACAACGTCTCTGATGCCTCTTTTCAGTCTCTTTCTTTTTAAGAACTTTGAACTGAGATATAATTCACAGACCGTAAAATTCACCCATTTAAAGTGTATAATTCAGTGGTTTTCAGTATATTCAGAGTTGTGCAAGCATCACCCATCACCAAGACCTAATTCCAGAACATTTCCCCTCTGCACCTATGAAGCACTGCTCATTGGCCATTTGTGTGTCTTCACTGGAGAATGTCTATTCAAATCCTTCACTCATGTTTTAATTAGGTTTCTTGTCATTTTTTTATTGCCGAGTTGTAAGAGTTCTTTATATATTCTGGTTATTAGACTTATCAGATATAAGATTTGCAGATATTTTCTCTCATTTTTTGGGTTGTCTTTTAACTTTCTTGATAGCGTCCTTTGAACCATAGAAGTTTTTAATTTTTTGAAAAGTTAAATTTATCTATTTTTTCTTTTGTGGCTTGTGCTTTTGGTGTCCTATTTAAGAAAACTCTGGCTAATCTAAGGTCATGGATATTTACCTCTATGTTTTCTTCTTAGAGATTTATAGCTCTAGCTCTTACATTTAGGTCTTTGATGCATTCTGAGTTAATTTTTGTATACAGTGTACAGTAAGGGTCCAACCTCATTCATTTGCGTGTAGATATCCAAACTTCCCAGCACCATTTGTTGAAAAGACCGTCCTTTCCCCTAGTTAAAGGGTCTGGACACCTTTGCGAAAAATCACTTGACCATATACGTGAGGGTTTGTTTCTCGGCTCTCTGTGCTCTTCCATTGGTGTATATATCTGTCCTATGCCAGTACCATACTGTTTTAATTACTGTAACTTTGTGGTAAGTTTTGAAATCAGGAAGTGTGGGTCCTCCAACTTTATTCTTTTTCAAGACTGTTTTGGCTATTTGGGGCCCCTTGCAATTCCATATGAATTTGAGAATTGGCTTTTCTACTTCTGTGGGAAAAGGCTGTTGGACTTTTCACAGAGATTGTGCTGAATCTGTAGATCCCTTTGGGCAGTGTTGACATCTTAACAATGTTGAGTCTTCCTGTCCATGAACACGGGATGTCTTCCCATTTATTTCGTTTTTCTTTAATTTCTTTCAGCAGTGTTTTGTAGTTTTCAGCATACAAGGCTTTCACCAAGTAGGTTAGATTTATTCCTAAGTATTTAATTCTTTTAGATGCTATTTTAGATGGAATTGCTTTCTTAATTTCCTTTTATCTCCTGAATTATTTGTGGTCTTAGGTACTTTCCACTACCTAACATTTTAAGTATATATATTTGGGGCTTCCCTGGTGGCGCAGTGGTTGAGAATCTGCCTGCCAATGCAGGGGACACGGGTTTGAGTCCTGGTCTGGGAAGATCCCACATGCCGCGGAGCAACTAGGCCCGTGAGCCACAACTACTGACACGGGTTTGAGTCCTGGTCTGGGAAGATCCCACATGCCGCAGAGCAACTAGGCCCGTGAGTCACAACTACTGAGCCTGCGCATTTGGAGTCTGTGCTCCGCAACAAGAGAGGCCGCGATAGTGAGAGGCCCGCACACCGCGATGAACAGTGGCCCCCACTTGCCACAACTAGAGAAAGCCCTAGCACAGAAACGAAGACCCAACACAGCCAAAAATAAAAAATAAATAAATAAATAAAAATAAGTATATATATTTGCTTATCTTCTGTCTCCTTTACAAGAATAAACTTCCATAAGGGCTAGAGTTTGGATTTGTTTATTGCCATGGTATCTTAACAGTGTCAGGCACTTAGTTCAGTACGTAACTGTTGAGAGCATTAATAATGACAGAACCATTTACCTATATCGGCATTCACTTCATTTACCATAGCTTTTTTCTTGTGCCACGACAAAGAATGCTGCACTGGATAGCTGTGAACATATATTTCCTGCAACGGAGGTTTTATTTTTATGGCAGAAATTCTCCATCAGGGGATCGATGTCCATCTGTTTTTGTAATCGTATCTGCAGTTTTCAGACTGCTTTCCAAGGTGTGGTAATGATTCTCATTTCTGCCATCAGCATACAAGGGTCCCTGATCCCTTATACTCTCAGGACCACTAGGCCCGTTTTCAGTGTCTGGCAGCCTGAGGGTGGAGCCCTGTATCAGTGGTGCTTTAATTGGCATTTCCCTGATGGCTCGTGACTTTGAACGTCTTCTCCTGTTTCCCAACAGATTGTCAATGAATTGCTCTTCTGTGAATTGTTTATTTATATCCTTTGTCCATCTTTCTACTGGTTCCTAAAAATCTTTTTCTTGTCAATTTCCAACAGCCTTCGGTCTATTATAGGTATTCATCATTTGTCTATCGTCTGCTTTACAAATATGTATTTTTCCAAATTTATCATTTTTATATTGTTTGTTTATGGCTTCTTTTTCCACACAAAATTTAATATTCCTACAAAGTCAAATATATCTACCTTTCTCGTATAGCTTTAGGGTACCTGGATTGAGGTAGGATGTTCTTCTTGACCCTAGATTACATGTGTGCTGATTACGCATGTGTTTTTTCCAGTTCTTTTGGTTTCTGCATTTATTACTTAATCAATCTGGCTCTAAAGTTGACACACTATGTAAATTTTTCTTACAGATGGTTATCTATTGTGCCAGCACATGGTTAGTAGATAACCCATCCTTTCCCACTGAATTTACCTTCCTCTTCTGTCATGAATGAAATTCTGCTGGAAAATGGTGACTATTTCTAGCATTTCTATTCTGGTGCATGGGTCTATTTATTTATTCCTAGATCAATACCGTATTTATCGGATTAGTAGCTTTAGAGACTGGCCTCATATTTGGGACAGAATATCCTCCCTTGCTCTTTTTCAGTCTTTTCTTGCCTGTTATTGGGCATTTATTCTTACATATAAATTTTAAGATTATTTTAGCCATTGAAAAGACCTTCTTGGGCTCTGCATGGTACTCCTTTCTTTTGTTCAGATCTTGCTTTATATAGCTCTATAAGATTTTATAGCTTTCTTCATATAGATACTGTGCCCTCCTTAGTGGACTTCTTAAGGTTGTTTGTTTGTTTGTTTTGTCACTGTAGGGAATGGAATAGATTCATTTCTAAAGGCTCATTATCGGAATAGAAAAAATGATGGATTATTCTATATTCTTCTCTTCCTGACTATTCACCAAATTATTGTATTCACGCCAGTAGTTTTTACTAGAGCCTCTTAGATTGTCCGGTGTTCAAGCATATCATCCTCAACAAGAGGTGGCTTTTCACTCTTCTTTTTCATTGCTTACGCTAATTCTCCCACCTCCATCTGTATTCATAAGTGGGATGGCTATCGTTTTGCACCATCTGTCCTCAGCTGCGGGGGAGGGGTCCCGCCTTTCCCTGTGGAATGGAATAGAGTCAGCGCTCAGACTGTCTGTTCTCTGAAGGCGACCAGAGGCCTGCAAGTCCTGCAGCTCCGCTCAGCCCCCAGCTGTCACCGCCCGGCCTGGGCTCCTGCAGGGCAAACCAGCTGCCCCCACCAGCTCCCGGGCGGCCCGCCTCGCTCACCACGGGAGGCCTTGATGACCGGTTCCTGCCCACCTGGAGCCAGGGGTCCTTTAGCTGATGGCTCCTCTCAGCCTGGGGTGTAACTGTGAGCCCCCAACCTGTAGGTCTGGGGGCTGAGGGGGAGGAGCCCAGAGCCTGCCCCCCACCCTGGGGCGGGGCATGGAGGATACAGGCCAGCCCCGCTGCTGAGCGTGTCACCCATGCTGTCACCCACCAGGGTCACAGAGACTTCCTGGCTGGCCCACCTGTAAGTGGAGGTGGTGTGTGAGGCCCTCAGGGATGAGGCCAGGCCAGGCCTCCAGGGACCCCGCATACGGCATAGGCATACGGCAGTGCTCAGTCCTGGGGGTGCCCCTCCCTCCCGCCTGGGGCCAGTGCTGACTTTCTCCACCCCAGGCCCCAGAGCCCCTCCTACCGAGTCTGGGCTCCCTCTCCCGACACCTGCACTCTCTGCACGGAAGCCCTTCACTGCCCTTCCCGTCCCCGAAAAGGAAATGGGGCTGAGCACATCCCTGCCAGCAACCCCAGCCTCCTCATCTCAGCGGCCTCCATCCTCTCCTCCCCCGCTCCCTGTGGATCAACAGCTTCCCGCTTCCTCTGGCCCGTTCTCTTCCCCAGGTGGGGTGGGGGGCAGGTAGGGGATTGGGGGGGGTCTCACGTACTTGACATCCTGGCAGGCGGAGCTGAGCTTGGACCGGTTTCAGGGTCCTGGGCTCAGGTCCTCCGGCCCCGAGGAGTTCTGCGGGAACACAGTGGCCACCAGCTTAGCAAAGAGCTTCCCAGCCTCCTCGTGACTCCCCTGTCCTCCCCGCGGTGACCCCAGGGCCTCTCGGGGTGGCAGGACACTAGCTGTCCATGCCCCAGCCCCCTGCCCCCTCCCCGCAGGCTAGTCCAGGGCCTGCCCCTGAAAAGCAGAGCCACGTTGTGGCTCAGACTTCAGAAACCCCTTCTCCATGAGCACCTGCTGCTGAAAAGGAGAAGTGGGTTGGCTTTGAGACTAGGGTCTTGGCTGGGGATCTGGCCACTCGGAAGGAACAGAGGGACCATCTCCCCTGGTCCCTCCACTGCGTGCGGAGGTGTCTCAAAGTCCGGTTCTGCCACCTTCTCCCAAATTGGAAAAGAGCACACGTTTAAAACCTTCTCGGGCTTCCCTGGTGGCACAGTGGTTAAGAATCTGCCTGCCAATTCAGGGGACATGGGTTCAAGCCCTGGTCCGGGAAGGTC
Organism: Balaenoptera acutorostrata; assembly: GCF_949987535.1. Taxonomy (NCBI): domain Eukaryota; kingdom Metazoa; phylum Chordata; class Mammalia; order Artiodactyla; family Balaenopteridae; genus Balaenoptera; species Balaenoptera acutorostrata. The sequence goes on from NC_080066.1 coordinate 182,855,323, forward strand.
CCACGTGCCGCAGAGCAACGAAGCCCGTGCACCACAACTACTGAGCCGGCACTCTAGAGCCTGCGAGCCACAACTACTGAGCCCACATGCTGCAAATACTGAAGACCGTGTGCCTAGAGCCTGTGCTCCACAACAAGAGAAGCCACGACAGTGAGAAGCCCGTGCACCGCAACGAAGAGTAGCCCCCGCTCGCCGCAACTAGAGAAAGCCCGCGCTCAGCAACGAAGACCCAACACAGCCAAAAATAAATAAATAAAATAAATTTAAATAAATAAATAAGTAAAACCTTCTCATCTGTCTCCACTTCCTGGCCAGGCTTCCACACCTTGCCCCTGGAACGGGGTCTCCCAGCTCCCCTCGACGCTCAGCGGCTCCACCCCTCCTCTGCCGGGCCAGCGCCTGGCCCAGTGGTTCCAGGCCCGTTCCCCGGGCCGTGGCTGTGCTGCCACATTCCCCTTGGCCTCCAGGCTCAGCAGCATCCACGAATCAGCAAGCTCCCCCAAGGAGGAGAGTGGCCGCGAATGACAGCTCACCTCAAGGTGATTCCCTCTGGTCAGGGTCTCAGCCCCTCAAGTCCTGGCTGCCTTGGCTGCTCGCCGATGCCTTCAAACAGCTGTTTGTTTGTTTGTTTTTTAATGTTTATTTATTTATTTTGGCTGCGCCAGGTCTTAGTTGCAGCATATGGGATCTTCGTTGCGGCACGCAGGATCTAGTTCCCTGACCAGGGTCGAACCCGGTCCCCCTGCATTGGGAGCATGGAGTCTTAACCACCAGACCACCAGGGAAGTCCCCAGCTGTGTATTTTTTATTTATTTATTTATTTATTTATTTTTGGCTGCGTTGGGTCTTCTCTGCTGCGCGTGGGCTTTCTCTAGTTGCGGCGAGCGGGGGCTGCTCTTCATTGCGGTGTGCGGGCTTCTCACTGCAGTGGCTTCTCTTTGTTGTGGAGCACGGGGTCTAGGCGCACGGGCTCAGTAGTTGTGGCTCACGGGCTTAGATGCTCTGCAGCATGTGGGATCTTCCCGGACCAGGGCTCGAACCTGCGTCCCCTGAATTGGCAGGCAGATTCTTAACCACTGCATCACCAGGGAAGTACCCCCAGCTATGTATTTTTAAATATGGCTTTTAGAGTTGCCTTTGGTACAGGGTTTTGTCTGATGTTTGCTATCCGTCATATCTGGAAGCACGATTAAACACTAAGTGGTCTTATAAACTATAATGAGTGCCATGGACTTGCTTGGTACGTGGTAAAATAATCTACTTGATTTACTTGACGTAAGAAATTATCAAAATTGTGTGTGTGTGTGTGTGTGTGTGTGTGTGTGTGTGTGTGTGTGTGTGGCCACGCCATGTGGCATGCAGGATCTTAGTTCCCCGACCAGGATCGAACCATGCCCCGTCCCCCACATTGGGAGCACAGAGTCTTAACCACTGGACCGCCAGGGAAGTCCCTGTGTTTTAAATTTTATAACAGTAATAAGAGAAATCAAGTTGCATTTATTTTAGTAAGAACCATATTAAGAAAGGAAACATATCAAGATAGAGTATTTATTTTTCTTTTCTTTTCCTGCTCAGGAAACTTCACCTGAGAGAGCACAAGAATCTTAAGCCTGTGGGACTCCCCGGGCCAGTGGTTTCTGCATGGGAATCTCACACCTAACTCAGCCCTAGTCCCATTCCAGAATAGTCTGAAAGCCGTTTATGGACCACAAAGGGAAGCAGCAATGCTAGCCACATGCAATGTCTTGTTCTGATACCTGGGAGTTCGTTCATCAGGCCTTTCCTGCCTCAGGGAGGCTGCAACCACTTATCTTTACTTGGAAGAATTCTGGTTTCTGCTTATTTGATTTGGGTCCAGTTTGAGACCATAAGATCTTGCTGCGTTTTAATACTTTCCTGTTTGAGCCATGGAAGCAGGAGAAATGAGTCTGCACAGTGTTTTGTGTTTGGGGTGCAACAAACATTGATGGGCATCATGATATGGGCTGAAATTGTAAAGCAAGGTACCTGGCTTGGAGCAACAAGCAGACAGGGCCATGGGCGCTGCCAGGGGACAGAGCAGACGCCGGGCGCCGGCCAGTGTGCACATGGGACTCCAAGGTAGGTTGTGCATAACAACGTCTATAAATGCTGATGTAATGCAGTTAAAAAAATACGTTGATTTCTATTAAAATTTTACAACTGTACAAAGAGTACATGTGCGTGACTTAAAATACACAAAGGGAGTAAATGTCGAGTTAAAAAAATAATATAAATCCGAGACATAAAGCAAAAAATTCCATTCTGTGCATCAAAATAAAAAGGCATTTTGCTTAATAAAAAGGGGCATTTCAATATATTAAGAAGTCTTTGGTTAGGGCTATTGCAGAAGATTTTTTGTGCCACGACTCGTTAAAGACCAGATTCAGTCTCACTGACTGCAGAGGGACCATGGCGTTACCTCGGCAGCCCCGCAGGCTGCCACACGCATGTGCACGTGACACCACGTTGGAGGGTTGTACACTGAATCCATTCTTATTAGCTGTTCAACAAATCACCCGTGGATGTCACCATTCACCTTCCAATGGGGAGACCTTACCTCCAGCCACTGTCTTCCTCCAGTGACCCTCAGTGCCTGGAGTTCTAGTGGCAGTTTTTCACTGTCCCACCTCAGATGCAGGAGGAGAATCCAAGTGGCCACGAGGAAGGCCACCAGGCTGTCCAAGTGCCACTCTCTCAAGCGTCCTGACCTATCGGGAGTCTGATTTCTTCTGCTGCTTCCTGAGGTAACTCTCGGAGATCCACAGGCAGGTCTCAGCCCGGGGAAGGATGGCTGATAAGATGGCAGCACCTGGCCAACCACCACCCCGCTGGGAGAAGAGCTTCGAGAGGGTCACCTCTGCTACTACCATGGCAGTGGTCACCATTGTCACCAGCGGTGGGTGGCACAGGGCATTTGCAAGAATTAACATCTGACAGAAAACTGCCAAACGAGTCTATTGCAACAGGAAGGGAGGGGACGGGATGCCGCCCACCTTTCCTCCGACATGTTCACGATGCCTCCACGCACGTCTAACTCACGTCTAACTCACGTCTAACTCACGTCTAACGTCCAACAGCGATGCTGCAAGTTCAAGGGCAAAGGCTCTGGAGGAGCAGCACGTCTTGCAGATGTCGACGTGCTCTTCGCCTTCCGTCCTAGCATGTGCTCCTGCCCTGAGGTGTGTGGGCTGACGGAATGGACGACACCCAGATTCTCAAAAGCTCGGCCCAGCGGCGTTCTCCAGGTCTTCTGGCACATGCTTCATCCTGGAGGAGGGCTAACGGAGCCTATCTCCAATGTCACCATCCCTAGAGAGAAGGGACCTCATCAGTGGTTTCCAGGTGGTCATGCTTGAGGGCGGGGACGGGTAACACATTTTTATTTTAAAAAATAAATATCACCAAAATGGACTTCTCTTTCATAGATATAGTGATTACTAACATTCCAAGGAACAGTTTGGAGAAAGCCAATCTGAACATATTATGCTACATAGATGGCTGGGCTGCAATTAACACAACATTCAACCCAAAGTAGCTTAAAAGACAATGAGGGCTTTTTTGTCTGTTTGACTTAATAGGAATAAGGTGTTTATTCTGGGTCCAGTTCAGCAGCAAAGGCAGGGATCTGGACTGGCTTTGCTGCTCAGCTCCTGGTCTTCTCCTCTTGGTCATATTATGGCTGCTGGAGCTCCAAGCATCACAACCTCAGCCAGCAAAGGCAGTGAGCAGATGGCAGTGTCTTACCTCACCTCATCTCTTAAATGGGAGGAACAGCATTCCCAGAGCACCCTTCTCCACTCCCTGGCCGACAGCAGAAGTCACCTCACTTGGGCAAAAACTGGGCCTGTGCCCACACCCAGCTTTGGGTCTGGCCCATCCTCCCTGAGATCAAGAGCTCTGCACTGATGGCTGAAAGCACCTGGTTCTGTTGGAAGGAACAGGGCGGGAGGCTTTGGAGTGGGTCCCCTCAGGATTGCCGTGGTGGAGGGAGGGCTGAGGCGGTGCTGCAGATGTGAGCAAAGACATTCCTAGTTCCCTGGGGGATCCCTGAGAAAGGGTCACCCCGAGTCGGGAGGAGGTGACTCCTGCAGCCCTTCCTCACCCGCCTTGTCCGTCCCGGGAGCTGCAGGGTTATGGGGGGGGGTGTGTGCGGGGGGAGTATGAGAGCCTAGACCCCGAGCAGAGATGGACTCTGCCCTCCAGCCTGAGGGCGCGCGAGCGAGAGGACACCCACAGCACAGGAGCACAATGCTCACAGCCCGTGGCCAGGATGTGAATGGGGGAGGGGGCAAGGGGGGCGTGAATGGGGGGAGGGGGAAAGAATGGGGGCATGAAGCCGGCGGGGCGTGTGGGGTGTGGCCACTGCCCTGCCCACCCTTGGGTCCCCTTTGAGGGGTGACTTCTGCGTGGGGTGCAGGCCGACACTGTGCCCTTCAGGAGGGAGGCTCAGGGGTTATGGGGACACAGCCCGGCAGCCCCTCCCACCTGCCCTCAGGTTTAGGGGTGCAGGGGCCAATGACTGTCCTGCCACAGCCCAGCACCCGCTGCTCCCATGCTAGACCCTGGCAGGACTGGTGCCCCCCACCCCCCGGCATGGAGCCCGACCCTTCAGCTGCGGGGCTCAGCTGGGCCGAATAATGAAACATGGACATAGTGAGGCCCAGGCTTTAGGACTGGCCCTCCTGCCGTCTGTGGATAATTAGGATAATTACCTCAGCCCTGAGGCTGAGCCAGGAGGACAGGGACAGTGGCCAGGGGCCCTCCCGCCTCCACCGGGCCACCTGCCTCCCTGCCCCAGCTGCCTGGCCCAGACCAGCCCTGCAAGACTCTCCTAGGTGCGGGCCGGCGGGGCCCAGGCCTGCAGGCGATCCCTGTCGTGTCCTGGGCCGGGCAGCTCCAACAGGCCTGGGCAGCCACGCAGCAGACACACGAGTGGGAAGCCGGCCCCTCACGAAGGCCCAGCTCCTGGCTGCAGCTGACCTTGGTGTCCGGTCAGCAAGGCTGGACAGACAATCGGGATGGAAAGAACGGGCCCTGGCCTGACTCTGGGAAGGTGCAGGGGCTGGGCCCGTCACCTCTGTGTCAGCACTGAGGTTTCTTTCTCCCACTAGCAGCAAATGCACGTGAAACTAGGGACTAAATGCAAAAATCCAAAGGCAAAGGGACAGCCAGGGTTCCATGGTTCTCGACCACAGAGGACAGAGCCGCTAGGCTGGCAGATGCTCAGGTTATATGAGTTCAACCAGAGAACCCCGGTGAAATCCTGGAGAGCGGGGTATGGGGTTGAGGAGGAGGCCAAAGGAACGTGGGCTGGCCTGAGGCCGCTGAGTCCAGTGGCTTCAAAGGGCAGCAAGGCCCTAGGGCTGGGGATCGGCTGGGAGGGGGATGGGAGGCCTGCTTTTATCTTTCCTCTGCATCCCCTGGCTCCACTCCTGCCCCCAAGGGGGTCTGCAGCTCTACGTCAAGCCCCAGGCACCACCTCAGAGCCCTGCCCAGCCCTGGAACCACGTGTCCACAGGATGCGCTGGCCGCTCCCTTGCCTCTTTCTGCACACGGACCGTGCCCCCTCCTGACTATCCCCTAAAGAAAACAGCAAATCTTGTCACTGTTAATACAGCTTCCTGGTTTAAAAAATTCAGGCAGAGCCAAGGGCCAAGGGTGGAAACGAGGTCTCCCCATCCCCAGTTCCCGCGTGCAGGGGCCACCCCGTGACCAGACCGTGCAGAGCAGGGAGAGGGGGCTGTGGGTTCTCTGAGAACACTGAGGAGATAGTTCTGTGCCCCCCCAGGGAGCCACCGAGTGGTACCCACAGCTGCACGGCATCTGGCGGCCCTCAGCGGTGCCCTTGGGTGGATCGAGGCCAAGCCGTTTCTAGCTCTGCTTTAGGGGCAAAGCAGCGATGAAAATCTCGACTAGGCCTGGTGCACACGCGCGAGTATTCCTGCAGGACAGATCCCGGGAAGCAGACAGGCGGGCTGGACAAGGGCTTTTGTAAGGTGATGGGCACTGTCGCCCCACCTTCAACCTCAGACTCACACCCTAGCTGGGGGCCCGTCTCCCCACCGCTCCCGTCCCGTCCCTCTTCAAAACCTCCAAAGTTTGAAGGTCACGTGCATTTGCATTTCTCTGATCATGGGTGAAGTTAAGCATCTTTCAGCTAACAGCCACGCGGGTTTCCTTCTGCATGCGTCTGGGCTGCTTGCCCAACTTCCAGTGAGACGCTCGGCCCCCATCCTTACTAATTCATAGGCCCACTCTGCTGGGGAGTTGGCCCTTCCGTTGAGATATGAGTTAGCAACCAGCTCTTCCCAGTTTGTGGGACATCCTAGGACTTAAAAGGTTAGATCTATGCAAAATGTTGCAACTTGTAATTTACTTAAATTTATCAGAAACATTTTTTATGACTTATGCTTTTGTCACGCTGGGAAAAGCCTTCCTCATGGTGAGATCATTAAACTGTCTCCAGTCTCCTGTGTTTTCTTCAAATGCTTTTGTGGGTTTGTTGTTGGCATGTGTATTTCTGGTCCATGTGGAATTTATTTTGGAGTGAGATAGGAGTCCAATGTCATGTTTCCTTCTGATGGCTGCTCAGTTGTCCCAACACCCTTTATTAAAGAACGCCCTTTTCCTCGCAGATTTTAAATGCCAAATAATCATATGCTAAATGATCACACGGACCTCTGATCTGTGTGTCCAGTCAACCACCTATCACAGAATGTTCTAGTCGGTTCTGTGACAGATTCTACGCTCTGGCAAGACCGGCGCCTTCTTTTTTAGAATTATACAGGCTGTTTTTGTTTTTGTTTTTTTTCTTTACTTTTTAAAATTGTGGGAACTTCCCTGGTGGCGCAGTGGTTAAGAATCCGCCTGCCAATGCAGGGGACACAGGCTGGATCCCCGGTCCAGGAAGATCCCACATGCCGCGGAGCAACTAAGCCCACGAGCCGCAACTACTGAAGCCCACACGCCTAAATCCTATGCTCCACAACAAGAGAAGCCACCCCAATGAGAAGCCCGCGTGCAGCAACGAAAGCCCAATGCAGCCAAAAATAAATAAAAATAATCTATAAAATTGTGGTAAAACACATAAAAAACATAAAATTTACCTTTTTTCAAGAAATGTGAGCTTTCTTTTTTTTATGTTTATTTATTTATTTTTGGCTGTGTTGGGTCTGTTGCTGCACGCAGGCTTTCTCTAGTTGCGGCGAGTGGGGGCTACTCTTTGTTGTGCTGCGCGGGCTTCTCTCATTGTGGTGGCTTCTCTTGTTGTGGAGCACGGGCTCTAGGCGCGTGGGCTTCAGTAGTTGTGGCGCATGGTCTCAGTAGTTGTGGCTCGCGGGCTTAGTTGCTCCGCACATGTGGGATCTTCCCGGACCAGGGCTTGAACCCGTGTCCCCTGAATTGGCGGGAGGATTCTCAACCACTGCGCCACCAGGGAAGCCCTAAAATTTACCATTACAACCATTTTTAAAGGTGCAGTTCAGTGGCACTAAGTACATTCATGTCATCATACAACCATCATCACCATCCACTTCCTGAACTTTTTTTTTAATAAATTTATTTATTTTTTATTTATTTATTTATTTTTTGGCTGCGTTGGGTCTTCGTTGCTGCTCGCGGGCTTTCTCTAGTTGCGGCGAGCAGGGGCTATTCTTTGTTGTCGTGCGCGGGCTTCCTATTGCAGAGGCTTCTCTTGTTGCGGAGCATGGGCTCTAGGCGCACGGGCTTCAGTAGTTGTGGCACACAGGCTCAGTGGTTGTGGCTCGCGGGCTCTAAAGCGCAGGCTCAGTAGTTGTGGCGCACAGGCTTAGTTGCTCCGTGGCATGTGGGATCTTCCCGGACCAGGGCTCGAACCCATGTCCCCTGCATTGGCAGGCGGATTCTTAACCACTGCGCCACCAAGGAAGTCCCCTGAACTTTTTTTCATCTTCCTAAATCTGAAACTATGTCTCCATTAAACACTCACTCCCCATCCCCATCCCCCAGCCCCTGGCAACCAACATCCTTTCTGTCTCTAAGAATTTCATTACTCTAGGGACCTCGTAGAAGTGGAATCATAAAGAATTTGCTTTTTTGCGACTGGCTTAATTCACTTGGCACAATGTTCTAAAGGCTCATCCATGTTCTTTCCTTTTTAAGGCTGAATAATATTCCATTGTAAGGATGGACCACATTTCTCTTATTCATTTATCCACTGAAGGACATTTGGGGTGCAGCCGCCTTTTGGCTACTGTAAAAAACGTTGCTATGAACACAGGTGTACAAATATCTATTCGAGTCCCTGCTTTCAATTCTTTTGGGCATATATTCAGAAGTGGAATAGCTGGATTGTATGGTAGTTCTATTTTTAATTTTTTGAGGAACTGCCATGTTGTTTGCCATAGAGGCTGCACCATTGTACATTCCCACCAACAATGCATAGGCTTCAATTCTCCACAGACATTCTCACGAACACTGATTATTATTGTTTTTTGATAGTAGTCATGCTAACAGGTGTGAAGTGGTATCTCACTGTGGTTTGGATTTGCATCTCTTTAATGACTAATGATGTTGAGCATCTTTCCATGTTCTTGTTGACCATCTGGTTATCTTCTTTGGAGACATGTCTGTTCAAGTACTTGCAGGCTAATTATTCTTGCACCTTTATTTTCCTCATGGATTTCAGGATAGGTTCACATAGTTATAAAAAAAAAAAATCCTGTAGCTACTCCTACAAGTTACATTGAATGCAACTTGCATTCAATGCAACCTTGGGGAGACTGTGGCCTCACCCCTCCTTGGGTTTCCTTTCCAGTCCTCACTGTGGATTCCTGGCTAGTCTACCTTGTTCTTTCTACCCCCTCCCTCTGGCTCCAAGTATCACCCACACGTGATGAGGCCTCCAGCTGCCCCTAGCTCTGTCCCGAACAGCTCACCTGAGTGTCCCCAGGTCTCTCCATCCTTCTGCATCAAACTCTCAACAGCTGACCCCTGCACACCTGCTCTCCTGGCCTGTTCACCTGTTTCCTAGTGACAGTAGGGGGTCCAGGTGACCACTGGGCTCCGTCTTTGCCTTCTCTCTTCCTCACCTTGGAGGAAGTCAGGGTCCTGGCAGGAGAAAGATGCAAAGAGAGAAAAGGACTTTTACAAAGGTCCATTTACCAAGGTGCAGGCAAGGGGTAGGCGAAACCAACAGGGTGGCAAAGACCTGGGTGGGGGCTGGTCTCAAAGCCCTAAGAGGGTAGAAAGGGCCTCAGGGCAGGGACTGGGGCCTCAGGGAGAGGACCTCAGGGAGAGCAGAGGTCTGTGCCCAGCCGGGAGGGAGCTGGGTAAATTCCCCAACCTTTGGGCTGGCTTCCAAACTCACCCGGAAGCCAGGGGAGAGTGGGGGATGGGGCCACCGATGCGGCCCAGAGGGCAGGCCATGGGGAGGGAGGAAGGTGGGTCTGGGGGCAAACCGGGAACACCCAGGCCACTTCTCTGCCCCCACCTCTTCCATTCCAGGACTAGGATTGGACACCTGACCATTCCCCACCCCCCAGTCCTGTTCTTCTTCCTTCCATGCCCTTTGGCACCCAGAGCTCTCTGAAAGCCTCATCTGAGCAGTTCTCAGCCAGCAGCAAACGCTCCTTGGGCGCCACGTTGTCCTTGGGACGAAGTCCAAGCTCCTTGATCACCTGGCTACAGGTCCCTCCCCTGGCCTGCCCCTCCCCCCACCACCCCAACCCCTAGCAGTCCGCGCTCCCAACTCAGGTTCTTCCGGTGAGTCCCGCACAGGTGGCACCGCCCACCGTCCGGCACACTCCCTGCACCCTCATAGCTCTTCCCTCTGCAGGTGGGTTTCCACCTGCGTAGTGGGTATGCGGCTCCCCTCTGTACTCGAGGGTGTGGGACCCCCTCCGCACTAACCCCCAGGCCTGGCTCTGTCGGGGGCTGGTGACCATGGGGCGGTGCTCCCGGTGCAGGGCAGGGAGCCCGTGAACGCTCAGAGGCGCCAGCCGCCCAGGCCACGAAGCCCAGACTCGCCGGCACACGCCTCCTCAACCCCAGCTCCCAGGACTTCCCTGGCTTCGCTGCGCACCTCCTCCCTCGGTCAAGGTCAGTCCCCACCAGTAAAGCAGGAATGCCTGCAGGGCAAACCCCCAACAAGGCGTCTCCCACAGCGCCCCCGCCCGCAGCGTTAATCCCTTTCCCCCTCTCGCTCTCGGGACACCGGACACCTCTATTGTAGCGCCCACCGCGGAGCGAGCGGCGCGTGAGAACTCACCCCGGGATCCACGCCCCGCCCCTGGGCGGGGCCCGGCCCGCAGTCAGCAGCGGGTAGGACTGCGTCGACACCCGCGACCCACCTCACCCAGCCCGGCCGAAATCCCGGGTTGGGGCGCGTGGAGCACGAGAGGGCGGGGCGGGCCTCTGGGGCTCACCACACCTCCTTCGCCCTCCACCCCTCATTTGGGCGGGCGGGGCCAAAGGTTAGGGCTCAGGGGTGCGGTTCGAGTTTCGGGCTCCCGGAGCTTGGTTAAGCGTTAACCGCGGGCTCAGAGCCAAGACGCGGGGCTGCTGCGGGCACCGGGTTGCGCCCGGCACGCAGGGGCGGGTCCCCAAGCCGAGGCGGTACGCAGACCGTGAGGGGAGGGGTCTGGGGACCGACCGGTTGGGGGGAGTGGGGGAGGGGGCTGGGCCCGGGCGGCGGGGGTTGGGGGGGTGGGCGCGGGGGCGGGGCCCGCTGAGCCGCCGGGGGCGGGAGCCACGCTCACCTGGCGCTCCGGGCCCGCCCCAACCTGGATTTCCGGGGGGCGGGGCGGGGCGGGGCGGGGGCGGGGCTTGGCCGGGCGGGGCGGGGCGCCCGCAGACGTCAGGGACCCGCCGCGCGAGGCCGGGCCGCCGCTCTGCCCGTGGGCTCGCCGGGCTGCCGCGAGCGTGCGGGCCGCGCCGGGCATGTCCTAGGCGGCGGCCCCGCCCAGCGCTCGGCCGGCCGGGCGGGAGGGCCGGGGCCGAGCCGGGGCCGAGTCGGGGCCGAGTCGGGACCGAGCCGCAGGTAAGACGCGCCGCTCTGCGCCCGCGGCGGCCGGGCCTCCCTGGTCCCGCACCTGCGCGCCGACGGGGCCGCGCGGGCAGCGGGCAGGGGGCGGGGGAGCGGAGCCCGGTGGGCCGGACAAAGGCGCGGGGGTGGGGGCTGCCGGCGCACCTGGCCAGGTCGGTCCCCGCCGCCGCGGAGGCGGCCCAGGTCTGCGTCAGGCCGGGAGGGACCGCCGGGCGCGCGTCTACGCGGCCTGGAGAGGGGGGCGCTGGCCCGGGCGCCGGGGTCCCCGCCCAGGCACCGGCTGGGCCCTGGCCGCCCCCAGCGAGCGCTGATTCAGGAGAAGGCGTCGCTCCCTCCTCCTCCGGGCCCGGCGCTCCCGCCCGGCCTCCTCCGGGCCTGGTCTCCCCTCCCGCGGTCCCTCCCTCCGTCTTCCTCCACCTCCCTCTCTCCTCATTTCCCTTCGCCGCCGCCGCCTCTCCGCTGTCCCGGCCTCCGTTCAGTCTGCGCTTTCCAGCCGCCCGCCGCCGCCCCTTGCCCCTGGGCGACTCCACCTCCTCCCCTCCCCTCCAGGCGGGTGGCCCTTCTGGGGGGACAAGTTTGGGGTGTTTAGTATTCTCCCTCCTAGCAACGATGGCCAGCCTAGCCCTGAACCGGCCTCAGGCTGTTTGGGAGCGTCCTCGACTCCAGGCCTGGGCCTTTTCGAGATGGGCTGGCAGCGGCAGGGGCGGCCTGCCCGCCACAGCCGCATAACCCGGCTCTGGGGGGGTTGGCCTCCCTTTGCCATAAGCAGAGGCTGTGGCCTCCTCTGGGCGGGGTCCCCTTACCAACTGCCCATCACGACCTGGTGGCAGGTGATGGCAGAGTGTGGGAGCTGGGCTGGGCTGGGGGCTGGGTGGGGACTCGCCTAGAGAGAGCACTGTCATCTCCGGCTGTGCTGATGAGGCCTCCGGAGGCTGCAGGGGCTTGGAAGTCCCCGCCCCTTCGGCTTCCAGAGCTTGCCCCGCTGGCTGGACCCTGAGGAAGGGCAGGGGTCCCAGGATGAGGGGCTCTAGCCGGCTGGGGCTGTCTTTTGGGTGGATTTTTCGACATCTTCCCACCTGCTTGCCCGAGGTGACCTGAGGGTTTGCCCTGGGTTACGTGGTCACTTGGGCCTTCACCGATGGGTGGGGCCTGGTGTTGAGACCTGGCTCTTAGGAGCCTCAGGCTGAGGCTCTGGGTGTGGGCTTTGCAGGGACAGGGCCTGGGGATACTCCCTGCGTCCTGTGCTCCCGCCAGGTGCCAGCACCGTCTTCTCTCTCCCTGGTTATTGTCTCACGTCTTAACTAGTCTCCTGCTTGACCTGCCATCTGTTCTGCACACTGTGAGTCAGATCCTGGACCCAGGACCTCCAGGGCTGGCCTCACGGGTGTGTGACACACGCTCTTGCATGGGCCCTGCACTCAGACCCTGCGCTGGGTTTAGCACTCTGCTCTCGCTGTTTTGAAATCCTTCATAATTTTGGAACAGGCCTACTGCGTTTGCGGTCTGCACTTAGGGATGCAGCATGTCCTGGGCCCTCCAGGGCCTCCCCCCTCGCTCCCGGACAAGCCACAGCACTCCTGGGAGCGTGCGGCCCAGCGTCTCGGCCCTGCCTGTTCCCTCTGCCTGGAGCACGGCCCCCAGATGTTCACATGCCTGCCTCCGCCCGCTCCCAGTGAGCCTTCCCTGACCACCCTCCTTAGATGGACCCCTCGCGGCTGTGCTGCTGTCCCCACCCCGCACCTTCTCACAAGCTGTTTCCCTTCTTGCTGCCCCCCCCCCTCCTGGCTGGAGGGAAGCCCCGTGATGCGGGGACAGTGTGTGTCTCTCAGAGCCCAGGACACCACCTGGCGCATGGCAGTGCTCAGGACACGTTTTACCCAGTGCGTCTGTGTGTGTGTGTGTGCGTGTGTGTGCGCGCGCGTGTGTGAGCTTCCACAGGAGAGCAGCCAGGGCGCTTGTAGGCGGTGCTCCGGGTCTGTGGAAGCTGTGTGCACATGTGTGGGGTGCAGGTGTGTCTGCACATTCTGGTACCTGAGCCCCTGTGACATGGCTCTGGGCAACTGGCATCTGTGTGAGAGCACGTGCACACTGGCTGCGTGGGGCCTCAGGCTGCCCCAGGGCCTGGTCTCGGGTGACATTGGCCCTTGTCGTCACTCAGGCTGCCCCCACTGTGCCCCTCAAAGCACCATGATACTCCCCTGTCCATCCTGACCATATCAGTCCCCAAAGCAGCACCTCCCTCCTGGGCACTGCTGCCCTGACCACCTGGTAGTGTCCTGGCCGGGGGGCGTCTGCAGGGCGGCCACGGTGGCCACCAAGGGACGTTCAGCCCCCTCTCAGTGGCAGGCGTATTGATGGCTCAGGGCTCTTCAGCCATCTCCTCCCAGCCCCCTGCTTGGGCCCACCCCAGAGTGTCCAGCAGGGGGAGGCAGAGCTTCTGGTTCAGAGTCTGTTCTGGGTGTGGACCTAGCCTTGTGGGGACCCTGAAGGGCCACACTGAGTCCCGCCTGGGAGCAGCTCGTGCAGGTCACAGGGACACGTGTGGGTCCACATGCAGGCAGTGTGGCCAGCGCCTCTGGCACCCAGAGAGAGAGAAGAGGCTATGTGTGGACCTAGAGTGTAAGGGAGGACCAGGCGACCTTAGCCTGGGAGGGGTCCACAGGGGACAGGCACGCTCGGCGAGGGGCTGGCCCGGAGCCCAGCGTTTCTGGAAGCGGCTGCTGCTGTGGTGCCGTGGAGGTGCTTGAACCTCACCGGGGCAGGATCTGTGCTGGCCTTTGGGGTGTCCGGGGGCCCGGGCGGGGGAGCCCTGCTCTGACGACGCCTCCTCCCCAGGGCCGGACAGGCCTCGCCAGTGCCAAGATGAGCGTCACCTCCTGGTTCCTGGTGAGCAGCAGTGGCACTCGCCACCGGCTGCCCCGAGAGCTCATCTTCGTGGGGCGCGACGAGTGTGAGCTCGTGCTGCAGGTGAGTGCGGGCACCTGGGCCGGGGCGGGGCGCTGGGCAGGAGGGCGCCGCCCCGCTTGCTGCGGGACCCCTGGGGAGGAGGCCCGGGCGTTTCCACCTGGGCTCGGGGGCCTCGGGTGGCTGTGTGCATTCGTGGGTGAGGGTCCCTGTCTTTGCGTATTGGACCGTTTCTGATGGGAAGGTGCTATCGGATTCTGAAGGTGTCGGGGCCCACCTTGGGAGGGTGCCTGAAAGCAGATCTGTCCACATCCTTGTCCGGGGGCCCCCACAGGGCCGTGAATCAGGGGGCCACAGGGTCAGCTCTGACCATCAGAGCTGTCCAGTGGAAGGCTAGTGCCCTGGGGTGGAGGGTGGGGGCCTTTCTCAGGCTTGAGAGGCTGGCAGGGCACTCAGAGCCAGGACACCAGGCACTCGGCAATCGGGAATTTCTCCGTCCCTGAGTTTGAGTTGAGCCAACCTTGGCTTCCATGGGGTGCACGTGTCCGGCTCCTAGGAATGAGGAGGGGAGGGGGCGGGGGACTTGACCCTGTAGGGTCCACAGGGTTTCCCCATCCTCATGGGGTGATTGAGTCGGGTTCCTTGCAGCCCTGACCCCTCCCCAGCATGGCACCTGGGTCCCTGTCCCCAAGCCCTCCAAGCTCCACACTCCCACTATGGGACTCTCAGGAGGTGTCCTAGGTGGGCTGCACTGCCCAGTCCAACCAAGCGGCCCACTTGGGTGCAGGGTGAGACCCCCTCCCCTTTTCCATGTGCAGCCCTGGCTGCTGCTGCCCACTCACTCCCTGGGATGCACGGGGCTTGGGCTGCAGCCGGGGGTCCCAACCATGTGCATGTCCACTTGGGCAGCAAATGCAAGGCCTGTCCGTGTCCAGACACCCTGACTTCTCCCCAAACGTCCTCTAATTTGCCTGACTCCAGACCCAGCAGGACCCGCCCTTGCTTGTTCGGTCTTTTCAGTATCTTTGATCTAGAGCAGTCTCTCTCTTTTTCTCTTTGCTTCTTGCCTTTGGAAGTCGGTGGGTCTGTGCAGGGCTGGGTGAATGTTTTCTGTAAAGGGCTGGGTATACATTTGAGGCCTTGCGGGCCACACGCCTCCATCACAGCCACTCAGCTTTGCTATTGTTGCGAAGACAAACAGGCGCGCCAGTCAAACTTTGTGGATGTTGATATGTCAATTTCATATCATTTTCACCTGTCCTGAAAGAGTTTTTTTTTTTTTTGACCACGTAAAGTGTAAAGACTGTTCTCAGGCCACGTAAAGCAAGCAGAGGCCGTAGGTCGCCCCCCCCCGGCCTCCTGGGGTGGCCGATGTGGAGGTCTTGATGTGGCCGGTGGCCCCCTGATGGTGTCACGTGACATGACCTCTTTTGTCTGTCCATTGGCGAGAGATCTGCAGGGGTCACCACGTTTGGCCCTGACCCCTGGCAGGGAGTTGTGTGTTCCCTGCTGTGACTGTGTGGCTTGTCGATGGCCCTGCCCTTCCACCGGGGTGGCTGGGAGGGCCTCTCGTAGGAGGTGGCACTTGATGGGAGCCTGTGAGTGCTGGGGGCCCAGCGCGCTTGCGCCTCCTGCCTCCCGCCCGCCGCTCTGTGCCCTGCACCAGGCCCTCACTCTGCCTGCTTCTCTTCCCAGGGGTTGGGGGAGAGGCTGCTGGGACAGGGGGTGGGCAGGGTGCTCAGCGTGAGTTTGGGGTCCAATTCCTAGTTTCTGGGCCGATCATTGTGGAGCCCTGAGCAGGGTGGAGGGAGGGGGGATCCTCAGCCCTCCATGCTGGGCTGGCCCTGGCCTGGGTGCACCTGCGTTTCTGCCCCAGGCTGTCCTGGGCAGCGTGGCCGTGTCTCCATCACACGGGGAGACTGAGGCTCAGGGAGGTCACGTAGCTGTAGAGTAGGTGTGGGAATGCCGCCCCCTCCCAATGCCTCCCCCCTCCAGCCCACCTGCCCCTTGCTCAGGGCGGCCATCCTCTTGCTGTGCTGCCTGCCAGCCCCCTTCACCCTGTACTCTTCTGTGGAGCCCCTGCTAGGGAGTTCCTCCTGCACACCACGGCCTCAGTCCCCACGCCACCGCCCGGATGGCCACTGCACACGCCGTCCCCCCCGACAGCTTCCCCCTAGGATGGCAGCTCCAGGCTCCCGGGCCTCTTGGCTCCTGCCTGGCGGCCCCTGCGGCTTTCCCCCTTGGCCTGGGCTCTGGGTGTACGAGACCCCTCCCTGGAGGTCCTGTCCACACCCACAGCCTCGGTTTCCACCTCTGCTCACGTGATGCAAATGGTGTCTGTCACCGTGCTGTCCCCAGTCTCCTGCGTCATCAGCTCCTGGACATCTCAGAGGCAGCCCGAGCCTGGTGCTGCTGAACAAACCCCCTTCTCCTCCGACCCCGCCGGGTGTCCGGGGGCAAACCCCGACCTTCCCTCTCCCCACCTCGTGCCTCAGGCACCCCCGAGTACTGCTCCCACCCCCACCCCGGGTGCAGGGACAGGTACCCCCGGCCGCTAGGCCACCTCGGGGCCACAGCCTCTCCCCACCTGCCTGGCTTTCCGGCATCCTCCACGCCCGCCCCATCCTCACCCTCTCCCTGCCACGTGCTCCCGGAGCACCCGGGCCTGCCCTCTGTGTGTCCTCGCGTTCATTCCCACATTTGTCACTCTATGGTCACTGACCCCACGCTGGAGCCTGGGGTCTCCACTCCAGGGCTGGGCCGCCCACAAACACATAAGCAGGAGCCAGGTGACCCCCCAGGAGACAAACCCAAAGGCGGCACCGGATTTGGGACAGGGGGCTGGGGGCCGACTGGACACGGCGATGTTGTACTGAGAGCTGAGGAGTGGGAGCATGGGGGACGGTGCTGGCAGAGGGCGCTGGCGGAGGCGGGGGTGGGGGGGCCCTCTGTCCGGCGGGGAGGGGGAGGCAGCGTGGCGGGAGGAGACGAGGCTGGGGAAGAGGGGCTGTCCAGGAGGCTGTACCACAACCCAGGCAGGAGTGCCCACGTGTGGACCTCGGAGGGGCGGGGGCAGGGGCGCTGTGTCCCAGCGGCAGAGTCGCCAGCCTGGCCTCGTGCCGCCACGCTCTCCAGCTGGGCCACCCGCTCGCCAGGGTCCTGACCCCCAGGGCGAGCCTGGCACAAGCTGGGCCAGTGAGGACGTGAGCGGGGACACGGGCCCAGGCTGCCTGGTGTGGTTCCTGCCCCTGTGTCCCTGGGCTCTGGCGCAGGGCGTGCGTGTACGTACGTGTGTGGATGTGCACGGGCGAGTTCCTGTGCATCGGCACACGTCTGCGCACACATGTGCGCACGCAAACATGTATGCGCACATGTGCTTGTGTGCACACGTGTGTGGATGTACATGTCTGTGTGTGTGTGTGTGAGAGAGAGAGCCTGTGCGTGTTTGTGGCAAGGTGTCTTCTCTGCCTTCGCCTGGTTTGCCACGTGGGAGGGGTGACAGCTGGGATTCATCTGCACGCATCCTTACCCGGAAACCACGGCCCGAGAGACCCAGCTCGGGATCCCCCTGCACACACACAGGCCATGGGCGCCGTGGCCCCGCTGGGGTGGCGCTGGGCGTGAGCTGGCAGGAGGGTGTGCCCAGAGCCTGGGGTTTGGGCCGCTGCCAGAGCCTGGGCGGGGCTTTCACCCATGGAGGGCGTCAGACCCAAATTTTGGAAGCACATCTTTATTCCATTTTAAAGTGACTACAAACAATTAGGTCCTTTTCCAAAACTCCGTGTATTTGGAGCCTCTTAAGGCTATTTTACGCGTCTGTGCCCCATTCAGTCCATTTGCCACGTGGCCTGCTTTGTGTCCTTTTAAGTCGAGTCCTGCCTGGGCCAAGGGACCACCTCCCCCTCTGGCATGGGCTTCCAGCCTCTGGGCACCTGGACTTGGGGCGGGGGTGGGGTCTGCCTCGGGCCGGGAGGGAGGGAGGTCTCTGGATGCGGGACACTCCCTGCCTGTGCTCAGGGGTCCTGGCGCTCCCCGCAGTCTGGGGAGGGGGTGGGGCAGCCCAGGCTCTGGGTACAAGCGTTGGGGAGCCCAGGGCTGAGCGGGGGTGGGGCAGGGTGGGGCGTCTTGCTGGGAAAGGGAAGGTGGGCACCAGGAGAGCGTGGCCCAGGAGAGGGCGTGGCACCTGCAGAGGCAAAGCATCTGGCCAGCAGGCAGGCGGGGGCAGAGCGGCGAGAGGGAGGTCTGGGGAGGGCTGCAGGGATGCAGGCGGGGGCAGATTGAGGGGTGCTGGCCAGGAAGGCCAGCGGGGGTCGCTGCCTGGGGCTGAGGGGGTGTGGCCGGAGCAGCCGGGTGGGCGCTTGGTTGGCGGCCTTCCTCGGGGAGGCTGAAGGGCCAGGCGGGCAGGGAGGAGGAATTGGGTTTGGCCAGGCTGGGCTTGAGTTGGGAGTCTGAAGCTTGGAGGTGGGAGGAGGTGTTCAGGCCAGAAAGGTCGGCCCAGAAACCCCTCTAGGGGGCTACACCTCGGCAAAGGTAGCGGCCAAGCCTGAGGCACAGAGTGCCCTCCCGCTGTCGTCCTCCACGTCTGCCTCAGGCCGAGCAGAGCCCGCGTCCCGCCACGTCCCGGTGTGCAGGCACCAGCAGCCCCTCTCAGGCCCGCGGTCCCCGGGAGCCCGATACCCGGCCATGTGGAGGGCAGAGTCCGGCCCCAGTGGCATCCAGGTGTTGGGCAGGGCTGAGGTGGGCAGGTGGCTGGGCACGGAGGGGGCGCAGGAGGAGGCGAGCCCCCAGCCCCTCAGTGAGCCCCAGGCCTCCCAGCTGCCAGGCTGGACTCTAAGGAATGCCTGACCCACGGGGCCACCCAGCGGGGCAGCTCCCTGGCCTGAGGTGGGGCGAGCCCAAGCACGCAGGCCCCTGGGACAGCTGCTGGTCCTTGTCTAGGCCGCCTGGGGACTGGGTCCTGGGGAAGCTCTGCCAGCACCTGCAGCCGGGAGACCGAGGCCCAGAGGAGGGCGTGTGGGGCCCCCCAGCGTGCCCTGCCCCCACCCCTGCCTGGGCCAGGCCAGTGGGCGGGGCTGCCTCGGAGACCAGTTGGGGAGTCCAGTGGAGGAGGTGGTGCCCACGTCCGGGGCACAGGCTGCGGCCAGGGTGGCCCAGAGCTGTCTAGCTGTGGGTGCCGACTTTGAGGAATTCGGGACGGGGGAAGAGATGAGGCCGGGGGCGCGGGGCAGGGGGTCTCAAGGTCATACTCTCCTCGCCAGAGACCCGTTGCTTTGGGAGGCAGGTGAGTTGGCACTGGAGCCCCGCCAGGATCAGCCCTGGGGGCTTCCCGGGGAGGGAGGCCCGTTCTTCCCCTGGCCCACGAGGATGGTGCTGAGGCAGGCGGCTCCGGGCTGGCCTCTGTGTCCAGGAGTCCCCGGCTGGCCCCGCAGACTCTGCGCCCCCCCTTGAAACCTCCGCTGCACCCCTGCTCCCTTCTGGAGGCCCCAGGGTCCGTGGCAGCGTGAGGTGTGGGCGTGCAAACCCCCGCTGGGCCCCCGCTGCAGCAGCCGCATTGTGCACTCAGCCAGCCACCTCAGGCCTCTGAGCCCAGGAGACGCTGGCGCCTCACAGCCCTGCCTGCTGCAGTCTCCTTGCCAGGCCCTGCCCTGGCACCTCGGCCAAGCGGCGTGACCTTGGGTGGGGGCGGGGCTGGGCCAGAGCCCACGTCCACCCCACCCCACCCTGCTGTGCGCTCCTGTGTCTGGGTGAGGGAGGCCCAGCCCTGGGAGCTCCAGTCCTCGGGGGAGGGTGTTGGGCCCCCCCCCCGAAACTGGCCATTTCTGGATGGTGCCGGAGGGGCTGGGTAGGGGGAGCGAATCAGAGAGAAAGTGGCCCTGTGGAGGTGGCCGCTGGCTGGGGGAGGGGTCTGGGCACTCACCTGGGAGAGCTGAGAAGCCTGGAGGGTGGTGATGCAGAGACTCAGGTGCTGGGGTACCCTCCCAAGGGCCGGCCGGCCTGTCCCAGGCGGTGGGGAGTGAGTGTGTGGGTCTCGTCGTTCCCGTGACATACTCCTGAAGTGGGGGTCCTGGGTGTCTCGTGGGAGCCCTGCCGGGCAGGTACTGTCATCTGCCCAGGGCTGGGCCCCAGCACCCCACGGTTGGCCGGTCCTGCTGGTGTTTCCTGGGGCTGCCCCAGGCCTGGGCTCCTCAGGTGGTGGGGGAGGGATGCAGCTGCCACCCAGACACATGGGACCTCCAGCAGTGAGGTGTGGGCAGCGGGCTGGGCGGTGGTGATGCGCTCTGTGTCAAGACCGCCGGCCCCCTGGCTGGGCAAGGCAGCTCGTGCTGGCGGTGCCTGATCCAGCAGAATGTGACCCTGTGGCCCTGTCCCTGCCTCTGTGTCCCTGGAGTGGAGGGGCTGTGGCCCTCCAGCTTGACTGTGTGAGGGAGCTGGGTGACGGTCCTTGGGGAGGGGTCCTGGGTCGGCTGGTGGCCAGGGCAGAGCTGGCAGTGCTCGGGGCGGAGCTACCTGCACGTGTTCACGCGCTTGTGGCATCTGGGTGGAGGGTGTGCTCAGGACGTGTGAGCCTGTGCACGCGAGCAGAAGGCAGTGGGGCCTGAGGCACGTCACGCGTGTGTGCACGTGTCCGTCGCTCCGAGAGGTGTGCGCTGTGGGCCAGGCTGGGCGGGGGCGGGCTCCCCCTGAGCACCCATAGCCCTTTGATCCTGCCGCGCCCGGCCAGCCTGCCCTGCCCTTGGGAGTGAACAGCGTGTCCCAGATCTTCCGAGCGTTCCCAGCCCCTCCCACGCTGACCCGGGAGCAGTGGCTGGGATGGCAGGGGGCACTGGCCTCCTGGTGCCGTGGAGGGCTGATCACAACGGGAGGGGCCCGGGTGGCAGGCTGGGGCAGGAGGAACCCCGTGGCCTGCTCCGTGGCCAGGACGGCTGGCCGGGTCAGGCCTGGGTGGGCTTTCTGGGGCACATGCGCTTGAGGTGTGGAGGCGTGGGTGGGACCTCGTGGGCTGCGTGGCCAGGGGCCTGGTGGTGGTATTGTGGTCGGGTGGGGGAGGGTTGGAGAGTGGGGAGCGGGGCCTCCTGCGGGGTGCCTCCACCTCCTGGGCCGCCTGGCCCGGACGGCCGCCCGAGGGTTTCTGTGTCTCCCCAGTCCCGCAGTGTGGACAAGCAACATGCTGTCATCAACTACGACCACGACAGGGACGAGCACTGGGTCAAGGACCTGGGCAGCCTCAATGGGGTGAGTGCAGGGCCTTTGTGCTGGCCCCGCCCCTCTTCCCAGCCCAGTTCCGCCCACACCCTGGCTCCACCCCTCATCGTGGCCCCACCCCCTGCCCCTCTCCAGGACCCGCCCCCTGTGCTGGCCCCGCCCCTCTTCCCAGCCCAGTTCTGCCCACACCCTGGCTCCACCCCTCATCGTGGCCCCACCCCCTGCCCCTGTCCAGGACCCACCCCCTGTGCTGGCCCCACCCCTCCATGACCCCTCCCTCAGTGCTGGCGCCACCCCAGCTCCATCCTCACCCTGGCTCTGCCCCCGCATCATGGCCCCACCCCTCTGCTTTGTCCCCACCTGGCTCCCACCAGGACCTCCTGCCCTGGTGGCCTCCTTGGGAGGACTCCCACTGGGTAGGGCCTCTGGGAGGTGGGGCTGCCTGCTGGGTGAGGAGGAAAGTGGGCCCTCAGGTGGGCAGGGGAGGCATTGGGACCTCCTGCAGGCTGGGAAATGGGGCTCCTGTGATGGATAGGGCTGTGCTGGGGTATCCTGTCCTAAGGGGTATATGTGAGCTCTTTTGTGAGTTGGGGGGCAACAGGGACAAGGAGGTGACCAAGAGGAAGTCCCTGGCTGCAGGAGCAGAGAGGGGTTCAGGTGGAGACAGGGCGGGAGGGACAGGGAGGGGCTCTCTCCAAGGTCCAACATCTGTCTGGGTGCCTTGTTCTTTCTGTGTTTGGTCTCCTGCCCTGCGAGGCTGTTTCAGTAAGAAAACAAACCACCAGTCTCCACCCCCGTATACCAGCTGAGGAGGGCCCTTCCCCCCTCCCTCCCAGCCTGTGAAGTCTGGCTCCCTGCATCCTGAGCTGGGGGTCCCGCAGCAGCCTCAGGCTGGCCCTGCCTCTGCCATGTGAGCACTCCAGCAAGTGCTGGGTGCCACCCCCCGGTCCCCCTCAGAGTGCCCCCCGCCGAGGGTCTCAGGCTCTGCTGGGATCTGCCCCCTGAGCCCCTCCTCCCTCGGCACCCCGTCGGATGAAGCATCCCTGCCTGAATGGGCCGCACAGTCTGACCGGCCTTGCCCCGGGGCCACCCTGTGGCTGTGCCTCGGCGCTCGCTCCCGAGGGCTTTGGGGGCTGGGGCCGGCACGAGGCTCTGTGTGGATGAGAGACGGGGCCGTCTCACAGGGGTGTCCACGGGTTCTGTGCTTGAGGGGCTGTGTCAGGGTCCCTGGGTGCTGGGTGGGGTCTGGCGCCTCGGCCCCCTCGGCCGGTCCTCCTGCGGCCATCTGTCCTGTGGTCCCGTCGGGCTGTGAGGCTGGTGCGCCCCTGCTGGGAGGGCGGCAGCACAGGAGGGCCTGGTGATCCGCTTCTGGGGGCTCCAGAGTCGTCGGCCCGCCTGCCCCGGCTCATCTCCGCCACCTGCCTACTCCGCAGACATTCGTGAACGACGTGCGCATCCCAGACCAGAAATACGTCACGCTGAAGCTCAGCGATGTCATCCGATTCGGCTACGATATCCTTCCGGGGGCGCTCACCCCTCCTGGCCTCTCCCTCTGTCCCCAGGGCCTCAGTCGCCCTGTTATGCCGGAAATGGGTGGGGGCCTCAGGGGGTTAGAGGCAAGAGGGTGAAGCCCGGGCCAGGCTCCGGCCTGAACTCCAGCCCCTGCCACCTGCCCCCCAGCCAAGACCCCAGCCACGGACACCTTCTGCCCGCCCTCTGGGCTGAGCTCACACAGGGCCCGGGGAACGGGAGAACTTTCCCGGGACCCGGAGTCCTGGTGTTTCTGGGGGCCGCCCAGGCATGGCTTTCTGTGCTCAGGACGTGGGTGAGTGGGGGCCATGCCTCCGCCCTGGGCAGCCGGGGACCCGTACATGTGGCAGGAATGCATCCTCTTCTCCATCTGCATTCACCTGGGCACACCCGCTGGCGGGTGTGGACCCAGCGGCTGGCTGAGGCCCTCCCCACCCCTGAAGCCTCAGGAGGCCCAGGGCTGAGGGGTGGTCTGGGATGGGAGCTGGAGCTGGATGCATGTGGCATGGCCTCTGGGGCCCCGCTGGGTTCCTGGGCTGAAAGTGGGGAGGAGAGCATCCCCGCGGACCTAGGGCGCGTGTGTGCGGTGACCTGGAGCAGCCTCTGTCCTGTCCCCTGACCGGGGACAGCACGGCCTGCAGGCTGTCCCTGTGGTGTGGACGCGTGGCCAGTGCACACGCGTCAGGGGGCAAGCTTGCAGGCATCTGCACCAGCCCTGCCCCCACCCCGCGTTCCCTCTTCATCCACCGCGCCTGGGAGCAGAGGACGCTGTCCGAGGGCCCCGCCCTCTTCCTGCTCCTTGTTCTCCTTAACGAGCTGTCACATTCCAACATGTACGTGCTGGAGCGGGTGCAGCACCGCGTCCCTGAGGAGGCGCTCAGGGTCAGTGCTGGTGCTGGGCCTGGGGCCCCTGCATCCCTGTGTCCCCACAGCCCTCCACTTCCCACTGCCCGTCTCCCCCAGGCCTCTGGGCCGCCCTGGCCCGATATGGTGCCGTGAGTCAGCCTGGTTTGGCCTGCCCTGCCGGATGGCCCAGTCTGGCAGGTGGGGAAGATAGTCATGCCCCCCCCGCCCCGCCCCCCCCCACCCCGCTGATGCAGCCAGACTGCGGGCGTGGCTGGAGCCCCAGAGGAGGCTGCTTTGCCCAACGGGAGGGGGTGGTTGGGGGGGAAGGGGGTGGTTGGGGGGAGGGAGGCACCCGGCATCTTGGGTACCATGGGTGGGGGTGGCCAGGAGCAGGCCGGAGGCGAGCAGGGGGGCAGCTTAGGGGACGGCCTTGTGGGAGGTCCTGGGCGAGGGGCACTCTCGAGCACCCTTCCTTCAGCTGGGGCTCAAAGGTCCCAGTGTCGGCTCACGGCAGGTGGAGCCTCTCCTTCCCCCTTGCTCGGTTGTGCAGGAGTCATGGAGCAGACTCGGGGGACCCTGCCCAGAGCCTCACCCAGGAGCCCCATGGCGGGGGGTTGGGGGGAGGCTTAGTCCCATCTTCCAAAGTAACCGTGGGCAGCACAGGGAGCGTGGGTGGCCTGCCTGGAGTCACACGGCCAGTGAGGGGCAGGGCCGGTGTGAGCCCAGCGCCGATGACCACCGAGCTCAGCCAGCTGGGGTCCGGCGTGCACACACGCACCCGTGCACGCACACACGCGCACACATGCACACACGCAAACGCGGACAGGCTGCTGCTCCCCGCCGCCCACTGCTCCTGAGGGCTGTCCCACCCCTCCGTCTGGAGGGGCCTGTGGGTGGCTGCCTCCCCTCCGACGGCCCAGCCTTGGGTGCGGACCCCCAGCTTCGAGCCTCGCGACGCGGGCAGGTCTTGGGCTGTCTGCTCCGCGGGGGTCGTGAGGGAGACCTCATGCCGCTGTGGGGCCGAGGAGCGGCCAGGCAGGTGCCCTGGGCGGGGGCGTCCTCCCGAGGCAGCCCCCGCCCCTCACCCCGGCCGCTGCCCACAGCACGAGAAGTACACCAGCCAGCTGCAGGTGAGCGCCACGAGCCCGGCGCCCAAGAGGGGCGAGGCCGTGCCGGAGCAGGCGCCTTACTGCGAGGCCGCGAGCCCCAGACCGGAGAGGGGGGACCGGAGGCCGGGGCCAGGTAGGATGGTGTGCAGGGGGGTGCGGGAGGGGCCTTGATCCACCTCGTCCAGGAGCTGACCTTTCACCCCCGCACCCCGACATACACACGTTCCCCTCCCCCACGGCCCCCCAGCATGTGTGCCTGCATTCCTGCGCCCCTGCCCCACGTGGTTCAGTCAGACTGCAGTGGCCCTCAGCCCCCAGGTCACCTGTTAGTGGCCCGAACCACTTAGGGGCCCTGGGGCAGAGACCAGCCCTGCGTGGGGCTCGCTGCTGTGGGGCAGG
The DNA here is from genome assembly GCF_949987535.1 of Balaenoptera acutorostrata. NCBI lineage: Eukaryota > Metazoa > Chordata > Mammalia > Artiodactyla > Balaenopteridae > Balaenoptera > Balaenoptera acutorostrata. The sequence continues at coordinate 182,880,358 of NC_080066.1, forward strand.
CCCTGGGGGCGGAGGGCCCAGGCCGGGCTCAAGGGATTGCCTGCCCCAGGACCGGAATGCTGAGGACAGTGCCACCCCAGGGACGAGCCTCCCCTGGAACAGCCGCCCCCTGGGGAGGTTGTCACTGCCGTTGTCACCCGCCAGGGTGGCTGGCCGAGGTTCTGGGCAGCTGCAGATCTGAGCTGGGAGGTGGTGCCGGGGCCCCCTGCAGACCCCAGCGTCTTCCCCGGCTCCGGGGCTCCGCCTCTGTCTGTGTCGGGGCCACAGGGACCCAGCGTCAAACTCTCCCTCTGCAGAGGCGGCGGCCTACCGCACACCGCTGTACGGGCAGCCCTCCTGGTGGGGTGAGGACGATGGTAGCAGCCCGCCCGAGGAACGGCGCCAGGACGAGCCCGACACGGGTAAGGCCTGGAGGGCAGCCTGCTCTGGAGGTGCCCTCTCGGCGGGGCCGTGGGCGGGAGAGACGGAGCTGATGGTCCTCGCGGAGGCGGGGGGGGGGGGGGTGAGGGCGCCACCCGTGAGCACGTGCCTGGCCTGAGCACGTGTTCCCCCCACAGAGCGGCCCAAGGAGCTGGCTCCGCGGGACAGTGACCTCGTGGGGACGCCGGCCGCCTTCCGGGCCCCCGCGGAGCCGCAGGGCTACCCGTTCCGCCGGGAGCCCAGCTACTTCGAGATCCCCACCAAGGAGGCCCCCCCGCCGCGGGCCCCAGAGGTGCCGGCACACGAGGCGCCCACCAGGGATGCGGAGGCGGGCGGGGGCGGGGTGGCCCCCGTGGTGCAGAGCCACGCCTGCTTCACCATCGAGTTTGACGACTGCAGCCCCGGCAAGGTGAAGATCAAGGACCACGTCACCAAGTTCTCTCTGCGCCAGCGCCGGCCCCCTGGCAAGGAGCCCACACCCATCGAGGTGGTCTCTGCGGAGACCAAGGTGGCCGACTGGCTGGTGCAGAACGACCCCAGCCTGCTGCACCGGGCCGGCCCCGCCGACGACCGGCACAGCACCAAGAGCGACCTGCCGGTGCACACGCGCACCCTGAAGGGTGAGTGCGCGGCTGGCTGCCCTCGCCTCAGCGGCCTCGTCCCCCTGGTCCGTTTACGTTGCCCGAGAGCCGCCTGCCCCGTCGGGGGCCGTCCAGTGTGGTCCTGTTGCTCCTCTGGGCCACGTGTGCTGGGTTCACGGCGGGGCAGTGTGTCCCCGACCACGCGACAGCGGTGGTTGTGTGTCGACCCCGGGGCGTTTCCTTTCCCTCGGCCTCATGAGTTGGGCCCCCGCCCCCTCCAGGCCACAAGCACGAGGACGGCACGCAGAGCGACTCGGAGGACCCCATGGCCAAGGCGGCCGGGGCAGCTGGGGTCCCCTCGGAGGCCGGCGGGGAGCAGGTGCGGCTACAGAGGCAGCTCAAGCGGGACCCCCAGGAGCTGCTGCACAGCCAGCAGGCCTTCGTCATCGAGTTCTTCGATGGGGACACGCCGCGCAAGAAGCGCTCTCAGTCCTTCACGCACACGCCACCCGGGGACCCCAGGCCCGACAGGCGCCGCGGCCCTGGGCCGGCCGACAGGGACCGCCCGGCTGCCCCCGCCCCGTCCTCGGCCCGGGGGGCGGGCAGCAGCTCGGGGCCGCAGCGGGCCGGCTCGCTCAAGCGGGAGAAGACGGAGGAGCGGCTGGGCAGCCCCTTGCCCGCCGCCCGGGCCCCTGCTCGCCCTTTTGGCAGCGTGGGGCGCCGCTCCCGCCTGGCCCAGGACTTCATGGCCCACTGCCTGCGGGATGGCTCCCCGGCTGCCCGGTCAGGCCCCGAGAAGACCCCCCCGCCACTGCCCACCCCGCCGCTGCCCCGCGGGGCCAGCCCCGTGGCCCCCTCGGCCCCACCGCCACCCCCTGCTGACCCCCAAGTGACGAAGGCACGCAAACAGGAGGAGGACGACAGCCTCAGTGACGCAGGGACCTACACCATTGAGACGGAGGCGCAGGACCAGGAGGTGGAGGAGGCCCGCAAGATGATTGACCAGGTACCCGTGTTGGCGCAGCAGGCCTGGGAGTCCGGCCTCGGGCATGGGCTCTGACCTGCTGCCCGGCTGTCCCTCCTGGCAGGTCTTTGGGGTACGGGAGTCCCCTGAACTCTCCAGAGCGTCCTCGGCCACCTTCCGTCCAGTTATCAGAGGGCACAGAGACGAGCCTGGTGACGGAGTGGCCCAGCGGATGGCCTTGCTGCAGGAGTTTGCCTCCCGGCCAGTGGGCGGGACCCCCCAGGTGGAGCTCCAGGTGTGTGGAACTGAGTCCAGACACCTCCCTGGGGAGGGACTGGGCGGGGAGAGGACAGCGTCTGGGCCGGGGCCCCGGTCACTGCCTCCTGCATGCACTCGGAGGCTCTGGTCATGCCCGAGCTGTGGGCTCCAGGCTCTGGTGCCCACCTGTGCAGAGGGATCAAGGGTGCCCGGGTATATGTGCCCATGGGCGGGGCTTGGCTGAGTCTGGGGTGTGGGGACCACTGATCTCCAAGCCACTCAGCCGGGCTGAGACGTGGCTAGTTATGTCAGGGTCCTGCAAGCCAGGTGAGGCCACGGGGGCTCTCTGGCTGCTTCTCTTGGGGGCAGGTGGCAGGCATGGGGATGGTGTGGGGGCCAGGTGTTGGGGTGGGCTGCTTCGCCCCCGCCTGCCCCCAGCACCTCCCCGTGGGGCTCCTGTCTCTCCCTGCCGTGGACACGCTCCTGCCCTCCTCTCCGTAGGGCCTCCCAGTACCGGGCTCCCCCGGGGGTCAGAAGTGGGTGTCCCGCTGGGCCAGTCTGGCCGACAGCTACTCGGACCCAGGCCTGTCAGGTAAGTGGCCCCAGTGCCGCAGCAGGGAGGGGTAGCCTGAGGCCACCCACTAGGCAGAGGGGCGCGCACGTCACTGTGCCCGGGGGAGGGCCAGCTCCTCGTGTGGGCCCGCGGGCAGCGCTCCCTCTAACCAGCCCCCGTGTCTTCCAGATGACGGCCCCGGGCGCAGAGCCAGAGAGCTGGAGGGGGCCCTGCCTGTGCGCCAGCGACGACTGCTCCCACAGCTGCCCAGCGACAGGGCGGACAGCCCCGCCGGCCCCGAGGCCACCAGGAGGAGCGGGCCGGGGCCGCCGGAGCTGGGCAGCGAGCAGGCCGGCCTCCTCTTGGGACAGGAAGACCTGGAGCCCGACAGCCTCAGTGACGCCAGTGGGTCGGACGGAGGGCGGGGCCCTGAGCCAGGCGGGGGCCTGCAGGAAGAAAGATGCGGGAGCCCCCAGGAGGGACTGGCGTGGACGAGGGGCCGGCGCTCACCGAGGGCCCCTGGGGAGCCGGCCCCCACCTCTTTCTTTGCTGGGGACCAGAACGGGGAGGCGGCCGTCCCCAGGAAAGCGACGGTGGCTCCAGGGCAGGCGGAGGGCCCAGGGCGGGCAGCCCAGCCCAGCCCCCTGACGCGGGACGGCGTGTACGTCAGCACCAGCGGGAGGATGGTCATCCAGCTGCGGACAGGGCGGTCCCCGGAGCCTGAGGGCCCCGCCCCGGCCCCCCCCAAGGAGGCCCCGGCTTTCATCCGGCAGGAGAGCTTCACCAAGGAGCCGGCCAGCGGCCCCGCAGCTCCTGGCCAGCTGCCGTCCGTCAGCAGCCATCCCCTCCTGCAGGACCTGGCCGCGGCCCGGGCCTCACGCATGGACCTGCGCACTCAGGACACCCACCTGATCCTCAAGGAGACGGAGACGGCGCTGGCCGCCCTGGAGGCCAGACTGCTCTCCAAGTCCGTGGAGGAGCCGGAGGGTGAGCTGGGCGGCGCCCCTGGGCCGCCAGAGGACTCCCTGTCCGGGGACTCCGACGTGGACACGGCCAGCACCGTCAGTCTGCTCAGCGGTAAGAATGGGCCCAGCCCGCAGCCCACGGGGCTGCAGAAGGAGAAGCTGCCGTCCCCGCCGGCAGCGCAGGACCTGGGGGGTGTCGGCCTGAGCAGCGCCCGCGAGCGCCTCTCAGAGAAGCAGCGTCGCCCGCTGGGCCCAGCGGATGGGGGCCGCGGAGAGCCGGCAAGGCGCCTGGCCACACGGCGTGGCCATGGGCCCCGAGGGTCCCTGGACTGGCCCGATGAGGAACGAGGCTCCAGCCTTGCCCACCTGCCCGGTGTGGACACGGTCACTTCTGACCATGAGACCTCCGGGGCCATGGGGGCAGGGCAGCGGGGGCCTCGCCGGAAACCCACGGCCCCACCGCCGTCCCCTGCTGCCCGGGAAGAACAGGGCCGCGGCTCAGCCAGCGTCCAGAAGGTGCAGCAGGCGCTGACCCGCTCCAACAGCTTGTCCACCCCACGGCCCACGCGGGCCTCCCGGCTGAGGCGGGCCCGGCTGGGGGACGCCTCAGACACAGAGGCCGCAGATGGCGAACGGGGGCCCGCGGCCAACCCCGAGCAGGTGGGGCAGCCGGCTGCCGAGCAGGCCAAGAAGCTGTCACGCCTGGACATCCTGGCGATGCCCCGGAAGCGGGCCGGCTCCTTCACAGGGCCCAGCGACTCGGAGGTGGCCCCCACCCGCGCCGGCTTCTCAGGCCGCAGCGTCGAGTTGTACTGCACCGGTCGCAAGCCCGCCATGGCCGAGGCTCGGGCCACCGCCAGGAAGGCCACCAACACCACCACGGTCCCCCGCCAGCCCTTCAGCAGGGCCCGTCCGGGCAGCGCCCGATACTCCTCACCCAGTGAGTGCTGGGAGCGGGAGGGTGGCCCCGGGTCCGGTCGGCACGGGCAGTGTGTCTGCAGATTCCTGTGCGTCGGCCTTGCACCAGCTACGGGGCCCCCAGTCCTGGCCCTGGAGGAGCCCCTTTTCCCATCGGCGGGTGTTTCTCTCCCCACCACACACACACATACATGTGCACCCGGGTGTGCACGGGTGGCGGGCCTCCTGCAGCCCCCAGGCGGTCCTGGTGTGAGCGCAGAAAACCCCGACCATCTCCAGCCTGGAGGGACTGCCTCTGACTCGCAAGCAGGCCTGGGTGACTGACTGCAGGCGGAGGGCTGGGCCTGGTCCTTCCTGGAGTTGCGGACCCACGTGTGCAGCAGGGAGGGATGGCTGCCGTGGCACCGGAGCCGGCTCCTGCCGGGGTGGATGTGGGCCTCCCTGCAGCCAGGCTCGCCCTGCGGGGGGACTGACCCGTCCTCTGAATGAACTGGTCTCAGGTGTCAGCACTGCTGGTCCAGCCCCGTGCCGCTGCTTCCACACCTGCCCCAACCCCCAACCCCTCCCGCACCCACGGCCTTGGAGTTTGGGCCCCTCCCTGCCCGCCAGGGCTGCAGGGGGCCAAGGTGGCATCTGCCCCATGGCCGAGGGGTGAGGGCCACACCTGCTTGGTGGGAACCCCCTGCCCCACCCTTCCTTGTACTGTGCACGTTTGCGGCCGCCACAGGGGCTCAGCGCAGGGGTGGGCGAGGAGTCGGGACTGAGGCCGGGCAGGTACAGGGAGGGGCTGCAGTGGCTGAACTGGGTTCTGACCACGGGCTGTGTGTGGCCACGTGTACGGCCCAGCCCAGGGCCATGGCTGATCCACGTGGAGGGGTTTACCCCCACCCGGGTGTCTGCAGGCACCAATTCCCAGTTCCCTAACCCTAACCGAGGGTGCTGGTTCCCGCCTGATGGGCACAGACCCCTTCCCCGGAACGTGGCCCCTGCCACTGCCAACCAGCCACGACCCTGGGCTGCTCCACAAGGGCCCATGGACACGCCAGGCTGCCCGTCTGTGCACGTGCTTCTGGGCTCGCGGTGGCCTTACAGTCCCCGGAGCCCAGCAGCTGCTGGCGCTTCAGCCAAAGGGTGTCTGGGTGCGGGGGTGTCAGCCGCAACACAGCTCGCCCTGCAGCACCGGACCCTTGCCTGGAGGGGCCCAGGGCTGCCGCCGGTGCTGAGGGCTGCTTTGTTCTGTTCTTGCTTTTGGAACCAATTCACTCACCCGAGACGTGCGTCGCCGGCAGCAGGGCTCGGATTGCACGTCCACATCCGAGGAGGAGTATGGCTCCCACCACGGCTCCCCCAAACACGCACGCCCCCATGCCTCAACAGCCACGCAGACCCCACGGGCTGGCAGCTCCGGCCGGGCCCGACCCCAGGCCCCTGGCCTCCGGGACACAGATGACGAGGAAGAAGAGCCCGACCCTTATGGTTTCATCGTGCAGACAGCCGAGATTGCTGAGATTGCCAGGTGAGTGGTGTCAGTGGACAGCACAAGCTGTTGATCCACAGGGCGCCTCTCCTTGGGACTGGGCTAGGGCTTTAGTTCCTAAAAGGGCTTGGGAAATGCTTGTCAGGGGGATGGATAGATGGGTGGATGGGTGGATGGGTGGATGATGGTTGGGTGGATAGATAGATGCTGGACGGTTGGGTGGAAGGGCAGTTGGATGGGCAGTGGGTGGTTGGGTGGATGGATGGATGATGGGTGGTTGGGTGGATGGATGATGGACAGTTGGGTGGATGGATGTTGGATGGTTGAGTGCGTGATGAATGGATGGATGGGCAGTTGGATGGGCAGTGGGTGGTTGGATGGATGGATGGAGATCTGCCCAGAAGGGTGGGGGAACCTCTGGTACAGGAAGGTCTTCTCCAAGATTTTTATTAAAGATGAGTTCCTTCATGCAGTCATTCAGTGGAAGGATCGCTTCCAGGTCAGGCGCTGTAAAGAATGGTGCAGAGGTGGCAGGGAAAGAGAGTGGTCTTTCGCTGAGCAGTGGTCGGTGCTGTGATGGCTTGGCCCTGCAGGGCTTGTGGAGAGGGCAGGAGGTGAACGGCTGGGGCTGGTGAGTGGTGAGTTTTGGTGCTAAGGATGCTGAACTTGAGCCGGTGAGGCACCTGGAGGGAGGTGAGTGGCAGTGGCCCACGTCGGGGATGGAGGTGTGGGCGTCATCAGCACGAAGACGGTGACCGAGGCTGTGGGCCGTGTGAGGACGTGCAGAGCATGAAGAGAAGAGGGCTGGGGACAGAGCTCTCGGGACACCTGGGGGGTGGTTGGAGGGAAGTTGCCTGTGCAGAGTGATGCTTGCGGGGGGGCCGAGGGGTCGGCCAAGGAGACAGGGTGTGGGGTTCTGGAGGGGGGCGGCCGCACCTGGGTGAAGGGAAGGGGGTGGAGGTGGAGGGAGAGAGGAAGGGGAAGTGGGGGCCCCCGGGGGCTTCCCGAGTGGGCGAGCTTGAACACAGCAGCGAGCAGGGTGCGGAGGACAGAGGGAGCGGAGGGCGGGGCTGGCTGGGGGCAGGCACGGGGGGCAGGGGCACGGGTCACCAGCAGTTTGAAGGGGGTCCTTCTGTGTTTTTTGATGTCGGAAGGGTGGGAGCAAGTCGGGGATCCCTATCTTGAGGGGGCCTGGGGCAGCCCTTGGTAGGAGGCAGAGGCCAGGCAGGGGAATTTCTCCAGCTGTGCCCAGCACCTGTCGGGAGGGGCTGTAGTTGCCGCTGAGAGCGGACGGGCACGAGGGCCGGCTGGGGGGCACCCTGAGCAGAGCTGGGACAGCTGCGTGTGGAGGCCTGCTCCTTGGTCCTTGGTGGGTCCTGGGGTCCCGTCCCTGGAGTGACTGCAGGCGTTGGAGGGCTGAGGGAGCCGGAGGCCGGAGCCCGCCCCCCCGCCCCGAGCCTGGCCAAGGGCTGGAGCAGCGCAGAGCGCACCGGCCGTGGGGCTGAGGTGCTCCGAGGGCGGGCGACGGAGGCTTTTGGCTCCAGCCCTGGGGCTTCACGGGCAGTCGGGGGCAGGGAGCTGGTCCCCAGCTGGCCTGTGTCCTTTCCTGGGTGGCCCGGGAGCCTCTCAGGGAAGCGTGTGTTACCGTCGTCAGGGCGGAGGGGACGGAGGTCTAGGCTGTCTCTGGGGCTGCAGGCTTGGCCTCCCTGCCCTGTGGAGAGTCCCTGGCCTCCGGGCCTGCCTGGCTCTGACCCTTGGCAGTGACTCTGCCTCCGTCTCCCTGCCTGTGGAGCGGGGCTCGTGTGGCCCTGGTGGCCAGAGGAGCAGTGGGTGTGGCCAGGAGCCTGTGGGTGTCTCTGCCCACCCTTCCTCCCAGGGCCCCGCCCCAGCCCCCCCCCCCCCACCTTCAGGGGGTCGGGCGCTGAGGCGGCCTGTGGGAGTCCCTCTGGCACTGCTGGTGGCTGTTTGGGTGTGGTTTGGGCCGGGCTGGAGGCTGTGTACCCCTGGCCCTGCCCCTGACCCAGTGGCTGCCTCCTGGGAGGGACTCCCACCCAACCTGGGCGGGGCGGCGGGGGGTTCTGCCTGTGGGGGGATGACGTCGTGTCCCATCTGGTTTCTGTCCCCACACTTCCCTGCACTGAGGCCGGGCCCAGGAGGACCCCGCAGGACCTGCCTTCTCTCCTGCCGCTGCAGGCTGAGCCAGACGCTGGTGAAGGACGTGGCCACCCTGGCCCGCGAGATCCACGATGTGGCCGGGGACAGCGACTCGCCGGGCTGCCCGGGGCCTGCCCACAGCCCCTCTCGCGCCAGTGCGCCCGGCAACCCCGCCTCCACCATCTCCGCCCGCGAGGAGGTGAGCCTGCCCTCGGCAGCCCCTTGCGCGCTCAGGTGGGGGGCCGTGGCTGTGAGCCCTCCCCAGGGCCGCACCCCGTGCCCAGCACCGTCCCCCACCGGTCACCCTGAGAGCGCGGGCCCGGCACCTGCTCCACGAGGGCGGGGCGCCCAGGGACCCCGAGCGGCCGGGCGGCGTCTGCTCTGTCCACCGCCTGGCGGGCGCCCCGTCCCACGGGCCATGCCCCTGCTCCCCCACCTCTGCAGCTGGTGCAGCGCATCCCCGAGGCCAGCCTCAACTTCCAGAAGGTGCCGCCCGGCTCCCTCCGCTCTCAGGACCTGGACCAGAACATGAACGACCGCTGCGAGGACCCCCTGGCCGGCAAGACGCGGCCTCGGAACCGTGAGGAGGCAGGCGCCCCTCCCCGCAGAGAGCTCGCTCTGGGCTCTGGGCCGCGTCAGGGCGTGGAGGGCACAGGGCTTCCTGGGGCGTCCAGGCGCCGGGCTGATGCCAGGTCCTCGCAGGTGATCTTCGATAACCTGATGCTGAACCCCGTGTCCCAGCTGTCCCAGGCCATCCGCGAGAACACGGAGCACCTCGCTGAGAAGATGAAGTGAGTCGGCCCGCGTGCCCGCTGGCCAGTGAGAGCCCCTGGGGGACGGGCCGGGGAGCCACCGCTGCTTAGCGGACACCCAGCCCGAGGTCCTGACACGGGTCCAGACAAGTGCCTGTGCGGCAGGACAGTGCCACGTGTGCACGCGCACACACACACACACACACGCACACACACATGCGCGCGCGTGCGCGGTTTGGCAACCAGACCCTGGGCCTGGGAGGGCCAGAGCCCCCAGGATGACCCGCCCCTCCCTCTCTGCCCCCTCCTTCCTCCCAGCCCTCCCCACATGAGGCCCAGAGACAGGACACTGGTACCGGCCTGCCCAGGTCCTGCTCCAGGCCTCAGTTTGCCCTTGTGCCCAGGAGGGGGTGGCATGGACCTCCCCGTGACTGGCGGGGTGGCTTGGGAGGGCACCATGCCTGGGTCTCTTGGTGACTGTCCTTTGTCTGTTCCCACCCCCGCCCCTCGGGGCACAGGATCCTCTTTCAGAACACAGGGCGAGCCTGGGAGGACCTGGAGGCCAGGATCAACGCGGAGAACGAGGTGCCCATCCTGAAGACGTCCAACAAGGTGAGGGGCCCCTCTGGCCCAGCTGCAGGGAGACTCGGGGGAGCTGCCTGAGCCTGGGACCCCGACTCCTGCCCCCGGAACCCCAGGGAGAGGCGAGTGCTGGGTGGTCCTCCTCCACCAGCCTCTTCCCTGTCCGCCTCCAGGAAATCAGCTCCATCCTGAAGGAACTGAGGCGAGTGCAGAAGCAGCTGGAAGGTGGGTGTGGCCAAGACCCGGGGGGGGGGGGGTGCTGCACTGGTACCTCTGGCCATGCGGGGGGGTGGGGCGCAGGTGGTGGGAGGGCTGGCAGGGGCCTTGGTGGAGCCTGGCTCACACCCACAGCTAACCAGCCGGGAGGCCCCCGGGTGGGCACGGGAGGCAGGGCAGGACCCTCTGGCCGGCCTGACCCTTTCCACCCCCCCAGTCATCAACGCCATTGTGGACCCCAGTGGGAACCTGGACCTGCTGACCGGAAACCGGGGTTCTGCGGGCTCGGCCCAGCTCGGGAGAGGCCGGCCGGCCTCCCAGAGTCCGTCCTCCCCGACCTCAGCCCTGCCGGCGAGGAGCTTCCCGCAGCGGGCAAACTGCGGGACCCCTGGCCTCCCGGACCCCTCCTTCCTCCCCTCCTTCCTCCCCGACACGGAGCGGTTCCTGATCTAGGTGGTGGGGCCGGGCGGCCTCCCCACACCCTGGGCCTGGACGGTTCACCACAAAGACTCCCACACGTGCCATAACCCCGTGGGTGCCCAGGCCCCCTCCTCAGCTCCCAGCGCCCCCCCCCCGCCCCGCTGGCCTCCTGGCCCAGCTCCCGCTGTGGCCGATGCCACGGGCCAGTGTCGGGCGTGTGCCCAGCCTCCTCTCCATCGCTGTTACTTTGTCGTTAGCTTTCAAGGAAGGAGTAGTTTGTGCCATTGCAGCAGGCTCCCCGGCCTGGAGGGTCCCGCTCTGCCTCGTGGTCTGGGGGACACGTGCGTACCCGCCCTGCCCCTCTGTGCTGGCCGGGACCAGGTGGGGGGAGCAGACTGGGCGATGCGGTCTTTCAGTGCCAAACACAGAGCAGGGCGGTGGGGGGACGCCTCGTGACGCCCCGGGACTTGAAGCGGCAGAGTGCGGGCTGGGCAGGGCGATGGCAGCTCCCAGCCGCCCCAGAGTCCGGTGGCCCGGGGCGGGGACGCAGCCCGTGGAAACATTTGTGGCAGGAACCCCACCACTTCGAGCCTTTGGTGCCAACACAACTGCCAAACTCACTGAGCACGTGGGCCGGGCGCTGTGCACACAAGCACATGCACACACCAGGCACGCCTGTGCTCACACGAGCCCAGGCTCAGCCCCCGACACGAGCCCGGCACCTGGCTTCCGATGGTTCTGGGCCAGATGGAGGGGAGCGATTAACCAAAGCGGCCAAAAACCGGGCTTCAGAAGCTCCCTGGACAACGTGCCCTCCCCCCGCTCCCCTCCCCGCTGTCCTGCGGACTCTGTGGGCATTAATTGGGTGCCTCACGGGCCTCTGTGCTCCAGGTCCTGTGGGGGGGGGTAGGGACAGCCCCCCAGGAACAGTTTTATTTCTCAGGATTCTTTCAGCTGGGAACGTGCCAGGCGAGCAGAGCCCAGCCCCCTCCTGGGGGCTGATGTTTCCGCAGCCTCGAAGCCAAAGAGCCCACTGGCTGCGGCAGGTGGGGCTGGGGTGCCCCACACCCTGCCTGGCACCTGCGCGGATGTTGATTGCGGGACAGGGCCGACTGCGGGGGGCGGGGTCACCGAGGCTGGACCAGAGGCCAGCGGGCGCGGGTCTGGGGCCGCGGTGGGTGACGCGTGTGTCCGTGTTTACATTTAGCTGACGTGGGGCCCCATGCCCGGGCCCTGCGCCCCCTCCCCGATGTGTACGTGTGTGAGTGGCAGTGGGGTCCGCGGCCGGCCCCGTCCGCGAGCCTGCTGTGTGCACACAGAGGAGGTGCGAGTCCTGGTGCCCCGCCCCGCATGCTCCGCACAGCTGCCCACAGCCTGTCCCCCGGGCACGAGCAGTGGCCGTCCGTCCACCACACTTCCATCCGCACCCCCCGCGGTGATCGCCGTACAGTTTTTTTATTCACACATTCATGCTCCTCCCCCTCCAGCCTTCGCCTTGGGATTGGTAACTTATTTGTCTGGCTTCTTGGAGGCACCTCTGTGCGTTTTGTCCTCAGGTGGTCTTATGGATGTCTTTCAGAAAATGGTTATTTTATATGATTTGTCATGGAATTTGTTCTAATAAATCATTCTTCTATCATGTGGCAACATGCCGGCGTTTGTCGCCTTGGCCTCATTTCCCCAGTGGTGGTGTTTGGGGTGGGGAGGGGTCTCCCTTCCTGGGCTGGAAAATCCCATTTGACCCCCAAGACCAGGGACGGTGCGATGCAGACGTGCTGCCACCAGGGGGAGACCTAGGCAAGAAAGCAAAGCAGGGAACTTTCCGGAGGTTTGCTCCTCATATTCAAGCCGTTCAGTGACGCAGCGTGCAAGAGCTCCCTGTAAGGTAGGCCATCCCGTGTAGACGTAGCGCAGGAGGGGCGCAGGCCCTGTGTGCCGGGGCCCAGCTGCTCCCGATTCCTTCTCCCTTTTTATGGCTTCAGAGGGGTCTGAGGCCTCCCCTGCTCTGGGGTGACGTCACACCACTCAGTCCCTCCAGCCCAGGGGAGATATTGTCCCCCACCTCCTGCTACAGGGCGGACCCAGAAGCAAGAGGGACAAGGCAGCAGGAGCAAGTGTCCTCGAGGCAAAGCCACCCCGGAGCCTGCTCGCAGGTCACTTGGCCAGCTGCGCGGGAGTCACTTGTACCCAAGCAGGTCCCCACGCCAGCTCTGCCCCCTTGCCTGCCCTGTCCCAACGACTGTGCTGTCCCCACGCCTGCTCTGTCCCCTCGCCTGCTCTGTCCACGCGACTGCTCTGTCCGCAGGCCTGCTCTGTTCCCTTTTCTGCTCTGCCCCTCTCCTGCTCTGTCCCCAGCCCTCTGTCCCCTCCCCTTCTCTGTCCCCACGCCTGCTCTGTCCCCTCCCCCGCTCTGTCCCCACAGAGCTCTGTCCTCGCACACATTGTAAACCCCAGAGTCAGCTGTCGGTTTTAAAGTCCATTTGCCCTTTGCCTGCATGTACCTTTGGTGTTCTGCTTTGCCTCCTGGATTTCCATGTTTCCCTCCTTGATCATTTTCCAAAAGACCTCCACTGAGTTTGTTTTTAGGGGAGGTTTGCTGTGATGAGATGAACGCCAAGGATCGTACTCCGCTGGGTTTGGCCCAAGGCTGTAGTTTGATGACCTCCGGCCCGGGCCACAGGTCCACCCAAGCTGGGGGTGCTACACAAATCTGGGACATCTGTAGGGCCTACACTCTCTGTGTCAGGATAGAAAGGCAAAAATCCACCTGCCTTCAAACTTGAAGAAACCTGTCTGTCTCTGCCCCAGCTTTGGATGAAAACAACAACAACAACAACAAACCCCCCAAAACTCTCTTGTGTAGAGGAAGCCGAACAGAAAGCCTTAGGCCCTGCCTGGTATATGTGGAACATAGTGGAAAGCGGGTTAAACACACAAGTGAAGGAGGAACACAGCACCCCGTCCTGTAGGTCCCCACAGACGTGCAGAGAGGCAAGCTCAGGCGGGTACTGCCGGGCCGGATGCGCTAGAAACAGGCGTCAGGGAGGGTAGTAGCTACACTTCACTATCTGTCAGTTGATGCTTCATCAGCCACCTGAGGGCCTGTCAGCCATCGCTAAGCAAATGAAGACTCGCCTGGGGTACCTGGAGTCCTCACACAGCTTCAAACTATACGCTCGGCACACTCACAGTGAACACCAGCTTCTGGGGTGGGGTGCCCTTCTAACATAACGCCCATCCTAAGCCTGCCTGCCCTGCCTCACCCCCGCTTCCCGCAGAAACCGCGACAAAGGCACTTCTGCACAGTTCGCCCCCTGCCTTGTGACCGGCCCAGCACCGCCCTGGGTGCCCCGCGGGGCAAGCTACCCTCTCCCCGTGGAGCTGGGCGCATAGGTGCAAACTACCAGGTATAAAATGAAACAGTTACAAAAATGTGATGTACATCACAGGGAATTATAATAACTTTATATGGAGTGTAATCTATACAGATATTGAATCACTATGTTGTACATCTAAAATTAATATAACATTGTAAGTCAACTACACCGCAGTGGGAAAAAAACAGGGAGACAGACCACATCCCTGAAGATCTCTATGCCCTCAGTGGGAGAGGGGGCAGACGCCGTCTGGGAGCTCCCACCGCAGGGCCTCCTGGCTGGGTAACAGACTCGTATTAAGAGTTTCTGGGTCCAGGACTCGATGTCAGCTTGTTCTTTCTTTAATCTAACTTGGAACTGTTGCGCCAGCATCTTCCAAACCTACAGAAAGAAAGAAGAGCCGTGAGGGCCACCCATGCGTGTCTCTTCTCAGTTTCCTCTGTGTCATGTGGGCCTGGGGCTCAAATTTATATACACAACCCCAGGTGGGTGAAGAGCCTCCAGGACAAGTGATGTATTCAAAGCGGTTCTAGGTTGATCGCGATCCTAGGTTCCCACAGAAGCAAATGCAAATCATGTCTGGAGAAAGGCCTCTTCAGCCCAGGGCCCTCCACTGCCCCACAGTACGTCTAGCCCAGGACGAATTCCTGGTCAAATGTCATAAAACACACCATGAGCGACACCAGCATGAAATAACAAATAAAATTGTATTGGAATTTCCCTGGCGGTCCAGTGGTTACGACTCCGTGCTTCCAATGCAGGGGGCACGGGTCTGATCCCTGGTAGGGGAACTAAGATCCCACATGCCATGCAGAGTGGCCAAAAGAAAACGAAAAAAGATTAGAAAAGAGCAAAAGAATATAAACTATAGCCAGAGTTGGAAAAGCATCACACTGAGAATGATAATGACTCTAAAGAAAGCTTTGTAAAAACCTCAATAAGAGAATTAAATAACAGGTTAGACACAGCTAAAATAAGGATAAGTCAGTGGGGACTTCCCTGGTGGTGCAGTGGTTAAGAATCCGCCTGCTAATGCAGGGGACATGGGTTCGAGTCCTGGTCCGGGAAGATCCCACATGCCGCGGAACAGCTAAGCCTGCACGCCACAACTACTGAGCCTGCGCTCTAGAGCCCGCAAGCCACAACTACTGAGCCCGTGTGCCACAACTACTGAAGCCTGTGCGCCTAGAGCCCATACTCCACAACAAGAGAAGCCCGCACACCGCAACGAAGAGTAGCCCCTGCTCACTGCAACTAGAGAAAGCCCATGCACAGCAAAGAAGACCCAATACAGCCAAAAGTAAATAAATAAACTTATAAGAAAAGAAAAGAATAAGTCAGTGATGAGAAAGATGAGAGGAAGTTATCCAAATGCAATGCACAGGAACGTGGAAGTAGAAGCTATGAGATGGGTTGATGGCAGAGAGGACTGAGTGACTTGGCGTTCCTGACAAGGGAAAGGGAAGAACAGGGGAGAGGACGTATTCACAGAGAGAACAGAGAGGAATTTTCCAGAACTGGGAAAGACATGTGCTGTGGGTTGAATTGTGTCCACCAAAACGATGTTAAAGTCCTAACACCCAGGACCTGCGAATGTGACCTTATTTGGAAATGGGGTCTTTGCAGATGATCAAATTAAGATGAGGTCATTGTGATGGACCTTAATCCAATATGACTGGTGTCCTTAGAAAAAGGGAAATGTGGACACAGAGACAGATGTGTGCAGAGGGAAGATGATGTGAAGACACAGGGAGAACGCCAGAGACAGGCCAGGGAACCCCAGGGGCCACCAGAAATTAGGGGAGAGCCTGGACCAGACTCTCCCTCCTGGCCTCAGAAGGAACCAACCCTGCCGACACGCTGATTTGGGTCTCCTAGACTTCAGAACTGGGAGACGGTCAATTTCTGTTGTTTAAGCTGCCCAGTCTGTGACACTTTGCTACAACAGCCCTAGCAAACTAATACAACATGTATCCACGGCTACAGGAAGCATAATGTATGCCAGGATAAAAGGAAGAAAAGAAAACTACACCTGGTTACATCATGGTAACACTAAAGGATAGACACAGACATCGACAGTGAGAATCTGTTAAAAACAAGCAGAGCAAAGGAGTCCTTACAAAGGTGTGACAGCAGGTCTCCCAACAATGATGGAACCCTAAAGATTTTGGGGTTCCAGAGAAAATGACTGTCAAGAATTCTGTACCTAGAAAAGTTCTTTCAGTAATGAAGGAGAATTAGAGACATTTTCATGTTACTAAAAACTGAGCATTTGTCAACACGCTCCCAGTTCATGCAAAATAATTGGCAACTGAGAACTTTATCCCCAGCTGAACGATTAGTGAAGTCTGCTGACGAAAATTCAATAAACTATCAAGTTAAGAAGAAAAAAAGGGAACTTTATTCAAGCCAGCTGAGGATTCTAACTGGGGAAGCAGATTCTCAGAAGCTCTGAGGACGGTTCTGCCTGCTCGGAGTGGAAGACACAGCCACGCACATTTTCGAGACAAAGGATCGTACATCACAATGACATGCGGTATTTTACATAAAGGTCACCAAGGAGGCACAGCCCAGGGAAGCACAAAGTGGGCAGCGGGTCACCGTGACCCCTACGGAGCTGGGAAGGAACACTATTCTTTAAGAAGTTGCACTGCCAGTGTCAGAAGAAAGGGAAAACCCATCTTCCCGGGGTGGGGGGGCAGGCACGCCTACCTGTGAGGATCTCTGGCTAAGGTGTGACGCAGATGCACCTGGCACACAGGGAGGGAGGAGGCCCAAACAAACACAGAGAGAGAACTTTACGTTTAATTTTTTTCTTGTCCTGCCTTAAAATATCAATTTTATATCAAGTCCATTCTACAAGATTATTTCAGGAGGAAGGACGGTGACCACAGAGGGAAGCTCTGAAATAAAAGAAGGAAAGATGAGTAGATAAATCCATAAAAGTGAGTAATTCTTAAACACACCCTGAGTGCATAAAATAATTATAAGATGCATAATTTGGGGGGGGGGGTTCTTTTTGTTGTTGTTGTTGGCTGTGCCGCACGGCTTGTGGGATCTCAGTTCCCTGACCACGGATTGAACCCGGGCCATGGCAGTGAAAACCCGGAATCCTAGCCAGTAGGCCACCAGGGAACTCCCTTTGGGGGTTTAAAATAATAATAATAATAGTATTACAAGCTGGAATTTTTTTTTTAAATGACAACAGCAGAATATAAGGGGGAGATCACTGGAGTTGAAGTATTCAAACGCCCTCACGTTATTCAGGAAGAGGGAAAGATGTTTATTATGTATATACCTTATGTCTGTGGGGCAAAATTTTAAAGATAAGCTGAGTAGTGTGGAAGCACACCACCTCCTAACGTCAGTGGATCAACACAACCGAAGAACAGTTACTGCTGATGGAAAGTCTGCTGCGGATCAAGCCCGAGGAGCTCTCCCATCGGGGCTGCATTGTCAGAGCCCAGAACAGACAGGAGGGAACAGCAGTACTTCCTACACCCAAGATTAAAGGCTTCAGAAGAGAACTGACATAACGCCCCTTCACTCACAATGCATCGGTCAGGACCTGTTTGGTGACTGGCCGGACCGCAGGGTGGCCGGTGACCTGCCGGACCTCAGGGTGGCCGGTGACCGGCCGGACCGCAGGGTGGCCGGTGACCTGCCGGACCGCAGGATGGCTGGTGACCTGCCGGACCGCAGGGTGGCCAGGGCAGAGAATCCTCCCCTGCGTCCGAGTGGTCTGTGTGAGTGTCCATCACAAAGCATCATTCCCCAAAGCCTAGAATTCAGGGAATAGGAGAAAATGGAACAAGAAAAAAAATCCAGGGGGCTTCCCTGGTGGTTCAGTGGTGAAGAATCCGCCTGCCAATGCAGGGGACACGGGTTCGAGCCCTGGTCTGGGAAAATCTCACATGCCGCGGAGCAACTAAGCCTATGTGCCACAACTACTGAGCCTGCGCTCTAGAGCCCGCGAGCCACAGCTGCTGAGCCCACATGCCACAACTACTGAAGCCCGTGGGCCTAGAGCCCGTGCTCCGCAATGAAGAGTAGGGCCCTGCTCGCCACAGCTAGGGAAAGTCCGTGTGTAGCAATGAAGACACAACGCAGCCAAAAAATAAATAAATTTATTTAAAAAAAAAAAAAAAGGAAGGAATGAAGAGAGCAGCCGAAGGGAGGAAAAGAAAGCCAAATCCAAAACAAAAAACCAAAGAGAAGGGCTATTCTAAAGACCACTGTCTGCGGGGGGGCAGGGGGCACGGGGTGGGGCTGGGGGTGAAAGGGTCCTGTATTCAGAGAGTCCTGGTCGGGGGGTGGTGGTGGGATGGGGCAGGCGGAGGCAGAAATCCTTGCTGGGGACCCAGGCTGAGCACCAGCAAACTATAGCCAGGCCTGCCTTTTCAGGCAGCCCAGTAAGCCGCCCACCTGCATTCTCCAGGATGGGGGTCCTAGCTGCCTCCATTTCCCAGCCTCCCTTGCAGCTAGATGCAGTCATGTGACTAAGTTCTGAATCATGAGACATAAATGGAAGTGCCCTGTGGGACTTCCAGGATGTCTCCTCTGGGATATCTCTTATGCTCTGCTAGGAACATGAGGTGATGGCTGAGCTCCAGCAGCAATTATGGGGCCATGAGGCTGCCAGTCAACCCTAGGGATTGGGAGCTGAGAGCTGGAGGGACCTGGCTCCTGATGGCTGTGGAACCAATACCATCCCTAGGCTGCCAGCCCCAGAATCTGTTCAGTGTGATGGAGAAAAACAATGTTCAAGCCCTGGTTCCTCAAGTCAAGAGTCTCGGTGGTTTGCACCAAAACTAACTCAGATGCATAAGCCTGTGACTTGGGGTTGGGGGGTGGAGAGGGATTTTCTCTGGATGTGAAAGTTTTCAGCCCCACCCCCTGGCTGGCCCACCCAGCTCCAGATGTCTGTCAAGGGCGTGGAGGGAGGTACTCAGGAAGAAAAGGAAGTGGCCAGAAGGGGAAGCAGCAGGCTGCAGAGAGGAGGCAGGTGGGACCTGATCGGGCGCTCGCTGGCGAGCTGAGGGCCTGCATCTGTGGCAAAGCCAAGATGAACGCCAAGGCAGGACCCCCAGAGGTAAGTGCCAGTGAGGCCGGATGGGAGAGTCAGGCCAAAGGCCCTGAGACGGGGACTTTGGTCCACTGCCCCCTGGCCCTGTGCTGCCAGCAGCCCTGGGCCCAAAGGGCCATAAAGTCTCCAGCTGGGCCTGCAGAGCACCCATTCCTCCTCCAGTTTGTGCAGCCAGGACCACCAGGGCCTCGGGGTCTCCTAGAGAGTTCAGAGCAGGTCCTCCCTCCACCCCAGCCTGGGCCGGGCAGCTGCGCCACATGCCCTGCACGGCAGGAAGTCTCACCCCTTCACCCATGACCTCCGATGCCTGCAGGGTCCCACGGCTGCCCAACACAGGGCTGGGGGGGAGCTCAGAGCTGTCCCATGGGAGCCTCCCAACCCGTCACGGCCCTGAGATGCCAGCGCTAGTGGGTCATCCTCGCCCAACAGCCAGCCCCACCCCTGGACATACAGGGTCCCCAGGGCTGCAGCTGCCCAGAGCCCCCCTGGACAGCTGGCCTCCCCAGGCCCCTGTAGTTCCCAAGGGGATGGGTGGCCCGGCAGGTGCCTCGGCCGTGCTCCGAGTCCCAGATGGGGGCCGTGGGGGCAGGGCTGCCGCGCTCCAACCTTCCTGTCTGCCTGGGGCCCCGGGCGGTGCAGCAGGGGCAGCGTCTGTCCAAGGATGGCCCTGGGGCCCCGCCCAGGACTGCACCCCGATTGCCTCTCCTGCGGGTCAGTGAAGGGGCCTGGGACCTGTTCACCGTGAAGGCCTGATGCAGCCCCAGCCCTCCCCGGGCAGGGAGGGGAGTGGCAGGCCCCCGGGCGCTCCTCTGCGGCGTGCGGGTGGGGAAGCACCCTGACTTCCCTCTATGGGGGCTCCTGGCAGGGAGGGGTGCCGGGCCTCGGGCACTCTGCCTGAGTCCCCCCCTCACTCTGCTTTCTGGGGCCCCCGCCACCCGGTAATGGTTCTGGCTCAGGGCAATCGCAGCCCCCGGGCCCAGCTCCTATGGCCGCCCCTTCCCCACACTGAGGCGGGCCAGCGGGTCCTGTGGAAGGACACCTGCTCCCAGGGCCCCATTGCCTGGCCAAGCTGCACTCGCAGGCAGGCAGCGCAGCCCAGGCCCCAGGCCCCAGGCTGCAGGGGCCACTTCCCCACCAAGGCCAGGCGGGAGGGCTGCACCCACCCCTCACGGTTGGCTGGCCGGGCGGGGCGGGGTGGGGGGATCCCTGTCGCTGCGCGTGGGCCCCTCCCTGCACTCCGGGGCGGGCGTGCTGAGATCGGGGGCATCCCCCTCACAGCAGCACTGGAGGCTGCTTTGGGGAGGGGCCCAACTCCTACCGGGGCCCAGCCGGCCTGGCTTCCAGCTCCTCGTGGGAGTGACCACTCAGAGGGGACGAGACGCATCCTCCGTCCCCAGCTGGCTGCAGAGTCCTGCTGCAGAGGGAGAGCCCCGCTGCCAGCATCAAGGGGTCCCGACTCAGCCCCAGCCCCCTGAACAGCAACACTCTGTCAGTGCCGGGTCTCCCCAGCCAGGACAAGGGCTGCTGCCCGGCGCCCAGGAGGGACTGCAAGGGGCCAGGACGGGGGCGCCCAGCCCGGGAAGGGAAGCAGCTATTTACAGGCCAGCCTTGAGAGGGCCAAGCTGGAGAGCAGAAATGGCATCAGACTCGTTGAGGTTGTGACTGAAACAAGGAACTGAGATTCAGACACCCACATGCCCGCCGAGAGGGGGTCCAAGAGGGAGAACAGCGGGTCACGTGTGTCCCGGGAACAGACCGGGGCGCACACACACACACATGCACGCACACATGCACACGCACCAGTGATGGGCAAGGGACTCGCCAGCTTCAGGCCGGGCTGTGGTGAGGGTGCGACCATGGGCAGGAGTGGTGGCTGTAGGGGTCCCCACGAGGTGGTGGCCCCGGTGCCCAGCTGCCCAGGCACCGTGGAGCCACTGCAGCCGGGCCTGGAGCTGTGGGTGATGCCAGGTCACCCCCAGCAGGTGCCGAGGCCTCTGCAGAGCGCATCGGTGGCCCCTGCGTGGCCCCGATCCACACCACCCCACAGCCCACGGGACAGGGAGGCCCGCACAGCAGGACTTGGGGGCCTGAGGGAGGGGGCTCAGCAGCCTCACAGGACCCCTGGGCCAGAGTGGCAAGGACAGAACTAGCCACGGGGGAACCGGGGCACCCTGACGGGTGGGCTGCTCGGCACCGGCCACATGCCCCGTCTCGGGGGACCTGGGAAGATGGCCAGTGACCGTGCGGGCCCGGGCTGGGCCCCGGCGGTGGGCTCGGGCCTGTGTGGCCCCATCCGCGCCAGCCCCGCCCGGCTGCAGGCCTGGCCTCCGGGGCAGCAGGGACGGCCTGTCTCAGCACCGGAGAGGCCGTCAGGCCCGCCCGGAAGAGCGCGGCCACGCCCCGGGGACCCCGTGGTGACGCCCTCCTCCGGCTGCAGGTGCGGGGGACTCTGGCCCTGCTGTGCGTGAGCGCCGTGACCCTCACCTACGCGCTGTGGCAGGCGCTCTCTTCCTCCGCCCGGCCCCACGTGCGCCCCGAGGAAGGGCCCACCGCGTCCTGCGGCCTTGGCTCCAGCCTGGCCTGGGCGCCCCTGGGAGGGGAGGCCTGGCGGCATCAGCAGAACGACTCCTGCCGGTGAGTGAGCCGCGAGGTCTCCAGGGTGGCCGGCGCGTCGCTGCTCCAGGCCGCCGCCTGCCTTCCCCCTGGGCGCCCCACAGGGACCAGCGTCGCCCTCTGCCACCTCCTGTTGGAAGAGGCAGGTTCCGGGGAGGGCGGGCTGTGAGGCAGGGGGCGTGGTCGGGGGAGGGGAGAAGCCCCGAACTGTACGGGCCGGAGTGGGGGCGGGGGATGGGGACGACTTGGGGCCTCTTTGCAGCAAACGCAGGCGGCCAGCCAGGGACTCCGACAAGGCCGCGAGCCCCGGTCCTGCCCGGGCCGAGGTGGCACCATCGCAGCCCTTCCACCTGGGGTGGAGTCGCAGCGCCCGCCCCCACCGCCCCGCTGTGGGGTCCTGGGATCCCAGCACACCCCCGGCCTACCCCCAACCCCCACTGGCCCAGCCCTCCCCTCTGGGCCAGCCCGGGCATCTCCAAGGGCCTCCACAGCTGCAGGAGCCCAGACCCAACACCTCTGCCGGGCTCCGCAAGCGACAGCCCTGAGCAGACAGCGCCTGGGCTTGGGGGGGGCCTGGGCCCCATCTGCCCTGCTCTCAGGTCCCCCACTCAGGCCCCTCCCCGGGGCGCTCCTGGGTGTCCGGCCTGCCCTGCCCAGTCTGGCCTGCGGCCCCCTCCCTGCACCCGCGGCCTGGGCTCAGCCCTCCCGCTTGGCTGGACGGGACGGAGCAGGTGATGCGAGGCTGGCTGGTGGCTCCTGCGCTCACACCTGGCACCTCCCTCCGCAGGCTTGTCCTCGTGGAAAGCATCCCCCAGGACCTGCCGCCTGCAGCAGGCAGCCCGTCTGCCCAGCCCCTGGCCCAGGCCTGGCTGCAGCTGCTGGACGCCGCCCGGGAGAGTGTCCACGTGGCCTCCTTCTACTGGTCCCTCACGGGGTCCGACACTGGGGTCAATGACTCGTCTTCCCAGCTGGTGCGCCACCCGTCCCCCGACTCGGAGGCTGCGGGCCGTCCAGGGGCCACACACACAGCAAGCCTGGCGGGCAGCGCATCTGTCTGACCGAGCTGTGGGCAGTCAGAGGCGGCCTCCTGGGGAAGTCTGGGCCCTTCCTGGTGGGATGGGGCTGGCCTCTCACCGCTGGCCTGCTCTCGCAGGGAGAGGCCCTTCTGCAGAAGCTGCAGCAGCTGCTGGACAGAAACGTTTCCCTGGCTGTGGCCACCAGCACCCCGACACTGGTCCGGAACTCCACCGACCTGCAGGTCCTGGTGGCCCGAGGTAGGTTCCTGCCGTCCTGGGCCTGGGGACGGGCGAGAGCAGTGGGGCTGCCCGGGAGGGGGAGGCCGGGAGCCCAGGGCTGCAAGCGCCTTCAAGTGGGCTTCCCCGGGGGCCAGTTCCAGGGAGCCGGATGTGTCATTTCCCAGGGGGCAGAGCACAGGGTGGTCTCCGGGCCTTGCTGAGCCCAGACGCTTCAGCCTGTGGGTGGCGGCTTGGCCTGGAGCCAGAGGCAGCAGGGACAATCCTCACAGAGCCGGGCTGCCTGGAGGGACCCCTGGCTGGTCAATGCCTCAGTTTTCCCACCTGTAAAATGGGAATAACAACATCAACTGAGTAGGACTGCTGTGAGGAGAAAGGAATCCACCCACCTGCAAAGAAAGAGCTGAGAATCTGGCTCAGCACGAAGCGGGTTCACCGCACTGTCCTGCACCCTCGTCAGGCGCCCAGGTGCGACATGTGCCCATGGGAAGGCTCACCGGCGGCGTTTTGCACTCCAAGTTCTGGGTCGTGGATGGGCGGCACGTCTATGTGGGCAGTGCCAACATGGACTGGCGGTCACTGACACAGGTGAGTCCCCGAGACCCGAGTGGGGATGCCCCATGTCCCCATGCGGGCAGTCACCCTGGGGGAAGCGGCCATGTCTGTAACATCGCTGTGGTAGAAACACCCGGAGACTGGTTACCGGATTCAAACGGCACTGAACTCCTGCTGCGGAAGGCCATTTAACCGCCCGGAAAGATGCTCAGGTCACCTTATCCGGGAAATCATGCAGACAAAGCACGAGCCCTTCTAGGGAAAGCAGTGCTTTAACCATGAGTCAAAACGGTGACAGCAGCTGTCATCTAGCAGTGGAGAATGATTTTTTTTTTCTTTGTTCTCTGGGCATTTATGCGTCTTCTATTGTCTTTTGGTAATAAACACGTATTGCCCTTGGAATACAATGTTCAAGGAAAACAGGGACCCGCAGGGCACCCCACCCCATGGCTTCCCCGAGCGCACCATCTACTACGGATTCTCGCGGGGGGTGGATGCTGCTGTGGGCCGGCTGCCGAGCCGGGCGCCGCACCTGCCCGGCACCCCCGGCCGGGGGGTCCACACGGCCCCAGAGGGGCCCCTCCCGCACCGCTGCCCCGGTCCCTGCAGGTGAAGGAGCTCGGCACCATCATCTGCAACTGCAGCCGCCTGGCCCAGGACCTGGAGAAGACCTTCCAGACCTACTGGGTGTTGGGGGCGCCGAAGGCTGTCCTCCCCAAGCCCTGGCCTCGGAACTTCTCCTCCCGCATCAACCGCTTCCAGCCCCTCCGGGACTACTTTGACGGGGTGCCCACCACTGCCTACTTCTCGGTAAGGGTGGTCAGGGGGGCCGACGGGGGCCCCTGCTCTCCTGGCTGGCCAGAGGCACAGGGAGCCCCGCCCACCCTGGGCCTGGCCTGCAGACACCTCAGAGTCTGCTAGGTCCTCGGGGCCACGGCTCCGGGAGCCAGCGCCGTGGACGGCACTGCGGCCCCAGGGTGAGGGGCAGGCCCGGCCCCAGGAGAGGACGCGGTCTTCGTCATCCACGGGAGACAGGCAACCTGAGTGCTTGTGGGGGTCGTCCTGTGGCCCTGGGGGCCTCCAAGCACACTGTTGGATGGGGTCTGACTCAGGCCCAGGGAGGGTGGGGGGAGGACCCGTGCATCAGGCAATTCTGTCACTCTGCGGGGAGGAGAGGGGGACTGAGGGGCGGGCGGTCATGCCCACCAGCCACGACCCTCCCTCAGGGTACACGGCAGCTGCCCCAGTGCTGGGCTACAGTGGAGACCCTGCCTCGGAGGCAGGGACGCTTCCCCAGACGTGGGGGCCCAGGCTGAGCCGCGCGGGCAGCTTCCTCCGGAGTCAGGCCAGCCCGGGGCCCCTGTTCAGACCCGACGTCTTGTCTTCCTCCTGGTTCCCAGTGCTGGAGGGTGGGTGCACCGTGGCATCACGGGTCCAAGAACCCAGTGGCTCAGAACCGGGTGGGCAGTGCCCTCAGGGACCTCTCTGCCCGCACAGGCATCACCGCCCGCACTCTGCCCCCACGGCCGCACCCGGGACCTGGACGCGCTGCTGGCGGTGATGGGGGGCGCCCGGGAGTTCATCTATGCCTCGGTGATGGAGTATTTCCCCACCACACGCTTCACCCACCCCGCCAGGTAGGCCGGGCGGGAGCCGGGCAGCTCCGGACGGGGGAGGCCCCTCTGCCCGTGCGTGGGCAGCTCCTGGCCTGTCTCCTCGCCCGCCAGGACCCCTGCCCACTCGGGGCGTGTGGGCAGGGCCCGGTTGACCTGAGGACCCTGACCCTCCCCCGCACCCCTCCCCAGGTACTGGCCGGTGCTGGACACGGCGCTGCGGGCGGCGGCCGTCAGCAGGGGCGTGCGCGTGCACCTGCTGGTCAGCTGCTGGCTCAACACGGACCCCAGCATGTTCCCTTACCTGCGGTCCCTGCAAGCCCTCAGCAACCCCGCGGCCAACGTGTCCGTGGACGTGGTGAGGACCCACCCCCTGGCCGGGCCGGGAAGCAGCCTCCCTGTTGGCTGACACGCCCTCTCTGTTCCCCCAAGAAAGTCTTCATTGTGCCCGTGAGGAACCACTCCAACATCCCCTTCAGCAGGGTGAACCACAGCAAGTTCATGGTCACGGAGAAGGCGGCCTACATAGGTGAGCAGGGGTGAGGGCTGCGGGCAGGGGCTCAGGACCCGAGTCCTTGTGGGCTGCGGAGCGAGCGGACACCAGCAGAGGGCACACAGGCCCGCAGAAGGGATCGTGTCGCCTGGGCGGTGGCCAGGCCAGGGTGCTGAAGAGGGCGCTGTTCTCCGTCCAGCGCGGACCCCGGGTGGGGACCTGCTGAAGGGCTCAGGCCCTCCCCCATGGAGGCAGGTGGGGACCCCTGGCACCGAGCCCCCCCGAGCACTGAGTCCGTGGGCTGCTGGGGTGCAGTCCCTCACGTGAAGAGCGGGCTGCACTCAGCACCAGAGAGGCTGCAGGGCTGCAGTCGGACCACGGCAGAGTGGCCGCTGGGGCCATCGGGCTGGGCCAGGCAGCAGAGGACCCCCCCGTGCAGCCCAGTAACCCAGCGTCTCCGCCCACAGGCACTTCCAACTGGTCCGAAGATTACTTCAGCAGCACCTCGGGTGTGGGCCTGGTGGTCAGCCAGAGGGCCTCCAGCACCCAGCCAGGGGTGACAACCGTGCAGGAGCAGCTGCGGCAACTCTTTGAGCGAGACTGGAGTTCCCGCTACGCTGTAGGCCTGGACGGACAGGCCCAGGGCCAGGACTGTGTTTGGCAGGGCTGACGTCCAGCCTTTCCTGGCTGCGGAGCCCCACTGCTCCCGACCAGGCCTCCCTGCCTGGCCCCCAGTGTGGACCCCGAGCAGCTCCATCCGCACAAGCCCTGGTCAGGGGCAGGACTGCCCAACGCAGGGCAGGCGCAAACTGTTTGCTCTCCAAATCTAGCCCGTCTTAAAGCCCCACCTCCTCCAGGGAGCCCTCCAGGATGCCCTCCCTGGATCCCACAGAGCCGCAATTCCTGCCCACACACGGAGCCTTTACAATACTGTGTGCCTCCCTGTTTCTCCTGTGAGTCCTGAGTCAGGCTGCGTCCCACCTTCTCAGCCCCAGGCTGGAGTTCAGCCTCTACCCACCTGCGAGGCGCCTGTGTCCACGAGGCCACATTGAGGCGGGGCTGGGCTTCTGCCATGCGAGCCGCTGACTCTTGCCAGCATCCAGCCTCCTGCCCACAGGAACCCAGAGACAGAGCAGGGGGAGGGGCTGGCGCCGGGGGTGGGCCCAGGTCTGATGGGGGCGGGGCTGGTGCCTGGGCAGGGCATGGGGGCGTGGGGTGGGGGGGAGGCCTGCTGGGGGCAGGGCTGGCGCCTGGGGTGGTGGGCCTAGGCCTGTAGAGGCCAACCTGCTCGTGGCACCCAGTCCTGGTGTATAAGGGGCCAGGAACCGGGCGGTAGAGTTGTAGAGTGGAGAGGACCTGGGTTTGAGCTGGCAGGAGGGTGACACCAGCCAGGATGGGGTTTGGATGCAGCCCCATTGGAGCTTACCCTCTCTTGGGACTCACCCAGCACCTGCCCTGCAGAGGCAGGAGCTGAATCCTGGTCTGACAACTCGCTTCTGCTAGGAATGCTGGGTCAGAAGCCTGTCTCGGCCCTGGCCTCGCCACTTCCTGGTTTCTGACCTCGGCTTCAGAGCCCACCTGCCCTTGCAGAGGCCCCCAGGGCAACTGAGGCTAGAGCTGGGGGCTGGCTCAATGTCCAAGAGACCCTGGCCGCTGAGGGAGCTGAGCGAGTGGACCCCAGGCCGCTGCTCCCCTGCCCCCACGTCATCTTGGCCCCAGAGAGACCTGGCTGGGTTACTGTTGGACACCTTTGACGTGAGTGTCCTCGTCTGCGAGGAAGATCCCCAAACCCAGCCTGTCTCCCTGCCCAGACCCGCGGGGATCTGGAGAGAGTGCCACGGCTCCAAGCGGCCTGAGAGGTGCCCAGGGCCTCTGGGAGCTGGTCTGTGCGTGAGCTGCCCCTGGCGGCACCCCGCTCCCACTGCAACTGTGCTGCAGGGCAGCGCCCCAGGAGCAGCAGACCCCAGGCCCTCTGCTGCCTAGGCTGATCAGCCGTGGTCCAGGAGGGCTCTGTGCGCCAGGCTATGGCGGGGCAACAGGGCGAAAGGCCGTAGCCAGTGCAAGGCCCACTTCACACACTGTGGGTCTGGGGGCCACACCTCAGTGGCAGCCTCAAAGGCCTCCAAAGCAGACCCCCATCACAGGAGGCCCAGCTTGATGAGGCGTGAGAGGCCCCAGGGACCCCTTCTGGGGTGTGGGGGACAGACCCTGCCTCCTGGGACCCTGGAACCCAGGCCCTTGTGTGACCCCTCCCTCGAGGGAGGGCACCAGCTACCTCGCCTGCGACGGGTAGAATGCAGAGGTGGTTATGTGACATGAGGTGGTAACAGCATCTTGCGGGGGGCCGACCCTTGCTGGTTTGATGAAGGAAACTCCCGTGAGCTGTCCTATGGAGATGCCCGAAGGGCAGGGCCCCAGGAGTGGCCTCCAGCCTCCAGCCAGCGAGAAACAGGGCCCCAGGACGCACCCAGCCTGCACCCAGCAGCCTTGTGAGTTTGGGAAGTGGTTCCTTCCCCCGTTGAGTCTGGAGATGAGACGGCAGCCCGGCCAGTGCCTTGATGGCGGCCTCATAGGACCTGGCTAAGCTGTGCTTGGACTCCTGACCCACAGAGACTGGGGGATCATAAATGTGTGTTGTTTCAAGCCACTCGTTTGCGGTGATGTCGGCACAGTGCAGGTGGCTCACGCACGTTGTCACACAGAGCAGAGGCCACACGGAAGGTGGAAGGGCCTGTGCTGTCAGCGGCTCCCCACGGGCTGACAGCTGCTTGCTCGGCCTCCAGCACCGAGGCTACGATATCTCATGCCTTGACTCTGGGTTCGGAGAGGAATGAAACCCACGGAGCTAGGCAGACCCCCACCGCAGTGTTCCCAGGGGGCTGTGCTCCCCACGTCGGTCTGATGGGCCGGGCGAGGCTGGGGCTGGGAGAGGCTGCTGCAGCCTCCTTGACTGCGGGACCCAGTCCCCACTGAGCTTTCCCTCCCCCCGCCCCGCCTTCTAGAGGGTTCCACATCCCCTACCTTGGGGGACCTTCCCAGCCGGCCACGGGAGATGGGACTTCCCACGGTGGCCGGGGGAAGGACCCGGCCTGCCAGGCCCTCTCAGGGCAGCACGGGGAGGGGGCTTGGGGAGAGCAGCCTTGGCAGCAGCAAGATGCCCTCTGGGCCCAGCGTACCCCCCCCCCGCCGCCCCCGCCCTGCTCTTCTTCCTGTAGCCTCAGCCACGAGGGCAGCCCCGCCTCTCCGAGCAGAAGGCAGGTGGGCCAGGCCCCAGCTCCCCTCCGAGCGCCTCACGCCCACGGGCCCCTGAGGGGCGTCTGAAGGCAGCCGGGAGGAGATCTGACCCCTGGAAGTTTGTAGGAAACTCCTTCAACCTTGTTCTGAATCTGCTTCCCGTGGGCTGCTTGGGGAGGAGGGCCACCACGGCAAAGGAAGCCTCTGAGAGGGGCCCCCATCGTGGCCCAGGACCCAGCTACCCATCCCCCGCCCCCGAGGCCAAGGGCCCCTCTGTGTGCTGTCCCTGCTCTGCCCACCACCCACGCCTTGCGCTGCCTCCCAGCTGGGGGGGGGGGGTGTCTGTGTCCCCGGCCACACTGTGGACTCCTGGGCCCTCGCCTTCTTCCTCTTGTTCTCTCGCAGCCGCTGGCTCAGAGGAGGGTCTGGACGGACAAACGGATGAGTGAGCCGCCCTTGACTCTGCTTTCCAGAGCAACCTAGGAGCGTTTAGGACAGAGCGCGTGGGGGGAGAGCAGGGCTGAATTCCAACGCAGAACAAAACACCTCGCGGTCATCACTGGGGAAGCAGCACTTCCTTTATTGCCCGTCCAGGGTCCAGGGAGCAGCCAAATAGGTCCCGTCTGCAGCCTGGCTGCGGGGGTACACTGCGGGGCCGGGCACGCGGGGGGGGGGGGGGTGCTGGCGGGCAAGCGGACGCCCACAGACGTCTCGTGGGAACTCACGGCCGTCTGAACGGCCTCTGCTGGCTCGCCCGCCCCCAGCCCAGGGCGCGTGCATCGTCACACAACGCATCCCAAAGCTTGCGCGGCGAGACATCCAACAGCGGAGTGAGCCGGTTCTAAGCGAGCAGGGAAGGGGGTTTCCTGGAATATGCCGGACTCCGCCAGAAACAGGGAAACTACCTCCACCAGGAAGCAGCAGCAGGACAGGAGCTGAACCCCAAACGACTTCTGCACCCACAGCCGTCACAGCCCCTTCTGCAAGCAGCAGCTGTGTTCGCAAGGGCCTCGCGGGCCGGGATCTCGAGGAACGCGTGTCTAATGAGGACCCTCAGGAGCGCAGGGCCTCGTGGGGAGTCCGGACGCCGCCTCTGCCGCCGAGGTTCCGGGGCGCCGGCACGTCTGGGGCCCCGCTCTGGGAGGGCTGTGTGAGGGTGCGGCCCCGCCGCGCTCAGGCATCTCTGCTCCGCTCTCGGTGCTGTGAATCAAGGTGGACACACGCGCCCTCACGGTGGCGGCTTCGCAGGGCCTCCTTTCGTCTGTCCGTCTGTCCTCACTTGGTGGTGGGCCCGGGTGCAGGCTCATCCCGCCCTCTGGGTCCTGCTCCAGCAGGCCCAGCTCCGTCCTTGCTGTGGACGTGGTCACCGCTCTGGTGCCTGGCCTGGCGCCCGCAGTCTCCGCCGGCTCCCCGGCCCCCTTGTCCTCTGGGGAGAAGCTTTCTGGGGCATCGAAGAACGTGACCGCTTGTTCTTGGAGTTTTTGCTCTGCCAGAGCTGCCTCGTCTTCAGAGCTTTTGCTTTTCTCGGTGTGAGAGGAGGAGAACCCTAATTTGGGAAATCGAAACCAGCCCGCCTTCTCGGGCTTCTTAGGTGGCTCTGCCTCGGGCCATGCCCCAGGCTGTGTCTGGACGGGAGCCGAGGAGTGGGCTTCATCTTTGGAATGAGCACGTGTCTCTTCGGCAGAGGAAGAAAACCCAGTGCTCGGAAGCCAGAACCTGAACAGCCCGGAAGATCTTTTACCCTCTGGTTTCTCTTCTGGAGCCCTGCCTTCCTCTGCCAGGCAGGCAGCTGCCTCCCGGCTCTCGTCTTCAGGGGGAAATTCGAGAATTTCTGCAGCCTCCTCGTCGTCCGAGCAGCTGTCGGCACCCTGGTGGCCAGAGTGCACTTTGGGCGTGAATGTTGGCCGTCCAGGCACGTTGACACTGGACGAGATCACTTCAAACGGTTCTCCGGTGTCCGGCTGCAGATCTCCAGAAGCGGGGCCTGCTCCCGGGGTAGCTTGTTTGGAAGCCTCCTGCAGGCCCTCCCTCAGCCGGGAGTCTCGGACACGCACCTGCGTGCGGGGCTCCGGCATCGTCACCTTTAGCAACGAGAAGCCATAAGAAGCCGTCTGGATCTCGGACGCGGGGATCTCCGACTGCCGCACGACCCGGGTGGAAATAGCCTCGGGTCCTGAGAGGTCAGCCAACTCTGCCGTCACCCTGCTGTGGACGGCGACCTCGGGGCTCTCTCCCTGCGCGTGCTGAGTGCACATTCTGACCTTGGAAATGGGGGAAGCTTCCGGGGAGAAGTCAAGGGTCATGGGCTGCTCCCCGGGGGTCCCAGCACCTGCCTTCAGGATGCTGGCAGCCCAGACCCCCGGGCTTTCCTCGTGCAGGGCGTGGGCAAGGCTGCTCGCTGGGCACCGCACTTCCGTCACAGCGGGGATAAAGATGTCAGCCTCGCAGCTGGGGTCGGGAAAGGCGAACCTTGGCACGCTTAAGCTGGGCAGTTTGACAGTTACCACGGAGCCTTCCCAGGGCTGACCCATGTTAACGACAGAAACCTGGGACGGCCCGTCGGTCCTGGACGCCTTCAGTTTAATGGGGCCTTCAGGCTGGGAGGACCGTTCCTCTGCCCTCCCCTCCCCCGCAGCAAGGTCCAGTCCTGCAGGCCCAGCAGGAGGAGCCGTGCCCATTTCTCCCAGTGGAGCTTGGGTTCCGGAAAGTCTGCCGCTGGGCATCTGAAGAGGCAGGGAGCCTTCGCCTGGACGGACCTTGACCTCGGAAGGGGAAAGGTCCGCAGCGGGCACCCCTGCAGCAGAGAGGTGCGGCTCTGAGCCTTTTTCCTCAAGGTTTCTCTTTAGAATGTCTGCGTCTGCGTAGGACGCGAGCTCCGCAGCTGCCTCGTCTGCCCCTGCCTCTGGGGGCTGCAGGGACGTAGCTTCTTCCACCTCTGACCCAGGAACCCCCTGACCCTTGACTGGAGCTGGCCTTTCTCCTTCCCTCAGTGCGCTGGCGGCAGGCGCGGGCACGGGCGCCCCCCGAGCCCCAGCCGCCCCCCTCTCCTTGGCGGGGCGCCGGATGCTGGGCAGGCGGAGCACGGGCATCCTGAACCAGCCCCCAGGCGAGGCCGCGGTCTCCACCGCAGGAACATCCACATTTGCTGGGCTGCAGGACGGCTGCTGGGGGTCTCCTACTGAGGGGGCCGTCGCCTCGCCGAGAGGCTGGCTTGCCGAGCCGTCCCGAAGCCCGTGCCCTTGGCTGCTGTGTCCCAGAGACGGAGGGCCACCAGCAGACGAGCTCACCCCCACCTTGGCCTTGCTGGGTCTGAGGTCGGGTCTGGCAAAGTCCAAAAGGGGAGCGGGGGCCTGTGGCAGACAGAGGTCCGCGCCCGCTCCTTCTGGGGGGCCGACCACCGTGCCGGTGCCCCCAGCACCAGCCGCACCACCAGCCCTCCCTGTGGCACGGGCGCCACCGCCCGCCGGGGGCCTAGAGCGTGGAGCAGCGGGGTCTCCCCGTGGCAGGCCGGGCGCTCCCTCTGGAGCGGGCGCTGCGGGAGGCGCGTGTTCCAGCACGGCGCAGCCAGGCGACTTCATGCCTCTCCCCTCTCCGTCCTTGTCCGGAAGCGCGTCCACTGCCACCTCCGCTGAAGACACAGGACACCCAGGGGGCACGCCCTTGGGACCCGTGTCCACAGCCACGCCGAGCTCTGCGGCGTCCAGGCTGCGTTCAGGGTCCCCTGGGTGCACCGTCCCCTTCTTTGGGGACCACATGAATGACGGAAGCTTGATCCACGGCGTTTTTAAGGGACTGTCTTTCCCTCCACGTTCAGTATCTTTAGCTGGGGTCTCACCTGCAGCCACTGCCGACGGCCCCGCGCCGCGCGGCACAGCTGTGGAGTCCAGGCCCCGGGCAGGGCCAGCAGTGGATAGAGAGGGGGCACAATCCCCGGCACCGGCCTCCACCTCTGCATCAGCTGCTTCCGGGACAGAAAACCCGAACTTTGGTGGATGAAACTTAGGAAAACTCACCCGACCGTACGATGCAAGAAACATGGGGTCCACAGGGCCTGCGGGACGGTCAGTCTGGGACACTGCAACTCTCTCCTGGGTTGGGAGACGGGCAGAACTTTCTGTGCTGGGAAGATGGGCATCGTTCTGGGAACAAGGGGCTGCTTCCAGAGGGAGCTCCGGGGGGACGGCGGCTCCGGGGAGAGTCACTTGGTATTTTGTGAGTATGATGCCCTCGGCAGGAGACAGAGAGGCAGGCTCGGCATGGGTACCACTGAGATCAAGGCTGCCAGAAACACCAGGCCAACCCAACCAGGGAAGAGGCACGGACGGCTCCCTGGTGGCCGAATCCTGCGTCAAAGATCCACCACCACTAAATTCTGAGAACGTGACAGAGGTACTTGGGGGCAGAGAAACCCCAAAATTAACATCTACTGGTGCAGAACTTTTGAAGGATTTGCCAGACGAAGAGAAGAATTTGGGAATTTTAAAATGTGATTTTTTGATTTGGATATTACCTCCGCCTTCCACTTTAATGTTTCTAACTCTGGCGGCCACCTCTTTGTCTCCAAGGGACACGTCGCCCTCAAGCTTGCTGCCCGCGGCCTGGGTGTCCACCTCTACGCTGGGCAGTGACACCTCCACGCCGGGGGCCGTCACCTCGCCCTTGTCGTCCTTCAGGTCCACTTTGGGCCCCTTGATGTCCACCTGGGGGGCCTTGATGTCCACCTTGGGCACCTTGATGCTGGGCACCTGCACCCTGGGCACGTCGCCCTTGAGTCCGATTCCTGTTGCTGCTTCCTTGGGCTCCGCTTCAGGAAGATGGCCCTCCGGGAGCTTCACGCCCACCTCGGCAGCCTTGACCCCCAGCTCGGCCGAGGGCAGCTCCATGCTGAGGTCACTGGTCTTCACATCAGCCTGCACCAAGGGCAGGGTCACCTCGGCCTGGGCCTTGGGCACGGACCCCGCCAAGGCAGCTTCGATGGACTTGCTGGGCACCGACACCCCGAAGGATGGCATCTTGAACTTGGGCATTTTGAACTTGCTGTCGCTGACGGCCACCTCCTTGTCCCCAAGGGACACGTCGCCCTCCAGCTTGCTGCCCGCGGCCTGGGTATCCACCTCCACGCTGGGCAGTGACACCTCCACGCCGGGGGCCGTCACCTCGCCCTTGTCGTCCTTCATATCCACTTTGGGCCCCTTGATGTCCACCTGGGGGGCCTTGATGTCCACCTTGGGCACCTTGATGCTGGGCATCTGCACCCTGGGCAGGTGGCCCTTGAGTCCGATTCCTGTTGCTGCTTCCTTGGGCTCCGCCTTGGGAAGATGGCCCTCCGGGAGCTTCACACCCACCTCGGCAGCCTTGATGTCCAGCTCGGCGGAGGGCTGCTCGATGCTGAGGTCACTGGTCTTCACGTCAGCCTGCAGAGAGGGCCGGGTCACTTCGGCCTGGGCCTTGGGCATGGACACCTCCACGGCGGCCTCGACGAACTTGCTGGGCACTGACACCCCGAAGGATGGCATCTTGAACTTGGGCATTTTGAACTGGCTGTCTCTGGCGGCCACCTCCTTGTCCCCCATGGACACGTCGCCCTCCAGCTTGGTGCCCGCGGCCTGGGTGTCCACCTCCACGCTGGGCAGCGACATCTCCACATCAGGGGCCGTCACCTCACCCTTGGTGTCCTTCAGGTCCAGTTTGGGCCCCTTGATGTCCACCTTGGGCACCTTGATGCTGGGCATTTGCACCTTGGGCAGGTGGCCTTTGAGTCCAATTCCTGCTGCCACTACCTTGGGCTCCGCTTCGGGATGGTGGCCCTCGGGGAGTTTCACGCCCACCTCGGCGACCTTGACCTCCAGCTCAGCGGAGGGCAGCTCGATGCTGAGGTCACTGGTCTTGACGTCGGCCTGCACTGAGGGCAGGGTCACCTCGGCCTGGGCTTTGGGCACAGACACCTCCACAGCGGCCTCAATGGACTTCCTGGGCGCCGACACCCCAAAGGACGGCATCTTGAACTTGGGCATTTTGAACTTGCTGTCTGTGGCGGCCACCTCCTTGTCCCCCATGGACATGTCGCCCTCCAGCTTGGTGCCCGCGGCCTGGGTGTCCACCTCCACGCTGGGCAGTGACACCTCCATGTCGGGGGCTGTCACATCACCTTTGGCCTCCTTCAGGTCTAGTTTGGGCCCCTTGATGTCCACCTTGGGCACCGTGATGCCGGGCTTCTGCACCTTGGGCATGTGGCCCTTCAGTCCAATCCCCGCTGCCACTTCCTTGGATTCTGCCTCGGCAATGTGGCCCTCTGGGAGCTTCACGCCCTCCTCGGCAGCCTTGACCTCCAGCTCGGCGGAGGGCAGCTCGATGTTGAGGTCACTGGTTTCGCCGTCGGCCTGCACCGAGGGCAGGGTCACTTCGGCCTGGGCCTTGGGCACGGACACCTCCACGGTGGCCTTGACTGACTTGCTGGGCGCCGACACCCCGAAGGACGGCATCTTGAACTTGGGCATTTTGAACTTGCTGTCTCTGGCGGCCACCTCCTTGTCCCCAAGGGACACGTCACCCGCCAGCTTGGTGCCCGTGGCCTGGGTGTCCACCTCCACGCTGGGCAGTGACACCACCACATCGGGGGCCGTCACCTCGCCCTTGGTGTCCTTCAAGTCCAGTTTGGGCCCCTTGATGTCCACCTGGGGGGCCTTGATGTCCACCTTGGGCACCTTGATGCTGGGCATCTGCACCCTGGGCAGGTGGCCCTTGAGTCCGATTCCCGTTGCTGTTTCCTTGGGCTCCGCTTCGGGAAGATGGCCCTCTGGGAGCTTCACGCCCACCTCGGCAGCCTTGACGTCCAGCTCGGCGGAGGGCTGCTCGATGCTGAGGTCACTGGTCTTGACGTCGGCCTGCACTGAGGGCAGGGTCACCTCGGCCTGGGCTTTGGGCACAGACACCTCCACAGCGGCCTCAATGGACTTCCTGGGCGCCGACACCCCAAAGGACGGCATCTTGAACTTGGGCATTTTGAACTGGCTGTCTCTGGCGGCCACCTCCTTGTCCCCCATGGACACGTCGCCCTCCAGCTTGCTGCCCGCGGCCTGGGTGTCCACCTTCACGCTGGGCAGCGACATCTCCATGTCAGGGGCTATCACCTCACCCTTGGCGTCCTTCAGGTCCAGTTTGGGCCCCTTGATGTCCATCTTGGGCATCTTGATGCTGGGCATCTGCACCTTGGGCATGTGGCCCTTCAGTCCAATTCCTGCTGCCATTTCCTTGGATTCTGCCTCGGCAATGTGGCCCTCTGGGAGCTTCACGCCCACCTCGGCGGCCTTGACCTCCAGCTTGGCGGAGGGCAGCTCGATGTTGAGGTCACTGGTCTTGCCGTCGGCCTGCACCGAGGGCAGGGTCACTTCGGCCTGGGCCTTGGGCACGGACACCTCCACGGTGGCCTTGACTGTCTTGCTGGGCGCCGACACCCCGAAGGACGGTATCTTGAAGTTGGCCATTTTGAACTGGCTGTCTCTGGCGGCCACCTCCTTGTCCCCCATGGACACGTCGCCCTCCAGCTTGGTGCCC
The DNA here is from genome assembly GCF_949987535.1 of Balaenoptera acutorostrata. Lineage (NCBI taxonomy): Eukaryota > Metazoa > Chordata > Mammalia > Artiodactyla > Balaenopteridae > Balaenoptera > Balaenoptera acutorostrata. The sequence goes on from NC_080066.1 coordinate 182,916,396, forward strand.
GCGGCCTGGGTGTCCACCTCCACGCTGGGCAGTGACACCTCCACGTCAGGGGCCGTCACCTCACCCTTGGTGTCCTTCAGGTCCAGTTTGGGCCCCTTGATGTCCACCTGGGGGGCCTTGATGTCCACCTTGGGCACCTTGATGCTGGGCATCTGCATCTTGGGCAGGTGACCCTTCAGTCCAATTCCCGCTGCCGCTTCCTTGGGTTCTGCTTCTGCAATGTGGCCCTCTGGGAGCTTCACGCCCACCTCGGCGGCCTTGACCTCCAGCTCGGCAGAGGGCAGCTCGATGCTGAGGTCACTGGTCTTGCCGTCTGCCTGCACCAAGGGCAGGGTCACCTCGGCCTGGGCCTTGGGCACGGACACCTCCACGGGGGCCTTGATGGACTTCCTGGGTGCCGACACCCCGAAGGACGGCATCTTGAATTTGGGCATTTTGAACTTGCTGTCTCTGGCGGCCACCTCCTTGCCCCTAAGGGACACGTCGCACGCCAGCTTGGAGCCCGCGACCTGGGTGTCCACCTCCACGCTGGGCAGTGACATCTCCACATCAGGGGCCGTCACCTCACCCTTGGCATCCTTCAGGTCCAGTTTGGGCCCCTTGATGTCCACCATGGGCACCTTCATGCTGGGCTTCTGCACCTTGGGCAGGTGGCCTTTGAGTCCAATTCCCGCTGCTGCTTCCTCGGCCTCCGCTTCGGGAAGGTGGCCCTCCGGGAGCTTCACGCCCACCTCAGCGACCTTGACCTCCAGCTCAGCAGAGGGCAGCTCGATGCTGAGGTCTCTGGTCTTCACGTCAGCCTGCACCGAGGGCAGGGTCACCTCGGCCTGGGCGTTGGGCACGGACACCTCCACGGCGGCCTCGACGAACTTGCTGGGAGCCGACACCCCAAAGGACGGCACCTTGAACTTGGGCATTTTGAACTTGCTGTCTCTGGCGGCCACCTCCTTGTCCCCAAGGGACACGTCGCCCTCCAGCTTGGTGCCCGCGGCCTGGGTGTCCACCTCCACGCTGGGCAACGACATCGCCACGTCAGGGGCTGTCACCTCACCCTTGTCGTCCTTCAGGTCCAGTTTGGGCCCCTTGATGTCCACCTTGGGCACCTTGATGCTGGGCATCTGCACCTTGGGCAGGTAGCCCTTGAGTCCGATTCCCGCTGCTGCTTCCTTGGGCTCCGCTTCGGGAAGGTGGCCCTTGGGGAGTTTCATGCCCACCTCGGCGGCCTTGACCTCCAGCTCAGCGGAGGGCAGCTCGATGCTGAGGTCACTGGTCTTCACGTCGGCCTGCACCGAGGGCAGGGTCACCTCGGCCTGGGCCTTGGGCACAGACTCCTCCAAGGTGGCTTCCACGGACTTGCTGGGCACCGACACCCCAAAGGATGGCATCTTGAACTTGGGCATTTTGAACTTGCTGTCTCTGATGGCCACTTCCTTGTCCCCCAGGAACACGTCGCCCTCCAGCTTGCTGCCCGCGGCCTGGGTGTCCACCTCCACGCTGGGCAGCGACATCTCCACATCAGGGGCTGTCACCTCACCCTTGTCGTCCTTCAGGTCCAGTTTGGGCCCCTTGATGTCCACCTTGGGCACCTTGATGCTGGGCTTCTGCACCCTGGGCAGGTGGCCCTTGAGTCCAATTCCCGCTGCCGCTTCCTTGGGCTCCGCTTCGGGAAGGTGGCCCTCGGGGAGTTTCATGCCCACCTCAGCGGCCTTGACCTCCAGCTCAGCGGAGGGCAGCTCGATGCTGAGGTCACTGGTCTTCACGTCGGCATGCACTGAGGGCAGGGTCACTTCAGCCTGCACCGAGGGCAGGGTCACTTCGGCCTGGGCCTTGGGCACAGACACGTCCACGGCGGCCTTGACGGACTTGCTGGGCGCCGACACCCCAAAGGACGGCATCTTGAACTTGGGCATTTTGAACTTGCTGTCTCTGGCGGCCACCTCCTTGTCCCCAAGGGACACGTCGCCCGCCAGCTTGGTGCCTGTGGACTGGGTGCCCACCTCCACGCTGGGCAGTGACAACCCCATGTCAGGGGCCGTCACCTCGCCCTTGGTGTCCTTCAAATCCAGTTTGGGCCCCTTGATGTCCACCTGGGGGGCCTTGATGCTGGGCATCTGCACCCTGGGCTGGTGGCCCTTGAGTCCAATTCCCGCTGCCACTTCCTTAGATTCTGCTTCCGCAATGTGGCCCTCTGGGAGCTTCATGCCCACATCGGTGGCCTTGCCCTCCAGCTCAGCGGAGGGCAGCTCAATGCTGAAGTCACTGGTCTTGACGTTGGCCTGCACCGAGGGCAGGGTCACTTCGGCCTGGGCCTTGGGCACGGACACCTCCATGGCGGCCTCGTCGGACTTGCTGGGCGCTGACACCGCAAAGGACGGCATCTTGAACTTGGGCATTTTGAACTTGCTGTCTCTGGCGGCCACCTCCTTGTCCCCAAGTGACATGTCACTCTCCAGCTTGGTGCTCGCAGCCTGGGTGTCCACCTTCACGCTGGGCAGTGATACCTTCACTTTGGGGGCCATCACCTCGCCCTTGGCATCCTTCAGGTCCACTTTGGGCCCCTTGATGTCTACCTGGGGTGCCTTGATGTCCCCCTTGGGCACCTTGATGCTGGGCACCTGCACCTTCGGCAGGTGGCCCTTGAGTCCGATTCCCGCGGCCGCTTCCTTGGGCTCCGCTTTGGGAATGTGGCCCTCTGGGAGCTTCACGCCCACCTCGGCGGCCTTGACCTCCAGCTCGGCAGAGGGCAGCTTGATACTGAGGTCACTGGTCTTCACGTCGGCCTGCACCGAGGGTAGGGTCACCTCGGCCTGGGCCTTGGGCACGGACACCTCCACGGCGGCCTCGACAGACTTTCTGGGTGCTGACACCCCAAAGGATGGCATCCTGAACTTGGGCATTTTGAATTTGCTGTCTGTCTCTAGTCCATCTTTGCCTTTTATGTCTGTCTCTGATGTTACTACTGTGGTGCTGCTTTCCTTTTCCTTCTCCATTTCCTGGAGTTGTGTCACTTTGTCTCCTTTTGCCTCCTTCGCTGGTGACCACCCAAAGGAGGGCAGCTTGAGCTTTAGCATTTTCGTCTTTCCCTCCTTCTCCTCCGTGTGCGGGTCCCCCCCCTCGCTGTCCTCTTCTCCCTTCCGGGCTGCATCTTCCTCCGTGTCTCCTCCCGCTTGTGCTGGCAGAGCATCCTGATGGACTGGGGGTTGTCTGGTCCTGTGCGCTTCTGCTTCACCTGCGTCCTCCCCCTTGGCCTCCGCGTCCTCACCAGAGACCCTTCTCTGCCATGGTCCCCCCTGGAGAGCTGTCGTGGTCCCTTCTTTCTCGAGCACTTCTTTGTAAAGTCCAAACTTGGGTGGCTTTAAAATGGGTATGCGGACGTGGAATTCTGGCTGGTGGTTTTGGTGGCTGCCTCGGCCTGCTGAGTCTTGCAGAGACAGTCTGGCAATGCCGATCTCCAGTGCCTGCGTGCCTTCCCTGGCCCCCTCCCCGCTCTGTCTTGGGGCTGGGCCGGCCCCTTCCCCCGGGGCTCCCTCACTGGGGAGGCCGGGCTCCATGGTGGGCTCGGTCTCCTCTGGCACCCCTGCCGTCCTGTCCTCTCTCCCGCCATGTGCGGCAGCCCTGGCGGCCTTGCGCCCGGCATCCCAGGGCCCCGTCTCCACCAGGACCCCAGCCTGGACTGTCCCACCGTGGGCTCCCCTGCCCGACAGCCCCTTCCCTGAGCCCACCCGGAATCTCAGGTTTGGGAAACTTCTCTTCCGCTGGCTGCCCGGCCCTGCTTCCGGCACCTGCTCCTCTTCCGTGAGCTGGCCCTCCGTGTCTGTGCTCGTGGGGGGCAGGTCAGGCACGTCCCCTCGCTCGTAGGCCTCCGAAGAGCTGTGTGACCTCCGGGGCCCTGGCCCACGCTTGCTCTTCAGAGCTTGGAATTTGGGCCAGGAGAGCCGCTCTCTCTGGGGCTGCCTGCCTCTGCCCTCCCTGGGCTTGGAGATGAGCCTCTCCTGGTCTCCGTCCTCCGGCAGCGTCTTCGTGGGGGTCTCCGTGCACCCGTCGGCGATATCCTGGTCCTGAAACAGGGAGAGAGAACCTTTTGGCCCCCCGTACAGGGAGTCGGAGGAAGGGGCTCGGGGGATGGGAGCGGGCAGCGGGGGTCCCATCCCAGCCTCAGCCTGGGCACCAGGAGCGCGGCCAGGGCCCAGCTTTGTGGGGCCACGCAAACTCACCTGCTCCTTGCTGCCCCTTGAGCCACGCTGAGCGCCGCCGGAAGCTCCCTCCTCGTCCTCCCTGGCAGGAAGCTTCCGTTTGATTGTGAACTGAACCTTGTAAGGCTCTGAGTACTGAAGGATTTTCAGAGCATCTTCATATTTAATGTCGTCAAAGAAGATGGTTGTGCTGAGCAACTGATCCCCTAGACAAAGACAGAGTGGCCCCCGCCCCTTAGTGTCCCGGACCTCGTCGGGCCTCACGGGAGGGGTCCACAGGGGTGCGTGACCGAGAAGGCGACCCCGCTCGGGCTGCCCGGCCCCTTCCTCCTCTTGAGCCCCGGGTGGGAAGGAGCCCCCATTTCCAAGCAGAAAACCTGTCAGAGCGAGTGGCCCCAGCCTGGACACAGCTAAGCAGTCTCTAGGGGCTCATCTGAGTCCACTGTGGCCTGTCCCCCTCCAGGCCCCCCTAACCTGATGGGACCACGGGGACACGGGGATGGGGCCATGCTGAGTCCACTGTGGCTCGTCCCCCTCAGGCCCCCCCATCCTGATGGGACCATGGGGACACGGGGATGGGGCCATGCTGAGTCCACTGTGGCCTGTCCCCCTCAGGCCCCCCATCCTGATGGGACCATGGGGACACGGGGATGGGGCCATGCTGAGTCCACTGTGGCCTGTCCCCCTCAGGCCCCCCATCCTGATGGGACCATGGGGACACGGGGATGGGGCCATGCTGAGTCCACTGTGGCTCGTCCCCCTCAGGCCCCCCCATCCTGATGGGACCACGGGGACACGGGGATGGGGCCATGCTGAGTCCACTGTGGCTCGTCCCCCTCAGGCCCCCCCATCCTGATGGGACCACGGGGACACGGGGATGGGCCATGGCACCTTCTCTCAGGCTGAAGAGCTTGGCAGCTGAGGACTCCTTCAGCACTTGCTTGACAAAGATCCCCTGGTCCCCGCCGCCCGCGACAATGTAGCCACTGGCTCCGGCCTCCACCTTGGTCTTCAGTGTCCCACCCGTCGCCTCCTGCGTGGACTAGGGCGGAAGCACATCAGGCCTTAGTGAGCATACGCCTATCCCCCAGTGGGCGTGGGTGCTGGGAGGCTGCCTCCCCTGCGGCCAGGGGCCCCAGAGTCCTCCCATCGTCGGGCAGCTGAGCCCGGGCGCAGGGTCCAGGCTCCGCGGGAAGCCAGCTGCAGCCACCTCCGTTGGGAGCAGCCTCCCTTGTCCCCGTCCCCACCTGCCAGGACTCAGGAGCAGCCCGGCCCCGGCCATCCGGGCCCAGCGGGGCTTGGCAAGCAGAGGGGAGAGTCTTCTGCTTGCACGTGGCCAAAGCGTTCCTTTATCAGCTCCTGGTTCACCAGCACACTCACTCCAAGCACCCACCACATACAAGGCAGCCGGCGCTCAGACCAAGGCGGCTCATAAATGCTGAGGAAAATACCGGAAACGGCAGGGCCAGCCTGACCTCGGACACGACAGCTCCTCTGGGTCTGGGAGAGCGTTAGAATTGCTGGGGCCGCCAATGACAGCAGGCAGCGCACCCTCCTGGCTGGGAGCCTACAGAACCCAGCCCCTTCCGTGGCCTTGGATGCAGCAGGCAGCAGCCGTACCCACTGTACAGCTGAGAACACTGAGGTCCGTGCACCCGGGTCCATCTGGTCAGCAGTCTGGGCCCTTCACCATGAGGGTAGAGGGGTCTGGGGGAGGCCTGGACCAGTGTTCTGGAGCCCCTACCCACCCCCAGGCCTGATGAGGGAGGTGGCACGCCCTTCCCCAGGGCACAGGGGCACGCTGCCAGCTTTCCGGCTCCTCGCCTTCTCGCTCTGGCCCTGGCTTCCCCCGCTGGAGCCCGTGTGGACGGGCCGCCCCCCGGCACACCCACCTCCAGACGGCTCATCCTGGAACGCGTCTGCGAATCCCCCGAATCCCGCTTCCACCAGGACCTCCGCCTCCTTGGCGTGTCTTCCTGCAGCAGCGACAGACGGCGGGTCACCAACCTGCCCCAGCCCAGGGGACAGGAGGGACTCGGGGAGGCCCCAGCTCAGGGGCTAGATCCCCCAGAGTGCACTGTGTGCAGGGGGAGCTGAGTTCCTCCAGGGGGAAGGTGACTCTGGGCCTTGGTGAGTCCCACAGGGCCCAGTCCCCGTGTCCGCAAGTAGAGGGGGCAAAAAAGAAACAGTACAAGAATGAGGCCTTTGGAACTTCCCTGGCCGTCCAGTGGTTAGGACTCTGTGCTTCCACTGCAGGGGCCACGGGTTCGATCCCTGGTCAGGGAACTAAGATCCCACATGCCGCACGGCACGGCCAAAAGAAGTAAGTACGTAAACAATTCTGAAAAAAGAATGAGGCCTTTAGTAAACACACCTGGTCCATGCCTTCCCCCAGGTGTCTCCAGAGGCGGCCGCGGGACCCTGTCTGTGTCTCCTCGTCAGAGAGGGCACGTGTGTGCACGTATCCTGTGCCCCATCGCACACAGGAGCACAAGGTCTGTTCCCCCCACACACACACGTGCGCCATCTCGAGTGTGTCCTGGCCAGCTGATGGGAGGGCTCCAGTGACGGACCGAGGAGTCAGGGAAGACAGCCGAGTGGCCACCGCCGTGGCAGGGCAGCGTGGCTGCACAGGAGGTGCGTGAGTTGCCCACACGGGGGCGCAGGAGGCGTGGTCACCCGTGGCCGCACACCTGAGCCCCCCCCTAAGCCCGTGGGCGTCTGCGGAGCAGGCTTACCGGGAGGCCGAAGCTGGTACCCTCAGCCACGTACTCGTAGACAGGCGAGGACCCCTGTGGCCGGGGCCGAATGATCTCATCCACAGACCCTTCAGTCACCTGGCAGGAGGAGAGACTCAGGTCACCCTCAGCCACTCGGGCTCTGCTCAAGTCCAGGAAAGGAGGGGGGTGGGGGCTACGAGTGGGGCACACATGCTCCCTGGACCTCACTTACACAGTGGTCCTCCTCGGTTTCTGCATCTGGCTCCTCAGGCTGCAACTGCCGGCCAGACACTGCAAAGGGAGAGGATGAGTCAGTGGGGCCTTGCAGGTGGGCAGAGCAGAGGGTGGAGCTGGGGGTAGGGGCCCAGGAGAGGCTGGATACCACAGCAGTGGTGTAACCCTGGACACTGGGTCTGGGAGCACATGCAGGGGTCGGGGGAGGACCCACAGCCACTGAGCCGGGGAGGCTGCGAGATCAGGTGTGATGGCAGTGAGCCAGGATGGGGGGGCAGGCTCAGACAAGGTAGATGACTTCACAGATTCAGTCAAAGAAAGTTACTAAACAAACACACAAATAAAACAATAACTACAACCCTGACGGGGAGTCAGAATCCAGAGTTACTATAATATATAAACTATAATGTCCTGCATTCAACAGAAAACTACATGACATGCAAAGAAACAAGAAAGTATGATCCACACTGAGGAACAGAGCAGTTAATGGAAACAATCTTTGAATGTCCACAGCTGTTGGATTTGGCACAGACTCCAAAGCAACATTCATAAATTTATTCAAAAAAGTGAAGGAGACCATGTTTAAAGAATTAATGAAAAATATAAGGGCCCAATGAAGAAAGAATGTCATAAAGAAACAGAAATTATATTAAGAAAAAGAAAAAAAAAAGCCAAATGGAAACTCTGAAGTTGAAAGTTTACTAGAGGGACTCAATAGCAGAGCTGAGATGCCAGTGGAAGGAAGCAAAAAACTTGTAGATTAGGGGAATTCCCTGGTGGTCCAGTGGTTAGGACTCGGCACTTTCACTGCCAGGGCGCAGGTTCAATCCCTGGTTGGGGAACTAAGATCCCTCAAGACACACAGTACGCCAGAAAAAAAAAAAAAAAGACCAAACAAAACAAAAAACCTGTAGATTGATAGAAATTGACCAATTTGAAGAACAAGGATTGAAGGAAAATGAATAAAGCCTCAGAGATCTGTGAGATGACATTAAGAACACCAATATATGTGTAGTTGAAGTCTCAGAAGGAAACAAGAGAGAGAGAGAGAGGGAGGCAGAAAAAATGTTTGAAAGAATAATGGCTAAAAACAATCTACGGATCTCAGAAGCTCAACAAACCCCAGTAGGATAAACACAAAGGGATCCAGACCTAGACAATCACATCAAAATGTTCAAGGGAAAGAGAAAATTTTGAAAGCAACAAGAGAGAAGTGGCCCATCACATTTAATAGTACAGCAATACAATTACTAGTCGACACCACGGAAGCTAGAAAAAAGTGGAACAATATATTCAAATTGCTGAAAGAAAAACTTTGTTAACCATGAATTCTATATCTAGCGAACTGTCCTTCAAAAATAAAGGCAAAATAGGGATTTCCCTGGTGGCACAGTGGTTAAGAATCTGCCTGCCAATGCAGGGGACACAGGTTCAAGCCCTGGCCCAGGAATATCCCACATGCCACAGAGCAACTAAGCCCATGTGCCACAACTACTGAGCCTGCACTCTAGAGCCCACATGCCACAACTACTGAGCCCACGCGCCACAACTACTGAAGCCCCTGCGCCTAGACCCCGTGCTCCACGACAAGAGAAGCCACTGCAATGAGAAGCCCACGAACCACAATGAAGAGAGTAGCCCCCACTCGCCGCAACTAGAGAAAGCCCCTGAGCAGCAATGAAGACCCTACGTGGCCAAAAATAAATAAATAAAATAAATAAATTTATTTTAAAAAAAAAGATGAAAAAGATGTGTAGCTAATAAGCCAATAGTGGAAATAAAATGCAATACTAAAAATACACATTGTTTTTATACATATATATAATGTATATAAATAATTTACATTAATATATAAATTTAATATATAATTAATTATAACGTATACATCTATATTAGTTTATAAATACAAAATTTATATTTATATATAATAATATATATATATATTATTATTATATATATAATGTATGTTATTAAGTAATTATATACCTGTGTAAACATTTAATTAATTCTAAAACAAGGGGCTTCCCTGGTGGCGCAGTGGTTGAGAATCTGCCTGCTAATGCAGGAGACACGGGTTCGAGCCCTGGTCTGGGAAGATCCCACATGCCACGGAGCGGCTGGGCCCGTGAGCCACAGCTGCTGAGCCTGCGCGTCTGGAGCCTGTGCCCCGCAGCGGGAGGGGCCGCGATGGTGAGAGGCCCGCGCACCGCGATGAAGAGCGGTCCCCGCACCGCGATGAGGAGTGGCCCCCACTTGCCGCAACTAGAGAAAGCCCTCGCACGAACCGAAGACCCAGCACAGCCAAAAATAAAAAAATAAATAAATAAATAAATAATTCTAAAACAAGATAAGGAACCAGGGAAAGAGGAGCAAAGGATGGATGGAATAAAATAGAAAGCAGTTAGCAAGATGGTAGGATTTAAACCAGCCATTTTGACAATACATTAAATATAAAAGGACTTAAAATTCCGATCAAAAAGGTAGAGATTATCAGATTAAATTTAAAAAGCAAACCCTGACTACATGCTATCTAGGAGAAATGGACTATAAATATAAAGAAGTTAAAAGAAAAGGAAAGAAAAAATACATACACTGCAAAAACTAATCATTTCATAATAATAAAGGGCACAATTCATTAAAAAAAATAACAAACCTAAGTCTGTATATACCTAATAACAGAGGCTAAAAGCACTGAAGTGAAAGCTGGCAAAAATTAAAGGACAAATAAGGCAAATCCATAATTACAATAGAGATTGTAACATTCCTCTCAGTAATCGATAACCTTACAAAACAGAATAGGTAAGAACAGTGATCCACCCATCAACCAATGAGACCACAGTGCAGCTCACTCCTCCTGACAAGAGCAGAGTACACATTCGTCTTAAGTGCACATGGGACATTCACCAAGATAGATCATATGCTGGCTCATTTAAATGTCTCAGTAAATTTAAAATAATTAAGACCATTTCAAATCAACTATGTATTTTCTCTGACTCTCAACGGAATCAAGACAGTACGGTATAACCACAAATATCAGTGAAAACGAATAGAAAGTTCAGAATAGTCCCACACTTTGTAAGATCAATTAATTTTTGACAAAGCAGCCAAATTATTTCAATAGAAAAATAATAGTCTTTTCAACAATGGTGCTGGGACAAGTGGATATTTATTTGGGGAAAAAAACCCTAGACCCTTACAACATAGCACATGTAAAAATTAACTCAAAATGAATCATAGAGCTAAATGTAAAACTTAAAACTATAAAACTTCTAGAAGAAAACAGAGGAGAAATTCTTCACCACCTTGGGGGAGGCAGTGTTTTCTTAGGCAGGATACAAAAGGTGTGAATCATAAAAGAAAATCTGATCAATCATATTTCATCATAATTAAATACTTCTCTTGAAAGACATTCTTTAGAAAATGAAAAGGCAATTCAGTATATCTGACAAAGAACTTGCATCCAGAAGAATTTCTGCAAATCAATAGAAAAAGACAAAAAATAAAAAACCTCAATTAAAAGTGGGCAAAAGATTTAAACAGACACTTCACAAAAGAAGGTGTACCAGTAAGCACGGAAAAGATGGTCAACTTCTTTAGTCGTCAGGGAAATGCAAATTATTAATAAAACTAATGGCACAAAACAAAGGTCCCGGAACCAGACTCATACAGATATAGCGCTGTGGGAAAGTAATGATCTTTTCAGTCAGCAGTGTGAGGTCCACTGGAAATTCACAAGGAATAATATTGATCTCGACCCCTAGGTCAGACCCAGGAAGTATTAATTTCATGTGGATTGCAGATCCAAAGTTTAATGATACAGTTTCCAGAAGATAAACAGAAATGACACTGGGGATAGGGAAACAATTCTTAACCAGGACACAGACAACACTAGCCCTAAAGGAAACAACTGATTAATTGTTAAAATTATTAAATTAGGGACTTCCCTGGTGGCCCAGTGGTTAAGAATCCGCCTGCCAATGCAGGGGACACGGGTTCGAGCCCTAGTCCAGGAAGTAAGATCCCGCATGATGTGCAGCACCGCCAAAAAAACCAGTAGAATGAAAAAAAATTGGGAGTCTCTGTCTGATGAACTGCGTCCACAGACAGTGTGGGTGAATTTCACAAACTTAGTGCAGCAATAAAGCTAGACATAAAGAGAGCTCAAACAGAACCCGCTGCACGCGGTTCACAGGTGCACTGGTGTTGGAAGTCCTCTGGGAGGGGGCAGACCAGCGGGGGAGAGGCCTCTGGTGGGGGTAAGGGGTACCGGTTCCACCAGTGTGTCCACTTTGGGAAAATGCATCCAGCTACACACATATGATTTGTACCTTTCTCCCAAAATGTTTAAATTCTACATAAAATTGAAATGAGGAAATTATAAACTTTATGCCAAAAAATCTGAAAATGTAGAGGAATTGGACATATTCCTAGAGAAACAACGCTGTGAGCACCGCACAAGGAGAAACAGGCTACGTAAATAGTCCTGTGATGGTTCAACAACCAAAGCCCTTCCTTAAAACCGGTCCACAAGCAACTCCAGGCCCAGCGCCCCCGGAACTGTACTCAGTACTCCAGGAGAAGCAGCCCAGGATCTCACACTAGGTCTGGCCCTGGGCTCAGCCTCAGCCTCTGCGGCTGTGACTGCATTGCTGGTGAGGAGGGGACACGGGTGCCCACTCCCAACCCACCGCAGCCAGCAGGGCTCAGAGCCGGGAGGGAATCCCTGTCCCACAGCCCGGGCAGCCGGCAAGGGCACCAGGCACGTCCCTGTCCCCGTGCAGCACACGGGGGAAGCCCAGTCCTGGCGGGAGTACAGGTTTGGCTGCTACTCTCTGGCCAATTTGCTGTGTGACCCTGAGCAAGCCTGTCCCTTCTCTGAGCCTTGATTTCCCCATGGATGTCAGAGGGCTACTCTGCCCACCCGGAAGCCCCGAGGGACCGCGGGGAGTGGGGGGGCGGCGCGGAGAGGGGGTTGTGGAGGCGGGGTGGGGGGGGAGCGCGGCGGGGAGGGGGGAGCGAGTCCCAGGCTGACTCAGGCCCCGCCCGCAGGAGCGGTGGAGATCAGAGCCTGTTCCCCACCGAGCCCGCTGCCCTGCACGGGAGCCAAGGGCAAGGGCAGCTGACCCCACTCTCTCCGGCCGCAGTTTCCCTTCCAGTTCTGCCGAGACCCTCACCCCCATCCCCAAAGTGGGCGCGCTGTGGGTGAGCGACGAGGAACCTGAGGCTGGGGGAGGGGACGCCACTGGCCCGAGGTGGCTCAGCCCGCGGGGCGGCGCGGGGACTAGACGCGGCGGGCGGAGTCCAGGGTGGCCGCGCTCCCACCCCGGCCAGCCCGGGACCGGTCATTGCGGGGCTGCCTCTCCCGCCCTGTGCCCGGCTGGGGGCGTCGGAGGGTCCCCACCGGCCTGGGCTCGGGGCTGCGGCAGCTGGCAGAGGGGCGGGGAGGTCTGCGGAGCTGCGCGGACGCGCCCAGAAAGGCAGCCTGGCCTCCCCTGAGCCCCGCAGCCTTCTCTGAGTCACAGCAAAACAAGGCCCGGACCGCCCTCCGCGCGGGGCAGGCAGGCGTGTCCCTGGGGGCGAGCGCGGCGGTCCAGGTCCGCCCAGACCTGGGGAGGCTCTGGACCGCGGCTGCTGGAGGAGGGGACCCCGAGCGGGTGTGCGATCGGTCCATCCAGCGGGGCCTTGGGCCGGGCGCTGTGTGCCAGGGGGGATGCGGTGGAAGGCCCCAAATTCGGGCGGGGACCCCCGGGCCCTGAGAAGCCGTACCCCCAGATCCGCTCCAGGGCAGGGGTGAGGAAAGGTGTTAACAGCCGGGAACCTGGGGACGGGGGAGGCTCAGCCAGCCCTGCTCCAGCTGGACCACCGCTCCTGCCTCTGGGCCCCCACCCGGCCCAGTCCTGCCCTCCCAGCCACCCCCTTGGGTGCAAGAGCCCTACACCCAAGGTAGGAACAAAAAGCGGGGCTCAGGGAGGCGGGGACAGGCCTCGCCCAAGTTCAGACCGCTGGGAAGATGCCTGGCTGTGGTTTTAAGCTCAGGGTCCCTCTGCACCCTTAGGGCAGAACCCCAGGCTGGCTGGAGCCTGGCCCAGAGATGCACAAACAGGAAGGAGGAAATCCTGCCTGCCACGGGGCAAGGCCGCCAGCAGCCCTGCCAGCCTCAGACATGCCCCTGGGGAGGGAAAAGGAGGCACTCAAGTACCCCCCAGAGCACTGGCCTGCGAGCCCCCATGTCCTGGGGCCCCACCCCGAGTGCATGGGAGGTGTCCCAACAGCCTGCCTGGCCTGGCCTTGGCCCCGCAGTCGCCTCGAATGATGACTAATAAAATAAAGTCACCAAAGCCCCACTTTACAGAGAAGGATGTGGAGGTGGCATGCTGAGCCAGGCCCAGCAGGTCCCGCTGCTGCACCTGGTACTTCGCCAAACGCCCTTCCCCCTCCTCCTCGAGGCTCAAGGCCCCGCCGAGGCCCCAGCCCCTCACCCTAACTCTTCCGCGGCCTCAAACACTCCCTAGCGGGGCACCTGGGGGAGGGGGTTGGAGCCACGTCAGCTGAAAAGCTTCACTCCCGGGAACTGTAATATTCCGGGGTGGGACCTCCAGGAAGTGAGTCTACGGAGGGGGCAGAGCCGAGGAGATGTGCGATGCTGGCTGCGGGGCACCAGGTGGAGGGGGACGCAGGAAGGGGGCATTTGCCTGGATGACTTCCCCATACTTACCTTGCCCTTTGGGCCCCGGACTGAGTTGGGGCCTCTCCCGCCAGCCCACAGCCAAGTGCGGCTTCTTAGGGGTCCAGAGCAGGGCCACTCGTGGGTGTGGCAGTTTTGCTTAAACAGAACCCAAGTTTGCATCCAAACTGGCCGCTGCCGGGGCCCAGCTCCAGCCTCCAAGTGGGGCCGGGTGTGGGCGCAAGTTGGGGTGTCACGAGGGCCGCGGTGGGACTGGGGGGCTGTGAGAGCGGTGGGGAGGAGAGCTGCGAACAAAGGAGGGCCCTAGGTAGCGGCCTGAGTGTCCAGCCTTGGGTGCGCGCGCGCGTGCGTGTGTGTGTTGACAAGCACGAGGGCCTCTGCTCACGGGGTGTTCGTGCTTGTACTGGGTGTGTGTGTGAATGCGCACAGCCTCAGCTGAGGCCCCCGGCCAGCCCAGGGAGCCGAGGGGGTGGGAGCCCCGGATGTAGGCTCCCTCCTCGGGGGACGCTGCCCTCGGGCTTGGAGCCCGGTGCCCACAGCGCATGGGACGCTTGGCCTCACCCCATCCTGGAACCCCACGAGGAAAGTGCCGAGCTCTGCTGACTCGTCACGAGACTGTCAGACTTTCTGAAGCAACACCCACAGGCTCCTGCTCTGCCTCCAAGGCTTCGGGAAGCAGCCTCAGCCCGCCCGGGCCTGGGGGCCAGGACTCCTCACCCACCCCGCAGCCGCTGCCGCTGCAGCCAGGAGGTTTTCCCATCGCCCTCTCCGGCCTGTCGGTCTGCCTGGCCCGCCATCATCGGCAGCCTCCCCGGTCTGTGCCGCTGCTGCCTGGGCCCCAGACCTTCGGAGCTGACCTCCAGCGCAGGCTCTCGCCCGACCTCTGTCCCTTCCACACGCAGTTTCCTCCGCCATCTCACGGTCCAGCTTGGCCACCCTGTCATCACCTCTGGCCACTGCCTGGTCCCTGGTCCCTAGAACATTCTCACAAACGTTCAGAGCCCGGCACCCAGTAGGTGCATGCTAGTGCTGGGCATAGGTGGGCAGAGGAAGGGAAGGTGAGTCCCGCCCAGCCTGAGGGTGCAGCGGGGTCTCGAGGGCTGGGAGGGCCAGCAGGTGGGCCTGGTGCTTCTCCTCCTGCACCTGGAGACATCGAGACCTGAAGCAGGCACTCCAGTCCCCCACCTCCATGGGCCCGGCAGCTGAAAGGGGCGTCCCCACCTCCTGCCCACCCCAACAGGACCAGCGGGCCCGAGTCTCTTTCTGTCTGGGCTGAAAGGCCAGCACCTAGATGCCCAGCACGGTGTGACCCTGTGACAGGGCGGCCCACCACCACGGGCCCCCACCCTCCACCTGCTGGGTGGTGAGGTGGTCAGGTGCCCGAGGGCTAAACCCAGGAAGAAGGCAGGGGACAGGGGGCAGAGGGTGGGTACAGAAGACAGCGCAGCCGCTTACCGAACCCGACGTCCTCCCAACTTGCCCCGAAGTGAAGATCCCAGGTTTGCAGCTCCCTCTGGCCGTCCTCCCCACTCCTCCCCTCCACGGCCCCTCCCTCCACTGCCCCGCCCACAGGCCCCCTTCTCCGCGGGGCCCAGAGCCCGCCAAGCCCCCTTCTACCTACCAGAGGGACTGGGCGGGTCCCCTTACAGGCCCCCGCAGCGGGGCCAGGCCCCCGCCCCTCCCCCAGAGCGCCCCCCCAGGCCGAGCAGCTGACTCGGGGAGGAAACACCGCCCAGCTCAGGGATGTGTGAGTCACTGCCACCGCCCCGCCCGGCCCGGTCCAGTCCAGTCCTGCTGTGTGGACAGGCTCAGATGTCACACAGGACCGTCCTGGCAAGCTGTGCACGAGCCTGGGACAGAGGCTGAGGGCAGTCGGGCTGGGGGTGCAGGGGAGGGATGTGGAGGCATAGCCCAAGGCAGGGACGGAGGCCCTTCCAGGAGGGACCCAGGATGGGCACAGGCTACTGCTCCCTCTGGATCCTCAGTGCTGCACGGCCCCTCGGGCTCTGCTGAGACCACTGCCCAGGGCACAGCCAGCCCCTTCCACAGCCAAGGCCACAAAGGCCAGAGCAGGGCCAGACCAAGCCCACCCATGGCCTGGGCCAGTGACCTTGGGGAAGGTGGCCTTGGCCACTGCCCCCCTGCCCATGCCCCTCGAGGGCAGCCTGACCCCGGCCACCTTCTAGCCCTCTCAGCCAAAACTCATCCCTCAAAGTTCCAGGGCATCTGATGAGCTGAGTGCGGTGGGTCCCCGGAACCAGCAGCTTTAACCAACCCCTCCCCAGTCCTTGGATATAAGTGGCAACTGAGGAACACGTGCTGAAGACCCCCCAACTCCCCCACTCCCCAGACGCCACCTGCCTGGCCCACCCCCTCCTGTCACCTCACCCTTCTGCCCCCCAGGACTCCCAGCCCCTGCCCTGGGGGACCCCTGAGGGGGGCAGGAGAACGCGGATTCTGGCTCCAAGGCCCCTCCCAGCTTCAGGAGCCCGGGCAGGCCCGGCAGGTCCAGGCAGGACCACGGGCTGGCCTATCCACAGATCTGCTGCTGGTCCCGGGGGTGCCCCGCCCTGCACCTCACAGCCCCGTGGGGTGGGGCCCAGCTGGCTGCGGGCACCTGCATCCCACGAGCAGGTCGGAGCAGGCCGGCACAGCTGAGGGGCCCAGGCTGGGGTTCAAGGGCGGCGATGGGTCAGCCCGAACCTACACCTACACCCCCACCAGACACACCAGGCCTGCAACGGTGGCCGCAGAGCTGAGGGCTCCTTGCGTAACTGAGGGCAACAGGCACCGAAAGCAGCTGCCGGGAGGCCGGGCCCCCACCGGGCAGCAGAAGCCCGGAGCGGCCTGAGGTCGGGTGACAGCAGGGGGAGGCCCCTGGCCGCTCAGAGGGCCCCCAGGGAGGCAGAGGGCTCCACCAGCTCGAGGCAGCCGGCACTGCTGGGAAAACTGGGTGAGAGGCCTGAAGGAGGAAAAGCACCAGGGCCCTCCCGGCCTGTCCCCCCTGAAAACCTAACGGTCATAAAAGACTCTAGTCACACTGAGACAGGAAAACCGGCCAGGCCTGCTGGCCAGTGGCCTCACCTACTCCACCGGCCCACACGGTTCTCACCTGGGAATTCTTCGTTTACTGCCCGACACCCCACCAGACTGTTACCGACACCCCCAAATCCCCCGCCCCCGCCCCCCCGCAGGGCCGGGCGGCTGACTCAGCTGGGAGGCGGGGGTAGATGCTGACACGCAGCAGGGTCACCCCGCCTCGTCCCCTCCTGAGCCTGGACGCTCCGTCCCAATCACGCCGTCCCCCATCCTCCTGAACCCTACGACCTCCCCCGCGGCCACCCACCGGGCCCTGGACCATTGTGACAGCCTGGCCGGGCTCCCACCTCCTGCGGCCAGACACCCCCCGCCCACTGGCTGGAGGGGGCCTCAACCACACTCTCCCCAGACACCCTGTGCTCTGACCCCGCCCCCCACAAGCCCTCTCCAGACTCCAACACCACCCCCCCCCGCCCCGGCTCAGACCCTGGACTCGCTCCCTCAGGGGCCCAGCGCCAGCGCCAGCAGCCCTTGCAGTGCTGTGCGGGGGCAGCTCCAGGGCGATGGGAAGTGGCTGGGAAGGGAAGGAGTCAGCTGCTGGCACGGGGCTCCGGGTCGGGACCGCTGTGATCCGGTAGCGGCGAGAGTCAGGGGGCCACTCCCCACCCCGCCCCTGGGCTGGCGTCAGTCCCGCAGGCGGGCACCTGGCTCCCCAGCAGATAAGGGCTCTGGGTGAGGAGGCCCTGTCCGCCCACCCCGGCTCCCGGGGACCCCACCTGCCGGTCCCCTGGCTCCAGGCAGGTGCTGGGCCAGCTGAAGGGACGGTGGGCAGGGCAGCTGCTGAGCTGCCACACCTCCAGGCCTGGATGCAGGCTGTCCAGCACGTGTCCGCCGACCCCCGCTGCACAGGCAGCCGTAGCTCAGAGCCGCCTGGACTCCGGGCCCTTCCTTGGAGTCACCGTGGGAAAGGGCATGGCAGGGCCAGGGGCAGCTGATAGTGAATCAGCTGGCGAGGAGGTGGGGCAAGCGTGGCATTCTCAGGGGCTGTGTCACGGAGGAGCCCGCAGGTGCTTCTGCCACCCAGGAGCAAGGCCTGCTGGGGCAAGGGTGCGGGGGGAGCCGCCTGGAGGGGTCCCGCAGTCAGGTGCCTGGTGGGGGGCCATCCTCTTCCCGCCTGCAAAGGTCTGGCAGCGCTGGCAGCTCTTGGGAAACAAG
Source organism: Balaenoptera acutorostrata (assembly GCF_949987535.1). NCBI lineage: Eukaryota > Metazoa > Chordata > Mammalia > Artiodactyla > Balaenopteridae > Balaenoptera > Balaenoptera acutorostrata. The sequence continues at coordinate 182,934,482 of NC_080066.1, forward strand.
GGCATCAGCCAGGGTCAGGGGAGGTGTAGGAGGAGTGGGGCACCCAGAGCCCAATGTGGGCCGCTCACGGTCTGACCCCCACCCTGGGGTGGGCAGCCAGTCGGAGGCTTGAGCCCCAAACAAAGTAGCCTTGACCTGGCCCAGCGGGGCCTCACCTCCGGGGCCTCCAGCCCATGCAGACACCGGCACCTGGGTGGACCCTCCAGTGGACAACGGGGCTGAGCGAGCCTGTCACCCCACTGTTGTGACAGGGAGGCCCAAATAAGAACCCCGCCCAGGTATCCTGGGCCGCTCCTTTCTGAGCCTCGGCCATCCTCTCGGCAATGGACACCCACATCCGGTGCTGTGTCCAGGCAGGAGCCCTTCTGGGACCTTCCCGGGACTCCTGGCGTTCAACCAGCTAAGAAGGTGGAAAGCCCGCCTCTGCTGGCGGCTGGGAGCCCCAGCTCCGCCCACCGCTCCACCAGCAGCCCTGGGCGCGACGCGCGGGCGAGTCTCTGCCACCAAGCTCTCTGCGGAGGGGCCCAACGTCGCCGCCCCTCACCCTCAGGTACACACACTGGGTCCTCCGGCTCCCCGCAGGGCAGGAACCAGGCAAGCAGTGGGCACAGTGGGACGCCATCTCCCACCCCGCCCCAGCCCCTCAGGCCTCCCGGGGCCAGCTCCATCTTTCCATTTTAGAAAGTGCTTCTATTAAATATTTATCCCAGCGAGGTGGACCTTTAGCTCCTGGCCACCTGTGCCTCCAAAAAAAGAAAAACAAAGGGAAACCTGGAGGAAGAGGCAGGGCGGGCAGGCAGGGCCTAGAGATGCCCCTGAAGGCACCCAGTGTGACCAGACCCCGGCCAAAAGGGGCAGCTGCCCTTAGAATGGGGAGGGGGCTCAGGGGCGCGTGGCCAGCTCTCGTGAGGCTCCCCGTCCACCCTCCCCGCTCTCAGCCTCAGCTCCTCCGGTGCCCCCTCCTCCACCCGACTGGGCCTTATCCCTTCCCATGGGACCCGCCCTGAAGCCCTCTGAGGCTCCCCGGTGCCCTTGGAACACAGCCCTCCCTCCTAACAGCACAGTCCCCACCCCTCTCCACCCTTAACCCCCACCCCCAGCCCCAGACCCTCCCTGTTAAGCTACTTGCTGCTCCCCAGTCAACATTCTCTCCAGGCCTCTTGCACACGATGCCGCATCAGGCAGCCCTTCCTCCTGGAAGCCCTCCCTGACTTCCCTGTGCACCAAGGTGGCACTGATGGCAGAAGCCCTACCTGTCTCACCTTTGATGAATGAACACTGGTGAATCCCTGCTCCCCAATTTGTGAACATCTAAGGCCCGGGGCCCCTGGGATGCACAGATGGATGGGTGGGTGGACAGGCAACCCCGCTTCGCATTAGCCCTAAGCGTAGGGTCTGCCTCCTACTGCCCCTGTCCAGGCAGAGGGCCAAGCTGGGGAAATCTGGGCTTTTCACCCCTGAAATGGGTGGCGGGGGCCCCCAGATGGCCCATGCCCCACCCAACCTCCCTGGGGTTCTCCTCGCTGGCACCTCCACTTCCCCACCCCCAGGCAAAGCAGCCCCAGGCTGAACCCGAAACACAGCCTTTCAGCAAAGGCAGTCACAAGAGAAGATACAGAGAGGGTCGGAGTCTGAAGGAGAACAATCCAGGGGGCTTCCAGGAAGAGGCAGCTCCTGGCTGGGCCCAGGATGGAAGAGATTGGCCAGAGGGAGAGAAGGCCGTGGCCTTCCCAAGGGCAAGGCCTTGATGAGCCCCAGGTGGAGTGGGCACACAGGGGGAGGCAGGTGGTTTGGGGCACTGGACCCTCCTATCCACTCCTGGGCCCCACCCCGCTTCCTGAGGCTGGAGCTAGGCTATCCAGTGTTTCTCCACAAAGAGAAGAAGTGGGGGTGTTCTCAGCAACACATATGCTATCACCAGCGGTGGCTTTCAGAATCGTCCTCATTAAAGTGTCAGGAGGGTCGGTACTCCTGCCCAGGATGGCCTCTGAGGCCTCCTTCTCCGTGCCCGCCCCTGTGGGCCCCCTGCCTGGGGGGGCAGGGCAGCATCAGAGCGTGTGGCATGGCTGCTCTGGCCCCTGTGGAGGCCAGAGAGGCTCCACTTTGGTTTGGGGCTCTGCCTCACCGCTCTGAAACTCAGTGTCCCTGTCTGCAAAATGGGGACACAGCCCTCCACCAGTGTGGACAGCTCACTGGAGCCACCCCTTGGCCTCCCTGGCTACACAGCTCTACCTCTCTGCCCCGCCTGGGCCGTGAGCAGCCATGGTCACTCCTGTTCATAGATTCGAGATCGAGCCCATAGCCCAGAGTCCAGGCCTGGGCAGAGGCCACTGGCCCTGTTCAGAAGGGTGAGGCCACCACAGGGGATGCCCGACATTGCATTGCTTTCGGGAGAGGCCCCAGTGTTGCCGCGGCCCCCTGCCAGGGAGAGACCACCCAGATACCCCTCATGGTGTCATCTGCACCTGGGGCTCTCTGACCCTTGTGGGGGCTTCTCAGGGTGGGTGTGGGAGGGGCCTCAGGCCAAGCCAGGGGCTTGAAGCTGCAGGGCAGAGCCCCAGCCGGGGAGCTGGGGGCTCCCTATCAGTAGTCTAGCTGCCTAGGACCCAGCTCTGCCTCGGGAAGGAACCAGCTGCCCCTGGGATAGGAAGGGGGGGGCCCATTCCAGGTGGAGTGGTTGGTGCCTGCATGAGGGCGGTGCGCCCAGACGGAGCTCCCTTCCCCCGCGGGAACGGGGAGGTCGCCTGGGAAGGCAGTAGTGGGGTGGGGGTGAGCGGGTGCTACTCAGACTGGCCAGGCACAGGGAGGCCAGGCGGGTCCTGTGCTGGTGTGTTCCCAGCACAGCCACCAGGGGGCAGCCTCCGAGTGCAGGCTGGACCAGACCTGGCTCCCTCCCCCGGGCCCCTGTCTGGGGCACCGACAGGATGTGGGAGGGGTCTTCAGAGGACCTGGAGGGGCTGGTCCAGGAGGGCAGGTGTGGGCTGGGCAGAAACACGAGGGACGGGGAGGGCCTGCCCACCTCTGGCCTGCTAGGAGGGAACTGCAGCTGGAAAATGCCTGGACTGAATCCCCATGGTTCTTTATTAGGAATGCATGTTCCCTGGCCTCCTCAGAAGGATGAGGAGGGCCTGGGAATCTGCATGTTGGACACAACCCCCAGGGCCAGGTCTCCTGCCAACGCCCCGTGAAAGCCACTGATCTTGTTCCCTAAGAGGGGATGGTTTTGCAGGCTGGACACAAGGAGGAACTGCCCCAGAGGTCAGAGAACCACACGTCAGAGTAAGAATGAGGGCCTCGGCTGGGGAGGTGCTCCCAGCACAGGCCTCTGCAAGGCAGGAGGGTGGAGAAGGTGGCCCGAGACCCTGCAGCTTGGGAGTCTCCAGGCGGTGGCTGAGTGAGGAGAAGGCCATTGTGGGATGCGAGGCAGAGCAACAGCCCCAAGTCCTTTGGGCCCTGCTCCTCTCCCTGTGACGCGGCAGATTCCCAGGGATGTGGGCCAGGCCCGCCACAGTCAGGAGGAGGGGGTTGGGGACCCATCATTCTCCCGTTGGCTGTCCAGGGAGAATCGGGGTGCCTTGGGTTCCCACCTGGGCAAGGGAGCCCGAAACAGGACGTCAGCTGGGCTTCAGTGCCAACCAGGTGAATGGGCAGCAGGAGGGACCATGGGGGCTCCTGCTGCAGCCGAAGGGGAGCCCCACCCCCTCTGCATCAGCAGTGCCATCGTCATCGATCTCTGCTTTCCCCAGGGAGTGGGGTTCCGCCTGTGCTAATGCAGTGTGGCCCCAGCCCCCCTTGCCGGCAGCTGGCCAGGTGTCCTGGGTGTGGCCAGGCTGCGGCATTACTGACCCTGGGCTGGAAAGACTGTCCCTGCCCTCCACGATGCTGAGACACCCAGGCCCTGGAGCCAGGCCCAGTGCAGGGACAGACAGATGACAGACAGACAGAGCACCTGGTTCTCATTCTGCGGCCAGAGGTGCAGAGGGAGGGGGTCCTACCCCATGGGGAACCCCCACCTACCCTTGGTCAGAACTGGGGGACCCTGTGGCCTGAGCTCTGACCCCACTCAGGCCCCTCACCAAGCCCCAGACCTCAGCCACCACCTAGCCAGGGAGCCAGCACACAGCAGCCGCACGCTGGACCCAGCCCAGCCCAGCCTAGCAGTCCTGGACCAAAGCCAACAACCCTAACTCCTGGTCCAGCCAGGCTGCTCTCCCCAAAAGCAGATCAGAGGGCAGTCCTGGCGGCAGGTTCCCACCGCCTGGTGACCCACGGCAGTCATGCCCCACTTACACGTGCGGCCCTCCCAAGGCGGCTGCCTCTAGGGACAGCACACGTCCCAGAGGGCTACAGCAGGGGTACAGTTGACAGAGAGGGAGAGACAGACAGGACAGTGAGTGACAGAGAGAGAGGCGAGGGGTGACAGAGTGGTAGAGACGAGTCAGCGACCCAGAGAAACAAAGTGAGCGGCAGGGATGGAGAGGGGTGGGAGGCCGAGCGACAGGGACAGGTAAGAGGCGAGACGCAGGAGGAGGGACGCACAGACCCGAGCAGCCCCCGAGGCGCAGAAACGCGCTCGAGACCGCGGGCCGGTCCCGGAGGCACCCCCACCCCGGCCGGCGCCGCAGCCCACCCGCACTGCGCGCCCCAGGACCCGCCCGGCGCGCGCCCCGCGCGGAGCCCACCCGCCCCGAGGGGAGCGGGCTGCAGGCGGGGAGGAGGCGCACCGCTGCCGGGGGCTCCGGGCCAGGTGGGCAGCACCATGTGGAAGCAGTCGCACATCTTGGCGGCCGGGCGGTGCTGGCCGGCGGCGGCCCGTCGCGTCCAGTCGCAGATCCCGGCTCCGCCGCGCGGGCGGCCAGGGGGTCGGGCGAGCGCAACGCTCTGCCTCCGCAGCCCCGCGATGCCGCTGGCTGCAGACCTCGGACTGCGGGCGGAGCCCGCGCCCCCAACCCCGCCGCCGCCAGGACCCCGCCCCGGCCAGCCCAGCCCGAGCCCAGCCACTGCGGAGCGAGCGCGGGCGGCGCCGCCGGCCTCATTCAGCCCATTGGCTGCTGCCCGCCAGGCCCCGCCCTTAGTGGCCACGCCACGCCCCTGTCCAGCCGGGAACCAGCGTGACCCAGGCCCTGCCCCCTAAGGCCCCGCCTCTCAGCCCCGACGCAGCCAACGTCCCACCTCCAGTCTGATCACCGGCACAGGCTCCGCGGCAGGCCCGCCCCGCCGCTAGATGGGCCCCGCCCCGCGCCCCAACGGAGTCCTGAGGATTGACTTTGGACGCCTGCCAGGGAGGGGTCCCCGGACGCCGCGCCAAGACTACCGAACTTGACCTGCGCGCCGCAGTCTTGCCTCCCAGTCCGGAGACAAGACATTTCAGTCACAAGCTGGGGAGCCGGGCACCCTGGGCGAGGGCGTAGGGGCAGCGGGAGCCCAGGGAGGCCACGGCACGTGATCTGACCCCACTAGCCCGGCCCTGGGGGCTCCTGGTCTGGAGGTGTGCGCAGCGGGGTGGCATGGTGCCACGGTGGGGGTGGGGGGGGAGGGGTCCTGGAAGGCTCCGGGCGGACAGTCTAAGCTCGGACTTCAGGAGTAGGGAACAGCGTTCTGGACCGAAGCAACGCAGTAGTGTGTGTGCAGAGGACGGACGGAGTAAGAGAGCCGAAGCTGGTTCACGCCGCTGAAAGTTAGGCTCAGTGGGGCAGGGGGCAGGGGGCAGCAGGACTGACTACCAGGTGGCTGGGGGATGTCCCTAGGGGCGCAGTGCTGGAGGTCAGGAGCCCCGCGAGAGGGTGGGGGCTGGACCAGGGCGGGGTTGTGATGAGGGAGGAGGGTCCTGGATGTTCTGGAAGCTGGCAGAGGGAACTTGGAAGACCACTGGGGAGGTTTAGGGGCCACCCTGGGCTCCAGCTTGGGTGTCGTTCAGCGGGTGGCACGTCTGGGGGTGTGGGCAGGGAGTGGGGATGCCTGGTAGAGTTCTGTTTCTGAGAAAGTAGGGGCTTACCTGAGGCCCAGCCTGGTGTAGACCTGAGGAAGGGCCCCTTGGGGAGTGCGGGTCCTGCAGGCGTTGGGGGTGAGGAGCCGGGGCCACAACGTTCCTGGGGGCTGCCCTGGAATGGTGCTGATGGTGCTGGGACAGATGAAACACACACAAACAACTTTTCCTGGGGCAGAAAGGGGCCAGGCTGAAACAGGAGGACCACACAGACACACAGACTTGACACAGACACAGAAACACACATAGACACACACATGACACAGACACACAAACGCTTGTAGATGAGATGTCACACACTGACACCAATACACAGACACAGGTCTACTTGGATATGTCCGCATGCACTCAGAGACAGGCACACACACGCGCGCACACACACACACAAATGCTTGGGAACATGCTCATACACATGCACCCACTCAGGCCCACGTGCCGGGCTGTGCACAACAGGATGCAGACACACACAGGTGCACACACAGAGCACACCACTTACTCCTGGGCTCACTCAGGGATACGCACAGCCGGCAGGGCCCAGGTGAGCCTGCCCAGCGGGACGGCTCATGCCCGGCAGTTCCCGTTAGCTGGGCTGCAGCCGGGCGGCCTTCCAGCAGACGGTCAGACAGACACACACATCACTGCCGGGAAGAGGCCCTGGCAGCCTCCCGTCTCTCGAGCCCATGGCGTGACGGGGCACAGCCCTGTCCTTTAGGTGGGGACACTAGGGCTTGGGTCTCACCCCTCCTGCCCTGGTGTCTTCTCTCGGGCCAGGCAGCGTTGCCCTGGGGCCCGAGACCCTGGCCTGCTCTGTCCGGATGGGAATCGGTTACTTGTGGGCACAGGGAGACAGCTGTATGTGTCCCTGGGTGTGTCTGGCATCTGCTCGGGCCTGTCGGGGGGCTCAGCCTGCCTGTCCTCTGTGTGTGTGACTCTGGCCTTGCGGGCCTGGGAACAAGGGGCCGTCTGTGCAGTCAGCACAAGCTCTCTGTCCCCCTGCCCTATTAGGCATGGGAACTTGGATAAGTCGTGTGGATCCTGGGCCCCCGTTCAGCTGAAGCGGCCTCACCCTGGGTGACATATCCTGGTTGTCCAGCATGGTGCACCCAGGGCTGTGGTGGCTTCTGTCAGCTCTGCGGGGAGGGGGAGGATGGTGCCTTGGGTGGGGAGGCCAGGGGGCTGCCCCACCTAAACAGAGGCCAGGAGGAGGGGGTCTCACATGGCCACTGAGGGAGAGTGGAGGCGGGCACCGCTGGCCCCTCTGGGGACAGTCCCTGGGCAATTGGGGGCTCCCTGGGAATCCTGGCCAGCCAGGGCCTGGGGGAGGCTGAGGCAGGGACCCTCCCTGGGGCCACTTCTGCCTTTGGGCTTGGTGAGGGTTGGGTGGGCTTACATTTTCCTGCTGGGGCCGAGCTCGCTCTGCAGCCAGGGAGTTGACTCAGCACTGGCTCAGGGCCCCAGATTCAGGATGAGGGTAGGCAGGGACCGCCCCCCACCCCCAGCCAAGGGGTTGCCCCTTCCTCTCTCCTGTCTCCCCTGAGGCAGAGGGCTGGCCTCACCCGCTGTGCGCACCCCCATGTACCACCTGGGGCCCTGTAGGCCCATTTCATCTCTGGAAGGGTGTGGTCCCTTGGGCAGTACACCCCACACACGGCGGACTGCAGCTGTGTAGAGGGAGACCGCCCATGAGTCCGCCCCCAGGCCAGCCAGGCCGGGCCCTGCCTCCTCCTACCAATCCCTCCCCCAACCCGTGGGGGCCTTGGAACCCCAGCCCGGCCCCGGGGTCACAGCGCCTGATGGGGAGAAGGCTGCCCGGGTAGGACCTGTGAGGCCCATCTGTGCCTGACCCCTGCCCTCCCTACCGCCCAGCCGAAGCCTGGCCAGGCGCCTGCCGCAGAGCCCTGCGCAGCCAGGAGCTCCTGCCTCACGCTCCGCTCCAGCCCCGTCCTGAGGTCCCCCTCTGGGGACAGACGCCCCGCTGGTGGAGGCCACAGCAGCTGGCATGGCTCAGGAATAGCTGCCCCTCAAGAAGCAAGGCGACGCGGGCTGACTCACAGCCACCCTTGGCACACACAAGGCCCCGCACCATTTCTGAGGGTCACCCCTGCGGGGGGCAGCCTGCAGGGGCTGTGAGCGGCCCGCGCTCTCTCCTGCTGGCCCGCACTTGCTCAGCCTCCCCCCTAGGACCACCGTGCCAGGGAGGCTGGCGCCACACCCCAGCCCTGGCCCGGCCCGCTGGTCGCGGGTCTCAGACTGGGTACCCAGGTGCTGGGGCTGGCGGTGCAGTGCGCTGGTGGGGACAGGGTGAGGAGCCAGGGCTGCCGGCGGCCGTAGCTCCTTGGGCCCCAGCTCCTCAGCAGAGCCCCAGGCCTGCCCCACCCACCTGGCTGGCTGCTCTCCGTGCCACTCCGGGCAGGCAGGGATGCCCAGAGCATCAATGATTGATGCCTCCTTGCAGCAGCCGCGGCAGCATAAGCAAAAATAGCTCTGCCACTGTCCCTGCCCTAGCCTAGCCCAGCCCAGCTGGAGGGGCACACCAGGGTGCTGGGGGCACCTGGGACGTCCTCCACTGCCATCTGCCCTCGCACCCAGTCCTCTGCACAGAGGCGGGGGGAAGGGCTCCACGTCTGCTGGCCCCCGGCCTCTAACTGCCTCACTCTCCCCCAAGCTGAGTGCCCACTCCAGGCCTGGGGACTCACCCTAAGGACTCGGGGCTGAGGAGCGGAAAGCTAGGTGCTTCCTGGAGCCGGTGACCCCTCCCCATGGCTCACCAGGCGATGTGCACAGTTGCTAGGATACTGCAGGGCTCCAGGCGGAGTGGCCGCCGGCCCCTTCTTCCTGAGGCTGTGTCAAGGGAGGCTTGGCCAGGCAATGGCAGAGGAGAAGCTGCCCCCACCGCCGTTCCGCAGGGCTGGGGCTCAGGGGCTCAGGGCTGGACCGAGGTGTCGAGAGAGGAGCAGCCTGGGAGGGCCACATGGGCGCTTTCTCCTGACCACACTGTGCCCACCCCGCACAGCACCTCAGGGAGTCGTGGCTTGTGTGCCCTGCGCCCCCACTTTAATGGGGACCTGCCCCCTCTGGCCAGTCTCCCCCAGCACATGAAGCCTTTTAAACTTCAACAGCTGCCTGCCCTGCCCACCCGCCTGGAGGCCTGGCCCTCGGCTTCTGCCCACGTCATGCCCAGAGCCCCCAGATGCTGGCCTGAGGAGCCAGGGGCCACCTGTCAGCTCCTTGGGCTTCTCCCACCCACTCCTGCATCCAGGGCACGGCACCCAATGTCGGGGTCACCTCTGCTGCCTCCTCGGAGTCTTGGCTCCCCCAAGGCAGCACCTCCTTAGAGGGGTAGCCAGGGGTCAGCCAGGTGTAACCACACTCACACACACACACACGCAGAGGCAGTGGCTTAAACCAACTCTCATTTATTCCCTTACAGTTCCGGGTGTCGGCAGGGCTGCATTCCTCCCGGGGATCTGTTTCAGGGCAGATCCATGTCCTGGCCTTCTTCAGCTTCCGAGGCCACCTGCGCTCCTTGGTTGGTGGCCCTGCATCACTCTGACCTCTGCTTCCGTCCTGCCATCTTCTCTCTCAGACTCTGACCCTCCCTCCTCCCTCTTGTAAGGACCCTTGGGATTACATCGAATTCAACGGCGTAACCCAGGACCCTCTTCCCATCGTGAGAGGCGTAACTTGATCATGTCTGTAGAGTCCCTTCTGCCCTGTAAGACATCAAATTCACAGGTTCTGGGGATCAGCAGGGGCTCCTGCAGGAGGCTTTACTCAGCTACCACACCACATAACGCAGAGCAACCCACCCGCGGGCCTGTGTCTTGTCGGGTCACCTCATTCTGTCCCCTGAGGGTCACAGTGCCATCCTCACTCTTCACTGAGGTCCAGACAGCGTGTGGGGAGCTGCCGAGGGTCTGGAGAGCCGGCTCCAGCCCCAGCAACACTTCTTACTCAGGCCTTCATGCCTGGGCGTCAGTTTCCTCACTGGGACACGAGGACAACACCCCTCCTACCCCTTTCCAGCCCCTGGACTGTAAGGATGGCAAGGACAGTGGATGAGGGGGTCCGAGCAGTGGGTGGACAGCACGGGACCGCTCTCCCTGGGTGACATCGAGGCAGGAGAGAGCCGGTGTCTGGTCACCTTCCTGCAGGGTCACCCCGGTGTCTGCCCAGCACTGGGCAGTCTGACTGCATTGCTCCAACACTGCATTGCTGGCCGTTGTGCCCCTCGGGAAGCAGGGGACGGGGCAGATGGCTACGGTCCAGGGTTCAGAGAACGATCTCATCTGGTAATTTTTAAAATTGAAATTTTCGGTAGCTTAGCTGTGAAGGACCATTAAGAGAGCAGGTGATTCATGCAAACCGGACAGGGCCCAGGGAGATCCCCAGGAGGTCCCAGGGTGGAGAAATCTGAGCATGGAGGTAGACTGGGAGACCGCATATGGATCAGGGCTTCAGCCGGGGCCTGATGGCCGCATCTGTGGAGGGCTGATTTAGGCAGATGGGGAAAGGCCTGGAGCGCCTGGGAAGGGAGCTAGCAGGAGGGCAGGGCTAGCCCATGAGTGCCCCTTGTCCTGGGGCAGGTGGCAGCAGGAGGGGCTGGTGGTCCATGGCCCAGACTGGCCCTGCTCTGCCTTGGGGCTGGCTGGTGACCAGGCCGAGAATCAGGGCACTACATGGGACCCGAGAGGGACGGGGTCGCGCCCCCGCTCCTGCCTGCCAGGAGACCCACGCTTGGAAGTACTAGCTTCTGGGGATTCAGGATTTGGCAAGACAGATGGCACAGCTACAGACATCCCCACTGCGGCGGGGCAGGGGCAGGAGAGGGCATCCAGGGCGGCCCGGGTCGGAGGGCTGCAGCTGGCCGCCGGGGTTGGGGGGAAGGACGTTGGCGGCAGCACGCGCCTGCTCACTCCCGGCCGCGGGGAGTGTAGGGCGCCCGCTCCACGTTGGGTGGCAGCACGAGGAGTCGTCTAATTAACCAGAGCCTCTTCGTGCGGCGGCTGAGAGGCGCGGCGGTGACGGGTCCCAGCAGGCCAGTCCGTTCCCTCCGCGCACAGAACTTCGCCGGCGCGGGGGCGGGGCTTGGCGCTGCCACGCCCCGCGCGGCGCCGGCGCACTGACGCCAGGGCGGCAGACGACGGAAGCTGGACAGTCGCGCGTCGTTGCCGGGCAACTTTCCGGCGCAGGCCGAGGAGACCCCCCGGCAGCCTGCTGCGCCTGCGGGCGGAGGCGGAGACGTGGCCGAGGTGGGTGCGGGCCCGAGCCCGACGCCGGGGCCCCAGCGCGCCCCAAGTCCGCCCCTCGGGAGCCGTAGGCCAGGCCCGATCGTGGTCCTCAGCGGCCGCCTCGGACCCCCGCCCGCCCCGCGAGGGGACTACCCGAGCCCCCGACCCAACTCTCGGGGACCCCCGGGCGCCGCCCTCCCGCGGGCGCCCGGACTCTCCCCGGCTCTGCCAGACTGGGCCTCGCAGACCCCTGCCCACCGCGGCCGAGGCAGGACCCCGCAGTTCGTCCACCCTCCCAGGCAGTGCTGACCCCCAGCACCTGGTTGGTCTCTAGGACACGCCCCTGTGCTGGACCGTTCGCCCAGACGCGTGGAGGAAGAAGCCGGGCAGCGGCTCCAGTCACTTTTCCCTGGGTGACCAGGCTGTGTATGCGGTCTGTGTCCGTTCCACAGCGACAGTGGACCCACACCAGGCCATCCGTACTCCCGAGGGAGCCGCCGGCAGCTGCTGGGCAGTGGGCGAGCAGGCAACCCCCTCGGGCCCTGTCCAGCCCCGGACAGCTCGCACGCAGCAGTGTGCATGTCTCCTGAACATCTTCCCGTCGCGTCTATGCGGGCTTGGCGGCACCAACATGCAAGGCCAGCGGGAGCTGGGGGCAGCACCTGGCCACATGCCCCCTCGCTGCGCGTTTCTGAGTGACCTCGCAGAGCAAGCAGGCGGGGTTTCCTTCTGCCGGGTTTCTAAAGACAGCGGTGCAGGCTCGGCACCTGGGAGACAGAGCAGTGACGCTGTCGAGTGGGCGAGTCCCCGCTCCCTCCTTCCCCCGCCGGATGGCGATGGGGAAGCCAGGATCTCTGGGCGCGGCGGAGAGGGCTTGTCTGCCTCCGCCAGTGGTCCAGACCTAGGGGAACACAGCGGTGCCTGGGGGGAGTTTGAAGGCTTTCGGGAATCCTCAGCCAGGTCTGAACAATTCTCTCAGTCCTTTGAGCTCCCGGAGAGGCCCACAGAACCTCAGCCGCCGAGAACCATTTCTGCCCAGGAGGAGCGTGGTTCTCGCCAATCTCACCAGGGTGGACCTGGGGTGACAGGAACCAGCGCCATCACACCTTCTGAGGTACTTCTAAAGTACTCGTCTTTGCCATGTTGCACAGGACGTGTCTCCTATGTTTTGGTGGGCTGGCCAGGGAGGGGGTCTGCTTCTCTCCGGGCCTTCATCCCACCCCCGCCTTCCTTTCCCCCCACCTTCCTGAGGGGAGCGTCTGCCCACTCTCCATCAACCAGGCTGTGTTTTCCTGGCCCCAGTTTAGGGCACGGGGTGAAAGAGCATTTCGTCTGAGTTGTCAATCTACTTATTTAGAAAACCTCACCAAGAGTCACATTTCAGTGTGTGTGCACTGACCGGGCACTGGAGGTGGCCTGGAGAGCCCGGGACTCGCCCCCTTGCTCCGCCCACCCTTCCTGCCCTGACCTCCAGGGTTTCCCTTCAGTGTGGCTGCTTCTCAACCTCCTCTTTCTCTGCCTTCTCTTCCCAAACGGTTTACCCCAAACACCGAAAGTGAGACAGACAAGGGAGGAGACGATGTGCTGGTTCTAAGGATGGACCGTTTGTTTTCTAAACCAGGACCTCTGACAAGATCCAGTCTTCGTACAGTTAGCTCTGCTTTAATGCTTGTTTTGAAGACAGGACTGTCTTCCAATGCGATTATTGTATCGGGAACAATTGAAGCATAATGTGAACTTTGCAGGAAACCCCAGGTGAATGCAGAAAACCACACCTGCTGAACTGAGGCCCATGTGAATATACACCATGCACACGCCCACCTCTCCCAGCCACCTTGGTCTACCAACACCCACCCCGACATCAGACAACCCGCCTTCCAGCACTTCACACTAATTCACAACCTGCAAACCTCTTTTCCGGGAAGGGCCATGTTTATTGTAATAGGAATGGATTTCTCAACCAATTAACACGTGGGAAAGAGTGCTCACATTTTTATTGTGTGCATATCTTTTTTCCATGTGCCACTGATGAAGTTTATGACTATTGTCCCCTAATCACACTTTTCCACACACACTGGTTTCCACTGCACGATGCACAGTGCAGTGATTTTTAAGAACAAACATGTCATGTTTTAGTAGCAGCAACGGTATATAATCATTCACAAATTTCATTTGTACCAAAATTATAAATTTGGAATAAGGTGACATGATGTGTGTATTTCTCCTAATTTTGGTATGTTTTTCTTCTTTTTCAGCCTATTGTCAGCTATGAGAAGATTTTTAGGTTCGCTTTTCAAGAAGTACCAGTCCCACAGGCAACTGAAGATGTTTCCACCTTTGACCATTTCTTAGAAACAAGCAATGAAGAAAAACTTGGCCTTGAATCTGTGCATAAACTGTGGTAATGAACTTGAGTTGGTACTCACATTTCTTCTGGCAGCTCCGCATTTATGCCTTTGGTTGATATGGTGGACGCATGGGGTCTTCCGTTTTTACCTCTATAGAGAGCTTTGTCCCTCCCGAGGTTCCGCCACCTGTGGTCCAAGGGTCGAAGGACCGGGTGGCACAGGTGCAGCGGCTCCTCCTTTTGGAACCATGTCCAGCCCCCCCCTCGCCCCCCACCTGCTCACCCGGAGCAAAGTGGGCCAGGGAGTGCCAGCTCCTCGGGTCTTGGTGAGAGTGCTGGGGGTGAGGGAGGGACCAGTGGGCTTGGGTGGCGGGCACAGGGGCTCCTGGGGGACTGGACCGAGTGACCCCCTAGTACCCTGGAGACACCCCAGCGCCCTGGAGACATTCTAGGCCCACCACAGGGTCAGCCCACCGCTGCTCCTGGGGCAGCCAGCAAGGCTGACACTCCCAGGGCAAGGTCCCTAAGGGAGATCACAAAGGTACTTGTTTGTGGATGGCCATTTTCTAAGACACCCTTTCACTGAGCACTGAGTGAAAAACCAGTTTAGCTCGAATGGATAAAATAGCGGCTGAGCAGGCTGGGACCTGCTGGACCCAGGCCGCAGAGGGAGGAGGTGGAGGTGTGTGGGGGCTGACTTCCCTGGTCCCTGTGCGCTGCCGGGCAGGCGGGCAGGCGGAGACTTTGTCAGACAGCTCTGCAGGTGGGCTCTCCTAGGCTCTGGTGGGGGTCCGAGCTGGGGTCCCAGCCAGCGCCTGCCCAGAGCACTCTCCCCCCACCCCAGCAGAGGCCTGGGGACAGAAGCCAGAGCCTGGATGACCAGGACAGCCCAGGTGGCTGGTGTGCCCTCTGGGCATGCTGCTTCCCCAGGTCGTGGTCCAGGGCAGAAGGCGGGCCGTGTGATCCTGGGGCACCCGCAGGCACAGGTGGTCCTGAGTGTCGGGACCAGGCCGGGCTGGACGCTGTGGTGACACAGAGGGTCAGGGTTACTCTGGGGTGGTCTGGAAGCGACTCGGCACTTGGCGAGTCTGTCCCCCTGTAGCCATTTGCGCGCCTGCCACGCCTCCTCTCCTGGAGGCCAGGCTGAGCAGCAGGGCGGGGCTGCGGCTCACACTCGTGTTTATCCCTCTGGGCATCTGCTCCTCTCAGTTTCTGGACATCTCTGTGGTACCTGGCGTGGTTCTAGGCACCTGAGATCATCAGGAAACAAGACTGTGGAATATCTGGCCTCCCAGAGCTTCTGCCCTCGGAGGAGACACGTGATGGTGAAATTGGTCATTCAGGCCAGGGCTGTGCTCTGTGGAGAGAAATAAAGCCGGGAGGAGGGGGCAGTGCTGGGCACTTGCAGGACAGTAGATGCTTGAGTAAACGAACAAAGTGGTGAGAAGCCGGGGCTCTGTTGTCAGAGTTCTGAAGGGTCAGGTGCCCTCTTTGCCTCCCTTCTGAAGGCCTTCTGGGTTAGTTTGTAATTAATGCCGCTCTTTTCCAGTTCTGAATCCAGAAAACTCTGGAGAGCTCTTCAGAACACCAGGACCGTGATGACTTCCCGATGCCTCTGGAGCGAGTCCCGTTGCCGGGAAAACTTCCTTCTTGTTCTCGGAATAGACCCTGCTCAGAAGGTGAAATGACCTGGGTGGAGGTGGGCTCCTGGGGGCCGGCTGGACCTTGAGCATCTCTGCCAGCCACGCTGTGCGCCGCTCCTGGACGGGGCAGGGGTCGGGCGCGCACCTGCAGCCGGGACGCTGCCGTTTCAGAAGGCGGGAAGGGCGAGCCAGGGCGCCCTCGTCTGGCTCCAGCAGCTCCTCGACGGGCCGTCAGGCGCAGCCCTGCCCTCGGCGCCTGGTGAAGGAGGTGCCCTGGCAGCGCGGTGATGTAGCGGCGCACTCTGCTGGGGGCCGCAGGGCGCAGCCACGCCACAGGTGCTACTGGAGGCGGTGGGCTTGGGGGCCGGGGCTCCGGCGGGGCCGGCTCACTGTGAGGGCCGCAGGCGGGGTGTGCAGGGGAGGTGTGGGGTCCACCGCCAGCCAAGCCGGAGCAGAGCGGTGGCCGGGGACGCGCTCGGGAAGGCCACGGCCAGAGGCCACGTGTCTCACTGAGACCCAACTCACAGCCACTTACACGCCATAGGGCTCATGCATGAGTCATCAAAGAAACACAAATTGTAAGGATGGTCGTCTTTCAGGCACCAAGTTGGCAAAGATCTTTTTCCATTTTTTAAGTATTATGGAAATTTTCAAAAGTGGAAAACACAGAAGGGGCTGGCAGGCAGGCCCCGGTGAACACGGGGGCACAGGAATGGTGGCCGTGGCCACACTGGCCTGGAGGGGGCCTGCGGGGCTGGAGAGTGACCTGGCTGGTGAGTCTCTGCGGGAGGGAGACAGTGGGGGGACGGGGGAGGAGAGGCGGCGAGGACCTCGGCTGAGAAGGGCACCGCGGTCCTTGGCCGGAGGGCCGCGTGAGCCGGGGTGGGCGGCTGGCAGCCCCCAGCGGAGCCCGAGTCGGGGCCACGTTGCCATTTTCCAGGGAGACGTGCTGCAGGGCCCAGGTGAAAAAGGGAAAACGGGAGAAAACGACCTTTTAATCTTCCTTCCCTCTGCTGACACTGGTTTACTTCCTCAGAGCCTTTCGGAGGACCCGGGCCGCACTCTGGGAGACCCTGGCCTCCACGAGCCCGAAGAGCTCGGCTTCCACCTGCACCGCTGCACAGCCCTGATCCAGACCAAGGTGAGCGCCCGGGACGCCTGGGGCCTGGGTCTCGGGTTCCAGTCGCTTCGATCCTTTAACTCTCATGGGCTCGTGAGAGTCAGAGGGGCGGCAGGCGGGAGGAAGGCAGGCGGCCTCCGTCCTGCAGCCCCTCTGGAGGAAAAGCCTCTTCCGGGAACGGGGTCTCCCGCGCACCCTGGGACCACGTGTTGGGAGGGGTGCGCCGTAAGCAGCCCAGCTCCCGCGGGGCGCGTCCCCACCCCCGCGCCCCAGGACCCCGTGCTGCCCGGATGTGGAGCTGGCTCTGCGCGCCCCCCGCCCCCAGGGAGAAGGCGGGACGGCACAGCGTGGAGTGCGCGGTGCCACGCAGGGGGCTCTGAGGTCACGGGCCTGATCCGGAGCTGGGGCGGCAGGAGGGCGTGGAGGGGGCGGGCTCCGGTGTGAGTTGGCGCCGCCCGGCTGGCGGGAGACGGGCACAGGGGCCACCCCTCTGCTCTGCGAAACCGCGGGGCAGGAGGCGGAACCTTCTAGAGGCACGTGCCTGGGGCCATCTTAGAGCAGCAAGACAGAAACGTCCCCAGCAAGCACCCACCCCCCACCCCGGGCAGCCCCTGCGGGGCTCGCGGCCACGCAGCCGTTCGTTGGGAATGTCCCTGGGGCCACCGGCCGGGTGGGAGGAGGACAGGAGGCCGACACGGCCCCGGGGCAGAGCGGGCACTGCTCACGGCGCAGTCCCGTTTGCTCCGGGAGAAGCTGTGGCTTCTGTCCCCGCGCGCCTCTGTGGTGGCAGCGCGTGGGGAGGGGCGCAAGATGAGGGGAAGGAGACGCCGCCAGAGACGGGCCGGGGGCCCAGGGCAGGCGCGGGCGGCCGGGGGCGTCTCTGGGGGCGCGCGTGCTCTCCCCGACCTGTCCCTCCTCTCTTGCCAGCTCTCAGGGACGCCGGGCGGCAGACAGGGCAGGCTGATCACATACAGCCTCTTCCTCAAGACCCCCGTACGCGGAAACGGGCAATACATCACAATTCCAAGGAAAAAGAAGATTTTCACTCCTCCTAACCTAAAGATGACATTGTTTAACAGTGACGTTTGCTAAAGCGGGAGGACTTTGTGTCTTGATGAGGGATTTTACGGTTTCTTACCGGTTTGGTTTGGTACTGGAAACCAGAGCTATTTGGTGTAGGGGTGGTCCATATCAGGGCTGATGCTTTGATGGGGGGTGTGTCCCTCGGCAGAGCCAGTCACCAGGAAGGGGGCACCCGGGTCCCCAGGAGCCCCACCCCAGCCTGGCTCCAGGGACCCTCCCCTGGGAAGGTGTTGCCAGCCGCTGGGGGCACCTGTGCGGGACCTCAGGCCTGGCTGCCTGGGACCCCAGGGTGGCTTCGCACGTGGCTGGAACTGTCTGTCACCGGGAGCAGCCGTTCAGGGACCCAGGAGGCCCTGCGTGCGTTGCTGCCACACTGGCCCCTGGCCTGGGTGTCCACGTGGCAGGGCACTCACAAGGGTAGGTGCTGTTTCCGCAAAGCAAGTGTGCTCGCCTGCCCGGTGGCTGGGTGCCTACCCAGTGGTGATGTCTGCCTGCCAGCAGGATTCAGCTGAGGGAACCTCTTATGACCGCAGAGCCCAGCAGTTGGCACTGACTTTTGTAAAATTTTATTAAATAACAACAGCCTGGACAAGCTGTGTTCTTGCTGAATCACCGGCTCTGTGGGGACTGGTGCTGGAAACCCTGGCAGGCAGCCCTTCCAGTGCCTCAGGGAGGCCTGGAGATTGAAGGCTGGCGGGGCCCGGCACACGCACAGCAGGACCCCGGTGTCACTGTCCCTCCAAGGCCATTGTCGAGTCTGGGAGACCACAGCCGGGGGCAGCCTCAGACGCCAGCTCCATCGATGGAGGTGTCAGACCCAGACAGAGGCCAAGTGGGGTCACAGTGACCAGCAGATGTCACCTGTCACATGGGAGAAGGAGGCAGCTGGCTGTCACCTGCACCCCAGCACCCTCGGCCACTCCACAGACCACCTGTGGATCTGAGCCTTTGTTAAGAGGTAACAGATTTTGGAGGGCTGTATGTTTGGGAAATCTGCCTAATTTCCATTTTCAGCCAGAAAGAGGTGGGAATTTGGAAACTGCTTTCTGCCATGCTGCTTCCGTCAAAGGGGAGCATCCACTCTGGGGTCTCCCAGGACCCCACCGGCAGAGATCACCTGGGCCGTGCCGTCATTTCCCAGCCTTTGGTTAAAGTTAGACGTGACAACCCAAAATATGCCATTCTGCCTCCCCTCCGCCGAGATTCAAACTCAGATGCTTTCATTTTACTGTCCTCACAGCTGCCCTCCCTGCCCCCTGGCTGCAAGCCGAGCTCTCCCCTCCCCTCGCCGGCCCAGCGTCCAGCTGGGTCTCCAGCTGCTCCTCACGGGAGTCCCAGACTCCACAGGCCCCAAATCCGAACTCTTCCCCCACCCCGCTCTGCTCTTCCGCCACCCACCCAGCTCCTCAAGCCAGAAGCCACTGCTCCCCTCCCCCTCACTCCCCGTCTAATCAGACATCAAGTCTGCCTCTGATTCTGTGTCCTCATGTCCAGCCCATGTGCTTGAGGAGGGGGCTTCTTGAATTGGGAGGGACAGGCTGGCACACGGTTAAGTGCTGACTGGTCACCTGATCCAGACGTACAGGGTGTAGGAGGCGGTCACTCACACCCTGAGCAGAACAAGCCCAGTCAATCAGCTACCAAACCGTGGTTGAAAATGAACACGGTTAAGACTACAAAGAAGTCTAAAATACTTACTGAAGTTAGGCAACAGAAGAGGCCCACAGCCGCTCTCATCACCCCAGCGGCGAGCGAGGAGACTTTCAGCTCCACGCTGGGCCAGCAGAGTCCAGTCCCGAGCAGCCCCAGCGGCGGGCAGGTCTGGGCCCATCCTCCAGCCCAGGCGTGAGGGGGAGAGCTGCAAGAAATCCCCCCCCCCCGAGCAGAGGCAGCTCTCGCAGAAGTGGGGGTCGGAGAGCAGAGAGAAAGCCCCTCTGGCGGGCACTCTGGGGTTTCTGCCACCAAGTCTCAATCAGCGTCACAGAGCTGGGTTCAGAGACACAGGCCTGGAGAGACCTTGGCCATTGTGTAAAAAGGAGCCTGGCTTCCTTGATGCCTCCACGCTAGGGAAGGGGTCCTGAGTGACCACACAGACGGAAGCCGAGAGATGCCCAGGGACCCAGTGTTGGAGTCTGCCAGCCCAGGAACCAGCCACATGGGGGAGGAAGCAACAGACAGTCAGGAGGACACGTGACAACGTTTATTCTAAAAATGAATGACGAGGAAAATACAACATCAAAATATGGAGGGAAGCAACGCAAGCAGTGCTTAGAGTGGAATTCACAAACTCCAGAAAAGTAACAGAACTGGGATTCATCACTGCCTGACACATCTCAGTACTTCAACCTGCATTGCCTACGAGCTTTTTAATCACCTTCTCGTGTGTGATGATAATCTCATATCACTTACTGTCCATAAAGATAACTCGATGTATGTTTATTAGCGACGGTTCAGAAGTTTCAGTGTGAGGACCTGCCACTGGCCAAGGCTTGTACCTTGAACTGTCCTCAGGGCTGGGAACCCCTCCAGAGTCTTTCCTTTCGAGGGCTGGCTGCTGCCTCCCTCCACGAAACCCCACTTCCCCTCCCTCCACGTGCTCCCGGGACATCAGGCCCTGCAGACAGCAGCAAGCGAATTCCAAGTCCTTCCGGGGGAGGAGCTGGCCGGAGCTCAGCTGTGCTCAGAAGCAACTGCAAACACACACCATGACTCGCTCCGCACAAACCCAGCTTCCTTACCCGGAGCCCAGGACCAGCCCAGGAGAGGAGGTGGGGTGAAGGCAGCAGCCTTCCTTTTCCAACGTTTACAGACACGTGACCACAGGCACACGGGGGTTTAAAGCCCCGCCCCGCACCGCACTTCCATAGTCAATTCAAATCCAATGTCAGCAACTGGCCACCTGCCTCTGCTCCTCTCTGGAGAAACTCGGATGCTTCCAGAGGAATCGGTGTCCAGCGGGGCCCCACCTCGCCCTGCCCGGGACATCTAGGCCATCAGCACCTCAATGGAGCTGCCGAAATGAGTGGGTGGCTGGAAAGAACCCGAAGAGCAAAGGGAGGAAGGAGGGGTCACTAGCAAGGGCAGAAAGGAGGCTGGGGTCTCAGCCTCTCAGGGGTTGGGAACCCTAAAGCCGAAGCCTGGCTATAGGCGCTGCCCGCTCCCCACCCTGAGCCCTGCCTGTGTCATACTGCGGAAGGCTGCCAGATAAGACACTGTAGCTACCCTGAAACTGAGCAAATGTTTTAAAAAGATAGAAATGCCATAAAGACACAAAGTACCGCTTTAGGTTTGTTGCTTATAAAACATACTTAAGCTACTTTCCACAAGGAAATACTTTCAAACTCGGAAGGAAGCAACCCTTGGATGTTGAGAGCCACAGCCTGCCTCTCACCCACAGCTTCCTGACCAGGCTAGGCTCCCACCATCGGCCCAAATCCAAGGGCGCTGCCCCTCACCTGTCTTCTGCCACAAGAGCTGGGGTGGGGAGAGTTGCCTCAGAGCCCTGCGAGGTCAGGTGATGAAGTCGTCCCACCGCCTGCCTGTCAACAACCCACGGGGAATCCCTTCGCAGCCCCACAGTCTCCCTTAGATAATCTGGCTGAACTCAGCTAGGGTAAAAAGACCCACTCGAGGACTACGACATGGTAGATAATTGACAACACATTTCCACTTTGTTGGATAATTTTTTAATAAAATGAGGTGCACACCACTAAGAATGGCACATGCGCAAAAGAAAACAACCCTTTTTGGCTAAGGGCTGGAGAAGGAAGAAAAAGCACGAGAAACGGGAAACGTGAGGTGGGTGTGCAGAGAGAGTGCAGTCTCACTTGCAAACAAGTGAAAAAGATCTAAAAGTCGCGGGCGGTCTCGGTGCCTGGGGCAGGGTCACAGGGCACACACACCACCCAGCCAACCCCACCGTCAACGACCCTCAAGATCGAGGGCCCACAGATGACATGGGTACAGACTTCTGTAACCCTAGACTTAAACTTATGCCACCACTCTCCAATCCAGTGGTGCACGGACACGCGCCTTCCCCAAACACACTGGCACACTGGCCCTGCTGACGCGGGTCCAGCAGCCCGGCCAGGCAGGGGCACGCGGAGGGCAGCATCTTCGGGAGGAAGGTCAGCTGTGCTGGGAACCCGCGCAGGAGGGGCCCCGAGTCACAGACCCTCTGGAGGACCGCCCAAGACACCTCAGGGCACGCATGATCTCCAGGTAGACCGTACCTGACCGTCGGCTCTGAAGACACTTAAACATAAATAGGCATAAATAAAACCCTCCAAAATCTACACTGAAGTCTAACTGAGACGTGGCTCGCACAGCAGATCTGGTAAAGGCACCACCGTGCAAGGCCTTCAACTCTGACCTCGCTCTGACCGCAGCAGTGGGTATGGGCAAGGCTCACACCCGAGTCTAAAGTGGAAATCACAATGTGTGGACACGGCAGACTCAGGGCAGTGACGCTTGTTGGAAAAAGAACAGTGTGTGTTAAACCTTAAAAAAAATGAAATACACCAACTGCAACTGTTTAGGTTATAAAAGTTTCTAATGTAGCAGCAGAGAATGTTTATAGAAAAAATATATTTTTAAGAAAATAGCTAAAAAAATCTAAAGTGATAAAAGTATTAAAAGTTTAAAAATATATCTTAAGACAAAATATTGCCCAAAACATATAAAACTTAATTTTAGAAAATTCACCTATCTAAAGTTGGATGAGGCTGGATGCGGAAGGGGGCTGGCATCCTCCAGCGGGGCCGTAGCAGGACACAGACGAGGGCCCAGGGCAGCCGCGATGACCGGCCTGCGGGAAAGCAGCCCAGCCCTGGGAGGGAGGGAGAGAGGGGGGAGCGGGCGGACCGGATGCTGTTCTGGGTCGGTCTCCTAATCGCAGACAAACCAGAGGCCAGCCCCGGCTGCAGGGCAGCGGGCACCCACACCCCCAGCACGCCGGCTGCTTTCGTGGGCCTCGCAAACACATCTGCTGTGTGCCGCGGCCGCGGCTCAGGTCTCCACCAGGATCTCCACCACGTGGTCCAGCTCGCCCAGGTCCGACTTGCAGCCGGCACTGGGGGACGGGGCGGCCGTGGCGGCGAAGGCCTCCAGCCCGTCCTGGCCCGACTTGGCACCGCCCACCATGCCGGTCAGCACGGCGTCCAGGTCGTAGTAGGAGCCGTCCACGTCGGAAAACAGCTCCTGCACCGCACCGGGGCTTTGACTCTCCAGTGTCTCAAATATCTGATCGAGCGACTTGTGAAAGCTTCCTCTGTTTTCTCGAGGACCGTCCCCATCCCAAACGGCCCCGGGAGGGGCCCCGGGAGCCTGTGCTGCTGGGACCACTTGGAGCTCAGAGGCCGGGTCTCCGGGGTCAGGGGCCGGGCGCGCCCCCTCCCGCGCCGAGCGGCACAGGATCTCCGTGGACACCAGGCGGTCGCGTGACGCCCGCCCCGCGGTCTGGGGCACCGGCACGCACCAGCTCCCGTCCTGGGTCATCTCCTCTTGGATCTGCCGGACCGTGTTGGCGATGAGGACCGAACGGCACAGGTTGGGCTCCACCAGCATGTGGCACAGCTGGAGCTTGACCAGCGACATGTCCAGGAGCGACTGGCGCTGCAGACTGTACGCGGGCGCGGCCTCCTCGTCCTCCGCGCACTTCCTCTTCAGCCCTCGCGCAAACATCGTGCCCTGCGGAAACCGAGAAAGATGCCGTTGAGCCCACTTCAGGGTCCCCGCAGACTCTGCCCCAGGTTCAGTCTCAACGTCAGGAGTGACCCACGCAGACAGGGGCGCGGGACGGGGCTGAGGGGCAACTCCAGGCGGCTGCAGCCCCTGCGCGCCTCTGGCTCAAGACCAGCCACAGAGACGCTGTAAAGGCTGTTCTAGATGCCACCTCTAAACCGCAGCGCAACTGTCTCCATCAGAAAAGATAAATGGGGCTTCCCTGGTGGCGCAGCGGTTAAGAATCCGCCTGCCAGTGCAGGAGACAAGGGTTCGAGCCCTGGTCCGGGAAGATCCCACATGCCGCAGAGCAACTAAGCCCATGAGCCACAACTACTGAGCCTGCACTCTAGAGCCCACGAGCCACAACTACTAAAGCCCGCGGGCCCTAGAGCCCGTGCTCCGCAACAAGAGAAGCCACCGCAATGAAGCCCGCACACCGCAATGAAGAGTAGGCCCTGCTCACCGCAACTAGAGAAAGCCCGCGCGCAGCAACAAAGACCCAACGCAGCCAAAAATAAATAAAATAAATTTTAAAAAATAATAAATGGACCAAAAATAGCATAAATGCATCTTAAAGAGCTCGGCTGAACGGGCACACCGACTTTCCGAGTGTTGGCGCCTGGGAGGGAGGAGTTTGGGCACAGCACGGGGGCCGCGGGCAGGACGGGGCCTCGCGCTCGCTGGGCGCTGGCGGGCTGAGTGACGCGCAGCCGGCTGACTGAGGGGTCCTGGCCACCAACAGCCGTTCGTGCACGCAGGCGCAGGCTCCTCAGTGCTTTCACCAGCAGGGGGCCCCCACGCGTGCCACACAGCCCCCCTGAAAAGCTGTGCCCCAGAAGTTTCAGGGGAGATGCCGGACCTGCAGGGAGCCCCCGGGGCACTGGCGGAGCAAGCCGGGACGAGCGCTCTCCTGCCAAGGGCGGGCTCCGCCAGGCTGGGCTCTGCCTGCTCGGCTAGGCCACCCGCCCCGCTTCCAGCTCCTCCCCTCCCTCCGTGTCTGGAAGGCCCAGGCCCAGGGGCGGGGTCCTCACCAGGGCTTGGGGCAGCCTACGGCCACCCAGGCGGCATCACTCAGAGTGGACTCCGTACCAGCACCACGGCGTGACGATGCTGGCTGGTTCCTGGGCCTCACCCGGGCCGATGCCAACCGGACGCAGCCAGCTCGCTGCACCTCTGCTCCCAGAGGCACAAGGAAGCTGTCCCTCTGAACAGACTCCAAGTTGGGAGACCTTCGGGGAATTAAAAAGCGGAGCAAGAAAGGGCCCCAGCATTTCCCCCACAAGCACTCTGGCGAGGTCTGTCCTTCCAAGCACAAAGTTAAGCTATAACGCGTGAACTCTTTTCAAGTTCATAAAGTAGATAAACATTTTTATTTCAGATAATCCATTTGAGTTATTCATCAAGAGGGTTAGAATTTTTTTTTTAAATAAATTTATTTATTTATGGCTGCATTGGGTCTTCATTGCTGGGTGCGGGCTTTTCTCTAGTTGCAGAGAGCGGGGGCTACTCTTCGTTGCGGTGCATGGGTTCTTCATTGCGGTGGCTTCTCTTGTTGCGGAGCACGGGCTCTAGGCACGCAGGCTTCAGTAGATGTGGCATGCAGGCTTAGTAGTTGTGGCTCGCGGGCTCTAGAGCACAGGCTCAGCAGTTGTGGCGCACGGGCTTAGTTGCTCCGTGGCATGTGGGATCTTCCTGGACCAGGGCTCGAACCCGTGTCCCCTGCGTTGGCAGGCGGATTCCTAACCACTGTGCCACCAGGGAAGTCCCAAGAGAGTTAGAATCTTTTAAATATGCTAATTTTTGGATTTCCTTCTTTAAAACAAATCCAAACCGTCCCGTGGCCCCCTGCGGCTGCTGCTGGCCGATGCGGCGTGGCCAGGGGCTCTGGGACCGGGTGGCAGCGCCTGTGCTGACCGGCTGATGGGAAGCTCTGTGGTGAAGGAAGAAGCGGCCCTGCCCCCACCTGCCCCCAGCCCCGCCAGCCGCAGCCTTACACAGACGGAAAAAGGTCCCCTGTCGTCTGAATCTCCTTTCAAGGTCGTAGCTCTCACCTCCTGTGTATTTAACATTTAAAAAACTTTTTAAAAGTGACTTCTTGGGCATTTATCCCAAAGAAATGAAAACCAATGTTTGTACAAAAATATGTACCAGAACGTCCACAGCAGCTCCACTCGTCAGGGCCCCACACTGGAAACCAAGCCCTTCAGGCGAAGAGAGGCTGCCACTCAGGTGCCAGCACACAGCGCGGAGGAGTGACCAGTGGCTGGGGGACTCGGATGGGTCTCAAGGGGGTCACGCAGGGCGAGAAAGCCAATCTCAGAAGGCTGCCCAGGGCAGTCTCCACCTATGTAAGGACCCTAACACGACAGACGGGTGCGCGGCCAAGGGTGAGCCCAAGGGGCTCTCTGGGGCGAGGACATGGCTCCTGTGGGGACCACGGTGGGGGGTCCAGGAAGTGCTACGTGAGCTCCGACTGCACAGAACCGCACACAAGCGCGCACGCACGCGCACACACACACACACACACA
The DNA here is from genome assembly GCF_949987535.1 of Balaenoptera acutorostrata. Taxonomy (NCBI): domain Eukaryota; kingdom Metazoa; phylum Chordata; class Mammalia; order Artiodactyla; family Balaenopteridae; genus Balaenoptera; species Balaenoptera acutorostrata. The sequence goes on from NC_080066.1 coordinate 182,960,144, forward strand.
CACGAATCAGCTCCGTGGCTGCTCGGAAGCCAGTTTCCTGGTGGGGATGCGTGTCTGGGCATCTCACGCAGACGCCCACACTGGGCGGCGGGGCAAGGACGCACCTCCAGGACGCTTCTTTACAACTGCCCCTGGACCCATAACTATTGATATTTCAAAACAAAAAGTTTAAAAACTAAGTGACTATAGCTCATTCCCCTCAAGACTAATTTCCCCAGAACAGCAAACAGGTCTAACTTATCAACATAACCCCGAGGCCACAGCCAATCGTAACACTTGCACACACCCGCTTATTAACTGTCTTTAAGTGAATGACAGTGCAACCGGGCAGGACACCATGGGGGCCTTCCCGGTACAGGCCTTCCCCCACAGCCTCTGCTTTAGCTCCTCTCCGAAGTACCCAGATGATAGTAATTGATGCACATTTCCTGAAGTTGTTTTGCAGATGTGAAAGCCTCCCCCACCAAATGGAAGACGTTAACCACTTGATGGCCAGGAGCGAGCGCGTAGCCCCAGGCCTCCTGGAGCCTAAGGACTGGTCCTGCGAACCCCTGTGACAGCGCCCTGTTCCCTCAGCATCAGCCAATCAGAAAATCGTGCACGACCTGATCGCGTACCCTGCGACCACCCCCCCCCCCCGCCCCTTTCCTCGCCCGGCCTTTAAAAATGCTTTGCCGAAACCCGGGGAGCTCGAGGCTTTTCAGGGCAGAAGCCACCTCATCTCCGTGCAGGGCCTGCAATACGCCTTTCTCTGCTCCAGACTCTGGTGTTTCAGTTTGTTTGGCCTCAGTGTGCATCCCGCACACGAACTTGCGTTTACAAAAGCAGCAGCTTACCACCAAAATACAGGAAAAATACTTCAGTGACTTCTAGTAATAAGGGATTCAGGTTTTTTGTCTTGGCTACAAATTCAACTTTTACAGTCTTTTTCCCCCCAGTTACTTGTGTAAAAGTCACTGGCTTAAATTGTCTAAGCATATTGAGAATTACTATAAATTATGTCAATAAAGACGTAATTTATTTATAATATAAATCAATTTGTAATTAACTATAATTAATTTATAATTCATATGAATTATGTCTATAAAGAGACACCCTGTGTTGGGGTGAAAAAAATTAAGCTTCAAGGGTTCCTCTGTGGCAAGTTAATCACCTCTGGCTTTTAGCATCTTTTCGACCAAACCTAAAATCCTGACTCTGCACAGCGACCAATTTAATTTAGGGCCCAGGGACTTCCCTGGTGGTCCAGTGGTTAAGACTCCGCGCTTTCACCGCCAAGGGCCCAGGTTCCATCCCTGGTCAGGGAACTAAGATCCCATAAGCCCTGCAGCGTGGCCAAAAAAAAAATAAAGATTATTTAAGGCCCAAACCAAACTCCCTCGAATAACACAATTAAGCCTGAGTTTACCAACAGAGGAAGTCGAGCCACCCTCCACAGGCCCCATGCAGCTCAGGTCAGTGGCCACTCAGGCTGGCGGGGTCGGGCCGGAGACCACAGCTGACCCACAGCCAGGAAACCCTGGGACCCCACCTCCCTTTCCTCGAGGGGTCCTCAGAACGCCCAGCCCACGAATTCACGAGTGGTCAACCCAGGGGGAGCCCCGGGGGCTGAGCTCAGGGCCGGCTGCAGCCCGGTGTAGTCAACACCTGGGGCAGCACTACCAGGAAAGAAGGGCAGAGGGCAGGCTTACGGCTATTCGCTCTGAGAGCCGGAAGGGACACAGCGATGACACCCGATCCGCCTGGGACACCCATTCACCATCACAGGAACCAGCCCAGGAAGCAGCCCGCTCCCTCCGCGCCAGACCTGCAAGAAGTCAGACCTCCATCTCTAGCGACAGCCCAGGAAGCCCTACAATTGCCCTGTGACATACGCCCCAATGGCCTAGCTTGATCAATAACCCATGGCTTCCACGGTCTTTGTCCTCGCTTCCGACTGAGGACCAACCGGAGAAAACCAGACGTGCCCCAGCCATCACAGTGGCGCCCGGGTCTCGCCGGCCGTCCAGCTTCCCCAGCCCCGCAGCCCCCATCAGGACCCCCGAGCCCCCTCTCCCCTGCTGCCCGAGTCCCTGCTCAGCCCGGTGGTGGCAGTGGTGGCGGCGGCTCCCTGGCCGCAGCAGCTTGGAATAAACAGCCTCTGCTCTCCTCGCGAGGCAGCCTTCGTTCACCTCCACAGTCACTGCAGATAATCGGGAAAGAAGCAGAAAGCACAAGACAAAGACACTCGGGAAGCAGTCATCACGCCGGCTCCCAGCGCTTCCCAAGCACGTTCTCCTCTGCATGTTTGAGTCTCGGCAAGTCCTGCTTTCCTTGCTCACCACACCTTCCCTGTTACTCAGAACTTTACCACCACTTCTGACAGCCGCGAGTCTGTCCCAACATACAACGCCCTGATCATACTGACGGCTTACCCAGGGCTCTGCCCTCCCAGCCTTCCAGGCGGGTGGAGGCGGCCCTCCCAGCTCCAGCACTGACTCCTCAGTGCATCTGCAGGGCGAGGGGCAGCGCGACTTTACCAAGCTGCCTTCAAGGAAGGAAGAACCAATTCTCCCTCCGCCATTTCTCCTGCACTGATGTGTCACAGCTGCTGATGAGCTCCCCCTGCGCTTCATCGACGGTCCCAGCCCCAGCTAGACCCCCCCGACCACATCCCTACCCCTCCCACCCCACACAGCACTTCTGCCTGCTCGGGCCCCCCCACCAGCCGGTTTCACCACCCGACATAACATTACTTAAGACTGAAAATCAGCCAGTTGAATGGGTGAAGTGTGGTGTATCTGACAACGGGACACCACTTGGCAAACAAAACCCACCATGAGACGCAAGGACACGCCACGATGGATCTCAAAACACCACGTGAATATGAGTAACAAAGCAAGAACAGGAACACAGGGACCGTACTGCTATGTATATGAACTCACTGAACAGGCAAAGCTAACCCAAGTTGTTGCCACTGATGAGTCACGACTGGCGGGAACTCCCTGGGACGGTGGGAATACAGCCCCTCCAGATGGGCGCCTGGGTCACACGAGAGGATGCATTTGTCAGAATTCACTGAACTGCACAACTAACGTCTGTTCGTTTCATTGCATCAAATTATACCTTCATAATAAACAAAAATGCATCAATAACCAATGTGATGGGGGTGGCTACCACATTAAATCTAAACACTTTAGATACTGCCCCCCCCCCGGCGCCCCGATGGGCAGGCCAGAACACATACAGGCTCCAAGTCAGCCCAAACTACTTCCCACAAACGTTCCAAAGCCTAAGCGACTGTTAATTTGTGCCACACTCCACAAAGAAGATGCTGGCCGACTTACATCTACGGAAGGGGGCAGCCCGTGGACAGTGCCCGCCACCCAGAGGCTGGGTGAGTGGGTGGGGTCACGATGATCTCAGAAGGTGGCCTGCGAGGGTTCCCCCTCCTCAGACATCTGTGTCTGGGACAAAGTCAGAACAGAGCACGGTTCAGAAGGGACCCTGAGAGATGCTCAGGGCAGAGGTGGGGACCTAGAACCCCTAGGCTGGCCTGGTGGAGCACAGCTCCCTGCCCAGCAGTGATTGTGGCCGGAGGGCACTGAACCCTTCCAACACGGGGTGACACAAGGCCCTACGCCTCTGAGGCTGTCCTAACCGCAGAGCCTGACTCACCGCTGAGTGCTGAACAAAAAAATGTTAGGCATTAGCCACCTCCGTCACCTCCACAGTCGTCTCGCCACGTAGCTGGTTAAACACCCGAGGCCCACCGAGTCCCCACAGTTAGCATGTGCCACACAAAACCCTCCAACATCCCCGGACAGCCAGCCGCCAGGGTTGACCCCCGTGGCCGCACAGCACCGCCCTCAGGCCTCCTCCAGACCAGGCGCAGGCCGGACAGAGGAACATGAAGACGGACAGACAGGTCAGGAGTTCCACGTGGCGGTGAAGCCAGGGGGAGCATTGCGCCCGCCCACCCCAAGCACTCCCAGCAGAGGGGACCCCAGTCACAGCCAGGTCCCCGTTCCTGAGCAGCTCTCACGCCACGTGGCCACCATCCCAAGAGCCGGTGGAAATGCAGATCCCCAGATCCAGAGCAGCAGGGCTGGGGGCGCTGGGGATAGACTCGTCACCATGACCTTCAGCCACGGCCAAGCACTCTCGTGCATTTCAGGTTTCTAAGGCAAATCAACATGAACACTCTCAGTTTCTGTCTCACTATCAGATTGGCTTTGAAATACTCATCAAAGAAAACTGAAGGCAGAGCAGGCAAAACAAAATTTTGAGAAGGCTGCCTCTGAGTTGTGTGGCGGTCACCCCTTCACTGTCGCCTGTCTGCAGCTTTCATAAGCTAGCACTAAAAAGTTGTTTTCAAGTACTTTTTTTTGGCTGTGCCGTGCAGCTTGTGGGATCTTAGTTCCCCGACCAGGGACTGAACCCGGGCGCACAGCAGTGAAAGCGCAGAGTCCTAACCACTGGACCTCCAGGGAATTCCCTCAAGTACTTTTGTTACTTGGAATAAAATACACAAACCTTCTCTGCCTGGGAATATGTTCTCCTAGCAAGTTGAGGGAAACTTCCAGCCCTCCTTCCAAGATAAAACCTGTCATTCTCTCTCTCCAAAAAAAAGAAAAAAAAAAAGGTTGTAACTGATTTTTTTATTCTGAATTTCTACTTTAATTATAATACATGGTGAAACTTGAAAATAAAGAGCAATTGTATGTAGGAAGTTCATACAATATTTAACTTAATTTTGTAAGCGGACAGTATCTTCTTTGGCTCATTTTAACATAACAGTAAACTCAGTCTGGCTGTTCTGTGTAAGCAACACAGGGCCCCACAAGAGGAAACACGGCGATTTCCAGCAGATGGAAACCCTCTACTTGGACCACAGCTTCTCCCAGCAAACAGTTACCTGGTGGATGCTTTTCCTGGGAATCCTGCTTTGGGGACAGTAAGCTTTTGAAAATGTAGAGCTGCGCTTGCCTCTGACTTGTGGAAGTGAGTGCCTGGTACTTTTCCTAGTCCTCTGACTGCAGCAGGATGTGGCGGAACAAGGAGCCCACTGAAGACAGCTCCCTTAGCAGCCAGGGTCTGGGAGTCCTCCTCCCCCCACATCCTGCTCCCCTCCCTGATGTCTGTCTCCACTGGACTGGGCAGCTTAGGCCAGCCTGCAGGGGAAGCAGACAGAGCGCCAGCTTCAGGCCACCCAAGGCTGGCATTCCTTGCTCCCTGATACCCCCTTGACCAGCTTAGAGAGAAGCTGGGTCTCCTACAGTATGGGGAGGGAAGCTATTGCAAAATATCCTTAACATTCCTTTTCAAAGCAATGAAAACTGAGACACAAAGGAAAAGAACCCAAACTGAACACTCGCAGGCATGCAGCCTACTACAGGGAGGCAGCCCTGCCCTCCGGGGTTCCAGAGAAAGGTGCCCCTGGCCGGGCCACTTCTGGAAGGCAGTATAGTATTGCAAATCCCAGTTCTGCTAAAAGGACCTAGGATGAAATTCAAGTGTTCCATCGCGAACACTCACCACCCACTCCTCACTCTACAAGGAATGCAGATTAGGAAGGAAACCCAGAAACATGGACAGATGGGTGCATAAAAGGATGGATGAATGGATGATGGATTGGTGGACGGGTGGGTAGATGGGTGGATGATGGATGGAAGGATCGACCGGTGGGTGGAAGGAGGCGTAGAATGAGGGATGGATGAGTGACAGAGGAGCGGCAACTTGGTGGCACTGTGGTCAGGGCTGTAAATCCAAGTCGGCCAGACAAGTGGCTCCCCAGGGTCCCTACAGGTCTCCCAGGAGGGTCTTCGTGGGAACCAGGAGGAAAAGGAGGGCCTGCACTGACCCCTTCCAAGTCAAAGGTAAGAAGACAATGTAGGGACTTCCCTGCGGAGGAGCCCAACAGACCCATCGTAACTGTTTCTCCTCTTAAAAAGAGCCCCCAATTAGGTTAAAGGCAAGGCTATATATTACTTTTGACTTGAAATGGTGCGGAACAGCCAAAGTTTAGTCTGCGGCAGCAGAGGGGGAATCCCAGGAGGCCGGTCACTCGTCGAGCTGGCGGGGGGCGCCGGTCATTGCGACTGCGCCCCCTTCTCCGACGCGCCCCCGGACCCCCAAGCCGCCCCCTCCCCCGGACTACCCCCAGCCACCCCCAACTCCCCAGGCTGTCCTCAGCCCTCCGGGTCCCCCGCCCCAGGCCGCCCCCCAAGGACCCCACAGGCTCCCAGGGTCCCCGACCACGCCCGAACCCTCCCGGGAACCCCGCCGCCGCACAAAGGCCCGAGCCCCGCCGAGAAGCTCACCTGGCAGCCCGCGTCCGCGCCGCCCGCGCCACCGTCGAGGGAGGGGCCGCCGGGAGGGGCGGAGCCGCCGGGGAGGGGCCGCCGGGGGCGGTGCCGCGCAGCGCCCACAATGGGTCGCCGTGGCGCCGGCCGCCCCGCCCGCTGATTGGCCGAGAGCGGGGGCGGAGCCTCTGGTTCAAACCATGGGCGGGGCCTGGCGCCCGAGTTCCCGCGCGGCCGCGTTGGCCGTTGGGCCCGCGCCCTCGGCCGCCCCGCCCCCGGCGGCTCCCAGGTCTCCGCGCGCGGCCCCAGTGCGCCTGCGCTGGCCTCCGGAGGGTGGGGCTGGTAGGGCCGGAGAGGACGGGGTGGGGGAGGGGGAGAGGACGGGGTGGGGGAGGGGGAGAGGACGGGGTGGGGGAGGGGGAGAGGACGGGGTGGGGGAGGGAAGCCCGGCGCCTGTGCTCCCTGGACTGCTCGTCCCTCCGGGGGCTTCAGGTTTACCTGTAAGAAATGAAATCACAAAAGTCGAAAGGAGGGACTTCCGTGGAGGCTCAGTAGTTAAGAATCCGCCTGCCAATGCAGGGGACACGGGTTCGAGCCCTGGTCTGGGAAGATCCCACATGCCACGGAGCAACTAAGCCCGTGCGCCACAACTATTGAGCCTACGCTCGAGAGCCCGCGCACCACAACGAAGAGCAGCCCCCGCTCGCCGCAACTAGAGAAAGCCTGCACGCAGCAACGAAGACCCAACGCAGCCAAAAATAAATTAATTAATTAAAAAGAAATGGAAAGGAGAGGAGGTTTCTTTAAAAAAATAACTTCTTAATGGAGAGGTCCTAAATAGGATACACGGAAGGACTCACAAAACTAGATGAAAACTGTTATTGTCATGGTTTATTACTGCGAAAGGATGCAGAGATAAAGATTACATCTTCCGTGTGTGGGGCCACACCCCCACCCTAAATCTCAACTTAGACTATGTGGTGTGGCCCCAGGCCCCCAGCAAAACACTACTAGCTGGCAGGACATCCCCTCCCAGGACCCGAGGGCAAAGACCACACCTCTCCTTGGGCAACTTTCCTTTCTTTACTACACAACAAGGGAAATCCCCAAGCTCAACGAAGATATTATTTCTGTCATCTACTTTTAAATTATGACTGATGACATTGTATCAGGACATCTCAGAATTTTGGGAATTTCATACAATTTTGGAATAGTTATATTAATACATACGTATACAAATATAAAGTTAAAAGGTTTAGTATTCCTTCTTCTTTAACAAGTGTCCCATGTAATTTAACATCAAATAAGCCTGATTAGTTTAACATTTTACCGGGTGAGAGACAAATCCTTTGAGCTTTTCCAAAGGCCTGCTGGAAGAGCCCAGAGTTACTTCAAGGTCAGAAAGACTTCACTTAGAACCCAACTTTTGGAAAGTTTGTCAAAAATATCAAAAGATTTTGGACATTTGCTCAAACAGGACAATGGACCATTAAGAAATGATGCTTAATTATCTGTTTGACCGAAGTAATGATAAAAGATTTCAAAGATAAATTAAAAAGTTACATAGTTGTGGGCTTCCCTGGTGGCGCAGTGGTTGAGAATCTGCCTGCTAATGCAGGGGACACGGGTTCGAGCCCTGGTCTGGGAAGATCCCACATGCCGCGGAGCAGCTGGGCCCGTGAGCCACAATTGCTGAGCCTGCGCGTCTGGAGCCTGTGCCCCGCGACGGGAGGGGCCGCGATAGAGAAAGGCCCGCGCACCGCGATGAAGAGCGGTCCCCGCACCGCGATGAAGAGTGGCCCCCGCTTGCCGCAACTGGAGAAAGCCCTCGCACGAACCGAAGACCCAACACAGCCAAAAATAAATAAATAAATAAATAAATAAGAAAATCCTTTAAAAAAAAAAAAAAAAAAGTTACATAGTTGTAAGCAAAATGTAGCTATTTTAATATTGAGAAGATTCAGTTTTCTTAAGTAATCAAATACCTGATTAAGACAACCTGAAACACAGGAAATAATCTGGGTAAAACACAATTTTGGTTTTCTAAGCAGATTACTAAAAGGTAAGGAAAAACCTTTCACAATCTCTTATCAGAAGCAGGCAACAATTCAAGAAAACCTCGTCCTGTTAGCATATGAAACTTAGGTTTTAGTTTTACATAAGTACACTACTGATTTTAAAGCTTATTTTTATTTTTTATTATTTTATTTTATTTTATTTATTTATTTTTTAAAGCTTATTTTTAAAACCCTTGTAATAGCAATTCAATTTTAGCCATCTTGACCACACATAAATTTCCTTTTTTTAAGATTCCTTTTCCACAAACCTACAACTTAGTATTACCATCCAGCTTCTGTCCTGTCTTTCCTTTTTCCTATTCTGAAACAATCAGATTCACTTTAGAACAAAAGTACTTTCTTTCCCTCAACAAAGTGCATTTCCATTCCTCATACCTTTTCTTACCAAAAACACACATCCTACTTTCCTTGTATAGAGTTGTTTTCTTTTATTATTTGTACTAGTTTTAAACAATTATGAATGGTCTGTTACTAGAAATTTATCAATACAATTCATAATTCTTAAAAGCATATTATCCTTGTAGTAAATTTTACAATGCGGCATGTTTACCAATAGACCCAAATATCGTTATTTCCTTTGTAAAGGAAGCCAAAAGTGAATGAAACTATTTTTAGTTATGTTTCAGTATTTTATCTTATTTGGGAATAATCTAGATATTTAATGACTACCCATCATTTAATTTAACTTAGCAAAACTGTAAGGTTTCAGGTTACCAAAAAGGTCTGAGGAACCTATTTAAAAGGTTTACCTACAAACTTGTATCTCATCCACATCCATTCAATTCATTTGTTTTCAACAGTCATATTTAGATCACTCATGAAAAATTTTATCATACCCAGTTATTTTTCTTGCTGACAAATTATTTAACAAAGATAACATGAACTTGTCTTGTCTGACCAACAAACCCAGGTAGGGGACTTTCATGCTGGTCCAGTGGGTAGGACTCTGGGCTCCCAAAGCAGGGGGCCCGGGTTTGATCCCTGGTCATCGGGGAACTAGATCTCACATGCATGCGCAACTAAAAAAGATCCCACGTGCCACAACTAAGACCCAGAGCAGCCTAAATAAATAAATAAACAAATATTAATAAATAAATAACTCCGGTAGAATGCCTGCTTTTTTTTAAATTTTAAATCTTTGTTTGTAGTTTGAGCATATTCATTTCTTTTTTTTTTAACATCTTTGTTGGAGTATAATTGCTTTACAACGGTGTGTTAGTTACTGCTTTATAACAAAGTGAATCAGCTATACATATACATATATCCCCATATCCCCTCCCTCTTGCATCTCCCTCCCACCCTCCCTATCCCATCCCTCTAGGTGGTCACAAAGCACCGAGCTGATCTCCGTGTGCTATGCGGCTGCTTCCCACTAGCTATCTATTTTACATTTGGTAGTGTATATATGTCAATGCCACTCTCTCACTTCTTCCCAGCTTACCCTTCCCCCTCCCCGTCTCCTTAAGTCCATTCTCTACGTCTGCATCTTTATTCCTGTCCTGCCCCTAGGTTCTTCAGAACCTTTTTTTTTTTTTAGATTCCATACATATGTGTTAGCATATGGTATTTGTTTTTCTCTTTCTGACTTACTTCACTCTGTATGACAGACTCTAGGTCCATCCACCTCACTACAAATAACTCAATTTCGTTTCTTTTTATGGCTGAGTAATATTCCATTGTATATATGTACCACATCTTCTTTATCCATTCATCTGTTGATGGACACTTAGGTTGCTTCCATGTCCTGGCTATTGTAACTAGTGCTGCAATGAACATTGTGGTACATATCTCCTTTTTTTTTTTTTTTTTAATAGCTACTTTTTTTTTTTTTGCCTGTGTTGGGTCTTCATTTCGTGCGAGGGCTTTCTCTAGTTGCGGCAAACGGGGGCCACTCTTCATCGCGGTGCGGGGGCCGCTCTTCATCGCGGTGCGCGGGCCTCTCACTATCGCGGCCCCTCCCGCTGCAGGACACAGGCTCCAGACGCGCAGGCTCAGTAGTTGTGGCTCACGGGCCCAGCCGCTCCGCAGCATGTGGGATCTTCCCAGACCAGGGCTCGAACCCGTGTCCCCTGCATTGGCAGGCAGATTCTCAACCACTGCGCCACCAGGGAAGCCCCTGTAGATTTTTAGATGATGGCCATTCTGACTGGTGTGAGATGATATCTCATTGTAGTTTTGATTTGCTTTTCTCTAATGATTAAGGATGTTGAGCATTGTTTCATGTGTTTGTTGGCAATCTGTATATCCTCTTTGGAAAAATGTCTATTTAGGTCTTAGAATGGCTGCCTTCTTTTCAGCGTTGATAACCCCAGAGGCATGTTTATTTTAATTAAACCAACAACTCCAAGTTAGCTTTAATTCACCAAAATTAATCCCAGATCACATAAACCCCAAAAGCACCTAGGCCAGTCTGTTATATTTTAATTCATATAATGACTTGTTTGTTTTTAAACCACTTAATTAGAGCCCTTTTACAAATTAATGTTAACAATAACAACCAGAGATAGAAGAGAAAAATAATACCACACAACTACAACACATATATAGACACACATGAAAATACAGATAGATGCAAACAGGGACCTTACAGTTTCATTTAAAATTCTAGCCATGTCTTAGATATAAGCTCAAAAGAATAGTTAGATCCAAACTGTGCTGTAAGGATCCTTTTAGAGCTGTTTGTGAAGTCAATTTGTCTTTTAGAAGCTTCTGCATACCAATCAAAGAACGCATTACATGGTCTCCAGAGACGTTTGGAATCCTCTCTTTTAAGGGTGCCCCTTAAGGTGGACTTATTTCAAACAAAGTTTCCGCCTTTAGAACAGGATGGTGACTTACCGAAAGGCTTCAACAAACAGAAACAGAAAGCAAGTTTTCTCCTAGAAGTTTTGGAGTATATTTGTCTATAATCAAAAACCTAGGGCAATTGCTATTTAAATCTTTCCTTCTAGTTGTTATTTGCTCCAGTTAAGGTAGAAACAGTAATTAAAGGTTTAGCATTTGGATCCAATTTTAAAGGGGCAGGTTTTTGCTGAGGAGGAGAGAGGGAGATGGTGCTAAGGGCTGAAGCTGAGACAAAGGGGGTGGGGTCTGAGTCAAGGGGATGGGGCCTGAGACAAAGGGGTGGGATCTGAAACAAAGGGGTGGAGTCTGAGTCAAGGGGGTGGGGCCTGAGACAAAGGGGTGGAGTCTGAGACAAAGCAGGCAGGGAAGACAAGCAAGACAAAGAAGCTGGGGGAGGTAACACAAGGAGCCCCAGGCTTCATAAGCCATTTTGTTCTTTTCTAGGTTTTTGTTGTTGTTTTGGCCAATTTAGAAACGGTACCTTGCAAAGAGGCAATTTTAGAGTTTTGTGCACATTTGGAAGCTTTTAGGTGCCAATAAAAATAAATCTACCATTCATTTTGTTTAATTTTAGGACCACGGTCCTCCAATGTAATCCTAACAAAAATGAGTTTGAGATTAAAAGTTCCCCATAATGTGCACTGTAATTCCGGATTACTTTTAATTTGTTTGGCCCACTTAGTTAAAATGTGCATATGGGGGTCCATAGTTTTTGAATATGAAACTGGCCAGAGTCCCTGAAGGCGGGCTGCCCTCAGAGAACTTAGGAGACTGGGATGCCATTTCCCTCAGTTCTCCTGGAAACCCAAGATAGTTGCTAGAGTCCGAGCCCAGATTCCAAAGGGAATAAAGGTCCCGGTTAGCGTGATCCCCAAAAGAGAACCCTGCTGCCGCACTCCAGAAAACAACTGAGCACTTACCAAGGACAACGCCTTGAACCAGAAAGGACAAAACCTTTCCAGGTCCCATGTAAAGTCTGAGAGCTCAAAACACAAAAAGAGCGGGGCGTGGAATCCAAGAGGAGACGCACCAAACCGAAAGCAGGTGGCAACTCACAGACGTGATGAGCACGAGGGGCTCAGTGTGGGCACGTCACTGCATTCCACGACCTGTCATCTCTCGGGGTTTGCCTCCTTTGGACCCCACTTCTGACACCAAATATGTCAACTTTAATAATATAGTAGCCAGTTATTTTACCAGCAAAAGTGAGTTTATTCAGAAATAGCCAGAGGAACAGCAATTCTGCGTATGTGAACTATGGTGGACCCCAGGCAAATCCAGGGAACAAGGAGGAGGAACTTGCTTTTATAGGGAAAAGAAGGGAGTTGGGAGGGGCTGTGATACCCAAAGGGTGGGAGCGAGCCCAGAGCCCCGAGTATGAAGGCTTCTCATTGGTTGGGCTGTTACAGCCCCTGACTGGGCTGTCGTGGGGCAGAGAGAGGTTTTCTTCTTCCTGTTGGATTGTAATTGGAGGCACCTTTTGTGGGAGATGTAGGTAAACGTCGTTTCCTGTTTGGGGTAATTGATAATGCATAGTAGGCATGAGAGCTTCCCCTACAGGCCTGTCCCAGCTCCTACTTTAGTCTCTTTAATTCCACAAAACTGTGTGTGCTGCTTTTCTGTAAACTGGAAATTATTTCAAAACTAAAAATTGGATAAAAGTATATACACAAAATAATTCTATATAGTTTCCATGGGTACCTATATAGGCAAGCAAACGTTTAGGAAAAGTGCAACTTCTATAAGTATACATGGATATAATAATAAAGGAAAGAAAACGGTGTCTTTGTGAAACTGAAGAGACACGGCAGGGGAGGCAGCGTGAGAGAGCTGAAGGAAGTAAAAGGGGTCGATCAGCGTGTGGCTGGCACACCTTCTGATGTGGAGCAGGCCCTGGGCACAGGAGCTGTGGTGGACTGGAGGCAAATGCCACTAGCCCTGAAGAGGCCAAGGAGCAGGATGGGCAGGTGCAGAGCACAAAGGTCCTCCCCTGTGTGTGGGCTTCCTGCTCAGATGGCTTTGCCCCCAGAGTCTCAGAGTGGCTGCAGCAGCACCAGACCTTGCACCCAGTCTCACAGGAGTTCTGTGGAAAGAGAGAGCCTTTCCTCCAGGAGGCAAACTGAAGTCCTGGCCCACCTCTCACTGGCCAGAATTGAACACATGCCTTTCCAGTGGTGTTTGGCTTAGGGCAGAGGTTCTCCAGGTGTAGGCCTGCACCCCCCAGCAGCGATATCTTCTGGGAACTTGTTATGGATGCAAATTCTCCAACCCAGAAGCTCTGGGGCTAGGCTCTGTCTGTCTGTGTTTCAACAGGCCCACCAGGGGATTCTGATGTAGGCTGAAACTTGAGAAGCAATCAGAGCCCACCCAGAGCCCAAACCCAGCAGTGGAGGGGCGGGCAGGGCAGGGTGTGCTGTCATCTCCAGGCGGGTCAGGAATGGTCATGATGGAGGAAGGTGATTATCTCCTGAGCATCAGAAACAACAGGTACCCTGCTTACCTCACCTGACACCCTGGGGTGAGGCTGGGAGGTGGTCTGGCAGGGCTGAGGGCAGAGCCCACTGGGGACCCTCAGCCACCCTGCCCACCCTGCCTGCCCATTGCCTGAAACCTAGGCCTCTGTCACTAGGGGGCTGTGGAGCCCCAGAGCCATGAGTGGGGGATACATGGGGGCCACTGGGGCTGAGGCCTCTCAGCCCACCCTCCTTTGAGCTGTGGTGGCCCCAGAATGTCCCTTCAGGGGCCTTGGGGCTGCAGGCTGGATGAAGGGGGTCTGATGTGTCTTTTTTGACAAAACAGCTTTATTGAGATGTGACCACATACCATACAGCTCACCCTTTTAAAGTGTACAAGCCAGTGTTTTTAGTGTATCCATAGATACGTCAATGTTAGAACACTTTCATGCCCTCAGAAAAAGCCCCCTGCCCTTTAGCTATCACGCCCTACTGCCCCGCCCCCAGCCCCAGGCGACCACTCATCTCCCCTCTGTCTCTATGGATTTCCCTATTCTGGACACCTCTTAGAAATGGCATCATGCTTTATGTGGCCTTTTGTGTCTGGCCTCTCAGCATGTTTTTGAGGCTCATCCACACTGTAACAGGTGTCAGAACTTCATTCCTTTTCGTGGCCGAGTAACAGTCCGTCGTGTGGTAGACCACGTTTTACTATGGACACCTGGCTACTGGGGATAATGCTGCTTCCAGCATTTGTGTACACGGATGCTTTCAACGTTCTTGGCTACGCCCTCGGAGTGGCGTTGCTGGGTCACGTGTAAACCTGAGGCACCGGCAGACCGTGTCCACAGCAGCTGCCCCGGCTGGTGGCGGGTGCGCTCTGGGTGCCTCCCGGGAGGGCCTCCCTGCTGCGCGGCCCTGGCCACCTCCGCTCTGCCCAGCGCCCAGCGACAGGGCCACTGCCGGCCCTGCTGGTCCCCGCCCTCCCCGCCCCAGGGGTGTGTTCCCATCCCCCGGGGCCCAGCCCCGAAGCCCCGTGACCCTGCAGTTTCTCCGGATTCGCACGAGGCCGGGAGCACCGGTTGATGTCACCGTCAACCATCACGTCACTGTCACTTGTCACCGGGCGCAGGGCCTCTCTCGGCTTCTCTTCCCCTTCTCAGACCGGGCTTTGGGCCCGCCTCCGCACGCCCTGCCTGCGTGGCCCCTTGCGGTTTCTCCCGTTAGAACCGCTCTAAGGGGTCCGGATCCGGCGAGGAAGGGGCGCTGAGACCCAGGCCGCGGTGGGGCCGCCTAGTCCGCCGCCGCCGCCTCGGGTGGTGCTGCCCCCTGGCGGCCGCGGGCCGGACATGCACGGTGCGCTCAGCCTCGCGGGCGCCCTCTAGGGGCCGTCACTGGGACGGGCGGGCCTTGGTCATCAAGAACTTGGGTCTTCGCAGGACCCCGGGGAAAGACCACCCAGGAAGCTGAAACGAGGCTCTAAGTCTTGAGCGCCCACTCGGTGTCAGGCACAGCTTAAGCGGGGGACAGACAAGATGTCAGTGAACGTCCCCAACAGCCCTACGGGCAGGTCCTGTGGCCATTCCCAGATCACAGGTGACGACGCTGGGCTGGCGGGGGTGAAATACCTCGTCCAAAGCGAGCTGTCCTCCGACGTCCGGGGTTTCCGGAAGGTCTTAGAGTAACACGGGGAGCGCGGCTGTTTCCCCACTAGGACCGAGTGCTCCCACGAATGTCAGCGTGCTTTCCTGTCCGCTCAGGAGGGCCTCCCCGGCAGGTCCCTCTCGCTGGGTCAGGAGGCTTTGGGCAGCAGTGTGCCTTCCTGGGGCTGTGCCGCCCCTTCTAGACCAACTCCAGACCACGTGACCCCAGGATTCCCAGCCAAACCGTTCAGAACTCACCTCCTCCGCCGCTGCCGTGGCTTCTCCTTGGGCCTGTCCCCACGGGGTCCGCCCGGTGGGCACACCTGTGGGCTGCGGCCACTCGCGAGCCCGGCGGAGTGAGGGTGGGCCCCCGAGGGGGCCTGACCCTGCACCGGATGTGCGGGTGTATCTGGCAGGGCTGGGAGCCGGGGTGTGTCTGGTGGGACGGGGCTGTTAGGTTGTTGGCTTTTCAAATATTTGGACACATGTGAGTGCTGAAGTGTCGGGCGAGCCTGGGTGGGTCTCCCCAGCTGGCAGGGTGCTTGCCCACGCACGCGACCATCGGTCCCTCAGGGAACAGCAACGGGCCCTGTCCAGGGAGCTGGGAATACATCAGTGAACAAATAGCAGGGTGTCCCTCCAGGGAGCGCTGGTCTGGGACACACTTGAGGAGAGAGCCCAGGAGTGTAGGCTGGGCTGCTCGAGGTGGCCGGGCAGCCCCGAGGGGTCTCGGGACTCCCCTCCTCAGCCCCTGCCTCCTTCCATGGACCCCAGGACAGCAAGGGTGGGCCTCACTGTGCCTGGCTCCCTCCCCACCTCGCGGAACCGCGGGGAGCACTTTGTGGAGGGGTGGGTGGGAGAGGGAGGAGGGAGGGAGGGAGGGGGTGGGCGGAAGAGGGGGAGGGAGGGTCAGAGGGAGGGGGGTGATGGAGGGAGGGGAGGCTGTCTGGCCAGCTCTCAGGCTCTGTAACCCCACTATGAAAGTGAGAAGTTTCCCTGAGCAGCGTGAGTCAGACGAAGGAGAAAGGTTGTGGTCGGTGAAGGAAGCTTCAGCCTCGATAAGACCGCCCTGGGGGGAGGGGAGGTGTGCGTCCGGGAAGACTGTGCCTCGGGCCAAGGTGGGCCCTTGACCACCGCCTCCCCAGCTGCTCCCCAGGGTCTCGGCCGCAAGGGCAGGGCCGCCTCACGCCCTGGGTGGCCCTGTGTCCAGCACGGAGCTGGCAGGTGACCGGAGCCCAGCCCCTCCCTCGGGGCCCCCCCACCCCCGGGCAGCCCCTCCACTAAGGCCTGTGGATGGCGGATTGGGACCTGGCTGGGCCCTGAGCACGGAGCCTGCCCTCCCCAGCGGTGACAGCCCCTGCACGCAGCCGCCTTCTAATTTCACGTGGCCCCCTGTCTCCTGCAGGTACCCTCTGAGACTCCCGGGGGCGGAGACCCTCCAGGCCACCCCTCCCGGCAAAGTCCTGGCAGCCCCTCTCCTGAGCCAGCGGCTCCGGGGCCTGAGCCCTGCCTCCGCCACAGTGGGGAGCTGGTGGGCCGGGCAGCGCTTGATGGGACCCTGCCCGGGAAGAAAGGGGCCGTTTATTGGTTGCAAAAATGTCAGCAAAAGATGGAAAAGTAGGCAGTTCCCAGCCTGGGTGTGAAGAGGTGGTGGTGAACTAACGGGGAAGCCCCTTCGCTGGGGGCTGGGGGCTGGGGGCTTGCGTCCAGGGTCACATGACACACACACACACACACACACACACACACACACACACACACACACACACAGGCGGTCCTCTGAGACAGTCCCGTGAGAGGACAGAGGGAGAGACGAGGGGCAGGGGGGACAGGCCGGGCCCACCGCTAAGGCTCCCGCACCCGCTACGCCCGGACCAGTGCGGATGAAGCCCCACGGCCGAGGGTGGAGGGTGCGGACCGTCGGGCACAGTTCTCACCCAGCCCCCATCCGATTCCCCTGCGCCTTGCCCAGCCTGGGGTCCCTGGTGCGGGCAAGGCAGGCTCTGAGCTCCCCGGGGAGAGCGGACAGAAAGCAGTGCCCCGCCACAGAGCCGCTGGGCCAGGAGGACTGCGGACCCGGCAGGGCGAGCGCCGGGCGTCCAGACGGCCACTGGGGCCCACCACGCGGCCTTGAGACAGAAGGGGCAACCCGGAGGGACACAAAAGGGGGCACGTGAAGACAGAAGCAGAGACTGGGGTGATGCAGCCAGAAGCCCAGGGACCCCTAGAGCCACCAGAGGCTGAAAAAGGCAGGAAGGACTGTCCCCTGGAGCCTCTGGAGGGAGCGCAGCCCGGCCGACACGTTGATTTTGGACTTGGGGCCTCGGAGCTGTGAAAGGGTAAATTCCTGTTGTTTTAAGACATTTCGTCCAGGTTTGTGATCACTTGTTTCGGCAGCCCCGGACTCTCATGGACGTGGAGGTGGGGACCCCGCTCACAAGGCCCTGCGGCTCCCCTCGGTGGGAGCACGAGCTTTACCTCCGTGACTGAAATTGAGGCGTAAGATGCCGAAACCCCAGGGCCAGTGACGCTGCCGGAGAGGCTAGGGTGCAAGGACGGTCCTGGGGGGCGGTTTGCCAGGTGAGGGGGCTGGAGGGAGAGCCCCAGGCTGGGATTTCGGATGCCAGGAACTTTTCCTAAAACTGCCAAGGAAGCGGCATGAGGCTGCCAAGAAAGGGTATTAATGAAAAAGACAGAGAGACTGGCATCATTCTTCTTCTTGTACAGCAGGTTTTCGCAGCAACTGGGAGGCCAGAGCACAGCCGTGGGGTGCTTGCGCGGTAACCGTGTCTTCCCACGTTTGTCACGGTCACCGCCAAGTGGACGGTGACAGGTGCGGAGCGACGAGGGGCGGGCGGTGGGTCTGGGGGCCACTCCTCCCCTGGGAGCCTCAGAGCAGGATTCTCGCTCCTTCCTGCCATTCGTAGTGGATAGACTGGTGGCCCCCGGAAGGATCCGCCTCGACCTACTCCCCGGAATCTGGGGGCGGGGCCTTATTTGGAAATCGGCTTTGGCTAAGGATGCAGCGCTGAGCTCACCCTGGATTATCCAGGGGAGCCCTAAGTCCAAAGAGACAGAAGAGAGACAGAGAGGGGGGTGAAGCTGGGGGGGGGCGGCGTGGCAGCACCAGAGGCCGAGAGCGAGGCATGGAAACGGCTCCTCTGAGAGCCGCCAGAAGGAGCCCTGCCCGCGCCCTGATCTCCGACCTCCAGCCCCCAGAAGGCTGAGAGAATCCTGTTTGCTTTACGCCCCCCAGTTTGCAGTAATTAGTTACAGCAGCCCCGGGAAGTCATACGTCAGATGTTGTTGAAACGTCCTGTGATCCCGGCCCTGAATACTCCAGACTGTTCTAGAAGCCGGCCCATCACCTGGAGAGCCCAGGCACACGCCCCTCCCCCAGGGCTTGGCCCTCCAAGAGGTCCCTAGAGGGAAACGTTCGCCTGACAAGATAAAATGACATTACCCCAGGTTAGGAAGTTGGCACTGACGTGTATTCTTGCGCTTTTATTTCTTTTTTTTTTTTTTTTTAATTTATTTATTTATTTTGGCTGTGCTGGGTCTTCGTTTCTGTGAGAGGGCTTTCTCTAGTTGCGGCGAGCGGGGGCCACTCTTCATTGCAGTGCGTGGGCCTCTCACTATCGCGGCCTCTCTTGTTGCGGAGCACAGGCTCCAGACGCGCAGGCTCAGTAGTTGTGGCTCACGGGCCTAGTTGCTCCGCGGCATGTGGGATCTTCCCAGACCAGGGCTCGAACCCGTGTCCCCTGCATCGGCAGGCAGATTCTCAAGCACTGCGCCACCAGGGAAGCCCGCGCTTTTATTTCTAAACGTATTTTCTGAATCACATATCCTCTCAGGGTCTCTAACAATGCAAAACATCGATCGCTGCCTTAGGGAAATGCGAACGTAAGCGGTGGGTGTGGTCAGCCCCCAATGCCAACCGCGGAGGTAGGTGTCACTGGCCCTGTCACGGATGGGGGAACGGAGGTAGCGCTGTGACCTGGCCTGGCCCTCGGCGGTTTCTCCCCGACAGCGGGGCTGGGAAGCCTCGGTGCGGAGGACTCACCGCCGTCCTCGGAGCCCGTTGGCGGCGTGTCACCCTGCCTGGGGTGCCCCCCGGCCCTCCCGGCTGATGGGCATTGCTGCCACGAGCACCTGGGGCTCCCTCCGGAGGCCACGTGAGTGCACCCCGCCCCCCGGCTCCCCTCAGGGTCTGCGGCACAGAGAGGCCCAGCCAAGGCCCCGTGAGCAGTCACCGCAGGAAGGGGCACAGTTTGCACCGACGATCTGGGGCAGGAGAACAAAGGCCCCGCCACGTACTGTCACAGTCATCCAAGCAACGCTTGCAGAAAAGCACGGAAAATAAAGCCATCACGCGGAGGCTGACAGGCACCTACCGCACGCACGGCCTGTGCCGGCTGCCAGCAGCACCGAGCGGTCACACGGCCTCTGCCTGCGACCCTGCGGTGCGCTCACAGCCGAGAGCGCCAGCCAGAACAAGCCGTCCTGCCTGCCACGGGCTCTCCCTGCAGCTGGCAGACTCGCCCTTACCCTCGGCGTCCTGCCTCCTCCCTTGTGGGGCTTCCGCTCCCAGTGGAAAAGCCTGGGGGGCTGGGACCCCCAAGGGGCAGAAGCTCCCAGAACAAGACATCTGTGACGTGTCATCCAGAGGGGGCGCTGTGGACACTGGCGGGTAGGCTCCGCGGGGAGCCGAGCGATCGGCCCTGGACTCCCATGCTGGGCTCGGCAGGGCTCCTCAGTCGGGCCCTCCAGGGTGCATGGCGAGGCCCACGTGCCCGGCGGTGGCCCTGGTGGGCGGACAGGCTTGGGGAAGGCGTAGCCGTTTGTGAGCTATGTGGGCGATCGTGCCTCCTCTGAATCCTTCGAATACGTGAGCTTGGCGACGTCTGTCTTCATGGACCACGTTTTCCACCCCCTGTGGATTCTGGACACTTCTTGGCGTGAAACTTCCGTGGCCAGCACATATATGATGGGGTCAGCCACGCTGTTCACCGTGGCCAGGCTCAGGAACACCACGGAGACCGTGCACAGGTTGATTTCGAAGGCGCACAGAGGGCCCGTGTCTCCTTTGTAGTAGGAAAAGGCTATGGCTTTGCCCAGGAGCACCAGGTGGTAGGGAGCGAAGCAGAACAGGAAGATGGTCACGACCGCGACGGCCAGGCGCTTCACCTTGGCCTTCTGGGCGGCACTCAAGCTGGTGCTCTGCTTGATGCTCCTGAAGATGCGCTGGTTGGTGAAGGCGATGACGGACAGAGGGACTGCAAAGCCCACGGCGAAGCGCGTGTAGTAGTACCCGGCGATCTCGCGGTCCATCGGCAGCTTCTCGAAGCAGGTTTCCTCCTCCTCCATCTGAAACACCGGGTAGTGGACGAGCCCCACGAGAACGAAGACAGACACGGAGACGAGGATGGCGGTCTTCCGGTGGCGGCGGCCTCGTGTCTCCAGCGCGTACACCACTGCCAGGAAGCGGTCGCAGGAGATGCAGCACAGGAAGAGGATGCTGACGTAGAGGTTGCAGAAAAAAACGTAGGCGGTCACCTGGCAGGCCCGCGGGCCCAGGGGCCAGCGGTGGCCGTTCTGGATGTAGACGACCCAGAGCGGCAGGGTGCTGACGTAGAGCAGCTCGCACAGCGCCAGGCAGAAGAGGTAGACGGCCAGCACGTGGCCCTGGCGCGCCTGCAGCAGCGTCAACCAGGCGGTCAGGCAGTTGGCTGGCAGGCCCAGCGTGCACACGGTGCTGTACACGGTCACCAGGAACACCCTGCTGTCGTCGAAGGGCACCGTGCAGTTCTGGGGAGATACGCCAGTCGACAGGGCCCCTGGCAGAGGGCTGGTCACCGGCGTGGCGTTTCCTGTGGGGCAGAGACAGCGTGAGGGCGGGTGTCGCTGGGAACCCCCTGAATCAGATGTGATAGCGCAAGAAGGGGCAAGAAGGCTCTTGTCAGCTGCGGACTGGACGCGCCAGGGTTAAAGTTTTCCAGATGGTTTCCTAATGTGACCCTAAATCACCCATCCCCCAGCCGATGGCCTCGAGGATACAAGGTCGGCAATACCGCGTCCTGCATCCTGGTCACTAACCGAGTCATTTTCCAAAGTGTTGCTTGTGGGCTTGAAGAGAGTTTATTCTCTATTCGCCTTCTGTTATGAGTTGAATTGTGTGTCCCCAACCGCCAAAAAAAAGATATGTGGAGTCCTAACCCCCAGGACCTCAAAACGTGACTGGATTTGGAGATGGGATCTTTACAGAGGTGATCAAGTCAAAATGAAGTCTTTAGGGTGGGTCCTAATCCAGTATGACTGTGTCCTTATAAAAAGGGGACATTTAGGGGCTCTCCTGGTGGCGCAGTGGTTGAGAATCTGCCTGCCAATGCAGGGGACACGGGTTCGAGCCCTGGTCTGGAAAGATCCCACATGCCACGGAGCGGCTGGGCCCATGAGCCACAATTACTGAGCCTGCGTGTCTGGAGCCTGTGCTCCGCAACAAGAGAGGCCGCGATAGTGAGAGGCCCGCGCACCGCGATGAAGAGTGGCCCCCGCTTGCTGCAACTAGAGAAAGCCCTCGCACAGAAACGAAGACCCAACACAGCCATAAATAAATAAATAAATTTTTTAAAAAAAACCCCAAAAACAAGTACCTGGATTCTTTTTTAAAAAAAAAAGGGGGGGGGGACATTTAAACCCAGGGACACGTGTGAACGAAAGCCGATGTGAGGACAGGGAGAAGACGGCCATCCCAAGCCGAGGAGAGAGGCCTCGGAAGAATGCAGCCCGTCCACACCTCCATCTCAGACTTCCAGCCTCCAGGGCTACAACAGAAGAAATCTGTGATTTAAATCATCTGGTCTGGGTTTCCCTGGTAGCGCAGTGGTTAAGAATCTGCCTGCCAATGCCTGCGAGCCCTGGTCCGGGAAGATCCCACATGCCACGGAGCAACTAAGCCCCTGCGCCACAACTACTGAGCCTGCACTCTAGAGCCCATGAGCCACAGCTCCAGAGCCCGCGTGCCACAGCTACTGAAGCCTGCATGCCTAGAGCCTGTGCTCTGCAACAAGAGAAGCCACCTCAATGAGAAGCCCGTGCACCACAACTAAGAGTAGCCCCTGCTCACCACAACTAGAGAAAGCCTGTGCACAGCAACGAAGACCCAACGCAGCCAAAAAATAAAGTAAAAAAATAAATCACTTGGTCTGTGGTCCTTTGTTACAGCAGCCCTAGCAAACAATACATCTTTTGGATTTATTGAGTTTAGTTTTTAGTCTATTTCCCCCTTTATTGGTTTGGAGATTATTAAGCCATTTTTAATCTTTTTGAGAGTACCCTGGATGTTTTAATGTGCATACTTAGTAGTGTCTAAAGTGAGAAAACCTTCACCTCCTGGTGGGCACAAACCCTGGGACACTGCTGCTCTAACGGCCCCACGTTTGGCTGGCGTGCAATTCTGGTCCCAGTTATGGGAGTCGTGGGGGTTCTTTGCCTGTTTAACCCCATAGGTCAGATGTTATTATTATTACTATTCCTGCCGTGGTTGTTGTTGTGACTTCACACTGTCCATCCCTGTTCACAGCTGCCCACATGTCGGCCAGTCTTCTGCCTGCTCCCTTTCCTTCATCTGCTGCATTTCCGAGGTCATTCCCTCCTTTCCCTGAAGACAGCCCTCGCAAGCCCTGTGGATGAGAGCCTGCCCCAGCTTTGGTTCATCTGAAATGCACTTTTACCCCGATTCTGGAGGACGGTTCCCCCAGAGGTCTGATTTAGCTCCGGCCCCGCTGCAGCCCGTCTTCTGGCTTCTGAAGCTGCGACGGCGGCCGCCTGCTGTCTAGTTGCCGTGCCCTCGGACCCCTGAATCTGAGACTCTGTACACCCCAGCTCTCCGGATGCCCCTCTGTTTGCTTCCTGGGGCTCTGGTCAGGCACGTGCTGGACCTCTCGCCCTGTCCTCACCTCGCTCTGCACCCTCCCCCCCGCCCCCATCCTGCAGGACCGTCCTTCTGTCCAGGCAACCTACCGACATTGAACTTGAGTTTGTGAGCTCTTTGTATCTGTGTCTAATTGGCGGGTTTTTTTTACTCATTCACTGCGTTAAAATTCAGGGATCATGTCTTTCATTTCTAGACACTCCATCTGGCTCCCTTTCGAGTCTCTTGTTCTCTGCTCATGTTTTTCCTTCCGTCTCTGATCTCCTTACATTCACCCAACGTACTGATGTCACTGCACGTGACCCTCCCAGCACCTGCAGTCTTGGAGGCAGGACCCCCGCCACGGCACAGTGCCTGCACACCCTCCCACGGGCCAGCTCCCTCGCACGTCTTGTGGCGGTTGTGAGCTCACGCCTGATGGGGCGTTATCCGTGGGCGTTTCCTGAGTGGGAGGGGCTGTCCTGCCAGGGGTTGTGGGCTGGCTGGAGCCGGCCGCCTGGGACCTCTGCCCCAGCTCGGGTGGCCGGAGGGCAGGAGTGCTTGGATTTACTCCAGGGCTGGTTTCCATCCAGGCCTCATAGCGGGGCTGAACTTTGGGGTCCCTGTGCAGGTGTCCCAATTCAGAGCCCACGCCCTCCCCACGTGGGAGCCAGGGCTCACCTGCTGTGCCCTCAAGAAACAAACGATAAGGAATCCGTCCATAAGTATGAAATGAGCCCTGAAACCTTAGGCCTGTCAGCCTCCCTCTGTTGATTCTAGGCGTCAGTTACACGGGACAGTCGCCACCGTCAGCCATCATATGAAGCCCAGCTCAGAGGGACCTCGGCATCACACAACCCAGGGCTCCCCACAGCCCACAGCCCGCTGCCCGCTCCTGACTTTCCTCCACCCCCGTGGGCTCAGCCAAGCTTTCACGACGCTCTTCAGATGTGTCAGCTGGGCTTTGCGGGGTTCGCACTGGGACCGTGCAGAGCCGGGCTGCTGGGCCACAGCGTGGGAAGTGGAAGCTCACCAGGGCTTTGGGGTCCCTGCTGGGATGGGGGGCTGGGAAGAACCACAGACTGGCACTGGGGGCTCCTCCAAGCTCCAGTGCCTGCTTGTCATGGAGGACCCAGGAGGAAGGCGGGACCTGGATGCCCACCTGCCCTCCCCTTGAGCCCCGCCTGGGACGCCAGTTACCACCCCTCTCAACAGGGGGAAAGAAGCCAGTGCGGAGGGGTGCTCCAGGCCCCAGGCACCTGCGAGGTGGTCCCCTCACCTGCCTCCCCACCAGGTGTTTCCGAGGGGACAAGGAATGAGTCACAGGACAAAGGGCCCTGCTGTAGGGGTGAGCCCCCTGCCCCCCGTCTAAGGATCCACGGACACTGCGGTGACTCACACCGGGGGCTCCCCAGGCTGAGGGACCCCACACGACGTGGGGAAGGAAGCCAGCGTGTCCCAGGCGCCCTCCCTCTCCCGCCCAGCCTGCCTCTCCTGGGTCCCGCTCGTGGCGGTGACCCCAGCACCCACTGCCTGACCTGTGCCTGGAGCCTCCTGGACCCTCTCCCTCCTGACCCGCCCCTGGGACCTGCCATGCGACAGGAACATCTGGGTGGCCGTGGGGGGACACGCACCTCCCAGAGCCTGTGCCCTGGCCTCGGGAGATGCTGTCCCGTTTAGGCCCTGGGCACCTCCGACAGCAGGCTGTGGACCGAGCAGCCCCTCGAGGTCAGCGGGAGCCGCAGGCGGCGCCCGGACGCAGGTGGAGCTTCGCGCTGCCCCTCGGCTGCAGCAGCCTCTGGCGGTGATGGCCCCGTGATCCGGCCAGGGGAGTGGCCAGCAGGCTGGACAGGCCTGGGGTGGCCTCAGTGACAGCGGAGAACGTGGCCCTTGCTTCCACAGCCCAGTGACCCCTGAGGCCTGGAAGCTCTTTAGGTGCTTAGGTTGAAGACCCCTGGACCTTTCCACATGCACATCCAACAGCCAAGGAGACCTCAGTGCATCCCAACGCTGACATGGCCATGGGGTCGCGGGCAGCTGTCCGGGATCCCTCGGGCTTCGAGGGCCCTCCCGAGGGACTCGGCCCCAGTGCCCATGCATGGTTTTCAGCACCCCCCGCCCCCCGCAGGGCGACCTGATGCAGAAATTAGCGGCAGGACAGTGAAGGCGGGCAGAGAGCAGTGCTTGTTCTTCAGCTGAAGGCTCGCTGTGAAGGTCCCCAGGGTGATGGAGCTGTCGGCCCCCCAGTGTGCTCCCGACACCCTTTTGTGCCACTCACTTGTTTTTCCCAATTTTTAAAATTCTGGTAAAATATACATAAGATAAAAGCGACCAACTTAACCATTTTAAGTGTCCGCTTCTGTGGCATTAAGTACATTCACATTGTTGTGCAACCGTCACCATATCCATGTCCAGAATTTTTCATCTTGCAAAACTGAAACTCTGTCCCCATTAAACACTCACTGCCCACCCCTCCCCCAGCCCTTCCTGTGAGTGGATCGTAAAGAGTGTGTCCTTCTGTGACTGGCCTATTTCGCCTTGCGTCATATCCTCAGGGTCCACGTGTCAGAGCACCCTTCCTTTTTAGCACAGAGTAATAGCCCACTGTGTGGATGGACCACATTAGGGTTTTCCACTCATCTGTCTATGGACACTCGGGCTACTTCCACATCTTGGCTATTGTGAGTAGTGCTGCCATGAACATGGGTGTGCAAATACCTCTTCCACACCTGTGTTCACTTCTTATTTATTTATTTATTTATTTATTTATTTATTTTTGGCTGCGTTGGGTCTTAGTTGCCACACGCAGGCTCTTTGTTGTGGCGCGTGGGCTTAGTTGCCCTGTGGCGCGTGGGACCTTAGTTCCCTGACCAGGGATCGAACCCGAGTCGCCTGCATTGGAAGGCAGATTCTTAACCACTGGACTGCCAGGGAAGACCCAAGTTCACTTCTTTTTTGTGGATTGCTGGATCGTATGGCGATTCTCTTTTTTAGCTTTTTGCGGAGCCGCCGTACTGTTTTCCCCAGCAGCTGCTCCATTTTCGTTCCCACCGACAGCGCACGGGGGTTCCCATTTCTCCACATCCTCGCTAGCCCTTGGTATTTTGGTTTTGACAGTGGCCATCCCGATGGGAGCGAGGCGGTGCCTTCTCTGGGCCCCCACCCATGGCCCTAACCTCCGGGACGTGGGCTTCATTCCACGTGCAGACGGAGGGCGTCGGGGAGTCATCAGACCCGGCTGTCAGCTCTCCACACGAGAGTCGGGCTGCACCAAGCGGAGGGGCCGACGGTGCGCAGGGGAGCACCGGGCCGCGGAGGGCGGTTCTCAGGCGGGAGAAAGGTGACACCTGTCTGCCCAGGCTGGCCCTGCTTGGACGGCTCGTCCCTCCCAGCCATGCGAGTCCTCCAAGGCGCCAGCCCAACGCCCTGGACCCCAGCACCGACCCTGTCTTGCCACACTCAGGGGAGCAGAGCGCAGGGAGCCCAAAACCCAAGTGGAGGCCCAGGTGAGGCCTGTGGGCCCCTCGCTGCTCCCAGCCACCCCCACCAACACTGCCCCCCCCAGGGTGCCGACTGGACTCAGCACAGCTGGTGCAGCCACATGCCACCTGCCGGGGCCACAAGGCTGGCACGTGGCCTCCTGTCTTCACCTGCCCACGCCCAGTCCCCTCCCCCAAGCCGTCTGGTGACCAGCACTCGGCACACAGGTGAGAGCCTGCCCCTCCCACCACGGGGCACTCAGAGGACCCTGACTGCTTGGGAAAGGAGTCTCCCGGGCTGGGGGCACACGAGCCCCCAGGAGGGGAAGGAGGCGCTGTGGGGCATCTGTGGCTCGGCACGGGGTCTCTCACAAGAAGTGGGCAGGATACGAGGCCCAGGTGGACCCCAGAGCCTCCACTTCTCCTTCAGTCCTGTTCTTGGTTCTTTTCTAGCATTTCAAGAGAATTAAGAAGTGGGTGCTTCCTGATGTCTTGATGGAAAGCCTCTGGCTTCATTGTTTCTGAGTTAGTTTTTATTTCCAGAAGTCTACTTTTTTTTTTTTTAATTTATTTGGCTGCGTCAGGTCTTAGTTGTGGCATGCGGGATCTTTTTAGTGGCGGCATGCGAACTCTTAGTTGCAGCATGTGGGATCTAGCTCCCTGACTAGGGATCGAACCCGGGTCCCCTGCATTGAGAGCGCGGAGTCTCAGCCACTACGCCACCAGGAAAGTCCCTCGAGAAGTCTACTTTTGCATGCTAATTTTTGAAGTAATTTTCCCTGTTACGAGACAAAGTACATTGGTAGAAAAATTCTCACGGGCTCCCTCCTAAATGTTCCAAGTCAAAGGAGGCATGGCGTGGGGCTCTCACCTGTCATGTCTGCCAGCTCTGGGCTCGCGATAGGGCTGCGGTGTAGGTCATATGACACTCCTGTTGAGACGGTTCCTCCGAGTTTCACGTGACCTGGAGAAAGGGTGGGTTGAAATTGCTTTAGGGAAATCAGATTAAATCACAAATTAAGTTATTTGACAAATGGTTGGTGAGCATTTGTTAAGTGCCAAGTCTTGTATTCATCCTGTGGGATACAATAGCCGAGGCTTAATATAAAAAGGACTCCCACAAATCAACAGAAATAAGTGTCAAAGCCGATCATTCACAGAAGAAGTAAAAGTACCTCCTACAAATTGGAAAACGCTCAACTTCACTTATATGGTCAAAGAAATGCGAACGTAAACAACCAAACAGTGGTCTTTTTCTTGCCTATCAGGTTGGCAAAAATAAAGAACTTTAATTCTTAGTGTTGGCAAGAGAGTGAGGCAGTGGGATCCTTCACTGTGTTGGGAGCACACATGGGCACAGATGTTTTCTAGCAGAGTTTGGTAACATGCCTCAAAAATCTTCAATGTGGGCTTCCCTGGTGGTGCAGTGGTTAAGAATCCGGCTGCCAATGCTGGGGACACGGGTTCGAGCCCTGGTCCGGGAAGATCCCACATGCCGCGGAGCAACTGAGCCCGTGCACCACAACTACTGAGCCTGCGCTCTAGAGCCCACGAGTCACAACTACTGAGCCCACGAGCCACAACTACTGAAGCCTGCATGCCTAGAGCCCATGCTCAGAAACAAGAGAAGCCACCGCAATGAGCAGCCCGTGCACCACAAGGAAGAGTAGCCCCCGCTCGCCGCAACTAGAGAAAACCCGCGCTCAGCAACAAAGACCCAACACAGCAAAAAATAAAATTAATTAATTAATTAATTATTTTAAAGTCTTCAATGTGCTTCACTTTTTTTTAAAAAATAAATTTATTTATTTTGGGGCCACCAGGGAAGTCCTGTGCTTCACTTTTGAGCAGATAAAATCCTTTCTAGGAATTTTTCCTGGTGAAAGAATTACCTGAGATGCAAAGTGCATGGACATTGCTCCTGTGAAAGGGACCGGGACCCCTGGGAGACCGCCCACGACAGAGGTGGACAGGCTCGGGGGTGCTGGCAGATGGGGCAGAATCCTGGCTCCCGCCCGTCTCTCTGCTTCCTTCCTGAACCAGAGGTGCCCCTAACGTAAGCTCCATCCTGTCAGCCAGAGAGGGTCTGGGGGAGGCGGGGTCTCTAAACCCTTCCTCAGCCAGCCTGGAGCCAGGCCCAGACCCCACCCACAGCCCCTGTCAGGCGGAGCCCCCAGCCCCGTGGGGCGTCGGCAGGTGCAGGCCCCGCCCCCCAACACTAGGCGGGCCGGCTGTGCTGACAACAGGTGAACCACCGGGAAATAACAGGAAGCCGAGGTGTTTACCTGAAACTGCAGGGAGTTCATCGACTGAGAATTTGTAAGCAAGACCTCGAAAATACAAAGGTAAGGCGCTGAGGCAACAAAGAATCAAGAAACGCATTGACCTTTCGAAACTGACGTCCTGACGGACTGGTGGGCATGGGCCTGGAGGGTCAATGGGCCTCCCCCGTCCATCCCTGCACCTCCTTACTCAGTCAGCCCCCTGCAAGTGAGGAAGTGAGGCAGGGGACCACCCAGGGGTGCTCTGGCCGAGGTCTACGCCCGGCCCTGAGACCCGCACGCAGAGCAGGCGTCCTGCCCTCTGAGGAGATGGCCCAAGGTGCCCAGGGCAGCCACCAGCGGGCTCAGCGTGGCACGTGGGGCTGTGGCCCGCTCAGCTCTGGGGTGAGGGAGGGCTGAGCCTGAGGAAGCGGGGTCCAGGAGGGCCTCCAACTGTGAGGGGGGCCCTGAGCTGCAGGGGGGCCAGCCCACCTGGGAGCTGTCCAGACGCCCCTGAGCCCTGTGAGCCCGGGAGGGACACAACAAGCCTCACCCTGGGCCCGATTCCTTTGTCAGAACGGAGATTCTGGAAAACTGGGAGGTGGTCCCTTCCCCCAAGGGCTGCACCGCCCAGCTCTTCCCTGATGCAGATGGCAGCAGAAAGGGGACCACTGTCTCTAGAAGTCACTTCTGCAAAAGCCAGAGGAAGCGGCCCAACTGACACTGTGCGGTCCTGGGGCCCCTGCTCGGCCCCCCCGCGCTGTGCAGCCTGTGCAGAGCAGAGCACTGATTCCAGATCCGGGGCCGCGTCCCCGACTGTCGGGCGCCCACAGTCTGCCTGCACTGGCGGGGTGCGGGGGGCACACTGAGAGGACCGGGGGCCACAGGAGGCCCAGGCCGAAGCAGCCAGGCACTGGGACCGCCCCACGCCCCGGGGTGCGGTCCCGCCCTGCCCATGCCCACAGGCCCGGGCACCTGCCCCCGTGCCCACCTCCAGCCTTTTGCCCAGCAGAGCTCGGCCCAGCCTTGGGCTTCGTCCTGGCCTTTCCCTGCCCAATGCACACATGGCCTCAGGTCTCCGCCCCGGCCTCCTCCCCGGGTGGCCGTGGACTGTCCCCTCCTGGTGTCCCCACCCCACCAGCCCCAGAGTGCCCGTGGCCCCTCCCCACTGGCAGCTGGGGCTCTTGCCGGCCAGGAGCCGGTAGGCCTGGGTGCCCCCTTGTCCTCTCCCGGGGTCGGGTGCCAAGACGGATGCATCGTCCATGCCCGCAGCCTCACCGCCCTTCCTGCCCAGCATGCCAGCCTGGGGGGCTCAGGGCCTCCGTCCCCGCTCTGCGCTCCAGGGGGGCTGTGACAGCCACAGGCCATGGGGTGGGTGGCCCAGGTCAGCCCGAAGCCCCTACGCACCCACCCCTGGGCTCGAGCGGCCCCTGCCTCCCGCCCCCACCCCCTCTGGCCCTGGGCACCACCCCGGTGCCTGCACATCCCCAAAGGGCCCACGGAAGCCCCACAGGAAGCACTGCGTCCGGATGGACGCTCACATGACACGGTAAAGAGTGACCTGGCCCCCAGCGCTGGCCCCCGGCGCCCTACGCCCTGCGTGTGCAGTGGGTCCCTCCCGTCATTTAAGATACACTTTCAGACGTTTCGCTCTGGAGCTTTTCAAACAAACGCAGAAGCACAGAGGACGAGCCCAGGTGCAGCAGGCGCACTGCCCTCCCCCCCCCCACCCCACCCCCGGTGCCCCACCGCCCACCGCGCGCTGCGGGACCTGGTCCCCAGCTACGGAGCGTCGCGGTGGGTCTGCTAGGACGTCTTCACCCTTTCACTACGGCTGGAACTTCCAGGTTATTTCCAGCCTCTCACTCCCGCCTCCTCACACTCAGAGCTTTGACTTGACTTCTGTCCCTGTGCGTAGGTTACACTTTGGGGAGGGAGCTCCTGACTTACCAGCCCCTGCAGCCCCTGAGCGCCTTGCTCTCAGGCAGCTGAACCGAGGCCCCCATCTCACCAGCACAGCGGGAGTCCATCTCCATTTCTCCCATTTAGATAGATTTTTTATAGTGTGCCTTCTAAAACGCACCTCCCTTTCTTTGATGGCTAGGGAGGTGGAACACCCGCACCTTGTCCCACCATCGCCAGAGGCACTTCCGTCCTCTCCCTTCCGCCTGGAGGAACCCCTAAAACATCACCTTGTCGCCGTCCAGGCAGAGACGCCAGAAAGCACCCCTTCCTCAGCGCCCAGCCCCTGCCCACCGTTCTCGGCAGACACCTATGGGAGCCCCCCACCCCCACCCCAGCGCCTGGCGCTGGACACCGTCCCAAGAAGCCTGCGAGCTGCCCGGCCTCAGGACCAGGCTGGCTGCCCACCCCAGCAGAGACCCCCTGGCCTTCCGTCCCTCCTCTCGCCCACGTGCCTCTGGCCCCACCAGCCCCTGGAGGCCAGGGTGGCCACGTGTTATACCCACCCCGACAGCCTCCCCACCACCTCCGAGAACCAGCGACAAGCACGCAGCCCCTGGGAAGTCCCCGAGTGCCTGGGCACGGGGCAAGGAGAGCTTCCCGGGCGGATAAGCCCCGGCTCCCGTCTCCGAGCCGGCCCAGCCCCGAGGCCGGGGGGCAGGGGACTCTGCAGAGGGGCATCTCAGTAGCTCGGAAGGGGCGGCAGAGGGGCTGTCCCTCCCCCCAGTCCCCCGCCCTCCCACCGCATTTGTGGTGCCCTGGGGTCTCTCTCGGTGAAGGAGCCCAGGTTAAGACCCTCCACCAAGCCCCCACCTTTATGCCAACGGATCACTCTGCTTTCAGACCCGAACCCCGACTGCTCCCCGCAGAGGGCCCGGGACTTACTCAGGGCCCAGCAGGCGCCAGCCTCGCGCTCCCTCCCTGCAGGCGCAGTTCAGAGCTTTCAGGAAGTAGCAGGAGTGCCTCTAAAACTCCCCAAACCGCAAACCGAGCGAGACCTGGGGTTGGCCAGCCCGGCGGGGCGTCTTCTCAGTGGTGGTGAGACTGTAGCCTCATCTCTTTCCTGAAAGCGGCCTCAGTGCCCCTTCTCCTCGTGGTTCTGGCAACACGCAGGCCTGCCTTCCCTCAGGACCTTCCCAGGCGGCTCGGGCCGAACGTGGGACCCGCTCGCGTGCGCTGCTGGTGCCTAGTGTTCCCAGACAGCTGCGGCTGGACACCCAGGGGCAGGGACCCCCGGGGAGACGGACCCCAGCTCCTCAGGCTCAGGCCTGGCATGGCCCCTCACAGGCTGGTGAGCACAGAGCAGGGCCGCCTGCAAGAGGCCTTGCCTTCCCAGGGACACCCGTGGGGCACTGAGAACAGAGATGCTGCCCGGCCCTGCCCACCGTGGCCCCAGGACAGCACGTGTCCCCAGCGCCCAGACGTCTCACACGGAGCTGGCCCTCCCCGCTCCCCGTCCTGGGGTGGGTCAGCACACCCCGTCTGGGTGGTGTCTCTGAGCCCCTAAAGCCGATTCCAGCCAGGCCAGGTGGCCTCTGAGGGTGGGTTTCTCTTGAGAGGCCGCGTGGGATCCCCCGGGGACCCAGTGTCCACGCTGGCCGTGGGGGGTCTGTGTGTCTCTCTCCGGCTTGCAGGATCACAGCCTAAAGCACACGGCCAGTGTCCTCGGAAGATGCGGGGGGGCTGCAGGTGACCGCCACCTTGCCTGACCACCCTGGGCTGGTTCTGGGTTTCGGGGTGAGACGGAGGCACCGTGGGCCCCTCCCTGCGTCCCCACTGCAGACCTGGCTCTTCAGTCCAGGGCAGGGCTGGGCCCACCAACATTTGTGGGTGATCTGTGTCCAGCACCACAGCAGGGGTGGTAGGCGGCGTTGGAACTGAGGCCACCGCCCCCCTCACATCCAGGGCCAGGGGAGCCCGGGAGGGCGGGCCCCCACTCTGCACTTTCCCTCGGGACGTGCATCTGGCGGCTGGCGGCTGGCTTCCTCTCGGTCCCCCCACCTCCACCCGCAGCAGCTTCTCGGTCCCCCCACCTCCACCCGCAGCAGCTTCTCGGGGTGGGTGGGGGCGTAGAGCACCTGGGGAGCTGGGCGCAGAGCACGTGCGGGTCTGAGCACAGGCCCCCCTCAGCCTTCCCGGAGCACCTGCCCAGGGCAGCTCTTCCCCGATGAGCAGTGGCAGGGAGAGCTGAGGTCTGGGTGGGCCGGGTGGCACCCCGACCCCTGGGGCCCGAGTGAGGCAGGGCCTCAGCCGGGGCAGAGCCCACGTCCGGCCAGTGGGCCAGGCACCCTCAGGGATGGCGGGGGACAGCTGTCATCATGGGGGCGGCCCAGGCCCTCCCCGGGACTGTTCCCTTCTGCACGCCCACCTAGAGGTCCGCGTATTCCCGGGCCGCCCTGCACCCAGCCGATGGGCTCGGGCGTGAAACCCTGGCCACCGTCACCCTCTGTGCCGCGGCTGTCGGGTCAGGGATGGCAGCCGAATCCTCCCCTTGGGGTCTTCAGGGGGGTCTGGGAAGGGAAGCCTGGGCCCCTGGGGTGGGAGTGGAGGGCTGTGAGCTGGGGGGTGGCAGCTGTGCCCACCCCACCCCCCTTCCAAGCACAATTCCTGACCAGCAAAGCAGGTGTGGGGAAGGGGTTTTGGGGGGTGAGGGGGCTGGGTGCTTTTCCTGGAGGCTGAGTGTCTTTCAGGCAGGACAAAGGGGGACCCTGTAGCCCCCTCTTGACAATGTCCCGGGGGCCCCCTTGAGAAGAGGCCACTAGCTTCCGTGGTCCCACTTCCACCAGGCAGGTGTCTGTGAACCCAGAAGGGTTTCCTCACTGATCCTGTCTGCAACCTCACTTTCATCACCTCGTGACAGGGGAACATTATTCACTGTTTTAAGTGGGTCGAATATTCATGGATTCAAACTCGAGAAGAGGTAAGAGGGTGGGCGGTGGCGACCCTCTCCGGGCATCTGCCGGGCACCGTGCACCTCCGGCTGACGTCTCCACTCTCCTCACTGCTCCTAAAGGTTTTATAGGGGACGGGGGCGACCACCGCCCACGTTCAACAGGCACGAAGATCCCCTGAGATGGGCTTCGTGTTTGTGAGCAGAATCGGGCCCCTGGCTCGGCACCCAGACCCTCCGAGTTCACCTCCAGAGCCACGTGCGTGTTCCGCCCGCCCTCCGCACCCCTCGGCCCCCAACAGCCAGCCTGGTTGTCCCCAGGTGTTTACAGCAGGGACGGCGCAGCTGGTTGACGTCAGGCCTCTTGGTCTCCTCATTCGGAAGCAGCGCCCCGACCCCTTGCGCCCATGACATTCGCTTTCCGAAGGGGCCTGTCTCCTAAAATGTTGCACATTCTAGATCTGCTTGATTGGGTCCTCCCGGGGTCATTGTACGTGGTTCTCCATCACGGGCTTCCCGTGACTGGGAAGTGGTTCTAAAGCCCCGGCAGGTTCAGTTCGACGTTTCTGGCACCGGGATCACGGCGACAACAACCGCTCCTTCGACAGGGCCGGTGATGGGTGGTGGGGTGGACCCCCCCCCGGCACCCTGGCCGCCCCTCCTGGCGCTGTACCCCCCACTCCCCATCCCAGGGCAGCCACCTTGCTTGGTCGGCTAAGTGGTGACTTTCCCATTATGTGACGTTTCCACCTGTGTCCTCTGGCAGGTTCAGGGGGGAAATGAGCTGTCCCCCCCCCTCTCCTCCCAACTGACAGGCAACGGTCGCCTCCTGCTGTAGCCCAGGTCTGGGACTCTCTCTCACCCTCTCCCCAAGTATCATTAAGGACTCGGGGATTTTTATTGTGGTAAATTATACATAACGTAAAATTTACCATTTTAACCACTTTTAAGTCAACAGCTCAGTGATAAATATACTCACATAGTCATGCGACCACCACTACCGTCATCCCTGGGACTCTTCATCTCCCCAGACAGAAACTCCGTCCCCCTTAAACACTCCCTCCCCATCCCCTCCTCCAGCCCCTGCCCCCAGCATCCTACTTCCGTCTCTAGGACTGTCTGCTCTAGGGGCCTCATATGAGTGGGATCACACAGGATCTGTCCTTTCGTGACTGGTTTATTTCACTCAGCATGAAGTCCTGGAGGTCCACCCATGTTGGAGCAGGTGTCAGAACTTCACTCCTCATTACGGCTGAGTCCTATTCCACTGTGTGCATGGGCCACATCTGTTTATCCATCATCCATCCATGGACACGTGGGTTGCTTCCCCCTCTTGGCTGCCATGTGTAACGCTGCTGTGAACATGGGTGTGCAGGACCCGTGGGTTTTTGTATCTTCAGTGTTTTTCCATCGACCACAGTCGTTACTCTCGAGGACACTCAAATTATCCCAAACTCAATGAACCATCCGCCTTGCCTCTGTGGGGATGATTACATGGTCTGTCTCTTTAGCTTTGTTATTATGGTAAATTTTGTCCATCGATCACCAAACACCACGAGCCTGGAGTGAGCCCTACTCCGTCGTGTGTGTCAGTCCGTTTGTGCGACGCCGGACCCCATTGGCTGAGATGATCGTTTTGATCGTTTTTTTTCTTCTTCCAGTAAGTCTGCCAGGCTTCCCTGACTGCTGACCTCTCCCTCCCTCCCCCACTTTTGAGCCTCAGTGGTGCTGAGTCACTGAATCGGGCTGGGGGAGGGGGCAGGGGGCTTCCGGGTCTTTCCATGGGACGCGGTGCTCTCCTAAGAGGGCAGGAGCTCCCCAGCACCAGCCAGGGAAGGGGCTTTCAGGGCAGTTTCGGAGAGAGTTTTCCTGAGAGAGAAGAGGCTGGGAATGGAAAGGGGCTTTTGAGAAGCTGTCACCCCAAGAGCTTGGTGATTCTGAAACTCATTACCAGCCCGTGTTCCTCTGACCAGGGCACACTCCGAGTGTGAATCATGGGTCATGGTTTCAACAAAGTTATAGTGTGCCCTAGATCAGCCCAGGACAGGCTACCCATCACCTCAGAAACCCCAGACAACCATGCTGAACACACAGGGGTTTTCTCTCTCTCTCTCTCTCTCTCTCTCTCTCTCTCTCTCTCTCTCTCTCTCTCTCGGGGCTGGTCCGGCAGCTTCCATGGCTTTGGGAAACCAGGTGCCTTGTCTCTTGGTCAAAAATGGCCACTTGAGCTCCAGCCTTCACATCTACATTCCAGGTGTCAGGAAGGAAGGAAGTGGAGGACGATGGGGCCCCTCCCATTTGAGGAGACATCCCAGAATCCCCACCCAATGCTTTTGGTCTTGCCTCCTCAGGAATGCAGTCCTGTGGCCACGCCCAGCTTCAGGGGCAGCTGGGAAATGTGGTCTTTGATTCCACTGACCCTGGGTGCTCTTCCTAAGCAAGAAGGGGCATTTGGGTATTGTGGGTGTGCTGCCTTGGGCACACGTGGTCACCAGCTTCCCTTCCACCTGGCGAGGGCAGGTCCCAGACTGGTGGGTGAGGCGCACACTGCCTAGGCCCAGGGATGAAACTGCCCCCAGATGAGAAAAGCGTCCAGAGGGGGGTTGATCTGGGAGGAGGAGGACCCCAGAGACCAGAGAAACTGGGAGAGGGGGTTTGGGGGAGGGATGAGGTGGGGAGATGGAGGGGAGAAGGTCCCAACATAGAGGCTGGATCAGCTCCTCTGAAGGTGGCTTTCTCCCCTCAGAAACCCCGGGAGACCCACCACCCCCAAGCCTGGGAAGCAGGACCCACATGGGGAACCGAAACCATGAACCCACGTGGCTTCTGGCCCACGTGGCTCTGGCCCACCAGCATGAACAGGATTTCCTACACCCGCCTCCACTGACAGAACTGTGCTCCTCCCAGGGAAGCTAAATATGGCAAATAACCTTATTGTTCATTCCAGAATTTCCAGAAGGACCCATCAGCTCTTCAGTAGAAAGCATCAGGGGACTTCCCTGGTGGCGCAGTGGTTAAGAATCCGCCTGCCAATGCTGGGAACATGGGTTCAAGTCCTAGTCCGGGAAGATCCCACATGCCGCAGAGCAGCTAAGCCCGTGGGCCACAACTACTGAGCCTGCGCTCTAGAGCCTGCAAGCCACAACTTCTGAGCCCACGTGCCACAACTACTGAAGCCCACGTGCTTAGAGCCCATGCTCCGCAACAAAGAGAGGCCCGCGCACCACAATGAAGAGTAGCCCCCGCTCGCCGCAACTAGAGAAAAGCCCGCGCGCAGCAACGAAGACCCAACACAGTCAAAAATAAATTAATTAATTAATTTTAAAAAAGAAAAAAGAAAGCGCCAAGTGACACTTTGGGTGATATTTTGGGGACCCACGATCACCAGTGTCTGTTGGGGGCACCAGCGGGCTCCAGACATAGGACAAGGTCACCGTCACACCGAGTCCTGCTCGTATGACAGGGCCTCCCCCTCTGTCTGTCCCTCTAGTCCGAGGGGATGCCTGC
Organism: Balaenoptera acutorostrata; assembly: GCF_949987535.1. NCBI lineage: Eukaryota > Metazoa > Chordata > Mammalia > Artiodactyla > Balaenopteridae > Balaenoptera > Balaenoptera acutorostrata. The sequence continues at coordinate 182,997,457 of NC_080066.1, forward strand.
ACCAAGTGAACGCAAGAAGACAGAACAGGAGAGCACAGGTGCTACAACTAACAAGAATTAATGCTGAAGGTGTGCAAGGAGCTTCTGCAGGTGGAGACGTGCAGGGGAGAGGCACCGGCATCTGCGTGGACGCGGCCCACGGCCCCCCCAGCCACGGCGGGTCCACGAGCCCCCAGGGCGGTCCCTGGCCTCCCCAGGGAGGGAGCCTCAGCAGGCAGACACCCGGTGGACAGTGTCCACGGTTCCCAGCACGCCTGGCCGGGGACCCCCAGCCAGCCTGGCCGGCAGGCGCTCACCCTGTCCAGGGCTACCCGCCGAGGACTCGGGAAGGCGCCGGCTGAGTGAGTCTCTCTGCAAGACAGGATGTGCACAGGGCCACACGGGAGGCCATTCACTCGGCCAACAGCTGTTTTATTAAGCACCTACTGTGTGCCAGGCCCAAAGCAGGGGCAAGATAGTCTCCCCACCCCAGGTAAGGGACCCCTGCCCTCCCTCAGCCCTGCCGCCCTCCCAGGAGTGTGGCCCTCGGGCCCTTGCGGTCCAGCCTCAGTGGCCTTTGGGAGCTGCTTGTTTTGCCCTACGGATCCCATGACACAGGAAGGGTCCCAAAGACCAGGGCCACCCCAGGCCGCCCCCAGAGGGACGGCAGAACAGCCTCTGCCCAGCAGAAGTGCAGGTGTGTGCAGCCCTTCACCTGCCCTGCCCCGGCGCTTTGGGAAGCTCGGTCCAGCGAGAGCTGAGGCGGAAGCAGAGAGGCGGCCAGGAGCAGCCCGCGTGGCAGGGTGGCGCGGCTCACAGACATCGGGGCCGAGCGTCTGCCTTCTTTCCAGTCTGCCTCCCGGCTCAGCTGTCCAAGGTCGGCCGCAGATGGCAGGTCGGGAGTGAAAGCAGAAGCCTTCCCACTGGATCCCCTGCCTCTGAGGCCCCGAGGGCCTCACTTCCTTGCAACCCATCCAGGCCCAGGACCTTGCCCGGGGTCCCCAGCTGGGGCGATTTCGTCCCCAGGGGACATTGAGCCTTTCTGGAGACAGTTTTGGGTTTCACAGCTGGGGTGGAGGTGCTGCTAGCATCGGGTGGGGGAGGCTAGGCATGATGCCAGACAACCCCTAATGCCCAGGACAGCCCTCTTCCACTGGAAAGCATTTTCCAGCCCCAAATGTCGGCACTGCCTTCGGGGTAGGGAGCCCCGAAGGCCTGCGGGCGCGTTTAAAGCAGGCCCCCTGTTAGGAATTGCTCTGATGCCCCAGTGGGAGGAGGGTGGGCGGGGACACAGGCTGCCTGGTAGCCCTGCCAAGAGGGGCTGCCCCTGACCCACCACCGACCCAGACCCGGGAAGCCCGAAGCTGCCGAGGTGCCAGGAGGGCGGGGCGAGAACGTGCTTCGAGGTTTGCAGCTGCCCAGCAGGGTCTGAGGCGCTGTGCCCTCCCCCACCTGTCATCCGGGGCCACTGAGTAGAAAGCAGAAGTGACCTGGGGAGGAAAACTGCCGGGGGTGGGGCTGTCGAGGCTGTGGGCTGAGGCTCCCCCCACCCCGCTCCCCAGACAGACGAGGCAGAGGCAGCGGCCCCACGTGGAAGACACCCCGGCTGACACGGGAGCCCATTGCTTGCTCCGGAAGCAATCGGTTTCCTCTGCAGGGTGCTGGAGCTCCGGCCAACCTCCTTACAGCAGTTTGGGTAACACCCAGGGGGGCTGCTGGGCTGGGGGAACCAGGGCTGGTCTGGCCATCAGCTCAACCCAGTGAGCATTTGCTGAGCACCTGCTGTGTGCACTGCCCCGCGGAAGGTCCTGGAAGGCAGGGATCACGGCCCTCCAGGAACCCACAGCTGGAGGAGGGGGTCCCTCAAGTCAGCAGGCACCGGAAGAGGCACTGTGGCCGCCCTGGGAGCGTGACCACAACCCTGGTGGGTGGCCAGAAGCATTGCAGGAGGACCTGGGGCCTGAGGGGGGCGGGCGCAGCTGCGGGCGGGAGGACACGGTCGGGGGTCGGGGGGAGCGCGAGGGCCAGGCCTGCAGCTGGTCTCCCGGGGTAACCAGGTGGGGGGTGCAGCCAACCCACTGAAGGGGCTTTGCTCAGGGCTGGGGAGAGTCCAGGTGGGAGAGGGGCGTGCGTGTGCATGTGCGTGCGTGTGTGCGTTTGCGCGTGCGTGTGCAGCCATCTCTTCCACTCCAACCGCATAGGCTCCTCCCACCTCAGAAAATTCAGGTCAGTGGCAGAGCTGCTCCCTCCCACTTCCTGCCGCTCGCCCAAAGCTGCGCACCGCGACCTGTCGCTGCCCTCACCCACCTGGACGGGCCTCTGGCACCCCATCTGCCTCCTCACCACCTGCGACACCAAGGCTCGCTGGTTTACCCACACACGAGTGAACCCGGGGCACGCGCGTGCGGCACGTAGGCTCACCTGCACTCACTCGCACGCACACGCAAGCCGTCGCACACGGACGCTCAGGAACCCTGGCAAGGGCCCCAGACGACCAGGAGGAGCTGGAGCGCTTGGAATCCACCCCCACCCCCCGCCCACCGCCGGCCCATTTTCCTCCCTGTGCGGGTCAGGTGGCCTGGCTCCCCCGGGTAGGATGGGGTGCGGACAGGACCCCGGGAGGGGCGTGAGCACCTGCAAGGTGTGGGGCAGAGCCGCCCCCGGCTGAGCTGGGACACTGACATCAGGCCCCGGCCGCAGACTTGGCTCCCCGTCTGTCTGGCTTCCTTCCCCGGCGCGGCCCGTCCCTCCTGCACCCCCCCCACCTTGTCCCTGTGCCCTCTCCCTCGGTCTCTGCCGGCCAGGCTCGGGGGAGGTGGGGAGGCGTCCATCTCTGCCCCAGGAGGGTTAATTCCCTGGGCTGTTTGGGGCCCCTGAGGCTCTATATGAATTTTAAGATGGGTATTTCTGGGGGGAAAATGCACATCACTGGGATTCGGGTGGGTTTGCGGTGACTCTGCAGATCACGTTGTAAGAACGGTGAGCCCTCCGGTCCTTGCGCGTGGGATGTGGGCCCTTCACGTGTGCCTTTCGTCACTTCTCCCACTCCACTTCTCTGTGGCTTCCATTGTACAAGGCTTTTCTCTCCTTGGGTCAGTTCATTCCTAAGTATTTTATTATTTTTTTTTAATTAATTAATTTATTTATTTTTGCTGTGTTGGGTCTTCGTTTCTGTGCGAGGACTTTCTCCAGTTGCGGCAAGCGGGGGCCACTCTTCATCACGGTGCGCGGGCCTCTCACTATCGCGGCCTCTGTTGTTGCAGAGCACAGGCTCCAGACGCGCAGGCTCAGTAGTTGTGGCTCACGGGCCCAGTTGCTCTGCGGCATGTGGGATCTTCCCAGACCAGCGCTCGAACCCGTGTCCCCTGCATCGGCAGGCAGATTCTCAACCACTGCGCCACCAGGGAAGCCCTATTTTATTATTTTTGATGCCACTGAAAATGGAACTGGTTTCTACCCCCAGACCAGCCACATCAGCATCCCTAGGGAACTTGGTAGAAATGCAAATTCTTGGGACCCACGGTAGGAAAAAAAGAAAAGAAAGTGGAACTGATCTCTTTATTTCCTTTCCAGTTTCTTTGCTGTTAGTGAATAGAAACACAGCTGATTTCCAGGTTCACTTTGTATCCTGCTACTAAGCTGACATCATCTCTTTGTCCTAACAGGTTTTTTTGTGGAATCTTTAGGATTTTCTACATCTCAGATCACACCACCTACCAACAGAGGTCATTTTACTTCTTCCTTCCCCAGCTGGATGCCTTTTGGGGTCAGTGCCCCGGGGACGGCCCATTCTACTGGTTCTGCACAGAGAGCCCTCTTCGTCCCGTTTACATCAGTGTGACTGCATAGGAAACTTGTATTTCCTACTTTATTCTGCAAAAAGGCCCCGGGCTCCACCGTGAACTTCCCGTTATCGCTGGCGGCTGTGTGCTGGCCCCTGAGGCCTTCCTGCGGGCAGAAGTGACAGGGCCCTTCTAGAAGCACGAGTGCTACTGCTACCTTCAGCCTTCACGTGTCCTATCTTGCCTTCAGGTGCCACAGTGGCATCTGTGGTCCCAGGCTGAGCCCCAGAAACCCCGCTCAGCGTCGGGGAGACAGTGGGCAGACTTCCGTCCCCTGCTGTGGCCATGGGCTACCGCTTCCGCCTGCATGCCAGGCTCCCCGCCCACCCCCCAGCCCCTCCCTGCCCGTCGGAGCCAAGAGTCGCCTGTCAACGTGGTCAGGAGAGCTGACTCTGGCTTTGGGTCCCCGTCCTCCACCCTTTGTGTCTTCACTTCCAGCCCCAAGTGTCCGCATGTGAAGACTTTTGAATACTGCTTCAATGGATTTGCTAGTCATAGGGCCATTCAAGATTTTTATTTCTTCTAGCCCATTCTATTTTTCTAACGATTTGTCCATTTCATCTATGTTTTCAGAAATGGTGACATATGGTTGTTTACAGTACTCTCTAATTACCTCTCTTTTTAAATTGATGTGTTTGCACTTCAAAAAATTTAAATGTATATACAGTAAGATTCACTCTGCAGTGTTCGGCTCTGTAGGTTTTGACAAATGCATATGGTTGTGTATCCACCAGAGTGATGCCACAGAACAGCTCCATCACCCCAAATTCCCTCCTGCTGCCCTTGCGAGACAATCCTTCCCTGACCCCCAACCCATAGCAACCACTGATCTATCTCCCTCTCTCTCAACGTGTCTCTTCCAGAATGTCATGTGAAGGGAATTGTGCAGCCTTTTGGGTCTGGTGTCTTTCCCACAGAAAAGGCACTGGAGGTTCATCCCTGCTGAGCCTGCGGAGAGCCCCTTCCTCTCACGGCATCTCGTGGACGGACCTCAGAGGTCACCTCCTCACCAGCTGGAGGACACCTGCTTTGCTTCCAGTCTGGGGTGATCATAAATAAAGCTGCTATAAAGATTCACACATAGGCTTTTGTGTGAACATAAGTTTTCATTTCTTTGAGGAAATACTGGGAGTAGAAATCCTGGGTCACCAGATGGTGAGAAGTGACCGCACGTTTCCACGGGGCTGCACCACTTTGCATTCTCACCTGTGATATGTAAGAAATTTTTGCTTCACAATTTCGTCAGCATGTGGTGTTGCCATTTTATTCATGTCACTAGTTTCCGCCATTCTCATGGGTATGCGGTGGCATTGCACCGTGGTTTTAATTTGCATTCCCCTAATGACAAAGGACGGGGAGCATCTTTTCATGTACTTATTTGCCATCATCCATGCTGTGTTCAGATCTTTGGCGCTTTTTTTTTTTCAGGGGGGCTGCATTGGGTCTCCATTGCTGCGCGTGGGGTTTCTCTAGTTGAGGCGAGCGGGGGCTACTCTTCGTTGTGGTGCGTGGGCTTCTCATTGCGGTGGCTTCTCTTGTTGTAGAGCACGGGCTCTAGGCGCGCGGGCTTCAGTAATTGTGGTTCACAGGCTCAGTAGTTGTGGCTCGCGGGCTCTAGAGCGCAGGCTCAGTAGTTGTGGCACATGGGTTTAGTTGCTCTGAGGCATGTGGGATCTTCCCGGACCAGGGCTCGAACCCGTGTCCCCTGCACTGGCAGGTGGATTCTCAACCACTGTGCCACCAGGGAAGTCCCTGGTCCATTTTTAAATCAGGTTACTTGTTCCTTTACTGTTGAGTTCTGGAAGTTCTTTATAATTCTGAATACAAGTCCTTTATCTGATACACGGTTTGCAACCATTTTCCAGCAGTTTGTGGCTTCTCATTTCCTTTTAAATCTAAAATTGTATCTTCTTTTTGATTCACGTTTTTTAATTTGTGTTTTTTCTTTCCTTTTTTTGTGTGTTTATTTTTCTCAGAAGTTGGTCTGTTTCATTGGTTGATTCTTTTCCAAGAACTAACTTTGTCTCCACGGACCTTCTCCATCACACCTTTGCTTCCTATTTCATCCATTCCCAAGCTTATTTTTATCTCTGTTTTCAAACTTTCTTTGGGCTTATTCTGTCCTACCCCGCAAAATCTTCTTTTTTCCCCCCAACATCTTCTTTTTATTTGATTTACAAAATTCAGGGATACCTTGCATTCAGTGTAAAATCTTCCCTCCTGCCCCTTTGCTCCCCCCACCCCACGTCCCCTGAACTTCCTAAGACGGGGACGCGGCTCACAAACCCTGCGGCTTCCTTCTTTTCCACACATGCAGCTGGATATGCAGTGTTTTATATTCTCATTCAGTGCTAGGTATTTAAAAATTTCTATTATGATCTCTTCTTTAGCTCACAAGTTTTTAGCAGTGTGTGTACGTGTGTTACAGTGCTTGTCTATAAACATATCCCCTACATTGTATTATATTTTCAAACACACGGCACAGTTAAAAGAATTGTACAGGGAAACCCCACATACCCACCACCTACGTTTTACAGTGCACAACTCACTGTCTCTTTCATTCATCTCTCCATCCATCCATCCACCCATCCACCCCTCTGTTCCTCCCTCCTTCCCTCCATCCACCCTTCCATCCACCCCTCTGTTCCTCCCTCCTTCCTCCATCCATCCATCCATCTGCCCACCTCTCTATCCATCCACTGTGCCCCCTCCCTTTTCCCTATAAGTCCCACTTTCTTATCTTGAGAGCCTGACTACAACTGGGGGTGCTTCTTCTACACCCTGTGCCCTGGTAAACAGGAAACCAGGACAAAGACCTGATGGCTGGATCCTTGGGGCTGCTGCCTGCCCACCACCCACCCAAGGGTCTACTGTGGGCTCAGGACAGGGGTCTCAGACATTCCAGGGGCTCAGAGGTTGCCTCCTAGGAGCCAGGCAAAGGCTGAACCTTTCTCTGGACTGTGCAGGGTGTGGACAACCCTGGCCTGCGGGGTTAATCCTGTACTGCACAGGCTCTGAAAAGGGTCCTCTGAGGGTGACAGTGAAGCCAAGCCTTGCAGGGTGAGTTCAGGGAAGGGCTCAGGAAAGGCTGAACCCTCGGCGACTGGGACACGGGGTGGGAGTGAGGTGGGCAGGGGAGGGGCAGGTGGGCAGGCCCTGGGCAATGCCACAGCTAGAAGTGGGCTATCCAGCCGACTTGCTCCTCCCTCCGTGGGGCTGGACCCGGGGAAGGCAGGTGTCTGGGGAGGAGTCCCAGGGCTGGAGGTTGGCAGCGCCCACCAGAGGGAGAAGCCTGCTTTGAATGCAGGGCTGGTTCCTGCAGCTGAGCTTTGGTACAGGGTGGGGGGCACTGCTCTAGGCTGGGCTCCCCCCACCTCCTCCCCCGCTGTTCCCCAGAGTGGCCAGGCCCTGGTGACAGACGTGCCCTCCCAGCTGTCCAGCCCCAGGCCCAGGCCCCCATGGCCCCCAGGCTCAGGGCAGGGTCCTCTGGTCCCAGATGACCTCTCCTGGCTCTGCCACTTCCCCAGCTGAGCCTGGGGCCCACCTTCCCCTCCTCCAGCTGGGCCAGCTGTCCGCCCTCTCCGCCCTCCAGAGGCCCAGCGTCCCCACAGCCTGTTTCTCTTCGGAACAAGGTGGACCAGCACCCAGCGAATGCTCCTCTCTCCCCGCCCCCCTCCATTTCCATAGGGGAGACAAAGGCATAGCCTGGGCCAGGTGCTTAAGGTCACCTCACAGAGACACAGCTGGGGACCCCAAGTTTCATCCACCTAATGCCCCAAATAGTCGCCTCCCTGTCCCCCTCTCGCACAGAAACTCCAAAATGAGGCGAGGCGTCCGCATCTCGGGAAGCCGCGGGCCGGCCTGGGGAACCGTATCTGCTCCGCTCCGCCGGCCCCATCGCGCCGCTTGGTGGCCATGGCCGGCACTGCGCCCCCCGGGCCTCGCTCCCGAGCTCCCTCTCGGCCGCCGGCGGGCGCGGGCGCCTCCCTCGCCTCGCGGCCCAGATCCCCTGTCCGGGAGGCGCCGGTGAGGGCAGAGTAAGGCGGAGGTGAAGGTCCAAGACCACCGACTCGGCCAGTGCTCAGGGCTTGCTCCTCCCCCCAGCGCCGCCAGCGTTCCCATCAGCAACCCAGGGGGTACCCCTCAGCACCCCGGGCGCAGGGACACAACCCCCCCCCACCGAGATGCGCTGCAGACCTGGACCCTTCGTTTCCCCCGCAGTGAAACGGGCGTGCGGCGCCCAGGGGCCCGGGGAGGGGCGGGGCATCCACCGGCGGGAGTTGAGGGTTCCGGGTTCTCAGCCGTCCCGCAGCCCCCGCCCCCATGGGGGATCCCGAGGTGCCCTTCTCCCTCTCCGCCTCCTCTCACCCCGTCTGGACCCTGAGCCTGCTCGCTTCTCCCCCGGCCCCCGTCGCCCTGAGCTTCCTTGCCCCCTCTACCCCGGCCCCCGCCCGGACCCTCCCAGCCCCTACCCCCAACTCCCTGCCCCTTTCGCCCCGACCCCTCCACCCCTACCCCTCCCATCCCCTCCCCCGGCCTAGAGCCGCCGCTGCCCCCTCCGATCCCCGGCTCGCCCCGGGCCCGCCGGCGGGGTAGCCGGGCTGCGGCGCGCACCCACCCTCGCCCGGCGGCGGGCCTGAGCGCGCCGGGGCCTGTTGAGACGGCCGGCAAAGCAGCGCCGGGGCGGGCCTGGGGCGAGCGAGGAGATGTCGGTCTTGGCGGCCCGGAGGGGGCTCCAGGCAGCCCCCGAGGGAGCCAGGCGGACAGAGCGGAGGCGCGGGGCAAGCGGGCGTCCTGGGTCCCCGCGCGAACGCGCGCCGGAGAGGACCGCGACCGGGTTCCCAGGCAGGACCCCATCCCGGGCACAGACGGGGTTCCCCGTGGTGTCTTTTATTTGCACAGTACTCTGCGAGGTAGGTACTGCTATGGTTCCCATATTCCAGATGCGAAAACCGAGGCACAACTGGGCTTCGCACCCAAGATCCAGACGCCGCCCCAAACTCACGTAGAGGTTTGCACAGAAACAGTTGGTGGGTCATGACCTGGGGGATCGTCACCGAGCCCCAGGGTCTCACCTGTCTGTCGGGCAGGACCCGCCCCCCCCCCAAGGTGGTGAGAATTCCCGGCGCACGTGCCGGCACCCAGGGCCAGGGGCGTCCACTTCCGCAGTCAGGGTCCTCCTGTGCCAGCCCTCCCCGCCCGTCCCCGGGGGAGCGGCGACCCCTCGGGGCGCGGAAACTGGGAGGCGGCGGAGAGGAGACCGGCTCCTGCCAGGGCCGCTCTGGGGGTGCAGGGCTGGGCCCCCGACCCCGCCCTAGGCCCGGGGGCCTCCCCCGCCCCATCGGGAATCCAGCTCTCCGCGGGGGCCGAGGGGGCCGAGGAGGTGGCGAAGCCGAGCGCGCTGACACACGCGCCCGGAATTCCCGGGGGGGCCGCCGGCCTCGGCGACCCCTCCGAACCGGGCCGGCCCCAGCCCGCGGGGGTAAGAGGAGGCCGGCTCCCCGACGGGGCGGGGCGCGCACCGAGCTCCTCCTCCCCTCAGGGCCGCCAGGCCCGGCTCCTCCAGGTGCTGCTGCCCTGCCGCCCTGCGCGTCCCCGCCCTCACCTCACAGCCCCCGCGCCACTGGTGTGAATCCCAGCTGCCTCGGTTGCCCGCTCTGTGCCAGGGGCGTTGCTTCCATCACTGGAGGGTTCATCAGGGTCTGGGAGTTGATACATAAACGGTGCCTGGAACGGTGTCTGGTGAACCCCCAGTGAGGGGGGCTTGTTACAGCTGCCGAGGAGGAGAGACGGGCCGCGGGACCCAACCGCAGAGCCCGTCCCCACCGCTTTGGGTCGGCTCACACGTGCGTGTGTGGGCATGGGTCATACAAGGGTGCGTGCCCTGTGCTCCTTTGTGTGTGACGGTGTGGGCCTGTGAGTGCGTGCTGGCGTGAATGTGTGCTCACGCGAGCGTGCATGTGTGTTACGGTGCATGGAGGCCGCTCCCTGGAGGACGCCGGGAGTGCCCCTGAGGTGAGGGGGAGAGCTGAGGGCCTCTCCCCGCACAGGGCCACACCGGTGTCTGTCCTGCCCCGCACCCACTGGTAGTGGAAGGAGCAGGGGCCACAGGCTACAAGCCAAGCCTTGTTCTTTTGCCCTGTGCCCAGAGGCCAGGCAGGTGTCCCTGAACCCCAGCCCAGCCCTTTACCCAAAGGCCAGCGCGGCCCCATGGACTGGCCCGGCCCCTCTTCGGCCTGTGACCCCCGCCCTTCAAGGCTCCTCTCTGTGCTCCCCCCTGGGGTTTTGGGGGCCGGTGGACGACCCTGAGTTCCGTCCACCCCCAGCCTCGTCCCTCCTGCCCCCGACCATCACAGTCTGCTGGCTCCGCGACCAGACAGGCAGCATGGCGCCTGTGGCTGGACCCCAGGCGGGGGCAGGGAGGCAAGGGGGGAGCCCGGGGGCACTGGGAGCCCCTCCATCCATTCACTCACCAAAGTCCCGTTCAACAAGCACGGTGGGCCTCCCAGGCCAGCGCGCTGCTGGCTGCTCAGGGACAAGTTAGGGTCAGGGTGGGCCTCTGAGGGTGGAGGAGCGGGGAAGGCCTCCCGAGGTGACACGCACTCGGGTCTGAAAGGGAGTGGGCGTTGCAATCTCCCGAAGACCTCGGGAGCCTGGCCAGCACTTCTCCCAGCCGGACTGGCGGAGGCCTCAGACTGCCCACACCCCACAGCTGAGCGCCCCCAGCGCGTCTGCACCCCCCTAGCTGGGGCCGCCCTCCTCTCAGGTGCAGGCCCAGCCCTGGTCCCTGCTTCCCCTGCGGCCATCCTCCAGGGGACAGTGTGCCTCGGCCCTAATGGCCTTCAGCTACCCACAGGACCCGCTCCAAACCCCTGAGCGGTCGTTTGCAGCCTCCCCTGCACGGACCAGCCCCCAGGGACGCTGCTCCGGCCCAGCAGCCCCACTGCCTGTGGCCCCCACAGCGCTGTCCCCGGGGCCTGCCCTCTCCCCCTCCCCTCTTCAGGTCCTTCCTCACCCACCTGGCAAAGGCTCTTCCCTCGCCCAAGGGCAGAGGTCGGGTGGGCCCACGCCACCAGCGGCCACCAGGGGGCGCCATGTTTTGGATGTGGAGTTGGGGTGCATCAGAGCCTCTTACCTGGGATCTGGGAGTGGGGACTGGGGGCAGAAGAGACTGACTGTTGGCTGCCGCCTGCTGGGCTTCTTGAGAGCTCTGCCAGGTGGTTACTGGGAGCCCACTCCCCAGGTGAGGAACAGGCCAGAGACGGGGATGCCACCCAGCCTGGCTCTTGGGAAAGTAAGGTTCGGGTCTCTAAGGGTTCTCCAAGTCCACCTTGTATCTGCTGTGTTGCCCCCACCTTGCTGTGTGACTTTGGAAAAGTCACCTGACCTCTCTGGGCCTCAGTTTCTCCACCTGTAAAGTGGGGGTGGGAAGGCATTGCCTTGGCTGGGCAGAGCCAACTCCTAGTCAGAGCACTGGGCTCTGGCCTCCAGCCCGTGCCAGGCTGGTCTCCGTCCCCCTCCTCTGGAGCAGGGCTCCACCCCCCACTCCCCCAGCACGGGTGCCTCTGAAGGCCGCGACCTCAGCAGGCCAGGCCTTGTGCCCATAGGGTGGGGGTCTGCAGGGCAGTTCAGCTCTGCTCCAGCCAGCAGGGAACAGCCTCTTCCAGGGTGCTTCTGGGGCTGCAACCAGGACAGGCGAGGCCGCCTTCCTGCCAGCGAGCAAGTCGCCGCAGGCTGAGTGCGTACGTGTGTGAGCACATCTGAGTGCGCCAGGATCCTGTCCCTCAGCGTGACCCCTACCAGGGCGGCCCACCAATACCCTCTGCCTTCCGAGGCCGCTGTTTGGCCAGACGGGGCAGGCTCTGCGCCTCCCCTGGGTGGTGAGAGTGACCCTGCCGTGAGCAGAAGAGACCCAGGCCCCACCCACTGCCTTGCACCCTGGACCCCGCTTTGGCCCCGCAGAGGCCCCGACCCCAGGCCGGCAGAGGGTGCCGCCTGCCCAGGTGCTGGCAGCGGCGGGGTTCCCACGCTCCCTGGTGCCAGCCTTGGCACTCCAGCCCTGCCCCACCCTTGCCTTGTGGCGACCAGGGCACCCGGAATGTGGCTGTGGATTCCGTCCCCCGGGGCCACAAATTCCTGTCTCAGTGGGCGAGGGTGGAGGACGGCTTTCCACCCTTTGATCCTTGCCAATTCCAGGGAGCTGGGCGCGCCCAGGCCTTGCCAGCCAGGCCACAGGGGAGGCTGGGAGGGGGGCAGGGGGCAGGTCTCAAGCCCCTGCTCCCCCAGGCTCTGAACCCCAGCTCCCAGGGCCCAGCCCTGCTCCCCGGACGCCCCAGAGAATTCCTGCCCGCCGGGAGGTGGTCCCTGCCTCTCACCTGGGGGCCCAGATCTGCTCCCCACCTTCGGCCTGTGAGTCTCCAACACCAGCCCTGCCCCTCCCCCAGCCCACCCTGGGGTGTCCGGAGGCCCACTCCCCCCTGCCAGCTGGGCCTTGCCCTGCTCACCTCCACCCTCACGCCCCTGCCACAGCTGACCCATTCTGAGACCCCAGGACGCCCTGGCCTCACCCTTGACCGCAGTGGAGCCCATGCTGATCCTGGGCTCGTCACCCCCAAATGTGCTTCTTTCCTGCCCTTCCCCCACATTCTCTCTGAGCCACTGACAGTTGCTACTCACTCAGTACAGTGGGTCACCTACCCCACGTGCCAGCGCCACTGAGCACCCTCGACCCCGGGACAAGGGGCGCCCTCTGAGCCTGGGTTGGGGGACAGAATCTCAAAACCCCAAGCGGGAGGGCTGGCGGCGGGGTCTCATCGGGAGCTCGGGGAGGCGCGGGGCTGGGGCTGGAGAGGCGCCTCAGCTCTGCCTCCTCAGCCAGCCGTCCCTGGGTTTCCGCACCTGCAGATGTTAATTACCGTAATTAGCACCCCTCCCAGAGGCCAGTGGGCCCTGGAGCTGGCCTGGGACATGCTCATTCAGCCTCAGCCACGTGCCCCCAGCCAAGGAGAAGGGAATCAAGGAGGGCTCCACCGAGGAAGGGGAGGGCCTGGCCTCAGAGCCACGCCGCAGGGCTCGCGGGGAACCTTCGGTGTCAGTCACTCTCCTGCCCACCTGCTGTGTGCACACCCTCTCCACCCGGTCAGGCCTTGCCCCCGACCCCTACCCGGCCACGGGACTGCCAGAGACTTGGGGTGTCCTTTCCCAACCGGGTGCCGCCCTCTGGGGACACGGAGAGGGACGGGGCCAGGCCCTCAGAGTCTGCACGCAGTGGCTGAGGAGGAGGCATCCTGCGAACGGAGCAACCAGGGACGCTTCCTGGAGGAGGGGGCACGGCGAGGTCCCTTAGGTGCAGGAACGCATTCTTGAGCAAAACCTCCACCCAAGGTGGAAAGATGGAGCGCGGCGGGGCCCACAGAGAGGCCGGGGCCTTCCACGCGGCCGCGCACCTCATCCCAGCACAGCGGCTGGGCCGGCTGGGCCTGCGGATTCCTGCGCCACCGTCGGGCACTTGGCCGGCGTGGGGAAGGGGCGGGAGGACGGGACCCCGATCCCCCAACACCTGCCCGGCCCGGGGACGGCACGGCCCCCTGGCCAGACGGGGCGGCTCGGGGCACAGCGCGGCGTCCCCTAGCGTGTCGCGGCGGGCCCGGCACACCGCACTCCAGCGCCCGCCCTCGGCCCGCGCCCCGGCCCCGTGCGCATTCCTGGCGAGGCCAGGCGCCACCGGCGGGAGGGCGGAAGGCACCCCCGGGAAGAGGTGAATTCCTCCTCCGACAGCGGGGACCCGAGGCCGTGTCCACCTCAGGCCTGGGCCCCGGGCACGCTGGGGGTGGTGACGGGCCGAGGGATGGTCCCCAGAGGGGTGGAGTGACGGCGCCAGGTGTCAGCCGGTGGGGACGGGCGCTGCTGAGCCCGGGCAGCCTGTCTCGACGCTTCCCAGCCGGCGGGGCTCGGGCAAGGAGCGAAGCGAGAGCAGAAGCCAAAGCGCGGGCGGCCTGTGTGGTCGCGCAGGGAGTGGCAGGGGTGGGAGGTCCGAGCAGGAGCTGGGAGGCTTGCTGCCGCTGGTGTCATCCCTTCAGCCGCGCCCCCGCACCCCCGCGCCCCCGCTCGCTCCCTCCACACGCACCTGCTGGGCGCCAGCGTCCTGCCGTGAGCTGGGCCGAAACATCCGCCACGACCAGGGAGATGCGCGCCTTCAAGGGCGGGGCAGTCTCCACGAGGTCCGCAGGGGCCGCCAATAGCCGGGTGCGGAGTGCGGCAGGGCGTCCTGGGGCCCTGCTGGAAGGGGGGGCCCACCAGGGAGGGCTGGGCCCTGGGGACCAGCTGGAGGGCCGGCTGGGCTGCAAGGCTGCTTCCCCCCAGCGACCAGGTCCTTTCTCACTCCCATGTGCTCAGCTCACCTGCAATGACCACCGCACCCCCAGGCCCAGGTTGGGCATTGGACACACTCGCAGGCCCCAGAGGGAGGGGATAACAGAGGAGGGGTTGGGGGAGAGCATGAGAATGGTGGCACAGAGGCGAGAGAGGCCAGAAGTGCTGAGAGGGCAGGAGAGTCGGGGCGAGTCTTGAGGGCTACAGGCAGGGGCCCCAAGGAGTGAAGGTCGACCCCTGAGAAATGCCTGGTGTGGTGCACAGGGCAAAGGTTGAATGCCAGCTTGCAGGTGAGGCTGGATGGAGAAGCCTGGGCTGCAGCACACTCGTGAGGGCAGCAGGGACCGTGGGAGGTGCTTGAGCAGGCGAGTGATATGGTCAGATGCGAGTTTTGGAAAGATCACCCCAACAGACACCGTGAAAGCACGATGCACAGGATTGTAGAATAATCCGTCTCTCAGGCGGGACCCACGTTTATTGAATAAATCCCCTAATATTGGATATTAATTAAGATGGTTTCCAGATTTCCAGTTAGAGGTAGTTCTGCGTGGGGCATCACTGTCGCGTTCTGACTCACGAAGACAGATTTCTAGAAATAAGTAAGGGCTCCCGATGGTCACCACCTGCTGGCTGGCGAAGCTGGGCCAGCTTCACACCCCTCCAGTGGCATGTCATAGGGCTTCCCCTGCCTCTCTGCCCGCCATGCCTCGATCCTCCCCCCAAGCCTCTTCTCTGGCACTAGGACCTGACACGCCCTCCTGGGCGACTTCCAGGAACCCCCAGCTCTGATCTCCCTTATGTGCCAGGGACCCTGCCCTCTGTCCCCAGCCCAGACTCCTTCTGAGCACCAATGGGGGTGCCAGCTGGCCTTGGGACCCTCCCTGATCCCCCCCCACTTCAGACGCACCCCTCCCCTGGCTGCTCAGGCCGGAACCTGGTGAGAGTCATCCCTTCCTGTCCAGCCTCCTAACCCTCTATCCACTCCAGCACACCCCAGGTAGTCCTTCCTCACCTGCCCCCTCCCTGCCCTATTCCAGCTGCCAACACAGGCACGCATGTGACAGGGCCCTCTCCTGCTTTAAAGCCCACCATGGCTCTCCAGTGCCCACAGGAACAAACCTGCGCGCCCATTAAGCCCCTGCTCAGCTGTTTGCACACACCCCTCCTATGTCCATCCCCCATGCTGGGGGACACAGAGTCTGACCTAGACTCGGGGGTGGGATGTGAAGATGTTGAGGGCCCTGGGGCCAAACTGAGGAAGCTCTAAGAGGCAAGGGCTCAAACATGGCCAATTTTGCAGACCCTGTCCTGATGCTGCCCCTCTCCTCCCCCACTCCGGACTCACGCAGCCATGGCATGCTCCGCCCACAGCCCCATACCTCCTCCCTGCCCCTGGCCCTTGCCTCTGCCCTTCCCAGGGCCCCAAACCTCTTCACATGTCACCCCTGAGCCTGAGTCAGACCCTGCGTCCCCAGCTGTGGCAGGGAAAGCCCTCACCAAGGGTCCGCAGAATGAGACCCTCAACCAAGGCCAAGGCCCGTGGCTGGGACTCACATCCCAGAGAGATCAGGTGACTGGCTTGGCGTCATGCAGCCAACCTAGGGTCCAGGTGGCTGGGCAGAGGGGAGATCCCCTGGCTTGCCCCCTCCAGGCTCAGGGAGGAGCTGACTCCAGATCTCCTGCAGGGTCCAGGCCCAGGCCCCACACCCAACATGCACACACACACAGGAAGCAGCTCTGCTGAGCCAGGTGGCAGACAGGCATGCTCCAGCACGCCCTGGCATTCCTGGCCGGATGGTCTGGGAAGAACCAGTCAGGCTTGGTCACACCACAATGTCTCTCTCAGGAGCTCAGACCATGGAGGGCTGAGCAGAAAACACCAACATGGGCCACTGACCTGTGACCAATTGTGTGGGGCAGAGGGGCCAGGACGTCCTGTCCCAGGAGACACAAAGCCCAGCATGGGATGGGCAGCCTTGGAGAAGGCCAGGTCCCAGCACCGTGGATTAGGAGACTAGAGCACAGCCCATGGATGCAAGTGCTAGGGGCCGGGGCAGCTCCATCCAGCCGTGGGCCAGCTGGGATCAAAGGCAGACCCAGAGGGGCCATGATGCCTACAGAGCAGTGACCCACCCCACTGCTCAGAGCCTCCTGCAGGTCTCCAAACCCACAGAAATTTAGGCACCAGAACCGGCAAGTGTGGCCAAGGCGACAGCAGCCTGAGGGCAGCAGCCTCACCCTCACAGCCGGGCCCCAACCCACAAGCATGGCAGAAAAGTGTCATCTATTCCAGTGTTCTGTTAAAGCTTGGAAAGATATTTCAGGGCTTTTTGCCCCCATAAAGGACTTGTGGATTTCAAGATTAACTCCTGAATATTTTACAATTTTTGTTCTTTTTGAAAATAACATCTTTCCTGTTATATATGTATTTTTCAGTGACTTAAAGGAATACTATTGACTTTTGTATTGGGCAGCTCTGTTAAACTCTTATTAGTACTAACAGTTAGTTTGCTGATTATTTTGGCATTTCAGTGTAAGTTAACATGTTATTTGAAAAGACATGATGATACAATTTTATCTCCCTTCATCTAGTTCCTAAACTACTGATTTCTTTTTCTTGTCTTATTGCATTGGCCAGGACTGCCAGAATAATATTGAACAGTAAATGTGAGAATGAACATTCTTATGTTATTACCAACCCCAAAGGGAATACATGCAAAGTGTCTCTGTTAAGCCTGCCACAGATTTGAGGGAAATAGTCCTTATTAGTTAGGAAAAGACCATCTAGCTTCTGTTTCCTACTTTTTTTTGTTGTTGTTGTTTGTTTGTTTTAAATCATGGGTATGTGTTAAACATTATCAAATGCTTTATTCTGCATCAGTGTAATGATTATATTTCTTTTCTTCTTTAACCTGGTGAATTGCTGTGTTAAAATTTCTGATATGGGGACTTCCCTGGTGGTCCAGTGGTTAGGATTCCATGCTCCCAATGTAGGGGGCCAGGGTTCGATCCCTGGTCAGGGAACTAGATCCCTCATGCTGCGACTAAGACCTGGTGCAGCCAAGTAAATAAATTAATTAATTAATTAATTTAAAAAAAATTTCTGATATGAACTATCCTTATATTACTGAGAGAAACTTTATGTTACTTTAAATATGGTTGGATTTTAGTTAGCTAAAATACTTTAAGATTTTAAAAATTCATGATCATAAATAAAACTGGTTTAGAATTTACTTACCACGTGCTTTTTTTGTTTTTTTTTTTTTAATCTCTATACTAGCTTCATAAAATGGGTTGGACCATTTTCCCTCCATTTCTCTTTTTCTGGAACAACTTATACATCACATGGGTTATCTGTTCCCTGAGGGTTTGGTAGATATAACCTGTGATAACTGCTGGGTTAGGAGCTTTGGGGAGTGTGTGTGCATGTGCACGCTGGGAGAGAGGTTTGGTTACTATTTTAATTTTTTAAACAATTATTAAGCTCTTGTGGTTTTCTCTTTCTTCTTGTTTGGATTTCAGTATTTTCAATTTTCTATGCATCTATGCATTTTGCCTAGGTTTTCAAACTTATTGGTGTATACTTAAAAAAATCACCTCCTGTGCTTAGAATAATGATCATATGGCAAGAGTTATTTACCCTCTTTGTCCTATATTTTGTTTTACCTCTTTTTTCCCCTTAATCACTCTTTTTTCTAAATATTTATTTATTTATTTATTTGGCTGTGCTGGGTCTTAGTTGCGGCATGCAGGATCTTCGTTGCAGCATGGGAACTCTTAGTTGCAGCATGTGGGATCCAGTTCCCTGACCAGGGATGGAACCTGGGCCCCGCTACATTGGGAGTGTGGAGTCTTAGCTACTGGACCACCAGGGAAGTCCCTCCCTTAAGCACTCTTGAAATAAACTATTTAGAGAGCCAACTTTGATTTTGTCATCATTTCTACTCTTCATTTTTGTTCCCTCTTGGTTTATGTTTTTATTATTTCCTTCCTTCTTCTTAATTTCTTTGGATTTATTCTGTGCTATTTTTATAGATCCTTGACTTAGTTGATTTTTTTCAGTCTTTTTTACTTTCAGATAAACATATTCAAAGGTATACAATTGTCTCTAATATTGTTTTTTTTTTTTTTTAAAGGATTTTCTTATTTATTTATTTATTTATTTATTTATTTATTTTTGGCTGTGTTGGGTCTTCGGTTCGTGCGAGGGCTTTCTCCAGTTGCGGCAAGCGGGGGCCACTCTTCATCGCGGTGCGGGGACCGCTCTTCATCGCGGTGCGCGGGCCTTTCTCTATCGCGGCCCCTCCCGTTGCGGGGCACAGGCTCCAGACGCGCAGGCTCAGCAATTGTGGCTCACGGGCCCAGCTGCTCCGTGGCATGTGGGATCTTCCCAGACCAGGGCTCGAACCCGTGTCCCCTGCATTAGCAGGCAGATTCTCAACCACTGCGCCACCAGGGAAGCCCTCTAATATTGTTTTAAACGTGTCCTACAAATGTTAACTTGTAAAGGTTCCATTATTGTTAAATTCTAAGTATTTTGTAATTTATCTTATGAATTCTTCTTTATTCCAAATGTTATTTTAAAACATAACATAACATGTTATGGGAGGAGAAGGGAATGGGGGGAGGGGGAGGGGAGGGAGAGAAGGCCCATCAAGCCAAGGTGGACAGCACAGGAGGACAGACCTTGCTGGACCTCCTCGCTCCCCTCCGTTTCCAGATCAGAGGGCACTTGGCTTTGAACTGCTGCTGTGAGGGACTCCGCTCTCCCTCCCGCGTTCCATGCCCCTAGAGGCTGACTGGCCCTGGGACCTGGGAAGTTCTGCCCTGAGAAAATTGTTGCCGTGTGGCTGCACTGAAATAATCAGGTTGAACAGCATGAAATCATTGTTATGTGTCTGATTTGACCTATAAAAGGCAATTTCACAGGATTCAATCTAATGGGAAAAAGGCCGCGTGGCGTGGAGCGCGGACGGGACGGGTAGGTCGGCAGGGCAAGGATAAATGTGCCACCCACAGCGGGTGAAGACACGGGGTGGGGGCGGGGGGGCTGCCCCTCCGCCTCTCACTGCAGCCCCCGCCATCAGCGATCACACCGCTCCCGTGCTCGGGTCTAGAGACCCATTTAAAAATGGAGCTTCGGGGGCTTCCCTGGTGGCGCAGTGGTTAAGAATCCACCTGCCAATGCAGGGGACGCGCGTTCGAGCCCTGGTCCAGGAAGATCCCACATGCCACGGAGCAACTAAGCCCGTGCGCCACAACTACTGAGCCCGTGTGCCACAACCACTGAAGCCCGTGCGCCTAGAGCCCGTGCTCCGCAACAAGAGGAGCCACCGCAGTGAGAAGCCCGAGCACTGCAACGAAGAGTAGCCCCCGCTCGCCGCAACTAGAGAAAGCCCGCGCGCAGCAACAAAGACCCAATGCAGCCAAAAATAAATAAATAAATAAATTTATAAAAAAACAAAAAAACGGAGCTTCGTGCCTGCAGCCGCGGACGCCCACGGGGAGCGGGCAGCGCGTCCAGGGCAAGGGCCGCTTCCCCCTCCCCACTCAAGCAGCGGCTCTGCCCACTCCCACCCTGCACACCTGTGACCATCAGCATCTCTTCTTCAGAACCCCACCCGCCCTGGGACCCCGCCGCTTAACATCTGGAAATTTAACCGGTGGATCCTCTGGGATGACTCAGCGCCTCATCACCAACGGAGCTGTGTCAGATCCTAAGTGGTAAAGAGGCGGGGCTAGGACAGAGAAGCAAATGTGTCAAGGTTGCAGGCCACATGATCCTTAAACAAAGCTCAATTATATTTTTATATTCTAGCAAGAAACAATCAGAAACTGAAACTTAAAAATACCATTTACAAAGGCATCACCTAATAGGAAATACTTAGGATAAATCTGACAAAAGATGGGCCAGAGCTGTAAACGGAAAACCACAGTGTGAGTTACACACCTAAAACCAGTCAAGATGGCAAATTACATGTTATGTGTATTTTACAATTACATATAATAAAAGGACAGAAAATCAAAAACAGTCCCAAAATATTAACAGTGGTTGTTTTCTGGGTAGTGAGATTGTGAAAGTTTTCCCTTCATTTCTATGTTTTTCTATATTGTCCACATTCTCTCTAATCAACAAGTATCACTTATACGTGGAGAAAAGTAAAATTAATTTTTAAATTTAAAAAAAACTACAAAGCTTTGCCAAGAGAAATTCATGAAGGGAATTCCCTGATGGTGCAGTGGTTAAGAATCTGCCTGCCAATGCAGGGGACACGGGTTCAAGCCCTGGTCCGCAAAGATCCCACATGCCGTGGAGCAACTAAGCCTGTGCACCACAACTACTGAGCCCGCGCTCTAGAGCCCGCGAGCCACAATTACTGAGCCCGCATGCCACAACTACTGAAGCCTGCACACCTAGAGCCCGTGCTCCACAGCAAGAGAAGCCACCGCAATGAGAAGCCCACGCACTGCAACGAAGAGTAGCCCCCGCTCACTGCAACTAGAGAAAGCCCGCGCGCAGCAACGAACACCCAACACAGCCAAAAATAAATAAATAAATATAAAGAAATTCACCAAGACCTAAATCAATGGAAAGGTACACTACAGGGATGGGTGAGAAGATCCAATTTTGTTAAGACGCGGAATCTCTCCAAATTCAACACAGCTCCAATCAAAATCCCAGCAGGAGTGAGTGGTAGGGCCATTCCTTAAATCAGTCAGACAGTTTCTTAAAAAGCTAAACATACACTTAACCTACAACCCGGCATTTGCACTCTTGGGCATTTATCCCAGAGAAGTGAAAGCCTCCATTCACACCAGTGCCTGAACACTAATGTCTATGGAGCTTTCTGTGTAACAGCCCAGACTGGAAACAGCCCAAATGTCCTTCAGCAGGTAAACAGCTGGACAAATCTTGGGGCATCCATGCACTGGGGCAGAGCTCAGCAATACGTGGGAACGGACTGTCCATCATCAGCTCGATGGATACAGAGGAGGTGCTGCTGCGGGAGGAAAGCCCATCTCAAATGTTGCAGGTTGTGTAGTTCAACTCACACAACATTCCTGAAATGACAAAATTGCATTGGTGGAGAGCAGATTAGTGGCTGTCAGATTAGTGGCTGTCAGGGGCGGGGAGGGAGGGGGACTAGGAAAGGGCAGCAGGGTGGGTGTCTTTGTGGTGGTGGTGATCTTGGTTGTATCTAACTTGCGGCGGTGGTTGCAGGAATCTACGTTTATGATAAAGTATCGCGGAGCGATACACAAAGACACACACAAAAAGGAGTCTGCAGAAACTGGCAATGTCTGAGGAAGGTCTGTGAGCTGGTTCGTCATATCGTGTGGGTCAGCGTGCTGCCTTTGGTAACACACCACAGTTATGGAAGATGCTGCCGGAGGGGGATGCAGGGTGATGGGCATGCAGGACCCCCTGTACTATTTTTTGCTACGTCTTGTGATTTTATAATTACTTCAAAGTAAAAAGTTAAAAAACAAAACAGAATCTCAGCAGGTTTTTTGGGGGGGAGGGGTAGAAATTGACAAACTGATTCTAAAATTCAGATAGAAATGCAAAGGACCTAGAATGGCCAAAAGAACTTTGAAAAAGAAGAACAGAGTTGGAGGAAATTCCCTGGTGGTCCAGTGGTTAGGACTCGGTGTTTTCGCTGCTCGGGCCCAGGTTTGATCCTTGGTGGGGGAACTAAGATCCTGTGAGCTTCGCAGCACAGCCAAAAAAGGAAAAAGAAAAACAGAGTTGGAGAACTAATACTACCTGATTTCAAGACCTATTATAAAGCTATAGGAATGCAAAAACTGGAAACAATCCAGATGTCCACCAACAGGTACTAATGGATTAACCAGTGGTGGTACATCCATACAATGGAAAACTACACAGCAATAAAAAGGAATAAGCTACCGACTCGTACAACAGGGAATGACCCCAAAATAATTAAGCTGAGGGAAAGAAACCAAGTCAAAAAAGATTACATCCTGTATGATTCCATTTGCATGAAATTCCAGGCAATGCAAAGTAACCCATCATGAAAGAAAGCTGATGAGAGGTTGCCTGGGGCTGGGGGCGGGGGTCACAGAGGGGCACAGGGACACTTTGAGGATGATGGCCGAGTTCACTCTCGATTGTTGCCATGATTTTGCAGGTGTATACTCACGTGAGAACTTATCAAGTGTGTACTTTAGGCGTATGCCATTTATTGTACGTCAAGCACACTTCAGTAAAGCTAGTTTTTAAAGTAAGGAATATGTGATGGTAACTGTAAATTTTTCTCCACAGTTGAGCACATATTCTGTTCCTTTGGAGAAGCCATGGTTCTTACAGCAGGAGTGTGCATGTAGAAAGCATCTGGGGCATTTATGTCCCTGAAACCTAAGGTCACTGTCGTCCAGTTTGGGGAATGCCTGTGAGGTCATATTATATGCACATAATGCACATAGATGGATATGCATGTATGACACAGATAGTCATGATTTATTTTTTTTAATTATTTACTTATTTATTTAATTTTAGGCTGCGTTGGGTCTTAGCTGCGGCATGCGGGATCTTTCATTGCAGCGTGCGGGCTTCCTCATTGCAGCGTGCGGGCTTCCTCTCTAGTTGTGGCGCTTGGGCTCCAGAGCGCGTGGGCTCTGTAGTTTGCGGCACGTGGGCTCTCTAGTTGAGGCGTGGGCTTAGTTTGCCCAGAGGCATGTGGGATCTTAGTTCTCCGACCAGGGATCGAACCCATGTCCCCTGCATTCTTAACCACTGGACCACCAGGGAAGTCCCGTCATGATTTCTTTTAAAAGAACACACATAGATCATCTCAATATCACTAATCATTAAATAAATGCAAATCAAAACCACACTGGGACACCACATCACACCCATTAGGATGACTACTATAAAAAAAAAAAAAAGACAAAATATTGAGTGTTGGCGAGGGTGTGGAGAAATTGGAATCCTTGTGCACTGTGGATGGGAATGTAAACTGGTGCAGTCACTGTGGAGAACAGTATGATGGTTCCTCAAAAAACTAAAAAATAGAACTACCGTATGACCCAGCAATCCCGGTGTGGGTATTTATCCAAACAAATTGAAAGCAGGATCTCAAAGAGAGATCTGCATTCCCATGTTGATAGCAGCGTTATCACAACAGCCAAGAGCTAGAAGCAATCTGAGGTCTACGGACAGATGAAAGGATGAACAAGATGTGATCCATTCGGACGACAGAATATCATTCAGCCTTACAAAGGAAGGAAATTCTGACACGGGCTACAACAAGGATGGCCCTTGAGGACATCATGCTGAGTGAAATAAACCAGTCACAAAAAGACAAATACTGCATGATTCCACTTGTATGAGGTACCTAAAGTAGTCAAATTCCTAGAATTTGAAGCCGGGGCTCCAGGGAGGAGAAAATGCAGAGGTGCTGTTTAATGGAGACCAAGTTTCAGGTTTGCAAGATGAAAAAGCTCTGGAGAGCTGTTGCACAACATTGTGAATATACTTAACATTACTGAAGCATACACCCAAAAACGGTTAGGATGGAAGTTTTACATTGTGTTTTTTGCCACAATTGAAAAAATTTTTAAATAAATCATGACGGTTACACAGCAGTGTGAATGTACTTAATTCCACAGAACTGCATGCTTTAAATGGCTAAGGTGGTAAATTATTTTATGTCTATTTTACCACAATTTCTTAAAATGGAATTAAAAAAAGAACACAGAATAGATATCATGACTCCTTTTCTGAATCTTTCTTTTCCAACTCAGCCATCCAGTGGGGCAAGATTCCCAAGGCTGCGTGCGGACAGCGCTTCAGTGTGCTCTTTGTAAACCTCGCCACGTCCCACACCGCATAGGCTGTCGCAGCTTAGGTGGCCCTCCCCAGCGGGTGGCGTGGTTTGGGCTCTGGTTCTTGGTGACTACTGGCCACGCGCTATAAACAGCGCAGCCTTAGGACCCTAATGCTCGGTGCTCTCAGGCTGCACCAAAGGGCCAAGCACGGGGCGCTCGTCCAAGTGCCAGGTGCTTTCCTGACGGCTGCAGCTCTTCCCCCTTCTCGGCCACCAACTGTCCGCTCCTGCCACCCCCAGCTTCCCTCCACCAGCCGGGTGCGCGACCCTGATGAGGTCAAGGTGCTATTTCACTCTGAACTTAACTCGCATGTCTCAGATGGTTATGAAAGTGGAACGGCTTTTCTATGTTAGTTTCCTAACACAACAAATCACCACAAACTTCACGACTTAAAACAAGACAAATTGATGATCGCGCGGTCCTGGAGGTCAGAATTCCAACCTGGGTCTTGCTGGGCTAGGATTAGGGTGTCAGCAGGGCTTTGTTCCTCCCGGAGCCTCCAGGGGAGAATCTGTTCCTCACCTTTTCCAGCTTCTGGAGGCGCTGCGTTTCCTCGGCTCGCATCCCCTCCTCTGTCTTCGGCAGCTCTCAGTGGACGTGTCTCTGCCCTTTCCCGGTGCATCGTCTCCCCAGCTGCACTCTCTCCCCAGCCACCAAGGTTTTCTAAGGACTCATGAGAAGACCTTGGCCCCTCCCGCATCTGCCAGGACCATCTCCCCATCTCAGATCCCCACTTAGTCGCATCCACAAAGCCCCTTTGCTCAGGTACGATCCCATCTTCACAGGTTCCAGGGATCAGGACACGGAGCTGCCCACCACACTTTTTCCTTTGTTGCCGTTTGATTTTCTCTTCCAAGAATTCTTTCCTCGCCTTCCTCACCTAGTTTTCTATTAGGCATATTTGTTTTCCTGCTCGTCTGTAGAGGCTCTTTGAATATAATAGATATTAGCGCTTTGTCAGCGTTATATTTAAGTCCTTATGAATTTTGTTGTATAGAAGGTGGAGCCATGTGTGCGAACTCCACTTACTAAACGATCGATCCGTCAAATCCCACTTTGTCACGTGGGTTCTCTTTATATCGGCGTCTAATTTTAGACTGTCTTCCGCTGAGGAGTCAACGTGAGCGCCTGGGAGCCCGATGAGCACACACAAGTGGGAGCACGGCTGGGTTCGCTGGGCCGGGAGCCGGAATGGCAGGACTCACCGCGTCTCTCTCCTCCTGTGCTCTGCCCCTCCTGGCTCCTCTTCTTCCTGCTCTGGATTCCGGGGATGTGACGCCCCTGCTGTTCCCTCCTTATCTCCCTGTTCGCAGGAAGTTCTGCTCTCCCATCCCTCTCATCCCCCCTGTGAGTGGAGACTTACCTGCTTTTCTGTTCAGACATGACTCTCCTGCTGTTAGCAGCTGGGCAGCCAAACACCTGTGACCTGACCTGCTTCCCGCCACCCCCACACAGCAAGGATGAGCCTGTGGGATCACACTCTCCCCACCCCTCCCCTCCCCCCACCCCTCCATGGGATGAGATGTGGACACGCCCACCGCCCCGCCCCTCCCCCCACCCCTCCATGGGATGAGATGTGCACACGCCCACCGACCCCTCCTCTCCCCATGAGGTCCTCACCCTGACTCTGGCCGAGCTTCCCTTCATGACACCTTCCCTTCCTCACCCTGTGGTTGCCGGCAGCGTGGCCACTCCCGCGGGGCCCTGTCCCCGCTCCAGCCGCCCAGCTGCTCCCACCTGCGCCCCACCACCGAGGGCAGCGGCCAGGCTGCAGGGTCCCTCGTGTGCTCTACACTCATCAAGCCCCCCACACCCTCTCATACCCCCACCTTGGGCGTCCACACCGAGGATTCCTGCAGCTGGGCAGGTCCCTAGCCAGGGCGAGGGGCGGGCTCCCTCCTCCAGGCGCCCCCATCTCTCCTCACAAAACCCCGGGGTCGACCCCCACTCCTCTCCCCGAGGGATGGGGAGGAGAAAAGCCACCTGCCCTCAGGACTCCCTGCAAGGAAGGCAGGTGTCTCTCCAGCCCCCGCCCCCCAGGCCTGCAGCCTGCACCCGGGCCTCGGCCTCGGGAGGGAGGTGCCCTCCAGCCTGGCACTCCAGGTGGGGCCTGGGAGCCCACTGCTCTGACTCGGGGGCCCGGCTGGCTGGGGAGCCCCACCCCACGCCCGGGCAGCCTCTCCTCCTTCCCTCTGTCGGGTGACAGGTGCGGGAGGGAGACAGCCGTCCAGCGTCCTCCGCATCTGCTCGTCCGGGGCTGGCCTGGCTCTCTGTTCTGGACACTTCCCTCCTCTGTGTGGGTCGTGAGGCACTCTCGGGGCCCCCGGACCCCGGGTCTCTCCCGCGCCGGCTGCAGTGGGGTCCCCGCGCCGGTCCCCCTCCCTCGGAAGTCTGCAGGGGTCTGGGCGCCCGGGGTGGCGCTGGACGTCTGGTGTCCTGTGCGCGTGTCAGGTCGGGTCAGGGGGGCGGCCGGCGGTGCTTTTAAATATGTTGTGAGTCCTCCCCCCTCGGGTGTGGGCCGGACGCCCAGGTGGAGCTGTTGCAGCGACGGCACTGGTAGGTCAGTCATCCAAGCCTCGCAGCTTCTGTCCTGCGGGTCCCGGCCCCCCTGTGAGGACGCTGTGGGGACCGCCGGGCGAGGCGCTCAGGCCCCACCAGGGGCCACGTGGGGGAGCTTGGAGGCAGAGCCCCTGGTTCCGGCCAATTCTTCAGAGGACGCGGCCCTGGCCGACACTTTGACCGTGGCCTCGGGAGACCCCGGGCCAGGACTGTCCCGCGAAGCCGCTCCCAGACCCCTGACCCACAGAAACTGTGAGATGATAAAGGTTTGTCATTTTAAGCCACTACGTTTGGGGTAACTTCTCACGCAACAGCAGATAACCAATCCTAGCACAGACAGACCCTGGAGACGTTGCCGTTCAGGTCCAGACAACCCTGATAAAGCAAATATTGCAAGAAAGTGAGTCACATGAATTTTTTTGGTTTCCCAGTGCATATAGAAGTTATGTTTACACTATACTGTAGTCTATTAAGTGTGCAATAGCATGATGTCTAAAAAAGAACTGTACAGACCTTCATTTTAAAATAATGCTGTTGGATGTACTGAGCCTGCGCTCTAGAGCCCACAAGCCACAACTACTGAGCCCACGTGCCACAACTACTGAAGCCTGCGCGCCTAGAGCCCCGTGCTCTGCAACAAGAGAAGCCACAGCAACGAGAAGCCCATGCACCGCAAGGAAAGAGTAGCTCCCGCTCGCCGCAACTAGAGAAAGCCCACGCGCAGCAGTGAGACCCAACACAGCCAAAAATTAATTAATTAATTAATTAATTAAAAAATAAACAAATAAAATAAAATAATGCTGTTGGATGAATGGCGCTGATGGCCTTGCTCGACACAGGCGTGTCACAAACCTTCAGTTTGCAAAAACGCAGGGTCTGCGAAGGGCAGTGAGGCGAGGGTGCCTGCACGGACAGGACGCCCAGGGCCCTGTGCACGTCGGGCTGGGAGAGGAGGTGCAGCAGGAAGCAGCAGCCCCCGGTCTCGGGGTTTAACACACACGTGGGCTTCTTGCTCCCACGGGGGCCGGCTGCGGGCCGGCTCGGCGCCCAGGTCTCAGCTGGTGGCGTGTCCCAGTCACCACGGGGCTCGGTGGGGTTGGAGGGCAGAGAACCAGGGTGACAGGTCACGCATGCGTGTCACCTGCCTGGGGAGGGAAAGTACCGGAAACGCGGGGGGCATCAGTGCTGCCTGCTGCGCACTCCACCTCACTCTTGCCCTTCATGGGTTGGGCTCATCTCCCTGGATCCATGCGAGCCTCCTTCGCTTCCAAGAGAACTTCCCGGCGCCTGCTGAGGCACGGCCTGGGACAGGGCCCTTCCCTCGGAGCCAGGGCTCTCACTTTGTGTCTGCTTCTCCCGCCTGCTCCTTTCTCTCTTCCTGGCGCTCCTGTGACTCACGTCACCTCCCCTGAATCTCTACTCAAGAATTTCATCTTTTCCCTTGTGATCTTCAAGGCACTACTTTGCATCTCAGCACTGACCACCTGTTCTTTCGATTCTGCGGTTGAATCTCTCGCTGGGACCTCATGTTTTAGCTGCAGAGCCATTTCGAGCCATCCTTTGATCTCCTGCAATGCTTTCTCTGTCTCTCTCTCTCTCTGTCTCTCGCTTTGATAATTAGCTCTGTGGCCAGTTTCTCCTGCAACCGTTGTCTCATGGGGCAGGTCCTGAGGGTCCTGACGGGGCCTCCCTCTAGATACCGACCCCCCCGAGGGCTATTTTTGTGTCTGGTTCTGGGGGCCTGGGGGCCCCGTGGTAGCGGAAGGCACAGCAGCTCTACCTACAGCTGGAGGGGAGGGTGCAACAGCCCCCAGCCCCATGGGGACCTGGGAGGATGCAGGAAGGGCTGGGATGTGAGGCGTGGCTGCCACAGGGCCTCTCGGAGGTTTTCTCCCAGGTGCAGGTGCGGGGTGGGGGGTGGCCTAAGCGTGAAGAGTTCGACATTCGGGAGCTCGGGGGTGCAGGACCCCCACGTGACGCACCTCTGCTTGATGAGCGGTCTCTCCCACCTGAGCAGACACCCGCCCCCCGCCCAGCTCAGGGCCCGTTTCCTGACCTTGTCTGAGCATCACGACCCCCGTCCTTGCCGGCTCTCATGCTCAGGCACCGCCCAGCTGCCACCCTGGCCTCGTTGCTGGCCCTGAGCCTGGTCGAGTGTCAGCAGGGCTCCGGTGAGCCCTCCGTGGTCCCATGGCAGGCTTCCAGAATCCGCCAGGGCCGGGGAGACCACAGACTGTTGTAGCCAGGTCCTTCCTCTCAGGCCTCAGTTTCCCTTTTGTATAGTGGTCTCCACGCCCCTGGCACCCAGATGATGTCAGTTGGAGACCCTCACAGGTCCCTGACGACCCAGCACCTTGGAAGATCT
The DNA here is from genome assembly GCF_949987535.1 of Balaenoptera acutorostrata. Lineage (NCBI taxonomy): Eukaryota > Metazoa > Chordata > Mammalia > Artiodactyla > Balaenopteridae > Balaenoptera > Balaenoptera acutorostrata. The sequence continues at coordinate 183,026,425 of NC_080066.1, forward strand.
GGGTCTGGGGGGGTCTGATGAAGGAGGGGCAAGCCGGGCTGGGTCCCAGGATAGCTGGAGCTGGGCCACCACGAGGCCAACACCAGCCCGGCCCGCAGGGGTTAATGGGCCCGGCTGCCCTGGGGACGAGTGTGGAATCTCCTCCCCACTCCCCAGGGCCCGGTTTCTTCGGAGACTCGGCAGTCAGAGCTGTTGCCAAGCAGAGCCAGCTGCTGCAGTCCCTGGGGCCGAGCACTGAGGAAGCAGCGGGCAGCCCTGGGGTGGCGGGTACGAGAGGCCCCGATCCTGGCCTTGGAGCTGCTCCACGCCTGCAGTGGAGGCTGGGTCGTGACACGGCCCTTGGTCCAGGCCTGGCAGTGATGGGGCACTGCTCCCCGCTCTGACCACGTGGGGATGAGGGGGTGGGAGAGGCTGATCTGACCCCAGCCTGAAGGAGACAGTGTCACCATGGGTGGGCGCACCGGTGCCGCTCTGCCCGTGCCGTGGAACGTGCGGCGATGACCGCTGTGCACTGGCCACTCTTCACCAGGGGGCGCACCGAGGCTCCCGGGCCTGGGTCCCCTGCCCGTGGAGAGAGTGCCCACTGCCCGGGGCAGCTCCAGTCTCCAGCACCTCCCCCAGCACAGCCCGGCCAGGCTCCCACCTGAGGCCTCGGACTCCGCCTGGACCCACCCCATCCCCAGGCCAGCGCCTCAGCGCACGGCTGAAGCCCACCAACCTCCCTCCCGACGGCTGCCCTGACCCCACCAGCATCCTCCCTCAACTGGACAGCACTGCGGTCATAGACGCAAATGAGGGGGACACGGAGACCCTGCTGGGCCCACTCAGCCTCCCCCAGACCCCAGCTGGGAGCAAACCAAAGTTCCTGGCCGGGCTGTCCTCTCAGGGAGCCCCCGGCCCCCAAGGCCTACACCCCTGAGCCTCCCGCTGCCCCAAAGCCCACGGCCCACCCGGCTCCGGGGAGGTCCAGACCCTACCGTGGTGACACGCACCTCAAGGACAGGGAAGAGGCCCCCTCAGCCCCTCCCGTCTGGTTCCCCCAGACCCATCGACCAGGAAGGGGAAGAGGTGGGGCCGCTGGGAGGAGGCCCGCAGGTGCTCAGAGCGAGGCGGCTGCAGAGGGGACCCGGGGACCCCTCACCGCTCCTGGACTTCACGTCCACTCCCAGCTGCCACGGCTGGACGCTGCTCCGTCACACAGGCAAACCGGGGAGCCTCGGTCTGGGGGCCACCTGTCCCGCGGCCACAGCTTCCTGCTGCGCCGGGGGAGTCGCAGGAGCCCAGCACCAGCCTCGGGGACAGCGCCGGCGCCCGTGAGCGTGCTTTCCTTTGTCTGAACTTCCTAATCAAGCGGCTGTCCCTCTGGGGGGTCAACTGCCCACCTACCCACCCAGGAGAGGACAAGGTGCTGGCAGCGGTGGGACAGAGGTGCCTGACCCTTGCCGTGGGGGCCGGCCTCTGTGTAGCCAGCCTAAGAGAGGGCAGAGGCCGGCATGGCGAGCGGCGCCCTGGGGGCCGAGGGGCTGCAATCCCCCCCACCCTTCGCGGTCTCACCAAGAGCGGGGGAGGGGGCCGTGCTGGAAGCGAGAACGAGCCCCAGCAGCCAGGGGCCCACCAGCAGGAGACGGCGGAGCACGGGAGTGCGGCCGGCAGTGTGAGCTGGGCCTGGGGAGGCACGTGGATGGCCCTGTCCCCACCCCTGCCGGGCACGGGGTCACCCAGGCCAGGCCTGAGGTGGGCCCAGGATGCTGGCGGCAGGCTGGGAGGGAGGGCCAGGCTGCACGTGAAGGTGCACACGTGGGTATGGCGTGCACAGTGGCCTGCGACAGCCAGCCTCCCCCCGAGCAGGAAGTGTCCGGTGAGCCCCCCAGGCCCAGGCCCAGGCCAGGCCCACCCCCTCGAGGTCACGGGGGCTTGCCCAGAATGTGGGGGACCCACTGGCGTCGCCCGCGGCACATGTCCTGAGGAAGGGACTCAAGCGGCCCAGCCGCTGCTGCCTCTGCCCCCTCTCTGCTCGCCCCACACCCGCCAGGCTCCGCTCGCCTCGGGACACCCCACCGGCCCCCCAGCCACGCCAGCCGCTCACAATCTTCCCACCTTCTGCCTCTGGGCTGCCTCGGGACCCCTTTCTTCTGACCTCTTTTTCACTAATTCTTTCTTCAGCAGCATCTCAAAATGACTGTTTAGTTTTCAGTTTAGGGGATGGCGCTTTGTCATTTCTAGAAATTCCACTTTTTTTTTTTCAAACCCACTTGGTTCTTTCCCAGCTCCCATCCGGCCTGTTGGCATTGCCCAGCTGTCTTGTTTGAGCACGGCCAGCAAACACTTTTTTTTTTTATTTTAATATTTATTTATTTGGCTGCACCAGGTCCTGGTCGGGGCACACAGGATCTTCGTTGCTGTGTGCGGGATCTTTAGTTGTGGCATGCAGGTTCTAGTTCTCTGACCAGGGACCGAACCCGGGCCCCCTGCATCGGGAGCGTCGCGTCTTAGCCACTGGACCACCACGGGAGCCCCAGCAAACACATTTCATACTCTGGGTCCGAGCATCCGACGGGCACCTGCAGCCTGGCACGGTTCTGATGGCTGTTGCCCCTTGTGCTGGGGTTCCCTTCGTGCTGGGTCTGGACTGTGGTCTGTTCACTGACTTTGGAAAATCACGAGGCGTAGACAGTTCCAGGACAAAGGCCATTGGCATTTGTTTCTCCCAGCCACCTGGGGGCTCAAGTTAGGTAAACATGGCTTAAAAGGAAACCGGAAGCTCAGGATCTTTCTGGCTGACCGGCGGTGGCAGCATGAGCTCCACATGTGCGCGAGGCTGGCATAAACCGTGACTTAGTTAGCGACCACCTGGTCTTCTCAGCGACCTGTGCACAAACCGACAGGTGCCAGAGCCTTCAACGGCCGCCCCGAGGCCACCACGCTGAGTCCCAATTTGCCCAACCCACGGGAGCCAAGAGCCACTCACGGCGCAGCGTCTCACACTCTCAAGTTTAGACCTAATTCCTTGAAACCTTGAGAGCTCTTCATTGCTAAGCGACTTGACACAATTTACAAAGCCCTGCTCACCTGTTTTCAGTACAGAGCGGATGCAAAGTGCCTCCCTCGCCTCACTTCCAGGAAAGCTTCTGTCAACCACACGGATGCGAACGTGTTCCCGGCCCACAGGGGCCCTGGGGCAGGACATTCCCACCGCTCACACACGGCCCACACGCCCGCCCCCGCACCTGGCTCTGCGCCGTGGACGCCCCCCTCCTGCCCAGACTCTAAGTAACAAAGGAACAGCACCCAAAGAACAAGGGAGGACAAAACATTTAAGTTATTAAATCAAATATACAGAGTGATTCATTTAATATGTACATATTTACAAAAATGCACTTTCACGAGGAAGGGCGGCCGGGGCCGGCAGGTGGGCAGCGGCCTGGTGCCCACGGCAAACGTTGACAGTTGCGAGGGGAGAGTCTGTGTGAAGGCACTTGTCACAAGCTTCAATACTGCCGCCGTCCCGGGGAGAACAGAGCAGTCAGGAAGGGCACTTCTGAAAGCACAGTTGAGAGATCTCTGGAGCGAGTGCTCTGGGCAGGAGCAAGCGAGGACGGCGGACTGGAGCGCGGACGGACTGGCGAGCTGGCGAGGGTCTGCCCACGGGCCTCGGGCCACGCCGACCGCCACGGGCCCCACCAATGACCTCGAGCCCCATTGCAACCGCAGGTGCCACCAACAGCCATGGGCCACGCCGAACATCACAGGTCCCACTGAGAGCCACGGGTCCCGCTGTCAGCCTCGGGTGGTCCCACCGACAGCCATGGGTCCCACTGGCTCTTTGGCCTGGAGCCACTGAGAACCCCAAGTGAGGAATAAAGGAAGATTCTGTAAACAGTGCACCACCTCTGGGAACAAACACTCAACGACTTGGTGAGAGCACAGACATCCTTGCTTTTCCCTGCCACACGGCGAGTGCGACACACAGAAACGTTACAAAAATAGCAACTATCCGAGAATACTCCGTTGTTTTCCGCCTGACAGTTATCCAATAATTTATACAAGGTTAAAGAAACATAGAAAATAAACATCTGCTTTTTGCTTTTGGTGTTTTTTTTTTTACACAAAATAAAGAAACTATGCACACGGCCTCGGCCTCCTGTGGTCCGGCGGGTGGCGTGGCACCCGGCGAGGGGTCCCGGGTCCCGGCCCAGCTGGCGGCCGCAGCCCTACTCCCGGACGGCACGGCACGCGGCGCTGAGGCTCCCGACGGCGCGGTTGTCCACCTTAGGGCCCGAGGCCCAGCGGGCCGGCCTCCCAGGCGAGCGGCCGGGGTCTTTGGTGAACTTGCGCGAGAGGAACTTCTCGGCCTCCGGGGAGTCGTGCTCGCCGCGGCCGGGCTCCTCGTCCTCCTCGTCCTCCCTGCCGCCCGCCGGCCCGGGCAGCGCCTCCCCCGCCCCGCGCGGGGCCGGCGTGAAGTTCTTGCAGGGGAACAGCGGGTCCTTGGGGCCGCCCGGCCGCTCGATGGGGTTGCGGATGGGGTTGAGCGGGGCCCACTGGTTGTTGGCGCCCTCCTCCCGCGGCAGCCGGCTCCTCTCCCGCTCTTTCCTGCGCTTGCGGGTCCACCACACGCAGACGGCCACGCACACCAGACACAGCACGCTGAACACGCCGCACAGCACCGACACCAGCAGACCTGGGGCGGGGCGCCGTGAGGGGACCGTCGGGCGAGGGTCCTCTGGCTCCCGGTGGTGGGCTGGGGAGGGGGTGTGTGGGGGGCTGGGGGCCCTTCACTGGCAGGTGCAGAGCAGCTGCAGCGTTTTGTGGATTGGACGGCCCCCCGGCAGGGCCGGGGAAATTCGCAGCCCCTCCCCTCCAAGCCCCACGTGCCCGAAAAGATTCCCACAGGCCCAGGGGGCCAGGAAGCGGCCCCCCTTCCCCCTTCCTCCTGCTCACCTGTGGAGGAGCTGCCCATGACAACCGTCTCCACCTTGACCTCGGTGACAGCCAGCAGCAGCGAGCTGTTCCCCCGTCGGGTGATGGCCGCCACGATGGCATGGGCCGCACTCTGGATCAGGCTGCTGTCGGGCAGGTCACGGGCCGGGCTGAAGGACTGAGGCAGAGGACAGAGCTGAGGGGCAGCCCGCCCGCGTCCGGGGGCCTGTGACCCCCACCCCCCGTGGGACAGCGTGCCTGGCCCCGTGTGCGGCCCCAGGGCACACTGAGGTTCCCATCCAGGCCAGCGGCTCTCGGTCAGCGGCAAGGAGGGACGCGGGTGGCTGTGGTCCCACGAGCAGGGCCGTCCTGGAGCAGAGTGAACGGCCTGGGAACCTGCGGCCCCAAGGCTTCCTGGAGGGAGGCTCATCGAAGGGGGGGTCCTGGGCGGGGGATGCCCCACGCTGGGCAGTTCATGGGAAGGTGGATGAGGCCTGGTCTGGACCCCCCTGCACCTGGGGCTGGGACGGCTGTCCCTGCGGGTAGGCTCCCAGCCCCAGGCAGCCACGCCTGGAGTCCAGAGGGTGCCACGAACCCAGCACTGGCCCCCGATGCCGGGACTCCCCCAAGCCCTGCCGGCACCGTGCGGCCCTGCTGCCCAAACGCCGGCACCCAGCCAGCACCCCGAGAAGCTGCTCTGCCCCTTCCCCCTCGTCTCTCCCCACACACCCCCAGCCACAGCCTCCCCTGACCCCGTGGTGCCCATTTACGCCGGGTACCCACCTGAGCCCCAGAGCAGGGCCCCAAGGACACCCACTCAGCCGAGGGCCCGGGCGGGTGGCCAGGCCCTGACCACACATCCCAAGGCGGCCTGAGACCACGGGCACCCCTGCTGCCATAGACACCACGAACACAGCACAGGCGAAGTAGGGGACCAGGTGCAGCCGAGGCGGCAGGGAAATGAGGCTTCCACCCACAATCCCACCCGCCCCGTCCAGTCGGGCAGGCCCTGGCCTTAGCGCCGCACCCAGGCCACAACTGACCCCCATGTCCGGGTCCCACATGAGGGCTCCCCATCCTGAGGCCCCGGGCTTACGCACTTCCTCACTCCCCCCACCCGGCCCTCAAGGGATCCTCCAGCTCTGCCCCGCTGCTGTCCACCCTGGCCCCTGACCCCTCTCCTTCCGTCTCCAGGTGCTGCCTCTGTACCCCGACTCCTGCTGTCACCCGGGGCCTCCCACAGTTCTGCGGACCCCTGCCCAGAGTCCCAGCTGCACACGCTGGCCCCGCGGAGCTGCACATGCACCCTGCCTGGCCCCTCCTGCCCCCCTCGCCGGGCTGACAGCACCCCTCCTGCAGGCCCGCCCCGGCTCCGCCGGCCTCCAGCAAGGGCACGGGGAGTTGCCACAGCCCTACGCCGCACAACTGTGCCGGAGCGGACTCCTGGGTCTGTGGTCACCCCGTGTCCCCAAGTAAGTACCTGGGAGCCAGCCTGGCCTGGGCCCTCTGCCCCAGTCCCCGCCAGGCGCACGTGCAGAGGGGGACCCTGGAGAGGGGGGCGCTGAACAAGGGTGGCCGCCCCACCCGCCAGTACCCACCATAGCCACCTCCACGGCGCTGGCCTCCGAGGACGGCCGGTCACAGAGCAGCACGAGCAGGCGGTCCCGGGCCACCGCCCTTGTGGCGGGCAGAGCGCGGATGCCCGAGCAGACGGCGCCCACGGTGGTGCCCTGAGCAGAGACGGGCTGCGCGTGAGCACGGCCCGCAGGCCGAGGGCCTGAGGGCGCTCACCCCGAGCCGGCACCTCGGGCAGGCGGTGGGACACGCCTTACAGCCTGTCTGGGGGAGCAGGGCAGGGGTGCGGGCGGGGCGGGGGGGTACCGGCTCCCACAGCAGGACACAGACCACCACCGTGGTCAGGGCTGGGTAGGGCCTCACCCGGAGCTCAGGCCAGAAGGACGTGAGGACAGGGACGCGGCCGGAGTGAGAAGGGCCCGCGGAGCTGTGGGCCGCCCCAGCCTCCCTGGAAGGCCACCTTTAGCCCAGGCCCCAGGACAACTGGAGGGACAGGCACCTCGGCCCAGGCTGGCCACTCCCCTGGGACCAACACTCCACCTCCTCCGACCGCACGCGGCCGGGCTCCCCAGCCTCCCTGACCCCGCAGGCGCCAGGCAGGGACCTCGGGCCATCCTGGTGGCCACTTGAGGGAGGATGCGCTGCCCAGTGGACGGCGCCGCTCACCTGGGGCACCTGGTCGCGGTTGAAGTGCAGGGTGAGGCGGGCGCAGCTGTTGTCCAGGTGGCCGGAGCGCGGCCGGCAAGGGGTGCTGGGCAGCCAGGGCTCCTCCGCGCCACACTCCCCCCAGGCCATGCAGGGCGGCTGCAGGCACTGGCCCGGGGCCTTCTCCTGGCACTGCTGCCCAGGTGGGCACTGGGTGCTCAGGGTGTCAGGCCGGCCAGCCAGCAGACAGGGCTTCCGGCCGCACCACACCTGGGCACACGTAGATGGGACCCGCAAACACACCGGCACCACGCGGGGGAAAAAGACACGGTCGGGTCAGCGAGTCCCAGGGTAGGGCAGGGCAGGGCAGGGCAGGGCAGGGCAGGGCAGACCCAGGTCTTCCGGCGCCTGGCTCACCCGTCCCCCTCCCCCAGCACCCGCACAGGGTGAGCAACAGGGTCATGGATGAATGACGGGGACCCCAGGCCCAAGGCACTGGGGCATCAGACCCAGCAGGGCAGTGCGGGGAGGCAAGGCTGGGAGGCAGGGCCGGGCAGGGCCGGCTGGAGAGGCTCTGGGGCAGGAGTCCCCTGCACCTTGCTGCAATCCCGGCGGCCGTCCAGGCAGCGGCAGCTGTTACAGTCCTCCACCCAGGAGCTCCCGTGAGGGAAGGGCACTCCCTGTGACCAGCAGGACCTCCCGAACACGATCACTGCAGAGAAGAGGAGAGGTGGGGGCAGCCGTGAAGGCCAGGTCTCGCCCTGCCCCCACCTGGCATGGCCCTCGCCCACTGTGTCCCCCCACACCTACCCTCCTGGCACCGCGGGCCAGACCGGCCAGGAGGGCAACTGCAGCGGTAGCCGTTGATCTCGTCCACACACGTGGCCCCGTAGGCGCAAGGTGAGGACTGGCACTCGTCAATGTCTGCAGGGAAAGCGGGCGGGCTCAGCGGGCAGCAGGAAGGCGGCTGGGGCAGCGTGGGAGGCCCTGGCGAGTGGGAGGAGCAGCCCCCGGCCAGCTTGGGCCTCGGGTTGCCCTGGGGGGCCCTCTGAGCTGGGCCTGGGGCCATCACTGTCACCAGCCCGAGGCTTCGATAAGCACCACCCCCGTCTGCCTCTGGGACGGGGGAGGGGGGGCCTCTGGGTACAAAGACCTCAACCCAAACTAGGGTCTACCCGCTTGCCGAGTGGCGGGGGACAGACAGAGGAAACTGCGGCTCAGACTGAGGTGGGAGCAGCTCCCAGGGCTGGGGTCCCACAGCCCTGCCCGCCCGGTGCCCCCGGCCCCTCACTGATGCGGCAGTCAGGGCCCGCGAAGCCCGGCGCACACTCGCAGCGGAACCAGTTGACGCCGTCCACGCAGACACCGCCGTTGTAGCTGCAGGGGAGAGGGCGGGCGTCAGGGGGCCCAGGACAGGCCGAGCTCCCCGGCCAGCCCGCCTCAGGGGCTGCCACTCACCAAGGCAGAGGATTGCAGTCGTTGGTATCTGTGTTTGCGGAAAAAGGGGACAGTGGGCACGGCATCCACCCGCCTGGCACCCATCCGTGCCGAGTCTGGGGCACCCCAGGCATGCAGGGCGGGAGGATACCGAGCTCCCCGCCAGCCCACCGTGACCAGCCTGGAGGCGACTGGCGTAGGAGGGCGGGGCGCACGAGCAGGACACCCAGGCCACAGGGCGAGTGGTTGGCGGGCGACGGACAGAGGGCAGAACACAAGGGAGGGGACTGGGCTGCGGAGCTCAGGGGGTGTTGGAGGTGGCACGGCAGATCTTGGGGTTCAACTGGACTTTGGTGGCCAAGTGCAAGGGGCAGGTCTGTGAGGCAGATTCGAGAGGGAGCAGGACCCGGAAGCTGGGGAAGAGAGGAATGGGTCCCACCCCACGCCCACGCCCACGCCCACGCCCACGCCCACGGGCTCACTGTGTGTGCAGGTGCGGCCCTCCCAGCCATCCCGGCAGATGCAGGAGAAGGAGTCCCCGCTGCCCACACAGGTGCCCCCATTCACGCAGGGGTTGGGCAGGCAGCTGCTGTTCTTGGCTGCAAGGGCGGAGGAGGAGAGGAAGGAGAAGGAAGAGGGGGGATTTCATCTGGGCTGGGCAGACCGGGGGCTCCACCCCACGCCTCCAACCCAGACAGCAAGGGGCAGACACGGCCAGCGTGCCCTCGGGGCTCCTCACCGACGGTGCAGGTGCTGCCCTTCCAGCCCGGGGGGCAGGCGCAGCGGAAGGTGTCGCCACTGTCGTAGCACGTGCCACCGTTGCTGCAGGTGTAGGCATCACACTGGAACTCACCTGCGGGCACACGGCCGCTCAGGGGGCGCCCGGAGCAGTGGGCGGCATCCCGGCGGGCAGCCCCCAGCGCAGCAGGGGCTCGCGGGCACTCACGCGAGTGGCAGGTCTTGCCCTTCCAACCATCGTCACACGCGCAATAGAAGTCGTTGACCAGGTCGTAGCAACGGCCGCGGCTGTGGCAGGGATCGGGAAGGCAGTCGTTGGGATCTGGGGGTGAGGACGCCGGTCAGCGGGGGTCACCGGCGCTCAGGGAGGGCTGCGGGGGGAGGAGGCGCCGGAGCTGGGCCAGGGAGAGACAGAGGGGGTGGGGAGGGAGAGCGTGTGCCCCTCTGCCACACACACACACACACACAGGCGCTGCTTCCGGTCACCAGCTCGCCACGTGGAGCCGGTGACCACGTGGGGCCGCTGGGGCTGAGGTGTCCGGTGACAGGCCACGTGGGGCCCGAGGGAAGGGCAGCACGGCCCACTCACTGGTGTCACAGAGCTCGCCCTCCCAGCCGCTGGGGCAGAAGCAGCGGAAGGCGTCCACCTCGTCGATGCAGGTGCCCCCGTTGCGGCACGGCTGGCCAAGGCAGTCGTCGATGTCTGCAGGAGGCGGGCGTGAGCCAGGTCCCCAGGCCTCCGGGCCCCCGCCCGGCCCCCGCCCGGCCCCCGGTCCACAGCCACTCACTCTCGTGGCAGTAGGTGCCTGTGAAGCCGCTGTCACAGACACAGGAAAAGTTGCCCCCGGGCTGGCTGACGCAGTGTCCATGGGGGCCACACACGCCGGAGGGGGCCACGCGGGCCACCCTGGTCCCAGCCTCGAACCCGCAGCCATCGACCACTGCCACAGAGATGGGAGGGGTCAGCCCCACCTCTGCAGGCCCCGCCCACTCACCCCACCCCACCCCTTCAGGCCCCGCCCACACTGCAGCCACCTCTGCAAGCCCCGCCAGGGCACGGCGCCCGGGGCTCAGAGCAGTTCTTGCCACCCATGTCCTCGGGGCACGCACAGTAGTAGTCGCCCTCCAGGTTGTAGCAGCGGGCCCCGTCCCGGCAGGGGCTTGGCTGGCAGAAGTCAGTGTGCACCTGGGGAGGGGGGCATCCATGAGAGCCCAGGCCCTACTGCTGGAGCTGGACGACGAGCCAGGCCTCTCTCGTGTCCATACAGGGAACCCCCAAGATCCAGGCCCCATCTGGACTAGACACCCAGGCCTCTGCAGCCAGAGCCTGCAGGAACGCCCAACCCAGACTGCCCAGGCCCCTCAGCTGGACGGAAACACCTGCGGGGGCCAGGCCCCTCCCACCACCCTCGCCTCCAGGGCAGCCCTCTTCCGCTGCATCCGGCCTTCGCCCCTCCTACCGGCAGGAAGGCCAGCTATTGGCCCCCCTCCCCAGCCACCAGGGCCGCCCTCAGCCCTGTCCATGGGTCCTTCCCAGAAGCATCACCGCCAGGCTCCAGGCCCGCCCCTTGCACCCCTGCAGCCCCACTACTCTCCCCTGCAATGACCAGGGCGGGTCAGAGGGCGATGGGTGCGCGAGCCTCTCCTCAGACCCGCGTGCGGCACACCCACCCCACCCTAGGGCCCCTCTTTCAGGGGCCCACGTGCCCCGCCCCGTCAAAGCCGCCTGCCCTCCAGCCACAGTGGGAATCAGACAGACAGGGCTTGGGGCAGCCAGCTGACCTGCCAGGGCTCCTGGCCCACCCCGCCAGGAGGGGCTCGTCCTGACAAGCAGTGACCCTGCGACCCTCCTCTGCCCCTGCCCAGCCAGGCAGCCCGGACTCTCTGCAGGGCCGACACCCACTGTGGCCCCTCCTGGCCACTCGGACGGGCCACCCGGGGCAGCGGCTGGAGGAGGGGGGAGGCAGGCAGCACGCGCAGGCCTCACCTCGCAGAGCGGCCCCGAGAAGCCCTGGGGGCAGTGGCAGCGGAAACCGTCGACCAGGTCCTCGCAGAGGCCGACGTGGCAGGGGCTGCTGGCACACTCGTCCAGCTGGCGCTCACAGTGCCGGCCCCCGAAGCCCCGTGGGCACACGCACTGGTAGCCGTTCACCAGGTCCTGGGGGGAGTGGGGGGAGTGGGGGGTGACCCTCCCGCAGCCGCCCCCGCGGGCGGCTCCCCCCCGACGCTCCCCCAACGTGTGCGCACGGCACGGGGCCGGCCCTCACCTTGCAGGTGCCGCCGTGCTGACACTGGCCCCCACAGTCGTTGACGTCTGCGGGCAGAGGCGCGGGTCACGGCTGGGTCCCCCTCTCCCCCAGCCCTGCCCGCCTGCGGCCCGCCCACCCGTACTGACTGATGTGGCAGTTGGCGCCCTTCCAGCCCGGGATGCAATCACAGTAATAGCCACCAATCAGGTTTTTGCAAGAAAAAGCATTAAGGCACGGCTTCCCTTCGCACTCATTGGCGTCTGTGAACGAGACAAGGGCAGCGATGGGGCCCGGGCCCCACCTGCCCCGGCGCCCGCAGCAGCAGCGCATGCCCAGTGCACAGCCCATGCACACACGCGCCCCGCGGGCCCCTTACCCAGCTGGCAGGTGGCCCCCCCCCACTGCTCGGGACAGATGCACTCGAAGCCGTCCACCTGGTCCACGCAGGTGCCCCCTGCCGCACACGGGTTGGAGGTGCACTCGTCAATGTCTGCACAGGGTCAGAGGGAGAGGTGTGGGGTGGGAAGGAGGGACACGGGCCTGGCTCTTCCTGTCACCCCTCCCCTGACCACAGCTACCCACGTGGACGCGGCCACTCCACCCCCACCCTCCAGACCCCTCAGATGCCAGGCTGAGTGCCCCAGACGCACTAGAGTGGGCACTCACCAAGCGCACAGGTGGGCCCGCTCCAGCCGGATGGGCAGTGGCACTCGAAGCCTGAGGGCACCTCGTGGCAAGAGCCCCCGTTGGCACACGGGTTCGAGGCGCAGGCATGCTCGGCTGTGTTGAGAACCACAGGGAGTGGGTGTGGCGGCCCAGGCCCCCTCCTTCCTCCCCAAGCCCCCAAGGCCCCGAGGTGGGAGTGGGGGGTGCCTGCCGCACAGAAGGCCGGAGAGGTGGGCCCCGCCGGCTCCCGGCCCCGACGTACCCCGCTCGCAGTTCTTGCCCGAGTAGCCGTCGGGGCAGGCACAGCGGTACTGGTCGGGCTCCGCGTTGATGCACGTGCCCCCGTTGGTACAGGGGTGGTGGCTGCCGCAGTAGTTCAGGTCTGGGGGCAGGGGTGGGCGCTCAGGGAGCAGACCGAGACCCTCGCTCCCTACCTCCCCGAGGCGCCGAGCTGGGGCCTCGCCACCCGCCCCTCGCCCGCCAGGCGCACCTTTGTTGCAGAGCAGGCCGCCCCAGTTGGTCTCGCAGCTACACTGCCAGGGCTCGACACAGCTGCCGTGCACGCAGCCCGGGTACGGGACGCACTCGTCACAGAACCTCCCCTGCCAGCCGTAGCTGCACCTGGGGAAGGCCGAGGGCCGTGAGGCCACGTGTGTGACAGTGGACCCCAGGAGCTCTGGCCGCTCCCAGGGTGGCTTGGGGACACGGGCGCAGAGTCACATGGGCCGCCTGGGGCCGGCAGCCTCAGCCTTTGAACCGGAACGGGCCCCGGGCCAGGCGGGGGTGACGGTCCCGCCGGCCAGCCCGCACCGTCACGGGAGCTCCCGGCCGCTGGCCTCGCACGGTTGGCCGCAGCTGTCCAGTCACTCCTCCCGGAGCTATTTTGGGACTCACCCCAAGCAGGGCCCCGAGAGCCAGCGCCAGGCAAGGAAGGCGCTGCCGGGACCCCACGAATGAGAGGGCCAGGTGCTGCCAGGCCTGGGCAGGCCAGCGGGGCATCAGGAAAGGACTCCTGGCCCGGCTCCGGCCGGTAACCTTGGGCACAGCACGTGACCTCACCTGTGACTCAAGGGCAGTAACTTCTCTCTCCACAAGGCCCAACCACGGGCGCATCTCACAGATGGGGGACACTGAGGCCCACAGGCTGCCCCAGTCCAGCCCTGAGAGAAGCCAGATTCAGGGCAGTTCTTGAGCCAGAGGAGTCACCGCTCCCTGGCAAACGGCCTCAAAAGGCCTCTTGGCTCCAAGGCCATGACCCCGAGGCCTGGCCCTGCCTAAGCTGTGGGCCAACGTCCTCTCTGGGAAGTCCTTCAGGAGGAAGGGCAGAAAGACGCCCAGGCCATCAGCGAGGGCCCGGAGCTCAGCCAGCCGGGGGCACTGCTCTTGGGGGAGAGAGACCAGCACCCTGTGCTGGACGCCCCAGGGCCCGGCGGGCTGCCCTTCAGGCCCTGGACGTGACCCCCAGGGGACCCTCCCTAGAACTTCGTCCCGCAGGATGGAGTGACGTCCGTGCCATCACCCACCACGTGGATTTATTTTTGGAAAAGGAAAGAGCCACGGCCCTTCCCGGGCCGCCCCCGAGTCCCACGGCACCCAGAAGGGACGCTGGCCACCTCAGCCAGTGCAGGACAGGGAAACCAAGGCCGGTGAGAAGGGGCTCCTCCAGCCCCCGTACCCGGGGAGGCGGGGGGGCGGTGTGTGTGCCGGCCTGGGCCGCACGCCCCCAACCACCACCCTCCCTCCAGGGAACCCCGGCCAGGGAGCACGAGGGTGCCTCGGGCGTGCTCTCGGCCCTGGGTGGGGCAGCCCTCTCCAGGCCCCCCCCCACCCCAGCTTTCCTGGCCCCAGAAGCCCAGGGAGGAGACGGCAGGAAGGCACGGCCATCTCCGCAGCATCCGGTGGGGGTTTGTCCTGCGCTGAAACCTGAGCCCTGAGCTACGGGCGGCAGCTGGGCCTCACCCGCAGGCCAGGGAGAGAGGCGGCTAGGGCTCACCTAGAGCCTCTCCGTCCCCAGAGTCCCGCGCCGCACCCCCGCCCCTCCGGGCCCTCCCCTCCCCTCCCCTCCCCTCCCACCCTCCTCCCACCCGGCTGCTCCGTCGCCGGCCACCCAGGGCCCTTAGCAGGGCCCCAGGACTGCGCTGCCCACGGGGCCGGGCCAGGGTGTGCGGGGCTGAGACCCAGCCCCACTGTGCTCAGGACCCAGGTGGGGACCTGTCTGCCCAGAGTCCCAGGGCTCATGCCCACCACACAGGTCACAGGGCAGGGCTTCAGGGGAGGGCCCTGGCCAGGGCAGAGAGCGGTCCCGCACCCAGTCTCCCACCCAGGATCTGGTTCCTGGAGGTGCCTGTCCCTCAAGACATGAACCCGCCCTGGGCCAGGCCCCCAGGTGCCCTCTCACCGGCGCTGTGCTCCCCACGCCACTTGGAGACCCACTCAACTTGTCTGAAACCCGGCAGAGTGAGTGGCCGGGTGGGTGCAGCCCCAGCCCCCCGCCTGTCCCTGGGCAGCCTGCCCGCCTCCCTGCCCTGGGCCTGGCGGGACTGCTCCACATGCCACTTACCAGGCCGAAGCCACCACAGGACGAGCAGAGGGTCACCCTCCCATCCCGTCCCAGCCCCCAGCTCCCAAACACTGCCCTCCCTGTCCAAACTCAACGGGGGAGTGACTAAATTTCTCTGCTTAGCGCCCTTATCTGAAAAACACAGCTGGGAGCAAACCCGCCCCCCAGAGGGGGTCCTGGGACGAGTGAGACCCAAGGCTGGGGCAGAGGCCTCACTCACTGCACCTGCTCACCTCCCTGCCAACGTGCAGGCCCCTGCCAGGGGCTCGCCCCTGAGCGTCCACCTGGCCCCCCAGGCCCAGCTCCCGGGCCATCCTCGTGCACCCCCGGCGCCCACCCTTGCTCACACACGCTAGAGAGCCCTGCTCTAAGCCCTCCCAGCTCCAAACCCTGGCCCCGCCCCTCCAACTGTCCCAACCCCCCACCATCTCCGCTCACTACCTGGCAGAACTCCTCCTCCCTTCCCACAGCCGCCTGACCCTGCCCAAGCCGGCAACTCTACCTTCCCCCCATCAGGGTTCCCGATGGCCTCCACTGTCTGCACGAGGCCGCGGGGACCCCTCGCTCTCTGGCTCCCTCTGACCCCCGGCCAACCCTGCGTCGCTGCCCGGTTCCCTCTGACTCGTGGCGGTGGCCTCTGCCCGCTCCTCAGCGTACAGTCACCAGCAGGAGGCTGGGACGGGCTCCTGGACCTCTGCTCCTCTCCAACTGCCCCCCGTCGGCTGTCAGCACCGCCCGTGTGCCTCAGGGGCCCACCCGTGTCTCGGGCCAGGCCTCTCTCCGCAAACCCAGGGCAGGGCCCCTCCACATCCCCTGCTGCGCCTGAGCCCATCCCTGTGTCCAGTGGCACAGGACACAGAAGGCTTGGGGTCCTCCCCGATCCCCCACTCTTCCACTCCAGGACGTCTGCAGGACCTGCCCACCCTTCCACCCCCCACTGGACCGTCACCATCACACACCCCCTCCCCAGCCTGGCTCCTCCCACACAGCAGCTGCTCTGGTCCTTCCATCCCACCTCACTCAGCTCCAAACTCTGCAGCAGCCCCCCCTTCTCTTCTAAGTCCCCCCCCACACTCACCACCCTCCCCCTGTCCTCCACCCAAGAGCACAAGCCACTGTGCCCTCTGCACCTCCTACGCTGCAGACACCTGCCCTCGGGTGGCTCTCTGCCTCCCGGACTCTGCCCTTTGTGTAAGACCGTCCCAACCAAGTTACGTGAAACGGCCCTGGCCGCCCCCCTCCCCAGGCCCCCACCACCCACCACCTTGTCCTCGTGGGGCTATCGCTGTCGGGCACGCCCAGGCTCTGAGGCCGCGTGCGTCCCTGCGCCGATTATAAGCTGCGTGGGAGCAGGGCCCGTGTCCCCACTCACTGCGGCCCCAACACCCAGCTCCCCAGCGCCGCGTACACGGCAGGCGCTCAGCCAAATCCTGCTGAGGGAGCAAGCGTGCCTGGAGAGCAAAGAGGGGGCAGGCGCCCGGCACTCACCTGCACTCCCCAGGCACGGAGCACCCCCCGTGAAGCAGGTTACATCCTTGTTTACACACGGCTGCAGAGAGAGAGATCAGAGAGGCGCCGCTGCTGCCAGCCATGCACGGGCCCCCACAGCCCGGAGGCAGGCACGGGGTGGGGGGGCCTCCAGGTGGCGCCCCGCACAGCCCCCCACGTGGCGCTCCTGTGCCCCCCGCGTGGCACTCCTGTGGCCCACCCCGCGTGGCCCCGCACAGCCCGCTCACCCTCCTTGCACTCCTTGCCCATCCAGCCGTCCATGCAGGCCTTGTTGCCATACTGGTCGCAGGTGTAGTGGCCGAAGAAGTCGTTGCGGGGCCGGCAGAACTTGTTGCAGGTGGCGCTGTAGTAGTTCTCGTCGCAGCGCACACGGATCTTCAGCTCCAGGTGTGCCACGTGGCCGCTGAAATGCAGGCTCTTCCAGCGGTCCTCCGGGTTGATCATGCCCGCGTGCGACACCCGCTCGATCAGCAGTTCCTCTTGGGGGGGCGGCAGAGTCAGCCGGCGCAGCCGCCCCATCCCCCTCGGAGGCGCACAGCCCGCGAAACCACGCGGCCAGCAGCCTCAGGCCACAGAGCCGGGACAGCAGGGCCACCGCAGGAAGCGCGGGGCTAGGGGGGCCTCCTGCTCCCCAAACGCAGGCGGGGCCGGCAGGGCTGGGCGGGGGCGTCCCCGCCTGCGCCCTGCAGCCCGCGGCCCTGCTCCTACCGGCACCCCCACCGGGCACCACGCCCACCCCTCGCCGCTGGTCGTCGCTGGCCACCCTCCCGCCCCTGCTCCGGGACCCCCTCTCTCTGAGGGCCTTCCCGGCAGCAACCGCACCGCTCACTACCACCCCCTCTGAAAACAAGCCTCTCTCGGCCCCGAGAATGCACAGATCCAGCGACCCGATGGCTGGGCCTCCCTTCAAACCAAGCTGCCGCGTGGGTGGAAGCGCCCCGATCTGGCAAGCACAGACACAGGGCTCGTGGTACATCTCCCTACGCGTTCGTACCAGTTTGGGGAAGTCTGCAATAAGAGGCTAAGGATCCCGTGCACCACCCCACCCCCGAGCTACAGGGAAGGCCAGGCCCCTCCCAGAAGCGTCTCTCCCTGCGCCGACCCATCGCCGCCCGCCCAGTCCCGCTGACCGCCGCTTCCAGCCCAGCTCCTCTGCGTCCCCACAGCATTGTCACCTGTGGGACCCAGGGGCTCGGTCTGCCTCGGCATCCAACTGCCCACGTGACACTGCCCCCAAACGCAGCGCGTCCAGACTGTGTTCCGGCCCGTCCACACAACGGCTTCTCGGCCCTGTGGCTGCTCAGGCCACCCCTACCTGCTCTCACCACGTCCAACCCATCAGCAAACCCCATGCCTTGACCTTCAGAGCGACCGGAGCCCCTCTCACCCCGCAGGCTGCTCCTGGCCCCAGCACCCCCAACCGCCACCTGGGTTCACACAGCGGCCTCCTCGCCCCTCTCCACGCCGGCCCCGCAGCCCGCCATCCACGCAGCAGCTGGAGCGACCCCGCTCCAGGAAAAAGCCAGCCACGAAACCTCCGCGACCCAACCCCGGCCTCGCTGACCTAATCGCTGCCTCCACCCTGCCACGAGGGCCCCGTGCTACTCTCCGAACACATCGGGCTCACTCCTGCCTCAGGGCCTTGGCACTCACTGCTCCTGCCGCGCGTGCAAATGCTCTTCCTTGTCTGTCCACGGAAAACCTCTCTGCCCTACTACCACAGGGCCCCGCAGACGCCGTGCAAGGTCGGCCAGCCACCAGATGAGCCTGCGGAGGAGGGCCGCCAAGCCCCACGTTCCAGGGCAGATGGGCAGAGAGGGGCTCAGAAAGCCAGAGAGAGCTCTCGGCAGCAACCCACTCCGCTGTGCTGCTGACCCAGCCTCAAAAGAACAGGCTTGGGTTTGGGCATCAGCAGGAGGCTACAGGAGCACTGGGGAGGCCCAGGTGCGGGCCCTGGGCCCTCGGCGAGGACACATGCCCATCAGAACAACACAGGGGAAGCTGAGACTGGGGAGGAGGGCAGTGCATGCGCAGCTCAGCAAATCACAAGTGTGGCAGAGCTTCCTGGCAGCCAGGGCAAAAAGGGAAACAGCGCAAAGATCCTCAGGGTAGAGGCAGCTTTCCTGCCACGCGGGCCTTTGTCCCCAGCAGGCAAAGGACCAGGAACCCGGCTACGTGCACCTCCGTGAACGAGGGGGTCAGCCTCCCGGTGCCCTGAGGAAGGCCTTGCAGGCAGCGATCCACCCAGCCGGGGCTAACTCACCATCCGGGGTGGTGTCATTGTCCCAGTCCCAGGCCTCCACGATGAGGGTGAAGGAGCGCTGCGGACACAGGGAGCGGCCCGTCAGGTACCCGAGGCCCCGGCCCAACCCTCCCCGCCCCGTGCCTCGGCCGCACCCCCACTTCACCCCTCGGCTATGAGAAGGGGTCTCCTCAGCAGACCCCGAGACGACCCCCTGGAGGAGGGAGACTGCCCCTCCAGGTCACGAAGGCTCAGGGGGCGTGAGCTCGCGGCTCCTGCAGCCCCGTGGCCCACCGGCCAGCCCGACTGGCTTGGGTCAGGACGGAGAGAAGGGAGAGTGACCCAGACGGAGCAGCGGGCAGAAGGCGGGCACAGCTGGAGCAGCTGCAGACAGGGGGCCCGGGGGTCCCGGGACCAGAGGGGGTTGAGTGGGACCCCCCTCGGCAGCTCACAGGGGCCCAACCCACCGTGGGCAACAGGAGGTCCCACCCCCCGCCTGCCCGGGAGGGACGATGCCCCGTCACCAGGCCACGGGACGGCAGGGGCAGGCCCAAGCGCTGGTGCCGCCCCCCACCCCCCCGGGACACAGTGAATGTCTGCCCCACTAGCCCGCCTCACCCGAGACCAGGAAAGCGGCCCCTGATGCACAGGTAGGGAAACTGAGGCCCAGGGACTGCCCAAGGCAGCCTCAGCCTATGCTCTCTCCCCCTCCCTGCCCCCAAGACCATCCGGCCCTCGGGCGCCAGGCAAATGATGGGGTGACATCACCGAGCAGCCCCAGGACACCGCCGCCCCGCCTGCCGTGAAGACAGCCAGTCACTCCCAGGCACAAGCTCGCGCCTCGCCTCACCCCCCCCCACCCCCCGCCCAGCTCTTCCCCGCCCGGGACTCTCCGTGGCTCCCCCCTCCACGCTGCTCGGCCCCCTCTTCGGACCAGCCACGAAAGTGCTGACTACCACCCACCCAGCCCTAGCCCCACCCGGGCTGGGGGCTCACAGGACAGGGCCACCTCTGGGACCACGGGCTGGCCGGCTTGCTGCCCGAGGGCTACTGCCCTGGGGAGGCCAGACTCCTCCCCACCCTCGGCACCCCCATCTCCCAGCTCCTGCAGGCTGGTTTCTTCGGCCCCTGCAGCCGCCTGCCGGCACCCCAGCCCACTCAGGCCTGGCTCTGCCGTCCCCCACATCCAATCACATCCAGCTCCCTGCGGGCTGCCTGCCACATCCAATCACACCCACAGCCCCTGGACACCCAAGCGTGGTCCTCCCTCGGGGACCCTCCTCTTGTCCCCTACCCCGTGCCTCCAGCTGCCCTTCCTCTTCCCGCCCCTCCCACGACACAGCCTCAGGGCCCAGGACACACGTGCCCACCCTCAACTTCGCTCAGCTCACCTACGCCGCTGCCCCTGCCCTGAGCCCAGCCCCCCAGCAGCTGCCTCCCAGACACCCCTGGACGACCCGCAGGAGCTCATGCTCACAGCCGCCACCCTAGGACCCACACCCACCCAAGAAGCATGAGCAGGAAGCGGGGAACCATCCTTCATCCTTCTAGAACCCCGCCCCCCACCCCCATGGAGCTGTCCCCAAGCTCTCAATCCCACCTCTTGAGTCTCCCTGAAACCCATTCCCTCAATCCTGCCACCGCCCTCTGCCAGGCCATCAGGATCCGTGCCCAGGCTGCCCATTCCCACCAAAGGGGCTCCCGGCAGACACTGGGGCCTCCACACCCCCATCCACACCCCCAATGACGCCCCAGGGCTCTGTCCATATGTCCCCCACTGCTCAGCCTTCTTGGGGCTCCCCGTGGCGTGCTCCCTCCTCACAGGTACCCAGCACGCCCACCCTGCCCCTGGGCCTTTGCACACACAGCTCCATCCCTCTGCCTGGAATGCCCCCCTCAGGCCAGCCTTCCCCTGGCCATTCCCACTCCTGGTGACAGCTGGAGTGCCCAGCTCCTCCCCAGGCCGCACTCACTCGTCCATCCATCCATCCATTCATCCATCCATCCATTCGTCCATCCATCCGTCCGTCCGTCCGTCCATCCATCCATCCATCCGTCCATCCATCCATCTGTCCGTCCATCCGTCCGTCCATCCATCCATCCATCCGTCCGAGTGTGCACCAGGCACAGCTCAGCCACCGGGGACCGGAACCTCTGCCCTGGCGGACGGGTGAGTCAGCGGGGCACGGAGCTGCTGTTCTAAAAGGGGGTCAGGGCAGGCCGCGGAGAGGGTGTCTCTGCGCTTGAGGCTGCAGAGTATGGGAAGAAGCACCCCGAGCAAGAGCCACGTGGCAGGGCCTCGGGCTGGAAGAGCAGGGATGTGGGGACAGGGGACTCAGAGTCAGACCGCGGGGCTGCCAGCCCCTGTGCCAGTTCTGGTGCTAACGCTTTGCAGCAAAGTGGGTGGCTGCCAGGTGGGTCTGAATGAGGCCGGAGACCAACGGGGCTTCAGCAGTCGTGCTGGCCACCTGGCAGAACGGGCTACGAGGAAGGACACAGGAGGAAGCAGGGAGCTGACGTGGGCTGCGCCCAAGAGGGCGGGACCACGGCGGTCAAGGTCCCCGGTAGGGCAGGTGGAGGAACGCCCCAGGCCGGGCTGCCCATCCCACGGGGCGCTCACCCTTTGGGGCAGCCGGAGTCCACCTCCCCACACCTGAGCTTCGGGGAGTAGGGAGCGCCTCCTGGCTCCCAGGAAACCCCACGCCAGCCACTCAGGTAGGATTACCACCACCTTCGCCAGAGCCCAGGGCTCCGGTTACCTGCTCCCGCGGGGACGTGTGCTGCCCGCCCACCCGCAAGGGACCCACCGCCCGCCAGCTGGGTTCTCTACACCTGGACGGCAGGAAGTCATCCAGAGAGAACCTGAGCCGGTGGGTGGGGCGGCACCAGTGCTGGGCCTCCACCTCTCTCCTCCTCCCGACTGGCCTCTAGGACTCAGTTTCCCTTCTGCAAACGGCAACCTTTCATTCCAGTGCTGCTGCCTCGTGGGCCACGGGCCCGGCAGGGCTTTGTCAACCCCAGATCCCTACAGAACAGGAAAAAGGCAACGGGCCTGGACGGGAGGCCTCGAAGGGCGCCCTGTCATCCCAGGGACCGGGCTGGGGGTTGGGTGCCCGGGCAGGGTCGATGACAGCTAGGGGCCGGGGGCGGGTTCCCTAGTAAGCAGGCAGAGGAACACCCCTGGCCAGGCACAGTTGGGCCACCAGCCTGCCCAACCTTGAGAGGCCCACCCAGCTGGCTGACCTTAGTCCCTGAAGACCCAGCCACACCTCTTCCAGAAAGCCCGCCCTGACCTACCCGCACCAGAATCCCAGCCCGACCACGGCCTTCTTCCTGGCCCACCCCCAAGGCCAGGTCCAAACCCTTTGTCTGACCCCCCAGAAAGGATGATGGGGCGGCCGCCCAAAGACATGGAAATGGCACAGGGCAGACATGGGGCCGGATGTACCACACCCCACGGCCCAGGGCACCCCAGGCCAAGAAGGCCTAGCACAGACCCTGGACCCACTGCCCTGGTCCACGGGCTCCACCCTGGTTCCTCTCCCACAGCACCCTGCATCAGCGCCCGGCCCCCCACGGAGCAGAGCTTGATGCTGGGCGCCAGGAGCTCTAAGCACAGATACGTTTCCTGAAACCTGAGCTTTAGAAAGGCCCAAGCCTCTGCCTCCATTGTCACCCGACAGGGAGGGGAGGGGGCCGCCTCCCCTCAAGGCGCTGGGCCCTGGCGCCCCGGCAGGAGGAGCAGACCGCCAGCCTCCCCACAAGAGAAGCCAGACGCCCACACTCCGCACCAGGGACCAGCCAGGGCCTTGCCTGGGCGTGCCCCTCCCACCCCACTGCGGGCCGGCAGCCCACGGTCTCCCGACACCTCATCACACGCACGTTGCAGGACCGCAAAGCCCACAGTCAGGTCAACCCTGGTCACACCAGGCTCACGGTAGCCTGGGGGATGAGGACCCCGGTGCACCTGGGGTCTGGGGGGATGCGGACCCTGGCTCAGGCCTGAGGATTAGAGATGCCTGTCTCCACCGAGAAGCCCCTCGTCGGCCCAGCCTGCCCTCATCCAGACACCACCCCTGAGAGGATCCCTGAAAGCCACAACCCCTCCGCGGAGCCCCTGCCCAAAGGCTCCAGCAAGCTCTTCCTCGCCACGCTGCAGCCCTGCTCCCCAACCCACCTCTCAAGGCCCAGGGACAAAGCCCCAGCCCGCATCCAAGTGCTCCGCTGGCTGGTGCAGCCCTCCCGGTGTCCCCACTTTGCCCGAGAGCCCCACGCTGCTGCCCCAGTGTCAAAGCCCTGACCAAGACCCCTGACGTACGAGGCAGGTGACGGGGCATGGAGCAGGTGCGGCCTGCCGAGCCCCACCTGAGCAGGACCCCAAGGCCCCGGTGGGAAGGTATGGACAGGAAGGGGGCAGAGGAGGCCCTGGGAGCAGTGTGGGGAAGGGGCCAGGGTCCACGTTAGCCCCCCACCCCAGTCCCCAGCTCCCTGGGGGTCGGGAGCACACGGAGGGTGTTGCCACACACCACCCAGGGCAGCCTAGGCGCTCCCAGGCGCAGACCTTGGCCTGGCCCACCCTGGGATGGGGGCTCGTGCTGCTGACAAGCCCCCTTGGCAGTTGGACGTGGCGGGGGGGGGGGCTGGGCCCCCTGTTCACATCCCGGCAGACCTCCCCCTTGGGTGTGCATGTCCCCGACTGGCCCAAGTCCCCCGCCCACCCCTGAGCGTCACAGCCCCCGCAAGGGACTCCGGCCTTCTACTGGGCAGCCAGCGAGGAAGGGGGGAGACTAGACCAGTCGGAAGGCCAGGCTGGGCACTGAGCCCTGAAGCCCTGTCCCCCCCTCACAAGACCACACGGTTGCACCACGCGGCCAGGTCCCAGGACCTGCTCTGGCCCACGATCTCAGGTTGGCTACACCGCCAGAAACGGGATCAGGCCCAGGCCCACCTCGGTTCTCCTCACGACTCCAGCTTGGCCTTCATGAGCGGCCACACCCCATCCGTGCCACCGTACACAGCCACCCCCTCAAACCCACAGGGCTCGCGCCGGGAGAGGGGCCCTCGACCTGTGGGCCAGGTCCTGGGGTCCCAGGTACCAGAATGTAAACCAAGTAGGCGGGTGTGGCCTGCAACTCGGCAGCAGGCCCCCTCACTCAGGGCCCCCGACGCCACCCGGCCCCCCCAACACCCCCGATGGCCACCCACCACAACCAGGCAGAACTCACGCGTGTGCACGTGTACACACATGTGACCAAACGTGGCCTCCGCCCTGCTAGCTACGGACCAGGCACTGGGATCGACAGGGCATCACCTACCTCCTGGGGGGACCAGCGGGACGCATGCGGACATCCATGCGGCGGGATCAGGAGAGAAGGGGCAGGCCTCACACCCAGGCGGACCCCACCTCCCTCACCTCCAAGACCCTGGACACGCCCCTCTCCAGAAAGCTAAGCCCGACACCAACCTGAAACCACAGGCGGCAGACAGCGCAGGTGCCCCGACCAGGCCTGGGGCAGCGGCGGAGGGGGGCGTTCGGGACTGGCTGAGGGTCACTGGGGTAGGTGCAGCGCCCAGACCAGCTGCCGGTCCTCCCCCTCCAGGGGCCCGGGCCGGGTGCAGAGGGCGGGTCCCACACCCGTGCACCCCCAGCCACCTTCAAGGCCCTGCTCACACCCCTAACTCCAGGGTCCTGAACGGGAGCCCGCCCACCTGAAGCCCCGAGGCAAGGCCCGGCCCCCTCCTCGGTCCCCAGGGCACCAGACACAGTCCTTGCTTTCTCCGGTCAGGGTCAAGGGCCCTAGTGGGCACACTGGGCTCCAAACTCGCCCCAGCTCACGGGATGAAGTTGGACTTGCAGCAGGCAGAGGCAGTGTGGCCCCAGGGCTGCTGCCGGCCGAGCGGAAATACCAGTGCGTTGGCATCGCCGCACCAGCTGCAGGCCTGGCAGCCAGGCCACACTACCAGCAGGGAGGAGAGGACAAGAGCAGCCCCCCCCAGCACACGGCTACCCCCCCAGCCTCACCCCCGCCCAGAGGGTGGGCCACCTGCTCCCTCCGAGAGGACCCAGCTGGGAGCAGGAGGAAGGGAGGCGAGCTGGCCCGGGACCTGGTGCCCAGCCTGCAGGCTCCTACCTGGGGAGACCAGGGCCTGCCCCGTCCCATTCCACCCCTGGCCGGCCAGCGGGGCCGAGCGCCTGAGGGACACGCGTTGGCCCGCCACATTCCTCCAGGCCTCCCTGCCCCCACGCCCACTGCTGCCAACTCGAGCCGAAAACACATCCTCAGGTAGCGATTTCGAACCATGCTGGCTCTGGCCCAAGTGCAGATGACAGGCTGCGGGCCCTGCTCAGACCTGCCTGCCGCGCCGCTGCGGGGGCGAGGGGGCTGGGCTCATCCTGGCGCCCGGGGCCTCCCAGGCCGCCCCTGCCGTTTCCACCCCAGGGACACATTCCCCACCCGAGGCCCCGGGGTCCAGGGAGACCCCAGAGGCCAGCCAGGTATGTAGGGGCAGGGCTGTGGCCCCAGGGGGCTGTAGCCCGGGGTCAGGAAGGGGGTAAATAGGGTAGGGGAGGCCCCCGGCCCAGGCTGAGGAGAAGGTACCAGCACAGGGCCCAGAGCCGGGTCGGGGAGGAGGGCATCGGGCCCAACTTCAGCCAGCCCGGCCTCAACCCCCCGTCTCTTCCAGGACCGAGACATCAGGTGGACATATTCCTGTTGGCTCCCGCTGGCTGGTCCAGCCAGAGGTCCTTAGTCAGAAAGACAGCTCCTCAGTCGGAGCCGGGCATCCTGCTACAGCCAAGCCCACCCCAGCTACAGGGACCTGCTCCTGCACACCGAGGCCCGCTTTACAGGGTCCTCTCTCATCCCTGCCCCCACCCAGTTCCACGCACGCAGCACAGACACCTGGGGGGCCCGGGGGCTTCAGGCCACATTAGGCAGCAGGAGGCTCTGACCTGCCCAACCACGGCTCCCTGCAGCCCACGGAGATGAATCACATCCCTACCAGCATTCTCCGGCCCACAGTTCCTGCCTGACAAGCCAGCCCCAAGCCCCCTCCCAAGAAAGAATAAAAGCAAAAACCCCAGACTGTGAGGTATAAGGAGCCTGACAGAGAACTACTGCACCAAGGCCCACTGAACCTTCCCCCCGGGTCTGGGCTAGAGGCAAAGGCTGCCACCAACACACGTGCCCTTAGTCCGCTGGGACCCAGGTCCCCCGGCGCCCACCGGAGCTGCCCCCCCCACCCCCGCCCCCGGGCATCCAGGAAACTGCAGGGCGGGCGCTGGCTGGCCGAGGGCCCGGGCGGCTCCGCCGGGGCCTGCCCCAGACCAGCCCCAGCACGCGCGGCGCACATGCCTCCGCGGCCTGCCCGGGCCCGAGGCGCCTGGCCGCGCCTCCCCACCCAGACAGACACGCGCAAGGCGACGCAGGCACACGCCGCGGGCCGCCGTGCACGCGGGCCGAGGCCACCCCGCCCCGCCGCGACCCCCGCGCGCCCACGTGGCCGGGCGCGGACCCGGCCCCACGGAGCAGGCGCCCGGGGTCCGCCCGCCGCGCGGCGCCCCCTGCCGGCCCCACCCGCCGGGTCCGGCGCGCGCGGCTCGCACGCACGGCCGGAGCCGCAGGTGCCGGGAGACCGAGGGGCCGAGGGGCGGCGGGCAGGGCGGGGCCGGGGGCCGGGCGCCGAGGGAGGGGAGGGCTGGGGGAGGAGGGTGGGGGCGCACGTACCGGCCAGGCGAACTGGAAGGGGATGACGACGAGGCCCGGGTCCTGGTCGCCTCCGGCCCGGGCCCGGGCCCGCGCCCGGTCCCCCGCGGCGCCCGCCGGCGGCAGGTAGAAGGAGTTGCCGCCCAGCACGGGCGTGGCGCCGTGGCCGTAGCTGCAGGGCCCCGTGGGCGTCACCTTGGCCTGGTACTCCTTGAGACACACGCGCACGTACGTGTCGCACTCGTCGTGGCCGCAGCCCCCCGCGCGCGTCGTCCGGCCGTCGCCGTCACAGCAGGCGCCGCTCAGCAGCTCCCCGTTCACGTTCCGCAGCGCGCTCAGCTGCAGCTCGAAATAGCCCATGGGCCGCGCCGCCTAAAAATAAGGCAGAGGGAGAGCGCAGGGAAGCGCGGGCCGGGGTCGCGAGCCGGGGCGCCCCGCCCCCACCCGCCGCGCAGCCTCGAGGGCTTCCGAACCGCGGCGCCCGCAGGCGGTGCCGCCGGCCCCGAGAGACGGCCCGGTGCGCCCCGTCCGCGCCCCCCGCTCACCTGCACGCAGAGCGCCAACAGCAGCAGCAGCTGCCGGGGCAGGCGCCCCCGGCCCCGCGCCCGCATCGCCTCCTCGACCCCGCCCGCCGGCCCGCCGCCGCCGCCGCCCCTGCGCGCCCGGCCCCGGCCTCCCAGTGCCCGCCCGCCCGCCTGCCCGCCCTCCGAACGCCGGCGGCAGCGACAGCGGCAGCGGCAGCGGCAGCGGCAGCGGCAGAGGAGGCGGCGGCGGGCGGGGTCGAGGCGGCGCCGCGCGGGCCCGGGCGGCGGGCGCGCTGGGGCTGCGGGCGCGCGGGGGCGGCGGCGCTCGAGCTCGCAGGCTGCCGCGCTCCGGCCCGACCCGGCTCCCTCGCGGCGGCGGCGGCGGCGGCGGCGGCGGCGGCGGCGGCGGCGGCGGCGGCGGCGGCGGCGGATCCCGGCCTCGGCTCTGCGCGCCCGCGCTCCCGGCGCCCGCAGCCAACAAGTTCGGGACGAGACTGACAGCTTGCTCGCCCATTCGTCACCCGCGTACCTGCATATGCATGAGGGGGCGGGGCCGCGCCGCGGGGTGGGGCTGGGGGGGGGGTGCCGGGGGCGCCCAGGATTTAAAGGCGGCGGAGGACTCCTCCTGCCAGCGCCTGTACCCGGCGCACGTTTCCCGGCGCCCTCGGGCGGCGGGGCGGCGGGGCGGCGGGGCGGCGGTGGCTGATCCACTAAAGCCTCCGCCGAGCCGGGAGAGCGGGGCCGGGCGCCGCAAAGCGGCTTCCCCTCGCCCGAGCCCTGCCGGGTGTCAGGAGCCAGGGGGTGGGGCGCCCCCTGAGGTCACCGCCGTGGTCCCCTCCTATCGGTGCGCCGCCGCCGCGCTGCTCGCGTTCCCAAAGGAGATGCCGCCTCCTGCACAAATCAGGGCTCGGCCCCACGCGGGGCGGGCGCGGCCTGGGACCCGAGCCTGCCCGGCCCTGCTGCTCGCTCCCCTTCCCCCGTGAGTGCCCCCATCCGTGCCGCTCCTACCACCTCCACTCCGGCCGCAGGGGGCGCTGCTCCCCTCCGACGCCCCGGCCCTCGCCGACTCACTGCCGGCGAGTCAGGAAGCCAGGGAACGAATGTTCTTCCGCGCAGACTGTGTGCCCAGTTCGGTGCTGGTGCGGGGGTCGCCAGGCCATACTTTCGAGGAACGCCCAGGACGGGTGTCGGGGCTTGGGCGGGGGGCTGCGAATAAAGGACGGTGGTGCACCGCCAAAAGGACAAGGAGAGGGCCGCCCAAAGAGGCTGCTGCTGCTCTCTCGGTCGCCAGGCCCCCATATCCCACCCTCTGTCATCACCTTGTTGCCCTCTACTGGAGTAACCTCGCCTCGCCTCCTCCGAGGCTCCTTGTCTCCAAACAACCCAGCCTCTCCGCCAGTCAGCGTCCCTTTCAAGGCTGGAGCTCGCCTTGGCCGTTAGGGATACCGCTTCGGTCCAAAGGGAGACTTCCCGCTCAACCTCCATAATAACTGGGCTTTCTTCATTTCCCTGGCTCCTCCGGCCCTGGGCTGGATGCTGGGAGTGCAGCCCCTGCCTGGAGCTAATCACTGCTACAATTTGGGGGGGGGGGGGTGCTGGAAGCCTTCCTGGAGGAAGAGAGCTTTGAAGGAGGCCAGGTTCAGGGGCAAGGGCAATGGCAGAAGGAACTCAGAAGCACAGGCACTGCCCTCTCTCACACTAGGATATGTAGGTGCAACAGCAGCCTAAGGGGCCTAATGCCCTGGTTTCACCGCCCAGTCTGTGGGTCCAGGCCTCAGGGACCTAAAGAGATGGGCCTGGCTTTGCTCCCTCCAAGCGCCCATCCCTACCTGAGCCCCTCTGTAGGCTGGGAGGGGGAAGGACACAAGCCAGGCACCACCATGCACAGTGACCCCCACCAAATAAGGGAATGTGAGCTGTGTTCAGAGCCTTCCAGTTGCTTTCTTCCTGAGGGTGGGCAGCGGTTACTGTTGTGGGGACAGGGGGTTCCCCGGGGAGAGGCTTCCTCCTCTTTGCTCTGGCCCAGAGACAGTACTGAGTACTGGAGGCTCTGTCCCAGGGGTCCAGGGCTCCAACCCTGCCCATGCCCACTGTCCTACACCCACTGCTCTCCTGCACTCAGTCAAGCGGTGAGCAAGGCAGACACAGCCCTTGTCCACCCTCAGGCGGTTCCCAGTGGGGACTGAGAGGCGGGTGGGCAGAGAACATAGACAAACAATGTAGAACAGCAAACTGTAAGGGTGAGGCATGCAGCAACACATGGGGAAGAAGCCTGCTAAGACCCAGAGGGCAGGCCAGGGTCAGCCAGGTGAGGGGCTGGGAAGAGCACATGCAAAGGCCCTGGGGCTGAGGGGAACACATGGCCAGGGCAGAGCAGGTGAGGGGCAGAGGGGGAGGCTGGAGGTGGTGGTGAGTGCCGGCTGTGCTGGGCCTGCCTGGCTAGAGTCTTCCTGCTAAGACTGACGGGAAGTCACAGAAAGCAGCTGAGCTGGGTTGGGCTGCACGTTTGTGATTTACGTTGTCACAAAGATCCCTGGCTTGGGGGGAGGGGCAGCACAGGGTGAGGTCAGCAGGGAGGCCATAGGCGGCCACTGCCATAGTGCAAACGAGAGGGGTCGGTGGCCGGGCCAGGGCCTGGCCATGGAGGGGCGGAGGAGGGGGGACTTCCAGCGCAAGTAAGAGGCGGAATCTGGAGAACAGCCCCCCGCCGTGTGCCCCTCCCTCGTCCGAAGCTTCCTGCTCCTGGCCAGCTGTGGGAGGAGACGATGGCCTGGACTAGCTCACACGGTGGGTGGTGTGGCTGATGCCGGGCTTGCTGTGCGGCCGGTTCCAGAAGCTGCTGCGTTTCAGCTGAGGCTCTTCCCCTGCTCAGGGCTGTCTTCGGCATGAAGGCACCAGTGAGGGATGCTCACCCATCTCAAGGTTCCAGCTCAACCTGCCAGGGGACGCGGCCGCCCTGGAGCCCTCCCCACTGGCCAACCCTGCCTCAGGGATACAGGGAGCCCCTGCCCGCCCTGCAACCCTGGGGAGACAGTGGTCCGGCCCCATCTGCCTCCATCCAGGCCCTTTGGGAGTGGGACAGGCTCCCTGCCTCCCGGCCCTGGGCACAGAAACCCCCTCGTGTTCATGGTCCCCTTCCCCCTCCTGCCCCCTAGAAGCCACAGCCCAGACCTAAGGGACCCAGGAGAGTTTCAAGACAGGAAGCTGGCCGCTTGAGGGAAGGGGCAGGCACTGGGGCTGCTGGCAGAGGGGATCCTCCCTCCTGGGGTCCCCTCCTACAGGGACTTCTGCACCCCTTGGGCCAGAGGGCTGGAGATCCAGAGGCAGCCTGGCTCTTGCCTCTTCCCTTGCTGGGCCAGGCTGCCCTGCCTCTTCCAGGAAGACCCCCAGCATTGTTCTGGGCCCACTGGGCCCCAACACGCCTCAGTCTCCCCGCCCCCCCTGCCCGCTGACCCAAGGGCTCCCTCTCCAAGCTCCCCACACCAGGCAAGTTCTGGGATGGGTCTCAACTTGTGCCGGACGAGGCACAGACGAGGTGGAGGCTGCTCCGCCTGGCCAGGGGGCTTCAGGACCAGGCCGGGGTACAAGCTGCTGGGCGTCTGGACAGAGCCGGCGGGGCTCAGGAGTGAGCTGCGCTTCCGCCCGTGTTCTGCGGTGCTAAATATAGCGGCCAGGGAGGGGAGTTTCCGGTTACAGCCCCCCCAGCCCTGTGCCGGGAAATCGATGCCAGCTCCATTAGGTCCGGCGGTGGTGCCTGCTGACCCGCCCCATCGGGCTGCCAAGCAGAGTGCGGGGCTGGACTGCACCCAAGTCCGGGGCCCTGCCCCCACCCCCCGCCCCGCCAGGCTGGAGCCCGGCATGCTCCCCAGGGCACAGAGAGCCCCCAGCCCCAGCCAGTACCCACTAGGGGCCCCTCTGAGATGGTGGGCAGCGCCTGCAGCCCAGCCCAGAAGGCCAGCAGAGCTCAGGAGGTGGGCATCAGGCAGTCCACAAGACGCAGGTAGGGTGGGGCGGCCCTAGGCTGGGCAGAGCTGCTGCCCTGGGAATTCTCCAGGTGTCCTGGGGCCCGGGGCGGCCCACTAGGCCTCCTCTGGATGGGGCGGAGCTGGGCTGCTCAAGACCCCAGTGCAGCGCGACCCTGCCGGCCCCCTGGACGCACACCCACGCCTGAGTGCCCCTCCCCAGCAGCGTGTCACTGCCTGGCTGGGCTCCCAGGAGGCCCCACCTGGGTGGCCCCACCTGGGTCACAGCCGGCATTTGCATACAGGTGATGCTGCTTGAGTGGGCCCCTTGGGTGCAGCTGTCCCAAGGCAGCCTCGAACGCCAGGCTCGGGGGGTTGTTGGCACTGAGCCACTCCCGGCGGGAAGGCCAGCGGGAAGGAAAGTGCCTGCCTGCCTGGGGTGGGCCTGGGGCGGGGCAGGGGGGCACAGGAGGGTAGGGGGACCTCAGCCCCGGGGAAGTGCCCCCACCTGACAGCAGGGTCTCAGCAGAAGCCAGGGCAGCATGTCCTGCCTTGGCGTCCTCTACCATTCCAGCCCAGGGTCCAGTCCCAGGGGACACTGGGCACAGGGCACAAAGTCAGGTTCACGGCAAAGCTCCTGGTCACTCCAGCTCCCTCGTGGCTGGCTCACCTGCCTGTCGGGCAGCATGCCCTGGACACCTTGCCCTCTCCAGGGTCAGTGGACCATGACCCAGGCTGCCCCCATCCCATCCCCTAGGGCACTGCCCAAAGGGCTGACCAGAGGGTTTGGGGGCCTCTGGGAAAAGGCCAGGCCAGGTCACCACCCTCAGAAGGGGTCAGGCCAGCCTTCCCTCCAAGAAGCCTGCCTGGCCCTCAGGCTGGGCCCTCATCCCCAACTGATGGCCCAGCCACGCCCACAAATGCCCATGACCATGGTGACTCCAGCCCACCCGTTATGTACAGAGACCTTACTCGGTGCCTGGCTGAGCAGACATCCAGCCCTCCTGCGGCCCCAATTGCGCGCCAGCGTGCAAGGCAGGGGTCCTACGGGGCTTTCAGGCTACACCACACACAGGTTGGCAGGTGGGGTGAGACCTCATCACCAACACAGGGGACACAGGGCTACTGAGAGCCCCAGTCAGGGAGGGGACCCCTCACTGGCCCCAGAAGCAGGGAGCACGTGCCTTGTGGGCCTGTCCGCATCCTCTCCTGACGTGGCTGGCTCAGCCACCACTCCCGAGGCCATAGCTCCATCCATTGCCCAGTACCCAGTGGGCCCTGAGCGCTTGACATGGCTGAGCCCGTCCCCAACCTCTCCTACCCGCAGAAGTGGCACTGCACGGCACTCAGCCTGTGGCACTACCCAGGGCCTGGCCTAGCCCTCTGCCAGCCGCCAACTCCCAATTGCCCCCTGCACAACCTGCAGCCAAGGCTTCTGCTCCGGTGGAGCTGAGGGGCTTTCACGTAGACCGCACCCTCCCCTGCCCCCCAGCCCACCCCGGTCACAGCTCGGAGTCAGTAGACACAGGCTAGAGCTACACCAGCCTTTATTGGGTTTGCAGGGCAAGTGTCCAGAACTGGGCTCGTCCAGACACCCTGGAGTTTCACTGGGGACCCAGGCCAGGGGCCACGTGGCTAAGGAACCACCAGATACCAAAGATGACGCCGAGGGTCTTGGGAACATCCGGGTCATCTGCGAAGGCCCGGGCGCCATCCAGCGGCAGGTGCACAACCTCAATGAGCTCGCCCTCCTCGGCCAGGCCCCCGCCTGGGCCACCCTGCTGGGCATCTGTCACCTCCGCGTAGAACATGGTCTGGCTGGAGCCGGTCACTCCCACACCAGACCTACGGGTTGAGACAGCATCTGCTGAAGCAGCCACACAGGCCCCGCTGGCCACCCCTGCCCCTTCCACAGCCCTCTCTCGTCCACTCCTTCCAGCCCCTGGTAGGCGTGCTCCAGGATGCCCCCTGGCCCCCCAGATTCCCCCTGGTGGTGTACACACTCCATGTAATCCCCTCCCTTCAAGTGTGGGGGAAACCTAGGAACATGTTGGATGTGACCTCCCACCGTGAATAGGCTCCCACGTGATGAGGTTAGGTCAGGTGAAGAAGGCGGAATTCTGCAGATGTAATTAAGGGCCCTAATCAGGTGACTTCAAGTTCATCAAAAAGGGAGATGGGGCTTCCCTGGTGGCACAGTGGTTGAGAATCTGCCTGCCAATGCAGGGGACACGGGTTCGAGCCCTGGTCTGGGAAGATCCCACATGCCCCGGAGCAACTAGGCCCGTGAGCCACAACGACTGAGCCTGCGCGTCTGGAGCCTGTGCTCCGCAACAAGAGAGGCCCGCGCACCGCGATGAAGAGTGGCCCCCACTCGCCGCAACTAGAGAAAGCCCTCGCACAGAAACGAAGACCCAACACAGCCAAAAATAAATAAATTAAAAAAAAAAAAAAAAAAAAAAAAGGGAGATGATCCTGGGTGGGCCTGACGTAATCAGGCGAGCTCTTCATTGCCAGTTTAGGGGTCAGAGATGGAAAGAGTCAGAGAGACACTTGAAGACAAGGTAAGCCACCATGCTGCAAGAGGGCCATGCGCCAGGGCCTAGGGGCTAGGAGCCGACCATGGGCCCCCGGCGGACAGCCAGCGGGAGACAGAGCCCTCAGTCACGGCCACGAGGAGCTGGGAAGACAACCCTCAGCCCCAGATTAGACCTCAGCCTGGCCAACGCCTGACCGCAGCATGGCGGTCAGGCTGCGAGACCCTGAGCAGGGGGCCAAGTCCCCAGCAAGCAGACTGCTGACCCACAGCAACCGTGAGGCTGTACACGGGGGTCGCTGAAAGCTGTTGAGTCCGGCAGGTGGTTCTGCGGCACCAGCACTCTGCTCACGCCGGGCCTCAGCCAGGCCTCTCCCCACACAGCGGGCCCCGGTTGGCACCCGGGCTCCGGCCGGTGCAGCCTGGCTCTCTGAGCACTGCCATGTGGGCACCTGCAGGACGCCTGTTCTGGGCTGGGTGGGGGGCTGGGGCTCACGGCGGGGTGGGGCGAGGTCCCCAGGGCCAGGACCAGGGTTCACAGGCTGGAGGGAGGTGTCAAGGAGTCCCCTCGCTCCCTAGGTGGTGGCCGGGAGGGGGCTTCTGGCCACCAGGAGGGGGACAGGCACCCAGGCAGAGGGCAGGGGCCCAGACTGGTGCCGGTGGAGGTCAGGAGTGCGCAGCCGTGGTGACTGCTGGCCGTGAGGACGGGGTGACAGACAGGAGGGGAAGGGCTGAGCATGGTTTGCAGGGGGAGAGGGGAGCCAGAGGGTGTCTGGGGAGACGTCCAGGGGATAAGGGAGACCCCAGGCCACCCCGGGAGGTTAGCTGAGGCCAGCCGGGGCCTGCAGCTGGAAGCGGCCCCGGAGGTGCGCCCCGAACGTGGGGCAAGGAGCAGAGCTGGAGGAGCTTCCCTCCCACTCCCCAAGCCTCCCACCCCCAGGCGGGGCCCCACCCAGACTGACCTCACCCAGCTGCTTCCTCCGCCCTCCGGCCCCTTATCTCCCTCGGACCCTTCCTGACAGCCTATTTCCGCCGGCAGCTACAGCCTGCGCCTTTGATGGAAGCAGCGGTCTGTGGGGTTTCCAGTCCCAGTTTCCGCCGGCGTGTGACGGACACCGGCGCCGAGAAGAATGTGCCCGGCCAGGCCGGGCACTGCCTCTCCCTGCTCACTCAATCACGTCCTCAGCTGGGGAATCTCAGACAAGCGCTGGGCCTTGTCACCTGGGACGGGCAGGTGAGTGGCCTGGCTCACCCCCGGGGCCACAGAAGGAAGCCGTGGGCCCTACCACAGGGCAGCACGAGCTCCTGCTCATGCAGCCCGCCGTCGGGCTCCCGGGGAGAGCTGCCCTGGCCCCCACTCCAGCCCCGTCCGGTCCTGCCTCCCCACAGCTAGCCATCCTCATCTCTAAAATGCAGTCTGAGCAGGCCACTCGCTGCCCAGAACCCTCCTTGGCTCCCCAGTACCCTCAGGATCAGGCTGTGGCCCAGAGGCCAGGGCCGCTTGTCCCCTTGCCCCTGAGCCTTTGCCATGCAGCCCCTCTGCCAGGACTCCACCCAGACTCACCTGCTCAGGGGACCCCAACCCTCCAGGGCACCTCCACCTGCCTTCCTCCTGGCCTGCCCACTGGCTCAACCCCTACCCGAGGTCAGGCCCCTTGGATTCTCCCGACCCCCCGGACCGCCAGCCCAAAGGCTCAGAGGCCAAGTGGCCACTGGCCAGCCACGCGGAGGACGCCTGCAGATAACTGAGGCCCCTCACACCAAGATGTCTGGCTCTTTGGTGTAGAAACCCCACGTTTAAGTTCCTGGGACTAAAGGTCAACTCCCCCCCCCCCCACTCCCAGGCCGGGGAGCCCGGACGAGGCCCTGGGTGTCGCCGAGGGGGCCCAGGCCCAACACTGAGCGGCCCCTTGCTGGACTGAGGAGGGCCCCTCCACCCCTGGAGAAGGCCGCCAGGGGCTCAGCATCAGGGCGACACCGTGAGACCCTCCTCCTGCTCCCAGACTGGACCAAGGTCAGGGACCCATCGCGGCATCCTCAGGCCAAGGGTGGGCTTCACCCCGACATCCTGCCCTGGGAAGACGGCCCCAGCTGCCGTCCTCACGGGGGGAATGAGGGGCAGGCGGGCACCTGGGCTTTGGCGAGGGCGGGCCGCACTTCGCCCCCCAACCCCGGCCCAGGACTCGGCCTTTCCCTCGCCCCTGAGCCGCTGTCAGAGCAGACCTGTGACTCACCCCCACCCCCAGCGCTCGGCGCTTAATCCCACAGGAAGTAGAGGCATCTGTCAGCAGCAGCTGCCACCCAGAGCCGGAGCCGAGCCGGCCCCGCCGCGGTGGAGGGCACGGGGCCAAGCACGCTGCAGAACTAGCCCTGAGGGCCCCGGGTTCCAGCCCAGATCACGCCCTGAGGTGCGTTCTGTCCAACCTTCCCCCAGTGTGGGAAGGTTGAAAAACAAGGAGCAATCGCCCTGCTTGCACAGCCCTGGGAACCGGGTGCTCACTGCCTCCCAGGCAGCTCGTCCCATCCCCTGGGCTGCGCTGGCAGCAGACGGCCCTTCCCCAGCCCCGCAGGCCCACGGGCCCAGCCCCACTCACTTGTACGTGGCGACCCGGCGCAGGTCAGAGGGGGCCAGGTGGTAGCCGCACTCCTCCCACGCTTCCTTGCAGGCCACCTCCTCCAGCGAGAGCCCGGGCTGGTCCACGAGGCCGGCGCACAGCTCGAACGTCACCCCTGCCGAGCCCGGCAGCGCGGGCCGCAGCTCCCGGGGCCCGTCCTGGTCCACGGCGGCCAGGGACCCCGGGAAGAGGCGCTCCACCTCGCCAGCGTACACAGCTGGTCGGGGGAAGGCAGACCACGGTCACCGCCCTGTGGTGGCCAGCTCCACGTGACGCGCTCTGGCCGGACCCCCTTGCTGGGCCTCAGTTTCCTCTAGAGCCCTCTCCCCACGTCTGCACTCTGACCCTAGGACCCCAGGGGCCTGAACGTGAGACTGCAAGCCTCCCCTCCCCCCATACCCCTCTTGGGCCACCTCACCTGGCCGGAATTGCTTCACCAACACCAGGCTCCTTCGAGAAGAGTTGAACATGAGAATGGTCACACTGCAGGAGGAGAGACCCAGCTCAGCATAGAAGCAGCCCCCTCACCTCACCCCCCCTGGGGGCCCAGCCTACCTCCTCTCCTCCACAGCCCAGGAAGGTGGTGTCCCTTGCTCAGATGGGCAGACTGAGGCCCAGGCTGGGTCACAGCTTGCCAGGGTCACACAGTCAGGCTAGGACCCAGGCCTCCTGTATTCCAGCTGGCAGGACGGGGACCGGGGGGTGGGAAGGACATGCTGGGCAGCTGGGCAGGCCGGGGGTAGAAGCAGCTGAGGGCGGGTGACTGACGGGACACGTGGCCCCTGCTGGCCAGCTGCCGCCAGCCACACTCCTGAAGCCACGCTGCCATCCGGCCCATACTCCCGACGCCCGGGGGCAAGGGCACCTGGGCAGCCTCTCTCAGGTCCAAGAGGGCCTGCCCACCACCATGGTCCAGGTGGCCTGAGCTGGGACCCAGCTCGGGCTCCAGGCCTCGGGCTGACCCCTCAGTGAGAAGACAGGGAAAGTGGGGACTTCAGACACGCAGAGGCGGGTGGGGCTCTGTGCCCCTGGGCCCGGTGTCCCTGCAGACATCAGCCCGGGGCTTCCCCGGCGGCCAGCCAGGCTGGGCCCTCACCTGTCATGGATCTTCATGAAGTCCCACGACTTCTGGGTACCATTCTGCAAGAGGCAGGGCAGCGGTCAGGGAGGGCTGAAGGGCTGGCAGCGCGGGTGGAGGTGCTCCAGGGAGTGAGAAGGCCACACAGACCCACTGCACCAGGCCAGTCACGGCCCGGGCCCATCGGGAGCGAGGAGCTGCAGTGGGGGGGAGGGGGTAGCCGCCAGGGTGGGCAGGGAAGTCAAGGACAGCCAGATGCTCTCAAGGGGTGAGGCAGAAAACCGGGGCAAAGGGTGGGAAGGTGTCCCAGGCACGGCATGAGCTGCCACCCAGCACAAGCTGAGCGTGAGAAGCTGCAGAGAGATGTAGGCTGTCACCAAGTGTGGGAAGGACCATGGGGGCGCGGGGGAGAGGCAGGCATGACATGTCCTCACAGTCAGGGCGAGGGGCAGGAGGGGTCCCAAGTGGGTAGAGCAGAGATCAGGTTTTCATTGCTGAAGCTCCCTTGGGCCACTGGACAAAGGGCGACAGGAGGGCAGCAGGGGCAGGCGGGCCTCCTGAGAGCGCAGCAGCCCCGGGAGCAGCTGGGGAAGGGTGTGCCTGCGCCGGGCAGCTCAGCCCGCAGGACGTGATGATTCAGTGATGATGACCGGACAGTGGACGGCCCTCTCCCCGGCCCGGC
Source organism: Balaenoptera acutorostrata (assembly GCF_949987535.1). NCBI lineage: Eukaryota > Metazoa > Chordata > Mammalia > Artiodactyla > Balaenopteridae > Balaenoptera > Balaenoptera acutorostrata. Next base: position 183,064,066 of record NC_080066.1, read on the forward strand.
TTCTGTCCTGGGCTGTCTCTCCTGTGTCCTGTGGTCCTGCTGCTCTGTCACTTCCTGCCACCCTCCTGCTCCCCGACCCTGGACACCCTGCCCAGCAGCTCCCAGGGCTCTGAGCAGCATTCAGTGAACAAAAGGCAGTGCGGGGGGCCAGGGCCTGGGCCAGCACCGCCGGGGGCGGCCAGAACCGATGCTAGCGGGGTTCCAGCCGGCAGGGGGCATGAGGGGCCAGAACCCTGCCAGCTGGACACCACTAAGCGAGGCAGGCTCCCGTCCTCCGGGCTGTTCCGCCTGGCCCTGACCCCTCCCCAAGGGGTCTCTGAGGACGGGGCTGGCCCTGGGGCCCTAGAGCCCAGCCCTGTGGACGCCCACCACCGGCTTGCTTAGCCCACTGCCGCTCAGCCACTGGGTCAGCCCTGCGCCCTGGCGAGCTCCTGGCCCCACACTTGGGGCCCCGTCCGAGCCACGAAACAGACATGGATCTGAGCACCAGAGACACCGAAAGTGCAACCAGGGCTGCAAAAGAGCGAGGACACTAAGGAACAGCCTGTGTGAGGACCTCCTGGAGGAGGTGACACTGCACCAGGCCCCACAGAAAAGAAAGGGCATTCCCAGCAGTGGGCCCTGACAGGCAGAGGCCCACGTGCTGGTCTGAAGGGAGCTGGGAAAACTGGTCTGAGCTGGGCCTGAAGGCAGAGGTGCTCCGGACGGGCAGTAGCCTCGGTTTCCAAGCGGGAGGGAGAGCCGATGTCCTGTCCTGTGCAGGTCGGGCTGCCCGGGAGGCCGTTGTGAGGCACCACCCCCAAGAGGCAAGCCTGGGCCTGCCTGCAATCTGGCCACCCCAGGGCCAGCCACCCCCCAGGACGAGCTCCGGGGAAGGCCTGCCCCCGAGTCTGCCATGTGCCAGCTGTGTCCCCTGCCTCCCTCAGGGTAAGTGTCACCTCGTGCTGGTTTCAGGTACCCTCTTGGATCAAGATCAAAACATCTGTCAGACCCTGAGGTCCAGCCAAGGCAGGGTGCAGGGGAAGGTCCAGAGGGGCCCACTGAGGACCAGCCAGCCCCTCCCAGAGGGTCAGGACCCAGGCCTGGCTCATCTTCCAGGGCCCTGGGAGGGAGGAACAGGACTGGAGTTTAAACACAGCCCCCTCCCCCTCAGAGCCATGCGGGTGCCCTGTCTCTGGTTGGTCTGTCTGTCCATCCACCAGATCTCCCCTGGCCATGGGCGGCTACTGACCAAAGGCTGCAGATGCCCCTCAGTGACATTTACCACCCAGCCCAGTGTCCCATGGCCCCTGGGAAACACCACCCCGGCCCCCAGCCTGTGTCCATCGCAGCCTACCGCCCGCGTGGGCTCAGCTTTGGTTACCAGCACCCATCCACACTCCACAGGAAGTGGGGGAGGGTGCCACAGCCATAGGCCACGTGCCTGGACCACCCTGCGCCCACCTGCTGCCCCCAGAGCCCCAGCCCCTGGAGGCTGTGCGGCCACAATCAGGTATCCCCGCCCCAGGCCAACACCAGGGAAAGGGCAGCAACCTCCGTGTCCCTGCACTCTGCCCCTCAACCAACCCCGGCTTCTGCCCCAGGCCGGTGCTGCCAACTTGGGTCCATCCTGGGAATAGGAATTCCCTGTCCCCTAGAGCCAACGGGACAGCAGCGACAAGGGAGGGGGGAGGGGAGTGCAGCCTCTCTCAGGCTGGGCGTCAAGAGAGCTTCACAGGTTAGTGAGAGCAAGGGGCCTGGGGAGGAGACGAGGCACAGGCTGCTGCAGGCCGGGGACGGCCCGGCAGAGGGGCACCAAAGACCTGCACCACCGGTCCTAACTGAGGGCCAGGGAGGGCCTGCACCAGACTCGGAGGAGTGCAGTCCTCACCTGGACGGCGTGGAGGAACTCGGTGCAGCGGCAAGCGGAAGGCGGGGGCCCGACTGGACAAACAAGTGTTTCCTGTGAGCCTACTACTTGCACGGCGCCAGGGGAGGCGGTGTGGTCCTGCGCTCCCTCCCCGGGCCGGCAGGAGGAGGTGACGCCCCGGCAGGCAGCCCACCTGGAGAGGCTCTCCAGTGCTCACCAGCTCCCTCGCCGGCCTCCTCTGCCCAGAACGGAGACCACCACCACCGGGAAGCTTTCCCTGATCCCCGGGGCGCCCGATACGTCCCACCGCAAAAAAGGGCCGGGGTCCAGCAAAGCCTCCTTGGAGGAATGAGTGGTCCCCCGAGGTGTCCCTGCCCAGAGACGGGCGCTCAACTGGTCTGCGAAGCCGGACTCACGGGCAGAGCGCTCGGCGGAGAGGCGGGGCCCGCGGGGCGGGGGCACGAGGCCATGGGCGGGGCCATGGGCGCGAGGGCGGGGTCCGGCGCCGGCGTCGGGCCGCGGAAGGCGCGGAAGGCGGGTTCACCTGGCGGTAGTGCAGCGTGAGCGGCAGCAGGTAGGGCGAGGCTGCGCAGCGGCCCACGGCCGCCCCCTCGATGCGCTCCATGGCGGCGCGCGGAGTAGCGCGGGCCCGGGGCGGACGCGGGCAGAGTACGCTCAGGACTCGAGCGGGCGGGCGTGTGACCGGGCTCTGCGCATGCCCGGTGCGCGCGGGGCGGGGCGGCGCGGGGCGGCGCCGAGCAGGGAGGGCGGGCCCAGCGCGCAGGTAGCACCTGCCCCGGTCCCCGTGCAGGTGGGGGGCTCGCGACCGCGGGGCGCTCCCGGAGCCGCGCAGGGCGTGAGCAGGGCGGGGGGCTCGCCAAGTGGGCCCCGCGACAGGGAGGGGTCAGCCGAGTGTGCGGCAGGGCGGGACGGGCACAACTGGAGGGGACGGTCTGAGAGGTGATCGCCGGTGCTGGAGCGGGGGGGGGTGACTTGGGCGTCCTGGTTGGGGGGAGAGAGACGCAGCGCAGCTCTGGGGGAAGGGGGGATGAGCCGAGCGGATGCCTCCCCCAGTGGGGCTGACCGAACCCCGAGACTGGGTCGTCCGGGGCGGGGCGGGCCTCCAGGGAAGGAGCGACTAGGCCCTGAAGAGAGAAGCTGGCGGTCACAGCTGCCTCGCCGCCGAGCCCGAGAGGAGGAAGGCAGAGGTGGATTGGGGGCTGCGCACGGGGTCCTGCGTGCGCCGTGGTGGGGAGAGAGTGTCTACACCTCTAGGGGCCCCTGGGTGGAGGGAGAGAAGGCTCTGGAAAGAGGGCAAGGTGAGAGGAGCCTGAGTGGGGAAGGGAGAGGGACCAGGGTCTAGGCAGAGCCAGGCCCTCCCCGTGGGGCTCCGGCGGGCTGGCGGGGAGCTGGCCTGGGCCCGACTGTCCCCTTGCTCCCCCTGCCCCACCGAGAGGAGCTGCCGCTCGCTGTCTCCGGGGCTGCCCCTCTTCCACCTCAGCCGGCAACTAACTGCTCTTCCCTCCCCCAAGAAGGCCCTCCCTGCTGAGGAAGGGCCCCCTCCTTGCTTGGATGTGGATCCCAAGGACCTGCTTCAAATGCAACCGCTGCCTCCCCAGGGACAGGCACAAATGGTGGGGTGGGGCAGCTGAGCCCTGACCTGCACCTGCTCTCTGAACTATGGCCCCAGGGGGGACAGCCCAGGTGGGCTTGAAATTGACTCCCATGTCCCCGTTATCCATTGCTGTGTAACAAAGCACCCCCAAAATTCGTGGCTTAAAGCCTCCCTTTGTTCCTCTCTGTCTTGGTCTGTGGATGGCCCTGGCTCAGCTGGGCGGCTCCCCCTTGGGGCTTCTCTGCAGTGTGGTCAGGGAGCAGCTGGGGGGGGGATCTTCTGAAGGGATGCACGTCCAGGATGTCTGGTGCCCTAGCTGTGTGGCTGGCTGGCCGTCTCCCTGAGCGTGGCCTCTCAGTGTGGCCGGCTTGGGCTTCCTGGGAGCATGGCGGTCTCAGAGTAGTGGGATTATTCCATGGCAGCTCCCCAGTCCTCGGTCACGGGGCCAAGCTTCTCACGACCCAGCCCGGGATGTCGGACAGCATCATTTCCACTGCGTCCTATGGGCCAGAAAGTAAGTCCTGGCCACCCCAGATTCCAGGGGGGGGGGTACTTCCCGAGGGTAGGAGACCTGGGACACATGGTTTATAAGGGCCATCGTAAGAGACTAGCCATCACCCCCATAACTCTGTAGGGCAGTGTGCTTCCCAGCCTTGGCCTGGCCACATAGTGTCCTGGAGGCCAGAGTGAACATCCGCCAGAGAGCCCATCCTAGAAGCTGGTCCCGTCCTGCCCGGCGGGCCTCTTCCTCCACACACGCGGGACCCAGGGTGTGCTCCCTCCCTCGAACACAGGCCATTTCCTCCTGTGTTTGTGTGAAAATGAGAACAAACCACAGAGCCTGCACAGCTGCGGCCCAGACCGAGGAGGAGCCCCACTCCCAGCCCCTCCGCCCGCTGGCTGGGCTGGTCCCCGGAAGCTGCGGCTCAGGTGCAGGGACGAAGCAACATCTCCACAGAGCATCGTTGTGCTCACGTTGCGGGGGAAGTAGCATCTGACATTGATGCAGGCCGAGACAGCGTGCAGTGTAGATTGCAGAACACGTGTGCCTTCAGAATGTCAGCAAGGTGCCACCCCTGCAGGAAGCAGCCTGGCAGTGCCTCAGGCAGTTAGACATCGAGTTACTGGGTGACCCAGCACTTCTGCTCCCGGGTGTCTATCCAAGGCTTCGAAACGGACTCAGACAGATACTGGCAGTATTCACAATAGCAAAAGGTCAGAGCAAGCCGTGTCCATCAACTGATGACCAGATAAACAGTGTGGTCTAGCCACACAGGAGAATGTGACTCAGCCATAAAGAGGAATGAAACTTTTCATTGCAGCACTATTTAAAATAGCCAAGACATGGAAGCACCTAAATGTCCATTGACAGAAAAGTGGATAAAGAAGGTTGGTACCTATATGTGGTGGAATATTACTCAGCCATAAAAAAGAAGGAAATAATGCCATTTGCAGCAACATGAATAGACCTAGAGATGATCATACTAAGTGAAGTAAGTCAGAAAGAGAAAGACAAATACCATATGGTATCACTTATGTGTGGAATCTAAAAAATAGTACAGGGACTTCCCTGGTGGCTCAGTGGTTGGGAATCTGCCTACCAATGCAGGGGACATGGGTTTGAGCCCTGGTCCGGGAAGATCCTACATGCCGCAGAGCAACTAAGCCCATGCACCACAACTACTGAGCCTGCGCTCTAGAGCCCGCGAGCCACAACTACTGAAGCCCACATGCCTAGAGCCCGTGCTCTGCAGCAAGAGAAGCCACTGCAATGAGAAGCCCGCGCACCGCAATGAAGAGTAGCCCCCGCTCACCTCAACTAGAGAAAAGCCCGCGCGCAGCAACGAAGACCCAATGCAGCCACAAAAAAAAAGGTACAAATGAACTTATTTACAAAACAAATAGAATCACAGATGTAGAAAGCAAACTTATGGTTACCACGGGGGATCGGGAGGAGGGATAAATTGGGAGATTGGGACTGACGTATACACACTACTGTTTATAAAATAGATAACTAATAAGGACCTACTGTATAGTACAGGGAACTCTACTCAATACTCTGTAATGACCTATATGGGAAAGAATCTAATAGAGTGGATATATGTATATGTGTAACTGAATCACTTTGCTGTACACCTGAAAGTAACACCACACTGTAAATCAAGTATGCTTCAATAAAAATTTTTTTTAAAAAGGCATGAAATTCTGACACGTGCTACCACAGTGAGGAGCCTTGAAGACATCATGCTGAGTGAAAGAAGGCAGACAAAAGGTCCCATGTTATATGATCCATTTACATGAAATGCCCAGAATAGGTAAATCCATAGGGACGGAAAGCAGATTAGGGGTTGCCAGGAGCTGGGGGAGGGGAGAACGGGGAGTGAGTGCTTAATGGGGCAGAGTTTCCTTTCCGGCCGATGAGAATGTTGTGGAACTAGGGAGCCTGGTGGTTACACAACAAACACTGTGAATTACACAACACTGTGAGTGTGCTAAACGCTGCCGAAGCGTACAAGGTAAGACGGTTAATGTGATGTGAATTTCAGTTCACTTTTTTTAAAGAAGGAAAACTACACCAGTGAGACCGTTCCGGAGCATTCCACGCTGGCCGTGGACACCCAGCCCCATCGGCCGCACTCCTAGCCACGGGCCTGGGGACAGGGGCCACGGTGGGGGTCTGCAGTGAGGCCTGGCGGGGCGTTGCTCAGAGGCGGGAGGCCAGAAAGGCAGAGGGAGTTCAGCCGTGTGTCCGGAGGGCTCGCCGCGGGCGGGCAGCGCGCAACTGGGGCTCGGAGGGCGTTAGGACAAGAACACGACGCCGTCGAGGGGGGCCGGGCTGCGGGGTGGCTCGCTGACAAGGCGCTGTTCGCAGAGACCCGAGGATCCAGGAGGAGGAGGAGGAGGACGGGATGGAAGAGGGTGCCACGGCCCACGGGGCCGCCAGCCGGGCTGTGCTGGACCCCTCAGAGGGCACTGGGAGCCGTGGAAGGTTCCAGACAGGGGCACGGTGGTCAGCCTCTGCCTCTGGAAGGTTGATGTGGCCGCCCGGCAGGGGGAGCAGGAGGCCAGTGGGAGGGACTTCGGCCGTTGTCCAGAGCGGGGGCGTGCAGGTGGCTGGCCTTGGACCCCGTGGGAGCAGGTGCAGGAGGAGGTGTCTGGGTGGCGGACAGCTCGGGGGGGCGGGGCCCGAGCCACGAGGAGCCTCTGAAAACCCGCCTGTGGGTTTGGGAATGAGGGGGCTTTGGAGACCCCGCCGAGCCGCGTTCAGAGGCGCTCGGGTGCGGCCGGGGTGAGCGCGGGCCGGCGCGCGTGGAGACCCTCACCCTGAGCGTCAGCGCCCCAGGGCTGCCGGGACAGGCCACCGCGAGCTCGGTGGCTTGAAACGGCACAGACTGGTTATCCTACAGCTGTGAAGGCGGAAGCCCTAGCGGGCCTCCCTGGGCTGAAGCCGAGGCACGGGCAGGGCTGCCTTCCGGGGGCTCCAGGGGAGAACCCCTTCCTGGCCTCTTCCAGCTTCTAGAAGCGGCCGCACGCCTTGGCTCCTGGCCCCTCCTCCACCTTCCCGGCCAGCGGCCGGCAGTCCTCTTCTCTCTAGGGCTCTACCTCCTGCTGTCACACCTCTACTCTGACACCCCCTGCCGTCCCCCACGAGGACCCTGTGACGACACCGGCCTCCCCTATGATCCTGGATCCCCCTACCTCAGGGTCCTTCACTTAACCGCGTCTTTGCCGTGTAAGGTTCCCCGTTCGAGGGTTCTGGGAGTACGGTGTGGACGCGAGAGCCAGGGCGGGGTCCTGGGTGGGATTCAGTCTGCTGGGCCCTGGCAGGACTGGGGGAAACTCCTGCTGGCCGCCGCCTCCCCTTCCTCTGTAAGAGGCAGGGACGAGGTCACCTACCAAGAGCGGGGTGGGCGGAGAGGGCGGCTGCACGTGGTCCCCATGGGGTCGGGGGCCTGGAGTCGCGGTCGCCTGGTGAGTGGGGCTTCCTGCTGGCACAAGGCTGGAGGAGGCCCTCGGACGGCGCCCGGCAGCCTGGGCAAGTGGACAGGTGGACATCGGCTTCCTCCAGGGCTCAGCCTTTTCCCAGAGGGGGTGACGGGCAGCCCGTGGGTCCAGAGAGGTGAGGAGACTGGTCAGGGAGTTCCTGATGTGACAAACCCCAGGGATGGAGGGTGGTGAGGACCGGAGGGACTGGCGGGCAGCGGGAAGCAGGGGAGTCGGGCTGGGCGTCCAAAACAGGCACAGAACTCAAGCCTGGACGCAGGCTGAGCCAGAGGGCAGTCGGGGAGGGTCAAGGTCAGGGGCGTGGGCGTGGGACCTGCTAGCTGGTGGCAGAAGTGGGCGCAGAGGAAGCCTGAGGCCGGGGCCCGAGTGAGGGGTTGGGCGGGGCTCCAGGGGTGACACTGGCAAGCTGTAGGGGTGTAGCGGACACCAGGTCCAGAGGATAGTGATACCCCGAAAGCAGGGAGTGGGAAGAGGAGGAGAGGGCCTGGGGCAGCTGGCAGGGGTCTGGGTTCACGCCACCTGGTTACTGATGACGAGCTGCCCGCAAGTGTGTGTTTGCAGGGGCAGCGCCCTACCCTCTGCATCTCTGCAGCCAGGAGCAAAGGGCATCCAGGCTGGGCACCAGTGGGTCTGCTATGCCAAGCAAAGGGGCTGAGGGCCCAGGCGCAGTAAGCCTACCTTCTGGGGCTAAAGGTCTCACCTTTTGTGGTCCTCAGGGGGGCGCCAGGGGCAGCAACAGAAAGCAGGAGCCGTGCAAAACCCCTGATCTTTCTGGGCACCTGGACAAGCCTTTTCTTTTTTTTTTTTATGGCCGTGCCGCGCTACTTGCAGCATCTTAGTTCCCCGACCAGGGATTGAACCTGGGCCACGGCAGTGAGAGCACCAAGTCCTAACCACTGGACCGCCAGGGAAGTCCCAAGAAGCCTTTTCTTTTCACCTGAGTTAGGGAGTTTTAGTGATGGTTAAGTGTTTCATGTTTGTGGTGGATTTTTAGTTTCATTTGGTTTGAGTGTTTTGCTCTTTTTTAAGTTAATTGTTTTTCAAAGTGATGCACATACACAGCAAAAGGAAAAAGAAAAACGTTAAATATTAGTGCAAGACTCATACACAAAACTACCAGTCCCCAGCCCACCCCTCTCCACAGTTCGACCCCCCAGAGGCGGCCACTGTCAACCCTTCAGGCTGATTCTTTTGATGTTTCCCCTCCAAGTGTCTCTGCTCACGTGGCCATTTCTTGATTTATTGGTTGTGGGCATTTTCCTCTGACTGCCTTGGTCAGGCCAGCTCAGCCACAGGCAACCAGGAGAGCCACCAGAATAGCTCCAACAGCGTGGGGTCGGCAGTCTCCCACGAGAAGTCTAGAAGGAGGAGGCCCCAAAGCCTTCCATAGAGCACGTCCCACTGGCACAGCAGGTCAGCCCCTACTCAACCTCATGATCTCAACATGGCTGCTGTGGCCCAGGCATCACCTACAGACTCAGTGGCATCAGTAAAGGAGAGGAGAGTCTCTTTGCAAATAAGGAGGAAACGCTTGCCCAGAAGCCCCCATTGTGAGGACCAGTGACCATTCACCTCTAAGATCTGGGCCAGGGTGTGGGGGGCACAGTGCCTTCCCTGAGCACACCCCAGGGAGGGTGAACGCCCCCAACCCCAGGCTAGGACTGTGAAGAGGAGGTGAGGTGGGAGGGAGTGGACATGGGAGAGGCGTCCACTGCCTCAGGCTCGCGGCCCTGGAGGGTTCCACACCCGCACGTCCCCTTCCTTCTCTCCCAGTGCGTCCCCCTCAGGACCGCCAGCTGAGTCAGGGCTGGGTGTCACTGTCCTTGAGGAGAGGGTGCACCCCGTAGCATCTGAAGTGCATTCTGGTTACCCTTCCTGCCACAGGTAATTCTGATTTTCTGATTTAACCCCTGCCTTTTCCTCCTTTCCTTCTGTGATGTTTAATTTTATGTATGGACTTGGCTGGGCCACGGGTGCCCAGGTATTTGGTGGGACTTTCTTCTGGGTGTCTCTGGTTGAGAGTAACATCTGAACGGGTGGTCTGAGTCAAGCAGGTGCCCTCCCCTTGCGGGGGGGCCTCGTCCAGTCCTGGAGGCCTCAACAAAGCGGAAGTGAGTGATGCAGAATCCACTCTCCCTGCCCGACGGTCTCCAGCTCGGACAGCGGTCTCCTGCCTTTGGACACAGACTCAGGCAGGACCTCACACCTCCGGCTCCCCTGGGTCTCCAGCTGGCCGGCTGCAGACCTGGGGACTTGTCAGCCTCCATAACTGTGTGTGAGCCAGTTCCTCATAATAAATGGGTGTATATATCCGTCCTACTTTACACTTCTATATATAACACATACTCACATATGTGTTCTGTTTCTCTGGAGAACCTGTCGCCCCCGCCAAGGTCAATGCCCCGGTTGTCCTGCAATTGGTCTGTCTGGGTGGCAGCTCCCCGGGGCCCTCCTCCTTTCGCCCTGGGCTGGTGCTTCCTCCTGCAGGACCCAGGGGTCTCCTGTCTCCCAGACGAGCTGCATCCCCGGGTCGCTGGCCCCACGCCTTCCCCTTCCCTCATTTCCTTCCGCATTTCGCTGGTGCACATCCTCCTCGTCCTCGAAATGCCTCGTGAAAGCTGATCAGTGAGGACCTTCACGTGTGTGGAAATGTCACCAGCCCCTCACCCTGATGGATGCCTGACCAGATGGGTAATTCTAGTAGGAGTGTCATTTTCCCACAACGAAGCTTCCAGCACCAGGCTGACCACTGAGCCGCCGTACCTTTCTAGTCCCTGACCATTTGCGGGGAACTCCTTTCCCTCTGCAGCCATTTGGGTCCCCAGCTTCCGTAATATCCTGGGTTTCTCAATCCTTGGCCAAGTAGGCAGTGACCATTTCAGTCTGGAAACAGGTGCCCTTCTGTTTGGGAAATCTTCATATCGTTTCTTTGATCATTTTTTCCTTCCATTTTCTCTCTTCTGTCTAGAACTCCGGTTAGTTGGATGTTCGATTACGTGAACGAGCCCCTAATTTTCTTAATTTTCTTCTTTATTTATGTGTCTTTGTCTTTACAGGAGAGTTTGTCAGTTTTATCTTTCAGTCCATCTATCTTTTCCATATTTCTCCCGTTGTATTTTTAACCTGATGGGGGCTGTTCTCTCTCCCGCTTCCGTGTCTTCCCCCCGAGTGTGGGTACAGTTGGGTTTTTCTGGCCCACACTCACTCTCTCTGTTTCCTTTAATTCGGGGGCTGGGGGTACCCCGTCTGTGTCTGGGTGGGTGTGTTGTCAACTGGGGGGGACCGCGCTGCAAACTGTCGAACCAGCCCCCTGGTGGGGCCCCCAGGTTTCAGTGCCTGGGGGTCCTTTCTGTGGGCCTCTTGGTGTCTGTCTCCAACGGGAGCCCTGGGCCCCCGGCCTGGGCACAGAGCAGAGTGACCTGCGGACGCCCGGTGGGGGTCTGTCTTCATGCTTCCTTCTCCACCCCGCTACACTCCATAGACTGCTGCACCAGCATCAGCCTGTTTCATCGCTCTGGTTTGGCGTTTTTTTTTTTTTTTTTTTTTGGCCTCGCTGTGTGGCATGTGGGATCTTAGTCCCCCGACCAGGGATCGGACCCAGGCCCCCTGCATTGGAAGTGCAGAGTCTTAACCACTGGACCACCAGGGAAGTCCATCATTGCTGTGGTTTTGAGTGCATCTTCATACCTGGTTCTACAGGCTTTTTTGCTTTTTTTTCAGAATTAACTTACTTATCATTGACCTTTCTTCCTTACAAACGTTAGAATAAGTGTGACAAAACCAATGGCAGGAAGGTGAATTGGGGTGGCATCGGGTCTGCAGTCACCTGGGAGAGACTCAGGGTCTGCACGGCTCTGCATGTGCCCAGACGGAGCAGATCTCCTCGTTTCTCCGGATCGCCTGCGTCCAGACTTCCTCTCTGCCGGCTGACCCACTCCTGCATAGTTTCCCTCCTACTGGGAACACTGCCCTGCTTTCTGTCAGGATTCTGCTGGCTTACTGCCATGGGAAGGGGCGCCACTGATTTACAAACACTGAAACGTGAAATGTGTACATGCAGAAGAGCATGAAAAACGTCTTTGTATAAAGTACAGTTTAGAGAATAATAGTAAAACAGACACGCAGGAGCCAGGTCACGGAATATAGCACATTTCTGGTGCCCTGGAAGCTGCAGGGGGAGGACCCTGCCCCCAGCAAAGTAACTTCCTCCAGACAACGTAGACTGTCCGCTGCCTCTTCTGAACCTGTCAGCATTCGGTGTGTGTCCCCCGAGCTATAGTCTCTCTTGTTTTGACAAACTGCTCACCTGGAGGCACCAGGAGAAGAGAAGCCGAGCAGAGCCATGGGGTCCAGGTCTGGCCTCAGCCTCCCTGAGGGTTTTTAGGAACTGTTCTGGGGCCATCAGTGGGCAGGGACACAGATGACCTAGGGATATCCAGGCCCCCCACAGTCGGGGCATCTGGCTGGGGGTTGGGCTGTCCTGTATTTCTGCTTCTGAACCCACCAGGGCTGTCTCCCAGTCCTCCGGCACAGGTCAGATGGGCCAAAGGAGATGCTCCTGGGGAAGCCCCATCCTCAGCGACCCCCGAGGTGCCGTCTCTTGTGTCACACTGTCTGACCTGGATGGCTGACAGTCCCAGGGGCACGGTTGTCCTGCAGACGTCTCCCTTCAGAACCCCCTGTGCACTCATCTCCCCCCGGCTCCTGAGTTAGATGCTGGAGGTCCGTTTGCCTGGTCTATTTCTTGGTTGACTCTCCTTTTGACAGAGCACATCCTTCAGTAGCTGCTTGAGACACAGTGCATGTGTGGAAGATGCATTTTAACACCTTGCATGTCTCAGAAGTTTTTATTAAACCCTCACACTTGAATGATAGCTTGGGCAGGTATAGAATTCTAGGTTGGAAATCACTTTCCTCCAGCACTTCGTAGGTACTGATTCCTTGTCCGCTTACCTCCAGGGTGGCTGCTTTCACTTCTCAAGCCATTCTGAGGCCTCTTTGGGGACCTGATAATATATGTTAATTTGGGGAACGTCCCATTTGTACTAGAAAAGAGTGCGCGCCTCTTTCTATTTCTTGTGTTACCCACACACTCCACAACTTTGCTTGTGATGCTTGAGCTGTCAGTGTCTGAGAGGGGAGTTGGAGGGTTTCCATCTCCAACCACCGTTCTTGGGTCAGTTGTCACCTATTGTTTTCTGTCTTCTGAGGCTATGTGGGGTTTTTTTGGGTTTTTAAAAAATATTTATTTAATTTATTTGTTTGGTTGCACCGGATCTTAGTTGCGGCAGGTGGGCTCCTTAGTTGTGGCATGTGGGATCTAGTTCCCTGACCAGGGATCGAACCTGGGCCCCCTGCGTTGGGAGCGCAGAGTCTTAACCACTGCGCCACCAGGGAAGTCCCTGAGGTTATGTTTTTAGTTGCATACATGTTGTATGTTTTTGATCTGCTGTTTATCTCACAAATATTGGATCCTGCTGTCTCCTAATTTAAAATGGTTAAAACGGTCAATATCATGTTAGGTATAATAACCACCAGAAAAAAAAAAATACACAAAACAAGACAAGCAGAGAGCCTTGTTCCTCTTGACTGAAGAACCACTGATGAGCGACCACCTCCGCAGGGACCGCACTCCAGCCCTGGTCCACAGAAGATGCACGGTCAGGGCAAACTCACGACAGCCGGCGGGAGAACCTGAGGATGAAGAGGTTCAGGACGCGTGCCGGCGGTCACAGCGCGTGGGCCTCGTGTGCGTCTTCATCAGGGCAACTGTACAGACGCCGTTCCTAACAGCGACCAGGAGCCCGGAACCCTGAGAGGTTCTCAGCGTGCTGACGGCATTACGGGTACATTCTGGGAATACAGCTGAAGTACGAAGTGACGCCTGGGATCTACTCAGCACAACCAGGTTGGAGGAGGCGTGCGAGGGGGCGAGAGGGACGGGGAGGGGGGGTCTAGGTGACCCGGGGACGTGCAGGGCGGGTGGGAGGGGGCAGTGTGGAAACACATCACGGGACCTCCTCCCTGTGCCCCATGGACCTCCCCACCGAGTCCTCATCTTTTTTTTTTTTTTTTTTTGCCACACCGCACGGCACACGGGATCTAGTTCCCTGACCAGGGATTGAACCCTCGCCCCCTGCAGTGGACGCGCGGAGTCTTAACCACTGGACCGCCCAGGAAGTCCCCTGAGTCCTCATCTGTAATGAAGGCAAATCCTCAGACTTTGTGTCTCCGAAGAGTCCCCGCCTCCACTCTGTTCTCCTTCTGGGAATCGAGAACCTGCTGTTTCCCCATCCTTCTCCATCCTCCGCTGTGTCGTCAGGGTGGCCCTTCATCCCTCCCGAGTCCGTGCCTCTTCTTGGTTCTCTCTGAGCCCTGGCTCCTGCCTCCGGCTTCCTGAGCACCCACCCTTTGGGCTTCTCTGTGAAGCCCCCTCCGGTCAGTCATTCCGCCCAGAACAGCCGGGCCCTGTGGCTTCTTTTTCCGCCTCGGCCTGGACGCCCGGGCTCTGCCACAGAGCTTGCGGAGCGGGGAGAGGCGCTCGGGACCAGGGGTGGGGGCCTCTCCCTACCCCGCCCGCAGGGCCCACCAGGGCCTTGACCAGCAGCGCAGCCGCTCCTGCTTGCCTCCACCCATCCTAAGCCCCCAAAGCCCCCGCGCCCTCCGGCCTCAGCCCCTGCCCATCCCCCCCCCCCGTGCCGGCGCTAATCTGGGGCTCAGAGCTGGGGGCGGCCCACACCTGCATCCCCAGGTGCGCATCCCCCCGTGCCGGCGCTAATCTGGGGCTCAGCGCTGGGGGCGGCCCTACACCTGCATCCCCAGGTGCCCAGACTCCTCACTGGGGTCACCGGCCATTCCCCGCGTACAGCTGAGCCGACGTGCAGGCGACACCACTGCTCCTTTACTACACCGTGGCCCACGCACCCAGGTGGGACTCCATGTGGCCCCGGGGTGGCGGTGTGGTCACGTGAGGGCTGCCTGCCCCCTCCCCCCGCTGCCCCCTGGGGCACGGCGTAGGCTGGACTCTCAGACCCCCAGCCGTGGCAGGGTCTCCCCGGGACAGAGTGGCCCGTGCAGGCCAGAGACGAGCTGAGCTGGGGCCGTGGGACAGCACCAGGCCCACTGGCCAGAGTCCCCTGGCCGGTCTCAGAGGTTGCCGGGGGTGCAGGGCGCGGCTGGGGCCCTTCTGGGGAGGAGGGGCAGTTGGGGCATGGCCTAGGCTGGACCCCGAGGCCCACAGGCAGGCGGAGAGCGCGGCGGCGGCGGCGTGCGGGACCCCAGCTCTGACCTCGCTCTGGCCCCCGCACAGTGCCGGCTCCTGGACGTGCACCGTCCTGTGGACGTGCCGGCGTCGCCCTGCGCCGGTGGCTGCACCAAGGCCCCACATTCCCAACCTCTAGGCGCCCCTGGGTCTCGAAGGGAAACAGCTCAGCCAGGAGCCCCGGGAACGCGCAAGCCCCACCGCAGCCGAGCCCGCCCGGAAAGCACGAGCCCGGGAACAATGCCCTTCGTGTGACAGACTTTCCCCTCTGTGGGAGAAAATAGAGTTTAATAGAATGGCGATTTCCTGCATTTGTGCCTTCGACTGAGGGGTGATTCACACAAGACCTCCCACAAAGAGGAGCTTCTAGCCAAGTCAGCCAGGGCTAGGTGCCCCAAGGGCCCTGCACCCCTGGGGGCCCCAGGGCCAGGCGAGGTTCCACCCGCCGTCCTCCAAGCCCCTGCCCTCCCGAGCTTCAGCTCCAACCCCAGCAGCTTGGATATGTTCAGAGGCGCCGGAGCTGTTCAGGCAGCAGCAGGGCTGGGAGAGGACGTGGGGGGCTTCCTGGAGGAGGGGAGCTCAGACAGAGCGCTAACAGCTAAGCAGGAGCCAGCCAGGAGGGCCATGAAGAGAGCTGCTCAGGGCACAGAGGGTCCAGGGGCAGAGCAGATGGGGTGCCACGGTGAGGGCAGGCCACGGTACTGGGTGGAGGGGAGCACGTTCCAGGAAGGGGTAGCAGCAGCAGTGCCTGGGCTCCTTCCATATTCTGGGTGAAGAGGGTGGGGTGGCCTGGGGGGCATTCCTGGATATGGGGAAGCTTAGCGGTTAATGACCGACGAGGGACACCAGGGACTGAGGCTGAAGGTGCCAGGAGCCCACCCACAGGTCCTGGGTGACGCGCAGCCCTGGATGGCCCGGGTGGTCAGACCCAGAGCTCAGGGATGTCTGACCTGCTCGGAGGGTGGGGACAGGATCCTGAGGGCACTCCTGGGGTCTTTCCCTTCTCGAGAAGAGGTTTGCGGGCAGGGCCTCGGTGGAGGGGTTTGACCCCTGCACCCCACTGCGGGGCACGGGGGAGGCGCAGAGCAGGGCACCGGCACCTGGGACAGAGCACCGGGCCCAGGCTCACACTGAGGAGTCCTCTGGGCCGTGTGATAAGGACGCTGTCTCCACCCAGCTCTACGCTTGAGGACAGGGCTGCCTGTCGGTCCCCCCTTCCCCTTGCTTCCCAGCTCTGATGCGTCCTCCAGGGCACTCAGCCTGTCGGGCCCTCCCCTGACCTCCATGTTTCAACCTTTCTCTGTCCCCAGGGCACAGGGACTCATGTGACCCACGAGCAGCCCAGCGACCACCCTCGTGCTTTCTCCTGAGGTTTCTGCCACTCCCACACCCAAACCCCACCACGGCCAGACCCCCTCCCTGGAGCTCTGGGGCCGCTCCCGGTTCATACTTTCCTCCCCTTCAAGGCCCAAAACACAGAGATGGTGGGACCGACCGCCCTGCTTTGGGGACACACGGCCCTTCTCTGCAGGCATCGATGACAGCACTGCGGGGCGGGCCAGTGTGGCTGAGATGAGGCTTCACTAGGACATCCCGCTGTGAGGCTGGTGGACGGTGGCCCGGCTTCTGCCCTCCGGATGCGCGGGGCCTTGGCGCCAAGGCCTCGCTGCCCACGGCTGCCGCCTGCCCACGAGGGAGAGATGGAGCGCGGCAGGGGTGCAGAGGCCCCTTCCTGCAGCCACACGGCAGCCTGAGGCCCCTCCTGCCGGGCCTCCTGCCTCTCCTGCTTTCCCTGGGGGCAGGCTCCCTGCATGGGGCCTGGCACCCCACTCCTCCGGCCCCCCCTTGATCCTTCACAGGTGTTTCCCCCCAGATCTCTTCCACATCAGCTCCCCACTTGGCCTCTCAGATGGGATCAAGTTCAAGCCGCCGCCGCCTCTCCTGGACCTTGTGACCTCCAGCCAAGGAGGTCACCTCAGGCCAAGCCTCCAGGGTGGCACGGCTCCCCGCTTTCCCTGGTGGGTGCTCAGGCCCTTTGCGAACGCTCGCTGCCCTTTGTACAGCACCTACGATGTCCTGGCACTGCGCTGGGTGTTCTCCATCTGACACCTCAAGTCTCTGCGCAAACCCCGGTGTTACAGCTGAGCTCAGAGGGAGTTGAGGCTTGCCCGAGGCTGCAGAGGGGCTCGGCCAGCAGCCCAGCACCGCGGGGACACAGCCATGGTGGGCTTTGGGTGACAACTGTTCCCTGGGCTCCTCTGGCCTCAGGCAGCCAAGACCTCTGGGACCAACTCCTCATGTTAAATCCCGCCATTTGAAATACCCGCAGTGTTTTTTTCTGGTTGGGTTGGACAGAGTCAGGGAGGGTTTTGCAGGATGGGCCACAGGGGGGTTCAGAGAAAGGAACTGCAGCAGGTTCCAGGGCACTGGGGAGAGGGGCGGGCTTGGGGGCTGGCCCAGAGAGGTCCGCTCTGTGTGGTGGGAGAGCGGGCAGAAGTTGGGCCGTGTGCGCCTTGGCTGGCATGGTGAGGACGGGGCGCCGTGCCTCTGGGGCCAGCTCCGTCTCCCATCCCCTCCCAGACCCTGCTCTCAGCTGTGGGTGAGCATGTGACTGAGGCCCAGCCTGAGAGCTGCGCTGGGCTGACTGACGGGGCCTGGTGAATGGGCAACCTTGGGGCAGAGGGCACGACGGAAGTGGAGGCCTGGTGTGGCCCCAAGTGGACGGCCTGTCCACGATGGGCAGGACTGCGTGGCAGAGCCCGGGTGAAGGAGGGAGGGGAGGCCTGGCCCAGGTGGGGAAGCACGGGGGGCGCTGTTTCCCTCACTCCCCTGCCAGGCCACAGTCCCGCTTCCCAGCCTGGAGTCCCAGGGGGCTCCTCCTCCCCTTATGTAGGGGAGCGGTGGGAGCTGGGTTTCCACCCTCTGGAACCTGAGTCCCGCCTGATGCTGTTCTTAACGTCTTCAGGCCTGCAACCCCTGCCAGGGGTCAGAGGAAGAGCCCGTACCTGGGAGGAGCACCCCTCCGCCAGCGGGTCTCTCTCCTCCTTCCCATGCCCCTCCCCCAGCTCTACCGGGTCTGATTCACGAGCCCAGCCCCCGCCAAGTCTTCCCCAGGAGGGGACGTTCTGGCTCATCCACCCACCCTGCAGATGGGCAGACTGAGACCCAGAGGAAAGGGCTGAGCTGAGCCCAGCTTCGTCCCCTGGTCCGGCTCGGAGCCCCCGACAGCGAGCCCAGGGCGGCTCTGGGCAGGTGGCCGTCGCCTCTGACCCCGGGCCCGGACGGCCTCTGTGTCTGGGCCTCGGCTCAGAGCGTTTCCTGCCCACCAGCCCCAGCCCAGCCCCTCAGGAAGTGGCCGCCTCCTGAACAAAGGGGCCGGCGGACAATGGCCATTGAATTGGGCCGGGGCGCTCGCGCACGGACAGGCCACCAGCTGCCCGCACTGATAAGACGGCTTCGCAGGCTTGACCGGCTCCGGGCTCCGCGGCAGGAGCTCAGGGCTGGCGCGGCCCCGCCCCGCGGACTGGGGGCCAATGGGGAGACGGCGCGCCCCGCCGGCCGCTCGGGGACCAATCCGGGAACTCACCGGGGAGCATCCCCCGCCCCTCCAAACGGCTCTGGCCCCGCCCCCGGCCCGGCCCGGCGCGCCCGCCCGGCTGCACCCTGGGCGGGCCAACGAAGCCACGCTCTGGAGAGTTTTTCCCCTCTAACAGCGTCGGAAGTCGGCGCCTCGCTGCGCTTCCTTCGCCTACTTTGGGTGCAACAGTCCGGGAGGGCGGCCCGGCCGGCTTTCCCCGCACTCCCTGGCTCTCTGCGAGGGTCGCGGGCGGCTCGCTGTGCTCCGGGGGCAGCCTGGTCCTCCCGCCTGCCTGAGGCACTCCTCCTCCGGGGGCGCCAGGACCCATGGTGAACATGGTGCAGCTCCGGGTGCGGAGGCCCGGCGCTGAGAGCCAGCTCCCAGAGACGAGCGGGGGCCCCTGCCCAGGCCTGAGCCGTGGAGCTGAGGTCGGGAGTCAGCCCTGCGCTGGCTGTGGAGGGCCCAGGTGCACCAGGTCATCACCCCTAGTCTGGGAGGCTCTGCGAAGAGGCAGGCACAGAACTGTAGGCAGGGAATGTGGCGGGGTGCGTGTACGTCTGGGAAGCGGGTCACAGCGTCTTCCAGAAGAAGCCTGGCCACCTGCAGGGGGAGGAGGGGGGCTGAGAGGGGCAAGGCCTAGAGGTTTGGGAGAACTGAGACAGGCTCTTTCTTCCTGGCAGGATGAGGTGGCCCCCTTCTGAGCCTGGCAGCCCCCAGGCAGAGCAGGGATCCTGGGAGCTTGGGCCCACGGCAGCCTCCTGTTCTGTGTGTGCAGCCCGCAGCTCTGCCATTACTTCCTGGCATCACCAGCCTGCAAGCCCCGCCTTCAGCAAGCCCCTGCGCTGGTGGGAGCCTTCCCCAGGATAGGGGTGATACAGGGTGGGCAAAGTCAAGGCAGAGGGATACTCGCAGGCTGCAGGGCCCAGGAGAGGGCTCTGACCCAGCCATCGGAAGGCTTCTTGGGGGAGGTGACACTTGTGTTGCATTTGCCAGGGCAGGACGGGGTAGACCCACCAGGGGAGGGAGTGGCCCAGACACAGGCTGGAGTCGAGGAGGAGCCGGGCGTTTGGAGAAGGGCAAGGGGTCCAGGAGCGCAGGTGGAGCACCCAGGGCGCCGGCGGTGTGTCCAGGCCCCCGGCATCGCCCTGACACAGCTGCCCCTTGGGCCTGTGGAGAAGGTGGCCATCGGAAGGAGAGTGTTTGCTCGGTGGCTCTGTCAAGGTCCCAGGGGCTAGGCTGGGCCGGGAGTGACGGTGACGGCGGTGCTGCGTAGAGGGTGCGGGCTGTGGCCCTGGAGATGCAGGTCCAGCCTGGTGGCGGTGGTGGTCCTGCTGGTGGGCCGGCAGGTTGCGGCCACGGGCGTGGCGGCATGGCAGCGTGCTGGGGCTGCGGTCACTGGGGGTGGCGCCGTAGGGCAGCCCACGTGGCTCCAGGTGCCTCGGAGAGGCTGCCCAGGCTGCCACTCAGTGGCCTGGGGTCGTGCCCTCCAAGGAACAAGGTGTCCCCTGCCAACTCTTCCTGCCCCTCCCATGTGCTGTGAGTACCCCATCTCCTGAGTAACCTAGGTAACCATGACGCCTCAGTGGCCTGGGCAGGTGGACACACCTGACCTTCAGGTGGATGCAGTCCAACCCTCAAGCGGACACAGCCTGACCCTCTGACCCACAGCCTGACTAACAGCAACCTTGGCCTGCCTTCCACCCCACCTTGGCCCCGGCCGTGTCCTCACCCTGACCACCTTCTCCACTTCACCCTTTGATCCAAAGCCTCAAAACTGCGGCTGCCCTTCCTGCCAGCAGCCACGTGGCACTCCCCGCGCCCACCACGATGTCCCCCGCTACGGCCTCCGCAAGCACAGCCAGGTGGTCATGGGTCACATTTGCGTTGTTTTGTGAGCCATCCAGGCCAAGCCACAGACACCCGGGCCTGCATGAGTAGATACCTGCCCGGCCTCTGCCCAGCACCGGGCCCTGCTGCTCAGGCTGCAGGAAATGGGAGGCCCGGCGGCTTCTGACTCCCACCCTTTATCAGCCCACGACGCTTCCTGCGGCCAGCGAGGCCTGGGCCCCGTGGCGCCGGGACACCAAGTCAGCAGTGACTCACCGAGGGCCCAGCCTGGGGACACCCTGGCCCACACCCCCTGCCTCCTGAGAACTCCTGCCCTCACCCTGGCCCACACCTGGCTGGCAGGGCCACCCTGAGCCCCCATTCCCCGGTCCTCCCACCATTCTCCACCCACCAGCATCCTCCCCATCTTTTAGCCCTGCCCTCCCTTCCCCATCCCCGACAAGCAGGGCTGAGGTGCCCCACCTCTTTGTGCCCCCCCAGTCCCGAGTGCTCATAGCCAGTAGGGTGGGCAGCCGGGGCTGCAGGGCCCACCAGGGCTGAGCACAAGCTCCTTGCTTTGCCTACCTAGGCGGCCACAAGTTTGCTCCCTACCCACGGGCTCTGCTGTCCCTCAGCTCTGCAAGGCGCACCACACCACACCTTCCAGGGACCCTGACCCCTCCCACCCTCAGCTCTCACTGCTTCTCCCCACACCCTGTCACCCAACCCCAGGTTGGCAGCCCACCTACCTCCTCTGTGCCCCATCACGGCCTGACCAGTTCCTTCTCCTTCTGGTCTCAGTGTGGACCCCTCTTCCTCCAGGAAGCCTTCCTGGTCTAACCCCTACAATCCTCCCACCCTGGGGCCTCCCATGGATGTCTCCAGTCCATGGAACTCGTCTCTGAGCTTTATTGGACCCTCGGCGGGAACCCAGAGTCTGCTGCTCACTGGCAGAACCCACCTCCCACCCTCGCCCCAGTGCACCCCCTGCCCAGCACGCCCGGCGACACTGCGTGGGTCAGGACGGGAACCGAAGTTGGGGATGGGGCAGAGAGGGCCCTGGGAAGCTCGTCTTGGTCTGAACTCGCAGGGCGCCCCTCCCCAGGTCTGGGGCAGATGTAAACGGCAAAGGAACCAGCTGTCTGGGTGGGCCCCTTCCCAAAGGAGAAGTGCCAACGCCTCCCTGGAGCAGGACTCCTTGTGGGACTGACCCACACACATGCACAAGCACATGTGTGCACACGCACACACAAAACCTGCAAGAGGGTCCTCATCGTGCACACCCAGCCGGCCCACTCAGGCCCACCCGGGAGTCCTGTAGCACCGCCTGCTGGCTGACCAAGCAGGACTCCCTTCTGCTTGCCGAGCCTGCGGGGCTAGGAAGTGGGTGCTTCGCACGGCATGTGCCCATGTGTGCGTGGGCACTCCTTTGCACCCTGTGGCCTGGGCCCTGTGACCACCATGCCACCTCTACAGCATTCACATTCCCAGGCCGGGGTCAGCGATGGTCGTTTGGAAAATCTGTCTCTGAATAGCAGCAGTCCTGCCCAGGGCCAGGCTGGGGGTGCACCAACGGGGGCGGGGGATTGAATGCCATCCGCAGGCTGGTGTGCTCCGGATTTCCACCCCTTGTGTGGCCTTTCTGTCACTTCAGGCGCTTCCATCCGCTGCCCCGCACACCCAGCAGGCCCCTGAACCCACGGCCCCCATCCCCCAGTGACAACCACAGGGGCCTCCTGCGCAGACCCTCCTGCCTGCCTCTCCCTCCGGCGGGCCTCGAACCCCTGCGCCGCCCTCCGGCGCACACGACTGCTCACCCTCTGCGCCCTGCCTGCTGCATTTCCCCACAGCACGGAGGCCGTTCCCTCCCCGCCGTGTCCCCGGCCCCACGGCCAGCCTCAGAACCTCAGAGCTTCGCCACGAGGCTTTGCCAAGGCCTGCTGAGGCCCTGAATGGGAAATACGTGCTTTCCAGAGTCCTGCGTGTGGCCGGAAGGAGTATCCTGGTAAGGGGCTTGGTACGGAGGGAAACCCAGAGATGGTGAGACCTCAGGGAGACCTGGGGGGTGGGACGGACACAGAGGCAGACACTAACACCTCCATTTCCCATCACTCGACGTGACGTGGCACATGCAGCTGCCGATCCCAGGGGGCCCACCTCCCTCTGCAGGCAGGCCCTGCCCGGACAGCGCGGGTCCTGCCGGCTTGGCCCTCGCTGACCCAAGCCCTCCCGCCCGAGGGGCGTCCCCCCAGCTGCCAGCTCAGCTCCACACTGCCGCTGAGGCTGGAGGCCAGGGCCACGGTGCCGTCGCCCTGTGAAGCGCCCGACGGTCGTTCTCCCAGGCCCCCACCGAGGCGGGCACCTGGCAGACGATGTCCTTATTCACTGTGACCTCCAGATGGGAGGAGCGATTACTCAGTCTGGTCAGTGTGAAGGCCCCTCGTCGCCAAGGGGAGGATAGTCCCCACGCTGTCTGGCGGAGCGGCGTTGCCTCTGGTCAGCCAGGGCCTCTGGGCTCCAGCGAAGTCTGCGAGGCCTCAGCAGCTTGCTCCCTGTGACGTGCGATGACCCTCCCTGCTCCACCACGGCCCCGAGGGGCCATCCCACGATGTGCTCCCATCACCGCCTCCCACTGGGTTGGCAGTGGGTCAGGGTCAAGGTTGTGTTGAGGGCTGGGGTCAGGGTTGAGGTCAGGGTCAGGTCCTACCAATCTGGGGCCCCTGCCCTCACAGGGCCCATTGTGTGGCGACAATGGCTTCCTGAGCCAGGTTCCTCTCCCAGCGGGAAAGCCATCAAGCCTCCACTTTGCCACCGCCCACGGCCCCTTTGAAGGGCCTGGGCGGCCAGCGCGAGGCCTGCAGCCTTGGAGCCAGTTCCTCGGCCCCCACCCCTTGCCAGCCTGGCCGGGGCCCAGGCCTCCCCGGGGACCGGCCAACCCTGCAGGCACGTAGGCACAGGACAGCATAGGTGGGCACTGCCCAGTCAGGGGAGCTGCCGGCCACACGCAGGCACAGCCCCAAACGCGGCCGTCACTCAGGAGCTCCTACCCTCAGGAAGCAGTTGGCCCCCGTGTCCCCCAAGGGGCCAGGGTGTGTGTGCAGGGTGGCTGTGTCCCCTACGGACATGGCAGCTTGGGGCCTGGGAGAGTGTTGGCAGGACGCCTGGGCTGGGCCTGGGGAGTAGGGGCCCAGAACCCAAGGCCGTAAGGAGGGCATCAGTCCCCTTGCAGGACAGGGGACAGGCAGAGGGCCTGCCCCAGCTAGGCCAGGCCTCCCCACCAAGCCCAGCGGGTCCTGGGGCGCCCCCTGCTGCCTGGGGCGCGGCTGCACAGCTGGGGCCAGTGCTGTAGGTGGGGCACAGTCTGGGGCCCCTCAGGTCACAGGCAGCTGGGCTGAGGTGTCCAGCTGGCCCCAGGCTCTGAGAGCTCGGGTGGTCCGCTGGGCACTGTGGCCACAAGTGGAGGGGTGGCCAGAGCCCGGGCAGCAGGGGCCTGTGGTGACGCTCGGACCCAGGGCTGCAGCTCGGGCTGCTTTCTCTCCACGCTAGTCTTCACCGTCTTGCTAGGCGAGGGGGTCTTCAGTCCCAGGAAGGGAACCGGGTGGGCGTGTGGGGGACAGCGAGCCTTCTTGGATGCCCGTGCAGGGCGGGAGCAGCGCTGCGCTGGGGTTTCGGTGGGCAGCGCGGTCCCGGGCCCAGCGGTGACAGCGAACAAAGGCCCTGAACCGAGCCCCGTGGCTTTGAGGGTAGCCTTTATTATTCAGGGAATGGGGTGTCCTCGGGATGTGGGGGCCACGGTCTCTGTTGAACCCCCGTTGTGGCCTGGAAGCCACGTGGACTGGCCTGGGCAGCCGTGTGGCCACGGCTATGGGGCTGGGGGGCAACCAGGCCCTGACTCAGCCAGTGCTGGATGGGGGCGAGGCCCCGGCTTCTCCCGACGTGGTCACGGCCGCGCGGGGGAACCCGCAACCATAGATCCCTGCGTACCCTGCCACGCTCTCGGTGGGTCCGTTGAGTCTGTCCTGCTGTGACCCCGGGAGCCGTGCTCTCAGCACGCCTGCTGGACAATCCGTAGGGCGATCCCCAGCCTTGCAGCGGGTGACGGGTCCATCTACACCCCTCCCGGGGCCCCACTCAACGCAGGAGTGGGCACCTGGCCCGGAGCTGGCCAGTGACGAGAGGCCCCCACCCCCGGGCCCAGCCCAGCCCTCGCTCCGCCGCTTTTGCAGCCTACTGAGAAGCAGACGGAGAGGCAGGGTGTAGAGGACAGCAGGGGGGCTCGGAGGAGAGCAAGAGGTGGATGGGGGACGGGGGCACCGGCCCTGGGACGGTGAGACGGAGGGAGGTGCGGTCTGGAACTTGCCATATGGTGCTGAGCTGGTGGGAGCAGCGTTTATGGGGCTGCCGGTGGGAAGGGCGCAGTGGGGGACTCAGGCTGGGCTCCTTGAGGCGAAGCTGTCAGCAGACCTTCGTTCTCAGGGGCCGCCCAGCACCTGCCCCTCCCTCAGAGAGGCCCTCCCCCTGCCCACAGGTGGCCTTGGCGGCAGTGGGTGGCCCTCGGTCCGCTGCCTGCCTGCCTAGCCAAACCAGAAACCACTGCGGGGCCACACGGGGGCACGTGGGGAGCAGCTGGGAAGAGGCAGGTGTGTGGGCCCGGGCCCAGGGCACACACGGCCTGAGGCTGAGCGAGCTGGTGTGACCTTGAAGTGACCGGTGGCAGCGGGGCACAGGGTAGGAAGGGCTGAGGCTGTGAGCTCTTTGAATGACTGCATAGATGCCATCCACTGTAGACAGTTCTTGGGAGGTGGATGCAGAGGGGCGCTGCCATCATCCCAGCCCTCCTTCTGCCTGACCCCTGACCCCCACCCCCGGGTTCCCACTGCCGGCTCAGGGCACCTGGGACCAAGGTGCTAAGGCTCCAGCTAGGGCAGCACAGAGCAGGCTGGCTCAGGATGCGGCCCATTCCCACCTGAGGGCCCTGGCGGGGGCAGGTGGGGGCCGGGCCCTCAGGCCTGCCCCCCATTCTTGGAGGAGCCTGAGGCCGTGAGCAGCACGTCACCGGGGCCCACCCAGCCCTGCCAGGAAGGTTACCTGTGGCTCAGAGAGGGGCAGGAATGGGCACGGTGTGGGCTGGGTGACAAGCAGATGCCACGTCCTCTCTGGGGAGTGGGCAGCCCTGTCACACATGCCCTGCAGCGAGAGGCACCATCAGGCCCATGGGCACCTGAGCTCGGCCACCACTGGGGTGTGGATCTGGGTCCTGTCAGAGCCCAGCACCCAGCACCCTGAAGGGTGGTCCAGAGGCACGAATGGATAAATGTGTGCACAGATGCGCGTGTTCACGGATGGGCGCAGACGTGTACGAGCTGTACGTGTATGTCTGTGCGCACAGGTGCGTACCTGCAGGTGTGGAGGCCTGCACCTGGGAGAGGGCTCTGGGCCAGCGGCTGGAAGGCCCCGGCTTCAGGCAGACGCCAGGCAGTGTGAGTTCCGGGGCCCTGTCTCCTGGCCTCCCCTCCCTCGATCCTGGGGTCAGACGAACAGGTCGTTCTTCGGGGTGGGAGGATGGCATGCAGATGTGCGACGCAGGTGCACACGGGCCTGCACGTCCCCCTTGGGCCAGCACGTGGCAGTGGTGGCCTGCCCGCAGGGCGTGGGCCGTGGCCCAGGGGCACCCCCAGCCACCCTGGGGCTTGACTCCTCCAACCAGACGCCACACCCGGTCACCACCACGTGCCCCCAGACCTCCCCTTCCAGCAGCGCCCTGCCTCGCAGCCTCCCGTCCCCGGGGGTGGACGAGGCCCAGCTGGGGAAGCAGCCTCACTTCAACTCTGGGCCTCGGCTCGCCCCTCAAACCTCCTCCACCTCCTGCCCGCCTCCGCTCCCGGCCTCAGCAGCCTCTCCTCTGCACGTGGACACCCACTCGCAGACCTGAGCCTCACCCTGGCCTCACCTTACGGGGCTGGGCAGCACTGACCCCTCCCACCCAGACTCCCGTGCCTCCCCCCGAACCCCCTTCTTGCCCAGCCTCCCAGGGGAACCATCCAGCCACAGCTCTGTCTGGAGAGCCAGCCCCGCACAGGCACAGCCAGCGCGCACCCCTCCGCCCTCCCCAGCAGCCAGCTCAGCCCCGCTGGGAGGTTCTCCGAGCACCCCCCTCCCCGGTCGCCTCTGGGCCGGCCCACCACCTGCTCCCTGCGCAGTGCAATGAGCCCCCAGCCCATGAGGCTCCTCTAGGAGCCCCTGAGCCAAGCAAGTTCTCCTAGCCCCAAGAGGGGCCCAGGGCCAGGACGGCCCACAGCCGGGAAGAGTGGCACGGGGACTTCCGGTGAGGGTGGACATGTCACTGATGGTTCCCCATCAGTCAAGGCCAGGAGCATGGAGCTTGGAGGACAGGTACCCCTGCCTCAGCCGCACTCCTCCAGGGAGCAGACAGGGAATTGTAGACCACAGACTCAGTGGCTTTCTGCTTAAGGAACGATCTTTCTGTTTCACCAAGCCAACCCTCCACTCCGGCCTTCCAGGGGCCCTGGAGTCCAGGCTGGCTGCACGGTACAGGCCGAGGGGCACAGCCAACGGCCTCAAAACCCACCCCCTGCAATCTCTGGCGCACTCCGGGAGGGTGCACTCCGGGAGGGGTCTGCCCACCCCAGGGGCGGGGGGGCTGGGCCCTGGGTGGGGCAGAAGCATCTGCCCTCCCCCCGAGGACACCTCCCGGGCAGCGGTGCCCAAGTCAGACCGAGAGTGGTCTCTGGGCCTTTCAATGAGGAGGCCTGGCCCGGGGGGTGCTGGGTGGCAGGAACCATCCGGAGCAGGGCTGCCAAGCTCGAGGCCCCTCTGCCGGCCACGCCTCTGTGGACGGTGAGCCCGATCGCAGCTCAGGCACGAAGCACCTGTAGCTCTCTCACCCAGGCCGGCCGCGCAGGCTACCCGGCTGGCTGTGCACATGTCTGCTGAGGGGCGCCGGCTGGCCAAGCGGCCTCTGGGCTCTTGGGTGCAGGTCTGTGGGGTCCCCAGGGCCCAGGCAGTGGCAGGGAGGCGCGAGGGCCTGGCTGGGGACTTCGGCTGGAGATACACGATCAATTCTGGACCAGCAGGACACAAAGTGCTTCTCAGACGTGGCAAGGAGGTGAAGGGAGCGGGGAACCCAGCTCCACACAGGCAGAGGAGGGTCCTGGAGCCCGCCCAGCCCTCCACGCACCTGGACAAGCGGCCGGGGCTCCCTGTGCCTTAGTTTCCTTCCGTGGGACGTGACACTGCCGCCTGCAAGGGCTCTTGGGTCGTGAGACCCACCTCTGACCAGATGCAGAAGCTGGTCCGGCTCCCCTTGCTGGGCAGAAACACTCCTTACGTCGCTCAAAACATGGTCGCAACAAACAGCAAGTGCCACAGAGGCCATGTGTGGCTGTGGGTGAGGGCGGCGGGGCAGGCGGGCCGGCACCCATCTTGTCACCAAGTCTCGGCGCTCACGCCTGTGGGCTGGCCCCAGAGGCCCCATCTGACCCCTCAGGAGATGCCGGGTGGTCCACCAGCAGGACACTGCCGGCAGCAAGGTCACGCCTCAGTAGCCATCGTCATCGTCACCGTCACAGCCGTAATCTGCAAAGCACAAAAGAGTCACGGACACTGAGGGGGCGCTGCGTGGTCAAGCACGCTGCACCCGCCACCGCCCACCCCGTGAGCGGCGCCCCAGGCCAGGCTGCACGGGCCCCACCACCACTGACGGGGACCGCCGCGTCAGTCCCTTCATCTCTGCAGGTCCCGGGGGCAAGCGCCCGTGTGAGCAGTGCGGGGGTGGGAACCTTTCTCCTGCTGGACGGGCAGCCCAGAGCCCCCAGTCTGCACAGCAAGCGGGTCCCGGCCAGCTCCTTCTAGCAGCCCTGGCCTCAAAGCCAATACGGCCAATCGTAAGACGCCAGTTCAGATTCCCTTCCAAGGTGCAGTCAGGGGTTTGTGCCCCTTTCCCCGGAAGCCCCCGCCCCGCCCCACCCGCTTGCGGAGCTGCCGCCCATCATCTCACCGTCGCCGCCCATCATCTGCAGGGCGCTGACACAGGGCTCCCCGTCCTCCTCATCGGGCTCCTCCTCGTCCGCGTCCTCCTCTGGGTGGTACGACACAGGCCCGCTCTCCACCACGACCGCCGTGGGCCTGGCGGGCTCGGCGCCCAGGGAGGGGGCGCTCGGGAACAAGGCCTGCCGGCGAGGGGGTGAGCTGGGGACAGAGCGTGGCTCCCAGGCCACCGCAGGGGAGTGCTCTCTGGGGCGGGGGGATACTCCCCACCCTTCAAGAGTGGTCAGCGAGGACACCCCGATCCCCCGAGCCTGCCCCTGCAGCTGCCCTGGGACCCCTCAGGGGCCCTGCCTCCCTGCTTCTCCCTTCTGTTTCCTAGGCCAGACCAGGACCCCAACAATAAGAAGGGAAGACCCCTGAACCCCAAGACAAGGGAAGAGGGAAGGCCGCTGACTGCGCTGGACCCTGGGACCTGGGCCTGGCTTCCCACACGGAGGGTCGCGATGGCTGTGGGCTGGCACACACTGGTGGGCTCAGGCTTTCAGGCCCCGGGCCGCCCCTGGGCCTCCCTCTGGCTGGGCTGGGCTGGGCTGGGCTGCTGGCACTCCCTCGCTGACAGGCGCTCACGGACACGGTGCCGGGCGTCTGCTGCTTCCCAAGGATCCCTGTCCCCCGGCTATGTCCACACAACGCACCTCTCCCACGGCCACCTTCTTAGCTGGCTGCGTCGACACCATCGGCCTCAACCTGGAAGACAGCACAGCACGGTGGCCTCAGCCCAGGCTGCACCATCGGCCACGAGGACCCGGGCCCCGCTGGAAGGCCCGTTCTCCGACGGCGGCATCTGGCCAGACGTAAAGGACGCGGCGCGGAGGCTCCCGTGGTACCACCCTGACTGGGTCTTGTCCGCCCGGCGGCTGCGCCTGGGCCCTGAGCGCCGCCCTGTCACCTCCTCCACCCAGGCCCCGCCCCCGCCCCCGCCCTGTCCTTCCCCCCACCCCACCGGCTGGGCAGGGGGCTGGGCCTCTTCACGTCTACCCCACAGACATGGCGCAGGCGAGATTCTTCCCCCGGGGCCTGGGTGAGCACTGCACCCACAGGCAGGGCCGGGCCAGGGTGCTGGGGATGGGGGCGCAGGGAGCCAGAAGCAGCCGGAGGTCTGGATTTTTGTATGAAAGCTCCTTTTTAAATGTTGGCAGCAAATTCAAATTTCATTGAAGCCACTCTGCAGGGCGACAGAAGGTCCCTCTGGACAGAACCCCCATGTATTGATCAATACTTGATGAAGGATAAAAACTGGAATCACACTGCCCTGCCACCAGGCACTCCAGGCCCCCCAGGTCAGCTGTTTTCTGAAGCGGTCCTGGGCTATCTGCCCCCTGCCACCCCCCATACTTCCAGGAGAGCATGTGGAGGCCGTGGGCAGCAGCTGCTGTGGGAGACCCGTTCAGTCCTTCCACTGGTCCCTCCTGAGTTTCCCTGTTGCTGGAAGAGGAGGAGGGCGAGAGGCACGTTCTAAGACCCAAGCCCGCCCCTCCCTTCCCCTCCCCTCCCTTCCCCTCCCCTCCCCTCCCCTCCCGGCCTGAGAGCCTTGGTTGCCCGCTCCACGCCACCAGGCCCAAGGCACCGGGCACCCACTTCTGCTAACAGCACCCCTTCCAGTGGGCTTGTTCTTCCTCCCTCGGACCCTCCAAACACAAAACGCAAGGCGCTTTCTACACAAAACCACTGCAAGGGGCTGGGGGCGCACACCAAGGCTCCCCGGATGCTGCTGACCTGCCCAAGGGCGACGGCGGGACTCCCGCGGGAGATGAGGCAGGTCCTCCTCCCAGCCCTGGCCGCGGGAGCCATCCAGACCCAGGGACCCCCCGCCAGACCTGTGCAGGGTGGCCAGGGCAGGGGCAGAGCCCACACTGCCGTCGCTTCCCTCCAGGGCATGGCGTGAAGGAAGATGTGCGGGGGCAGGGAGGGGCGCAGGTGATCGAGCTGCACGCACGCGGCCCCAGCCCCGCACAGTCCGCTGCCCCGGGCCTCCCGGCTATCTGGCCCAGCCCTGCTGTGGCGTGCCAATGACCGCTGGGCACACGGGGGGCGGGCCCCGTAACAGCCTCCGACAGCGGACACCTGACGGCGGGGGTCTGGCCCGTCAGGCCGGGTCTGGGCAGCCCGCCCCGCGAGGGCCTCGGCAGCAGTGGCCCCGGGGTCTCACAGGAAGCCCTCGCTCTACACGGTCCAGGGCTGCAGCCTGGAGGGGACGAGGCGGCGGCTCACGCAAGGCTGTGCCCAAGCTCGGAGGAAGCCCCTCCCACACGGACGGCTCTCCGGGTCCCCACCTGTCACCTGGGGAGGCGTGAGCTTGGAGGCACAGCCGCGACAACCCGAGGCCCGGCAGAGAAGTCCAGAGTCCCCAGAACCCAGGAGGCGGGAGCCGGTGGCGCGCTCCCTACCGACTGAGGCCAGCCCGGCCGGGGAGCCCGCGTCAGCGGACGGGTGAGAACGGCTCCTGACGTGAGGGCCGGCAGGAGGCGGGTCTGGGTCTCGGGCCCTCCTCTCGAAGCGCGCCCGGCAGCCGGTGACTGGCGGGGCCTCTCGGGGGTCTGCGGGCACCTGGGCACACGCTCCTCCCCTCCGCCCGCGGCCCCGCCCAGCCGGTGGCCTGGAGGGCCCATGGCTGCCCCACAGGGCCGCTGCCCCACCGCTTCTGCAAATGCACCGCGGGCGCCAGCCGCCAAAATGCTCACAGACGGACGGCGAACACCACGTCCACGAGGGCACAGCCGGACCGTGCGACGGGGCTCGGCCACAGCACTTTGCACTGACACACACAGGCTGAACCTGAGCTCTGGGAAAGCAGCCCCCGTCACCCCCGTGCACGGTGACGGGAGCAGGGGATGCCGAGCTCGGGGGTGAGGCGCCCCCTCGCCAAAGGACGAGGCTGCCTGCCACGACCCGGGAGCACAGGCAGCGACCACACCGTGTCCGGGCGGGGCGCTTCCCAGGCTCCAGGAGGGCGGCGGGCGGGCCTCCCGCAGTGCCCGCTCTTGTGCCTGTCATCAGAAGGGAGCACGGGGACACCCAACAGGACCAGGACCAGCTGTCCGGACACTGACAGGCTGTACTGGGCGCTTGGGGACTTGGGGGCGTGGGGTCTCGAGGAACAAGGGAGCGGGGTCACCAAATTACAGAAGAAGTGTCGCAAAAACTGCGAAAAATGATTACTCCCACTTTAGAGAACAGAAATGCAAATCAGAACATCTTTAACTTCTCAGATGAGTCAGGACGAGAAAACGGTAGCGCCAGCGAAGAGGGGGTCAGGTGGTGGGAGTGCAGCCCCAGAGGGCCCTCCCCTCTGGAATCCCCCCGCGAGCACAGCCGGGGGCCAGGCTGCGGGCACACCGACCAGCCTCGGCCGCGGCAGGGGCTCTCGGCCTGGGGCGGGGGGCACTGCAAAGCTGCCTGGACCTGGCCCCACCAGCCGCCATCAGGAGGGCCCTGTGGTCGCGCTGGTGTCTTCCCCACCCTATTCCACTTGCCCCATCAGTGGTTTGCTCTCCCTCGGCGGAGAGAGCAGGGGGATGGGGGACGGGCAGGCAGTGCGCAGAGCATGGCGGGGGGCCCTCCCGGGAGAACGGACCCCTGGGGTGGAGAATGGGCCCGGCCCACAAGTCTCTTCAAACAGAACAGACCCGATGCTGCAGGACCCCTTCCAGGGCTGAAGCCCTGCTCAGCTCCTGGCCAGGGCAGCGGGGGCCACGCTGGACACCGACACTGGTTCCCAGCACACAGGTGGGGAACGCCCCGCAGCCCTGCGCCTGCCCGACACCCAGCCCGCCTGGCACGGTACCTTTTCCCCACGCTGGCCACGGGATCAGCCCCGCTCCTGCTGGCTGGCGTTTTCCGCCGAGACAGCTTCCTGGCTCCAGCCCTCTCCTGAGGCCGGGCGTCCTCCTTGTGTGGGCCGCCCCCGCCCTTGCTGTCGAGGTCCCGGAGAACGCTGTAGTTGATCTTGCTGGAGATCTTCTTCTGCTCCAGCATCTTCTCGATGGCCTCCCCGGCCGTGCTAGCCTGGATCGGCTCCCGTCGCTTGCAAGACTTCTTGGGCTTGATGGAAACACAACATTACGCTTCCTGTAGGTCTTGGTCCTATGAACCTGCCAGGTGCCACTCAGGACGTGGGAGCGGGGCTCAAGCAATCAGGGTCGGCTGGGGAGTCTTACTCTCCCTGGAGAGTGGGGCACAGGGCAGTCCAGTGCTGGAGGAGCCACTGGGCAGCTGCGATCTGCCCACAGCCCACCGTGCAGAGCCCCGGCCGGGCTGGGCCCCAAGCGGGCTTCCCCAGGTCACAGGGCGGGGGCGGGGGCTGGCCGGGCATCTGCCAGTGGGAGGCCAGCACAGCGCAGGGTGGGCGGCCGGGAGCTCTCAGGTCCCTGAGGAAGAGGCGGCGCCCTACCTTGTGCTCCTTGTAGATGCCGAGCTCCCTCTCCTTCGCGATTCTCGCTTCTTTCTCTGAAAGGTCAAGGAGCAGGGTCAGCAAGGCTGGCGCCCCGGGGCACCTGGGCGGGTGAGGGTCCGCGAGGCCCGCGTTCCAGGGCGCCTGGGCGGGCACTCACCCCTCTGCTCCCGCAGGTACTCGGCATTCTCCCGCATCCACAGCTCGGCCTTCACGCGGGCTTCGGCCTCGTTCAGGATGTACTGGGGCAGAGCGCAGCGTCACCATCAGAGGGCACGCCCAGAGCTCAGCTCTGCCAACGTGCGCCCCTTCATACACGCGGGTCAGGAAGCAGGCCTCCGACCCAAGAGGGAACGTGTGTGGGGAGCCGGCTAACACCCTGGCGTCCGCCAGCCTTTCCAGGCCGGCCTGAGGGCCGCATCCATGAACCAACCCCGCAGCAAACGCCCCCCCCCACTCCTGGCAGTTTGTCCCCTGGGGCACGGGAGCCAGGCCAGCCAGAGCGCAGGGACGTGGGTCCCGGAGAAGGAACTGAGGTGAGGGCTCAAGACGCCAACTTAAGAACACGCAGGTGGCCTCAGGCACAAGGTGATTGGTGACAAATCAGGGGAAAGGCTTCCCGCTTGCCAGAGAACAAGCATTGCTGGACAAACTGCTAAGAGCCCGTCCGGACGACGGCAGGCCCAGGGGGATATGGAGCTGTGCCCCCAGCCCACAGGAGCTTCCCAATGGGGCGCAGCCTGGCACTCCACGGACCCCAACCAGCACCCCCCGGGAAGGCCACTGAGAGCTCACGGCGCTTACTCTGTCGATCTCGAGGTCATCGATACCGCTGAGGTCTAGCTCACCGTCCCCGGAAGCATCTTCTAGAGGGAAGCATAGCCTGGCATTTAGGGTCAACGTCCAGTTAAACGAGCGCATACATCACCTGGGCCATCTCAGGACTCGGGGGTGCGGCCAAGGGCTTCTAGCAGCCGCTTCCTCCCGGCCGCCAGCCGGTCCCGGCCCCATACCTGCGAGTGCAGGGCACAGGGGGCAAGGCTTACATCCCAGCGCCGAGTGGAAGCAGCAGGATGCTAACTTGGAAGACCTCCCAGACCTCACGCTCTCCTGTACAGAAAGCTTTTCAGATCAACAGGCCCAGGAGAGGGGGCCTCGGGGAGCCTTCCGTGACCATGCTCAGGACACCCCCAAAACCTGTCGGCCACCACCCTCCTGCCCCAGCTGGTCAACAGCACAACCTGCACGGCCCAGAAACCGGGGCTGGCCCTCCTGTGGGCCGCCCCTCCTGTGGGCCGCCCCTCCTGTGGGCCGCCGCTCGTCATCCAACGGTTCTCTGCCCTGTCCTGTTGGTTCCAGCCCGACGGGAACCGGTAATGCCCTCCTGCCAGCAGGCTGTCGGGGATGCTCTCCTGTCACGTTGCCGCTCCGCGGCGGAGGCTGGGCGCTCAGACACACCCTCACGCTCCTCTGCGGTCAGCCTCGCTCCCCTTGCTCTCTCAGCTCCAGCCAGCTTGGCCTCTTTCTGTCCAGGTCGCAGTGCCCCCAGCTGCCTCAGGGCCTTTGCACATGCCCTCTGCTCAGTGAGCTGTGGGACCTGCTCCGGGTTCCACTCATACGGCAGCCCCTTTGGGGTACAGCCCACCTGTACCTAACTGATGGGCTGGGTCTGTGTCACATCGCTCTCCCCTCCAGACCACCAACGCCACCACAGTTAGGCGCACGACCGCCCATCACCACACCCAGCCACAGGGCACGGGAGGAACATCTGAGCAGCGTCCCTCTCACAGAGGCTGCTTGCACACAGAGGCCAAGCCCTTGGCGCCCACAGGAGAGGAGGCAGGGCCCACCTTACGGTGAAACTGCGACAAGACCAAACCCGCCGCCCTCCTGGAGCTGCCTGTGCGCCAGGCCCCCCCGAGGGAGGAGCAGCTGGGCCCCTGCGCAGGCGCCCCGGCACTGCAGGCACTGGAGCCCAGCAAGTGACATCCGTCCGACCAGTGGAGATGCCGCCTTTGGCCGACACTTTCCCACCAGGTTAGATGCAGAGGCGCGGGCAGGGGGTGCCAGTCTGTCCCTGTGGCCCCTCTGTAGCATGTGGCCTCTGCACTGAGGCCTCCCGAGTTGCACAGGGGCAGGAAGGAGCCTCCAGCCACAGCCCGACCAAACCGAGGGCTCTGGTCAGCGGAGGAGGGTCCCGGAGATGCTGACAAGCCCTGCGGCATTCGGGCGCCAGCACAGCTGGGGTCACTGATTGCTCACACAGCCTGCAGCGGAGCTGGCAGGGCCCCTCCCAAGCCCACCCTTCTCGGAGGCCCCTCAGAAGCAGCACCTCCAACTCCCACAGGCGGCGGGGGGGACGACCCAGGCCTGGAAACCCCAGCCCACCTGCCCGGAGGAGCCCCCCGCCGTCTCTCCACCACCCCCCTGCTCCCCCAGCCCCTGGGCGCTCACTGGGGTCCCGGCTCTGCGAGGAGATGCACTCTCGGATGGAGTCCGAGATGCCCAGACTGGCCGCGGTGGGCAGAGGGCCGAGCAGGGACTCCAGGGCGGGGGGCCTGCCGCCTCCCTCAGGGCCTCCTGCCGCCTCCGAGCTGCCAGGAATGCCGCCCCCAAGGAGCTCCTGGTAGAAGTCCTTGTTCAGGTGGCTGGCCGCGGCCTCCAGCTCTTCATCCTCGGCGTCCTCCTCACCAAACAAGCTGGACGTGGTGTCCTCAACGGAGCCTAGGGACACAATTTCACGCACCACCTGTTACCCCGGCCGGAAGCCAGAGAGCCCGCTTGGTGAAGAGGAGCGTTTCCGCCCAGCTGCAAAAGGCACTTATTCCAAACGATGTGCCTTGTCCCCAGGGCGCCCAACACCCGCGGCGAACGGGCCTCAGCCCACACCTCGCACGTGATGCAAAGACTAACTCGAAATGGATCAGATGTGAACCTAACAGCTAAAACCGTAAACATTTCAGAGAAACAATGGGAAGACAGGCGACTGTGAATTAAACCGGAACTTCTTATACATGACGCTGAAAGCAGAATCAATAACGCACTGATAAGTCGGATTGCATCAAAATTGAGAACTCTACCTTCGAAAGACACTGTTAAGACAAAAAAACAAGCTGCAGACTTACCTGCAAGTCACACATCTGACAAAGCGCTTGTCTCTAGAACGTGCAAACAACTCTGAAAACACACAACCCAATAAAAAATGGGCGAAAGGTTTGACCAGAGACTCCAGCAGTGGCGACGTGGGTGATAAACAGGCACGCGTCATGCTGTCACGACGGACCTGCAAGCCTGCATGCCCCGCCCCCTCGCACAGCCACACCAGTGCGAGGGGCACGGAGGGATGGACGCCACACTCCCGGTGCCACCACATTGGAAAACAGTCAGATGCTTTCTTAAAGACTTAAACACGTCTCCCCCTGACCCAGCGATTCCACTCCTCAGCATTTACCCAAGGGAAAAGGAAATAAAGACAGTTACATGATGGACTTCCCCAGTGGCACAGTGGTTAAGAATCCGCCTGCCAATGCAGGGGACACAGGTTCAAGCCCTGGTCCGGGAAGATCCCACATGCTGCGGAGCAACGAAGCCCGTGGGCCACAACTACTGAGCCTGCGCTCTAGAGCCCGCGAGCCACAACTACTGAGCCCGCGCACCTAGAACCCATGCTCAGCAGCAAGAGAAGCCCATGCACCGCAACAAAGAGTAGCCCCCGCTCGCTGCAACTAGAGAAAGCCTGCGTGCAGCAACGAAGACGCAACGCACCCAAAAATAAATAAATAAATTAATTAATTAATTAAAAAAAGAAAGACAGTTACACGAATGTTCACAGCGGATTACGTGCAACGGTCCAAGACTGGAAATAATCCCGGGGTCCTTCCACCCCGGACTGGGTGCAGTCAGGCACCACTACTCCACAAAGAGGGCTGATCTAGCGACGGACGGCTCAGAACAACTACACCGAGTGAAAAAGCCAGAGGAGAAACAGGGTACACACTACACGATCCCACGTACGTAAACAACACGACTAATTTCCAGCAATAGGAGGCAGCTGCACAGCGGGGTGGGCACTCGCCGGGCCCTGGGCCTGGAATACACACCCCCGACCACGCGCACAGCTCCCTCACACCCTCTCGGCCCCTTGCTTGGAAGCCCACGCCATTACCATGTGTGTCACCGGACATCCCGCAGGAGGGCCAGCAGAGGGAGGACATCGGTCGGTCCGCTCTGTCCGCCATGGGGTCCCAGGGCCCAGTGCCCTGCACGCATGCGACACGTCCTCCGGAGGGAAGGACTCGTACCTGCGTCCGTGGCCCGCGTCCTCCTCCACCCCTCCTCCAGCCCAGCCTCCGTCCTCGCCGCAGAGGAGGGGACGCGGGAGCTGCGGCTTCCTCGCCGGGGCTGGGAGGCTCAGGGGCTAGTTCACGAGGAGGCAGTGGATCCGAGGAGCGACCCACGGCCAAGGCGGGCCGGGCCCGTCCCTTCATTCTTGACACAACGGATGAAACGTGGAAATGGTCCAGATAACCAAACGGCAGGGGCGTGGAAGAGGACACGTCCCCGACGGTCTCCCCAGAAGGGAAGCGTGTGAAAAGCTGGAACTGGAGCAGGAGACAAGCGGCCCCTCCACAGCGCCTGGTAAGCGTGACAGCGGCCGCTGACAGCCGGGCGGGGGCAGGAGAGCGAGCCCGTGTCCGCCCCACGGCTGGGCAGGTGCAAACAGGTGCTGCCCGAGAAACGGAGGACTGAAGAAACCACGTGAAGGAAACTACTGGGACAAAACCCAGACCTTCCCAAGGTCCAGAAAACACCAAGCAGAAAGGCACATAAGCAGACATAAAAGAGCTCGCTTCCACTGTTGAAAGAGAAAAAGCTCTCAGGCTGGATCAGAAAGCAGAGCTCAATTCTCTGCTGTCTAGAAGAGGAGGACACGGACGGATCAGGCGGGGCAGGCAGGGCAGAGGACCACCAGGCATGCCCCCAGGCCGTGGAGGGCGCCAGGCACCAAAAACAAGCCAGCCTCAGCTGGAACACGGCAGCCACCTCTGTCTGAAAGAGGACCTCAAAGCTGACGACGTGACCAGTGAGATGCCCCGACAGACACAGAGCCCAGCCCAGCTGGACGGGAGCAGAGGGGGCCTCCTCCCAAGCAGCACTGGCGTCTCCAACCAGCGGACCTGTGGCCACAAGAGTTGATGGCACAAGGGAGGGACAGCACCAGCAACACACTCGGTCACAACGCAGTAAATGTGGAGGTTAACAACAAAATCAGAAAACAAAAGCCCCCGCCCCAACTCTTAACTCCCTCACTTGACTCTTAGCACCAAAGACAAATATAATCTGAGACCATGAGCAGCGCAAAGCGTCTGATACCAGGACAGCGGATTGCAGCTCAAACGACACTCGGGCCCTGCCCTGCGTGAGTGTGTCACAGGAAACCAGCCAGGCAATGACCTCAGTTTAAAACAAGGAGAGAAGCTGCGAGGAGGACAGAGCAGAGGGAAGCGGAAATCAGCAACAGTGTACAGGAAGGCAGCAGGGTTCATAAATCAGTGCGAGAGCTGGTTGAACGGGAAATCAACAACCTAGCTAGATTAAAAAAACCCCAAAAAACACAGAAACAAACTATGCAGAATAAGAAAGGATAAAAATGAAAACAGCCAGAGAAACAATAAAGTCAAAAGTATCGTTAGATACAAGTTTGTTCAAATCTGTGCCTGGATGGGACGCCGTGGCAGCCTAAGAACAGAGAGGTTCACCGTCTGGCCACGCAAGGCCTTCCCAGAACCATGGGACACTGTGGAAATGATGGATCACATTCATTGACCCAAGAAAACCCTGTGTTCTCTCCGCAGACCCTGCAGACATCAGAAACACTCCCTGACGGCTGAGATTGGACGGCTCAGTGAAAACGGCGGTGGGTGTTTCCTTTACAGGACAACGTGGTATTTCAGCCCAAAGCCTGTACCGTGTGTCCCGGGCAGCACGGAGGCCTTGTGGGGAAGCCGGATGACATGCCCGTTGTCACAGCCAAGACTCAGCATGGTCTTTAAGGGTCAAGCAATGGACTAGGCAAGAGCAAGAAAGTAGGGGCCTAAAAATCGTGAAGGGCAGTAAAATACCACTATTTGTAGACGACCTAACTCACTAATTACCTGAATAATCCGATGATGAACTGAGAAGTACTCAAAGCAGTAACAGAATCCCTAACATACAAGAGCACAAAAGCACCACCTAGAAATCAGTATCTTCCACAAACACAGCAGTTGAAGACGCCACTTATGGCAGCAACAGAGAAGTCAGTGCAGCTGGGACCCAAAGCACCTGAGGCAAGGCCTCAGACTCAGAAGAAAACCCCCGGGAGGGAGACACCCCGCTCTCGCTCTCGGGGGGAGGACGGCGCCAACCTGCTCCAGGTGATGGACCGGGTGGAGAGCTGCGCTGGGGCGGGCGGCGGCCAGGATGACTCTGAAGATGGGACGAGGAAGTGAACGAGGGGCAGCTGCAAAGCCCCAGGGGAGAGGCGGTGAGCAGGTGCTCGCCTTCCAGACTGGACGACTGACGGAACCAACGCTTACGCAGCACCCGGCCCTGTCCTGTGAGCCAGAGAGGGGGTGGGAGGGCGCCGGCCGCGGACCCGCAGAGCGTGAGTGGAGGGGGCGCCCCGAACCAGCCGGGGTGTCCCCGGAGCACGGCAAGGGAGGCAACGTGGGAGAAATGAAAACCACACGTGCACAAAGAGATCTGTCCGAGGGGGCTCACGGCAGCTTCGCGAGGCCCCAAACTAGAAACGGGGTTGCGCACGAGCTGCGATGGGACGCGGGGAGAGGCGGCAGCGGGGAGGGCTGTGTGGGCCGCGGGCGCGGGCGCAGGGCGAGCTCTTTCCCACAGGCAGCGTCTGCCAGTGAGTGAGTAGCCTGAGGGCAGCGGGGGCAGGAGACTGGTCTGGAAGACTCGGCCGCCCCGGAGCTGCTGGGGACACAGGGTG
Organism: Balaenoptera acutorostrata; assembly: GCF_949987535.1. Taxonomy (NCBI): domain Eukaryota; kingdom Metazoa; phylum Chordata; class Mammalia; order Artiodactyla; family Balaenopteridae; genus Balaenoptera; species Balaenoptera acutorostrata. Next base: position 183,103,645 of record NC_080066.1, read on the forward strand.
GCTCGGGGTGTCCTGGGAGCAGCGGATGCCCAGCTCGGTGCGCGGAGGCCTGGGGCAGGGGTGGAGCCAAGAGGCAGGACGCACGGCCACGGTGGGGGCAGCAGGAGGGGCAGCGAAGCTCGGCGGCGGGGCAAGTGCCGGACACGGGTGAACTGAGCCAGCGGGTGAGGAGACGTGGCTGGACTCACCATCTTTTGTCAGGCTGGCAAGGGCCCCCTTTGCCTTTGGCCGGCTGTTTTCTAGTTCAATCTCAATTGCGTCCTGGTAGCTGGATATTTCACCTGAAGCAATAAATTAACAGCAAAAAGTAAGCACAGGGGACTTCCCTGGTGGTCCAGTGGCTAAGACTCTGCGCTCCCAGTGCAGGGGGCCTGGGTTCGATCCTTGGTCGGGGAACTAGATCCCACACGCGTGCCGCAACTAAGAGTGCACATGCCGCAACTAAGGAGCCCGTGAGCTGCAACTAAGGAGCCCGTGTACCGCAACGAAGACCCGGCGGAAACAAACTAACTAACTAACTAAATAAATAAAATGTTTTAAAAAAAAAAGCAAGCACACAATCCGTTCCTGTAAGGACCTGAAGCACCCGTACATTAAGATAGGCTGGTTACCTTCCACTTCCTCCAGCTGCTTTGACAGGACTTGTTCCAGCTGAAAAGGAAGAGGACGAATGCGTTCAGCGACAGGAGCGAGAGCAGTGCCTGCCAGCGCCCGGCGGCCTCTCGACCCCAGCGCAGGTCCCCAGAGACATGAGCACCAGGGCCCTCAGGGAGGCGGCCTGCCCCAGAAACTGTACGGGATGCACTGAGGGGGTCCCCAGCCTGACGAGAGGAACTCGGGCTTCAGGTCCCCAGAGACATGAGCACCAGGGCCCTCAGGGAGGCGGCCTGCCCCAGAAACTGTACGGGATGCACTGAGGGGGTCCCCAGCCTGACGAGAGGAACTCGGGCTTCAGGCCCCCAGAGACATGAGCACCAGGGCCCTCAGGGAGGCGGCCTGCCCCAGAAACTGTACGGGATGCACTGAGGGGGTCCCCAGCCTGACGAGAGGAACTCGGGCTTCAGGCCCCCAGAGACATGAGCACCAGGGCCCTCAGGGAGGCGGCCTGCCCCAGAAACTGTACGGGATGCACTGAGGGGGTCCCCAGCCTGACGAGAGGAACTCGGGCTTCAGGCCCCCAGAGACATGAGCACCAGGGCCCTCAGGGAGGCGGCCTGCCCCAGAAACTGTACGGGATGCACTGAGGGGGTCCCCAGCCTGACGAGAGGAACTCGGGCTTCAGGCCCCCAGAGACATGAGCACCAGGGCCCTCAGGGAGGCGGCCTGCCCCAGAAACTGTACGGGATGCACTGAGGGGGTCCCCAGCCTGACGAGAGGAACTCGGGCTTCAGGCCCCCAGAGACATGAGCACCAGGGCCCTCAGGGAGGCGGCCTGCCCCAGAAACTGTACGGGATGCACTGAGGGGGTCCCCAGCCTGACGAGAGGAACTCGGGCTTCAGGCCCCCAGAGACATGAGCACCAGGGCCCTCAGGGAGGCGGCCTGCCCCAGAAACTGTACGGGATGCACTGAGGGGGTCCCCAGCCTGACGAGAGGAACTCGGGCTTCAGGCCCCCCAGAGACATGAGCACCAGGGCCCTCAGGGAGGCGGCCTGCCCCAGAAACTGTACGGGATGCACTGAGGGGGTCCCCAGCCTGACGAGAGGAACTCGGGCTTCAGGCCCCCAGAGACATGAGCACCAGGGCCCTCAGGGAGGCGGCCTGCCCCAGAAACTGTACGGGATGCACTGAGGGGGTCCCCAGCCTGACGAGAGGAACTCGGGCTTCAGGCCCCCAGAGACATGAGCACCAGGGCCCTCAGGGAGGCGGCCTGCCCAGAAACTGTACGGGATGCACTGAGGGGGTCCCCAGCCTGACGAGAGGAACTCGGGCTTCAGGCCCCCAGAGACATGAGCACCAGGGCCCTCAGGGAGGCGGCCTGCCCAGAAACTGTACGGGATGCACTGAGGGGGTCCCCAGCCTGACGAGAGGAACTCGGGCTTCAGGCCCCCAGAGACATGAGCACCAGGGCCCTCAGGGAGGCGGCCTGCCCCAGAAACTGTACGGGATGCACTGAGGGGGTCCCCAGCCTGACGAGAGGAACTCGGGCTTCAGGCCCCCAGAGACATGAGCACCAGGGCCCTCAGGGAGGCGGCCTGCCCCAGAAACTGTACGGGATGCACTGAGGGGGTCCCCAGCCTGACGAGAGGAACTCGGGCTTCAGGCCCCCAGAGACATGAGCACCAGGGCCCTCAGGGAGGCGGCCTGCCCCAGAAACTGTACGGGATGCACTGAGGGGGGTCCCCAGCCTGACGAGAGGAACTCGGGCTTCAGGCCCCCAGAGACATGAGCACCAGGGCCCTCAGGGAGGCGGCCTGCCCCAGAAACTGTACGGGATGCACTGAGGGGGTCCCAGCCTGACGAGAGGAACTCGGGCTTCAGGTCCCCAGAGACATGAGCACCAGGGCCCTCAGGGAGGCGGCCTGCCCCAGAAACTGTACGGGATGCACTGAGGGGGTCCCCAGCCTGACGAGAGGAACTCGGGCTTCAGGCCCCCAGAGACATGAGCACCAGGGCCCTCAGGGAGGCGGCCTGCCCCAGAAACTGTACGGGATGCACTGAGGGGGTCCCCAGCCTGACGAGAGGAACTCGGGCTTCAGGCCCCAGAGACATGAGCACCAGGGCCCTCAGGGAGGCGGCCTGCCCCAGAAACTGTACGGGATGCACTGAGGGGGTCCCCAGCCTGACGAGAGGAACTCGGGCTTCAGGCCCCCAGAGACATGAGCACCAGGGCCCTCAGGGAGGCGGCCTGCCCCAGAAACTGTACGGGATGCACTGAGGGGGTCCCCAGCCTGACGAGAGGAACTCGGGGCTTCAGGCCCCCAGAGACATGAGCACCAGGGCCCTCAGGGGAGGCGGCCTGCCCCAGAAACTGTACGGGATGCACTGAGGGGGTCCCCAGCCTGACGAGAGGAACTCGGGCTTCAGGCCCCCAGAGACATGAGCACCAGGGCCCTCAGGGAGGCGGCCTGCCCAGAAACTGTACGGGATGCACTGAGGGGGTCCCCAGCCTGACGAGAGGAACTCGGGCTTCAGGCCCCCAGAGACATGAGCACCAGGGCCCTCAGGGAGGCGGCCTGCCCCAGAAACTGTACGGGATGCACTGAGGGGGTCCCCAGCCTGACGAGAGGAACTCGGTCTTCAGGCCCCCAGAGACATGAGCACCATGGCCCTCAGGGAGGCGCCTGCCCAGAAACTGTACGGGATGCACTGAGGGGGTCCCCAGCCTGACGAGAGGAACTCGGGCTTCAGGCCCCCAGAGACATGAGCACCAGGGCCCTCAGGGAGGCGGCCTGCCCCAGAAACTGTACGGGATGCACTGAGGGGGTCCCCAGCCTGACGAGAGGAACTCGGGCTTCAGGCCCCCAGAGACATGAGCACCAGGGCCCTCAGGGAGGCGGCCTGCCCCAGAAACTGTACGGGATGTCACTGAGGGGGTCCCCAGCCTGACGAGAGGAACTCGGGCTTCAGGCCCCCAGAGACATGAGCACCAGGGCCCTCAGGGAGGCGGCCTGCCCCAGAAACTGTACGGGATGCACTGAGGGGGTCCCCAGCCTGACGAGAGGAACTCGGGCTTCAGGCCCCCAGAGACATGAGCACCAGGGCCCTCAGGGAGGCGGCCTGCCCCAGAAACTGTACGGGATGCACTGAGGGGGTCCCCAGCCTGACGAGAGGAACTCGGGCTTCAGGCCCCCAGAGACATGAGCACCAGGGCCCTCAGGGAGGCGGCCTGCCCCAGAAACTGTACGGGATGCACTGAGGGGGTCCCCCAGCCTGACGAGAGGAACTCGGGCTTCAGGCCCCCAGAGACATGAGCACCAGGGCCCTCAGGGAGGCGGCCTGCCCCAGAAACTGTACGGGATGCACTGAGGGGGTCCCCAGCCTGACGAGAGGAACTCGGGCTTCAGGCCCCCAGAGACATGAGCACCAGGGCCCTCAGGGAGGCGGCCTGCCCCAGAAACTGTACGGGATTGCACTGAGGGGGTCCCCAGCCTGACGAGAGGAACTCGGGCTTCAGGTCCCCAGAGACATGAGCACCAGGGCCCTCAGGGAGGCGGCCTGCCCCAGAAACTGTACGGGATGCACTGAGGGGGTCCCCAGCCTGACGAGAGGAACTCGGGCTTCAGGCCCCCAGAGACATGAGCACCAGGGCCCTCAGGGAGGCGGCCTGCCCCAGAAACTGTACGGGGATGCACTGAGGGGGGTCCCCAGCCTGACGAGAGGAACTCGGGCTTCAGGCCCCCAGAGACCATGAGCACCAGGGCCCTCAGGGAGGCGGCCTGCCCCAGAAACTGTACGGTGATGCACTGAGGGGGTCCCCAGCCTGACGAGAGGAACTCGGGCTTCAGGCCCCCAGAGACATGAGCACCAGGGCCCTCAGGGAGGCGGCCTGCCCCAGAAACTGTACGGATGCACTGAGGGGGTCCCCAGCCTGACGAGAGGAACTCGTGGCTTCAGGCCCCCCAGAGACATGAGCACCAGGGCCCTCAGGGAGGCGGCCTGCCCCCAGAAACTGTACGGGATGCACTGAGGGGGGTCCCCAGCCTGACGAGAGGAACTCGGCTTCAGGGCCCCAGAGACATGAGCACCAGGGCCCTCAGGGAGGCGGCCTGCCCCAGAAACTGTACGGGATGCACTGAGGGGGTCCCCAGCCTGACGAGAGGAACTCGGGCTTCAGGCCCCCAGAGACATGAGCACCAGGGCCCTCAGGGAGGCGGCCTGCCCCAGAAACTGTACGGGATGCACTGAGGGGGTCCCCAGCCTGACGAGAGGAAACTCGGGCTTCAGGCCCCCAGAGACATGAGCACCAGGGCACCTCAGGGAGGCGGCCTGCCCCAGAAACTGTACGGGATGCACTGAGGGGGTCCCCAGCCTGACGAGAGGAACTCGGGCTTCAGGCCCCCAGAGACATGAGCACCAGGGCCCTCAGGGAGGCGGCCTGCCCCAGAAACTGTACGGGATGCACTGAGGGGGTCCCCCAGCCTGACGAGAGGAACTCGGGCTTCAGGCCCCCAGAGACATGAGCACCAGGGCCCTCAGGGAGGCGGCCTGCCCCAGAAACTGTACGGGATGCACTGAGGGGGTCCCCAGCCTGACGAGAGGAACTCGGGCTTCAGGCCCCCAGAGACATGAGCACCAGGGGCCCTCAGGGAGGCGGCCTGCCCCAGAAACTGTACGGGATGCACTGAGGGGGTCCCCAGCCTGACGAGAGGAACTCGGGCTTCAGGCCCCCAGAGACATGGAGCACTCAGGGGCCCCTCAGGGAGGCGGCCTGCCCCAGGAAACTGTACGGGATGCACTGAGGGGGTCCCCAGCCTGACGAGAGGAACTCGGGCTTCAGGCCCCCAGAGACATGAGCACCAGGGCCCTCAGGGAGGCGGCCTGCCCCAGAAACTGTACGGGATGCACTGAGGGGGTCCCCAGCCTGACGAGAGGAACTCGGGCTTCAGGCCCCCAGAGACATGAGCACCAGGGCCCTCAGGGAGGCGGCCTGCCCCAGAAACTGTACGGGATGCACTGAGGGGGGTCCCCCAGCCTGACGAGAGGAACTCGGGCTTCAGGCCCCCAGAGACATGAGCACCAGGGCCCTCAGGGAGGCGGCCTGCCCCAGAAACTGTACGGGATGCACTGAGGGGGTCCCCAGCCTGACGAGAGGAACTCGGGCTTCAGGCCCCCAGAGACATGAGCACCAGGGCCCCCCAGAAACTGTACGGGATGCACTGAGGGGGTCCCCAGCCTGACGAGAGGAACTCGGGCTTCAGGCCCCCAGAGACATGAGCACCAGGGCCCTCAGGGAGGCGGCCTGCCCCAGAAACTGTACGGGATGCACTGAGGGGGTCCCCAGCCTGACGAGAGGAACTCGGGCTTCAGGCCCCCAGAGACATGAGCACCAGGGCCCTCAGGGAGGCGGCCTGCCCCAGAAACTGTACGGGATGCACTGAGGGGGTCCCCAGCCTGACGAGAGGAACTCGGGCTTCAGGCCCCCAGAGACATGAGCACCAGGGCCCTCAGGGAGGCGGCCTGCCCCAGAAACTGTACGGGATGCACTGAGGGGGTCCCCAGCCTGACGAGAGGAACTCGGGCTTCAGGCCCCCAGAGACATGAGCACCAGGGCCCTCAGGGAGGCGGCCTGCCCCAGAAACTGTACGGGATGCACTGAGGGGGTCCCCAGCCTGACGAGAGGAACTCGGGCTTCAGGCCCCCAGAGACATGAGCACCAGGGCCCTCAGGGAGGCGGCCTGCCCCAGAAACTGTACGGGATGCACTGAGGGGGTCCCCAGCCTGACGAGAGGAACTCGGGCTTCAGGCCCCCAGAGACATGAGCACCAGGGCCCTCAGGGAGGCGGCCTGCCCCAGAAACTGTACGGGATGCACTGAGGGGGTCCCCAGCCTGACGAGAGGAACTCGGGCTTCAGGCCCCCAGAGACATGAGCACCAGGGCCCTCAGGGAGGCGGCCTGCCCCAGAAACTGTACGGGATGCACTGAGGGGGTCCCCAGCCTGACGAGAGGAACTCGGGCTTCAGGCCCCCAGAGACATGAGCACCAGGGCCCTCAGGGAGGCGGCCTGCCCCAGAAACTGTACGGGATGCACTGAGGGGGTCCCCAGCCTGACGAGAGGAACTCGGGCTTCAGGCCCCCAGAGACATGAGCACCAGGGCCCTCAGGGAGGCGGCCTGCCCCAGAAACTGTACGGGATGCACTGAGGGGGTCCCCAGCCTGACGAGAGGAACTCGGGCTTCAGGCCCCCAGAGACATGAGCACCAGGGCCCTCAGGGAGGCGGCCTGCCCCAGAAACTGTACGGGATGCACTGAGGGGGTCCCCAGCCTGACGAGAGGAACTCGGGCTTCAGGCCCCCAGAGACATGAGCACCAGGGCCCTCAGGGAGGCGGCCTGCCCCAGAAACTGTACGGGATGCACTGAGGGGGTCCCCAGCCTGACGAGAGGAACTCGGGCTTCAGGCCCCCAGAGACATGAGCACCAGGGCCCTCAGGGAGGCGGCCTGCCCCAGAAACTGTACGGGATGCACTGAGGGGGTCCCCAGCCTGACGAGAGGAACTCGGGCTTCAGGCCCCCAGAGACATGAGCACCAGGGCCCTCAGGGAGGCGGCCTGCCCCAGAAACTGTACGGGATGCACTGAGGGGGTCCCCAGCCTGACGAGAGGAACTCGGGCTTCAGGCCCCCAGAGACATGAGCACCAGGGCCCTCAGGGAGGCGGCCTGCCCCAGAAACTGTACGGGATGCACTGAGGGGGTCCCCAGCCTGACGAGAGGAACTCGGGCTTCAGGCCCCCAGAGACATGAGCACCAGGGCCCTCAGGGAGGCGGCCTGCCCCAGAAACTGTACGGGATGCACTGAGGGGGTCCCCAGCCTGACGAGAGGAACTCGGGCTTCAGGCCCCCAGAGACATGAGCACCAGGGCCCTCAGGGAGGCGGCCTGCCCCAGAAACTGTACGGGATGCACTGAGGGGGTCCCCAGCCTGACGAGAGGAACTCGGGCTTCAGGCCCCCAGAGACATGAGCACCAGGGCCCTCAGGGAGGCGGCCTGCCCCAGAAACTGTACGGGATGCACTGAGGGGGTCCCCAGCCTGACGAGAGGAACTCGGGCTTCAGGCCCCCAGAGACATGAGCACCAGGGCCCTCAGGGAGGCGGCCTGCCCCAGAAACTGTACGGGATGCACTGAGGGGGTCCCCAGCCTGACGAGAGGAACTCGGGCTTCAGGCCCCCAGAGACATGAGCACCAGGGCCCTCAGGGAGGCGGCCTGCCCCAGAAACTGTACGGGATGCACTGAGGGGGTCCCCAGCCTGACGAGAGGAACTCGGGCTTCAGGCCCCCAGAGACATGAGCACCAGGGCCCTCAGGGAGGCGGCCTGCCCCAGAAACTGTACGGGATGCACTGAGGGGGTCCCCAGCCTGACGAGAGGAACTCGGGCTTCAGGCCCCCAGAGACATGAGCACCAGGGCCCTCAGGGAGGCGGCCTGCCCCAGAAACTGTACGGGATGCACTGAGGGGGTCCCCAGCCTGACGAGAGGAACTCGGGCTTCAGGCCCCCAGAGACATGAGCACCAGGGCCCTCAGGGAGGCGGCCTGCCCCAGAAACTGTACGGGATGCACTGAGGGGGTCCCCAGCCTGACGAGAGGAACTCGGGCTTCAGGCCCCCAGAGACATGAGCACCAGGGCCCTCAGGGAGGCGGCCTGCCCCAGAAACTGTACGGGATGCACTGAGGGGGTCCCCAGCCTGACGAGAGGAACTCGGGCTTCAGGCCCCCAGAGACATGAGCACCAGGGCCCTCAGGGAGGCGGCCTGCCCCAGAAACTGTACGGGATGCACTGAGGGGGTCCCCAGCCTGACGAGAGGAACTCGGGCTTCAGGCCCCCAGAGACATGAGCACCAGGGCCCTCAGGGAGGCGGCCTGCCCCAGAAACTGTACGGGATGCACTGAGGGGGTCCCCAGCCTGACGAGAGGAACTCGGGCTTCAGGCCCCCAGAGACATGAGCACCAGGGCCCTCAGGGAGGCGGCCTGCCCCAGAAACTGTACGGGATGCACTGAGGGGGTCCCCAGCCTGACGAGAGGAACTCGGGCTTCAGGCCCCCAGAGACATGAGCACCAGGGCCCTCAGGGAGGCGGCCTGCCCCAGAAACTGTACGGGATGCACTGAGGGGGTCCCCAGCCTGACGAGAGGAACTCGGGCTTCAGGCCCCCAGAGACATGAGCACCAGGGCCCTCAGGGAGGCGGCCTGCCCCAGAAACTGTACGGGATGCACTGAGGGGGTCCCCAGCCTGACGAGAGGAACTCGGGCTTCAGGCCCCCAGAGACATGAGCACCAGGGCCCTCAGGGAGGCGGCCTGCCCCAGAAACTGTACGGGATGCACTGAGGGGGTCCCCAGCCTGACGAGAGGAACTCGGGCTTCAGGCCCCCAGAGACATGAGCACCAGGGCCCTCAGGGAGGCGGCCTGCCCCAGAAACTGTACGGGATGCACTGAGGGGGTCCCCAGCCTGACGAGAGGAACTCGGGCTTCAGGCCCCCAGAGACATGAGCACCAGGGCCCTCAGGGAGGCGGCCTGCCCCAGAAACTGTACGGGATGCACTGAGGGGGTCCCCAGCCTGACGAGAGGAACTCGGGCTTCAGGCCCCCAGAGACATGAGCACCAGGGCCCTCAGGGAGGCGGCCTGCCCCAGAAACTGTACGGGATGCACTGAGGGGGTCCCCAGCCTGACGAGAGGAACTCGGGCTTCAGGCCCCCAGAGACATGAGCACCAGGGCCCTCAGGGAGGCGGCCTGCCCCAGAAACTGTACGGGATGCACTGAGGGGGTCCCCAGCCTGACGAGAGGAACTCGGGCTTCAGGCCCCCAGAGACATGAGCACCAGGGCCCTCAGGGAGGCGGCCTGCCCCAGAAACTGTACGGGATGCACTGAGGGGGTCCCCAGCCTGACGAGAGGAACTCGGGCTTCAGGCCCCCAGAGACATGAGCACCAGGGCCCTCAGGGAGGCGGCCTGCCCCAGAAACTGTACGGGATGCACTGAGGGGGTCCCCAGCCTGACGAGAGGAACTCGGGCTTCAGGCCCCCAGAGACATGAGCACCAGGGCCCTCAGGGAGGCGGCCTGCCCCAGAAACTGTACGGGATGCACTGAGGGGGTCCCCAGCCTGACGAGAGGAACTCGGGCTTCAGGCCCCCAGAGACATGAGCACCAGGGCCCTCAGGGAGGCGGCCTGCCCCAGAAACTGTACGGGATGCACTGAGGGGGTCCCCAGCCTGACGAGAGGAACTCGGGCTTCAGGCCCCCAGAGACATGAGCACCAGGGCCCTCAGGGAGGCGGCCTGCCCCAGAAACTGTACGGGATGCACTGAGGGGGTCCCCAGCCTGACGAGAGGAACTCGGGCTTCAGGCCCCCAGAGACATGAGCACCAGGGCCCTCAGGGAGGCGGCCTGCCCCAGAAACTGTACGGGATGCACTGAGGGGGTCCCCAGCCTGACGAGAGGAACTCGGGCTTCAGGCCCCCAGAGACATGAGCACCAGGGCCCTCAGGGAGGCGGCCTGCCCCAGAAACTGTACGGGATGCACTGAGGGGGTCCCCAGCCTGACGAGAGGAACTCGGGCTTCAGGCCCCCAGAGACATGAGCACCAGGGCCCTCAGGGAGGCGGCCTGCCCCAGAAACTGTACGGGATGCACTGAGGGGGTCCCCAGCCTGACGAGAGGAACTCGGGCTTCAGGCCCCCAGAGACATGAGCACCAGGGCCCTCAGGGAGGCGGCCTGCCCCAGAAACTGTACGGGATGCACTGAGGGGGTCCCCAGCCTGACGAGAGGAACTCGGGCTTCAGGCCCCCAGAGACATGAGCACCAGGGCCCTCAGGGAGGCGGCCTGCCCCAGAAACTGTACGGGATGCACTGAGGGGGTCCCCAGCCTGACGAGAGGAACTCGGGCTTCAGGCCCCCAGAGACATGAGCACCAGGGCCCTCAGGGAGGCGGCCTGCCCCAGAAACTGTACGGGATGCACTGAGGGGGTCCCCAGCCTGACGAGAGGAACTCGGGCTTCAGGCCCCCAGAGACATGAGCACCAGGGCCCTCAGGGAGGCGGCCTGCCCCAGAAACTGTACGGGATGCACTGAGGGGGTCCCCAGCCTGACGAGAGGAACTCGGGCTTCAGGCCCCCAGAGACATGAGCACCAGGGCCCTCAGGGAGGCGGCCTGCCCCAGAAACTGTACGGGATGCACTGAGGGGGTCCCCAGCCTGACGAGAGGAACTCGGGCTTCAGGCCCCCAGAGACATGAGCACCAGGGCCCTCAGGGAGGCGGCCTGCCCCAGAAACTGTACGGGATGCACTGAGGGGGTCCCCAGCCTGACGAGAGGAACTCGGGCTTCAGGCCCCCAGAGACATGAGCACCAGGGCCCTCAGGGAGGCGGCCTGCCCCAGAAACTGTACGGGATGCACTGAGGGGGTCCCCAGCCTGACGAGAGGAACTCGGGCTTCAGGCCCCCAGAGACATGAGCACCAGGGCCCTCAGGGAGGCGGCCTGCCCCAGAAACTGTACGGGATGCACTGAGGGGGTCCCCAGCCTGACGAGAGGAACTCGGGCTTCAGGCCCCCAGAGACATGAGCACCAGGGCCCTCAGGGAGGCGGCCTGCCCCAGAAACTGTACGGGATGCACTGAGGGGGTCCCCAGCCTGACGAGAGGAACTCGGGCTTCAGGCCCCCAGAGACATGAGCACCAGGGCCCTCAGGGAGGCGGCCTGCCCCAGAAACTGTACGGGATGCACTGAGGGGGTCCCCAGCCTGACGAGAGGAACTCGGGCTTCAGGCCCCCAGAGACATGAGCACCAGGGCCCTCAGGGAGGCGGCCTGCCCCAGAAACTGTACGGGATGCACTGAGGGGGTCCCCAGCCTGACGAGAGGAACTCGGGCTTCAGGCCCCCAGAGACATGAGCACCAGGGCCCTCAGGGAGGCGGCCTGCCCCAGAAACTGTACGGGATGCACTGAGGGGGTCCCCAGCCTGACGAGAGGAACTCGGGCTTCAGGCCCCCAGAGACATGAGCACCAGGGCCCTCAGGGAGGCGGCCTGCTCCAGAAACTGTACGGGATGCACTGAGGGGGTCCCCAGCCTGACGAGAGGAACTCGGGCTTCAGGCCCCCAGAGACATGAGCACCAGGGCCCTCAGGGAGGCGGCCTGCCCCAGAAACTGTACGGGATGCACTGAGGGGGTCCCCAGCCTGACGAGAGGAACTCGGGCTTCAGGCCCCCAGAGACATGAGCACCAGGGCCCTCAGGGAGGCGGCCTGCTCCAGAAACTGTACGGGATGCACTGAGGGGGTCCCCAGCCTGACGAGAGGAACTCGGGCTTCAGGCCCCCAGAGACATGAGCACCAGGGCCCTCAGGGAGGCGGCCTGCCCCAGAAACTGTACGGGATGCACTGAGGGGGGGTCTAGGGAGACGAGATGGCTCGGGGCCCAGGAGGGACTGTGCTCCGTGTGGCCCACCCTGGCCCCGCCTGGGCTCAGCACCCCGCCCCCGCTTCAGTCTTCGCAGCTACGCCACTGTTGTGAAGCAAGAGCAGGAAATGGGTGGGGCAGCCAGGCCCGGTGTGCGGGGGGCCCACCTGCTTCATCCGCAGCTTCCTCTGCCCAGCTGTGTAGGACGGGGGGTCGCACTCCTCCTCCAGGTCGACCTTCATGAACTCGTCCACGGTCAGCTGACTGGTGGGGGTATCTTCAAACTCTGTGAGCCTGAAACAGACGTTTGAAAGGGAACCTGGTGCCCGAGAACAGCGCTCAAACCAGCACCCAGGGCTTCCCTGCTGGCAAAGGGGTTGGGAATCCGCCTGCCAATGCAGGGGACAAGGGTTCAAGCCCTGGTCCGGGAAGATCCCACATGTCGCGGAGCAGCTGGGCCCGTGAGCCACAACTACTGAGCCTGCGCTCTAGAGCCCGCGCGCCACAACTACTGAGCCCGCGTGCCACAACTACTGAAGCCTGCACACCTAGAGCCTGTGCTCTGCAACAAGAGAAGCCACCGCGATGAGAAGCCCGCGCACCGCAACGAAGAGTAGCCCCCGTTTGCAGCAACTAGAGAAAGCCCACGTGCAGCAAAGATCCAACACAGCCAAAAAATAAATAAAATAAATTAAAAAAAAAAACAGCACTCCGTTTACAAAACAGTCCCTCAGGGGTGCTGGTTCCCAGGCCCAGCACCCTGCCACACACAGCTGTGAGCACAGGCCCGGGGGCTGTCCGGCAGCCTCTCAGCCCCTACTCTATCCTGCCGATGGCTTGGGCCCCTGGGAGAAAAAGGCACGGCACTCTCATTGCTCCCCCAGGTAGACTCAAGAAGGCCCCAGAAGGAAGGAGGCCGAGGGCTTCCCTGGTGGCGCAGTGGTTGAGAATCTGCCTGCTAATGCAGGGGACACGGGTTCGAGCCCTGGTCTGGGAAGATCCCACATGCCACGGAGCATCTGGGCCCGTGAGCCACAACTACTGAGCCTGCGCGTCTGGAGCCTGTGCCCCGCAACGGGAGGGGCCGCGATAGTGAGAGGCCCGCGCACCGCGATGAAGAGCGGTCCATGCACCGCGATGAAGAGTGGCCCCCGCTTGCCGTAACTAGAGAAAGCCCTCGCAAGAACTGAAGACCCAACACAGCCAAAAATAAATAAATAAATAAATAAAGTAAGCTATAAAAAAAAAAAAAAAAAAAAAATCTCACTCTATAAAAAAAAAAAAAAAAAAAAAAGAAGGAAGGAGGCCGAGCCACCAGTCCCAGGCAGGCAGGGCTCCTGTACTGCAGTGTGCCGCACCAGCCATAATTAATTCTTGTCCATTTCCTACATTTTATACCATCTTTAAAATGTTCAACAGAAAAATTTTTAAACAGAACCAGAGTTCAAATAAGCAAAATAAATTTCCCTCTGCCTTTGAAAACTGCCATAGGATATGATCTCAGTAGAAAGACAGCCATCAAGAGCTCCAGACTCAGGGTAAATACCCTGCGCTGACGGCTGTGCCAGCGACTCTCTCGTCACAGTCTACGTGGAGCTCCTGCTGGAGCTGCCGCAACGACCCTGTGAACACAGTATCCAAAGCAGCGGCTCGCCCGACCACTCCGTTACAGGGACACAGTGGCCCTCTGCTTGAGCCTGGCTTCCCCCAGGGAGACCGGTCACTCAGGCTGCACCAGCCAAGAGACAGACGAGGCCACTCTCGGTACCTGTTTCCTGACCTGTGAGTCGAGTGACTTTACAAACCACTGTCCACCTCAACACAGGGTGGAAGAGAGGGGCCACCGCTTGGACGGACTGAGAGGCTGTGCAGGGAAGCCTGGCCAAGCCCCCGGCTGCGATAAGAGCGACCCACCTCTTGCGCAGCGTGGATTCGCACACCTTGACCACGCTGATGACCTCTTTGACGGTTCTCCGGAAATCGTGCATCCTGGCTGCAACCAGAAGTGCTGGAAAGGAATACAATGGGGAATTCAGAAACAGGATGCTCCTGCCAAACCCAGGACCGATCCTGTGGGCGGAGGGCTGATGACCCCACAGTGCGACCAGCTGGAGAGACAGCGCCAGAGGGTGCTCTGGGAGCCCCGGGGCGACACCGCCCTCCTCACCTTCCTGCGGGCGGTGCTGCACGGTCTGCACGACTGTCAGAACACCTGAGATCCACAAACCGCTTTGCAGGCAATTATACGGTAATTTTTAAAAATGTAAGAAGTACTGCATCACACATTCCTTCTTTAAACGCAAGAAATATTAAAATACACTTTCTGAGAACTTTGTGTAACCTCTCAAAGCAAACGAGTGAACTCTGAGGTGACCTGTATGGGAAACGCTGGCTGGGGATGGACAAGCCAGGAATCGGGGAGAGAGGGAGTGGGCCCAGGTGTGCTGTGCTGCCAACCGCAACTGGCTGGATCCTGGGAGAGGCCCAGATTCTGGACTGCAAACTCGGGGGTCAGGCTTGGAGATGGAAAATGCATCTCAGGAAGCACTGATCCTGCTGGTTGCTGAGCGCTCTGGAAAGGAGGGGACTCGACCTTGTGGGGCAGGGTAAGAGGCTAAGAGGAAGGGTAACGGCCCTCCTGGGGAGGGGCTCCAGGTCCAGGGAGTGTCAGGAACAGAGCAGGAGGGCCGACTGTGGGCTGCTGCCACCTGGAGGGGAGACGAGACAACTGTCCTTTGGGGAACGGGGCGCTAGCCCGACAGCCCGGGGTGCCCTCTGCAGCAATGACTCAGCACGGCTGCACCTCAACATTCAAGCCTGGGGTCAAGGCCAGGAAGCTCGGCAGTCCCCTTGGCCTCTGAGGGTCCTGCCTATCCTCCAAGACAGAGGTGAGGTCAAGAGGCAGCAGGCGGAAGTCCCTGAGGGCTGGGTTCGGACTGGGCCAGGGAGGCCAGCAGGCAGCTCTGGAGGCAGCCCACCACCTAGCGGCTCGGCCTGCTGAAGGGCCGGGACACAAAGCACCCGCGTGCTGGCAGCGGGACCCAGCCAGCATGACTCCAAGGCCGCCTCACCTGCCCCACAGAGGCCCGAAGGGCGCCGGCCCGTGTGCATCCAGTCCCTCTTCATCCTCTGCAGGAGCCTCAGGGCCGTCATGGACACCTCGTGGTTCTTGTCACCGAACTCCAGCAGGTGGGCGAAGCGCGGGATGTACAGGCAGGGGTCTGCGGAAGACACGCACCTCAGCCAGCCGAACGCGCCCTGGAACAGGAGTGTGCAGTGCCAGGAGGCCCTGCGGGGCGTGCGCTCCACGTCTGGCAGCACACGGAAACCCAGCTGGTGCGACAAGTGCTCCCCCGCGCCCCCCCTCGGGCCCCCCTCACCCGTCCTTCCACCGCACAGGCTCCCCAGGGCCCCTTTCCTCCGACACGAGCCCCCCTCCTGGACACGCAGCCTCCCGGAGCAGCTGCAGACACTGTGGCCGGGCGGCTGCTGCACCCAGAGTGGAGCCGGTGGGCAGGACGTGCGTGCCCTGCCACGGGACGTGGGGGCCCCAAGCCTGCGTACGCATCGCACACACTCCTGCAGACGCACGCACAAAACCCCGTTGCTTCATTTGGCATTCCATGGACTGCTGTGAGTCAGCCAAGTTTTTACGTACTTATTTTCTGCACTTACTCTTGTGTAATGCCAGCTTCCATCGTCTGCCCTCCTGTCTACGGGCGTGTGCACCTCTTCAGATGAACGCCTCTCTCACTAAGGGAGCATCAGCCCGGCTCAGGAGGGACCGGAGCCGCCTGCACACACCCCCTCTCCCTCCTTACCAGCACTCCCTCACGCGGCTTTGGGCTAGAAGCTTCACAGAGCGGGCAAAAACAGCCAAGTAATTTACTCAATTCAGCTAAGCGTCTGGATTGCCATAGGCAACTGAAGGAACCCTGCAGAGCCCTAAGACAGAGAATAGCGGGGCGAGACCTCCTTTGGACAAGATCATCCAGGAAGGCTGTGCTCAGGGCGGGGCGGAGGCCCGAGGAGGGGGTTCCAGGAGGGGACGGGCTGGCCCGGAAGCAGGTGTGTACAGGCAGACGGAGGAGGATGAAGGGCAGATCGGGAAGACCCTGGGAGGCACAGGAGGGAAGGGGACTGGTCAGCTCATCTCTGACACCTCCAACAGCAGCGCAAGCAGGCGTGTCAGAGACCCCAGCTGTTTACCAACACCCAGCACTGACCTCCTGGGCCCCAGCCTGCCCACTTCTCCTGGCCTCCCTACATCTACAGGGCATTCATGACTGAGCTCTGGCCCCTGGAAGCCCCATAGATCCTACGAGCACCTCTTCCACCCCTGCCAGCCTTGGCTCACATAAAGGACCCAGGGAAGGTTTCTGAGGCCACAGAGATTGGCAGCCGCCCCTGAAGCAGGCTGGGTCGCCCAGGGACCACATGGATTCAGGCGGACAGTCCCCTGCACTGACCGAGGAGGCTGTGGTGGCGTAGGGAGCAGTGCCTCTTGGTTGCCTTATGCCAGCCGGACCCTAACAGCCATCCAGCTCAGCCCAGCCAACACAGTGTGGAAATTAATGAGGGTAACCTCGCGTAAAACGGAGGCGGGACGCCCTGAAGGGGGCGCTCTCACACCAGACCCTCCTTCCCAGCTTGCTCTGCGCTTCTGGGCGGGAAGAAGCTGGTGCGCTGCCCCAGGAAGAGGAAGGAAGATTTTCTCCCGGCCCAGCAACAGCCCAGCCAATGAGAAACCGCCACCACCCTCAACTCTCACTTTCCTCCAATGGAGACTGGAAAACCTTCAAAGCAGCCCCGCCCAACTTCCTCCCCCCCCCCCATAAAGTAAGGCTCCTCTCCGTTGTTGCAGGACTTGCCTGTGGTTTGCCATAGCTTGTGGGTCCCGAAATACAATTCCCCTGCCTCTCCCGAGTAAACTCATGTTGCTGGTAAGGTAACTGGCTGTTTTAGGTTGACAACAGGCAGCTACTACCACTTAACCCCCTTTCAGAGACGACAAGGTGCCCAAGATGGGGCAGTGTCATTTGAGCCTAGGCAGTCTGGAGCTACACCTACTTCCACTGTGGGTGTTTTGTTTTGGGTTGGTTTGGGGTTTGGGGGGGTTATTTGGTTGCTTAAAAAGATATTATTGGGAGAAAACATATTTTAAAAATATAATTGCTAAGGTTTCTAATTATTTACAATAAAACAAAACCCATCAGAACTGGGGATTAAATTAAAAGCACATTAAAAGATCTCATCCTGATTTGGGTGGGACTTTGACGCTGCTTAGTTCTTGAAATAGAAAACTGTGGTACTGGTAAAAATTTCAAGGCAAACATGCCAGCAGTCTGGGATCGGTGTGGAATGGACTGGGGCATTTAAAGTAGGGAGAAGAAAAAAAAAAACTAGGAGAAAATAACAAACCACAAGTATAGGTCACACAACGTTAAGTTAAATTTCCCTGATCAGCTTGCACCAAAGCGCTAAAACCAGGATATGGTGTTTACAAGAGACACTTAAAAATAATGCAAAAAGGTGAAGCTCCAAAGGCTCTGCTGGGACCCACGAAGCAGGTCACCAGGAGAAAAAGGGCAGCCGTGAAGGGAGCAGCAACACGGGACTCAGGGCAAGGGACCCCTGAAAGGGACACAGACAGATGTTTCTTAGGATGGAAAGGACAAGATAATCTTAAAGAAGACAGAACAGTCACAAATCTGTAGACACACGGGGAAGGAGAAAGCATTAAATAAAGCAAAAAGTGTTGCAAACAAATTTCCACACTTGATATGAGATTTTAACATAGCCACAATGATATGAGCTTTTTAACACAATTCCCTCAAATTTGACAGACTGGCTTGGGGGGAAAAAAAGACCAAATGGGGAACTGGATGCCATCACCATAGGCTCAATTTAGCAAATATGTTTTAAAGTCAATACCTTACAAAAAGTAATCATTCTTTTCCAAAGTCTGTGGAACAGTTATGAAGACCGACCGTGTATTAAGGAGCAAAGAAACGCTCCCGACACCCCAGAGAACAGAGATATCACAGGGTGTGCCCTTTGACCTCAGGGCAGGAAACGAAACACTCGCAGGACGAGGGTGCACAGCCCCCACCTCCAGACAAACTAGCAGGGAATTAAAGAACACTTTTCTAGGTAGCGTAATAGACTTAAGTGCTTAGGTAAGGACAAAATAATGAACTAAGTAGTTAAATAAAAAACTAACAAAGTGAAATATTTAAAACAGGCAAAAAGGAAGACTTAAATAGACATTTCTACAAAGACGACATACAGATGGCCAACTGGCACATGAGAAACTGCTCAACATCACTAATTATTACAGAAATGAAAAAACTCCAACGAGGTACCAGCTCATAGCAGTCAGAATGGCCATCGACAAAAAAATTTTACGAATAATAAATGCTGGAGAGGGTGTAGAGAAAAGGGAACCCTCCTACCCTGTTGGTGGGGATGTAAATTGGTACAGCCACTATGGAGAACAGTACGGAGGTTCCTTAAAAAACTAAAAATAGAGTTACCATATGACCCAGCAATCACAATCCTGTGCATATATCAGGAAAAGATACATGCACCTCAACGTTCACAGCAGCACTAGTCACAGTAGACAAGATGTCCATTGAGAGAGGAGTGGATGAAGAAGATGTGCTACACGTATACAATGGAATATTACTCAGCCATAAAAAGGAGGGACTTCCCTGGTGGCACAGTGGTTAAGAATCCACCTGCCAGGGGCTTCCCTGGTGGCGCAGTGGTTGAGAATCTGCCTGCCAATGCAGGGGACACGGGTTCGAGCCCTGGTCTGGGAAGATCCCGCGTGCCGCGGAGCAACTGGGCCCGTGAGCCACAACTACTGAGCCTGCGCGTCTGGAGCCTGTGCTCCGCAACAAGAGAGGCCGCGACAGTGAGAGGCCCGCGCACCACGATGAAGAGTGGCCCCCGCTTGCCACAACTGGGGAGGGCCCTCGCACAGAAGCGAAGACCCGACACAGCCAAAAATAAATAAATTAATTAATTAAAAAAAAACACACACACATATAATTAAACTGCTTATAAAAAAAAAAAAAAAAAGAATCCACCTGCCAATGCAGGGGACATGGGTTCGATCTCTGGTCTGGGAAGATCCCACATGCCACGGAGCAACTAAGCCCGTGCGCCACAACTACTGAGCCTGCGCTCTAGAGCCCGCGAGCCACCACTACTGAGCCCGCGTGATGCAACTACTGAAGCCCACGCGCCTAGAGCCCGTGCTCCGCAACAAGAGAAGCCACCGCAATGAGAAGCCCCTTCTCCCGCAGCTAGAGAAAGCCCGTGCGCAGCAATGAAGACCCAACGCAGCCAAAAATTTTTTAAAAAAGAAGGAAATAATGCCACTTGCAGCAACATGGTTGGACGTAGAGATTATCATACTAAATGAAGTAAACCAGAGAAAAACAAATATCATATGATATTGTTTATATGTGGAATATTAAAGATGTACAAACTTATTTACAAAACAGAAAGACTCACAGCCATAGAAAACTTATGGTTACCAAAGGGGAAGGGGGGGGGATGGATAAATTAGGAGGTGGGGATTAACACATATACACCGTTATATATAAAATACATAACCAGTAAGGACCTACTGTAAAGCACAGGGAACTATGCTCAATATTTTGTAATTACCTATAAGGAAAAAGAATCTGAAAAAGTATACATATATATGTATATACATATGTATCTACGTATAATTGAATCACAGCACTGTACACCTGAAACGAACACGATATTGAAAATAACTATACTTCAAAAAAAGTTAATTAAATAAAGATTATATTAGTGTTGCAAAGAGGGCTAAAAAAGGGGAAATGGAAATATTCTAAAGCCAAATGAAACATTAAAAAAAAAGGTTAAAAACCTCCATCTTAGGAAAAAATATTAATACAGGGAAAAAAGGAGTAATAAAGAAAAGTAAATATATAAATAAATTACTTTCACCAGGAAAAGAATTTTAGAAGATAAAACCAAAAACACTATGGTGCTGGTACAAAGACATATATAGACCAATGGAACAGAACAGAGAGCTCAGAAACAAACTCACACATGCATGGTCACATGATGTCTGATAAGGGTGCCAAGACCACACAATTGGGACAGGGTAACGGCTTCAACAGATGGTGCTGGAAAACTGGACACTCACATACGAGAGAAAAAAGATGGACCCTTATCTCACACACCATGTACAAAACTCAACTCCAAATGAATTAAAGACCTAACCGTAGGACATGAAACTGTAAAACTCCTACAAGAAAACGTAGGGGAAGAGCATGACATTGGAATGTGCAATGACTTCTTGAATAGGACACCAAAAGCACAGGCAACAAAAGCAAAAACAGACAAATGGGACTATACCAAACTTAAAACCCTCTGTGCAGCAAAGGAAACAGTCAACAGAGTGAAAAATGCCACCTACAAAATGGGAGGAAGTACTTGCAAATCATGCATCTGGTAAGGGATAAATCTCCAGAATATGTAGAATACGCCTAAATCTCAGCAATGACAAAACCAACCCGATTCAAAAAGAGGCAAAGGAGTACAAGAGATTTCTCTCCAGAGACACAGAGGTGACCAACAAGCACCTGACGCGGTGCTCCACATCACTGACCGTGAGGAACTCAAGCCCCCTGTGAGACAGCACCTCACCTGTTAGTTAGGACGGCCGCCCAGGGGGGTCGTCTCTCCAGGAGTTCATCCCGTCCCTTCCGCCCCTGACAGCCCCGTGGACTCCGGACAGCACAGGCGCGCAGGCTGCAGAGTGGGCCTCGAAGAGGGGCAGCCCCTACGTCGGGGTCCCGCGCAGAGATCGGACCACGCCAGAACCACCAAAGCCGCCGCCGGCCGCTCCGCCGCGGGCCCGCGCCCACACTGTCCCTCCCGCACCTCCGCTGCGGGATTCCAGCAAGCGCCCGCGCGGGGCGGGGCGGGGCGGGGCCGGACAAGGGGCGGGGCCTTGGGCGAGCACGTCGCCGCGCGGGGCGCAGCCGGGCAGGGGGCGGAGCCGCAGGCGAGCACGTCGACCGCGCGGGGCGGGGCCGCGCCGCGGCGTGACGCGCGGGCGCCGCGGCGGTGCGGGCGGGCTGGAGGCTCTGGCCGGCGGGCGGGGCGGCGCGAGGGAGCAGCGCCCGCCGCCCCGGGCAGGCCGGCCCCCCGCGCGCAGGGCCGCCGCGGCCCCATGCTGCTGCCCCTGGCCTGCCTGCACGGCCGGGTGGCACAGTGCCTCACCGCGCTCCTGGTGCTCGCAGAGCCGCCCCCGAGGCCCCGGCGCGGCGCGAGGGCGCACGGCGCGCCGCCCCCGCGCGCGGAGGCCGCCCTGCCCGCGAAGATGGCCGCGGAGCTCTATGCGCCCGCCGGCGCCGCAGCCGCGGCCGCCACCGCCACGGACATCGCCAACAGCAACGCCGCCGCCGCCGCCGCCGCGGGCAGGAAGGGACGGCCCAGCGCCCCGTTGCCCGCCCTGCCACCGCCCGCGCCCGCGCCGCCCGCACTCGACAACAACAACTTGGAGAGCCCCAACTGGCAGTCCTTCCACCCGACCCTGCGCGAGAGGTGAGCACGGGGCCTGCACCCCCGCCCCTGCCCGCGCCCCGCGCCGACGCGAGCCCCGAGCCGTGTCCTGTGCCTCTGCCCTTTGCAGGAACGCGCTGATGTTCAACAACGAGCTCATGGCCGACGTGCACTTCGTCGTGGGGCCCCCGGGCGCGGCCCGGAGGGTGCCTGCCCACAAGGTTGGTAGAGGCTCGGCCCTTTGAGCTCCCAAAGGCGACCGGCCGCCTCCCGAGTATGGACGGTCCTCTTCCCGGGTGTGGCAGCCGCTGGGGGCAGGGAGGGCCCAGGGCTCAAGGCAGCTCTCTCTCTCTCTCATCCACAGTATGTCTTGGCCGTGGGTAGCTCTGTCTTTTATGCCATGTTTTACGGGGACCTGGCAGAAGTCAAGTCAGAAATCCACATCCCTGACGTGGAACCTACAGCTTTTCTCATCTTGTTGAAGTAAGTCCGCCTCCTCAGGGTGCAAGGATGGGGCGGTTCCTCGCTGCCTGGTTCCGCCAGCCAGCTGCCTGCAGCTTCCTGAGGTCCACAGGGACGGAGGGCTCCTGTCCCAGGCCCTGGGTGCGCGGCATGCCCCACGCAGCCTGTGACTTGGCCCCGTCCTGCCTAGGTACATGTACAGTGACGAGATTGACCTGGAAGCTGACACGGTGCTGGCCACTCTGTATGCCGCCAAGAAGTACATTGTCCCCGCGTTAGCAAAAGCCTGTGTCAACTTCCTGGAGACGAGTCTGGAAGCCAAAAACGCCTGTGTGCTGCTGTCCCAGAGCCGGCTGTTTGAGGAGCCCGAGCTGACCCAGCGCTGCTGGGAGGTCATCGATGCTCAGGCTGAGATGGCCCTGAGGTCCGAAGGCTTCTGTGAAATTGACTGGCAGACGCTGGAGATCATCGTGACGCGGGAGGCCCTCAACACCAAGGAGGCTGTGGTCTTCGAGGCAGTCCTGAGCTGGGCCGAGGCGGAGTGCAAGCGGCAGGGCCTGCCGGTCACCCCGCGCAACAAGAGGCATGTTTTGGGGCCAGCCCTCTACTTGGTCCGAATTCCAACCATGACCCTGGAGGAGTTCGCCAACGGCGCCGCCCAGTCGGACATCCTGACGCTGGAGGAGACCCACAACATCTTCCTGTGGTACACGGCGGCCAACAAGCCCCTCCTCGAGTTCCCCCTGACCAAGAGGAAGGGCCTCGCCCCGCAGACGTGCCACCGCTTCCAGTCCTCCGCCTACCGCAGCAACCAGTGGCGCTACCGCGGGCGCTGCGACAGCATCCAGTTTGCTGTGGACAGGAGAGTGTTTATCGCGGGGCTGGGCTTGTACGGCTCTAGCTCCGGGAGAGCCGAGTACAGCGTGAAGATTGAACTCAAGCGGCTGGGGGTGGTCCTGGCGCAGAACCTGACCACGTTTGTTTCCGACGGCTCCAGCAGCACCTTCTCAGTCTGGTTTGAACACCCCGTGCAAGTGGAGCAGGACACCTTCTACACCGCCAGCGCCGTCCTGGATGGCAGCGAGCTCAGCTACTTCGGGCAGGAGGGCATGACCGAGGTGCAGTGCGGGAAGGTGACCTTCCAGTTCCAGTGCTCTTCCGACAGCACCAACGGGACCGGGGTCCAGGGTGGCCAGATCCCCGAGCTCATCTTCTACGCCTGAGGCGCTGTGGGGTGGCAGGGGTGCACGGCGAGTGGCAGGCCCTTTCTCTACAGGCAGCCCGTGACCCGCCACCTCGAAGGTTGCGCTCGCGGCGTGCCTCCTCTGCAAGTGGTCGGCTGGAGCCTGAAGCTGTGACACAAGACACTTTCCTGCGCAGCCAGAGCCTCGGTCTCTACATCTCTTGTACGTTGGGGCGCACGTCCCAGGTGGAGGGCACAAGGCAGGCTCCAGATTCCCTCCAAGGGGCACCTACACCGCCTGCTTTGAGGGCTTTGCCATCTCTCGCATCCTCTTGGATTCTATTCTAAGTGGTTCTAAGCTTAAGATCTTCAGTTCAAATCCAAAATGGGAAAAGTCACTTAAAGTAGTTCACCTGTTTAAGTGGATTTTCATAATAAAGTTTTAACAAAATGAGAGCCGCACGTAGATAAACGACTGCGAGTCTCAAATTGCCCTAACAGTGCTTAGCGGGTACTCCCAAGAGGCCCACCCGTCCCCGAGTTTGCCCTCTGCCGGCAGCCCGGGCCTCCGCCATCTGGGAGGGCTTGCTCTCCGGGCTGCCGCCAGACTGCTCTAGAAAAAGCCAGGTGTCAGGTTGTGTCTACTTCCTGGAGTGTCACTAGCTGCTCAAAATCCTACTGTTTGATTTCGACTGGGTGGGGGCGTGCGGGGTGCTCTGCCGGGCCCAGGGCTCCTGCCCCCGAGAGCGGACTCCCACCTCGGGCTCCCCAGCAGCCTGCACGCGCGTGCTGTGGCGTCAGGCAGGCTCGCTGAGCCTCTTGCCTCTGTCGTCCCTCGCTGCAAACTCCTTGGGCATTTGCTTTGTTTCTGAAAAACCTCCGCATGACCCCTGGAGGGAGGGACCGTGTCACTGGGCACAGGGATACAGCCCCCAGCCCCAGGTCTCCCTGTGCCAGCGGCCCTCCTCCTCCGGGCCCACCCTGCTGGACCGTGCCTTCCGGCCCCAGGGGACCACCCTGCGGGTGACCCAGGACTGCACGCCCTGCCCACCCTCCCTGGCCCCACACCCCACCTCCTTAGGACAGGGGGTGTGCCTCTAGACACTGATGGGCGGAGGAGGGAGCAGCCCCTCCAAGCCAGCTGTGCAAACAGTCCTCACGGTGAGGCTGCCATAACGGCCCACCAACCGTGGCTGGGACAGGCCCGGCTCCGTCTGCAGGGGGCCTGCCCACCCCGAGGCACCGTGCTGCCAGGGGTGCTCCTCGAGAGGTGGAGAGACAGGCCCCCATCCACGCAGCACTTTCGTCTCACTCCATCCCTACCTGCGGGCACTGCCCACAGCGCTCTGGTTTTAAACCAGAAATAACCCCCAGGCTGCTGGGCTCCTGGCAGCCTCCAGGCGACGCTTGTTCCCTGTGAGGCCCTTGCCCTTGCACGCGCCACCCTCCCACCCAGAGCACCGGCAGCGCACCCCGTGAGCCCCACAGTACCTATTGCTGGTGCGTTGATGCAGAGCTCTCTCGCCAAAAGAAGGAACGTCTTCCCCAGCACGTAAACGTTCACCTGTCATGAAGACACCACAACTAAGAAGGGCGTTCATGTGCAGGAAGTGTTTGCTTCTTTTTTTTTCCATC
Source organism: Balaenoptera acutorostrata (assembly GCF_949987535.1). Classification (NCBI taxonomy): domain Eukaryota; kingdom Metazoa; phylum Chordata; class Mammalia; order Artiodactyla; family Balaenopteridae; genus Balaenoptera; species Balaenoptera acutorostrata. The sequence continues at coordinate 183,128,533 of NC_080066.1, forward strand.
GTTCAGTCTTTAAGAGCCCCCCCTGCTGCCCCCAGAGCAGCCCAGGGCACTCCTTCCCTCTCCCAGGTGGCTTTTTTAGACTCTACCACTATCTCAGCAACGACTGAACTTGCTGAGAAGAAAAGCTGCCTCAAGAGTAGCTGGCTGAGCAGAATCATCCAGTGCGCAAGGCGCCACGACTGCGGGGGCCACGGCCACTCCTCTACCCCGTTCCCAGGGGCTCACGGGGGCATCCTCTTCTGTCCCCACGGGCCAGCTCAGTCCTGGCTGTGGGGCTCTGCAGGCCTCAGTGACCCTCCACCGCTCCCACCTCAGGTCCAGATCCACCGTGGAGCCTGCCCCTGACCCAGTCACCTGCCAGAACCTCCCCGGGCGCGACTGAGCCCGGGGCCTGGCCAGGCACTGTCCTCCCAGCCTGCCTGGTGCTGGCCGAGGGCTGGGCAGCTCGCGGGGAGGGTGCCACTGAGCGGACTGACGGCAGGAGCGGTGCAGGGGAGGCGTGCATGGCATGCAGATCCGAGAAGAGCCCAGGCTCTCGCCCCAGGCCCGAGCTGTGGGCTTCGCCGTCCCAGCCGGAGCTGGAGAAACCCATGGCCACCTGTCTTCACCCCAGCCCTGCCCACAGGACTCGGGCCTCGCAGGAGGCTGGCTCTGGCCCTCTGCCTCTGACTGCCTCAGAGAGCTCCCTCACCCGATCAAGCCTGGCCTGTGAGCCCCTTGGCCCAGCACCCAAGAGGGCACCAGCAAAGGTGCGGAGGAAGAGTGAAGGCCTTGTTGTGCGCCGTATCCACCACGGGGCTGGCAGACGGCACACAGGGACCAGGGTGCTAAGGAATGGTACAACATTGAGTCTCCCCGGGGGAGGAGATGAGGGTACCTGTGGGCACCAGGCAGCCTGGGGCCTTCCCAGCGGGGGCCAGGCCTCCCTGTCCAGGCAGCAGAGGGCACCCCCCACCCCACTGGCAGTCACTCTGCCCTCCTCCAAGATCCCCATCCCAAGGGCTGGGGGCTCCCGGGGTGCCTGCCACCAAAGTGCGCGTGTCGCTGTGCACCTCCCTCCGCTGGGTTCCCACCAGGCTCCTGCATCCCGACCCTCCTGCCTCACCCTCCGCTGAGACCAGAGCAGAACTGACCTGCCACCCAGCGTGCCGTCTCCGCCTTCCCCGCAGCACATCCCGACTCAGCCTGCCCACACCGCGACCCCCACCACCCCAACCCCGGGACCTAGGCAGACGAAGCCTGAATGCTGCAGGAAAGCGTTCTCTGAACAACTTCAAGTGGAAAATCAAATTTTAAAAAGGATATGCCTGTAAAATGCGTGGTTATTGCCAGAGATGCTTTGACGGTCACTCTCCCGTGTCCGCGGCTGTGTGTGGGTGGCCAGCCCTCCCTGGCCCCTAGCACATGGCGGGCAGGCTCCGCAGACCCTGAGGGCTCCCGGCTCTGCCTCTGAGGGGCCGTGGCCCAGGCACGTGAGTGCCTCTGTGTCAGCCTCACTATAAGGGGGCACAAAGGGACGTCCTGCCAGGACCCTCAGGGCGCAGAGGGTGCTGGCTGTGAGCTGAAGCCGGGAGGAAGCCTGCCTGGGTATGCGTGTGAGCGAGGACAGAGGGGGCCCTGGGCGTGCGTGTGAGCGAGGACGGAGGGGGCCCTGGGTCTTCTGCTTACGCCCTCCGAGCGCCCAGCCCTCGGCAGTGCAAGCCCCCGAGTGGGACCCTCGCCCGACATGCGTGCTCCACACCCACATCAGCTGCAGACACGTGTGTCCTGTGAGCGCTGAGCCTGTCCCAGCCCCTCCAGGGCAGGGCCAGGTCACCTCCCACCTTCCCAGTGCCCAGGCTGGGCTCTGCCCAAGACCAGGGGGCCCGAGGCTCACCCTTCCACCTGAGGTGTTAAAACTGTCTGTGTGGCCCCAGCCTGAACGTACGGGGTCTCACTGGCCAGCACGGTGACTCTCCACTGGGCCCTGATCCAGCCCCAGGTGAGTGGGAGCATCTACTCTGTCACCCTCTCCCACCTGAACCCTGACTGGTGTCCCGCTTCCCAAGGTGTGAAGCAAGAAAGTACTGGAACACCTCCCTCTCCCTCCCAAGCGGCGCCCAAGCACTTCTGGAGCGCTGTCCTGTGCGAGCCCTCACTCCTGTCCTTCCTGGGGAGTCACCAGGATGGAAACCAGGCCACATGGCCTTGCCCTGACCAAACACGGCACATGGAGTGCTGGATTTTCACGATTCCAAGGGATTATGTTTAGCGTGACCCCTGAATGTTTCAACAGGGCTCCTGAGAGATGCCATTTATAAAGGCACCTGGGAGAACACAAATGCAGGCGGCATCTGAGTTCAGTGAAGGTCTGTGTGCCGGCACCGAGGGCACTGAAGGCCCAGCACCCGGGCAGCACAGCGCCAGGCTCGCAAGGAAGCTTCCCCGGGGGCGTGGGATTCCTGCGAGTCCTGCATGAGTCCTCACACTGCGGTCACAGCTGCTTTCCACGACATTAGTTCTCCTTCCGAGCCCTCAGTGGAGTGATCGCCACAGAGCCCAGCTCCAGGGCACGGGGCCAAGCTCACCCCAGCCCCAGCGCCACCACCAGGGACAAGTGCGGAGTTGCAGCGGCTCCGCCCCAGCGCTGCTCCCACCCCGTGAGCGTCCCGTCCACACAGGTGTCCCTCTTGTTGGGTCTTCCCATTACCGTCAGGCATTTGGAAATGAGAGGTGCCTTCCTGGAACTCAGAAAGCAAGTTTCTCTAAATAGACTGTAAATGTAAGTTTTTATATTGTTTAAAACGTATGCATGTGAGTCCATTTTTTTTTTCTTTTAAAGAATCTCCCTTGCCTTGGACAAAGTTCACGTGAGTCTCTCCATTGGCTCTAAGGCCAGGGCTGCCCAGCCCCCGGGACAACACCATCACCCTGTGTCCACTGTCTCCCTACCCACTCTGTTTGCCAGTTTCCAAACAGAGACCCACACCCTGTGTGTCCTTCGCCTGTGGACCCTCCCAACCGGGGCAGGAAAGGGACTGAGAAAGGAAATGCATCTACCTGGAGCAGGTCGCTGAGGTCAAGGAGCATGTCTGCAAGGGGAGTCAAGGAGCAGTGCCCAGGCCCACAGGCTCCGGCCACCCGACAACTTCCAGGAGGCAGAGCCTGGCTGCAGACCTAAGCTCGGCACTGGACCACGAGGGCAGAGTGAGGCAGCCGCGTCAGGGCTCACCTTCTGGGAGACCTCCGAGTCACTACCGGACAAGGGGGAGTGGAGCTGGGGTGGGGGCCTGCAACACGGTTCTTGGAGTGCAACTGCCTTTGCAGGACGGCCCCCGCATCCGTGTGGGCCCTGCCCAGCCAGGGCTCCCCTGCTCCGAGGGGGTCTCCTGCCCCGGCCTGCCCAAGAAGCGCGCGACCACACTCACTGCGTCTCACGAGCATCCACTGAGCGGCTGCCGGGTGCCCAGCAGTGTCCTCTGTCCCAGGACTCAAGGCTCCTGGGGGACAGACACACACACCAGGCCACCTTTGGTGGCCGGCAGGCACCACTACGGTACTGGTGCTTGAGGGGGCAGCTGTGGGGACTCTGGCGTGGGACCTGTCCTTGCTCTCAGCAGATGGTTAAGTAGTAACCAGAATATGTCCTAAGCGATTCAAAACTCAGCCAGACACATACACAGAAATATAAAGCACAAGCCACTCAGAAAGGCAACTTGTCAAATGAAGTGAAATTAGTGTCATTCATGGATGTGCTATGGCTTTGAGAAGTGACTAAGAAATCCCCATGATGCTGAACCAGAGCCCAGACCAGGTGTCCAGAGGGAAATCCTGGGCCCGACAGAGCAAGGAGAAAGGAAGTCCCAATGCCAAAGCCTCACACCAGGCGGCGAGCATCTGAACATGGCCTCCAAGGTCCTTGAATCAAAGGCACCTTGTTTCTCCGTATGAAGGCAGACGTTTCATCAGGGAGTGTAGTCACAGGAAGACAGATAATGCCACAGTGCAGACCAACAAACTAGTGAGAAGAACTTTGAAAAAAAGAAAAGTGAAATCACAAGAAATGAAAGGAAGACCACCGTAAATATATGAGCAGGAATCGGTGACGACAGAACAAATTAACATAACCAAGAGACTATATGCCGTAAGATTCCAACTCTAAGACATTCTGGAAAAGGCAATACTCTGGAGAGAGTGAAAGGGTCAGGGGTTGCCAAGGGTCAGATGGGAGGATGAACAGGCGGGGCACGGGATTTTCAGGGCAGCGAAGCCGCTTGTATGACACCACGACGGCGGACACGTGGCCTTTCACTCGTCAAACGCGTGGAGCATGGACCACCGAGAGTGAGCCCTCACATCAGCTATGGACTTCAGTTAACAGTACTGTGTCAACACGGGTCCATCAATTGTAACATACAGCACACTAACATGAGCTGATCATAGGGAAACTCTGTGCTGGGTGGAGAAGACGGAACTCTGCACAATTTCTTCATAAATCTAAAACTGCTCTTAAAAATGAAGTCTATTTTTAAAATAATACTAATAAACTAAATGCAAAAAAAACGGGCAAAAGTTTTGAACAGATGTTTCATGAAGAGAAGCAAAGAGCCCCCCAACTCAGCAGCTATCACAGAAAAGCAAACTAAAGCACCCCTACAACAGCAACAGATGACCGCAGCTGCCACGCCCGCCGGCAGGGCGCCCAGTGGAACACCGGCCCTGCTCGAGGGCCTCCGACCACGAGGAGAGGACAAAAGAATGTTCACAGCAGCTCCGGCACAAGAGCAAAGACCGGGAACAGCCCGGGTGTCCGTCGACAGAGACACCGATGACCTGTCACACACTCGCCCCATGGAGACAAGACGGCAGAGGCCTGCCAGGCGACAGACCTGCAGGAAGAGCACACACCCGCATCCCGGACAGGGCGTTCCAGAACAAGCAAAACTAACCCACGGGCGTCACCAGGAGAGCGGGTGCCTCTGGGGTGGGGTGTTGGTGCCGCCCTGCATCCCGACAGAAGACCTGGTCGCACAGACACGTGCACTCCTCAGAACTCATCAAATGGCATGATGAAGACCTGTGCATTTCGTTTTATGCCAATTTTACCTTAAAAGGAAATAAGAACCATAAACAAATACTGGTATCTAGTCAGTTAATAATCTGCCTGCTGAAGGGCTTGGGGGCACTGGATAGATGTCTGCACCCAACTTTGAAAAGCACCAGAAAAGGGCAGTCTGAGGGGCGGCTGGCGGGTGGGGGTGCCGAGCATAGACCAACGAGGTGTGGATGGAGTCACTGGGGCGGGGGGCGCCCACTGCATGACCAATCCTTTCAACTTTGCCACGTGTTTGATATTTTTCATAATAAAATGATGGGGGGGGGGGGAAATGTGTATATTTTAAAAAGGAGATTGGGATTCAACTTTTAACCAAGTTACAATGAAATGACATTTGCTGTCCTTGAAATGACAATGGCAGGACACCTGACCCGTGTCCACAGGAATGTCTAGACAGCCCTGGTTCCTCTCTGAGCAGGATGATCCGAATTACGTGCTTCCTGAACGAGGCGCCCCCCTCAGGCCGCATCCTGGGCCAGAGCCCACCAACGCCCCCCGGGCCTCAGTGGGTCCAACTGATGGGCGTTTGGGGTTCTGTGGCTTGGAAAAGTCTCCTGTCTGGCTGGCCCCTGGGCCAGTGTCCTTCCCAGCAGCCGTTCCCTTTTGCTAGGCAGCTGCGTCCAGCCTCAGTGCAGAGACCCCAGACCCCCAAACCTGCTGGGACGGTAAGTAAGCCCACAGACGAGGCCTGCGTGAAGCCCTGGCTCAGCATGAGTGTAGTTCTGTCGGCCTCTCTGTCTCCCTCCCGTCCTCCTGGGGCCCAGTCGTGTTCTAGCAGGCGGCACTTCTGCTCAACGAACACCCACTTCAGTGCCTGTCCTAGAAGAGGTGCATCAGCACAAAGAAGGGTGGCGGATAAAACACCTTCAGAAGATCCTGGACGTTCCTCAGGGTCCAAAGACCAGAGTGCGTCCAGTGGGTTTAGAAAGCATGCGGTGGCCCACACTGGGCCACCACTGCCCCTGGGGCCTAGGAGTAGCTCCGCCCCGAGGGGATGGGAGACCCTCTGGCGGGCCCACACAGCACTGCTGGGAAAACAATCACAGACAGGACCCGATTTAAACTGAGACTCATTTTTGGTCAAAGGAAAAGTTTACAGAGATTTAAATAAGGCAGAAGTAAAGGTCAAAAGAACGTGATATTCCTCTATGCTGCCTCTGATAGTGTCTCTCCAGGTGAAAAACTGCCCCTGCACATCCAGAGGTCCGAAATGTCATGTGTGTGCGTGGACGCCACACTTTAGGACGAACAGTGAGGCCAGGGGTGCAGCCACGTGAGCCAACAGCACCCTCCTGGGGCCGTACTGGACACGAGACGGTGAGTCCCAGGAACAACAGTGCCATCAGCACTAAGGAGCCAAACCTCGCCCTCCCTGAGAAGGACGACCTGCCCAGCACCCACCCACCCTCCAAGCCCGCGGGGTGCCCCCTGCTCTGGTGAGCCCTTCCCCAGGCAGCCAGCACCAGCTGGCAGTTATTCACGAGCCGGCCCACAGCTCTGTTTAGAGCAGGAGCTCGCAGCCACGCCCTACCAAGGACAAAGGCCACCAGGACACCTCTCCCTGGTGTCCTGCTGCACCGGTTATCACCTGGCAGTGCAGCTGTACCTGCACAGCGACATGCAGCCCTGATGTAAGGCTCGAAGAGACCACCCAAGTCCCGGAGGCAATCCTCAAAGGGGCCGGGAGTGGAAGCAGGCATCAAGGGGAGTTACAGGGCTGTGTGACAAGGGAGGGCGGCGCCTGGACGCGGAGGTGCGTGGTGGGGGGGGTCGGGCAGCAGCCAGGAGCCACCTAGGAAAAGGAAGGGCTTCCTGTTGCGCCAGGGGGCCTGCCAGCTGCTCCTGCTCCCCCTCAGGGCACTGGCTGCCCCCACAGCAGAAGGCAGAGGTCAAGGCCACAGCCTGGAGCTCACAGAGTCCCACCCGAGGGAAGATAAAATGTAGGACTTAGGGACTTCCAAGACAGCCAGCCTCGAGGGACCCAACTGTCAAGAAGTGGGCCAAACACCATGCACTCAGGCTCCCTCCAGGCCCTGGTCAGCTCCTGCTCCGCACGGCCAGAAGGGTGCAAAGGCTTAACGCCACGGCCAGCAGCAGTCAGCTTGGAGAAGAGAAAGTGGGCAGGGACCCCTGTGATGGCACTGCCAGGTCCTGCCCAGGTCCTGAGCCGAGCACATCCCAAGATGTGCAGTGAGGACCCAGACGGGCCAGCCTCCACTGAACCCGGGCTAGCTCCCCACAACTCTCTGCCTGCCAGAGGAAACGAAGTCCCCTGCGGGCGCAAAATTATCCACAGTTGCCACAGGTTTTCAAACACTATATCCAGCACTTCGATAAAAACTTACCAAGTATGACAACAGACAGGACCAAATAACCAAAACCAAAAGAAAACTCAGACAATAAAAACAGAACCACCAATGACCCCACTGTTGGAGTTACTAAAGGCTTTCATATAACTGCAGAGACGGAGAATTTTACCAAAGAACTGGAATCTAATAAAAGAATCTAATGTAAAACCATCATTGAAGTTAGGAAGTTAATAGATGGGTTTAACAACCAGTTAAGACACTGCAAAGGAAAGGATGAAAGAACTCAAGACAGGTCACTGGACAGCATTCAGAGTGAAACAGAGACAGGAAAAATAAAAAAAAACGGAATGGAAAATACACAACACAACCTGAGACATGAGGAAAGGGTCTAACGTGTGTGTAACTGGGATCCTAGAAAGGAAACAGAGAAAGAACGGCAGAGAAACTATGTCTGAAAAGATACCTCCCAAGATTTCCCCAAAACAGACAAAAGACATTAAGTCACAAATTCCAGAAGTTCTACAAATAACAAGCTGGACAAATAGAAAGAAAACCACATCTAAGTACATCAGAGTCAAACCCCTGAAAGAAAGACAAAGATATTTCTTAAAAGCAGGTAGTGATAAGAGACGGTAACCTTCAAACAGTGACAAGATGATGTAAAGCCCACTCCACAGCACCACGGAAGGTAGAAGGCAGAAGCGGGACGACAGCAGTACAGCTCCAGGAGAAACACCTGCTGCCCCAGAATTCCACACTCACTGAAAATATCTTTCAAAATGAGGACAAAACAAAGATGTTTTCACATAAAAGCTGAAGGAGTCTTTTCCTAGCAGGCATACTGTTTTTCAGACAGAGGACAACGATCCCAGATGAAACCACAGAAACACAGGAATGGAAAGGGTCAGAGCAGGTAGGTGTGAGTGAACACACTAACGGCTGGGGAAGCAGTGCCCACAGTGCCCCTAGCAGGGCCCGGGAGAGCGTGTCCTGCCAGGAAAGGCCAGCTTCTAACTTAAGGTCAAGGGCACAGGACACAGTCTCTAGGGTAACCACCAAAGCAGTAATAAGTAAATAAATAACAAAGTATTTGAAGGAAAACAGAATAACGAAATACTTGATTACTCTAAGAGGTTGTAAGAAAGGGAAAACAGAGAACAAACAGAAAATAGTAAGATATTAGAATTAAATTCAAATATATCAATAAGCACACTGAATTTAAATGGATGAAATTCTCCAATAAAAAATATTTTAAGACTAGATAAATAAATTAGACAAATACACATAATTATGTAACCGAGCAGGACCCTATGGGGCCTTCCCAGAACAGGACTCCTCCACTTCACCCAAGCCCTCCACCTGCCTTTTGTCTGTAGAAAAACTTTAGTCAAAGAATAAATTTAACCAGAGCAGTGAAAAAATTGCAGAAAGAAAGGACAACAGTCAAGCAAGACAAAATAATACCAATTTGGCCATTAAACAAAGGCAAGGACCTTTAGTTCCTCCTCAAGGGCAATAGGTACTATTCTGAGCCACGCTCTTTGAGCTGTTTTGCAGATACTGAAACCCCCACCGGGTGGAAGAAGTTAACTGCATGGTGACCACAAGCCTGTAGACCCCAGACCAGCTGGAACCAGAAGGCTGAGGATGCTGACTCCCGACTACCTCACCAACAACCAATCAGAAGAGCGTCCACGAGCTGATCGTGCCCCCACAACCCCCTCCCCCACTCTGTCTTTAAAAACCTTTCCCTGAAAGCCTCTGGGGAGTTTGGCTCTTTTGGGCATTAGCTGCCTGGACTCCTTGCTTGGCGCCTGCAATAAACCCTGCACTTTCCTTCACCACAACCAGTGTCAGTAGGTTGGCTTTACTGTGTGTGGGCAAGTGGACCTAAGTTTGGTTCAGTAGCAATTATATGCTGCTTATAAGAAACATACCTTAAATATATCACAAAGCATTGAATTTTAAAATATGGGAAAAGACAGACCACGCACATACTCAGCAAAAGAAAGCGGGTATAGTTATACTAACACCCAACACAGTAGAATTTAAGGGGAAAAGCGTTTGGTGATAAAGAGGGACATTTTATAATGTTAAGCGTCATTTCCACCAGGAAGATACAGAATCCTGAATCTGTATCCTCTTAACACAGCATCAGAATATAATGGGAGGGCTTCCCTGGTGGCACAGTGGTTAAGAATCCGCCTGCCAATGCAGGGGACACGGGTTCGAGCCCGTGGTCCGGGAAGATCCCACATGCCGCGGAGACACTAAGCCCATGCGCCACAACTACTGAGCCTGCGCTCTAGAACCGGCGAGCCACAACTACTGAAGCTCACGCGCCTAGAGCCCATGCTCCGCAACAAGAGAAGCCACCGCAATGAGAAGCCCGTGCACAAGAAAGAGTAGCCCCTGCTCGCCACAACTAGAGAAAAGCCCACGCACAGCAACGAAGACCCAACGCAGCCAAAAATAACAAAAAATAAATAAAATAAAATAATAAAATAAAAAAATTTATTTAAAAAAAAGAATATAATGGGAAACAAACAAGATAAAAGGAAAAGTAGATAAGCCCACATCTGCAGTGGGAATTTTAACACTCTTCTTTAGAACAAGGGGACTGAAAAATCGGCAAGGATGATTTGAAAGGGACTAACCAACTTGACCTAATGGACATTTATAGACTGCTCCACCCAACAGGTGCAGATACCCATTCCTTTGAAGTGCACATGACGCGGCCACCAAAATAGACCATGAGCTGAGCTGTAAATCAAAGCTCAGCACACTGGGAAAAAAGGGAAATCATTCAGTGTTTGTCCTCTGACCACAATGGAATTATACTAGAAACTGATAATACAGAGATAACTAGAAAACTCCCAACTGTTTTCAAAACAAGTGGTACACTTCTAAATGACTTAATATCTAAAGGAAATAAAAATGGAAATTAGAAAATATTTTGAACTGATCATAGTAAAAATGTTACACATCAAAACTGTGTGATGTAACTAAAACCTGCCTAGAGAGAAATTTATAGTCTCAAATGCTTGTATTAGGAGAAACAGAAAAAATGAAAATCAGGAACCTAAGAAAGCTGAAAATAGTAAATTAAACCGAAAGAAATTAGAAGGAAAGAAATAATAAAAGTAAATCAATGAAATATAAAATAAACGTACAATACAGATAAACAACAAAGCAAAAGTCTGGTTCTTTAAGAAGGCTGATAAAAGCTCTGGTGAGCCGTAGAGAAACTGGAACCCTCCTACACTGCTGGCAGGAATGCAAAATAGTCCAGCTACTTTGGAAAACAGTCCAGCAGTGCCTCACAGAGTTAAACACAGAGCTCCAATGATAGCTTATATGATTCCATTTACATGAAATGTCCAGGACAGGCAAACAGAGAGTGGCAGAAAGCAGGCTGCTGCTTGTTTAGGACTGGTGGCATGAGAGACGTCCCTTCCGAGGCGATGACAGTGCTCTAGCGTTGACTGTGGTGACGGTTGCACACTTGTGTGCATGTAACTGAAAACCAGTGACTTGCACAACATATCGGGTGAATTTCATCTCAACAAAGCCATTACCAAGGAAAAGACTAATAAAACTGGCAACCCCTAGCAACACGGATCAAAGAGAAAAAAGGCAAAATTACAAACATAAGACATGACAGCGGGGTCATCACTACAAGTGCCACAGACACGAAAGGGAAACCGGGAATGTTAAGGATAACTTTACTCTGATACATCTGGTCTCTGAAGTGACACAGACAAAGGCTTTGCAAAATACAACCTAGCAAAACTGGAATGAGAAGCAGAAAGGCTGGATAGTTCCACATCTACTATAGAAATTGAAGCCACAAGTACGATCTTACCACAAAGAAAGCTAAAGGCCCCGATGGCTTCGCTGTGAGTTTTCCCCAACATTTCAAGAGGAAACAGTACTGGTCACCGCTGGACTGCCCAGGGTGCAGAGCACGAGGGGGCACCTCCCAGCGGTGTCGGGGCAAGCACGACTGAGACACACCCAGTTGACGAGGACACTGCAAGAAGACAGGCCACCAGCACAGCTCCACCCAAAATATCAGCAATACCTGGAGAGGGTAACTTGGCATGACCACATCTGGGTATGCAAGGGTGGTTTAACCTTAAAAATCAGGCAGTGTGGTGGTCCAATGGTTAGGACTCCGAGCTCCCACTGCAGGGGGCCCAGGTTGGATCCCTGGTCGGGGAACTAAGATCCCGAAAGCCACGTGGCGTGGCAACCCCCGCCCCCCCCCACAAAAAATCAGTCAGTGTAATTCACCTCGGCACAGATTAAGGGGAAGAACCCCACATGATGATCATACCAATACATACATAGATGACTCAACACCCTTCACAATAAAAGCTCCTGGCAATTAGGAAAAAGGAAACACCTTCAACCTGTTACCTGATAAAGGTATCTTAGAGCAGACGTCTAAGGCAAAGGGCTGGAAACGCTCTCCGGAGCCAGAACAGAGCCGAGGATGCACCCCCCCGGCCCCCGCAACCCCTTCACACCCCACAGGGCACCACAGGCGTGCAGATGGCCAAGAGAAACACATGACAGGCATACAGATCAGAAGGGAGCAACTAAAACTGGCAGCAGACACAACTGTATACGTTAAGAAAACAAAACAAGAGGGCTTCCCTGGTGGCGCAGTGGCTGAGAATCCGCCTGCCAATGCAGGGGACATGAGTTCGAGCCCTGGTCCGGGAAGATCCCACACGCCGCGGAGCAACTAAGCCCGTGCGCCACAGCTACTGAGCCTGCACTCTAGAGCCCGCGAGCCACAGCTACTGAGACCGCATGCCACAACTACTGAAGCCCGCGCGCCTAGAGCCCATGCTCTGCAACGAGAAGCCACCGCAATCAGAAGCCCACACACCGTGACGAAGAGCAGCCCCCACTAGCCGCAACTAGAGAAAGCTCGCAGGCAGCAACAAAGACCCAACACAGCCAAAAATAAATAGAAATTTTTAAAAAAGAAAAAGAAAACAAAACAAGACATCCCAAAGTTCAATTAGTAAGCTTACTCACTGAATTTTGTATTTTTAGATATAACATCAACATACCTCAACTGTACTTCTATACACTGGAAACAAAAGATACCATTTACCTTAGCTCAAAACACAAATACTTAGGAATAAAACTAACGAACAAAGTGTAAGACCTCCTCATCAAAAATGAGAGAAAGCAGAGAACACCTCAAGAAATAAGGTAGGGCTTCCCTGGTGGCGCAGTGGTTGGGAATCCGCCTGCCAATGCAGGGGACACGGGTTCGAGCCCTGGTCTGGGAAGATCCCACATGCCGCGGAGCAACTAGGCCCGTGAGCCACAGCTGCTGAGCCTGCGCTCTGGAGCCACAAGCCACAACTGCTGAAGCCCGCGCGCCTAGAGCCCGTGCTCCACAACAGGAGAAGCCGCCGCAATGAGAGGCCCGCACACTGCAGGGAAGAGTGGCCCCTGCTCGCCGCAGCTAGAGAGAAGCCCGCGCGCAGCAACCAAGACCCAACGCAGCCAAAAAAATACAATAAATAAATTTAAAAAGAAAGAAGGGATATTGATAGGTTGGAAGATTCAGTATTGTTAAAATGAATGTCAATTTCCCCCAAATTGATCCACAAACCCCAATCAGAATCCCAGAAGTTTTTTTTACAGAAATGGACAATCTGATTTAAAAATTTATACAGAAAAACAGAGGGCCACGAACAGCCCAGACACCCCTGAGGCAGAAGAAGAGCTGGGATTCAAGGTCTCACGCCACAGATCCTGAGACAGGTTATAAACCCGCCATACTGAAAACAGTCTGGTATTGGCACAAACAGACCCGCAGAAGGGGTCAGAGACAGCAGCAACAGACGCCCACCTAAGTTCAAAGCAGTGGTGCCACCACGGGGCGCCGGGAGGAATGGCTGCCAGCAGATGGCGCCTTGTCACCTGGACTCCCAGTGGAAAGCAGCGAACTCTGACCATCTCCTCACAACAGACACACAGACCAGGCCCTCAGAAGGCCTCAATCCAATGGGAAACGTAAAACCAAAAGTTTCCAGAAGGGAACACAGGAGAATATTTCCAGGATTGGGGGCAAAGATTTCTTCAACGGGACACAAAAACATTAATCACAAAGGAGAAGACGGATAAATTGTACTTCATTAGAATTAAGAACTCTGTTCATCAAAAGATACTGCCGAGGGGCTTCCCTGGTGGCGCAGTGGTTGAGAATCTGCCTGCCAATGCAGGGGACACGGGTTCGAGCCCTGGTCTGGGAAGATCCCACATGCCACGGAGCAGCTAGGCCCGTGAGCCACAATTGCTGAGCCTGCGCGTCTGGAGCCTGTGCTCCGCAACAAGAGAGGCCGTGACAGTGAGAGGCCCGCGCACCGCAATGAAGAGTGGCCCCCGCTTGCCGCAACTAGAGAAAGCCCTCGCACAGAAACGAAGACCCAACACAGCCATAAATAAATAAATAAATAACATTTAAAATTTAAAATAAAAAATTAAAAAAAAAAAAAAGACACTGCCGAGAGGTGGAGGGCAGCTAGAACAGGGAGGCTACCTTCCATGCAGACGCCCGGCCCCGGCCTCGGCCCAGGACATGCCTGCTGGACCCCAGGGTGTGCCCATGCTCAGCACCACTGGACACTGGCAGGCAGGACACACTTGCCAGCAGGTCACAGAGCTCCAGAGGCCCGAGGCTGGCCAACACTGGGCGGTCCTCTCCATCTCTGCCTGGCATGGGTTTGAATTTGCAACTTCCTCATGCCCAGTGATGCTGAGTGCCTGCTGATAAACGCTAATCAGCCACCCTGAGGCCTTCTCTTGACCACATACTCTCTGCATGATACCATCATGATAGATGCATATCATCATATTATACGTTCGCCCAAACCCACATAATGTGCTACACCAAGAGTGAGCCCCAAGGTAAACCACGGACTCTGGGTGATGATGAGGAATCACTGTGGGTTCACCACTGGTAACAGTGCTCCGCTCTGGGGGATGCCCATCCCGGGCAACGCTGTGCATGTGTGGGGACTGGGGGGTATGGGAAATCTCTGTACCCTCCTCTCAATTTTGCTGTGAACCTAAAACTGCTCTTAAAAATAAAGTCTATTTAGGGCTTCCCTGGTGGCGCAGTGGTTGAGAATCCGCCTGCCAATGCAGGGGACATGGGTTCGAGCCCTGGTCCGGGAAGATCCCACATGCCGCGGAGCAGCTAAGCCTGTGCGCCACAACTACTGAGGCCCACATGCCTAGAGCCCGTGCTCCGCAACAAGAGAAGGCACTGCAATGAGAGGCCCGCGCACCGCAACGAAGAGTGGCCCCCACTTGCCGCAACTAGAGAAAGCCCACGCACAGCAACGAAGACCCAACGCAGCCAAAAATAAATAAATAAAATAAATAAATTTATTTAAAAAAACAATTCTCTTCAATTCTTAGGCTGTCCCTGGGGAGGCAAGCAGAGGGGGAGGGGCGGAGGGAAGCAGGTAATGGTGGGCTGGGGAGAAGGGAGTCCCCAGCTGCACTGCCCTCCAAGAAAGAAGATCCCCAGGTGAACCTGAGGAGAGGGACAGAAGCTCAGTCTGGAAGCCCACCCCGCCCCCAGATCTGCAGACCTGAACCGCTGTTAACAAGACCCCCGGTGTCTGAAGCCTGGGAGAGAAGAAGATTTGAAGGTCGCGGTGGGCAGGACACGGCTGTGGCCGTGGGCACGCTCTACACAGAAAGGGTGACAGGTGACAGCAGCCTCCTGGCCTAGACCATTGCTAGGGCTCACCTGCTCATACACAGGCCTGCTGGCAGCTCGGCTGGAACCCAGTAGATACCAAAGACTTAAAAAATAGCTGTGGGCAAAAACACACCTCCCATGGATGTGTTTCACAAAAAGTTGCGGTGGGATTTCCCTAGTGGCACAGTGTATAAGACTCCACGCTCCCAATACAGGGGGCCTGGGTTCGAACCCCAGTCAGGGAACTAGATCCCACATGCATGCCGCAACTAAACGTTCACATGCCACAACTAAGGAGCCCACGTGCTGCAACTAAGGAACTGGCAAACCACAACTAAGGAGCCCACGAGCCACAACTAAGGAGCCCGCCTGCCACAACTAAGACCCAGTGCAACCAAATAAATAAATAAATAAATAAATAAATAACTTCCCTGGCAGTCCAGTGGTTAAGACTTCGCCTTCAAATGCAGGGAGTGCGGGTTCGATCCCTGGTCAGGGAGCTAAGATCCCACATGCCTCAAGGCCAAAAAAATCAAAACATAAAACAGAAGCAATATTGTAAAAAATTCAATAGGGACTTTGAAGATGGTCTATATTAAAATAAAAAAAAAAAGGGGGGGGGGATTCCCCTGGTGGTCCAGTAGTTAAGACTCTGCGCTCCCAATGCAGGGAGCCCGGGTTCGATCCCTGCTCTGGGAACTAGATCCCGCATGCATGCCATGACTAAGAGTCTGTGTGACGCTACTAAAGATCCCACGTGCCACACCGAAGATCCCACGTGCTGCAACTAAGACCTGGTACAGCTAAAACAGATAAATAATAAATAAATAAATATTTTAAAATACATAAATAAATAAATTTTTAAAAAGCTGCAGTAACAATCTGGACACACAGCTCGGGAAGACGCGCTGGCCGGGTCACCTGCCCGGCAGCAACAGGGGTGTCTGCTCACAGCCTGAAAGTTTCTGCCAAATGCCCACCCAGGGACGGACGGTCTCGAGAGCAGGTCTCTCCTCAGCCTGTCCCAGCGAGGGCTTTACCCTCTGTGGGTCGGGGAGGGGGAGGCGCTGTCTTCAGGGCCAGTGCAGCCCCAGGCAGCAGAGACAGGAGGGCAGCCTGGGGCAAGGAGAAGAGAGTGAATGAAGCCTTCAAATGCGCTCTAGGGGCTTGGAATTTACGTGGAAGAAAAGGAGGTGGCACTGGCAGGGTGGCAGACACAGAGCAAGCCAGGGGGCCGGGAGGGTGAAAGAGCAGGAAGGGGGGGTGGGAGCCCAGGCCTGGCCAGCACAAGTCTGGGGACCCCCACTGGGGGATGGGGGCAGGGGAGTGCTGTCAACCAGAAGAGGACAGAGAGGACCGTGTCACACTTGTGCCCCCCCCCGCCACCCCCAAAACGGCCATCCTGAGGGGACCACCGGCAAGCCCACCAGCCAGAGCGCTGGACTCCCCGCACACTGCTGTCTCATCTTTAACAGCTTTACAAGGTCAAAGTCAGGGCCACAAATGCACCTGTTCAAGGTGTACAGTTCAATGGCTCTTAGTCTATTTACAGAGTTATGCAAACATCACCATAATCTAACTTTAGGACATTTTTATCCCTCAAAAAGAAACCCCCCAGGGGCTTCCCTGGTGGCGCAGTGGTTGAGAATCTGCCTGCCAATGCAGGGGACACAGGTTCGAGCCCTGGTCTGGGAAGATCCCACATGCCGCGGAGCAACTAGGCCCGTGGGCCACAGCTACTGAGCCTGCGCGTCTGGAGCCTGTGCTCCGCAACAAGAGAGGCCGCGATAGTGAGAGGCCCGCGCACCGCGATGAAGAGTGGCCCCCGCTCGCCGCAACTAGAGAAAGCCCTCGCACAGAAACGAAGACCCAACACAGCCATAAATAAATAAATTAATTAATTAATTAATTTAAAAAAAAAACCAAGAAACCCCCCCAATCCCCCAGTCACCACCCCCAGTCCCCGACACCCACGGACCTGCTCTCTGTCTGGATCTGCCTCATCTGGACGTTTGGGTCACGTTCCTCTGCAGGCGGCACGCCGCTCCACCGTGTGGGAGGCACCCACCCCTCGGGCGTGGGCGGGAGGGGCGGGGCTGCTGGGCCCGCCCACTCTCCTCCACCCGGGGGCGGGGCCAGGCCTGGACCCCTGGACGAGGTGCCCGCCCCTTCGCCCCAGGGGAGCGGGAGGAGCGCGAGGCGGGGACTGGAGCGCCGGGTCTCCAGAGCCCCGCCCGCCCGTACACCTGTGTCCGCGCCCCGACCGCCCCTGCGGCCCCCGCGGCTCCGGCTCCGGCTCGCGCCACGCTCAGGAGGCAGAGCGGGGCCCTGACCCGAGCGCCCGCGCCTCCCTGCAGCCCCCCGGCTCCCCACCCCGCCTGAGCCAGGCCGGGGCAGGCCTCGCCGCGGGGCAAGGCGGTGACCACGGACGGAGCTCCACCGCGCCACCTCGTGGGGCCGCCAGGGCGCGCAGCTTCATCCCTTCCAGCAACAAACGCTCCTTTTATGCTGAAACGGTACCTTTCAAAAACTGAAAGACATTTTAATGAAAGATTCTGATATTGAGGGTCGCCCACCCACGCACACTGTCTCCAGGACCCTTCCAGCACTCCATGCAAACAGGGGCGACGGCCAGGCCACCCGCCATTGGGGAAAGCCTGCAGGAGAGGAGAGAGCTCAGAGGCCACCGCTCCTTCGAGAGACCAGACGCCGCGGCTCCCACGAGAGCCTCGCAGGACCGCCTCACAAGGAAGGGTGCGGAGAAGACGGAGCTGCTCCGGCTCAAACCATGAAAGCGGAAACGCAGGCCTGGCTGGAAGATAAACTCTCCCAAAGCAAAAGGTAAGTAAGTGGGGAACAGGAAAGGAGACCAGAAGACAGGTCAGCAGGGCAGCAGAGTGAACAAAGAAGACACGAAGGGAGAAGCCACAGTGACTCCAGAAGCCGGAGACGGGAGGCCACGGGGGAAGGGCCGCTGGGGACACCGCACGTGGACCTCTGAGCCTGAAGACAAACAGGAGGTGCTGCAGCTCGGAGAGCAACGCAGCCGTCCGTCCCTCACAGAGGACCCAGAACCAGGGCATCCAACTGTTCCACAGGCGCGCAGGACGCAGGAAGACTACGGGCACCACTGTCCAAATGCTGCGGAGACCAATTTGCAACCTAGAATCCTGCCAGACTATCCCCAAAGCTTGGGCAGAAGGAAGACCACAGGAGGTCAGATGCTCAGAGGCGCCCGGTCTCAGAAGCCACGGGGGACGCGCTGTCACATAAGGACGAGGACACAGGGCCAGGAGCGTGGGTCCCGCAAGGAGAGGCGAGGGGAAAAGAGACACGAGGAGGCAGCGAGAACAGAGGCCAAGTGGAGGGGCCAGAAAGCCCCAGAAGGCCCTCTTCAGGAAGGCGCAATGGACAGAATTCCCGACGCACGCAAACGCCTGCAGGGCAGCCGAGAGCGCCCACCGTCCAGGCACAAGGAGAGAGCAGAGCACCGTGCTCTGGGAGAGGGCGAGGCTGGCGAGGAGGGGGCGAGGTCAGCAGCCCCGCGGGACACCGGCCTGGCTACAGCTGGCCAACCGCAGGAGGATGCTGAAGAGTCCTCCCCAGGGGCCGAGGGGGGACGGGCACCCAGCCGCCCAGCTCCTCAGTCTGTGGACGTCTCGCGTCCGTCCAGACGGTGAACCCAACAAGGTGCTCCCATTAAACACAAACACTAAGCTACTGGGACACAGAGCCCGACAGCAGAGGGAGGCTGACCGGGAGCCAAGACGGGGTCCTCCAAGAGGTCCCCCAAACCAAAGGATACGCGGGGTGCCTTCCGTCCGGCACACCAGGTAGAGGCAGGCCGCGATCACGTGGGCCATCTTCCGGCCACGGGTCAGGTGCTTGCTCACGGCCATCTTGAAGAAGTTGAAGGCTGTGTCCAGGCAGTGTTGGTTCAGCTGCAGCTGGTTCCCCAGATGATGGATCTGACGCCTCCCTAGGACACAACATGAAACGTTACCGCGGGTTCCCAACTGTCCGTTAACTGACAACTTCGTTAAAAATAACAGGGTCACACAACCGCCTCAGCCATTTAAGATGGAGAGTAAAGATTTACCCTTTTCCTTTTACACTTTTAAGTTCACTTTCTGCATGGGTTCCAGTAAAATTTTATGTATGGACACTGGATACAAATTTCCTATTATTTCACGTGCCGCGAGACGCTCTCCTCCAGGCTGGAGTGGCATCAGGTCCAGGCCTGGGGGCAAGGGCCCTTCTCAAGGGCCCTGAGCTCAGGGTGTCTGGAAGGGCTCTGTGCAGGCCGGCCGGCCTGGCACTGAACACCATTAAACAACATGGCCCGCAAGTTCCACACACTCAACCTCAAACGCCGGCTCCCCGTGGCTGAGCTCCCCAGGCTCTACCTCCTGCTCCCACGGCCGGGGGTGGGTCACGCCCACCCAGCCTTCCATAAGGCCCCCACGCCAGCCTCGGTGAGGCCACGGGCAGCACAGGCAGACTCGGGGAGGGAGGGGCGCGGGCCCTCGCACGGCCAGGATGTCAGCTGACCCAGGCCCCAGTCTGCGTCCGCACCTCTTCCTGAAGCGAGGCCGTCTCAGAAGCTATGGGCCAAAAGGCAGCAGCAAGAGAGGAAGCAGACGTGCTGCCCACACGCCAGCGGGTCACGGTGGGCCATCCAGCACGCGGCCGCGCGTCGCCCTTGTGAGCCGGAGTGTCCACAGCTTCCTACGTCTCTGCTGCAGGCCCAGCCCACGCCCACCTCCATGTGCTGTGTTGGCACAGCGGGCAGACAGGTCCCAGCACAGACTCCAGTTCCACCCAGTGTCCTCGGCACCCGAGACCCTCTCTCCTCTGGCGAAGGCCGCCCTACACCGGGCCAGGGACCTCTGCTTCGCCCACAAAGAGCTAAGAGCCGATTCCGCTGCCCTCTTTGACAAGGACCATGGGCTCAGGGAAGCGAGGGCTGTGAGGTCTCCTCCAGCCTCGTCTGCTAACGGTCTGGCCCACACACCCCACACACGCCAACACTGACCGCTGGCCAAAGGTGGGCACCCAGGGAGCCAGCGCCCCGGGGAGCTGGCCACAGGCATGCAGGCTGGCAGCCAAGGGACGGGCCTGACGACCATGGCATCAGGCAGTCAGCCCGTCCCATAAGCGTCCCTGCCCTTTGTGGCCCTGCTCCCTCGACCCCCAGCAAAGCTCGCCTGGAGCCCACACAGCTCTGAGGCCTCTGGTCAGGCTGAAGTGACGTGGGATCACACTCACCGCGCCAGAGCCAAGGCCGGGGCACAGCCGACATACTGACCGTCTGGACAGAAAGACAGGAAGGGTGGGCACTGGCTCCCCGTCAGCACTGCATGCTCTCACGCCAGACACGCCAGACAGACAGACAGACAGACGAGGTCCACGCCGCAGCCCAGCCAGCTCGGAGGTAAACGGGGCGGCCAATGGGAGACCTGCTAATGCCGGGGGCTCGCTCCCAACCAGCTCCTCGGTGCGCGTTTGGGAACTCCCGCCACGGAAGGTGAGAGAGAGGTGCTCCCCAGAGGAGCTCACAGAGGCCAGGACCCAACCCGACCCCCCACACCACGGGCCAGGGCCCCCCAGCAGCTTGGGGGGCTTGAAGTCATGGCAGTACGTTATAACATCTTTACTGCAATATAACTCACATACTGTGAAACTTACCCACTTAAAATGTTTTCAGGTGAGTGGTTTAGTATGTTCCGAGTTGTGCGACCCTTACCACACTTCGGTACATTTTCATCACCTGAAAGGAAACCTTGTACCCACTGGCAGTTACTCCCCACCCCACCCCCAAATGAGTTTTTAATTCACGCAAGCTCAGCAAGCACAACTGGCAGACTGAACAAGTCACATGACGCAGGCGTGTGTGCAGCTTTTAAATGCACGAAGGTGTTATTAACAAATGCAAACTCATGTAAAACAGACTGCTGATTAACTAACCACAGCTTCCTCTCCTTGGAATAGTAAATGAATGCAAAAAGGCAACGCACTAGCACACAGGGTGTTCAAATTTTTGACATTTTGTAAAAATAAGGCCTGCTTCTCCCTTTGAGACGGTGGCCAAATAGCATCCTTCCAGGACTGTGGTGATGGCAGAGAGCACGAGAATGAACACAGAGCAGCATGCGGGCAGGCAAGTGCCCCGGGAACATGTGGAAGGAGGGTCTAACCTGGCCCAGCTCAAGAAGCTAAGCCATGACACCACAGGGCTTCCCCCAGAAGCCTCCCTCGGGCCGGAAGGACCTTCACAGTGCCAGCCGGGCCTGTGCAGCTAGCCTGACTCACGGTGCACTAGCATGTCACACCCATCCCCACGCAGCGACACACTAGAAGCCACTCCCATGATCACATCCAGGGGCGCTCAGAAGCCAATGGGTGCCCCAGGTGGGCTATAGATGTAAAGAGTTCAGTTTAAGACCCACATTCGTATAAATGTGAACTAACAACTGAGAATCTGTAGAAAACGCCAACATGAAGAGAGAGAAACACCAAGCTCCACAAGCCAACTGCTAACAGAAGAGAGCTTTGCAAGCCTCATCATAACCTCACAATACTGGAAAGATGTCAATTCATAGAACTGTATGAACAGGCTGTAATTAATAAGACACAGTCTGGGGCTTCCCTGGTGGCACAGCGGTTAAGAATCCGCCTGCCAATGCAGGGGACACGGGTTCGAGCCCTGGTCTGGGAAGATCCCACATGCTGCGGAGCAACTAAGCCCGTGCGCCACAACTACTGAGCCCGTGCACCACAACTACTGAAGCCTGGGCGCCTAGAGCCCGTGCTCTGCAACAAGAGAAGCCACTGCAGTGAGAAGCCCACGCACCGCAACGAAGAGTAGCCCCCGCTCGCCGCAAACAGAGAAAGCCCATGTGCAGCAACGAAGATCCAACGCAGCCAAAAATAAGTAAATAAAATAAATTTATAAATAAATCAATAAAAATAAAAAGAGAGCTAGGAGTTGGAAGAAGGGACCCTCCCAGAATGCAGCCCCAAAGGAGAAGGGCAGCGGCCAGGTGACAAACCACAGAGGGAGGCTCACTGCTGACATGGGCAGGCCTCTCCCTCCAGACAGGGAGCAGACTTTTAGGCAAGAAGGATTATTAGAAATAAAGAGGGCATGTGATAAGAACATACAAACACCACAGGAAGAAATAACAATCCTACACAGTGTGGAAATTAATAAGGGACAACCTCGCGTAAAACGGAGGCGGGAAGCCCTGAAGGGGGCGCTCTCACACCAGGCCCTCCTTCCCAGCTTGCTCTGCGCTTCTGGGCGGGAAGAAGCTGGTGCGCTGCCCCAGGAAGAGGAAGGAAGATTTTCTCCCGGCCCAGCAACAGCCCAGCCAATGAGAAACCGCCACCACCCTCAACTCTCACTTTCCTCCAATGGAGACAGGAAAACCTTCAAAGCAGCCCCGCCCAACTTCCTCCCCCCGCCCCCCCCCCCCCATCAAGTAAGGCTCCTCTCCGTTGTTGCAGGACTTGCCTGTGGTTTGCCATAGCTTGCGGGTCCCGAAATGCAATTCCCCTGCCTCTCCCGAGTAAACTCATGTTGCTGGTAAGGTAACTGGCTGTTTTATTTGAAGGTGGGCAACAGTATGGACTTAATAACTTACCTTCAAAACATACAAAGTAAAACTTGACAGAACTAACAGGAAAGGGACAATGCTACCTGACAGAATTCCGAAGACTAAAATGGTGTGCGGATGAGGGCCTTAGCACAAAAGGCGCTGCTGCAGGAAGGATCTGCTGAGGGCCACTGGGAGCAGCAGGCAAGACTTCAAGGAGAAGCAGCGTATTGCACAGCCACTAAGTTCCTCCCTACAATCTTCCGGTAATGTGTGCACATTAACATCCCCCCTCCCCGGGGAGGTGGACTCAGTTTCCCTCCCCTGTCTTGAGTGCAGCTGGACTCAGTGACTTGCTTCTAAGGGACAGAGGATGGAAAAGAAACACGTGAGACATTTTGTGGAGGACCCTGGCAGTGATCTAGGCCAACATCACCTGTGACAAGTCACATGACTTGAGGTAGCCCTGCTATGGGGCAAAGAGAAAGGTGCCAGGTCTCTGTGGATCTCCCCCAGAATCCACAGCAAACTCAAACTGAGGGACCTTCTATAAAACACCCACCCAGGACTCTTCCAATGTGTCCAGGTTGGGAGAAACTGTCACAGATGGGAGGAGACTATGGAAGGTGAGGCCACATGCAGCCCGGGAGCCCTGATTGGACCCTGAAGCAGAGAGGGCACGAGTGGGCAGACCGGGACGGGGAGCCAGGTGTGCAGTGTCGTCAGCAGCCCTGTACCACGTGCCACACCTTCTCAGTGTGGGTCACTGTGCCGAGGTTATGGACCATGTCTATGTTAAAGGGAAAGCTGGGGACCGGAATGCTCAGGGTGCTATATCTGCAACTCTGCTGTAAGTCTGCAAGTCTGACACTATTTTAAATAAAAACTTTTTAAAAACCCCACAGAACTAAAAGGAGAAATAGCTATCTCTAGCACAACATGGTAAATCAACTATACTTCAACAACAACAACAACAACAAAAAACAAACAAAAAAAGAAATAGCTATCTCAAAACTTGGAGGTTACAGCTAGACTAAAGCTTAGAGAAATGTACAGCTTAAATGCAAATATTAGAAAAAGAAAGCCTGAAAAACTGATGAAGTTTCCAACTTAAGAAGCCAAAAAAGAATAACGAACTACACAGAAGATGTGGAAGAAAGGGAATAATAAAGAACGGAACCCAATCAAATAGAAAACAGACAGCAGAAGATCAACAAAGCCAAATTCACTCTTTGAAAAGAGTAACACAATTGCTAAATTGATAAATTCCTAGCAAGATCGATCAAGAAAAAAAGGGATAAAGCATAAATTACTAATGTCAGGAATAAAAGGAGAACATCACCAAAAATCTAGGAAACACATTAAAAGCATAAGAGAATATTATGAAAGACTACGACAACAAATCTGAATTTGAATTACTGCAACAGATATTAAACTGAGAAGCACATCTCACCAAAACTGACAAGAAGAAATAGAAAATCTAAGTGGTCCCAATAAACGCCTATTTAAAATTGTCCTGTTAAAGAAATGTATCTGTAATTAAAATCTCCTTACAAGGAAAACTCAAAGCCCAGATGGCTTCGCTAGTAAATTCTTCCACACATTTAAAGAAAGTGGTAAATCACACATAGCTCTTACAGAGAACAAAAAAAGAACAATGCATCGAGACCCAGTGAGATTTATTCCAGAAATGTGGGGTGAGCTTCACATTCACAAAATCAATCAGTGTAATTAATTACAATAACAAAATAAACAGAAAAAATATATACTCATTTCAATAATACAAAGAAGCATGTGACAAAATGCTAACATCATTCTCAGTAACAAAGAAATACTGACCGCTTCCCATCACTGTCAGGAACCAGACAAGAACACCCAATCCTACCATTCTATTCAGCACCTCACTGCAGAGTGCAGCAACACACAGCAATAAAAATGTAACAAAGCCCTGAAAATAAATGACCACCATAAAGAGGGGAAAGGAAGAAGCAATAATGTCTAGTCCCAGACCACATGAGTGTTAATGAAGAAGGAGAGAATTTATAAACTACCAGATTTCATAAGTAAATGGAACAATTCTCCACAAATTGCTCTATAGATTCAATGCAATCCCAATCAAAAAACCAGCAAGTTTCCTTTTGGAAACCAACAAGCTGATTCTAACATTTATTTTGAAATGCAAAGGAGCTAGAATAGCCAAGACACTCTCGAAGAACAACAACAAAGCTGGAGAACTTACACTACCACGTTTTCACTGGAATGCGCAGTAATCAGGACAATGTAGTACTAGCTCAGGACAGACAGACAGACCAAGTAACAGCAGTTAGAGAGTGTGTCTGTGGTGTCTCATCAGAGTCTGGAATTGACTCCTCCGTCTATGGTCACTTTATTTATGGCAAATGGACCAATGCAATTGACTAGGAAAGAATGGTCTTTTTGATAAATGGTGTTGTAACAACTGGATGTCCACAGTGAAAAACGCAAACCTCGAGGGAGCGGATCAAGATGGTGGAGGAGTAGGACGCGGAGCTCACCTCCCACAGATGCATTAAAAATACATCTATCTACAGGGGCTTCCCTGGCGGTCCAGTGGTTAAGACTCCACACTTCCACTGCAGGGGGCACGGGTTCGATCCCTGGTCAAGGAACTGAGATCCCACATGCTGCGAGGCATGGCAAAAAATTTTAAAAAATAAAAAATACATCTACATGTGGAACTCTCACAGAACATCTACTGAATGCTGGCAGAAGACCTCAGACCTCCAAAAGGGCAAGAAAATCTCCACGTAACTGGGTAGGACAAAAGAAAAAAAAAAGAGAGAAAGGAATCAGGACAGGACCTGTGCCCTGGGAGGGAGCTGTGAAAGAGGAAAGCTTTCCACACACGGCAAGTCCCCTCACTGGCGGGGAGATCTGTCAGGACAGAGGGGAGGGCAGAGCAGAGAGAGACCTGCACAGAGGGTCGGTGCCGACAGGCTCTCCACAGTCTGAGACGCCCGTCCACTGGGGCTGGTGGGGGCTGGGTGCTGAGGCTCGGGCTTTGGAGGTCAGACCCTGAGGAGAGGACCGGGGTTGGCTGCACGAAGACAGCCTGAGGCGGCTGGGGTGTGGTGCGTCACAAATGAGGGAGTCCAGGAAGAAGCCTGGGCCCGCCAGAGAGGCAGGGTGCTGCTGTTGGGGGCACGCGAGGAGAGGAGCAGGCCCACCACATGAGCTTCTTTCTCCACGCTCTCACGCGGCAGGGCACTGCCTGCAAGAGCTCCAGGGGCGGGCGCTACTCGCTGCTGCCATCTCAGACTTCAGAGGCAGTGCGGGCCAGCACTGCTGAGGGTCCTGTGAGCAGGTGCAGGTCACTGCCCCCACCTTCCCGGAGCGTGGGCAGCCCACCACTGCCAAGCGTCCCTCGACCTGGCGCCAACCACTGCCCCACCTCCCCGGAGTACGTGCAGCCAGCTGCCTCTGCCAGAGACCCATGACCGGAAGCCAACCGCTGCCCCGCCTCCCTGGGAGCATGCGCATGGGCCACGCACCTGCACACCCCTATCAAGGGGATAAAGGCCAGCACAAGCTGAAGAAAGAGACAGCAAGCATCCAAACCAAGAACAGCCCTCACGCCAAAAAAATATTAAACCCTCACAACCTACACAGAGACGCTCCGGCATATAAACAGCCCTCCGAGACGACAGTAGATATTTGTTTCTCCTAAACTCACAAAGAGAAACATAAGCAAAATGAAGAGGCAGAGGAAGCACTCTCGGTTAAAAGACCAAGAGAATTCCCCTGAAGGAAAAAACAGTGAAACCTCTTCAGTCTAACAGACACCAAGTTCAAAAAGTCAGTAATGAAAATACTGAAAGAATTAAGAAAGGCTATTGACAGAAATGCAAATTACTGTAAAAAGGAACTAGAACTATAGAGAAGGGCGAAGAAAAATTAGAAAATGCATTTGCTGAGACAAAAGCTGAGCTAAAGGCAGAAGAGCAGAATGAATAATGCAGAAGAAAGAATAAGTGACCTGGAGGACAGAATAGTGGAAATTACCCAATCAAATCAGCAGACAGAAAGCCAAATGAAAAAAATGAAAGCAATATAAGAGACATATGGGATAATGAAAAGCAGGCCAATCTACACATAATAGGGATTCCAGAAGGAGAAGAAAGAGAAAAGGGGATTGAGAATGTGTTTGAAGAAATTATGGCTGAGAAATTCCCAAACCTAAAGCAGGAAACAGATATCGAGATATAGGAAGCATAGAGGGTCCCAAACAAGATGAACCCAAACAGACCTACACTAAGACATATTATAATTAAAATGACAAATGTTAAAGATAAAGAGAGGATTCTAAAGGCAGCAAGAGAAAAACAAAGTTAACTAGAAGGGAACTCCCATAAGGCTATCAGCTGATTTCTCTGCAGAAACACTGCAGGTCAGAAGGGAGTGGTAAAATACATTCAAAGTCTTGAAAGAGAAAACTCTGCAACCTACTGTAGAATACTCTACCCAGCAAGATTATCATTTAGAATAGGAAAAATAAAGAATTTCTCAGACAAGCAAAAACGAAAAGAATACAGCAATTACTAAACCTATCCTGAAAGAAATATTGAAAGGTCATCTCTAAATAGAAAGGAAACAAGAAGATATAGGAAGGAGGAAATCACAATTGGACAGTAAGTCACTTAAATTATCCAGTAAACAGATCAGAAAGAAAAAAAAACCTATTTGTGAAAGCAATGATAAACACAGGGAACAGCAAAAGGATAAACATGAAGATGTAAAAAGGGACATCAAAATCATAAAATGTGGGGAAGGACAGTAAGAAAATGCAGATTCTTTTTCTTTTTTTTTTGGAATATGTTTAAGCCTATATGACTATCAGTCTAAAGCAAGCAGATATAAGAAGGCATTGACACACTTGAAAAACAGGGCAACTGCAAATCAAAAATATACAACAGATTCACGAAAACCAAAAAGAACACAAGCATAAAAGGAAATCATCAAACCACAAAAAGAAAAACAAAAAGAAACAAAAAAGAAACAAAGAATCAACTGCAAAACAAGGTCTGAAATGGCAATAAATACATATGTATCAATAATTACCTTAAATGTCAATAGACTGAATGCTCCAATCAAAAGACACAGAGTGGCAGACTGGATAAAAAAACAAGAGCCAGGCTTCCCTGGTGGCGCAGTGGTTGACAGTCCGTCTGCCAATGCAGGGGACACGGGTTCAAGCCCTGGTCTGGCAAGATCCCACATGCCGTGGAGCAACTAAGCCCGCGAGCCACAACTACTGAGCCCATGTGCCACAACTACTGAAGCCCACGTGCCTAGAGCCCATGCTCCACAGCAAGAGAAGCCACCGAAATGAGAAACTCACACACCGCAACAAAGAGGAGCCCCCGCTCACCACAACTAGAGAAAGCCCGCACGTAGCAACAAAGACCCAACACAGCCAAAAATAAATAAATAAATAAATAAATATATTTTTTAAAAAAAACAAGAGCCTATAACATGCTGCCTACAAGAGACCCACTTTAGGGCAAAGGACACACACAGATTGAAAGTGAGGGGATGATATTTTGTGCAAACTGAAATGACAAGAAAGCGGGAGTCACACTATTCGTATCAGACAAAATAGACTTTAAAACAAAGGCCAGGACTTCCCTGGTGGCGCAGTGGTTAAGAATCCACCTGCCAATGCAGGGGACGTGGGTTCAAGCCCTGGTCCGGGAAGATCCCACATGTTGCAGGGCAACTAGGCCCATGAGCCACAACTACTGAGTAGCCCCCCTCTCTCTGCAACTAGAGAAAGCCCATGCACAGCAACTAAGACCCAATGCAGCCAAAAATAAATTAATTAGTTAATAAAAACAAAACAAAACAAAAAAAAAACAAAGGCCATAAGGAAAGATAAAGGACACTATATAATGATAAAAGGATCAATACAAGAAAAGGATTTTACACTCACCAACATATAGGCACCTAATATAGGAGCACCCAAATACATAAAACAAATACTAACGGAGATAAAGACACACAAGGAGAGGAATACAATAATAGTAGAAGACTTTAACATCCTACTCACTCAATGGACAGATCTTCCAGACAGAGAATCAATAAGGCAACAGAGGTCCTAAATAATACAACAGTTAGACTTAATTGATACTTTCAGGACATTACATCCAAAAAAAAAAAAAAAGACCAGAATACACGTTCTTTTCAAACGTACATGGAATATTCTCTAGGATTGACCACATACTAGGGCACAAAACTAACTTCAACAAATTTAAAACTACAGGAATTATTTCAAGCATCTTCTCTGACCAGAATGCCAATGAAACTAGAAATCAACCACAGGAAAGAAATGAGAAAAAAAAAAAAAAAGAGAGACTACATGAAGACTAAATAACATGCTACAAATACCTTGAGACAGACAACAATGAAAGCACAACCATACAAAATCTATGGGATACAGCGTAAGCAATTCTTAGAGGGAAGTTCATAGCAATACAGGCCTTCATCAAAAAACAAGAAAAATCTCAAGTAAACAACCTAACCTACCACCTAAAAGAATTAGAAAAAGAAGAACAAACAAAACCTAAAGCCAGCAGAAGGAAGGAAATAATAAAGATCATGGAGGAAATAAACGAGATAGAGATTTTAAAAAATAGAAAAATAAATCAGTAAAACCAAGAGCTGGTTCTTTGAAAGGGTAAACACAATTGGCAAACCTCTGGCCAGGCTGACCAAGAAGAAAAGAGAACCCAGATAAACATAATAAGAAATGAAAAAGGAGAAATCTCAACTGACACCGCAGAAATACAAAAAAAAAATAAGAGAATACTATGAACAATTATACACCAACAAATTTGACAACCTAGAAGAAATGAACAACTTTCTAGAAACATACTGCCCACCAAAACTGAATCAAGAAGAAATAGATGATTTGAACAGACCAATCACTAGAAGTGAAATAGAATCTGTTAAAAAAACAAAACAAACCAAAAAAATCCCTACAAACAAAAGTCCAGGACCAGATGGCTTCACAAGCGAATTCTACCAAACATACAAAGATGAATTTATACCAATCCTTCTCAAACTCTTCCAAAGGAATAAAGAGGAGGGAACACTCCCAAAGACATTCTATGAAGCCACCATCACCCTGATACCAAAACCAGACAAAGACACCACCAAAAAAGAAAATGACAGGCCGATATCTTTGATGAATATAGATGCAAAAATTCTCAACAAAATATTAGCAAACCGAATCCAATAACACATAAAAAAGATCATACACCATGACAAAGTGGGATTCATCCCAAGTTCACAAGGATGGTTCAACATTTGCAAATCAATCAATGTAATACACCACATTAACAAAAGAAAAGTCCAAAACCACATGGTCATCTCAAATGATGCAGAAAAAGCATTTGACATGATTCAACATCCATTCATGATAAAAACTCTTACCAAAGTGGGAATAGAGGGAACATATCTCAACATAATAAAAGCCATTTATGACAAACCCACAGCCAATATAATACTCAACAGTGAAAAGCTAAAAGCCTTCCCGCTAAAATCTCAAACAAGACAAGGATGCCCACTCTCACCATTTCTATTCAACGTAGCATTGGAAGTCCTAGCCACAGCAATCAGACAAGAAAAAGAAATAAAACGTATCCAAATTGGAAGGGAAGAGGTAAAACTGTCACTACATGCAGATGACAGGATACTATATATAGAAAACCCTAAGGACTCCACACAAAAACTACTAGACCTAATAAATGAATTCAGCAAAGTAGCAGGATACAAGACCAACATTCAAAAATTGGCTGCATTTCTTTACACCAGCATGAAATATCAGAAAGGGAATGTAAAAAAACAATACCTTTTGAAATAGCACCAAAAAATATACATATATACACCTAGGAATAAACCTGATCAAGGAGGTGAAAGACTTATATGCTGAGAACTATAAAGCATTAATAAAGGAAATTAAAGAGGATTCAAAGAAATGGAAAGATATCCCATGCTCTTGGATTGGAAGAATTAATATTGTTAAAATGGCAATACTATCCAAAGCAATCTACAGATCTAATGTGATCCCTATCAAAATACCTATGACATTATTCACAGAACAAGAACAAATAATCCAAAAATTTATATGGAACAATAAAAGACCTAGAATTGCCAAAGCAATCCTGAGGGAAAAAAACACAGCAGGAGGCATAACTCTCCCAGACTTCAGACAATACTGCAAAGCTATGGTAATCAAAATGGTGTGGTACTGGTACAAAAACAGACTTACAGATCAATGGAGCACAACAGAGAGCCCAGAAATAAATCCACACACCTACAGTCAATTAATCTTCAACAAAGGAGACAAGAATATAAAATGGGAAAAAGTCTCTTCAGCAAGTGGTGCTGGGAAAGTTGGACAGATGCACGTAAATCAATGAAGTTAGAACACACACTCACACCATACACAAAAATAAACTCAAAATGGCTTAAAGACTTAAACATAAGACATGACACCATAGGGACTTCCCTGGTGGCGCAGTGGTTAAGACTCCATGCTCCCAATGCAGGGGGCCTGGGTTTGACTCCTAGTCAGAGAACTAGATCCCACATGCATGCCACAACTAAGAGTTCGCACGCCACAGCTAAGGAGCCTGCATGCCGCAACTAAGGAGCCCGAGAGCTGCAACTAAGGAGCCTGCCTGCCACAACTAAGACCTGGCACAACCAAATAAATAAATAAATAAAAGGCATGACACCGTAAAACTCCTAGAAGAGATCATAGTCAAAACATTCTCTGACATAGATCGTACCACTGTTTTCTTAGGTCAGTCTCCCAAGGCAACAGAAATAAAAACAAAAATAAACAAATGGGACCTAATCAAACTTACAAGCTTTTGCACAGCAAAGGAAACCAGTGGTAAAGAATCTGCCTTCCAATGCAGGGGACTAGAGTAGATCCCTGGTCAGAGAATTAAGATACCACATGCCGTGAGGCAACTAAGCCCTTACGCCACAACTACTAAACTCGTGCACCTCAACGAGAGAGCCCATGTGCCGCAAATTACAGAGCCCATGCGCCGCAAACTACAGAGCCCATGCGCCACAACTAGAGAGAAGTCCAGCACCGCAACGAAGAGCCCACGCGCCACAAAGAAAGATCCTGCACACCTCAACAAAGATCCCGCGTGCCACAACTAAGACCCAATGCAGCCAAAAAAATTAAATGAATGTAAAAGCTTATTTAAAAAAAAAAGAACACACACGGCAGCCAAAATGGAGATGCCAAACGTCCATGGCTAGGAAAAGCAGATAGATAAGTTGTGGTATATTCACAAATGAAATCCTACGTGGCAATAAACAAACTGCTGATATACACACACCAAAAGGACATTCTCTGTGATTCTAATTGTCTGAAGCAGAAAACCAAGTAAAACTAATCGACAGTGGGGAGCTTCCTGGGGTACAAGAAACATGCTCGACCATGATATGAGCCCAGGCCTTAGGTCATACACATTAATCAAGCAGTTCACTTAAGGCTGGTACATTTTACACACTTTACTATACATACGTTATACCAAGAAAAACAGACCAACAAAAAGAATAGAATAAGAAGTTTCCCTGAGAAATGTCTCCCATGTGAAAGGGCTCATCAAGTCAGTGACCAATGCTCCAGCCTAGAGACATTTCAGAACTTCAAAGATAGAGAGAAAACCCCAAAAGGTCCAAGTTAGGAAAGAAAAAGAGAGTGAGACGGAAACGCAGATTGGACCAAATCCCCTCGCTGGCGCCCAGGATGCCCTTGCCACGCTAAGTGGGGCGCCCGCTCCAGCCCCTCCAGGCACCCGGGGGGAAGACAGAGCCCAGGGCTTCTCTCTCACTGAGCTGCACCTCAGTTGGGACCTGAGCACGTTCCCAATAAACCAGAGACGGCCCAAGAGAGGGACCTGCGCGGGCACCACACCTCCAGGGAGGGAGGGGGGCCAGGAGGCACAGGCTCCCGCGTGAACGGAATCACAACCCAAGCCGTCTGTTCCTCTCCCAACTCTCTTGTTGTCTAAGAAAGGCACCCAAAACCTAACACAAATAGTAACAGCTGAAGTTAAATCCATAGATTTCAACCCAACCCAACAGACTGGGGGCGGGTGGCGGGAAGTGAAAAGACAGGAGTCTTCCCTGGGGGAGGACAACAGGCCAGCTCCGGTCTGGTCCGGAGAAAAGAGGCGCCTTGCGGAGAGATGGCCCCCCTCGGTCCCTGCAGCCCCCACCCAGACAGAGACAGGACGACAACACCGGGGGAGGCAGCCGAAGACAGGAGGGGACACCTGCCAAGGTGGGCGGAGGGAGGGCCAGCCCCTCCTCAGGGGCCAGGCCGCTGGGCGCGGACCCCAGGCAGGAGCCCCCGGGAAAGGTGTGCGGAGGACGAGACGGGGTGCTCCCCGGGGCTCTGGGCTTCCCCAAACAGCGGAGCGGGCTGCACCTCGGCCTCAGGCCTCACCGGGCCCATTCCGAGGAGCCCGCGAGTTCCGCTTTGATTTCGTACTTGAACCAAGGGCTATTTAAAGTCTTTTTAAATCAGGCGGGTTATTTCTCTCTTTTTATTGCTAGTTTCCAGTTCTACTGCCATGAATACGTCTGCATGAACGCTGCTCTTTACAACTACAACTGATTTGAGTCCAACGTGCCACCTAGTCTAGGTTTTTGGAAATATACACACTCTGTTTTTTCCCTACAAATGTATGTATTTATTTTTGGCTGCGTTGGGTCTTCGTTGCTGCGCGCGGGCTTTCTCTAGTTGCGGCGAGTGGGGACTGCTCTTCGTTGCGGTGTGTGGGCTTCTCATTGCAGTGGCTTCTCTTGTTGCCGAGCGCGGGCTCTAGGTGCCCGGGCTTCAGTAGTTGTGGCACGTGGGCTCAGCAGTTGTGGCTCGCGGGCTCTAGAGCACAGGCTCAGCAGCTGTGGTGCACGGGCTTAGCTGCTCTGCGGCATGTGGGATATTCCCAGACCAGGGCTCGAACCCGTGTCCCCTGCATTGGCAGGCGGATTCCTAACCACTGCGCCACCAGGGAAGTCCGGAAATAGATACATTCTCTATAGGGAATAAACTTCTTCATGTGCAGAAGATCTTAAAGTCAGCCACAGAGAAAAAGAAAGATGATGTGATAGCACCAGCTAGAAGAAAGCAGGTGGAACGAGGCCAATACAAGTGGGATTGAAGGCCAGCATATAGGCAATGGAGGCTCAGGCTACCCGCCAGGAATAATTGTGAATTTGTGTTCATTAAGGAGCTCCCTAGTGGCCTAATGGTTAGGATTCCGGGCTTTCACCGCCGTGGCCTGGGTTCAATCCCTGGTTGGGGAACTGAGATCCTGCAAGCTGCACAGCACAGCCAAAATAAATAAATAAATAAGTTTGTATGCGCTAAACTTGTATACACATAGTCTTAAAACAGGCAAAACAAAAGACCAACAAAACTATGGGTACAAATGGACAAATCCACAATCACCATGGAGATCTTAATATGCCCTTTCAGTGATAGACAGACAAACAGAACCAAAATCAGTGAGCACTGGGAGGAAATCTGACCCAAGTGACATGTACAGAACACCCCACTTTCTGCAGAAAAATATTTTCAAGTGCCCAAACTGACTGTAATTGACCATATGTTGGGCCATAACGCAAGCATCAAATCATTTCAAAAGACTGAAATCCAACAGAGTATGAGCTCTAAACACAGAAGAACCAAGCTGGTAGAGCCAACAACACTAATAAACCCATGGGGTCAAAGGAAAAAGCTCAATGGAAAATTTAAAACATTTTGATGCGAGTCATAATTAGAAGCCCACCACCTGCCCTCACGGTAGTCGGCCGACGTGGATGTCAGCCCTGCTGGACTGGGGAGTTGCTGGCCGGGTGTGTGCTGGCCACTCCCATCCACAGCAGCAACGGGAGGCGGGTCCTCCAGAGCCAAGGAGAAGGTGGCCAGCATATAGGTAAGGATGCTGGACCTCACCAAGCCCATCTTCCCAGCGTGCAAGTGAAGATCGCGGAGCTTAGGGACGCACCCAATACGGAGGCACTCTTATGTGCCGTAACATTCCTGACAGCGTCCTCACAGTGTCTGAGAGGTCCCAGCAGAGGGTGTCCCTGCCTGAGCTGACCACAGCCAACATCACACTTACTGGTGAGAGACTGGACACTTCCCCTGAAATCAGGAATAAGACACCTGGATTCACCGCGGTGCTGGAGGTTCTAGCCAGGGCTGTCAGGGGAGAAAATTAAAAGGTGTCTAGATTGGAAAGTATAGCAAAGCTATATCTATTTTCAGATGTCGTGATCTTATATATAGAAAATTCTCAGGAATCCACTAAAAAAGCTATTATAATATGTGGGTTTTTCAAGGGCTGCAGGATACAAGATCAATATACAAATACCTCTCATATTTCTACACACTGGCAACAAACAACCAAAAAATGAAATTAAAAAAGCAATTCCATTTACAATAGCCAAAAAGAATAAAATATTTAGGAATAAATTTAGCACTTATACTCTGAAAACCATAAAAATTGTTGAAACAAATTACGGAAGACCTAAATCAATGGGAAGACATTCCACATTCAGGTTTCAGAAGACTTCATCTTGTTAAGACGGCAATACTCCGCAAATTGATCTACAGAGTCAATGTAATCCCTATTAAAATTCCAGTTGGCTGCTTTGCAGAAACTGACAAACCAAACCTAAAATTCATATGTAAATTCAAGGGACTCAGAATAGTCAACAAAACAATGTTAAAAATGAAGAACAAATTGGGAGGACTCACACTTCCTGATTTCAAAACTTGCTACAAAGATGCAATAACCAAAACAGTGTGATACCAGCAAAAGGACAGATGAAGACCAATGGAACAGAGGTGAGAATCCAAACCCTCACATTTATGGTCAACTGACTTTTGACAAGGGTGCCAACTGAATAC
Source organism: Balaenoptera acutorostrata (assembly GCF_949987535.1). Classification (NCBI taxonomy): domain Eukaryota; kingdom Metazoa; phylum Chordata; class Mammalia; order Artiodactyla; family Balaenopteridae; genus Balaenoptera; species Balaenoptera acutorostrata. The sequence goes on from NC_080066.1 coordinate 183,164,270, forward strand.
AGTCTGTTCAGCAAATGATGCTGAGAGAGCTGGATATCCACATGCAGAAGAGTGAAGTAGGGCCCTTACCTTACACCAGACACAAAAACTAACTCAGAGTGGATCAAAGCCTCAACCTAAGAGCTAAAACCATAACTCAGAAGGAAACATAAGCATAAATCTTTGTGATTTGGATTGAATCAGGCAATCCTTCTTACTTATGACGCAAAAAGCACAGGCAACAAAGGAATAAATAAACTGCACATCATCAAAATTAAAAACCTTTGTGCTTCAAAGCACACCATCAAGAGAGTGAAGAAAACAAACCACAGAATGGGTGAAAATTTTCTGCAAATCATATAAATGATGAGAAGACTTGTACCTAAAACACATAAAGAATTTTTACAATTCAGTAAGAAGACAAATAACCCAATTAAAAACAGGCCACGGTTTGAACAGACATTTCTCCAATCTGTTGTGGACTGGGGCTGTTATAAAATACAACGAAAATGCTACTACACGTCAAAACTGCTATAAATTTGTTTTTGCTGTGCTTATCGCGACTGAAACTGTAACAGACAGGTGTGGGCCCGTTAGGGTCCAGAGACCTCACTGAGTAGCCCTGGCAGAGAGCCCCTGCAGGAGGCCCAGGGCACTGCAGGGCACCCAGGCAGGGTCCTGACGACCCGGGGAGGGGACTCCGCCAACAATTCCTCCCAGAAGTGGGGCCTGCACTGGCTTGGTGACAAGGATGGGGGGTCACGGCAGGCTGTCCACTCTTATCCTTCGTCCCACATCCCTGTCCCGCCTCAGGAGCCCACCCTCTTCCAGCAGCACCCACGGCGGGAAATACCGTTCTGCAGGGTCTGTGCTCTTGACTCCTTTCCCAGGTTCACGTGGAAGCCGCCGCCCAGTGTTGGGGTTTTGCCAGCACCTAGAGACACAAATCAGACTCATGAGCCGAAACTGGGCAGAGATCTGTGTTAACAGCCCTTTCGTTGCATCAGTGTCTCTGGAGCAAGATTCAGAGCAGGAGGCAGCAGCAAGCATCCCACCGCACCACTCACACCTCTGCCCTGCTAACAGGGTCGTGGCCTTGACCTGGAGCCGAGGGCGTGGACTGTGCCCATCTGCATTCTCTAACCATGTCCCAGAACAGACTGTCACACAGCTCTCCAAACTACGGCCCAGGCCTGGCCCGGCCCAGCCTGGCCCCTCACCTTGGCCCTCTGCGGGCCCTGGGCCAGCCCATTCACATTTATTTATTATCGCATCCATCTCCCGGGGGGCCGGGGGTGGGGGGGTGGGTAGGTGGGCTCCCGGAGGGCAGGAGCCAGTCTGCAGGAGACGCTGGCACCTCTACCCATCTGTGTGCTGCCCGCCCACAGAGCAGCAACCTAGGGAGCCCTGGACCCAACGCGTAGCCATAGCTGCACCTACAGGCGCTCTGTTTTGAACCTGCCACCGACTCCAAGCCTCCCCAGGACGTCTCACGTACTCTACTCTGCAGGGCTTCAGGCCGGGGACTTCTGCCCTGATACCCTGTGAAGACAGCCAGGTGGACATCCGGATTGTTCACCAGACTTACAAACCCCAGCGCTGAAGCGCGACCTTCAAGCGAGCACCACGCTCAAGTGAGGGGCGCAGGCGGCCAAGCACAGGCGGGGGGGCCGGGAGTGCTGCGCATCCCACAGGCCAGTGTGTCTGTTACCAAGTCCAGAGCAAAGGCTTGGAGGCTCCTGAAGTTAGTGGACACGACCTCACCCTGTTAGCCAGGTGGCGCAGGTAAGGGTGCAGGGCCTGCTGGAGGATGAAATGGAAACTCAGCAGTGACAGGGATCTGGGAAGCCAGATCACTGAAGTCTGAGAATAGGTCCCCCGAGGAAAACACGTGGCCCACCCCCTGGGGCCAGTAGGGACCTCTGGGTCATCCATAGGCCAGCTACCAGCACCGACAGCGGAGAACAAGTCAGCCTTCGGCTTCTCTGTGACTGCAACCAAATCCCAAACCAGTACTAACAAGATTCTTTAAAGATCTCAGCAAAATGATTCTAAAGTTCAGCTGGGAAAAAAAGAAATAAGATTGGCTAAGAAAACTTTGAAACGAGCAGCAAGTAGGCCTGGCTGGGCAGTTAGTGGGCTACGAGCAGTTGGAAGTAGCCGGGCGCACAGCAGGGGGCTGGCTGGCTGGTGGCCCCAGCACCCAGCGTCCCCGCCTCAGCAGCTTCCTTGGGGCTGAGGCCCAGGGCTGGGCAGCGTCCCCCACCAACTCCTGTGGTCCGACAGTGGGGTCTAAGCGCCGGCCCCCGTGGGGACTGGCAGGGAGCCCATGGCTCTCTCAAAGTAGGATGTGGAGCCTGGGGGCAGGTGGCAGTGCCTGGGGAAGGTTTTGCTGTCACCCTGGGTGTGTTGGTTTTCTATCACTGCCCTGACAAGTTACCACAAACTTAGCGTCTTCAAGAAGCTGGCCATAGAGGGCGGGGAGGGAGAGGGCCAGGCAGGGCACACTGGGGCCCTAGAGTGGAGCCGGGAGCAGTGCAGGGTCCAGGGGAGACCTGTCCACCCGGCCCAGAAATGAGGGGCTTCCAACACTCCAGTGTTGCCTCTGACTCTGCAGAAGCCCGACACGGGCTCACTGGCCTGAGACTGGGGGTCTGCATCTTGTACCCTCCTATTTTGTGGCAGCTTTTATAAACTGGCAGCTTTTATAAACTTTAGAATTTTTATATTTGCGATCTTTTAGACATAGGAACCACTGAAGAAGGCCTCAATCCCTCAGTCACCTGACCAGGACAGCCACATTTTGACCTGTGTCCAGTGCTGCCCAACTTTTATTTGAGAAAAAGGAAAAAAATCACCATGTTGTTTTAACGGAAATCAGCACGTGTTTTAAGCAAACAATTACAATAATATTGCATTAGAAAAAGGACAATGTAAGGGTATAAATCCCCTGAAGCCCCACCTTCCAGGCACAAGGACCCTGGGTGGCCTTCCTCCCAGCCACCTCTCCCTGCTTAGACACAGACAGGAAGCGACCAGGGCAGGTCACACAAAGATGCTGCTGAGTAAGAGTGGAGACTCGTTCTGGGTGAGCGTGAAATGCACTGCAAGACCTTGAGAGGTCACACCCTCCCCTCACCCTCTCCCCTCACTCCGCCCCCCCCCCCCGCACTCTCTGCACGTGCCCCCCTTGCACTTCCAGGACCTCTATTTCCTGCTGCCGTGCTGTCCTTCCCTGTCTCTCCCCAAGGCCCCAGTCACCCTTCCTGGGGCTGCTCCGGCCCCACCTGCTCCGGGAGCTGTCTCCTGATGTCTGCTGCCAGCATGCACACTCACACACGCTCACACATCCACACACACCACCCCAGTGTTCTCCAAGGTCCTCGTACGTAGCCTCAGTCCCGCACGTGCTCCCAGGAGAAACAGGGACTAAGTCCTGGCAAGGAAGGTGCCTTACTGGGTCCAGCCAGCTGGGGGAAGGGAGGGGGCAGGAGGTCAAAACCGGCTTGCCAAATGGATGCATATTCTTTTATTCAACAAATACTACCCACTGGGGATTTGGTTACAGTAGATAACATCTGGAAAGCAGTGGTGGAGCCTATGAAAAGTGCTTATTCAGCAAATCTCAAACAGCTACCACCACAGGGCTAGGGTCCCCTGAAGCGTGAAAGAAAGCTTGAGTACCACCTCTGACCAAAACCATCAATGCACGCTGTACTTGTCTTTCAGATGCCCTTCATGTTATTCCCTCTACTTCTAAAACCATTTTATATTTTCTATAACACGGTCCTGCAACAAACAAGATACACCAGCTACATCTAAGAGGCAGAAGTCGCAGTTTCTGTCAGCGCAGCCGGGCCAAGACTGCCCCCTTGTGGACAGCAGGGGAGGGGCCGGAAATTCCACCCAGATGCCCCTGAGCCCCTCCCAGTTGTGGCTGCAGAAGCAAGACGGTGCAGAGGCCTGGCCCTGCAACGGGGGGGGCGGGGGGGGGGGGGCTTCTCGGCCACTCTGAGCACTGGGGACAAAGCCAGCAACACCAACACCCCAAGACCACAAGCAGAGCAGCAGCACACAGCACCCTCCTCCATTTCACTCACGGATCCCTCCCACGTGGGGAAGCAAAACCTTTCCTAAGCCTGTATTCGTTTTATTTAAAGTGAGGCGCTTCTGTCACTGCTGTGCAACTCCTCTTAAGGGGGGCAACTGCACGAGGTCCAGCTGGGCGGCTCCAGGACGGAAGAGAAATCCAGTGGCCCCTCGACCTGAGCTCGGACGTGGGCGTAACTCCCCTAAGGCACCGGAAAGACACTCAGCAAGTCCACACTGCGCCCCGGGCATGGGGACGTGGCTGGACACAGGCCTCTTGCCGTCAGCGAATCAACAGCTAAACAGCGGCAGCAGCGTAAACTTCTTTCAACCAGACACAGCTACTGAAGAGCCTGCTTTGTCACGCTTAACAGTCTGATTATGGAAAGCATGCAGCACGCAGCACGGCAGGTGATGAAAGCAGCAAACGACATTTTAGGAACAACAGTCCTCTCTCACCCAAGTGCCTCCAGGACAAAACTCAGCCATTTCCTGAGAGCAGGTCCCTTCCAGCAGGAACTCAGTGGGGCTCTGAGGGGCCACAAGACAGAAACAGAGATGCAGAACCTCCGAAACTCCAGGACCAGAGCTTGGCCAGGACACCTGGTAGGCTGTGCCTGAGAGAACCCCCTCCGGGCAGGGCACAAGCCAGGCAGAGGGCAGGTGGGCCTGCTGTTCTTTAGGACCCAGGGAGCTGCCCCAGCGAGCAAGAGAGGCTCCACCCCCGCCAGAGCTGGGCACTGAACCTTGCTCGCTGTGTTACGCATGGAAAGCACCTCATTACTCATAACTACGAGAACACTAGCACTTACAGACACCTTGACTTCAGGGACAAAGCTTGCAGCGATTACAAGCTGTGCTCATGGAACCCACAGGGGTGCGCCCCAGGACAGGGAGGGAAGGACCCAGGGCAGCAGGCGCTCCCTCTGCCTACGGGCTTCACCCTGGGGGAGCAGCACATACAGCCCTCGGGAGGGGCCCGCGGGCTCACCGTGCGCCATCAACTGCAGGGGCGACCCAGGGGAAGGACCTGCTGTCCTCGAGACCTTCAGCACCGACACCAGGGACAGGATGCTGGCGCGGGCCTGTGCCAGGAAGCCCTACTCTGCCCCTGAGCTCCTTGACGCTCTGGTGAGCCCCTCCCCCATGACTCGGCGGGACCCTCCTCAGGCCTGCAAAGGCCCAGCTGCCCCGGCTCCGCTCACCACCTTGCCATTCTGCAGTCCTCACATCCACCCCTTCTCTGAGCCACGCCCATCCCCTCACCAGCTGCCCATCACCTGAAAGACACAGCCCAGGCGTCCCCAGCACCACCCTAGCTGCCACCACTCTGCGAGTCCAGCCTGGGACGCTGGACTCACACTTTGCCGGTCCTCAAACATCTACCAGGGGACCCAGGGGTCTGGGCTCCTTCGCCTCTGGACCCTGGGCCTGGGTCACAGTCAGAAGCCCAGCTGGTGACAGGGCCGCTGGCCACAGGGCCCTGACGTCTGATTTACATATTCTCAAGTGAACTGTGGCGCTAACCACCCACCACTCCTTCTCAAAGAGTAAGCAAGAACGCTTAGGAAAGACAGCGGCCGTGGGCCCTGCACAAGGGCACCCCAGAGAGCAGGCCCAGCTTCCAGGATGAGGCTGGAGCAAAGGAAGAGCTGGGGGGCCAGCTGGGCACACACTCCGCACCAGGGAGGCTGACAGCAGCCAGAGCCGACAACCAGGATGGCTGCTGGCGTGACGGGGAAGGGAGGAGGCCAGGAGTCTGGGAGGGACCCACCCAGGGGAGGGAGGGGCTGCTGGAGGCAGCGGCGCCCCTCCCTCTCCACCCTCTATACAGGAGCTGAGAACCCACAACCCCTGCAGCGCTTCCCTGGGGACCCTCCAGAGAGTGAGCCCACCAGACAGAGCCAGCCCAGGTTCATACCACCTTTAAATCACACCACCAACAGGCACCCAGCTCTGAGCCTGTGCTCACAGGCCGTGGGACCAACGTCACTGCCCACAGGTGGCAGCACATCTCTTACGTCCAGGACTCCTCTGCACCCAGCTTTGTCGTCTGCAGGGAGGACAGGCTGTCATCAGGTACGAGGGGTGCACTCAGCACACTGCCTCCCACGGGAAACCCTAAGTGTCAGCTACGATGATTATTCCTTCTTCCTGCCGTTGTTACTCTCTTCCCAACAGGCATCAAAGTCTTGGATGACTGAGGGGGCAGCGTGGCAACATGTGACAAGCTGCAAACACAGTCCCAGGAAGAACACAGAGACGTGTGCCACGCAGAAAACAGGAGAAGAAAAGCAACGAAACCCAAAACTGGTTCTTTGGAAAGATCAAAAAATTTGATAAACTTCCAGCAGGAGAAACAAAGGGAAAAAGAGAGAAGATACAAAACACCAATATCTGAAAGGGAAACGAGACACCACTACAGACCCTGCGGACATCCAAAGAATAAGGGAACAGTACCAAAAGCTCTACGTGCATAAATTCAGCAACTTAGATCAAATGGACCAAATCCTCAAAACGACAAACTCACCCGACATGAAAGAGATATTCTAAAATATAAATAAAACCTATAACTATTAAAGAAACTGAACCTGTAATTAAAAACTTCTGAAAAAGAAACCTCCAGGCCCAGATAGCTACATTAGTAGATTCCACCAAACAGTCAAGGGAGAAATAACATCAATTCTACACAATCCCTTCCAGAAAACGGAAGAGAAGGGAACATTTCCCAACTCATTCCAGGAGGCGCATTACCTTGATATCAAAACCAGACAAAGACATTACAAGAAAACTGCACACTAATATACCACATGAACATAAATGTAAGAATCCCCAACAAAATATTAACAAATCTAATTTACAACACATACAAAGAATAATACCCCATGATCAAGTGGGTTTACCCAAGGAATGCAAAGCAGGTTGAACATTCAAAAACCAGCCACACTGACAGATCAAAGAAGAAAAACAAAACTCATCACCCACTCTTGATAAAAACTTTCAGCGAACTAGGAGTGGAAAGAGAACTTCCTCAACTTTATTGATAAAGAACAGGTATCAAAAACCTATAGCTAACATCATATTGAGTGGGAGGAGAGTGAATGCTTCCCTCTAAGACTGGGAAGAAGGTAAGCATGTCTGCTCAAAAGCAAGAAACAGAAACAAAAGAAAGAAAACAGCCCCTATTTATAGATAATATGATTGTCTACATCAAGAATCCCAAGGAATCTATTTTAAAAAAAAACTCCTAGAACTAATAAGTTTCGCAAGGTCACAGGAAACAGGCCAATGACAGAAATCAACCATATTTCTATATGCCAGCCATGAACAATTGAAAATTGAATTTTTGGGCTTCCCTGGTGGCGCAGTGGTTGAGAATCTGCCTGCTAATGCAGGGGACACGGGTTCGAGCCCTGGTCTGGGAAGATCCCACATGCCACGGAGCAGCTGGGCCCGTGAGCCACAATTGCTGAGCCTGCGCGTCTGGAGCCTGTGCCCCGCGACGGGAGGGGCCGCGATAGAGAAAGGCCCGCGCACCGCGATGAAGGGCGGTCCCCGCACCGCGATGAAGAGTGGCCCCCGCTTGCCGCAACTGGAGAAAGCCCTCGCACGAACCGAAGACCCAACACAGCCAAAAATAAATAAATAAATAAATAAATAAGAAAATCCTTTTAAAAAAAAAGAAAATTGAATTTTTGAAAAATACTATTCACAATAGCTCTATTTGGGTCTTAGGTAAACATCTAAAATATGTACAGGAGCTATATGCTGAAAACTACAAATCATGATGGAAGATCAAAGGAAACCTAATGAATGGAGAGACAAATCTGTGCTCATGGATTGGAAGACACAATATAGTAAAAATGTCAAATCTCTCCAAATTTATCAAGAGATTTAATGCAATTCCAGTCAAAGCCCCAGCAAGATTTTTTGTAAATATACACAAACTTATTCTAAAATTGAATGAAAAGGGAAGGGAACTATAATAACTAAAACAATTCTGAAAAGGAAGAGCAAAGCTGGAGGAATCACATCTCATTTCAAGACTCACTCTAGGGTGCCTCCCTGGTGGCGCAGTGGTTAAGAATCCACCTGCCAATACAGGGGACTCGGGTTTGAGCCCTGGTCCCGGAAGATCCCACATGCCGCGGAGCAACTAAGCCCGTGTGCCACAACTACTGAGCCTGTGCTCTAGAGCCCGTGAGCCACAACTACTGAAGCCCACGTGCCTAGAGCCCATGCTCTGCAACAAAAGCACAATCTATGAAAGAAAAAAAAAATCAATAAAGTGGACTGCATCAAATTTTAAAACTTTTAATCAAAATTTTAAACTTCTGCTCTGCAAATCACATATCTAACAAAGGACTTGTAACTACAATATTTAAAGAATGCTCAAAACTCAACAGTAAGAAAACAAACAACCTGAATAAAAAAATGAGCAAAAAACTACTTGAACAGACATTTCAGCAAGGGGGATTAAGGGATGGCAAATAAGCACATTAAAAGCTGTTTAACATCACTATGCATTAGGAAAATGCATTAACACGGAGATGAGGCACCACAACACACTAAAAACACAACCAAAATATATATAAATACAGAGACAACACCAAGTTCTGGTGAAGCAATTAGTGAGAATGCAAAATGGTGCAGCCACGTTGCAAATCTGTTCGGTGGTTTGTTATAAAGTTAAACACACTGCTACCATCCACTCCTGGGTAACCACCCTAGAGAAATGAAAACCTACGTCCACGGAAGAAGCCATCCACGAAGTTTTTAGCAGCTCTATTCATCATCACCCCCAACTGGAAACAAACCAAAGGTCCTTCAGCAAATCGTGGGCCGTGCACAGGAAGGAGGCCAGATCCTCGCAACAGCCTGGGCGAATCCCAAAGGCACAGGGCTGAGCGACAGATGCCAGTCTCTGAAGGTGGCCCACGGGCTGGTTCCATTTACGCGGCATTCCTGAAAAACAAGACTGCAGGGACGGAGGGCAGCTGCCGCTGCGGGGAGGCGTGGGGCTGTGGAACTCTATCCTCGCTGTGGTGTTACTCGAAACCAAATGAGTTTAAATTCATACAACTGCAACCCGAAAGGAGCTGAATCGACTATGATGACTGAGAGGGGGGACGCGCTGACGTCCCCGACCCCCAGATTCAAACAACTGTCCCCCCAAGGAGCGAAGGGACTGCGCTGACTGAGGGGGATGGGCCACGACCCCGACCCCAGGCCGCATCCTGTCCCCTGTTCCGGTAAGTTCCGTTACTAAAGCCAGAACCGCACACGCACGGAGGCCACGGGCCACCCGGTCCCCCGCCCCGCCAGCCCCGCCGGGACCCACCGTCCAGCGACACGAACTGGCCCACGGCCGACGAGCCTCCGCCGCTGTTCTCCACGAACTGCACCTCGGACACGATGATGTTGTCCTCGAGCACCGAGCCGCAGCCTGTGCACACGGCGTCGCCGCGCGCCGCGTCCAGCTCGATGTCGGTGCCGCCGCAGCCGCGGCACACGCGGCCAGTCATGCCGGCGGCTCCGGGCCGAGCCCCCGCCCGCCGGCCCCGGTCCCAGTCAGCCCGCCGGCCCGCGCGTCCGCCGGGCCCGTCCGCAGCCGCGTCCGCGCCGCCCAGACTCTCGCGAGGCCGCCGCCGCTGAACCCGCCGATTCGCAGCGGCAGATTCGCCGCGTGAGCCGGGACGGCGCTGCCCGCCACGGTCGCGCCCCGCGGAACGAGCACGGGCTCCGGGGCCACGGCGAAGACGCGACTACTCGAACCCGCGACCTCCGGGCCGGGACGCAGCCACCAGGCCTCGGAATTTGGGACCTACAGGCCGCAACGGCAGCGCGCCAGCACCAGGAGGAAGAGCTGAGCGGCCTGCGGGGGCGGGGCCAGACGGGCGGGACCGTGGCTTGTGGGCGGGGCCTGAGGAGCGAGAGCAGGGGAATGGTGGGCGGAACCTGGGGGCCTTATGGGCGGGACCAGGGGCTGTGGGCGTACCTTGTTGTGGGCGGGGCCTCAGGCGGGGTCTGAGACGCAGAGCTCAGCGACGGATTGGCTCAGGTTGAGGGTGGAAACCCTCGCCCGGGACCGCCCGGGGCCGCCCGGGCCTGCCCGCTCCTCCCTCCGGGCTTGGGGGCAGGCTCCGCGGCCCTACGCCCCCATGCAACCCCGCTCCCTGTTGTGTGGCCCCCCCCGTGTCTCCCCACCCCCTGACAGTCACTTGTGCCACCTGTGGTTACCGGTGTCATCACGCTTCTGTGTCCCTCTCACCCGCGCCCTCAGTTATCTTCAGATGCCATTCACAGTCGCGGAAACACCCATGCGGTCCCCGGGAATGAGCCTGAAAAGAAATGTGCAAGATCACTTTTTTTTTTTCTTTTTGGCCGCGCGGCTTGCGGGATCTCAGTCACAGGGACTGAAACCGGGTCGCAGCAGTGAAAGTCGGGAATCCTAACCGCTAGGCCAACAGGGAACTCCCAAGACCACGATTTTTAAAAACTCTTAAACCTTGACTGTAGAACTGACAGGAGCTCTAACTGAATCAGAAAATGCCTTATTCCCATTTGAAAGCAATGTTGTAAATACTTAAAGTCTTCACGAGTCAGTTTGTAAAGTCGATTTAATCCCCACCAAAATGTCAACAGGATTTTCAAGTAACTTGATAAGCTGACCCTAAAGTCATCTGGAAGAGATACTGCACAAGAACAGTCAAGAAAATTCTGAAAAGGACTTCCCTGGTGGCGCAGTGGTTAAGAATCCGCCTGCCAATGCAGGGAACACGGGTTCGAGCCCTGGTCCGGGAAGATCACACATGCCGCGGAGCAACTAAGTCCGTGAGCCACAACTACCGGGTCTGCGCTCTAGAACCCGCGAGCCACAACTACTGAGCCCATGTGCCACAACTACTGAAGCCTGCGCGCCTAGAGCCTGTGCTCCGCAACAAGAGAAGCCACTGCAATGAGAAACCCATGCACCACAACGAAGAGTAGCCCCCGCTCGCCAAAACTAGAGGAAGCCCACGCGCAGCAATGAAGACCCAACGCAGCCAAAAATAAATAAATAAATTTATAAAAAAAAAAAGAAAATTCTAAAAGAAGAGGAAAATTGCCCTTCTGTATATCAAAATATTATATCAAATTACATCCATTAAGTCACGTGGTATTTGTACAGGGACAAATGGACAAGTGGAATAAAACCAGGAGTCCAGAAACAAACCCAACTATACACGGAAATTTAGGGGGCTCAATCATTGTGGACAACACAGACTTTTCAGTGGGGTTGGGGTTTCCGTTTAGAGGAGGAAAAGGGTAAATTGAGCCCCAACTTCACCCTGTTCTAAAAATAAATCCCAAATGGCATTAAATGCTGAATGTAGAAACAACTGCAAGACTCCTGGAATGAGATACAAGAGGGTATCGTAAATCTGCAGTGGGTCTCTGTCATGACGGGGGGTGCCTGGCCTCTGAGCCCCCTCGCTGTGTGGCTCATCATCGCCTCCCCCTGCAGGTGGCCGCCCTCACCGCAGGGCGTGGGCAGTCGAGCCGGTTAAGCTAGAAGACAGTGCACGTATGGTCAGGACAACATAGTCTTCTGTTGGAAGGACAGAGCAGAATTTTGGTCACCGGTCTCATGCTGAGGAAACAGAGGTTGCTGCAGTGATGACCCTTGTCTTCGTGCCCCCATGCACACATGGATGTTCCCCAAGGAAGACCCAAGGGGCATCCCTGGAGCGCAGAGTATTCCTACACTCAACACACTATACATGGGCAAATTGATCCCCAAAATTGTCCCATGAAATTACTGTCTCATAGTTCAATACTGTTCCACATTTTGGCCAACTTTTTGTATGCTAATTATCAATTGCTGCCTAACAAATAACCACAAAAGTTAGCAGCTTAAAATGACAAACCTTTATCATCTCACAGTTTCTGTGGGTCAGGGGTCTGGGAGAGGCTTCGCGGGACAGTCCTGGCCCGGGGTCTCCCGAGGCCACGGTCAAAGTGTCGGCCAGGGCCGCGTCCTCTGAAGACTTGGCCGGAACCAGGGGCTCTGCTTCCAAACTCCCCCACATGGCTCCTGGTGGGGCCTGAGCGCCTCGCCCGGCGGCCCCCACAGCGTCCTCACAGGGGGGCCGGGACCCTCAGGACAGAAGCTGCGAGGCTTGGATGACTGACCTGCCAGTGCCGTCGCTGCAACAGCTCCACCTGGGCGTCCGGCCCACACCCGAGGGGGGAGGACTCACAACATATTTAAAAGTGCCGCCGGCCGCCCCCCTGACCCGACCTGACACGCGCACGGGGCACCAGACGTCCAGCGCCACCCTGGGCGCCCAGACCCCTGCAGGCTTCCGAGGGAGGGGGACCGGCACGGGGACCCCACTGCAGCCGGCGCGGGAGAGACCCGGGGTCCGGGGGCCCCGAGAGTGCCTCACGACCCACACAGAGGAGGGAAGTGTCCAGAACAGAGAGCCAGGCCAGCCCCGGACGAGCAGATGCGGAGGACGCTGGACGGCTGTCTCCCTCCCGCACCTGTCACCCGACAGAGGGAAGGAGGAGAGGCTGCCCGGGCGTGGGGTGGGGCTCCCCAGCCAGCTGGGCCCCCGAGTCAGAGCAGTGGGCTCCCAGGCCCCACCTGGAGCGCCAGGCTGGAGGGCACCTCCCTCCCGAGGCCGAGGCCCGGGTGCAGGCTGCAGGCCTGGGGGGCGGGGGCTGGAGAGACACCTGCCTTCCTTGCAGGGAGTCCTGAGGGCAGGTGGCTTTTCTCCTCCCCATCCCTCGGGGAGAGGAGTGGGGGTCGACCCCGGGGTCTTGTGAGGAGAGATGGGGGCGCCTGGAGGAGGGAGCCCGCCCCTCGCCCTGGCTGGGGGCCTGCCCAGCTGCAGGAATCCTCGGTGTGGACGCCCAAGGTGGGGGTATGAGAGGGTGTGGGGGGCTTGATGAGTGTAGAGCACACGAGGGACCCTGCAGCCTGGCCGCTGCCCTCGGTGGTGGGGCGCAGGTGGGAGCAGCTGGGCGGCTGGAGCGGGGACAGGGCCCCGCGGGAGTGGCCACACTGCGGGCAACCAAGATAGAATTGGAAGCTGTCAGTCCTTTCCCTTCAGTAATTTCAAGGCTCATTCCATGGTCTTCTTTGCGTCATTTCTGTCGAAAAAGTCTGTTTTTTTATCTGTTTTGTTGCACTTTGAAGCTAAGCTACAATTTTTTTCCTGGATGCTTTAAAAATTTTTAAATCTCTTTCTAGGATTCCAATTACACCCATGTTAGATTTTTGCTATGTCCTATATGCCTCTGTATTTGTACACATTTTTTTTTTCCTTCTTGTTTCCATCTGGGTATTTTCTACTTACGTAATTTCCATTTCACTAATCCTCTCTTCTGCTCTGTGTAATCTGCTTTTAAAAGCATCTATTCCATTGCTCACGTTCCTCGTACTATACTGTATATTTTACTTGTTTTTTCCCCTCCTTGTTTCCATCTGGGTATTTTCTACTTACGTAATTTCCATTTCACTAATCCTCTTTTCTGCTGTGTGTAATCTGCTTTTGAAACCATCTATTCTGTTGTTCATTTCAGCTATTTCATATTTCAGTTCTAGAATTTTCATGATTATTTTTCTTTAGATTTCAATTCTCTGATGAAGTTCTCCATTTTTTAAAATTTATTTTCTTGAACATATTAATCACATTGTAAGGTTCATTCTAATCATTCCAATATTGGTGACCTATGGATTTATGTCTATCATTTTTCTTGGCTTATGTGAAATCGTTTCCTGGCACACCTGGTAATTTTCGAATAAATGATGATCACTGTAAAGAAAAACTGTGAGGCTCGGGAGATGTTTTTGTTATTCAGAGAGAATTTATTTTCCTTCTGTCAGTAACACAGGTGGGGGCGACCCATACCTTGATGCAATCAGGCGCTGATAGGATTCCAAGCTTTACTCCAGGCTTTGTAGGGTTCTCTGTCTTCCTGCTTTTCGGGCACCTTCTTTCAAAGGCAGTTGTCTCTGTGTCTGTCACCTTACCACACCTGATTAAAACAAATCTCAGGTACATTTGAGACAGGCTGGGACCTGGGACCCTTTGCTGCAGGGCTTGCACCTGGACACACCTCTCCTCCAGCAACAAAGTACAAAGAAACTATAAGGGACTGAAAATAAATGCGTGCCTGCAAACAGCTGGGGCAAATTATGGACAACAAGATACAAAAAGACCAAAAAGCCCAGCTGATGCTTCTGAAGAGCCCAGAGCAAAAGCAGGGGACTGCGCATGCCCGCTGCACACAGCGCCGCCTAAGGGTAGGCAAACTACCTCAGCCACCCCTCCAGCCTGACCCCTGGACACGCCCCTATCCTTACCCCTTATAAGGAACCAGCTCGCCTTACCTCGGGGAGCAAGCAAGGGAGCCTGATACTTCTCGCTTCCCCCCCCTGGCTGCAGCAGGGGCCCCAGTAAAGCCTCGCATGAATTTCTTGTCTGGCCTCTGATCAGTTTCTGTTGATTAAGGAGGACAATAACCCTGGTCAGTAACACATTTACAACACTTCCCCACGTGTGGCAGTCAGCGCAGGTGAGAGGACCGGGCTGGGCACGCAAGCTTCCATCACCTCACCTGAAAATCAGCAGCTCAGTGGCCGTGGGCGAGGTCTCCAAGCTTCTATCTCCTCGTCTGCGTAGCAGAGGTGATGGCATCTCCATCCTAGCATTGGCGGGGGCCGTGGGAGCACAGCAGGGGAAATGGCGTATGTGCTACAGACAGCAGTGACGATCGCAGACCCCTGTCTCTGTCTGTTCCGCCCACCCTCATCATGTGCCACTGGGCGGGGGGGGGGGGGCAGTCCATCTTCCGCCACAGAAGCCATGGGCCGGCGCCCTCGTGTCCCACCTCCTGGGCCGACGCACAGTGGGTCACAGGCTCCCACCTCCACCAGGGGCAGGAAGGGTCCCTGGTGTAGCGGGCCACCTGCCCCGCCTGCATCTCTCTGGTTCCTCCCGTGGACGGGGTGACGGGGGCCTGACCCCTTTCTACAGCTCCTGCCACGCCTGAGTTCTGCGGCCGCCGGACCGCTCCTGAACGCCAGACATCTGGAATGTCCTCAGAGACAGCATCGCCGGGAGGAGGAGCGTGGCTGAGGCTGCCGCCTTTTGGGGACGGAGCCTCTCCTGGTTCCACCTGCTCAGAGAAGGTGCCTCCTCGATGGTCGGGAGGACCTTCACCTGGGGACGTGCCGAGATGGGCCAGGGAGAGCGACGGCCAGCAGCGTACAGTTTAGCAAGCCTGGAATCACCCCATCCGCACCAGTGCAAGACAGTCGTCAAGACCAAGTTAATAAGGCTTGGACTTGGCACAAACGAAGAATCTAAGGACGCCGTGGGTGCTACACTCTCCGGCTCTGAGGCCGCCTACGGCCACGGTGTCGCCTCCCCTGACTGTTCCCGGGGCCACACTGAGGGCCCCCATCAGGTGCACACTCCGGGTCCAGAGGATCTGAGAGAGGAATGCCGCACCAGGCCTCCTTGGGGAGTGTACCCCAAGGTCAAAGCCCAGGGTCCCCTGGATGTCCTCACGTCTCCAAGCCCTGGCTGACCCCCATGACTCCAATACATGTCCCAAGAAGGAAAGGGCCTGGGGAGGGGACAGCACAGCGGTGACACAGCCCCGGCGCCAGGGTCATACTGGATGAGAGAAATCGGCATGCAATGTTAGTAGAATAGCTGGATTTTTTTTTTTTTTTAGCTGAACCTGTTTTTGCAAACCCCCAGCCTACTGCAAAATTTAATATTATGTACAAACACATAATCTTCCCCAAAGGGGAAGAGGCCTACTAGCTATTTGCTGGATGGGTAAGTTTTCCTCCTTGGACGAGGACCACCCTGCCCCCGCTCTCCTCTGGGCTGGCTCGGCCACGCAAAGCTCACGCCCGCCCTCCACGTCATGCAGGTGGCCCTTGGGGTGCGTGCGCCACTCTCTGTGCCTCCAGTGAATTCCTCCCCGTCCCAGCTAAAGTTACCCCTTGACAGACCTGTCAGGGGACTCTCACTAGTTCGCAGTGCCTTAAGTGTCCTGGGCGGTGTGCTGTGTCTGTGTGATTCAGTGTCCCTTTGCAGCGCACAACACAGGGCCAGGCTCCCCACCCGACCATTCCGCATCCCAGACACTCTCCCGTTTTCTCTTTGTGTGTTTGTTTTGCTTTCTGTACTGCATCTCCCCCTCAGGAATTTTGCTCATTCTCCTGGGAGACTGTCAGTTTCCAAGCCTGAGCTGGTTTTTACTCCTCTCTTCCCCTCTGCCCCAAACCCAAGTGGTCACCAGGTCGTTCCCAGGCCCACCTACCCGTGGCTCTCAGCAGCCAGCTAGGCCCACCCCCGGCAGTGGCAGTGCACCCCTGGTGCCCCAGATGTCCCTGTCCCGTGTGCCACGTGACCAACACCAATATTTGAAAAATGCTGTGTCACTCAGGTCTCTTTTTGCTTAAAACTGCACAAAGCCCGGCATTCGGGGCCCACCCTCCACTGGCCGGACTTTATTTCTTCTGCTTGAGAAATAATGTTGCTTTCAAGTATCAAAAACATGTTTGCTAATTGTAAAACATTAGAAAAACAAAGAAAATTCTAAGGAAAGCCAGAAATCATTCCTGTGTTAATCTGAACAGCACTGAGGTCAGACATCGATTCACGGGCGCTGCCACCATGGTGTTCCACCTTTTGTGAATTATCCGGGAATGTCCTCTGTTGATTTCTGTATTAAGGCCTTGCTGTTTTCTTTTCCAACATTTAACTCTTGTACTGACTTATTGTGACACAATTTCCATTGTGGGGAACACAGAAAAGTATTAAAATGTAACTACAAAGGTGCCCCTTACACTCAGGGCCCAGAACAACCCCCAGTAAGAGGCAGGAGGGCTCCTCCGCGTTATCCTGACCCCAGGTGTGCTGTCTGTTCAACTACACGCCCTGATTTTCTCACACAGTCATGTGCGGTGGGCTTTCTCCATGCTGTTAAAGCTGCACAATCACCCATTTTACTGGCACCTTTATGTTCCACAGGCCGCCCGTGCCATTTGACCACAGAAGCTGCTATTCTTTTCCTTTATTTTTGTGGTACAATTAATACATATTCATCATAGGGAAAATATGAGATAAAGAGGAACAAAAAGAAAAGTTCGATCAACTGAATTCCTGCCAAAGAGATAATTTCTTAACACTTTGGATTCATTTTTAACCTTCCGTATTTTCCTTGTACTTTGAAAATAGGTCTTTTACACGTATAATCACTTACATGTAAATATATATTTTACATGTACATGCATTTACACACACATTTTGTAACCAGAAAGGATCGTATTTTTAGGCATGTCCTAACTTACCATTGCGCACAGCTGTATGCTCCAAGGGGTGGCTGTGCGGTGGCCGGCCTGACCTCCCCCGGCTCTGCGACCCTGGACTTGATTCCAGGCTTCACTCTGAGAAGCCCCGCTGGCCCGGCCCCGGGCCTACGCGGCTCCCACAGGTCAGAGGTGACCTCAGGAACCTCCTGCAGTGTGGCTGCAGGGAAGTGCCACCTGCGGGGTCCTGTGCTCCTGACCCCTCCTCCTCTGGTTCCCCCAGAGGGGGCCTGATTCAGCCCCTCCGGTGCACCGGCACCCGTTCCCTGCCAGCGCCAACGCAGGGATCCCAGTGTTAGATCCTCAAACTCTCAGGGCAAAACGGGTGTCTCTGTACGTGGGAATTCGATTCCATGACTGCCGGCCAACCCACCTCCGTCTACCGGTCTTCTGGAATGCCCTTTCCCTGTCTGCATTGCTCCTATCCATTTGTAGGTGGTCATTAGGTAACCAGGTTACCACCCTTGGCCTACGACATACATTCCAGACATCCTTCTCCCTTTTTTTAAAAAAAATTAATTAATTAATTAATTTATGGCTGTGTTGGGTCTTCGTTTCTGTGCGAGGGCTTTCTCTAGTTGTGGCAAGCGGGGGCCACTCTTCATCGCGGTGCGCGGGCCTCTCACTATCACGGCCTCTCTTGTTGCGGAGCACAGACTCCAGACGCGCAGGCTCAGTAATTGTGGCTCACGGGCCTAGTCGCTCCGTGGCATGTGGGATCTTCCCAGACCAGGGCTCGAACCCGTGCTGTTCCCTGCATTGGCAGGCAGATTCTCAACCACTGCGCCACCAGGGAAGCCCCCTTCTCCCTTTTAACTTTGCTGACGGTGGATTTTTGGCTTCGGAGACAGTGGGCATCTCCAGGTACCCAGACACCACCAGCTATCAGCCAGTGACTTCCTAGAGTGGTTCTGTGCTCAGAAAGTCCCCTCAAGTCCAGAGGTGGCTTTGCCGTATTTGACGCTTAACTGTGTCGTCCACCTGGGTTTCGCGTAGGTGTTTTGCACGAGGGAGGCTCACACCTGATTTTCTGGCAAGCAGCCTTGAGAAGAGCCTTCCTCTTACCTGTTTTGTGCTACTGATCACCTCCTGGATTCTTGCAGTGGCAGGCATGGCTTCGGTCCCTGTCATCTCGTGAGACAGTTGGTTAGGACACCTCCCCTTCCTCCTCCGAAGCCTGGTAGCAGTGACGATCACAACACTGCCCATTTCTCCGGGGCCTTCCGGGCAGCAGCTCCCACCCCTGTGGCTGACCCCACGACAAGGCAGTGTGGGCACTATAGTCACCCCGTCTCGCAAGTGAGAAGACGGGGTACCGCAGTCACCCCATCTCACGGGTGCGACCACTTGTTTATTCTTCCAGTTGAACGTTAGCAGTAGTTTTTCAAGCTCCTTGTAGTACTAAGGGTTCTCCAGGGACACAGACGAATAGGACATACCCCGACAGGGAGCTTTATTATGAGGAGTCGGCTCACGCGGTCACGGAGGCTGAGGAGTCCCACGAGCTTCCGTCCGCAGGCTGGGGACCCAGGGAGCAGGTGGTGTGATTCATCCCAAGTCCGAGGGCCTGAGAACCTGGGGAGCCGATGGCATCACTCCCATCTGAGGACAGGAGATGAGACGGGACCAGCTCGATGGTGAGGCAGGTGCAAAAGGGCAAATCCCTCCTTCCTCCACCTTCTGTTCTATTCAGACCCTCAGCGGATGGATGAGGCCCACCTGTACTGGGGGGTCACCTGCACTGGGGAGGGTCACCTGTGTTACTGGTCCACCTGTCCAAGTGCTGACCTCATCCAGTAACACCCTCACACACACCCAGAAACAGTGCTTAATCTGGGCACCTGTGGCCATCGGGTCAACACAAAATTACCTACGAGCCCCCTGCACTGACCATTTGGGGCCCGTCCGCTTGTGCGGAGCACTTGATGAGTCCCCTCGCAGGGAAGACTCCTCACACGGCATCGCTGTCCGCACAGGCAAATGTTCCTTTACAACCCAGCTGTACACTCCCAAAGCTGGAAAAGGGGATCTCTCCTCCTGTGTCCAGCCCCACATCAAGAGCTCCGTCCCTCTGGAAGAGAGAGAACAGATGTTGGGGCCAACTAGCTCTCTCTGCCACGAGAGGTATTTTGTTTTATTGTTTGCTGTTTCAGGGGTGGACCGTCCCTTTGTATCTTACAACCTGTAACAGTCTTACTTCTGCTTAGTTACAGCACTCTTCCAGGTTCTTCTCTTGCATTTTCTCAGGATATAACCAAATTCTATTCCTAATGACAGTGTAACCTCTTCCTTCCTCCCACTAAAACATTAGCCCTTACTAACGTCTTAAGGACTAACTGACCATTTTAATGGGATGCCACTAACGCTTTACCACGTATATGATGTTGGTCTAAATGCCCGCAAATGGACATCTGGGTAAACAGATTGTACCATATCCACATCACAGAATACCAAAAGGCCGTTGAAGACCACACTCCAGAAAAACATTTAAGGATACAGCAAAATGCTCATAGTGTGCTGTTAGGTGAAAAAAAAATACAGTATTTGTACTTCCACCCAGATTTTTAAAAAAAGTATGGGTATGCATAGAAAAAGGCTGCCGAGATGGGCCCCCGTGCAGACCTCTCCAGGTGGTTGGCGTGTGGTTCCTTTCCCCGTACTCTGTTCTGTGCCCCCAGCGCACTGGAGGACGTGCCGTTGGCCCCTCTGTAAACAGCCCGCTGTGCCTTTGCCCGTGGTCCTCAGCCTCTGTTCTCTGTTGTTCAGTAACACTCAGCCGGCTGAGGGCAGGCCCGCCCTAAACTCTCGGGGACACTCCAGCCCTCCGGAGCCCGAGCCCAGCAGACAGCATTCTAGGGAGCTCCCAGGCCGGCACTGCCCTCCCCGCAACTGGCACCTCACTGTCCTTCCGTCCTCAGCCCCACGTCACCTCCCTGCCCACGCTCTCTCAGTCCCAACACCCGTTATTGGAAAGTACAATGTTTTTGTGTGTTGGTTGACCTGTTCATATCCTCTCCCCGGGAGAATGTACGCTCCACGGGGGTGAGAACCAGGTTCTGCTTTTTCTTTCCTGTGTTCCTAGGGTTGGACACTAGCCTGATTATCATTCATGAAATGAACAAATGTCTGAACCTTTCCACTCAGCTCTGTAAGGGTCACCTGGGACGTTTTCACTGGGCAGCTCCCGATGGAATTTCCAGCTTCTTTCGCAGTCAGTCAACGGTAGGGATCAGTGGGGCACCTGCTCCATGCCAGCCACTTAGAGGGCATCCCAGGGAGACAGATGCTGGATGCCATCCTGGCTTACGAAGCTCAGCCGGGGTGGACAGGTGAATAAGACAGGCAGGCATCCTAAGTGTCTGAATCTCTAACCCTATGTTGAGTATCAACAGAAGGAGCGTTGATGCCGCCCTCAAGCTGAGCCCACCCACCCCTGCGGCTCTGGTGCCAGATGCCCGCAATCCTGTTGCAGCTTCCCGGAGCATCTCAGACACAGACTTCCGCTCACAGCATTCCCAGCACACCTGCCCTGCCCCGGGAGGTCACAGCTGTTCTTCCCCTGTAAGAGGACTGCCTCCCGGGCCACTGCTTGTCATCTGCTGGTGCTCCTGTGAAGAGTTCCCATCCCTACTTCAGTGATGGTGCCTCAGCCACACCACAGCTTCCACCCCCAGGAGTGGATGGGACATAGGTCACATCCAGGGGTTTCTGCCAGGAGCGTGGGCCGGCCAGAGTCTCGCTCCGCGCCTGCGCCTCTCCCCCAGCACCGCCCTAGCAAGAGAAGATGCCGCCGAGCTGCGGCTGGAGCAGGCTGGAACCACCCAGCTGAACGGGTGTCTGCGTCCTGCAGGAGGCCTTGGCCACTCACCTGACCGGCTGGAGCCGCTCCCAAGGCCACAGGGCGGAGGAGCACACCAGCCTCCCCCGACTTGGCGCGCCCCAGCCCGCTGCGCTCCAGGCGCGGGAAGACGCGCACCGAGGCTCCTGCCGGAGGGAGCCCCGCGGTGTCCGCGCCCGGAGGGGAGCTTCTTGCCGTCAGGGGCCGCCCTGCGTGGTGCTGCATCGCCTCCCACGCCTGGGGGGATTTAACTCGGGCTGAACAGACGAATGAGTTTCCAAAGAGCCGGAGGTCCAGAGCGCCCCACTAGAAAAGCGAGAGCCCGGAATTGAAGGCTCAGGGCCCCCCAGCGACGGTGGGTGGGATCGCAGGGAAGGAGCCGCCAGCCTCCACCTCGTCCCGTCTTCTGGGAGTCGGGGGGCTTCAACACAGCGGCAGTTCTACCGCCCCGTTTGGAAAGCCGAGGCCTTAATGCGTTTGAAAAACTTGGCAGGCAGGTGGCGCACTATCAGGTCCTCAGCAAAGGATTTCAGGGTGCCCTCCAGGGACCTCAGTGCTCCAGACAAACCCTCTCCTCCAGCTTCATCCCCAACCGTGCCACACCAGTTGTCCAGAGAGGGTCCTCTTTAACCAAGTTCCTGTTCTAAAGAAACAGCCATCAGAAAGAACAGATGTCCTCCAAACATTTGCGGGTTCGGGGGGGAGTATGTGTCACCCTGTACCATTTGGAGGGGCATCCTCCCAGCTTTCAGGGCACTCATCCTGGGACACACAGTGCAGAGTCATTTTCAAACACAGAGGGTGGCAATGCATGGAAGAGGTTCTGGCCAAAAAGGTGACTGATCACAAAGTGATACCTGTCCACTCCATCTCAGCACCACTAACATTGTGGTGTCCACATGGTCCTACCTTAAAAAAGGAACAAATAAAAACAGAGTCACAGGTACAGAGCACACAGCCTGTTTCCAGTCTCTGCCTCCCTGCCTTGCAGAAAGATTTAAGCATTTCCACTGTCGTGCTTATCGTGACAGCTCTGGACCAGACTTCGTGAGCCCACACCCGGGCCCCTCCCCTTAGGGGCTGCATACCCTTGGGTGCCTCAGTTTCCTCATCTGTGAATTGGGGATGGAACAGGGCTGTCCAGTCCATGAAGGGTTCACAGTGGTCCCTGGTACCAAGGAGGGGCACAGCTCCACGGTACAGGCAGCTGGTGTCAAGCCCCCTTGTGTACGGCTTAGTCACCCCACATCTCCTCACTTGACCCCCAGGTATACTCCTCTCCTGGGTGAGATCCCAGCACACACAGACACAAAGTGTCAGGTGGCCCATTCATCTGACGCCACCGCACCTCTCTCCGTCCGGCACTGCAGCACGCCAAACGCCGAGGTCACTGGGCCCCTGTACTCACAGGGGGCTGGTGCCCGTTCTCCGGACATCTCCCTCCCCCCATCTCAGAGGTATGAGACCCACAGGCACTCTGCATGGCAGGAGCGGCGATGTAAGACAATACCCAGTCAGCTGGCCGAGGACAGACAGCCCCGCGTGGCTTTCAGCTGTACCACCCCAAAGGCGCAGGAACATGTGGGAAACACAGATTCTCTTGTTCTCTCCAAAATGCCACCCTGGCTTTAAGCAGCCACGGCTGTTTGCAGCTGCAGATAGGGAGTCAGAGCTGGAGGCTGAGCTCTTACAAAGGAGGGAGCCAGCATGGGGTCCTCTGCAGGAGAAAGAGCTAACGGGGCGCTGGATGGTAAACCCCAAGGGTGAGGGAAGAAAGTCCGTTTGCTTGGGCTGGGCTTCTTTCAGTAGACAGCGAGACACAGACAGCAACTAGAGAGAAAAGCAACTGTGAATACTCTGGCTACAAAGAAACAGAAGAGATGCCAGAAAAGCTTTTCCTAAATCTCAGCAGCAGGATCTGGTGACTGATCAGAACCACCGCCAAAAGGATGGGGGGAGGGGACCCCTCCTTGGGCCCCAAAAACTAGTTGTTCTTTTCTAGGGCCTTTTCTGACCTTCCCTGCCCCATGGGCCCAATGGGTAGCTCTGGTCATTGCCTCCTACTTGCCTGGATCCCCAAGTTCACTGTGAGCCCCATGGCCAGGAGCCACCCCTGCCCCCAGACATTTGTTCTCCATTGTCATGTGTAAAAACCGCAGAAAGGGCATTGCTGGATAATAAGGAGGCTCAGGCAGAAAGAGGACACTCCAGAGGGGATTTATGGAGGACCAATCTGCACACTGAGCCTGTGTGGAGCCCCAGTGCGCCCGCAGGGAGGAACTCCTTGGGGGGGGCTGATGGGTCTGTGCCACCCGCGACCCTGGTCCTCCTGCTTCACGCCCCACCCGGGCGATCCGCCAAGGGAGTCGGCGCGGGGGGAGGGTACAAGGAGACGGTGGGGGGACAAAGAGAGTTCGCAGGGTGGGCAAGTCTCCGGGGGACACGAGAGGCGCGGGGGTCCGGTGGTCTAGGAGTCGGTGCGGAGGACCCGGGGCCGGCATGGGACTGGAGGGCGCCGGGGGACACGCGGAGTGCGCGGGGGCGCGGGGAGATTCTGAGGAGGCGTAGGACTGGGGGGTCGGGGACGCGCAGAGGCCCGGGAGATACAGGGGGACAATAAGTGCTCCTGGGGGGCTCGCGGGGCACAGGGCCACAGGCGGACCCTGAGGTCTCTCTGGCCCCTCCCTGCCTCTCCCGGGGGGCGGGGCGCGGCGCTCTGGGCGGGGCCTGTGCGCAGGCGCGGACGCGCGCTCCCGCGGGCCGCGGGCCGCGGGCTGGGGCGCCTCCTGGGGCGCCGGCTCGAGGGGGGCGCTTAATCTCACTTCCGGTGAGCCCTCCGCGGGCCGTGATTGGGCCCAAAGCGGCGAGCGCGCGCCCGCCCAGCCAATCGGAGGCGGCGGCGCGGTCGGGGGAGGGGGAGCGCGGTGGGGGCGCGCGCGGGAGGGGCGGGGCTGGGCTGGGCGGCCGCAGCCTGGTCGCCGCCCGCGGGCTTGTCCGACGCCCGCCCGGCTGTCCCCGCCGCCCTGCAGCCATGTGACCGCGCCGCCGCCCTCCGCGCGCCCGGCCCGCCCGCCCGCCCGCCGCGCGTCCGCGGCCCGGCCGCAGCCCAGGCCGCCGAGGGAGCGGCGGGGCCGGCGCCATGGCCGAGCGGGGCCGCCTGGGCCTGGCCGGCGCGCCCGCCGCGCTCAACACGCCGGTGCCCATGAACCTGTTCGCCACCTGGGAGGTGGACGGCTCCAGCCCCAGCTGCGTGCCCAGGTACGCCGCCGCCCGCCTGCCGCTTTGTTCCCGCGCGCACCTGCCGGCCACCCGAGACCGGCCACAGGGGACCTCGCGCCTGGGTCCCCACCCGGGGCCTGCACGCGGGACTGGCCACCCCGGACCTGCACCCGGGGCCCCCACCCGGGACAGTCCACCCGGAACCGTTCACTCCGGGATCCGCACTCGGGACCCACACCCCGGGCCGTCGCCTTTGCGCCCCACCTCGGGCACGCGCCTTTCGTGCAGACAACCCCTGATGCGTGGATGGTCCCTGAGGTCCTGGTCCCGTGCAGCGGAGGAAGTGGCGCTGGGTTTCTCAGGCCCCGCTGTCCCCCGAGGCTCTCCGAGGCGCCTACCTGGTTGGCTCCCAACCGGCATCGTTGCACCTGCCTACCATTGCGGTGACGGTGGAGTTGACTCAGGGTGTCTCCTCTTTCCACCGGGTACCATAGATTTCCTTTCGCGTCCAGCCACACTGTCAAGCCTGAGTGGCCTGGGAGTCACTCAGGGCACGCAGTGTCCAAAGGACACACAGATCTGGGACCTGGGACCACAATTTTATTCCTTCATCCTTCGTCCTTTTGAGGGTCTGGCCCTACCCCCTCTGTCCTGCTGGCGGGGGGAGGTATCTGCCCCTTGCCTGTTTGCACTATGCTGTGTAATTTAGGGACTTCCTTGTACATAAACACTGCTCCTTACATCATACTGTTAATTTTGCCATCGCAAAGGACGCTGCCCTTTCCACTTGGGGGGAAGTGCCCTGTCCCCAGCGGTACAGCTGGACGAGGCTCACCCACAGGACAGCGCCATGGCCATCCCGACTCTACTCAGGCCTGTCGCTTCCCTGCTCCTCCTGCCAGCTTGAAGCTCTGCGGGTTTCTTCCTGATTCAGTGGTCCCTGCTGAGGAAGCTCCCAGGCTGAGGGGGAAGAGAGACAAACTCACACCAGGGCCTGGTTCTGGAATGGACACCAGGCCACAAGGGCTGCAGGGGGGCGGAAGGGAAAAGCTCTCCCTGGGGAGATCCCCTGGCGGGACCAGAGGAAGTGGCCAGTGTGTACCGAGGGGGGTGCGCTCTGCCACGGCTCCTTCAACAGGTGTGCGAGCCAGGTGTTGGGGACGCAGAGGGTGCCGGGTGCCAGGGTTGCCCTCCCAAGCACGAGGCTGGTGGCTCAGGGCCTTGTCTGTGCCGAGTGGGAAGGATGGGTGCTCCCAAACCTGTGTGGGACCTTGGGAGGGTGTGGTGTCGGCGGGAGACCCACCTGCTTGCCTCTTGTCTGGAAAGTCTCAGGGGCACCTTCCCAGGCCTGGCCTCCCACCCTCTCCAACTTCCCGTCTTGGCATTTGGCCCAGTGTCGGGCGTCACACCCAAGGGTCATCCTGGACCCTCCCCACCATGCTTCTCCTGTCTGTCACCCCTGCATCGTCACCCCCCGCCCCCCCGCGCTGGCTGCCTCCCCACGGCGCTCCCTGGGGGCATGCTTGCCCCCCTTCCTGCACCTCTTCAGCAGCTTCCTGGGGTGCCCCGAAAGACCACCGAAGTTTTGACCAGAGGGAGGTGAGGGAGGTGGCAGGTGGGCAGGGGCTGCGTGGTCGAGGGGCCCAGTCGGCCCCCCGCGGAGCTGGTGTAGGAAGCCCACTCGGGTGGGCGTGTGGGGAGGGCGGGGGCGGGGCAGGATGCGGGGGCGGGGCTGTGCAGCGCTAGGTGCGGGGTGGGGGCGGTCCACGGCGCGGGGCGGGGCCTGGCGGGTTGCTCTGTAGGCGTGGGGCTGAGCAGCCTTCGGGGTGGGCAGGCGCAGAGCTCAGGGGTCGGACGCACAGAACAGCCCCGCCCCGGCGCGGCCGTCCCCGCAAGGTGCTGCGGGTCCCCCGCTTGTATCCCGGAGCAGGCCTCCTTGGATAGGCTGTTCTTCGTTCCGCTCGCTCGGAGACTTTATGTAGAAGGGATCCCACTCTCTGTCCGTGTGCGCGACTCCTCTTGCCCGGTCTCTAAGTTTCTGAGTGGCGTCGAGCTGATGGCTGTGCCTGCGGCGTGGTGTTCCCTGTAAGACAGCAGCACGTGTCTCTGCTTTGTGGGGGGACCTGTGGCTGTCCACAGGTTTGGGCCAGTTACGAATGCACCCCTGTGGGCGGGCATTCTCACACTGGCCCTCTGCCGCCGGCAGTAGGTTTGGGGGGCGTGTGCTCGGCGTCACCACCAGGAGCCTTCCCGGAGCGGTGATGCCAGCTCTGGCCCCCACCCCCCACCCCCCACCCCGGTGTCCCCACTGCTCTGCCTTCTTGCCAGCACTGCCTGACTTTCAATTGTTGCCAATCTGGTGGGTGTGAAATGGTATTGTGGTTTTAATTTGAATTTCTCTGATTACTGATGTAGGCCATTTGTACTTCCTCATCAGCGAAATTCCTGTTCATTTCTTTTGCCAATTTTTTTCTCCTTTTTTTTTCCCCCCTACTTGAGTCTCAGCAGCTTTTTTTTTTTTTTTGTAGTTTTAACTTTTTAATTTTTTAAATTAATTAATTATTTATTTATTTATGGCTGTGTTGAGTCTTCGTCTCTGTGCGAGGGCTTTCTCCAGTTGCGGCAAGCGGGGGCCACTCTTCATCGCGGTGCGCGGGCCTCTCACCATCGCGGCCTCTCTTGTTGCGGAGCACAGGCCCCAAACGCGCAGGCTCAGTAATTGTGGCTCACGGGCCTAGCCGCTCCGCGGCACGTGGGATCTTCCCAGACCAGGGCTCGAACCCGTGTCCCCTGCATTGGCAGGCAGACTCTCAACCACTGCGCCACCAGGGAAGCCCCTCAGCAGCTTTTTAGGGACTGGTAATCCTTTTTCGGCAATGTGTTGAAACCACCCTCCTCTGATGATGCGCGCTTCTTGGCTGTCTTTTCGAGGCCTGTGATGACTCCTGAGGTGCACCCGGCTTTGGCCTTGGTCTTGTCTTGTGGTCTTTCCTTCCTGGTGGTGGCGGGAGAGCTCTCTGCTCTTCCCAGGAGCTGGTGCCAGGCCCACGGGGCTGTGACAGAGGCAGGCTCGGTTTCGTGGATTTCCTCGAGGGAGCAGACAGCACCCCTCCCCAGTGACCCCCGGCCCTGGCGTCTTCCTATCCCTGCCCCTCTGCTGGGATTCCCAAAGCAGCCTCCTTCCGTGCCAGCTTCAGCGGGGTCTGGGGCATTTTGGACCCTTGCACTTGCCCCTTAATTTTCCTTCCTGTTGAGGTTTATGAATTAATTTCACGGGGTCGGACATCGTTCCACAGGCTTACTGCGCATTCACATTTCTCCACATCCTCCTGTTGGCGTCCTCTGGCGGCCACGGAGGGTGAGCTCACACTCGCAGAAGGGCCTTCAGCTGGAAGTGTGAGCTTTGGCAGCCGCGTGCCCGGGTCCACCACAGCCCGCAGGATGGGGACGTCTCTGTCACCCCGCAGATGAGTGTCGAGCGCTCGGGGCCAGGCTCCCCCACCGGCCAGGTGCCCCGGGCATCGCCCACGGCAGCCCCGCGGCTCTCTCTCCACGTTGGTGGCATCCGCACGTGGTTTGAACCTTCTCCTGCCGGTGGGTGTTGGGGTCATTTCCTTTGGGGCTGATGTGTTCAGAGCCACTGTGACCATCCAGGGTCAGGGCTTGGGCTGCGTTCGCTCTTCTCTTCAGGATGGCTGGTCGCAGGGGAGGCGGGGGTGTGTCAACTATGAAGACACAGCCGGCTTTCCGGAGTGGTGGTACCACCTTCCAAGGCTGCCAGCCGTTCTGTGCACGTTCTGTGTACGTTCTGTGCACGTTCTGTGCACGTTCTGTGTACGTTCTGTGTTACCATCCTTTCAATTGCAGCCATTCTGGTGGCTGCACGATAGTTTCTCCTTGGGGTCTCACTCTGCACTTGTTGTGCGTGGGTGTTGGGTATAAGCAAGAGCCTGACGTGGTCCTTCTCCTTTAACGACTGATGTGGTAAATTACGTCAATGGATTTTCTAGCATTAAGCTAACCGTTCACTCTTGGAAAAATACCAGCGTGGTCATGCCATGTTCCCCTTCCTGTACATGGGTAGACTGAAATTAAGATTTTGCTTAGGACTTTTGCACCTCTGTCTAGGGTCTGTAATCTCCTGCTCATCTACTGCCCTTATCAGATTTTGGTGCCAAGATATCCTGCAGAATGAGCTGTTGCATGGTATTGTTTGTGTGAAACAGGAATTGTTTGTTCCTTGAATGTGTGGGAGAAATCACCAGTACAATACCTGAGCTTGAAGTTGCTTTGGGGCAAGTGTGACTCCTGGCTCAATTTCTTTAATGATTGTAGGACACACACACCCCCACTTTAAGTTAGTTTCGGAAATATAGTTTTCTGGGAATTTGTCCATTTCGTCCAGATTTTCAAGTTTTTGGCAAAAAGTTGTTCCTAATATTCTTTTTTTTTTTTTTAATGTCTGCAGGACCTTCAGAGCTGTCCCCTTTTCATTCCTGGTGATGACTATTTCTGCACGTGGACATCCACACTCTGATCTGTCTCACCAAGGGTTCATCATTTTTTTAAAAAAATGAATATTCGTATCTTTATTTCTTTCCACTTATGCTCTTTATTTTTATTTTTATGCTCCTGTTCCGATTTATTTACTTATTTATTGGCTGCGTTAGGTGTTTGTTGCTGCGCGTGGGCTTTCTCTAGTTGCGGCGAGCTGGGGCCACTCTTCGTTGTGGTGCGTGGGCTTCTCATTGCGGTGGCTTCTCTTGTTGTGGAGCATGGGCTCTAGGCACGTGGGCTTCAGTAGTTGTGGCACGTGAGCTCAGTAGTTGTGGCTCTCGGGCTCTAGAGCACAGACTCAGTAGCTGTGGCGCATGGGCTTAGTTGCTCCGCGGCATGTAGGATCTTCCCGGACCAGGGCTTGAACCCGTGTCCCCTGCATTGGCAGGCAGATTCTTTTTTTTTTTTTTTTTTAATAAATAAATTAATTAATTAATTTGTTCTTGACTGTGTTGGGTCCTCGTTTCTGTGCGAGGGCTTTCTCTAGTTGCGGCAAGCGGGGGCCACTCTTCATCGCAGTGTGCGGGCCTCTCACCGTCGCGGCCTCTCTTGTTGCAGAGCACAGGCTCCAGACGCGCAGGCTAAGCAGTTGTGGCTCACGGGCCCAGTCGCTCCGCGGCATGTGGGATCCTCCCAGACCAGGGCTCGAACCCGTGTCCCCTGCATTGGCAGGCAGATTCCCAACCACTGCACCACCAGGGAAGCCCTTTTTTAAATAAATAAATAAATTAATTAATTAATTATTTGGATGCTCTAATTTCTTAAAATAAATAGCTCATTATTTTTCCTCCTTTCCTTTCACATAAGATTTTAGAAATACAAAATAAGTAATGCTTTGGCTGCGTTTCACAAGCTTTTATATATAAAATCTTTCAGTTTAAAAACCTTTTTAAAAATTTCCATTATTCTCTCTTTGGCATGATGGGATATTTCAAAGTCTCTTAATATCCAAACGTATGGTTTTTTTCCTTAGTTACTTTTCCACTGCCGAATTCATTTCTTCTCTTTTTTTCCATTATTCATTTCTAACTTAGTTATGTTGTTGTCACAGAGGGTGGTCAGTATGACACCAGGTCCTTACGATGCTTTGGAACTTACTCTGTGGCCCTGTTTGAAGTCAGTGTTCATACACGTTCTGTCTGTCCTGAAAAGAAAAGGGTCATGTGTTTGGCACTTGGCAGTGTCATGTTTGATACCTGTCCCTTTAGGTCACGCTTTGCTTTGTCTGTTTTTCCTGGAGTCCTGTCATTAGGTACGTCCTGTTTAGAAATCACAATCCCTCCCGGTGTTTGTACTGTTCAGCCTGTCTCACTCCTGACCTGACGGTGCTTTTCATCAGAGCAAAGGTTTGGTAACAGTGTAGCTCTCTGAGCTTTCTTTTGGGTATATTTGCCTGTCATATCTTTCCTCACCTTGTTTCTTTAAACTTTCCTGTATCTTTACAGGTTACATGTATCTTTGGTTGTTTGGCACAATCTAGATTTCGTTTTCATTCAATCTGACAATCTTTATTTTTTAACTAGGACATTCAGTCTGTTGTCCTTTATCTAAATTACTGATATTTGGGTTCATGTCTACCATTTTATTTTTGTGCTTATTATTGTCCTACATTTTTTACATTTGTTTCTCTTTTCTGTCATACCTTATTTTGCGTTTTTTTCTTATTCTATTTCCCTTTCTATTAGTTTGAACTCGTCACTACTTCTTCACTGGTTACCATATAAATTGTAAATTGCATACTTGCTGTTATATTTTAAAGTTAATTGTAAATTCTCTTCCTGAACAATACCGGGACCTTAGAGCACATTATTCTGACCCAACACTTTCACGTTTACATGCTTTTGTTTAGAGTATTTTAACTGTCTTCTTTTTTAGCCCATATGAGGTTATTATTACTTTATATTGTTAATACTTGATTAATCTCAAAACTCTCACTACTTTCTTTTCTTTATTCTTTTTGTATCTCATGACTTGGAATCATTTTGCTCCTTGTGTCGGAAAATGCGTCTTTAGGGTTTTCTTCAGTGAAGCTCTGCAGATAACTAACTGTTCTTTCAGTGTATCTGAAAACGTTCACCCTCGTCCCGGAGGGTGTCCTCCCGGTTGTGGGGTCCTGGCCAGCATCTCCCCCGACTTGGCTCTCGGTTCTGCTGTTGAGAGGTCAGTGTCAGTCAGCTGTGATTGGTTGGAAGGTCTGTCCTTTCTCCCTAGTGGTTCTGCAGTCACCTCTCTGCTGTGCCCAGGTGAGGGTTTCTCTTGTGTGCCTGAGTTAGGGTCATTGGGCTTTTTGACTTTGTGGGTTGGTGACTTCCAGGAAGTTCTCAGGCACTTTCTCTGCAGTGGTCGTCTCTTCCTGTCTGTCTGCTCGCCTCCGGAACACGCCGGCCCTTTGGCAGCCCTTCCCTCTGATGTCACTGAGACCGGCCACTGGGCAGTCTCTGCTCGTCCCTGTTTCAGTGGCCAGTTCTCAGCCCTTTTTTCTGCAGAGGCACGTCCGCGTCCCACTGCACCCCAGCCTGCAGGAGGGTATGCGGGGCAGGCGGGATCGGCCGTCCCCCACCGTGCGCAGAGCGGGCATGGAGTGGCACCTGGCACGTGCCTGTGGTGGAACCGGATGCTGTGTTCAGGACCCTGGGCTTCGTTTGGAGGTCTGGGGAAGTCACCAATCTGTTGGGGGGTGTGAGTTTAGTTGGAGGCTGAGCTCTGGTTGGGCATGTGGGTGGGGGGAGGCGGGGCGGGGAGGGCAGCACGGGGGATTGAGAGTGGGCTTGGGGCTCGGCAGCTTCCGAGGGCTGAGAGCCGCGTTGAGGGAGAGACTGAGGCATCTGACCTCAGCTATCCAGGCCTGCGGGCTGGGCATCTCTGGGGGAGGCCTGGCTCCTTGCTGCAGTCAGCGCAGCTCCATTCAGCGCCCCCGATCGCCCTGTGCCGGGCAGTGCTCGGCCCCCGCACACACCTGGGCGGTGGCCTGCTCCTCCGGCAGGTATCGAGGTGGGCAGTAGCCCTCCGTGGGCGCAGTGCTGTAAACGTACCGTCTTCCCGAGTTGGCTTTTATGCAGAAGGAAGTGGCCACGTGGGGCAGGTGTCCTCTCATGTGATGCTTAGTGACCCATCAACCAGGTGGGGCCTCTCAGTCGCCCCGCTGCCTGTTCCTCTCTTCCCGGGATCTGGGCTCCAAAACAAGCTCCTCTCCCCCTCTCCCCAGCATGCCCAGCATCCCACCCCAGGAGGGTCGGATGAGGAAGGGCGTCTGGGAGCGGGTGGGTGGGGCTTGGGGACTCTTCCAGAGAGTAGCTGTGCAGTCAGGAGGAATGACGGGAGTCTTTGCCCCTGTGACGGGCACGTGGAGGCATCACGGTTGGATCTTCAGGGTCCTTCAGGAGCCCGAGCGTCACTTGGTGTGGCCAGAGTGACCCATCACAGAGACGGGTGCTCAGGGGCCGGCGGGCAGGGAATGGCAGGATGGGGGGCGCTCCTGACGCTGAGTGGCCTGGTGCTGCTGTTACACCCGGGCCCCACCAGTCTGGCGTGTCCTCCCGCCAGTACGACCGGGTCTCATCGGACACGCCAGACCGGGCCCCTCAGCTTCCGGTCTCGGTGGGAACTGGCTTGCAGTTGTCATTCCCGCTGGTGCTGGGTATTTTGGGCTCCAGGATGCGCTGGGCGGTGAGTGTGGGAGCTGCTGCCTCCCCCCAGCCGCCTGCGCCTGGCTGCTCTTGTGGGTTGTTAGACGGTGGCCCTGAAAGTAGCCCTAAAAATAGCCTGTGAGTGTATGTGGAAGCTGAGTTTCCTCCCGCCCTGGAGGTGCGTTGTCACGGATGTGTCCTCAGCCAAGCAGGACTCCGCAGGGGGCTGTGATGCATGGTGGGGACACCCTTGTCCTGAAGAACAGAATTTCTAGTAAAGCACTTTCTACTCCTGAGTGTCTCCAGCCTGCACGGCCCCCGCCCGCCTCGGGAGGAAGGCAGCGCCCTGTGCTCTGTGCTTTACAGGGTGAGACGCGCGTGCTCTCCAGGAGCCCCTTCTCGGCAGCAGTGGGCACGCAGCGCCCAGCTCTGCCGGCCTGGTAGTTCTCCCCATTGGAGGTCAAGGCCGAGGTCTGCGGTCTTCTGCATGGATGGGCCAGAGTGGGCCCTGGGGGGCATCTGGAACCGCAGGCTGGTGGGACATGCCGCGGACTGGGCGCAGCTGCCCTTCTTCCTGCCAGACGTGCGGCAGCCCACCGGGCCCTGCTGCCCCCACCGGCCTTTCCTCATCTCCCCGGCCAGACCATGCCGCCCCCCTGGTCCCGGGAGGCATCCAGCTGCCGTTCTGAGAAGGGACGCTCCTGGTCGCCTGGCCCCAGGGCACCTTTGTCCCCATGGCAGGAGAGGATGGGGAGGGATGGGGAGGGACCGGGGCAAGCAGGGTCTGCACAGGGGGCTCAGGTCCACCAGCAGTGAGGACCACCGCCCCCCAGTGATCAGGACGGAGGGGGGCGGCTGGGAGGCGTCACAAGGAGCCTGGCCTGGCCTCTTCTCCTTGGGCAGACTCACCGGGTCTTGCCCTTGGCAGGAAGGGAAGCACCTCTCCTGTCTCCCGTCCTGGCCATCAGCTGGCTCCGTTTCCACTGTCCGTGGGGCGATTCCCCCCTCCGCCCCCGCCGCCAGGACGTGCAGCCCTACACACACCGTGAGGCCCGAGGAGAGCAGCGTGGGCTTGGGCGTCTCTGCCCCCTTGAAGGTGGAACCCTGTTGGCGGGCAGTTGGCCCTCAGAGGCACTGCCCTCTGCTCAGACGTGGCTGTGGCCTTCGGCGGCCTGGGTTCCGACCGCCTCTGCCCCGCGTCACCTGCACGGGCCGCGTGCTCCTTCAGTTGGCGCTGGGCTCCCTCGTCCTTGCCCACTTTACTCTGTAGGGCCTGCGTCCCCACTGGGGCAGTGGTGACGCTGCTACGGGGAGACCCTTCGTGGGCGCCTTGGACCCTTGACAGCTGGGACACGGGCGCCTTTCCCTCAACTGGAGCCTCGTTTTCAAGCCCTGCAGCCGGCCTCGCGGCAGTGATGGTGTGTCATCTTTTATCGGACCACGGCCAGTCAGGATCTTCCGACTTTTAGATGCAGAGAGGATGGGATGAGCCTTTCCGGCACAGTTTGCATGTGGGGCCTCAGGTGCCGCCGTGTGAGGGCTGGCTCTGGGCAGGTGTCCTCAGGCCTCGGAGGACAGTGTCACCACACTGGGGCCCCTGGCAACCAGCACCCGCATCCCTGCTTCTGAACCCGGGTGGGGGGCTCCCCCCTGCTCGGGGGTGTCGTGACTGGGCTGGTCCCTGTTGTCTGGGAGCAGACACAGTGCATCTCCAAGGAGCCCGAAAGTGCCTGAGACAGGTGTCGTGCTGGGGCGAGTGTCCTAGTGGGTGCTGCCCTGGGCGCCCCCTCGGTTCCTTCCCTGAGCTCCGCCAAGGGGCCGGCTGGGTACAGCCACCGGAGGCGCCCCGTGGCGGGTCACGGGAGGGAGTGGCCATTCCACGCTCTGCGGTGGCCCAGGGCCCTCCCGCCCTGCCCGCCCAGGCTGGATGCACCGGGCAGTGAGGGCAGGGTGAACTTTGGCTGCAAAGACCTGTCCTTGGTTCTGGGCTCCTGTGACCGAGCCCACAGCCAGGACACTGCTGCCGGCTCTCGGTCAGGGTCCCTACGGGGTCCCCCCCGGCTGTGCCCCCGCTGTGCTTGCCCCCCCCCCCCAGGAACGCGCTGTCTCTTGCTGATTCCCGCTCGGGCTCCGGACTTTCTGCTTTAACTGGTTGCAGTGTGACTTAAGGGTTGTCACACTTTGGCAAGTTAATGGGGAGTGACAGTCACCACACCCCGAACTGTGTGCCCCTGGCCGGCCCGGCTCTGGCAGGAGGTGAGCTCCGTGTCGAGCATGTTTCCAAACACTGTGCTTGTCGATGCAGCGCCAGGCGCCCGCCCCCCGGAGAGGAGTGAGAATGGGGCGAAACTGAGCTGCCAGCTGGGGGGTGGGCGTGGGCCCCACTCAGAATGAGGGCTTCCCAGACTCCGGAGGGGGCATGGGACAGGCCGAGGGTCCGGCGGCAACGGCCTGAGGCCGCAGGAGAGGCACACGTCTGGGCCCATCAGGGCCACCGGAGGACCGCCCCTGGGGTCAGGCGGGTGGTGGGCTGTACACACAGATGCCGAGTGGCACAGGGACCCGGCTCCCCCACCAGCCACTCGCCCCTCGGGCCCTCGGCTGGTCGTGCTGTGAGCACGGCCCTGTGCTTGCCCCGCAGGCCGTTGTCCTGGGTTTGTGCCAAAGCGGCCGAGGCAGAGCTGATGGGGGTGCCCCGCTGCAGGTCCCCGCAGAGGACACAGGACCTTGACCGTCAGGGTTTGGGCGGCGGGGGGGTCTGATGCCTCCCCCCACCCCACCCCCCAGCCGCAGCTCGCCAACACCCGCCTGTGGGCTTGTCTCTGGCAGGTCATCGAAGGCTTCAGACGTTTGTTTATTAGAAACGGGGTCGGGGGTAGGACCACTGCACCTGAGCCCCTGGGGCCGTGCTGGGGTCACCCACAGTCTCGGTGTCATGCCAGCTTTGGGGCGATGGTGAAGGTCGTTCTAGGAGAGAAGCGCGGCACAGACGGGGACCCCCCACCTCCCCAGCGGGAGGAGCGAGTCTGTAGGGAGGTCCTGTGCGGCCAGGACGCTGAGCCAGGCCTCTCCTGACCCGCGGAGAGAACTCCACACCTCTGTCCCCTTTCACATCTGCCTCCCGGAGAAAAGGGGACAGCGCCTGGTAGAAACGCCGCCCTCCCCCAGAGCCTCGGGCCTGGCTCAGCGGACAGGCCGACATTCCATCCCGCCGCCACCGCAGAGGCCTCGGGGAGGGGGCAGCTGCTACACCAGCTGCTCGGGGACGCTCGCTGGAAAGCTGGGGCATCCCATCCCGCACGTGCTCTGTACCCAATATAGGCGCCCAGCGCTGCCGTCCTTGTGCAGAGAAGGTTTCTGGGGCAGTGTGCACGGGCCGTGGGGCAAGAGAGGGCGGCTGCGTAGGCCCCAGCCCAGCGCCTTCCTGCTGAAAACCACCTCCTTTAAAGGAGGGCACAGTGGACAACAGGATAAGCGGGATTTCTAGTTAGGCTGTTTGTGTTAGGAATAAAAAGAAGCCGCGTCTGGTCAGACCGTTTAGAAGAGAGTTCCTCGGGAATCCCCTCCTACTCGGGGTCTTTCCAATTCCCTGTAAGAGGAGAGTGAAGGTGAGAGTCTTTCTCAGGGAGACATGCAGCCTGGCAGCCCCATTTTTGCATGTTATTGATCTAGAGAGAAAGGGTGTCAGGTTCACCCGGACCCAGAGCCTTGCGGGAGGGAAATTCGGAAACTCATAGCAATAGAGCATTACAGATGTCCGGGGCTCTAGTTTAATTTCCTCCCCCTGCTGTGAGTTGAGTTAACTCAGGTGAAGCCAGGATGTTCCACAGCTGTTTCCTCCCGAGCTAGCTCAGCCGGCTGTGGGCCGCCCACAGGAGGCCTCTCAAGGCCGACCCGCGCCCCCTTCCCCAGGCGGGCGGCCGTGGCGCTGCTGTGCGCTGGGTTTGGGAAGGAGAAGGCCGTGGAGCCAGGTGATGGGCAGAGGCCTCCGGGGAGTCGCGCCTGTGGTTTGTAGGGGCCCTGGGCACGGCTGGCGGGCTGCAGCCCGTCCGCGCATGGCCCCGACCAGACCCTCTCCTCGCCTCTCGCGCCCGTGTGCCTGACTTGGCGTCTCCATCGACGTTCGAGATTTGCTTCCTGGCACCTGGACGTCCTGGGGACCGGACCTGGTTGAGGAGGGGACCCCGGGCCTCCAGGAGCTCTGGGGGAGTCTAGGGTGCTCGGACCCCCAGGCTCGGCCTCTGTGGTGCAGTGCGTCAGGGGCCTGGGGGCCTGAGCGTCCCCTGGGGGCACCCGTGTGGGGCGGGGCGAGTGGCGGGAGCCTTCTGGTCTCCTCAGAACCTGTAACCACTCAGCGGGCTTCTCGCGATGGCTGGGCGCGGTCCAGGCGGCCCTCTGTGTGGGCACAGCAGGGACCCCTGCAGCGTCCCCTGGGGACTGGCGGGGCCCAGTACGCCCTCACTGAGAGCAAGCCTGTGGGTCCACGGCGGCTGCGTTACCGCAGAGCAGGTGCACCTGGCGCCTGTCTCAGGGAGGAGACCTTGGGCTCCACCGAGTGGGGCCGGGACCGCTGCTGTTGGAAGAGGGAACTCGGGGTGAACCCCTGCGTCCGCACCCGCACCCGGCGGGGGGAGGCTCCAGCCGGCACCAACCCCGCCCCCTTGTGTCTTGGGGTCTCGGGGCCCCTCTGTGGAGGACAGGCCATGAGGCAGGACCCACCTGAGCAGACGCAGTGGTGGCTTCCCACCGGGGAAGCGGGGGCCCCCAGGGGTGGCCGCTGTGCCCGTGGTGGGAAGTGGCCGAGCCTGGGGGGCTGGTGTGTCTGATCACTGGCCCGACCTCAGTGTGACCCTGCCCCTCGCCTGGTGACAGCCCTGGTGTGGCCAGCGCCTGCCCAGACGGAGGGCAGTGGTGTGGCTGAGGAGAGGGACCTGGGGCTCCGGGGCACATGGAGGTCGGAGGATAGAGCGTCCCAGACAGCCAGGGCCCAAGAAAGACCCAGCGTTTCCGGGAGGGCCGGCTGCTGGGATTGAGCTGTGCGGTGAGCGTGGACCCGGTCTGGAGCCTGCTCTGGAGAGGGCGTAGCAGCAGCAGCTGGGGGGGCTCGGGGGGGTGTGCCGGGATGGGGGGCACCGGGCGGAGTGGCCGTGTGTTGGCTGCTGTGAGCAGCAGCTCTCCTCAGGTCACCCCCGTTTCTCAGCAGAGCGAGCAGTGGAGCGAGGTGGGGGGGAGGGGGGTGGGAGGTGTTGGTCCAGGGACGGGGGGCCCAGGAAGGTTGGGGGCCGGACGTCCGTGTCGCGGACCTGGGTGGCCAGGTGGTACCAGGGGTTCTCCGGGGCTGTGTCCAGCGTCTCGGGTGTAGAATATTGGTGAACTGGGTGCCCCAGGAGGGACCAGAGGGAGGGAGATGGGGTGCTAGGCTGGGGGCTGGCCTGGGGTGACCCACAGTGGGTCCAGCGCTAGAGGACGTGGGCCGGAAGATGGGCGGCGGTCCGAGAGGAGGTCCGAGCGTGGGGCCTCCTGGAGACAGGACGAGGCCCCGGTGGGGTGGGTGCCTGCAGGCTGTGTCCGTGGGAGGAGGAGGGACGTGGGGTTCCGGGGATTCCGCTGGCTGGGGCATCCGTTCCAGCTGAGGCGCGTCCTGCGCGGGCCTCTGTGACTTGCCCGGCCAGCCCCCCAGCTGGGACCCGCAGCGTTCCTCCCTTTCCTGGTGATGGGGGGCAGGGCCGCGTGGTTCAGCTTCCTGGTGACTAGCCCTTTTATCACCTCTGGCGCCTTCACCCGGATCCCGCTTGATGCCCCGTCTGGTGCCGCGTGCCCGCCCGGTCCGTGACGTCAGCCTGGCGCTCGTTTCTGCCATCATTCCTTCTTTGTTTCGCTCTTCCTCTGCTATTTTTGGTCACTTATTCCTTGGAAATTGGTGAAGATTGATTGAGTTTTGTTTATTACCTTCTCCAGGAAATCTGTTTTCAAGTTCCTTTATCGTGTGCTTGAAAAGTGAGAATTCCCAGCATTGACGGGAAACCAGCATCCCTCCCTCCCTCGCAAGCAAGTGAGGGCCTTACCGAGTGGGGCTCTGCACCCCTCTCCCGGCCCCCCCGGTTCCAGACTCCTCCTCACGAGGGGGTCAGCCTCCTCACGCCTTCCGCTCCGCCCAGGCGCCCGCTCGGTCCTCGCACCCTGGGCACGGAGGGGCCGCTGGAGCTCTGTCCCCTGGCCTCTCTAGTGGTTTTGACGAGTTTGCGGTAAGCCTGCCGGTGGTTCCCCTGTGGGCGGCGTGTGTTCTCTCGTTGCTAGGAAGTGTTTTTCTTTGGATTTGGCATGTCTGGGTGTGTTTATTATCACATTATTACTTCATCCTCCTTGGGACTCAGTGTCTGCCCAGCTCGTTTTGGAGGAATTCTCATCTGGGGTCTGGTCGGATGTCCTGCTTCCCCTCCTCTGTCTCCAGTCGCCCTTCCTGGCGAGAGCCGCGCCCGGCAGCGTCCAGTGCCAGCTCTGACCATGAGGGGCCACCCTCAGCTCCGTGGTTGGGCCACGCGGGCAGCCCCCCAGGGCACACAGGAGCCCCTGAACAGAAGCCCTGGCCGTGCCGACCCTTTCCTGGCCGTGGCGGCCGCGGTGAAGCCCGGTGGGCACTGCACCTGGCCCTCAGATGGTGGGATTGCTCGGCCCCCAGGGCCTCCCGGGCTTCCCGGGGGAGGCATCTCTGCAGGGAGCCACGCGGCACAAACTGGAGGAGGTGCAGGTGGAGGTCTTGGTCCAGTGTCCAGGGCTCCTCTTGGGGGCTCCAGCCCCTGGGCGCGGGTGCTGAGGGCTCAGTCTCCTGCTGAACAGCAGCCCCAGTGACCCCCTGCCAAGGAGCGGGTCTTGATTCCTAAGTGAGAAGTTCAGTCCTAGACGCGCCCTGTCTGGGGCAGAGCAGAAATCCTCTGAGAAGGCTCGAGCACCATCCCTACTGTCAGCTCAGGCAGGTAGCAAAGTGCCACAGGCGTGCAGCTTAAACAGCACTTAGTTCTCACAGTTCCGAGGGCTGGAAGTCCAAGGTCTCGGTGCCAGCAGGTCCGGTGTCTGGTGGGGGCTGCGTCCTGGTTCATAGATGGTGTCTCCCTGTGTCCTCACTGGGGGAAGGGGTGAGGGAGCTCCCTGGGGTCCCTTTTACAAGGGCACTAACCCCATTCACGAGGGCTCCACCCTCCTGACCTCATCACCTCCCAGAAGTCCCTCCTCCTGATAGCATCACATTGGGGCTTAGGGCTTCAACATACGGATTTGGGGGAAACAATAGCCTGTAGCCCCCACTGTGCCCCCAGTGTTTTCAGGGGCACCTGGGGCAGGACACACTCTGCTCCCCTCACAGACGCTTCCAGGGTGCATGTAGCTGCTGCCCTCCATGCCCTCCCCAGACCCGGTGCCTGTGGGCAGTGGGCCTGCAGTGGAGCGTGCCCACGGCCTGGGACCCGGAGCTTGTCGGGTCCTTGTAGACCACCTGCTGTAAGACACCAGAGGCGCGTGTCCCACCTCGCCCGCCCTGACTGCTCTGGCTCTCTCGACCCCCTGTTGTCTGACAACCTGGAGCCACCGAACTCCCCCAGACGGCCACGCTCCACACCCAGCAGGGCGTGCTCTCTCCCTTCCGTGAGCCTGCCCACTGCGGGGCCACCAGAGGCTGCCCCGTCACGGTGTCCCGCGGCGGCCCTGCTTGTCGGTGCACGCGGCCCAGGTGCTCCCCCGTCGCCGTGGGCCCCGCTCCACCAGCCCTCGTGGGCGCCTGTCACTGGGCTGGGAGCCTGGGGACTCTGGCTCCTTGCTGGTGTGGCCTGGGGACGCGCCTGGACGGGCCGGGCTGGGGCGAGGCCAGCGTGGTCTCTCTCAGCCCTTGGGAAAGCTGAATGTTAAAGGAGCCGGGGAACGGGGCACCTCCTTCCAGGGCCACCCCCGAGTGGCCCTTCCATAGGAAGTTGGGAGCGGGGCAGGAGATGGGTAGATTTTGGCAAAGAAGCAGGAGGAAGGCCGTCGCCTTCACTCTGTCCAGGCAGACCGCAGGGTTTGCGGCCAGCTGGGCCCTTGCTGTCCCAGCTGTGAGTCACCTGGACCACAGCTTCCCGCCTGGAGCAAGGCTGAGCGGGGCCACTGCTTGGTCCCTGAAGTCCCCTGTGGTGCGGTCCAGCCGGCAGGCTGTGCAGGAGGGCATGTGGCCCAACCGAGGTGCTTGTGGCCTGCGGCCGTCCTCTGCGCCCAGCTTCCCTGTGCTGGCCTTGCCGTCCCACCCGAATAAAGCCCCTTGCCGAGGAAGGGCCCCACCCGCAGGAAAGTGCTGGGCAGGGGCTCTTTCCCGCCAGGGGACCCCGTCTCCCTCGTGGCCAGGACAGTGCGGGGCTCCCCTCCAGTGGCTAGTGAGGTGTGCCCGCATGCCCGGGGCCTCTGGTCACTGAGGCGGGGGACAGAAGCCCAGCAGGCCCAAGGAAGGAGGTCCTGATGGCCAGGCCCGGGTCCTGGGATGGCTGATGGCTCCCACGTATAACAGCCTCGTGGCTGGCTGGCCGGAGCTCTCCGGGTCCCAGGCCCTGTGTTGAGGTTATGCGTGTGTCCCAGTGTTGTCTGCCCAGCCCCCTCGTGGCCCTCCCTGTTGTGGGCACAGGGTGCTCTCTGCAGGCGCCTGGGCCCACGTGGCCTCTACCGGGCACCCGTGCTCGGCCCGGCCCACCCACCAGCCGGCTCGTCCACTGTGTGGCCATGCTGGCCTCTGACTCAACACCCACCACTACCTCAGGGGGACTGGCTCTTCTGCCCCCTCCTCCCCGTGCCCTGGCCCCCGTCGCAGGTTAGCCTCTGCTGGGGCAGGAAGGTGGGCTCACAGTGACCCCTTCCAGGGATCCCGGCCTCGGTGTTGGGGTGCCTGACTGTCCCTTGCTTCCTGCAGGGCCATCCCAGCCCCACACCGCTGGCAGGGAAGCTGAGAAGGCACCTCTGACCTTCTCTCCTGATTAGCAGGAAGCAGCCATGTCCAGATAAGGCTCGATCACCAGAGAAAGCTGAGCTGGGCCAGTGAGAGCTGGCAGCCGCCTCAGGCTGCCGGAGGAAGGTGACCAGCGCTCGGGATGCGGGTGGAACTGGACCCCTTGGCCCCCAGCAGGCTCTGCCCCTGAGAACCCTCCAGGCCTCCAGGTGCCCCAGCCTCGCCCTGCGGCCCTGCCATGGCCAAGCTGCGTGGGCCTGGAGCCTGAGCCCCCAGGGTGCCACGTGTGGGCCGGCCCGTCCCGGGGGGCAGGCCGGGCGTGGGGGCCACGTGGCCACCTGCCGCCGCAGGGTCCCCGCTCCCACCGGGGCAGACGCAGGACTGTGCAGACAGGGTCAGCTCCTGGAGACAAAAGGCCCCTTAGTTCTCCCTCCCGCAGCCAGCGCATGTGGGGCCACAGAGGCAGCCCCGCACGTGGCCCCGGTTTAACCGCTGACGTCCTGGGTGCCGGGAGGAAAACGGGGGAGCCAGCGTCCTCCTCGGGGGGCCAGCCCGGCCCGGGGAAACCCGGGGGGCGCTCTCCTTGCGCTTCGCGGGCTGCGCGCTGTGCTGGGGTCTGGGCCCAGCCAGCCCCTCGTGGCCCGTGTGGTCGCCCTGCGCCCAAGCTGAGTGCTGCTGGCGGGACTGCAGTGGGGCGGCCACGGCCCCTCAACAGGCCCGGCCACGCCGCCACGTGGCCAGCACGTCACTCTTTCAGAAGAAGAGGAACGGGGGCGGGAGCCACGCCTGCACACGCGTGTTCACGGCGGCTGCCCTGGGGGCCGAGTGCTGTCCCGACACCTGCCAGGTGGGTGAACCCAGGACGTGGCGCCCCTCGGAGGAGCCACACGTGTGACCCCCTTGTACCGAACGTCAGGCCGGGCAGGGCCGCCAGGAGAGAGCCGCCGGGCCGGGCCTCTGTGGGCTGAGGAAGCTGTCCTGGGGTTAGAGGTGACGGCTGCTCAGCGTCGTGAAGGTGCTGCGTGCCACTGGTGTGTACGCTTGAACGTGGTTCAAGTGGTCGATTTTACGTTTCCGCGTTCTACTACAGTAGGGAAGAGTTTTAAGGAGGGGGGCCGGGACGGTTCTAGATCCGAGGAGACCAGCCAGGCAGGCGATAGCGCTCGGCCCGTGCCGCCGACAGCAGGGAGGACAGGGTGCCGTGGGCGACGGCCCCGCGCTTGGCGTCCTGATGCCCCAGCTTGCTCTCAGCCGGGTCGCCCCCCAATCCTAGGTGCCCATGGGGAGGGGGTCCCTGGTTGTTGGTGGCGGGGTGTTTGCTGAGCTCTTGCTGTAACTTTCTGTGGAGCTCGAACTTTTCCTCATAAAAGCCAGGGCAGCGGGCGGCGGGCGGTGGGCAGTGACCCGCAGGCCCTGGAAGGCTCTGGAGCCCGAGGGCGTTGTGGGTTATGGGTCTGCACTCCTGTGAGTCGCCTCTTTGCGCCGTCGCCCACATTTCTGTGGGTTGATTGTCTTTTTGCTGCCCTTCTGTAGGCGCCTTTGTACTTGGGACATTAGTCCTTTGTCTGCCGTCGGCATCGCGGCTCTTTTCCCACATGCATTGTCCCATCTCTGAGTTTGCTTGCGGTAACATCCACGTTTCCGGTCTCAGGAAGAGTTAGTGTCGCGCGGAGCTGGGCACATCTGGCCCCCTTCCTCCGAGGACCTGGGTGCACCAGGTGCCGTCCTGGGCCCCGGCCCTGGTCCCATCCCCGCGGAACTCAGCCCTGCTTAAGGGGATGCGCGGTGAACCGGGACAGACACTTCCCACCTGAGCACCATCAGTGAGGGGGGGTGAGGTGGGGCGAGGTGGGATACGGACCTCCCTGATGTTGGGGCGCCGGTCAGCAGGGCGGGGCCAGGCCCCAAGTTCTGGGCCCTGGGCTGGGAGTGCAGGAGGTCTCTAGGGCCTTCCCGGAGGCTGGACAGGGCCAGTCACTGGGTGCTTTCCGCAAGGCACCTCCACACCGGCTGGCGGCCACAGGACAGTGCAGGGTCCTCCTGGGGGGCTGGTCAGGTGGAGAGGAGGCTGAGGGGCTTCCAGGAGGTGGGTAGAGCCGGGGGCGGGGGGCCTGGGATCAGCCCCTGGGCAGTCAGGAGGGAACTGGCCGTGTTTTGGAAAGGACTGCACGTTGGGCTGGAACTTTTCATTTTAGAGTGAAAATGTCAAGAAGAGCAAAGGTGGCAAAGATGGTGGTTGGCATGCAGACGGGCACTCCTGCCTCCTTCTGAAGCCAGCAAGACCAGGAATGGCCAGAGACCTGGGAGGAGGCCCAGGAGGAGGAGGAGGACGGGGGGAGCCCAGGACCACCGGGTAGGGCCCACTGCAGGGAAAGCCAAGGACAGGCCCAGACCTCAGATTCTCCAAAGGACGGAGGCACAGACACCGGGGCGGAGAGAGGAGCCCGGAGCCCACCTCGTCCCTGCTCTGGATGCGAGCAGACGCCGGCATCCAGGTCCGACAGAGTGACGGTGAGCAGGAAGCATCAACGACAGCGCAGCCCTGCACCTGTGGAGCGGGGACAGGAGGCTCTGGTGAAAGAACTTTCCGGAACACCCAGCTAGACGGCAGACGCGGACGGGCTCGGCACAGGAGCCAAGTGCAAGCTGAGCAGCCGTCCTGGGGGGCAGAGCAGAAACAGAGGTGCACAGAGATGGCAGGAGAGAGACCGTGGGAGCCCCAGGATCGCAGTGACAGGCGCCGCGTGCGGAGAGAGGGCTGTCTTGGCGCTCCTGCAGGAAGGAGCCCCCACCCACCGCCGGTCCTCCCGCTGCCCTTGGCCCTGTGCTCTGTCCACTCTGTCCACAGGGCGGCCAAGAGGTGCCCTCCGCAGGCCGTGCGGGAAGGCCGCTGCCCTGCCGGAGCACGCAGAGCCTCCCTCCGCGGCAGGCGGGCCCAGGCGGGGACAGTCCCCTCCTCAGATGTCTTTCCTCCTGACTGGTCCTGCCTCTTCCGTCCTGAGGAGAGCGAGCAAGGGAGGGGCTGAGGTCCCGCTGTGCGGCCCCCGCTCTCTTGGTGGGCCTGGAGCAGTCGGATGAGACAGCCTTGCTTTCCTCTTAGGGTTGGGGAGCCCTGTTGAGGAAGAGCCCCTCTTAGCAAAGGTTTTCGTTTGTTTGTTTTTGTTTTTCTCTTCTTGGCCGCACCTCGTGGCATGTGGGATCTTAGTTCCCCGACCAGGAACGGAACCCATGTCCCCTGCATTGGAAGAGTGGAGTCTTAACCACTGGACCGCCAGGGAAGTCCTTTA
This sequence comes from Balaenoptera acutorostrata, assembly GCF_949987535.1. Lineage (NCBI taxonomy): Eukaryota > Metazoa > Chordata > Mammalia > Artiodactyla > Balaenopteridae > Balaenoptera > Balaenoptera acutorostrata. Next base: position 183,209,208 of record NC_080066.1, read on the forward strand.
GCAAAGGTTTTTAATCAGAAGTTAAAACCAAGCCTTGTGCACTGTTGGTGGGAATGTAAAATGGTGCATCTTCTGTGTAAAACAGTGGATAGAGCTGCCCCCAGACCCAGCAATCCCACGTCTGGGTGAGTATCCTGGGGGAATTGAAAGCAGGGTCTCCAAGAGATATTTCCCCCCCACCCCCGCCGTGTTTCTAGCAGCACAATTCACATGAGCTGAGACGTGGAAGCAGCAGCCCAAGGGCGTTGGCGGGTGTATGGACAAGCAAATGTGCTTAGTCCGTACGGTAACGATGACCCAGCCTTGAAAACGAAGGGGTCCTGACACAGGCTGCGTCATGGAGGGACATGCTGAGTGACACGGGCCAGTCACAGAAGGACAAATCGTGTGTGATCCACTCGTGTGAGGTCCCCAGAGCAGTCGGATTCATAGACAGGAAGTAGGATGGTGGGGCCGCGGGCTGGGGGACAGGCGGGGAGTGAGTGTTGAGTGGGGACGGAGTTTCAGTTGTACAAAGTGACGAGAGTCACGGCACGTGGTGATGGTGGCACAACCGCGTGAATGTGCCTGACGCCCCTGGACTGGTTCCTTGCAGGTGGTAAATTGCACGTTGTATACATTTGACTGCAGTAGAAAAGGAGCGAGGTAGCATTGCCAGACTGTTCCCCCACACGTGGCTGTAGCAGTTACACTCTCCCGGTGGGGGGGGAAAGTTAGAGCCGGACGCCTCGGGGCTCACCAGCGCTGACCCTCACGCTGCCTGGCTGGACTCCGGGCGGGGACCCAGGGAGGGGCTCGGGGCCCACCCGCCTGGGGTCCTGCTTAGGCGGAGAGCCGTCTCCAGACCCCGAGGCCTGCTGAGTCCCCCGGTGGGGACTGCCCTTCCCCCGCTCCTGGCCCACGTGGGGCCCTGGGGACCCTGTGGCGTTCCGCCATCAGGGAGCCCGTCCCCACCCGCCACCTGGCGCTGCCCTCCCCTCCCGCAGCTGAATGAAGCTCAGGGAATTTGGTTTAAAGGAGGCGCCGCCCTGCTCCTCTGGGACCCCAGTGCCCCGGGGCAGCAGGGCCGCAGGCTCCCGTGTCCCCCCACGCGGGACGTGGGGGTGGTCAGTCCCCCAAAGAGGAATCGGGGGCTTTGTGCTCTTTGCAGCCTCGTCTCCCCGCCCCGGAGGCCCTGCCCCCACCACTTGGAACCCAGGCTCCGAAGCTGGGTGGGCTGAGGTCTTTTTTCTAGGGCTGGGTGCAGGTGCTGGCCAGGTTTCCTGGGGCAGCAGCGGGGAGCGGGGCCTTGGGGGACCCTCAGCTCCCTCCACTGCGGGGCGACTGGGGGGGGGCTGGGCAGACTGGTCCCCCCCCAGCCCCTGGGGGGCATTAATCGTGAGGCCTTCCTGTCAGTGGGAACGCCCTGTGGGCCTGTGTATAAAAACATCTGCAGAACCAGCTTTCCGTGAACTTTCTGAAATGTCCCTTGTTTCGTAACTCACAAAATCCAGGGGTGTCGGGATACGGTGGCTCCTCCTCACCCCCCAGCACGCCTTCCCTGACCTCGGGGTCCCAGCATAGCCTGACCCCACGGCAGAGCCCGTGCCCCTGCGCCCCCGGGTAGTGCGTGCTCACGTGGGCCTTGTTGAATGACGCCCCCGGGGGAGGTCCCTGCCGCCCCCGCTCTCCCGTTCCCAGGGTGCTCTGCTCTGCTCATCTTCCTGTCCCCGTCCCCCTTGCCAGCCTTCTGTCCCAGCGCCTCTGTCCATTCACCCCATGCTCGATGTGACCCCTGCCCTCCAGGGCCCAGGCCCAGCACCCCGTGCTGCCAGGTCCCCCTAAGAGCCTGCCTCTTCAGGTCAACCCCAGAGAGGACGTGACCAGCGCTCCCCCAGGGTTCCATCCCCCCGCCCCTTCCTCCTCGGCCCCTCCTTGCTCCACCACCCTGCTGGCACCTCCCTTTTCCTCCAGACTCTGTCCAGCACCTTGGCCGGCCGAGGACCAGCCCCGGGAGGCCTGCCCGCCTTGCGGGCAGGCGCGGGCACTGTGCGGCGGCCCAGGCGCCCCATCCCGTCAGGGCCCGTGGGGCCCACTGACCTGAGAGCACATGGAAGCCCCAGCCCCGGGTGTCACCCGGAGGGACAGAGACCCGGCAGCATGGGCTCGGCCCCACCTCCTGGGACCCACCTGGTGGCGGGAGGCGGCTCTGAGGGGGCCGCAGCTGCCTTCAGCCGGATTACAGCCCAGCCTGGGTGTCTAGTTGCCCTGGGCTGTGGGCAGCTCTGCAGCTCTGCTGGCCCTCACAGCTGACTTCGCGGGCACTCCTCAGTCTCTGCTTTGCGAGTGCGCGGTTGTCTCCTGGGTCCCTCAATCCTGTAGGCCCAGCTCTTCCCGCACAGCAAGAACCAGAGACCCTGAGGACTGAAGTGTGTGTCAGGGCCCTTCTCACACCCACGCGGGGGCATTCCCTTCCCAGGGGCAGAGGCGTCTTCCACACCCGTCTTTAAGGTGATGCCCCAGTCATAGCGGCTCCTCCCCGCGCCGAGGATGACCTGTGGCTGGACATCCAATGAGATGCTGCAGGAAGGGGCGGGCGTACTGTCCGTCGACACTCACACAAAGCGAGAGCAGCTGCGTTGGGAAGAGGCCACCACACACGGGAAGACAGAGTGGAAACAGTTCTTTGCTGTGTGTTCATGCTCAAACGAAGGAAGGGGAAATCCCCAGGGGGGATTCATCTGGATGAAGAGGGACCTGGGCCAGGGCGGAGCCAGGGAGGTGCCTGGGGGTGGCTGGGGGGCCTCAGAAGCACGTCTGTGAGGGGCTTGTGAAACCGGGGCACTCGGTGGGGGGCTTGGGACCACCCTGCCTGGGGTTAGGGAACCCCGGAGTGGCAGGGAGGCTGCCCCTGTGAGGAGGATGGTGGACCGCCACGTGCCGTCAGAAGCCCACGTTGGTGTCGTGCGTGGGTGTCGATTCTGAGCACTGAGATGCCTCTTCAAGTGCAAGTGCTAGAGAACGAGAGACTGAGCCTTCAGTCACAGGATCCTCCAGCTCAAGTTATGTAAGGAACAGGGCAAATCTTAGGAAAAAATAGAGGAATGGAGGTAACAGAGCAAGCTTAATGAAACAAGAAAACAATATGAAATATTAACAAAAGCCAGAAGTCAACTGCTTGGAAAGACTAATAATGTAGCAAACTTTGGCAAAAGTGATCGAAAGAGAAAGCACACACGTAAACAATTTTGGAACGAAGTGACAAAGTCGAAGAACACTAAACGTTGTCAGTAAATATGAAAAATAAGTATGATGCTTTTCTAGAGAAAATATGAATTACTTAGTAATTGACTTAGTAAAATAGAAAATGTGTGGAGACCAGTTACATCAAAGCCTCCTCTCTTCCCCAAAGAGCACCAGATGGCTTTATTTGTGAATTTTACCAAATGTTCAAGAAATAAACCCTGTCTCGTATGACGTGTTCCAGAGATTGAAAAGATGTTTAAAAAGAGGCAAAGCTGTCAATTTTATGAGGGCAGTAGAGTCATCAAAACTCCCAGAGGCAGCACAAGGGTAGGGCTGACCTCATGGACATAGATGTGAAAATCCTAAAGAAAATGTTGAGCCCCAAAAAAATCCCTACAAGGTATAAAATTGCAAAAGTATTTCATGAAATAGGAATTATCTCAAGAGTGTGTGGGTGATTTACTTAACATTAGACTATTTATTATCTTTATCACATTCAGAGTGAAAGAGAAAAATCATATGATCTATCCAGAAAAAGCATTTGATGAAATTTAAGAGACATTCTTAGGGATATAGAAATAAACAGGAACTTTAACCTGTTATAGGGCACCTACTAAAAATCTACAGACCTGCACTATCCAATGTATTAGCCTACATTTGGCTACTGATTAATCCATTTATCCATTAAAATGTATAATTCACTTCTGCAGTAGCACCAGCCATATTTCGACTGCTGGCTACTGGTTACCACATTAGAGAGTGCAGCTATAGAACATTTCCATCACTGCAGAAAGGTTACTGGACTTCGCTGCTGTACACACATCATTCTTAAACACTAGAAATATTACCTCTAAAACCAAGAAGAAAGGTAACTGCTGTTATCCTTGAGGTACTGGACAGTGCAACAAGACGTGAAAAGCAGATAGGAATGGGTTGAAAGAAACACAACTGCCATTTGCAGATGGCATTGTTGTTCAAATGGACAATACAAGAGAGCATACAAGCTGTTAGAACCAGTAACAGTCCTGGAAGGTTGACTGATACAAGATCAACACACAGAATCAATAGTGTTGAAACACCTGCAGCGTTTCAATTTGAAAATAAGAAAAACAGTGTTATTCAGAAAAGCAGCTAGTAGCTTATCTAGGAATCAGTTGGCCAAAGGGCATTAATGACTTTCGCCAGAGAAACAGCTAACCACTGACTCAAGGACATAAAACACCTGAGTAAGGAGGTGCTGAGGCTCTGTGATGACCTAAAGATGTCACTTCTCCCCAAACGCAATTCAGTTTTATAACATTCCGTGAAGGAATTGAACTTGGCAAGCAAATTGTGAAGTTTATATGAAACAGACAAGCAACTTGAAAGAAAAATGAAGTATGCTTGTGTTTACCTTAGCAGATGCATGTTTATTTAAATAAGCTATACTGATGAAAACAATATGCAATTGTCAGAAGTATGGACAGATTGACCTGTGGGGCATAGAGCAGGACACAGAAACACACCAACGCAGCACGCTTCAGAAACAGCCTTCTTCATCCGTAAGGAAGGGATGTACTATTTCAGAAGTGGTTGGGGGACAGGTGGGCATCCATATAGAAAGTAATAAAATCAGGTCCCTACCTCACACCATACACAGAACAGCTCCACATAGATTAATGACCTCAGTGAAAAGAGAAAAAAAAAAAATTGGGAGGAGGGGTGTGAAATTAACGAATATATTATCCAAGAAGCATAAATCATAAAAGACATTTAAATAAACATTGTCTAGAAACCCACTCATGTGACAGCCTGCAGCTAGGACGTAGATGATAGATGTGATGTACATAGGCCAATGATTACACCTAGAATAAATGAAGAATCCCTAGACAGTGAGGAAATGCCAGTGCAATAGAATAATGGGCAAAGGTTTTGTACCGGCAGGCTGTGGAATCGCTCACGGCCAGCAAGCACCTGAGAAGTTGCACAGCCTCCCTGGAGGTCAGGGCGATACCAGATAAAACCACCGCGAGATCCCCCAAATCTAGTGATTCTGTTCGTTTGGGGGCTTGAGTGCTAGGGGCTGAATTGTGTCCCGCCCCCACCAGGTTCACACTGTGACTCCCTGACTCTCCCAGTGCGTCGGGATGTAACTGTATTTGGAGACAGGTATTCAAAGAGGCGATTAGCTTAAAATGAGGCCCTAGGGCAGGTCCTTCTCCACTATGACTGGTGTCCTTAAAAAGAGGAGATCTAGACGCCCAGAGAGATGCTGGGGTGGGGGTGGGGGGCGTGCACAGAGTGGAGGCCACGTGGAGGCCGTGAGGAGCGGCCGTCTGCCAGCCAGGGAGAGAGGCCCAAACAGATACTTCTCTTATGACCAGAGGAAACCAGCCCTGCAGGCACCCCGATCCCGGACCGCCAGCCTCCAGACCGTGAGAAACAAATGTCTGTTGTCTAAGCCGCCCTGTCTGGTATTCGTTATGGCTGGCCCAGGACACCAACACCCCCCTGGGCCAGCAGGAGTACACATTAACCCCACAGCTTGGGAGAACGGTTTGACAAAACCCCCGGACAGGTTCTGAGTGTGTGGAGCTGACCCAGTAACCCCACTTGGGCAGAAGGTGCCCGCACAGCCCTTCGAAGACGGGCCCAGAGCGTGTAGTGTCGGGTCACTGGAGCAGCCTGAACGGCCATCACGGGGAAACGGAGAAGCCATGTGCTCGTACAGAGAGGAAGTACATGGCGGGCGTGGGGAGTGCACACTAGTTACGTGCCCATGGCTCTCTAAAAGAAACGAGAGGTGGGGAGAGAAGGAAGGGCAAGTTGCAATAGCACACTCAGGGTGGTGTTAGCATGTGAGTTGAGAAACAGCAATGCACGCTGACGCGTACATGCAAATTTAGTGAAAATGGGACATGCCTGGCAGTCCAGAGCACAGCCGATGTCTCTGTGACAGGGAGTCAGAAAGGCAGAGCCACCTGAAGGTGCTGATTCCTGCCTCTTGTACAGCCCAGGGTTAGGGGTCCAGGGCTGGCTGGGCCCTCTGCCGTCCTGAGTGTGTGGCTTCCACTTCTGGATCCAAGGTGGCTGCCTAGGTCCTGCCATTGCATCTAGGGGGAAGGCAGTGAGCAAGGGCTTGCCACCCAGAATATGATCACATGGCCTCTGCTCGGGTTCTGCCGCCCCGGCTGCTCAGTGGCCGTGCCGAGCTGCGCCAGACAGGACTGAGGTCTCTGGCCAGGAGGCAGGTGCCCAGCTAACATGGGGGAGGCCTGTTATCAGGGAGGACGGGGACACCGGAGTTGGGGGACGGCTGGCAGTATCCTGGGAGGAGACCCCTCCTCCAGATGGTGGTTCCTTTGGAGGGAGGGGGTGGTGAGGAGAGCACACAGTGCGTTTCTGTGGTCATGGGTGCCTTATTTCTCTAAAGAGATCTGCAGCTAGCATGGAGAACATTTGTTTGCGCTTGGTGGTGGGTATGTGGGTTTTGTGGCATCACTCTTTGTAACTTTTCTCTATTTTAGAAGACAGACCAGAATGTTGCCTCTCTGGGTTAGGTGTGGAGCTTGGCTCTTTCCTCTCTCCTGCTCCGAGCAGACACGGTCCGAGGAAAGAGAACACTGGCTGTGAGTGAGGCCCCCTCCCGTGGAAAGACTGGGTTTTCACCTGCTGATGGGGTGGAGTTTTATAGGGACTGTGTAAGATCCCCTTGGCTTCTTTGTGTGTCACTGCGGAACCTAGTGCCATGCAGGATGTTTGACGGAATAATGGTCCCAGCTTAGTGATGAATCACTGTTTGTGGGGGCTTCTCAGTGTACTTGTTTATGGTTTCCTTGAGGGCCAAGCATTCTGCAGTAAATCTCATCCTTGGCTGCCCTCAGGCCTATTTCTCAGAACCAACCTTGGATAAAAAACAAATAGCATTTATTCTGTTGATCCGGCTCAGTCTCTGGGTGCAGGTGATCCTTTCGATTCTTTTAGTGTTGTTTGCACAAATTGCATCAGCTTGAACATACCTTAGAACACACACCCCCCACAAGAAATCCCAAATGGCTGTAGGTGTCACAGTCACCTGGGAGATGAGCCTCTGAAGTGAGTCCGTCCGGGGTGGAGACGGGCTCCCTGCAGATCCACGGGCCCCTCCTTACGGGCTGGAAGCCACGCCCTTCATGGAGCGGTTTCTTAACTGCCACGTCCTCGTGGGCACCCGGCTCTTCCTGGATGGTCCCCTCTGCGCTGTGGACTCTGAACGCTGGACTCACCCCCTCCCCAGCCAGACACGTCGTGAGGGACGTCAGCTTCTAGAAACAGGGGTTGTGAAAGCCCTGAAAATAAGAGATCGAGATCCTGAGACCCCCCACCCCCAAATAAGGACTGGGAAGTATTTTTTAATGATTAATTGATTCAGAGCAGGATCCAAATAAGGCCCCCGTTTTGCAGTTGGTTGATATATCCTTTAGGTCTTCTAGGTTCTTCTAACTTTTGAAAAGGTACTTTAAAAACGTACATGCAGGTACTTCCCCGGTGGCGCAGTGGTTGAGAGTCTGCCTGCCAATGCAGGGGACACGGGTTTGAGCCCTGGTCCGGGAAGATCCCACATGCCACGGGGCAGCTAAGCCCGTGTGCCACAACTACTGAGCCTGCGCTCTAGAGCTTGCGAGCCACAACTATTGAGCCCGTGTGCCACACTACTGAAGCCTGCACGCCTTGAGCCTGTGCTCCGCAACAAAGAGTAGCCCCCGCTCTCCACAACTAGAGAAAGCCCACGTGCAGCAACAAAGACCCGATGCAACCAAAAATAAATAACAAATAAAATAAATTAATTAAAAAAACAAAACCCATATATGCAGTAAAATTCAACCCTGCCTGCTTTTCTGTCTGCAGCTCTGAGCCCTGTCACCCCTCAGGCAGGGCAGGACACCCAAGACCAAACCTCGGGGCCCCTGGTCCACCCTCCGCCCTGTGCCCTCCACTGCCTCTCCCAGAAGGTACATAGGTGGGCGAAGATGCAGGGCGCGACCTCTGGACTCTGGCTTCTCTCCTGCAGCGTGCGTGTGCGCCCCTGCATGCGTGTGCACGTGGCGGGGCTCGGTCCTCCGGTCCCTCAGCAGCACCCCCTGGTGTGGATGGCCTGGTGGCTTTGAGGGATGTCTGGGTTTCCAGTTTGGGGCGAATGTGAACTCAGCTGCTGTGCATGTTCGTGTCCGAGTCTTTGGGTGGATTCCCAGGAGTGGGGTTGGGGGTCCTGGGAGCTGATGCTGAACCTGCGGGGTCACGGCCCCCCCTCCGCCGGCTCGCCAGCACTGGGCCTTTGGATCTTGTTTCCGCCTTTGTAATAGGTGTGTGGTATCTAGCTCTGGCTTTAATTTGCATTTCCCTAATAGCTAATAACGTAGAGCATCTTTCCATGTGCTTATTTATTGTCCATATGTCTTTTTTGGTGAAGAGTCTGTTGAAATCTTTTGCCCGTTTTTATTGGGTTGTTTATTTTCATATTATTGAGATTTGAGAGTTCTTTATATGCTCTGGATAAAATCCTTTGTTGAATATGTGATTTGCAAATATTTTCTCCCACTCTTATCTTGTCTTCTCATTTTCTTAATAGTGTTTTTTGCAGAGCAGAGTTTTAAATTTTGATGACATCCAATTTATCGGACTTTCTTTGTCTATTCTATTGATCTATACGCCTTTCCTTTGTCAACAGCACTCTGTCTTGATGACTGTTGGTTTATAGCAAGTCTTGATGTCAGTGAGAGGTGCCCAGCTTACTTTGTTCTCCTTTTTCAAAGTCATTATTTTTTTCTATCGAAGTGTAGTTGATTTACAATATTATATTAGTTTCGGCATAGTGACGCAATAGTTTCACAGATTATACTCCCTTTAAAGTGACTGTAAGTAGTGGCTATATTCTCTGTGCTGTACAATACATCCTTGTAGCTTATTTATTTTATACATGGGAGTTTGTACCTCATTCCCCTATACCTATCTCTCCCCTCCCGCCTTCCCTCTCCCCACTGGTAACCACTAGTTCTCTATATTTGAGTCTGTTTCTGTTATATGCATTCATTTATTTTATTTTTTAGATTCCACATATAAGTGATAGAGTATTTTGTCTTTCTCTGCCTGACTTATTTCTAGGTCCACCCATGTTGTAAATGGCAGAATTTCATTCTTTTTTATGGCTGAGTAATATTCTATTATATATATATATATATGTGTGTATATATATGTACATATATATATGCACATATATATGTACACACACATATACATACATACATACCACGTCTTCTTTATCCTTTCATCTCTGGACAGACACCTAGATTGCTTCCATGCCTTGGCAATTATAAACAGTGCTGCTGTGAACATTGGGGTGCACGTATCTTTTCAAATTAGTATTTTTGTCTCTAACCGATATATGCCCAGGAGTGGAATTGCTGGGTTATTTGGTAACTCTATTTTTAGTTTTTTGAGGAACCTCCATACTGTTTTCCTTAGTGGCTTCACCAATGTACATTCCCACCAACAGTGTACAAGGGTTCCCTTTTCTCCACATCCTTTCCAGCATTTGTTATCTGTAGACTTTTTGATGATGGCCATTATGACGGGTGTGAGATGATACCTCATTGTGGTTTAGATTTGCATTTCCCTGATGATTAGTGATGTTGAACATCTTTTCATGTGTCTTTTGGCCATCTGTATGTATTCTTTGGAAGAATATCTATTCAGGTCTTCTGCTCATTTTTTAATCAGGTTGGTTGTTTTTTCAATATTAAGTGGTATGAGCTGTTTATATATTTTGGATATTAACCCCTTATTGGTCGTATCATTTGCAAATCGTTTCTCCCATTCCGTAGATTGTCTTTTTGTTTTGTCAGTGGTTTCCTTTGCTGTGCAAAAGCTTTTAAGTTTAATTAGGTCCCATTTGTTTATTTTTGCTTTTTTCCTAAATTATTATGATTATTCTAGTTCCTTCGCCTTTCCATATAAATTTAGAAGTCAGCTTACTAGTAACTACAAAGAAGCCTTGCTGGGATTTCATTGGAATTGCATTAAATCTGTGGCTCTAGTTTGGGGAGAATTAATGCCCATGAGCCTGGTACATCTTGATTCCTTGTGACAGCCGTGGGGAGTTTCTAGCATGCAGATTGCACATTTATTTTACGAGATTTAGGTATTTCTTTTTTGTAAATGGAAGGTTTTTTAAACACTGACTTCAGTTGTTCATTGCTGCTATATAGAAACATGGTTGCCTTTCATATGTTGAACTGATGTCGTTCAATCTTGCTAAGCTCATTAGTTCTTGGACCTCGTTTTCACATTCTCCTACATTCCTTGGGACGTTCTACATAATGATTGTGTTGTCTGCACATAAGAAGAGCTTTATTCTGTCCTTTCCTATCCTTCTGCCTTTTGTTTCCTTCTCTTGCCCTCTTTCCCTGGGCGGGCCTTCAGTGCCCACTGAATTGCAGGGGTGAAAGGGTGCGGCTTTGCCTTGTTCCTTATCTTAGGGGACAGTATTCTCTCTCTCTCACCTTTGGACTTTTGGACGTGCTCTTTATCAGGTTGAGGGGATTCCCATCTATTCTTCATTCTCTGAGAGTTTTTAATTATGAATGGATATCGAATTTGTCAGAAGTTTTTCTGAATTGATTGAGATTTTATGGTTTTTCGTATTTACTCTGTTGATGTGTATCACATTGATTTCAAATGTTGAACCAACCTTGCATTCCTGGAACAAACCCCCTTTGGTTATGGTGTATTATCCATTGTTCCTTTTATATATGTCTGGATTCAGTTTGCTAATATTTTGTTGAAGATTTTTATATGTGTGTTCAGAAAGGAATACTGGTCTGTAGTTTCCTTTTTTGTACTGTTTTTGTCTGATGTTGGTGCTGGTATCAGGGTATTTGCTAACCTCATAAGATGATTTGAGAAGTATTCTTTCCTCTTCTGTTTTCTGGAAGATATTTTGTAGAATTAGTGTTATTTCTTCTTTTAATATCTGGTTAAACTCACCTGGAGTTTTCCTTTTCAGGAGTGTTTAACTATTAATTCAACTTCTTTAATAGATCAGGCTGTTGTTCGTCCTGGTGAGTTTGGGCAGTTTGTAGCTTTCAGGGATTTGGTACATGTAATCTCAGTTCTCAGATTTGTGTGCATTGAGTTATCTGTAGTATCCCTCATCATGCTGTTCCATGTCGGTGAGCTCTGTAGTGATGTTCCTTCTTTGATTCCTGATACGGGTCATTTTTGCCTCCTCTCTCTTTTTTTTTCTTTGTGTGGCTGGAGTTTTTGTCAATTGTATTACTCTTCCCAAAGAACCAGATTTTGGTTTTATTTTTTCTAATTGTTTCTTTGTCTTCAATTTCATTGTTCTGCTTGTATCCTCATTTCCTGCCTTCTCACTTTGGGTTTAATTTGCTCTTTTCCTGGTGTCTTAAGGTAAAGCCTAGATTGTATAGTTGAGAATGTCTTTCTTTTCTAATATAAGCATTTAATGCTGTGAATTCTCCTCTCAGTACTGCTTTAGCTGCATTCCACAATTCTTGACATGTTGTTTTTCACTTTCATTCCACACAAAATACGTCTAATGTCCTTCCGGGTTTCCTCTTTGTCCTGTTGGTGATTTAGCAGTGTGCGGTTGAATTTCCCAAGTAGCTGGTGTTTTCCAGCTGTCCTTCTATTGCTGATTTCTAGCTAACTCCATTTTCATCAGAGAACATACTTTATGTGATTCGGTTCTTTTAGTGTGTGCGTGTGAAGCATTGTTTTATGGCCCAGGATGTGGTCTGTCCTGGTGAACGTTAACTGCTTTCATCCGTCTCCTTCTCTAGCTTTTTTCCTGGCCCTGCAGAATCAGAGCAGCCCCCATGGTAGAGGGGCTGAGCTGTGAGAGCGGCCCCACCATGAGAGGGGTCCTGCTGGGCTCCGCTGCTTCACTGCTGTGTGTCAGGGACGATCAGGGACGTACTGTGTCTGTCTCCAACCTGCAGTGGTCAAATAAGGGGCATCCCCTGCCTGGGGAGGCCCTGATGTCTGTCTCCTGGCCCCTCTGGGCTCAGTGGAGGGCAGATGACAGTCTCCAGGGTGACAGGCTGAGGTGAAGCCCAGCTGGGGTGGGTGGGGCCTGTAGGATGGGTGGGGCCATGTGGGTGGGCAGGACCCTGGAGGGGAGGGGGGGCAGGGCCTCGAGTGGACCCTGAGGGCAGGGTCCCTGGGAGGCCTGTGCTCTGGCAGCTGGGAGTGGGATTCCCAAGCGCTGGTACCCTGGTCCCTGGGGGCTTCTGGGATTTGTGGTCTCAGGTTTCCTCTGCCAGCCCGTGGACCCACCCAGGCCACCTTCACCAGAGGGAGACCCTCTGCGGAGGGGCGCTTGGTCCAACAGCCTGGGGGTGCTGATGGGTGCCCCCTACGTGCAGGGACCCCGAGGGTGGCTCCCAGTCTGGCCGGGCCTGGGCAAGGGCTCCTGGGAGACGTGAGGGCCAGTCTCCATGAGTGACTGAGGTGCTGGGGTCAGAGAGCCTGCGGTCCAGCTGAGGCTGGGGCTGCTGCGGTTTGGGGCCTTCCTGGAACATGAGAAGGCGTCGGAGTGCACGGTCACTGCTGAGCCCATCTGTGCCCTTTGCAGGTTGTGCAGCCTGACCTTGAAGAAGCTGGTGGTCTTCAAGGAGCTGGAGAAGGAGCTCATCTCGGTGGTGATTGCTGTCAAGATGCAGGTGAGAGTCTGCCTGTGTCACTGACCTGGGGCCATGAGGGTGCCTGTGTTGCCCAGGAGACGAGAGGGGCACAGCCGCACCATCAGCTGGACCCTTGCCTGTGCAGGAGGCCCCGCCCTCCCGGGCACAGCAAAGCGCAGGCCACCAGGGTCCCCTGGTGGGGGGGAAAAGCAAGTGTGCTGAGCTCACCTGCATATGGGCCCCATGCAGAAGCTGGGACAGACCCTCCCTGCTCCCCGCTCGCCCCCCGGCACTGCGTGCCCCTCGCCCGCCAGCCCTCCACCCGGGCCCAGCCTGGCTGTGCTCAGCTCTCGCTCCCAGGCCATAATACTCCGTGTCCCTTGGGCCTCACAGGTCCTTCTTTCTGCCTTTGAACAAGTGTCGGTGTTTCAGGGGGACCCAGCTGCCCCAGCGCTCAGCGCCCCCTTCCCCAGCAGCCCTGGAGGAGGGCCCCGTTAGCCGTGTGAGCTGCCTTGGCCTTTTGGTAGCCCCGGAAGTGGGACGTGGGTCTTGGGCCTGGGCTCTACCTCGCACAGCCCTTTGCAGCCGTCCCACGCAGCTGTGACCGTGTGTCGGGCCCACCTCGGCAGGGCCCTCCCTCCCCCAGCACTGCTCACGCGTGGCGTTGTGTGGCAGCTCCTGGAAGTGGGGATGTCCTGGGTTCGGCCCCTTGGCTGGGGCCCAGTGGGTACGGAGGCCCGTCCTGTTAGGACCCCCAGACCGTCGGCAGCACGCAGGGCGGAGGTCCTGCTTCTCCCCCAGCCCCAGGCTGCTGGAGCCCAGGCTCGCGGCCGGCGTGCGTGCTCGGGACCTGGCCTGCGGCTCCTGATGAGGCTCAGCAGGGCTTCCTGGCTGGACCTCCAGGGGCAGCTCATGGGCCTCGGCGCCAGGCTCTCCTCCAAACTGGGAGCTCAGGTTGGAGCCCGGCAGGCGTGAGGCCCGCCCTTCCCGGTCATTTGCCGTCACCAGAAGAGCAGTACATTGTTGAACAAAGACCCGAAGAAACGCTTTTCCCCACCGAAGGTGCTGCTGCTCTCAGCGTGAAGCAGGCCGTGCCTGGCCGCACGCCTGGGACGTGGGAAGGTGCCCACACGAGAACCAGCCCCGCCGGCCTGCGGGCAGCAGCGGCTGTGCTCTGGGCCTCCTGGCTCGGGAGGGGTCGATTGCGCTCCGGGTCCTCAGAACAAGGTGGTTTACCCATCCCTGGCCTCTGAAACTGGCACTGTTGACCTCTGACACGACGGGACCCCCTGCACTCTGGCCCCGTTCCTCCAGCTGCCCGTCTCTGTGGTCCTGCCCTGGACCCCGTCATTATCGAGCACTCAGCCTCTGATCAGGGTCCCAGGCCCCTTGGAGCCACCCCGTTCCTCCAGCTCACCCGCCGGGCCACCCCCACCCCCAGCTGGCAGGCACTCAGCTCCTTGCCTGCTTCTCTTGGGGCATCCTCTCTTGCCTGGGTCTCCTGCCTTTCACACCTGCTCCTGGCTCCTCAGCTGCCCCCCGCCCCCAGGCCCCTGTGTCCTGACTCCCAGAGGAAGCAGGCGAGCCGGCCTCCCTCGCTGACCCGAGTCTCCATACCTGAGTCCACTGCTGCCCCCTCGCCCCGTCTGCGCGTGGATCCTCCTTCCCCGGGCACGGGCCCATCGGTTCAGGTCCTGACCTGAGTGGGATCAGCTGTGCAGGAAACCGGGGGAAACGGCTGTGAGGGACAAAGGGGAATGGGCCAGGGGGTGGGGAGAGCACCAGACCCCACACGGGGTGCCTGCCCCCGGGAGAGCTAGGGGTGGGGGCGGAGCGGCAGGAGAGCCCCTCGGCACACTGCAGGCTGGGAGTAGCTGCAGGCAGCGCGGCCTCGGCACCACCGCCTCGTGCATCCAGAGGGCAGTGTCTCCAGCAAGACTTCTTCTCAGCCGCTCGGCCACCCCACACTGGTGCCCAAGCCCCCTCCCCGTCACTCCCGCCAGCTCACACGTCTGTGCTGCTCACGTCTTTGTCCTGGACCCACACCCCACTCTCACCCCTTTCTCTGCACCCCTCGTCTTGGTGAGACGCCTTGGGAGCTCCCGAGGCCACCCCTGGCCTCGTCAGCCGCGTGGTAACCTCTGCTCTCCTGCCTGACTCTGTGAATCTGGCTCCTCGTGGTGCCCCCTGGACGTGGGCTCACGGGGTTTGTCCTGCTGTGTCTGGCTTCCTGCTCTTAGTGTAACATCTCCAAGGCTCGTCCATGTTGGGAGAGCTATTTTTAAAACAATACTATCATGAACATCTTTAATCCATTTGGAACTTATTTTGGTACAAGGTTTGAGGTTGGAACCTGTGGGGGTTTTTTGGTTTGTTTTTTAATTAATTTTTTAATTAATTAATTAATTTATTTATTTATTTTTGGCCGTGTTGGGTCTTTGTTGCTGCACGCGGGCTTTCTCTAGTTGCGGTGAGCGGGGGCTACTCTTCGTTACGGTGCGCGGGCTTCTCATTGCGGTGGCTTCTCTTGTTGCAGAGCATGGGCTCTAGGCACGCAGGCTTCAGCAGTTGTGGCGCGTGGGCTCAGTAGTTGTGGCTTGTGGGCTCTAGAGCACAGGCTCAGTAGTTGTGGCGCACGGGCTTAGTTGCTCCGAGGCATGCGGGATCTCCCCGGACCAGGGCTCAAACCCGTGTCCCCTGCATCGGCAGGCGGATTCTTAACCACTGCGCCACCAGGAAGCCCCCGGGACCTGTGTGTTTTATACAGATGATTCACCACCCGTGTATCTCAGCCATTTAGTGATTAGCTTTTCTTGCCGACCTGAAGGCTCCTTATTACACACTAGGTTTGTTTTTACACGAGTCTGTGTGTTTTCTGAATGTGGTTCTAGGCTTGTACTGCTCTCTCTGTCCTCGTGACGGTGCCGCTGGGCTTTAGTTATTCTGCTCTCAGTGGGGAGGGGGCATCACCCCTCCCCGTCCTGCTTTCCCGGGAGCGTGTGGCTTCTCGCACACCTGCCTGTGCACCTGCATCTCCGTCCTGCAGCTGCATGAAATTTGGCAGCGACTGTTCTCAATCTCCTCTCTCACGGCTTAGCACAGACTTCTAGAGGAGGACTTGGGGGTCAGAGGATATGGGCTCTTTTAAGGCTCCGGATAAATCTCCCCGCGGGGCCTTTGGGAGTCACACGCGCTCAGGCCTCACCCCCGCCATCTGCGGGTCTTTGCCCGACAGTCTGAAGAGACCTGACAAGCCGACACCTTCGCTGTTTCATTTTAAGATGCCTTCTTCTGAACTAGGAGGTGTCTTGTTCTGTCCCAGGGCTCCAAGCGGATCCTGCGGTCCCACGAGATCGTGCTGCCCCCCAGTGGACAAGTGGAGACTGACCTGGCGCTGACGTTCTCCCTGCAGGTGGGCCTCCAGGGGGACCCCCCCACCCTCACCCTTCCCGCAGCCCCTGTGGCCACAGAGGTCCCCTCTCCCACAGGGCTCACTCTCCAAGGTTAGAAATGTGCTTGCTTATTAGGTCGAGTCTCTCATCGCATTCCCATGAGGAAGAGAACGTAGTGAGGCCAAAACTCAGATGATCGGTTTAGGTCGCCTCATTCCTGTGTTTAGAAAAGATGGGGGAGCGGGGGCTGAGGGAAGCCACTCAAAAAAACAACATTGTTTAAAAAAAGAAAAGGAAGGATGGGGAGGAACCTATGGAAACTCGGTGTTGCAAGTTCAAACCCCTCGGGAGTATTATTTTGGGGTGTGCTGGCGGTGAATGTGGGCTGTTTAGACTGGGACCCCCCCCACCGTGTGAAACAGAGGGCCCCCCGGGTGGGGAATGGGGGGTGGGGGGTGTGAGTAGGTCAGCCCTCCCCCGCCCCCCAGGCTCCTCATTCCTCCGCTTCTCTTTGCATAATTAAGATCTGCATTATTTAAATTCAGTGGATGTAGTTCTGGCTGAATACACTTGCTGTATTTAGTATCAGTGCTTTTCCGATACATTAAGCTTCTCCATTCTCCCTGTAAGTGTAGAAGACGGGGCCGTGCTTTAGCGAGTCTGTGAGAACCCTGGCAGTCCGCCTCTGCCCTCCCCCAAGACCACCTCACCCGGCCGTGCCTGGCTCTGCCGGAGCCCAGACCCACAGCAGCTTTTGGGTTTTTTTATTATTTTTATTTTTTGGCCATGCCCCGAGGCATGTGGGATCTTAGTTCCCTGGCCAAACCCACACCCCCTGCAGTGGAAGGCGGGGGTCTTAACCACTGGACCACTAGAGAATTCCCCGGGAGTCAGGTTTACTGAGTATAATTCCAAAATGTACAGTTCACTGTTTTTAAGTTTACGGCTTCGTGGTGCACAGGTATGTAACCCCCACCGCAGTCAAGGTGGAGGGCAGCCCCATCGCGCCCCAGCTTTTAAAGGAGGTTTTAATTTGTGAACCTTGAGGAAACGTGCACGTCTGCTGTGTGCACACGAGCTCTGCAGTGTGTGAAAGCCCTGCGGTCCCACGAGCAGGCGAGGCGGCCTGGAGCAGGAGTGCTGGGTGGGCACGGCCCCCTGGACCGCCAGGCGGAAGCCCCGCTGAGCAGTTACCGCGTGTCCACAGATGCGTGGGCCCCTCCCGAGGGCCTGGCCGTGTGGCACACATCTGCCGCCAGGGGCTGTTCCTGGTGACCGAGGCCCTTGATGACCAGCAGGGAGGGAGCCCTGGGGCTTGGGTGCGTGAGACCTCGTGGGTGTCGGTGGGCGTGGCTGCCGTCATCACTGTGACACCCCGTCCTCCTCCCACAGTACCCCCACTTCTTGAAAAGAGAAGGCAACAAGCTTCAGATCATGTTGCAGCGAAGGAAGCGGTACAAGAACCGGACGATCCTGGGCTACAAGACGCTGGCGGCTGGCTCCATCAGCATGGCCGAGGTGAGGGAGGCTGGGTGGCGGCCAGACCTCCCTCCTGTGCCCCCCGGGCGGCATCCCTCCAGGCGCCCTTGCCCCACGCTGTCCCCCGGACGTCCTGCTCGGCGCGACGGGGGCTCCCTGGGGTGGGTGGACACATGCTCGGGTGCGTCAGAGGGGCTGCCGGCTCACCTTTTTAACTTGGCTTTTTCACTGATGGTGATAGGCAATGTTACTTTTCCCAAAATTCTTATCTTCTTACTTGACTAAGGAGTTGGCCCCCCCAACTAAGCCCCCCAAATTAAAAAAGAATCTGGTCCATAAAACCCCAGCATCTAGATGTGATCAAATGACCCAAAAGGCAGCTTCTAAAACGCAGAGGCACGCATTCGCTGGGTTGTCATGACGAGACCTCATCAAGGTGAATGGCTTGGGTGTCTGGGACCAGCGCGGGGCTCAGGCCGGCGCCGGGCGGGGGACGCGGGGGGGGCTCTGTCGCTCTCCCCAGTTTATTTGATTCTCTCATGATCAGAACGGCCGCAAGGCCTCATCATCCTAGTGGGCCAAACCTGGTGCATGTCAGCTCCGCGGCACCAGAGCCCTGGCTTGCACTGGGGGCCCGGTCCTCCTTGGTCCCCCAGGGACACGGGTTCCTGGGGTTGAGTCCGGAGGGTCGGTGGCTGTGTCTGGACTGGCCCCTGCGTGGCTTCACACGCTGCTCGCTGCCGCCGACCCTCCTCCCTGATGGCCTCCAGCCCTCAGGGGCTGGGCCTGGCTGACCTCCCAGCCTGGCCCCGTGTGCTCCCTCCCAGCCCGTCCACCCTGCTCCCGTGTCTCCTCTCATGGCCCGTCCGCCGGCCCCCTGTCCTCGTGTCCTCCTGCACCGCCCCCGGCCACCGTGCTTGCCCTGCTGAGTGCATCCCCTGTTGTCACCACCAGAGGAAAGCCCACCCGACCCCCAGCGCATGCCCCCCGTGGGGTGAGGCTGGTGACGTGTGCCCCGCCCACAGGTGATGCAGCACCCCTCCGAGGGCGGCCAGGCGCTGAGCCTTTGCAGCAACATCAAGGAGGCCGCGGTCAAGGTGGCCGAGATCTGGATCTTCTCCCTGTCCAGCCAGCCCATCGACCACGAGGACAGCAGCATGCAGGCCGGCCCCAAGGCCAAGTCCACCGGTGAGTGCAGCTGCTGGCAGCGTTTCCGTCACGGATGCCGCCTCCTGGCCACTGGCCCGTGGGTTTGAGAGGCTGGGGAGGGGATGTGAGGGTCTGCGGCTACTCTCTGGGCTGTGGGCGTGTCAGCCCTGCCTTCACACTGGGACACGGTCAGGAAGCAGGTCACGGGGTCGACCGTGGTGCCTTCCAGGGTCTGGCACGGTCGTGGTGTGGGCTGTCACCTCCGTCGCAGTTGGGGTCACGTCTCCCCTGAGGCGAGGGTGGGCCACCGTGGGGACCTAGTCGATCAGGAGATCCAGTTTGAACCCCGTGACGGGCAGAAGGGCTGGGGGCCACGGTGGGGGGTGGAGGCACGTGGGGGCTACAAAGCGCGGCCCCTCCCCCCTCGACTGTCCGCCTGCCGCGTGCGGGGCTGTGTCCCGTGGCTCCGCTGCGCGCCGGGGGCGGGGGGCTGTCACTGGGGCGCCGGCCGGAACGTCGCGGTGCCCCCCCTCCGTCTGCTCCCCCCGCAGATAACTACTCCGAGGAGGAGGACGAGAGCTTCTCCTCCGAGCAGGAGGCCAGCGACGACGCCGCGCAGGGGCAGGTAACGCGGGGCGCCCGGCTCCTGCCAAGACCCCCAGCAGCTGCGCAGCCCCCCGTGGACGGGCCCAGGCCCCTCCAGAGCCGCTGTTGCCAGGGTGGCAGGGGGCACAGGGGGCTGGGAGCCTGGTCCCCGTCCCCGGGCTGGAGGGTGTCAGCAGATGCTCTGGGACGCCCAGGGGACCAGTCCCCTCCCCAGGCCGCCCGGGGAGGCCCCTCGTCCACGTGGGTAGGCCCCGGGCCAGACGCAGAGCAGGCAGGGGCGGGGTCCCACGTGTACTGAGGGCGGCCTGGCCCCAGGTGCCACGTGTCTCTGCAGGATTTGGACGAGGATGACTTCGACGTGGGGAAGCCCAAGAAGCAACGGCGATCGATAGTAAGAACGACGTCCATGACCAGGGTCGGTGGAAACTGGTTTTACTAACACTGGGGAAGGGCAGGGGGTGGGGGCCGGGTGGAGTCCTCGGGAGGGGCGGGTCAGGACGTGAGGCGGCCTGCCCTGGGATCGCATGGGCACACGTGCTGTCCCCTGAGCCCAGCCCTGTGGCTTCTTCAGAGGCCCAGTCTCTTCCCCAAATACAGCGTGAAGGTGGGGAGACCCCATGCCACGGCCTTGCCCTGGGAGGGGGGCTGTGGCCTACAGCCCAGAGGACAGCGGGCAAGGCCACTCTCCGAGCAGAGCCGAGGGCCGGCCCCCTGCCGCTTGGCCCAGACACGCCCAGTGTGAGACCAGCCCCCCTCCCACCATCTCTGCCCATCATGGAACGTCCACCCCTGGTGCCAGAGCTCCTGGGCGAGTGCACAGTGCCAAGCTACTCTGCCCTGCGGCCCCAGGCCAGGCCGGCTCGAAGGGAGACCCGGGAGGCCCCGGTGCTGATGGCCCAGCCCAGCCCCAGAGACCACTGCCCCCCCGGCCATGCTGGGAGACTGTGGGCTGATCCCCGTATACCGGGTGTGGAGGCCCGCACGCTGCTGTGACAGTACCTGTTTGAGCCTCAGGTCCAGGACCCGAGGCCCAACTTCTGTGGAGGGGGCGTGGGCCTCCTTTTGGGTGGCCTCGGTTGGAGGCCAGTGGCCAGGGCAGCACCAGGAGCAGATGGGCTCAGGGTCCGACGCGCCCTGACCGCGCCCTAGGTCCCGAGGAGGGAGGGCGGGAGCCTCACTGGCACAAAGGCTTCTGGAACAACCATGGACACACCCTCCCTGCGGCTCCCCGTCGCCGGCTCTGCAGCTCTGGCAGCTCCTCTCTGGGTCCATTTCTAAGTCTGCCCACAGCTGTGGTTTCAGATGCTTGTGAAAACGCTTACTGTTGTTAAAGTGCCAGCAGCCGTGTCCAAGTTCACAGGTGTTGCCGCGTGTCTGAGCTGCGCCCCCCGCCTGCTGAGGCCGCCCTCGCGGTGCAGCCCCATGCCGGCCCCACCGTGTCCTCCGGGAAGCGGCTCCAAGGGCTCTGATGCCGTCCTGCTTGTCTTGCAGCAACAGAACTTCAAGCAGAAAGTCGTGGCCCTGCTGCGGAGATTTAAAGTTTCCGATGAGGTGCGTGAGCAGCCCCTCCCCCCGTGGCAGCCCCGCGTCCCGGTGCGGGGAGGGCTCTGGAGGCCAGTTCCGGCCAGGCCCCGCCCGGCTGCTCCCTCCCCCCGTGGCCCTCTGCACGCCACTGTCTTCTCCGGGAGCGAGGGTGATGGTGGCGCCTGCCCCCGGGGACACTTGAGGGGCAGGCAGAGGCCCCAGGTGATGCCTGCTGCGTTTCTTGACAGCTTGCTGCACGGATCTGGAGGAGAGCGGGACATTGTCTTTGCGGGGTGTGACCACGGGTTTTTGTGTTTTGTGTTTTTTTATAAATCAACTTTATTTTTTAGGGCAGTTTTAGGTTCACAGCACAACTGAGTACAGAAGTTTCCACGTGCCCTGTCACCCCACACACTGCCTCCCCATGATCAACATACTATGTGTTTTAAAATTTCTTCTTTTAGCTTTTTTCTAGTCTCCAAACGATGACTTTGTGTAACTGTGGTAACCAGAAAAAAAAAAAAATCTTTTTTTTTTAATGTGATCAGAGGAAAATTAGTCCCCAGGTTCTGTACCCACCCAGGAGAGGTGGCATTTAAGTATCGAAGCCCCAAGACATCGTCATCACACGTGTCATGATGGCCCGTAAAGCGAGCTGTGTGCTTCCCAGAAGCCGCGGCTATGCGTCCACGCGCGGTGGTGGGGCATCCTCTTGCAGCAGCTCTTAGCAGGTGCAGCTGCTCGAAATGGGCCCGGCTCAGCCACGGTCCTTCCCACACTGACCCACAGCGTCAACATGATTCCTGTCAAATCGCCAGCTGCCTTTTTGCAGAAACCAACAGCTAGTCCTGAAACTTACGTGGAAATGCAAGGGACCCAGAATCAACAAAACAATCGTGAAAAAGCACAAAGTTGGAGGACTCACCTGTCCATTTTCAAAACTTACCAAAAGCTACTGTCATCAGACTGTGATGGGTCAATGAAGTAGGGTTAAGAGTCCAGAAATAAATCCTTCTATTTATGATCAGTTGATTTTCGACAAGAATGCGAAGACCATTCAGTGGGGAGAAATATAGCCTTTTCAGCAAATAGTGTTGGAACAATTGGATATCTGCATACAAAAGAATGAAGTTGGACCCCTACCTCATGCCACAGCATACAAAAATTAACTCAAAATGGGTCAAAGATCTAACTGTATGAGCTAAAACTATAGACCTCTTAGAAGAAAACATAGGTGTATTGCGATCTTGGGTCAGGCAATGGTTTTTTAGATAATGACACCAAAAGCATGGCAAATGAAGAAAAAATAGGTAAGTTGGACTACATCAAAATTTAAACCTGCTGTGCTTACAATGCCATCAAGAAAATGAAACAACAGCCCACAGAATAGGAAAAAATTTTTTGCAAATCATATATCTGGGGCTTCCCTGGTGGTGAAGTGGTTCAGAATCCCCCTGCCAGTGCAGGGGACATGGATTCGAGCCCTGGTCTGGGAAGATCCCACATGCCGTGGAGCAACTAAGCCCATGCACCACAACTACTGAGCCTGCGCTCTAGAGCCCGCGAGCCACAACTACTGAAGCCCGTGCGCCACGACTACTGAAGCCTGCGCGCCTAGAGCCCGTGCTCCGCAACAAGAGAAGCCACCGCAGTGAGAAGCCCGCACGCCACAACGAAGAGTAGCCCCCGCTCGCCACAACTAGAGAAAGCCCGCACACAGCAATGAAGACCCAATGCAGCCAAAAATAGATAAATAAAATAAATTTTTAAAAAATCATATATCTGATAAGAGACTTGTATCCAGAATACATAAAGAACACTTACAACTCAAAAACAGAACAATGCAATTAAAAAGTTAATTGTCCACTTTAAAAATTGGGCAAAGGATCTGACTGGATAGTCCTCCAAAGAAGAAATACAGACAGCCAGTCAGCCCGTGAAGAGGTGCTTGGCGTCTCTCGTCTTTGGGGAACGCAGATCAGAACCACAGACTCCTCTTCATACCCACCAGGGCGGCCGTCACCAGGAACACGGAAGATAAGTGTCGACAAGGGTGTGTAGCAGTGGGAACGTGACACGTGCTGGAGGGAACGGAAGCGGTGCAGCCACTTTGGAGAACCCGCCAGCGGTGCCTCGGAAGGCTCGCCAGGCACCCAGCCGTCCCACTGCTGCGTCTTTCCCTATGAGAGATGGAAACACGTCCACACACAGACTGATAAGCATCACAGGAGCTTCACCTGTGGTGCAGACGCCGGGACCATCGCCCTGTCCTCCACCGGCCGTTGGTCAGACATGCTGTGACCCCCCGTGGGTGGCCCACTACCAAGAAGGAGCAGGCTGTGGGCACACACACTTACACACACACACACACACGTCACGCTGAGTGAGGGGAGGCTGCACGCGGAGCAGTTCCATCCACGTGCCGTCCTGGGAAAGGCCCGGTGCACGGGGGCTGGGTGGGGGGACCGCCGGGGGCAGGGGGCGCCTGGGGAGGGAAGCCTTTTACATCCTGATCGCGGTGGTGCCCCACCACAGCACACGCCGTCGTAGCGCCGCTTGGTGCTCTAAAGGGTGCGTTGGAGTGTTAAAGCTTCCGAGGCTGCGGAGAAGAGCCCCCTGCCCAGCGCCCGGGTGACTGGAGGTCCCCCAGGGACTGGCTGGTGGCGCAGGCTGGAGGAAGGGTGCTGGGCGGCCCGCGCCCTCCTCCCATCTGTCCTGCAGACGCCCCTTCCCACCGGGCCGGCCTCACACCTCTGATCGCACGTAGGTCCTGGACTCGGAGCAAGACCCTGCAGAGCACGTCCCCGAGGTGGAGGAGGACCTGGACCTTCTGTACGACACGCTGGACATGGAGAACCCCAGCGACAGCGGCCCCGACATGGAGGACGACGACAGCGTCCTCAGCACCCCCAAGCCAAAGCTCAGGTTGGCACAGCCGCTGGCCGGCGTAGGCCACCACGCCGGGGCACAGTGGACACGGCCGTCTGCTTTCAAAGCCGGAGGCTGGGAGGAAGTCCATCTTGGGGGTTGTCGGGGCCAGAGGGAAAGGTGGTTTGTGGGAAAGCAGGCCCTCGGGGGTGCAGGCTCTGGGGAGGGGAGGGCAGGAGCCGCGGACCCCAACGGTGCCCCAGATCTGCGGTGCTTCCAGAGGTGAGAAGTGGCGAAGTGACAGGGTCCAGTTTGCAGCTGGGAAAGGTCTCTCTGGGATCTGCTGGGAGCAGCTCGGGTCCTCCCTGCAGGAGGCCGTGGTGTTGGGGCAGGAGGGGAGCGGGCTGGGAAGTTGCGTGGAAGGCAGGGGCCCTGGGCGTGGGGCGGGTGGGATGTGGGCTGGGGAGGGGGTGCTGGCTGGGCATCACAGGAGGGGACCGGCGAGCGCCGGGCCACAGGGCTCTCCTTCCGATGGGGAGGTGAGGGGCGTGCTGGGGCCGCCCCCCAGGGGCACGGGTGCGGCGTGGCTGGTGCTGGAAGGGAGCCTGGGGGACAGGTGATGCGGGCGCTGACGGCCGGCCCGGTGGGGAGAGCGCACGGGTCTGAGTCCGCATCAGGAGCCGGTGGGGTGGAGGGGGTCCAAGTCAGAGGCGGGAAGGTCTGTGGACCGGTTGGTGTTTAAACTTAAAACAAGCATAAGTCAGACACAGGGAAGCACACACGAGAAAGGGGTGGCCACGTTGTCACCCGCCCTCCGGCTCCCGCCGCAGCCTCGCAGACCCGCCTCCCGGTGCAGGGTCCGCAGCTGCTGACCGGCGCCCTTGGACCCAAGCGCCCAGGTTTCCTCCTCTGGGAGGCTGGAGACTGTGGGCCCAGGTCAGGGTGTCGGCCACGGGCCTCCTGGGGGCTCAGCCAGGCAGCTGCAGGACGGGGCTCCTGCCTCCCTTCTACCTGCTGCCCCCGCCACCTTTAAGGCCAGCACGGTGGTCATGTCCCTCAGTATTAGCCCCCCGACCCCTCTCTGCCTTCAGCTGGAGAAGATCTCTGCTTTTATCAGCCGCCGTGGTTACCTCGGCCGCCCGGCTGACCCGGGCCGTCCCCGCCTGTAGCTCCCTCCATAATGTTAGCTGTGCCTGTAGGGCGAGCCCTGGCCAGCCAGCGTCCCAGTCCTGGGGCTGAGGCGTGGCGTCTCAGGCCTGACCCTCCTGCCACGCACCGTGGTCCCGCCCCACGTGGCTTTGTCACCAGACACTGCATGAGTCCCGCCCCTCGTTTTAGCTTGACCTCAGCTCCTGCACGCTGGCTGTGGGTTCCCCACCAGACAGGCCTCCAGCCCGGGTTTCGGGTGCAGCTGTCAACGTGTGCCGCCGGCCACCCCGCCAGGGCTAAGGCCGAGAGCGGATGGGGTTTCGGGGCACAGGTCTGCTCAGCTGCTCTCAGGCCCTCGGTGTCCTCGCCTGTGCCGTGGTCCTCGAGGGTGGGTTCCCTGCTCCGTGTCCGCCCCCGCCAGGCGCCGTGGCTGCGCCTTCAGCTTGGGGAGGCATTGGAGAATAACGCGCTCTCCGTCCGCGCCGCCCAGGCCGTACTTCGAAGGCCTGTCCCACTCCAGCTCGCAGACAGAGATCGGGAGCATCCACAGTGCCCGGAGCCAGAAGGAGCCCCCGAGTCCGGTGAGCGGCCCGGAACCAGGCAGCCCCGTGCTCCCACTGCGGTCCTCGGGTGGGGGTGGGGCGCGACCTCTTCCTTCCTGTCTGTCTGAGTCGCTCGAGGCGTCTTGCACATCGGTGCTGGACCAACCCAAGGCCAAGCGCGCTCCTGGCTTTTGGTGTGGCCCGAGTCCCCCTGCCAGGTTCCAGGTGACTGTCGTGGGGTGACCCTGAACCCACAGTCCAGGAAATCCTGGCCAGTCTCCCCAGGCTGCCTCCAAGCCCAGAACCCCCTGCCCAGAGGCGAGCCAGCCTCGGCGCCATGGTCGGACACAGCCTGATTCCCTCCCGTCTCGTCCACACAGGCCGACGTGCCCGAGAAGACGCGGGCCCTCGGAGGGAAGCAGCCAAGTGACAGCATCTCCGATTCCGTGGCCCATGTAAGCAGGCGGGGCCACGTTCACGGGTGCCAGGATAGAGCCCACTTACGTGCTGCCTTTAGGGGTCTGATCCCTGACCGGCAGGTCCACCTGCTTCCGCCACCCAGAACCTGTGCACAGAACCACGAGGGCGCCCCTGAACTCACCCCCACCCCAGGGAGGGGGCCCGGTTTCACCCCATGCCAGGGAAACGGTCAGGGCCCCTGGATTCACCCCACCCCAGGGGGACGGTCAGGGCCCCCCGGATTCATCCCACCCCAGGGGGACGGTCAGGGCCCTCCAGATTCACCCCCGCCCCAGGGGGACGGTCAGGGCCCCTGGATTCACCCCACCCCAGGGGGACAGTCAGGGCCCCCCTGGATTCACCGCCGCCCCAGGATATGGTTAGGGCTCCCTGGATTCACCCCCACCCCAAGGGGGTGGTCAGGGCCCCCCGGATCACCGCACCCCAGGGGCATGGTCAAGGCCCGCCCTGGATTCACCCCAGCTCTGGGGGGCAGCAGGCGTCCCCACACTTCCCTGTCAGGCACGGCCCGTGAACACCACGGCTGGTTCCTGCTGCCCTTGTGAGGGTTCTCAGGGAAGGTCCCGAGGAGGTTTGGGGAGGGTTGGTGCTGGTCTCCCGGTGGCAGCCAGGACTGGGAGCCCTGTGGTTGGAGGGTGAAGTCAGCTCGCGTCCCAGGGCAGCACGTGGCCGTGTCCACACGCAGGGAGCCCCCAGACCAAGAGAGGCCTAAGCAGTCTCACCCAAACCAAGGCCCCTCTGGCACAGGAGTGCACGGCCGAGAGGAGGCCCTGGAGGGGCGTGTGTTCCTGACCAGCGCCATTCTCTGCCCATCAGAGCCCACCCGCCCCGGGGGAGCAGCCAGCCCAGCCCGAGGACAGCCCGGAGGTGGAGACCTCTGCCCTGGACATGTTCACCGAGAAGCTGCCACCCAGCGGGCGGATCACCAAGACAGAGTCTCTGGTCATTCCCTCCACCAGGTGACTGGCCGCCCGGGGAAGCCATCAGCCCAGCGGTGCCTGTGTGGGCCAGTGTGGGAGGGACCGTCTGACCGGATGAGCGTCACCCGGGAAGCGCTCAGGTCTCCAGGCCCGTCCCGGGAGGTCCACGTTGGACCCCCACTCCCCATCTGCACCTAACTAGCCGCCTGCAGGCCTGACCGGGCCGAGGTGTGGCTGCCTGCTCCAAGGGCAGGGGAGGTCCCGCTGTCCTTGACTCACGTTGTCCTGGACCAGGGACCTTACGAGTGCAGCAGGGCTTGTGCTAGGTGCCGCTGGGCGCCGGAGCACGTAGGGTGTGCCCTGCTGAGCCCACGTGCGCTGCGTCGGGAGAGCTGGACCCAGCGCCTGTGTGGACGGGCACAGCAGCCCTCACGGAGTGTGAGGGGTCCAGCACAGGACGTCTGCGGGGCGGGGGGCAACTGGGCCGGGGTCCCGAGGCCCCTGCCTCCCAGAGTGGGTCATGTGATTGGGTGAGCACAGCATCGAAAGCTGGGGTCTGAGTTGCAGTGACCTCGGGTGGCTTCCTGGTGGTGGACGAGCCTTCTGGGTCCCTCACGTGCCCTCTTCCCCTCCCCCACCTCGGTCAGGTCCTTGCCCCGGCTCTGCTGCTCTTGGGCACTTGGGCACCCACCCTCGCCCTCTGAGCTGTCGTGCGTGGTCACCTTCCACCTCCCCCCCAACCCCCGGCCGCAGTTGGCCACATGCCCACTACTGCCTCAGGGCCTCGGATCCCACCCCACAGCTCGCCGCGCCCCTGGAGGGCCACAGAGCTGGCGTGGGCCTCCCCCCCTGCCCTCTCCCGGGGCTGCGGTCCCGTGCAGCCGACACTCAACACGCTGCATCAGGCCTTACGCCCCGATTTTCAAGTGTGGGACCCCACGGATCAGCCCTCACTGCCCACCGCCTGCCCGCCACCCCACGCAAGTCTACTCACAGAAACGAGAAACAAAACCCAGCATTAATACGGCATTTGGTGTTGAAACCCCCAGCCTAGATTTTCACCCGACGGCAGCCCCTGCCCCGGCGTGAGACCCAGCGGGACAGGCACCTCGAGCACCAGGGTGCCCTGTCTTGTTTCTGTGACAGGAATTTTCCAGAAGCGGTGGGTCTGGGTGCTGGCACTGACCTGGCGGGGGCGCGCAGAGGCCGGTGTCAGGACGGGGAGGCGCTCCAGGATGCCGGGCACCGGGCTGCACCAGGCTGTGTCCAGGGCGTGGGAGGTCTCGGTCCCCGCAGGTGCCCCTCGGGCCCTCGGGGGTTGGGGGGCTCTGTGTGGCCTCCGGCCCTGCTGCCTGGCAGCGCACACCACCATCCTCAGCTGCCTCTGCTGCTGGGTGGCCCTTGCCTGGGGCAGCGCGTGCCTGCGGGCTGCCCCAGCCTCTTCCTTCCCCCGCAGGTCCGAGGGGAAGCAGGCCGGCCGCCGGGGCCGGAGCACGTCGCTGAAGGAGCGGCAGCCGGCGCGTCCGCAGAATGAGCGGGCCAACAGCCTGGACAACGAGCGCTGCCCGGACACTCGGAGCCCGCTGCAGGTGGGTGCGCTGCCCAGCGCGGGGACCCCGGCCCCCCCACCCCCGGCTGGCCCAGGGCGGGCCAGCTCCGAGGCGAGGGCGCCTGTCCTGCACCTGGAGGGCTTGTCGGGACAACCCCCTGCCGCTGCTCCTGCCGCCCCGCTGCCCGTGGGCTGCAGTGGCCCTGCAGCACCTTCAGCCCCGTGGCCGCGTCTGAGCGCAGAGGGGACTGAGTGCTCCCAGGTGGCTGCTGGAGAGGGAGTGGGCTGAGCAGGTGAGGGGGCGGGCGCAGCTCCCCTCACGCTGGGTTCGGCGGGCTCTGTGTCAGATCCCCAGGAAGACTGTGTATGACCAGTTAAACCACATCCTCATCTCCGATGACCAACTCCCCGAAAACATCATTCTTGTCAACACCTCGGACTGGCAGGGGCAGGTGGGGAGGGGCGGCGCATCCTCCCGCAGAGAGGAGGGGGGAGGGGGCGGTGCATCCTTCCGCAGGGGGGAGGGGGGAGGGGGCGGCGCATCCTCCCCGCAGGGGGTAGGGGGGAGGGGGCGGCGCATCCTCCCCGCAGGGGGGACGGGGCAGGGGCAGCGCAGCCCCTCTGCAGGGTGGAGCGTCCTGGGGCTGGGCGTCCTCCCCGCAGGATGGAGTGGCGGGGGTGTCTGGCCAGCCTTGCCTGTTCGAGGACCCTGACCGAGGCGCGCTCACAGGCCAGGCTGGTGGTGGGTGGCTCGGAGGCTCACCCTCCCCCGCCCCCCAGTTCCTCTCAGACGTCCTGCAGCGGCACACGCTCCCCGTGGTGTGCACGTGCTCTGCTGCCGACGTCCAGGCGGCCTTCAGCACCATCGTCTCTCGGATACAGAGATAGTGAGTCCCACACCCTCCGTGGCTGCCGCGGGGCACCGCCGCCCGGGAGTCCGTGGGGATCTCTGCACCCCAGCGTTGCGTGTGGCTCTGTCCTGCCGACCCGCAGTCTTGCCAGAGCGGGGTGGAGAGCAGCGGCCCAGGCGGGAGCTTCCTCAGCGCTGGGGGGACCCCGGGCGGGTCTGGGGGGCCTGGGTTCCGGTGGCTCCGTCGGCGTGGGCCGCGGGAGAGGCCGGGTGGAGGGGAGCAGGGGCGCCCCGGGGCCTCCCTCGCGGCGCGGCCGGCTCCCTGAGGCGCCTGTTCCCTCTCGTCCTGCCTGCGGGGCCGCAGCTGCAACTGCAATTCCCAGCCCCCGACCCCCGTGAAGATCGCCGTGGCGGGGGCGCAGCATTACCTCAGCGCCATTCTGCGGCTCTTCGTGGAGCAGCTGTCCCACAAGACCCCCGACTGGCTGGGCTACATGCGCTTCCTCGTCATCCCGCTGGGTGAGGGGCGCTCTTGGTTCCGCAGGAGCCACGCAGGTGCCCGGCAGCGGTGTCCGCCCTCCGAGCGCCCGCAGGCCCCGCAGCTTGGGCGACTCGATGCCGGCTGGGATTTGTTGTCAAAATGCCAAGCAGGGGTTGGTTATTAACCTCTTAAAGTTATCAAAATCCTCTGCAAATCAAAACCAAAATCCCATTTTTTGGCTTACACAATATGTTGCAAACAAATCTGTCTCCTGGAAAGGGCTGAGGTCTAGAGGAGACCCCTCCCCGCAGCGCGAGAGGCCGTCTGGTCTGCAGGACACACCTTGGTCCGGCCGAGTGATCTGTGTGCCAAGGAGGCCGAGAAGCCGCTTCCTTGGGGACCGGGGGCTGGGGACCGAGGTCATCGGGGCGGCGCGGAACTGCGCGCGGGGTCCGCACGCCCTGACGCTCTCCCCTCGCTCGCAGGCTCCCACCCGGTGGCCAGATACCTGGGCTCTGTGGACTACAGGTACAACAACTTCTTCCAGGATCTGACCTGGAGAGACCTGTTCAGCAAGCTGGAGGCCCAGAGCGCCGGTGAGGCCCGGGCGCCGGCCGCGCCCCTTGCGCCCACGCTGCCACGCCCCTCATGCGCGTGCCCACGTCGCCACGCCCCCCCAGCCCTGACGCACACCCCACCAAGCCTCCGTGAGAACCTGAGTCACTCGCTGTCCCCTGAGACGCGACCTGTGTGCCTGCCTTTTTCTTAGGCCCCTGGGGGGGCCTGAGCGCCTGGGAGGGAGGTGGGGTCAGCGGGCAGGGCCAGTGGAGCCTCGGCCAGGATGCTTCCCTTTGCCCACCGTGAGCCGCAGAGGTCCTTGGCGACCGGGCCCCCGGGGAGGGCTCTTCAGGACTCGGACAGGCCTCGCTGCCCTCCCCAGGACCCCGTGGGGGTGGCGGCCAGAGGAGCCGCTCAGCCGCCCCCAGCATGGCCGCCTGGATTCGGGGTGCTGGCGTGCAGCACCCCACGAACCCCTTCTGGTCTCCTCGTGCAGTGCAGGACACGCCGGACATTGTGTCGAGGATCACGCAGTACATCTCGGGGGCCAACTGCGCCCACCAGCTGCCCATCGCGGAGGCCATGCTGACCTACAAGCAGAAGAGGTACCTCGTGGGGCCTGGGCGGGCGTGGGGCGGCGGCAGCGACCCGCGGTCCCTCTGCGGTCTCGGCGGGCAGCCCGCAGTTCTCGCCGTCCCAGCTCCTTGGGTTGCTCATTGGGCTCTGCGGGAGGGAAGCCGAGCTGGGATCGGGGGGAGCCTGTGAGCCATCCGAGCAGCCCCCAGTTCTCCTCGACCACCGCACCCTTTCCCAACGTGAATCGGAGTTAGAATGGGCTGGTCGCTTTTTCTTTCTCTTTGTATGTGTTTGAACTTCCGGTAATAAAAGTTACAAGAATAGTGGTCCTGGTGCTTGGCCCCCCAGCAGCGACCTGCTTTCTCCAGCCTGGGCACGCGCTCCTCCAACAGCGGGGCTTCCTGGCAGGAAGACCCGTTTCTCACCCCGCCCAGTGCAGGACGGTGGTCAGGGGCCGTGCCCAGGACGAGGTGGGGCTGGGCGCACAGGTTGGGGGATCGAGCGGCCCCTTAGCCAGCCCCCGGACAGAGGCGCCCCGGGTGGGGAAGGGCAGGAATAGGCAGACCACGGCCGGGCTGATGAAGTACAGCTCCCCCGCTCCCTTTGGGGGACGGTGCACGGCTTCCAAGGCGGAGGTAGAATCGAGCCAAAGCCTCTGCAGGCGCCCAGCGCACAGCCTAGCGCCAGGTTCCCGGCTCTTCCTCTGCGAGGGGCACGGGGACCGCTGTGCTGGTGCCGTGCCTGGGGTGCCTCGCCGCACCTGAGCACCTGATAACGCCATGTTTTTCTCTTTGGTGGCTTTCTGAAAAGGAGAAAGAACTTTCATTTTGACTTTACCCTCAGGTACCGCTGTCCCT
This sequence comes from Balaenoptera acutorostrata, assembly GCF_949987535.1. Classification (NCBI taxonomy): domain Eukaryota; kingdom Metazoa; phylum Chordata; class Mammalia; order Artiodactyla; family Balaenopteridae; genus Balaenoptera; species Balaenoptera acutorostrata. The sequence continues at coordinate 183,241,075 of NC_080066.1, forward strand.
GGGGCCGCGCCCCCTTCCGCCCGCTGGCTGGTCTTTAGGGCTGTTTAGCAGTGTCAGCAGGTGGGGTGCGTCCTCAGGTTTCCATCCCCCATTGTCCGCTTCCCCGCCAGGAGTCAGGAGGGGAGGCCTCCGTCAGGTGGGCCCCGGTGCGCTGCCAGCTGCCCTAGCCAGGCCTGCACTCTCGGGCCCCCACCCAGCTGCAGCGACAAAAGCCTGCTGCCTGCAAGTCGCTGGGCGGGCTCTTTGTTTCAGTCCTGAGTTTGGGTTTAACAAGTGGCCGATTGAGCTTCTCCCTGAGTTGCTCATCTCTGAAGCCTGGCGGCGCTCCCTCTTAGAGTAGCAGCAGGGGCTGGTTTCACCCCGAGAGCTGCCGGGGGCCGGCACCTCTCCGGCTGCGGGCTTTGCTCCCAGCACGTGGTGCGAGCAGCTGCGGGAGGCTGGTGCTCCTGCTGACCCTCCACGTGGGGGCGCTGAGGAGAGGGCATGGGGAGCTCGCTCCGGGTGACGGCAGTGCTCAGTGGCCAGCTCCAAGCCCCCGCCACCCCGCACCCAGGCGGCAGAGAGCAGCTCCGGCCGAGTTTACCTGGAAGGGACCGCTGCACACGGCGAAGTGCTTTTCTCCCCCGAGGAGGCTCCACCCTCGGTTTGGCTGTCCGTTGGGAGCTGAGCTCCGGATGCTCCCAGAGCTGCCCTTTCACACAAGGCTCCTGCCTGCCTGGCATCCTGCACTGGGTCCCTCAGGGTGCTTCTCTGCCCTGGGTCTCAGGTTATTTGCTCTCCTGGGAAAGCCCCCCAGGGAGGGTCCTTGGGTCCCCAGTGGCCTCTCTGCTGGGCCCTGGGGCAGACCAGGAGGAGGGGGTCTAAGCTCGTTCGACTGTCCTGCTAAACAAGCCTCAGGGGCTAGAGAAAGACCAGCCGCGGTGTGCCTTGCTGACCCCCCAGGCTGTCCTGTGGGCCTGCACCGGCTTCCCTCCCCTCCCCACCCCACCCCCCCTTAGCCGAGGCGCCAGGAGTCCACGGCGAGCTTCGCTGCCTGGGCCACAGCTTCTCGACTGTGCTGCGGTTGGCGCTCGCGAGCCTCGGGCCGGGGCTTAGGCGACCCCGAGCCTCCTCCGTGCCTCCCGCCCCCGCCTCCGCGTTACAGTGGTGACACCAGTACGGGGGGTCGGGTGGGGGCTCCCGATGCCCTGGGTTGAGCCCTGTGAAGGCAGCGCGCCATCCACGCTTGGAGCCCGGGGCTGGAGGGGTAGCAGGTCGGCCTTTGCCTGCTGTGACAGAGGACAGGCTGCTGTCCACCTGGAGGGGCCAGGAGACCCAGGAGAGGGTGGGCAGCGGGCATGGCCCTTCCGGTCCCTCTCCAGCCCAGGCCCCGAGAGGGCACCTGCAGGGCGGAGCCTATCTGCTCAGCGCCAGCGCCCGGCCTGGGGTCAGACCCGCCATCGGTCCCCCCGGGCAACCGCTGGAGGGCTGCCCAGCGCCTCCACTCCGGCCTCGTGTGGGCTGCGCCCCCTCAGCTTCCAAGCCCCCCCCCACCCCGTGTCAAGTAGAGGCGCGCTACACCTCCCCCCACGTGCGGGTCTCAGGAGCCACGCCCAGGGGCCCTGCCGCAGAGCCACGGCTCAAGCCCTAGGAGTCCTGTCCGCTGCCCCTGCCAAGAACACGTGTGCCCCTCCGCATCCAGGGTCCAGGTTGAGGGGTCTCGGTGGAAGCTGGTGTCACCCCCGTCTCGCCAGGCGCGTGCCGCGTGCTGGATGTGGTCTGCATGGCCCAGGGGCACGGCTTGGCTTCGGTGTTTGTGGCGTGCAGTCTCCCGAGTCCCATCTCTTGAGGCCCCCACTTGCCTGCCTTCCTGCGTGCCGATCCTGGGGCGGAGGGGCGGGGGTGGGCAGTGGCTCGCTGAGGGTGGGAGCCCTGAGGGCCCGAGACTCCCGTGCGCTGGGCCAGGAACCCCACCCGGCTTCCTGCTTCTTGCCACCCTGCATGCAGAGGAGGTCTGGGCGCAGGATTTGGGTTGTTTCATTGCTTGAAATGAAAAAAGAGAAGTTTTCTCTTCCAACTGTACTCTCCTTGCAACGGGGAGAGAGACTGGTAATCTGGTTATTTTCAATTGGATGGACTGAACTTGTAGGGTCTTTCACCCAAAGATGTTTGCTGTCTCTTTTGCGAAGGTGGGGTGGGTGGTGCTGGGGCAGAGGTCGTGGATGCCCACTTCCCGGGGACGCCCGGGGGGGGGGGGGGGCGGCTCCTGCCGGTGGGTGCCGTGGCTCTGGGTGTGGGGCGGCACCTCCTGCCAGGACCAGCCTGACAGCGCTGTGTGCTGGCCCCTGGGCCACGGTCACTTGGCCAGCTGGTGGCCACACCTCACGGGGAGCGCCAGCCAGGTGCAGGCCTCTGCCCCCCACAGGGGCAGGGAGGGGAGGGCCTCCTGAAGGCTCTGGCGACGTGGGGCTCCTGGTCCCGGGAACTGGTGCCCAGGGAGGCCCCCCAACAGCCTGCTTGGAGCAGAGGCTTCTCCCCGAGTGACACCCCTGGGCCCCTGCCTTGCGTGGCACGCACGTGTGGACTTACCCGCAGAGGAGTCGATCTTTGACGACAGGCTCTGGTTTAGGGAGATGAGACAAGTGGAACTGGGAGGTCAGCTCGGAGAGCAGGCCCGCGGCTGGGTGGACGCCGCCAGCCGAGGAAGCGGGGAGGGGGCGCCTATCTTCCCTGAAGCTGGGGGAGGGACAGAAGGCCCAGGACCGGCCCCGCCCTGGGGACCTACACGGAGGGGGCCGAGAGAGAGGCGCTCTCCCAGCCGCTGGTGGAGCCTCGGTCCTGCGGGAGAGCCCCGCGGACCACAGGCCAGGCTAAGGCAGACACCAGGCGGGGGCAGCTTGCTGCCAGCTGAGCCACAGGAGCGGCCCTGGCTGGGGAAGAGGGGGAGGAAGAGACAGGGGTTTGCACCCCCTTGGCTCCTGCCAACGCCCACACCCAGGGCCCTTGGACACTGGATGCCTTTGCCACCGATGGGCCGTGACCAGCGGTTCCGGCGAGGCTGAGGTTCTGCCAGAAGTCCTGCAGAGCCCGTGGGCACAGTACAGCAGCACAGCCCACAGAGCCTTGGTCTCGCCCTCGGGCTACCCTTGGGGCATCGTTCTGTTAGAACGTGACATGTGCGCCCCATCACCGAGGCCAAAGTCCTGGAAATAGGCCCGCCCCACAGTGGGCACCAGCTTTACCCAGACCATCTGGGAGAAAACCTTCCTAGCCTGGCTTGGGACAGTCACCCCCGATCACTGGCGGAGGCCCAGACTGCTCCTGGGGCATCCTGGGGGCACAGAAAGCCGGCCTGTCTTGGGACTCAGTGAATGGGGCCAGCAGGAAGACCTTTGGGCTGGGCTGGGCTGGCTGCCCTGAGCCCCAGGCCCCCAGGAGAGTGGCAGATTCCTGGGCGAGGCTGCACTCTCCACCCTTCCCCTCTGGGCTGTCCCGTGGGCCTCGGGACCTCTGTGCAGAGATGCGTTTGCCCTTCCTCTATGTCAGAAGGGTTTGCGGGTCCGAGGTCCAGGCCAGGCGTCCTGCGGGAGGGTGGGAGCGAGGCAGTGGGTGGGGCAGGGCCACTCCGCAAGGGCCTGTCCCTCGGGGAGAGCGCTAACTGTCTGTTTCCCTCGTCTTAGCCCCGACGAAGAGTCCTCTCAGAAGTTCATTCCCTTCGTAGGGGTGAGTACTGCTCGGGCAGGCAGCGCCTTGCCCAAAGCTTTCCTGCCGCTTGGCTGGCTCCACCTGCTGCTGGGAGGCCGTTTATCTGCCAAGAGGTCTTTTATAATCAGTCTGTTCTTGCATTAACTTGATATGTTCCAGAACCTTCCTCACCAGTTTGAGCTGAGGACTTGCCTTATACATTTCTCCCACCCTAAAGCTCTCTGTTTCTTCTTGTTGAGTGGGGGGGTGAGCCCAGGCGTATCGCTGCCCCGGCTCTGCTGCGGCCTGACGTGTGGAAGCAGGCAGCCCACCTGGGAGTGAGGGTCCAGTTCTCAGCACCGTCCTGGGTGTCCGGGGCCAGTGTGAGGCTCGGCTCTTCAGGGGGTACCGAGGGTCGGCGGGCCTCGGGACAGGCCCCGCCTGGGGTGGGGGCAGAGGGCTGCCTCTGTCCTTTGGGAGCCGCAGGGCAGGCTTGCTCGGCTGGGATCATCCCTGTAAGCCGGGAGGTTTTGCTTTTTCCCACTGCCAAGGAGTAAGGGCTACTCCTCGCCAGCCAGGCCGCGCGTCCACAGCCTGTGGTCCCGCCGTGGTCTCCAGCCCAGCGTCTGCTGTGAGAGCCGTACGGCCGCCTGGCAGGCAGCAGGGCCTCTAGGCCGTGGTTCAGTCTGCTCAGGCGTCAGGTGGCTGCTGGCTGTACTTGGAGGGTGCTGGTCCGGAGCAGCCTGTCCTGAGGAAGCTGCTGCAGTGACAGGAGGGCCTGTCCCGCTGGCTGCACTTGAGATGCCACCGTGTGACCGAGGCAGGAGCCGTTGTCGTGATTTCTTTCACGTGACACAGCTCCCGCCCTGGTCGGGGTGGGGCCGGGCCCCCCCGGCAGCCCACGCGGGTTTGGTGCAGGCCCCAGGGCTGCCTTTGTGCCCCGCTGGGCAGGGCTGCCTCGCTCCAGCACCTGACCCGCTGACGTCTGCGCCCGCCAGTCTCACGGGCACGCAGTTTGCTGAGTCCAGGGAGTGGGACCTGAGAGGTTCGCCCGTGGAGGGAGGGCGCCAGTCCTGCCGGAGACCACATGTGTCCCGAATGCTGGCCACAGGTCAGGGCCAGGCCAGGGGCCGGCTGGCAGCCCTCGTCCCAGGAGTGCAGGATGGCCACAGAGCTTGCTTTAATTCAAGGGCGTCTCCCAAACACGCCCCTGGCACAGGGCGGTCCCTCAGCAGGTCCCACCCAGGCGGTGGCTCCCTGGAGCTTAGCTCTGCCGCACAGACCGAGGGGCTGGACCTGGCTCGGCCCCAGGAGCTCCTGGGGGATGGGGGACATGGAGGACGGGTGGTAGGAAAACAGGTCCCTGCCCGGGTGTGGAGTCCCAGCACCACCCCCGCGCCACTGCCAGCAGCGTCCTGTTGCCTTCTAGGTGGTGAAGGTTGGAATAGTGGAGCCGTCTTCGGCCACGTCAGGTAACTCCATCATCCCTGCACGGGGGGCTGGGACGCAGGAGGGCCGGGGCAGTCTCAGCACCAACACGCACCTTGCTGCCGGGCTTCTGTTCCCCCTGGATGGGCCACCCCTGACCCTGAGCGGGGGGGTTGGGGGGTCTCCCGCTTCCCGCACACACCCCCACCCAGCCCACAGCTGCCTGGCCTCCCTGCCACGTCTGGGTCCAGAGGGCCTGGGGCTGCTTGGGGCAGAGCAGCGGGGGAGCTCAGCGCTGCCCCCCGACTCCTTCCCAAGGTGACTCAGATGACGCGGCCCCCTCGGGCTCCAGCGCACTCTCGTCCACCCCGCCGTCCACATCTCCCGCGGCCAAGGAGGCCTCACCCACCCCGCCCTCCTCCCCGTCGGTGAGCGGGGGCCTGTCCTCCCCCAGGTAAATGCAGCCATGTGGGCGGACGCTGCCCACCAGCTCACGCCGTCCGTCCCCCCAGCGCAGCAGGGGCTGTGCTGAGAACACTGGCGGTTCCTCGTGGTCCCTGGCCGGACCCGGGGGTGCCAGGAAGCAGAGGGTCAGGGCGGAAGGTGGGCTCAGCGGCCCCGCAGAGGCCGTGGTGGTGTCCACCCAGGCTCATCAGACAAGTGAGTTGGGGCGCTGGACCGCTCAGTCCTGGCCTGGTGTCTCCCCACCTCGCCCCACCCCCTGCATTCCTAGGGATGGGAGCTACAGAGTATAAATACGGGGTGCTCTGCGCACAGAGGGGATTTTGGAAACTCAGATGTGAGTAGAAGGCGTGGCGACAGTGGGTGGGGGGTCCGCAGCCCTTCTCGGCTGCCCTCGGGGCTCTCGTGAGCAGAACTCACCCAGGCAGGACTGCCCCAGGGTCGGGGAGGACTTGGGCCCTGAGGCCGCACCTCCAAGGGGGCGGTTGGCCTGGGCCCTCCAGACAAAGCGGCAGCGTGGGCGGGCGGCAGGTCTGGGCACTCCTGGGTGACCCCAGCATCGTGACTACACTGGAGCCACGGGCGCAGACGGGGCTGCCCCAGGAGACCGGGACGGCCCGCCAGCGGGCTCTGGGCCCCGAGCTCCCCTCCGTCCTCAGCCACTGCCAGCGGCCCCCCGACGTCGGGCAGCACAGGCACCAGCAGGCGCCTCCTCGCCTGTGCCAGCCGCGGGGGTGCTGCCGTCACCCGCTGAGGACGGAGGGGTGAGCCTCCCTCGTCTTTCACAGCCAGGGCGTCGGCGCCGAGCTGATGGGGCTGCAGGTGGATTACTGGACGGCAGCCCAGCCCGCAGACAGGAAGAGAGATGCGGAGAGGAAGGACCCGCCCACCACCAAAAACACACTCAAGTGCACCTTCCGGTCTCTCCAGGTCAGCAGGCTGCCCAGCAGCGGCGAGGCTGCGGCCACGCCCACCATGTCCATGACCGTGGTCACCAAGGAGAAGAACAAGAAGGGTGAGGTGGGGAGGCGGGCTGGCTGTCGGGACAATCGAAGGGGCCGCCCGGGCAGGCCCCGAGGGCACCACAGGCCTGGGGGCCGCTTCTGACCAGAGCCCCGGGCAAAGGCCTCCCGGTGGGCGGGTGGTGGCAGGCAGGGTCCGTGCGGAAGGGGGTCCAGATGAGCAGGGTCCAAGGGCCGAGGTGCGCCCACAGCCCCTGCTAGCCCCCCACCCCTGAGGGACAGCGGGAGGACAGCACAGCCCCTTTTCCTCCTAGTGATGTTCTTGCCCAAGAAAACCAAGGACAAGGATGTAGAGTCCAAAAGCCAGTGCATTGAGGGTATCAGCCGGCTCATCTGCACCGCCAAGCACCAGCAGAACATGCTGCGGGGTGAGCGCTGCCTCCCTCCCTGCCTCCCTCTCTCCCTCTCCCTCCTCTCCCTCCCTCCCTCTCCCTCCTCTCCCTCCCTCCCTCTTCCTCCTTCCCTCCCTCCTCTCCCTCCCTCCTCTCCCTCCCTCCTCTCCCTCCCTCCTCTTCCTCCCTCCCTCTCCCTCCCTCTCCCTCCCTGCCTCCCTCCCTCCCTCCCTCTCTCCCTCTCTCCCTCCCTCCCCCTCCTCTCCCTCCCTCTCCCTCCCTCCCTCCCTCTCTCCCTCTCCCTCCCTCCCTCCCTCCCTCCCTCTCCCTCCCTCCCTCTCTCCCTCTCCCTCCTCTCCCTCCCTCCCTCTTCCTCCCCTCCCTCCTCTCCCTCCCTCCTCTCCCTCCCTCCCTCTCTCCCTCTCTCCCTCTCCCTCCTCTCCCTCCCTCTCTCTCCCTCTCCCTCCTCTCCCTCCCTCCCTCTCCCTCCTCTCCCTCCCTCCCTCTCCCTCCCTTCCTCTCCCTCCTCTCCCTCCCTCCCTCTCTCCCTCCCTCTTCCTCCCTCCCTCTCTCCCTCCCTCTTCCTCCCTCCCTCTCCCTCCCTCCCTCTCTCCCTCCCTCCCTCCCTCTCTCTCTCTCTCTCTCTCTGTCCCCCAGCGGGAGTTGGGGGGGAGGCGGTAGGATATGGAAGTAAACCAGAGCCGAACTGGGTAGCTTTTCTAAGCTCACATCAGGAAATGCTTTTGTTTGCTATGAAGTCATATTACGTAGTTTGAGCTTTGAACACACGTGGATGAGGCTATTTGTGTGCGTGGAGTGGCTTTTCCAATTCTGAGAAGTAATTTCTCAGTCCTTTGTGCTTTATCTCAGACTCTCTATAGAAGATACTCTGCGACTAACAGAATATGGAGCTCTCGAGATTTTTCTTTTTTCACAAGCTCGAGTCTGACCACAGTGGCCAAGAACCACCCTGGCCTGCCTCTGTTGATTTTCTGCTTTAAGTGGAGAGTGTTTTAAATTGGGTTTGCAGACCCCTGCTGAGGCAGAGGGACTTCGGACAAGCAGCTCCCCCGAAGTCGGGGAGGGGCTGGCCATGGGGGCAGTGGTGGGCAGGTGGTAGGAAGGTCAGCAAGGTGGGCTGGGCCGTCCCGCACCTCCTCCTCCTAGGGGCCACTGACAACCGGCGAGTGTCACCCGGGAGCCTGGGAGTCCCCAGGGGTGTCAGGCCCTCCAGCCTCGTTCTGTGCCACGGCCTGGAGGAGGGGCAGGTGGGTCAGGCGGTCTTGTCCCCCACAGTCCTCATCGACGGTGTGGAGTGGAACGACGTCAAGTTCTTCCAGCTGGCGGCCCAGTGGTCCTCCCACGTCAAGCACTTCCCCATCTGCATCTTCGGACACTCCAAGTCCACCTTTTAGCCCCGCCTGCCGAGGGGCCGCGCCGGCTCCCTGCCCTGCAGCCCTGCGATGGCCGAGCGCCGGGAGGGCCCAGCTGCTTTTCTGTTAACATTTCAGTTTACTGCAGAGACAGACCCTTAAAAACCCAGAGAAAAACAGTCTTAAGTATGAACATGCTCACTACCTGGAAACTAACGGGGCGGCCCCCCACGGGACCCCATAACTGCTCTGCTTATTAACCAGAACGTTCCGGCAGGGGTGGGAGGTCAGGCGGACAGTGTTGAACTTGAGAATCGTGGAAGGTGTGTTGTGGCCTCGGGACTCCCCCACCCAGCCCCCCACAAGAAGGGTTCTTGCCTTTGCATCCTGTCCTTTCTGAAAGCCAGGACTCTGCTTCCTCGGAGCCAGGGTCCGGCGGGCGGCCCCCCCGGACCCCAGGCTGCCTGTGTGCCCAGGCACCGAGCTGGGTGGCCAGAGGCCAAAGGCCAGCCTTCTGTCGGGGGCGTCCTGGGCGGAACAGAGGCCAGTCAGGCCTGTCAGCCCAGCCCTGGGCCCCAGCCACCAACCAGCCAAGAGATGCCCCAGCACCGCCCACTCGTGGATCCCAGTAAACTCCAGCCACAGGGGGCAGTGGAGGTTTTATAGTAGCGGATATTTTTAATGCTTTCAAATACATGTTGCAATGTAGCTGCCAAACAGACATTGCTCTTCTGAAGCCCCAACAGCCCCTTAGGGCTTAGGCAGAGCCAGCTGTGCTGCCCGGGGTCCCAGCCCCCCTGCTCCCCCGGCCGTCCCTGCGGCGCCGCTCTGCTTCTGCGGGTTTTGCCCGCCCCAAACTTAGTGGGCACAGTGGCTTCCGCAGCTGCCACCTCCTGCCCCCACCCCAGCCCCCCTGCTGGCTGGGAGGTGTCTGGCCAGGCAGCCAGGTGTTTGTCACCTGCAACACTAATGTGGCCAGACCATAGGGGCCGAGCCCCGTCGGGGCTGTGGGTGAAGCTGGGGCCCCACCTCTAGGCCGGGCTCCTCAGGACGGAGGGGTTTGGGGTCTGGGTCCCTGCGGAGGGGGGCGAGCCTACCCTCCACCTGAGGCCAGGCTCCTCGCCAGTCCTCCCCCACAGGCCTGCACCCCAGCACTCCACAGGAAGAGCCCCCCAGCTCCTGCCCCTTGGCAGCTGTGGCTGTAGGAGCGTGGTGACCCACCCAGGGAGCCGTGAGCCCAGTTTCCTAGGGCCGAGAGCCACACATGCTGTGCTCAGAAAAACAGTGCCAAACGCAGACAGGTTGCAGGCCTTTCCTGCTCTTCTGCAGGACAGGCCTCGCCAACAGCCCGTGGCACAGAGGGGTCCCACTTGGTGGATGGAAAATGGCCTGTTTTTCTTACCTGTGACTACCTGCTTACCTCCCCCAGGCAGCTGTACAGGGTCCGAGTGTCCATGGCTGAGGGCCTTGGACCTAGCTGGCAGACAGGATTTGGACATGACCTTGGACCAGGGGCCCTGCCCCTCCCTGGGAAGGACCTGGGCGAGGGTGCAGGCCACTGAGCTGAGGACCCCTTGGGCGGCCTGTGCAGCACCCACCTGCGGCTACACTCAGAAGCAGCCTGGGGACCTTGAGCCTTCCCACCCCTGTTCCCACCACTGGCCTCAGGGCCTTGGTTGCTGCTCGAGTTTCCAAAGGTCACACTCAACAGGAAGGAGGTGCAGGTGACACACCCTTGACTTAGCTTTACAGCTGCAGAGCTGGTTTTAGAAGAAGGGCCAAAGGGGGCTGTCCCATCCATCCCAACTGTGAGCTGTCCTCCTCACGCCTCCCTGTGTCCTTGTACCCACAAGGAGAAGACACCCAGCACCTCCACCCTGTGCCGCTGGGCCTGCAGAGCCCAGTTGTGGTCTGTCCAGTGCCACGGGGCCCACCGGCCACACTGTTCATGGGCCCAGGAGTCGTGCAGATGGCCCCGATTACCATAACTGTCTTGGAGACCTGGGCTTTGCTCACGCCGGTGCCTCGGTTTCCCCATTGGCTAAACGGGGATGGTCACGTTTCCCCTGCCTACCTCATGGAGCTGTTCTGAGGATACATATAAAAGCACTTTGTCCCTGGGAGGAAAGTGATGCAGAAGCCAAAGCCGTCTGTGACTGAGCCAGTGCAGCCGTGAGCACGTGGAGGGTGGTGTGGCCACGTGAGGAACACGGGCCCCAGACCATGACCCACAGGACAGGAGCAGGGGTTCTCAGCCCATTGGGTGACCAGTCACCTTCGGGTAAGGCCAGGCTCCTCGTGGGCCTGGTGGCACGGTGTGGGCAGGCTCTGCCCTCGCTGAGGCCCCGTGGAGGTGAGCTCCAGCCCTGTATCCGGGCCACTGCTTCTCCCTCCTCGTGTTGGTCCCCTGGGTCCCCGTCTCCTCAGGGCATGCAGGCCGGTGTCCCGAGTCAGTGTCACAGCTGCAGGTCCGGAAGGAGAGGGACTCTGAGCCCAGAACCAAAGGTCTCTGTGCGGCGGCGGGCAGATCAGAGCGGCCAGGGCCAGCATTGCTGCCCTGTCCTCACTCCCAGATATGAAGACCTGACTGGCCTTTGTCCCAGAACAGGTTCCTCATGACAAGACCGGGCCACTTGCTCCCAAAGGCCAGTTGCCTGACCCCTGCACCTGTTCCTTGACCGCCTCCCGAGACCCGTCCTGTCCTCCGGTGGAGAGGAAGATAAGTCCTTGGCAGGGGCCTGAGGACTGGGCTTGGGGGTCCCTCCCCCAGGGGAGGCTAAGGGGTACCACCGTGCGTTCCTGCAGACCCCCCGTCCAGTTCTTTGTGCATTGTTTGGTTTCTAGGATGTACGTGTTGCTAGGTTTTTGGTTTTTTTTTTTAATGGAAAACAGGATTAATGTAAATAGCGTTTTTGGAAAACAGATTCTAATCTGTCACGTTATGTGACCACGTGGAGTATTTTAAGGTGCTGATGCGACACTAATAAACGCGGGGAGCACTCCCAGGCCTTCCCTCGCCTGCTGTGTGATTCCTCTCGAGCGGTCTCGGCCCCTCCATCCGTCCAGGCGCGAGCTCCGCCCGCACGTCGCGGGCTGGCGCTCCGAGGCCCCCACGCGAGGCGGGGACCCAAGGGGGCCTGGGGTCAGGGCGCGGACGGCTAGGGGCGTCTGCGAGGCGAGCCCCTCCGAGCGGCGCGGGGCCGGGACTCCTCGAGAGCCCGAGATGAAGCCCCGGGCCATGGACACCGGGGTGGGACCAGGTCCGCGTGGCAAGCGGAACCCCGGTCGGCCCCTGACAACCGAGCCCAAGACGCAGGCGCGAAAACGGGCCGGAAGCGGAAACGGCAGGGCGGAGCCTGTCGAAGCGGAAGTTCGTGGGGCTCGACTCCGCCCCCTCGGGCCTCCCAGAACCGCTGTGGGCCCCACCCTCTGACCCTCCCACCACGATGGGTCCGCCCCCGCACCCGTAGTGTGCCCCGCCCCTCCCCCTGGTCCCGTAACCCAGTGTGCCCCTCCCCTCCCCCACCCCGTACCCCTACTGTGCCCCGCCCCTCCCCGCCCTCCACCCAGTGTGCCCCGCCCCCGTCCCCGTAGTGTGCCCCTCCCCGCCCCCGGTCCCGTAGCTTGTGTACCCCGCCCCTCCCCCACCCCTCCCGCACCCCTGCCCCCCTTGTGTACCCCACCTCTCCCCCACCTCCGTCCCCGTAGTGTGCCCCGCCCTCCACCCAGTGTGCCCCGCCCCCGTCCCCGTAGTGTGCCCCGCCCCTCCCCCCGCTCCCGTAACCCAGTGTGCCCCTCCCCTCCCCGCCCTCCACCCAGTGTGCCCCGCCCCCGTCCCCGTAGTGTGCCCCTCTCCGCCCCCATCCCATAGCTTGTGTACCCCGCCCCTCCCGCACCCCTGCCCCCCTTGTGTACCCCACCTCTCCCCCACCTCCGTACCCGTAGTGTATCCCGCCCCTCCCCCGCTGACCGCCGCCTCCCTTGGTTCCCTCCCTTTGACGCTCGCCGTGTGTCCCCATGACCCTTGCTCTTCCACCCCTCAGCGAACTCCTCATCCCCAGACCCCAGGGAGTGGAGAGGGCCGGCTGCCGCCTGCTGCGGCGTCTTCACGCGTGGTCGTGCGGGTTGGGGGCGCAGAGCCTGGACCTTGGGGGGTGGCCAGGGGGCGTCGAGGTGCGGTCACAGGGGTCGGGAGGAGGGAGGCGGGGAGAGCGAGGGCGGCCCTTCTTTCTCGCCTGGTCGTTCCGCGCCTTCAGTGCGCCCCGCAGGCAGGGTCCTGAGGAGACGCACCCGGGCCGGCCGGGGGCAGATCCGAGGAGCTGGAGCCGCGGTGGGAGAAGGCGCGTCCCTGGGGGAGCCTGCAGGAGGCCGGGCAGGGCGGCGGCCGCAGCTGCTCCGGCCTGGGTTGACCATGTGGAGAAGAATGGCTGTAGGAGCTGGGGACCCAGGCCACCCAAGGGGGTCGACCCTGCTGGGTGTCCCTGGCTGAGGCCCACCCGGCACTGTCTGGGCAGTGGCTGGGAGATGAGCCCCGCTGACCCTGACGCGGCCTCCCTCTGCCCGAGGGGCCCACGTAGCCGCGGGCACCTACCCCCAGAGCCCCAGAGGTGCAGGCGAGCCCCCCAAGGGGCTGGAGGTGGACAGCGCGAAGCGTTTGTTTAAGGCCTTCCTGGGGAAGATGCCAGAGCCGCAGCCGTCCCAAGAGAATGGGCGGCCCTCGGCTCCACCAAGCCCAGCGGTGGCCTGGGGCCAGCGCAGTGCCCCGAGCAGCAGTCAGCAGGTGCTGATAGGACTGGGTAAGCCGAAGCGGGCTGTGGCCTCTGGGCCCCCGGGCTCCTCTCTGGAAACCCCGGGGGACTGGCCGGGGAGGTGTGGGTGGAGAGGGGGCCTCTCGAGCTGGGGGAGGGCCAAACAGCGTCTGATGAGAAGCAGGTGCTGGGTTGGGGGCCATGCAGAGCGTCAGCATTCTCTTCCCAGAGCCCTGGGTGGACACCAGGGTGGGCGTGGCCCCTCCTGTCCCCCACAGCCGTGGGCTCTGCCCCTCTGCCGGCCACCCCAACCCCGGGCGCCACCGAGCGGAGGGATCCCAGTCAGGGGGAGCTCTGCCCCCAGAGCAGGGACGGCGTCCTACTGACCAGGCAGGCGGGCAGTCAGCCGGAGGACTTGTCAACCAGAGTCTGGCCAAAATGGTTCTGGAGGCGCTGCTTTGAGCCAGCCCCAGTCTGGAGGTACCGCTGCCTGCCTCCCAACCCGGTGGGCGGGCAGCTGCTCGTCGCCGTGCAGCCGCGAGGGGACAGGTCACAGCTCCTCTGGCCCCCGGGGCGCTTCACAAGCAACAGAAGCCACGCCCCCAGGAGTTCTGTATTGTTCCCTGGGCGTCAGGGTCAAAGCCAGGCTAGATGGATCCGGGCTGTGGCAGGCCAGGCTCAGTGGAGCCCGTGAAGCTGTGTGCTTGGACCCGTCTGCGTGGGTGTTCTCGAGGTCGAAGGTTTACGTGAAAAGGTGGTGGAGAAGGAAAGCGGGCTCCGTGTGCCCTACCAGCTGTGCCCTTGCCGGAAACCAGCCGCCCCTCAGCTTCCATGAGGCCGACATCTCCGGATGGGCCAGCTAGGACATAGAACACACAAGCGTGTACCTGTCGGGGGCAAGGACTCCTCGGGAGGGGCCGGGGCATGGGGCTTCCATCCCACTGCGCACCTGCCGATGGACGGCCCAGGCGGCTCCTGGGCAGGGGCGACCTGCCAAGTTTGCATTTCCGGGAGGTGGGGGCCCCTGTGGGTAAGGGGTGTGTGGGGACGAGGCTGGGAGGCAGGAGGCGGCACAGAGGAGAGGGGCTTCTGGGGTGGCGGGGAAGGGGTGCAGACCCCTCTCCGCAGACTCCCAGGTTTCTGACTTGGGGGCACGGGGTCCCTGCAGTGTCCCCCACACCCTGGCCGCTCCGCCGGTGTCATGCTGCCTCTTCCCTCCACTGCTGCCAGCCCTTGGGCGATGTCAGCCACTTGCTGTGGCCTTGACGGGCGCTCCAGGCTGCCGTCTCTCTGTCCTGCAGGGTGTCCATCCTCTTTGTCCCCTCCTGGTGCACCCTCGGCACGGAAGGCTCTTCCTCGGGATCTCCCCACACCTGCGCCTTGTCAGGCATCGTCTTTCAGGGACAAGCCCGGCTGGCACAGGTTGGCCCTACCAGTCCCTTGGTCCCTGCCCTTTCCAGCCCGAGCCCCACGAGAGCCGCCCTCATCTGCAGTGTCACTGCAGGCCCCCAGCGCCCCGCATGGTGGGGACCCGTGCTCACAGAAGGGCAGCGACCTCAGGCTGAGGCCTAGGTCTGAGAAGACCTCCCCTGACAAGGGTCTGCAGACGTCCAGCCTCCCACAGAGAGCTGGGCAAACCTGTGCCTTTCTGCTTCCGAGGAGTCCCACCGAAATGACTGCAGAGGGCTCTGAGGAAGGCAAGAACCCACAGGACAGAATTGGGCTGGAGGACCGGCCAACAGGAGGTGGCAGCCACATTCCAGTGGGTGGCCACGGGGTGGGCAGAGCTGGAGAGTCAGCTCCCAGCTGCATGGCTGAGGCCGCAGAAACAGGAAGCTGCCCCAGCTACCAAGCCCCAGTCTGCCCACGTTGCTATCAGCTATCAGTCCCCGCTTTATTTTATTTTTATTTTATTTTATTTTAATGTATTTATTTTTGGCTGTGTTGGGTTTTCGTTGCTGTGCACAGGCTTTCTCTAGTTGTGGCGAGTGGGGGCTACTCTTCGTTGCAGTGCACGGGCTTCTCGTTGCGGTGGCTTCTCTTGTTGCGGAGCACAGACTCTAGGCACGCGGGCTCAGTAGTTGTGGCTTGCGGGCTCTAGAGCACAGGCTCAGTAGTTGTGGCGCACGGGCTTAGTTGCTCTGCGGCATGTGGGATCTTCCTGGACCAGGGCTCGAACCCGTGTCCCCTCCATTGGCAGGCGGATTCTTAACCACTGTGCCACCAGGGAAGCCCCAGTCCCCGCTTTAAACATGAATTAACAGCCAAGGGCACCAGACATTCGGGGAAGATCTCTGCCATGAAGAAGAGCAAAACACCTGGAAAAAAAGGAGTCAGAAGAACCACAGTGCCAGGCAGAGCAGAGCTGGAGGTGTGTCACCATCCCCAAGGTGACCTGCGCCATCTTGGAAACATTGGCCCACGCAGCCGAGCAAGAGGGGTGGAGAACATGAGCAACTGGGGTGGAGGTGACGCCAGCATCACGGGAGACACGTGACTGTGCCCCGCCAGCACAGGAGAGTGGACTGGAATCCGTCCACGGCAGAGGGTGCGGCGGGAAGAGGGTGCAGACAGCGGCTCGGAAGTCAGTGGTCTTTACAGATGTAAATAGACTCTAGAAGATAAATGAGTGAAAAAAGCACATTTGACAACAGGAATAAGCTTAACAGGAAATAGCGCAAACCTATTTGAGAGAAACTTTAAAACACTCCAGGGCATTATCAAGAGACTTGGCGGTGGGAAGACACTATGTTCTTGGAGAGGAAGACTCACCAGCACAGAGGGTTCTCCCCAGGCACTTCACAGCTCAGTGTCATCAACGATAAAAATTGCTAAAAGCTCATCTTCCCTTTTCAATTTGGCAAACTGGTCAAATGGAAAAATAAGCAAGAATAGGTTCAGCTCTCACATGAATTCATATCACAAAGCTTTGATTATCAAGGCGATAGGGTCCTGTCAGGTGATGCATGAGCCACAGTGCGGAATAGGAAATGTAGAAACTGACCCACATGCCTGCAGACACTTAGTGTGGGCTGAAGATAGCACCTCAAATCCGTGGCTGTGGGGGAGAGGCGGTGGTGTTTTTGATTGATGCTGGGACACTGTGCAGCTGCCTAGAAGAAAGTAAGTTGTAGCCATACCTCTCACAGAGTACCAGGATGAGCTCCAAACGTGTCGACGTTTTAAATGTAGAAGAATAAAACCATAAAAGTACTAGAAGAAACCCTGGGTAGATCCCTTTATAACTGTGGAGTAGGGGCGGACTTTCTAACCAAGCCTCAAAGTCCAGAAGCCATAAAAGCAAAGAGAGATACATTTAACCACATGTGAGAAACAAACAAAAAAACCCTCCATCAAGGCAAAATATACACCATGAGCAAAGTCAAAATAACTGACAAGGGCCCTTCTGCCACATGAAGACACAGCAAGAAGACGCCTATCTATGAACAAGGAAGCAGGCCCTTACCAGATATTGAATATTCTGGAGCCTTGATGTTGGAATTCCCACCTCCAGAACTGTATAAGCTAGGTTGTTTGTGAATTACAACCTCACAATGGAAAATGAAGCAGCCTGGTTAATGTCCAACTCCAAATACCAACTCCTCCATCACCACACTTCTGCGAGTTCTCTGCAGCCAGCCTACCCACCAGCCATAGCTCCTTGGGGAAGATTTGTTGAAGTTAAAATGAATGGCTCAGAACTACATTTATCAACATGGATAAACCTCACATAATGCTGAATGAAGATAGCAAGTTGCCCCAGAATATGTTCAATGTGATACCGTATATAAAGTTCAAAAATATGGAAAACATACTGTATATAGTTAAGGGATACGTATATCTAATAAGTGTATGAAAACATGCATAGGAATAAACTACACCAGGTTTAAGATAATGGTTCCTTCTTTAGAGGAGGAGAGAGGAGTGATAACCTGGAAAGGGGGTATAGAAGGAACAACATTTGATCCTTGAAACTCCAAGTGTGTTCTGCCAGACCAGCATCATCATCATCATTTGGTAACTTGTTAGAAATGTAGAACCTCAGCCATCACTCCAGACCCACTGAATCAGAATCTGCATTTTGACAAGATCCCCAGGTGGCTCACATGTATAGTAAAATTTGACAAGCACTGTTTTTGGTGGAACTATAGGATTATTGTTAACTCTCTCAAGTGTGAAACTGATGAGTATGGCTGTGTCAGAATGCCTTAATTCTTAGGCGATGCATGTTGAAGTATTCAGTGGCAAAGTGACATTGCTTTCTGCAACTTACATGTGAAACGTTCAGAAAATAAAAGTAGTTGAGATGAAGTAAAGGTGGCAAGATGCTAACGACTGGTAAATTGAGGTGAGGGGTGTACAAATGTTTATTGCACTATTTTCATCTTTTATGTAGATTATACATTTTCACTATTTCAAATGTAGAATATGTTTAATGGAATTGCTTTGAATTTAAAAATCTACTTGGGGGAAAATTGATTTCTTGACAATATCGAATTTCCTCATCTATGAACATGGTATGTCACTCCACATGTTCAGGTTTTCTTCTCTGTTCTTCAGCAGTGTTGAACAGTTTTCTTCATATAGATTTTATTCATTTATTTTCAATTTACACTTACTCCTAGATATTTGACCGCTTTATTGTCACAACTGTGAATGGATTTTTCTCAGTTATATTTCTGTCTGTTGCCAGTATATAGAAAGCTACTTATTTCAGAATATTTATTTTCTAATTTGTTACTATACTACACTCTTATTTTTTATTTATTTATTTATTTATTTATTTATTTTTGGCTGTGTTAGGTCTTCGTTTCTGTGCGAGGACTTTCCCCAGCTGCGGCAAGCGGGGGCCACTCTTCATCGCGGTGCGCGGGCCTCTCACTGTCGCGGCCTCTCTCGTTGTGGAGCACAGGCTCCAGACGCGCAGGCTCAGCAACCGTGGCTCACGGGCCCAGTCGCTCCGCGGCACGTGGGATCCTCCCAGACCAGGGCTCGAACCCGTGTCCCCTGCATTGGCAGGCAGACTCTCAACCACTGCGCCACCAGGGAAGCCCCCACTCTTATTTTTTTAATAATTTACCAGCTCATTTTCTTTTTTAAAAAAAAAAACAAGTTAACCTCCTTTTTAAAATATTTATTTATTTTATTTATTTTTGGCTGTGTCGGGTCTCTTAGCTGTGGCATGCGGGATCTTTCATTGTGGCGCACAGGCTCTTTGTTGAGGCACGCAGGCTTCTCTCTAGTTGTGGCATGCAGGCTCCAGGGCGCGTGGGCTCTGTGGTTGTGGTGTGCGGGTTCCAGAGCACGTGGGCGCTGTAGTTTGAGGCACGCAGGCTCTCTAGTTGTGGCGCACGGGCTTAGTTGCCCCACGACATGTGGGATCTTAGTTCCCTGACCAGGGATTGAACCCGTGTCCCTTGCATTGTAAGGCAGATTCTTTACCACTGGACCATCAGGGAAGTCCTCTCCCAGTTCATTTTCTTGAAATTTTTAGGAAGACAATGATAACATCTGAAAATAGTGAAAAGTTTGTCTCTTCTAATATTTTTAGAATTTTTTTTAGTTGGCCTATTAAATTGATTTCCTGCATGATTTAAATAGCAGTGATGGTGAGTATCATTGTCTTCTTCCTGACTTTAATGGAATGGCTGCTAGTGTTTCACTGTTAATCTAATCTAATGTTGCTTTAATTTCTCTTATATTCTTTTTGTTGTAATACGCTAATAACTTTTATTGAATTAGAAATGCCTGTTAAATTATATTAAGTCCCTTTTTGGCATCTTCGGAAATGACTTCATTGTTTTTTCCCTTATAATTTATGAATATAATAAACTTTTTGTAATAAACTATATTTTCATTTCAGAAATAAAAAATAATCATAGTTGACAAGGTTGCCAAGACTGTTCAATGGCAGAAGGCGGTTTTTTTGTTTTTTGGGTTTTTTTTTTTGCCCACGCCACATGGCTTGTGGGACCTTAGTTCCCTGACCAGGGATCGAACCCAGGCCCTTGGCAGCGAGAGCACAGGGTCCTACCCACTAGACCGCCAGGGAATTCCCTGTCTTTTCAACAAACGGTGCTGGGAATACTGGATATCTACAAACAAAAGAATGAAGTTTGACTCTTACCTAATGCCACGTGAAAAAATTAACTCAGAATGGACCAAAGACATAGACGTAAGAACTAAACCTATAAAACTCCTAGAAGAAAACGGGGAAACATCCTGACGCTGGATTTGGCAATGATGTCTTGAATAGGACACCAATGGCACAGGCGACAAAAGTAAAAATAGATGAATTGGGCTTCATCAAAATTAAAAACTTTTGATCATCAAAGGACACTGCCAACAGAGTGAAAAGTCAACACACGGAATAGGAGAAAGCATAATCGGCCCCTGAACAACTTGAGGGTTAGGGGCACCGACCCCCTGCCCAGCAGTCAAAAATCTGAGTAAAACTTTATAGTTGGCCCTCTGTATTTGAAGTCCCACATCCTAACCCTAACCACTACCAGTCTGCGGCCTGTTAGGAACTGGGCCGCACAGCAGGAAGTGAGCGGTGGGTGAGTGAGCGAAGCTTCATCTGCCACGCCCCATCACTGGCATTACTACCTGAGCCATCCCCCCTCCCCACCCCCAGGGCAAAATTGTCTTCCATGAAACCGGTCCCTGGTGCCAAAAAGGTTGGGGGCCGCTGCTCTAGTACACATTTATGGGAAAAAACCCACGTATAAGCAGACCCATGCAGTTCAAAGCCATGTTGTTCAAGAGTCAACTGTATTTGCAAATCCATATCTGCTAAGGGATTAATATCCTTAATATATAGAGAACTCCTAAAACTCAACAACACCAACAACAAAACCAATAACTCGATTCAAAAATGGCCAAAGGACTTGAATAGACACTTCTCCAAAGATACACAAATGGTCAGCAAGTACATGAAAAGATGCTCAACTACATTAGTCCTAGGGCAATGCAAGTCAAAACCACAGTGAGATACCGCTTCACACCTGTTAGGATGGCTATAATAATAATTTTTTTAAACAGAACAAGTGCTGGTGAGGATGTGGAGAAATTGGAGCTCTTGTGCGCTGCTGGGTGGAATGTAAAATGGCGCAGTCACCACGGGAAACAGTACGGAGGTTCCTCAAAAAATTAAGCATAGAATTATCATATGATCCAGCAATTCCAATTCTGAGTAAATATCTCAAAGGATCCAAGGCAGAGACACAAACAGGTACTTGTAGATCCATGTTCACAGTAGCACTATTCACAATAGCCAAAAGGTAGAAGCAAACCAAGTGTTCATTGACGGATGAATGTGGTAAAAACATGCAATGGGAGTATAACTCAGCCCTAAAAAGGAAAGACATTTTGACACATGGCACAAAACGGATGGACCTTGAGGACGTGACGCTGAGTGAAATAAGCCAGACACAGAAGGACAAACACTGTATGGTCCACTCGTTAGGTCCCGAGAGGGGTCGGATTTAGAGACAGAAAGTAGAAGGGTGGGTGCCAGGGGCTGGAGGAGGGGTGGGGAGTGAGCTTAATGTCGACAGAGTCTCAGTTTGGGGAGATGGAAAGTTCTGGAGATGATGTTGGAGATGGTCGCACAACAATGTGAATGTGTTTATGCTAGTGAGCTGTACACTTAAAAATGGTCAAAATGGTAAATTTTATGTTATGTGCATTTTATCCCAGTAAAAAAAACTATGTAAAAAGGGAAGAAAAAAAAAGAAGGAACAAGAGATCACTTGATGGAACAGGGCGAAGCAAAACAAATTCCAGGTCCCGGAAGTGGAGCTTCCTGTAATGAGTAGGGAGGGTCTGGCCTGGCCCGGCAGGAAGGGCTGGTGAGCACGGCTGGTCCTGAGTTAACCGAGGACACAGCCCCGAGAGGCTTAGATGAATCGCAGGTGAGCGGGGAAGTAGGGCTAGAGGCCCGGAGGGGAACTTCAGAACAAGTTCCAGAAGGACCGGGGAGAGGCTGAGCAAGGCCACGCTGGGCCTGGTTCTCCCACCGCTGGCCCCGCAGGGCTCAGACCAGTCTGGGCTGGACACCCTAGGCAGCCGGGACCAGCAGGTCACACTGGAAACAGCGTGAACGCCTGTCACCTTCCTGAGGAAGCCCCAGGCCCATCCCTGTCCCAACACCCACACCGGACAGAGCGCCAGTGTGAGGCCCAGAGGGGCACCTTACACACACATGCACACACACCACACACAGACACCACACACGCACCACACACACACCGCACGCACGCCTGCAGGAGAGGCAGATGGTCCCCAGGATGCACAGGCCCTTCGCAGAAAGGGAGTCCCCACTGGCTAGAAAGAAAACTAAAAGGTATTTGATGTCAGGGAAATAAATGAAGTTCAATTGACAAAAGCATGAGAGGCCAGAGTTCTGGCCAAGATGCGGGGCGTGGAGCCAGCACCCCTGCTGGTGGGAGCTCTGGGGCGGCCCCAGGCAGCGCCTGGAGAAGGCGAGACGCCAGCTGCCCCGCAGGAGCCCACGTGTCCAGCCTGCTGTCCCCACAGTGGGGGTGGTGAGGTAATCGGGGCTGTTGGTTCAGGTGAGGGCAGCACAGCAGTGACAGGTGATGGACTAGCCCCTGCAAGTCCACGGGGAAATGTCTCAGAAGCAGGTTAAGGGAGAAGCACGCGGAAGAGACTCCGCGCCCCGTGGCTCTGGTTACCTGCGTCGGAGACCAGCCTGGCGCCTCGCGTGGTTTGTGGCCACATCTGCTGGTGGCAGGAGCGGAAAGCGGGAAGCAAACCCGGGCTCCCGGCTCACCTCCCTCACTGGGGGTGGAGAGAGGAACCTTGCACGAGACCATAGCAATAGGTTTTATTTCTTGGGGGAAAAGGTCGGAAGCAAATACGGCATTGTTCATTGTGGGTAGTGGATTCCTGGGTTTTTTCATGTATTTTCCTTTGCGTTTTTCTCACGTGGTTACCATTAGTTTTAAACTAAACTGTGCCTAAGGCCAGGCTAGGGTGGGACAGCCCTTCCACGGACGGGGCCTTGTGTGCAGGCCCGGGGGCTGGCTGCAGGGACTCCGCCGTGGTGGGCACAGCCCTCCCCTCGCCTGGGGTGACCCAGGAGTGCCCCAAACACAGCTGAGGCCAGTGGGACCCGAGCCCCCAGGGCCAGCGCCCACAGACGGCCGGAGGCCTTCACTGTGCAGTCTCGCCACGTGAGGAGCAAAGCAAGGACCCCGAACCGTGATGATCGGAATCCGTGTTACAAATTGATTGTCAAAAACCTGAAGAGACTGACAACGAAGGAAATTCTGAAGTGGGCCTGGGTCTTCCCTAATGAAGGATTTGTGGGTAGGCGTCCCCAAGCAGCTAAGAAACAAGTCCTCCCCATCAACGAGGTTCCCGCTGCCCAGAGTATCACCCTGACACCAGTGCTGGGTGAGGAGGAGGGGAGAGAGAAAAGGAAAGGAGAGCGTGCGCCACCTCACTGGAGCACAGGTTGAAAGGCCCTGAACGCGCGGGGAGTTAATCGAACCAAGCAGCAAACTGCACGACCGCGAAGGGTGACCCCGTCCAGGACAGCAGGGCCTCCGTTCCTCGCGGCTCTGTCCCCGGCGCCAGGAGGGTGCACGGTACGTCGCAGGTGCTCGATGAACATACATTGAGGGGCTTCCCTGGGGGCGCAGTGGTTAAGAACCCGCCTGCCGACGCAGCGGACACGGGCTTGAGCCCTGGTCCGGGAAGATCGCACATGCTGTGGGGCAACTAAGCCCACGGGCCGCAACTAGTGAGTCCTCGTGCCACAACTACTGAAGCCCGCGCGCCTAGAGCCCGTGCTCCGCGACAAGAGAAGCCACCGCAATGAGAAGCCCGCGCACCACAACGAAGACCCGAGGCAGCCAAAAATGAATCAATAAAAAATAAAATTAAAAAAATAAAAAACAAAACCTGTCGATTCTTAATAAGGTAGGAAGAAATGGACACTTCTGTAACCTGGCGAAGGGGAGCATGCAGAGCCCACAGTGGACGTGTTTCCTGAAGCGTCAAGCGGCAGGCAGGGCGTCACCATGACGATGAGGCAGCACATGGAGCTTGCGCAGGAGTCAGGAGAATGAAATGAACCATGAACGCCTGAAGCAGTCACCATCTGCAGCTAGCACACTGTCTACCTAGAAAATCCACGCGGGACAATCAAAATAAAAGACCACTAATGAAAGAGGAAGGTCGGATATATGATCACCATTCAAAACTTAATAGTTTCCAATGCACTAAAAATAACCAACCAGGAAATGTAGTAGCAGAAAGGATCCATTCACTTTAGCAACAGAAACTACGATGTCCTAGAAATAAATCTGTTCTCGTTTGATGCCTATGTGAAGAACACTATAAAACGTGACAAATGGCAGAGAATTCCTAAGGGAAAGTTGTATCATATTATTGGGTGGGAAGATTTAATGTTTTAAACCTGCCAGATTTTCCCAAAATAAATAATTCAGGGCAATCCTAATTAGAAAAAAGAAAAAACGTTTTTCATGAATCTTGAAAATTTTACCTTAAAGGTACACAGCGTTTCTGGCAGTGTATTAGTTAGCTGTTAATGCATAATAAAAGTCTCCAGAATTCAGCAGCTTAGAACAATAATACATATTTTTGTCCCAGTTTCTATAGGTCAGGAGTTTGGGAGCTGCTTAGCTGTGTGGCTCTGGCTCGGGGTCTCTCGTGAGGCTATTCCAAGACGCCAGGCAGAGCTGCAGTCATCCGGAAGCTTGAGGAAGGCTGGAGACCGTGGCTGCCTCGAGCGTCGAGCGAGTCAGTGCTCTAGATCCCCGGCGCCGGTGGAGACGCCGGTGGAGACGCCGGTGGAGACGCCGGTGGAGACGGTTGTCAACCTCAGGCTCAGGTGGGCTTGGTGGGTTTTGATTACATCACAAGACTAGGAAGAGAGCTGCCTCTGGACAAGTGGAGGGGAAGTGGCTAGAAACAACACCTGATCGAGCCAGAAGAAGACAGAGAAAGACCCTAAAATAGGCAAGACCAACAAAGCAGGAGACGCGGCAGAAGGGGAATTAGCAGTGTCGGTCAACTCAGGTTAAAGGCAGCTGTTGTCAGAGCGGGCTGCAAACCACCCAAGCCCTCGACACGCACATGGAAGGCTGCGGAGAGAAGGATGGAACATTCCCACAAGTGGGAGGAGGCCTACTGTCAACAGTCTGGCATTAGTTCAGCGGTGCTCAGCTGCCAGACGCCGCCAGCGTCCCGTGGGCTCTGGGGTCAGGGCGGGTGGACGCCCTTCCACACACAGCAAGGCGGCCTGGTGGGCGCCCTCCAGGGAAAGGAGCAGGAGGCGGGGTACCCATGCGGTGTGGGCAAAAGAAAACAGTGTATTACTGCAGAGGCACAACATAATTTGAAAAATTAGAGATTTTAAAATTTTTTACTTGCAAAAGAAGCCATGCAAGAGTTTTTTTAAAAAAAAATATTTATTTATTTATGTATTTTGGCTGTGCCGGGTCTTAGTTGTGGCACTCGGGATCTTCGTTGCGGCACGCAGGATCATTAGTTGTGGCACGCGGGATCATTAGTTGTGGCACGCGGGATCATTAGTTGCAGCATGTGGGATCTAGTTCCCTGACCAGGGATTGAACCCAGGCCCCCTGCATTGGGAGCATGGAGTCTTAGCCAGTGGACCACCAGGGAAGTCCCCATGCAAGAGTTTTAAAAAAGAAGAGCAGGGCATGTCGTGTGGTGCTGGGGCAGAAGTTGGCAAGAAGACTTACGACCTGCACAAACAGTCCAGAAATGCACCCTGGTTTAAATCTGGGAATTTAATTTCCGTGATTCTGCAGAGCAGTGGGAAACAGACTTTTCAATGAATGGTATTGGGGTGATTGGCTATCCATTTAGAAGATCGTAAAGTAGATCCCCACCACTCATCGCACACACACACACGCGCACGCACGTGCTAAACATTAAAACCAAACCACAGAAGCACAGGGAGAATGTAGCAGTGTTTAGAATCCAAGTGGGAAATGCCCATTTTAGGCCAAATCCATAAAGGAAAATCCTGACAAATCTGACTGCCGTTTTTAAAGGCTAGTACAATCAAAGACACAAAAGTGTTACAGGACACTCTGGAAGAAAATACTCGTAATATTTAGAACATACAAATGTTTACCAACCGGAATCTGTGGAGAGATGCTTCAGAGCAAAGAGAAAACAGTTTTTAAAACTGAGCAGAAAAGTGTGTTAAGTCTATGGACTTACAGTTCATAACGGAGAAACGAAATGGGTGCTAAATGTGAAAAGATTGGCAAAAATGACAAAGACAGACCCGGGCTGTTTGGTGGGGCTAATGGCGGACTCTTGGAGGGCTCACGCCAGGGATTGCTCCCCGGGGCTTCCGCTGCCAGTGTCCTCGTCCTCACGGTGAGACACAGCGCACCCCGCCTCCGCAGGAGACCCTCCAACACCAGCAGATGGAGAAAATGAGGTCTAAAGAACGGAGTGATTTGCAAAGGAATTGAGTCAACGCTGTATGTGGAAGTCAACGAAAACTGATCAGCGTAGTGCAATATTTGAAGACTCAGTGATATTTGGAAATTTCTGGCAAGGTTTCTGGAGCACTTCTTTTTCCATCCAAGATAAAGCCTCTTAGCCAGGCCAAAACATTAAACTTTGCTTTATGCAGAATCATTTGCTGGAGAGAAAGCAACACAGGGAAATTGATTACATTTTGTGTAAAATAATTGCCTAATGTAGCATCTCCTGTACGCAGCGTTCACTGGGAAACAGAAACGGCCGTCAGAATGGCTCTGCCTCAGTTTGTTAGCGTCAACTTGACCCAACTTAGTATTTGCCACATGCAGAAACCAGTGTCCAACGAAGACTCTGGCATCTGTCTGGGGCACTGGGCTTGCATCTCAGCCCACCTCTGCTTTGCTTCACTGAACAGATTTAGGTGGCTGGGTCATGACTGTTCTGCTTTAGATCAATGACATTTCTGGACCCAGAGAAAACATGAATTAATTAAAGTTTCTAAGTAGCTAGTATGGGCTAGGAGTTCTGCTAGGTGACTGGGATAAAATATACCTCTGTTCCCAGGAAGTCCTCAGCCCCGTTAGGGAGGCAGGCACAGTTACAATTAAGGCAGTGAGTGCTACAGTACACACATGGAAAGGGGAGTGGGATAGTGGGGCTATCTGGTAGAGCCTGGCAGCAGAGTGGAGAGCAAAGAAGTGCTTCCAGAGTCTCAAAGGATGAGTAGAAGTTAGCCTGATGAGGGCCCAAGAGGGGGATGACATGGCAAGTGGGCAAAGAACTCCAGGGAGAGTGTGAACAAAGCCAGGGAATGGTTTTGAACAAGGAAGTGATTGGTGCTCCAGGAAGATTGTTTCTGTTTTCAATGTCTGTAAGTCTGTTTCTGTTTTGTAAATAAGTTCATTTATATGGTTACCAAAGGGGAAACGTGTTGGGGGGAGGGGTAAATCAGGAGCTTGGGGTGAACATACACACACTACTATATACAAGGTAGATAACAAACAAGGACCTACTGTATAGCACAGGGAACTCTACTCAATATTCTGTGATAACCTACATGAAAAAGAATGAACATATGTATAACTGAATCACTTTGCTGTGCACCTGAAACTAACACGACATTGTAAATCAACGATACTCTAATAAAACTAGAATTAAGAAAAGGAAAACAAGATGATAAAGACAGATCTGTGTGGAGTCGGTGAGGACGCAAGGGAAACAGTAGTTCTGTTTTACTGGTTTTTCAAAGAACCAGTTTGTGATCATTGGACACTATTTTTTTTTTTTTTTTTTTAAAGGATTTTCTTATTTATTTATTTATTTATTTATTTATTTTTATTTTTGGCTGTGTTGGGTCTTCGGTTCGTGCGAGGGCTTTCTCCAGTTGCGGCAAGCGGGGGCCACTCTTCATCGCGGTGCGGGGACCGCTCTTCATCGCGGTGCGCGGGCCTTTCTCTATCGCGGCCCCTCCCGTCGCGGGGCACAGGCTCCAGATGCGCAGGCTCAGCAATTGTGGCTCACGGGCCCAGCTGCTCCGTGGCATGTGGGATCTTCCCAGACCAGGGCTCGAACCCGTGTCCCCTGCATTAGCAGGCAGATTCTCAACCACTGCGCCACCAGGGAAGCCCCTGGACACTATTTTTTTCGTTTTAATTTATTCACCAGTCTTTCCTAATTCTGTCTTTAAACTTTGAGTGAACTGCTTTTGTTGCTGTTTTCCTAGCTTCTTGAATTGTTTGCTTTGTCCCTCGTTCCAGGGCTGTTTTCTAATTTTCCGGCCTTTAAAGCTATTGTGTGTCTTCAGAGGGCGGCTTTGGCCACCCTCTTGGCCGGTGGGAGTCCCCCCTGGCTCCTCCCGGGGACTGGGTTTCCCTTCCACTCCTGCGTCCGCGCCCACAGAAGCACCTTGTTCTGGTTTCCAGTCGGGCCCACGGGGGGTCTTTTCTGCCCGTGGCCTGGAGCCCGGCCAGTGTGCACGATGGTTCCTCTTGCTGGTGAGAATGGGGGTCCCCTGTGTGTGCTCTCTGTTAGGTCACTCTACTTAATTGCTTCGATCTCTTTGCAAAATCTTATGCCAGTTTTATTACCACTCGCGGGCGCATAATTGAGAACAGCAGCCCTGCCTGGCCCTGCGGGTCATGGCCCAGCTGCCCGCATCTGCCGGCTCCCCCACAGGGACTGCGGGCCGCACCTGCCCCGAAGACACCTCCCCCTCCCCGGACCTGGAGTCGGCCCATCCTTTTACCTCAATCTGCTGCGAATGTCTGCTCCCCAGTGACCCCTGGAAGCCTGCCCACAGCTGAATGTGGGGACGTTTCCCTCAAAATGTCGAGGTTTCTCTTCTCGGACCGCTTCTCTTTTTCCCTGGAGGTAATAATCGCGCCCTCCTGCCCCTTCTTCTTCATTTTCTGTGCACTGATTATTGATTCTCTCCCAAACTTTCCAGAGAAACTGTGACATTCGGCTCGCAAACGACCTGACCCCTCAGGTCTGGGGGTTCCACCACCCCTGCCTCTGTGCCACCCTGTACCTGCCTCACCCAGGGACCCTCCCTGCCACTCCTGGCCGGGACCCCAGTTCCTGGGCCCTGGGTGTCCCTCCTGCCGGCTCCCCCCTTGTCTGCTGGAGTCCCTCATCTCGCAGCTCCTCAGAAGGCCCTGAAGATACTCAATGTCCTGAGACTTTAAAGTTCTGAAAATATCTTTATTCTGCCTGCACACTTGAGTGATACTTTGGTTGGGTGAAAATTCTCGGTGGCAAATAATTTTCTTTCAGGCTTTTTAGGCCATTGTTCCATTGCCTTCCAGCTTCCAGTGGGGTTGCTTGATGCCCTGGACCCTGCGGACTTCTCATCCTTTGTATGTGCCCTGCTTTTTAGTCTCTGGAAGTCAGCCTCTTTCTCCTCTTGCCCTGGTTCTGAAATATCACCACACTGTCCTCTGGTGCCAGTCTGTTCCCTTTCTTGGTCCTGTGTGAGCCCCTTCGATCTGGAGCCTTGTTCCCTTCGTGGTGTGTGTGTGTGTGTGTGTGTGTGTGTGTGTGTGTGTGTGTGTTCATCTTCTCTGTTCTGTCTCTTTCTGAAAACTCTATTAGTTGGATGTTGGGCCTACATGATTGACTCTCCCATTTTCTCATATTTTGTTACCTTGGCTTTTTGGGCTTTGCTGCCAGCCCTTCTATTATCAGCATTTGCTGTAATGATGCTCTGTGACAAACAACTCCAAAATTTCCATGATTCACAACAGTAAACTTTTGTTTTTCTGCTCGCAGGTTGTGTCTTCCATGCCTCTTACCCTCAGAGGTCTTCCCAGGAAACCCTGTGCTCGTGTGGACACAGAATCTCAGGAGGCCCACTCAGACCACACTGGCAATGCATGTGCTCTGTCAGCATCCTGTGGACCTGCCCAACATCAGTGAGGCAGGAAAATATACTCTAGTGGGAACCGGCGTGACGTCACATGTTAAAGGGGAGGTGTAGGATTTGATGACAGGAAGGGAGTGACGAACTAGGGTCAACAGTCTACCCCAGCACCTTCTATAGAAGTTTTAATTCTGACATCATATTTTTAACTTGAAAGAGCTCATCCCTGTTCTCTGAACAGCCCTTTTTCACATCATCCTCTTCTTGTTTCATAGGTACATTGAATCTAGGAGAACAACAGTTACAGGGGGAGGTGGCCTGTTTTCTTCTGCTCCCTGTAATAGCTCCCTGTCCTCTGAGTTTCTTCTGCCCGGGTTGGTGGTTTGGCCTCTGTGTTTCACACTGGAGACGTTCTCAGATTGGGGGCGGGGGCCGCTCTTGGTCTACACTGAAGAGTGGGGCACGCAGGGCTGGCTGAAGGCCCCATGTGCCAAGGGCAGCCTCACCAGTGGTCACGCTCTTTGTGGGGTGATCGGGCAGGTTTGGGTTGCTCTGCATTGGGCACCCCCCACTCTTAGTGTCTGTAGGCCTCTTCTCTGGGGCTGGCCTTTCTCCCCAGAAAGGACCCCTCCCCTCTCCTGCGCAGAAGGGGAGCTTAGCCAGGTTGCCACTGTTCTTGGTGCAGAGTGGGAAGAGGGGCTGGGGACTTCACTTTCTTTGGCTTAAACAACAGAAATGTATCGTCTCGCAATCTGGAGGCAAGAAGTTCAAAATGAAAGTGTCAGCAGGGCTGGTTCCCTCTGAGGGCTGCGAGGGAAGGGTCTCTTCCAGGCCTCTCTCCTTGGCTTGTAGACGGCCATCTTCTCCCTGTGTCTTCTCACATCATCTTCCTTCTGTGCGTGTTTCTGGGTCCAAGTATCCACTTTTTTTGGGGGGGCCATCCTAACCATTTTGAAGTGTACGGTTCAGTAGTGTTAAGTATATTTGCATTGTTGTGAAACCCATCTCCAGAACTTTTCCATCTTGCAAACCTGAAACTCTGTCCGCATTAAGCAGCACCTCGCCCTCGCCCAGCCCTGGCAGCCATCATTCCATGTTCTGACTCTACAGATCCGATGACCCTAGGTAACTCGTATGAGTGGGCTAAGACAGCGGTCCCCAGCCTTTTTGGCACAGGTACTGGTTTCATGGAAGACAATTTCTCCACCGACGGTGGGGCCGGGGCGGGGGATGGCTCAGGCGGTAATGAGAGCGATGGGGAGCGGCAAATGAAGCTTCGCTCGCTCACCCGCCGCTCACCTCCTGCTGCGCAGCCTGGTTGGCGGGGGTGGGGGGGGAGCCGGGGATCCCTGGACTAAACAATATTTGTGTTTTCTGTGACTGGCTTATTTCACTACACATATTGCAGCCTGTGCCAGAATGTCCTTCCTTTTTAAGGCTGGATAATATTCCATTGTGTGGATGGACCACATTAGGCTTATTCATTCATCCGTTGATGGACATTTGGGTTGCAGCCACTTCTTGGCTACGGTGAATAATGCTGCTATGAACATGAGTACAGAAATATCTCTTTGAGACTTGCTTTCAATTCCTTTGGATCTATACCCAGAAGTGGGATTGTTGGATCATATGGTAGTTCTATTTTTAATGTTTTGAGGAATGGGGACTGAGTTTGTCTCAATCCTCTCTCTATTTTTAGCATGGCGCCCTTCCCTGCCCCCCAAGGCTCTCCGGAGGGTGACCTCCTGGCTTCCCCCAGGGAGGCAGCGGGATGGCTCCCTGACTGGGCAGAGCAGGAGAGGCTCTGAGGGTCTTTCACGGACAGCCCGCCTGGGAAGTTCTCCCTGCGGGGAGGGTGCCTGCAGGGGTGCTGCCCGCTTCTGGTCTTTCCCTGTTAGTAACCGCTTTCCAGCCTCTGCCCCGACAGCCCTCCAACGCCCGTGCCTCACTGCCTGTTCCTGTGTCCCTATGGACGCCTGAGCGATATTTTTCGCCCTACGCCTCTTTATGGTCATTTTAGAGGGGCCTGGGGAGGAGGCTGACCTTTGGGTCCGCCTTTCTTGAGGCGGCCGCAGTCTTGCTGCCTGTTCTGGGGCCTCCCCCGAGTGTGGGCCAGCTCTGCCCAGCCAGGACCGGGCAGCAGCCGGAGGGCCACGGCCTCCGCGGTAATGGCCCCCAGCATGCAGGGGGGCGACCCGTGCACGGGAAGGCAGGGCAGGTGCTGGCCGGGGTGCCCAGGGGCCGAGCCGCCGGGCACGGCCACGGAAGGCCCCAGGACCAGAGGCTGAGGACCTGCCCGCCCGCCGGCACTGGGGAGGCCGAGCGCACCGCACTTTGGAAGCGGCCCCCTCCGCGTGGGGGGTGCAGAGGGTCGGCGGGTGCGGGAACCCCAGGCGCGACCGGCGCGGACCCCTGCCCTGTCCCCGCAGGTGTGCGAGCCGCAGGGGAGCAGGCCCCCGAGCCGCCGCCGGAACGTCTGCATAGACGAGCGCTGGCGGCCGGCCGCGCTGGGCGGCGGCGAGAGGCCGGGCCTCGCCGGGGCGACCCTCTCCTACAGGGTGCGCGGGGCGGGGTGCGCCGAGGGCCCGGTCCTGCCCCGCCCCGCCCCGCTAGCCCCGCCCCGCCCCGCTAGCCCCGCCCCGCTCGCCCCGCCCCCTGGCCCCGCCGTCCCCGCAGGACCTCGCGCAGATCGTGGCCCAGCTGGTGTCCGAGGACGTGGACAAGGACGTGCTCTTCCCGGGTCCACCGAGGTCCGCCGAGTCCGGCAGCGCCTTCCAAGGCTTCCTGGTCCGGAGCGCGCCTTTCTGGCGCAACGTGACTCTGGAGGCCCAGGCCTCGAGGTCGCCGCCCTCCCAAGAGACGACTCAGCCCCGCCTGTCTGCCTTCGGTGCCTTTCCTGTGGGTCCTGGGGAGGCGGCCTGCCAGGTCTGGGCGCACGGCCCCTGCGCCCTCCCCAGTGCCCACCAGACAGTCATGACCAGCCCAGGGATGAGAAAACAGGCCTGGGAGGGCGTCTGGCTGCCCTCTCCTCAGAACACTCACCCCTGAGGCCTTGGAGGCCACCTCCGGTTGGGGTGACTTGCCCCAGCCCAATCTCCAAGAGGCCACCTGGCGGGGCCTGAGGGACAGGGCAGAGTGGCCCTCCAAGATGGCCCTCTGGGCTGCCAGGAGAGGCTGCCCACAACCCCCAGGGGCCGTCATCCTGGGGACAAGCCACTGTGGGCGGCCTGGGAGGGGTGTGAGGCCTTGGCAGTCCCCCCTTTGGGGCCTGGTTCATGGACAGCCCCTTAGCTGGCCTGCGTGGAAGGCGTCTGGGCTGGGGAGCCTAGCCCCTTGGGGAATTGGGTGCCTGCCTGCAGGGGGCAGTGAGGTGGGACCAGCGATCTTCCAGGAGCGGGGAGGTTCTGGTCATGAACTGCTTGGTACTGGTGCCCGCCCAGCCCAGGAGCACTGGCTCTCCAGGAGGCCCCCAGGGGCACATGTAGCTCGGGGGTGATGCCGTGATGGGGAGAAGCCCAGAGCCTGCGGGAGCCAAGGAGGTTCCCAGCACAGAGGGAGGCTTCCTGGAGGAGGTGATGCCACCCGTCTCTGCACAGGGAGCTTGTAGCGGGACAGGGCCTGAGAAGGCAGGGTGGGGTAGCTGTGAGGAGCTGGCCCTGGCCTGCCACGGTGTCTGCCTATGCCCCGAGGTTGAGGGGTGGGCGGGTGGGTTCTGGGCTGGGGGTGACATGGGGCTGCATTTTGGGGAGACCAAGCTGGAGGGGAAGAGGAAGTGGGAGGAGGGGAAGAAGGGAGGTGATGATAGGCTCCCAGCCCGTGGGGCGGGTGGAAGGAGGGCAGCAGGTGCGGTGCCATCGCCTGGACTTGGTGACTGACAGGGGCTGACTGGGGGCAGTGTGTGTGGGTGGCCGTGAGGGAGGGGGGCTTTGGGCAAGATGAGGTGATCAACCCCCACCCCCAGGCCCAGGGTGAGGGCAACGCCTGGGTTTCTGCCTCCCTCCCAGAGCCAGCTGCTGCGGTGCTGCGACCCCACCTGCCCATCCTGGCCTCAGCGCAGGCCCCTCCTCCAGGAAGCCTTCCAAGATCATGCAGCTAGGCCCCCACCCTGTTCTCTCTGGGGTCCCCTGAGTATAATCTTGTTCCAGGCCTGTGCCTTTCTCAGGATCCCTAGACCCCTAGGGTTAGTGGCGGGCCGCAGGGATGTGGGGTGGAGGCTGGGGCTGGGGGAGGTGTCCTAAGACGTGGGGGAGAAGGGTGGAGGTGAGGGTTAGGCTGGGCCCTGGGGGACACCACGACTCCCTCCCCCTCCTTCTCAGGGACCCTGGTGAAGTGGGGAGTAGATGTCAAAGGCCAGAACCTGCTCTGGGCCAGGCTCCATGCTGGCCAGGAGGAGCCCCTCCCACGCTAAAGTGCCAACAGTTATGATAGAGGTGACAAGTGCTGTGGAGTTCTCTGCCCCAAGCGACCTTAAAGGACTCCATGTCCAGGGCCTCACTGGGCTCACCCTGCCAGGTCTCTTGGTCTCACTTAGAGTGTCTCATGAGGCCGCAGTTGGATGGGGTGGGTCCAGGATGCTGGGCTGGCCGGCCCTCTGTCCTGCGAGAGGGCCTCTCCTCTGCACCAGGTCTCCCCCACTGGGACCACCCAGCACTCCTCACCACATCAGCAGAAGTCGCGGGGCTCCCCTGGTGGAGCCCGTGGCCCGCTCCAGTAAGGCGTGGAGCCCCAGGACAGGTGACAGTGCTGGAGATGGTTTTGTTGTCACCCTGGGTGTGTTGGTTTCCTATCGCTGCCCTAACAAGTTACCGCAGACTTAGTGTCTTCACACAAATCCATGGACGCTAAGTTCTGTAGAAGTCTGAAACGGGTCTCGCTGGGCTGAGATCAGGGCATGGGCAGGGCTGCCTTCCCGCTGGGGGCACCAGCCTTCTCCAGCTCCTCGGGGCGCCGGCACGCCTTGGCTCGGGGCCCCGTCCTCCATCTTCAAAGCCAGCAGCGCAGCGCCTCCTCCTCCGCTTTTAAGGACCCTGTGATGATGATGAGGGGCCGCCTGGACACCCCAGGATGGTATTTTAAGGCCACATGGTTAGCAACCTCAACTTTCCCCTTGCCGCGTAACCCAGCACGGCCACAGGTTTGGGGTGAAGGTGTGACATCTCGGAGGGAGGGGCACCCTGGCATCGAGCGGCTGGAGGCTGGGGCCCGCGCAACATCCCAAGAGCAGAGGACGCGCCCCCCCGCCCCCAGCTGAGAATGACCGGGTCCCAACGTCACCAGTGACCCAGCTGGGAGCCCCTGGAAGAGAGGAGGGTCTAAGGGGGCCTGGGAACCCGGATGAGAGGAGGGGGTCACCCAGCAGACAGGTCAGACAGCACCACTCTGGTTAGGACACTGCCCCCGGTCACTGCTGACGGTGGGCATTGCAGTGTCCCTTTGCTCTGCTTCCCAACCGGGAGGTCCCTTCCTGAAGTCTAGGAGGAGCAATGCACCTCCCCAGACTCACAGGGACACCCCCGGGCAGGGGGTCTGCTTAGGTTCTCCTGTGGCAGAGAGGACGGCCACCTTCCCGTGTGGTCTCCCTTGTACCCCAGCACCCGCCTGTGCTCATGGATCAGGTGGGCTCAGAGCAGGAGCAGAGGCCACTCTGGACACCCCAAGCAGAACGGGGAGCCCCCCAGCCCAGCCCACAGGGCACGCCCCCCCCCCCCCGAGGGCTGGCAGGGAGCCTGGGAGGTGTGTGTAGTTCGTGCCCTACCGAGGGCCGCAGTCAGTCACTGCCCAGTGTTGCCGGTTGAAAAAAATGACTTCACTGGCTTTACAAGCACACTTGCTCACTATTCAGCGATCCAGCAATAGAGTTTAAAAATCTCGCCCACAATTTCATCATCGAGAGGACCGCTGTCGACATTAGGTGGAGGTTGTTCAGATATTTCTAAAGGCCTAGGCAGAGGCGAGAGGATATATGGAAATACAGAATAGGGACTTCCCTGGCTGTCCAGTGGTTAAGACTTAGCCTTTCAATGCAGAGGGTGTGGGTTCGATCCCTGGTCGGGGAGCTAAGATCCCACATACCTTGTGGCCAGAGAACCAAAACATAAAACAGAAGCAATATTGTTAACAAATTCAATAAAGACTTTAAAAATGGTCCACGTCAAAAAAAAATCTTAAAAAAAAAAAACAGAATAAGTGTAGAATTCTCCTTTCAAATTTTTAAAAATTTAATTTTAAGGGAAAACATGATCGCTGAAATTAGATGAACGCTCCTTCACCCCAAGTTTACAAGATTTTGCTAAGATTATTTTTAGAAATTACAACAAACATTGAGAGATGGGTGTCTCTGGGGTTTGGGTGGTGTGCGTCCATCCGATGCCGGGCTTTGAACGGTGACGTGTGCGGGCACCTCCCCGCTGGCCCCGGCCCACCTTGCAAAGTCACTCCCGTCTCCTGCGCGCCACGTGTCATAGCTGCATCCCACCGGGGGGCCGAGCTCACCGCCAGCACCTGCCCACTCAGTCTTTGTTTCAATTACATCTTTATTGGCTGTCTTAAAGGTCAGCTTTCACATTTTTAAAGAACTTTATTTCTCAGGTTCTTCTAGGTTTAAAAATGTTTTCCTGAGGCCTTTAAACTCGCATGAGAACTTGGCTGGGGCAGGATTCTTCAGTTTAGCTTTCTTACCCTCGCGATTTGCTCTTCAGGCTTTGAATGTTGTGGGAGAGAACAGGGCCAACTTGGGGTTTTGTCTTTGTATGTGACATGCTTTCTCTGAAAAACACTGCTAAGAATCCCTGAAGCTCAGTAAGCAGGCAAGGTGGGTCTCCGTGTGACTTGCACCCCACCGTGGTCCTGGAGGCTCCCAGGTGACTCCGGGGGAACGTTCTCGTAGTGAGTCTCTGAGAGTCTCTTCTAGCCGCGCACGGCCTCCGGCACCACGTGCCTTCCTCTGAGGCCGCTTGCCTCCACATCTGCTGCTGCTTCCCCCATCCCTCACCAGAGGTCAGCTCAGGTCACTCGGAGCTCTCCAGGCCCTGCACAAGGACGTGGCCCCGTCGAGTGGCCTCCGGGCCACTTCACCCACCATTGGACTCCCATGGGTCCCTCCTTCACCGATGTCCCAGCCTCTCCAGACAAACAGTGCCCCCACTATGATCACCCTGTCCCCTGACCCTCATCACTTTGTCTTCAAGGCCCGCAATGTCATGTTTATCACCTCTCCCCCGCTCCCCACTGGACCGCACAGCCTTCCCTGTTAGTCACCCGACATCCTGCCCCTCGCTGTTTCTTGTTCCAGCGACGGCATGATTTTGAGGAACTGTGTTTCCTCAGCTCTTAAACCTTGCTCTCATTCTGCTGTCCCGCCATCTACTCTCTGACTTCTGATTACCGATCTCACATTCTGTCAAGCTCCTAAGATTCCAGGGCTCCTGTGGAGTTGTCTTCTGCTTCTTCAGGTCTCTTCCGCTGCGCCTCACCCCCGCCCCCTGCTGTCCTTGCGGCCGTGGATGTGGCCGCACCTTCACACACCCTCCCGGCTCTCTCCGGAATGTCTACTTCCTCTGCTACTAAATGGATGAATTCCTAAGTCTTTTTTGCAAGGTGTCTCGGGTCTGTTGGCCTGCCGCTGAGCTGGTGTAAGGGCTGGGCATTGCATGCAATCCCCCTTTTTTGTTAGTCTGGAGAGGGGAAAGCAGTGTGGAAGCCAACGGAGGAGCGGGGGCTCTGTGCTGTCTCCCGAGGGTTTATTAGACGTCACTCTGCTTTGGGAGGGGAAGACCTGTTATCCCAGCGGCTTCCCTGAGACGCGGCCCGTGGCCTTGCTTCCGGTGGAGGTCAGCCCGGACTGCCGCTCACCCCCACGGCCCGTCCAGGGAGGAGAACAGCCCCCGCCCTTTGTTGCTTCTCCCCGCAGCTGCAGCTGGCAGGCGGGCGGCCCTGCGGAAAGCTGAAAGCCCTGCCTGGGCACTTATCGGTGGTTCTTAACTAACTTTATGGTCGACTTGTTAGGTGTAGGTGGAAGGGGACTTCATGCTGCAGCTTCGCTGTCCAGATGAGGAGATGCAGGCCACGAAGCTAGGACGGGGGCCTGGGGGGAGGGAGACCATTCCACCCCCAGCGCACCCCCTTGGGGAACCTGCCTAAATAGCCTCAGCCCTAAGCTCCTCCCTTGCAGCCGCCGTCAATCACGGCGGAGGTGCTCGGCAGGGGCCTCTCCTGAGCTCCACCCCTTCGCCACTCCCCTCCGTGTCTCGAAGGGATGTCCCTGAGTGGACAAGCAGTCACCCTGGGGCCCCGACACCTCCCTCCGCTGGCCTCCTAGCAGCCAGGTTGGTCCTGGCTCCCAGCGTGGCCGGGTACCCGCTTCTCTCCACCCAGGACTCCCCCTGCACCCACTGCTTTTCCTTGCGGGGTGCGCCCAGGCCACCGCGCTCCCCACCATCCTCGGACCTTAAGCTCACACTCGGTTGCAGGTTCTGCCGGGCCTGGGGAGGACAGGCAGGTGCCTCACCCACAGGGGCCCGTCAAGACTCGCTGTTCTGGGCACGCACCGCCCCCCGCCCCAGCAGCCGCGGGGTCTGGGCCGTGTCAGAGAGGCCTGCGGGGACCCCCGCTCTCAGGCGGGGCCTCGCAGAGGGTCCTCTGGGCACGGCCACGCGCCTCCCTTGGCCTTCTCCTCAGGCCACAGTCCGGGGAGGCAGCGCCCGCACGGAGGTGGGATGGGGGCGCCGCCGCTGTCCAGGCGGGCCGTGGGGCTGGGCCGTGGGGCAGGCACAAAGACCCCCGGCGTGAGCGGAGAGGGCCGGGCCGGGAGTCAAGAGGCCGCGGCTGGGCCGCTGCGCTTCAGGGAAGTGGGGGACTCGGAGGGGACCCTGCGACAGGAGGGAGGGTGGGAAAGAGGAGCGGGAAGCCCAGGAAGGACTCGGACCGGCGTGGACGGCTGGGGGGGGCCGCTGCGGGGAGGGGCGTGGGGAAGACCCCGGGGGCCGCGGGCGGGCGGCGGGGAGCGCGCGACCGCGGGTCGGTTAACGGCCCGCGCAGTGGGCGGTGGCGCCCGAGGCCCCTCCCTCCCCGCGGCCGCTCCTCCTCTTCCTCTCCCGCCCGCACCGCGGCCCTCGGTCCCTGCGCGGCCTCGGCGGCGGCGGCGGCGGCGGCGGCGGCAGCGGCGGCGGCGGCGGCGGCGGCGGCAGCAGCAGCGGCGGCGGCGGCGGCAGCAGCAGCGCGGCCCCTTTAAACCGCCCGCCCGCCCGCGCCCCCGCGCCTCGCGCCCGCGCGCCTCCATTTTCGCGGCCGCCCGCGCCGAGCCCCGCGCCCAGCCCGGCCCAGCCTGCGGCCTCCGCCGCCGCCGCCGGACATGGCCGCCAACATGTACAGGGTCGGAGGTAAGGCCACCGCCTGTCCGCCCGCCGCCGCCGCCGCCTTTATGCGCCGCGGGCCCGACCCTGCCACCCCGGGCCCCGCCGGCCCCCATCCCCCCAGTCCCCGCCGGGTCCCCATCCCCCCCTGGCCCCATTCCGCCCCCCATCTCTTCTCCCCTCCCTGCCTCGGTCCCAAACCGCCGCCCCGGGCCTCGCCATACCTCCGCCCGGGCCCCCTCTGCACCCCCTGCCCGGGTCCCCCGTCGTGTCCCTCCCTCCCCCATTTTCCCTTCTTCCCCTTCCCCTTCCCCTCCTCCGCCCGCCTCCCCATCGGCCCAGCCCCCCCATCGGCCCACTTCTGGTCCCCTCCCTCCGCCTCTGCACCCCTCCCCCACTGCAGGCCGTCCCGGCTGGGCCGTCCTTCCCCCTCCCCCGGCAGCGCTCACCCACTCTTCTGCACCCCACCCCATCTCCTTCCCCTCCCCCCCCTTTCTGAGCAGCCCGTTCCTCCACCGCCACCTCTGCCCCGGCCATGCTCATCCCAACCCGAAGTGACCCCTTGGGCCGGCCCTCACGAGCCGGTGCGGGTAGTGGCCGAGCGGCGCACCAGGGAGGCGGGGGCTCTGCCCACCTGTTGGGGGCCGACCGTGTAGTCTGTTGGGCCCTGGCAGAGGAACTGTGGAAGGCTCTGGAGTCGCAGAGCATCCTTCTGGGCCAGGGACCTGGCGGGAGCCCCCCACCCCGGAGCAGAGCAGGAGCACATGGTCGGGGGAGGGGGGTGCTGGCTGCCCTCCTGGGAGCGGGAGTTTGGGGGCCGCAGGGGTGTGGAGCGCCCACCGGGGCAGGCAGGGCTGGCTCGGGTGCTGGGGTGGAGAGTGGGTCCCCTCTGGGGTGGGGAGCCCCATGCGTGGGAGCCCAGGGGCGGCTGAGAGCTACCCCTTGGGCCGGGCGTGTGCTTGGGGGCTTCCCCTAGCAGGGTTCCCTCTCCCGGTCCTCAGCAGCCTGTGGTCACCCCGAGCATGCTTTTCTAAGACACCCCCAAACTTTTTGCTGCGTCCTGTTTCCCCAGCCCAGCAGGGAGGTGCTTTGCAAGGGTGCGGAAGAGGCAGATAGCCCCCTGGTTTAGGGGGCCGCTGAGCTGGCTGAGGCCCTGGGGGGCTTCCTTCCTGGGCTGTTCGTCCTCCCAGTTGGGCCCCAGGAAGCCGCCGGCTTTGGGCCTTGCCCCACTTCGTGGGGAGGGGGCTCCGGGAGGCTGTGCCGCGGGTTTTCCATGGGGTTCTGAGCCGGTCCTTCACGGGGAGGTGAGGTGCCCACCCTCTCTGAGACTTTGAGATGCTCACTTGCCCACCTTTGGTGGAGTGTGTCAGGGCTGAGGACGGTGCTGGCCTCGCTTTGCAAGTCTCCTCTGTCCTCAGTTTACCCTGTCGCTGGCCAGGTGACCCCGAGTGCCAAGCCAGCCTTGTGACCTTGGGTGTGCACCCCAACCTGTGCAGCGGGTCTGTGCAGCACCTGCCCGGCCGTCAGGCCCTTCCTTGCTCGCTCTGGCTCAGAGGTGGTCACGGGAACGGGGCCTGTACCCCGTGAAGCACAGGTCCCTGGCGGACACCTGTGGGGAGCGGGCAGCAGCGTAGGGGCCCCTCCGGGACAGGCCGGTCCATTTCCCAGCCTCGCCGCTCCAAGCGGGAGCCGGCCATCTGTGGATGGAGGTGGGAGGGTCACCCCCAGGACTGAGCCGCCTTCTCCGCCCTGGTAGCTCGGCCTCTGCCCCAGCCCAGCTGCGCAGCCCAGGGCTCCTGCCTCGCTGGCAGCTGCCCGTTCAGTGACCCCCGAACCCGTGCCCTCTTGGACCACCTTTCCGCAGTGCAGACCCCTCCTGGCCTCCTGCGCAGCCTGAGGCCCCTCTGGTCTGCCCACCCTCCAGCTCACCCGGTGCCCCCTTGGGTTTAGCCAGCCAGAAGCCCCTCGGCAGGTGTGGTCTTGCCTCCCATCCCAGGCGCTGGCCCTGCGGTCCCGTTGGCACGCTGAATAAACGAAGCAGTGTCCGCAGACCGGAGGCGCCCAGCTCCTGGCTGGAGGAGACACGGAGGCTGCAGGAGGAGGTGGCGGCGGCCGGGGGCTGGAGGCCCTCAGCTGGCCCCTGCTGCACCTTCACCCGCTGCCGGGCGCTTCTGCCAGCCCCCGCCTCGGTGGGCGGGGCCCCACTGTGCCTGCCTGTGGGGGCTGGTTCCAAGGGGAGCTGCCCCTGCCCCATCCAGGCCGTGGATGCCCCGATCGCCACTTGTGTCCACTCCTTGACATGTGGGCTTCGAGCCACCTATCTGGCTGCGAAATCAGCGGGGGCCTGGCCACCCTCAGACCTTCCCGTGCCTCAGTTTCCCCACGGTGTTGACCAGGATCTCTGTGTCCTGCGGTGCCTCCTCCAGGGGAGTGGTCTGCGTGTCCCCCCGAGGGTGTCCTGGAGGCCCTCCCAGGGCCTGTGTTGCAGGACCGCTTCCACTTAGACTCCCTCTTGGTCCCTGCAGTTCCGTCCCCAGTTTCTGTATGGAATCCCAAGGCGCTGTCCCATGGGTCTGCAAGGCCGGTGGTCCCGGTGGGCGGGGTGTTGGCAGGTTGGCATCCTGTCCTGAGGTGCTGCTTGCTCGGGGTTGGGGGGCGGTGTCTGGATTTCTCAGGGCCCAGACAGAGGAAGGTACGCCCCTCTCTTGCTGGGGTTTGGCCCTGCCTGGGCAGCCTGCTCCGGCCTGGGGAGCACTGCAGGAGCAGAGTCTGGGAAAGCCCCCTCCCCGCCGCCCCCGTTGTCTCCACTCAGGACGCTCTACCTTCTCCAAAGGTGCCAGACTCAGCCAGGAAAGTACAAGACGCCCGTTGAGTTTGGATTTCAGATAAACAATTTCTTAGTGTAAGTTTGTACCAAATATTGCGCGGGAGGGACATGCGCTAGAAAGTAGTTAGCGGAGTCCAGCGTTCTCTGGGTGTCCTGCATCCTACCTGGCAGGCCGTCCCGAGGCCCTGCCAGGATGTCTGGGCGGGGCGAAGGCACGGCTGCAGCTTTGTGCCAGCTGACCGGCTGGGCGGAGTGGGTCAGCCTGGGAGGGGACAGGGCCTGGTTCTTCCCCGGGAGGTGACCCAGCCTGGACAGAGGCTTGCTGTCGGCGGCGAGAGCAAACGTGGCGGAGGAGGCCTGGACGCGGGTGGCGGGCTCAGGGTCCACGACCCCTCTTTCTCTGGGGTCTGCGCTCTGCGTGGGGAGTGGGGGCACCTGGCCAGTCTTCTGGAGCGAGCCGTGGACTGAGGGCACCACGGGCGCCTCTTTTTGTCTCTGTGCAGAGACGTTCTGTCATGTTTCAGGACAGAAAGCGAAAACCAACAGCCGGGAGCCGCCCGATACCGTGGTCACTGTTTGGGGCGGTGGGTGTGTTTTTAATGGGCGGGCTGCAACCATCTCCCCTCAGGCCTCGTCTCTTTTTTTCTTCTGGCGTAAGAAATTAACGCCCATTCTCTTGGATAGTTGATTTTTAAAAATATATTTTGAAAAGGTGATAGGAACACCCTAGTCCTCCGGGCAGCTTGAAGCTTGACAGTGTCTCCGTTGCCCTTGCTGTTTTGTCTTTGTCATCTGTATGCTGTCCTGTTGTCAGAAATGCTTCTTTGTTTAATTTTAACTTCTGACTAGGTAAGACATCCACACGCGGGAAAATGCCAAACTTGTGCGGGGCCAGCAGGGACGCGCCGGGGCAGGCGGTGCTGTTCTCACGTGGCGGGGCGGGCACCCCTGCAGTCCGCAGTGGCCTTCCCAGGGCGTCCGGACGTGTGGACGTGGGTGCTGGACATGCGGGGCCCGAGGGGTGGCTTGGGTGAGGTCGGCACAGGGGCCCCTCCTCCCGGCTGCCTCCCGCTGAAGTTCGGGGCGGGGTGAGGGTGGTGAGGTCACCCCCCGTGACCCCCAGCTGCCTTCTCTCAAGAGTTTGATGTTCAACACAACGTCCTGTCCTCCTGCCTTCGGTCTCTCTGTCCGCCCTGCACCCCTGTCCCGTCTGTCTTCAGGGAGCAGGGGGCCCGTGTCCGATGGCAGCGGGCACAGCCTTCCCGGGGCTCTGGGGGCCCCTGTGTGGACGGACGAGGGTGCTGGTGCCGTCTCCACAGCCGGGGGGTCCAGGCCGACGTCGGGGTGCGGTTCCTGGGCAGGGCCTGGCGGGCGGGGCTGCCAGGGGTGGCCTCGGGGACGCTGCCCGTCGTCTCGCGCTGGCCAGGCCCCTGCGGCCTCCCCGCTCCCGGTCAGTGGGACGTGGGTTGGAGCTGTGCCTTCTCGTGGGGCGCCCGCTCTCCCGGCCCTGCAGCGCCCTGACCCTCTCCTGGCTGCGACTCGTGGGCTGCCTGAGGAGAGGGCCCTTCTGAGCAGCGGGTCTGCTCCGTGTCCCCTGCTTCAAACTGCTGAGTGGTTCCTGCGGTGGAGGGTCAACTCCCAGCACCTT
This sequence comes from Balaenoptera acutorostrata, assembly GCF_949987535.1. Lineage (NCBI taxonomy): Eukaryota > Metazoa > Chordata > Mammalia > Artiodactyla > Balaenopteridae > Balaenoptera > Balaenoptera acutorostrata. The sequence goes on from NC_080066.1 coordinate 183,283,811, forward strand.
CGGGGCCCCGTGACCCGGCCCCGCCCTTGGGTGGCCCCCCGCCGCCCCCTGACTGGGTCCTGGCCCTCTTGTCACTGCGCAGGGGTCCCAGCTGGGCACGGGCCCCTGAGACGGAGGCCCAGGTTCCTCTGGGTGACGCGTGTGACGGTGGTGACCGGAGGTGGGGGCTGCTTGCCTCGGGAGCGAGGGGCGTGGCTGCAGCACGCCCAGAGGGACCCCGCGCTCGGCACCCCTGGAGGGCAGGCCCGCCGCTTCCCAGAGGGCGGGGGTCCGGGCGGCCACACCGGCTCCCTGAGGGTCCATCTGTGGGCGTCGGGCAGAGTGGCCTCCTCGGGCTGCGCGGGCGGGGCTCCCCTGGGGGTCGCAGGAGGTCGCCTCTGAGAGGCGGCCGCACCCCGCGTGAGGGGACTGGGTCCAGCCCAGGGCCGTGGGGGGACGTGCTCCGGTGAGCTCAGCCGTGGGCACCGGCCGGGCTTTCCCTGGCGTGCGGGTGAGGACGGCTCTGTCCCTCCCTCTGTAGAGATGTGGGGGACCCTTCCTCTGTAGAGATGTGGGGGGCACCTGCCGTGCTCAGGCCTGGGGCCCGGCCTCTGGCGCCCACGTGACCGGCCGTCAGCCTCCACCCTGCGCTCCAGCCCCTGGAGGGAGGCCGGGCCCCGTGGTCGTCGGCCCCTTGCCCCTCCAGGCAGGGCCCGGCCTCCGTCCAGTGGGGTGTGTGCACGGGAGGCCTGGCTGGGGAGGTGGAGCCGCCGGGGCGAGGACAGAGGAGCAAGAGGGGGCCCGCGTGCAGGTGGCCTGGCTCTGGGCTCGGGGGGCCCAGGTGTAGCAGGTGAGAGCGGACATGGTCCTGCAGGGTCAGGGGTCTGGCTTCCTCCGGCGCCCCGCCGTTCCCGCTGCGGGCTCCCCGGCCCCAGGGCACCTGGTGGGAGTTGGTTCTGGAGGGATGCTGACGGCGGTCCGGCGGCAGGTGTGGCCTGGCCCTCCTGGGGTGTGCGCCCGTGTTCTCGTGGGGCCTCTGTCCCCGCTGGCGCCCCTCGCGCGGCCTCCTGGCTGCGACCACCGCGCTCGCTTGCTCAGCGGACACATCCTGTCCGGCCTCATCACTCCTCACGGATCGTCTCTGCGAATCCGCCATCTCCCTAAAGTTGATGTGTAACCGGTGGAGCCGCCGGCCTGTTGAGGACCATGCCGCTTGAATTTTTGAGCTTCTAGTTGGAGATTTCAGTGTTTCAAGTGCCCGCCAGCATAGCCATGAAGTGCGTCCAGTGTCCCTAAGCGCAGGGAGGCTACGGGCCCAACACTCATGAGTGGACGATACGATACGTACCGGATACGGTGTCTTTAAACAGATACTCACAGAGGACAGGTTATATGTCGATCTGCTGATGAATAGGTGGCCCGAGGCTGGCGGGACCCTGACCCTGGGCTCCCCCTGGGGCGATGGCTCAGTTCAGGATAGTTCGGTGTTAGTGGTGACATTAGGGAACATAATTACTGAGACAAACGGGAACGGCCTGTGTGTATTTTTTACATTTAAAGTTAGGTCTATTGAAGTATGCTTTTCAACACCCTTTTATGTGTGCGGTTCTTTGATTTGGGCCGACGCACACCGTTGTGTAACCGCCGCACACGCTTCCACGTGTGTGGTCCTAAACAGGCCAGGAGGGGGAGGCGGTTAGACTGCTTCCACGGCCCACGAGTGTGCCTCTTGCCTTCTGTAGTCAGCCCGCCTGCCCCCCACGCCAGCCCTGGCAGCCCTGATCTGTCCCTGTTGCTGCAGATGCCCTTTACAGGGTGTCATGCAGCACGCTGGCTTCCTTCATGGGGTGCAGTGCGTTCAGAACTTGTCCCCGTGTCGGTGGCTCATCCTCTGCTTGCTGAATAGGTTCCGTCGAATGGAGGTACCGAGGTATATTCAGCAGCGAAGGGACACTGGGGTCGGCTTGGTCCCTTCAGGCTGCTGTAACAAGGCATGAGCCACTGGGGGCTGGTTAACGACAGATGCCAACTTCTTGCACTTCTGGAGGCTGCAGGTCCCAGGTCAAGGCTCCAGCAGCCTCGATGTCTGGGGAGCTCTGTAGGGTCTCCTGTAAGAGCACTAATCCCACTCCGGGCCCCACCTAAGCACCTCCCAAAGGCCCTGCCTCCAGATACCATGGCTTTGGGGTTAGGATTTCAGCGTGACTTTTGGAAGGACCTGACGTTCAGATCACAGCTGGGCCATTTCCAGGGATTTTTTTATATATAATTTTTTAAAAAAATTATTTATTTTTGACAGCGTTGGGTCTTTGTTGCTGCGCGTGGGCTTTCTTTAGTTGCGGCGAGCGGAGCTACTCTTTGTTGCGGTGCACGGGCTTCTCATTGCCGTGGCTTCTCTTGTTGCGGAGCACGGGCTCTAGGCACGCGGGCTTCAGTAGTTGTGGCACGTGGGCTCAGTAGTTGTGGCTCCCGGGCTCTAGAGCGCAGGCTCAGTAGTTGTGGCACACAGGCTTAGTTGCTCCGCGGCATGTGGGATTCTCCCGGACCAGGGCTCGAACCCGTGTCCCCTGCATTGGCAGGAGGATTCTTAACCACTGCGCCACCAGGGAAGCCCCTATTTCCAGTTTTGGTGGTTGAGTGCAGCCGACCGTGAGCACCTGTGCTCAGCTTTGAGTGTGAACGTATGTTCTTATGGGTGTTTGTCGTGGGTGAAAGTGCCCAGGGGTGGGGTGGCCCGGCGGAGTCGCCTGTCCGCAGTGCAGCCTCATTACTCCGCTGTGCCCCCGGCAGCGACGCTGAGGGTCCCGGGTCCTCTGCACAGGAGTCTGACTGGCACACAGGGCGTCTCACTAGACTTCTGATGCACGTTTCCCTAAGCATCCGTGCTGCTGGCCATCTTTCCGCGTGTTTGTTTGCCATCCCTGTGCCTTTGGTCAGGCGTCTGGACAAATCCTTTGCCGGTTTTTAAAATTGGAAAGAAGCTTACTGTTGAGTTGTGAGAGTTTCTTTTATATTCTGGATTTCAGTTCTTTACGAGATATGTATTTTGCAAAGTTTCTCTTTTTTTTTTTTTTAGTGAAGCTTTTTTTTTAATAAATTTATTTATTTATTTATTTTTGGCTGTGTTGGGTCTTCGTTTCTGTGCGAGGGCTTTCTCCAGTTTTGGCGAGCGGGGGCCACTCTTCATCGCGGTGCGCGGGCCTCTCACTGCCGCGGCCTCTCCCATTGCGGAGCACAGGCTCCAGACGCGCAGGCTCAGTAGTTGTGGCTCACCGGCCCAGCCGCTCTGCGGCATGTGGGATCTTCCCAGACCAGGGCTCGAACCCATGTCCCCGGCATTCGCAGGCAGATTCTCAACCACTGCGCCACTAGGGAAGCCCCGCAAAGTTTCTCTTTTATAAGAGAAGTGTATGAAGTCTGCCTACCCCAAGGTCACAAAGATTTTATCCTGTTTTCTTGTAGAATTTTTATAGTTCCAGGCTTTACTTGCAAGTGCATGACCCATTCTGAGTCCGTTTTTGTGTGTGTGGCGGAGGTGATGGTTCTCGGTCCTTCCCCTTTTGCGTGTGAACGTCCAGTTGTCCATCTCCACCTGTTAACGTCTTGACCGCCCCTGCATCTGCAGGCACCTTGGTCGAACCCATTCGCCGTGCTTCCCTTTGTTCCTCCTCTCTTTTCCATTGATGCGGCCATGCTTTTGCCAATCCACGCCGTCCGGATTACTGTAACTTCACGGCAAATCTGGCTCAGGTGGGAATCCTCCAACTTCTGTCCTTTTTCTTTTTTCTTTTTCTTTTTGGTCGTGCCATGCAGCTTGCGGGATCTTAGTTCCCTGGCCAGGGATTGAACTGGGCCCTCGGCAGTGAGAGTGCAGGGTCCTAACCACTGGACTGCCAGGGAATTCCCTGACTTTGTCCTTTTTCCAAATTGTTTAGCCTATTCTGGTGTCTCGGATTTCCCATGTAAAGTGTAGGATTGGCTTATTGGTTTCTACAGAAAGAAAATTGTGGCGTCTTGATTGGGATCACGTTGAAACTATGGTTGAGATCAGTTTGGGGGAAGATTGGCATCTTCGCCAGGATCGAGTCCTCTGCTACAGGGCCTGGCAGGCTGCGGCCCACTGCCTGTTCTCGTGTGACTCATGAGCTAAGAATGGTTCCTACATTTTTAAATGGTTGAGGAAAAAAGAAATCAAAAGAAGAATAGGACACATGAAAATTCCATGAAATTCAAATCTCAGTGCCCATAAATAAAGTCGTGTTGGAACGAGCCGTGCTTGTGCGTTTGCGTGTGTCCTCTGGCTGCTTTGGGGCCTCAGTGTGGTCGAGCGGTGGTGAGGTCACCTCACTGGCTCACCCGCCCACCTGCGGTGCCGTCTTTGCGAATCACACCCACGTGTCGTAACTCACCGGCTCGGAGCCCTGTCTGCGTCCCCGTCCCCGCCGAGCGAGCAGGGCACCCGGGCTTGGGAGGTGGTGGCTTTAGGGGCGTGAGCGCTGTGCCGAAGGGACGCAGCGTGCGTGGGTGCAGCCGCAGGGCTCCTTCACGGAACTTCGCGAACCGGACAAGAGCCTCCAACAGAGTCTGCTCGCTGATCGGCCGGGCAGGCGAAGCCGGTTACTGGTGGTGACGTCATTCAGTCGTGTCGGTGGCGGCTGGCCGAGGAGCAGCCTTTGGGAGGCTGGTTGCCCAGGCTGAGGGGCTGGGAGTGGGCGCGGGGTGCGCGGGATGGCTCCCCGCGAGGAGACCGGCCTGTGTGAAGAGTCTGCCTGGACCAGGCACAGCCGAGATGTTCAAAGAAGTGGGGAAAGCGCCAACCTCGTGCCGACTGAAGTGGGCTCTACTAGGACGCTGTGTCCACCCGGCCGGGCTCAGGGCGGCCAGGGAGCCGGGGGGGACGTCGTTTCCGGCGTGGCTGCCAGGGCGTTGCGGGACAGGTCAGCCTGGATCGGAGCCCTCCCAGCGCAGCAGCGTCCAGTCCGTGAGGCCTGATGGCGCGGAGAGGCGAGGGGCTGGCGTCCTGCTCGTTGCGCTGGCTCATCCATCCTCTCCTGTCCTTGGACATCGGGGTTCCTGGTGCTCAGCCTTTGGACTCCGGTTCTCAGGCCTTTGGACTCAGGCTGATTCTCACCACTGGCTCCTGGTCCCCAGCTTGCAGACGGCAGATCGTCTGACCTCTCAGCCTCCGTACCCACGTGAGCTGATTCGTAGGACAAACTGCTATATGCGCCAACAGAATTTGGTGTATGGAGCAGAACAGGGCTTGGCTGGACACCTGGACAAAGCTTGTTAACACATCAGGTGCCTGAAGCCCGTTGTCCGTCGGGCTGCTTGTCAACGGGCGTTTTGTGCAAAATGTTGAGTCTCGTGCTTCACCCAACCTGTTGTGTCAACAGTGAGCTGCACTTGACCTCGAGGAGTTAGCCATCATCAGTTCTGTGAATTTTTATCAGAAGTGGAAGCTGAGGACTTCCTGGTGGTGCAGTGGTTAAGAATCCGCCTGCCAGTGCAGGGGACACGGGTTCGAGCCCTGAGCCAGGAAGATCCCACGTGCCGCGGAGCAACTAAGCCCAACTAAGCACTGTAACTGCTGAGCCCGTGTGCTGCAACTACTGAAGCCCACACGCCTAGGTTTAGACTGTGCTCCACAGTAAGAGAAGCCACCGCTCGCCGCAACTAGAGAAAGCCTGTGCGCAGCAGTGAAGACCCAACACAGCCAAAAAAAAAAAAAAAGGTGGAAGCTGAATATCTTGACTTGCCCTACCGTGCAGCAGCTTGAGGGCGTAACAGTGGTTAAATTTTACTGTGATTTCTTAAACTCGGGGCAGAAATTAGAATTTTTCAGAATGAGAAGAACCACTCTCAACCACGAGTACCAAACACTGAGTGCCTTTGGAAATTAGTTTTTGCTGCATACTTGATAATGGTCCTTTATGAATTCATCTGAAAATTACATGAAATGGCACTTACTGCAAACTTATACTGTGGTACATTCATTTTGGTGACGACTGACGTTGTTTGAATCACAGACTGCTTTATACAGTTTCTTACTGTCAGATGTTAAAACGAGAAATGGGCTCTCCATTCTGACCCAGATTTGCATCGGGCATGTTCTCTGAGTTCAGACCACAGTCCCCGCAGTGTGTTTTGGGCCGCAGTGCAAGTGCGAAGGAGGTTTCTGTGTTTCGGAAGCCACTTAGCTGCCTTGAGGAGCTGCCCCAGCATCTGTACTGTGTCACCTGCTGCAGTTCTGGGTCAGCAAAGCCGTCACACTCATGGCTAAGTTTAGTGCAACAAAAGGATATACACCAGAATCAGCAAAGGTGAAAAGGTCAAGGCTTCCAGCTGGCCTCTCCCAGGGCCACAGATGGTGAGACCACACGCAACTCGGTGTCCAGGGTGTGTATCCAGGTTGGTCACGTAGCCATGGCTAACCATCAGCGTGGCTGGCCTTCGTGTCCAGCCCTCCGGAGGTTAGGTTGACCTCTGGCCCACCGCAGATCACAATGTCGGCGTGGTCTGTGTGGCCCATGCCCCCAGGTGGGCAGACTCCCATCAGGCAGGACCCTCCAGGGGCTTTGGGGCGACCTCCCAGGAGCAGGTCCGGGGTCGCACCTTCCTTGGGACGTGCAGGGTGTGGACGACCCGGGCCTGCTGGGTTCACCCTTCACTGCACAAAGGCTGAAAGGGAAAGGTCGAGAGAAATCTCAGGGAGTCCAGAATGAGTGTGCTCAATTAAAATTTCACACTTGCAGATGGATATCGTTGTATGGGTACTTTTTGTGCGGAAAGACATAGAGGCCGTGTCATGGCTCGGCATTAACAGGGACGTTGCGATGGGTTTTCACGATCCAGAACATGAACTTGAGCCCCGATGAAGCAAATTGTCCTCCCCCAAAACAGAATTCCTTAGTAGACCAGGATTATCACAAAAAAAGTATACTCAATTTTTATTGTTTTAATTTTAATTTCATTGGCAAAATGTTTGTGGAAATGTATTATGTTAATACCTAAGTGATATCTTTAGTTTAGCTTCTTGTCGTGCGAAGCCTGAAGTATTTACTCTCTGGCCCTGTACCGAAAAAGGTTGATGGTCTGTGTTTTGATCCATGATATCTTATGTTACGATTTATTTAGATTTTGTTGGTTTTTCTCAGTAGCGTTTTGTAGTTTTCAGCATACAGATCTTTGCACAGAGCTTTTGATCTTTAAAGATCTGTAGATTATTAAATTAATACTTCAGTACTTGTGAGCTATTGTAAATGGTACTTTTAGTACACTATTTTTGTATCCTATGAGCTTGCTAAACCCTCACTCATTAGTTTTTCTTTTTTAAGTGAAAGCAGGTTTATGGAGAGAGCAGCACATGCTATAGGCAGAATGCAGTCCATCTCAAGGCAAGAGCGGCCCCTCACTCATTAGTTTTTGTTTTGTTTTGGTTTTGTTTTTAACATAGGGAGAAGCTCTTTTTTTTAAAGTATTTTATTTTTATTTATTTATTTATGGCTGTGTTGGGTCTTCGTTTCCGTGCGAGGGCTTTCTCCAGTTGCGGCAGGTGGGGGCCACTCCTCATCGCGGTGCGCGGGCCTCTCACTATTGCGGCCTCTCTTGTTGCGGAGCACAGGCTCCAGACGCGCAGGCTCAGCAATTGTGGCTCACGGGCCCAGCTGCTCCGCGGCATGTGGGATCTTCCCAGACCAGGGCTCGAACCCGTGTCCCCTGCATTGGCAGGCAGACCCTCAACCACTGCGCCACCGGGGAAGCCCTCACTCATTAGTTTTAATAGCTTTTTGTAAACTCTGGGAATTTCTCTGTGGACAGTCATGTCCCCTGCATTTAGAGAGTTTTCTCTCTTCCTTTCCAGTCTGTACGCCTTTCATGTATTTATTTTTTCTCCTCGTGGCCCCGACTAGGACCTGTGGCTGAGTCGCAGTGCAGTGGATCGACTCCCGTGCCCCCTTCCCGGCTTTAGGGGAGGGCGCCGTGTTTTCATCAGTAAACATGACTTCACTGTAGGTTTTTGGTAAATGCCTGCTAGCAGGCGAGGAAGTTCCCTTGAATTCCTAGTTTGCGTCAGAGGTTTTTTGTTTTTTTTGTTTTTTAACAAATTTATTTATTTGTTTTTATTTTTGGCTGCGTTGGGTCTTTGTTGCGGTGCACGGGCTTCTCATTGCGGTGGATTCTCTTGTGGAGCACACGCTCTAGGCGCGTGGGCTTCGGTAGTTGTGGCACGTGGGCTCAGTAGTTGTGGCTCACGGGCTCTTGAGCGCAGACTCAGTAGTTGTGGCTCACAGGCTCTCGAGCGCAGGCTCAGTAGTTGTGGCTCACGGGCTTAGTTGCTCCGCGGCATGTGGGATCTTCCCAGACCAGGGCTCAAACCCGTGTCCCCTGCATTGGCAGGCGGATTCTCAAGCACTGCGCCGCCATGGCAGCCCCTGCGTCAGAGTTTTTATCAGGAATTGTGTAGGTTTCGTCAGCTCCTCTGCATCTATTCAGATGGTTTTTCTTCTTTATTCCCCTGCTGTGATTTCGACGTGTCCCCAGGTGACTCCCAGTGGTCGAGGGGCGTTGTCCCCTTGCTGGGCTGCCAGCTTCCGTGCGCAGAGGTTGTGCTGAGACGCTGGGCTCCGAGTTGGTGAGGGGCACTGCTCTGTGGTCTCTCGCGGTGTCCGGCCTCCTGAGCCCCCGGAGCTCCCTGCTGTAGTGCTTTCTGGGGGAGTTCGTGTCGACTGTGTTCAGCCTCCCTTCCGGCTTCGGTACGATTCACCAGCGAAGCCGTCTGGGCCGGGCAGGGGCAGGGGGTCCTCCTTTCCCTTCGTCCTCTGTCGGGCAGGCGGCTGCCTGTGCGCGCGTCTCCTTCGCGGGCGTGGGGGCGGCTCGCGTCTCCCCGCTGCTCCCTCTCTCCCCCTCCTGCCTCTGTCTTTGTTCCCCACCTACCGAAGCACGAGTTACAGGCGGTGAAGCCCACTCCTCGGGAGCGCAGGGCAGCTGCCGGCAGGTGTGTAACTGCCGCCCGGGCACGAGACGCCCCGCGTCCAGGGCACCTTTCCTGGCGCTGCCGGGACTCTGTCGCTGGACGCAGACCTGCTGTCTGCCTGTCTGCCACCCCCTACCCTCCCGGGGGAGCGTTTGGGTGGTTTCCAGTTCCTGACACGCAGGCGTAATTATTTCAGGTTTAATTTGCTCTTTATCTAGTTTCTTAGAACGAAAGCTTGGATGATTGATTTCTATAAAAACTGCTTAGTTGAGATAAAACCTGCACGTGATAAAACCCGCCCGTCTGCAGTGTACGGTCCCGTGAGGGGCAGCGTGGCCGCGGTCGCCCTGAAACAAGCTCGTGCCGGCCAGCCCCTCCCGCAGGCCTCTCTTTGTCCAGCCAGCCTCGGGCACATCCCTCCCGCGATCCCTCTGGGGTCTTCACCTCCGTCCGGGGGCACCTGGGCCGTGTGCACGTGCAGGCCTCAGCAGACTCCAGCCGGGACAGCCCCCTGGTCAGCCGTCCCTGCGGGGCTGGTCTCGCGGCTGTCCGGGGCTTTCCCGGGTGGGCCCCCTGGCCTCCTGCTGGGGGCCTCCCTGAGCCAGAGCCCCGCTCGCCCTTGGGGGCGTTGGGGAAACGGAGAGCACGTGTAGTTTTTCTGTGAGGGGAGCCTGTGCTGACCTGAGGTCTGGAGGACCCGGCAGGGGCGGCAGCACCCTCAGGACCCCGCTCCCCTGGGCCCCCGACCTTGTCCCGCCCCGGCGAGCTCTGTGTCTCCTCCACCCGGGAAGCCCCGGCCTCCGTTCAGCTCTTTTGTCTTTGGAGGAGAGGTGGTGGGACGCCGGGGGATGTGCATGGGGGGATGTCCGGGGTCTGGCAGCCTCCATGCCGACGTGGTCTCTGGGGCCGGCGGTAGCAGTGCCTGTGACCGTCCTTCCCACCCTGGTGGTACCGCCCTTGGGGTCCCCTCCGGGCCGGCTGCAGCCCCCCAGCCCCCCGCCTGAGCCTGGCCCCCGCCCGCCACCACAGATGCAGCCAGGCCGCGGGCGAGCGGGGGGCCGGCTCCCCGGCTGGCGGACTCGCGAGGCTGACGCGCTCTCGCCCGTTTGCAGACTACGTCTACTTCGAGAACTCGTCCAGCAACCCGTACCTGATCCGGAGGATCGAGGAGCTCAACAAGGTAGCGTGTGGCCCCGTCCCTGCTGGGGGGCGGGGGTGCCCCTCCCTGGAGAGCCCATCCCTGAGGGTCCCTGGTAGGGGTTGGGAGAGGGTCTGGGTTGGCTGGCTCCAGCCGAGGAGTGAAGGAAGCCGCCTGGGCGCCCACAGCCCGAAGGTCCCCTGCCCGTCTCCCTCCTCTCTCGCTCCACGTCTGCCGAGCGTCCTGGGCAGGCGCTTATGAGTGGATTAGGGGACGGGGCCCCCGGAGCCCTCCTGGGCCTGGTGGGGCGCGTTGGGCATGGGCTCGCAGGTTCGGAATGGCCTCTTTGGTCAGAGGAGTGGGTGCTGTCCCCTGCGGACCCCCCCAGCCTGGTGGGGGAGCCCCCCCACCTCTCCTGCCGTCCTCCTAGTTGGAGGCGTTGGCGGGGGCACTGGGGGAGAGGGCATCCGTGTGACCCTCCTCCGAGGCCACGGCTCTGGCCACGGCGGTGCCCGGTCAGCAGGGCCCTTGGCTCTGCCGCTTCTCTCTTCCCTGGTTCCTGCAGAAGGGCGGCTGTGGACCCCCACCCTGGGGCAGCCCCCGTCCCGGAAGCACTGTTGTCACCCGTGTTGGTGAGGGGCCACCTTGCCGTGCCTCCACGTGGCCGGCAGGGGAGGATCTGCTTCCCTGGACCTCAGGCCTTGGGGCGGTGCAGCCGATTCTCGGGACCAGGCGGGGTGGGGCGGGAAGGTCAGGGTGCCGGTCCCCCAAGGATCAGACTAGCCGTGGCGGCACCCCGACCCTGCGGCCGTGCCTGCCGGGACCGGGAGATGGGCGGCGTGCCCGTGCCCCGAAGCCCCGGCCCCGGCCTGAGCGTGTCGGCCTGGCTGGAGTGACCGGGGCTGGGGGCGGTGGCCGGATGTCCCGTGAGGCCACCACACCGCTGGAACCGGTGCGCTGGCGGGCGCCTCCCCCGAGCCCTGCTCACTGCCCGCTGGAGCCGTAGGGTGGGAGGGTGCGGCCCGTGCCCGCTGCTGCGATGGGAGCAGACGTCTGTGTCCCCCCCCCCACCCCGTGCGGATCACTGGGGGCGCGGCTGGGGGCCAGGCCTCTGCGTGGAGTCGTCCTGGCAGGCGGGGCCATGGCGGCCAGCGGTCGCAGGGTGGCCACGGTGCCCTCACTCTGGCCGCGACACACCACGCGTGTGAGGGAGAGGCAGTTCTGCCCCGTGAGGGTGGGCGCGAGCGTGGGCGCCAGGAAGCTCTGCCTGGTGGGGTAATGGAAAGGGGCCAGCGTGGGTCCAAAGCACCGGAGAGCACGGATGTCTGCTGTGGCCCTCGGGGTCCTCGGAGCCCTGCACTCCTGCCGGCCTCCCTCCCGCCCCACGGGGCACGGGGCCTCCGTCCCGGCTGGAGAGGTGGGCGCGGCCCAGGCGATTGTAGTTCAGGCAGGGGCTGAAACCGGGTCAGTTCGAGGGCTCTCCCCTGGCGGCCCCAGGATGCCGGGCAGCCTCGTGTGCAGAGGAAGGTGGAGTGGTGGGTGCTCTGGGGGGAGATCTGAGCCGCTGGCGTCGCGTCCCAGCAGAGCGCCTGCTCTCAGCCTGCGACCTGGACGGAGCAGGGAGGACGGCTTCCACCGTGAGATCCATCGAAACAGACCGAGGAGAGAGCAGATGAGGGCGCAGAGGAAAACTGAGGCCAGACGAGCCAGGGGCACCCTCCGAGAGGCATGGCGGCCGCTGTACTGGGGAGACTCAGGAGTGAGAAGAAGCTCCTGGAAGTTATTAGCAGAAACTGGGATGAAAACACAGAGAGAGAAAACTCAGAAAAGTAGAGAGTCCTCCAACGGCCCAATGGCCAGTTAGTAGGAATCAGAGGCGACGAGGGCCCTGCAAGCAGAGGAGTGGCCTGAGAAAATGCCCCCACCCCGAGGTCCTCCAGAGCCACAGCCCCATCCAGCCCCCGGGACAGCGGGCGCCCCAGCGGAGGGCACCCTGCGGGCCACTGGCCAGTCCCCACGCCGCCCAGCCGGAGCAGCGGGGGGCGGCGCGGGGTCCTGGCAGGGCCCTGGAGCGGACCCTGGAGTGAGCACTGAGGGGTCGGGAGGAAGGGGGGCGTGGAGACCAGGGCAGGGGGGCGAGGGGTTGCTCCCGCACTTTGTCTCTTTTCTGTAAATGAAAACAAGTCTAAAACGAGTTTTCTTGACGAAGCTGCAGCCGCTGGGTCTGCGTCCCTGTGGGGCTTGCTGCCCCTCCCGCGAAGCCCGGCTCTTTTGAGCCCCTCGCAGCCCCTCCACCGGGCCGTGCCCGACACCTGTTCCCCCAGACCTCCCCTCAGGGACTCTGGGCTTTCGTGAGCTTTCAAAGTAACTGTCGAGTTTTCTCCTTAGAACTTTGATTGGATATATATGGCATTTACGTTGTTTTCATGAAGCGTTAAATCTTTACACTACTGGAGAAAATTGCCGTTGTGAAAGAACGGGAAAAGGCCGACCGGGGGTCGTGAGAATGGGGGTGCGTGGGGGGGCGGAGGGCAGACCTTCGGGACGGGCGTTGGGGGGTGCGGCGTGGGGACCAGGCCCCGTGTGGGCCCTATGGGTGCCAGCCAGGCAGGAGAGGCCCAGAGAGGACCAGAGGGCAGGCGGAGGCCTCCCGGGAAGCCTCTGGCATGGGATTAGAAGCCAGGTTTTAGGGAGTCAGGTTGGACCGTGGGGTGTGGGAATCTCCGAAAAGTCCAGCAAAGGACGAAAGGCAGACGCTGCTGACCCCAGTGGGACATCTCCCCGCATCCCACGTTGTCCCCCAGTGGGGTCCTCCTGGGGGGCCAAGGACCCCACTCCACCTGCTCCCGAGCCGTGGCCACCCCCAGCCTTGTGGGAAGGCCCCCTGCCCTCCTGCCCTCGCTCCCGGGCCGCTGAGCCGGCCTCCGTGGAGACAGGAAACGGGCGAGGGTGCCCTGCAGTCGCCCCAGCTTTCTTCCCACAGGCCCTTTGGGACCCCAGCCCGGGGAGGCGGACGCAGGCAGATGGAGGAGACAGATGGGGGTTGTGAGGGGCTAGGCAGCAGGGATCCGGGCAGAGCACCAGAGGGAAGAGGGCTCTGGAGTCCCGGGTGTCCAGGGTCTGGCCCAAGCCAGGCTCGCAGAGCTGAGGTGGTGCAGAACCAGGCACAACCCCAGGAGGTGCACGTTCTCGGGGGCCCCTGGGAGGGGCTGCACCTGGTGTGGGTCCAGGAGGGGGCATTGCTGCGACCCCACGGGCCCGCTGCGGGGCAGCCTCAGTGGCTCAGAGACTCTGATGGAGCCCTGAAGACGCAAGGCCCAGGTGCTCCCAGAGGCCGGGATCGTGGCTTCTGCGTGACGCTCTCGCGGTCGTCCTTCTAGACTCTGTCCGGTTGCTTCTGTGGTCCTGCCGCGGTGCCAGATCGTCTCCGTCGTGTTGAAGGCCCCTCGTCATTCCAAGTTCAGCGGACAGTCTCCAGGACCATTTCTAGGAGGCGCTTTTTGGTCTGGGAATCCCATCTTGCAAAACTCTGGGCACCCTTGAACACTGCAGACGTTTACGGGTCTGACACAGCCATCCCGACAAGTCGACAAGTCGTGCTTCTAAAAACCCAGCCTTCACACGCTGAAGACGGCCGCGTCGTCTTCAGGCCCTCTCACAGTCACTTGTTTTGATACTTGATCTCAGTTTTCCTGGAAGAATTTTTCGTGTTCTTTATGTTCCTTCGTAGACTGGAGAGAGGATGGTTGAGAGGATGGTTTTCATCAGCGTGCCCGCTGCAGTTCTTGTGATGAACCTGTAAAGCAGCGGAGTTGATAGCACTTTAACTTACGCTCAGGGATGTGAAAAATTCCTAAGGCTTTTTCTTAGGAAAAATTCCTGGTCTAATGGAATTTAATAACTAAAAGGGAAATACTTTTCATAAAGATAATTTTGTTTAATGTTGTAAATGCTGCTGTGCTAAACTCTACAATGATTAGAATTGTGATACAATCCTTGCTTTATTATTAAAAGTTTTGTAAACTTGGTTAGTTAAGAAGAAACGTGCTCTCGGTCTGAGGTTACCACCCCGCGGGCTTCGCGGTGTCCTTGCTGCTGCTCGTTCTGTCCGTGTTCATTGGGCGCTTGGCAAGCCCGGGTCGTCCCAGGCAGCAGCGCCCGCATGGGGGTCGGTCCCGGCCGCTGCAGCCCCATCCTGGTGCCGAGAACCGCACTGCCCTGCGTCTCGGAGGCGGACCCAGGCCTCAGGGCCGCGCCTCTCGCGTGCTGGCCAGGTTTCTGCTCATGGCGGGTGACGGAGGCCCGCGGTTGTTGTCCTTGATCACACCTCTCTGGTGCCCGAAAGGAAGGGGCAGCTCCCGAGGCCACGGCAGAGCTGTCCTTTCTGGTGGCCGGGGTCCACCTGGTGTCCTCAGGCGGCTCGGGATAGGACGGTGGGGGTGGGGGGCGCAGACTCGGTTTAGGTCCGGTGTGTGTCCCCTCCGTCAGCCAGGGTTGCCGCTGCCCTTCAGGGCCCTCCCTGGGGCACGGGCTCCGTGTGACGAGCCCGTCCCTGGTCACCGCTGAGCCCCCAGCTGGGGGACACCCCTGCGGGCAGTCGCAGGCCCGTGGGGCGTGCGTTCCTTAGCCCCTGCCTTGCTGTTGCAGACGGCCAGCGGGAACGTGGAGGCCAAGGTGGTGTGCTTCTACAGAAGGCGGGACATCTCCAGCACGCTCATCGCCCTGGCCGACAAGCACGCCAGTGAGTCTCCCAGCCGCCCGCCCTCCGGCCCGCCCGTAGCTGCCACCTCAGCCTCCGGGCGCGTGTAGACGAAGTCCGTGCATGTCCCCGGGGCCTCCGTCCTTCTCTGAGAAGCAGCCCTGGCCGTGCTCGTCCTAGCGTGTGGCTGTTCTCACCTGCCTGAGGACTTTAATTGGGGGGCTTTCCAGATCCTTGGTTGGGCCACTCCTTGGAATGGTGCAGGGAGCGCTGGGCCCTGGGCTCCAGGCCTGGGGGGCAGGGGCAGGGCCGCGGCCGCTCTTGCCCAGGACAGGCCTCTGCGCCACGCAGGGTGGACGCAGGCTGTGCGGCCGACCCTGAGGGAGCAGCCAGTTCTTTGCCGGCCTCGTCTGGCCTCACGGGAGGATGGGATCCCACCTTTGGGTTTTGGCCTCTGTGTCAGCAGCGTCCCCGTGGCATGCCAATGGTGGACCCTGAAGCTGTGCCCAGAGGGGACAGAGATGGGATACAGTGCCTCTCAGCCTCCCACCCTAAAGCCTGTGCCCACCACCCCTGCACTCCGGCCTCCCGGTGCCGAGGAAAAGGGGAAAAGAGCCGGGGTCTTGGGGGTGCCCAGCTGCGTGGCCCAGTGCAGTGGCCCGTGCAGTCGCTGGCCCTGCAGATGTCAGCACGCGGGCTCCCGTTCATGCTGTCAGGACGCTGGCGGGGGCCTTGGGGGTGGCCCTGGCGGTAGGTGACCTGGGGGTGTCGATGACAGAGGATCTGCTCCCTGCGTCTGCTGCTCGGCCCAGAGCGACCGCAGCCCCTGCCCCTCGGCACATGGCGCTGTGTCCACGGGCCTAGGCTCTCCTGCTCTCAGGCCCCCGGGGGGAGCTTGGCCAGGTGTTAGGCCCCGAGACCCGTGGGAGGAGGGGGTCCTGCAGAAGTGCTGGAGCTGGCAGGGTGGGCAGAGGCCCTGCGGTGCCGGCGGGGCTTCTGCGCGCAGGGAAAGCTCCTTGCCGGGGACTCAGAGCCAAGCTGCAGGGAACACGTGTCGCGCGCATGGGACGTGCCGCTCTGAGGAGGCCACCCGCTCCCGCCAGCTCACCGCGTCTCAGTGCGGGGCCTCGGCTGTTTTCTCAGGAGTCTGGACTGGCTGCTCCGTCTCGCGGTGATTTGTGCAGAAGCCACGTTTCTTGGGGTTGACTCTCCTGGCGTGCTCATCTGTGAGCTCGCTGCAGCGGGGGCGAGGCTGGTGCACCTCGCTGCCCAGGGCCTCGCCCGGCCTCAAGGCATGGGTGTAGGGACACTCTGGGGGCCCTTCTGGCAGGAGGGGTAGAGACCCAGGGGAGACCACTGCGCGGTCAGATTAGCTGCTCGAGTTTCTTCTGGGCCTGGGGGCCTGAGGGACAAGCTTCTGCCCTGCCCCTACCAGGGCGTCCAGCCCCTGGTGCAGCACAGATGCCCTGGGGCCACACAGGCCTCCCCAGAGCAGGAGAGCCCTTGCTGGGGTCTCCAGGCCACATTCTGCTCCGCCACGGCCCCGTCTCAAGGTGTGTGGCCCCCTCCCACAGAGCTGTCCTCCTGAGACCAAGGCCTTGCCCGAGGGGACAGTGGGCACGGGTGACAGGTCCTCCCTGGAACCCCCCAGAGCCAGCTGCAGGGGCTCGGGAGAGCCAGTAGGGTGTGTGAGCTGAGCCGGGGTAGGGTGGGAGCCTGGAGCCTGCCTGGGCCTTGTGGGGAAGGCCCCCCAGCTCTGAGCCCAGGGCCCGGGCCCCCTGGATCCCAGAGGGAGGGGGCTTTTGCGCCAGGGGCCATGTGCCCTGGGTTCCTAGAGGCCAAGCGCCACAGCCCACGCTCGTTTGAGGGTCCGCTGGGGACGGGGCCTGGGGGCTGTGGGGAGGCTCTCTCCTGGTCTCCTGGGGGCTGGAGGTCGGCCTGGCCCGAGCCCTGGCCACCCCGAGGCCTTAAGCGTGGCCCTGGGGTGTGTGTTCCTGGGTCCCTCCTCACCATTGCTGATGGCAGGGAGCCCTGGTGGGCTGGGGGTCTCAGAGCCACTGTGAGCTAGTGTCAGGACGGGGAGGGGCGGTGTCTGCAGACCTGAAACGGATGCCCCAGGGCCTGTTGCGGGCAGGGGCCAGGTTGGCTGCCCCTAGCCCCGGTTCCTAGCCGTGCTACGGGGCCAGCGGGGCCGTCACCGGTTGGGCGTGAGCAGGATGAGGTGTGGGGATGGTGGGCAGGCTTCTAGGTGCTGGTGACGTCCCCGGGAGTGGGCAGGGAGGTGCCGAGGCCAGCGGTGTGGGTGCACAGGCTCCCGTGGCCCACGGCCTGGGCCGACCGGCCCTGCCCCCCTTCCCCCAGCGCCCCCGCCCCTAGCCTTGGCCTCAGTCTGAGCTGCCGGCAACCGGGGTTTGTTGGGGGGGGGCGGGGGTCCCCTGCCCAGGGGCACCAGGACTCCCTGCAGCCACCACAGGGGGGCAGCAGAGGGCCAGGGGCCTTGTGGTGGCCCAGAGCCTGGGGGGCTGGGCTCCACGCCCCTACCTTTGGGTCTTGGGGGCAGGGGATGGGTTTCGCCGTGCGTCTGGCTTCCCCCACCCCACTGTGCACGACCCCAGACCGCCAGCGTGTGTTTGGGGTCGCCCTAGCCCCAGGGCTGCGTGTGCTGGGGTCCACATCGTGGAGACCTACCACAGCCCCACCGCAGGCCAGTTTCGAGTTTCAGGTTTTCCCTGTGTCCATCGATGGCCCAGCCCTGGAGGTGTGGCCGAGGCCTCCCGGGTCACCATCCGCAGGCAGGAAGCACGCGCTGCTGACCTGGCCTTGGGATGCGTCCCCCGCGCCCCCCCGCACCCCACGCCGTGGCTCGGCCGTGTCCCCCGCCCCGTCCTTGCTTCTCCCGACTTCGCAGGGGCAGGTGTGTTCTGTGTGCAGGTAGCAGGGCCTCGCTGCCCAGGCTTGTCTGGGGCTCTGCTCGGAGAGTCTTGAGCAGCGTGGGCGTGGGGTGGGCAGGAGCTGAGGTCAGCGAGGCGGGATGTCCGGAGGCTCAGGTGTTCTCTGGCTCCAGCTGGGTGGTCTGCAGCCCCCTCGTCCACCCTGCTTCCCGGCCTCACAGCCCTCGGTCCAGGCCGGGCAGGGGGTGAGTGGCGTGGCGCGCCGTCGCTCACGCGCCACCTGGGCGCTGTCTGTCTGTTACACAGCCCTGTCGGTCTGCTACAAACCCGGATCGGGGGCCGACAACGGCGAGGAAGGTAAGAGCCGCCCCTGCGGGAGGGTCCTGGGGTCTGTGCGCCGGGCTGCCCGCGTGCCGCGCCTGTGTGCCCTGCCGCGAGGTGGGCCTGAGGGGCTCCTGGCGCAGGGAGGGCTGCGGGGCACGGTGGGTCCTGCCCCCTGTCCTGGGTGTGCAGCAGCTGCTGTCTCGCGTTGCCTTCTTTCTCTGACGTGCTGCTTCGCAGGCCAGCACAGGACGTTGTCCTCCTTCCTGTACAGGTGCCCGGGGCTGCTGGGGTGCCCTGCGGGGACCTACACTGCCACCTGCCCCGGGTCCAGCACGGGGAGGGGCCTGTGCATCCAGCGGGTGGGCCTTTGTCCGGCCGCCTGAGCGTGTGTCTTTGGGACCAGCTCACAGGAGCTCTTTGTCCTTCAGGGGAAACAGAGGAGGAAATGGAAAACCCAGAAATGGCAGACCTGCCCGAGAAGCTCAAGCATCAGCTGAGGCATCGAGAGCTCTTCCTCTCAAGACAGCTGGAGTCACTGCCCGCCACCCACATCAGGTGCCCGGGGGCCTGGGGCGGGCACGAGGGAGTCCCGCCACCCACATCAGGTGCCTGGGGGCCTGGGGCGGGCACGAGGGAGTCCCGCCGCCCACATCAGGTGCCCGGGGGCCTGGGGCGGGCACGAGGGAGTCCCGCCGCCCACATCAGGTGCCCGGGGGCCTGGGGCGGGCACGAGGGAGTCCCGCCGCCCACATCAGGTGCCCGGGGGCCTGGGGCGGGCACGAGGGAGTCCCGCCGCCCACATCAGGTGCCCGGGGGCCTGGGGCGGGCACGAGGGAGTCTGCCCAGCTCCCCTGACGCGCGCCCTTGTCTTGCAGAGGGAAGTGCAGCGTCACTTTGCTCAACGAGACCGAGTCCCTCAAGTCCTACCTGGAACGGGAGGTGAGGCCCCGACGCCATGGGCTGGGGGCTGGGGGGTGGGGGGTGGGGGCAGAGGCGGGTCCTGGCTCCGCTGGTCTGGTCCGGGCGGGCATTGCTGCTCCCACCTCACGCTGGGCTCAGGCCCTTCCCTGCCCGTGGCACCCTAAGGCCAGGCGCTGTCACGGCCCTTCCCGGTGTCCCGTGCAGTCCCCACTCCTCGCACCTCCAGAGCAAGGGCCCAAAATGGGCGTGACGGCTCCCGGGGGTCTGCTCTCCCCACCACCCCCCGCCCCCAGGAGGGGCACGACTCGTCCTGGAGGGGACGACGGGACCCGTGCTGGCCGCCGTGGTCGCCGTCAGGCTTCCCCAGCGGGCGTGTGGCCCTACCGCAGTCCAGGCCACCGTCTCCAGTCTTCGCTGGGTTGACCCACGACTGTGTTGGCCGGGCGACCAGAGGGTTTCTGAGTTTATGAAATCAAGAACGTCAGTGCTGCCAGGGTCTGGGGCCAGGGCACCGGCCTCCTCATCCCACAGGCGAGGTGGGAGTGGAGCCATGGCGGCCGGCGCCTGGGCCTTGCTGTGACACCCGAGCTGCCCACCCTGAGCCCGCGGTGACCCCCAGGGCGGGTGGTGCTCGTTGCGGGCTGTCTGTGCTGCCGCCCAGCGCCCCTCCCCCGAGGCGGAACGACCCAAAACGTCCCCAGAGGGTGCACGCGTGAGTCCTGGGAGCAGCGAGAAGCGTGTTTGGGGACGATGGCAGGCCAGCGGGGTCAGGAGCAGCGCGGGCACGGGTGTTACCTAGTGGGACAGGTCGCGGTGTAAGGGAGCTCCTGGGGTCAGGCGAGGAGTGGTTGTGGGTCCGGAGTCCCCTCCCCGCGTGTCCCCACACACTGCGGGCCCCCCCGGGACCTGCGTGCGGCCACCCCGCATCTCCTAGCGGGTGCGTCATTGCCTGTGGGCGACACTCGTTCTCAGCCACGGTCCCCTCCCCCCGAGGCAGGGCCCGGCTCTTCCCGGGGGCCCAGAGAGGCAAGGTGGGCGTGGGGTCGGACCGTGGACCATGGCGACGGCGGTCCAGTGAGGGCAAGCCCGGTGCCGTGGCCTCACCGAGGCCTGACTCGGTCAGGCGTTGGGGCACCGCCGGGAGGACGCTGCCTGGAGTCGGCGCTGAAGAGCCCCCAGGGCAGCCCGGGCCCCAGGGAGCCGCCGCGTGCCTGCCCGTGGTACAGGGCAGGGGCCGTGGCCCCCAGGCGTGTGTCCACTGGGGGCTGCTGTCTGCAGTTTAGAAAGACCCCTTGGTGACAGTCATACAGAGGTGGTGACGCGGAGGGACGGCCGTGAGCAAAAAGGCGGCTGTGAACCACTTGATCTCTGGCAGGCGCCTGGGCCCCATTCAGGGACCTGTGTGTGTCTCCTGGGCGCACGCCTCCTGTTTTCTGCTTCTCTCCGCTCACCTGTCTAGGGGTGGGTGGCTCTTAGCCTGAGACGGCAGGCGGCCCACTGGGGTGGCCTTCCCTCCCGGTCTGGGCGGCCCCGGGCGAGAACCGACTGACTGCGCCCAGGCCCGCCGTCCTGCTCGGGCCTCAGGGACTCAGTCCTCGGGTGCGGGTGCAGCCGCAGCCCACACGGACCTGCACCCAGAGGAGCCCTCGGCTGTGACGCAGGAGCTGGCCGCCGCCCGGGGAGCAGGGGCCGCGAGAAGCAACCACAAGGGAGTAAGAAAGGCGACACGGGGACAGGTGGAAGTCCTGGCACGGGGTGCCGCGACCCTCGGTGTACACGGGGAGACCCCAGGGGAAGCCCAGGGTCGGCAGGCTGGTTTCTGCCAAGCAGCCTCTGAGAAACGGCACCGGCACGTGGAGTGCCAGGCAGCGAAGGGCCAGGAAGGCCGGATTGTGCCAGTTCCAGCCGGAACAGCCTGGGCGCGGGCGTGCGGGGTGAAGACAGGCTCCGAGGCTGAGGGCCGCAGGCTGCTGCTCCGCTGACAGCTCTGGGCACCGAGTCCAGAACATTCTGTAACGTAACCCGCTTTGTGCACGTCTCCTGTGACAACCGCACGAAAACGGCACCGTCTTCTCAAAGGGTGTGCCCAGAATCTGTCAGATTCGTGCCCAGATGCCTTAGGGTTTTTGTTGCTGTTAAATGCTCTTATAAACTCAGTTTTCAAACTGTTGCTGCTGGTGGGCACGCGGCAGTTTGGGGAACTGGTCCTACAGCTGCCTCACTTGCTCTCTCAAGCCTGCTGACCTGTCAGCTCTCTGTGTCTCCGAGCAGATCGCTGTCCCTCCTGACGGTCGTCCCCTCCCGTCTGCTGACCTCCCATGAGCGTGGCCGAGGGTGCTGTGTATTGACGCCGCCCGTGTGCTGTTTTCCAGGACTTCTTCTTCTACTCTCTCGTCTATGACCCCCAGCAGAAGACCCTCCTGGCTGACAAGGGGGAGATCCGTGTAGGGAACCGGTACCAGGCAGACATCACCGACCTGCTGAAAGAAGGTAGGGTGGGCCGGGAGGCTGGCGGGGAGGGCGGGGGGCTCTGGATGTTGGGATGGGGCAGCAAGCCCCAGGACCCCCAGCAGGAGGGGTCGTCGGACCCTCCCTGGCACCTGGAGATTTTGTTTCCTTTTGGCAGGTGTTTTCATAACCTTTTCAAAGCTCTTTCTCTCTCTCAAAAACTCGTTTGAATGGATCTGCCTATTTCACTGACCTGTAGCGGGTGGTGCTGCCCGCGAGGCCGAAGTGCACGGGGACGCAGTGCCCAGCTCCCCTGCCCTTCAGTCCTTCAGCAGCCTGGGGGTCGTGGGCGGGCTTGACCCCCATCTTCTCAGCCCGTTCTGCCCCCCGACCAAGCAGCCCAGGCAGGAACGTGGACCCGTGGTGGCCAGCAAGGCCGGTGCTGTCTGGCTCGGGGCGCCGTGTGGCGGGCTTCCTTCAGGGGCCACGTGGTTGAGCCCGGGTCACTTGGGTGGTGGCCTCACTCAGGCAGCTCAGGTTGACCGGGAGCGCAGCGGGGTCCGGGCCTCGTGGTACCCGCCACTTCCCCTCCCCCCCCTTCCTTCCTGCGCGGCCGCGTGATTGCCATGTAGCAGGCCTGACGGCTGAACCGCGCGCTTGCTTGTCCGTGATGGCGTCTCGGTGCCTGTTCTCTTCGGAGCCTGTGCTCCTGCGGAGCTGGTCCCCTGTGTGCAGGGTCATCCCCACGTGGCGCCCAGGTGGCCTCGGGGCCCCTGTGTCCCTCGGGAGCGCGGTGTCCTCCTGGCGAGCGTCCCCAGCGCCTGTGGGGCCGCGGGTTGGGCTTGGCTCCCCTGTGGTCTGTGCCTCGGTTTCCTCTGTGCTGGAGAAACACCGGACGTCCCTTCTTTCCGTGGCTGCCGCTCCTTTCGGAGACGTGACGCCTGATCCCCAGAAGCTGGTCCGCTTGTCCTAAACATCCGCTCTTGGCCTGTGTGCGTGTTTCCTGTTGCGCGCGCGCACACACACACACACACACACACACACACACGAGCGCATACGCACACCACACCTCCCACGCGTGTGCATCTCACACACACACACTTGCTTCCCCCGTTGGTTGGTCTTGGTCTCTGTCTCTGTCTTATGGGGGTTCCTGCCGCTGGTCGGATGTGAGAGGGAGGGCTGACGGGAAGCACCTGCTGGGGGCGGTTCCCTCTGTTCACGGGTGTCCGGCTCCATCCCGGGTGGGGCGAGGCTGCCCTTCCTGCCAGCCCTGGCGCTCTGCCCTGTGGTCCTGCCCTGTGGCCGCTCGTGTCACTCGTGGGGGCTCCTCGCACTTGAGCAGAGCCGGATGTGCTGGCCCAGCTGGTCTCCTGGTGCAGCCCGTCCCCCTGCTGGGCGGGGTGCACCTGGCACCGGGGCCCCGCTCCAGGGGCGGGCATCCTCCAGGGGCCCCATGGGGCCTCCTGGTCTACACCATCCCAGCCTGGCTGAGATAAAGGGCCTGGTGAGGGCCACATCCAGTGGGAAACAGGAGAGGCCACACGACGGCCACAGGAGAACACTGAGTGGCTGGAACGTCTGAGGACCTCGCTTTCTCGGCCATCCCTGGGCGCTTGGCGGGAGGATGCGTCTCTGGTCTCGGGGCGCCCCGGGGAAGCCCTACCTGCAGCCCCAGGGCCAGGGGCGGCATCCCTACAGCCCTTCCTCCTCCCGACCCCTGGGCCGCTGGGGCGAGGGTGGGGTCGGCCTAGGCCTCGGTTCCCTGTGCTCCTCCTGGAGCCTGGAGCCTTCCCAGCAGGTGAAGCCGTGCCCCTGCCTTGGACGCGTGAGACATCTGCAGGGTGCACCAGCGGGCGTGGGCGACAGGTGGGGCCAGGGCTAGCTGTGCCTGTGGCTCTGGGCTCAGTTGCCCGGCAGTCGCTGGGGGCTGGTCGCGGCCTGCGGACCTTGGATCCCGGAGGGGGGGCCCCGCCTTCCTTGGTACCCACTGTCCCTGGGGAGGGTTCTCCGTGCCGAGTCACCACCAGGAAGGAGCCAACCCACGACACTGGGAAGATCCCACCTGTGCTCGTCCTACAGACGCAGCCCCCAGGACCCTGACCCCTCAGATCTCTTCGTCCCCACCCCCGGGTCGGTCCTGCACCTCTGCAATGCGGGGCTTCTCTCCCGTGACCCCCTGTCCCAGCGCCGTCCCCTGGAGCCTGGCAGGGCCTGACCTTCCCCAGGGCGAGGGAGCACGTGTTTCCTTGGTGACTTTCGGCCATGCCCGGCCCTGCATGACCGTGCTCCCACAGGGCTCCCACGGACTTGGTGAGTGCCGTGAGGGGTCCTGCCCTGGGTCTGGAAGTCGGTCGCCACCGAGAGCAACAGAGGCTGAGAGGGTCTGCAGACGTGCAGGCTGAGCGCCTGAGCTGAGCGGGGGTGTGACCTCGGGGCGGGTGTTCTCTGGACCCTCGTGCTGGCCTCGTCTGCCCCTTGCTGCCTGGAGCACGTGGCAGTTGGCACTTGGCATGGGCAGCTGCCCAGGAGAGAAACCCTCCTGGCTGGGCCCTGAGCCCCCATGCCCGCCGTATACAGGGTGAGGAGCGGGGCTCCCGCCCGCAGAGGGAAGGTGCCCCGAGACGGAGCCTTCTGGCACCAAGGGGGCCCTTGGGTGGCAGGCGTGTGGGTCCGCACTGAGTCGACCTCAGTGTCCTCATTGTGACGGGGCTGCCGCTGGGGGCTGGGAGCAGCTGCACCTGACCCTGCAGCGTCTCAGAGTAAAGAGCTTGGTTGATCAGATCCGAGCCGCCTCCGCCCCTCTCTCCAGCTGGCTGTGCTCCCCGGGCCCTCCCGACGGCACCTCTTCAAGCTCCTCCACGGGGGCCACGGGCTGCCAGCCCCATGCGCTCACTGTTTCCAGCGGTGAAGGCTGTCGTGTGTCGAGCGTGCCCTGGAGCTCCGGGCCCGACCGCTTCTGTGCGTGCGCGTGCCTGCGTGCGTGCGTGCGTGTGTGCGCGCACTGTGGGCTCGTCCCTGGGCTCGCTCGCCCTCCCCGCCCCTCCCAGCGCGGCACTCCCCGTCTCAGCAGCCCGGTCCCTCGTCCGACCCTGGGCTCCACGCGGAGCCTCGGGGGTCTTCTCACGGCCTCGGTTGTTCTCACCGTGCAGTGTTTCTTCCTGGCAGGCGAGGAGGACGGCCGAGACCAGTCCAAGCTGGAGACCAAGGTGTGGGAGGCTCGCAACCCGCTGGTGGACAAGCAGATCGACCAGTTCCTGGTGGTGGCCCGGTGAGTTCCGGGCTGGGGCGGCCACGCCCCGCCCGACCCCCGGACACGAGCTGGCACGGGGGCCTCAGCCACTGCCCCATCCCTGCGGCGGGCGTCGGGGTGCCGGTCCCACAGGGGGTCCCCCAGTGAAGGGCCTGGGAGGTCAGGGGGTCCGGGGCCCTGCTCTGTCGAGACCCCCCTCGTGGCTCCTAGGGAGGCCTGCAGGGTGGGACCTGGCCCTTCCCTGAAGGTAGAGCCAGCTCTGGGGGGGCTGCTGGGTCCCCGGGTCCGGGGGGCAGCCCGACACCTCCACCTCCACCCCCAACCCCACCCGTGGACCTCAGGGGCCGCCCACCGGCCGAGGCCAAGTAAGCCGGGCGCAGACGGGGCTCTTTCCCCGGACGGTGGGGCGGGACAGAGGTGCTTGTCTGGCTCCGGGACTGGGCAGATGTGGCCTGGCGACGCAGGGCCTCCTGGGCACAAAGGGGCAGCCGTCCGAGGAGCAGCTTCTGCCCAGGCCGGCCCCCCAGGGGTCCCTGGGCTGGGCCGACAGGAGGGGAGCTCCTGCGAGCACACGGGGGCCGCACGCCCAGAAGGCGCCTGGGCCGGCTGCCGTCGGAAACAGTGTGGGAACGGGGCCCTGGGTCTCGGCACCTGAAGACTCTCTTTTGTAAGAAGAGGCCTGCAGAGTCTCAGGAACGACGTCCCCGCGCTCCAGACCAGAGTGCACCGTCCCGAGACAGCCGAGTCCGGACGCGTCTGCGTGTCCGGCTTGGTCCGGCCGTCCCTCCTGCTTGTCCGCTCCAGTGGTCAGCGTCTCTCCTCCTCCCCAGCTCCGTGGGCACCTTTGCGCGCGCCCTGGACTGCAGCAGCTCCGTCCGACAGCCCAGCCTGCACATGAGCGCCGCGGCCGCCTCTCGGGACATCACCCTGGTGAGTGAGAGGGCCACCGGGCAGCCGCGGCCCTGTGCCTCTGCTCAGGTCAGCACCCGCCCGCCGGGCACGGCCCTCCCTGGGGGGCACAGTGCAGGGCTCTCGGGGCCCCTGTGTGGTGACCCTGTCTCATGCTGGTGAGAGGCTGCCGGCCGGCACGTGGTCAGGCCCTACCGGGCGCTTGCTGGGCCGCGGGCCGCCCGTCCTCAGCCCGCCCTGCTCCTTCCACACTTGCCACCTCAGAGGCAGCGGCATCTCCTAGGGGACGGCTCGTGCCCTCGGCCGGCCCCTCCTGCCCGGGGCACTTAGGCCCTGGGGTCAGCCACCCACTGTCTGCTGGCTGAGCCGCCCCCTCCTGGAGCCCCGCCCCTGGCGAAGTGGGCCTGGGAGCGCGGCTGCTTCCCTCTGCTGCTCCGAGCAGCTCGGCCCCTCCCTGCACTCTCCCCAGAGGCCCCCGGCTGCCCCCCGAGACTGTCCTTAGCCCCTCCCAGGTGGGAGGGAGGGCCAGCCCCCGGGTCCTGTGGCCTCCCACATACGGCCCGGGTGCGCCTCCTGCCTGGGGCCGGGCGGGGTGGGGTCGCTCCAGCTCTGGGGCCCGGGCGACCCCGCCTCTCCTGCTGCAGTTCCACGCCATGGACACGCTGCACAGGAGTGTGTACGACGTCGCCAAGGCCATCGCGGCCCTGGTGCCGCAGGGCGGGCCCGTCCTCTGCAGGGACGAGATGGAGGAGTGGTCGGCCTCGGAGGCCAGCCTTTTCGAGGAGGCCCTGGAGAAGTATGGGAAGGATTTCACTGACATTCAGCAAGATTTTGTGAGTACCGGGGGGTAGGTTCAGGGCCCTGCTGTGCCCGCCCGGCCGCCGTGCTTCCGTCCCCTTGTCCGTCAGCGACTCCAGAGGAAACACCCAGGGCCGCCTGGCGGGGCCTGGGCTCTGCCACCAAGGCCAGGGTCCGTGCTGGTGTCGCCGGGGTCCTCGCCGGGTCTTGTTTGACTTGGTTTGTTTGGTCGTGTTGGTTGTTCCTAAGTGGCCGAGCGTCTCCGTGTACGTCCTTGCTTTGTGTCCCTTGAAAGTGTCCACCAGTGAGCCCGTGGGAATTCCAGCACGGGCAGGGCCTGTGCCCTCAGGGACCCCTCCTGCCCTTACAGCCCCTAACGTACACTTGAACTCATCTGGAAGGAGGCGAACCGGTGGTCACTCAGAAGAGCACGCCTGTGCAGAGAGGGCAGCAGGGGCGGCCGGGCCGGCCTGACTGCGAGTCCCAAAGGGGCGCCAGGACGCAGCGGCCTTGCCAGCACCTGATTCTGAGCAGCACCTCGGCAGTAACAGACGAGGCTGATGCCACAGGACCCACGTCAGAAGGCAGACGGCACCACTGAGGGTGGAGAAGCAGTGTCGGTCCCTAGAGGCCATCAGAGGGACCCGCGCAGCCCCTGGTGATGTGGACACAGGCCGAGCCCAGACAGCCGGCCCCCTCTGCAAGGCAGATGCGCAGAACGCCCTGAAAACCTAAGCAGAGCAGCAAGGCCTCCTCACACAGAAACAAGTGGAGCGAGAAGGCGGGCGGGAAATAAAGCGCTCACCTCGCCACGTCTCCCGCACGTCCCGGGCCCCTCGTGCTCCCGTGCGACGTCGGCCCAGGTGCGCACAGAGTCTGAATTGTCGACGCGCCCGGGCGGACGTTGTGGGTGAATCCGCGCCGCGGGACTCGGCTGAGACTGGCCCGGAGGTGGCGTGGAAACGCAGGGCGCGGGATGGCAGCGGCAAGACTCTGACGGCCGCACTGGACTTGCACGCAGCCTGTGGAGCCCAGAGGGGGCGCCTGAACAGTGGGGGAGCTGGGACGTGGGAGCAGGGCGATCACGAGGGCGTACCGGTGGAAGCTCTGCAGCCCACGGTCGTGGGTGGGGCTGGCGTCTGGGCGCCCAGCGCCTCGCGCAGGGGGAGGGAGCGCCCACCACCGGCCGAGCAGGGCAGAGGTGCCGGAACCGGCGTTGAATGGAGCGTGCCTGAGAGGGAGAGGGCGAGGCCCGAGAGGGGCCCTGGCGCGGGCTGGGGGAGGCTCGCCCCCTCGCGGGTGGGGTTAGCGGCCCCGCCACGCCCCCGCCCACCCCCTGACGCCCCCCTCTCCCCCCAGCTCCCCTGGAAGTCGCTCACCAGCATCATCGAGTACTACTACATGTGGAAGACCACCGACAGATACGTGCAGCAGGTGAGGGCTCGGCCTGGGCGGGGGCCGAGGGGTCCTGTGGGAACTTTGGGGTGAGGGGGCAGCGCGGGGACTGGGGGATCCCCTCTCCAGACCCACCTGCTGGCTGCCCTGACCCTTTGTTCTGTGTTTGAAGAAACGCTTGAAAGCAGCTGAAGCGGAGAGCAAGTTAAAGCAAGTTTATATCCCCAACTAGTAAGTACGCCCCTCACGGCACCGTCCCCGCGTCCCACGTGGCCCCGTGGTGCTGCCCTGGCTGAGTCCTAGAGAGTCGGGGGCCTGTCATTGAAGCCCGTGGTGGCCCGGGGGCAGCACAGGGCGTCAGGACTGGATCCGCCCGGCCCGGGGTCCAACTCTGAGCTGAGCTAAGCGCAGGCAGGTGGAGCTGGGGTGTCGACAAGGTGGGAGCTGCTTCTAGAGCTCGAGGGGAGAAAGACCACACACCCCCAGGCAGGTCAGGACGGGGGCTGCCGGGCCCCGGAGCCGCGCGCCCAGGGCTTGGTGCTCCCGTGACGTCTTCCCTCTCTCCCTTCCTTACCCAAGTAACAAGCCAAACCCAAACCAGATCAGCGTCAATAACGTCAAGGCAGGCGTGGTGAACGGTGCGGGGGCACCAGGCCAGAGCCCTGGGGCTGGCCGGGCCTGCGAGAGCTGTTACAGTAAGTGCCCCGCCCGGCATCCGGGTGCCCCCCAGCCCACAGCCCTGGGCGCCCCTGCACTGCCCTGGGGCCCAGCCTGGGGGCGGCGGCCACGCCCTGCGGGGGAAGCCCTCTCGGGGAGCACCGGGTGCCCGGGCCCACGGGGCGGGGGGCAGGGGCGGGCGCGGGCGGGCGACAGCTGTGTGATGCTCTCTGCCGTCACTGGTCCTGCTTAAGAATCCGTCTATTTCCAACTTTGTTGTCCGTAGCCACCCAGTCTTACCAGTGGTATTCTTGGGGTCCCCCTAACATGCAGTGTCGCCTCTGCGCGTCTTGTTGGACATATTGGAAGAAATATGGTGGCTTGAAAATGCCAACCCGGTTAGATGGAGAGAGGCCAGGACCCAACCGCAGTAACATGGTAAGGCGGTACCCCCTACCCCGCCCCCACGCGCGCCCCGTGGTCCGGCCCGCGGTCATGGCGCTGTGTCGGGGCGGCTCGCCCCCTTCCGCAGAGCCCCCACGGCATCCCAGCCCGGAGCAGCGGGAGCCCCAAGTTTGCCATGAAGACGAGACAGGCCTTCTACCTGCACACCACCAAGCTCACGCGGATCGCCCGGCGCCTGTGCCGTGAGATCCTGCGCCCGTGGCACGCCGCCCGGCACCCCTACATGCCCATCAACAGTGCGGCCATCAAGGCTGAGTGTGAGTGTCCCTGCGGGAGGGGCGCTAGCAGCGCTGGTGGCAACGGGGTGTGCAGCCCCTGCGGGAGCTCTGACCCGGGCCTCACACCCCACAGGCACGGCACGGCTGCCCGGAGCCTCTCAGAGCCCGCTGGTGCTGAAGCAGGCCGCGCGGAAGCCCCTGGAGGCCGTCCTGCGGCACCTCGGTGAGCCTGCTCTCCTCCAGCGCGGCCCTGGCCCCCGGCTGCTGCACCCCTAACCCCCCTAAGGGGTCCCAGCCTCTCCCCACCCTGCTCCCCTCGCCCCTGCAGTCCCCGGGAGTCTGGGTCGGGCGCACTGGCTCTCGTGACGCCTCTGAGCTTGGATGGGTGTCTCCCGCGGGGGCTTCTTCGCACCCTACCCCCCAGGGCAGGGGCACGGCTGGGTGGGAGACGTGCACACCTAGGCAGCAGCCTGGAGGGAGGGCCCTTGTGGCCTGGGGACCCTGAGCACTTCGGCTGGCTTTGCCCCCGCCCCCCGCTCCCCCCGGCTTGTTCCTGGGACTTAGCCAGGGGCTTGGGCGGGGGGGAGGGGGGCAGGGCCCTGGGCTTGGCTGGGTTGACTTGGTCCCCCCCAGTGTTGGTGGCTTTCCCTTCATGAGGGACATTCCAGAACCGTGAGCCAGGCATGCTCCCAGCAGACACAAGTGGCTCTGGCAGCACTTGCTGTCTGGAGTCTTGGTCCCGGGGCTGGCCTCGCCCTGACCCGTGGGGGGAGGTGGTCTCTGTTCCCTGAGAGCCACTCAGGGCTGGGGCGCCTTGGCAGGTGTGAGCCCGTACGCTCCGGGCCGGCCCTCGTGGGCTCGTCCTCGGCCAGCCAGCTGGGCCGTTAACAATCCATCGTCTGGCTAGTGGCCAGCCCTGTGCTGTCAGCTCCCGTGGCCACTGAGTGGACCCGCTTGTTTACGGGTGTCTGGGGCCTGTCAGCTGCTGGTGGTCGCCGGGGATGCAGCCCTTGGGCTGGGGCTGAGGAGCCGAGGAGACCGGCCCCAGCAGCTGTCCCTGCTCTCAGCGTGCCCCGGGGGTGCTGGACCGCGGTGCCCTCCCAGGCCCTGCTCGCCACGGGCCTGGGCTCTGGCAGCCCACAGTCGGCTGGCAGGGCTGCTGCTGAGGACCCGCAGTGCGCCCACCTGCCCGCGTTGCCCCTGCAGAGACCCACCCCCGCCCCCCGAAGCCCGACCCCGTGAAGAGCGTGTCCGGCGTGCTCAGCGGCCTGACCCCTGCCAAGTCGGCCCCCGTCATCAACAACGGCTCCCCCACCATCCTGGGCAAGAGGAGCTACGAGCAGCACAACGGGGTGGACGGTGAGTCCGGCGGGGCCTTGGGCTTGGCCAGCACGGCCCTGGCCCCCGCCGCGCCCGCACCCGCTGACCGTGTGTTCTCTCCTCTCTCCTGCCGCCGGGCGCTGCCAGGCAACGTGAAGAAGCGCCTCTTGATGCCCAGTAGGGGTAAGGCCCGGCCCTCCGCGCGTGCCTGTGTGTGCTGTGCTCACGCGTGCGCGGCGGACGGCTCAGGGCACGTCCAAGGGCAGTCCACGCGGGCTGGGCCGCACCCTGCTGCCCCGGCTCCTCCCGATTCACCTGTCACTCTGCAAAGACCGGAGCGCTGCTCCTCGGGCCCCCAGCTCGCCCACACGCTGCCTCCTGCCCTGGGGCCTCCGGCTCGCGGGCCGCCCCTCCTTCCGGGCCCAGCGCCGGTCAGTGGACTGTCCTCGCTCCGGCAGCCCTGGTGCCCCCGCCGCCCGCCTGTACTGACTGTCCGCATGCCGCCAGCCTCAGCTTGTGTGGCCGCCTGCGCTGTGCTTGCAACCCTGCCCGCGCCCCTGCCCCGGTGGGGGGCTGTGGGACCCTGGTCCCCTCGGGGGGCAGATGGGACAGAGCTGTGGCGTGGCCGGCATGGCTGGGTGGGGGTCGGCGAGGCCCGGGTGGACGCTCAGGTCAGGGCCCCGCAGGGAGGCGCACCCAGGGCTGAGGGTCCCAGAGCTGAGGCAGCAGCGCCGTCTCCTGAGCGGGGTGGGATGCTCGCGGGGTGTGCGCTGGGGCAGCCCTCTGGGGGACCCTCCTGCCGTCGGGCGTCTCTGGAGTGTGGCTCCTCTCACCTGCCCAGGGCCCAGCTTCTGCCCCCGCAGCTGGGGGTGGGGTGTCCGTGGGCTGGGGCTGCTCTAGGAGGGTGTAGCCACGGTGGCAGTGGGGGACGTGTCAGACCTGGGTGTCCCAGGGCCCCCCAGGGGTCTGCCTGCGGCCGGACCACTGTGGGGGGGCGGTGAACAGGGAACCAGCTGAAGGGGAGAACGTGGGAAGTGCACTCGGAGCTCCTCCTGCCAGCCCCTCGTGACGGCAAGGTCAGGTCTGGTGTGGGTACCCCAGCTCCGTGGGGCAGCCAGCATGGACACATCCAGAGCCCTTCCCAAGCTCACGACCGGAGGGGTACTGGCCCCGGGGTTCTGGCCGAGGCTTGGCTGTCCTGGGATCTGTGGGAGGTGGCAGCGGCCGGGGGCCACCCGGCCCAGCCCTGTGCCCTGGACGCTCCCTCTCTCGGCTGTGTCTGGGAGCCCCAGCAGGCACATCCTGAGGGTCAGCCGGTGGCACCGGGGCCGGGCCCTGCCATCTCGCTCCAACTGGACACAGGCTCTTGCCGGCACCAGGCCCCCCCCGCCCCGCCTGCCTCACCCACGACCCTTCGGTGGGGCTCCGAGGACGGGGCGCTGGCTCAGCTCACCCCCAGCCACTCCCTGCTTGCTGATCTCCGCCCTCCCCACCATAGCCCTCGGGCGGGGAGGCTGCCGCGGCCCCTGGTCCCAGCAGCAGGGCTGGCTGCTCATCTGCCCCTGCGACAGGTGCCCTGGGGATGGTCTGATCACACCCACAGAAGGGGGTGAGGGGCTGCGTGCTCATCAGCAGGCAGCTTTGAGCTTTGGGGTTCGACCTGTTAAAAAGCCGTTAGTTAGCGGGAGGGATGAAATCCGTTTGCTTCTGTCGGGTTTTCCAACATCGATGTGCTTCCGTACCTATCTATTTCAGCCCCAGCGTGCAGATCCCGGGGTCGGGGGGGGGGGGCCGGGCGGGGCTATCGGGGGCCGCACACGACCCCTGGGAGGAGGCCACAGCTGGCCTCCTGGGGTGCTGTGGGGCGGCCGGGGCAGCAGCGGGTGGCGGGAGCTGGCTCTGGGCGAGGGCCGGCCCCTGGCACCAGTGGGGCCTTAACGGGCTGAGTGGCCTACCCACGCGCCTGCGGCTGCGTCCGCCCTCTGGGCCCGCCGCATGCACGCACTGCCCTGTAACGCTGACCGTGTGCTTTCTTTTCTCCGCCACCCATCCCTGTGGTAGGCACCTACCTGGGTAAGTAGCACAGGGCCTCGAGGGCTGCAGGCCCGGTGCCGCGGCCCCTCCCTGCGCCCTGCCGGGGTTGGGGTGCTCCAAGTTAGGAGGCGGTCTGCAAAGGGGAGGGCTGGACAGCTCTTGTCTGCTCGTCAAGAGACGCGCCGTGGCCGAGGGGCACTTTTGGGAGGAGCTGGTCCTGGGAGGCCTCTGGCAGGACGCCGGTGCTGGAGAGCAGCCCCCACGGCCGCGCAGCCCCACGGCCGCCCCCAGACTCGCTCCACGTGTGTCTGGGGGCCACAGGTCTTGGGCGCCGGTTGGGAGTGTGGACCGAGACCCGGGACGGCGCCTTTCCTGAGTCACTGGCAGCTCCTGTGGCCCCAGACCCCCGGCCACGGGGTGGAAGTGCGGGACCCTGGCCAGAGCCTGGCCCACTGGCCACTCCTGGGAGCTCCCACCAGCTCCTCCCTGGGTGGCTGGCCCCAGGGTTTGCGAGGGGGGCTGGGGGCCCCTCGGGAGGAAGCCCAGGGTGGCCTGGCCTCCTGGGGTCTGAGTGGTGCTGCCCGGGGAGTGGCCGCCTTGCAGAGGGGCTCCCTGGCGCCACCGTATTTATACCCAGTGTAGACCAGGCCCCAGTTGTCGCGGCCCAGTCAAGGGAGCGAGCTCAGATCCGAGACTCCTGGTCCCCACCCGGAGCACCACCTGGGTGTGGGCTGCGGCTCTGGGGGGACCTGGCCCCGGGTTCCCTGCTTCTCGGCTGCGGGTCCTCAGCGAGTGTGTTGAGTGCAGGACACGCCCTGCCTCGGACCTCACAGCCTGCTCTCCTTCCTCTTGTCAGGTTTGGCGAATCACGGACAGACCAGGCACATGGTGAGCGGGAGGGCCCCCGCCCTCCACACGCGTGCACCCACGTGTGTTCCCACAGCTCCCACGGGCCTCTGGGGCAGGCCCCCCAGCCCTGCCCGGCGCTGCCCGGGAGCATCTGGGAGGCCCAGTGGGACCAGAGGAGGGGCAGGCGGCGGGTCTCCACAGCCCTCGGAGGGCCCCCTGCGACCCGGGGTGGCCGAGCCTCCATGCTCCCCGCTGGGACCGCCACCTCGGGGTTTCCGGGTGCCCACGCGGAGGCCCCGGGCTGACCCCTGGCGCCTCCCCACCTCAGGGACCAAGCCGGAACCTCCTGCTCAACGGGAAGGCGTACCCCACCAAGGTGCGGCTGATCCGGGGGGGCTCCCTGCCCCCCGTCAAGCGGCGGCGAATGAACTGGATCGACGCCCCCGATGACGTGTTCTACATGGCCACCGAGGAGACCAGGTGGGGCCTCCGGGGCCGGCAGCGGGCAGGGGGCAGGGGCCACCGTGTCCGCGTCGCTCGTCCGCGTCACTCGGTGTCTCGCTCACAGGAAGATCCGCAAGCTGCTCTCGTCCTCCGAGACCAAGCGCGCGGCCCGCAGGCCCTACAAGCCCATCGCCCTGCGCCCGAGCCAGGCCCTGCCGCTGCGGCCGGCCCCGCCCGCGCCCGTCAACGACGAGCCCATCGTCATCGAGGACTAGGTGCCGCCCGCCTGCCCGCCTGCCCGCGAGGCCCTCCAACCGCAGACCGCGCCCGCCCGCCGCCCGGTTTCGGTAGTGCCCCCGCCCGCCCTCCCCCGCAGAGACTGCTCCTCGGCCCCCCACGGGGAGAAGCGCCGCCTAACTTACTCCAGGGCCTCCGAGGAGTCATTTTTTTAGCTTTGTGTTTACTTTTTGGCCGGAGCGGAGCTGAGGAGCCGCCCGAGCGCTCGCCCTGCAACGCGGGCCTGCGGGCCGGCCGGGAGTTTCGTTGTGTTCTGTTGAAGGTGCCATTTTAAATTTTATTTTTATTACTTTTTTTGTAGATGAACTTAAGCTCTGTAACTTACACCTGGAATGTTAGGATCGGCGTGGCCAGCGGCCGGCCGAGCTGCCTGGTGGGGTTGGCCCGTTGTCTTTTCAAGTAATTTTCAT
Source organism: Balaenoptera acutorostrata (assembly GCF_949987535.1). Taxonomy (NCBI): domain Eukaryota; kingdom Metazoa; phylum Chordata; class Mammalia; order Artiodactyla; family Balaenopteridae; genus Balaenoptera; species Balaenoptera acutorostrata. The sequence goes on from NC_080066.1 coordinate 183,318,237, forward strand.
ATTAAAAAAAAACAAAGAAAAAAAAACTCATAAAAACAAAAATCCAACCAGCCCTTTCCGTGTCTTTTGTCCTCAGTCCGCCCCCTGTCTTGGGCCCACGTCACCCCCAGGGCAGAGCCGGCGCTGGCCTCGGGCTCCCTCGCCAGGGTGGCTCCAGGGGCGCCCCCAGCCTGGACCCTCCCGGCCCGCCACGGGGGAGGACGCTCAGGGAGAGGCCCCGGCGAGCAGCACGCGGCGGCCTGGCCCGCATACCTGCCTCCCGGAAGCCCTGGCCCGGTGCCCACCACCTGGCCCTGGGGGCAGGGAGAGGTCCAGCCAGGGCTCACTCGGTGTGGGGGGGGAGCCGAGACCCCCTGTGTCTGTCCAAGGCAGGGGGTGGTCTGGACCTGGCCTGGAACCCAGACTGGCAGGTGCCTGGCTTCCGTCGGGGCAGCCAGCATAGCTGGGTCAGCCGGCCGGCCAGCCTGCTCCTGGCAGAGCCCTGCCCCAGCTGTCTGCGGGTTTTTGCCAGGAACTGCAGGGCCACCTCTAGCAGGTGTGGAGTTTCCACCGGGAGAGTTTGCTCAGATTTCAGCAAGTCCGCTCTCAGACATCTTGCCTCGGCTGGCCCCCGCACACCCGCTCTGGGCCCAGGGCACAGGTGCGGCCAGGCCACTGCAGGGAGGGGTCTGGGAGCCACGCTAACCTCCGCCGGCCGAGGGGGTCAGCGAGGCCCTCCCCAAGGGGCTCCCCTTCCCGAGCTCTGCCTCCTGTGCCTCCAGCCCCATGGTGACGTGTGGGCATCTCAGCTGGGGAACTGAAATAGAAACCACCCTGCTCCCTCGCTGGAGACAGATAAGGGGCGTCCTGGCCTTCCACGACCCAGCTGCAGGGCCCAGCAGGGTGGCGGGCCAGGGTGTCAGAGGAGTGGCTGTGGCCCCCCCCCCCGCCCCCCCAGCCAATTCTAATCTGCAGTCCTGGCACCACCCCTTGCCGCCCCTGCTGCCCCAGGGCTTCATTGCAGTGTCAGCCGGGGCGGGGGGTGGGGGGGGCGGGAGGCCAGGCTGGTGACCTTGAGAAAGACACTAGCTTCCTCTGGGGCCTTTTCCAATCCTGGGGCCTGAGGATGGGGTGGGGAGGGGAGGGGATGGTTCTCCCCAGGCCCGGGGACTGACTTCCCTTCCCCCGAACCTGGCCCTCCCCCCAGGCTGGTCGAGATCTCTGTCCCAAGGACAGGCAGGCCCTGCGGAGAGCCAGGAGCCGGGGTCCCCCGCCCCCACCCCAGCACTGTGCTGGGCAGGGCCTGGGCTGTGTGTCCGCCTCTCGGCTGCCTGGGAGGTCTGAGCCGGGCCTTAGCAGCGGGGTGGGAGGTGGGTATGGGCTGGGGGGAGCAAGGTCTTGGGTGCCCAGGAGTGTTTGCCAGCTTTGGCCTGTTCTCGTGGGCCTGGCAGGGGGCTGTAGCCATCCCCCCCCCAACCCCCAGGGCCAGGGCCATCTCAGGGGGACAAGAGTCCCCACAAGGGACTCAGCCCGGACGCCTGCCCTGCTTGGAGCCTCCCACCGCCCACCGCTGGGCGCAGCCCTGGGGGCCTTGCTGGAAAGCGAGACTGGGCTCCCGTGCCATTTGCCAGCACTGCGGCCCTAGGGGAGGGACCTGCCTTAACACCCAGCCACCTGGCCTGGCCACCTCGGGGCCCTGCCTGCTTCCCGCGAACCCTGCTGTCCTCACCCAGCCCCACGGCCTGCTCAGCAGGAGCTGGCCCGGCCTGTACCTGCCCCAGTCTCTAGCCCTCAGTGGCCTCAGAGGCAGGTGCTGCTGCTCTGTGCCCGGCCATCTGTGCCCCTTCCCGCCAGGCCCAGAACAGCCCTAGTGCATCAGCCCAGGCACTGCAGCTGGCAGGCAGGGTACCTGCGCGGCCCCACTCTCCCCTCCCTGGCTCCAGGGCATCTGGCCAGGGCCCAGGGCCATTCCTTTGCTCCACCCCCATTCACTCTCCAAGCTGGGCGACACCAGTGCCCAACCAGTCCGCCCTCCACAGCAGTCCTGCAAATTTCAGGGGCGGGGTGGGGTCACGGAGGCTGATGCCTGGGGGTCCCTGGGGGCTCCCAAGCTGCAAAGGAGGTGGTAACAGGTGCCAAGTGGGGGCAGTGGGCCCATGAATTATTCAGAGACACCGGACACCCAGCCTGAGCCAGGAGCGGGCTGTGAATGACTGACCTGCAGGCCACCTTGTCCGAGAAGGGGGGCCCGCTGAGGCCTCCCCTCTGGTCTCTGCCCTGGCTGGGTTGGGGCCAGAGCCGGAGCGCGGAGGGAGAGCGGGCCAGCCAGGCTGGTCAGCCAGGCGTGAGGGGGCCCACATCTTTCTGGGCTGTTGTCCTCACTCACGGAAATGGCAGTGGCTGAAGGGTGTGAGTGCAATGGGTGGGGGCACCGCCGGGAGCAGGGCCACGGCAGGGCTGCCATGAAACTGCCCTGTGAGACGGGCTCACCCAACCACTGTGAACACGCTGGCACCGGGGGCCAGGAGAGGTGCTGGACGCCACCAGGCAGAGGAAGTGGGGAGTGGGGGGCAGACCTCAGTGTCCAGCACAGAGCCTCAAAGACACAGGGCAGGGGGTGAGGGGGCTGGAGCCCGCTGCCCAGACTGGGCCTAGTCGTCTGGGCTTGGGGGTCTGTCCATCTGCCAGACTTGAGGCTCAGCTGGGGATGGAGGTCCAGAGGAGAGCCCTTGGGAGGTGGCCCCAGCGTCCTCCAGGTCCCCCAGACCCCTGGGTTAGGGCCGGGTCCTGCATGGCTCCAGGTGCAGGTAGGGAGGGTGGGAGTGGTCAGTCAGGTAGGTAGGCCCCTGTTGGCAGGAGGGCTGTGGACCCCGGGGAGAGACCCTGAATGCTGGCAGATCCCTAGCTCCCCGGCCCTCCAGGAGGGTGCTTTGGTGACACCAGGCTGGAGGTCAGAGGCCCTGGGCCCTAAGCTAGTGGGGTCCAGACGAGGGATGCCCGTGGCGGGAGCCGGGGGAGGGGATAGGGGTAGAAGCTGATGGCAGGGTCCGCCCACTTGGCCGGCCACAGCACCCGCGAAAGGGGCACTCCAGGGGCCCCACATCTCCTCCCTCCTCTCCTCTCCTCCCCTCCCTACCTCCCTCGGGTGGGAGAGCTTGGGGAGGACAACTTCAGAGCCTGCAGCACAGCCCCGCGGGTCCCCTCGCTGCCAGGCACCCCCTCCCCAACCCCCTTCCAGCAGTTTCTCTCGCGCTGTTTCTGGAAGTGGCGGGCGCCCTGCCCTCCACCCGCTGGGCCTTCAGCACCACTGACAGTGTTAGGCGGGGCCGGGACCGGGCCTGGACCGGTGGCGCGCCCGCCCGGAATCCCGCTCCTATCCCACCGCAAGGCCGTTGCTATAGAAACCGAGCAACAAAGGGAAGCGGGGCGGCGGCGCGCGGCAGGGTGGGGTACGGTTCCCTTGGGGACCCGGGCGCCAGGACCGGGCAGGGCGGGCCGGTCCGCCGTCGGGGAGTCAGTCTGCTTGTCCCGACGCCGCCCTTCCGGGCCGAGGCCCCGCTGGCCAGGACGCCCCCAGTCGAGGGGGCCGCGGACTCCCAGCCCCACCCGCGGCCCCGCTGGCTCCCCCGACGTTGCCATGGAAACAGGCGAGGACAGGGCGGGCCTGGGTAGAGGCCACCTCGCGCGCGCGACCCAGGGGCGCCCGGCGGGTCCCGTCGCCCCCCATCCGCCCCTGCAGGTGCGCCCCCGCCCCCGCGGCGCCCGGACCCCGGGGGCGGGCTCCTGACGCCCCGCCCCGGACGCAGACCAATGGGAGCACGGACAGCCGGTCGGGCGGGGCTGGCGGGGCGGGCGCGGCGGCGGCGGCGGCGGCGGCGGGGAGACGGGCGCGGGCGGAGGACACGGGCTGAACGGGCGCGCATCGACCATGGCCTCCAAGTGCCCCAAGTGCGACAAGACCGTGTACTTCGGTAAGTGCCCGGGCCCGGCCAGCACCCCGCCGCCCTTCTCGGTCCAGGATGCGCGGCCCCGACCCGGCTCGCCGCGCTGCCCACGCGGGTGCGGCTGAAGGGCGGAGCGGCGACAAGCTGGGGGCGGCCACGCCCGAACCCCGAAGTGGACGATGGGGGTGGGGCAGGGGCCCGAGGCCCGGCGGGCGGGGGCGCGTGGTCCCCCCAGAATACGGCCGGGCTTGCGGGAGAGTTCTGGGTTCGGGGGCGCATCGCGGTTCTCCGGGCGGTGCCGAGCGGGGCGGGGTCGGGCGGGGCAGCAAGCTACGGGCGCTTCTCGCGCGCTCCTGCCCCTCTCGGCCCTTTCGCGCGGACCCCAGTCCCGCCTTCCGCGGACACGTGGCCGGGCTGGCGTGGCCTCGACCCGTGACCCCAACCCCCACCCCGACCTCTGCCCACGCCGGGCTGGGCCAGGGCTGGGCTCTGTCTGGACTCAGTCCACGCGGGGGCGATCTTGGCCTCTACCTCCTGCGTGTCCCAGCGCGCTCCTTTCCTTGGCGCAAGTTCCCCCAGGACTTTCCCGGGGGTGGGGTGACAAGCGAGTCCCCACAAGCAGGAGAGGACGCTGGAGCCCAGGTGGCCAGGCCCCCTGCTTCCTCAAGGTCAGAACAGTGGCATTCAGGAGGAGGTAGCTGGGTAGGAGGGGGTCCTCTCTGCCAGGATGCCCCCTGGGTTGGCAGCACCCCCCAGCACTGGCTCACCCACTCTCTGGCGCTCCCACCCTGTTGTCTGGCTTACCTACTCTCCCTCATCCTGGCTGATCCTCTCCTCGACTTTGCCAGGGTGGCAAAGTCCCTGCCCACTGAGCCTCCCACCAACGCCCACACAGAAAGACTTGGTGGCACAAGCCAGGATGGCCAGAAGGGCAGGGAGAGACAGCGACAGACAGGGGATCCGATCCTTCTGTTGTCATCCTAGGGGCAGTGGTCCGGGTCTGGGTTGGGGACAGGCCGAGCTGAAGATGGCCACTTGGCTTCCTGGCAGGCAGGAGGAGGAGGAGGCCGACCGATGTTGTTTGCTGTTCCCAGAGGGGAGGGACCGGATTTGGCCTGGAGTGCTTCTGGGCTGGCTGGAAGCCGAGGGGCTTCCGGATGCCTCCCCAGGAGTCCGCCCAGCCCTCTGTCCCCGTCCCAGACAGGGCTCATCCTGTAAGGCTCAGGGTGGGGGCCAGCGCCAGGGTCCTCCTGCCAGCCCCGCTGCCCACAGCTTTGCTCCCAGTCAGGCTAGCTCAGGGCCGGGCCGACAGTCCCGTGGGCAGCCCGGAAAAGCACTTCTGCCTGCTTGGGCGGCCGCTGGCTCCCAGCAGAAAACAAAGGCGGCTCAGACTCGGCTGGCTTCTGTCCTGGTCTGGAGGCCCTGGTGGAGGAAGGGGCCGGGGGCCAGACCCTCCCACCCCCAATCAGGCTGCACCCCAGCAGCCTACACCCCAAGCGTGTGCACAGTGCAACCTGGGCCAGGATACCCCAGGGTGACCTCAGGGACACCAAGCCTTTGTGTCCCCAACAACCGTGCAGCTGGGTGAGGGCCGGTTCCCTTCCGAGCCATTAGACTCAATCGATTCTGCCTTCCCAACTTGGGCCGGTAATGTGTGGCCATCGACCTGGCCAGTGGGTCTGAGGGTCATTCCCCTACCCCCAGGTGCCCACATCCTATGAACCAGCCAGTGGTTCTGGCAGCCCTGAGCTGCAGCTGCCTCAGCCGCCACTGGCCAGAAGGAGGACTGGGAGAGGATGCCAGGCTGGTGTGGGATCCGAGCCCGCCTTGGGCTCAGCCAGCTCCCATCTGCCCTGGCATGGACCTGGGGGGAGGCCTGGCCAGCCTGCGTCCCAGCCTCCTTGGTGGAGTGGCCAGAGGGGTCTAAGCTTGTGCTGCCCCTGGCCGGGACCAGCAGGTTCCACCAGGGCCATGGGGAGCCGGCGCTTAGGGCTCCGAACCTGGGCCACCAGGGGGACTCACTGCCCTCCAGCAGCACCCACAGGCCTCCTGGGGCTCGGGGTGCCCCCGGCCAGGCCCTCTCTCCCTGCTCTGCTGGGGCCCTGGGGGAGGCCCCTCTGTGAGGGGGACCAGGGGAGCCACTGGTCCTTGGCTTCTTCTTGGGGCTTGGCCAGATTCTGCCAGGGTGGAAGGGGCCCAGCCCACCTGACCCCCCCTCCTCCCCGATGCCTCTGGCCGGGCCCCTTTCCAGTTGGGAGGAATTCCAACTCAGCTCCAGCCTTTCTTCCTGCCCTCTCCTCCGCCCTTTTCCTGCTGTGCACCCCTGGGGAAGCCCCAGCTTCCATCCACTGGGAGGTGGCCCAGCAGCCCCAGCCTGGGGCAGGGGACAGGGAGGGGCCCCAACGTGACCCTCAGCAGCTGGTCTCAGACCTTGAGCGCCAAAGCAGCAGCCGGAGGCAGGAGTGGGGGGGGGGGTGCTCTCAGAGCTTAGGGCGAGGAAGCCAAATATAGACAGGCAGGCGTCCTGTCCCACGGGTGTCCCATGGCGGCGACAGGGACTGGCCTCTCCACAGGGGTTCTGGAGGCTTGGGGCCACCCTTCAGCGGGGGCGCTCTGCCAGCTCCATTAGGGCCTGATTGGAGGGTTTGGGGATGTGTGTGAGGGAGGGGCAGGTGTCCTGGTGAGGGGATTAGCAGGTGCTTGAGCTGGGACCCCGTCCAAGTTCCCTGCTGCAGCCCGTGACCCAGGGTGATGAGGGTGCCTGAGACCCAGCGGGAGAGCAGGGCCTCTGGGCAGCAGAAGGTGGTTGCGGTGGGGGAGCAGGCGGGTGCCACGTGGCTGCCGGGTGGGGATGAAGGGGACCCGGCGCAGAGGCTGCCCAGGAGCGGGGAGGACAGCGGGGGCAGCAGGCGGCTGAGCGCGGGAGGGCAGGAGGGCGCTGGCCCTGATCCCCCTCCCGCCCCAGCTGAGAAGGTGAGCTCCCTGGGCAAAGACTGGCACAGATTCTGCCTCAGGTGCGAGCACTGCAGCAAGACGCTGACGCCAGGGGGCCACGCCGAGGTGAGCCCTTCCCCCGGGCAGGGAGGGGGGCCGGGGAGCCCAGGCCAGGCCCCCGCCCTCATGCCCTGCCCTCTGCCTAGCATGACGGAAAGCCCTTCTGCCACAAGCCCTGCTATGCCACGCTGTTCGGACCCAAAGGTGAGCCTGGGTGGGGCGCCACGGCCTGTGATCTGCTCCAGCGCTGGGGAGCATGGCCATTGCCGATCCTCGGCCCAGCAGAGACCTGGGGCTGGCCTGGCGGGACGCTGTGGACCCTTGGATTCCCCCGGCCCCCTTCTCTCCTTCCCCGTGCCGGCCCCTCCCGTCCTTGAAGGACCAGCATCCTCCGTGCCTTTCCCGGAAATCTGCAGCCCACGGGTGCCCTCTGGGTGGGGGTCCTGACCCCACAGTGGGCCGTGGAGGACCCTTTTCTGAGAAGTTGGGGGGTGGCTGTGAGGGCTGGGTGGTGGGCGAGCCCACCGGCCAGCCCCCTACAGTGCCTACCACCCCACAGGGGTGAATATCGGAGGTGCCGGCTCCTACATCTACGAGAAGCCCTCTGCCGAGAAACCTCAGGTCACTGGCCCCGTCGAGGTCCCCGTGGCCCGAGCTGAGGAGCGCAAGGCCAGCGGCCCCCCGAAGGGGCCCAGCAAAGGTGGGCTGGGCTGAGTGACCGCGGGGGGAGGGGGCGGGCGTCGGAGCTGCTGTGCCCCGTCCTGACCCCTCCCCCTCCCCCTCCCAGCCTCCAGTGTCACCACGTTCACCGGGGAACCCAACATGTGTCCTCGCTGCAACAAGAGGGTCTACTTCGGTGAGTGGCGCGCCAACCCGCAGCCTGGGAGGCCTCCACCGGGCGGGGGGGGCCGGCCTCACCATCTCTCCCGTCCCCAGCTGAGAAGGTGACGTCTCTGGGCAAGGACTGGCACCGGCCGTGCCTGCGCTGCGAGCGCTGCGGGAAGACGCTGACCCCAGGCGGGCACGCGGAGGTGAGAGGGGCGCTGGCTGGACGGCGGGGGCGGGGCGCGCAGCTGCCAGGGGACGGGAGGCGGGGGAGGGGGGCGCCGGGCGGTGGGCCTTGCCCCCTGGTGGCCAGCCTCGTGGCTCGCGTGCGCGCAGTGCTGCGTGGCGTGGCGTGGCGGCACTGCCCTCCCCTCCAGCTCCCCCCAGGTGAGCCGACCTGGCCAAGGCTTTGAGAACTCGCGGGTTCAGAGAGACCCGGAGAAAGCCACCAGGGGGAGTGGGGAGTGAGGACTCTGTGGCCCCTGCTTCTCACCCCCACATCTCGTCCCTAGCACGACGGCCAGCCCTACTGCCACAAGCCCTGCTACGGAATACTTTTCGGACCCAAGGGTGAGTGTGGCCAGGAGGGTCTGGGACGCGGGGCGCCCCCTCCTCCACCCCTCCCCTACCACCCTTGCCCCTCTCCCCACAGGGGTGAACACCGGAGCTGTTGGCAGCTACATCTATGACAAGGACCCCGAGGGCAAAGTTCAGCCCTAGGCCCCCAGGCCCTTCTGCGGGGCATGGGTCCGTCTGCGCAGGCCCCTGGCCAGGGGCCCACTGCTTGGCTACGAGGGGAGAGTGACCGCTGCCCAGTCCCACCTCAGCACCTGCGGGTCCAGGGCCTGCGTGTTGGGGAGGAAGCCCCTGAGCTGACTCCAGAGCCCTGCCCACCAACCCTGTCTCTCTGGGTGTGTCTGCCTTTGTGTCTCCAGCCACCCGTCACCCCCTTTTGTGTCCTCCTGGCCCCCCGTGTCCCCATGTCTGTGTCTCGTGGCCCACACGTCCCTGAGTGTCCCTGTGGCCTGGGTGGGTCTTTCTGAGGTGGCCGCCCCACGCTCCCCCTCCTGCTGCCCCAGTCCTGCCCACAGGGTTATCTATGCTCCCCCTGCCCGTGACAGCCACAGCCACGCCCCTCACAGTGTCCCAAGGGTGGAGGGACATCCCTGCCAGGGGCCCTCTGCCCGCCTCCCACCCTGCCTCACAAACGCCCGCCCGCCACCCTCACGTGGCTCACATTCGACTGCCGGGGGTTTTGCTGTCAATGAAAGGTTTGAGGATCGCACGACCCCCGCATTGTGTCTGTGTCTGTGGCGTGGACGTGAAGCCGGGATAGCGTCCCTTCGTCCGGGGGTCCTCTTCCCAACGGTGATGGTCGTGGCTGGGAGGCGGGGAGGCTCTGGTTTGGGGGCTGGTTTAGGCTGTGGTGCCAACACTGAGGTGGGGTGGGCCCCTGAGAGGGACCAGGCTAGCTGGACATGGGGAGGGTGGGAGGCATCCGGGGGTGGGGTCCTGGTCCCCAGACATGGGCACCAAAACCAGGGGGTCCTCCGACCCATCAGAGACCCAGAGGGAGAGGTCAGCCTCGGGAAAGAGCAGAGGGCATGGCATGTGGAGGGAGAGGGGGCAGGTGACCAGAGGAGGGGTCCTCTGCAGGGGGAGAAGCCGGTGAAGGGTGGTCAGGGACGAGGTGGGCCTTCAGCCCAGGAGGAGCCTGGAAGTACAGAGGGTTTAGGGGGAGTGAGGCTGAGCGTGGTCAGCCGGCCCCAGCATTGGTGGGAGCCCAGGGACAGAATGTGGACAGTCTGAAGGAGGGGCCTAGGGGCTCCTGCCTGAACAGCATTCCTGCATCTGGGCTTGCAGTGTTGATGGAGTCACCTCTGGCCTCCCCAGGCTGTCCAGGCTCTGCCTTTGCAACCGGGAACTCTCAGTAGCTGGGAGGAGGCCTCCTCCTCGTCTGCCTTCCCTTTATCCGCCGGCTCCCGGGCAGCCCACCAGAGGGCGCCCCTTCTCTTCCACTCTGGGCGCGGGGGCAGAACCCTCGGAGACCCGCCCTCCGGTGCTCAGCCCCTGCCCTGGCCTACTCCCAGCACCCCACCCCCAGATGCCTCGCCCCCCCTGAGCCAGGCGCATCATCCGGGCCTGCTCATTCTGGGCCCCGTGTCCCCAGCACCATAGGCAGCCGGCTCCCCGTGTGCCGTGCCCCCAGGGACAGCTCCCAGCGCCCCGGCCCGTGGCACAGGCCCGTGCCTGGCCCGCCCTCCAGTACGTGGGCCCACACACAGCTGAGCCTGGGTGCCCGGCTCACTGTCCCTCGAGCAGCCATCCGTGTCCCTGGGGTGGAGGGCCGGCTCCTGGTGTCTGCAAGTGCCAAGCCGCCCTCCTCCTGGCCAGTCCTGGCGCCCAGCGTGGGCGGCAGCGTCTCCTCGTACCTGGCCGGCGCCTGGAACGCAGCCAGGATGTGCAGGGAGGGTCGGCCTGCCCTGGGGGTGGGAGGGGCTGGAGCAGGTACCCCAAGGGCGCCCAGTTCACACCCCAGGCAGAGGGGAGGTTCGGGCAAGCACGCTCGGAGGAGGGGCTGGGACAACACCCTCCACATTCCCACCTCCCTCCCGCCAGCACGAGGCTCCTTGGTTGGGGGGTCGTTTGGGGGAGAACTCAGGCTTCCCAGAGCACCCCCAGGCCCGCCCTCGCTGAGGGCTCCCGGTGTCGGATGGGAAATTCCTGTCGTCCGGCCGGTGGGGGGCTGCTGAGAGCACAGCCGGGGCCCCTCCTCCGGGAGACTCCAGGGGAAACTACGTGGGGAAGACTTGATCTGCGACGCGCCCTTCCCCAAAACCCGGGGAAGGGCGGGGGCTATTCTCGAGTGAAGGCCCGCCCTGGGGGTGGGGCGAGGACTGCCGGGGTCGCCCCGAGGGAGGATCGGCCCGGCCCTGCCAGGGACGCAGTGCCCTCCCACTGCGGGGGTCTGGCCCGGGAGGGCGCGTTCCACTTCCTGCGTGCGGAGGGTGTCGCGCCTCCGTGTTTGTTTCCGCGGGGTTGTCATGGAAATCGGGGCGGGGCCCCTACCGTCTGTCTCTGCGCGGTCGCTGGGTGTCATCGGTGGGAGCCGCGGGTGGCTCTGCGCTGCCGGGGCTCCCTTGGTGACACCAGCTCCAGGAAGCCTCCCCGCAAACCAGGTGTTTCCTCGGGCGCCCCTGCAAGACTCAGGGGAGGCCAGTCCGGTGTGGCGCCTTCTCCACCTCCCCCCCTGCCCGGGCTCCACCCCCACCCCTCCAGCCCGGTCCCAGCCAGTTGAGGCGGCCCTGAAATGCCATCTAACCACCTCTGTTCCATCCAGAACCCCAGGGCTGGGCACAGCGCCCAGGCCTCCTCCGCCATCCTGCTCCCCAGCTGTACCCCACCTCCCACCGGTCCAGTCTTCCCCACTTCCTCTCCAGGACCCTCCAAGACCCACCCTGCACCCCATTTCAGACCTGGGCCCTAGCTGGTCCCCCCGCCCTCCAGGCATCTCTGTGGGGCCTGCAGCTCCCTCGGCCCCCACTTCCCTGAGGCCCAGAATCCCCTGCCCTAGACCCCCAGCCCCTCTCCCTCCACCTTCTCCTGGGCCAGTGACCCACCAGTGCCAGCCCTCTGCTGTTGGAGGCTCCCTGGGGACCCCACCCAGCTAGGCTAGCCTGGCTGAGCTTCTCTAGGGCTGAGGGAGCATGACCTTTCTCCAAGCACCAGCGCACTGGTCACGGGCTGTGGCCCCCTGGGTGCTAAGGGTCAGGAAGTCACCTAGTGCCTGTGACCCCGGCTCTGGGCCCCTGGGAGCTGGGCCAGGCAAGGACTGGTGGGAGACCGGGGTGGCCAGGTGTGGGCAGCACATTTTCTCAGGGCCCAGCTGGCTGCAGGGGTGAGTTTGTGGCCATGAACACGCCCAGCTGCTGGACTGATGAGGCTGGAATTCAAGGCGGTTCTGCATGGGCTTTGGCTCCAGGGCACAGAGATTCCTGGAACCAGGCTCAGCCTGGGGTGGGGGGAGGGGGAGGGCAGGGCTGGCTGAGGGAGCTCAAGGTTGTAGGTGCCCCCATCCCTCCACCCCAGCCCCTCTGCATCCCGCGCCTGCTTCCAGCAGAGGAGGAGAGGGGCCTTCGCCTACCCTGGCCCGGCGGAGGCCTGGTGGACAGGATCAGCGCCCTTCTGGGAAAGCACGGAGTCCGTTCCCTTCTCCAGCCCCAGGGACGCCCGGGGCAGGACCTCGGGCCAGACAAGGGGTCCTGGGAGACAAGCTGTTAAAAATAGGCCCTGGGAATGTCTGAGTCTCCACGACTCAGCCTCAGCCGGGCCTGGGGGAAGGGCAGAGAGGGGTGGACTCTGGAGGCAGGAAGCCAGCTCTGGCCCCAGGCTCAGCAGCGGTTCTGGAGCACATGTTGGCCCTGCAGGGCATCTGGGTGCAGGAACACCAGACAGGCCCTGCTGGCCTCCAGCCCTAGCAGGGGACATTCTTACACCTGTCCACACTGAGGAGGGGGCCCGGAGACTGGGGCGCTGGGCGCTGGGTGGGGGCTTCGAGAATGGTAGGGAAAAGGCCAGAGGCAAGTGTCACAGTGTATGGCGTTGGGGGGCAGTCTGTCCAGCCCTGAGGGGCAGAACTCTCCTGGTGGATTCCTCAGCGGTCACTAGGGCCCAGCCCTGCCTTCACCAATTCTCCTGGTGCCTGGAGCCCAAGCAAGCCCTGCCCTGGGGCCCCAGCCCGGCCCTCTCCATCCAGAATTCTGCTGCAGGGCAGGGTCCTGCCCGGTTCCCGTCTGGGTCTCCAGCTGAGCCTGGGTGGCACTTGCGCAGGCGAGGGCGTGGGAGTGCGCAGAGAGAGGGTGAGCGCGTGGAGGTGGCCTTGGCCAGGCAGCAGTGACCTCCCCCAGGTCGCAGGGCCCTGGATGCCCTTAGGCTGGCTTGGGGCAGGGTGGACATTCTGGGCACAGAGCAGCCCGGGGCAAGTAGCCGTCCTGGCCGCTCTGCCCTCACACTCCAGACGCAGCCCCCGCCCCCCACCCCCGTGCCTGCAGCCAGTGCTGGGAGGGAGAAGAGCGCAGGGCCATGGTGCTGGTGGCGCTGGGGCGGGCCGCATCTTGGGGTGTGCGAGGTGCTTCACTGTGCCTTCCATGGGTTTGTGCAGTAAATGCCACTAGGGCCCCAAAAGAGTAAGGAAATGGGTGGAGGGCCAGGCAAGGCAGATCTGGGTCTTGAACTGGACCAGTGGTCCCGAGTCTGGTTGACCTTGGGCCAGGTCATTGCCACTCCCCCACAAGTGCATCCTGGGCAGGTGAGCCGATGGAAGCAAGAAGCCTGCTCCTGGAGGGGCTGTCAGGGCCCTGACGGGCACCCAGTCAAGCCTCAAATGGGGGTGTGCCTGGCCAGAGAGTCTAGGGGGCTGAAGGATCTGTCCACCCACCACAGTCCCCCACTGCTGGGGGTCTGCAGCTGGAGGGGTCCCCACCCCCACAGGTGGGCAGGACAGACAGGGAGCTGGGGGAGTTTGGAGGGGCATGTCAGTCTGTGACTGAAGCTTTGGGAGGGTTCCAGCCAGTGTGTGTGTGTGTCTGTGTGTGTGTGTCTGTGTGTCTGTGTGTCTGGAAAAACCGTGCTATGTACCAACCAGAGAGCAACGCCCATGGCCCTTGGCCCCCCTTGGCATCCTCCCCACAGGGGCCCGTGCTGTGACCATGGCAATGGCAATAACAGCGGGGAAGGCCAGGAAGAGATTCATCACCCTGGTTTTTAAGGAGGGGCTCTCAGCTCCCCCCACCCCCAGGGTCAGGCGGGTTTGGAGTCCCAGTGTTGGGGGGGTGGAGGGGTCATCCCTGGGGCCAGGTGTGTAGAAGGGAAGACAAGCCTGGCTCACAGCCTCACCTGGCCCGGAGCCCTGAGTGGGCTGGGGGAGTGGGCCGGACAGAAACATGGGAAGGCAGCTGCTCAGAGAAGGACCTCGTGCACACATGCCCCCAGACACCCAGATGGATATGCCCACCCAGGCAGGCACTGGGACACGCACGTGCGCATCCAGGCAACCTGTCGGTCACTGCCCCCCTCCAGCTCATCATCCCGGTGGAGTTGACCTCTGCCCAGCACACCCACTTGGGGCAGCCTTCTCAGGGATCTGCAAGGTGGTGCGTGCAACACGTGTGGCCTGACGCCCGGGATCTGCTGTGACAGGCGCCCACCTCCCCCAGAGTGTCCTGCCCTGTGCCCCCCGCCCACCCGGTCCTCTCCATCACCAGGGGTCTTGGCCCTTCCCCCCGCTCGCTGCTTCTGCCTGTCTGCATTTCCTAGCTGTGTCTGTGTCTCCGTGTGCCCCGTCCACCCGGCCCCCCACCCCCACCCCGTCACTCTCCTGCTTTCTCTCATGCCCACCTTGCTCTCTGGATCATGGAGCCAGGAGATGAGGGAAGCCAGGACCACCTCCTGTTCCTGGCCTGGCCTGGTGGCATCAGGCGCAGGCCAAGGAGACACCAAGGGCCGGGTGAGGGTGGTGGGGAGGTTGGGCTGGTGGCCTCGGCTCCAGAAACCACGCTGAGGTGCCCCTGTGCCAGGCAGAGGGGGTTTTGAGTCTCCGGTCCCGGAGCAGGCTGGGCTGGCTCCACCAGTGCAGGGCAGGGCGTGCCGCCTCCTGAGGGCAGCGGGCAGCTGGGCACCGGGGCTTGCACAGCTCCGGGGGGGCGCAGAACTGTGGCCTCAGAGAGGGGGTCCCAGGGAGGTGGGAGTGACTGGAGAGCGGTGTGGGGGGCCCGCCGCGGGAGTGTGGGGTCCAGCGGTCCGTCCTCCTCACCGAGGCTGGGGTGCGGCCTCCCTGACCCTTGAAGGCTGGGAGCTCTCACCCCCACCCCCACCGGGGCCTGGTGGGGGACCGTCGGGGTGGAGGCAGCCACGGCTTCCGCTCCTGGTCCCAGTGCCAGACTCGGGGGGGTGGGGGGTGCTCGCGGCGGGTGGGAAGGGCAGGGCGTCACTGCGTGGGGAGGCCGGAGCTCCTGGGCCCCGTCAGAGGATGGTCTCCAGCACCCTCCGTGGGGACAGGGCCTGGACAGGCGCAGAGATGACGTTTAGTTTGGTGAGACGGGTGTGTTGAGGGGACATGAGGACGCTGGTAAAGGCTCAGGGGGCAGGAGGGAGGGACGGCTAGGGAGGTGGCCTGGCTGACGGTGATGGAGGAGGCAGAGTCCTCCAGGGCACAGAGCACTGGGACCCCGCCCAGGCCTCCACCTCAGCCTGGGCTAAGGGGCAGATGGGAGGCCGGCCAGCCGCCTCCCCTCGAGGGCCCCACCCCCTAGAGATGCAGGCCTCTCCGCTGGTCCGCAGAGGCTGGCCTAGGACCCCGCAGCCCGCGAGAGAGCCCGCCCCCTAGGTCTTCCCCCATTCCTGGGGCGGGTGGGGTCCGCGGTCTCTGCCTGGCACGGGGGAGGCTCCGGGGCCGCTCCCGCTTTCCCTGGACGAACGACTTGGACCGCTCTGCACTCGGCGCTTCCCGCAGAGATAAAGACCCCTCCCCCGCCGGCCCCGGCATCTCCCAGACGGCCTGGGCCGGCCTGGGCGTCGCCGCACCCACTTCCCGCCACAGAACCCCCAGCCCCCGAAGCCGATGGCTGTCCCCGTGGAGGAAAGGGATGCCCCGTCTCGGAGTCCCCTCTTCTGAATTCCCTGGGGACGTTCCCGCTGCGGCCCGATGGACTTCCAGGGGCGGGCCTGAGGTGCGGCGCGCGGAGACCGGGATGTCCCTCGGGCGTGGGGGACTGGGGCGCGGCGGGGCGGACCTCCTGGCCCCGCGCGTGATGAAGGCCGAGGGGAGTTCCTGGGGGAGGGCTACCAGGCTGAGACTCCCCTGGCAGGTGTCCCCAAACCTCCATCTGGGGAAGAGGACACGCTGGTTTGCACCTCTTTGCATTTTAGAGGCGACCGGTTCCCGCCCTGGCTCCGGCATATCTGGGGCTGGGGGTGGGGTGCTCCCTCCTGCTCTTGGGGAGTCCACTGCCCCAGATCCTGGACCCGGCGAGTCCGGAGTCCAGGGCGAGGGGCGGGGCTCCTCCGGGTGCTCCAGCCCCGCCCCTTCAGTGAGTCCCCAAGGATCTCCTGCCCTGCTCGGATCACGCTCTGTCGTCGGCTAGGCCCGGGTCGTACCCCAAGGCGGGCGTGGACCAGATGACCTTTCTCGGCCTGTTGGCTTGGGTCCGAGGCCTCCGGGTCCAAGTCCAGGGCTCAGGGGGCGGGGCGCTAGGGGCGGGTCCCAAAGGGGCGGGGTCCCGGGGTGTTTGAAAGGCGAGGACCTGGCGCGACCCACCCAGTCCCGCGCTCCGCTCTGCTCCCGCTCCGCCACCCGCCCCGGACCCGGCGCCACCATGCCCAAGTGCCCCAAGTGCAACAAGGAGGTGTACTTTGGTGAGCGCACTCCACCCCCACCCTCCCCGGCTCGAACTGTGGGTCTCTGGGCCGCCCCACGCGGAAGCGCGGCCCGGGGTCCCCGCCGCGGGGCCGCTCAGGTGGGCCGGGGGTGCAGGGGGACCTGGGGCACCGCCTCGGGGCCACGCCTCAGCCTTGCCCGCGGCCGCCTGGAAGTGCGGGTCGGGACCCCTGCGTCGGACGGCCCTGCATCTCTGTGCCCCGCTGTTTCTCCGGGTCCCGCTTGGTCTCCCGTCTCTGAGTCTCCGCGTCTCTGGGTCTCCCGTCTCCGGGTTCCGCTCTCCAGCCTCCTCTCGCGCGCGCCCTGGGCGGGGACCCCGAGGGGTAGGAAGGAACGCGGGGCTCTGGCCGCCCCTCCCAGCGCTAAGTAGAAACAGACGCGGAAACCGGCGTCCCGGGCGCGAGACCAGGCGCACTCAGATCCCGGGCGCCGCCTTCCTGCCCCGCGCCCCGGGGCCCACCCAGCGGAGGGGCTGGAGGAAGTGGGAAGTCCCCCCGCCTCGCCCCTCAGGCCCCACCGCCGTCACTGGTGCAGAGGCGGAGGGCTCAACCCGGCAGCCCGCCTGGGTCCCGACCCGAGGCCCCCTCGCCTCCTCCTGCAGCCCCACCCAAGCCCTCAGGAGCGCGCTCAGGACCAGCGCCCACCCCCGCTAGTTGGGCGGGACTGGCTGGGGACTGGAGGTGCCCCTCTCCCCCCGTGGGGCACAGGTGCCGCTGAGACCTTGGGTGGGCCACCGGGCATGCGTGGGCGAGGCCTTGAGCAGAGGTGGCTGGAGAAGGTGCTGTGCGACCAGGTGGGTGTGCCCCGTGTCCCTGGAGCAGTGTCTCACCTCACGGGGGTGGTGGGGGGGCATGTCTGTCCCTCTGCAGCTGAGCGGGTGACCTCCCTGGGGAAGGACTGGCATCGCCCTTGCCTGAAGTGTGAGAAATGTGGAAAGACGCTGACCTCGGGGGGTCACGCCGAGGTAGGTGGGGCCTGGAGGGAGGCCGGGGCATGGGGGAGGGGTGACAGGCCCTCACGCGCCTCTCTCTGCAGCATGAAGGCAAGCCCTATTGCAACCACCCCTGCTACGCGGCCACGTTCGGCCCCAAAGGTATGCTCCGCGCAGCCCCCACCTGACCCTGACCTCCACAGCCCCTGGCCACCCCTAACCCGCCCACTGCTTCTCCGCAGGCTTCGGGCGCGGTGGGGCAGAGAGCCACACTTTCAAGTAAACCCAGGTACCCCCCCCCCCATCCACCTCACCCTGCCCAGCCCAGCCAGCCCCGAGAGTGCGGTCCCCCACCCTGAGTGAGGTCCGACCACTCCCGGGGCCTGCACTCACCTCTGTCCCTGTCTCTCTGCACAGGTTTTGGAGACCCCATCCCTGGCTGCCCGCCGGCCACTGCCCCTCTAGGCCGATGGCAGGCCCTCCCCACAGGCACATGGGGCTCCCCTGTAGACCCTCAAGCCCTCAATAAACCCGGACACTTGGAAGACCTACTTGTGTGTGCACTTCACCGGGGGAACGGTGCAGGGGGCTGCGGCTGGGGGCCCTGACGGGCACTTGCTCTCCCTGCTGCAGCCAGCCTTGCTGCCCACTGCCCTGGCGGCGACGGGGGTACTCTGCCGGGGAGCCACCCGGACAGCCCCGCGTTCAGCCCTGCAGACGCCCCAGCCCTCCTGCAGCTCTGGGATTGGCCAGCAGGAACAGGAGGCTGCAGGGTGAATCCGCTGAGCTGGTTCCGTTTTTGAGAAGCTTTGGGGAGCTGTGGTGGGGAGCCCTTGCCTGCCCTCCCCACTTCCTGCCGCTCCACCCTTGTCCCCATCCCCCATCCCCACCCTGCCGGACCGGGCCAGCCGTGCATCCACCCGGACACCACCTGCCTCATCTGCCCCCGTGCCGTGCCCGGGGACTAGCAGGTGGCCGGCTGCCCGATGGGGCCTTTGAGGTGACGACTGGCTGGGCGGCAACGGCTAGGGGCTTTCTGAAAACTCCTGTTTCCGTTCAGGGAGCAGCTGCCGACTGGGCCACCCTCAGAGCCCTCGCCGTTCCCCCCACTGGCCACTCACAGTCCGGCCCTGGCAGACGGCCACCGTCCCAGAGCTCGGCTGATCTAAGGAGCCCAGAGGGGTCATCTCAGCCTTGCATATGGCCTCAGCCCTGCCCCATGGCTTGGCTGGGGGTCCGGCAGGCCTGAGCTGGACAGGCGTGGGGGGCCCCAGGGTGGTGTGTGGGGTCACATGTGCACATGCGTGTGTGTATGTGTGTGTGTGTGTGTGTGTGTGCGTGTGTGAGACTTGGGTGATTCACAGAATTCCAAGGGGTGGGAGCTGGAGTGCTTCTGGGGACAGATGCAATTCAGCCGGGCGAGGCGGGAGCAGAGGATACTAAGTGAGGCCCGGTTTCTCAGTGGTGGGGTGTGGGGGGGTGGAGCTGTCGTCTGGGGGCCCAGCAGCTAAGGGCTTGTGGCCAGAGCAGGCACAGAGTGGGGAGTGGGTGCACCGGAAGGTCCGCACCGAGCTGCTGGGAGGTGGCCCTGAAAAGGCAGCAGAGACCCCTGGCCCCTCCGCCACCGCGTGGCTCACAGTCTGGGTGTGGGGGGCCGACCTGGGGTGAGCGCTTAGAGCGCTGAGCCCCACCGGGAGAGTGGGTCAGCCAGGCCTCAGGCCGGGGAGGAAGGCACTCCGAGCAGAAGACCCAGCAGGGGCAGAGGCCCCGAGAGGGAAAGGGCTTGTCGGGTTCCAGACCCAACGCATCAGGGGCCATGTCGGGCGAAGGCTCCAGGGCGCTATGGCCGGCCTTAGCAGCATGGCCTCTGAGCTGTGGAGACAGAAAGCAGGGCCAGACTGGAGGCCTGTGCTGGTCCCAGCCCCAGCTCAGGAGGGGACTGGAGGGGACGGAAGGTGGGGTGAGGGGCAGACAGCAATGCCCCCGTGCCCGTGGGGGAGGAGGGCTCTCGGGAGGTAAGCTGCCCTGGCGCTTGTCGGGTGGCCACTGAAACAGCCTCCTGGGGTGGGGGTGCCCGGGTCAGAGGCCAAGTTCTGGAGAAGGGGTTAGTTCTGGGGGGACACAGGGAGTGAGCAGCTGCTGTGCCTGAGACGGCGGGGGGCTGGTGCGGTGGGCGGGTGGGGCAGGCAAAGGTGAGGACCAGGCGGAAGGTGGGGGGTCAGGCGTGACCGCACTTCCTGTGGGCTTGGTGAGGGCTGGAGGGGGGCTTGTCTGGGGAGCACTTGAGATCCAGGGAGGCCTGCTTCCTTTCTCTTCATCACTTATCTCTTTCCCTTCTCCTCTCCTTCCCTCACTCTGTCCTCTTTACAGCTTTATTGGGGTATAATTTCATACCGTAAAACTCACCTATGCACATTCGATGCTTTTAAACCAGTTCCCAGAGTTCTGCAACCGTCACCACAATCCAGTTCTAAAACCATTCTCCTTAACCACAGAAATTCCCTCATGCCCATCTGCCGCCACTCCCCAGTCCTGGTCTCTTTCCAGGCCACCACTGACCTGCTTCCTGTCTCTGTACACTTGCTTTTCTGGACACTTCCTATAGATGAAAGGCACCTACAACATAGTGTTCTGCATCTGCCCTCCTCTGTGTCTGCGCTTCCCGGCACTTTGACCCCTATCAGTGGTGCCGAGAGGGCTCCGTCCTAGGGCTGACTGCCCAGCTGGCGGCCTTTCCGGTTGTTTCGGTTTGGCTGTTACGACCAGAGCTGCCTTGAACGTCCGTGAGTGGGAACACGAGTCCTCACGGGTTCCGGGCACTGGCATTGTGGGGTCGTCTGGTAGACTTAAGTCTAGCTCTGAAAGAACCGCCAAACTGCTTTCCAAAGTGGCCGTGCGGATACTCCTTCGAAGGCTGTCTCTTCAATGGCAGGAAGGAGAGGCTGAAGGTGCAGGGCAGAGGGAGGCCGGGGTGGGGTGGGGATGGGGGTAGGGGGTAACGGGGGCTAGCCGTACAGACGATGGACTGGATGGGGAGGGGCCAGGCGGGGTATGCAGGCGTAGGTTTGAAGGGGGAGAGAGTCACCGGCCGTTCGGGAGGAGCACCTGCCCGCGCGCTGCGGGGTTGAGCCGTCGGGGTACGTCCCCCGGTACCCGGGCGCTGGCCCCTGCGTCTCCGGCCTGATACGCGCTGCGGGGTCCCAGAGCTTCCGTAGGCCAGAGAGGGCTTCCGGAGGCGGAGGGTCGCTCCCGCGTGTCGGTGGCGCCTCCCGGCCGCAGGGGGCACCCTGAGTGCCGCCGCTGACCCTCCGGAGGTTGCTAGGCTGCCATTTGGTGCAAGGGGCTGATTGGTGGGGTCCGGACAAGGAGAGTGTCAGGTGTCGCCGCGATTGAGTCGTGGAGGGCGGACCCCGCGAGGCTCTCAACGCCGATTGGTTCCCGACGCACCGGAAATGCCTCCGCACCGGACAGAAAGGACAGCACTCAAACTCCGGGGGCAACGCTCATTGGGCAGGAGCTAGAGGCGTGTCTCAGCCTACTCGGTGGTTGGGCGCGGGCCCAGCAGAGGCGGCACCTGAACGGTGACTGGGCGCCGGGACGCAGCTCTCGCGGGGATTGGACGCGGGGACGCGGCGGCGGCGGCGGCGGCGCGCAATCTGAGGAAGGCGAGTGGAGGCTGCATGGGGCGGCGGCGGCGGCGTCGCCGGGTGGACCCGGCGGACGCGGCCCGGGCCCTGCCCGAGGCCATCGCCGCGTTGAGTCAGACGCTGCCCGCCGGACCCAGCCCCGAGACCTTCCGCCGCGCCAAGTTCGACCGTCCGGAGGCGGTGAGGCCAGCAAGGCAGGCGGCCGGGGCCAGTAGGGCTCCGGGAGGACGCAGGGACGCCGCCAGCCCCGCTGACCGTCGCTCTTTGATCCTCGCAGGCCCCCGCGTTCTGGCGGCTGCTCTTCTGCGTGCTCTCGCCGCAGCCGCCCAACGGCGCCTCGGCCTCATTCTCCCCGGGTAAGCCCCGCCTTCCTGTAAGGCCCGCCTGGTAAGGCTCTGGCCCCGCCCACCCAAAGAGCCCCGCCCACTGCACGACCCGTGAGACAGCCCTCCATAAGGCCCCGCCCACTGCCCCGCCTCCCCGATGAGACCCCCCCCCCCCCCCCCACCGTGTGAGCCCTGCCCCTTCCCGCCTCCAGGTTAGGTCCCAATGCCCCTGCTAGTCCCTTCCAAGCATGGTCTCTGCTCTGCGTCCCGCGGGGGTCCCTTAGGAGTCTGGGTAGTGTCACCTCCAGTGGGTGTCCCCCCTGAGCTGGCGTCTCCTACCGCAGAGGCCCAGGTCCGCTCTGTGAAGTTGGCGCTGCGCACCCAGGGCTACCCTAGGCGGGCCCTGGCACAGCTCCCGGACGACGGCTCCCAGGGCGGCCGCGAGCTGCTGCTGGCCCTGGCCTGGCTCCTGGCCCGCGAGCCCCTGCCCGAGCGGCTGCTGGCCCAGAACCGCGTGCAGCTGGGCGACGAGATGCACGTGTGCGAGGTGGGTGAGGGATGAGTGTGAGCCGCGCCCAGCCCGGGCGGGAATCCTGGGTGGGCACCGGACCGGCGGAGTCAGCCCTGTGGGGGTCAGTGTTGCTGCCCCGAATGCCCGGGTGAGCACACGGAGGCAGGTCAGGGCCAGGGGCGTGCCCACAGGCTCTTTACCCACCTCTTCCTGGCACCTCCGGGATCTCTTGACTCTCACTCCCAGGGGCTTCCTTTCTCTTTCCCCTTCGTGGTCTATGCCTGGGGTGTGGGAGCAGTGCGTGACCCTTGCCCCCTCCCCAGTGCGAGGCCCTGGCCAGCCCTGGCCCTCCTGCCCCCAGTGTGGAAGCAGACGGCTGTGTGGACATCCGCCACCTGCAGTGGCTGATGGGAAAGCTGCGGTTCCGGTGGCGAAACCTGATGGCCAGTCAGCAGGAGCAGTGCGCCCTCCTGGGCAAGGTAGTGCCACGCGTGCGTTGTCCACCCAGGGGCAGTTGTCCTCTGCTGTATAGGCCTGTCCAGCATTCCCATCTCAGGCTGGGGCCCAGCCTTTGGCTGAATGTGGGCGGCCTTCCCAGGCCTGGCTGGGGGCTGACCTGTTGGGCACAGCCTGGGGTGGCCTGACCCTAGGGCTCCAGGTTGTCCAGGAGGGGGCCTAGAGCAGGTATTGCGGGACATCTATGGGGCAGGGAATCAGGGGGGCGGGGAACCTGCAGGGTCAACCTTCCTGTCCCCAGAACTCCCCAGAAGCTTCAGACTCTGTCACTGAGCACCAGAGTGGGCCCTGGGGAGCCACTGCTGCCTGAACACGAGTTGGCGAGGAAGGCACGCCCTTCCACCGCATCCTGGGTGTGGGCTCACGGGCGGTGGGCAGCTCCTGCGGGCTTCCGGAAGGCTGGTAGGGCTCAGCTGTGGGGGGCACTGGTGTCCCCACAGGTCCAGTGCATGGTCTGAGCTGAGCGGTGGCTGGGCAGGTGGCCCAGGGCTCGCACCAGCGCAGGGCTCTCTGGTGCTAGAACCCCCCGCCTTGCGCTCTGCCCCTGGGAGAGGGTCTTTTGCTCAGCTAGCGTTTCTTGGGACCCCTCACTGCCTCTTGTCTGGGCTCCAGCTGCTCCTCTGTGTGGGACATGCCCACCAGTTAACCCCCCTGCTGCCTTCAGGCCTTGCCTTGCTGGGGTGCCCTCCCTGTGTCTGTGTCCCTGCCACTGGCCTCACTGAACCACTGAGCCTGTCCAGAGGCTGTTTCTGCCACCACATGGGCCTGGCACTTGATGAGCTGCAGGGGAAGCAAGGGCGCCCCACTCTACCTATACTGCACCCCTGGGAGCTGGGTGGGGTGCTCCTCCGTCTGCATGGGCCTCCTGGTGGGTACTGGGCCCCGGGCCAACCTCCCAGCAGTGCTGGCTACTCTCCTGGGCCCGACCCTCTCTGAACCCTTGTTTCCTTGTCTGTAAGGTCCTTGCCTAGCGCTGTCGGGGGGGAGGCACCCACCTTCTCAGCCTGGGGTCTGCACTGCCTGTTTCAGATCCACTCATATACCCGTGGCTGCCACAGCGACCGCAGCCTTGGCCACCTGTCTGTTACCGAAACGGAGCTGCTCAGAGACCCGGAGGGTGGCCGGCAGGTGAGGGCTGGTGGGACCAAGGTGGGCGTGGCCCAAGGTGAGAAGGAGCCTGGGAGGGTGGGGGACCCAGACAGCGGAGCAGCTTTGAGCTGTGGGTGTTAGCCAAGCTCACCATCTTTTTTAAAAAATATTTATTTATTTATTTATTTATTTATTTATTTATTTATTTATGGCCGCGTTGGGTCTTTGCTGCTGCATGCAGGCTTTCTCTAGTTGTGGCGAGCAGGGGCTGGCTACTCTTCGTTGCGGTGCGCGGGCTTCTCATTTCAGTGGCTTCTCTTGCTGCGGAGCACGGGCTCTAGGCACGCGGGCTCAGTAGTTGTGGCACGCGGGCTCAGTAGTTGTGGCACACGGGCTCAGTAGTTGTGGCTTGCAGGGTCCAGAGCGCAGGCTCAGTAGTTGTGGCGCACGGGCTTAGTTGCTCTGCAACATGTGGGGTCTTCCCGCACCAGGGCTCGAACCCGTGTCCCCTGCGTTGGCAGGTGGATTCTTAACCACTGCGCCACCAGGAAGTTCCTGTTTTTTTTTTTTTTTTTTAATATTTATTTTATTCATTTGGCTGTGCTGGGTCTTAGTTGCAGCATGTGAGATCTTTGTTGTGGCGTGCAGGATCTTCATTGCGGCATGCGGATCCTTAGTTGCGGCATGTGGGCTCTTTAGTTGCAGCACGCGGGATCTAGTTCCCCGACAAGGGATTGAGCCTGGGCCCCCTGCCTTGGGAGCGCAGAGTCTTACCCACCGGACCACCAGGGAAGTCCCCAAGCTCACCCCCTTGCCTAAGCAGGAGACGCGTGCAGCCTCAGGGCCTCTCTTGCCCCCTGGAGCAGCCAGTGCTGCTGTGTGTGTGTGCACGGGGCTGGGTACACTTTGGGCCGTGGGAAGAGTACAGGTGTCTGGGCCGGGCTGGCAGCCAGCCGAGGGGGGCCACTGGAATTAAGGAAGACTGCTCAAGGGTCCGAGCTGATGGTGTGGGTGCCTTGAGCCTCGGCATGTGTCACCTGTTGATGGGGGAGGTGGGGGTTGGCGCTGCCCCACACTCTGCTGACCTTCTTTTCAGGAGCCCCCACCCATCATCACTGTTTCCTTCCCTTGGGCTCACCTGGCCAGTGGGTCCTTGGACAGGCCCAAGGCTGGCCATTACTTGAGTGCTGGGCTCTGGCTCGTCCAGAGTGTGAGGCTGGCAGTGCCTTGTCCTGGAGCACTTGGCTGGGTAGGAGGGCTGAGGCTCAGGGCAGGCCCAGCAGATCCCAGCTGTAGAGCTGCATGCTCCTAGGGGGTCTGCATCCCCATTGTGGGGTCAGGGCGGCCACCTGGGGATGCCTTCCTGGCCCTCGGTGCCTGCCCAGCCTGCGTTCCTGGCTGGCTTTACCTGGGCAAGGCTGTGCTTGGCCCTCAAGGAGCTGAGGCAGCATCTGGGCGTACTGAGATGCCCTGTCCCCTTTCAGGGGTGACTCAGCGAGGCCCTGGCCCCCTGCCCCTGGTCCCCTCCCTGGTCTGAGCAGAGCAGAGGCTGTGCCAGCTCCAGCCCGGTGCTGCCTGGGACCCCAGCCTCTGTGGGGGACCTGGGCGGGTACGGCCCCCATCCTCCTGGAGGGTGGTGCATGTTGGTGCCACAGGATCGAAAACGGCGTGGCCAGGTGGATGGGGAGCTGGTGGCAGCCTGGACCAGCCGACCTGAAGGGGCTGCACTCTCGGGATGGGTCCCAGAAGCTCCTGGAATGACCTCTTGTTGCCGTGTCAGTGGCCAGGCATGCTGTGGAGTGGCTGGGTAGCATCCTTGGTTATTTGCTGGCCCTGTAGTCTTCTTATATTGTGGCTTGGGGCGCGGGGGTGTGGACACCCTCTGGGACTGTTCTTGGGAACTGAGTAAGCTGCTCTTCTTACTGGCCAGCAGGTGTGTGTGTGTGTGTGTGTGTGTGTGTGTGTGTGTGTGTGTGTGTGTGTGTGTGTGTGTGTGTGTGTGTGTGTGTGTGTGTGTGTGTGTGTGTGTGTGTGTGTGTGTGTGTGTGTGTGTGTGTGTGTGTGTGTGTGTGTGTGTGGGTGTGTGTGGTGTCGGCATGTGGGCTCCACCCTCCCATGTCCGCAGCCCTCCCCCAGACCACAGGGCGATTCTCACCGCAGGCCTGCCTTCACCCTGCTCCACTGGCCATGGGCTGGGCCCTTGGCCTGGTGTTCAAGGCCACCCCCATCTCGCCCCCTGGCCCGGGAGCCCCTTGTCCAGCTATGTGCATCCCCTGGTTGCCTGGCAGGCACGCTGGTGTGCGTGGCACGGGCACCAGCCTCTGTGAATGGAGGCCTGGCAGGGCTCTTGTCCGCCGACAGGGCAGCTGCCGGCTCTGGCCGTTTGTCCCGGCCCCAGAGCACACTCCTGGGCTCCCTTCTAGGAGGAGCGGTGCCGGAGGCTGAGTCACTGTGCTGGCTGCTGTGTTCAGAGAGGAGCACAGCGGCTGCCGGCCGGGGCCATCCCAGTGGGGCCCATCTGTCTCTCCGCAGATTGCCGTGGGCCCTTGGGGTGGACCGTGCCTGGCCTTGCCCCTGTCTGGCTTCCCGAGGCCGCAGTGGCCTCGGCAGGTGGGGCGGGAGCATGTGCCCGTGCACTGGACTGCGGGGTCTGCAGGTGTGGGGCTGTTTGGGCCGTGCCTGCAGGGCGGGGCCGGGGGGCTGCGCGGCTGTGTTCTCCACCCTGGTCCCCGGCCTGTCCTCTGTCGCCTCCAAGCTGGGCGCCGTGCAGCCTCTGCCCTGCCTTCGGGCTCCAGGGGACTACAGAGAGGGATTCCCAGAACCCGCCAGTCTCCCCCATCCGGGGCCTCCCCGTACGCCCAAAGCCTCCGGGGTGCAGCCCTCAGTCAGCGGGGGATGTGGGGTGGAGTCCCAAGTGAGGGGGCAGCAGGACTCAGCCCCCGACCCCGCGGGACCCACGCTTGTGGGGGGCCTGGGGGATCACTGGTGTGGTCAGAGGCTTGGTAGGCTTGGCCTGCTTGTGCTGGAGGCGCGGCTGCCCTGCAGGGAGGTGGCTCCGCCCGCGGGTGGGCCGGGTGAGCCCGGGGGGCCGAGGCGACTGAGCCAGAGATGGTGGGCGGGGTGGGCAGGGTCCCGGGAGCATTGGGTTCTCTGACTCTGCGGCCTTAATGGTTTGCATTGCAGCTGCTGCGGAGGCTGCAGAGGGAGAACGCACGGCTGCAGGCGGCCCTCGAGTGGCGGCGCCGGGAGCTGGTCTTCTGGCAGTGGATGGTCAGGAAGCGTGCCACCCACCTCCTGACCCTCCCCTCCCCTCCCCTCCCCTCGTCTGACCGCAGCAGCCCTGGGGTGGTGGTGGGGTCTTCCCATTTTCCAGACAGGAAGAGAAGTCTCAGGGAAGCCCCCCACACCCAGCCCTGAAGCCGGTTTCACACCCAGGCCTGTGGGTTTTGTGTGTGTGTCTCTTTCCAGATGTCTGTCTGTCCCATCACCACCCTTCCCAGCTCCTGGGGAGGCCCAGACTTCTCAGGGGCCTTGGCCTTCCGGAAGCCTGGCCTTTGTGCCTCCCTGGCATCCAGGCCCACCGGGGTGAGGGCCACTGTCCAGCTCGCGCTGCGACCCGAGGGCGGGAAGTGACCCTGGGCCTCTGTCCCTCCCGGCTGGGGAGCTGGGCCTCTGGTTGTGAGGCCCGGGCCTGCCGCCCACCCTCTCACTTGGGGTCCCTCTCTGCAGGACACGGTCCTGGACGCCTGCCCCCCTGAGGCCTCACAGCCCACGTTTCTGCCCAGGATCCCCACGCCAGGGGCTGGAGCGTTGGAGCCCCTGGTGCGGGAGCTGCAGGCCCTGCAGGGAGAGCTGCGAGAGGCGGTGGAGGCCCGGCGGGAGGCCTGGGAGGCCGGGGTGAGGACTTAGGGCCCTGGCCCGGGCTGTGCTCGACAGGGGGCTCCCACGGGGGGACTTGCACCTTTTGGTCTGCTTGGAAGAGGGGTGGGCTCACCTGCCAGACTCCCCCGCCGCCCCACCCTGGCCACCCTGATGGAGGTCTGTTCGTTATCCCAGGGCGGTTTTGGTGTCGTCCCTGCTGGCTTCCGCTCACACCCTGTGGCCTTTTGAACCTGCTGGTGGACATGCCCCAACCCCACCTGGGCGCCACCCTCCTCTCTCCATGAGCAGGCCTGGGCGAGCGCCGGGTTTGTGGCTGTGAACAGTGGGCCACGCGCGCTGCATTGATTTCCTTTTTCTGAAGCATCGTAGAGCAAACTGCAGGCGTGGTTTTCCCCTCAGATACCCCTGGGGAGCACGGGTGTTTCCTGGGGGCCTGCAGCGTGGCTCGTTCAGGCCCTGCACGGCCGTGTCCCCTCCGGCCGGGCCAAGCTGGAGCCCCCTGCCCTCTTGGGCAGTGACAGCGGAAGCATCGGTGACGTTTGCAGGCAGTTTCTCAAAAGAAGTGGGGCTGGTGCTTGTCCGGGCTCAGGGCTCTTTGTGCTTCCTTGTTGCGAACCACGGAGCAGTGCCCACTGAGGGTCGGGGTCAGGGGCAGGGCCGTTCCCTGGGGACACCGAGGGCACAGCCTCTTGGCGCTCCCTGCTGCCTGCAGGGTCTCTGGGATGGGCCTGCCCTGCGGGCCAGAGGTGTCCTCACCAGGTCGTGTCCTCGGCCTGGCGTCCCCTTAGCCTGGCGTCCCCTTGGGTCAGGGCCACCCCATGCCACCCCTCTGCGAGGGCGGTGGGAGAGTGGGAAGCCGATAGAGCAGAGGACATGCTGACTCCGCCTGGAGTGGTGGGTGGGATTGGGGGTGGGTGCCCCGAGGGTCTGCACTCTGGGCTCTGAGCAGACCCTGCAGGACTTGGCCTGCTGGGGGCAGCCAGGCCCACTCCCCCTGCAATGCCGTGGTGAAAGAGCTGGGCCTGCAGCTGGGTGGTCCTGAGGGCTCAGGCCCTGCAGGGCTGTCGGGGGTGATCGGGCTGCTGGCCCTGTCCCCGGGGCCCCAGGGCCTCTGGCTTAGGGCTCAGATGCTCGGTGAGGGTGACGGAGCCTGGAGGGGCCAGGCCTTAGGGCTGGCGCTGGAGTTGGTCCCCCGTTCCTGGGAGCAATGGGCTCTGGGCACTGGGAGGGGCCGCAGGACTGCTGGGGGCTGGGCTCAGGGCTCGGGGAGAGCTGAGGGCCCTGAGCCGGGGTCCTGGTGAGACTGGTCACCCTCGGCTCACTTGCCATGTCCCCTGTGCAGGTTGGAGGCCGTGGGCCCGAGTGGAGCGCCGTGAGGACGGCCTTGCGGGAGGCCGTGGGGCAGGACCTGGCAGCTCTGCGGCGGGCCTGCGAGCGAAGCGGCAGCCTGGCCCAGCCCCACGGGCCCCGCCGGCTGGTGAGGACTGAGGCTGGGGCGCCCAGGGGCCCAGGCCTGCGGGCCCCTGAGGTGATTGAGGCGCTGAGGAGCCGGGAGGCCCACCTGGAGGTGGTGCTGCGCCGGCTCCAGGGCCAGTGTCGACAGGAGCTGGCCAGGCTGGTGGGAGCCCTGCCTGGCCTCGTCTGGATCCTGCCACCGGGACGCTGACGCTCCCTTCTCCAGGGGGCACCCCCCACCCCCACCCCTCAGCCTGGCTGGGCCTTGGAGGGGCAGATTCCAGGCCGGGTAGCTGCAGGGGTGACACAGACACAGCACCGGTGGTACAGGCACGCTGGGCCCCGGGCCCCGGGTCCCCACTTGGGGCAGTACCCAGCCCCGCGGCCTGCAGCGCTGGGGGCAGGCCCGTTGTGGTGGCCGTGGGCATTCAGGATCTGGAGAAGACCCGGAAGTAAATTGTGGAGGCCTTCTTGCAGGGCTGAGGCTCTAGCTGTCCCTCCGCCACCCGTCCAGGTCTCTGTCTGGTGAGGCGGTGCTCCCCTCAGGCCCAGGGCGAGGGGTCCCTGGGCAGTGGTGGCTGAGGCTGGGCCGGTCCAGGGCTGCCCAGGTGCTGGACGGACAGGCGTGGCCTGCAGCACAGGGTGGGCGTCAGGGCCCCGGGGGATGCAGTGTCCTGGGTGCGCCCTTGGAGCCCTCATCCTGGGCTCCCTTTGTGCACCCCACCTGGGCCACGCCTGTGCCTGGTGTGCGTGTGGGTGTGCGTGCGTGTCTGTGTTGGGCAGGGACGCCTGATGGGAACCTCGGGTGGGGGGGACTCTGCTCCGTTCCTGGGGGTGGTGCCCGCGGGGGGAGGGGGAGGCCACTGTGGACAGAGCGGGCTTTGTTCCCGAGACTGCTCCGGGAGCTGGGCTCCGCCCTGACAAAGAGCCATCTGTGTCCGGAGAATGTGCCCCGAGCCTGCCAGAGCAGGCCCCTCTCCTTCCCAGGAGGCTTGGCTTCTTGGCACCTGCCCCGTCCCCCTCCCGCCAGCGGACATGGCCTCAGCCCGGCCTCCCTTGCCGGGCTCCCCTCTCCCCCAGGGTGCTCCACCCTGACCTGCTGCCGGCCAGCTTAGGCCCCAGGGCCCAGCCACAACGCCTTCTCATTGGCCTTTGCTGTCCGCTTGGGGAGTGCTGGCTCATGCCCAGGGGCACCGGCTCCTCTGGGCCATTCTGGACCTCCTTTGTCTCGGGTTGGGGCACACCTGTGGTGCCTCCGCACTGGCCTCGGGAGCACTGACCAGACCGGGGGGCGAGCCAGCTCCCCCTTCAGGAGTGCCCCCCCTGACCCTCTCCTCACAGGCTGGCCCTAGAGAGCCTCTGGCCCGAGCCCCTCCCTCCAAGGCCTGGCCCCCTTCTCCTAGCCCCTCTATGGGCTCCCTGCTTGCTCCAGTTGGGTCCAGGGCACATGGGACTTAGGCCCGCGCCTGCGGCCCTCGCGTGTTTAAAGGCACTTCTGGACCCCCTGCTGCCGTCCTCCTGACTGCCCCACGGGGCAAGTCCACTGAAAACTCCCTGCCTTCTGTGGACTCCCTGAAGCCGGGATGGCCACTGGCCCTCAGGAACTTAAGTTTTAGAAACTCAAATGTAAAGTCTGCGTTACGGAGCTGTCACTTCTCAGACTGATCTGTAGATTCAGTACAATTCAATCAAAACCACAAGCGTGTCTGTGTGTCTGTGGGACCTGGGCTGGTGATTCTGAAACACGAGGTGGAACCCGCCCGAGAGGCCAAGCTTGGGGGGAGTGGAGCCGTCCGCGATGACCCCGCAAGGCAGGAGCTTTCCAAGGCTGCAGGGAGCAGGCGTGGGCCCTGGGGTTTGGCTCCTACTGTTGCCGTGGTAAGTTAGCGCTTGTAAGTTAGTGGCTCACGGCCCTGATCCTGCCGTTCTGTGGGGCTGAGGTCTGGTGGGCAGGCAGGAGGCCCCGGGGAGAATCCACTGTGGACCTCAGGCCTCACACGAGCTGTCATCTCCAACACTCCCCAGCCCTGCGGCCACTGCAGTCCCCTTCTGCATGTGACATGACAGGTTCACAGGCCTGACCCCAGGGCTCAGACCCTGCCCACCAACCCCAGACCCACGGGACAGACGGGGTGTGGGGCAGCGTGGGCCCACGTGTGCACTGGAGGCTGGCCTGGCTGCATGTGTGAGGACTGCACGCTGGGCTGCAGGGTTCCCCACCGACCCACAGACACAGCCCTGCAGGAGGTGAGGATGCCACGCTCCCCTCTGGAGTGGCTTCCTAAGACCACAGTAAGTCACTGCATCAAGACTAGAAACTTGTTCATTAAGAGACACCGTAAAGACAGTGGAAAGGCAAGCCTGAGCAAGCGGGAGAGTGTATCGCAACACCTGTAGCCCGTAAAGAACTGGTGTGGAGCAGATAGGGCCGTCAGCCCAGGGGCAGACACTGCAGAGAAGAGGAAACAGGAAATCAGATAAGTCAAGATGTTCGCCTTTGCTGTAGCCAGGGACGTGCAGGTGCCCTGTGTGGCCGCAGGTGGGCGGGGCACCGGGAAGGGGGTGGGGCTGGATTCGAACTACCCCCCGGGAAGCACACGGGCACGTCTTGTGAGAGGCGCCCCCCCAACCCCGGAATCGCGGGGGCAGGAGTGGATGTGGGAGGTCTCTGCCGTCCGCCACGGGGAGTGGGTGAGGGAGTGACGGGGACGGCCGGCTGGCCACACTGCAGCGGCCTCCTGGGATCCGGAGTCAAAAACTCTTGAGTCTTCTAGAAAACACAGGCATGTCGCAGAAGACGACACACAGGGAGATCTTAAAAAAGCAAAACAGCCATGACTGGGGTAGGGAAGGGATTCTCGTCTGTGGGTAAGTTTGGGACAGCGGGGCTGCCTCGCGGGGCTTTGTGGTTGTGGGTTTATTAACGGTTCCCACTCGCCCCCAGGGCACCTGTCCTTTGGGTGTGTCAACCGTGAGGTCAGAAATCGAGGAGCCAGTCCAGGTGCCTTCCCGCGGCCAGACCGCTCTGCCTCCTGTGCTCGGGCTCTTGTTCTGTCACCTCCACCTTCACGGTCCTTTTGGTGCCCTACCCCACTACCCACCTGCTGGCCTCCCTCTCCCTTGTCCTTGTCTGCATTGGTCGACCTTGGCTTGACCTTGGCTTGGGGGGCGTGGCTGGCTGGTCAGGACTGAGGCCCCCCGGGCCCACCTGCAGCCTGAGGGGTATTCCCCGGGGCCTGCTGAAGTTCAGGTTGGGGTGGGCAGGAGCATCTCTCAGCGGCATTTAGGAGACAATCCCTGTTGGCGGGGCACCGTTGACGACCTTGGTCCATAGGCCCCGGCACCCGTGTCCTTGCCTGTGGGTGTGGCTGGTGGCCATGAAGTCGTGCCTCTGGAGCTCCGGGGCCCCCAACTGGGTCCTGGGTGCTGAGAGCAGCTGGGCGCCGGCCTCTCTGTCCTTCTTGGCCGAGCCGGGCTGTTCCTCCTCTCATCCATCAGCCAGGATTCCCGAGGTGCCCAACGTGTGCCCGCCCCGGGGCTGGGGGAGAGCAAACACCATAAACGAATGTGCATCAGGGGGCGATGGCCCTGGCCGTGCGGGGTCGGGGCGCGAGGTGACAGAGGGTGGTGGTCAGAGGAGGCCTGCCCAGACGGTAAAGGAGGGGAGGAGAGGGTGCTGAGTGTCCCACCCAGGAGGGTGGTCCAGGCAAAGGAAATGGGGTGCTTATGCGGGGGCTGCATGGGGGGAGTCTGGGAGGGGGTAGGACATGAGCTCAGAGGTGGGGTCGCAGAGGGGCAGGGGCTGCAGGCTTTTGTGCCCCAGGTCAGGATTTCGGAGTTTCTTCTGAGCGGGGTCGGGGCACCGTTCAGGGCCAGGTCCTGTCTTCGTTCCAAAAGGCCCCGTCTGCCCCTGGCGGGAGAGCTTCTGGGGTTCAGCGAGAAGGCGGGTGAGGGGTGTTGGGCTGGGGCCTGGTGGACTCTGGTAGATTTGGGGCCTGGGATCTGTTGCTCTCTTGGCTGTGGGGCTTGTGAGCTGGTGGCTCCTCTTTTAAGTTGTTTTTCTTCTTACCATCTTTATTTACAATTCCCAAGTTTTTTCCTTCCCTTTTAGGGACAATTTTTTAAAATTGTGGTAAAAAACACATAACATTAAGTTTGCCAATTTTTAAAAATTGTGGTAAAAAACACATAACATTAAGTTTGCCATCTTAACCATTTTTTAAAAATTGAAATACAGTTGATTTACAATACTGTGTTAGTTTTGGGTATACAGCAAAGTGATTCACATATATATATATATACATATATATATATTTTTCAGATTCTTTTCCATTATAGGTTATTACAACGTATTGAATATAGTGCCCTGTGCTATACAGTAAATCCTTGTTGCCTTTTATCTAGACTGGGGTGGTCATTTCATGGTTAAATAAATTTGTCAAACGCAAAAAAAAAAAAATCCTTGTTATCTATTTTATGTATAGTAGACTGTATCTATGAATCCCACACTCCTAATTTATCCTTCCCCACCCCCTTTCCCCTTTGGTAACCGTAAGTTTGTTTCCTATGTCTGTGAGTCTGTTTCTGTTTTGTAAATAAATTCATCTGTATTATTTTTTAGATTCCACATATAAATGATATCGTGTAATATTTCTCTTTGTCTGACTTACGTCACTCAGTATGATGATCTCTAGTTGCATCCATGTTCCTGAAAATGGCATGATTTCATTCTTTTTTCTGCCATCTTAGCCATTTTTAAGTGTACAGTTCAACAGTGTTAAGATAGTTACACAGTTGTGCTACAGATCTCCAGAACTTCTTACATCTTGCAGCACAGAAACTCTGTCCCCACTAAACACTAATTCCCCCTCCCCCAGCCCCGGGCCCCCACCATCCTTTCTGTTTCTGTGAATCTGACCTTCTAGGGACCTCATATGAGTGGACTCACACAGGATCTGTCCTTTTGTGACTGCCTTATTTCACTCAGCGTAAAGTCCTCGAGGTTCGTCCATGTTGTAGCAGGCGTCAGGATTTCCTGCCTTTTTAAGGCTGAGTAACATTCCATTTATGGATAGACCTCGATAGGCTTACCCCCTCAGCTTTCAGTGGACATTTGGGTTGCTTGCAGCTCTTGGCTGTTGTGAAGAACGCTACGATGAACGTGGGTGTGCAGGTGTTCCTCTCTTTAGTTTAGTTTTAGAGGATCTCTGGGTCATCAAGAGCCGGGCATGGCTTGGTGGAGACAGCGGTGCAGCCCACAGAGCCCCTGGGAGGTAAGCCAGGGGCAGGGACCAGATGGGGCACCCTGGCTTGTCTCCCTTGGGAGGAAGGTAGCGGTGACTGTTAGCTCCCCCTAAAGTTGTTTCTTGGGTCTGATTGTTTTGGCAGCTAGCATTGCCCTAACTCACTGTTCCTGCACTTTCTCAGCTCATGGCGCTTGCAATGGCTCAGTAATTTTTTTCACAGCACCTCTTGGTCCAAAGAAATACCTAACACTTCTGTGTATTGTGGCCAAAGAGCCTAATAAGTATTTAGGTACTAACAACTTAGTAGCAGTTTAGAAAACAAACCCAAAACCCCAAACGAACCAACAACACATAAATTGAAAAAAACCTTAATTCTTAGAAACTACGATTACTTATTAATAGGATATCTGAAACTGTTAAGACTCTACACACCTTTTCAAACCTTAATCAGATTGGACACTGCCACCTGCATTACCTGATCCATGTGGATTTTTGCCTGGTGTTTGCTTTTTTATTTCAGCAACTGCTGTTTAACCAGCTTTGCAAAGAGATATCTTAGAAAGGAAAGCAGTGCGATCCAATATGGAAACTCTGAGTTCAGTCGAATTATTCACAAGGTGTCTGGCATGCTCTGTATCCCGTGTTTCCCTCAAAAATGAAAAATACCCTGTAGTGGCCCTGAGAATTCACTGTAGCACCCTGGGGTGCCTCAGCACACAGTTTGGGAACTGTGGCCCTAATCAACTCAAGTCTTTGTGTTTCCCTATTCTGTTTCCACTTTGTATTGTGTTTTATTGTATTTTATTTATTTTACTTTATATTTTTTTGTCGAGTGGCTTGTGGGATCTTAGTTCCCTGACCAGGGATTGAACCCGTGCCCTCAGGAGTGAAAGTCTAGAGTCCTAACCACTGGACCGCCAGGGAATTCCCTGTATTGTGTTTTTAAAGCTCCATCCTCGAAGCTGTGTGTACAGCTCTTCACTGCTTCTGCCCAGCGGATAAGGTCCCAGATTCACTACATTTACCATTTCCTACACGTGGGCACCCTGGCTGCCTCACAAAAGCCCCTGCTCTTGGGGGGACCTGTGGGAGCCGGGCTTTGGGGTGCACACCTGGAGCAGACCAGTGAGTTCTCCAGTTGGTCGGTTGGATGTTCCAGTCCACGGTCCCACCAGTTCCTACATCCTCGGTCCCTGTGACCCTCCCTCAGCATGTCCTAGCTTCTGCAGGTTTGCCAGTTGAATAGGCATTAAGTGGTCTCCCAGTTTACTTGACATTTGTCTGATCATTGAATTTGACCATCTTTTCATGCACTTGCTTAGTTTTGGGGCCTTCCTCTTCTGCAACTGGCTGGTCATATCCTTTAATCGTTGGTGTTTGGGGGCTGCTGACTTTCAAAAATTGCTTTGCAGAAGTTCCTTGAAAATTCGAGATAGGAATCCTTCATTGGTTTTACATATTATAAATATCTTCTGCATTCTGTCATCTGTCTAAAAATTTGCTCATGGTTTCCCTTTGTTGAATAGAAAATTTAAAGTTTGTTTTAATTGAATTCATCATGTTTTTGCCTCTTGCTTTTTAAAATTCACATTTGAAGACGTGCTTCCCTCTCTTGTATCATATTCCCCTACATTTCCTTCCGTCAGAGTCCACCTCTGTGTGTGGCGTCAGGCAGGAATCCAGGCCTCTTCCATGTGGTGAGCCAGTTTCCAACACCGTCTACACACAGACGTATCCTGTCCTCGTTGATCTGGGCCTTCTCCATATTCAGCTCCCGTCCATCCTGACCTCCCTTCTGTTCCACTGGTCAGTTCATGTACCAATACTACGCTGCTTTTATCACCGTGTGTTTCATCAGGGTCCAACCACAGGAGCAGAACCGGTAGGGGTTCTATATGAAGAGATTTATTGCCTGCTGTTGCTGGTGTAGAAAGATACTGTGATGATGGTAGTTTCATTTTGGCCGTCTTGCTAACGCTTACCAATCCGAGGTGGTGATCCTGATTCTCAGTCTTCAGGGGCATGTGGCTGAGGTTCTCCATTAAGTACGGTGCTTGCTGTGCTCTTTTGGTATATAACTTTTTATAGCTTTATTTTTTTTAAAGATTTATTTATTATTTATCTTATTTTTATTTTTGGCTTGTTGGGTCTTAGTTGCGGCATGCAGGGTCTTTTGTTGTGGCGTGCAGGCTCTTTGTTGCCGTGCGTGGGTTTCTCTCTTCTCTAGTTGTGGTGCGCAGGCTCCAGGGCGCATGGGCTCTGTAGTTTGTGGCACGCGGGCTCTAGTTGAGGCGCGCGAGCTCAGTAGTTGTGACGCGCGGGCTTAGTTGCCTCGCGGCACGTGGGATCCTAGTTCCCTGACCAGGGATTGAACCCACATCCCCTGCATTGTAAGGTGGATTCTTTACCACTGGACCACCAGGGAAGTCCCAACTCTTTATAGCTTTTAGAAAGTTTCCTTCCACTCTTATTTTCCTAGGAGCTTTTTTAGAATCATCACTATTAAGTGCTTTGTCTTTATTAATCAAGACAATCATATGATTTTCTCCTTTACTTTATTGTAATGAATTACATTATATTAACACATCAACACCCTTTCCCAAGTCAGACCATCCTTGCATTCCTGTGAGAAGTCCTACTTGATCATGATACTATAACTTTTAAATATACAGTTGGTTTCGGTTAGCTAAAATTTTATTTAGAACATTCATATCTATGCTTGAAGTGAAACAGGTCTATAATTTTCTTCTTTTTTTTCTTCATATTTTCCTTATTATGTTTTGGAATCAAGATTACATTGGCCTCATCACAGCCTTTGCCACCTATTTTCTGGAAAAATTTGTTAAGGTAGGAATTAACTGTTCCTTGAAACTTGAATTTTACAGAGCAAAAGTTTTTGATTTTGATGAAGTCCAGTTTATCAATTTATTGTTTATGGATTGTGCTTTTGGTGTCATGTTTGTTTGTTTGTTTGTTTTTGACCAGCACCAGGTCATGAAGATTTCCTTTTACATTACCTTCTAAAAGTTTTATAGTTTTACATTTAGGTATATGATCCATTTTGAGTTAATTTTTGTATGGGATTTGAGGTTTAGGTTGAGGGTTTTTGTTTTTGTTTGAATATGGATGTCCAATTTAGTGAAAGTACTATCCTTTCTCTGTTGAATCACCTTCACACCTTAGTTAGAGCTAATTGGTCACATTCAACAAACAAGGAATAGAAAGGAACTTCCTCAACCTGATGAAAGGAATCTACCCAAACTCCACAGTTGACGTAATACTTAATGGTGAAATATTGAAAGCTTTCCCCCAAGATCAGGAACAAGGCAAGGATGTTTACTGTTGTCTCTTCTATTCAACATTATTTTGGAGGTTCCAGCCAGGGCAATTAAGCAAGTAAAAAAAAAAAAAAAAAAAGCATCCAGGTTGGAAATGAAGAAGTAGAACTATATTTGCAGATGACAAGAACTTGTATATAGAAAATCCTGAGGAATCCACAAAAAAATATTAGGACTAATAAATGAGTTCAGCAAGGCTGCAGGATACAAGATCAATATGCAAAAGTCCATTGTATTTCTATGCACTAGCAGTGAATAATCCAAAAATGAAGTTAAGAAAAACAATTTCACTTACAACAGCATCAAAAAGAATAAACTAGGAATAAATTTAACCAAATGTTGGGTAAAACTTGTGCTCTGAATACTACAAAACACAGGTGAAAGAAATTAAAGGTCTAAATAAATGGAAAAGACATCTTACGTTTATCACCAAATTGATCTATAGATTCAGTGCAGTCCCTATCAAAACCTCAGACGGCTTTTTTCAAAAGTGACGAACTGATCCTAAAATCATGTGGAAATGCAAGGGATACAGAATAGCCAAAACAATCTCAAAAAAGAAGAACATAGTTGGAGGATTCACACTTCTCAATTTCAAAACTTACTACAAGCTACAGTAATCAAGACAGTGTGCAGTTATAAAGCAGAAAGTAACACACCATTGTAAAGCAATTATACTCCAATAAAGATGTTAAAAAAAAAAAAGAATCTGCCTGCCAATGCAGGGGACACGGGTTCGAGCCCTGGTCCAGGAAGATCTCACATGCCACAGAGCAGCTAAGCCCGTGTGCCACAACTACTGAGCCTGTGCTCTAGAGCCCACGAGCCACAACTACTGAGCCCACGTACCACAACTACTGAAGCCCGCGTGCGTGGAGCCTGTGCTCCGCAACAAGAGAAGCCACCGCAATGAGAAGCCCACGCACCGCAACCAAGAGTAGCCCCCGCTCGCCGCAACTAGAGAAAGCCCGCGCACAGCAACAAAGACCCAACACAGCCAAAAATAAATAAATAAATTTATATTAAAAAAAATAATAAAGTAGCACACCCCACCCGAAGCATTCTTTATCACATTCATACCTCCTAAAATTATGTATAAAATTATTATTTGAAAAAAAAAAGACAGTGTGCGGGACTTCCCTGGTAGTCCAGTGACTAAGACTCTGCGCTCCCAATGCAGGGGGCCCGGGTTCAATCCCTGGTCAGGGAACTAGACCCCACATGCCGCAACTAAGAGTTTGCATGCCGCAACTAAAGATCCTGTGTGCCACAACTAAGACCTGGTGCAGCCAAAATAAATAAATAAATATAAAAAAGAAAAGACAGTGTGGTACTGTAATAAGAGTAGACATATAGACCAATGGAACAGAATTGAGAATCCAGAAATAAACCCTTACATTTATGGTCAATTGATTTTTGAAAGGGTGCTAAGACAATTCAGTGGGAAAGGAAAGTCTTTTCAACAAATGGTACTGGGACAACTGGATATGCAAAAGAATGAAATTTTTATATGCAAAAGAATTAAACTGGATCCTGTATTAGTTTCCTAGGGCTGCTGTAATAAATGACCACAAACTGGATGGCTTATAATAGAAATTTGTTCTCTCACAGTTCTGCAGGCTAGAAGTCTGAGATCACGGTGTTGGCGGGGGTGGTTCCTTCTGGGTACTCTGAGTGAGAATTTGCTCCTGCTCCTGGTGGTGGCCAGCAATCCTTGGCATTCCTTGGTTTGCAGCTGCGTCACTCCAAGAGCTGCCTCTGTCATCACATGATCGTCTTTCCTCTGTGTATGTGTCTGTGTCTTCAAATCTCTCTTTCCTTATAAGGACACTAGTCATTGGATTTAGGGCCCACCCTACTCCAATATGACCTCAATTTAAGTTGATTACATCTGCAAAGACTATTTCCAAATAAGATCCCACTCACAGGTACTGGGACTTCAGCATATCTTTTGGGGCACCATAATTTAACCCATAACAGATCCCTTTCTTACAGCATACATAAAATTTAACTAAAAATGGATCATAGACCTAAATGTAAAACCTAAACCTATAAAACTCTTAGAAGAAAACATGGGGGAAAATCTTTATGACTAGGGTTAGGCAAAACCTTCTTAGATATGATACCAAAAGCACAAGCAACAAAAGATGAGATAGATAAACTGGACTTCATCAAAAGGTTTTTTTTTTTTTTTAATATTTATTTATTTACTTTGGCTGCGCTGGGTCTTAGTTGCGGTACGTGGGATCTTCGTTGCGGCATGTGTCATCAAAAGTTTTTAAGCTTCAGAGGACACCATCAAAAAAATTGAAAAGACAACCCACAGAATTGGAGAAAATATTTTCAAATTACATATCTGGTAAGAGACTTGTATCCAAAACATAAAAAGAATTCCTTCTTACAACTCAACAATAAAAGGACCATAATGCAATGGAAAAATGTGTAAAGAATTTGAACAGACATTTTCTGCATATAAATCCTGTATGTGTTTTGTTAGATTTATACCCAAGTATTTAATTTTGGGGGGAGCTAAAGTAAATATTATTGCTTTAAAAATTTTGGTTTTCAGTTGTTTGCTTCCAGTAGAAGCAGGATTGAAGTTGTTTTGACCTTGTATCCTGCAACCTTGCTAACCTCGCTTATTAGTACTCAGATTTTTTTTTTGGTAGAACTTTTGGGATTTTCTACATAGACTTTCATGCCATCTACGAATAGAGAGAGTCTTATTTCTTCCCTTCTATTCTGTTATGTCACTTATTTGGTTTTCTTATTTTATTGCATTGGCTAGGACTGCCAGTACAATAGCGAATAGTAATGGATAGAGTGGACATCTTTGCCTTGTTTCTGATCTTAGGGCAAAACACCCAGTCCTTCATTATTAACTATCGTGTTAGTTGTAGTTTTGTTTTGTCTCTTTTTTTTTTTTTCTTTTTAGATACCCTTCATTAAATTCAGTAAAATTTCTCCTATTTCTAGTTTGCTGAGAGTATTTATCATGGATGGATATTGAATTCTGTCAAATGCTTTCTATGCATGAATTGATATGATCACATGGTTTCTTCTTTAGATTATTAATATGGTGGATCACACTGATTTATTTTCGCATGTTGAACCAGTCTTGTTTTCCTGAGATAACCTCCCTTTGGTTGTGGTATTTCTTTGTTTTTATTTTTTATGTTGCTTGCTTCTATCTGCTAATATTTTGTTGAGAATATTTGTGACATGATGGCATTGGATTTTCTTTTCCCTTGTGGGTTGGATTTTCCTGGCTCTTCATATGTAGAGTAATTTTGGATTGTATTCTGCACATTCAAACGTTACGTTATGAATATCTGGTCTTGTTTAAATCCTATTGAGAATGGTGATATTTTTGTTTTAGCATGCAATCAACCCAGTTGGGTTCAGGCAGAAAATTCCAAATAGCCTTCTGTGGGTAGTGGTTTCAATGTCAGTTCTGTTTTCAAAGCCTTTGCAGTGTTATTTGAATCCGTCCTGTGTGGGCACTGCCCAGTGGCCAGTGTGGGACTTGTGCAGTGCTGTGTCCTGTAGTTCAGTTCTCGGACTCAGGGTGACAATTAGGATCGGACCCGGGCACACACGGCTTGGGGTTGAGCCCAGAAGTCATGAACAACTTCATGGGTTGCCTTCTGGAGCCCCTTCTCCGGCATGTCTCCGTTACTTTCTGGCTCGCTGGGGCTCCCCTTTCCAGCCCTCTGGCAGAACTTGGGGGCTTTAGTCACCCCACCCTCCTGCACATTCCCCCTGACTGTGCCTGCATCTTGAGAAAGAGAGAAGGGCCTGGCTCTCCCCGTCCGCTCAAGGCAACTGGGTCCCACCCTCTGGGAC
This sequence comes from Balaenoptera acutorostrata, assembly GCF_949987535.1. NCBI lineage: Eukaryota > Metazoa > Chordata > Mammalia > Artiodactyla > Balaenopteridae > Balaenoptera > Balaenoptera acutorostrata. The sequence continues at coordinate 183,359,200 of NC_080066.1, forward strand.
CACGTCTCCTCTGACTGGAGAGGAGGGTCTTCTCCCTAAAAAGGTGCCTGTGAACCCCGATGCCTTGACTGCAGCCTGGGTGGAGATGGGATTGCCCAGGGGCCCCAAAGCAGCAAACAGAACCCCCCCTCCCAATCTCTCTTCTCCCAGTCTCTCTTCTTTCCCTCCCTGAGCCAGAATTAGGGGGCCCCTCCTGGAGCTCTCTGTGCCTGTCATGCCCCCATGTCTGGCTTCTGGACCAGGCAGAGTCCAGCCTGGGGATATGGGGGGAAGATCCAGAAACTCACCACCAGGTTGGTGCTGCTTCACATTCTGGTTCTCCCCCCAGTCTGCCTGTTACTGCTCAGTCTTCAGAGCCCTCAGTACCTCATGCATTACCTTCTTTTTATAGCTGCACTCAGCGAATGAGACAGGGTTTATCCCATCTCACCCAAAATGGAACCCAGGAGACGTAAAAGAAAAAGACAACAGGGACTTCTCTGGCGATCCAGTGGTTAAGATTCTGCGCTCCCACTGCCAAGGGCCTGGGTTCAATCCCTGGTCAGGGAACTAAGATCCCACAAGCCGTGTGGCGCCTCCCCCCCCCCAAAAAAAATGTGTGTGTGTGTGTATATATATATATATAAATCCTTGGTCTCGATTTGGCAACTCTCACTGTCCTGCCACATTTGGTTTCTCTTTATTGAAGTGAGCGTGCGTGTAGAAATAAATGTACATTGTATTGCGGACCATTTAGGGTAAACTACAGGTGCCCTGACAATTCACCCAGTCACTTCCTCACACATCGCTCCAGAAGGACGGTCTCCTGGGGGGCGGTCCTCACACAGAGACCCCCTCGGCGATCCCACACGCCACCCTCCTCAGTGCGTGTTTGCACCCCTGCCTCCCTCCCAATAGGACACTTGTGATGACAATGGCCCACCTGATAATCTGGATGATCCCAGATCTCCAGGCCCTTAATTTAATGACATCCTCCAGAGGGAGCCAGCCCACGTCCCAAGGGCTCTGGGCCTGGCGCCAACGGGGTGGACACACAAATAGGGGGATTGAGAGGCAAGAACTGGGTGCCGGGGTGGCGATGAGGTGTGTGGTGTTTAGAGCACTGACTCAGGCAAGCAGGACGGGGGTTAAAGATTGGGCCTTCCCAGCAGCCCTTGGGTGAGGTGGGGAGGGCAGAGGGAGGGAGGAGATGGGCAGGGTCGCCTGGGGGGCAGCCCCTCCCTGAGAGCGGAGGGTGGAGGGAGGGAGCAGGCCGTGTGGGCTGTGGTGTGGGCTCAGGGGGCCCTGGAGGTGCTTCTGGCCCTCCTCTGCCTCCTGGGCCTGCTAGGGTGGTTGTGCCAGGCGGTTGCTGGTGGTGCCCGCTGGCCAGACGGAACCTGCGCTCCCTGGGCCTCCTCCCCGCCTCCCTCCATGCTGCAGGAAGTGGCCTTGCTACCCAGGCCCTTTGTCCCTGGAGACCTCCCTGGGGAAGGTAAACCATCCCTGGGTCTGGGGCCCCTCCCTGGGCACAGAGGCAGCTCTAGGGTCCTGACTACACTTCTTCCAGTGAGAGCAAGTGTGTGAGTGGCTATGGGGGCTGGTATCCCCCAGTGAGAGCAAGTGTGTGAGTGGCTATGGGGGCTGGTATCCCCCAGTGAGAGCAAGTGTGTGAGTGGCTATGGGGGCTGGTGTCCCCCAGTGAGGGCAAGTGTGTGAGTGGCTATGGGGGCTGGTGTCCCCCAGTGAGGGCAAGTGTGTGAGTGGCTATGGGGGCTGGTGTCCCCCAGTCAACCATCCTGAGGGCCCAGCCCAAGAGCATCTCGGCACCTCACGTGTGCCTCTATGGACGGCCCAGGGCGGCGGCCTGCTGTCCTCACTCCCTGCAGGCCCCGGTGCACCGCTGGCCGGCCCCCTGTGCTGATGGAGGGCGGCGGATCCCATCGCCTGCACAGACTCGGCCACCTGGGTGGAAGCAGGCACATGCGGGGCCTCGGTGCAAGCCGACCCGGTGCGAGGGATCCGGGGTGTCCCTTCACCCTCTGACCTGGTCTCCTCCTGTCAGAGGCAGCAGGCAGGCAGCCGGTGCGGCCCCCTCCTCCATCCTGGGGTGGGCATGGCTGGCATGTTGGGGGCGGTGCTCAGTGAGGGCAGGGTGGGGACTCCGGTGGGGGTAAGGAAGCCTGAGCCTCCAAACCCTAGCATGCTCCCTGGGTGGCTGGAGAAGAGGATGAGGGCTGCCCAGTGGCCCTGCTCTCCGCCCTCAGATAAGAACCGGGAAGGCTGGAGAAACCCAGGATGCAGGGCTTCTCTGGGACGCGGCGCCGTGTCCCCAAACGAGGTCCCCGGGGGGCCACCTGCAGATAGTCGGCGGGCAGCCCGGCCCCCACGTCGGGGCTAGCTCCGCGGGTAAGGCACAGGGTCCCGCAGGCCGCCTGTCGCAGGCGATCGGGGTCACCCTGGTGGGCGGCCCGGGTACGGGCTGCCATGGAATTTCAGGACGTGAGCGGAACTGAGGCGCCCGCGGGGCGATTCTCCGGCTGTTGGGTGAGGACGGTGGAGAGGAGACTTCCCGGGCTTGCGCGTGGACCCTGGGGGCGTCAGGCTGCCCAGTGCCTCAGGTCCCGGGGTTCGCTGCTGCGCAGTGCCGTCGCCCTGGCAACCGGCGCTGCGGAGGGGGCGGGGGCGCGGGGACCCCCATCTCCGTCAGGCGGGCACAGGCGGCTGGGAGCGCGGGGCGGGGCCTCAGGCCGGGGGCGGGGCGCGCGCGCGGGCTCGGGGCGCAGCTGAGCGCAGAAGAGCGCGGCCTCGGCCCCGCGCACCTACAGGCTCCGCGGAGCCGACCCCGGCGCGGCGCAGCATCTGGCCGGCGGCGGGTAAGGGAGGGCAGGGCGCGCGGGCAGGGTGCGCGGGCTGGGGCTCCCGGTGAACCCCGACTCCCCGGCCGCAGGGGCGGCGGGATGCAGGGGCGGCGCTGCAGGGGTGAGGCCTGGCGGGGGAGCGGGCGGTGGGGTCAGAGGAGCTGAGACGCAGCCTGCGGGGAGCGGCCCAACCCCTTCACCGCCCTCTGTCCGATCGGGCTGGGGACGGGGGAGGGCGGCCCTTTTCTCTCCCCCTGCCACCGATGTGGGCACTGAGGGACGGTAGGGGCGGGAGGGCGTGTGAGGCGCCGGGGAGGAGGCGGGCAGTGAAGGGCCCGGAGGCTCCGGAGTCTGTGAGGTCCGGGCAGTGGTGCGTGCAGGAGGTACCGGGCCGGGCCCGGGACGGCCAGGGCAGCAGGGCCAGTCCCCACGGAGAGGCCCGGCAGGGTGTGGGGGAGGGGTGGCCAGGCCCTGGCGCTGGCTGCCTGGGGCAGGGGCCGGGGCTCCCTCTGTGACGGGGTCTGTCCCAGCACCCTCAGCCCTCCGCGCATGTTTGATGAGTGAGTGAGCCGTGGTATGGGTGGGGAGGAAGGGGTTAGCGGTGCAGCGGCTGTTTGGCTAGTTGGCCAAGGGCTGGGATGAAGGAAATTCCCAGGCCGCTGCTGCAGCCATAGGAGGCCCAGGTGTGTGTGTGTGTGTGTGTGTGTGTGTGTGTGTGTGTGGCGGGGGGGCTTCGTGGGTCAAGCGTGTCCACCCAGTGGGGGTGGACACGGGGTGGGTGTGTGAGTGGGGAGCAGGAGCTCATGAAAGTGTGGAGGCAGGGGCATAATAGGCCGATGACCCTCCCGAAGCACCTACTACTCGACGCGTCCGAGCTCAGAGTGGTTGGGGGTCCTGGATGTGGCGGCAGGGACCCCTGGGAGGTGGGTGCTGGGTGGGGCAGCACTGCAGTGAGGGCAGGGGTGCAGGTGCCGACTTGGAAGGGGACCTCCTTCCCCAGGCAGTGGGGGCTGCGGTATCACCAGGGGCAGGCTGGGCACTGGCTCCACAGTCACACGTGACATTAAATTTTATGTCCTTGTCTAGACAGGGCAGTAGACAGAGCCCTGGGGCCAGGGGTGCTGTGGGAGGGGCAGGAGGGATGGGGAGCCTGGCTGGGAGTGAGCCTGCAAGTGACTTTCGGGTGGGTGAGGGCGCAGGGCCTCCATCGTCCCCCAGGTGTCAGCGGGCACAGGTGTGGTGACCCGAAGCCCGCGGCGGGACTCTGGCCAGCACAGCCATGACAGCCAGTGCCAGGGGTGTGAGAGGGGCGCAGGGGGCCATGGAACCCAGAGCAGGTCCAGGTGGGCGTTAGCGGAGGGCAGGCTTCCTGAGATTGCCCCCAAGGGCAGGGGGCAGGGAGTGGCAGGGCCCCCCCCCCCCTCATGGTGAGCAGGGCGGCGTGGATGAGCTGGCGCCGGGGCTCTGGGGACGTACACGGCAGGAGACGCAGCCAGGGCAGTAGGGAGCCACGGTGGGAGCAGGGCAGAGACTAGTCCACACGCCCTGTGAACGGTGGACGGGAGGGGAGACTGAGTCTGCCCAGGCAGGGAGGGAAGATGCAGGGGCTGCGAGGCAGGGGTTGGGAGGCACGGAGAGGCTTTTGGGATGGAATCCGCAGGCCTTGGATGACTCTCAGTCCTGGATCAGGAAACCTGTCCAGAGCTCCGGCTCCCCCGGCCTTCCCTGAGCGCGCAGAGCGGAGAGCGCAGGCCCGCCTCCCGCCCAGTGCGGCGCCGGGAGCGAGGACGCCCGAGCTCCCGCGGGAACGGCCACGGGACGGAACCCCGGGCCTGCGGCGCAGGCCGCCAGAGCCGGAGGGACGGCGGCGTGGGCCCAGCAGGGACAAACCTCCGGGTCCCCGGGGACGCGCGCGCGGCGGGGAGAAGCCACTTCCGTTCCATTTCCTCCCCGGCGGTGGCGGGAACGAGGTCTCGGGTCTCAGGTGGGGCTGCGGCGCCCCCTGGAGGCCCCGCTCTGGCTCGCAGCCCCCCGTGCGCACATGGGCGCGTGCGTGCGGCCGAGGCCCGGGGCCCCGAGCGGGGACAGCGCCCCTCGCGGGAAGCACGTCGCCGGGGTGGGAGAGGCCGCCCCCTCCGCATCCTGACTCTATCTGCTCTGATCTCCTCAGATTCTGAGCTCGCCAGCCGGGAGCAGCGGCGCCCTCGGGGCGGCTGGACGGGCCCCGCGCCATGCCCGAGGGCTGAGCGCCGCCGCCGCCGCCGCCGCCGCAGGGCCTCGTCCCGCCTAGCGTGGGGCCGCGCGCGCCCAGGTCGGGGCCCCGGCGGCCGACCATGGTGCTGCCGCCCCCGGACCGGCGCCACGTGTGCCTGACCACGCTGGTGGTCGTGGGCAGCATGGCGGTCATGGACGCGTACCTGGTGGAGCAGAGCCAGGGCCCGCGCAAGATCGGCGTGTGCATCATCGTGCTGGTGGGCGACGTGTGCTTCCTGCTGGTGCTGCGCTACGTGGCCGTGTGGGTAGGCGCCGAGGTGCGCACGGCCAAGCGCGGCTACGCCATGATTCTCTGGTTCCTCTACATCTTCGTGCTGGAGATCAAGCTCTACTTCATCTTCCAGAACTACAAGGCGGCGCGGCGCAGCGCGGCCGACCCGGTGGCGCGCAAGGCGCTGACGCTGCTGCTGTCGGTGTGCGTGCCCGGCCTCTTCCTGCTGCTCGTGGCGCTCGACCGCATGGAGTACGTGCGCACCTTCCGCAAGCGCGAGGACCTGCGCGGCCGCCTCTTCTGGGTGGCGCTGGACCTGCTGGACCTGTTGGACATGCAGGCCAACCTGTGGGAGCCGCCGCGCACCGGGCTGCCCCTGTGGGCCGAGGGCCTCACCTTCTTCTACTGCTACATGCTGCTGCTGGTGCTGCCGTGCGTGGCGCTCAGCGAGGTCAGCATGCAGGGTGAGCACATCGCGCCGCAGAAGATGATGCTCTACCCGGGGCTCAGCCTCGCCACCGTCAACGTGGTGGCCGTGCTGGCGCGCGCCGCCAACATGGCTCTGTTCCGCGACAGCCGCGTCTCGGCCATCTTCGTGGGCAAGAACGTGGTGGCGCTCGCCACCAAGGCCTGCACCTTCCTGGAGTACCGCCGCCAGGTGCGCGACTTCCCGCCGCCCGCGCTGGCTCTGGAGCTGCAGCCCCCAGCCCCCCAGCGCAACTCGGTGCCGCCGCACGCGCCACTGCACGGCCAGCCGGGCCGCCCGCACGGGCCCTCGCCCACGCGAGACGCCCTGGACACGTGACAGGGGCCGCCGCGGGGCGCTGAGATGCGTGGCGGCAGGCGCGCGGTTTGCATGGGATGGGGTGGGGGCGGGTTCCCAACGGGGCCAGGTGCGGAGAGTGCCCGAACCCCGGGGGCCCCCCGGCCGCTTCTTCATCTCAGGAATCCTTCGGACCACGGACCTCAGCCCCTGCTCGGCCAGTCCGCCCAGCGTGGGCGCCGCTGTGTACGGCCCCGAGCCAGAGCGGGAAGGGTCCCACCGCCGCCTCCTGGGGGCCTGGGTGGGAAGGGAGGACAGAGTGGGCGGAGGTCTGGTCCCCTGGGGTCCCTGGGTGGGGGCCTCTGGCTCAGAGTTTGGGACTAAGGAGGCCTCTGTCATTTTAAAGACTCTTGTTTACAGTTTTGTATGGAACGTGGCACTGCTCTGCCTGTTTGATGCGTCCAGTCTCTTGATAGCCGCGGAGGGGCGTCTGAGGGGCGGGGTGCGAGCGAGTGACGGTGGGCGGCTGAGCCAGTCCACTTCTGTCCTGTCCTGGTCTCTCTGGGCAGTCAGACGGGGACGGCAGGGAGGACCCGTGGGAGAGTGGGTCTCGGGGGTCCTAGGCTTCCGCTCCCTCTGCCGGCGGTCTGTTTTGGGTTCCTGCCACTTCCCGGAGGAGCCCCTTGCTGGCCCTTGGGTCTCCCACTAGCGATGGGGCCGTTGCTGTGGGGTTGGCTTGGCTGTGAGGCCCCGTGTCCCGGTGTCAGAGGCGGGAACTTGTCGCACTCCCAGGGCAGAGAGGACGGCTCTGGGCTCACGGAGCCGCAAGCTCACCCGTCCTCCTGGGCCTCAGCGCTGCTCCGCGCCTCCCACCTCTGCCTCCACTGGCCTCCGCGGCCCTGCAGCGCCAGGGACACTGGTCCTGACTTGGTTTAATGGGCCATGTGCCCTGCCCCCCGACTTTGAGGACCCCCGAATGAGGCCCAGGCCGGCGCCCACCGTTTTCATGCCCGGCGCCGTTGTCTGGCTCGTGGCCCGAGGTGTCTGCCCTCTGGGTTTGCCTTGGGAACAAGATGGGGACGTCCCAGCCTGCCCTTCCCTGGCTTCCTGAGGTGGCCTGTGATGGCCAGAAGTGACAGCAGTGCCACCCAGCTGGTCCCCGTGTGTCATCCCGTCACTCATCAGCTCACAGCTCCCGTCATCTCAAAAACAGCATCCAAATTCGGGAAGGAGAGGGCGGAGGCTCCTCCTTTCGCGCTTCCCCTCTTGGTAGGAAGTCCCTCTCAGAAGCCCCCAGCGTGCGCCCCTCCGGGGCCCTGGGCCAGAACTGGTTCCATGACGGCCGTGTTCTGAGGGCCGGCCTTGGGGGTGGGGCACCTGCCTCGTTGGGTCTGGGGTCTGACAGCCCGGGATGCCAGCGGGAGACCAGGCCCCTGGGTTTGAGGCCGAGGACCTTGCCCTCCTCCCCAGAGTGAGGGGCCTCCGCGTCCCCCTTCCTCCGCCTGGAATGCGGGCTCAGACGCACCTCGCCTGCCGTGGTGGCACGAGGCAGAGTCCGCCCCTGCACGACGCAGCTCGGTCCCTCTAGACGAAAACACATTCGAACTCCTGGCCCGTCTTCTTCCGTTCCAAAGCACGTTCACTTTTTCTGTAGGAAAATAGCTTCATCATAGTAAAAACCCAACTTGGCAAAATTGAACTCCCTCATATTAAGTAATAGCTAAACTTCACATCATCCGATTCATTTTGTCCAGTAACGCGGTGGAGACCCAGTTAGTGACAAGCCCAGAACAGAAGCCACCACCGTCATCGCCCCTGTTAGGATGGCCGCCACATTGTCTGCTCTCTGGGGACCCTTTTGCCGATGGCCCAGGTGGAAGAGGGATGGGACACCGCAGTGTTGCACGGCCTCTCGTGGCTGAAGCGTGAGTGGCTTAATCTGTGGCAAAAACAAGGTAACTGCCGGTTCACCGGAGAAAGACCAAGGAAAAGGCCCCTCAGTCAGAGGGTCTGAGGCTGGGCGCTGCCCGAGGGGTTCAGACTGGCGGTGGGGGCTCAGCTGTGTCAGCTGGGTCAGCACGCAGGGCGCCCGGGGCAGACGTCTCCCAGGGAGACAGCTGGAGGTGGGGTCGCACCAGGGGGCTGAGAGTGGAACGGCAGCGGTTCGGATTGGGTGCGGTGGTCAGGGTTCTGTGGAGAGACAGAGCCAGTGGGAGAGATACAGAACAGAAGAGACCCTTTACGAGGGGTTGGCTCACGCAACCATGGAGGCCGAGCGGGCCCACGACCTGCCAGCTGCGGGCTGGGGACCAGGAGAACGGCGCTGTCGTTCAGTCTGAGTCCGAAGGTCCATGAAGCAGGAGCGCGGATGTCCGAGGGCAGGAGAGGATGGACGTCCCAGCTCAGGCAGAGGCGAACCCACCTCCCGTCCCCCCTTACCCCCTCCTCCCTCCAGGCCTCCAGGATTGGGTGAGGCCCACCGCACGGGGAAGGCCATCTGCTTACACCCTCACCGACACACCCAGGAATAGTCTCACATGCTACCTGGGCGTCCTGTGGCCCAGCCCGCTTGACACATCAAATTAAGCATCACAGGTGGTGGTGGGGGGGCTTGGACAGCCGAGGGGTGGGAGGAATGGCAGAGAGGGGGCTGGGCGGATGAGGAGGGAGGTCAAGACAGGTGAGGAAGACGCCTGCTGGGTTTGTGGGCAGGGCATTGCCGTGGACGCGCCGTGGACGCCCAGTGGCTGCCCCGGGGCCGCTCCTTCATGGTGACCAGACCGGAATTTGCTTGGGGGTCGGAATTTGCTTGGGGGTCGCCCCGTGCCTATCAGCCCAGTGGTCAACGTGGAATGGACTCCTTCCTCACTGGTGCTGGGTCACGGAGGAAGGCCTGCTGACCTGACTGTGGACTCGTCTGTGTCCCCCCAGGGAGGTGCGAAACTGGAGAGGAGGGTGGTTAGATGACGCGGATGTTCGTGTCACTCCCACGCGAGTCTGGAAGGCTGTCCAGGCTGCTGGTCCCTCCCGGCCCGTTGGGGACCCACGTGCCTCCCGCCTCTTGGCTCCTCTGTGAGCCCTGATGCTCCGTCCAGGTTCTCAGCCGAGGCACAGACAGGGCGCTGAAGACCTCGAAAGGGGACGCTTGTAGGATCTCTTTGCGTGTTTCTCAGAAGCTGGCACAAGACACCTGGCTTACACCCCACTGTCCTGAATTTGGACATGTGGGTCCACAGGGAAAGGGTGCCCGGGTGTCCAGATGAAATTCTTCTGCTGTGAAGGAACGGGGGCCACTTATATCTCCAAAAGAGCAGCACCTTTTAACTTTACTAGATTTTTCAGTATTTTTTTTTCCCTCTAAAGCATCTGTCGTCACTTACGTTCTCACTAGCAGAATATGAGCGTTGCGGTTTCTCCACCCCTAACGCAGGTGGTAGTGTTAGTCTCGCCCATGTGATGGGGCTGGGATAGCGAGTTACCTTCACATTTCCTTGATTATTCACGAGGTTGATCATCTCACATCTCCATGGAACATTCGTGGTCCCTGTTCCGTGAATTGTGCATATTTCTGTTTTTCTAGTCGATTGTCTTTCTCTTATTAGTTCGGAGGCATCCTGTGTGGATTCTGGTCACAATCTTCTTCTTTTTTTGGCCACACCATGTGGCATGTGGGATCTTCTCTGACCAGAGATCGAACCCTGGAAGCGCAGAGTCTTAACCACTGGACTACCAGGGAAGACCCACAATCTTCTTTTTTTTAAAATGGACAGCAAGTGCAGAGAACTGGAGGGATTGTCACCTTTGGTTCATGACATGCTCCCTTCACTGGTCCGCGCTGGACGTTGTTATTTACACAGTCAGTTCTTCAATTTGTTACTTTAAATCAGGGAGACACCTGCAAACCCACCACCCAAACCAAAGCTGAAATCTCGACAATGACTGCATTTCACTGAGGGCCCCCACCTGTCCCTGCTGTGTTCACGGGAGGCACCTTCACCCTGAGTCCTGGGAGCGCCTTTCCTTTGTTTTCACTTTGTGCAGATTTATCAAATCGATATGTATTTCTGAATGCATATTTTGGTTTCAGTTGTTTTTAATGTTACGGAAAGGGTGTCATGCTATATGTATTTTTCTTTGGAGATACGTTTCACTCCACGTTTTGCTAAGATTCATCCATACTTTTGCGTGTCTGGTAATTCATTCTGTGTGCCAGTGAAGGACCCTTATGTGAATGTTCCGCGCTCTCCCATCCCGTCCCCATCGATGGATATTTGGATTTTGCAGATTACTGCCACCGTGAGCCGCGCTGCTGTGACTGGTCCTGTGTGTGCATCTCTCACACGTGCAAAGGCGTTTCCCTGGGGTATGTACTCAGGAGTAAAACTGCTGGGGCACAGGTAAGGGGCTGTAAACCTTCTCCAGGTGATGCCACATGGTTTTCCAACAGGGCTGCGTCGAGTAAGCCCTGCAGCCTCTCCCACGCTTGGTGCTTTTGCATCCAGGGTGGCTGTTAACGTTTTCACATCAGCCCGATCCCTGCTTCTTTGTCTGTGATCTTCGCTTTTTCTCTGTAAGTTTGTAGAGTTGGTCTTTGATAGTCTTGAATCCCCTGCGACGTGTCCAAGTGTGGAGGCCTGCTTCTCACCCTCATCTTCCTAAGTTCTGGGACTCGAGGGGAGGTGTCAGGTTTGGGAAAGCCATTGCCACTAATTCTGCTGGCTGAACCATCTATTGGTTTTGGGCGTAGGTGGTTTGTTGGAACCTCACAGGCAACCTCACAGTGTCACTTTCCTGTACTTCTGTCACCTTTGCCGTGCACATTTTCATGGCAAGTTGGTAACAGGTTCGGTCTCCTTGGTTCCTTTGTCACCGTGTTTCTCTTTATCACTAGTAATCCTTTTTGACTTACGTTCCATTCTGCCTGATAGAATTGTGCCACCAGCTTTGCTTTGGTTTGTGTGTTTTTGGTGTATGTTTTCCCACCCTTTATTCTCCAACCCTCCGCTGTGGACTGAATGTCTGTGTCCCCCAGTCCAAATCCATTTGTTGAAGCCCTGCCCCAGTGGGATGGTATTTGGAGGTGGGGCCATTGGCAGGTGATTAAGGTTAGAAGAGGTCATGAGGGTGGGGTCCTATGACGGGATTAGTGTCCTGATAAGAGAGAGGGACCATGGCTCTCCCTACCACGTGAGGACGCAGCGGGCCGTCTGCAAGCCAGGAAGAGGGTCCTCATCAGGACCTGGCCGCACTGGCACCTTGATCTGGGACTTCCAGCCTGCAGGACTGGGAGACATAAATGTCTGCTGTTTGAAGCCTCCAGACTGTGGTGCTTTGTTATAGTGACCCCGAGCTGACTAAGACACTCGGCACAGTTTTGTTTCAAAAGTGGACTTTGTTGTTTACATGCTATGTGGAAATTTCTGCTTGAAAAGACGAGCTTAATCCATATTCATTTACTGTGAATTCTGTTATATTTGGACCTCTTTCTACCATCTCATTTTATGTGTTTGTCATCTTTTATTTTTTTTTTTAAACCCTCTCCCCTCTCCATCCCCAGTCCTTTGGATCAGTCACGTTTTCCACCATACTTTTTATCATCTGCAGGTTTGGCAAGTAGAATTAAAAAAAAAATTCTTCTGTAATTCACTGTTGAATGTTTTTAAGGGTAATACATTTTATTCACTGATTTTAAAATTGTGGTAAAACGTACATAACATAAAATTGACCATTGTTAACCTTTTTTAGGTGAACAACTCGGTGGCATTAAGTGCACTCGCATGGTTGTGAGACCATCACCATCCTCCATCCCCAGAACTGTTCTCATCTTGTAAAACTGAAACTCTGTCCCCATTAAACACTCCCTCCCCACCCCCTCCCCCAGCCCTGGGCCCCCACCATCCTTTCTGTTTCTGTGAATTTGACTCTTCTAGGGAACTCGTATGAGTGGAATCACATGGGATTTGTCCTTTTGTGACTGGTTTGCTTCATTCAATGCCCTCCAGGTTCATCCACATTGAGGCCTGTGTCAGGATTTCCATCCTTTTTAAGGCTGAGTAATATTCCATCTTATTAATGGACATTGCACTATAGAATGTTCTGTGCACTTAACTTGAAATTTTTCTTTCTTTTTTTAAAAATATGTTATTGGAGTATAGTTGATTTACAATGTTGTGTTAGTTTCAGGTGTACAGCAAGCTGATTCAGATATATATATATCTCCATTCTTTTTCAGATTCTTTTCCCATCTAGGTTATTACAGAATATTGAGTAGAGTTCCCCGTGCTATACAGTAGGTCCTTATTAGTTATCTATTTTATACAGAGTAGTGTGTATATGTCCATCCCAATCTCCTAATTTATCACTTCCCCCACGTTTCCCCTTTGGTAACCATAGTTTGATTTTGAGATCTGTGAGTCTGTTTCTGTTTTGTAAATAAGTTCCTTTGTATTAGATTCTACATATAAGCGCTATCATTTGATATTTCTGTTTCTCTGTCTGACTTACTTCACTCAGTATGATCATCTCCAGGTCCATCCATGTTGCTGCACATGGCACTGTTTTGTCCTTTTTTATGGCTGTGTCATACTCCATCATATGAACAGACTGAGCACTATTGAATGTTCTGTGCACTTAACTTGAACTTGTTCTAACAGGTTTACAGTAAGTGTCTCCGTCCTTCCCCGTGGAGCACCAAGATGTTAGCCTCTAATTCCCCTTGGACCCCTCTCCCCTCAACTAATTGTTGTCTAGACTTTGGGTTTACTTTTAAAATGCAAAATGCCGTTGTTCTTTCACTGTGAGTTGCTAATTGATTTTATCCACTGGGTCCACCTGGCCTCCCGAGGAAGAACATTCTGAGGTTCCTCCCTGGGCTGCCAGCCATCCTGGGGCCACATCCCCACGCGGGCTGAGCCGCCCCTGCTGGAAAGAAGGCCCCTTCTTCACACTTCTCCTCCTGCTGGAATGTGCGCGTGGTGGCAGGTTGGAGAGCCGTGGGGTCACCTGCACCCGCCCGCCCGCCCACCGCGTGTCTGACTTGGTCGGTGGAGGGCGGTGTGAACGCTGCTTGCCATGGACTCTGCTCACGTGAGCCATGCCAGTGACTTTTCCTTGTGGTCACACAGCTGAATTTTGTCCTAGTGGACCCAAAACGGGTTTGGGGCGGAAGTTCTCTTAGCCCTCGTGTGTCCGGACATGTATCTTCTTGCTCCATTTAAGTGACACTTCGTGGCAGTTAAGTCTGCCGGGTCCCGTGTCCCTGGCTTTCCTGTACTAACAGGCTGGAAATGGACGTCTCCAAGCCCCACCCGCTTAGCCGTGTGAGAGTTCTGGCCAAAAGGATGAAGGTGGATGTCGCTTCCCAAGTTCAGAAGTGATTCAGAAAGTCTGGTGGTTTCTTGACCTTGCACATCTGGGCCCAATATCCTCTGCTGTCTGTCCCCTGGTCCTCTGTTCTTGGACATGCCCCCCATCCTGCCGCCCTCCAGGTACTGAGTCTTCCTGGTGCTGCAGTGGAAGGTGGGCTGCTGTTTGTTTTCCCTGCTGCTGACTTAGATTTCAGCTTTGACTGGATCACCAGGTCTCCGCCGTTTCAGATCTTGGCTGTGGCGCTCCAAGTCGGGCGACCTGGGCACCTGGCTTCTGTTTCCTGGTCTGTAAGCTGGGGTCCTGCGAGGATCAAACCGGGTGACCCTGTAGCCCACCCAGGACGGGGCCTGGAGTGTGGAAGCAGCCGGGTAGGTGTTTGCCCTCCTTGTCCGTATTCTTATTTTAATGGGATTTTGGGAGAGTACGTTTGTAAGTGCACAGGCTCAATCCTTTATGTTTCACTGGAAGTCTCAAGAAAAAGCTCCACCTTTCATCAAATTGAAAAGAAATATTGCAGCTGAAATAATAAATACACTGTAGAAGGGACGGAGCGTAGACGTGTACGTGATAACACTTGCTTTGGCTAAACCTGGGCGGAGAAACCAGATCTCTTGCCGAAATTTGGTTCTGCAGGATTTCACTAGGGAAAGTTGTTCTTGACAATCATCACGGCCGGGAAAGGACACTCGGTGACAGAAGACACAGGGGTGACGTTTGATCCAGTTGAACCTTGGCCCGTGAATCAAGCCTTCACTGTAAAATTTATGTGGAAAAGATTCTTTATTCATTTTTTATGAAATGAGGCAGAAAACAGAGGGCATCAGGAATGGTTTGTCCACAGCGGAGCTCGGGGACTTTCCACCCACCTCACGGCTGTTTGCTCCAGGGAATGTGTTCTTCCTGGGGGTTGATGGGCCTTGGTGCTCACATGGTGGTGAAAGCTCACGAATGACTTGCAGGCCGACTGGAGGTTATTGCAGGAGACTGTTGGTTCCTCACCCGAGGGGTCGCAGACCTGCGCTGGGCTGTGGCCTGCAGGGGACACTCTGCAGCGTGGGGTGTGAGAGCTCGGCTGCGCGCGTGGGTGCATCGCGGGTCCCTGTGTCTGTGGTGCTGAGGATGGGCAGACTTTCACTTCCTAGGAGGAGAGGCTGTGCGCCTGTGGGGAGACGGGTGTCACGCCTATGGATGGCAACGTGGGTGCAGCGGAAAGCAGGGCGGGTGGGGCTGTGTCAGGGTCTCCCCAGCAAGTGATGTCGCGCTAGGACTTGATCACGAGCAGAACTGACTGCGAGGAGAGGAGGGACGTTTATGCTGGCAGGTGGGATGCCCTCAAAGCTCACCTGCCCCAGAGCCCACCTGGCTGGGGCGGGGCTGGCAGGTCGTGCAGTGGCGCAGGATGGCCACGAGGGGGAGCCCGAGCCCCAGCCCTGCCCGGCGGCCCCTCCCGCTCGCACGGAGAGCCCCGCCAGAAGGTGTGTGTCCAGCTGGAGGGACGCCCGCTGGCCTCTGCAGGAGCGCATCACAACATCACTTCGCACTGAAAAGATTTCAAAGAATTCTAACGTGTGCGTCCAGCATGGAGGAACTCTGTAAGGGCACGTTTCAGTCTCAAAGTGATATCGTGGGATTAGCTCTATGAGGTTTGGGCGTCAAACTGCTCACTGAACCCAGCTTCTGACAGATAGGTCTGAAAAGGAACCAGCTTTGGGATTGATCCAGGTGATCACAGTTTTAAGTTTAATGTGTCAGGACAGCGGACTCACCTGCCGTGTACACACCTGCCAACACAGGTGCCCAGACACAGGGCCCGGCTCCCCACAGCGCAGGGCCCCCAGGTGTGCCTGGCGCCCGGTGTGACCCTTCCTGTAAGGTTGTCCCAAGGACCCGAAAGCCCACCTGCACTGAAAGGATGTGGGGTGAGCATGGGGTCCAGGACGCACACGCTCTCTGGGCCCCAGGATGAACCCCGACACCCTCCTCCAGGCGGTGCTGGCCATGCCCTCTGCCCCCTGCCCTCTGCCGCTGCCCGCCCAGGGGCCCCAGGTCTGGGCAGAGCCTCCTGCTGGCCGAGTGCCTGCGATGCTGCTGGCGGCCACACAGGGGCAGCAGAGCTCAGCGTGTTCAGGGACCGGAGGTCCAGCTCATGGGGCCGCCGTGGGCCCTGAGGCCGGGAGTGGCCAGAGGGGACGCCTGCACGGAGGCCAGCCCCAGGCTCACCCGAGCCCGGCTCCGGGTCCCCTGACCCCAGCCCCAGGTTCAGCCTGGTCCCTGTCCCCAGCAGGCCGAGCTCACTGGCAGTAGGTCACCCCTGGGTCCTGGGTCATCCGGGGCTGAGGCGGCTGCACCTGTGGTGAGTGTCCACCCCGAGTGCAGCGTGTGCAGAACTCAGGGGACGCTGGGCCCTGGACAGTGAGATTGGTGCTTGGGAGACAGGACGAGGGGACCCCTTCCTGGCCCCCTGTTCTGGCACCTCTGGGGCGGGGGGTCCCGGCGTGGCAGGAGGGGGCGCCTGGTGCCTGCCAGGGGAGGGAGCGGGGGCCCGCGGGGCCGCTCGGGTCTCCGGGATGGTGGCGGGGCTGGGTTTGTGGGGAGGCAGCCACTGCTGTGAGGGACTCAGAGTGGAGGTGGGCGGGCTGGGCGACCCCCTGGAGCCGTTTCTCAAGCTTCCACATCTGCACACACAGGTGGGGGGGTTTTCCCTCACGAGGGCCAACAATTTGAGGTGAAACTTTGCCAGTGGTTTTGGGACAGCAGCGGTGGTGATACCTTTCGTGCTGATAAGGCTGCTACCGTGACACTCAGGCTAGATTTGCGTCCATGGAAAGGAGGATCCTTCCCACCTCCGTGGAGATTCTAGCTGAGGTCTGGGACGCGTGCTGGCTCACGGGCTGAGTCACAGACTGCCCAGCCAGGGCCCGACTGACTGCCCAGCACTGATCGTCCTTCCAGGGGTGTGGTCAGGGGTTCACGCTCAGCTGGCATTCTTGTCTCCTTGGGACATTGAAGGGTCACTTGAAGGTGGTAGCTGGTGTCTGGGCTGCTCCCAAGCCCGGGCCGGCTCTCAGTGTCCCCCCACCCTGAACGGTCTTTCCATTCGGGAGCTGGACCTCTCACCTGGGAGCTCAGGCCTCCCACTGTCCCTTTTTATTTTATTTATTTAAGATTTATTTTTCTTGAGGTAACATTAGTTTATAATACTATATGTATAATATGTACAACGTATTTCTACTTCTACACCCTGCAGCATGCTCACCACTAAAAATTTAGTTTCCACCCATCACCATGCAGTTAGCCCCCTTTACCCATTTTGCCCTCCCCGCCCCTCCCGCTCTGGTAACCACTGCTCTGCTCATTGACCCAATGGGTGTTCATAGCATGCTCTTCAGTCTCCACATATGTGTGATTTTCCCAGCTTTCTTCTTGTAGTGTATTTCTTTTCTTTTTTAAAAAAAAAATATTTATTTATTTTTGGCTGCATTGGGTCTTTGTTGCTGCACGTGGCCTTTCTCTAGTTGCAGCGAGTGGGGGCTACTCTTCCTTGCGATGCGTGTGCTTCTCATTGTGGTGGCTTCTCTTGTTGCAGAGCATGGGCTCTAAGTGCGTGGGCTCAGTAGCTGTGGTGCACGGGGTCTAGAGTGCAGGCTCAGTAGTTGTGGTGCGTGGGCTCAGTAGTTGTGGCTCACAGGCTCTAGAGCGCAGGCTCAGTAGTTGTGGTGCACCGGCTTAGCTGCTCCGCGGCATGTGGGATCTTCCCGGACCAGGGCTCGAACCCGTGTCCCCTGCATTGGCAGGCGGATTCTTAACCACTGCGTCACCAGGGAAGTCCTGTAGTGTATTTCTAATTTCATACTAGTGTGATTGGAAAAGATGCTTGATAGGATTTCAGTCTTGTTAAATTTATTGAGACTTGTTTTGTGTCCTAACACATGATCTATCCTTGAGAATATACCATGTGTGCTTGAGAAGAATGTGTGTTCTGCTGCATTTGGATGGAGTGTTCTGTCCAAATCTATCAAATCCATCTGGTCTAATGTTTCATTAAAGCCACAGTCTCCTTGTTGACTTTCTGTCTGGAAGATCTGTCCACTGATGTAAGTGGGGTGTGAAAGTCCCCTACTATTATTGTGTTGCTGTCAATTCCTCCCTTTAGGTCTGTTAATAATTGCTTATGTATATTGATGCTTCTATGTTAGGGGCATATATATTATTAACTTTATGTCTTCTTTTTTTAAAAAAATATTAATTAATTAATTAATTTATTTTGGCTGTGTTGGGTCTTCGTTTCTGTGAGAGGGCTTTCTCCAGCTGTGGCAAGTGGGGGCCACTCTTCATCGCGGTGAGTGGGCCTCTCACTATCGCGGCCTCTCTTGTTGCAGAGCACAGGCTCCAGATGCACAGGCTCAGTAACTGTGGCTCACAGGCCTAGTTGCTCCGTGGCATGTAGGATCTTCCCAGACCAGGGCTCGAACCTGTGTCCCCTGCATTGGCAGGCAGATTCTCAACCACTGCGCCACCAGGGAAGCCCACCTTTATGTCTTCTTGATGAACTGTCCCCTTTATCATTAGAGTCCATCATTGTCCCTTGTTACCTCTTGGCTTGAGGTCTCTTCTGTCTGATATGAGTGTAGCTCCACCTGCTTTCCTCTGGCTGCCATTTGCTTGGGGTTTCATCTTCCATCCCTTCTCTTTGAGCCTCTGTGTGTCTGTGGAGCTGAGCGGGGTGTCCTGGAGGCAACATGGAACTGGGTCTTGGTTTCTAACTCATCCAGGCTCTCTCTGTCTTTTGATTGGTGATGTCAATCCATTTATATTTAGGGTGATTATGATAAATGAGAACTTAGGGCTGCCATTTCATCTTTTGTTTTCTAGTTGCTCAATACCTCCATTCCTTTCTTCCCTCGTGTTTCTCTCTGCCATTTTTGTTTGGGTTTTTCTAGGATACTTTTCTCATTTTCTTCTTTTTTGTGTTTCTTGCCTCTGCTCTAGATGTATGTTTTGTGGCCACCATGAGATTTGTATAAAGCGTCTCATAGATAAAATAGTCCTCTTTCTGCTGACAGCATCTACCTTCATTTGCCTAGACAGGTTCCATCCTCTTCCCCATGTATTTTTGTTGCCTCAAATTACCCCTTTTTAATATTATGAGTTTGTTATGAAGTTGAAGTGGCTACAGTTATTTTTTTGCTTCCACCTCTTTAAACTTTATGCTATAATAAAATGTTTATTTAATTTTTTAAAACATCTTCATTGGGATATACGTATATGTATAGCTGATTCACTTTGTTATAATAAAATGTTTAAAAGCCTGTTCTGGGGCTTCCCTGCTGGTGCAGTGGTTAAGAATCTGCCTGCCAATGCAGGGGACACGGATTCAAGCCCTGGTCCGGGAAGATCCCACATGCCACGGAGCAACTAAGTCCGTGCACCATAACTACTGAGCCTGCGCTCTATAGCCCACAAGCCACAACTACTGAGCCTGCGAGCCACAACTACTGAAGCCTGCGCGCCTAGAGCCCGTGCTCCGCAACAAGAGAAGCCCCTGCTCGCCACAACTACAGAGAGCCTGTGCGCAGCAACGAAGACCCAATGCAGCCAAAAATAAATAAATAAATAAATACATAAATACATAAATAAAGCCTATTCTGTTAAAGAGCTGCAATTTCCAATTCTGTCTATTTATCACTTTACTCAGTTTTGTGTGCTTTTGCCTTTTTGTTTCTGGTAGAAGAGCTCCTTCCAACGTCTCTTGTAAGGCAGGTGTAGTGGTGAAGGACTCTCTCAGCTTTTGTTTGTCTGGGAAAGCCTTTATTTCTCCTTCATATCTGAATGGTAACTTTGCTGGGTAGAGGAAAGTTGGGTGACAGTTTTTATCTTTCAGTCTTTAGAGAATGTCATTGCACCCTCTCCTGGCTGGTAGGGTTTCTGCTGAGAAATCTGCTGGTAGCCTAAGGGGGGGTTCCTTGGTAGGTGGCCATCTATTTTTCCTGGCTGCCTTTCAAATTCTTTGTCATTGGCTTTTGACAGTTTTAATATAAGGTGTCTTGGAGAAGGTCTTTTTGCATTGAGGTGATTAGGTGTTCTCTTAGCTTCATGGACTTGCATATCCAGTTCCTCCCCAGGTTTGGGAAGTTCTCAGCTATCATTTCTTTCTTTCTTTTTCTACTTCTTTTCTTTTTTTTCTTTTGGCCATACGGCGTGGCTTGCGGGATCTTAGTTCCCTGACCAGGGATTGAACCCAGGCCCACGGCACTGAAAGCAGTGAGTCTTAACCACTGGACCAGCAGGGAATTCCCAGCTATTATTTCTTTAAATAAACTATCTCTTGTCCCTGTGGGACACCCATCACCCTAACATTGCCCTTCCTAACAGAGTCAGATAGAGCTCATGGAATTTCTTCATTTTTTAATATTTTAATTCTCTTTCCTTTTCTACTTGTGTCATTTCTAGATTTCTACCTTTGAGTTCACTAATTCTCTCTTCCACATGGTCTGCTCTATTTCCAATGCTTTCTAATGCGTTTTTCATCTCATTAATTGAATTCTTAAGCTGCAGAATTTCTGTTTGTTTCTTTTTTAGAATTTCAATCTCTTTGGTCGAGTATTTCTTCTGTTCATTAAATTCACTTCTGAGCTGACTGAAGTTTCTGAGTTTCCTACAGCTTGTTGAGTGTCTGCGTGACAGCTATGTGCATTGTCTGTCAGTTAGCCCGCAATACTCCGTGACTTTAAGTTTGGTTTCTGGAGAACTGCCACTTCTCCTTGTGGTACAGGGTCCTGGCTTCTCCCTGGCGCTGAGTGGGGATTCCTCCCCCCTGCACCTTTGAAGTGGTGACAGGTTCGAAATTAGAGGCCTTTCCTTTTCCTTCCAGCAGGTGGCGCCATCACACAGGTTTTCGGCTTCTCCACCTGCGCTCCTCCGGCTCTACTTGGGAATCTTCACCTTCCGCCCTCCGCCGCCTCTGTCGGAGGGTGTCGCCCGAGCCCCCGTCATTGCTTCTTGTGCTTCCAGAGTCGCTGGTGCCCTGATGCTACCAGTGTCGCTGGCGTCACCACCTGGTTCCCCGGGGAAGATGAGCTTTGCCTTCGTGTCCGGGGTCCCCTGAGTCCCAGGCCCCCAGCCGCGGGGGAGGGAGATGGTGGGGGTTCGGTTAGAGCTGGCCCCTCTTCCGCGTCTGGTGTTGTGAGGTTCACAGGCTCCGCCGCTGCGGTGGGGCGGGGGCTGGAGGGAGGGGGTCACAGGCCCCATTGGTGTTGCTGCCCGGTTACCTGTGGCCGCAGGTGCCGCTGCGGCCGGGAGGCAGAGGCTTGTGCTCCGCCTCCCCTGCGGCCCCCGGTTCCCTGGGCCGAGGCCGCGATTCAGGCACCGCCTCCCCTGTTGCCCCGGGTCGGCCTCCCCTCTGTGTTCCCGCCCACCCTCCTAGACGTGCAGGGGTGTGGAATTCTCTCGTGCCCCCGTGTGTCGGGCAGAGGCACGTCTGTTAGTTGTGGATGTTTTACTGGTTATGGACTGAAGGGCAGGGACCCAGGCCACTTTCCCTGTCCCATGTTGCTGACCTCTCCCACCGTCCCTGGACGGCCAGGCCGGTGCAGCGTCCTCTGGCTGTTCTCCGCGGTGGACGGCAGTCACAGCCAGCCTGGTCCCTGCAAGGGGCACCATGACCCCCACATCCCCTCCCCCCATCTGGCCGCCTTGAACCCTCCGCAAAGGGTTCCGTCCAAGTCTCGATGCTTTTGTCGAAAATCCCAGCTGCAAGGACGGACCCGAGGAAGACAGGGCACGTTTGTCCACACTGAGATCACTTCAATCCTACAGAAACTCTGCAGGAGCATCACGACGCTCCTACTGTCCTTCTTTAGTTTCCACACGCGGAGACATTTGACCGCACATGGGGACCTGCCCCCCCATATGTCCTTATCATTGTTCCTAGGGCCTCTCGGTGGGTGGAGCTAGGACATGTATGTGTGTGAGCACATGCACACTTACACACACACACTCCACACACGTGTTCACGTCCAAGTCTGTGGCTCTTGCTCTGCCCGAGACGCCCCCCTGCCTTGGCGGGACCAAGTCTCTGGACCCAGGGTCCGGCGGGGCGTGCAATGACGCAGCACGGCCACAAGGGGCTCTGTTCTAGGGAAATCATATGATGGGCGTAACCCGCAAAGGTGTATGGAACGTTATGCGCACACACGATTCAGGGCGTGGTAGTGAAGAGAACACACAGGTACCTACAGGGCAGCCCGAGAAGTAGAACACGAGGGGCTCCAGTCCTGCCAAGAAGCAGAGGCCAGTGAGTGGCAGCTCCCTGCCTCCAAATCAGCTCTGCAGGATCTATAAAGACAGGCGGTTCTAGCAGGAACCAACCTGCAGAGGCCACGAACCCCACACTCCAGGGGGCGGTACCCTCCGCCCGCGTGAGGGGGGAACATCTCCGTAAATTGTTGGGGTTCTTCTGCAGGGAGAGCTGTCTCTTCTCCGCCATTTTTATTTTTCATCAAATTTTCACTTCTATCAGTGAATCCATTATGTACTTATATCAGTGTGGACTCACGGGTATTTGTTTTACACTTTGGGGTCTAATGCAATACCCAGACGGTGGGCGGGGTGCCAGGAGGTGCTGCCCTGTGACCTCTCTCCCGGGTCTGGGAAACCGCCTGGTCTGGGGCGTGTGCGATGGCGCAGGATGGCCACCAGGGGGCACCCGAGCCTCGCCGTGTGGTCATTGCGGGGACTGGATGGGGTGTAGGGGCCGCGGCCGCACAGGCGGACCTGCCAGTGTGACCCGAACTACTGAGTCCTGACCAGCAGCCACGGCTGAGCCTGCCCTGCCCGGTGTGCCTGGCTACCTGCTTCTGAAATCGTCTCTTTTCCGTTGAGTGTTCACCTCAGTGTGTCAGGAATTGCATTTTGCTTTTATTTAATGTTATGGACTGAACTGTGTCCCCCCACCCAGTTCAAATGTTGAAGCCCTAACCTCCAGGACCTCAGAATGTGACTGCACTCGGAGATGGGGCCTTTAGAGAGGTGATCGAGTTGAAGTGGGGTTACTAGGGTGGGCCCTGATCCAGTCTGGCTGATGACCTCATAAGAGGACGACATTAGGACACAGACAAGCGCAGAGGGTGCCCACGTGAGGACACGGGAGAAGACGGCGTCTACACGCTACGGAGAGAGGCCTCAGGAGAGGCCGAGTGCTGACACCTTGATCTTGGACCTCTGGCCTCCAGGACAGGGAGCGAGAATCTGTGGTTTTTGCGCTCAGTGCGCGGTGCTAATTACAGCAGCCCGAGCAGACTAGCACATGTTCCTGCCTGGGGTCTGCTGGGATTCTCCAGCGTGCTGGGCCAGGTCTCTCGTCTCTTTTGGACAATTCTGGGCCCTTGCCTCTCCGTGCACCCACTTCTTCTTTGGAAGATGAGTCCGTGGTGTGGCATGTTTGCTCCAGTGTCCAGGGCACTTGGTGTTGCTGTCCGTGTCCTCTCTCTTAGCCTCTCTGTGCTGCCTTACGTTGTGTCTTCTTTAACTTTTCCTCCATCACAAATTCTCGCTCCAGCTGTGTCCTGTGTGCTGTTTTGATTCCACTGTCAAACACCACCTTTTTCAGTTCTAGGAGCTCTTTTCAAATCTATTGGCTTCTTGAACACTTTTATCTTATTTTGTCAGACTTGAAAACATTCTTCAATTTTAAAAAAGCCCCTTCAACCCACACCCTGCATGTTCTGAGTCTGATGGTTCTGATAACCGGCACTTCCTGGGGTCTTACTCTGTGGTTCCTTGTTTCACCGATTCTCGTTTGAGGTGGCTTCTTGTTTTTGCTTCATTATGATTTTCTTTGTTAGTGGGCTTCCGTTCTCAGATCTCTATCTTGAGCCTTCTTTGAGGCTGAAGTCTAAGTGCCCCAAGAAGGCAGTCCCAGTGGGAGCAATGTTTGCATCTGCCAGGCCCCTGGCGGATCACCCAGCAGGACCAGCCATGTCGATGGCTGTCAGGGCGTTTAGGGTCCCTGGAGGTTGAGTCCTGGCTCCTACCTGCCTGGGGCTGTGGGGAGTTGGGAGGGACCTTTCCCTCACCAGAGCCCGGGCAGAGCTGGACCGACTGTTTTCCTTGTTGCCTCCCTCTGGGTGTGGGTTTCTCAGTTCACCCCTGGGGGCCTGGATTGCAGGGGTGTCTGTCTGCCTTGACTCCCCAGACTGATGGGCCCTGGCCTGGCACCTCTCCCTGATCCATGCAGACGCCCTGCACTAACCCTGGCCACAGGGCAGTGCCCTCCTCAGCACCCACCCCCTTACTCTCTGGCCATCTCAGCCGTCCATTCAGAAATCCCCCTGACCCTGATACAGACTGGGACCCACCCAGGTCCCAGACCCATGCCCAGGCTTGGTCCTGCCCTGTCACAGATGGGCACTGGGCCTGGGTCTGGGTAACAAGCCCCGGAGTGGTGCTGGGACAATGCCTTGGGGTGGGGGTGGGAGCTTCCCACCACCCAGGCAGGAGAGCTGGTGAGTCTCTGCGCAGCTTGATGAACCTGCTCACCTGGCCCAGAACCGAGTCCGGGCCCGGCCCCGAGTGCAACCCTGAACCCCAGCCCTGGTGAAGCTCCAGGGGGACCCCGGACCCTGTCCCAGGCTGCCCACGTGTTGCCCACAGAGCTGCCGCTCAGAGCCCCGAGGTTGTGGGGAGGGGTCTGGTGACCCAGTGATGGCAGAACTGCGAAGGTGCAGGCTGCCCAGGGGGTGCCCAGCCTCGCTCTGTGGTCCCTGTGGGGACAACCCTGGTCTGGGAGGGGACAGGGCCTCACAGCCGGTATGTCCAGATGTCCTCCTAGGGGACACCTGGGAGTGAACGCCTGCCTGGGACCTGCTGCACGTGACCTTGCGACAGGCTGCAGAATGGGGCCTGGGAGGTCACCCGTGAGGCACGTGGGGGCGTCCTCACAACCTGCAGCGATAATACAGCAGCCCCAGCCGAGCAGGGAGCAGCGTGTGACCCTCAGGCCTTGCCCTCGCCCCTGGGCTGGGCCTGCAGCCCTCAGGACAGCGGACACACCTGCCGTGTACACACCTGCCAACACAGGTGCCCAGGCACAGGGCCCGGCTCCCCACAGCGCAGGGCCCCCAGGTGTGCCTGGCGCCCGGTGTGACCCTTCCTGTAAGGTTGTCCCAAGGACCCGAAAGCCCACCTGCACTGAAAGGATGCGGGGCGAGGATGGGGTCCAGGACGCACACGCTCTCTGGGCCCCAGGATGAACCCCGACACCCTCCTCCAGGCGGTGCTGGCCATGCCCTCTGCCCCCTGCCCTCTGCCCCTGCCCGCCCAGGGGCCCCAGGTCTGGGCAGAGCCTCCTGCTGGCCGAGTGCCTGCGATGCTGCTGGCGGCCACACAGGGGCAGCAGAGCTCAACGTGTTCAGGGACCGGAGGTCCAGCTCATGGGGCCGCCGTGGGCCCTGAGGCCGGGAGTGGCCAGAGGGGACGCCTGCACGGAGGCCAGCCCCAGGCTCACCCGAGCCCGGCTCCGGGTCCCCTGACCCCAGCCCCAGGTTCAGCCTGGTCCCTGTCCCCAGCAGGCCGAGCTCACTGGCAGTAGGTCACCCCTGGGTCCTGGGTCATCCGGGGCTGAGGCGGCTGCACCTGTGGTGAGTGTCCACCCCGAGTGCAGCGTGTGCAGAACTCAGGGGACGCTGGGCCCTGGACAGTGAGATTGGTGCTTGGGAGACAGGACGAGGGGACCCCCTCCTGGCCCCCTGTTCTGGCACCTCTGGGGCGGGGGGTCCCGGCGTGGCAGGAGGGGGCGCCTGGTGCCTGCCAGGGGAGGGAGCGGGGCCCGCGGGGCCGCTCGGGTCTCCGGGATGGTGGCGGGGCTGGGTTTGTGGGGAGGCAGCCACTGCTGTGAGGGACTCAGAGTGGAGGTGGGCGGGCTGGGCGACCTCCTGGAGCCGTTTCTCAAGCTTCCACATCTGCACACACGTGGGGCTGTGGCCTTGGTCTGTGTGTGTTGTGTGTCTCTGCGGGTGCGTCCACCCCAAGCCCTGCCCTGTGCAAGGCACCCCGGTTCTATGCACCTCAGAGCCCCCAGCCTCCCCATGGGTTACAGCTTGACGGGGAGAGTCGCTGCTTGTCTAGGTTTTGCCCGTTTGCTGCCCGTCCTTCCCGGGCTGGCCACCACCAATGCTGAGGGAAGGTGCCCTGTAACCCCAGGAAGTGAAACACCAAAGGGGAAAAGCCATGGTGGGGGCTGTTTCCATCAGCAGGGCACAGCGACCCCCTGAACGAGCTTGCCGGTGAAAACCACTAAAATGCTGGACTTAAGAAACCTAAAATGCTCACTTTTCTAAAGCAAGGTGACCTGGCCAGAGGAGAGGGCCGGTCAGGGGCGGCAGGTGGTCCCATCCCAGGCCCACGCGGACCTGGTCCGTCTGCGGCAGGACCAGGGGCTCCGCATAGGGGAGGCGCGGGCGGCCAGCAGCCCAGGGTCCAGGCAGCCCTGGCGGCGGAGCCTGCGGAGGGCCGTTGTCCGGGTCCGGCTTTGTGAACGTCTTTCTGGGGAGACTTGCACGCCGGCTTCGGGGGCAGGGCTCCCAGTTAATCCTAAAAGCAGGCAAGCGGGCCCCTGGAGAGGCCGGCCCTGGAGGGTCCCGAGGTCGCGGCCCCGCCGGGGGGGAGGAGGCCCTCCAGCGGCGGAGGCTCGGGGTTGCGGTGCCTCCCAGCCCTGCCGCCCGCCGGCGCCCCTTCTCCGAGACCCCCTCTCCCGTGACGCCCCTGCTCTCCCCGCGCGCACCCCGCTCCGGTCCCCGCCCAGCTCCCCGCGTCCCCGCGCAGAAGAGACAGGAGGCCGCTATGTTCCTGAGCGCCCCTCTGCAGCCAGGACCCCGCAGAGCCCCCGGGGCCTCGTCCCCTGCACTTCAGTGAGACTGTCACCAGCGTGGGCAGTGTGTTTGCAGCATAAGGTGTGCTGTCAAAGTTTTATCGGAGCAGTATTACAAATGAACGTTTTTACTGCTGAGAGAAAACCACGAAGTAACATCACTGCCCTAAACCATGCAGGGAGAGCCTGGGGCGAGGCCAGGTGAGGGACCCTAGTTTAATTACAGGACCTGGTCCCTCCCCAGCCAGTCCTTGGGGGTGCCCCGTGGTTCCAGCACCCCCTGGTCCCTCCCGACCAGACCCCCGCCCCAGACCCTCCCGCTCACTCGCCCGCCCCTCCCTCTCCGCGGGTCCCTCCCCGGCCCCCAGAGCCCCTGTCCCTCCCTTTTCTCGGCACCAAACTCGCTGAAGGGCGCCCACACTGCCTGCCCCTGCCGCTCCCCTCTGCTTTTCCTTTTTTCTTAAA
The DNA here is from genome assembly GCF_949987535.1 of Balaenoptera acutorostrata. Lineage (NCBI taxonomy): Eukaryota > Metazoa > Chordata > Mammalia > Artiodactyla > Balaenopteridae > Balaenoptera > Balaenoptera acutorostrata. The sequence continues at coordinate 183,385,983 of NC_080066.1, forward strand.
GAAAAAACCCTTTTTATTGTGAAATGTGGTATTCTGACAGAAAATTGCCCCAAACCAAGAAACACCCTAGAGCCACCGCAAGCCCCCATGCTCCCACCCCAGGCAGCAGGGGTCCCCGCCCCGAGGGCCCCTTCCTCCCAAGGGCACCCCGGCCTTCTAGGCGTGCATTCCCGCGAGGTCTCGTGCCCCCATTGAGTCTCCTGGAGCGTGGGGGCTCGGGGTCCCAGTGCGGCCAGCTCAGCCCCGGCCCGGGCCCGGCCACCTGCGGGGCACGCTGTCCCGGGGCCCCGGGGGGTCAGGACCGCCTTAGCTGTGGCAGCAGGCAGGGACACTGGGTGACCAGCAGGCTTCCTGGAGGAGCGTCCAGGCGGGACCGCGGGCTCTGCGTGAGGAGGGTGGTGGCCACGTCTGCACCCGCTGGGCTCGGCCTGGGCCACGGCTCCACGCGCAGACCCTGCCCTGAGACGCCCTCCACGGCGGGTGTGGGAGCCAGGGTGCTGAGGGTGGCTGGAGGGAGGGTGGCCATGGAAGAGGGCAGTGCCTGGCCAGGATTCACCCCGAGAGCGCTGGGGCCACGGGCAGCCGTGGGTTCTAGAACAATCTCCAAGGTGCAGATGGTACGAGGGTCAGTGAGGGGCCACCGAGGGGTGCAGGGCCTGGTGGTGGGTGGACGAAGGTTCAGGGTTCAAGGGGACAAGGCCAGGTCAGCTGGGCCACGAACCCTGGGTGCTCAGACGCGACGGGCAAGGTGCGGCCCCCCCAGGGTACTGCCAGCCAGCTTCCTGTTTGTGTGTGTGTGAGTAGTGTGAGAGTGAGTGTGTGCTCACGCCTGAGCTACCGCCGCCCCCTGGTCCTGACCACACGCATGAGCATTCCTGTCTCCTGTGTTGGTGGCACATGCCGGGTGTCTGAGGGGCTCTGGGTGGGCTGTGTGCACACCACGTGTGTCAGGGACCCCAGCCCCAGGCTCAGTCACGACGAGCTGTGTCCCCTCTTGAATGGACGTCCCTGTGCAGAGCCCGGGTCCCGAGTTCCCTGAATGCAGCCCCGGCGCCAAGGGCAGTGCCTGAGGCAGGTCTGGGGTCTCCGGGCTGAGCAGGGCTCTCCCGTGCTCCTCAAGACTCACACTGGGCCTCCCAGCCCCTCACCTGTGGCCACCGTGACTGACTGTCTATCTGAGCCTGTGTGAGCCTGTGTAACTCTGTGAGCCTGTGTAACTCTGTGAGGCTGTTTGAGTCTGTGAGCCTGTGTGAGCCTGTGAGCCTGTGTAACTCTGTGAGCCTGTGTAAGTCTGTGAGCCTGTGTGACTCTGTGAGCCTATGTGAGCCTGTGTAACTCTGTGAGCCTGTGTAACTGTGTGAGCCTGTGTGAACCTGTGAGGCTGTGTAACTCTGTGAGCCTGTGTGAGCCTGTGTGAGCCTGTGTGAACCTGTGTAACTCTGTGAGCCTGTGTGAGCCTGTGAGCCTGTGTAACTCTGTGAGCCTGTGTAACTCTGTGAGGCTGTGTGAGCCTGTGTAACTCTGTGAGGCTGTTTGAGTCTGTGAGCCTGTGTGAGCCTGTGAGCCTGTGTAACTCTGTGAGCCTGTGTGAGCCTGTGTGAGCCTGTGTAACTCTGTGAGCCTGTGTGACTCTGTGAGCCTGTGTGAGCCTGTGTAACTGTGTGAGCCTGTGTAACTCTGTGAGCCTGTGTAACTTTGTGAGCCTGTGTGAGCCTGTGAGCCTGTGTAACTCTGTGAGCCTGTGTGAGCCTGTGAGGCTGTGTAACTCTGTGAGCCTGTGTGAGCCTGTGTGAGCCTGTGTAACTCTGTGAGCCTCTGTGAGCCTGTGTAACTCTGTGAGACTGTGTGAACCTGTGTAACTCTGTGAGCCTGTGTGAGCCTGTGAGCCTGTGTAACTCTGTGAGCCTGTGTAACTCTGTGAGGCTGTGTGAGCCTGTGTAACTCTGTGAGCCTGTGTAACTCTGTGAGCCTGTGTAACTCTATGAGGCTGTGTGAGCCTGTGTAACTCTGTGAGCCTGTGTAACTCTGTGAGCCTGTGTGAGCCTGTGAGACTGTGTAACTCTGTGAGCCTGTGTAACTTTGTGAGCCTGTGTGAGCCTGTGTAACTCTGTGAGGCTGTGTAACGCTGTGAGCCTGTGGAACTCTGTGAGGCTGTGTGAGCCTGTGTAACTCTGTGAGCCTGTGTAACTCTGTGAGCCTGTGTAACTCTATGAGGCTGTGTGAGCCTGTGTAACTCTGTGAGCCTGTGTAACTCTGTGAGCCTGTGTAACTCTATGAGGCTGTGTGAGCCTGTGTAACTCTGTGAGCCTGTGTAACTCTGTGAGCCTGTGTAACTCTGTGAGGCTGTTTGAGTCTGTGAGCCTGTGTGAGCCTGTGAGCCTGTGTAACTCTGTGAGCCTGTGTGAGGCTGTGTGAGCCTGTGTAACTCTGTGAGCCTGTGTAACTCTGTGAGCCTGTGTGAGCCTGTGAGCCTGTGTAACTCTGTGAGCCTGTGTAACTCTGTGAGCCTGTGTAACTCTGTGAGCCTGTGTGAGCCTGTGAGCCTGTGTAACTCTGTCAGCCTGTGTAACTCTGTGAGCCTGTGTAACTCTGTGAGCCTGTGTGAGCCTGTGTGAGCCTGTGTAACTCTGTGAGCCTGTGTGACTCTGTGAGGCTGTGTGAGCCTGTGTAACTCTGTGAGTCTGTGTAACTCTGTGAGCCTGTGTAACTCTGTGAGCCTGTGTGACTCTGTGAGCCTGTGTGAGCCTGTGTAACTCTGTGAGCCTGTGTAACTCTGTGAGCCTGTGTGAGCCTGTGAGCCTGTGTAACTCTGTGAGCCTGTGTAACTCTGTGAGCCTGTGTAACTCTGTGAGCCTGTGTGAGCCTGTGTGAGCCTGTGTAACTCTGTGAGCCTGTGTAACTCTGTGAGCCTGTGTAACTCTGTGAGCCTGTGTGAGCCTGTGAGCCTGTGTAACTCTGTGAGCCTGTGTGAGCCTGTGTGAGCCTGTGTAACTCTGTGAGGCTGTTTGAGTCTGTGAGCCTGTGTGAGCCTATGAGCCTGTGTAACTCTGTGAGCCTGTGTGAGCCTGTGTGAGCCTGTGTAACTCTGTGAGCCTGTGTGAACCTGTGAGCCTGTGTAACTCTGTGAGCCTGTGTAACTCTGTGAGCCTGTGTGAGCCTCTGAGCCTGTGTAACTCTGTGAGCCTGTGTGAGCCTATGTGAGCCTGTGAGCCTGTGTAACTCTGTGAGCCTGTGTGAGCCTGTGAGCCTGTGTAACTCTGTGAGCCTGTGTAACTCTGTGAGCCTGTGTAACTCTGTGAGCCTGTGTGAGCCTGTGTGAGCCTGTGTAACTCTGTGAGCCTGTGTGACTCTGTGAGCCTGTGTGAGCCTGTGTAACTGTGTGAGCCTGTGTAACTCTGTGAGCCTGTGTAACTTTGTGAGCCTGTGTGAGCCTGTGAGCCTGTGTAACTCTGTGAGCCTGTGTGAGCCTGTGAGGCTGTGTAACTCTGTGAGCCTGTGTGAGCCTGTGTGAGCCTGTGTAACTCTGTGAGCCTCTGTGAGCCTGTGTAACTCTGTGAGACTGTGTGAACCTGTGTAACTCTGTGAGCCTGTGTGAGCCTGTGAGCCTGTGTAACTCTGTGAGCCTGTGTAACTCTGTGAGGCTGTGTGAGCCTGTGTAACTCTGTGAGCCTGTGTAACTCTGTGAGCCTGTGTAACTCTATGAGGCTGTGTGAGCCTGTGTAACTCTGTGAGCCTGTGTAACTCTGTGAGCCTGTGTGAGCCTGTGAGACTGTGTAACTCTGTGAGCCTGTGTAACTTTGTGAGCCTGTGTGAGCCTGTGTAACTCTGTGAGGCTGTGTAACTCTGTGAGCCTGTGGAACTCTGTGAGGCTGTGTGAGCCTGTGTAACTCTGTGAGCCTGTGTAACTCTGTGAGCCTGTGTAACTCTATGAGGCTGTGTGAGCCTGTGTAACTCTGTGAGCCTGTGTAACTCTGTGAGCCTGTGTAACTCTATGAGGCTGTGTGAGCCTGTGTAACTCTGTGAGCCTGTGTAACTCTGTGAGCCTGTGTAACTCTGTGAGGCTGTTTGAGTCTGTGAGCCTGTGTGAGCCTGTGAGCCTGTGTAACTCTGTGAGCCTGTGTGAGGCTGTGTGAGCCTGTGTAACTCTGTGAGCCTGTGTAACTCTGTGAGCCTGTGTGAGCCTGTGAGCCTGTGTAACTCTGTGAGCCTGTGTAACTCTGTGAGCCTGTGTAACTCTGTGAGCCTGTGTGAGCCTGTGAGCCTGTGTAACTCTGTCAGCCTGTGTAACTCTGTGAGCCTGTGTAACTCTGTGAGCCTGTGTGAGCCTGTGTGAGCCTGTGTAACTCTGTGAGCCTGTGTGACTCTGTGAGGCTGTGTGAGCCTGTGTAACTCTGTGAGTCTGTGTAACTCTGTGAGCCTGTGTAACTCTGTGAGCCTGTGTGACTCTGTGAGCCTGTGTGAGCCTGTGTAACTCTGTGAGCCTGTGTAACTCTGTGAGCCTGTGTGAGCCTGTGAGCCTGTGTAACTCTGTGAGCCTGTGTAACTCTGTGAGCCTGTGTAACTCTGTGAGCCTGTGTGAGCCTGTGTGAGCCTGTGTAACTCTGTGAGCCTGTGTAACTCTGTGAGCCTGTGTAACTCTGTGAGCCTGTGTGAGCCTGTGAGCCTGTGTAACTCTGTGAGCCTGTGTGAGCCTGTGTGAGCCTGTGTAACTCTGTGAGGCTGTTTGAGTCTGTGAGCCTGTGTGAGCCTATGAGCCTGTGTAACTCTGTGAGCCTGTGTGAGCCTGTGTGAGCCTGTGTAACTCTGTGAGCCTGTGTGAACCTGTGAGCCTGTGTAACTCTGTGAGCCTGTGTAACTCTGTGAGCCTGTGTGAGCCTCTGAGCCTGTGTAACTCTGTGAGCCTGTGTGAGCCTATGTGAGCCTGTGAGCCTGTGTAACTCTGTGAGCCTGTGTGAGCCTGTGAGCCTGTGTAACTCTGTGAGCCTGTGTAACTCTGTGAGCCTGTGTAACTCTGTGAGCCTGTGTGAGCCTGTGTGAGCCTGTGTAACTCTGTGAGCCTGTGTAACTCTGTGAGCCTGTGTAACTCTGTGAGCCTGTGTGAGCCTGTGAGCCTGTGTAACTCTGTGAGCCTGTGTGAGCCTGTGTGAGCCTGTGTAACTCTGTGAGGCTGTTTGAGTCTGTGAGCCTGTGTGAGCCTATGAGCCTGTGTAACTCTGTGAGCCTGTGTGAGCCTGTGTAACTCTGTGAGCCTGTGTGAACCTGTGAGCCTGTGTAACTCTGTGAGCCTGTGTAACTCTGTGAGCCTGTGTGAGCCTCTGAGCCTGTGTAACTCTGTGAGCCTGTGTGAGCCTATGTGAGCCTGTGAGCCTGTGTAACTCTGTGAGCCTGTGTGAGCCTGTGTGAGCCTGTGTAACTCTGTGAGCCTGTGTGAGCCTGTGTAACTCTGTGAGGCTGTGTGAGCCTGTGTGAGCCTGTGTAACTCTGTGAGCCTGTGTGAGCCTGTGTGAGCCTGTGTAACTCTGTGAGCCTGTGTAACTCTGTGAGCCTGTGTGAGCCTGTGTGAGCCTGTGTGAGCCTGTGTAACTCTGTGAGCCTGTGTGAGCCTGTGTAACTCTGTGAGCCTGTGTGAGCCTGTGTGAGCCTGTGTAACTCTGTGAGGCTGTGTAACTCTGTGAGCCTGTGTGAGCCTATGTGAGCCTGTGAGCCTGTGTAACTCTGTGAGCCTGTGTGAGCCTGTGTGAGCCTGTGTAAGTCTGTGAGCCTCTGTGAGGCTGTGTAACTCTGTGAGGCTGTGTAACTCTGTGAGCCTGTGTAACTCTGTGAGGCTGTGTGAGCCTGTGTAACTCTGTGAGCCTGTGTGAGCCTGTGTAACTCTGTGAGGCTGTGTAACTCTGTGAGGCTGTGTAACTCTGTGAGCCTGTGTAACTCTGTGAGGCTGTGTGAGCCTGTGTAACTCTGTGAGTCTGTGTAACTCTGTGAGCCTGTGTAACTCTGTGAGCCTGTGTGAGCCTGTGTAACTCTGTGAGCCTGTGTGAGCCTGTGTGAGCCTGTGTAACTCTGTGAGGCTGTGTAACTCTGTGAGCCTGTGTGAGCGTGTGTGAGCCTGTGTAACTCTGTGAGCCTGTGTGAGCCTATGTGAGCCTGTGAGCCTGTGTAACTCTGTGAGCCTGTGTGAGCCTGTGTGAGCCTGTGTAAGTCTGTGAGCCTCTGTGAGGCTGTGTAACTCTGTGAGGCTGTGTAACTCTGTGAGCCTGTGTAACTCTGTGAGGCTGTGTGAGCCTGTGTAACTCTGTGAGCCTGTGTGAGCCTGTGTAACTCTGTGAGGCTGTGTAACTCTGTGAGGCTGTGTAACTCTGTGAGCCTGTGTAACTCTGTGAGGCTGTGTGAGCCTGTGTAACTCTGTGAGCCTGTGTGAGCCTGTGTAACTCTGTGAGGCTGTGTAACTCTGTGAGGCTGTGTAACTCTGTGAGCCTGTGTAACTCTGTGAGGCTGTGTGAGCCTGTGTAACTCTGTGAGCCTGTGTGAGCCTGTGTAACTCTGTGAGTCTGTGTAACTCTGTGAGCCTGTGTAACTCTGTGAGCCTGTGTGACTCTGTGAGCCTGTGTAACTCTGTGAGCCTGTGTGAGCCTGTGAGCCTGTGTAACTCTGTGAGCCTGTGTAACTCTGTGGGCCTGTGTGAGCCTGTGTGAGCCTGTGAGCCTGTGTAACTCTGTGAGCCTGTGTAACTCTGTGAGCCTGTGTAATTCTATGAGGCTGTGTGAGCCTGTGTAACTCTGTGAGCCTGTGTAACTCTGTGAGCCTGTGTAACTCTATGAGGCTGTGTGAGCCTGTGTAACTCTGTGAGCCTGTGTAACTCTGTGAGCCTGTGTAACTCTATGAGGCTGTGTGAGCCTGTGTAACTCTGTGAGCCTGTGTAACTCTGTGAGCCTGTGTAACTCTGTGAGGCTGTTTGAGTCTGTGAGCCTGTGTGAGCCTGTGAGACTGTGTAACTCTGTGAGCCTGTGTAACTTTGTGAGCCTGTGTGAGCCTGTGTAACTCTGTGAGGCTGTGTAACTCTGTGAGCCTGTGGAACTCTGTGAGGCTGTGTGAGCCTGTGTAACTCTGTGAGCCTGTGTAACTCTGTGAGCCTGTGTAACTCTATGAGGCTGTGTGAGCCTGTGTAACTCTGTGAGCCTGTGTAACTCTGTGAGCCTGTGTAACTCTATGAGGCTGTGTGAGCCTGTGTAACTCTGTGAGCCTGTGTAACTCTGTGAGCCTGTGTAACTCTGTGAGGCTGTTTGAGTCTGTGAGCCTGTGTGAGCCTGTGAGCCTGTGTAACTCTGTGAGCCTGTGTGAGGCTGTGTGAGCCTGTGTAACTCTGTGAGCCTGTGTAACCCTGTGAGCCTGTGTGAGCCTGTGAGCCTGTGTAACTCTGTGAGCCTGTGTAACTCTGTGAGCCTGTGTAACTCTGTGAGCCTGTGTGAGCCTGTGAGCCTGTGTAACTCTGTCAGCCTGTGTAACTCTGTGAGCCTGTGTAACTCTGTGAGCCTGTGTGAGCCTGTGTGAGCCTGTGTAACTCTGTGAGCCTGTGTGACTCTGTGAGGCTGTGTGAGCCTGTGTAACTCTGTGAGTCTGTGTAACTCTGTGAGCCTGTGTAACTCTGTGAGCCTGTGTGACTCTGTGAGCCTGTGTGAGCCTGTGTAACTCTGTGAGCCTGTGTAACTCTGTGAGGCTGTGTGAGCCTGTGTAACTCTGTGAGCCTGTGTGAGCCTGTGTAACTCTGTGAGGCTGTGTAACTCTGTGAGGCTGTGTAACTCTGTGAGCCTGTGTAACTCTGTGAGGCTGTGTGAGCCTGTGTAACTCTGTGAGTCTGTGTAACTCTGTGAGCCTGTGTAACTCTGTGAGCCTGTGTGAGCCTGTGTAACTCTGTGAGCCTGTGTGAGCCTGTGTGAGCCTGTGTAACTCTGTGAGGCTGTGTAACTCTGTGAGCCTGTGTGAGCGTGTGTGAGCCTGTGTAACTCTGTGAGCCTGTGTGAGCCTATGTGAGCCTGTGAGCCTGTGTAACTCTGTGAGCCTGTGTGAGCCTGTGTGAGCCTGTGTAAGTCTGTGAGCCTCTGTGAGGCTGTGTAACTCTGTGAGGCTGTGTAACTCTGTGAGCCTGTGTAACTCTGTGAGGCTGTGTGAGCCTGTGTAACTCTGTGAGCCTGTGTGAGCCTGTGTAACTCTGTGAGGCTGTGTAACTCTGTGAGGCTGTGTAACTCTGTGAGCCTGTGTAACTCTGTGAGGCTGTGTGAGCCTGTGTAACTCTGTGAGCCTGTGTAACTCTGTGAGCCTGTGTAACTCTATGAGGCTGTGTGAGCCTGTGTAACTCTGTGAGCCTGTGTAACTCTGTGAGCCTGTGTAACTCTGTGAGGCTGTTTGAGTCTGTGAGCCTGTGTGAGCCTGTGAGCCTGTGTAACTCTGTGAGCCTGTGTGAGGCTGTGTGAGCCTGTGTAACTCTGTGAGCCTGTGTAACTCTGTGAGCCTGTGTGAGCCTGTGAGCCTGTGTAACTCTGTGAGCCTGTGTAACTCTGTGAGCCTGTGTCAGCCTGTGAGCCTGTGTAACTCTGTGAGCCTGTGTGAGCCTGTGAGCCTGTGTAACTCTGTGAGCCTGTGTAACTCTGTGAGCCTGTGTAACTCTGTGAGCCTGTGTGAGCCTGTGTGAGCCTGTGTAACTCTGTGAGCCTGTGTAACTCTGTGAGCCTGTGTGAGCCTGTGAGCCTGTGTAACTCTGTGAGCCTGTGTGAGCCTGTGTGAGCCTGTGTAACTCTGTGAGCCTGTGTGAACCTGTGTGAGCCTGTGTAACTCTGTGAGCCTGTGTAACTCTGTGAGCCTGTGTGAGCCTGTGTGAGCCTGTGTAACTCTGTGAGCCTGTGTGAGCCTGTGTGAGCCTGTGTAACTCTGTGAGCCTGTGTAACTCTGTGAGCCTGTGTGAGCTGCTGAGCCTGTGTACCTCTGTGAGCCTGTGTGAGCCTGTATGAGCCTGTGTAACTCTGTGAGCCTGTGTGAGCCTGTGTAACTCTGTGAGCCTGTGTGAGCCTATGTGAGCCTGTGAGCCTGTGTAACTCTGTGAGCCTGTGTGAGGCTGTGTGAGCCTGTGTGAGCCTGTGTAACTCTGTGAGCCTGTGTGAGCCTGTGTGAGCCTGTGTAACTCTGTGAGCCTGTGTAACTCTGTGAGCCTGTGTGAGCCTGTGTGAGCCTGTGTGAGCCTGTGTAACTCTGTGAGCCTGTGTGAGCCTGTGTAACTCTGTGAGCCTGTGTGAGCCTGTGTGAGCCTGTGTAACTCTGTGAGGCTGTGTAACTCTGTGAGCCTGTGTGAGCGTGTGTGAGCCTGTGTAACTCTGTGAGCCTGTGTGAGCCTATGTGAGCCTGTGAGCCTGTGTAACTCTGTGAGCCTGTGTGAGCCTGTGTGAGCCTGTGTAAGTCTGTGAGCCTCTGTGAGGCTGTGTAACTCTGTGAGCCTGTGTAACTCTGTGAGGCTGTGTGAGCCTGTGTAACTCTGTGAGCCTGTGTGAGCCTGTGTAACTCTGTGAGGCTGTGTAACTCTGTGAGGCTGTGTAACTCTGTGAGCCTGTGTAACTCTGTGAGGCTGTGTGAGCCTGTGTAACTCTGTGAGCCTGTGTAACTCTGTGAGCCTGTGTCACTCTATGAGGCTGTGTGAGCCTGTGTAACTCTGTGAGCCTGTGTAACTCTGTGAGCCTGTGTAACTCTATGAGGCTGTGTGAGCCTGTGTAACTCTGTGAGCCTGTGTAACTCTGTGAGCCTGTGTAACTCTGTGAGGCTGTTTGAGTCTGTGAGCCTGTGTGAGCCTGTGAGCCTGTGTAACTCTGTGAGCCTGTGTAACTCTGTGAGCCTGTGTGAGCCTGTGTGAGCCTGTGTGAGCCTGTGTAACTCTGTGAGCCTGTGTAACTCTGTAAGCCTGTGTGAGCCTGTAGGCCTGTGTAACTCTGTGAGCCTGTGTAACTCTGTGAGCCTTTGTGAGCCTGTGTAACTCTGTGAGCCTGTGTAACTCTGTGAGCCTGTGTGAGCCTGTGAGCCTGTGTAACTCTGTGAGCCTGTGTGAGCCTGTGTGAGACTGTGTAACTCTGTGAGCCTGTGTAACTGTGTGAGGCTGTTTGAGTCTGTGAGCCTGTGTGAGCCTGTGAGCCTGTGTAACTCTGTGAGCCTGTGTGAACCTGTGTGAGCCTGTGTAACTCTGTGAGCCTGTGTAACTCTGTGAGCCTGTGTGAGCCTGTGAGCCTGTGTAACTCTGTGAGCCTGTGTAACTCTGTGAGCCTGTGTAACTCTGTGAGCCTGTGTGAGCCTGTGAGCCTGTGTAACTCTGTCAGCCTGTGTGAGCCTGTGAGCCTGTGTAACTCTGTGAGCCTGTGTAACTCTGTGAGCCTGTGTGAGCCTGTGTGAGCCTGTGAGCCTGTGTAACTCTGTCAGCCTGTGTGAGCCTGTGAGCCTGTGTAACTCTGTGAGCCTGTGTAACTCTGTGAGCCTGTGTGAGCCTGTGTAACTCTGTGAGCCTGTGTAACTTTGTGAGCCTGTGTGAGCCTCTGAGCCTGTGTAACTCTGTGAGCCTGTGTGAGCCTGTGAGCCTGTGTAACTCTGTGAGCCTGTGTAACTCTGTGAGCCTGTGTGAGCCTGTGTGAGCCTGTGTAACTCTGTGAGCCTGTGTAACTCTGTAAGCCTGTGTGAGCCTGTAGGCCTGTGTAACTCTGTGAGCCTGTGTGACTCTGTGAGCCTGTGTGAGCCTGTGTAACTCTGTGAGCCTTTGTGAGCCTGTGTAACTCTGTGAGTCTGTGTAACTCTGTGAGCCTGTGTAACTCTGTGAGCCTGTGTGACTCTGTGAGCCTGTGTAACTCTGTGAGCCTGTGTGAGCCTGTGAGCCTGTGTAACTCTGTGAGCCTGTGTAACTCTGTGGGCCTGTGTGAGCCTGTGAGCCTGTGTAACTCTGTGAGCCTGTGTGAGCCTGTATAACTCTGTGAGCCTGTGTAACTCTGTGGGCCTGTGTGAGCCTGTGTGAGCCTGTGAGCCTGTGTAACTCTGTGAGCCTGTGTGAGCCTGTATAACTCTGTGAGCCTGTGTAACTTTGTGAGCCTGTGTGAGCCTCTGAGCCTGTGTAACTCTGTGAGCCTGTGTGAGCCTGTGAGCCTGTGTAACTCTGTGAGCCTGTGTAACTCTGTGAGCCTGTGTGAGCCTGTGTGAGCCTGTGTAACTCTGTGAGCCTGTGTAACTCTGTGAGCCTGTGTGAGCCTGTGTGAGCCTGTGTAACTCTGTGAGCCTGTGTAACTCTGTAAGCCTGTGTGAGCCTGTAGGCCTGTGTAACTCTGTGAGCCTTTGTGAGCCTGTGTAACTCTGTGAGCCTGTGTAACTCTGTGAGCCTGTGCGAGCCTGTGAGCCTGTGTAACTCTGTGAGCCTGTGTGAGCCTGTGAGCCTGTGTAACTCTGTGAGCCTGTGTGAGCCTCTGAGCCTGTGTAACTCTGTGAGCCTGTGTGAGCCTGTGAGCCTGTGTAACTCTGTGAGCCTGTGTGAGCCTGTGAGCCTGTGTAACTCTGTGAGCCTGTGTAACTCTGTGAGCCTGTGTGAGCCTGTGTGAGCCTGTGTAACTCTGTGAGCCTGTGTAACTCTGTGAGCCTGTGTGAGCCTGTGTAACTCTGTGAGCCTGTGTAACTCTGTAAGCCTGTGTGAGCCTGTAGGCCTGTGTAACTCTGTGAGCCTGTGTAACTCTGTGAGCCTTTGTGAGCCTGTGTAACTCTGTGAGCCTGTGTAACTCTGTGAGCCTGTGCGAGCCTGTGAGCCTGTGTAACTCTGTGAGCCTGTGTAACTCTGTGAGCCTGTGTGAATCTTGTCAGTCCTTGATCCTGTGTGGGTCTCTGTGCCTGTGTGAGTCTCTGTGAGCTTGTTTGAGGCTGTGTTGTTAGCCTGTGAGCTTGTATGAGCCTTTGTGAGTCTGTGAGCCTGTGTGAGCCTGTGTGAACCTTTGTGCCTGTACGAGTCTGTGTGAGTCTGTGTTAGTCCTTGAGACTGTGAGCCTCTCTGTCTGTGTGAGTCTCTGTGGGCTTGTGTGAGCCTGTGCGTCTCTGTAAGTCTGTGTGAGTCTGTGTGAGTCTGCATGAGCCTGTGAGTCTGTGATTCTGTGTGAACCTGTGAGCCTGTGTAATTCCCTGTGAGTCTGTGTGAGCTTGTGTGAGTCTGTGTTCTTGTGTGTGTGCCTGTTGAGCCTGTGAGTTGTGCAAGTTGTGAGTCTGTGTGAGTCTGTGTTCCTGTGTCAGTCTGTGGGCCTGTGTGGGCCTGTGCGGGCCTGTGCGGGCCTGTGTCAGTCTGTAGGCCTGTGCGGGCCTGTGTGGGCCTCTGTCAGTCTGTAGGCCTGTGTGGGCCTGTGTGGGCCTGTGTGGGCCTGTGTGAGCCTGTGCAGGCCTGTGCGGGCCTGTGTGGCCTTCTGACCCGGGGCGGTTGAGCATGTTCTTCCAGCCCTTTGATTCTCTGAAACCTGTGTGTGTGTGAGGTTGTGTGAGTGCATATGTCTGTGTGACTCTGTGTGTGACCCTCTGAAAGTGTGCCAGTGGCTGGCAGGGTACCTTTGTGTGTGTGTCTGTGTTTGTGTGTCAAGGTGCATCAGGGTGTCTGTTTGTTCATGTGAACATGTTTACCTGAGAGGCCCCATGTGCCTGTGTGTGTGTTTGTGCCCGTGGGGTCTGTGGGTATATCTCTATGTCAACACCTCTTTGTGTATCCTGTAGTTTGAGTTTCTGAGTGTGTTTACATTTCTGTGTGTCTCTGTGTCTGCCTGTGTCTGTGTCTCTCTACGTGTCTCTCTGTATCTCTGTGTCTCTGTGGGTCTCTGTTTGTCTCTGTGCCTCTACGTGTGTCACTGTGTCTCTGTGCATTCTGTGTCTCTGTGTGTGTCCATTTGTGTGTCTGTGTGCCTGTGTGAGTCTGCATGGCCATGTTTGTGGGAGACTGTGTGTGTAAGGAGGGGCCACCCAGTGACCCCCGTCACTCAGGCCACACCCTGGGGGCTCTCCCAGGGCCCCCTCCCTCAGTTGACAAGTCTTCCCTGGTGGGCCTGGGCCTGGCTGGGGAGGTGGGTGCAGGCACAGGCCTGGACCCTGGCAGATGTGGGCACCCACAGGTGCTCCTCGCCACGGTCACCACACCCTCGCTGGCCCTCCGGGGTCTCAGTCTGCAGGACGATGGGACCAGAGGCCTCTTGTGTGTGGGGTCTCACGGGGCCTCCATGAGGCAGAGTGTGCAGGTTGACCGTGGAGTGGGCAGCCCCTGTTCTGGGCACAGCAGGGACAAAGGTTTGGTGGCAGGATGGGCCACGAGGGGCCGTGAGGCCGGAGCTGTGGGCTGGGTGGGACCAGGTCCTGGGCCAGGGACCTCGTCCCTGGCTGGCCTGCACAGCCTACTTCCCAGAGTGCTGGGCTCTGTGGGGCTGTGCCTGGTCCCTCCCGTCCATGGGACCCCCTCCTCCAGGCAGGCCTCTGGGAAGCGGCCTGGGTGCCTGGGCACTCTGGCCCGGCCATGGCACGGGCTTGGCCACCTGGGGGGAGGGGTGCCCAGGACGTGGGGAGAGGATGGTCAGGAACCTTCCCCGCCAGCTGGCCCAGCTGGGCCCCCTCCCTGCCGTCAACAATGCAAATGCCCTGGGGTCCTGGCTCTGCTCTTTCAGTCTCAGGGCAGTGGGGCTTTCCCCCCGGGGCCCCACCTGCTCTGTGGCTCAACCTTGGCCCGTTTTTAGAAACATTTGCAAGTGTGTTTGTGCTCTGTGTGGGGCGGGGGTGGGGCCGCAGCCAGCACCCTCGGGGCTTGTTTCTCAGACTGGGCTGGGGGAGGGGCACCCACATCCAGCCTCCCCAGCGGGGCAGTGAGGGTCCCGGCAGGACCCCGGGCAGCGTGTGGAGCTCAGGCCTGGGCCGTGGCCTTGGCAGGGAAGCCCCTGAGGCTAAGCCTCCCACCTGGGTGTGGCCCACGGCTCTGCCAGAGGGAACCTTCCAGAACCACTGTCTCCCTGGGCCAAGGGGACAGATAGAAAGTGAGGCTCAGTGACAGCAGGCCCCGGCTGCACACTCACATCCCATGCGTGTGCACACACACACACCAACACACATGTGCGCACACACTTGGCCCCAGCACTGGCTGCCCAGGGGTCCTCAGACGCAGGTGATGAGGTCTGCTCCTCGCCTGGGCTCTGTGTGGCAGTGCGGTCCCCTCACCATGGCCTCATGACTCTGACCTTGGTGCTGACCAGGGAGGCTGGAGAGGCCAAGGTGCCCGCTCGGCCAGCTTTCTCTGACCCCAAGTGCAAACCTCAGGGCCCACAATCCACTTGTGTGCGTGTGAGTGTAAACATGTTGGTGAGCACGCAAATGTGTGAAGGCGCATGGCGTGAGCATGACCTGCAAGTGTAGTGTGTGTAGATCTGTATAGTATGTAGGTGTGCACAGGTGTGAGGGTGTGCACAGGCGTGTGTAGATGTGTGTGGGTGTGCACAGGCGTGTGCAGATGTGTGTAGGTGTGTACAGGTGTGCAGTGGAGGCTCCTGGCCAGCTCCCCCCCTCACCTTCCAGGCCTGGTTCATTGTCACCCCCAGGACAAGACCTCTGTCTCTCCTCCGGGTCCCTGCGTGCCCCTCAGCCCCCTGGGGGCAGTGACAGGGCTGGGTGGGGGGCCAGGCAGGGTGTGGCCTGTGCCACAGAGGAGACGTGCATTTATGATGTGAGCACCGTGCTGAACAATGGCTGGGGTGTCCTGGGGCAGGTGTGGCGCACAGCCCTGTGCTAGGGCCTGTGTGCCTGTGCATGTGTGTGTCAGAAGGCTGGGGCTTGTGGAATTACCCAGCTCCAAGCTGGCCTGGGCAGAGCCCCCAGACTCCCGGCCCCAAACAGAGGCTCCCACCCGAGGAGGGGGGGGTGGCGAGTGGGGGGCCGAGGAGACCCTTGGGGTCGGGGCCTGGCCGGGACTGGGTGGGCGCCCCGTGACTCGGCCTTGGGGGGAAGTGGGGGCCTCAGGGCAGGTGTCCCGTGAATACACGCTCACCCAACTCACATACACACAGAGAAGCACACTGAGAGACACACACACTGAACACAACACCCACACCCGCTACACACCCACAAACAAAATACAGACACACAACACCTGAACTCTCACTCCCCCTCCCCCCACACACCCAGAGCACACTGACACACTCACACACACAGGATGAACATATAGACACCCACACCCACACTCACACACCTACACCCACACTCACACACTCACACCCACACTCACACTCACACATTCACACCCACACTCACACTCACACACTCACACCCACACACTCCTCCCTCCAGGCCCTTGGGGCTCAGGGAGCCCCACTGAGGCTCACTCAGGCCCGGCCACTTCCTTTGGGGCCGAGAACCTGCCCAGGTGTCTGCATCCACCGGCCCCACCGCTCACCCGCCATGTGCCCCCGTCCTGCCTCGGGGGTCCCATCTGGGAGGTGGGCACATGCCCTCCGCTCGGGGAAGGCCCCGCACACACACAGTGCAGGAGCCCAGGGGCACAGGTCAGCTGGCAGCTGGGAGCGGCCCAGTGAGCCCTGGGTCAGAGCCGGGGGCCTGAGTGCAGGTGGGGGCAGAGCTGCTCGGGGACCCACCTGCACCTCCGGGGTCCGACCGCTGAGGTCTCTGGGATCCCCTCGGCCCTCCACCCTGTGTGCTGGCACTGTGCTTGCCAGGGCAGGCCTCCAGGCCTCGGGGAGAAACCCACAGGCCTGTCTGGGCCCTGAGCACGGGGCTGGCAGAAGGGCCAGCGCCCAGGGGAGCCGGGAGGTGCTGGGACCCCGGGGCACTGGGACCCCAGCCCCGGGGCTCAGTCCTGGGGCTGGTGCAGGGCCCCGCTCGAGGGGCTGACAGCCAGGGGCTCTGGGCCGGCTGCCCTTGGAGCCGGTGCTCAGAAGCCAGCAGAGCGGGGCGGCCAGCACTGCTCAGCCTGAAGACAACGGTGACGCTGCGAGGCCGACAGCACAGGGGGCTGGGGGCAACTTCCGGATGGCGGGGGTGCCCCGCAGGGGCCTGTGCGGGCCCGTGTCCGTGGGAGCGTCTGGCCGAGGCTCATCCCGCCCTGGCCCAGGAGCAGCCGGGGGGGATGGGGAATGAGGGCAGCGGAGCAGCGAGGTGGGGGCAACAGGGCCGGGTGGGGGGCGGGGGGGGGGCGGTTTGCTCTGACTGAGCCCAGCTGCAGGGTGTGACCTGCTGGGACCCTGTCCCTCTAGCTGCCATGGAGAAGGGACCCAGGTCCAGGCAGAGGCAGGGACATGGGATGGGGGCCTCATTTCACGGAGGGTTCAAGGAGGTCTCCCACTTCTCCAGCCCATCACGTGTTAGCTGGGAACCCTCTGGAAGGAGCGGCGCCCTCAGCGACTGTCTGGCGATCGCAGGGCATAAGGCGCCCTTGAATTATTCACCAGTTTTCAGTCCCTGGAGTCAGAGGGCCCGTGTGGAGCCAGCACTGGGGCCCCTGTGCCCACATGAGCGCGGCCTACAGGTTCTCCCCCAGCCACGCGGCCTCCTCGGCCACCACCCAAGATGCCAGCCAGGCCACCAAGGCCAGGAGGCCTTCCCCCGCTCCTGCCCCCCTTGCCGAGGCCAGTACCAGCTTCTCGCAGGCACCTCCCGCCAGTGGGCCGGTGACACCGCGGCCACCCAGGCGTGGGCCCTGGCCGCTGTCCTTCAAACACCAGTGGTGGGGTCTGGGCTCCCTCCCACCATCCTGGGCCCCTAGGTGCCGCGTCCTAGCTGGCCAAGGGCACAAGCGGCCGAGCAGGCCTCTGAGTCTCACATTTTCCTCTGGGGAGGGACCTGCCTGCGGGGCTGCCGGGGGCTTCCCTGGGGGTCCAGGCTGCGCGCTCAGCGCTGCGCTGGCAGGGCCGTTGGCGGGCTGGGGGCTGCCTCGTCAGGGTCTCTGGGCCCCGAGGCCAGGCCGTGACCTGGGCCCGCTTCCCCCCACCCCCGCTCCCCCCAGGCAGGTGTGAGGCCGGCTCAGTTTCTCCCCAGGTTACTCATTTGGGGCAAACTTGGCCCCAGAGGGTACATGCAAATGGCTGTTTGTTCCACACCGAAAAACAAGTCTCTCAGCCTCTGAGGATGTTTCCGAAATAGCTTGTGCTGACCACCCACCTGCAGCTCCAGCCACCGCCCCCCACCCCCAGTGTGGCAGGTTGGCCTAGGCCTCAGGAATCGGGGTGCCTTGTGCCCCCTCCCACAGGGCAGAGCCCACCGGGCCCACCCTGGGTCAGTGACTGCCCTGCGCATGGCGATCTAGTGAACTACAATTGTTCTCAGCTTGCTTGCATCTTTGTGACCCTGGTCCCCCACGGGCGACCCACAGGCCCCAACACTGGGGGGAGGGTAATGGGGATCGGGAGGGGGCAGAGGAGAGGGACCCTTGTGGTCCAGACGCTGGCCACCCTACTGGCCTGGCAGTCCCCACTTGAGAGCCCAGGATGACGAGGACCCACAGGGCCAGGGAGCTGGCCTGAGGCCACACACAAGCCTGTGGGACCCCAGGGTGGCCACGGCACCCGAGTCCCGTCCACCTGTCCCTCCCATGACCCTGCCCTGCCCCGTCCTCATCCTACGGTCCACACCCGTCTCCACTGGAGCCTCTGTCTCCGTCGCTCTCTGACTCTCCCCCGTCCCCTTCTCCTGACACCCAGGTCTCTCCCTGTCTCTGTCTCTCTCTGGTTCTCTCTCTGTCTCTCTGTATTTCTCTTTGTTTCTGTCTCTCTCTTTCTCTCTGTGTGTCTCTCTATCTCTGTCTCTCTCTGTTTTTATGTCCTATGTCTATTTCTTTCTCTCTGTCTGTCTCTCTGTGTCTGTCTGTCTATCTCTGTCTCTCTCTGTGTCTCTCCGTGTATCTCTTTGTCTCTGTTTCTGTCTCTTGTTCTCTCTCTGTCTCTCTGTATCTTTCTATCTCTGTGTCTCTCTGTCTCTGTGTGTGTGTCTTTCTCTCCCGCTCCCTCTCTCTGTGTGTCTGTTTCTGTGTGTCTCTGTCTCTCTCCCGCTGTCTGTCTCTCTATGTCTTTATCTCTGTCTCTCTCCCCCTCTGTTCATCTCTGTCTCTCCCTCTCTGTCTCTCTCTCTGTGTCTCTCTATCTCTCTGTGTCTCTGTCTTTCTGTGTCTCTGTCTCTTTCTCTCCTTCTGTCTCTTGTTCTCTCTCTATCTCTATGTTTCCATGTCTCTCTGTCTCTGTCCCTCTCCGTCTATGTCTCTGTCTGTCTATCTCTCTGTCTCTCTGTGTCTCTTCTATGTCTCTTTCTCTCTCTGTTTCTGTCTCTTGTTCCCTATCTCTCCATCTCTATGTCCCCTCTTCCTCTGTCTCTGTCTCTCCCCCTCTGTCCATCTCTGTCTCCCCATCTGCATTTCTCCCTGTCTTGAGCTGGTGCATAAGGGGAGGACGTGAGAACCTGCACCCACTCCTGAGTGATCTGTGCTCCATGATCTTCAGGCAGTAGATGAGGGAGCTTCTCCTTTTGGAAGGTTCCAGCTGACCCATGAAGAAGGGACAGAAGGGGTGGGAGCCCCCATCTGTGATCTCTAATGAAACACAGTCCCAAGGCCAGCGGCGGACAGGGCTACCCTCTGGAGTTTGCGGCTCTGGCAGGCGAGGCTGGGGCCAGGCTGGGCAGTGATGGTCACGGCACCGACGCCCACACCCGCGGCTCCAGAGGGTTCCCCCGGAGGGCCCGAGGGTCCGAGGAGCTGGAGTGGCCCTGACACCCGGACCCATGCCCGGGGCCACAGGACAGTGGCAAGGGTCCAAGCGGGACCACCAAGGATGCAGGACTCAGTGTGGGAGACTTTGAGTGGCCGGGGTGACACTGAGAAGTTAGGACCCACCAGAGCCTCCGGTCCTTGGAGACTCGGGCTGAGGTTTACAGGTGAGACGTGGGCTGTCAGGGCCTGCGGTCAGGTGGACAAGCCTGAACGCACCCCGACCCAGGCCCCTCGCCTTCCTCAGCAAGGGTTTTCAGATGGACCCTGGAAAGTGCTGAGCAACACGGGGAGCGGGCAGAGGGACACAGACACATGTGTGATGTTGACACACGTGCAATGGCAGGCCTGCCGAGACAACTCTCCTGGCTGCCGTGTGTGTTTGAAATACCTCTAATCGGCAGAGTCGAAATGCTCCTCTCTGCCAACACACTCCCTCCCAGTCCTGCCACCCCTCACCCCAGGGCTCCCCACCTCCAACTGGACCCCCACCTGGACCCCCAGCCCCGAGCCCCTGACGCTCCCACCTGGACACTCAGCCGTCACCCTGAGGCCCCCGCCCCGCCTCAGACCCCAGGTCCCGAGCCCCTGACGCTCCCACCTGGACACTCAGCCGTCACCCTGAGGCCCCCGCCCCGCCTCAGACCCCAGGTCTGTCACCTGGACACTCAGCCGTCACCCTGAGGCCCCCGCCCCGACTCAGACCCCAGGTCTGTCACCTGGACACTCAGCCGTCACCCTGAGGCCCCGCCTCAGACCCCAGGTCTGTCACCTGGACACTCAGCCGTCACCCTGAGGCCCCGCCTCAGACCCCAGGTCTGTCACCTGGACACTCAGCCGTCACCCTGAGGCCCCGCCTCAGACCCCAGGTCTGTCACCTGGACACTCAGCCGTCACCCTGAGGCCCCGCCTCAGACCCCAGGTCTGTCACCTGGACACTCAGCCGTCACCCTGAGGCCCCGCCTCAGACCCCAGGTCTGTCACCTGGACACTCAGCCGTCACCCTGAGGCCCCGCCTCAGACCCCAGGTCTGTTCTGCACGCAGCAGCCGCCCTGCAGCTGGGCTCAGTCAGAGCAAACCGCCCCCCCCCGCCCCCCACCCGGCCCTGTTGCCCCCACCTCGCTGCTCCGCTGCCCTCATTCCCCATCCCCCCCGGCTGCTCCTGGGCCAGGGCGGGATGAGCCTCGGCCAGACGCTCCCACGGACACGGGCCCGCACAGGCCCCTGCGGGGCACCCCCGCCATCCGGAAGTTGCCCCCAGCCCCCTGTGCTGTCGGCCTCGCAGCGTCACCGTTGTCTTCAGGCTGAGCAGTGCTGGCCGCCCCGCTCTGCTGGCTTCTGAGCACCGGCTCCAAGGGCAGCCGGCCCAGAGCCCCTGGCTGTCAGCCCCTCGAGCGGGGCCCTGCACCAGCCCCAGGACTGAGCCCCGGGGCTGGGGTCCCAGTGCCCCGGGGTCCCAGCACCTCCCGGCTCCCCTGGGCTCTGGCCCTTCTGCCAGCCCCGTGCTCAGGGCCCAGACAGGCCTGTGGGTTTCTCCCCGAGGCCTGGAGGCCTGCCCTGGCAAGCACAGTGCCAGCACACAGGGTGGAGGGCCGAGGGGATCCCAGAGACCTTGGGGGTCGGATCCCGGAGGTGCAGGTGGGTTCCCGAGCCTCTCTGCCCCCACCTGCACTCAGGCCCCCGGTTCTGACCCAGGGCTCACTCGGCCGCTCCCAGCTGCCAGCTGACCTGTGCCCCTGGGCTCCTGCACCGTGTGTGTGCGGGGCCTTCCCCGAGCGGAGGGCATGTGCCCACCTCCCAGATGGGACCCCCGAGGCAGGACGGGGGCACATGGCGGGTGAGCGGTGGGGCTGGTGGATGCAGATACCTGGGCAGGTTCTCGGCCCCAAAGGAAGTGGCCGGGCCTGAGTGAGCCTCAGTGGGGCTCCCTGAGCCCCAAGGGCCTGGAGGGAGGAGTGTGGGTGTGAGTGTGTGAGTGTGAGTGTGGGTGTGGGTGTGACTGTGAGTGTGTGTGAGTGTGATTGTGTGGGTGTGGGTGTGAGTGTGTGTGAGTGTGGGTGTGAGTGTGAGTGTGGGTGTGGGGTGAGGAGGTCTGTGTGGTCAGGGGCTCTCCTGTACACGTGTCTCTGTCGGCAGCAGGGTGCGAGTGTGTGAGGGGCTTGCACGGATGCCTGTGCCCACCTCACGGCCCTTTCTGTCTCTCTGCGTCTCTTTATCTCCTTGATCTGTCCTCTCTGCCTCCCTGCATCTCCGTGTTTCTCTCTCTGTCCAGGTCTCATGTTTCCCCCTGTCTCTGTCTCTCCCAGCCCTGTCCCTGTCGCTGACCCTGGTGCTGTCTCCCTTTGCTGATCCCTCCACGTCCCTGCGTGTGGGACGTGGGTCCTGCCGTGAGCCCTGTGGGCTGTTCCTGGCCCATGGCCCGGGGGGAAGCTGCTGGGGTCCCAGGGTGGTGCCTGCAGCCTGCCCCCAGCTGTGGGGCCTGGCATAGGGGAAGAGGAGGGACAGGGTGCATGGGGCTCGGGGCCAGGCGAAGTCATTGCTGGACCCCACGACGCCAGCCTGGCATAGGGGAAGAGGAGGGACAGGGTGCATGGGGCTCGGGGCCAGGCGAAGTCATTGCTGGACCCCACGACGTCAGCCTGGCATAGGGGAAGAGGAGGGACAGGGTGCATGGGGCTCGGGGCCAGGCGAAGTCATTGCTGGACCCCACGACGCCAGCTCCCCATCTGGGCCTGGCTCTGTCGCGGGCTCAGCCAACATGGGAGCGACACCCTGAAGGGTCCTGTAGCTGGCAAGAGCCCCGATGGTCCAACCTGGCTGGATGCCAGAATAACCTGTGCAGACCCTGGTAGAACCTAGGCTGACCCTGGCCTGACCCTGGCTGACTGTGGGTTGACCCTGATTGACCTTGAGTTGACCCTAGCTGACCCTGGCTGACTCTGAGCTGACCCTGTTGACACTGCTCAACCTGGCAGAGCCAGGTTGAACTTTGCCTAATCCTGGCTGACCCTGGACTGACCCTAGTTACACTGGCTGATCCTAGGCTGACGTTGGCTATTCAGGGTGATCCCAGCTGACCTTGTGAAGATCCTGGCTGACCCTAGGCTGATGTGGGCTGGTACGGGGTGGGGGCTAGGGCCCTCTGCAGGTCTCGGGAAACTCACTGCTCCCAAAGGGCTCTCCTGGGCTTTGGCCACTTGCCAGGCCCCAGGCCCAAGTGGCTAGGTCTCTGTTTTGGGACATGATTCTCAGAACAGCAGTCTGGCTGGGACACCTGGGCTAGCCTGTGCTCGCAATGACTCAGCCTCCCCATAGAGCTATTTTGGGTGTTTCAGCAGGTGATGAGGTGCAGGAGGCTTGAGAAGAAAAACAAGAGAACACAAACACCATTGCATCCCCCATCCTGCCTACACTCCTGCACCCAAGCCCTCCCCTTCTGGTAACTGTGTGCCTGGTGACCCCCATGGACTGGGGTCTGGCTCATGCAGCCTGGGCCCTGGGCCAATTTTCTTTCCATGAAGTTGGCCTGGCATCTACAAACACCTAAGGGTAAGGGAAGGGATGAAGCCAGGTGATGAGGCATCACCTCATTCTCCATCCAGTGCTCAGACCAAGAGGGTCTTGGGGCCCCTGGGAGGCTCTCCTTCCTCTGTGTGAGTGACTTCTTATGAGGGTCAGGACTCAGGACCATGGGGTGGGAAAAGGACTCAGGATCTAAGATAAAGTGATGAAGCCAAAGAACGAGGGCTCCAGGATGAATGGACAGAATGTGAGGGCCTGGCTGAGAGAGGAGAGGGCACAGTTTTTAGGACCAGGGCCCCGTGATCAGGACCAGGCTCAGTGAACAGGACCAGGACTCAGTGATCAAGACCAGGTCCAGTATCAGGACCTGGCCCAGTGATCAGGATCAGCCTCAGTGATCAGGACCAGGGATCAGTGATCAGGACCAGGGCCCAGTGATCAGGAGCAGGGCCCAGTGATCAGGACCAGGGCCCAGTGATCAGGACCAGGGATCAGTGATCAGGACCAGGGCCCAGTGATCAGGACCAGGGCTCAGTGATCAGGACCAGGGCCCAGTGATCAGGACCAGGGCCCATTGATCAGGACCAGGGCTCAGGGCTCAGTGATCAGGACCAGGGCCCAGTGATCAGGACCAGGGCTCAGTGATCAGGACCAGGGCCCAGTGATCAGGACCAGGGATCAGTGATCAGGACCAGGGCCCAGTGATCAGGACCAGGGCCCAGTGATCAGGACCAGGGATCAGTGATTAGGACCAGGGCCCAGTGATCAGGACCAGGGATCAGTGATCAGGACCAGGGCTCAGTGATCAGGACCAGGGCCCAGTGATCAGGACCAGGGCCCAGTGATCAGGACCAGGGCTCAGTGATCAGGACCAGGGCCCATTGATCAGGACCAGGGCTCAGGGCTCAGTGATCAGGACCAGGGCCCAGTGATCAGGACCAGGGCTCAGTGATCAGGACCAGGGCCCAGTGATCAGGACCAGGGCTCAGTGATCAGGACCAGGGCCCAGTGATCAGGACCAGGGATCAGTGATCAGGACCAGGGATCAGTGATCAGGACCAGGGCTCAGTGATCAGGACCAGGGATCAGTGATCAGGACCAGGGCGCAGTGAATAGGACCAGGGCCCAGTGATCAGGACCAGGGCTCAGTGATCAGGACCAGGGCTCAGAGATCAGGACCAGGGCCCAGTGATCAGGACCAGGGCCCAGTGATCAACACCAGGGATCAGTGATCAGGACCAGGGCCCAGTGATCAGGACCAGGTCTCAGTGATCAGGACCAGGGATCAGTGATCAGGACCAGGGATCAGTGATCATTATCAGGGCCCAGTGCTCAGGACCAGGGCTCAGTGATCAGGACCAGGGCCCAGTGATCAGGAGCAGGGCCCAGTGATCAGGACCAAGGCTCAGTGATCAGGACCAGGGATCAGTGATCAGGACCAGGGCCCAGTGATCAGGACCAGGGCCCAGTGATCAGGACCGGGGATCAGTGGTCAGGACTGGGACTCAGTGATCAGGACCGGGGATCAGTGGCCAGGACCAGGACTCAGTGATCAGGACCAGGGATCAGTGATCAGGATCAGGGCCCAGTAATCAGGACCAGGGCTCAGTGATCAGGACCAGGTCCCAGTGATCAGGAGCAGGGCCCAGTGATCAGGACCAGGGCCCAGTGATCAACACCAGGGATCAGTGATCAGGACCAGGGCCCAGTGATCAGGACCAGGTCTCAGTGATCAGGACCAGGGATCAGTGATCAGGACCAGGGATCAGTGATCATTATCAGGGCCCAGTGCTCAGGACCAGGGCTCAGTGATCAGGACCAGGGCCCAGTGATCAGGAGCAGGGCCCAGTGATCAGGACCAGGGCTCAGTGATCAGGACCAGGGATCAGTGATCAGGACCAGGGCCCAGTGATCAGGAGCAGGGCCCAGTGATCAGGACCAGGGCCCAGTGATCAGGACCGGGGATCAGTGGTCAGGACTGGGGCTCAGTGATCAGGATCGGGGATCAGTGGCCAGGACCAGGACTCAGTGATCAGGACCAGGGATCAGTGATCAGGATCAGGGCCCAGTGCTCAGGACCAGGGCTCAGTGATCAGGACCAGGGCCCAGTGATCAGGAGCAGGGCCCAGTGATCAGGACCGGGGATCAGTGATCAGGACCGGGGATCAGTGATCAGGACCAGGGATCAGTGATAAGGACCAGGGATCAGTGATCAGAACCAGGGCTCAGTGATCAGGACCAGGACCCAGTGATCAGGAGCAGGGCCCAGTGATCAGGAGCAGGGTCCAGTGATCAGGACTGGGGATCAGTGATCAGGACCAGGACTCAGTGATCAGGACCAGGGATCAGTGATCAGGACCAGGGCCCAGTGATCAGGACCCGGGCCCAGTGATCAACACCAGGGATCAGTGATCAGGACCAGGGCCCAGTGATCAGGACCAGGGCTCAGTGAACAGGACCAGGGATCAGTGATCAGGACAGGGCCCAGTGATCATCATCAGGGCCCAGTGCTCAGGACCAGGGCTCAGTGATCAGGACCAGGGCCCAGTGATCAGGAGCAGAGCCCAGTGATCAGGACCGGGGATCAGTGATCAGGACTGGGACTCAGTGTTCAGGACCGGGGATCTGTGACCAGGACCAGGACTCAGTGATCAGGACCAGGGATCAGTGATCAGGATCAGGGCCCAGTGATCAGGACCAGGGCCCAGTGATCAGGACCAGGGCCCGGTGATCAGGACCAGGGCTCGGTGATCAGGACCAGGGAACAGTGATCAGGACCGGGGATCAGTGATCAGGACCGGAGATCAGTGATCAGGACCGGGGATCAGTGATCAGGACCGGAGATCAGTGATCAGGACCAGGGCCCAGTGATCAGGACCAGGGCCCAGTGATCAGGACCAGGGATCAGTGATCAGGACCAGGGCTCAGTGATCAGGACCAGGACTCAGTGATCAGGACCAGGCCCCAGTGATCAGGACCAGGGCCCAGTGATCAGGACCAGGGTTCAGTGATCAGGACCAGGGCCCAGTGAATAGGACCAGGGCCCAGTGATCAGGACCAGGGCTCAGTGATCAGGACCAGGGCCCAGTGATCAGGACCAGGGATCAGTGATCAGGACCAGGGCCCAGTGATCAGGAGCAGGGCCCAGTGATCAGGACCGGGGATCAGTGATCAGGACCGGGGATCAGTGATCAGGACCAGGGATCAGTGATAAGGACCAGGGATCAGTGATCAGGACCAGGGCTCAGTGATCAGGACCAGGACCCAGTGATCAGGAGCAGGGCCCAGTGATCAGGAGCAGGGTCCAGTGATCAGGACTGGGGATCAGTGATCAGGACCAGGACTCAGTGATCAGGACCAGGGATCAGTGATCAGGACCAGGGCCCAGTGATCAGGACCCGGGCCCAGTGATCAACACCAGGGATCAGTGATCAGGACCAGGGCCCAGTGATCAGGACCAGGGCTCAGTGAACAGGACCAGGGATCAGTGATCAGGACAGGGCCCAGTGATCATCATCAGGGCCCAGTGCTCAGGACCAGGGCTCAGTGATCAGGACCAGGGCCCAGTGATCAGGAGCAGAGCCCAGTGATCAGGACCGGGGATCAGTGATCAGGACTGGGACTCAGTGTTCAGGACCGGGGATCTGTGACCAGGACCAGGACTCAGTGATCAGGACCAGGGATCAGTGATCAGGATCAGGGCCCAGTGATCAGGACCAGGGCCCAGTGATCAGGACCAGGGCCCGGTGATCAGGACCAGGGCTCGGTGATCAGGACCAGGGAACAGTGATCAGGACCGGGGATCAGTGATCAGGACCGGAGATCAGTGATCAGGACCGGGGATCAGTGATCAGGACCGGAGATCAGTGATCAGGACCAGGGCCCAGTGATCAGGACCAGGGATCAGTGATCAGGACCAGGGATCAGTGATCAGGACCGGGGCTCAGTGATCAGGACCAGGGATCAGTGATCAGGACCAGGGCCCAGTGATCAGGACCAGGGATCAGTGATCAGGACCAGGGCCCAGTGATCAGGACCGGGGCTCAGTGATCAGGACCAGGGATCAGTAATCAGGACCAGGGCCCAGTGATCAGGAGCAGGGCCCAGTGATCAGGACCAGGGCCCAGTGATCAGGACCGGGGATCAGTGATCAGGACTGGGACTCAGTGATCAGGACCGGGGATCAGTGGCCAGGACCAGGACTCAGTGATCAGGACCAGGGATCAGTGATCAGGATCAGGGCCCAGTGCTCAGGACCAGGGCTCAGTGATCAGGACCAGGGCCCAGTGATCAGGAGCAGGGCCCAGTGATCAGGAGCAGGGCCCAGTGATCAGGACCAGGGATCAGTGATTAGGACCAGGGCCCAGTGATCAGGACCAGGGATCAGTGATCAGGACCAGGGCCCAGTGATCAGGACCAGGGCCCAGTGATCAGGACCAGGGCTCAGTGATCAGGACCAGGGCCCAGTGATCAGGACCAGGGATCAGTGATCAGGACCAGGGCCCAGTGATCAGGACCAGGGCTCAGTGATCAGGACCAGGGCCCAATGATCAGGACCAGGGCTCATTGATCAGGACCAGGGCTCAGGGCTCAGTGATCAGGACCAGGGCCCAGTGATCAGGACCAGGGCTCAGTGATCAGGACCAGGGCCCAGTGATCAGGACCAGGGCTCAGTGATCAGGACCAGGGCCCAGTGATCAGAACCAGGGATCAGTGATCAGGACCAGGGATCAGTGATCAGGACCAGGGCCCAGTGATCAGGACCAGGGCCCAGTGATCAGGACCAGGGATCAGTGATTAGGACCAGGGCCCAGTGATCAGGACCAGGGCTCAGTGATCAGGACCAGGGCCCAGTGATCAGGACCAGGGCCTAGTGATCAGGACCAGGGATCAGTGATCAGGACCAGGGCCCAGTGATCAGGACCAGGGCTCAGTGATCAGGACCAGGGCCCAGTGATCAGGACCAGGGCCCATTGATCAGGACCAGGGCTCAGGGCTCAGTGATCAGGACCAGGGCCCAGTGATCAGGACCAGGGCTCAGTGATCAGGACCAGGGCCCAGTGATCAGGACCAGGGCTCAGTGATCAGGACCAGGGCCCAGTGATCAGGACCAGGGATCAGTGATCAGGACCAGGGATCAGTGATCAGGACCAGGGCTCAGTGATCAGGACCAGGGATCAGTGATCAGGACCAGGGCCCAGTGAATAGGACCAGGGCCCAGTGATCAGGACCAGGGCTCAGTGATCAGGACCAGGGCTCAGAGATCAGGACCAGGGCCCAGTGATCAGGACCAGGGCCCAGTGATCAACACCAGGGATCAGTGATCAGGACCAGGGCCCAGTGATCAGGACCAGGTCTCAGTGATCAGGACCAGGGATCGGTGATCAGGACCAGGGATCAGTGATCATTATCAGGGCCCAGTGCTCAGGACCAGGGCTCAGTGATCAGGACCAGGGCCCAGTGATCAGGAGCAGGGCCCAGTGATCAGGACCAAGGCTCAGTGATCAGGACCAGGGATCAGTGATCAGGACCAGGGCCCAGTGATCAGGACCAGGGCCCAGTGATCAGGACCAGGGATCAGTGGTCAGGACTGGGACTCAGTGATCAGGACCGGGGATCAGTGGCCAGGACCAGGACTCAGTGAACAGGACCAGGGATCAGTGATCAGGATCAGGGCCCAGTGATCAGGACCAGGGCTCAGTGATCAGGACCAGGGCCCAGTGATCAGGAGCAGGGCCCAGTGATCAGGACCAGGGCCCAGTGATCAGGACCAGGGCTCAGTGATCAGGACCAGGGATCAGTGATCAGGACCAGGGCCCAGTGATCAGGAGCAGGGCCCAGTGATCAACACCAGGGATCAGTGATCAGGACCAGGGCTCAGTGATCAGGACCAGGGCCCAGTGATCAGGAGCAGAGCCCAGTGATCAGGACTGGGGATCAGTGATCAGGACTGGGACTCAGTGTTCAGGACCGGGCATCTGTGACCAGGACCAGGACTCAGTGATCAGGACCAGGGATCAGTGATCAGGATCAGGGCCCATTGATCAGGACCAGGGCCCAGTGATCAGGACCAGGGCCCGGTGATCAGGACCAGGGCTCGGTGATCAGGACCAGGGAACAGTGATCAGGACCGGGGATCAGTGATCAGGACCGGAGATCAGTGATCAGGACCGGAGATCAGTGATCAGGACCAGGGCCCAGTGATCAGGACCAGGGATCAGTGATCAGGACCAGGGCCCAGTGATCAGGACCAGGGCTCAGTGATCAGGACCAGGGATCAGTGATCAGGACCAGGCCCCAGTGATCAGGACCAGGGCCCAGTGATCAGGACCAGGGATCAGTGATCAGGACCAGGGCCCAGTGAATAGGACCAGGGCCCAGTGATCAGGACCAGGGCTCAGTGATCAGGACCAAGGCCCAGTGATCAGGAGCAGGGCCCAGTGATCAGGACCAGGGCCCAGTGATCAGGACCGGGGATCAGTGATCAGGACTGGGACTCAGTGATCAGGACTGGGGATCAGTGGCCAGGACCAGGACTCAGTGATCAGGACCAGGGATCAGTGATCAGGATCAGGGCCCAGTGCTCAGGACCAGGGCTCAGTGATCAGGACCAGGGCCCAGTGATCAGGAGCAGGGCCCAGTGATCAGGACCGGGGCCCAGTGATCAGGACCGGGGATCAGTGATCAGGACTGAGACTCAGTGATCAGGACCAGGGCCCAGTGATCAGGACCAGGGCCCAGTGATCAGGACCAGGGCCCGGTGATCAGGACCAGGGCTCGGTGATCAGGACCAGGGAACAGTGATCAGGACCAGGGATCAGTGATCAGGACCGGAGATCAGTGATCAGGACCGGAGATCAGTGATCAGGATCAGGGCCCAGTGATCAGGACCAGGGATCAGTGATCATTATCAGGGCCCAGTGCTCAGGACCAGGGCTCAGTGATCAGGACCAGGGATCAGTGATCAGGACCAGGGCCCAGTGATCAGGAGCAGGGCCCAGTGATCAGGACCAGGGCCCAGTGATCAGGACCGGGGATCAGTGATCAGGACTGGGACTCAGTGATCAGGACTGGGGATCAGTGGCCAGGACCAGGACTCAGTGATCAGGCCCAGGGATCAGTGATCAGGATCAGGGCCCAGTGCTCAGGACCAGGGCCCAGTGATCAGGACCAGGGCCCAGTGATCAGGAGCAGGGCCCAGTGATCAGGACCGGGGCCCAGTGATCAGGACCGGGGATCAGTGATCAGGACTGGGACTCAGTGATCAGGACCAGGGCCCAGTGATCAGGACCAGGGCCCAGTGATCAGGATCAGGGATCAGTGATCAGGACCAGGGCTCAGTGATCAGGACCAGGGCCCAGTGATCAGGACCAGGACTCAGTGATCAGGACCAGGACTCAGTGATCTGGATCAGGGATATGGGTGTAGTTATTGTGAGAGGTCTTGCTTTGTATTCTCTTTTGTGAAGCCCGGCTCTTGCCTTGAGCCTGCAAGACCACAGGAGCAGCTGATGAGTTCTAGGCAAGGGGACCCCATCCATTCCCCTGAGACCCTGCCTTGGGCCATGGGGCAGGCATCCTTGTCTCCAGAGCCTCTGCCCCTCTCCTCCCCTTCCCCTCATTCAGAGTTTGAGAACTTCTGCCTTTGGGATCATTTATTGCACCAGGAAGGCCTTTGTGGGTGCGCGCATGGCTTCTGAGCAGTGCTGAGTTCTGGTGTCCAGCTGGGCTCTCAGGAGGCTCCTCAAGTTCCCTCCCTGCAAACACAAGAGGTGTCCGGGCCTGGGGGAACTCCAGAGGCGGGTAGAGTCCTTGCCAGTGCTCCTTTCCCACCATGGCCTGGCTCCCACAGACTGGATGGAATCCAGTGGCAGCCGCACCCAGGGAATCTGATGCCCTGACACTGCTGGGCCACATCCGTGCTCTGCCCCCAGGCCTGCCAAGTCCTCAGTGTCTGTGGGGGGACCGCCTCTCTGTAGGCCAGACCCCCATCAGGAGGGACAGGGGAGCTCTGTTGGAGCCGGGCACTCCTGCCCCCCTCAGCCAACTGCTCGGCCCCCTCGCCTCCCACCTGTGCCTGGCTGGCTCCTGCTCAGTACTGGGGGCCCTCTCGGCTGTCAGGCGGGCCCCGGATGCTCGTCATGGTCAGCGCCGTGCTGTAGAAGAGGCTCAGCAGGAAGAGGGTGAGCAGGGTAATGGTGGTGGGCCACAGGCTGGCTTCCAGGCTGTCCTCCTCGGGGCCCTCCCGCAGCATGTCCAGCACCAGCCAGGGCAGCGGGTCCTGGTGATCTGTAAGACACGGAGGGTCTGCCAGGCCCGGGTCTGCGTGAGTGGGGGCCGAGCCAGTGCCCTCCCCACCCGGAGCTCTCAGGGTGGGGACGCTGGCAGTGTGGGTGCCCTGTCTCAGGTCTGAGGCTGCCTCCTGGAGGGCGAGAGAGCAGGTGCCCAGGGAAGGGGCTGGACCTTGCAGCTCTTGAGGCACCCTCAGGACTCCTATCTCTGGGGGTCTCAGGGCACCTCAGAGAGAGAGAGACATGGCAGGGCAGGAGGGTGGGCACTGTCTCTGCTGCGCCAAGGAGAACTCAAGCCCCAGGCCTCCTGGATCCCAGCCCTACTTGTGCACTCAGCAAGCCCTTAGCAAGCCCTTGCTGTTGGACCTTCTTGGCCTGGGCCCCTGATGGGACCAGAGAAGATCAGACATGCCCACCCTCAGGGTGCTCCAGGTCGAGACAAAGATCTGGGTCTGTGGTTCATTGTGCCAAGGGCCAGATGGACAAGACCAAGGGGCTCTGTTGCTGTCCCAGGAAGTGGCTGATAAGCTACGAGGAGCACGAGAAAGGCCCAGGTGAGAGCCACCAGCACAGGCAACCTTGCTGTCTCCAGGGTCCCAGGGCATAGACCTCCCATGTTCAGTGGGATTTGGACCAGCTTGTTATATGCTGACACATCCAATCATTCATCCATTCGTCCATCCATCCATCCATGTAACGATTCAATTACCTACCCATCTATCCATCCGTGCATCTGCTCATTCATCCATCCACCTGTCCACTCACCCATCCATCCATTCATTCATCCATCCACCCCCATCTGTCCATCTGTCCATCCATCCACTTCTCTGTCCTTCCATCTGTCCATCTGTTCATCCATCTGTCTCTTCGACCATCCGTTCATCCATCCATCCATCCATCCATCCGTCCATCCACCCATCCATCCACCTGTCTGTCCATCTTTCCATCCATCATATGTCCTGTGACCCATCCACCTGTCTGTGCTGTCCGTCTGCTGGCTCTACCCTCATCTACTGTCTCTTCCTCCTCCCCATCTCTTTAGAAAGCTCCTCCTGAGGGCAGGTCCTGGTCCCTTGGTGGCTGAACCACCTTCTCTGTGGCAGCACTTCCCCAATTAATCCATTGCTCCCCCCATTGCCCTTTGGTGACTGGACCCTTGAGAGGGGAGCAGTGGCTCGGGTGGGCAGGGGTCCCCACCCCACCTTGGCCCTGGAAGCAGAGAGAGGCAGCCAGAAAGCTAGGTCCCCTGGGAAGGCCCAGCAGGTGTCTAAACAAGAGCAGGGGCCCCGCTGCCCCCTTGTGGGAGCCCTGGTGCAGGTGTCCCACGGTGGTCATGGGACTGTCCTTCTAGGTTCGGTCTCCCTGAACTTCCCTCCTGCCAGGAGCTCCAAGCAGAAGCTGTCTAGGGGCCCTGGGTGAGAGCTGTGTCTTCTGACCCCTCACCACCCCTGCCCCCCACCCCATCTATGGTTTGGGGCTCAGGAATGCATGGGAGACTTGGATTTGGGGACCAAGTGGGGAGCAGGTGATGCCTGAGAGGGGTCTCTCCAATCGATCCCTGAACTGTGCCCAGCTGGGTACACAGGGAGGCCTGAGGTCTGGAGGGACCTGGGGCAGCAGGTCTGGGCCTGGGGAAAACCCTCTGGGGGCTTGGGCGGGGACTGCTCTTGCCTTCCTGGAGCTGGTTCTGGGCTGTCAACTTCCTGCACCTGCAGGGCTCAGACGTGTGTGTGTGTGTGTGTGTGTGTGTGTGTGTGTGTGTGTGTGTGTATGCGCGCACGCGTGCGACCATGAACACATATGAGAGTACGTGTGCATGTGTGTGTGCGCCCCTGTGTACACGTGCAGAGCAGTGGGATGTGGGGTGGGGAAGGCTGTACCCAGGCGGGGTGGCCCCCTTTCCGTGCGGTCAGTGGGGCCGTCCTGACCTTCTGTGCGCTGCGCCCACAGAGGGCCCCTGGAATCCAACCCTCTTCCCTCGCCGCTCCTCCTGTGAGCCCCCCTCTGCATGGTGGCAACAGCCTCTTCTCTGGCCGCCAGGCTCCCCTCTGCCTCGCTCATGCCTCCCGGCTGCCCCTAGAGGCAGTTTCCTGAAATACAAGTGACCAAGTCACCTGCCCCTGGGAACTTTCGTGGGGCCACCGTTCTCAGGACCCATGAGGCTGTGCGTGCCTCGCAAATCTCAGGCCCAGTTCGACCCTCACGCCTGTGCTCACACTCGTGCACGGCCATGAACGCACGTCCAGTGTCAGGCTGAGGGGAAACCAAGGCCTAGAGAAAGTCGGGGCAGTGGCTGCTCTTTCCTCCTGGGTCCTGCCCCCTCCTGGTGTGTGCAGACCCCGAGCACGGACAGATAGGCAGCCGGAGGGAAGCGCAGAGCTGCTTCAGGCGAGCATGGAGTTTATTCAAGGGGCGGGTGGGGCGGGGGCACGGCTCAGTAGCAGACGCCGTCCACCTCCGACATGACCACGGACACGTTCACGTGGGTGGGTTTACCCGCCAGGCGGTCGATGGTCTTCTGGGTGAAGGCCAGGGGCAGGGCCTCGTGGCCCACCATGCAGGAGAAGGACTCCCCCTGCTTCCAGGCCTCGGCGTCCACGCGCAGCACGCTGGTCACGGCGAAGGTGGGGACGCTCTGGCTGTGCTCGGGCAGGGAGCTCCAGGTCAGGTACTTCTCGCGGGGCAGCTCCTGGTTCCCCTGCAGCCACCGCACCAGCACATCCTTGGGGCTGAAACCTCGCACCAGGCACGTCAGTGTCACCAGCTCGTTGAGGGCCAGCTCCTCCGACGGCGGCGGCAGCAGGTGGACCTGTGGCCGGAACGTGTTCCCTGGAGGGCAGAGAGCAGGGTCAGGGGTCTGGGCAGGGAAGAAGGTGCCCCCTGCCCCCTGGGCACCCCGTGTGGGGGTGGGTGGGAGCTGGAGGGCGGGGTGGGCTCAGGAGTGCACCTCGTGCACCGTGGAGTGCCCAGCCGCCCACTCGCGGGTCAGGGCCCACCTGAGGGTTTCTTGATGGTGGCGGTTAGCGGGTTCTTGGACTCGGGGTGGGTGGCAGTGCAGGAGAAGGACTGTCCGTTTTTCCAGGGATCGGTGCAGCGCG
Organism: Balaenoptera acutorostrata; assembly: GCF_949987535.1. Taxonomy (NCBI): domain Eukaryota; kingdom Metazoa; phylum Chordata; class Mammalia; order Artiodactyla; family Balaenopteridae; genus Balaenoptera; species Balaenoptera acutorostrata. Next base: position 183,419,666 of record NC_080066.1, read on the forward strand.
GCAGGACACTGGACACGCTGAAGCAGCCGCAGAGGTCAGGCTTGTGCAGCTCCTGGATGGCATTCTTCCCACCTGTCGGGTTCCAGGTGAAGGTGGCGTCCTTGGGGTCTCTCAGGCCACTCAGCGTACACGTGAGGCTGGCATTGGAGCCCAGGAGCAGGTCCTCAAGGGCCGGTGGGTGCAGGGACAGGCTGACCTTGCACACAACTGGACACGACATAAGTGGATGCGGCGTAACTGGAGCTGAAAGGGAAGCCAGAGCAGGTCAGCGAGCCCCTCCGCCCGCCTCCCTGGCCTCCAGCCCCAGCCCAGGCCCCTCTTGGCCACCCGCCGGGCACTCAGCCACCTCTGTCTGAGGGGAGTGCCCCCAGGGATGCAGTCAGGGAGCTGGGTCAGGGGGGCACCATGGGGGCCCCGCCCCAGCCCGCCCTCTGACCTTTGCAGGACACGTCCACGGCCTGGCTGGGTTTGGAGAGGTGCTGCACTTGGCATTTCACAGACTTGCTGTCTGGGCACTGGTCGGCCGGCACGGTCAGCTGGCTGCTCATGGTGTACAGGCCCCCAGCCTGAGCAGGGGGGAAGTTCCTGATGGACACGTCCCTGCCGCTCTGGCTCCAGGTGACCTTCAGTGGCTCTGACGGGAAGAAGCCCTGGACCAGGCAGGCGATGACCACCTGCCCGTCTGAGTTGGCACTCCTGAGGCTCAGTGGGAAGAGTCTGGGGCTGGTTTCAGTCACTGAAACACAAGGTGTGCTGTGAGATGGCAGCCTTCGCGCTGACCAGACGCCCGACACAGCCCCATGAGGGCAGGACGATGCCCGCCTTTCCTTTACACACAGAGAGTTAGTGACTGCCCCGAGGTCGCGCAGCTTGTACGCGGTGCACCCGGGGCCAGCAGCGGTCACCTGAGTTCAGCTGAGCCATTTCTGAACGCGCTCCTTGGGGCTCTGAGCACGTGGGCCACACGCGCTCCTCAGACGTGGGCCCTGGCTGTTGCACGCGGCTCCCCCACCGGCCAGCTGAGTCTGCGGGTGCTGTCGGAGCCTCAGCTGCCCTCTGTGCAATGGGCGCGGTCATGCCCTTCCCCAGCGTGTGCGGTATCGTGAGAAATGGGCCCAGGGAGAGGGCAGAGAAAAGCCAGAGCAGCCTGGGCTTGAAGCTGAGTCTGCATGGGGGCCAGTTTGTTTGTCCTGGGGCTCAAGCTGGGGAGCAGAGGGGGCCTGAGACTTCTATGTCACCCCTCCCACTTCCTGGGTAAAAGTCCCAGTCCAACCACCTCCCCCTACAAAGCCGCCCCCCCCCCATCCTCCTAAACTAGCAGCTGACTCCCATGGACTGTGGGTATCTTGAGGCTGGAGGCCCAGTTCCAAATCAGTCCTTCTGGGCTGCCCCCTGGACAGCTGGGCTACAGAGGGCATGGTCTGCCCTGGTCCTTTCACAGTTCCCTTCCGGTCAACTGGTGACGGGAGCGGGGAACATCACAGTTGCACCCTGAGGCTGCACGGCCCTTGTGTGCCCCCAAGAAACATGGGGGGCTGTCTGGCTGGAAACCAGGGCTCTGGGTATGATCCATGCTCAACCCACTGTCTCCTGTTCACCTCAGGCACTAGCCCAGTCCACCCCAGTTCAGCCCAGCCCAGCCCAGCTCAGCCCAGCTCAGCCCAGCTCAGCCCAGCTCAGCTCATGTCAACCCAGCTCAGCCTAGTTCAGCCGAGCTCGGCCCAGCTCAACTCAGTTCAAACCATCTCAACCCAGTTCAGCCCAGCCCAGCTCAGACCAGCCTAGCTCAGCCCAGTTCAGCCCAGCTCAGCCCATCCACCTCAGGCCAGTTCAGCCCAGTTCAGCCCAGCTCAGCCCAGCTCAGCCCAGCTCAACCCAGCTAAGCCCAGCTCAGCTCAGCTCAGCCCAGCTCAACTCAGCTCAGCCCAGCTCAGCTCAATCCAGTTCAGCCCAGCTCAGCCCAGTTCAGCCCAGCTCAGCTCAGCTCAACCCAGCTCAGCCCAGCTCAGCCCAGCTCAGCTCAGCTCAGCCCAGCTCAGCTCAGCTCAACCCAGTTCAGCTCAGCTCAACCCAGCTCAGGCCAGTTCAGCCCATTTCAGCACAGCTAAGCCCAGCCCAGCTCAGGCCAATTCAGCCCAGTTCAGCTCAGCTCAACCCAGTTCAGCCCAGCTCAATCCAGTTCAACCCAGCTCAGTTCAGCTCAGCTCAGCTCAGCCCAGCTCAGCCCAGCTCAGCTCAACCCAGTTCAGCTCAGCTCAGCCCAGCTCAGGCCAGTTCAGCCCATTTCAGCACAGTTAAGCCCAGCCCAGCTCAGGCCAATTCAGCCCAGTTCAGCTCAGCTCAACCCAGTTCAGCCCAGCTCAACCCAGTTCAGCCCAGCTCAGCCCAGCTCAATCCAGTTCAACCCAGCTCAGCTCAGCCCAGCTCAGCTCAACCCAGTTCAGCTCAGCTCAGCCCAGCTCAGGCCAGTTCAGCCCATTTCAGCACAGTTAAGCCCAGCCCAGCTCAGGCCAATTCAGCCCAGTTCAGCTCAGCTCAACCCAGTTCAGCCCAGCTCAACCCAGTTCAGCCCAGCTCAGCCCAGCTCAATCCAGTTCAACCCAGCTCAGCTCAGCCCAGCTCAGCTCAGCCCAGCTCAGCTCAACTCAACCCAGTTCAGCCCAGCTCAACCCAGTTCAGCCCAGCTCAGCCCAGCTCAATCCAGTTCAACCCAGCTCAGTTCAGTTCAGCTCAGCTCAGCCCAGCTCAGCCCAGCTCAGCTCAGCTCAGCTCAGCTCAGCTCAACCCAGTTCAGCCCAGCTCAGCCCAGCTCCACCCAGCTCAGCTCACCCCAGCTCAGCCCAGCTCAGCTCAGCTCAGCTCAACCCAGTTCAGCCCAGCTCAACCCAGTTCAGCTCAGCTCAACCCAGCTCAACCCAGCTCAGCGCAGCTCAGTTCAGCTCAGCCCAGCTCAGCCCAGCTCAGCCCAGCTCAGCTCAGCTCAGCCCAGCTCAACCCAGTTTAGCCCAGTTCAGCCCAGCTCAACCCAGTTCAGCCCAGCTCAGCCCAGCTCAACCCAGCTCAACCCAGTTTAGCTCAGCTCAGCCCAGCTCAGCCCAGCTCAGCCCAGCTCAACCCAGCTCAGCTCAGCTCAGTTCAGCTCAACCCAGCTCAGCCCAGCTCAGCTCAGCTCAGCTCAACCCAGCTCAGCCCAGCTCAGCTCAGCTCAGCTCAACGCAGCTCAGCCCAGCTCAGCCCAGCTCAACCTAGTTTAGCCCAGCTCAGCCCAGCTCAACCCAGTTCAGCCCAGCTCAGCCCAGCTCAACCCAGTTTAGCCCAGCTCAGCCCAGCTTAACCCAGTTCAGCCCAGCTCAGCTCAGCCCAGCTCAGCTCAGCCCAGTTCAACCCAGCTCAACCCAGCTCAAACCAGTTTAGCCCAGCTCAGCCCAGCTCAACCCAGTTCAGCCCAGCTCAGCCGAGCTCAACCCAGCTCAACCCAGCTCAGCTCAGCTCAGTTCAGCTCAACCCAGCTCAGCCCAGCTCAGCTCAGCTCAGCTCAACCCAGCTCAGCCCAGCTCAGCTCAGCTCAGCTCAACCCAGCTCAGCCCAGCTCAACCCAGTTCAGCTCAGCTCAGCCCAGCTCAACCCAGTTCAGCCCAGCCCAGCTCAGCCCAGCTCAACCCAGTGCAGCCCCAGCTCAACCCATTTCAGCCCAGCTCAGTCCAGGCCAGTTCAACCCAACTCAGCTCAGTTCAGCCCAGCTCAGCCCAGCTCAGCCCAGTTCAGCCCAGCTCAGCCCAGTTCAGCTCAGCTCAGCCCAGCTCAGCTGAGCTCAACCCAGCTCAGCTCAGCTCAACCCAGCTCAGCCCAGCTCAGCCCAGCCCAGTTCAGCCCAGCTCAGCCCAGTTCAGCCCAGCTCAGCCCAGGCCAGTTCAACCCAACTCAGCCCAGTTCAGCCCAGCTCAGCCCAGTTCAGCCCAGCTCAGCCCAGGCCAGTTCAACCCAACTCAGCTCAGTTCAGCTGAGCTCAGCCCAGCTCAGCTCAGCTCAACACAGCTCAGCCCAGTTCAGCCCAGCTCAGCCCAGTTCAGCTCAGCTCAGCCCAGTTCAGCTCAGCTCAGCTCAGTTCAGTTCAGCTCAGCTCAGCTCAGCTCAGCTCAGCTCAACCCAGCTCAGCCCAGCTCAGCCCAGCTCAGCCCAGTTCAGCTCAGCTCAGCCCAGCCCAGTTCAGCTCAGCTCAGCCCAGCCCAGCGCAGCTCAGCTCAGCCCAGCCCAGTTCAGCCCAGTTCAACCCAACTCAGCTCAGTTCAGCTCAGCTCAGCCCAGCTCAGCCCAGTTCAGCCCAGCTCAGCCCAGTTCAGCTCAGCTCAGCCCAGTTCAGCTCAGCTCAGCCCAGTTCAGCTCAGCTCAGCTCAGTTCAGTTCAGCTCAGCTCAGCCCAGTTCAGCTCAGCTCAGCTCAGTTCAGTTCAGCTCAGCTCAGCTCAGCTCAGCTCAGCTCAACCCAGCTCAGCCCAGCTCAGCCCAGCTCAGCCCAGTTCAGCTCAGCTCAGCCCAGCCCAGCGCAGCTCAGCTCAGCCCAGCCCAGTTCAGCCCAGTTCAACCCAACTCAGCTCAGTTCAGCTCAGCTCAGCCCAGCTCAGCCCAGTTCAGCCCAGCTCAGCCCAGTTCAGCTCAGCTCAGCCCAGTTCAGCTCAGCTCAGCCCAGTTCAGCTCAGCTCAGCTCAGTTCAGTTCAGCTCAGCTCAGCTCAGCTCAGCTCAGCTCAACCCAGCTCAGCCCAGCTCAGCCCAGCTCAGCCCAGTTCAGCTCAGCTCAGCCCAGTTCAGCTCAGCTCAGCTCAGCCCAGCTCAGCCCAGCTCAGCCCAGCTCAGCTCAGCTCAGCTCAGCTCAGCTCAGCCCAGCGCAGCTCAGCTCAGCCCAGCCCAGTTCAGCCCAGTTCAGCCCAGCTCAGCCCAGTTCAGCTCAGCTCAGCCCAGCTCAGCCCAGTTCAGCCCAGCTCAACCCAGCTCAGCCCAGCTCAGCCCAGCTCAGCCCAGTTCAGCTCAGCTCAGCTCAGTTCAGTTCAGCTCAGCTCAGCTCAGCTCAGCTCAGTTCAGCTCAGCTCAACCCAGTTCAGCTCAGCCCAGCTCAGCCCAGTTCAGCCCAGTTCAACCCAGCTCAGCCCAGTTCAGCCTAGTTCACCCCAGCTCCACCCAGTTCAATGCAGCTCAGCCCAGTTCAGCCCATTGTACCCAGCCCAGCTCAGCCCATGTGTACAGCATCCTGCTCTGTGTCTTCTGGGTCAATGGCCGTCTGCCTTTCTCCCTCTTGTCTCTGTATTGGTACCTGTCCTCCATCCTCCCGTCCCAGGAGGCCGTAGTATGGCCTGGCTGTGGAGGAGATGAGGCCTGAATAGCTTCTGGGACCCACCTGCTCAAGGCTGCCAGAGGGTCCAACACGGCTGGGAGAGGCCCATGCCTTTTGGTCATGTGGCCATGCCCTGCTGGTCCCCGTGCCCGCCTGCCCAGAGGCGCTGGAGTGGGGAGGGAGAACCAGGCCTCGTCCAGGCCCGCCTGTTGGCCGTGTGGTCTCAGCCGACCCCTGCCCCGCTCTGGGCCGTTTGCGCTGCGAGGTGAGGCTGACGCTGGGAAGGGGCTGCATGGCAGTGTCTGGCCCACAGGCGGGGGTCACTCACCCACTTCCTGTCCCGCCAGTTGTGGCCGCGTGCCTCCACGTCATGTCTGGTCTGTGGTCTGGCTGTGGCGGGACCAGGTGTGTGTGGCCTGGGCCGTGGGACCCCCAGGAGCCTGGCCCTGGCCTGAGGCCATGTGGGTGCAGGCGGCTGCCGTGGGGGGTGTGTCTCCACGGGGCGCCCACGGGGCTGGGCTGGGGGCCGAGGTGCAGAGAAGCAGAGGCCGAAGTAGACAGAGTCAGGGGCTTAGGGTCCCTGAGGTAGAAATAGTCCCAGAGGTGCAGATGGAGTGAGGGCCGGAGGGGAGGTTGCATAGGCCGGCAGGGCCGGGAGCCCCAAGGGACAGCCTCACCAGAGTGACCGCAGTGAGCAGGCCCCACAGACCTTCAGGCCACAGGGCAGCTGTGAGGGTGGGGAGCCTCTCCCTCCTGGCCACGACCAGGGGCTGCCCCTCCTCCGCCAGCCTCAGCAGCAGCGGGGCCCTGGACTGAAGCTGGGCAGGGCGTGTGGGCCCCCCTGCCTGGAGCCTGGAGTCCTGTGGGTCGGGGTGGCTGAGGGCCTCCCCCCGCCTGCATCCACCCAATTCCCTGCCCAGGCTTCTCCCACCCACGGGCCCTGCCGGCTGCCCGGCTGCTTGGCCCTCCCCGCTGCCCCTCAGGAGGCGGCCCCGGCCTGGGCACACGAGGGGCCGCGGGGCCTGGTTTGCACCTGCTTTCGCATGTTCATTCATTTCTTCACACCCAGAAGGTTCTGGAGCTACACACAGGGACCTATGGTCCCCTCCTGGGAAGGACGCCACTGGGGGGAGAGCTGCAGGCAGGTGGAGTGGGGAGATCAGCGTCTCCCTCGGGGAGGGGTGGGCCCAGGACGGGAGTTGGGGCAGGTGGGCTGCGAGGGGGAGATGGATGGAGGAAGGGGAGCCTGGGGCATGGCCCCGGGTGGGCAGACACACCTGGCTTGGTCAAGGGACTTCTGGCGTTTTATCACGGACCCTGGCACACCCACAGCATCGCCCACGAGGGGCACTTCGGCCCGGGCCGCCGGACTCTGGTCCACCCCCCGCCCACCGCTCTCATGAGCACCAGAGGCGCCTGCATCGTGGTTGACTGGCCCTGAGGATCCTTCCTCTTGCCGGCCCGTGAGGTCCTGGGGCCCTGCACCTTCCGGGGGTCTGAAGCCCCGGTGTCCCCTGGAGCCGCCCTGAGGGAGCTGGAGGAGTGGGACTCGGGGTGAGTGGTTGAGGCAGTGCCTGGCGGGAGTGGAGGAAACAGAGGAGGGCGGTGCGGGGCGGGGGGCCGCTCTCTCCTGAGGCCGGTGTCCCCCACGCAGCCAGCACTGCCCCGCTGTGGGCACAGACGGGCACGGAACGCGGGGCAGAAAGAAGAGCTTGGACTTGAGGTGGACGGATGTGGGGTCTCGCACGACCTGACGGTCGCAGTGGTTGGGGGAAGGGCCTGAGCCCGAGTGGACACTGTTGTTAAGACTAATGAGCACCGTTGGGGGTCAGGGGCTCGCCGAGCATGGCTCCAGTTGGCAGGGAGGAGCCGGGACCGGGCGAGTCCTCCTTGGGCTTCTTCGGAAGGAGGAAGGGCCTCGGCTTGGCCAAGGCCTACTGGCTGGTGGTGAGTGTCCTGGGGCCGTGAAAAAGGACCTCACACTGAGGGGCTTGAAACAACAGAAATTCAGTCTCACACTCTGCAGCCAGACGCCCGAGATCCAGGTGTCCCAGGGCCCTGCTCCCGCCAGAAGCTCCAGGGGAGGGTCCCTCCTGCCCTCAGCCTCTGGTGGCCCCAGGCGTCCCAGGCATCACCCAATCTCTGCCTCTGCCCTCATACGACCTCCTGCCCTGAGTCTGATCTCTCCTCCTCTGTCCCTTGTAAGGACGCTTCTCACTGGATTCAGGGCCACCTGGACAATCTCATCTTAAGATCCTTAACTTCAATCACATATGCAAAGACCCTTCGTCTGAATAGGATCACCTTCACGGGTTCCAGGGCTTAGGACGTGGACATAACTTCTGGGCCTGGGGGCACCATTCCGCCCACTGTGGTGGGTTAATGCAGAGGAGAGAGGAGGAGGAGCAGAGGGGAGCCCGAGAAGGTGGGGTCTTGCTGCTGGGAGGGCGTGTGCGGCAGGGTTGCTGGGTCTGGAGCCCGGCTGGCAGGGTGGGATCCATCCCCCCGCTCTCCTCTGCGGGCCTGCCCTTGGGCCGTGCTCCCACTGTGCCACCCCTCTGGGTGGGGTGACTGCCACTGTTCTCGGAGAGACGCCAGGGAGTGGCCCTGAAGTGGGATCTTACTTCCCTGCCCAGGAATTGAATCCGCGTATCCTGGATGAAAACCAGGAATCCTAGCTGCTAGACCACCAGGGGCCGGAGGCTAGAAGCAAAGTTGCCCTGGCTCTTGCCCCGTTTGAAAGCAAGAGTGTTTCAAGGAGGAAAAAGTGTAAAAAGAGGTACGAAGTTTGTTGTTAGAGACAGAGCACAACATGTGGGGGAGCACGCAGAGAAGTAGTTTATTTAAGACAGGAGCAAGGCAGACACACTCACCTGGAGAGAGAGGGTGTGGGCGTCCTCCCTGATGAGGCGCAGTAAAGCGGGGGCCAGATGGTTTGTACAGGGCGGTCCTCCCGGATCTTTGTCTTCCTCTGGCCCATTACCTCGCCTCTTCTCCCGCATCTGACCTGTCCTAGGGCCCTCCCGACAAGTGCGTATCTTCTTGACAAGAAAGATTCCAACGCAAAGGCTAACGGGAAGTTTGACAACACATTATGGGGTGGCACCCCCTCCCTTTTTGACCCCCGAGGAGGCTTCCTGCGCATGTGCAGGCGGGGAGCTTGCCCTGACCTCAGGAGCGATAGACGTGGTCGTCTTATCTCTTTACTCCAGCAGGGCTCAGCTCCTGCCACTAACTTTGTCCTTGGAGTGTCAGGGAAAGCAGAGCTCCAGGTTACTCTGCTTGGCAAGCTCCAGCCTCTCAGCCCAGGGGCCCATCTATCTCCTATTTCACCACCTTTCTTCCCGACTTGGGGAAGATGCACGTTGTCCATGTGTGACGATGCCCAGCTTACAGGGCCCCGCGTGGGCTGAGCCCTTGTTGCCCTCGTTCCGGATTCCACGGTGGTCTCATGATCCGGGGTGCAAGTCAGAGAAAGGGGACCCTCAGCTCTGCCCCCGGGGGCTCCTGGCTCAGGAGATGGGGAGTAAGGCCCCTGGACCTCGGCTTGAGAGGGCCATGCAGGTGGGGGCCGGTCTTGGGGCCTAGTTTCCTGAAACTGTGTGCGGGTCTGTGCAGGTGTGAGTGTGTGAGTGTCGGTGTGAGGGGGCAGAGCAGAGCAGGGCTGCGCCCTTGACCTTGTGTGAAGTGCTCTACTGCCCCTCTCATGTTCTATTTGAACCAAACACTCGGGCTCTCTGGACAAGCCTCAGAGTTGCCCAGTGCTGGGTTTTCTGTGCCCGACCCCAGCAGGCTGCACGGTCCGTGTCGGAGTCCGTGGGATGCCTGGTCTCCCAGCGCAGATGGCGGCTCTCAGAAGGGCCTTCGCCACAAGTGGACTCTCCTGTCAACACAGTCTGGGCACTCGTATGCTGGGAAGGAGGCCACCGGGCCCTGAAGAATGGTCTTAGCTGCTCACAGGTCCTCAAAGAGGCCAAGAAGGTCACTCACCGCCCCTAGTTTCCTCCTATTGTACCTTTTCCAATTATTGAAACATTTTCTTCCTGTTATTGGCCACCCAATAAGCCACCCGGTTTTTCCTTATGGTGCAGGACCCACTGCTCACATTTCTTTCTTTTCATTGGTTGCTGAGTGCTCTTTGTATATGAAGGAGTCCTGCCCTGTGTCACGTGTGCTCATGCGCTCTGCCCCGTTTCCATGGGACTTCAGAGCCCCTTGTGGGCGGGCTTCTCCAGCTCTTTACCCTCAGGAGGAGGCTCAGCCCATGCCCACCACTGTGCTTGGCCAGCCGGCCCTCTCCTTGGTGCCTGTGTCTCCTGCCTTCGCGGCTTCCAGCTTTCTTCTCGAGGACGGTAGCGGCCAGCCCCAGACAGCTCTCGCTTGCTCATCAGGATGTCCGGGCTGGCTGGTGGGATGGGGCCTGAGGACTGGCCTGTCTGCGTGAGCTCAGTGGGTGGTGACTGGGGCCCCAGGAGGCTGATGCCGGCCTCCATCCTGGTGCTTGTGCAGCTGTGTTCCTGCGGCCTCCTGCACTGACCACTGAATGAGCCCCTCAGGGTTTGCCCACAGGGAGTGGAATTTTTGCTTTTACCTTTGTGCGGAGAGGGGCAGTGAGTCTGGGCTGGAGGCCAGTGGCGCAGGCATGGTGGAGCCTGAACCGGGGTCTCTGTGGGTATTGAAGGACTCTTGAGGTGGAGCCTGGCTGGACACTTGGGTCCTCGGGGCCCAGAGCTGCCCTCTGCCCCCTTCCCTCTGGCCCCTTGTCCACGTCCTCGGGGGGGGGGGGCACCTCCTGCTCCCAAGGGACCACAGGCACCTCCCCCAAGGTATGCTCAGGTGGCATGGGATTCTTTACTTAAAGGAACTCTACAAGGAAAAGTAAAGAGAGAGAGGACGACCTGATTCTGGCAGTGGATCAGCTGGAAGATGCATGTCTGTCTTGCTTCCTTGAAGAAAGAATTAAGGAAAGAGACCAAGATTGTGAAATAGAGACAGTGTTTACTAGAAGGAAGGTACGAGTGGAAGAGCACACGGGAAACTTGGAGCGAGTTATGTCCCATAGGGGTGGCTTAGGTTGCTTACATGGGGACAGTTTTCCAGGTGGTCTCTGGCCAATCATCTCGAAGTGTCAGCAGGAGAGTGATTGCAGCTGTTCAACCTGGAGCCCATCTATCTCCTACATCAGGACGAGGGCACGGGGGACGGGGTGGGTGCTGCAGGGCTGATTTGGCCACACTGCGGACCCCTTGGGAAGCGTCTTTTGCTGTGGGACCCTGCCTCACAGCCTAGGGCCCTGCCTGCAGCCCTGAAAACTCCCCTGGCCCCTCCCCAGAAGGTCTGCTCTGCAGCCTCATTGTGCACAAACGGGGCCTGGGGGTGGACAGCAGGGAGGGTGGGCACGGGACAGGAGCAGGGCATGGGGGGCAGTGCCCTTGGACCTGGGGGCACGGAGGGCAGGACTGAGCCTGGGGAGTGAGCCCTTGGCTTGGCTGGGCTGGACTCAGACGCTGGATTGGGCTGGTTGGGACTCTGAGTCCTAGATTTGGCTCTGGGCTCCAGCGTGGGCTGGGCCATGGGCTCCAGGCCGTCACTGTGTTTCAGGGGTTGTTCAGTCAGAGCCGGTGTGGGCCCAAGCCCAGGGGCCTGGGAGAAGCCTGGGGTGGTCAGCAGCCACGCCCAGCCCAGGTCTCTCTGTGGAGGGAACAGATGCTCTTCTGGGACTTGCCCCAAAGTGGGGTGGTGTGGGGCTGTGATAAGTGGGCCCCCTTGTCGCCTTCGCCCTTGGGGCTGAGCTGGGGCCTCTGGGCGCCCGTGTGCTGGTCGCTGGGCCCCTGACTCTGGCCCCTTGGGGGCTGTTCTGCTCCTTCCTCCGGCCCAGGGTAGAGCTGGCCGCCTCGGGGCTGCTCACACGAGGAGGGGAAAGGCAGGGCTGTGCAACGTCCGTGTAGTCGCGGGAAGCCTGCGGCTGTTCCTGCCGGACGGCGGCCAGGACCCACTTCGCCTGGGAGGACGGCGTGCGTGAGGGACTCTGTGCCCAGGCCGAGGTTCTCCCTCTCTCTGGGCGCCCCGCCCTGGAATGGGGCGCCCGTGCCCACCTTGCAGAGGGTGACGGTAGCGCTGTAGCTCACGCTGAGCAGGAAGAGCGCCACGAAGGTGAGGAGGCTGGTCCGTGTCCCCTGCAGCTCCTCGCTCTCGGCCGCCTCTGCGCACAGGTCCTCCAGGGCCAGCTCTGCGGGCGTCAGCCGGTCAGCCCCCTGGCCTCGGGGTCCGACGGGGAAGGACAGGCCTGGCCACCCTTAGGGAGCAGAGGGGACTGGGCCGGGCGCCCTGGTCCTGGGCGGTCCCTCTGTCCGGCCCCTCTGCGACTGCCCAGAGCCACCAGCCGGACCTGGAGGGTGGGGGGTTGGAAGCCCCCGAGCTGGCCGGTGGCCGTGTGGGGCGGCACCGTTCCCCTGCCCTCTGCTGTCCCTCTGCTCTCAGGTGGCTGGCGTTTTCTCTCCCCCAGTTTCTCCGGCTTTTCTCCTGACTGCCGGTCGCCCCTCTCAGCCCCGCGGGCCCCTCACCTCAGCTCCAGCTCTGCCCCACCCCGCTCCCTGCCCCGTGGCAGGCGGGGTCCCCCGGCCTGGGGAGCACCCACATCCACCCACTGCATGGCCTGTGGCCGCCCAGTCCGGCCCCCTGGGCCCCGTTCCTGCTCGGCTCCATTCTCGCCAGCCTGGGGGCACCTTGAAGAGCCCAGGCTGGCCTCCCTGCCTGGAGCCCTCAGGAGGGGCTCTGGACCCGGGAGGGCCCCTAGACTCATTGGATCATCGCAGTGGGTGCCCCGAGGGCTGGGTCTGGCCGTACGGACCTTGCCCAGTCTGCGGGAGCCCAGAGCCGCCCCTGGCCTCCGGCTCCTCCTGTCCTGGGTCTGGGCCCCTTCCTTCCCCAGCACGGCCTCTGCTCTGGGCTCGTGTTCAGGGTGTGGGCTGTGCATGTGCTGCTTTCTGTGTGGCTGTGGTGGGTGCCTGCGTGCTGTCCATGTGTGTGTCTGTCCGTGTGTGTCAGTATGTATCCGTGTGTGTCCACGTGTGTCTGTGTGTATTCGTGTGTGTGTTCATGGCTGTGTCCCCATGTGTCTGTGTCCATATGTGTCTGTGTATATCCATGTCCGTGTGTGCCAGAGTGTCCATCCATGTGTATCAGTATGCGCCCATGTGTGTGTCCGTGTGTGTCCACACGCATGTGTCTCTGTGCGCCTGTGTCCATGTCTGTGTGTATCCATGTGTGTGTCCATGTGTCTGTGTGTGTCTGTGTATGTGTTCATGTGTGTGTCTCCATGTGTCTGTGTGCCTGTTGTGTCTGTGTCCATGTGTATCAGTGTCTGTGTCCATATGCGTCCATGTATATCTGTGTCCATGTGTGTCAGTGTGTCTGTCCATGTGTGTCTGTTCATGTGTATCAGTATGTGTATCTGTGTGTGTTCATTTGTATGTGTTCATGTCTGTGTCCCCATGTGTCTGTGTCCGTGTGTGTGTCTGTGTGTGTGTCCATGTGCGTCAGTGTGTGTCTGTGTGTCCAACTGTCCATCTGTGGGGTGCAGCTGACAGGGAGGGGCTGGCTGCAGGAGGAAGCCACGTGGGGCGATGGGTGGGTCCAGGGGCCCAGGTATGACGGGGAAGGGTTTGGGAGTGGCCTGGGAGCGAGGGCGGGCCTCACAGGTGGGAGGCCACCTGTGAGTGTGTGTGAGACGCTACCAGCGGTTGGCAGTGCCGTGTGACTTGGGTGGGTGCGGAGCCTTGGCACCAGCGGGCATGACAGTGTGAGGGTGCGTGCGAGGGCTGGGCATTTCCCTGGATCGATTCAGGGTGGAGTGAGGCTGAGCAGCAAGATGGGGGACACAGGGCGCCGACCCCGGCCTGGTGTGACCACGCAGGTAGGATGGGGGGTCAGAAGGCCGGGGTCAGAGGAGTGGGCTCCGCACTGGCCCCTGTGCAGGGTTGGCCCGTTTGTGCCCAGGAGGTGACGGTGGAGGGACCTGCGTGTTGGTGCCGGTGCGGGGGACTGACTTGGCCCATTTCTCTACCTGGAGGGCCTGTGTGTGCAGCTGGACTTGGGAGCTTGGGGGCTTGTCTGTGTCCAGAGGGGCTGGCAGGAGGCTAGGGGTGGAGGCTGAGGCCTCCGGGACCTCCGGGAGAGGCTGGGGTCTCTGTGGTCCCTCCCCTAGGACCACTCTCTGGCTCTTAGAACTCCTCTGAGTGGATAGAGTGCATAGTGGGGTGGCGGGGAGGGCCTCTGACACAGACGGCAATGCTGGATGGAGCCGTGCCTCAGCCCCGGCCCCCGCCCCGTGCCTTCCTTTCCTTGTGCCAAGACACTGCTCCCTGCCCCACAGCTCCCCAAGAACGGGCACGCCCAGGGCTCTGAGCAGGCACTGGAGTGTTTATTGACAATGGACGGAAGGTCTGGCCGGCCCCCTCCCCCACCCCAGCAGGATGGAGCCCTGGGACGGGGGGAGGGAGGGAGGTCAGCCATCATTTACCAAGGTCGATGGACATCGATCTCTCGAGGGTCCTTGAGCCGGACAGGGCCTCGTGGACCACCTGGCAGGTGAACGTGCTCCTCTGCTGCCAGTCGGCCTGCTTGACCGCCAGGTGGCTGTAGACGAAGAAGGCGGGGCTGGAGCCGCGGACCCTGTGGGGCCCCGTGCTGGTGTGCTGGTCCGCCTGCATCGGGGCGCCGTTCCGCAGCCACCGCACGGAGATATCCGCGGGGAAGAAGTTCTGGATCAGGCAGGTGAGGGTGACCTCGCCCTTGGTCTTGAGCTCCTCCTTGGGTGGCGGGAACACGTAGACCTCGGGAATCATACGCTTGCCTGAAGACAGGTGTGTGGTCAGCCAGACTCCACCTGGGAGGCCCGCCCACCTCCCCTCAGCCTGCAGCTCACCAGGGCCCTTGGAGATGGAGCGCAGGATCTCCTTGGGCAGGTGTGGGTGGGCCACTTTGCAGTAGTAGGTCTCGCCCTCAATCCAGTCACTGACGTCCACCGGCAGGGTGGACGTGACGGTGACCGTCCCGTTGAACTGAGTCTTGGCGATGGGTGGGTCTGGATAGACTAGATCCTTGTTCTCCGTGGACCAGGTCAGTGTCATGTCCTTGTCGCTGGCCAGGTCCACCACCAGGCAGGTGATCTTGGGTGACTTGTTGACGTACAGGTCTAGGGGTGTGGGTGGGCTCAGGTAGGCGCTCACGCCACGGGGCTCAGACTCGGCTGTGTGGGGGAGGGGACTGAGTGAGGCTGAGTCTGACCTCCTCTCTGAATCCCGAGCGGCTGGGTGTTGGCGTGGGCGAGCACCGTACCTGTGCACCTGCGGGCGTGGTTGTCGTAGGTGAAGCCATAATAGGTGACCCGGCAGGTGTAGGTGATTTGGGACACCCACTGGCCCTGCGTGATGTTGAGCTCGCTGTAAGTGGAGGCCAGTTTGCCCTCCACCCTTTCGGGGCCGGTGTGTGGGAACACGTCTGTGGCCTCACGCCCGTCCACCAGCCAGGTGACCTTGACTTTGCCTGGGGTATAGCCGGAGATGAGGCACAGGAGCTGGATGGTGGTATGGGTGTCACCACGGGGGTCGCACGAGGAGTAAAAGAGCTTCACAGAGGGGTCGGGGAAGCTCTTGGTGCACCCTGGTGGCAGAGGCAGCAGGAGTGGGGTTGGCCTCTCTGAGCCCCCAGCCCCTCCTCCCTGTGCCTCCTGCCCGGCCTCCCCCTCCCCCTCCGGCTGTCTCACGGGCTGGCCCAGACCTGGCTCACCAGTGACGGCCTTGGTGGTGGTGGTGTTGGACGCAGTGTGAGCCACACTGCAGGTGAACTTCTGCTTGGACCACTCGCCCGAGACTGTCACCTGGCTGCTGGTGGTGTAGAGGCTGGAGTTCAAGTTTTGGACGGCAGGGAAGGTCAGGGTGCTCCTGTTCAGGGACGCTGTGTCCCAGGTCATGGTCACTGGCCCCGGGAAGTAGCCCGTGACCAGGCAGCCCAGCGTCACAGAAGTGGCATTGGTAGCACTTGTGCAACAGGAGCCCAAGGGGTAGACGGATGGGCCGTGGATGGAGGCTGTGGGGACAAGACAGGGGTCAACGCTGGCCTCAGGACTGTCACCCGTATGTGCCAGACTAACTGCTGGCTTTGGAGGGTGGGCTGTGGGGTCGAGGGGGGGTGGTCCCGTGCAGGGAACACCGGGACTCTGCTCCAGCTTTGGGGGACAGATGGCTCCTCCTGGGTCCTTTCCTCATCTCCTGATTCCACTAGGGACGCCCTCCAGTGAATCCTTGTGTCCCTGCAGAAGCAGTGGCTGTCACTGCCCTTGGCCAGGACTCCTGCCCTCAGCCCCAAGTGGGTGGACACGGGGCTCTTGAGTGGAGGCGCTAACCCACTCCCTGAGGTGGAGGCTCAGAGCCCATAGCCCCCTGTCGGCACCCGGGGACCCAGAGAGACCCCCCCCCAGGAGTTACCAGGCTACTCTTCTGCCCCCACTCATAGACCCCCATTGGAGATCAGGGAACCTGAGAACCCCAGTAGCCACCAGTCTGTCCCCTCTGCCCCACCCATAGCCCTGGGAACACAGGCCTGGGACACAGAGACCCCCAGGATCACCAAGCTGCTTTCCCACTCCTAACCCTAACTCAGACCCCCATCGGGGATCAGGGAGACCCCCAGGAACCACCAAGCTGGCCCTTCTGCTCCCAACCAAAGACCTCATAAGGGCCTGGCGATCCACAGGACCCCACTTCCCAGGAATCACCTTGTGTCCCCGCCCCACTCCAAAGTCCCTGTGGGCTTGTTGTGGGCAGATCCACCTGCCACCCACTGGGCCCCTACTACCTGCAGCCGCGGGTCAGCCTTCAGGTCCCTGAGCTGCTTTGCCATGGCTGCCCTTTCACCCCATCCTTCGGCTGACCAGCCCAGGCCCCCTGGTGCTCTACCTGCCCTGCTGACCCCCCAAGGGGAGCCCGATTACAGGCCCCATGGAGAGAGGACAAAGACCCCTCAGAGCCCTCCTCAGTCCCCCTCAGCCCTTCTCAGGCTCCTCTGGTTCCCATGCCTGTCTGCACATCCCCTGGCCTTGGAGCTCCAGACCCCAGCCCATCCCGGCTCTGCATCCCAGCTCAGCTCTTCCACCTTATTCTATTCTGCCGGCTAGCCCAGCTGAGCACAGCCCAGATGACCTTGTGTCAGGACAGCTGAGACCAGCTGAGACAAAGCAAACAAGCTCGCAAGTACAGCCCAGCACCCCCTAACGAGTCCTGCTCATTTCAAGTCAGCTCAGCCCAGAACAGCCTGCCTTGATCCAGCCTGGCCCGCTTCAGCCCCTGACATCCCATCTCAAGCAAAACAACTCACCTGAGCTGCGTCCACATGGTTCATTTTAGTTCAGTTTAGCTGACTGAGCAAAGTTGGCCAGGATGACCCCACAGCCCACTCCACCCAGTTAATCCAGCTCAGCCCAGGCCAGTCCTGCCCAGCTCAACCCAATGTAGCCCTACTCAGCTCAGCCCAGCCCAGCCTAACCCAGTTCAGCCCAGCTCAGCCCAGTGTAGCCCAGCTCAGCCCAGTTCAACCCAGTTCAGCTCAGCCCAGTTCAGCCCACTTCAGCCTAGCTCAGCCCAGTTCAACCCAGTTCAGCTCAGCTCAAATCAACCAAGCCCAGCTCAGCCCAGTTCAACCCAGTTCAGCTCAGCTCAGCCCAGTTTGGCCCAGTTCAACCCAGTTCAGCTCAGCTCAGCTCAACCAAGCCCAGCTCATCCCAGTTCAGCTCAGTTCAGCCCAGTTCAGCTCAGTTCAGCCCAGCTCAGGCCAGTTCAACCCAGTTCAGCTCAGCCCAGCCCAGCTCAGTCCAGTTCAGCCCAGCTCAATCCAGTTCACCCCAGTTCACCCCAGCTCAGCTCATTTCAACCCACTTCAGCTCTGCCCAGTTCACCCCAGCTCAGCCCAGTTCAACCTAGTTCAGCTCAGCCCAGCCCAGCTCAGCATAGTTCAGCTCAGCCCAGTTTAGCCCAGTTCAGCCCAACTCAGCCCAGTTCAGCCCAGTTCAGCTCAGTTCAGCCCAGTTCAGCCTAGCTCAGCCCAGTTCAACCCAGTTCAGCTCAGCCCAGTTCAACCCAGTTCAGCTCAGCCCAGCCCAGCTCAGCCCACCTTAGCCCAGTTCAGCCTCACTCAGCTCAGCCTAGCCCAGTTCAGCCCAGTTCAGCTCAGCTCAACCAAGCCCAGTTCAACCCTGTTCATCCCTGCTCATCCCAGTTCAGCTCAGTTCAGACCAGCTCAGCCCAGTTCAGCCCAGTTTAACCCAGGTCAGCCCATCTCAGCCTAGTTCGGCCCAGTTCAGCCCAGCTGAAAATTGTTCAGCCCAGTTCAGCTCAGCTGAGTTCAGCCCAGCTCAGCCCCGTTCAACCCAGTTCAGCTCAGCCCAGCTCAGCCCAGCTCAGCCCCAGCCCTCCGGGGTAGGCAAGCTCAGCAGAGAAGAGCCCAGCCCAGAGCATTCAGCCCAGGTGAGCCCAGATTGCCCACTTTATCCCACCTGACTATGCTCGTTGGGCCCCACTCAGCCGAGCCCAGTTTCTTCTGACAGCCCAGCTCAGTCCAGCAGAGTCTGCGGCCACCTAGTTCATCTGAGCACAGCCCAGCCGAGCCAACCTAGGATGGCTGAGTCCTGAGCTCTGCTCAGCTGGACCAGCCTGCTGCCTCCCTGTCTATCCAAAGCAGCCTGGTCCAGGAGAGCCCAGCTCAGCCCCACTGGCCCCGCTGAGGACAGCCTCTCTCTAAGCCCACTTCACCTGGCTCAGTCCACCCAGCTTGGCCCAGAATCCCCTTGGCTCAGGGCAGCCCAGCTCACTTTAGCTCAGCGCACGGTCCCGCATGGTTGAGGACAGCCCTTCTGGCCAGTGTGGCCCAGCTGAGGCTGGGATAGTTCATCTCCCTCCACATAACTCCATCCACTGAAGCCAAACTTGGCCCAGCCCAGCCCTGCCTGGCCTACCCGAGTCAGGCTGGCTCAGGCCAGCCCAGCTCAGGCCAGACGATGTGGGCCCAGGCCTGCCTGCCATGTTGGCCGGCCTAGGGACTGAGCCCCGCTGCTTCCCCCTGACCCTGGGCTGGCCGTCACCGTTTTTACTGGTTGTAGGCAGATCCACACTCAGCCCAAGGTCCATGCCCCGTGTGTGATTCTTGCCCTGGCCCTGACCTGTCTGAGATTCTCGTCCCCTTGGTCTTCTCCAGGTCGGCTTCGAGCGTTCTCTTACTTCCCTGTGTCTCCCTGCAGGGAAGGGACGGCTGCAAGGCAAGCAGTGGCCCAGAAGCTGGGTCCTCACTGGGCGGGCGGTGCAGGTGTCTTCTCCCAGCAGTGGTCTGGGCAGCTCCAGCGGCTGGGTGCCTGAGGGGCTGGGGTCCGCTGTCGGCTGCCCATGGCTGGTGTGGCCCATCTGGCCAGTGGTGGCCGTCTGCAGCCTCCCAGATAAGGTGAATCGTTAGGAACCATTGCTGTTATTTTTATGTCCAGACGATAGGGCCTGGGGCGGGGCGGGGCAGGGGGGCGAGCTCTGCCTCAGTGCTCTCAGCTAAAAATGGAGTGGGAACCCGCAGGGGCCTCGGCAGCCCTGGAAGTTCCCTTCTCTCTCTCTGTTCTCGGGAAGTCGACCCAGTGACGGCCGGTCTCAGGTGAGGCTCCTCTCTGTGGCCTCTTCCCTGGCCTCTGCCACCCGGCTCGTGACCTCTTTCCCTTGATGCCACGGGCTGACCTGGTGAGCGGCCGGCACACACTGTGGTCACCACGACGGCCCGGGAAGGGAGAGGGCACCAGGCACCGCCACCGCTGCCCCTGAGGCAGCCCCGTGAGGGACGGTCCTGGCCTTTTTGTGCCTGAGAAGTTGAGGCCCGCGTGGCCTAGGGGCCTGTGGTGGAGCGTGGGGCTTTCTGAGCAGTGGTCTGGGGGCTGGCCCGGTGGGCGGCCCTGGGTGCGAGTGTGAGAGGCTGTGGGTCCAGCTGCGTGTAGGCAGGTGCTGGTCCTCTGGTGGCTTCCTGGGCACCCTGCCGGCCGGCAGTCTCACCCGCTGTCTGCGAGCCGGCTTCCCGATCGCCGTCCTGCAGCTGGGCTCCCATCGGGGCTGCGGCTGGGCTGCGTGGCCGGCAAGGGCTGGCAGGGGCCTGTGGGGCGGCGGGACGTGGCTGTGAGCTTGGCCAGTGGCTCGGCAAGACCTCTGTAGCCACCGGACCCTGGGGTGTGCTGCGCAGCCCTGTGCTGGTGCTGTCCGTCAGGGTGTGGGGACCACAGAGTGACCTTCGTAGAGGTGCCCACAGCATTCGACTCCGGTCTGTCGGGACAGCCAGTCTACCATCGACGCCCCACTGGCACGTGCTGAGCCAGATGGCGTGCTGAGTCTCGGCCTTGCCTCCATGCTGTGGACGTGTCCTGCAGGCCGGTGTGTCCCCGGAGCCCCCCAAAGCCCCCCAAAGGCCCACACACAGGGGAGGCCACGAGAACTTGCAAGCTAGCTCATCAGCATGGGCTCCTGGGAGGCGACATGCAGTCTTTGGAGAGGGACACAGCAGGACCACGTCCCCTGGGCCCAGGACACCCAGGGCCGCTGGTCTGCATGCAGGGAGGCTGTGCTGGGATGGGCTGTCGGGCCTGCACGCTCAGAGGAGTGTCCGGGCCTCTTGGAAGACCCCAGAGGGGCTGCTGGATGGCTGGGGGGGCCCCGTGTGCAGAGCCAGGGCCCCGAGGCCCCCAGGACAGATTGTCCTGGTCTGTCCCGCCCCACCCTCGGCCCCAGGCACAGATACCGCCTGGCAGGTGCAAGGGGAACGCCGAGTTCCCTGGAAGGACTCAAGGTTCTGAGAGAAACCACAGGGCAGGCAGAGCCCCGCCGGGCAGCCTTCTGCCATGTGGTGCCCAGCCCTGCGGCCCGCACGCTGTGAGTGTGTGGGGCTGGGGGCCTGGCCCGGCACCCCCTGCGCTTCTTGCCCAGCTGTGGGCGTTCAAGGCTGAGGCCTCGTGCCCAGCCGGCCCCTCCCCCAGCTCCACCCCGCACCCCAGGAGCCACTGGGCTGCCGGGCGCAGGGGCAGGGAGGGTGGGGGGAAGCGTCCCTTGGTGCTGGAGGAGACGGGCTCCTGCGCCGGCTGAGCTCTGGGCACTCGTGCTCCCTGCCTCTCTGGGGCTGCGGCCCCGCCCTGGCCTCCAGGAATCATCCTTCCCCCACCCTCTTCCTGCCCAGGGCTGGGCCTGGCTGTCCCCCTCCTGCCTGCTGGCGCCCCCTCCACCCAGCAGGCGTAGGGCGCTAGCCCTCCCGGCCACCCTGCTCAGGCCGTCTCACCTGTCCTGCCCAGCACAGGGTCCAGCTGCCCCTCCTGTGACCCCAAGGTGCTGCTGCTTTACTTCAGTGACTTCGGACACGTTCTGCACCTAAACGTGCGGCGTCACAGCTGGGTGCGTGTGTGTGCGTCCATGCGTGTGTCTGTGTGTGTGCACACCTGTGTGTTTCAGGAGCGGGGAGAGGTTGTGCCTTCCTACCCCAGCCCTCAAAAGGCCCTGCCGACCGAGGAGGGCCGGGGCTGCGTGTGCAAGAACAGAGCTGCTGCCGCTTGCGCAGGTGGTTGGTCGGGCAGGGCGGCTTTGCCCGGCAGCCCCGGGAGCCCTCAGCGTGGCCCCGTGGCACTGGAGGACGTGGCGAAGCCTGGAGCTGGGAGCCTGGACAGGGCGAGCGCAGTCTCCCTCAGGCCGCTCTCTAATGACCCAGCTCAGGCGGGCCCAGAGCAGGATCCTGTGTGGTCAGGAAGTTCTCAAGGAGCTGGGGGTTTGGGGACTGCGGGAAGTTAGATGGGACCTGGCCAGACAGCCTGGGATGGGTGGGCCTTCAGCCAAGGCAGTGTGAGGTCCCTCTGAGGCTGGGCTTCCGTGTAAGGGCCTGTGGGGTAGCCAGGGGCCAACGCTGGCTCCAGCCAGTGGGCTGCTTGGAGGGAAGGCCAAGCTGCAGATGTTTCTTCAACCTTTCCTGACCAGGACACTAACCGGGCGGCAGCACTAGCCTCCAGACCCCTCAGACTCAGCCAGGGGCTCACTGCCCTCGGTATGCACGGCGGGGGCTAGGTCCCAGAGTTCTCCTGGACAGCGAGACCAGCTGAGCCCCTTGTTGTCCTTGGTTGTGGCCCCGAACATGGGCCCAAAGATGCTTCAATCCCCGCTCCCCGGCTCCCTCCCCCCAGGGCAGGCCTGACTCCGCTGCTGCCCGCGCCCTCTTGGGGCTGGCGCACCACCACCCAGGCCTCCAGACATCCTCCACGCCAGGGAGGCCCCGCTTCTCCCGCTCCGTGCCTGCCTCCCCAGCAAGGATGCTGTCGTTACGATCTCTGAAGTGTGCAGTGCGTTGTCTCTCTTCTAATTTAAATGCTCCCATTACTAATGAGCTGGAGTATCTCTTCAGAGACTTGGGAGACATTTGGACGTCTGTCTCTGATCTCATCCTGCTTTCTGAAGATTTTCTTGGCTATTTCCTGGGAATTTGCAAGGCAGTCGTCTCTAGGTGCCTGCCCCTTGCTAGTTTTAACCTTGGGATAAACTTCTCCTGGTCAATCCCCTGGTTGTTAATGCTGCTTATTGAGTCCTCCTTTAACAGAAATTCTTGATTTCCATGTGGCAGATTCATCAGCTATTTACCCTACAGCTTGCACGTTTGGAGGCTGCCGTGTGAGCTTCCTGTGGCTGCAGTAACAAAGGCCCACAAACTTGGTGGCTTAAAACCACAGAAATGGACTCTCACATTCTGGAAGGCAAGAAATCCAAAAACAAGGTGTTGGCAGTACCAAGCTACCCTGAAAGCTCCAGGGCAGGGTCCTTCCTGCCTCTTCCAGCCCCTGCTGGCTATTGACATCACTCCAATCTTTCCTCCATCTTCACATGGCCATCTGCCCCGCGTGTCATCTTCTCCTGTTATAAGTCACTGGACTTACAATGCTTCTGAAATCTAGTGTGATCTAATCCCAAGGTCCTTAACCTAATTACATTTGCAGAGACCCTATATCCAGACAAGGTCACATTCTGAAGTTCTGGGTGGACATACATCCCACCAGGCTGTTGCTATTACTGTGCTCCGCCAGCCTTGCTGGTCCATTTCCTTTCAGCTATATTTAAAGTTAGCCTTTCAGATGTAAGTGTTTGATCCCAACAGGCTCCACCACCACTCACCGTGCATATGGTGTGGAGTAGAAACCCAGGGTGAAGTTCTCCACAGAAGAAGCCAGTTTCCCACCCACCTCAGAAGCTTTCCCGCTGCCTGAAGGCACCACACTCATTGTAGTCCAAGTTCCTAGGAACGACCAGGCTGTTTCTGAGTGCTCTCCTATTCCTTGGGTCTGGTAGTCTGTGCATGAGTACCATCCTTTTCAGTGATGGTTTTGTGTATGTGTTAACATTCAGGGGGACAGTCCCCCTGAAACCCCTCATCCTGTGCTTTTGTTTTTCAAAATGGTCTAAGCTGTAAATGGATCTCACAAACAAACAAAGAAACAAACAAAACCAACCCAGCTGGAATTTTGGTTGGGAGTACACTCTATTTCTTAGTCTGGGAGATAGATGACACTTTAATCTAACATGTCATTCCTTCCTTGACCAGTGTATCTCTCCAGCCATTCATATTTCTTTTATGTCCTTGAATAGAGTTCAGTTTTTTTCTCAGAGGTCTTGGGCATTCTTTCACAGGTTATTCCTCCCATTGCTGTGACTTGTGCCCGGCTTTCTGTTACATTTTCTAGTAGGTTTTTGCTGACATAGAGGAACACAGCTGCTTTCGGTAAGTTGGTCTTGCATGGAAATTGTCCCGATTTTCTTGTTAGTTCTAACAGTTTGTCTGCTGATTGTGTTGGCTTTTCCTTGGCAATGATCACATCATCTACAAATAATACCTCCTTCACATCTTTCCTTTCAATCTTAACAGCCCTGTTTCTTTTTCTTTTCACGTAGCATTGGCCAGGACCTCCAATAATCTATTAAATAAACATTTTCCAAACTGTTTCGACCACAATCCTTGCAAAAAAAGTGTCTTATATTATAATCTAATTCACATACACACATTATTTGTATGTAACATATATTATGTATATTTATTTATGTAACTGAAACAAAATTTTCATGAAAATATTTACCCTTGTTATGTACAATGCATAGACTTTTTTTCTTTATTTATTAGAAAGAGCTGGCTGTAACTGTCTGATTTGATTTCACAATCCACAAATATTTAAGCACATATCTGAAAAGCACTGCAAAATAGTATGATAGGAGTGACAGGCGTCCTTGCTGTGTCCCTAATCTTATGGGAACACCTCTTAAAGTTTGTCTATCAAGTGTGTTCACTGTAGCTTTAGTCCTTCTTTCCTACATTCTTTTGGGTTAATAAGTACTTCTTAGTACTTATTAGTTAGTACTTAGTAAGTACTTTAAGTACTTATTCCATTCTAATTTCTCTGGGGACTTCCCTGGTGGCTCAGTGGTTAAGAATCGGCCTGCCAATGCAGGGAACATGGGTTCAATCCCTGGACTGGGACGATCCCACATGCCGCAGAGCAACTAAGCCCGTGTGCCACAGCTACTGAGACTGCACTCTAGGGTCCACGCACCATAACTACTGAAGTCTGCTCACCTAGAGCCTGTGCTCCGCAACAAGAGAAGCCACCGCAATGAGACACCCGTGCACCACAATGAAGAGTAGCCCCTGCTCGCTGCAACTAGAGAAAGCCCACGCGTAGCAACGAAGATCCAACGCAGCCAAAAATAAGTAAATAAATAAATGTATTAAAAAAATAAAGGAAACGAAAGAGGCATGACAACTGAAACAACGTGTGATCTAGGATTTCCTTTTTTTTAAAAAAATTTCTCTGTCAACTTTTTAGATAAGCCTCTTTGCATATGGTTTCAGTGAATATAATGTGCATCCTGCAGTCATCACAATGAACTTAGATTGAATAATTGACTACCTCACATAAGTCATTAGAGCCTTGAAAAAGTATAGTTTCATTTATGAACTCATCTTTTGTGCTACTGTCATATATTTTGCATCTGTACGTATTATAAACCCCACAACATACTGTTAATCATTTTTACTTTAAACAATCGATTATCTTTTTAAGAAACTAAGAGAAAAAAGATTAGTTTTTGCACTTGCATGTTTGCCATCTCTGATGCTCGCCTTTCCATCCTGTAGATCAGAGTTTCCATTTGGTGTCATTTCCTTTCAGCACAAAGATTCTCTGTTAGCCTTTCCTTTACTGCAGGTCTCTTGGAAATGCACTCCCTCGGTTTTTGTGTATCTAAAAATGTTTATTACATATTCATTTTGGAACGATATTTTCTCTGGATATAGAATTCTGGGTTGAAACTCCCCCCTTCTATTGTTTCCTGGTCACCATTTTTTCCGATGAGAAGCCAGCTGTAGTTTGTTCCTTGTATGTCTGTGTTCTTTCTCTGGCTGCTATCAAGACATCTTCTTTACCTTTGGTTTTCATCAGTTTGCACAATGTGTCTCAGCATGACACATCATGTCGTACTTATGGTTAGGAACTGGCTGAGCTTCTTAAATCTGTAAATTGATATTTTCATCACATTGGGAAATTTTGCTTTTTATCTCTTCAAAGACATTTTCTGCCCCCCTTCTATCTCTTGTCCCTTTCTGGGACTCCAAAATTTTACGTATTTTCAAATGTTTCATAGTGTCTCATAGGCCATTGAGTCTCTTCTTTTCTTTCTTTCCAATATTTTTCTTTCTGTTCTTTGGATTTGATTAAAAGAACATTTTATTGATATACAAAATATATAGATATTATATATAATCTATATATTATATATAGATATATTTTACATACATAATACATTAGAATATCTATAATAAATATAGAATGTCTCTATATTGAAGTGTAGTTTTCTGACCTTTCTTATGCCTTCTCCAATCTGCTGTTAAGCTCATCAAGTGACTTAAAAAATTCAGAATTGTACTTTCTAGTTCTAGAATTTTTATTTGGTTCTTATAGATAGTTTAAAGTTTTCTGTAGAGGTCATCTAGTCACTCATTATGAGCATATTTTCCTTTAAGATCTCTGAACATATTTATAATAGCTGCTTTAATGTCTTTGTCATAATTGGGTCTGTGTCTGGGTCATCTTTGGATCATTCTCCATTGACTATTTTGTATTTTGACTATGGGTCACATTTTCTTATTTCTTTGCACACTTAGTAATTTTTGAATGTGCGCTGGGTGTGGTGGATGAAGTATAGTCCAGACTATGGATTTTGTACTCTTCCTCAGAGAAGTATTGATTTTTTTGTCGGGAGGCAGTTAGCTTGACTGTATTCCAAAATCTGTCTGCCATGGTACTATTTCTGTGGTTGGCAGTAGCTAACATCTCCTCAGTTCTTTCAACCTCCTGCTTGTGGTTTTTCCCAGGCCCTTTGGAGTTTCCCCTACACATGCACAGGTAAGGGGACAGTCAAGGATTTGAGCAGAGTGTACATACAGAATTTGGGGGTTCCCCTTCTGTGGCTCCCTCCTTTTATGGACATCTCCCCTTAATTTCCAGCTGCCCTTGCAATGCAGCCCTGCATCCATGATCTGACCCCTCGAGCCAGTGTGACTGCAGTTCCTGTTCATGTTCTAGTTGCACCTGGTGCCTGGTCGGGGTACATCCTCAGAGAAATCTTTCAAGGGGATCATTTTCTCCAGTGTCTGCTTGCTTTCGGTCATTCCCCAGTGCCTTCAACTCCTCTTTTAAAACAGCGCCCCCCCTGCCAGGGCTTATAATTGCTATTTGCAAGGGATTAGTCTGGCCCCAGCTGCCTCACCTGTGGTGGAGTCAGAACTACTTTCTCTGATGTGGTTTTTCATTTTCATTTCCTTCGTAACCAGTCTGGTTCCTTTCAAATGTTTGAGGGCTGTTTGGACATCTTTTGTGAAACATCTGTTTAATTCTCTTTACCACTTCTCTACCGAATTGTTTGATTTTTCTGATTGATTTGCAGGAGTTTGCTATATATTCTGGATCTGTTTCTGTGAGTTGTATTTGTTAATAGGAGAAATTGTGAAAGACTTGGAAATGGACCAAAGGGTTACTTCTTGTGTCTTCGGTGGAAAGCAAGGCATTGTCTTGCACACGCTTCAAGGTTATCTGATTCTACGGGCTCTATGATTTTCATTATCTTTGAGCTACTTCACAACTCTGTAAGCCATGGATAATTGATGGCAATGCAAATTCTCTTTTTTGGAAGGACGATTGATTCTTCTCCGCCTCCCATGTATAAACTCATTTCAGCATCCTTGATTCAACTCTATACATGTAGTACTTTGAATTCTACTTTGAAGTGGGTGTAAACAATTAATTGAGTTAACTAAAATTGTGAGATGTTTTCTTTATGTACCTGTGTGAGAGTCATCATCAGACCATGTTTTGACACCTATCATGTCACTGACACCTGCTCCCGCTTGGCCCCACGTATCCTGGGTCCCGAAGTTCCGCGGCTGGGAGGGCAGGAGACCAGGTGTTGACAAGGCGGCCTCACCATTCCTCCAGGGCTCTGCTTCAGGGTGCTCGCCCCGGGGAGTTCGCCCTGGCCCCGAGACTGGGCTGTTTCTTCTGTTGTAGGGCCTCATGCTCCAGCTTTCCATTCATAGCACTTATCATGATGGTCCTTACATCATTGTCTGTGGAATGATTTACTTGATGCCTGCCTTTGCCCTGCTCCCTAATGCCCTTGAGGTCAGAGGCCACATCTGTGGTATTCATCACGGGGTACTCAGTGTCCAGCGATGATGGCAGAGTTGCCATCTGGTGAGCAGTTGTCCGGTAGATAAATGGATGCACCTTCACAGGACTTCCAGGGCTTCTGTCTCTCCAAACATCTCCAGGCTGGAGGGATGTCCTCAGGCAGCCTGTCCCCGAGGGCAGGAATCGGAGGAGGAGGGTGCTGTTGAATCTCTCTAAGAGGCAGTGTGGGCAGTGGAAAGAACATGAGCTTTGGCTCAGAAGACATAGATGAAGCCCTGGCGTCCTCCCCAGAGGCGGGGCGTCCCCTCAGACAGGGGCTTCAGTGGTAAGATTGTGACAGTGACCGCCGCCTCTTGGGGCGTTGTGAGTACGAAAGGAGAGGAGGTCCCTGTGAGGGTCAGGGCCACAGTCCCACTTAGCGGGGCCGTGTGTTCCGACATGAGTCCGGGTGCTGCTGTGAAGGTATTTTGTAGATGTGGTTAACATCTGCAATCAGTGGGCTCCAAGTAAATGAGATGACCCTGCATGATGTGGGCGGGCCTCATCCAACCAGGGAAGGACTTAACAAAATTGAGACTTCCTGGAGAGGAAGGAATTCTGCCTCAAGACAGCAGCACCTACTCCCACCTGAGCTTCCAGTCTGCTGGCCTGCCCCACAGATTTCAGAACTGCCAGGCAACCCCGCACAAACGTGAGAGCCTGTTCCTTGGAAGAAATCTTGTTGTCTCCATATGTATGTCATCTATGTCTGTGTCTATCTTTAGCTGTATTTTAGCTCTATCTATAGATGTACATATATACATATATAGCTATATCATATGTACGTATGTATGTATGTATCTATTATCTATCTATCTATCTTTCAATCGTCTATCATCTATCTATCTATATCTATCTGTCATCTATGTTCTATTGGTTCTGTTTCTCTTGAGACCCCTGACTAATAGTCTCTGAAAACCCTGTAAAAGTCAGGACACTGTGTGCACGTCAGATGTGGTTATTACATTTGGGCTTGTTGTCGAGTTTACCTCACTCAGTGGCATTTGAGGGTGGCTGTATCAGCCAGCTTTCACTAGGATGCACTGAGATCACAGCCCCCAGGTGAACAGGCTACGATGTCAGGGTCTATCTCTCTCTTGCTGCTGCGTTTGCTGCAGTTTGTCTGGGCTCCTCTGTTCTGGGAGCCAGGACAAAGGAGCAGGCGCTTTCTGGAACTTGCCAATGTCAGGGCGGAGGGACGGAGCAGTGGTGGTCTGCACAGTGGACACTCCAGCGCATGCTCCTCTGCTGAGGCAGGGCCAGTGTGTGGTGAGTGTCCTCGTCCCCCAGGACAGAACCACAGAGGGTGGGGGCCGTGAGTGGTGGGGACAGTCATCGACGTACCCCCAGGGTGAAGACACACTTGAGGAGCCCAGAGCCAGCTGCTTGACAGCTGGTGTGCCACCTCGTCCTGCACACTGTGCCCTCCGGGGTCTGTCTGTGTCACTGACGCTGCTGGCCCCTTGCCTGGTCTCGTTGTCCCCACACCTGGCGGTGGGCAAGCTCTACAGCCCCCACTGGCCTCTCCCCCGGCCTGGCCCTCTGCAGCCTGCATTTGAAAAGAGCCCAGGGGTGGCAGTGGGGGGGTTGTCACCCAACCCCAAGTCATGCTGATGCTGTGACCAACTCCTCCACCTACCGGCCCCCTGCCCCTGCCCCAGCCCCAGCCCCTGCCCCTGCCCACACCCGTGCCGGTCATGGCTGGGTCCGGGCAGGCCCTGGCTGTGACTTTGCAATGGTGATCCCAGCCTGGAGAGCAGTCTGACGAATCCACAGGGTTGACGGGGAGATGGGTGCCCAGCCTGGTCCCCCCCTTGTGCGGCGGCTCAGCCACGTCTGGGGGTGCCCGTAAGAGCCTCTTTGGGGAGGCCAGGCTGTTCTCCCTGCTCTCTCCCCCGCAGGCCGACCGTCCCTGTGACTTTGGGCGGGCCTGGTGACGTGGCAGCAGCAGCGCCAGGAGTCCGTGGACCGGGACGGACCCCAGCAGGGCTCCGTGCGACCCCCATCCCGGCCTGGCCCGCCCCCAGGCCCGCCCCATGCAAGCTGAGCACACGTGGGGCTTCAGCAGCTCGTGCGCCAGGGGTCTTGTGTGCCTACACCCCGCGCTGGCGGGTCCTTCCCGCATCTCACCAGCCCTGCCACTGCTCTGCCAGCCCACCTGGGTCCTGGGGGTGGGGGGCACCTGGCCAGGGGTTTCCCGTCTCAGTTCGTCCGGCTGCTCCAACAAGGCACCACACACATATGGACGGCAGACACTTGCCCTCACTGTTCTGGGGGCTTGAAGTCTACGGTCACGGAGCTGGCAGATTCGGTGTCTGGTGAGGGCCGCTTCCTGGTTCACAGATGGCGTCTCCCTGCTGTGTCCTAATGTAGAGAAGGACTGCAAGCTCTATAGGGTCCCTACAGGGACACTAATCCCACTCACAGGGGACCACCCTCATGACCTCATCAACTCCCCAAAGCCCACCTCCTAATGGCATCATATTAGAGGCTTAGGGCTTCAATGTATGAATTTTGGAGGAAATATTCAGTCCATTGCATCGCCTTCTCTTCCCCTCCTCCACTCATACCGACCATTCTATGTCTTGGACCCCACAGACACCACACCATGGACATCACAGCACAGATGCCACAATGGGATGCAGAGTTCAGACTGACAATGTCTCCCTTGGTGAGGGAGGAGGCTGGGACCGGGTGGTGGCCCAGGGGTGCAGGCGTGTGTGTGTGTGTGTAAGACACAGATGGAGGTGTGTGGTGGCGAGGTGAGGCACTGACAGGTGTGTGTGGAGCTCATGGTCTGGGGGGGGGGCTCTAGGGGTCAGGACGCAGCGGGAGGCTGACCTCAGGCTCACACAGGTGCAGCCCGAGGGGCTCAAGGGCAGGCGTCGGCCACTGGGCTTCGGGGTGCTTGGGGGGCATGGAGAGGTGAGGGATGCCGTGTGGTGCGGCACTGCTGGGGGGCGAGGGTGGGAGCCCTGGGGCCCAGTGTGGGGCAGCTCTCGAGGGGCCCAGAGGCAGCCGTGCCAGGGACGGTGTTCAGCTAGGAGGCCATGGGACCGGCCCTCGTGTGACCACCCTGGCGTTCCTGCGGGGCGGGGCGGGCCGGCTAGCGGCTGATCGTTGGTCTGGGGGATAGAAGTGAGGGGCAGGGCCCAGGGCTGGGCAGGCTGTGCTGTCCTCAGGCAAGTTCAGCTTCTTGGTTACATGTTTGGGGGAGGGAAACGCAGGGTGTGGGGTGACCCCCAGGCCCGTCACCTGGAGCCCCCGTGGAGCCCAGCAGGCAGAGGGGGGCCCTGTGCCAGCGTGCCCAGCGTGCCCAGCGTGCCTGGCAGGGTCCCCGAGGGCCAGATGTTCTCCTGGACACGGCTGTCCACCCTCGGCCGTCCTGTCTGCCGCCCCTCCCGGCCTCCCCGTTTGGTGCAGGGCCCCCTGAGCGACGCAGCCCCTTCCCTGCAGACCATTCTCTCTGTCTCTGCCTCTGTCTGTCTCTCTCTCCCCCACGGGGAGCTGGAGCGGCACATCGGACGGCCTTGGGCCGCAGCGTCCATGCTGACCAGACTCCGGCTCCCGGTCTGGGCCGCTGTCCTGCTGGGCCTCGGCCTGGGGCTGTCGAGGGGCGGCCTCCTCCCCTCGCCCTGCTAGGCTGCAACAAACACACGCGTGGCTTCCTGCAGCGAAAGGCCGCGTGCCCGGGATGAGCCAGCCCCCCTGAAACGCTGGGCTGAGGGAGGCCAGCACGGCCAGCCCCCGACCCAGGCCCCGGCCCCCTTTCGTGGAGCTTTTACTGAGAAGGGCCGACAGCTGTGGATCCTGACTCTGCCCTCTGGGGAGGGCTGTGTCTGCTCTGAGGTGGCATCACCAGGAGGGATGGGACTTTGATCCCTGGTCTCTGTGAGGGCGGAGTCCTGACCCACCCCTGCATCCTTGCCGGCTGGCGGACACAGCAGCTTCACTGCCTCTGCACGGCCACCCTTCCTGGTCCCTCACCGGAGCCCCTGGAGCCCCACTCCTGCGCCTCCTGTGACACACTGGTCACCTCTGTGCAGCCAGCTGAGTTCAGTGCCACCCGGACCCCGTCGCCTCCTGCGGTCCTTCTCACTGCCCAGTCTGTCCTGAGCGGTGAGCCTGGTCTGGCTCTGCTCCCCTTTGACAGCCCCTCCCCACCGCTGCCCCTCCTGGCCTGGCTTCCTGGCGTTCCCTCCTGGTCCTCCTTTCTCGCACCCAGCTCGGCTGTTTTGGGCTGAATTGTGTCCCCAAATTCCAGTCTTGAAGCCCGGACCCCAGGACCTCAGAATGTAACTGTATTTGGAGATGGGGTCTGTAAAGAGGTGATGATGTAAACCGGGGTCTCTAGGGTGGGCCCTAATCCAGTCTGACTGGCGTCCTTATAAGAGGAGGACATTAGGACAGAGACACGTACAGAGGGACGACCACGTGAGGACACGGGAGAAGACGGCGTCTACATGGCACGGAGACAGGCCTCAGGAGAAGCCAGCCCTGCCCCTCCCGGATCTGGGCTTCCAGCCTCCAGGGTGTCAGACAGTGATGTCTGTCGTCAAAGGCCCCTGTGGTGTCTGTTACAGCCTCCTGTGGGGACACACCCAACGCGTGCGACTTCCCTCTGGCTCCCCCAGGACCCTGGCTCGCCCCTGCGCCCACAGGCCAGGCGGGACGCCCAGGCTTGGGCAGTGGTGTGGGGGAGGCAGGCTGTGGACTTCTCGAGGGTAGGAGGCGTGTTAACCTAGGGAGACTTCTCAGCGAGCTAGGCGACTGTAAAGAACGCTTTATTGTCATTAAGAAAATGAAGAGACGGCAAAGAGCATCGGTGGGCTCCAGCATTTAAGACGGAGAGCAGCCCCCCACGCTGCGACGACGTGGACCTTCCTTCCCACCCGGGGGGCGGCCTCTCCGACGCGGATGCTGAGCGCGTGTCTCCCCAGAGGCGGAGAGTTGGTGCCGGGCCCGGAGGCTGGCCCTACGGGGGTCGCGCCTCTCACCCCCAGCCCGGTGCAGGCGGAGCTCCTGCTGTACGTGACTCAGGCCTTTGGCTGCAGGATGCGCTGGCCGCGCCTTCTGCCCTCTTCTCCGGGAGCCCCTCCAGCTCAGCCCGCGGGGCACCAGGTCAGCAGGGCCCTCTCCGGGAGGCCGGTCTGGCTGGACCTCACCGCCTCCCGCGCTGGGGCTCCTGCAGCGGCCTCGGGCCCAGGCCCTGCTCTGAGCAGCGTCCTCGGTGGAGGTGACCGGAGGGACCACTAGCGGCACCAGCAGAAGCTCTCCTGCTGGGAGAGGCGGGCGCTGAGGGGGGCGGTTCCCCTCCAGCTTCTGACACAGGCCGTCCTCCCGGGACCCTGCGTCTGGAGCCCGGCCGGGACAAGATGCAGGGGGCGGGCCCTGTGCAGAAGCCCGGGAGGCCGGCCTCCTCCTCCTGCAGGGGGACCCCCACGCCGACCCGGGCGTTCCCGGTGGTCCCTGGGGCCCCGGAGGTGTCCTGCGGGGACATCAGCTCAGGTTGGGCATCACCTGCTGTCCACTCGGGTCTGTGAGTGGGGTGGGGGGCAGGTCGTGGTGGCCACGAGGCCAGAGGCCGGGGGTGCAGGCGAGGGTACTCGTGAGCTCAGAGGCTGGCGAGGTCAGCAGGCGGAGGGGCAGGCCTGGCGCAGGCTGAGCGGCACAAGGCGATGGACGTGGTCCTGCCGGTCCGGGGTGGCCCTGGACGCAGCACGTAGCGAGCGCTAGGCGCCCTGCACGATCATGTTTCTGTAGTCGGGGACGATCGTCTGCTTCAGCTCCACCACCGACGAGAAGATCCACTTCACCTGAGGGGTGGCGAGGCTGAGTGAAGGCTGGACCCCACCCGGGCCGCCACCCAGGGCCTGCCCCCCATCCCCAGGCCGACGGACAGCGAGGGTTTCCAGGGTGGACATGAGGACATGATGGGGACAGTGAGGGAGAGTGGGACAGTGGGGGACTGTGAGGGGAGGGTGAGGGGCAGTGAGGGAAGGTGAGGGGAGAGTGAGGCGATGGTGAGGGAGAGTGAGGGGAAATTAAGAGACAGTGAGGAAGAGTGAGGGACTGTGAGGGACAGTGAGGGACAGTGAGGAGACAGTGAGGGACAGTGAGGGACAGTGAGGGACAGTGAGGTGACAGTGAGGGACAGTGAGGAGACAGTGAGGGACAGTGAGGGACAGTGAGGAGACGGTGAGGGACAGTGAGGAGACAGTGAGGGACAGTGAGGCGACAGTGAGGAGACAGTGAGGGACAGTGAGGCGACAGTGAGGAGACAGTGAGAGACAGTGAGGCGACGGTGAGGGACAGTGAGGAGACGGTGAGGGACAGTGAGGAGACAGTGAGGGACAGTGAGGGACAGTGAGGAGACACTGAGGGACAGTGAGGGACAGTGAGGAGACGGTGAGGGACAGTGAGGAGACAGTGAGGGACAGTGAGGGACAGTGAGGAGACAGTGAGGGACAGTGAGGGACAGTGAGGAGACAGTGAAGGACAGTGAGGGACAGTGAGGAGACAGTGAGGGACAGTGAGGGACAGTGAGGCAACAGTGAGGGACAGTGAGGACACAGTGAGGGACAGTGAGGGACAGTGAGGCGACAGTGAGGGAAAGTGAGGGACAGTGAGGAGACAGTGAGGTGACAGTGAGGGACCATGAGGGACCGTGAGGGACAGTGAGGAGACAGTGAGGGACAGTGAGGGACAGTGAGGAGACAGTGAGGGACAATGAGGGACCGTGAAGAGACAGTGAGGGATAGTGAGGGACAGTGAGGGACAGTGAGGGAAAGTGAGGAGACAGTGAGGGACCGTGAGGGACCGTGAGGGACAGTGAGGGACAGTGAGGGACAGTGAGGCAACAGTGAGGGAAAGTGAGGGACACTGAGGAGACAGTGAAGTGACAGTGAGGGACTGTGAGGGACTGTGAGGGACAGTGAGGAGACAGTGAGGTGACAGTGAGGGACAGTGTGGGACAGTGAGGAACAGTGAGGAGACAGTGACTGACAGTGAGGAGACAGTGAGGGACAGTGAGGAACAGTGAGGGACAGTGAGGAGGCAGTGAGACGACAGTGAGGGACAGTGAGGAGACAGTTGGGGACTGTGAGGGACCATGAGGGACAGTGAGGGAAGGTGAGGGACAGTGAGGGGACAGTGGGGGACAGTGAGGGACAGTGAGGGGACAGTGAGGGAAGGTGAGGGACAGTGAGGAGACAGTGAGGGACAGTGCAGGACAGTAAGGGACCGTGAGGGACAGTTAGGGACAGTGACGGACAGTGAGGGACAGTGAGGAACAGTGAGGAGACAGTGAGGGACCGTGAGGGGACAGTGGGGGCAGTGGGGGACCGTGAGGGACAGTGGGGGACAGTGAGGAACAGTGAGGAGACAGTGAGGGACAGTGAGGAGACAGTGAGGGACAGTGAGGAACAGTGAGGAGACAGTGGGGGACCGTGAGGGACCATGAGGGACAGTGAGGGGACAGTGGGGGCAGTGGGGGACCGTGAGGGACAGTGAGGGAAGGTGAGGGACAGTGAGGGGACAGTGGGGGAGAGTGAGGGACCGTGAGGGACAGTGGGGGACAGTGAGGGACCGTGAGGGACAGTGAGGGAAGGTGAGGGACAGTGAGGGGACAGTGGGGGCAGTGGGGGACCGTGAGGGACAGTGGGGGACAGTGAGGGACCGTGAGGGACAGTGGGGGACAGTGAGGGGACAGTGAGGGAAGGTGAGGGACAGTGAGGAGACAGTGAGGGACAGTGCGGGACAGTAAGGGACCGTGAGGGACAGTTAGGGACAGTGACGGACAGTGAGGGACAGTGAGGAACAGTGAGGAGACAGTGAGGGACAGTGAGGGGACAGTGGGGGCAGTGGGGGACCGTGAGGGACAGTGAGGGACAGTGGGGGACAGTAAGGGGACAGGGGACAGCTGGAGACACAGTGGTGACAGCGAGGGCACAGCAGGGCTGGCCCGCCCACCTTGAAGAGGGTCACGGTGGCGCTGTAGCACACGCTGAGCAGGAAGAGGGTGATGAAGATGGAGATGGTCGTCCACAGCCCGTCCAGCTCCCCGTCCTGGGCATCAGCACAGGTCTCCTCCTCTAGGAGCAGTTCTGCACAGGGAGGGGGGGTCAGGGGTGGGGTCATCGGGGCCTCGCAGCGCGGCTCCCATTGTGGCGGGGTGGTGGCGGGATGCCCCAGGTGGGCCGGGCCAGAGGCACCTGAGGACAGTCGCTGGGCACCAGCCCCAGCCCCCCATTCCTCCAGCCTGGGCCCCAGTCTCGGCCTGGCCAGTGGGTCCTGCTCCCTCTCCTGTGCTGTGCGCTGAGCTGGGGCCCTTGGGGGGAGGGTGCCCGGACCCCCCGCGGGACAGTGGCTCAGGCCCCGGCCTCCTCGCCCCCTGGGGCCAGACCCGGAGGGCGGGAGGGTCAGCAGAGCACGTGGGCCGTGGGCCCTGCCCCAGGGAAGGGGCAGGACAGTGTTGGGCTCTGTCCCTGTGCCCGCGGGGCTGGGAGTGCCGGGACGAGGGGGCTGTGGGAGGATTTTGGCCTGTTCGGCAGGCGGTGTCGGTGCCCCAGGGAAGAGGAGGGATGGGTGACGGAGGTGGTCAGTGCGGTCAGTGTGGGGAGGGGCCGCTGAGCAGCCCATGGGCGTTGGAGGGTGGGGACCAGGCTCAGGTCTATGGCGAGGACTCATGAGACCCAGCTCTGTGGTCGGGTGTGGGTCTGTGCGGCTGCCCTGTGGGAGGGCCCGTGTGCAAGGCCCGCGTGTGTGCATGCGCGTGGGTGTGTGTGGTGGGTGCCCTGCACACGCGTGTACGCGGGCAGGTGAGTGCATGTGGATGAAGATGGTGGTGTGTGGGCTGGTGTGGCTCAGTGGGGGGCTCGTTTCCAATGGCTCTGGGCTCAGTGTCCACGGGTGCGTCTGGACGGTCCCTCCCCGGGCACTCAGGGCCGCTTGCCTCTGCCCCTTATGGGCACAGGGATGAGTGTCCCCACGAGTGCACAGGCCTGGCCCCTGGCAGGGACAAGCAGGGCAGAGCCACCTGGCCTGAGTGGGGGGGGCCTGATCTCCCGTGCCCGACGGTGCAGCAGGGCCGTCCACCCACCCCGGGCTGCGTGTGGCCCCCACGAGGGCACAGAGCTGCCACGCAGACCCTGGAGCCAGGGACAGGAACGTGGGGACGAGGACGGCCAGTGTCCCACAGCTTGGGCTGGAACAGGGGCGGGAAGAAGTGGGCACTCATTCTCCTGAGGGTCTCTGGTGGGCTTCTCCCGTTCCGGGCACACACTCCAGCCCCAGCAGCTGCTGGGCGGAGGGTGGCCGGAGCAGCTGTCGCCTCCGGGAGGGGCCCTCCCCGGCCTCGGGCAGCCCCCAAGCGGCCTGCGCAGACCCGCACACTCTGGGTCTGGCCCTGAGTGGGACCAGCTCTCGCGCACTGGTGGTGACAACCGTGACCCAGAGCCGGGTCCCCCCCTGCCCCAACGCAGGCCCGGCGTGCCCCGGGGCTCTGCTCGGAAAGAACCATGACAGCAGTGCGGGGTCCCAGGGCGGCGCTGGGTGCTTTATTTCATGGCGCCCGGGAGGAATGTACACAGGGCTGGGGCTCAGGCGTCCTCGCTGGACCCTGAGAGCCCAAGGGGAGGGAGGGCTGGCTGGGGCGACAATGCCGTGGGGCTCATTTACCCGGAGACTGGGAGATGGACTTCTGCGTGTTGTGATTGTGCAGAGCCTCGTGCAAAACTACACACGTGTAGGTGTCTCCCTGCTGCCAGCTCTTCTTGTCTACCGTGAGCTTGCTGTACAGGAAGAAGGACCCGTCGGCGTCCAGCTGGGGTGGGGTCGTGCCGTACTTGCCCTCTGACTCCGGCTGCCCCTTTCTCTGCCACTCCACGTCGATGTCGCCCGGGTAGAAGCCGGTGACCATGCAGGTTAAGCTGACCGAGCTCTTGGCCAGCTCTTCCCGCGGTGGGGCCAGTATGTACACCTGCGGCTCCCGGGGCTGCCCTGTAGGGAGAGGCATGGCTGTTAGCACGATGGTCACTGCTATTGGCCCCCAGGGACCCTCCTGCGCCCGTCCACCTGACCCACCTTTGGCCTTGGAGATGGTCCTCACGATGGGGGCTGGGAGACCTTTGTTGTTGACCTTGCACTTGAACTCCTTTCCCTTCAGCCAGTCCTGGTGCTGGATGGGCAGGGCGCTGACCACACGGTAGGTGCTGTTGAACTGCTCCTGCCTTGACTTCGTCTTGGCCGTCTTGACCTCTATGTCGTTCACGTACCAGGAGAACTGGATATCGGGGTTCTCCTTGCTCACGTCCACCACAACGCAGGAGACTTCCGGTGTTCGGGTTATTGTGAGCGTGTCCCTGGGTGTCGGGGGGAAGATGAAGACGGACGGTCCTCCTGGGAGCTCAGGGGCTGGTCGGGGAGACACGGTAGGGGGTCAGCCCCTGGGTGGACATCCCCTTGGGCACCCATTCATCCCCCTCCCACCCCCTAGTGCCGCGCCTGGGCGAGGTCCACCTCCGAGGGGCGGAGGGTGAGGCCGGGTGACTTACGTGGACATTTGGGACACCTGGAACAGGGGTTTGGGCCGTTGATCTCTGCAGAGAGAACAGACAGGAGGTTACCGGGGTTGGGGACGGCCCGGGGTTGGCCTTAGGGCAGGGCCAGGTTTCGGCAGGTGAGACCTGTGCCCACCTCTGTGGGCCCAGGGGCTGGGGGAGGCGTCCAGCCTGTGCCCACACTGGACCTGGTGGAAACGCCCAGAGGACCCCCTCCCCGAGCCTGGGAGGACTTCAGGTGAGGGAGAGAGACAGGCCTCCCGTGACACCCTGGGCGGGATTCACCATCCCTGGTGTGCGGTGTGTTCAGGTGGGAGGGCTGACCCCGGGCCTGTCTCGTAGTGGACACCCTCCCTGCGGCCCGTCCCCTCACCGATGCGCTTGTCCACCTTGGTGCTGCTGGCCGGGTGGGCTACGTTGCAGACGAAGGTCTTGCCGGACGAGGTGCTGGCAGGCACGGTCACAGTGCTGCTGAGTGAGTACAGCTTCGAGGAGCCGAGGACGGATGGGAAGGTGTGCACACCGCTGGATAGGGTGCCCGAGTTCCAGGTCACGGTCACTGGCTCAGGGAAGTAGCTCGAGACCAGGCAGCCCACGACCACTGTGGAACTAGGTGTGTTCCCACAGCTGGGAGGCAGAGGGTAGACTGCCGGGGCCGTGGGGGAGGCTGTGAGAGAGGAGGCCGTGTGACTGGCAGGGCCTCACCCCTGCGAGGGTCCGGGAAGGGCATCAGGTGTGCAGGCCTGGGGCACCATTGAGCCCAGCGACCATGTGCTTCCAGCGTGACTGAAGACCAGCGGCCCGGCATGGCTGTCTCCCACCCCAGGTCTCTGCGTCTGCAGCTGTGGGCTCCAGACACCGCTGGGGGCCAGTGCTGGGTGACCACGTGGATTAGATCCCCCCGGGGCCCCAGTCCTCCTGTGGGTGTCTGGCCTGATCAGGCCCTCGGTCTGAGCCCTGACCAGTGGCTATTGCTCCCTGGGCCCACTGCCCTGCTCTGCTCCTGTCCCCTTGTCCTGGCCTGCTCTTTGCCACCCAGGGCCCGTGTGTTCTGGATCAGCTCTGCCCATTGGCATCGCTGGGAGCCTTGCACTGCCCCTGGCCTTCTCCTCCTGCAGGGTGCCAGCACCCCAAGCCCCATTCCCCGCTGGACCTGCCCCCTCTGACCCTGGGCTGCTCAGCCCAGACCTGCAGCCCCTTCGGAGCCCCGAAAGGGCCCCTCCTATCCCCTCAGCCAGGTCCACTGCCCTGTCAACCCCAGCTCACTTTGGCATGTCATAACCTCCTGTCCCAAGCCCTGACAGGCGCCTGGAAAACTGGGGACACTGGGCCCATGAATTGCAGCCCATCAGGTCCCCTCAGGGATGCCCTTGCACCTTCAGCCTCAGAGACCTTCCCTCCCATGGTCCTCTCTCCACCTGGCCTTGCCGTCCGCCTGGCCCCTCCCATCAGACCAAAGTTCCTTTAGCTCGGCCCCTCATCCCCTGACCCCGGGGCTCGTGGGCAGCTCCTGCCTTCCCAGCCCCCTGCTCCCCTGTACAACCCCGCCTGCTCCCCTGAGTTCTTGGGGTAGCCTCCTGCGCCCGGCCTTACCAGCCCCCTGAGCTCCAGCGGGAAGGCTGCTCTCCTTTCTCTGTGCACTCAGGTTCCCCTCCCCCAGATGCTCCCTCACCTGCCTCCAGCCCCTCGTCCTGGCCTCTCAGCTGAGCCCGGGCTTCCGGTCCATCGAGTGTCTAGACTCTGCCCATCTGAGCTCCGGTTCACCATCTCAGGCCTGAGTCCTCTCTGCCCTTGTGACCCTTCTCCCTGGCCCAGGGCCCTCAGCACACCCCAGGGGGACCCCCAGCCCGATCTCCTGTAGGACTCCCTGCTCTGCCCCCACTGCCAGCTGCCCTGCGTCCTGCCCTCAGCCCCGTGGTCACTGGCACAAGCTCTACCTGCTCCCCCAAAACTCCCAGGCAGCCCCCTGCCCTCCCAGCCCCGGGCTCACCTACACAAGGTCTACCTGCTCCCCAGAGCCCCTGAGGCAGCCCCCTGCCCTCCCAGCCCCGGTCTCACCTGCAGAAACTCTACGTGCTCCCCCAAAGCTCCAGGGAAGCCCCCTGCCCTCACAGCCCCAGGCTCACCTGCAGAAGCTCTACCTGCTCCCCCAAAGCTCCCGGGCAGCCCCCTGCCCTCCCAGCCCCGGGCGCACCTACACTAGCTCTACCTGCTCCCCCAAAGCTCCAGGGCAGCCCCCTGCCCTCCCAGCCCCGGGCTCACCTACACTAGCTCTACCTGCTCCCCCAAGGCTCCCGGGCAGCCCCCTGCCCTCCCAGCCCCGGGCTCACCTACACAAGGCCTACCTGCTCCCCAGAGCCCCTGAGGCAGCCCCCTGCCCTCCCAGCCCCGGTCTCACCTGCAGAAGGTCTACCTGCTCCCCCAAAGCTCCAGGGAAGCCCCCCGCCCTCCCTGCCCCGGGCTCACCTACACTAGCTCTACCTGCTCCCCCAAAGCTCCAGGGAAACCCCCTGCCCTCCCAGCCCCGGGCTCACCTGCAGAAGCTCTACCTGCTCCCCCAAAGCTCCCGGGCAGCCCCCTGCCCTCCCAGCCCCGGGCGCACCTACACTAGCTCTACCTGCTCCCCCAAAGCTCCAGGGCAGCCCCCTGCCCTCCCAGCCCCGGGCTCACCTACACTAGCTCTACCTGCTCCCCCAAAGCTCCCGGGCAGCCCCCTGCCCTCCCAGACCCGGGCTCACCTACACTAGCTCTACCTGCTCCCCCAAAGCTCCAGGGCAGCCCCCTGCCCTCCCAGCCCCGGGCTCACCTACACTAGCTCTACCTGCTCCCCCAAAGCTCCCGGGCAGCCCCTGCCCTCCCAGCCCCGGGCTCACCTACACTAGCTCTACCTGCTCCCCCAAGGCTCCCGGGCAGCCCCCTGCCCTCCCAGCCCCGGGCTCACCTACACAAGGTCTACCTGCTCCCCAGAGCCCCTGAGGCAGCCCCCTGCCCTTCCAGCCCCGGTCTCACCTGCAGAAGCTCTACCTGCTCCCCCAAAGCTCCAGGGCAGCCTCTTACCCTCCCACCCCACTGCTCAGCTGCAGAAGCTCTACCTCCTCCACCAAAGCTCTGGGGACAGCTACCTGCCCTCCCAAACCCCTGCTTACCTGCACACGCTTTCCCTGCTCCCCAAAGCTCCCTGGGCAACCCCATCCCCTCCCAGGCTCCTGTTCACCTGCACAAGGTCTACCTGCTCCCCCAATGCTCCCGGGCAGCCCCCTGCCTTCCCAGCCCTGTGCTCACCTACACTAGCTCTACCTGCTCCCCAGAGCCCCTGAGGCAGCCCCCTGCCCTCCCAGCCCCGGGCTCACCTGCAGAAGCTCTACCTGCTCCCCCAAAGCTCCAGGGAAGCCCCCTGCCCTCCCAGCCCCGGGCTCACCTACACTAGCTCTACCTGCTCCCCCAAAGCTCCAGGGAAGCCCCCCACCCTCCCAGCCCCGGGCTCACCTACACTAGCTCTACCTGCTCCCCAGAGCCCCTGAGGCAGCCCCCGACCCCCTGCTCTCCAGCCCCCTGCTCACCTGCTGCCTCCCTGCCACTTGTCTCTGGAGCTCTGACCCTCAGCACCCGCGCCCCTCTGGCCCACCCCCGAGCCCTCACCCTAGTGCAGCTCCACTCCTGACTCCTTTCTTTCCCAGGGCTGAGCTCTGTTCCCTGGAGTCGCTAGGTGCCC
Source organism: Balaenoptera acutorostrata (assembly GCF_949987535.1). Taxonomy (NCBI): domain Eukaryota; kingdom Metazoa; phylum Chordata; class Mammalia; order Artiodactyla; family Balaenopteridae; genus Balaenoptera; species Balaenoptera acutorostrata. The sequence goes on from NC_080066.1 coordinate 183,461,073, forward strand.
ACCCTGTCTCCGGGCCCCTCTCCTCTGGCAGAGCCCCTGTCCCACCGTGGGCCCCTCCCAGAGGAGCTTCTGGCCTGCCGAGCTTCACCCTCTTCTCTCTCCCACCACCCCCGGGATCCTCCTCTGGTCGCTTCTCCCTCCAGTTGCCGGGTCACCTGCCCTCTGCCTGCCCGCTCCCGGCCCCCAGCCCCTGCTCCCGGCCCTCAGGCCCTGGCTCCGCTCGCCCCTCGTGTAGCCTGTGGAGCTGCGTGCTCAGCCCCTGTGCGGCCAGCCCTGCCTGCTGTGCCCCCGGCGCTCCCGCTGCCCTGGGCCCCGGCCCCAGCCCAGAGCCCACCGCCAGCCCGCCTGCCACTGCCCTGGGGCTCAAGCCAGCTCCACTGTCCTGGACAGGACCCTCAGCCTACCCCCCCCGCCACCGGGGGGGCCTTTCCTTCCCCTGTGCCGAGCCAGCGTCCTCCCTCTGTCCTCGCTCAGACCCACCTGCCCATCCTGGCCTCGTCCTCAGCCCCAGCCCAGCCCTGTGCCTGCAGCACATCTGGCCAAGCGAAGCCCTCAGGCTCCCGTCCCCCAGCCCGTCATGTTCCTCGAAGGCCCAGCAGCCCCGCCGAGCTCTGCCGCCCCTGGGTTTCCAGCCCTGTTGGTGTGGACACGCCCCTGCCCGGGCTCCCTAGTCCCTGCCCTGGGGCAGCACTGTGACCCCTGGGGCAGCACTGTGACCCCTGAGCCAGCACTGTGACCCCTGGGGCAGCACTGTGACCCCTGAGCCAGCACTGTGACCCCTGGGGCAGCACTGTGACCCCTGGGCCAGCACTGTGACCCCTGGGCAGCCCGCCTCCTCCGTGCCCGCTTGGCTGCTCCCGCCGCTCTGTGGGGTCCCCGAGGCCAGGCTTCCCTCCGTGGCCCCCATTCCACTCCCTTGTCCTGATCCTCTCGGACCCCACTCACCAAGGGTTGGGGTGGTGGACTCGCTCCCCTGCAGCCCAGGGCTCCGCGCCCCCTCCCTGCTCCGGCCCCAGGCACATGTGGCTCCTCAGGGCTGTGCTCTGTGACTGCAGCCCCGCTTCCTATAGGACTTGGTACCCAGCCCCCCCGGAGGTGTGAACTCCCTTCCCCCAGACCACCAGACACTAAGAACAGGACTGAAACCGGGTGGCTCAAATTTCTTCCTGAAATTCCCTTTTCTTCTGGGTGTTTTCTGTCTCAGAGGGCCTGGGGGAGTCCAGATGCAGCCGGGGTGTCTCTTGTGGGTGTGTGGGGTGTGGTGAGCGGTGCCCTTGGACCCAGGGGACAGAGTGAGAACCCCGGCTGTCACGGCTTTCCACCTTCTGCAGGGATTATGCCTGGTTTGCCCACCGCAGCCCGGGTACCGGGCCCCTCGCCTGAGCCCTCTGGGTGTCCCAGCCCTGGTGGGCACCTCTCCTGACCCTGGAGAGTGTGTGGTTGGGCTCAGCCTGCAGCCCAGCCCCTGCCTCGTCCTGCCTACCTGCCGGGGTGGCCTCCCCTGCAGACCTCTGTCTCCCGCCTCTTCCCTCCTCCTCTCCCTGGCTCCATCCGTGGCCCCGATATCTGACCAAAGGCCAGTGTAACGTGCACGGTCAGAGGGCAGTTGTTATCCCGGCCACAGCTGTCCCCCGGGGGACAGAGTTCACGATGGTCACTGGGGCCGGAAAATGGCCCTCTAGGTGAGAGAGCGCGTGCGGCCTGTCCACTGCTGTGTGTGGGCCGAGACTGGTCGTCCCATCTTTGGGGGACACTGACCCTCAGTTTCTCGTTTGAGTGCTGCAGCGCACCCTACACCCTGTGTGCACCCCCTGGGCCGTCCTGTACCTTCAGCATTAGGTCTGGGATTGGGCATCCCGAGAGACACCGGAGCCCCCAACCCAGAAGTGCCATGGGTGGAGGCCTTGTTCTCGGAGAGACAGCAGTGAATGGCCCTGAAGTGGGATCTTAGTTCCTTGCCCAGGAATTGAACCCAGGTATCCTGGATGAAAACCAGGAATCCTAGCTGCTAGACCACCAGGGGCCGGAGGCTAGAAGCAAAGTTGCCCTGGCTCTTGCCCCGTTTGAAAGCAAGAGTGTTTCAAGGAGGAAAAAGTGTAAAAAGAGGTACGAAGTTTGTTGTTAGAGACAGAGCACAACATGTGGGGGAGCACGCAGAGAAGTAGTTTATTTAAGACAGGAGCAAGGCAGACACACTCACCTGGAGAGAGAGGGTGTGGGCGTCCTCCCTGATGAGGCGCAGTAAAGCGGGGGCCAGGTGGTTTGTACAGGGCGGTCCTCCCGGATCTTTGTCTTCCTCTGGCCCATTACCTCGCCTCTTCTCCCGCATCTGACCTGTCCTAGGGCCCTCCCGACAAGTGCGTATCTTCTTGGCAAGAAAGATTCCAACGCAAAGGCTAACGGGAAGTTTGACAACACATTATGGGGTGGCACCCCCTCCCTTTTTGACCCCCGAGGAGGCTTCCTGCGCATGTGCAGGCGGGGAGCTTGCCCTGACCTCAGGAGCGATAGACGTGGTCGTCTTATCTCTTTACTCCAGCAGGGCTCAGCTCCTGCCACTAACTTTGTCCTTGGAGTGTCAGGGAAAGCAGAGCTCCAGGTTACTCTGCTTGGCAAGCTCCAGCCTCTCAGCCCAGGGGCCCATCTATTTCTTACCCCAAATCTCCCCTGAGAGACGTGAACCCCGTGATATTTCATTGGGAAGATGAAGGGTGAACGTCTGTCTTCTGCAGCTTCTTCAGGCTGGCATGGGGCTCGCAGATCCTACCTATCTGGGGGTCATGGAGCTCTTGCCCCGGTTTACTAAGGGGCCCCAGGGTGACTTCTGTTGTTATTTTGGCAGGATCTGTTCTGAGGAGTGGCTGGAATCTTTGCATTATTGTCATCGTGTCTAGAAGACTGCTGTGTTCTAGAGAGAACAAACTAAACAAGTTGATTAAAAGAAGGCAGGGGTCAAAGATCAGTAGAAGAATTATTGTAACCAGGGGCCCAAGTAGGAGTAAGAACCAGTTTATGTTTCATAACATTTTTGATGGTGGTCCAGGTAGTGTCAGCGCTTGGGTTACCCTGTCCAAAGGAATGGAGCATTTGGCATGGTTATATACATTTTTTTAAAAGTTTTTTTTTTTTTTTTGATGTGGACTATTTTTAAAGTCTGTATTGAATTTCTTACAATATTGCTTCTGTTTTATGTTTTGGTTTTTTGGCCGCGACGTCTTTTTTATTAGCCCACTGTGATTGATGTAGGTGTAACAGACCCAGTTACAAGTAGCTGGACAACCTGAATGTTAATAGACAAAATCGATCTCATTTCTTTTCAGGAGAATAAGTCTGAAAACCAGTCTGGACCTGGCATTTCGAAGAGCCTTGTAGCCAGGTGGCCACTTATCTGGTTTTATCTAAGCAGGTTTTAACACTTAATGTGGTATTAACACACAAATGACAGGTGCTGTTTGTCGTCATACATGTTTTTTCATCTTGTTAGCATCTGATCTAAAGCAATTTCATTGTCTAAAATGTAATGGGTACAAGAGGAGGCCTTGCAAACATAAGTTGCAGTTACCAGCTGCCAGCTGGTGTTGTCTTGAGAATAGCTGAGGGCCTCAAATCTGACACAGCTCATAAAACTTAAGTTCTCAGCAATACAAGGACTGTCTGAAATCACACCCACAGTGTCACCTAGTATTACCTTGGATGTCTGAACCACAGTTCTTCCATCTTGACTTTTAATTGTAGTTTTTTCCTTAATAGCCCAAACAGTTGTCACCATTAATGATTTTAGTGTTTTTCTAGTATGAGAAGATGCAAGAATTTTGGCTCTTAAAAATCCTTATCTGAGAATATCTATCTGAAGGCCTGTTCTGTCAGTTTTCCCCAGAGCACAGAGTGCCTCTTTCCTGAGCTCCACCTTGAACTCCGTTCAGGGTATGTTGAAGGTTAGCAGCCGTAGTGGCTCATGATTTAATCCTGGTAGAGGTAGGCAGCAAGTGCCAGTTTCCAGTTGGCCGGGTCCCTTTATGGTCATGAATTTGACCAAGGTTTGGGGGGCATTTCATGACCATTTCGTCCCACAGTGCTAGGAATGCTCATTCCCAGTTCTGGCAAAGATTTCTTTGACAGGCCACTCAATGTGCTGTTACTGTAGTAGGTCTTATTAGCAGTAGCCAAAAGTCTCTGGACCACCTGTCTTACTAGTCTCTTATGGTCCAGGAAACTCTTCCCTCTTGTTGTTTCTTCCCATACCTAGAGTTACACTATTACAATCATTGATCTCATATGGGACTATATATTATCATTTTATCAGAGGCTCAGTCACACATTTGGTAACGTAAGAAAGAATGATTTTGTAAAACAAGCAATAAAAAATAAAATAGCTAGCAGTATTAGTAAGGTCATAAGTAAGAATGTAAGTCAAGAACTTTCATTAGGTGCAGCCCAGTATATCCCCAGGTTGTCTGACTTAGTCTGTTTTTTCTAGTATTACTAGGCTGGTTCCTTTAAACTTAAATGACCATAGCCTGGTGTTAATCTCCTGTTTGTAGATAGTGGAGATCTTTATCCAAAGACTGATTACCAAGTTAAGCTTCAAAAACAAACTTAGAGTGTCCTTTTAATAATTTAATTAAATCTTGTAGCAATATAACATAAGAGCAAGGGACCATCTGGGAAGTGGATTTTAGTAAACACCTTAGTTAACAAATCTAGAATTTAATATTTAGTGAAACATAATCCTCTTTTTTTTTTCCCCCTGAAGTCCCCTCATCTCCATTAAACACAGCCAAATCCAGACTAATTTGTTTTTTTTTTTTTTTTTAATTTGTTTTTAAAATAAGTCTGGCCCACTGACCACATAGGTTCCTCCATACTGACTCTGGTGTAATTCCTCAGAAGGAGTCTCAGGCTAAAATCACAAAAGGCCTCTCAAGGCCTAGAAAGCCATGCCAAAGTGCTGCCATCACATTTTGCCTGGTGGGTTTCTCTCTTCTAGAGGTCCCCCAGATATTTGGAGGTTCCTGTACATGTCAGGAGACAGTCTTTTTTATTTACCTGATAAGGCTGCTCATAACCAAGTGTCTCCAGTGTCTGGAGGGACAAGGCAGAGAGAAAAGAAAAACGTTTTAATTTTACCCATAGGTAAATCACCTAATTGTTGTAAACCATAAGTAGCTTGAAGAGAAGGGCTTCTCTATATCTGAAAAACAAAGATTAGAAGCCAGTAATATGTCAGACAAAAGTCATAAAAATTATAATCATATTTAGCAGTTCGTTGGATCCCACGTAATTAGTTTTGGTTTTGTTTGAGTCTAGTTTTTCCATTAGTTTTATTGACCTTGCCTGATGGTTGAGGGTGATAGTGATGGTGATAATTTTAAGAAGTTTGTAAGGTTTTTGGTTAAGGCTTGTATGATTTGTCCAGTGAAGTGGGTGCCTTGATCACTGGAGATTATAGAAAGTGTACCCCCAGTGGAAAACACATTTTCTAACCATTTCCTTTTTCATTGTGAGGGCATCAGCCTTGCAGCCAGGGAAGGCTTTAACCCATCAAATAAAAAATGAGGCTTGCCAGGGAGCCGGGAAAAGCCAAGCAGCCGCCTTGGATTTCCCATAGCCCTGACTGTTTAATTTAGTTATTGTTGACCCATTTCAATTTCTCTGATTTTGGAGTAGACCACTGCCATGCTGCAAGGACATCAGGATGGCAGAAGTCTGACAATGAGGGATTAATCTTTTTGTAGAAGTGGAATGAACTTTATCTGCACGTGCCATAATCTTTACAGATTCTGTTGTTGTTACCTTTTATTTGACAATGTTTCTCCTGTAATTTAATCTGTCAAATAATCCCAGTTAGTTTAATGTATATTTTTTGAGATGCTCCAGGGGCCTTCTGAAGCACTTCAAAGTTAGCTGGAGGTCAGAAGAACTTTAATTAGAATTTGACTCTTGGGAAGTTTGTTAAAAATATCAAAAAGTTTTAAAACACTTAGTCAAATAGAATCATAGGTCAATGTGAAATAATACTTATTTACTCAACCAAAGTGACAGAAGATTTTAAAAGCAAATATAAATCACTTAAAGGCAAATAAATTCATACAATCTGTTACCAAAGGCAGCTTTCCAAGGAAACTTTGTTCTCTTAACAGAGAGAGAAAACCAAATTCCAGTCTTCATATCTTCTATCACTGACAACATATATTCTACTTGCTTCACACACCGAAATGTTTCCCTTATCCTTTTTTTTTCTTTTGAATATTTACCTATTTATTTATTTGGTTGTGTGGGGTCTTAGTTGCAGCAGGCAGACTCCTTAGTTGTGGCATTTGAACTCTTAGTTGTGACATGCATGTGGGATCTAGTTCCCTGACCAGGGATCGAACCCAGGTCCCCTGCATTGGGAGCGCGGAGTCTCATCCACCATGCCGCCAGGGAAGTCCCTCCCTTATCCTTTTAGTAGCTTTAATGATGTATTATAATTTTTAACCCTTAAAAACCTTAATCTCCAGTGAAAACCAAGAAGAAAGCAATTGTGAACTGTTTGTCATGTTGGCATTTTCTGATTAGCAACCTTAAGGACATATTCCATAACCTCTAAAAACATGCACTTTCACAAAGCACAATTTCTTTTCTCAATGTGGTACAAGGCACGTGTCTAATAAAGCCAAACATCTTTAGTTTCCCTCTTGTAAGAAGACAAAAGGTAAATTTAGATTTGTTCAGCAATCAATATTCCAGTATTTTATCTTAAAAATGATTTAGACCTTTAATGAGTTCTTCTCATTTGACCTGATTTAGCAAAGCTCTAAAGTTTCAAGTTACCAAAAATCTGGAAGAACTAAAACATAATTATTTCCAAAGTGTACAAACATCGTAAGAGATTCAACACTGAAGATTTCCCAGATCATGTGAACCTGAAATTTATTTAGCTTAGTATCTCTTCTATTTAGAATTGCTTGATTTGTAAGTGCTTACTTTTAAAAAGCCAAGTAAATAGAGCTCATTTACAAATTAACCTCAGCAATACTATCCAAAGACAAAGACACATACTGAAGCATAAATATATCCAGACAGATATCTCATAGTTTCCACTTGAGGTTTAAATGCCTCTTTGTCTCTCTCTCTCTCTCTTTTTTTTTCTTGGCTTGAAGTTCTACTAATTAATCCAAGGCCGAAGTCTCAGGCAAAGTGGGCTATGTCTGTATTTCAAGGACAGCATAAGAGTTAATTTCAAGTTTTCCCCTAGGCATATTTTTGTTCTCTCAGGGTCAGAATTCTGAAAAAGAGTGTTTTAACAAGCTAGCTTTCTCTAACTGTACATGCAAAAAGAACCAGTTTTATAATTTCAAAAGAGTTTTACCTTAACCAACTTTCTCTGGAGTCTAAAGAATATTGTGGCCATCCAGTGTCAAAAAATATCATCTTTCTTTTTCTGTAGTCATAGTTTCATAGCTAAAGTATAGACCAAATAGTGCTCAAATTGGCCCTAATAACAGGGGCAGGCTGGCTGATACCCTGTCCCATCAGGGGTTGTCCCTCTGGGGATGTGGGGGTCTTAGTTTGACCGGAAGAATCTGGAGGGAATTTGCATGAGTGGGAGAAGCTTGGTTTCCCCCCTGAGAGCTGGGTGTGGGGTGGTGGTGGTTAAAAGGGGATCGTTTAGAATGTCAGGAGAGTTTTTTTTTTTTTTTTTGATTCCTCACGCTTTTGATTATAGGAGCCACATAGAGCAGGGTTATGATAAAGGGCCATAAAAGCCTGAGCACAGGGAACCTCAGTACATTTTGCCATCCTGTGGCAAAAAGATCTAACTGTAAGAGACACATTTTAGGCCATTTTCCCAACCCCCAACTTATATAAAGGTCAGGCAGTGTTACAGCAAAGCCTAAGCTTCCCCTTTCTCGGCCCATCTGGCTTAGAAAGGGGATCCTCCCATGTTGAATAACCTGCAACCGAGAATAGTGCTCCTAGAAGTGAAGTCCAGCATCCGGGAAACATTAGTAGGAGGCACCTGAAGGAGACTCAGAGTGTCTGAATTTCCTTTGGTCTCAGTGCTAATGGGATTTGGAGTGTCCTCTACTCCCCCGCTGATTTCTTTTCTTTTCTTTTTTTTTTTTAAAAATAGATCTTTACTGGAGTATAATTACTTCACAATACTGTGTTAGTTTCTGTTGCACAACAAAGTGAATCAGCCATATGCATACATATATCCCCATAGACCCTCCCTCTTGAGCTTCCCTCCCACCCTCCCTATCCCACCCCTCTAGGTCATCACAAAGCACCGAGCCGATCTCCCTGTGCTACACTGCTGCTTCCCACCAGCCAACTATTTTACATTCGGTAGTGTATATATGTCGATGCTACTCTCCCTTCGCCCCGGCTTCCCCCTCCCACCCCAAATCCTCAAGTCCATTCTCTACGTCTACCTCTTTATTCCTGCCCTGAAACTATGTCCATCAGTACCAATTTTTTTTAAGATTCTCTATATATGTGTTAGCATATGGTATTTGCTTTTCTCTTTCTGACTTACTTCACTCTGTATGACAGACTCTAGGGCCATCCACCTCACTACAAATAACTCAGTTTCATTTCCTTTTATGGCTGAGTAATATTCCATTGTATATATCTGCCACATCTTCTTTATCCATTCAGCTATCGATGGACATTTAGGTTGGTTCTGTGTCCTGGCTATTGTAATAGTGCTGCAATGAACATTGTGATACATGACTCTTTTTGAATGATGGTTTTCTCAGGGTATATGCTCAGTAGTGGGATTGCTGGGTCATATGGTAGTTCTATTTTTAGTTTTTTAAGGAACCTCCATACTGTTTTCCATAGTGGTGGTATCAATTTACATTCCCACCAACAGTGCAGGAGGGTTCCCTTTTCACCACACCCTTTCCAGCATTTATTGTTTCTAGATTTTTTTGATAATGGCCATTCTGATCGGCATCAGGTGACACCTCATTGTACTTTTGATTTGCATTTCTCAAATAATTAGTGATGTTGAGCATCTTGTCATGTGCCTCTTGGCCATCTGTATGTCTTCCTTGGTGAAATGTCTATTTAGGTCTTCTGCCCATTTTTTAACTGGATTGTTTGTTTTTTTGATATTGAGCTCCATGAGCTGTTTGTATATTTTGGAGATTAATCCTTTGTTGTTTCATTTGCAAATATTTTTTCCCATTCTGAGTGTTGTCTTTTTGTTTTGTTTATGGTTTCCTTTACTGTGCAAAAGCTTTTAAGCTTCATTAGGTCCCATGTGTTTATTTTTGTTTTTATTTCCATTACTCTAGGAGGTGGGTCAAAAAAGATCTTGCTGTGATTTATGTCAAAGAGTGTTTTTCCTATGTTTTCCTCTAAGAGTTTTATAGTGTCCGGTCTTACATTTAGGTCTTTAATTCATTTTGAGTTTATTTTTGTGTACAGTGTTAGGGAGTGTTCTTTTTTTTTCTTTTAAATAGATTTATTTATTTTTATTTATTTATTTTTGGCTGTGTTGGGTCTTCATTGCTGCGCATGGGCTTTCTCTAGTTGCGGCGAGCGGGGGCTACTCTTCATTGTGGTGCGCGGGCTTCTCATTGCGGTGGCTTCTCTTGTTGTGGAGCACAGGCTCTAGGCGCGTGGGCTTCAGTAGTTGTGGCACGCAGGCTCAGTAGTTGTGGCTCGCGGGCTCTAGAGCACAGGCTCAGTAGTTGTGGCGCACAAGCTTAGTTGCTCTGCAGCATGTGGAATCTTCCTGGACCAGGGCTTGAACCCGTGTCCCCTGCATTGGCAGGTGGATTCTTCACCACTGTGCCACCAGGGAAGCCCAGGGAGTGTTCTAATTTCATTTTTTTTACATGTAACTGTCCAGTTTTCCCAGCACCACTTATTGAAGAGGCTGTCTTTTCTCCACTGTATATTCTTGCCTCCTTTGTCGTAAATTAGGTGCCCATATGTGCGTGGGTTTATCTCTGGGCATTCTGTCCTGTGCCATTGATCTATATTTCTGTTTTTGTGTCAGTACCACACTTGTCTTGATTACTGTAGCTTTGTGGTATAGTTTGAAGTCGGGGAGCCTGATTCCTGCAACTCCAGTTTTCCTTCTCAAGATTGCTTTGGCTATTCGGGGTCTTTTGTGTTTCTATACAAACTGTAAAATTTTTTGTTCTAATTCTGTGAAGAATGCCATTGGTAGTTTGATAGGGATTGCATTGAATCTGTAGATTGCTTTGGGTAGTAGAGTCATTTTCACAATGTTGATTGTTCCAATCCAAGAACGTGGTATATTTCTCCATCTGTTTATGTCATCTTTGATTTCTTTCATCAGTGTTTTATAGTTTTCTAAGTACAGGTCTTTCACCTTCTTAGGCAGGCTAATTCCTAGTTATTTTATTCTTTTTGTTGCAATGGTAAATAGGAGTGTTTCCTAAATTTCTCTTTTTGACTTTTCATTGTTGGTGTATAGGAACGCCAGAGATTTCGGTGCATTAATTTTGTATCCTGCAACCTTACCAAATTCATTGATTAGTTCTGGTAGTTTTCTGGTGGCATCTTTAGGATTTTCTATGTATAGTATCATGTCATCTGCAAATAGTGACAGTTTTATTCTTTTTTTCCAATTTGTATTCCTTTTATTTCTTTTTCTTCTCTGATCGCTGTGGCTAGGACTTCCAAAACTATGTTGGATGAGAGTGGCGAGAGTGGACATCCTTGTCTTGTTCCTGATCTTAGAGGAAATGCTTTCAGTTTTTCACCATTGAGATTGATGTTTGCTGTGGGTTTGTCATATATGGCCTTTATTATGTTGAGGTAGGTTCCCTCTATGCCCATTTTCTTGAGAGTCTTTATCATAAATGGGTGTTGAATTTTGTCAAAAGCTCTTCTTGCATCTATTGAGATGATCATATGGTTTTTATTCCTTAATTTGTTGATATGGTGTATCACATTGATTGATTTGCATATATTGAAGAATCCTTGCATCCCTGGGATAAATCCCACTTGATCATGGTGTATGATCCTTTTAATGTGCTATCGGATTCTGATTGCTAGTATTTGTTGAGGATTTTTGCATCTATGTTCATCAGTGATATTGGTCTATAATTTTCGTTTTTTTGTGATATCTTTTTCTGGTTTTAGTATCAGGGTGATGGTGGCTTCGTAGAATGAATTTGGGAGTGTTTCTCCCTCTCCAATTTTTTGGAAGAGTTTGAGAAGGATGGCTGTTAGCGCTTCTCTAAATGTTTGAAAGAATTCGCCTGTGAAGCCATCTGGTCCTGGACTTTTGTTTGTTGGAAGATTTTTAATTACAGTTTCAATTTCATTACTTGTGATAGGTTTGTTTATATTTCTAATTCTTCCTGGTTCAGTCTTGGAAAATTGTACCTTTCCAAGAATTTGTCCATTTCTTCGAGGTGGTCCATTTTATTGGCATATAGTTGTTTGTAGTAGTCTCTTATAATCCTTTGTATTTCTGCAGTGTCAGTTGTGATTTCTCCTTTTTCATTTCTAATTTTATTGATTTGCGTCCTCTCCCTTTTTTTCTTGATGAGTCTGGCTAAGGGTTTATCAATTTTGTTTATCTTCTCAAAGAACCAGCTTTTAGTTTTATTGATCTTTGCTATTGTTTTCTTCATTTCTATTTCATTCATTTCTTCTCTGATCTTTATGGTTTCTTTCCTTCTACTGACTTTGGGTTTTCTTTGTTCTTCTTTCTCTAGTTGTTTTAGGCGTAAGTTTAGATTGTTTATTTGAGATTTTTCTTGTTTCTTGAGGTGAGATTGTACTGCTATAAACTTCCCTCTTAGAACTGCTTTTGCTGCGTCCCATAGGTTTTGGGTCGTCTTCTTTTCATTGTCATTTGTTTCTATGTATTTTAAAAATTTCTTCTTTGATTTCTTCAGCGATCTCTTGGTTATTTAGTAGTGCACTGTTTAGCTTCCATGTATTTGTGTTTTTTTTTACAGTTTTTTTCCCTGTACATGATTTCCCATCTCATAGTGTTGTGGTCAGAAAAGATGCTTGATACGATTTCAATTTTCTTAAATTTTCTGAGCCTTGATTTGTGACCCAAGATGTGATCTATCCTGGAGAATGTTCCATGTGCACTTGAGAAGAAAGTGTATTCTGCCACTTTTGGTGGAATGTTCTTTAAATATGAATCAGATCGATTTGGTCTATTGTGTCAGTTACAGCTTGTGTTTCCTTATTTATTTTCTGTTTGGATAATCTGTCCGTTGGTGTAAGTGAGGTGTTAAAGTTCCCTACTATTATTGTGTTACTGTCGATTTCTCCTTTCATGGTTGTTAGTATTTGCTTTATGTATTGAGGTGCTCCTATGTTGGGTGCATAAACACTTATAATTGTTATATCTTCCTCTTGGATTGATCCTTTGATCATTATGTAGTGTCCCTCCTTATCTCTTGTAACCGTCTTTATTTTAAAGTCTATTTTATCTGATATGAGTATGCTACTCCAGCTTTCTTTTGATTTGCATTTGCATGGAATTTTTTTCCACCCCTTCACTTTCAGTCTGTGTGTGTCCCTAGGTCTGAAGTGGGTCTCTTGTAGACAGCATATATGAGGGTCTTGTTTTTGTATCCATTCAGCCAGTCTGTGTCTTTTGGTTGGGGCATTTAATCCATTTACATTCAAGGTTATTATCGATATGTATGTTCCTATTACCATTTTCTTAATTGTTTTGGGTTTGTTTTTGGTGCGTCTTTTTCTTCTCTTGTGTTTCCCGCTTAGAGAAGTTTCTTTAGCATTTGTTGTAAAGCTGGTTGGTGGTGCTGAATTCTCTTAGCTTTTGCCTGTCTGAAAAGCTTTTGACTTCTCCATTGAATCTGAATGAGATCCTTGCTGGGTAGAGTAATCTTGGTTGTAGGTTTTCCTCTTTCATCACTTTAAGTATATCCTGCTACTCCTTTCTGGCCTGCAGAGTTTCCACTGAAAAATCAGCTGATAACCTTATGGGGATTCCTTTGTATGTTATTTTTTGTTTTTCCCTTGTTGCTTTTAATATTTTTTCCTTCAATTTAATTTTTGTTAGTTTGCTTAATATGTGTCTTGTTGTGTTTTTCCTAGGGTTTATCCTGTATGGGACTCTCTGTGCTTCCTGGACTTGGGTGACTATTTCCTTTCCCAAGTTAGGGAAGTTTTCAACTATAATCTCTTCAAATATTTTCTCAGACCCTTTCTTTTTCTCTTCTTCTTCTGGGACCCCTATGATTTGAATGTTGGTATGGTTAATGTTGTTCCAGAGGTCTCCGAGACTGTCCTCAATTCTTTTCATTCTTTTTTCTTTACTCTGCTCCTCACCAGTTATTTCCACCATTTGTCTTCCAGCTCACTTATTCGTTCTTCTGCCTCAGTTATTCTGTTACTGATTTCTTCTAGATTATTTTTGATTTCAGTTATTGTGTTGTTCATATCTGTTTGTTTGTTCTTCAGTTCCTCTGGATCTTTGTTAAACATTTCTTGTATTTTCTCAATCCGTGCCTCCATTCTATTTGTGAGATTCTGGATCACCTTTACTAGCATTACTCTGAATTCTTTTTAGGTAGATTGCCTATTTCCTCTTTATTTATTTGGTCTTGTAGGTTTTTACCTTGCTCCTTCACCTGTGACATACCCTTTACCCGCCTTATTTTTTTTTTTAATGAGTGGAATTGTGTTCCTCTCTTACTGGTTGTTTGGCCTGAGGCTTCCAACACTGGAGTTTGTAGGCTATTGGGTAGAGCTGGGTCGTGGTGCTGAGATGAGGAACTCTGTGCGACCTCACTCCGATGAATATTTCCTGGGGTTTGAGGTTCTCTGTTAGTCCAGTGGTTCTGACATGGGGCTCCCACTGCAGGAGCTTTGGCCTGACCCCAGGCTTGTGTACCAAGATCCTGCAAGCCACCTGGGGCAGCAAAAAATAAAACAAAAACAACAACAACAACAAAAAACAATAACAAAGTAAAAAATAAAATTAGGCTAGGAAACTAACAGATATGTTGGGAAGAATATAAAAGTAAAAATATAGATGAATCAGCAACTGGAAGGTACAACAGTACCACAACAGTAAAAAAGAGGAAGAGGGGGAAAAAAAAGAGGCGGGGGGAAGACCTTGGCTGTGGAGGGCAGGGCCTAAGCAAGGGTGAGGTTTGGGCGGTGGGTGGGGCCAATGCTCAGGACCTACAGGGCTGGAAAAGGCCCTGGGGGCTGTGGGAGGTGGGGCTTAGGCTTAAGGAACAGAAGGGGCCCTGGTGTGCCCCCCACCCCTGGTCTCAGAGGGCAGGGACCTCACCTGGGAGCCCAGTAGGCTTCCTGGGCTCGAATGGGCGGGGCAATCGCCCTCCTCTCCTCTCCCGCTCCTCCTAGATGTCCCCTCCCACCTGCCTCTCCTGATCCCCCGGCCTCCCTCCTACGCCCCCAGGACCCAGGCGGCCTGGATGGGGCTGTGGAGAGGGGGAAGCAGCTTGGGAGCTCAGCAGGCTCCCCGGCCGAGTGGGCCAGGCGATCGCCCTCCTCGCCTCTCTTGCTCCTCCTGGAGAGCCCCTCCCACCTGCCTCTCCTGATCTCCCCCGCCTCAGGGGCGCCGATCCTGTCTGGCCTCCACTTCTCCTCCCCCCTCGGTCCCCCTACGTTCTACAGGTTCACTCTGGGGTTCCTCCCGTCTCCTTGGGGGTCAGAGTGCCCCAGCAGCTGCCGGCAGGCGCCCTTGTTGTGGGGAGACGCTAACGCTGCGTCTTCCCCCACTGCCATCTTGACTGCGCTCCCTCCCCCCACTGATTTCTAACAAGATGTCTCTGGTCATCCTTGGTACCTTTCACAAGGTGTCCTCCTTTATTACCTGGAGAGGACATTTGGACCAGTGCAGAGTGGTTGCTGTGATGTTTCTGGTGGTGGGGGGTGGGGATCTGTTGTCTATCCTTGAGGCTGAGTGCTGCGGCCTGCTTGAACGTGGCCAGCCTAATAGGCTGTGCTTCGCTATATATGGGCTTCCAAGGCCTGGAGTGAAGGGGGAACTCCTGGAGGAACTGCAGTTGGCCACTCTGGAAAGTGCCACGGGGGTCGGGACTTGAGGATTTTATCTGACACTGACAACAGTGAGCTTGCCTGTGGCGAGGGTGCAGTTAGTCCTTCCTGAAGAGGGTGTTAAAGTATTAGGTAAAAAAGAAACCTTGCTGTGCAAGTAAGGTGGGAAAGAAAATCAGAGAAGCGTGGGAGAGACAGTGAAAGTCAGGAGTCTCCAGCCAGCAGTTTGGACGAGACCCGCAGTTTACCTTGAACTTCCGGGTTTTGGCACCAAATGGTCTCGGAGAGATAGCAGTGAGCAGTCCTGAGGCAGGATCTTAGTTCCCTGCCCAGGAATTGAACCTGGGTATCCTGGATGAAAACCAGGAATCCTAGCTGCTAGACCACCAGGGCTAGAGGCTAGAAACAAAGTTGCCCTGGTTCTTGCACCCTCTGAAAGCAAGAGTGTTTCAAGGAGGAAAAACTATGAAAAGAGGTACAAAGTTTATTATCAGAGACACAACACAACATGAGGGAGAGCTCATAGAGAAGTAGTTTATTTATTGAAGACAGAAGCAAGGCAGAAATACACACCTGGAGAGAAAGGGTGTGGGCGTCCTCCTTAATGAGGACGAGAGCTGTAAAAAGTGATTTAAATCACTCATATAGGACAGTCCTTCCAGGTCTTTGTTCTCCTCTGGCCAATTATCTCACTTATTTTCCCACATCTGACCAGTCCTTGGACCCTCTCCGATAAGCATGTGCACCTTTTTGCCAAGATGGATTTCAGCCCAAAGGCTAAAACAGGAAGTCTGACAACACCAGAGGGAGTGAACGTTGTAGGAGAAGCCGCTAGATGTGGAACAGGATCAGTGTCACCGTCTGGACAGTCAGTCACTGGCTCTGCAAGCTGCACTCACAACTCCCTGGTGTTGCCCACAAAGCACATGGATCTATGTAAGCTCTGCTTAACTCAGCTTTAATGAAGAGTCTGGAAAAAACCTGCCCATGACCTGGCTGAATCCTGACTTGACCCGACCTGTTGCAACTGTGTCTCCTGGGTCCACCCCTGCTCACCTCTTTATTTGGCACTTCCTTCTGTCGTTGCGGAGGACCACCTGGGTGCTGGTGTGAACTCCATGTGCCTGGGTCTCATGCCCACTGTCCCGGGATCGTGATGGCTACTGCTTGCAGGGCAGAGACACAGTGCCCGATCCACCGTTGAAGTTCTGCTTCCGGAAGGATTTTTTGCTTATTGCTGTGCAAGTCCAGGTTGAATCCAGAAAACATAAGCCCTTGGAGGCCTTTCAGGCGGGAATTGATGTCACCCAGGAAACCAAACATGTATAAAATTGTAACAAGAGCAGGCAAAGTGCTATCAGGTGAGATGGTCGCTGAGGCGCAGGGGGCCCAGGGAAGCGCATGATCTTCTGCCCCAAGAGGTTGCCCAGACCTGGGACGGGAACGCTCACTCAGAGTTTCAAAGAAATGCCCCTCAACATGATAAAGGCCACATATGACAAACCCACAGCTAACATCATTCTCAATGGTGAAAAGCTGAAAGCATTTCCTCTAAGATCAGGAACAAGACATGGAAGTCCACTCTCACCACTTTTATTCAACATAGTTTTGGAAGTCACAGCCACAGCAATCAGAGAAGAAGAAGAAATAAAAGGAATCCAAATTGGAAAAGAAGAAGTAAAACTGTCACTATTTGCAGATGACATGATACTATGCATAGAAAATCCTCAAGACAGTACCAGAAAGCTACTAGAGCTCATCAATGAATTCAGTAATGTTGCTGGATAAAAAATTAATACACAGAAATCTGTTGCATTTCTATACACTAACAATGAAAGATCAGAAAGAGAAATTAAAGAAACACTCCCATTTACTATCGCATCAAAAAGAATAAAATACCTAGGAATAAACCTACCTAAGGAGACAAAAGACCTGTACTCAGAAAACTATAAGACACTGATGAAAGAAATCAAAGATGACACAAACAGATGGAGAGATATACCATGTTCTTGGATTGGAAGAATCAACATTGTGAAAATGACAGTTCTACCCAAGGTAACCTACAGATTCAATGCAAACCCTATCAAATTACCAATGGCATCTTTCACAGAACTAGAACAAAAAATTTAAAAAACTGTATGGAGACAGAAAAGACCCTGAATAGCCAAAGCAATCTTAAGAAAGAAAAATGGAGCTGGAGCAATCGGGGTCCCTGACTTCAGACTATACTACAAAGCCACAGTCATCAAAACAGTATGGTAGTGGCACAAAACCAGAAATATAGATCAATGGAACAGGATAGACAGCCCAGAAATAAACCCACACACCTATGGTCAATTAATCTATGACAAAGGAGGCAAGAATATACAATGGAGAAAAGACAGTCTCTTCAATAAGTGGTGCTGGGAAAACTGGACAGCTACATGTAAAAAAATGAAATTAGAAAATTCTCTAACACCATGGACAAAAATGAACTCAAAATGGATTAAAGACCGAAATGTGAAACTGGATACTAGAAAACTTCTAGAGGAAAACATAGGCAGAACACTCTTTGACATAAATCACAGCAAGATTTTTTTGACCCACCTCCTAGAGTAATGGAAATAAAAACAAAAATAAACAAATGGGACCTAATTAAACTGAAAAGCTTTTGCACAGCAATGGAAAACCATACACAAAACAAAAAGACAACCTACAGATTGGGAGCAAATATTTGCAAACCATGCAACCAGTGAGAAATTAATCTCCAAAATGTATATACAGCTCATATGGCTCAATATAAAGAACAAACAACCCAACAGAAAAACGGGCAGAGTATCTAAGTAGACATTTCTCCAAAGAAGACATACAGATGGCCAAAAGGCACATGAAGAAATGCACAACATTGCTAATTATTAGAAAAATGCAAATCAAAGCACAATGAGGTACCACCTCTCACTGGTTAGAACAGCCGTCATCAAAAACTATACAAACAATAATGCTGGAGAGGGTGTGGAGAAAAGGGAACCCTCCTATACTGTTGGTGGGAATGAAAATTGATACAGCCACTATGGAGAACAGTATGGAGTTTCCTCAAAAACCTAAAAATAGAGCTACCATATGATCCAGCAATCCCACTACTGGGCATATACCCTGAGAAAACCATAATTCAAAAAGAGTCATGTACCACAATGTTCATTGCAGCTCTATTTACAATAGCCAGGACATGGAAGCAACCTAAGTGTCCATCAACAGATGAATGGATAAAGAAGATGTGGCACGTATAGACAATGGAATATTACTCAGCCATATAAAGAAATGAAATTGAGTTATTTGTAGTGAGGTGGATGGACCTAGAGTCTCTCATACAGAGTGAAGTAAGTCAGAAAGAGAGAAACAAATACCGTACGCTAACACATATATACGGAATCTAAAAAAAAAAAAAGGTCATGAAGAACCTAGGGGCAAGACGGGAGTAAAGATGCAGACCTACTAGAGAATGGACTTGAGGATACGGGGAAGGGGAAGGGTAAGCCTGGACAAAGTGAGAGAGTGGCATGGACATATGTACACTACCAAATGTAAAATAGGTAGCTAGTGGGAAGCAGCCTCATAGCACAGGGAGATCAGCTCGGTGCTTTGTGACCACCTAGAGGGGTGGGATAGGGAGGGTTGGAGGGAGGGAGATGCAAGATGGAAGAGATATGGGGATATGTGTATATGTATAACTGATTCACTTTGTTATAAAGCAGAAACTAACAACACACCATTGTAAAGCAATTATACTCCAATAAAGATGTTAAAACAAAAACAAAAACAAAAACACGTATAGAAGGAGAGACCGGGCTCAGCAATCCCAAACATGGGTCAACGGGCGCCTTCCTGCTCACCAGGATCAATCACGTGGAAACCAAAGACACCACACAGGCTACAGTCATGCCATGGAAAATAAGATACTGATATATACATATAACTGAATCACTTTGATGTACATGTGCAGCATTGTAAATCAACTATACTTCAATTTTAAAGAAAGAACAAACGAATAAAATAAAATCTAACCCCCCCCCAAAAAAGAACAAACAAACAACCCAATAGAAAAATGGGCAGAGTATCTAAATAGACATTTCTCCAAAGAAGACATACAGATGGCCAAAAGGCACATGAAGAGATGCTCAACATTGCTAATTACTAGAAAAATACAAATCAAAGTACAATGAGGTACCACCTCTCACCAGTCAGAAGGGCCATCATCAAAAACTATACAAACAATAATGCTGGAGAGGGTGTGGAGAAAAGGGAACCCTCCTACACTGTTGGTGGGGATGAAAATTGATACAGCCACTATGGAGAACAGTATGGAGTTTCCTCAAAAACCTAAAAATAGAGCTACCATATGATCCAGCAATCCCACTCCTGGAGATATATCCAGGAAAACCATAATTCAAAAAGATGCATGCACCGCAGTGTTCATTGCAACACTGTTTACAATAGCCAGGACATGGAAGCAACCTAAATGCCCATCGACAGACGAATGGATAAAGAAGATGTGGTACGTATATACAATGGAATATTACTCAGCCATAATAAAGAATGAAATAATGCCATTTGCAGCAGCGTGGATGGACCTACAGATTACATTACTAAGTGAAGTTAGTCAGACAGAGAAAGACAAATACCATATGATATCACTCATATGCGGAATCTAAAAAAAATGATACAAATGAACTTACATACAAAACAGTAATAGACTTCACAGACATAGAAAACAAACTTATGGATACCAAAGGGGAGAGGGGAGGGGAGGGATAAATTAGGAGTTTGGGATTAACATATACTCACTACTCTATATAGAATAGATAATAACCTATAAGGGAAAAGAATCTGGAATAGATACATGTATATGTATAACGGAATCACTTTGCTGTACAACTGAAACTAACACAGCATTGTAAATCAACTATATTTCAATAAAAAAAAAAAAAGAAATGCCCCAACACTCCTCGTGGTGTGGTTTGGGTGCCCTTCAGGGTGCCTGCAGGCCTGGCTGTGTGAACAGTCCTGTGAGGAAGAGGAGGGCGGGGCCCTCTGTCAGCATCCGTCTCTGCGCGGTAGAGCACTGTGGTCTAGCACGGCGGTCAAGCACGGCGCTCCCTGCCATGGTGCTGCTCTGGCCCCGTGGCCGTCCTGCCGACCCCTTCTCTGCTCATTTCCATGGGCGATCACCTCCCTGCCCAGGCCCGAATGCCAGCTTCACCTTTGTCCCTGTTGCGTCCAGGTCTCGGGATGCATTTGGGGCTGTTTGTCACTGTGACCCTGAGTTATTGTCACGAGACCTTGTGTCTCCTAAAACACTGGAAATGTTTTAACGGGAAAAGCAGAGGCTGTTTATTCTGAGCTGCTGCAGCCAGGGAGCCGTCCCCAGCTGGCTGGGCAGGGACTCGGGCAGCAGGAGAGTGGGTGGCTTTGAGGCTTTATTATACGTATGTGGCTTAATTGTTACTGTATACATATAACACTACGCCCATGTAAGGGCCTATAACATACTTATTATATCATGTGTGTGTTAGCATGTTAAAATATTTTCTGTGTATAGAAAGCTTCTTTATAGGAAAAAAGAGTGCCTCCGGCGTCCTGATGTGGGCTGCGGGGCTGGGGAAGCTGGACGGCCGACAAGACGCAGGTACCCCTGTGATGGCTGGGGCACACCCGGTTTTCTCTGATTGGTCCTCAGTCAGAAGTGAGGACAAAGACCATGGAAGCCGTGGGTTATTGATCAAGCCCCGCCCGTGGGAAGGATGTCACAGGGCAGTGGTAGGGCTTCCTGGGCTGTCACTCGAGATAGAGGTCTGACTTCCTGCAGGTCTAGCACAGAGGGTTAGGTTTAGGTTAGCGTGGAGGGAGAAGGCTGCTTCCTGGGCTGGATCCTGTGATGGTGCCTGGGTGTCCTGGGCTGTTGGCTGCATTCTTAGGTCAGAGTTCCATCTTTATATACGGTTGGCCAGGTACAGGTGTAAACTGAGTATCCCACCACAGCCCTGGCCTAGTGTCTTGTGAATGAGAATGTTCATGAGGCCCCCTTGGGATTTATCCCGTGCATCTCCCCTCCCCCGCCCCAGCACAGGTCCCCAGTGCACCTCTCTGCATCCAGCTTACATCACAATGCATCTCCCCACCCTCCCAGCACAGATCCCCAGGGCATCCTGCCTGCCTCAGGAGCAGATCCCCAGGGAGTATCAGTGTGAGGGGGCAGAGCAGAGCAGGGCTGCGCCCTTGACCTTGTGTGAAGTGCTCTACTGCCCCTCTCATGTTCTATTTGAACCAAACACTCGGGCTCTCTGGACAAGCCTCAGAGTTGCCCAGTGCTGGGTTTTCTGTGCCCGACCCCAGCAGGCTGCACGGTCCGTGTCGGAGTCCGTGGGATGCCTGGTCTCCCAGCGCAGATGGCGGCTCTCAGAAGGGCCTTCGCCACAAGTGGACTCTCCTGTCAACACAGTCTGGGCACTCGTATGCTGGGAAGGAGGCCACCGGGCCCTGAAGAATGGTCTTAGCTGCTCACAGGTCCTCAAAGAGGCCAAGAAGGTCACTCACCGCCCCTAGTTTCCTCCTATTGTACCTTTTCCAATTATTGAAACATTTTCTTCCTGTTATTGGCCACCCAATAAGCCACCCGGTTTTTCCTTATGGTGCAGGACCCACTGCTCACATTTCTTTCTTTTCATTGGTTGCTGAGTGCTCTTTGTATATGAAGGAGTCCTGCCCTGTGTCACGTGTGCTCATGCGCTCTGCCCCGTTTCCATGGGACTTCAGAGCCCGTTGTGGGCGGGCTTCTCCAGCTCTTTACCCTCAGGAGGAGGCTCAGCCCGGGCCCACCACTGTGCTTGGCCAGCCGGCCCTCTCCTTGGTGCCTGTGTCTCCTGCCTTCGCGGCTTCCAGCTTTCTTCTCGAGGACGGTGGCGGCCAGCCCCAGACAGCTCTCGCTTGCTCATCAGGATGTCCGGGCTGGCTGGTGGGATGGGGCCTGAGGACTGGCCTGTCTGCGTGAGCTCAGTGGGTGGTGACTGGGGCCCCAGGAGGCTGATGCCGGCCTCCATCCTGGTGCTTGTGCAGCTGTGTTCCTGTGGCCTCCTGCACTGACCACTGAATGAGCCCCTCAGGGTTTGCCCACAGGGAGTGGAATTTTTGCTTTTACCTTTGTGCGGAGAGGGGCAGTGAGTCTGGGCTGGAGGCCAGTGGCGCAGGCATGGTGGAGCCTGAACCGGGGTCTCTGTGGGTATTGAAGGACTCTTGAGGTGGAGCCTGGCTGGACACTTGGGTCCTCGGGGCCCAGAGCTGCCCTCTGCCCCCTTCCCTCTGGCCCCTTGTCCACGTCCTCGGGGGGGGGCCACCTCCTGCTCCCAAGGGACCACAGGCACCTCCCCCAAGGTATGCTCAGGTGGCATGGGATTCTTTACTTAAAGGAACTTTACAAGGAAAAGTAAAGAGAGAGAGGACGACCTGATTCTGGCAGTGGATCAGCTGGAAGATGCATGTCTGTCTTGCTTCCTTGAAGAAAGAATTAAGGAAAGAGACCAAGATTGTGAAATAGAGACAGTGTTTACTAGAAGGAAGGTACGAGTGGAAGAGCACACGGGAAACTTGGAGCAAGTTATGTCCCATAGGGGTGGCTTAGGTTGCTTACATGGGGACAGTTTTCCAGGTGGTCTCTGGCCAATCATCTCGAAGTGTCAGCAGGAGAGTGATTGCAGCTGTTCAACCTGGAGCCCATCTATCTCCTACGTCAGGACGAGGGCACGGGGGATGGGGGTGGGTGCTGCAGGGCTGATTTGGCCACACTGCGGACCCCTTGGGAAGCGTCTTTTGCTGTGGGACCCTGCCTCACAGCCTAGGGCCCTGCCTGCAGCCCTGAAAACTCCCCTGGCCCCTCCCCAGAAGGTCTGCTCTGCAGCCTCATTGTGCACAAACGGGGCCTGGGGGTGGACAGCAGGGAGGGTGGGCACGGGACAGGAGCAGGGCATGGGGGGCAGTGCCCTTGGACCTGGGGGCACGGAGGGCAGGACTGAGCCTGGGGAGTGAGCCCTTGGCTTGGCTGGGCTGGACTCAGACGCTGGATTGGGCTGGTTGGGACTCTGAGTCCTAGATTTGGCTCTGGGCTCCAGCGTGGGCTGGGCCATGGGCTCCAGGCCGTCACTGTGTTTCAGGGGTTGTTCAGTCAGAGCCGGTGTGGGCCCAAGCCCAGGGGCCTGGGAGAAGCCTGGGGTGGTCAGCAGCCACGCCCAGCCCAGGTCTCTCTGTGGAGGGAACAGGTGCTCTTCTGGGACTTGCCCCAAAGTGGGGTGGTGTGGGGCTGTGATAGGTGGGCCCCCTTGTCGCCTTCGCCCTTGGGGCTGAGCTGGGGCCTCTGGGCGCCCGTGTGTGTGTGTAAGACACAGATGGAGGTGTGTGGTGGTGAGGTGAGGCACTGACAGGTGTGTGTGGAGCTCATGGTCTGGGGGGGCTCTAGGGGTCAGGATGCAGCGGGAGGCTGACCTCAGGCTCACACAGGTGCAGCCCGAGGGGCTCAAGGGCAGGCGTCGGCCACTGGGCTTCGGGGTGCTTGCGGGGCATGGAGAGGTGAGGGATGCCGTGTGGTGCGGCACTGCTGGGGGGCGAGGGTGGGAGCCCTGGGGCCCAGTGTGGGGCAGCTCTCGAGGGGCCCAGAGGCAGCCGTGCCAGGGACGGTGTTCAGCTAGGAGGCCATGGGACCGGCCCTCGTGTGACCACCCTGGCGTTCCTGCGGGGCGGGGTGGGCCGGCTAGCGGCTGATCGTTGGTCTGGGGGATAGAAGTGAGGGGCAGGGCCCAGGGCTGGGCAGGCTGTGCTGTCCTCAGGCAAGTTCAGCTTCTTGGTTACATGTTTGGGGGAGGGAAACGCAGGGTGTGGGGTGACCCCCAGGCCCGTCACCTGGAGCCCCCGTGGAGCCCAGCAGGCAGAGGGGCACGGAGACAGGCCTCAGGAGAAGCCAGCCCTGCCCCTCCCGGATCTGGGCTTCCAGCCTCCAGGGTGTCAGACAGTGATGTCTGTCGTCAAAGGCCCCTGTGGTGTCTGTTACAGCCTCCTGTGGGGACACACCCAACGCGTGCGACTTCCCTCTGGCTCCCCCAGGACCCTGGCTCGCCCCTGCGCCCACAGGCCAGGCGGGACGCCCAGGCTTGGGCAGTGGTGTGGGGGAGGCAGGCTGTGGACTTCTCGAGGGTAGGAGGCGTGTTAACCTAGGGAGACTTCTCAGCGAGCTAGGCGACTGTAAAGAACGCTTTATTGTCATTAAGAAAATGAAGAGACGGCAAAGAGCATCGGTGGGCTCCAGCATTTAAGACGGAGAGCAGCCCCCCACGCTGCGACGACGTGGACCTTCCTTCCCACCCGGGGGGCGGCCTCTCCGACGCGGATGCTGAGCGCGTGTCTCCCCAGAGGCGGAGAGTTGGTGCCGGGCCCGGAGGCTGGCCCTACGGGGGTCGCGCCTCTCACCCCCAGCCCGGTGCAGGCGGAGCTCCTGCTGTACGTGACTCAGGCCTTTGGCTGCAGGATGCGCTGGCCGCGCCTTCTGCCCTCTTCTCCGGGAGCCCCTCCAGCTCAGCCCGCGGGGCACCAGGTCAGCAGGGCCCTCTCCGGGAGGCCGGTCTGGCTGGACCTCACCGCCTCCCGCGCTGGGGCTCCTGCAGCGGCCTCGGGCCCAGGCCCTGCTCTGAGCAGCGTCCTCGGTGGAGGTGACCGGAGGGACCACTAGCGGCACCAGCAGAAGCTCTCCTGCTGGGAGAGGCGGGCGCTGAGGGGGGCGGTTCCCCTCCAGCTTCTGACACAGGCCGTCCTCCCGGGACCCTGCGTCTGGAGCCCGGCCGGGACAAGATGCAGGGGGCGGGCCCTGTGCAGAAGCCCGGGAGGCCGGCCTCCTCCTCCTGCAGGGGGACCCCCACGCCGACCCGGGCGTTCCCGGTGGTCCCTGGGGCCCCGGAGGTGTCCTGCGGGGACATCAGCTCAGGTTGGGCATCACCTGCTGTCCACTCGGGTCTGTGAGTGGGGTGGGGGGCAGGTCGTGGTGGCCACGAGGCCAGAGGCCGGGGGTGCAGGCGAGGGTACTCGTGAGCTCAGAGGCTGGCGAGGTCAGCAGGCGGAGGGGCAGGCCTGGCGCAGGCTGAGCGGCACAAGGCGATGGACGTGGTCCTGCCGGTCCGGGGTGGCCCTGGACGCAGCACGTAGTGAGCGCTAGGCGCCCTGCCCGATCATGTTTCTGTAGTCGGGGACGATCGTCCGCTTCAGCTCCACCACCGACGAGAAGATCCATTTCACCTGAGGGGTGGCGAGGCTGAGTGCAGGCTGGACCCCACCCGGGCCGCCACCCAGGGCCTGCCCCCCATCCCCGGGCCGACGGACAGAGAGGGTTTCCAGGGTGGACATGAGGACATGATGGGGACAGTGAGGGAGAGTGGGGGACAGTGAGGGGACAGTAAGGGGACAGTGAGGGACAGTGAGGGAAGGTGAGGGGAGAGTGAGGGGATGATGAGGGACAGTGAGGGACCATGAGGGACAGTGAGGGACAGTGAGGAGAAAGTGAGGGACAGTGAGGGACAGTGAGGGACAGTGAGGAACAGTGGGGGACAGTGAGGCACTGTGAGGGACAGTGGGGTACAGTGGGGGACAGTGAGGGACCGTGAGGGACAATGGGGGACAGTGAGGGAAAGTGGGGGCAGTGGGGGACCGTGAGGGACAGTGGAGCGCAGTGAGGGACAGTGGGGGACAGTGAGGGACCATGAGGGACAGTGGGGGACAGTGAGGGATCATGAGGGACAGTTAGGGACAGTGGGGGACAGTGAGGGACAATGAGGGACAATGGGGGACTGTGAGGGAAAGTGGGGGCAGTGGGGGACCATAAGGGACAGTAGGGGGCAGTGAGGGACCGTGAGGGACAGTGGGGCACAGTGAGGGACCGTAAGCAACAGTGGGGGGTAGTGAGGGACCGTGAGGGACAGTGAGGGACCATGAGGGACCGTGAGGGACAGGGAGGGAAGGTGAGGGACAGTGACGGGACAGTGGGGGACAGTGAGGGACAGTGAGGAGACAGTGAGGGACAGTGGGGGACAGTGAGGGACCGTGAGGGACAGTGAGGGACAGTGAGGGACAGTGAGGAGACTGTGAGGGACAGTGAGGGACCATGAGGGACAGTGAGGGACAGTGAGGGACAGTGAGGAGACTGTGAGGGACAGTGAGGGACCGTGAGGGACAGTGAGGAGACAGTGAGGCAAGAGTGAGGGACAGTGAGGACACAGTGGGGGACAGTGAGGAGACAGTGAGGGACCATGAGGGACAGTGAGGCGACAGTGAGGAGACAGTGAGGGACAGTGAGGTGAGAGTGAGGGACAGTGAGGAACAGTGAGGGACAGTGAGGGACAGTGAGGAGACAGTGAGGGACAGTGAGGGACCATGAGGGACAGTGAGGGAAGGTTAGGGACAGTGAGGGACAGTGAGGAACAGTGAGGAGACAGTGAGGGACAGTGAGGAGACAGTGAGGGACAGTGAGGAACAGTGAGGAGACAGTGGGGGACCGTGAGGGACCATGAGGGACAGTGAGGGGACAGTGGGGGCAGTGGGGGACCGTGAGGGACAGTGAGGGAAGGTGAGGGACAGTGAGGGGACAGTGGGGGAGAGTGAGGGACCGTGAGGGACAGTGGGGGACAGTGAGGGACCGTGAGGGACAGTGAGGGAAGGTGAGGGACAGTGAGGGGACAGTGGGGGCAGTGGGGGACCGTGAGGGACAGTGGGGGACAGTGAGGGACCGTGAGGGACAGTGAGGGACAGTGGGGGACAGTAAGGGGACAGGGGACAGTTGGAGACACAGTGGTGACAGCGAGGGCACAGCAGGGCTGGCCCGCCCACCTTGAAGAGGGTCACGGTGGCGCTGTAGCACACGCTGAGCAGGAAGAGGGTGATGAAGATGGAGATGGTCGTCCACAGCCCGTCCAGCTCCCCGTCCTGGGCATCAGCACAGGTCTCCTCCTCTAGGAGCAGTTCTGCACAGGGAGGGGGGGTCAGGGGTGGGGTCATCGGGGCCTCGCAGCGCGGCTCCCATTGTGGCGGGGTGGTGGCGGGATGCCCCAGGTGGGCCGGGCCAGAGGCACCTGAGGACAGTCGCTGGGCACCAGCCCCAGCCCCCCATTCCTCCAGCCTGGGCCCCAGTCTCGGCCTGGCCAGTGGGTCCTGCTCCCTCTCCTGTGCTGTGCGCTGAGCTGGGGCCCTTGGGGGGAGGATGCCCGGACCCCCCGCGGGACAGTGGCTCAGGCCCCGGCCTCCTCGCCCCCTGGGGCCAGACCCGGAGGGCGGGAGGGTCAGCAGAGCACGTGGGCCGTGGGCCCTGCCCCAGGGAAGGGGCAGGACAGTGTTGGGCTCTGTCCCTGTGCCCGCGGGGCTGGGAGTGCCGGGACGAGGGGGCTGTGGGAGGATTTTGGCCTGTTCGGCAGGCGGTGTCGGTGCCCCAGGGAAGAGGAGGGATGGGTGACGGAGGTGGTCAGTGCGGTCAGTGTGGGGAGGGGCCGCTGAGCAGCCCATGGGCGTTGGAGGGTGGGGACCAGGCTCAGGTCTACGGCGAGGACTCATGAGACCCAGCTCTGTGGTCGGGTGTGGGTCTGTGCGGCTGCCCTGTGGGAGGGCCCGTGTGCAAGGCCCGCGTGTGTGCACGCGCGTGGGTGTGTGTGGTGGGTGCCCTGCACACGCGTGTACGCGGGCAGGTGAGTGCATGTGGATGAAGATGGTGGTGTGTGGGCTGGTGTGGCTCAGTGGGGGGCTCGTTTCCAATGGCTCTGGGCTCAGTGTCCACGGGTGCGTCTGGACGGTCCCTCCCCGGGCACTCAGGGCCGCTTGCCTCTGCCCCTTATGGGCACAGGGATGAGTGTCCCCACGAGTGCACAGGCCTGGCCCCTGGCAGGGACAAGCAGGGCAGAGCCACCTGGCCTGAGTGGGGGGGGCCTGATCTCCCGTGCCCGACGGTGCAGCAGGGCCGTCCACCCACCCCGGGCTGCGTGTGGCCCCCACGAGGGCACAGAGCTGCCACGCAGACCCTGGAGCCAGGGACAGGAACGTGGGGACGAGGACGGCCAGTGTCCCACAGCTTGGGCTGGAACAGGGGCGGGAAGAAGTGGGCACTCATTCTCCTGAGGGTCTCTGGTGGGCTTCTCCCGTTCCGGGCACACACTCCAGCCCCAGCAGCTGCTGGGCGGAGGGTGGCCGGAGCAGCTGTCGCCTCCGGGAGGGGCCCTCCCCGGCCTCGGGCAGCCCCCAAGCGGCCTGCGCAGACCCGCACACTCTGGGTCTGGCCCTGAGTGGGATCAGCTCTCGCGCACTGGTGGTGACAACCGTGACCCAGAGCCGGGTCCCCCCCTGCCCCAACGCAGACCCGGCGTGCCCCGGGGCTCTGCTCGGAAAGAACCATGACAGCAGTGCGGGGTCCCAGGGCGGCGCTGGGTGCTTTATTTCATGGCGCCCGGGAGGAATGTACACAGGGCTGGGGCTCAGGCGTCCTCGCTGGACCCTGAGAGCCCAAGGGGAGGGAGGGCTGGCTGGGGCGACAATGCCGTGGGGCTCATTTACCCGGAGACTGGGAGATGGACTTCTGCGTGTTGTGATTGTGCAGAGCCTCGTGCAAAACTACACACGTGTAGGTGTCTCCCTGCTGCCAGCTCCTCTTGTCTACCCTGAGCTTGCTGTACAGGAAGAAGGACCCGTCGGCGTCCAGCTGGGGTGGGGTCGTGCCGTACTTGCCCTCTGACTCCGGCTGCCCCTTTCTCTGCCACTCCACGTCGATGTCGCCCGGGTAGAAGCCGGTGACCATGCAGGTTAAGCTGACTGAGCTCTTGGCCAGCTCCTCCTGCGGTGGGGCCAGTACGTACACCTGCGGCTCCCGGGGCTGCCCTGTGGGGAGAGGCATGGCTGTTAGCACGATGGTCACTGCTATTGGCCCCCAGGGACCCTCCTGCGCCCGTCCACCTGACCCACCTTTGGCCTTGGAGATGGTCCTCACGATGGGGGCCGGGAGACCTTTGTTGTTGACCTTGCACTTGAACTCCTTTCCCTTCAGCCAGTCCTGGTGCTGGATGGGCAGGGCGCTGACCACACGGTAGGTGCTGTTGAACTGCTCCTCCCTTGGCTTTGTCTTGGCCGTGTGCACCTCTACGTCGTCCACGTACCAGGAGAACTGGACATCGGGGTCCTCGTGGCCCACGTCAACCACAACGCAGGTGACCTCGGGTATTTGGGATATTGTGAGGGTGTCCCTGGGTGTCGGGGGGAAGATGAAGACGGACGGTCCTCCTGGGAGCTCAGGGGCTGGTCGGGGAGACACGGAGGGTGGTCAGCGCCTGGGTGGACCTCCTCTTGGGCACCCATGCATTCCCCTCCCCCAAGCCCCAAGGCCGCTCCTGGGCGAGGTCCACCCCCGAGGGGCGGAGGATGAGGCCGGGTGACTTACGTGGACATTTGGAACACTTCGGGCATTCAGGACACTTGGGGCATTGGTTGGGGCCATGGATCTCTGCAGAGAGAACAGACAGGAGGTTACCGGGGTTGGGGACGGCCCGGGGCTGGCCTTAGGGCAGGCCAGGTTTCGGCAGGTGAGACCTGTGCCCACCTCTGTGGGCCCAGGGGCTGGGGGAGGCGTCCAGCCTGTGCCCACACTGGACCTGGTGGAAACGCCCAGAGGACCCCCTCCCCGAGCCTGGGAGGACTTCAGGTGAGGGAGAGAGACAGGCCTCCCGTGACACCCTGGGCGGGATTCACCATCCCTGGTGTGCGGTGTGTTCAGGTGGGAGGGCTGACCCCGGGCCTGTCTCGTAGTGGACACCCTCCCTGCGGCCCGTCCCCTCACCGATGCGCTTGTCCACCTTGGTGCTGCTGGCCGGGTGGGCTACGTTGCAGGTGAAGGTCTTGCCGGACGAGGTGCTGGCAGGCACGGTCACAGTGCTGCTGAGAGAGTACAGCCCCATGGACCCGAGGACGGATGGGAAGGTGTGCACACCGCTGGATAGGGCGCCCGAGTTCCAGGTCACGGTCACTGGCTCAGGGAAGTAGCTTGAGACCAGGCAGCCCACGGTCACTGTGGAGCCAGTTGTGCCCTCGCAGCTGGAATCCAGAGGGTAGACTGCCGGGGCCGTGGTGGAAGCTGTGAGAGAGGAGGCCGTGTGACTGGCAGGGCCTCACCCCTGCGAGGGTCCGGGAAGGGCATCAGGTGTGCAGGCCTGGGGCACCATTGAGCCCAGCGACCATGTGCTTCCAGCGTGACTGAAGACCAGCGGCCCGGCATGGCTGTCTCCCACCCCAGGTCTCTGCGTCTGCAGCTGTGGGCTCCAGACACCGCTGGGGGCCAGTGCTGGGTGACCACCTGGATTAGATCCCCCCGGGGCCCCAGTCCTCCTGTGGGTGTCTGGCCTGATCAGGCCCTCGGTCTGAGCCCTGACCAGTGGCTATTGCTCCCTGAGCCCACTGCCCTGCTCTGCTCCTGTCCCCTTGTCCTGGCCTGCTCTTTGCCACCCAGGGCCCGTGTGCTCTGGATCAGCTCTGCCCATTGGCATCGCTGGGAGCCTTGCACTGCCCCTGGCCTTCTCCTCCTGCAGGGTGCCAGCACCCCAAGCCCCATTCCCCGCTGGACCTGCCCCCTCTGACCCTGGGCTGCTCAGCCCAGACCTGCAGACCCGTCTGAGCCCCGAAAGAGCCCCTCGTTTCCCCTCTGCCAGGTCCACTGCCCTGTCAACCCCAGCTCACTTTGGCATGTCATAACCTCCTGTCCCAAGCCCTGACAGGCGCCTGGAAAACTGGGGACACTGGGCCCATGAATTGCAGCCCATCAGGTCCCCTCAGGGATGCCCTTGCACCTTCAGCCTCAGAGACCTTCCCTCCCATGGTCCTCTCTCCACCTGGCCTTGCCGTCCGCCTGGCCCCTCCCATCAGACCAAAGTTCCTTTAGCTCGGCCCCTCATCCCCTGACCCCGGGGCTCGTGGGCAGCTCCTGCCTTCCCAGCCCCCTGCTCCCCTGCACAACCCCGCCTGCTCCCCTGAGTTCTTGGGGTAGCCTCCTGCGCCCGGCCTTACCAGCCCCCTGAGCTCCAGCGGGAAGGCTGCTCTCCTTTCTCTGTGCACTCAGGTTCCCCTCCCCCAGATGCTCCCTCACCTGCCTCCAGCCCCTCGTCCTGGCCTCTCAGCTGAGCCCGGGCTTCCGGTCCATCGAGTGTCTAGACTCTGCCCATCTGAGCTCCGGTTCACCATCTCAGGCCTGAGTCCTCTCTGCCCTTGTGACCCTTCTCCCTGGCCCAGGGCCCTCAGCACACCCCAGGGGGACCCCCAGCCCGATCTCCTGTAGGACTCCCTGCTCTGCCCCCACTGCCAGCTGCCCTGCGTCCTGCCCTCCCAGCCCCCTTGGCTCAGGTCTCTGGGCTCAGCTCAGGGATGCTGTATCCTCATGTCATCTACTCACCTGGCGTCAGACTGCCCACTGTCCCTGGAGCACTGGGCCCACAGCACCAACTGTCCCTTGCACCCTATGACACTTGCCTACTCACCTGCTCACCCCAGTACCTGGTCTGCTGAGGTCCTGGGCAGGACCCTACCTCCTCACCCCGAGCTCACCTGCACAAGCTCTGCCTGCTTCCCCAAAGCTCCGGGGCAGCCCTCTGCCTCCCAAACCATTGCTCACCTGCACAAGGTCTACCTCCTCCCCAAAGCTCCCGGGGAGCCCCATCCACTCGAAGGTTCCTGTTCACCTGCACAAGGTCTACCTGTTTCCCCAAAGCTCCTGGGCAGCTCCCTGCCCCTCCAGGCCCCTGCTCAGCTACACTAGCTCTACCTGCTACCCTAAAGCTCTTGGGCAGCCCCCGGCTCACCCAGCCCCATGCTCACCTGCATAAGCTCTACTTGCTCCACCAAAGCTCCCAGGCAGCCCCTGCCCTCCCAGCCCCAGGCTCACCTACACTAGCTCTACCTGCTCCCCCAAAGCTCCCAGGCAGCCCCCTGCCCTCCCAGCCTCAGGCTCACCTACACTAGCTCTACCTGCTCCCCCAAAGCTCCAGGGCAGCCCCCTGCCCTCCCAGCCCCAGGCTCACCTACACTAGCTCTACCTGCTCCCCCAAAGCTCCCAGGCAGCCCCCTGCCCTCCCAGCCCCAGGCTCACCTACACTAGCTCTACCTGCTCCCCCAAAGCTCCAGGGCAGCCCCCTGCCCTCCCAGCCTCAGGCTCACCTACACTAGCTCTACCTGCTCCCCCAAAGCTCCAGGGCAGCCCCCTGCCCTCCCAGCCCCAGGCTCACCTACACTAGCTCTACCTGCTCCCCCAAAGCTCCAGGGCAGCCCCCTGCCCTCCCAGCCCCGGGCTCACCTACACTAGCTCTACCTGCTCCCCCAAAGCTCCAGGGAAGCCCCCTGCCCTCCCAGCCCCGGGCTCACCTACACAACGTCTACCTGCTCCCCAGAGACCCTGAGGCAGCCCCCTGCCCTCCCAGCCCCGGGCTCACCTACACTAGCTCTACCTGCTCCCCCAAAGCTCCCGGGCAGCCCCCTGCCCTCCCAGTCCCGGGCTCACCTACACTAGCTCTACCTGCTCCCCCAAGGCTCCCGGGCAGCGCCCTGCCCTCCCAGCCCCAGGCTCACCTACACTAGCTCTACCTGCTCCCCCAAGGCTCCCGGCAGCCCCCTGCCTTCCCAGCCCCGGGCTCACCTACACTAGCTCTACCTACTCCCCCAAAACTCCCGGGCAGCCCCTGCCCTCCCAGCCCCGGGCTCACCTACACTAGATCTAACTGCTCCCCCAAGACTCCCGGGCAGCCCCCTGCCCTCCCTGCCCCAGGCTCACCTAAACTAGCTCTACCTGCTCCCCCAAGGCTCCCGGGCAGCCCCCTGCCCTCCCAGCCCCGGGCTCACCTACACTAGCTCTACCTGCTCCCCCAAGGCTCCCGGCAGCCCCCTGCCTTCCCAGCCCCGGGCTCACCTACACTAGCTCTACCTACTCCCCCAAAACTCCCGGGCAGCCCCTGCCCTCCCAGCCCCGGGCTCACCTACACTAGATCTAACTGCTCCCCCAAGACTCCCGGGCAGCCCCCTGCCCTCCCTGCCCCAGGCTCACCTAAACTAGCTCTACCTGCTCCCCCAAGGCTCCCGGGCAGCCCCCTGCCCTCCCAGCCCCAGGCTCACCTACACTAGCTCTACCTGCTCCCCCAAGGCTCCCGGCAGCCCCCTGCCTTCCCAGCCCCGGGCTCACCTACACTAGCTCTACCTACTCCCCCAAAACTCCCGGGCAGCCCCTGCCCTCCCAGCCCCGGGCTCACCTACACTAGATCTAACTGCTCCCCCAAGACTCCCGGGCAGCCCCCTGCCCTCCCTGCCCCAGGCTCACCTAAACTAGCTCTACCTGCTCCCCCAAGGCTCCCGGGCAGCCCCCTGCCCTCCCAGCCCCGGGCTCACCTACACTAGCTCTACCTGCTCCCCCAAAGCTCCAGGGCAGCCCCTGCCCTCCCAGCTCCGGGCTCACCTACACTAGCTCTACCTGCTTCCCCAAGGCTCCCGGGCAGCCCGCTGCCCTCCCAGCCTCAGGCTCACCTACACTAGCTCTACCTGCTCCCCCAAGGCTCCCGGGCAGCCCCCTGCCCTCCCAGCCCCGGGCTCACCTACACTAGCTCTACCTGCTCCCCCAAGGCTCCCGGGCAGCCCCTTGCCCTCCCAGCCCCGGGCTCACCTACACTAGCTCTACCTGCTCCCCCAAGGCTCCCGGGCAGCCCCTTGCCCTCCCAGCCCCGGACTCACCTACACTAGCTCTACCTGATCCCCCAAGGCTCCTGGGCAGCCCCTGCCCTCCCAGCCCCAGGCTCACCTACACTAGCTCTACCTGCTCCCCAGAGCCCCTG
The DNA here is from genome assembly GCF_949987535.1 of Balaenoptera acutorostrata. Classification (NCBI taxonomy): domain Eukaryota; kingdom Metazoa; phylum Chordata; class Mammalia; order Artiodactyla; family Balaenopteridae; genus Balaenoptera; species Balaenoptera acutorostrata. The sequence continues at coordinate 183,494,957 of NC_080066.1, forward strand.
AGGCAGCCCCCTACCCTCCCAGCCCCGGGCTCACCTGCAGAAGCTCTACCTGCTCCCCCAAAGCTCCAGGGAAGCCCCCCACCCTCCCAGCCCCGGGCTCACCTACACTAGTTCTACCTGCTCCCCCAAAGCTCCCGGGCAGCCCCTGCCCTCCCAGCCCCGGGCTCACCTACACTAGCTCTACCTGCTCCCCCAAAGCTCCCGGGCAGCCCCCTGCCCTCCCAGTCCCGGGCTCACCTACACTAGCTCTACCTGCTCCCCCAAGGCTCCCGGGCAGCGCCCTGCCCTCCCAGCCCCAGGCTCACCTACACTAGCTCTACCTGCTCCCCCAAGGCTCCCGGCAGCCCCCTGCCTTCCCAGCCCCGGGCTCACCTACACTAGCTCTACCTACTCCCCCAAAACTCCCGGGCAGCCCCTGCCCTCCCAGCCCCGGGCTCACCTACACTAGATCTAACTGCTCCCCCAAGACTCCCGGGCAGCCCCCTGCCCTCCCTGCCCCAGGCTCACCTAAACTAGCTCTACCTGCTCCCCCAAGGCTCCCGGGCAGCCCCCTGCCCTCCCAGCCCCGGGCTCACCTACACTAGCTCTACCTGCTCCCCCAAGGCTCCCGGCAGCCCCCTGCCTTCCCAGCCCCGGGCTCACCTACACTAGCTCTACCTACTCCCCCAAAACTCCCGGGCAGCCCCTGCCCTCCCAGCCCCGGGCTCACCTACACTAGATCTAACTGCTCCCCCAAGACTCCCGGGCAGCCCCCTGCCCTCCCTGCCCCAGGCTCACCTAAACTAGCTCTACCTGCTCCCCCAAGGCTCCCGGGCAGCCCCCTGCCCTCCCAGCCCCAGGCTCACCTACACTAGCTCTACCTGCTCCCCCAAGGCTCCCGGCAGCCCCCTGCCTTCCCAGCCCCGGGCTCACCTACACTAGCTCTACCTACTCCCCCAAAACTCCCGGGCAGCCCCTGCCCTCCCAGCCCCGGGCTCACCTACACTAGATCTAACTGCTCCCCCAAGACTCCCGGGCAGCCCCCTGCCCTCCCTGCCCCAGGCTCACCTAAACTAGCTCTACCTGCTCCCCCAAGGCTCCCGGGCAGCCCCCTGCCCTCCCAGCCCCGGGCTCACCTACACAACGTCTACCTGCTCCCCAGAGACCCTGAGGCAGCCCCCTGCCCTCCCAGCCCCGGGCTCACCTACACTAGCTCTACCTGCTCCCCCAAAGCTCCCGGGCAGCCCCCTGCCCTCCCAGTCCCGGGCTCACCTACACTAGCTCTACCTGCTCCCCCAAGGCTCCCGGGCAGCGCCCTGCCCTCCCAGCCCCAGGCTCACCTACACTAGCTCTACCTGCTCCCCCAAGGCTCCCGGGCAGCCCCCTGCCCTCCCAGCCCCAGGCTCACCTACACTAGCTCTACCTGCTCCCCCAAGGCTCCCGGCAGCCCCCTGCCTTCCCAGCCCCGGGCTCACCTACACTAGCTCTACCTACTCCCCCAAAACTCCCAGGCAGCCCCTGCCCTCCCAGCCCCGGGCTCACCTACACTAGATCTAACTGCTCCCCCAAGACTCCCGGGCAGCCCCCTGCCCTCCCTGCCCCAGGCTCACCTAAACTAGCTCTACCTGCTCCCCCAAGGCTCCCGGGCAGCCCCCTGCCCTCCCAGCCCCGGGCTCACCTACACTAGCTCTACCTGCTCCCCCAAAGCTCCAGGGCAGCCCCTGCCCTCCCAGCTCCGGGCTCACCTACACTAGCTCTACCTGCTTCCCCAAGGCTCCCGGGCAGCCCGCTGCCCTCCCAGCCTCAGGCTCACCTACACTAGCTCTACCTGCTCCCCCAAGGCTCCCGGGCAGCCCCCTGCCCTCCCAGCCCCGGGCTCACCTACACTAGCTCTACCTGCTCCCCCAAGGCTCCCGGGCAGCCCCTTGCCCTCCCAGCCCCGGGCTCACCTACACTAGCTCTACCTGCTCCCCCAAGGCTCCCGGGCAGCCCCTTGCCCTCCCAGCCCCGGACTCACCTACACTAGCTCTACCTGATCCCCCAAGGCTCCTGGGCAGCCCCTGCCCTCCCAGCCCCAGGCTCACCTACACTAGCTCTACCTGCTCCCCAGAGCCCCTGAGGCAGCCCCCTACCCTCCCAGCCCCGGGCTCACCTGCAGAAGCTCTACCTGCTCCCCCAAAGCTCCAGGGAAGCCCCCCACCCTCCCAGCCCCGGGCTCACCTACACTAGTTCTACCTGCTCCCCCAAAGCTCCCGGGCAGCCCCTGCCCTCCCAGCCCCGGGCTCACCTACACTAGCTCTACCTGTTCCCCCAAAGCTCCCGGGCAGCCCCTGCCCTCCCAGCCCCGGGCTCACCTACACTAGCTCTACCTGTTCCCCCAAAGCTCCAGGGCAGCCCCCTGCCCTCCCAGCCCCGGGCTCACCTACACTAGCTCTACCTGCTCCCCCAAAGCTCCCGGGCAGCCCCCTGCCCTCCCAGCTCCGGGCTCACCTACACTAGCTCTACCTGCTCCCCCAAAGCTCCCGGGCAGCCCCCTGCCCTCCCAGCCCCGGGCTCACCTACACTAGCTCTACCTGCTCCCCCAAAGCTCCAGGGCAGCCCCTGCCCTCCCAGCCCGGGGCTCACCTGCAGAAGCTCTACCTGCTCCCCCAAAGCTCCCGGGCAGCCCCTGCCCTCCCAGCCCTGGGCTCACCTGCAGAAGCTCTACCTGCTCCCCAAAGCTCCAGGGCAGCCCCCTGCCCTCCCAGACCCGTGCTCACCTGCACAAGGTCTACCTGCTCCCCCAAAGCTCCCGGGCAGCCCCCTACCCTCCCACCCCACTGCTCAGCTGCAGAAGCTCTACCTGCTCCCCCAAAGCTCCAGGGCAGCCCCCTGCCCTCCCAGCCCCGGGCTCACCTACACTAGCTCTACCTGCTCCCCCAAGGCTCCCGGGCAGCCCCCTGCCCTCCCAGCCCCGGGCTCACCTACACTAGCTCTACCTGCTCCCCCAAGGCTCCCGGGCAGCCCCCTGCCCTCCCAGCCCCGGGCTCACCTACACTAGCTCTACCTGCTCCCCCAAAGCTCCCGGGCAGCCCCCTGCCCTCCCAGCTCCGGGCTCACCTACACTAGCTCTACCTGCTCCCCAGAGCCCCTGAGGCAGCCCCCGACCCCCTGCTCTCCAGCCCCCTGCTCACCTCCTGCCTCCCTGCCACTTGTCCCTGGAGCTCTGGCCCTCAGCACCCACGCCCCTCTGGCCCACCCCCGAGCCCTCACCCTAGTGCAGCTCCACTCCTGACTCCTTTCTTTCCCGGGGCTGAGCTCTGTTCCCTGGAGTCGCTAGGTGCCCACCCTGTCTCCGGGCCCCTCTCCCCTGGCAGAGCCCCTGTCCCACCGTGGACCCCTCCCAGAGGAGCTCCTGGCCTGCCGAGCTTCACCCTCTTCTCTCTCCCACCACCCCCAGGATCCTCCTCTGGTCGCTTCTCCCTCCAGTTGCCGGGTCACCTGCCCTCTGCCTGCCCGCTCCCGGCCCCCAGCCCCTGCTCCCGGCCTCAGGCCCTGGCTCCGCTCGCCCCTCGTGTAGCCTGTGGAGCTGCGTGCTCAGCCCCTGTGCGGCCAGCCCTGCCTGCTGTGCCCCCGGCGCTCCCGCTGCCCTGGGCCCCGGCTCCAGCCCAGAGCCCACCGCCAGCCCGCCTGCCACTGCCCTGGGGCTCAAGCCGGCTCCACTGTCCTGGACAGGACCCTCAGCCTCCCCCCACCCCCCCGACACCGGGGGGGCCCTTCCTTCCCCTGTGCCGAGCCAGCGTCCTCCCTCCGTCCTTGCTCAGACCCACCTGCCCATCCTGGCCTCGTCCTCAGCCCCAGCCCAGCCCTGTGCCTGCAGCACATCTGGCCAAGCGAAGTCCTCAGGCTCCCGTCCCCCAGCCCGTCATGTTCCTCGAAGGCCCAGCAGCCCCGCCGAGCTCTGCCGCCCCTGGGTTTCCAGCCCTGTTGGTGTGGACACGCCCCTGCCCGGGCTCCCTAGTCCCTGCCCTGGGGCAGCACTGTGACCCCTGAGCCAGCACTGTGACCCCTGAGCCAGCACTGTGACCCCTGGGCCAGCACTGTGACCCCTGGGGCAGCACTGTGACCCCTGAGCCAGCACTGTGACCCCTGGGTCAGCACTGTGACCCCTGAGCCAGCACTGTGACCCCTGGGGCAGCACTGTGACCCCTGAGCCAGCACTGTGACCCCTGGGCCAGCACTGTGACCCCTGAGCCAGCACTGTGACCCCCGGGCCAGCACTGTGACCCCTGGGCCAGCACTGTGACCCCCCGGGCCAGCACTGTGACCCCCGGGCCAGCACTGTGACCCCTGAGCCAGCACTGTGACCCCCGGGCCAGCACTGTGACCCCTGGGCCAGCACTGTGACCCCTGAGCCAGCACTGTGACCCCTGGGGCAGCACTGTGACCCCTGGGCCAGCACTGTGACCCCTGGGCCAGCACTGTGACCCCTGGGCAGCCCGCCTCCTCCGTGCCCGCTTGGCTGCTCCCGCCGCTCTGTGGGGTCCCCGAGGCCAGGCTTCCCTCCGTGGCCCCCATTCCACTCCCTTGTCCTGATCCTCTCGGACCCCACTCACCAAGGGTTGGGGTGGTGGACTCGCTCCCCTGCAGCCCAGGGCTCCGCGCCCCCTCCCTGCTCCGGCCCCAGGCACATGTGGCTCTTCAGGGCTGTGCTCTGTCTCTGCAGCCCCGCTTCCTAGGACTGGTAACGAGTTCCTGGAAGTGTGAACTCCTTGCCCACAACCCTGCAAACACTAAGAACAGGACTGAAACCCAGCGGCATGGCTTGCTTCCTGAAGTTCCCTTTTCTTCTGGGTGGTTCTTGTCTCAGAGGGCCTGGGGAGTCCAGATGCAGCAGAGATGCATTATTTTGGTGTGTAGGGCGCGGTGAGTGGGGCCCAGGGACCCAGGGGACAGAGTGGGAACCCCGGCCGTCACAGCTCCACCCTCCTGAGGGAATATGCTTGCTCGGCCCACAGCACCCTGGGTAATAGGCCCCTCGCCTGAGCCTTCTGGGCCTCCGAACTCTGGTGGGCAACACTCCCACCTCCCCCAGCACAGATCCCCAGGGCATCCTGCCTGCCTCAGGAGCAGATCCCCAGGGAGTGTCGGTGTGAGGGGGCAGAGCAGAGCAGGGCTGCGCCCTTGACCTTGCGTGAAGTGCTCTACTGCCCCTCTCATGTTCTATTTGAACCAAACACTCGGGCTCTCTGGACAAGCCTCAGAGTTGCCCAGTGCTGGGTTTTCTGTGCCCGACCCCAGCAGGCTGCACGGTCCGTGTCGGAGTCCGTGGGATGCCTGGTCTCCCAGCGCAGATGGCGGCTCTCAGAAGGGCCTTCGCCACAAGTGGACTCTCCTGTCAACACAGTCTGGGCACTCGTATGCTGGGAAGGAGGCCACCGGGCCCTGAAGAATGGTCTTAGCTGCTCACAGGTCCTCAAAGAGGCCAAGAAGGTCACTCACCGCCCCTAGTTTCCTCCTATTGTACCTTTTCCAATTATTGAAACATTTTCTTCCTGTTATTGGCCACCCAATAAGCCACCCGGTTTTTCCTTATGGTGCAGGACCCACTGCTCACATTTCTTTCTTTTCATTGGTTGCTGAGTGCTCTTTGTATATGAAGGAGTACTGCCCTGTGTCACGTGTGCTCACGCGCTCTGCCCCATTTCTATGGAACTTCAGAGCCCCTTGTGGGCGGGCTTCTCCAAATCTTTACCCTCAGGAGGAGGCTCAGCCCATGCCCATCACTGTGCTTGGCCAGCCGGCCCTCTCCCTGGTGCCTGTGTCTCCTGCCTTCGCGGCTCCCAGCTTTCTTCTCGAGGACGGTAGCGGCCAGCCCCAGACAGCTCTCGCTTGCTCATCAGGATGTCCGGGCTGGCTGGCGGGATGGGGCCTGAGGACTGGCCTGTCTGCGTGAGCTCAGTGGGTGGACGGCTGGGTGGTGACTGGGGCCCCAGGAGGCTGATGCCGGCCTCCATCCTGGTGCTTGTGCAGCTGTGTTCCTGTGGCCTCCTGCACTGACCACTGAATGAGCCCCTCAGGGTTTGCCCACAGGGAGTGGAATTTTTGCTTTTACCTTTGTGCGGAGAGGGGCAGTGAGTCTGGGCTGGAGGCCAGTGGCGCAGGCATGGTGGAACCTGAACCGGGGTCTCTGTGGGTATTGAAGCACTCTTGAGGCGGAGCCTGGCTGGACACTTGGGTCCTCAGGGCCCAGAGCTGCCCTCTGCCCCCTTCCCTCTGGCCCCTTGTCCACGTCCTCGGGGGGGGGGCACCTCCTGCTCCCAAGGGACCACAGGCACCTCCCCCAAGGTATGCTCAGGTGGCATGGGATTCTTTAATGAAATTTACTAGGAAAAGTTAGGAGACAGAGGTTGAACTGATTCCTGTGCTGGGCCCATCTATCTCCTACCTCAAATCGCCCCTGAGATATGTGGACCCCGAGAAGTGTTTATTGGCAGAATGTAGGGCGATGGTCCCTCTTCTGTAGCTTCTTCAGGCTGGTATTGGGCTCATGGACCCTACCTAACTGGGGTCACAGAACTCTTGCTCTGTCTTGTTAAGGGGCCCCAAGGTGAGTTCTGCTGCCACCCTGACAGGATCTGTTTCAGGGAGTGGCTGGAATCCCTGTATCACCATCATCTTGACATGGGATTGCCGTAATCTAGAGGAGACAAATCTTTCTAAGAGGATAAACAGACATGGGCCAAAGAGGAGAAGAGGGAAGATAGAGGTTCCAGGTCCTATGAGCGGAAGGGACCAGGAGAACCAGGACCAGGTGAGAGCCATCCCTGGGTTGCCTGCTCCCTGAGTTGAAAGGCCTCAGATAAGAAGCCCTGAGTATCTTTTTGGACTTGACCTGTTTGGTTTACCCAAAACCCACATTGTTCCTTTAACATGGGGCAGATTCCCCCTTGGGCAGCGGCTAGCACGTTGATGGCCTTCTCAGGGGTCACTTTATCTGCAGAGATATGGCTAGGGATAGGATCTAGCTCCCTCTTTTCATTAGCCTCAGTTAGGGTCAAAATAAGGGGTTGCTCAGGGTCTCCTAAGCATAATATGGCCCCAAGGAAGCCCAGAAGATCTCTCCCCAGCAGTGGGGTGGGGCTTTTGGGAACCAGAAAGGCATGCAAGCTCAAACGCTGTTGAAACTGGCAAGCGAGAGGCCCAGTGAAGTCACGGGTGAGAGGCTTTCCGTCGACACGGTTACTGTGCAGCTTCTAGAAGAAAGAGGCCCAGCATGAGAAATCAGCACAGAGTAAGAGGCTCCCGTATGGACTAAAAAGCCGCTCTTCCTACCTGCCACGTCAAGGACGCCCGGGGCCCCTTGATGGAGACGGACATCTCGTTGCGGGGAGCTGCCAGAATCCCCGGGCTGACTCAGTCGTCCAGCATGGCCATCTCAGGAACAAGAGCCCCCCTTCCCCTTCGGGACCGAGGGCAGTCCCACTCTGATGACCCGTCTGCTGGTAGACTGGGCATGGCCTGGGGGGCTCCTTCTGGCATTCATGGGCCCAATGGCCGGTCGACTTGCATTTGAAGCATTCCCCTTTGCTGGTCTTACTTCCGGACTGATGGTTGAACCTTCTTGTCTCCTTTGGGTTCTCCTGAGGTTGCAAAATGCGGCTGACAGCAAGGGCTATCGGTTTAGCTGGAGCTTTGACCTGCCTTTACTCATGCTGAGTTCTTTCTTCCCCCTCCGGTTGATCTGGATTATTAAATACCCCAAAGACCACCTCAATGAGTTGGTGCATAGGGGTTTGTGGGCCTAATTGTGACTTTTGGGGTTTTTGCCTCATATTGGGCAGACTGGCTGATGAAATGTTGTCCCAGCAGGGACTGACCCTCAGGAGTGAAGGGGCCTATGTTAGTAAACTTTCTAAAAGCCTCCACAAGCCATCCTGAAGAAGAGCTGCATTTTCTTCTTTCTCTTGGGTAACTTCCTTGACCTTTTCATGGCTGACTGCTTCCTAAAGTCCTTTCTTGTTCCTTCTAATAGTCATTGGACCATGTGGCTCCTGGCCTTCGTTCCCCCACTGCCCACCACCCCTGGGAACTATAATCGCAAACGGGCTCCTGAATGGGGACTGTGTCCCCACCCCCATCATAAATGTGGAGTTGGTGCCTGGCGAGCTGGTCAGCACGCCCTTGGTCTGCTGTCCAAATCCTTTGTTTCTCCTCATGGGTACAGTAGGTAGACAATCCCTCCGTGGCCCCCATTCCACTCCCTTGTCCTGATCCTCTCGGACCCCACTCACCAAGGGTTGGGGTGGTGGACTCGCTCCCCTGCAGCCCAGGGCTCCGCGCCCCCTCCCTGCTCCGGCCCCAGGCACATGTGGCTCCTCAGGGCTGTGCTCTGTGACTGCAGCCCCGCTTCCTATAGGACTTGGTACCCAGCCCCCCCGGAGGTGTGAACTCCCTTCCCCCAGACCACCAGACACTAAGAACAGGACTGAAACCGGGTGGCTCAAATTTCTTCCTGAAATTCCCTTTTCTTCTGGGTGTTTTCTGTCTCAGAGGGCCTGGGGGAGTCCAGATGCAGCCGGGGTGTCTCTTGTGGGTGTGTGGGGTGTGGTGAGCGGTGCCCTTGGACCCAGGGGACAGAGTGAGAACCCCGGCTGTCACGGCTTTCCACCTTCTGCAGGGATTATGCCTGGTTTGCCCACCGCAGCCCGGGTACCGGGCCCCTCGCCTGAGCCCTCTGGGTGTCCCAGCCCTGGTGGGCACCTCTCCTGACCCTGGAGAGTGTGTGGTTGGGCTCAGCCTGCAGCCCAGCCCCTGCCTCGTCCTGCCTACCTGCCGGGGTGGCCTCCCCTGCAGACCTCTGTCTCCCGCCTCTTCCCTCCTCCTCTCCCTGGCTCCATCTGTGGCCCCGATATCTGACCAAAGGCCAGTGTAACGTGCACGGTCAGAGGGCAGTTGTTATCCCGGCCACAGCTGTCCCCCCGGGGGACAGAGTTCACGATGGTCACTGGGGCCGGAAAATGGCCCTCTAGGTGAGAGAGCGCGTGCGGCCTGTCCACTGCTGTGTGTGGGCCGAGACTGGTCGTCCCATCTTTGGGGGACACTGACCCTCAGTTTCTCGTTTGAGTGCTGCAGCGCACCCTACACCCTGTGTGCACCCCCTGGGCCGTCCCATAGCTTCAGCATTAGGTCTGGATCGGGGTCCCAGGAGACACTGTCTCACCACCCCAGAAGTGCCATGGGCGGGGGGCAGGGTGCAACTCCTCCAAGCTGCGGGTGGGCGGCGTGTGTGCTGTGCTGCTTCAGACCTGCCCCAGGCCAAGTCCAGCTCCACAGGGAGTGGACGGTGTGCAGGTGCCATCAGATGTGGGACAGGATCGGTGTGACCGCCCGGCCAGTTGGCTACTGGTTCTGCAAGCTGCACTTACCACTTGCTTGCGTTGCTCACGAAGCACATGGATCTGCATAATCTGTGCTCAGCTCAGCCGTACTGACAAGTCTGGATAAACCCCTGAGAAAGTCTGGGCTTGTGGGCTTCGGGCCCAAGGAGTCCACCCCACCTGCTGCCCAGGTTTCTGACAAGACAAAGCAGCAAAAGGTGCACGTCACTGAGGGCGCTGGTTACCTCCTCCTGGTCCTGTGCATGCTGTCTGCCCCCTGGTTGTGGTGGTGGCGTTTGTACTGAGGAGGATCAGTCACTCGGGATCATTAGAGCACCACTGTTGTCCCTGGAGCAACTTGGGGGCAGCCTACTTTGGCTGGGGAGGGCGTGACAATGTGATTTGCGCACTCAAGGCCCTGGGCTTTATCAAATCCACACACGTGTCCACATCCCAGTTCTCAAGGTCCCATTTTTTCCAGGCAAATCTTTTCACATGAGAAAGTTAGTGAGGCTGTGAATTTACCTGGTGTTGAAACTTTGTGAAACGTCGTGTTGAAGTCTGGGTTTGGCTTCAGAAACATTCGCCATGTAGTTCTGAGAGCAGAGAGAGGCTTTGAGGGGTTCCTAGCAGACCCTTCCTGCATCTGTGAACACGAATGAGAAGTCGGAGCAGAGGTGTCACCCCGTGCTGTGGGTCCTCCAGCCCAGTGGTAAGACCCCACCCTGCCCAAAACCTGGCTCATTCCTGACTTGACCCGACCTGTTGCAACCGTGGCTCCTGGGCCTGCCCCGGCTCACCCCTGTATTCGGCACCTCCTTCTGTCGTTGCGGAGGGCCACCTGGGTGCTGGTTTGGCCGCCGCATGCCTGGATCTCATGCCCACTGTCCCGGGATCGTGATGGTTGCTTCTTGCCGGGCAGAGACATGGTGCCCGTTCCACCTTTGAAGGACTTTTTACTTATTGCTGTTTAAGTCCAGGTTGAATCCAGAAAACATAAGCCCCTGGAGGTCTTTCAGGTGGGAATTGATGCCACCCAGGAAACCAAACGTGTATAAAATTGTAACAAGAGCAGGAGAAGTGCTATCAGGTGAGATGGTCGCTGAGGCGCAGGGGGCCCAGGGAAGCTCATGATCTTCTGCCCCAAGAGGTTGCTCAGACCTGGGACGGGAACGCTCACTCAGAGTTTCAAAGAAATGCCCCTCAACATGATAAAGGCCACATATGACAAACCCACAGCTAACATCATTCTCAATGGTGAAAAGCTGAAAGCATTTCCTCTAAGATCAAGAACAAGACATGGATGTCCACTCTCACCACTTTTATTCAACATAGTTTTGGAAGTCATAGCCACAGCAATCAGAGAAGAAAAAGAAATAAAAGGAATCTAAATTGGAAAAGAAGAAGTAAAACTGTCACTATTTGCAGATGACATGATACTATGCATAGAAAATCCTCAAGATGGTACCAGAAAGCTACTAGAGCTCATCAATGAATTTGGCAATGTTGCCGGATACAAAATTAATACACAGAAATCTGTTACATTTCTATACACTAACGATGAAAAATCAGAAAGAGAAATTAAGGAAACACTCCCATACACCATCACATCAAGAAGAATAAAATACCTAGGAATAAACCTACCTAAGGAGGCAAAGGACCTGTACTCAGAAAACTATAAGACACTGATGAAAGAAATCAAAGATGACACAAACAGATGGAGAGATATACCATGTTCTTGGATTGGAAGAATCAACATTGTGAAAATGACTGCACTACCCAAGGTAATCTACAGATTCAATGCAATCCCTATCAAATTACCAATGGCATCTTTCACAGAACTAGAACAAAAAATTTAAAAAACTGTATGGAGACAGAAAAGACCCTGAATAGCCAAAGCAATCTTAAGAAAGAAAAATGGAGCTGGAGCAATCGGGGTCCCTGACTTCAGACTATACTACAAAGCCACAGTCATCAAAACAGTATGGTAGTGGCACAAAACCAGAAATATAGATCAATGGAACAGGATAGACAGCCCAGAAATAAACCCACACACCTATGGTCAATTAATCTATGACAAAGAAGGCAAGAATATACAATGGAGAAAAGACAGTCTCTTCAATAAGTGGTGCTGGGAAAACTGGACAGCTACATGTAAAAAAATGAAATTAGAAAATTCTCTAACACCATGGACAAAAATAAACTCAAAATGGATTAAAGACCGAAATGTGAAACTGGATACTAGAAAACTCCTAGAGGAAAACATAGGCAGAACACTCTTTGACATAAATCACAGCAAGATTTTTTTGACCAAACTTCTAGAGTAATGGAAATAAAAACAAAAATAAACAAATGGGACGTAATTAACCTGAAAAGCTTTTTTTTTTTTTAAAATTATTATTTATTTATTTATTTATTTTTTGGCTGTGTTGGGTCTTCGTTTCTGTGCGAGGGCTTCCTCTAGTTGCGGCAAGCGGGGGCCACTCTTCATCACGGTGCGCGGCCCTCTCACTATCGTGGCCTCTCGTTGCGGAGCACAGGCTCCAGACGCGCAGGCTCAGTAATTGTGGCTCATGGGCCCAGCCGCTCCGCGGCATGTGGGATCTTCCCAGACCAGGGCTCGAACCCGTGTCCCCTGCATTAGCAGGCACATTCTCAACCACTGCGCCACCCGGGAAGCCCCCCTGAAAAGCTTTTGCACAGCAATGGAAAACCATACACAAAACAAAAAGATAACCTACAGATTGGGAGCAAATATTTGCAAACCATGCAACCAATAAGAGATTAATCTCCAAAATGTATATACAGCTCATACGACTCAATATAAAAAACAAATGAACAGCCCAATAGAAAAATGGGCAGAGTATCTAAATAGACATTTCTCCGGAGAAGACATACAGATGGCCAAAAGGCACATGAAGAGATGTTCAACATTGCTAATTATTAGAGAAATGCAAATCAAAGTACAATGAGGTACCACCTCTCACCGGTCAGAAGGGCCATCATCAAAAACTATACAAACAATAATGCTGGAGAGGGTGTGGAGAAAAGGGACCCCTCCTACACTGTTGGTGGGGATGAAAATTGATACAGCCACTATGGAGAACAGTATGGAGTTTCCTCAAAAACCTAAAAATAGAGCTACCATATGATCCAGCAATCCCACTCCTGGAGATATATCCAGGAAAACCATAATTCAAAAAGATGCATGCACCGCAGTGTTCATTGCAACACTGTTTACAATAGCCAGGACATGGAAGCAACCTAAATGCCCATCGACAGACGAATGGATAAAGAAGATGTGGTACGTATATACAATGGAATATTACTCAGCCATAATAAAGAATGAAATAATGCCATTTGCAGCAGCGTGGATGGACCTACAGATTACATTACTAAGTGAAGTTAGTCAGACAGAGAAAGACAAATACCATATGATATCACTCATATGCGGAATCTAAAAAAAATGATACAAATGAACTTACATACAAAACAGTAATAGACTTCACAGACATAGAAAACAAACTTATGGATACCAAAGGGGAGAGGGGAGGGGAGGGATAAATTAGGAGTTTGGGATTAACATATACTCACTACTCTATATAGAATAGATAATAACCTATAAGGGAAAAGAATCTGGAATAGATACATGTATATGTATAACGGAATCACTTTGCTGTACAACTGAAACTAACACAGCATTGTAAATCAATTATATTTCAATTAAAAAAAAAAAAGAAATGCCCCGACACTCCTCGTGGTGTGGTTTGGGTGCCCTTCAGGGTGCCTGCAGGCCTGGCTGTGTGAACAGTCCTGTGAGGAAGAGGAGGGCGGGGCCCTCTGTCAGCATCCGTCTCTGCGCGGTAGAGCACTGTGGTCTAGCACGGCGGTCAAGCACGGCGCTCTCTGCCATGGTGCTGCTCTGGCCCCGTGGCCGTCCTGCCAACCCCTTCTCTGCTCATTTCCGTGGGCGATCACCTCCCTGCCCAGGCCCGAATGCCAGCTTCACCTTTGTCCCTGTTGTGTCCAGGTCTCGGGATGCATTTGGGGCTGTTTGTCACTGTAACCCTGAGCTATTGTCACGAGACCTTGTGTCTCCTAAAACACTGGAAATGTTTTAACGGGAAAAGCAGAGGCTGTTTATTCTGAGCTGCTGCAGCCAGGGAGCCATGCCCACCTGGCTGGGCAGGGACTCGGGCAGCAGGAGAGTGGGTGGCTTTGAGGCTTTATTATGCGTATGTGGCTTAATTGTTACTGTATACATATAACACTATGCCCATGTAAGGGCCTATAACATACTTATTATATCATGTGTGTGTTAGCATGTTAAAATATTTTCTGTGTATAGAAAGCTTCTTTATAGGAAAAAAGAGTGCCTCCGGCGTCCTGATGTGGGCTGCGGGGCTGGGGAAGCTGGACGGCCGACAAGACGCAGGTACCCCTGTGATGGCTGGGGCACACCCGGTTTTCTCTGATTGGTCCTCAGTCAGAAGTGAGGACAAAGACCATGGAAGCCGTGGGTTATTGATCAAGCCCCGCCCGTGGGAAGGATGTCACAGGGCAGTGGTAGGGCTTCCTGGGCTGTCACTCGAGATAGAGGTCTGACTTCCTGCAGGTCTAGCACAGAGGGTTAGGTTTAGGTTAGCATGGAGGGAGAAGGCTGCTTCCTGGGCTGGATCCTGTGATGGTGCCTGGGTGTCCTGGGCTGTTGGCTGCATTCTTGGGTCAGAGTTCCATCTTTATATACGGTTGGCCAGGTACAGGTGTAAACTGAGTATCCCACCACAGCCCTGGCCTAGTGTGTTGTGAAAGAGGCCCCCTTGGGATTTCTCCCATGCATCCCACACTCCCCGCCACCCACAGAGGCCCAGTGCATCCCCCCTCCCCTGCCCTGCACAGACCCCTGGGGCATCCCACCTGTCCCCCCAACAGATCCTCATTGCATCCCACCTCCCCCGCCCAGCACAGATCCCCAGTGCAGCCTGGCGGCTCTCCTGTATGACCCCTGCAGGCCACTGTATGCATGTGCTGGGCCTGGTCTGTGCAGAGGGGTCCATACATTTAGAGTGACCACCAGGCAACATAGGCATCTGAGGCCACAGCAATAATCCTGGCCAGGTTTGGGTCCTCATCAGCACAGAAGCTGGATCCTGTCTGGAGGTGGCAGGGGTTGAGGTGATTTTGATTAAGAATGGAAACCTATCCCAAGGCTATCTTTACTGAAAGTAAGTAGAGTCATCCCTCTGGATCCATGGGTTCTGCATCCTTGGATTCAACCAACTGTGGATTAAAAACATGTACTGTGTTTGCAAAAAAATTCTGAGAAAGTTCCATAAAGCAAATCTGAATTTTGTGCATGTTGGCAGGTATTTATGTAGTGGTTACATTGTATTAGGTGTTATAAGTAACCTAGAGATTATTAAAGTATATGGGAGTGGGTGGAGTCAAGATGGCTGAGTAGGAGGACGTGGAGTTTGTGTCTCCTCACAACTAGGGCACCTACCAGACACTGGTGGGGACCTTGACACCCAAGGGGATGGGAGGAACCCCTGAGTGACTGGGGGTTGGGCCTGAGCTCCTATGGTGTGTGCACCAAATCCAAACCACTGGACTAACAAAGAACCTCAGACCCTAGGGAATATTAATCAGAGTGAGGTCTCAAGGAGGTCATCATCTCAGCACCAAGACCCAGCTCTACCCAGCAGCTTACAAACTCCAGTGCTGGAAACCTCAGGCCAAACAATCAGTAAAACAGGAACACAGTCCCACCCATTAAAAAAAAAAAAGAGAAGACAGAAAAACATGTTACAGATGAAGGAGTAAGGTAGACACCTACAAGACCAAATAAATGAAGAGCAAATAGGCAATCTACCTGAAAAAGAATTCAGAGTAATGATAGTAAAGATGATCCAGAATCTCAGAAATAGAATAGAGGCACAGATTGAGAAAATACAAGAATGTTTAACAAGGACCTAGAAGAACTAAAGAACAAACAAACAGTGATTAACAACACAATAACGGAAATGAAGAGTACACTAGAAGGAATCAACAGCAGAATAACTGAAGCAGAAGAAAAGATAAGTGAGCTGGAAGATAGAATGATGGAAGTAACTGCTGAGGAGCAGAATAAAGAAAAAAGAATGAAAAGAATTGAGGACAGTCTCGGAGACCTCTGGAACAACATTAACCATACCAACATTTGAATCATAGGGGTCCCAGAAGAAGAAGGGAAAAAGAAAGGGTCTGAAAAAATATTCAAAGAGATTATAGTCAACAACTTCCCTAACATGGGAAAGGAAATAGCCACCCAAGTCCAGGAAGCGGAGAGTCCCACATAGGATAAACCCTAGGAGAAACACACCAAGACACATATTAAGCAAACTAACAAAAATTAAATTCAAAGAAGAAATATTAAAAGCAGCAAGGGAAAAGTAAAAAATAACATACAAGGGAATCCCCATAAGGTTATCAGCTGATTTTTCAGCAGAAACTCTGCAAGCAGGAAGGGAGTGGCAGGATATGTTTAAAGTGATGAAAGAAAAAAACCTACAACCAAGATTACTCTACCCAGCAAGAATCTCATTCAGATTCATTGGAGAAATCAAAAGTTTTTCAGACAAGCAAAAGCTAGTAGAATTCAGCACCATCAAACCAGCTTTGCAACAAATGCTAAAGGAACTTCTCTAGGCGGGAAACACAAGAGAAGAAAAAGACCCACAAAAACATAACCTAAAATAATTAAGAAAATGCTAATAGGAACATACATATTGATAATTACCTTAAATGTAATGGACTAGATGCCCCAAGCCAAAGCCACAGGCTCGCTGAATGGATACAAAAACACGACCCATATATATGCTGTCTACAAGAGGCTGACTTCAGACCTAGGGACACATACAGACTGAAAGTGAGGGGATGAAAAAGATATTCCTGGTAAATGGAAATCAAAAGAAAGCTGGAGTAGTAATACTCATATCAGATAAAATAGACTTTAAAATACAGGCTGTTACAAGAGATAAGGAAGGACACTACATAATGATCAAGGCATCAATCCAAGAAGAAGATATAACAATTGTAAATATTTATGCACCCAACATAGGAGCACTCCAATACATAAGGCAAATGCTAACAATCATAAAAGGGGAAATTGACAGTAACCCAATAATAGTGGGGGGACTTTAACACCCAACTTACACCAATGGACAGATCATCCAAACTGAAAATAAATAAGGAAACACAAGCTTTAAATAACACAACAGACCAGATAGATTTAATTGATATTTGTAGGACATTCCATCTGAAAACAGGCGATTACACTTTCTTCTCAAGGGCACATGGAACATTCTCCAGGATAGATCACATCTTGGGTCACAAATCAAGCCTCAGAAAATTTAAGAAAATTGAAATTGTATCAAGCATCTTTTCTGACCACAACACTATAAGATTAGAGATCAATTACAGGAAAAAAAACTGTAAAAAACACAAATATATGGAGGCTAAACAGTGTGCTACTAAACAACCAAGAGATCACTGAAGAAATCAAAGAGGAAATAAAAACATACATAGAAACAACTGATAATGAAAACTTGACGACCCAAAACCTATGGGATGTAGCAAAAGCAGTTCTAAGAGGGAAGTTTATAGCAGTTCAGTCTCATCTCAAGAAACAAGAAAAATCTCAAATAAACAATCTAAACTTACACCTAAAGCAACCAGAGAGAGAAGAACAAAGAAAACCCAAAGTCAGTAGAAGGAAAGAAATCATAAAGATCAGACCAGAAATAAATGAAATAGAAATGAAGAAAACAATAGCAAAGATCAATAAAACTAAAAGTTGGTTCTTTGAGAAGATAAACAAAATTGATAAACCTCTAGCCAGACTCATCAAGAAAAAAAGGGAGAGGATTCAGATCAATATAATTAGAAATGAAAAAGGAGAAATTACAACTGACACCACAGAAATACAAAGGACTATAAGAGACTACTCCAAGCAACTATAAGCCAATAAAATGGATAACCTCGAAGAAATGGACAAATGCTCGGAAAGGTACAATTTTCCAAGACTGAACCAGGAAGAATTAGAAAATATAAACAGACCTATCACAAGTAATGAAATTGAAACTGTAATTAAAAATCTTCCAACAAACAAAAGTCCAGGACCAGATGGCTTCACAGGTGAATTCTATCAAACATTTAGAGAAAAGCTAACACCTATCCTTCTCAAACTCTTCCAGAAAATTGCAGAGGGAGGAACACTCTCAAACTCACTCTATGAAGCCACCATCACCCTGATACCAAAACCAGACAAAGATGTCACAAAGAAAGAAAACTACAGGCCAATATCACTGATGAACATAGATATAAAAATCCTCAAAATACTAAAGTACAAAATTAAAAAATTTTTGCTAGTACAAAAATACTAGCAAACAGAATCCAACAACACATCAAAAGAATCATACACCATGATCAAGTGAGATTTATCCCAGGGATGCAAGGATTCTTCAGTATATGCAAATCAATCAATGTGATACACCATATTAACAAATTAAGGAATAAAAACCATATGATCATCTCAAAGATGCAGAAAAAGCTTTTGACAAAACTCAGCACCCATTTATGATAAAAACTCTCCAGAAACTGGGCATAGACGGAACCTACCTCAACATAATAAAGGCCATATATGACACACCCACAGCAAACATCAATCTCAATGGTGAAAAACTGAAAGCATTTCCTCTAAGATCAGTAACAAGACAAGGATGTCCACTCTCTTCACTTTTATTCAACATAGTTTTGGAAGTCTTAGCCATGCGAATCAGAGAAGAAAAAGAAATAAAAGGAATATAAATTGGAAAAGAATTAAAACTCATTGTTTGTAGATGACATGATACTATACAGAGAAAATCCTAAAGATGCCACCAGAAAACTACTAGAACTAATCAATGAATTTGGTAAAGTTACAGGATACACAATTAATGCACAGAAATCTCTTGCATTCCTATACACTAATGATGAAAAATCTGAAAGAGAAATTAAGGAAACACTCCCATATACCACTGAAACAAAAAGAATAACATACCTAGGAATAAACCTACCTAAGGAGGCAAAAGACCTGTACTCAGAAAACTATAAAACACTGATGAAAGAAATCAGAGATGACACAAACAGATGGAGAAATGTACCATGTTCTTGGATTGGAAGAATCAACATTGTGAAAATGACTATACTATCCAAAGTAATCTACAGATTCAATGCAATCCCTATTAAATTACCAATGGCATTCTTCACAGAATTAGAACAAAAAATTTTACAATTTGTACGGAAACACAAAAGACCCCGAATAGCCAAAGCATTCTTGAGAAAGAAAAATGGAGTTGGAGGAATCAGGCTCCCCAACTTCAAACTATACTACAAAGCTACAGTAATCAAGACAGTATGGAACTGGCACAAAAGCAGAAATTTAGATCAATGGTACAGGATAGAAAGCCCAGAAACAAACCCACGCACCCATGGTCACCTTTTCTTTGATAAAGGAGACAATAATATACAATGGAGAAAAGACAGCCTCTTCAATAAGTGGTGCTGGGAAAACTGGACAGCTACATGTAAAAGAATGAAATTAGAACACTCCCTAACACTGTACCCAAAAATAAACTCAAAATGGATTAAAGACTTAAATGTAAGGCTGGATACTATAAAACTCTTAGAAGAAAACATAGGAAAAACACTCTTTGACATAAATCTCAGCAAGCTCTTTTTTTGACCCACCTCCTGGAGTAATGGAAATAAACCCAAAAATAAACAAATGGGACCTAATGAAATTTAAAAACTTTTGCACAGCAAAGGAAACCATAAACAAGACGAAAGACAACCCTCAGAATGGGAGAAAATATTTGCAAACAAAGTAACAGACAAAAGATTAATCTCCAAAATATACAAACAGCTCATGGAGCTCAATATCAAAAAAACAAATAACCCAACTGAAAAATGGGTGGAAGACCTAAATAGACATCTCTCCAAAGAAGACATACAGATGGCCAAGAGGCACATGAAAAGATGCTCAACATCACTAGGTTTTAGAGAAATGCAAATCAAAACTACAATGAGGTATCACCTCACACCAGTCAGAATGGCCATCAACAAAAAATCTATAAACAATAAATGTCAGAGAGGGTGCGGAGAAAAGGGAACCCTCTTGCACTGTTGGTGGGAATGTAAACTGATGGAGCCACTTTGGAGAACATTATGGAGGTTCCTTAAAATCTAAAAATAGAATTACCATATGACCCAGCAATCCCACTACCGGGCATATACCCTGAGAAAACCATAATTCAAAGAACACTTCCCTAGGGGCGTAGTGGTTAAGAATCCACTTGCTAATGCAGGGGACACGGGTTCGATCCCTGGTCCGGGAAGATCTCACATGCTGCAGGGCAACTAAGCCTGTGTGCCACAACTTCTGAGCCTGCACTCTAGAGCCTGCGAGCCACAACTACTGAAGCCCATGTGTCCTAGATCCTGTGCTCCGCAATGAAGAGTAGCCCCCTTTCGCTGCAACTAGAGAAACCTCGTGCAGCAATGAAGACCCAGTGCAGCCAAAAAAAATAAAAAGAAAAAAAAATGACACATGTACCCCCAATGTTCATTGCAGCACTATTTACAATAGCCAGGACAACCTGAATGTCCAATGACTGATGAATGGATAAAGATGTTGTACATACATATATATACAATGGAATATTACTCAGTCATGAAAAGGAATGAAATTGGGTCATTTGTAGAGATGTGGATGGACCTAGAGTCTGTCATACAGAGTGAATTAAGCCAGAAAGAGAAAAACAAATGTCATGTATTAACACATATATGTGGAATCTAGAAAAATGGTACAGATGAACCTATTTGCAGGGCAGGAATAGAGATGCACATGTAGAGAACAGACATGTGGGCATGGGGAGGGGAAGGGGAAGGTGGGACAAATTGGGAGATTAGGATTGACATATATACACTAACGTGTAAAATAGATAGCTAGTGGGAACATGCTATAAAGCACAGGAAGCTCAGCTCGGTGCTCTGTGATGACCTAAATGGGTGGGATGGTGGTGGGGAGGGAGGTCTAGAAGGGAGGGGATATATGTATGCATAGAGCTGATTCACTTCATTGTACAGCAGAAACCAACACAGCATTGTAAAGCAACTCTACTCCAACAAAAATATAAAGTATATGAGAGGATGTGCACAGGTTATATGCCAACCCTACCCCATTTTACATAAGGGACTTGAACATCAGTGAATTCTGGTATCTGAGGGCGTCCTGGAATCAATCTCCCGGGCACCCCAAGGGGGCGACTGGCCAAAAATTAAGGGCCCTTCCCTTTAAGTGAGATATTTATGTGAACCTGGTGCCACCCCAGCGTCCTTCTGCTGGGACCCTGGGTGCAACCCCTGGGTGTGCTGAACGTGTGTTTCCCGCTCTGAACCCCACAGTGACATGGTGTGTCCTGACCAGTCTCTAGGCCTAGCTCACCATCTTTGGATCCCAGAACAGCCTCAGCCTGTCCCGGCCTTTTGGGCGGAGCGCAGGGGGCCGAGCCAGGTGAGCAGAACACTCCAGCTTCCCAGCCCCACACAGCCCCTGGCGGGGACGTGCCCCCCGTGCAGCTTCACTGCGAGAGCCTTGAACCAGTACCTTCTGCGTTCCCTAAGGTCGCCCCCAGGCGTGTGGGGTGGACAGTAATTCAGGGGTCCCATCATGCGTCACCCCCCCAAGTCCACCTGGAGGAAACATGTGGAATCATGTCCATCTGAGTCCATGTGATAGAACATTCTAGAAGCACTGAAGGGGCTCAGGTGGGGGTGGCCTCTCCCCTGCAGGGTCTGCCCCTGATGGCGGGAGTGGGCTGTCTTCCTGAACGGGAGGCCTGCTGTGGTCTGCTCAGGTCATCCCGCCAGCCCACCGGCTATGGCTCCCTCCTGGATCAGCTCCAGGCCTGGCCCCAGCCTCCCTCCAGGTGGGCTGCTCTGTACCCCTCCCTCAGGCTGTGTGACCACCTGCTCCACCACCCCCTCAGGCAGTCTCTGACCCGCCCCTTCCCTGGCCGAGGGTGGGTCAGCTTGTGGGGCGCACCGGCTGGAGGGAGATGGGCGGGAGGCCCGAGCAGCCTGGCTCTCTCCCCTTAGGGCCGAGAGCTGCCTCCTTCCGCTGACTGCAAGGGGCCTTCGGGTCTGGGGGGCTTGCTGTTGTAGGGGACGAGAGCACGCCCGCCACCTCAGGTTCACCGGCTGGGCCCTGTAGTTCAGACAGGCCAGGCCAGCGGGAGCAGCCAGAAGGTTAGCAACACGCGCACGCGCACACGGAGCTCAGGCTGAGTCCCGGCGGGAAGGTTGGCACAGTTCTGGACAAGTGACAAGACAGAGGAAGGGGACTTTGAGCTCCTGGGGCCGGGTACGCGGGAAGGCAGATGCGGGTGTGGGGAGGCATGAGTCGAGCTTACCCTGAAGACCCTCCAGTGGCGACGGGCTGATACGGGCCTGCTGCGCCCTGAGGAACCGCCCTGCCCTTCCCGGTGGAAGGTGGGAGGCGAGGGTTTTTCTTGTGTTTGCTTTTTAAATTGCCCACGGCTCAAAATAATTCTTACCTCAAAGGGGCACACCTGGGGCTCCCCACGCTCGGCCCACACCCGTGTCAGCAAGCACTCCCCCCACTGCGCCCTTCTCGACTGCTCTCAATCCACTGAGCGTGGGTGGGCGCCGGCTCCCGGGGCGCCTGCTGGGCCGCACCCAGAGTCTTGAGAATCAGAAAACCCCGTCCCCGCCCCACCCCTGTAGAGTCTGACGACCCGGGTGCCGTTAGCACACCCTTGGGCCGGCCCCCTCCGCCCGTCACGCGGGTGCCGCGGAGGCAGAGTTAGGCCTGGTTCCCCGACCCCCGCCTCCCACGATGGGGCACCGGCCCCCGCGGCAGAGTCCGCCCTGGGCTGAGACCCGCCAGGACACGCAAGCAGGCTGCTTGGTGGGCGATGGCGGCCGCACGGTGGGTGGGCTCTGGCCTGGAGCAGCGAGGCTGCTGAGTCCGCGGTGGGACGCCTAGACGTGCAGGCGCGCACAGGGCGGTTGTGCATTTACAGAAGGAGACGCGGAGCGCTTACGTTCTTGGGTGCCCAGCGGCAGGAGCTGCAGGTGGAATCGGCCGAAGGTTGGTCAGATGCTGCTGCCTGGGTCTTGCTCCCCCGGCTCCCTGGGGGTGGGGGGTCTCTCCTGGTGCAGGGGGGGCCCGCAGCTCACCGGGAGGAAGGTGTGGGCGCGGGAGGGGCCCCCGAGGACTGAAGGAGCAGTGGACGGGGGAGGTTCCGGGAGAGAATGTGGGTTAACCCCTCCCCGGGGGCCCGCAGACGGCTCTGCACGCTGAGGTTTGCTGTCTGGTGACTTCTGCCTGACTTCAGAGCACTCACCATCGCCTGGTGGAGGCTCCCGCCCAGCCAGCCGAGCTGGAATTTGCCAGGCGCGGCTCTGTTGTTAGGACACTGGCTCCGTGATGTGGGAGCCCTTCCCCAAGACAGCGCAGCTGCCGTGAAGACAGTGACACGTATCGCGGTGCAGGACCAGCGGTGACCAGGAGGAGAACGCAGGCCCTTGGCTGTGACCTTTGTGGCTGGGCGTGGGCGTGGGCGTGGATTGGTCCCCTCCTTCTGCCTCACGCGTGGAACGCTGCCGCATTCCTCCCGACGGCGGGACTCACCTTCACAGCCAAGCCAAGGGCAAGGGCCCCGGTAACACAGTATTCTTTCCTAGGGGAAGTCTCTACATTTTGTCTCTAAAGGTGGAGAAGGGCTCTGGCTGCCCATAGCAGGACCACACAGAGGCCGCCTTCTCTAGAAGCCCGTGCAGCTGGTGGGCACCCAGTGAAGATTACGAGTGCCCGCTCCACTTTTCAGCAGGTTTGTGACACCCATCGTCCTTCATATCCAAGATGCTGTGCCTTCCACGGTGCTCCGTTACTTTACGCACCATTTAGAAAGAAAAATGCCACCCAGGGAACAGAACAGACCCAATGCTTAAAACTTAGCATTTTCACATTGTACGGATGGAAACATGGCCTTTAGACTTAATCAGGCATTGGTGCTGGGCTCTCCATCTGGCTTTCCAGTGCAATTTTGACCCCCTCTTCAGGAGTGCTGCTAAGTGCATTGGACCTGCCCTCCCATCCTCTCTGGAGTCAGTTGGTTCCTTTGGGTTAGAAGAAAACTCCATTGTGTCTCAGGATGTATTAGTCTCCAGGGAAACAGAATCAATAGGATGTATCTATGTCTGTACCTGTATCTGTCTCTGTCTCTGTATCATCTTTATCTAGAAGGAGATTTATTATAAGGCAGTGGCTCACACGATGATAATCTGCAATGTGCAGGGCGGCCCTCAGGCTGGAGACCCAGGGGAGCTGACATGGAGAGTTCAGATCTGAGGGCCGTCTGCTTTAGCTTGCTGAGAGAGGATGTCTGGAGGGAAATTTTTTTGAGATCCTACATGTCTGAGAATGTCTTTATTCTACCCTTACATTTTATTATCAGCTTGGGTGCAGAATTCTGTTAGAAATAATTTTTCTCCACATAGCTTAGGCCATCTGATTGCATGTGCCCCTCAGTGACAGAACATTCTGGAATCACCAAAGGAGCTCAGGTAAGGGGTGACCTCTCCCCACCCAGGTCCACCTCCAAGTGCTGGACTGGAGCAAAGGCAATTTGATGGAGAAGAGGTAGTCTTTTCGACAGATGGTGCTGAAACATCTGGATATCCACGCGCACAAAATGAACCTAGGTGTAAACTTAACAGCAGTCACAAAATTAACTCATTGACCTAAATATAAAACATAAAACTACGGACCTTCTAGAAAATAGAAAATCTAGGAGATTGTGGTGTTGGCAATGAGTTTTTAGATACAACACCAAAAGCGCACTTCATGAAAAAGAAAAATTCATTAGTTGAACTTACTTAAAATGAAAAATGTCTGCCTGTGAAAGACACTGTCAAGAGAATGAAAATACAGGCCACAGATGTCTAGAAACATGCAAAACACGTAGTTGATAAAGGACTTGTATCCAAAATGTGCAGAGCACTGTTAAAATTCAACAGTAAGGAAACAAACAACCCAATTTAAAAATGAGCAAAAGATCTGAGCAGACCTCTCACCAAAGAAGACTTACAGACACAAATAAGTATATGACAAGATGCTCTACATCACATGTCATTAGAGATTGCAAATTAAAACAGCAGTGATATACCACTACACATCTTTAGAATGGTGAAAATCTGGAAACAAGGAACCAAAAACCTGACAATTCCAAATGCTGGTGAGGGTGTGGAACAACAGGAACTCCCATCCACTCTTGGTGGGAACGCAAAACGGTGCAGCCACTTTGGAAGATAGTTTGGCAGTTTCTTAAAAATCTACACATAATCTTACCATACAAACCAACAATTGCACTCCTAGGTATTTATCCAAATGAGCTGAAAACTTATGTCCTCCTCAAAACCTGCACACAGATGTTTATAGTTGATAAATGTTTATAGATGCTTTATTCATAATTGCCCAAACTTGGAAGCAACCAAGATGTCCCTCAGTAGGTGAGTTGGATTAATAGTGTGGTGCATCCAGACAATGGGATAGTATTTTGCAATAAAAAGAAATGAGCTATCTGTTTCTGATGAATCGATCCTTTCATCATTGTATAATGTCCTTCTTAGTCTCTTGTGACTATTTTTGACTTTAAAGTCTGTTTTTTCTAAATGTGCCCATCCCAGCTTTCTTTTGTTTACCATTTTCATGGAATACCATTTTCCATCCCTTCACTTTCAGCCCATGTGTGTGTTTAAATCTAAAGTGAGTCTCCTGTGGACAGCACATAGTTGGGTCTTGTTTTCCTCCATTCAGCCACCCTATATCTTTTGACTGGATAATTTAACCATTTACATTTAAAGTAATTATTATTATTATTTTTTTATTATTCAAACAGAAAGTCACAAAAATTACAATCATCCCCATCAGTTCACTCAGTCCCATGTAATTAATTATTTTTTTCATCTTGATCTTTTGTTAGCACTTTTATGAATTCATCAGTTTTCCATTAGAATTCTGAAAATGCTTATTCATTCAGTTCAACAGTATAGTCAGTTACCAGAAACCTGTACGTGTCAGAGTCTTTTCCATGAATTCCTTGAAGATGAAACCCTTTTATAGGAACATTTTTGCAAAAGCATCAGAGTACACCCAGAACTGTCTGTAAATGACAAAGACTTAAAAATGACCATAGTTAAAGATTTGATGAAAGTTCATAATAATGCAATGACAAGGAAATAAAGTCATTATTGGTAGGGAAATGCCTACTATCACCATTTTGTTAATAGTTTTCTCTCTGTCTTGTAGTTACTTTGTTCCTCTTTTTCTTTCTTGTTGCCTTACTTTGTGTTTCATTGATTTTTTTTTTTTTTTTTGGCTGCATCGCACGGCATGCAGGATCTTAGTTCCCTGACCAGGGATTGAACTTGTGCCCCCTGCACTGGAAGCAGGGAGTCTTAACCACTGGACTGCCAGGGAAGTCCCCGTGTTTCATTGATTTTTTTCGTGGTGATATTCTTTGATTCCTTTGTTGTTCAATGGGTATAAAGTTTCAGTGATGCAAAATGAGTTAAGTTCTAGGATCTGCTATACAATATAGTACCTGAGGTAACAACACTGCACTGTGCACCTCAACATTTTTTAGAGAGAAGATCTCATGTTAAGTGTTCTATACACACACACACACACCCCTCCAAAACAATAAACCCAAAGGCACAAGGAAACTTTTAGAGGTAATGGATATGTCTGTTACCTCGATTGTAGTGATGGTTTCATAGGTGTATGCGTGTGTCCAAACTCATGTATACATTAAATACATGCAGGTATTTTATATATCAATTATACCTCCATAAAGCTGTTAAAAAAGAAGTTAATAACAAATAAATAAGCTATCAAGCCACAAAAACACATGGAGGAATCTTAAATGCATATTGCTAAGTAAAAGAAGCCAATTGGAGAAGGCTACATGCTGTGTGATCCCAACTATATGATTTTCAGAAAGGCACCTCTATACAGACAGAAAAAAGATCATTGGTTGCCAGGGACTTGCAGGGGAGGGGTGAGGAATGAATAGGTGAAGTACAGGGGATCATCAGGGCAGTAAAATTATACTGTATGATACGGAATTTGTGGCTACACGGGCAGCAGCTTAAACAGCATATCTGGCCAAGGCAGTTCCATGGATAGTAGCCTGGGGGCCTCTGGATGCAAATGACATTGTGCATTTGTCAAAACTCATAGAGTTGTACACATAAAGTAACTACTGTAGCACCATAATGTTAACTATAGACTTCAGTTAATAATAATATATTAATATTGGTTCATCATTTATAACAAGTAGAGCACACTGATTCAAGATATTAACAATAGGTGAGACTGTGGGTGTATGTGGGGTGCACTGGAGTATAGGGAACTCTCTGTACTTCCTGCTCAATTTATCTGTTAACCTAAAACTATTCTAAAAGAACAAAGTCTGTTTTTTTAGGAATATCATTATGCTGTGCAGAAAAACAAAAGCAGAACCATGGACAGTAGCTTAAACAGCCGGCTGGACCAAGTCAACACCACGGACAGCAGCCTCGAAGGCCTTCGGTACAAACGTGGCACAGCCATCGTCTGATGTGGAAAAGGCTGCATTGTGCACAGCAAAGTAGCCTTATGCAAGGTAGTTCACAGATTAAGAAAGCATTCTGGACCATCGTCCCATGACCTCATGTGTCTTAGGGCATAAACCATATCCATTTTTGTAACCTGATGGCCCAAGTTCTTGGAGTCATGCATGCATGGACCATGAGTGCCCCACAGAGAAGAACAGATTGATCCCGAGTATGGTAGGTGGAATTCTAAGATGGTTCCTTATTTTGATATGAAATTTGTATCTATATATAAATATATTAATATAAATATATTTAAATTAAAGTATAGTTGATTTACAATATTATATTAGTTTCAGATACACAACATAGTGATTCAATATTTTTATAGACTATACTCCATTTAAAGTTATTATAAAATATTGGTTATATTCCTTGTGCTGTAAAATATATCCTTGTAGCTTATTTATTTTATTCATGGTAGTTTGTACCTCTTAATTCCCCACCCCTATCTTGCCTCTCTCCCCAATTCCTCTCCTCACTGGCAACCACTAGTTTGTTTTCTATATCTGTGAGTCTGTTTCTCTTTTGTTATATTCATTCATTTGTTTTAATTTTTAGATTCCACATGTAAGTGATAACATACAGTGTTTGTCTTTCTCTGTCTGACTTGTTTCACTTAGCATAATACCCCAGAGATCCATCCATGTTGCTGCAAATTTCATTCTTTTTTATGACCGAATAATATTCCATTGTAAATATATACCACATCTTCTTTATTCATTTGTCTGTTGATGGACACAGGTTGCTTCCATATCTTGGCTATTATATAAATAATATTGGTAAGAACATTGGGGTTCATGTGTCTTTTCAAATTATTGTTTTCATTTTTTTGGTATATATCCCCAGGAGTGGAGTTGCTGGATCATATGGTAGTTCTATTCTTAATTTCTTGAGGAACCTCCACACTTTTTTCCATAGTGGCTGCACCAATTTACATTCTCACCAACAGTGTAGGAGGGTTCCTTTTTTTCCATATCCTCACTAACATTTGTTATTTGTGGTCTTTTTGATGACAGCCATTCTTACAGGGGTGAGGTGATATCTCATTTTAGTTTTGATTTGCATTTCTCTGATGATTAGGAATACTGAGCATCTTTTCATGTGCCTATTTTTTACTCCCCTCCTCCACCTTTCGTGTTTTTTTATGTCATATTTTACATCTTCATGTTTATCCCTTAACTGTTTACTGTAGTTACAGTTGATTTTATATTTTTTTATCTTTTAATCTTCATACTAGCTTATTTAAGTGGTTGATCCTCAGCCTTTTCTGTATATTTGCCTTTATTAGTGGGATTTTCCTTTCCTATAAATTCTTACTTCTTGTTGTAGTCTTTTCTTTTCCCCTTAAGGAAGACCCTTTAACATTTCTTTTAGGGTTGATTTAGTGTTGATGAACTCTTTTAATTTTTGCTTGTCTGAGAAGTTCTTTATCTCTCCTATTCTAAATGATAATCTTGTTGGGTAGAATATCCTAGGTTGTAGGTTTTTCCCTTTCAGCACTTAAAATATACCATGTCACTCCCTTTTGACCTGTGAAGTTTCTGCAGAAAAATCAGCTGGTAATTTTATGGGGGTTCCTTTGTATGTGACTCTTTGTTTTTCTCTTGCTGCCTTTAGAATTTTCTTTATTTTAACTTTTGCCAATTTAATTATGATACATCTTGGTGTGAGATCTCTTTGGGTTTGTCTTGTTTGGGACTCTCTATGCTTCCTGTACCTGAAAATCTGTTTCCTTCTTCAGGTTTGGGAAGTTTGCACCGATAATTTCATCAAATACATTTTCAACCCCCTTCCTTTCTCTCTTCTCCTAGGACCCCTATAATGAAAATTTTAGTATTCTTGTTGTTGTCTCAGAGGTCTCTTAAACTGTTCTTATTTTTTAAAAATACATTTATTTATTTATTTATTTTGGCTGTGTTGGGTCTTCATTTCTGTGCGAGGGCTTTCTCTAGCTGCGGCGAGCGGGGACCACTCTTCATCGCAGTGCGCAGGCCTCTCACTGTCGCGGCCTCTCTTGTTGCGGAGCACAGGCTCCAGACACACAAGCTCAGTAGTTGTGGCTCACGGGCCCAGTTGCTCCGTGGCATGTGGGATCTTCCCAGACCAGGGCCCGAACCCGTGTCCCCTGCATTGGCAGGCAGACTCTCAACCACCACACCACCAGGGAAGCCCTGTTCTTATTTTTAAAAAATTGTTTTTCTTTTTGCAGGTCTGATTGAGTGATTTCCATTATTCTATCTTCCAGATCATTTATGCATTCTTCTATATCACCTAATCTGCTATTAATTCCTCCCAGTGTTTTAAATTTCAGTTATTGTATTCTTCAGCTCTTACTGGTTCTTTTTTTTTTTTAATTTATTTATTTATGTTTGGCTGTGTTGGGTCTTTGTTGCTGTGCGCGGGCTTTCTCAAGTTGAGTCGAGTGGGGGCTACTCTTCGTTGTGGTGCGTGGGCTTCTCATTGCGGTGGCTTCTCTTGTTGCAGAGCAGGGGCTCTAGGTGCATGGGCTTCTGTAGTTGTGGCTTGTGGGCTCAATAGTTGTGGCTCACGGGATCTAGAGTGCAGACTCAGTAATTGCGGCACACGGGCTTAGTTGCTCCACGGCATGTGGGATCTTCCGGGACCAGGGATCGAACCGGTGTCCCCTGCATTGGCAGGCGGATTGTTAACCACTGCACCACCAGGGAAGTCCAGACTGGTTCTTTTTTTATATTTTTTAGTTCCTTGTAAAAATTCTCACTGTGTTAATCTATTCTTTTCCCAAGTTCAGTTAACATTCTTATTACTAATGCTTTGAATTCTTTGGTACATTATTTGTTTCATTAGCTGTTTATTCAGGGGTTTTCTCTTGCTCTTTCAATTGAGACCAGTTACTCTGTCTTTTAATTTTGCTTAACTTTCTCTGTATCTATGAGATTAGGTGAAGCAGTCACCTATCCTGGTCCAGAAGGGGTGTCCTTGTGTGGGAGTGTCCCTATGCGGTCTGTGTGTGCCCAGTGCCTTTGATGGGAGAGCTGGCTCTGATGTGAGCACGGGTCATGTCTCCCCCCCAGGGTGTGCTGGCAGCTACCGCCTTGGTGGGAGGTGGGGCTGGAGATGGAGGGGCTAGAGCCCAAGCCAGGTGTGAGCCAGAGCTTCTCCTCTGTTCAGTGGTCATCAACCCCCTATTGGGGAAGGGTCGGGTCTCAAGTTGCTGGGGCAGAAGCCCTGAGGGTTCTGATCTGGTTCTGGTCCCTCTAAGTGCACACTCTCCCCCCTCCCAGCAATGGCACCTTCACCTCGAGGAGAGCAGAGCTGGAGCAAGAGGGGCCAGAGTGGGTGCCCGTTGTGGGCCAGGGTGTGCGCCGGGACAGTCCTTGCACCCCAGCAGGCTCGAGACAGCTCCCAGTCCACCACCTCCACAAGGGCGGGCAGTGGCCGCTCTCACCCCATTCAGATGCGGAGCTGGCCCTGTCCCCCCAACTCCACGCTCTCCTCGGCAACAGCAGCCTTCACCCTAGTGGGGAGCTGTGCCAAAGCAAGAGAGGCTGGAGCAGGTGCCCAGTGTGGGCGGGGCTTGCAGTGGGGCTGTCGCTGGAAACTGGCCAGAGCCCTGGATGTTTTCAGTCTCCTTACTCCGCCTGGTTCCTAGGAGTAAGCAAGTGTGTGCATGCTCTGCATGAGCAGAGTCTAGGTTTCTTACAGCCCTCCTCTTAGTCCCACTGGTTTGCAAACCAGCTAAGGGGACTCATATTCCTGGTGTTGGACCCCAGGGCTGGGGAGCCCTATATGTGGGTCGAAGTGCTCACTCCCCAGGGAGGATCTCCAAGACTGTATAACCCTCCTCCTCTTCTGTGTCCCTCCTAAGGAGCGGTTCCCAACCCAGTTGCTCCTCTTCCTTTCCTACCTGACTCCGTGTGGACCTTTCTTGCAGCCTTGGTTATACATCCTGCCAGCCTCCAGTGAGTCTTCAGTGAGAACTACTCTACACGTAGACGTGATTTTGATGTGCTCGCGGTGGGAGGGGAGCTCAGGGCCCTCCTACTCCACCATCTCCATCTCCTCCTCCCTTAACCAATTCTTTTCCTTTTTCCACCCTCCCACTCCCCTGCCATCTGACATAAGAGGTGTTAGTGGTGATTTACTGTATCACAGTGTATAAGTTGCAGGATAACCAAAGTTGAGTGTTATTCATCAAGAAGAGAAATGAACATCCCCCAAAGATATTTAAACTGATATGTTGGACTTCATTTCCTCTTTCTGGAGGCATGTTTTAAGTTGAATGTGAGATAGTTTCACTGAATTAGGTGGAAGATAATATTGCTTTTTTTTTTTTTTTAATTTGGAAGCTAAAAGTGGTCCAAAGTGGTTGACAAGGAGTGGTTTGTGGTGGTTTTGGTCTGTGTCAAGTTTCTAAGCTCTAACTGGATTTCTTAGACTTCCCTTCCCTGTGTGTCCCCCTACATTAGGGTTGGTCATAAAGAGTTTACAGTTTTTGGAAAGCAAGCATGAAGCAGCAGTCCTGGAAGGCTGGTGCAGAGCCCCAGTGCTGCCAAGGCCCACGCGTCTTGTCACTGACCTGCACACTCACTTTGTTAGTGTGGAGAAGCTGCTTCTGCAGCCCCTGCAGATACCCTTCAGGTCATCTGAGTCCTGGGCCAGGCAGATGTGCAGCTCCATCCTGAGGGTCACAGGTGTGAGAGAGACACAGGCTCCAGATTTTCCTGAATGGTTTCAGTTTCTTTATGGGTTAGTTTTCTCTTGTTTTCCTCTACTTAAAATTAAAAAAAAAAAAACTGTCGTAAAATATGCATAGCAAAATTTACCATGTTAAACCTATGTACAGTTCAACGTGTACAATGATGTTAAATTCATTCATAATGTTGTGCAACCATCACCACCATCCATCCCCATCACTCTTTTCATCTTGTAAAACCAAGATTCTATACCCATTAAACAGTAATCCCCTATTCTCCCCCCCCCGCCTCCCACCTGGTAACCACCATTCTACTTTCTCTTTCTGTGAATTAGACAACTCTAAGTACCTAAATATAAGTGGAATCATACAGTATTTATCTTTTTGTGACTAACTTATTTCACTTAGCATAATGTCATCAAGGTTCATCCAAGTTGTAGCGTATGTCAGAATTTCTTTCCTTTTTAAGGGGGATAATATTCTATTGTATGTATATACCACATTTTGCTTATCCATTCATCCATCCATGGACACTTAAGTTGCTTCCACATTTTAGCTATTGTGAATAATGTTGCTGTGAACATGGGTATAAAAGTATCTCTTCAAGACCCTGCTTTCAATTCTTTTGGGTATATACCCAGAAGTGAAATTGCTGGATCATATGTAGTTCTTTTTTAAATTTTTTGAGGAACTTCCAAGCAGCTATGCCATTTTACATTCTCACCAACAGTGCACAAGGGTTCCAGTTTCTCCATATCCTTGCCAACATTTGTTATTTTCTGTTTTTAAAAAAATCATAGCTATTCTAATGTGTGTGTGAGGTGGTATCACCTTGTTGTTTGGATTTGCATTTCTCTAATGATTTGTGATACTGAGCACCTTTCCATGTGCTTGTTGACCATTTATATATTTTCTTTGGAGAAATGTTAATTCAAGTCCTTTGCCCATTTGTGCATCAGGTTAGTTATTTCTTTGTTGTTGAATTTTAGGAGTTCTCTGTATATTCTGGATATTAATTCCTTATCAGGAATTTGCAAATATTTTCTCCCATTCTATGGGCTACCTTTTTATTCTGTGGATAGTGTCTTTTTTTTTTTTAACATCTTTATTGGAGTATAATTGCTTTACAATTTTGTGTTAGTTTCTGCTATATAACAAAGTAAATCAGCTATATGTATACATATGGGGATAGTGTCTTTTGATGCATGAAATTTAAAAATTTTCATGAAGTCTAATTTGTCTATTCTTTTCTTTTGTTGCCTATACTTTTGGTGTCATATCCAAGAAATCATTGCCAATTTTAATGTTGTGAAGCTTTTGCCCTATGTTTTCCTCTAAGAGTTTTATAGTTTTAAGTCCTACATTTAAGTCTGATCCATTTTCAGTTAGTTTTTGTATACAGTATTAGACAAGGGTCCAACTTCATTCTCTTGCATATGAATATCCAGTTTCCCAGTACCATTTGTTGAAAAGATTGTCTTTTCCCAATTGTATGCTCTTGGCACCCTTACCAAAAATCATGAGATCATATATGTGAGGGTATATTTCTGGACCATATTTTATTCCATTGGGCTATGTCTGTCTTTATGCCAGTACCACACTGTTTTGATTACTGTAGCTTTGTAGTAAGTTTTGAAATTAGGAAGTGTGAGTCCTAAAGCTTTGTCCTTATTTTTCATGATCCTTTTCACCATTTGGGCGTCCTTTGAGATTCTGTATAGATTTTAGGATGGGTTTTAAAAAAAAATTTCTGAAAAAAATGTAATTGGGATTTTTAAAAACAACTTTACTGGAGTATAATTGCTTTACAATGGTGTATTAGTTTCTGCTTTAAAACAAAGTGAATCAGCTATACATATACATATATCCCAATATCTCCACCCTCTTGGTCTCCCTCCCACCCCTCCCTATCCCACCCCTCTAGGTGGTCACAGAGCACCCAGCTGATCTCCCTGTGCTATGCAGCTGCTTCCCACTAGCTATCGGTTTTACATTTGGTAGTATATATAAGTCCATGCCATTCTCTCACTTCGTCCCAGCTTACCCTTCCCCCTCCCTGTGTCCTCAAGTCCATTCTCTACGTCTGTGTCTCTATTCCTGTCCTGCCCCTAGGTTCTTCAGAACCATTTTTTTTTTAAGATTCCATATATATGTGTTAGCATACAGTATTTGTTTTTCTCTTTCTGACTTACTTCACTCTGTATGAGAGACTCTAGGTCCATCCACCTCACTACAAATAACTCAATTTCATTTCTTTTTATGGCTGAGTAATATTCCATTGTACATATGTGCCACATCTTGTTTATCCATTCATCTGTTGATGGACACTTAGGTTGATTCCATGTCCTGGCTGTTGTAAAGAGTGCTGCCATGAAAATAGTGGTACATGACTCTTTTTGAATTATGGTTTTCTCAGGGTATATGTCCAGTAGTGGGATTGCTGGGTCATATGGTAGTTCTATTTTAAGTTTTTTAAGGAACCTCCAAACTGTTCTCCATAGTGGCTGTACCAATTTACATTCCCACCAACAGTGCAAGAGGGTTCCCTTTTCTCCACACCCTCTCCAGCATTTATTGTTTGCAGATTTTTATATGATGGCCATTCTGACTGGTGTGTGGTGATACCTCATTGTAGTTTTGATTTACATTTCTCTAATGATTAGTGATGTTGAGCATATTTTCACGTGTTTGTTGGCAATCTGTATATCTTCTTAGGAGAAACGTCTATTTAGGTCTTCTGCCCATTTTTGGATTGGGTTGTTTGTTTTTTTGATATTGAACTGCATGAGCTGCTTGTATATTTTAGAGATTAATCCTTTGTCAGTTGCTTCGTTTGCAAATATTTTCTCCCACTCTGAGGGTTGTCTTTTTGTCTTGCTTTTGGTTTCCTTGGCTGTGCAAAAGCTTTTAAGTTTCACTAGGTCCCATTTGTTTATTTTTGTTTTTATTTCCATTTCTCTAGGAGGTGGGTCAAAAAGGATCTTGCTGTGATTGATGTCATAGAGTGTTCTGCCTATGTTTTCCTCTAAGAGTTTCATGGTGTCTGGCCTTAAATTTAGGTCTTTAATCCACTTTGAGTGTGTTTTTGTGTATGGTGTTAGGGAGTGTTCTAATTTCATTCTTTTACACGTAGCTGTCCAGTTTTCCCAGCACCACTTACTGAAGAGGCTGTCTTTTCTCCACTGTATATTCTTGCCTCCTTTATCAAAGATAAGGTGACCATACGTGTGTGGGTTTATCTCTGGGCTTTCTACTGTGTTCTATTGATCTATATTTCTGATTTTGTGCCAGTACCATACTGTCTTGATTACTGTAGCTTTGTAACATAGTCTGAAGTCAGGGAGCCTGATTCCTCCAGCTCCGTTTTTCTTTGTCAAGATTGCTTTGGCTATTCGGGGTCTTTTGTGTTTCCATACAAATTGTGAAATTTTTTGTTCTAGTTCTGTGAAAAATGCCAGTGGTAGTTTGATAGGGATTGCATTAAATCTGTAGATTGCTTTGGGTAGTAGAGGCATTTTCACAATGTTGATTCTTCCAATCCAAGAACATGGTATATCTCTCCATCTGTTTGTATCATCTTTAATTTCTTTCATCAGTGTCTTATAATTTTCTGCATACAGGTCTTTTGTCTCCTTAGATAGGTTTATTCCTAGATATTTTATTCTTTTTGTTGCAATGGTAAATGGGAGTGTTTTCTTAATTTCAGTTTCAGATTTTTCATCATTAGTGTATAGGAATGCAAAAGATTTCTGTGCATTTATTTTGTATCCTGCTAGTTTACCAAATTCATTGATTAGCTCTAGTAGTTTTCTGGTAACATCTTTAAGATTCTCTATGTATAGTGTCATGTCATCTGCAAACAGTGACAGCTTTACTTCTTCTTTTCCAATTTGGATTCCTTTTATTTCTTTTTCTTCTCTGATTGCTGTGGCTAAAACTTCCAAAACTATGTTGAATAATAGTGGTGAGAGTGGGCAACCTTGTTTTGTTCCTGATCTTAGAGGAAATGGTTTCAGTTTTTCACCACTGAGGACGATGTTGGCTGTGGGTTTGTCATATATGGCCTTTATTATGTTGAGGAAATTTCCCTCTATGCCTACTTTCTGGAGGGTTTTTATCATAAATGGGTGTTGAATTTTGTTGGAAGCTTTCTCTGCATCTTTTGAGATGATCATATGGGTTTTAAAAAAAAATTAATTAATCAATTAATTAATTTTTGGCTGCATTGGGTCTTCGTTTCTGTGCACGGGCCTTCTCTAGTTGCGGCGAGCAGGGGCCACTCTTCATCGTGGTGCGTGGGCCTCTCACTATCGAGGCCTCTCTTGTTGCAGAGCACAGGCTCCAGACGCGCAAGCTCAGTAGTTGTGGCTCACAGGCCCAGTTGCTCCGCAGCATGTGGGATCTTCTCAGACCAGGGCTCGAACCTGTGTCCCCTGCATTGGCAGGCAGATTCTCAACCACTGCGCCACCAGGGAAGCCCGATCATATGGGTTTTCTCCTTCCATTTGTTAATATGGTGTATCACGTTGATTGATTTGCGTATATTGGAGAATCCTTCCATTCCTGGGATAAACCCCACTTGACCATAGTGTATGATCCTTTTAATGTGCTGTTGGATTCTGTTTGCTAGTATTTTGCTGAGGATTTTTGCATCTATGTTCATCAGTAATATTGGCCTGTAGTTTTCTTTCTTTGTGACATCTTTGTCTGGTTTTGGTATCAGAGTGATGGTGACCTTGTAGAATGAGTTTGGGAGTGTTCCTCCCTCTGCTATACTTTGGAAGAGTTTGAGAAGGATAGGTGTTAGCTCTTCTCTAAATGTTTAATAGAATTCACCTGTGAAGCCATCTGGTCCTGGGCTTTTGTTTGTTGGAAGATTTTAAATCTCAGTTTCAATTTCAGTGCTTGTGATTGGTCTGTTCATATTTTCTATTTCTTCCTGGTTCAGTCTCGGAAGGTTGTGCTTTTTTAAGAATTTGTCCATTTCTTCCAGGTTGTCCATTTTATTGGCATACAGTTGCTTGTAGTAATCTCTCATGATCCTTTGTATTTCTGCAGTGTCAGTTGTTACTTCTCCTTTTTCATTTCTAATTCTATTGATTTGAGTCTTCTCCCTTTTTTTCTTGATAAGTCTGGCTAATGGTTTATCAATTTTGTTTATCTTCTCAAAGAACCAGCTTTTAGTTTTATTGATCTTTTCTATCATTTCCTTCATTTCTTTTTCATTTATTTCTGATCTGATCTTTATGATTTCTTTCCTTCTGCTAACTTTGGGGTTTTTTTGTTCTTCTTTCTCTAATTGCTTTAGCTGTAAGGTTAGGTTGTTTATTTGAGATGTTTCTTGTTTCTTAAGGTAGGATTGTATTGCTAAAACTTCCCTCTTAGGACTGCTTTTGCTGCATCCCATAGGTTTTGGGTCGTCCTGTTTTCATTGTCATTTGTTTGTAGGTATTTTTTGATTTCCTCTTTGATTTCTTCAGTGATCTCTTGGTTATTAAGTAGTGTGTTGCTTAGCCTCCATGTGTTTGTATTTCTTACAGATTTTTTCCTGTAATTGATATCTTGTCTCATAGCATTGTTGTCGGAAAAGATACTTTATATGATTTCAATTTTCTTAAATTTACCAAGGCTTGACTTGTGACCCAGGATATGATCTATCCTGGAGAATGTTCCATGAGCACTTCAGAAGAATGTGTATTCGGTTGTTTTTGGATGGAATGTCCTATAAATATCAATTAAGTCCATGTTGTTTAATGTATCATTTAAAGCTTGTGTTTCCTTATTTATTTTCATTTTGGATGATCTGTGCATTGGTGAAAGTGGGGTGTTAAAGTCCCCTACTATGATTGTGCTACTGTCAATTTCCCCTTTTATGGCTGTTAGTATTTGCCTTATGTATTGAGGTGCTTCTATGTTGGGTGCATAAATATTTACAATTGTTATATCTTCTTCTTGGATTGATCCCTTGATCATTATGTAGTGTCCTTCTTTGTCTCTTGTAATAGTCTTTGTTTTAAAGTCTACCTTGTCTGATATGAGAATTGCTACTCCAGCTTTCTTTTGATTTCCATTTGCATGGAATATCTTTTTCCATCCCCTCACTTTCAGTCTGTATGTGTCCCTAGGTCTGAAGTGGGTCTCTTGTAGACAGCATATATACGGGCCTTGTTTTTGTATCCATTCAGCCAATCTATGTCTTTTGGTTGGAGCATTTAATCCATTTACATTTAAGGTAATTATCGATATGTATGTTCCTATTACCATTTTCTTAATTGTTTTGGGTTTATCATTTTAGGTCTTTTCCTTCTCTTGTGTTTCCTGCCTAGAGAAGTTCCTTTAGCATTTGTTGTAAAGCTGCTTTGGTGGTGCTGAATTCTCTTAGCTTTTGCTTGTCTGTAAAAGTTTTAATTTCTCTGTCAAATCTGAATGAGATCCTTGCTGGGTAAAGTAATCTTGGTTGTAGGTTTTTCTCCTTCATCACTTTAAATATGTCCTGCCACTCCCTTCTGGCTTGCAGAGTTTCTGCTGAAAGATCAGCTGTTAACCTTATGGGGATTCCCTTATGTGTTATTTGTTGTTTTTCCCTTGCTGCTTTTAATATTTGTTCTTTGTCTTTAATTTTTGATAGTTTGATTGATATGTGTCTTGGCATGTTTCTCCTTGGATTTATCCTGTATGGGACTCTCTGTGCTTCCTGGACTTGATTAACTATTTCCTTTCCCATATTAGGGAAGTTTTCAACTATAATCTCTTCAAATATTTTCTCAGTCCCTTTATTTTTCTCTTCTTCTTCTGGGACCCCTATAATTTGAATGTTGGTGCGTTTAATGTTGTCCCAGAAGTCTCTGTGACTGTCCTCAATTCTTTTCATTCTTTTTTCTTTATTCTGCTCTACGGTAGTTATTTCCACTATTTTATCTTCCAGGTCAGTTATCGGTTCTTCTGCCTCAGTTATTCTGCTATTGATCCCTTCTAGAGAATTTTAAATTTCATTTATTGTGTCGTTCATCACTGTTTGTTTGCTCTTTAGTTCTTCTAGGTCCTTGTTAAACGTTTCTTGTACTTTCTCCATTCTATTTCCAAGATTTTGGATCATCTTTACTATCATTATTCTGAATTCTTTTTCAGGTAGACTGCCTATTTCCTCTTCATTTGTTAGGTCTGGTGAGTTTTTGCCTTGCTCCTTCATCTGCTGTGTGTTTCTCTGTCTTCTCATTTTGGTTAACTTACTGTGTTTGGGGTCTCCTTTTCACAGGCTGCAGGTTCGTAGATCCCGTTGTTTTTGGTGTCTCTCCCCAGTAGCTAAGGTTAGTTCAGTGGGTTGTGTAGGCTTCCTGGTGGAGGGGACTGGTGCCTGTGTTCTGGTGGATGAGGCTGGATCTTGTCTTTCTGTTGGGCAGGTCCACGTCTGGTGGTGTGTTTTGGGGGTGTCTGTGGCCTTATTATGATTTTAGGCAGCCTCTGTGCTAATGGATGGGGTTTTGTTCCTGTCTTGCTAGTTGTTTGGCATAGGGTATCCATCACTGTAGCTTGCTGGTCATTGAGTGGAGCTGGGTCTTGGTGTTGAGATGGAGATCTCTGGGAGATTTTCACTGTTTGGTATTATGTGGAGCTGGGAGGTCTCTTGTGGACCAGTGTCCTGAACTTGGCTCTCCCACCTCAGAGGTACAGCCCTGATGCCTGGCTGGAGCACCAAGAGCCTTTCATCCCCACAGCTCAGAATAAAAGGGAGAAAAATAGAAAGAAAGAAGAAGATAAAATAAAATAAAGTAAAATAAAATAAAATAGTTAAAATAAAAAATAATTCTTAAGAAAAAAAATTATTTAAGTAAAAAAAAAAAAAACAAAAACGAAAAACAAAAACCAGACAGACAGAACCCTAGGACAAATGGTAAAAGCAAAGCTAAACAGACAAAATCACACACAGAAGCATACACATAGACACTCACGAAAAAAGAAAAAGGGGGAAAAATATATATCGTTGCTCCCAAAGTCCACCTCCTCAATTTGGGATGATTCGCTGTCTATTCAGGTATTCCACAGATGCAGGTACATCAAGTTGATGGTGGAGATCAACTGCTCCTGAGGAGTAATCCGCTGCTCCTGAGGCTGCTGGGAGAAATTTCCCTTCTCTTTGTTTGCACAACTCCCGGGGCTCAGCTTTGGATTTGGACCCACTTCTGAGTGTAGGTAGCCTGAGGGCGTCTGTTCTTCGCTCACACAGGACGGGGTTAAAGGAGCAGCTGCTTTGGGCAGGGGCTCTGGCTCACTCAGGCGGGGGGAGGGAGCGGTACGGAGGAGGCGGGGCGAGCCTGCGGCGTCAGAGGCGTCGTGACGTTGCAGCAGCGTGAGGCGCGCCGTGCGTTCTCCCGGGGAAGTTGTTCCCGCATCACGGGAGCCTGGCGGTGGCGGGCTGCGCCGGCTCCCGGGAGGGGCAGTGTGGAGAGTGACCTGTGCTCGCACACAGGCTTCTTGGTGGCGGCAGCAGCGGCCTTAGCGTCTCATGCCCGTCTCTGGGGTCCGCGCTGATGGCCGCGGCTCGCGCCCGTCTCTGGAGCTCGTTTAGGCGGCGCTCTGAATCCGCTCTCCTCGCGCACCGGGAAACAAAGAGGTAAGAAAATGTCTCTTGCCTCTTCAGCAGCTGCAGACTTTTTCCCGGACTCCCTCCCGGCTAGCCGTGGCGCACTAGTCCCTTCAGGCTGTGTTCACGCCGCCAGCCCCAGTCCTCTCCCTGCGATCCAACCGCAGCCCGAGCCTCAGCTCCCAGCCCCACCCGCCCCGGTGGGCGAGCAGACGAGCCTCTCGGGCTGGTGAGTGCTGGTCGGCACCGAGCCTCCGTGTGGGAATCTCTCCGCTGTGCCCTCCACGCCCCTGTGGCTGTGCTCTCCTCCGTGGCTCCGAAGCTCCCCCCTCCGCCACTCGCAGTCTCCGCCCGCGAAGGGGCTTCCTAGTGTGTGGACACCTTTCCTCCTTCACAGCTCCCTCCCACTGGTGCAGGTCCCGTCCCTATTCTTTTGTCTCTGTTTTTTCTTTTTTCTTTTGCCCTCCCCAGGTACGTGGGGGAGTTTCTTGCCTTTTGGGAGGTCTGAGGTCTTCTGCCATCGTTTAGTAGGTGTTCTGTAGGAGTTGTTCCACGTGTAGATGTATTTCTAATGTATCTGTGGGGAGGAAGGTGATCTCCACGTCTTACTCCTCCACCATCTTGAAGCTCTCCTTTTATTTTTAATAGTTATTATTTTTGTATACTCTGCATTCTTTTCTACTTAGAAAGTTATCATGCTTTAACATATTTTTGGTCTTGCTGAATCCACCAAGACCTCTAATACAATGTTGCTTCCAACAAATTCCCTTTAAGAAAAAATATTTAAAGGTTTTTGGTAGATAAACCTTGTCAGGCCAAAGAATTCCATTGCATTTTTAATTTGCCAAAAGTTTTATATCATAAAAGAGTGTTAAATCCTTTCAACTCTTTTTTCTGTACTTTTGAGATGATCTTAAATTTTCTCTCCTTTAATATGTTAGTGCTTTGAATGACAATGATAGATTTTGTAATGTTAAACTATCCTTGTCTTTTTGAGATAAACCTGACTGGGTCATGGCGAATTATCTGTTTTTTATAAGGAGCAAAATTATTTGCTAATATTTTCTTTGGAATATTTGTATCTGTTTCATGAGTGAGACCGTCCCACAATTTTCTTTCCCATGCTATCCTTGTCTGGCTCTGGATTAAGGTTATATTGACTTATAGAATGAATTGGGCATTATTCCTGCTTTTTCACTTTTTGCGAGTTTCTATAAAATTTGAATGATTTTTAAAAATTTGTTGAGAATGGCCCTGGTATTTTTACTTGAAAAGATTTTAAACTACTTCAATTTATTTAATTAATATGGTACTATTGAGCTTTTCTATTGAGTCATTTTTGATAAGATACTTTTCTAGGATTTTAAAATTTTACCTAAATATTAGTGCAATAGATTTATTTATTATATCGTCTTACTACTTTTTTAAATCAATAACTAATTTTAATCCCTCTTTTTTAATGTATTTTTAAAAATTTAAATTTATTTTTGGCCGCGTTGGGTCTTCATTGCTGCTTGCAGGCTTTCTCTAGTTGCGGCGAGCAGTGGCTACTCTTTATTGTGGTGCACGGGCTTCTCATTGCGGTGGCTTCTCTCGTTGCGGAGCACGGGCTGTAGGTGCGCGGGCTTCAGTAGTTGCAGCACATGGGCTTAGTAGTTGCAGCACGTGGGCCCTAGGGCACGCGGGCTTCAGTAGTTGTGGCACATGGGCTCAGTAGTTGTTGCTCGCGGGCTCTAGAGCACAGGCTCAGTAGTTGTGGCACATGGGCTTAGTTGCCCCACGGCATGTGGGATCTTCCCGGACCATGGGTTGAACCCGTGTCCCCTGCATTGGCAGGTGGATTCTTAACTACTGTACCACCAGCAAGTCCCAATCCCTCTTTTTATTACATATATTTTTGTTTTTATTTTTTGCCATCTCTCTTGTCTAGTTTCCTCAGAGGTCTGTCCCTTTTAAGAAACAATTTTGGATTTGTTGTCCCTCTTTGTTGCTTTTCTTATATTTCATTGATTTTTTTTTGCTTATATGTTTATTATCTACTTCCTTCTTTCTTTGTGTTTACTTTGCTGCTCTTTTCCCAACTTTAAAACTTGGACTCTTTATTAATTCAGTGGTTTCTCCTTTCCAGACATTTAGGGCCATGGATTTCTCTTCTGGTTTGACCCATGAGATGTGTGGAGTTCATTTATCCTTTTGTCCTGGATGTCTTTCTCATTTGCAGTGCTGTCAGAGAACTTGACACTGTGCCTTTAATATTTTGCAGTTTACCTGTGGCCCAACAGGTGTTGAGCTTTACAGGTTGGCTGTGTGTTCGGTGAGAGTGGGGCTGGTTGGACCGCGTTGGTGGACCCCGCTCTTAGGTCTTGAGCCCAGTCTAGCCAGGTCCCGGCCACCTCGCCATTGAGACTTCTCTTGGGAGGCCACCTGGATCTCCTCAGCCTCTGCGCAGACCCTTCAGGAACAGAGATGCAATGCAGCTCTCCCTCCACACGGCACCTCCTGTGGTGTCCCCGCCAGTCCTGGGCGCCGACCCTGCCACGTGCTGGGCCCCAGTTGGGTCCTCCGCCTCTGAGTACTTCCCAAGCCCCTAAGTCCTGGCTGCATGGATGCTGTGACGCGGGAGGCCCCGGGGCCACTGTGTCTCCACAGGCCCTCAGCATTGCCTCTAGACACGTGTGTGATCTGAGTGCTTCTCTCGGTGCACCCTCCCCCCTCCCTTCAGGACCTCTGCACAGACCCCCAGGGCCCCTTGGCTTCCACCCTCCCTCCTGCACAGCCTGCTGTCCAGTGCAAGATTGAAAAGCACTGCCCCCCTAGATGCCTCCTGGGGTTTCCCATCACCCCAGAATAAAACCCAGAGCTCAAACAGGGCTGGCATGGCCCCCGAGGTCAGCCCTGCTCTGTCTCCAGACCTCCTTCTCCCCAGACCTCCATCTGCTCGTGCAGCCCTGCTGGCCTTGCCACTGCTCCTTGAACTTGCCAAGCCATTTCTGCCCCTGGACCTTTTTACCTTCTGCCCCTTCTGCGAGGATGCACCTCCCCAACCCCGTGCAGACCCTGCATCCTCTAAGACCACGCCAGGCACTGAGGTGCCCGTCCTTGCCTGGCTGCCTTGCCCTTCGTAGGGCGCTGATCAGTTTCTAATTATATCGTTCATCCCCCGTCAGGACAGGTGCCACGTGCAGTCATGCAGCGTGTGTCTCCACCTTAACACCTGTGTGGCACGCAGTGGGTCGGCTCGAATAGCTGCCACCTGAGGGATGGTCTGTTGTTGATAGTCACTTTTCTTTGATTACTTGTGACTTCTGACAATTTCATGTGTTTTATTGGTTATTTGTTGTTTACAACTCACTGGAAATGATCTCCCCCTCCTCACCTTCTGCTGAAAACTTTTCCTTGAAGTTTGTCCCATTCACGTTTTTTTCAACATTCATTTAGCTGGACTCTGTGATGGTTAATTTTATGGATTAACTTGACTCGGCCACAGGACCCAGATATTTGGTCAAACGCTAGTCCAAAGGGTGAAGGTATTTGAAAAATGGGATTAACATTTAAATCAGTAGATGTTGAATAAAGTAGATTGTCCTATGTGAGTGAGCCTCATCTAATCAGGTGAAGGCCTAAAGAGAAAAAAGCTCGAGTTTCCCTGAGGAAGAGGGAATTTGCCTCTGGACTCAAACTGTGGCATCAACTCTTCCCTGGGTCTCTGGGCTGCTGGCCTGCCCTACAGTTTTGGACTCTCCAAATCTTAACAATCACAGGACCCAGTTCCTTAGACTCTCTCTCCCCTGCTATCTGTATATCAATATGTGCATGTACATTCATCTCTCTATCTCGTATATTTATCCTCTGAAGAACCCTGACTGATACAGACTCTTTTTCATGTTATATACTTCAGCCACTCTCTCTCCCATAGTACTTAACTTTGTTTATTGTGATTTTATCCTCATAGATTAAAAATTTTTCTTTCTGTAGGCAAATCTATCAATGTTATTTTTAAAGTTCCTGGCTGTGGTGTCATTCTGAGAAAACACCTATTCACCCCAGCAGAGCATAAATAATTTCCCATAATTTCCTCTGGTCTGAGTTTTGATTTGCATCAAATGCTGGTCCTCACTTTGCTTTTGTCCTGACGGTGAGAGCAGGGGTCCTGTCTCTTTGCTCTTTCCGTCTCCCAACTCTCTTTTGAGGTCTTGTCCTGGTCATATGTCTTCTAGAATGAACTCAACAAACATGGGCCCGCTGTGGGCCAGGAACAGACACGGCCGTGGCTGGAGAGCACAGCCTGGTTTCTGCCCAGGTCTGGGGAGGCCTCATTCCCAAGCCTTGGGGAGCAGGACTGGCTGAGACCCTTTCCCCCAAGCACCAAGGGAGGGGCGGGCAGTTGGGCCCCAGGCAGGTGGCTGGGAAGTGAATCCCACACCACAGGGCCAGGATTGTCAGGGCTTGATTTAAGTAAGGGAGGGCGGATGTGTGCTGTTCCTTACCACAGCTGGAAACAGATGTTTCTGCCCTGGGAGGAGGGTGTCCAGGCAGGCGGGGCTGCGGTGACTCGGGTGAGCTGCAGAGCAAGCGGGGACAATGGCCCTCGGCTGCACGTCACAGGGCTGAGAGGAGGCCGGGGCTGTGGTGCC
This sequence comes from Balaenoptera acutorostrata, assembly GCF_949987535.1. Taxonomy (NCBI): domain Eukaryota; kingdom Metazoa; phylum Chordata; class Mammalia; order Artiodactyla; family Balaenopteridae; genus Balaenoptera; species Balaenoptera acutorostrata. The sequence continues at coordinate 183,539,948 of NC_080066.1, forward strand.
AGGAAGGCCACAAACACAGCCTTGTCGGGGGAAGTGGCCGAGCCCGGGGGCCCCGGGGCTGTCACATGCCTCCTGCAGAGAGGGCTGCAGAAGGCAAGGGGGGTGCAGAGAATGCCACCAAGGACCCTGCAGGCATGGCGACTGCCCTGGCCAAGGCGGCGGGCCGGCCAGTGTGGGAAATGCGGCTCCCTGGATGGATATGGCAGGCAGAGCTCAGGTCTGCTGCTCGACTGGGACGGGCTGCAGAGAAAGAAGGGAGTCAGTTCCCAGAGTTTGCGCCCAAGCCGCTGGCAGGGGGGGGCACCCTTGGCTGGGACGGGGAGGATGCTGGGGACGGGCTGGTCTGGAGGGACTGTTGGTGTCTTAGTTCTTGCGGCTGCAGCAAATGACCACAAACATTTGTCCTCTCATGGTCTGGAGGCCGGACGTCTGAAACAGTCTCACGGGGCCTTGAGCAAACGTGGGCAGGGCCGCGCGGGGAGGGCCTGCTCCTGGCCTTTTCCAGCCGCCCGAGCGGCATCCCTTGGCCCGTGGCCCTGTCCTCCGTCTTCGAAGCCGGCAGGGTGGCCGGCCCTGCCTCTGTGTCACAGGCCCTTCCTCTTTGTGCCAGGTCCCCCGTGCCTCCCCCTTGTGAGGACCTGGTGATGGCGCTGGGCCGAGAGGCTGGGACCCTCGCGCATCTCAGGATCCCAGGCGCAGTCATCTGCACAGTCCCCATGCACAGGCTTCAGGGATCAGGAGGTCTTCGGGGCCACGTCCAGCCCGCCAGCCAGACGTGTGGTGGCGGGTGCGTTGAGGGTGAGATGTGTTGTTGACTTCCAGCCCCAACATGTGGAATGAGGTCCACATCTGGGGACAAGAGAGGAATGCCAGCCGTGGACAAATGCTGTTGGGCCACAGGCTGGGTTGGGGGCTGCAGGGCACAACCAGTGACAAGGGGAAACGGGCAGTGTGGCGTCCGGGAGCCAGCAAGGGGAGCGAGAGCACGACGCCCGACACGCAGACTGGCCAGGGAGGGGACGGCCTCGGCGCCGACCCCTCATTCCTGCCCTGGTCCGCGGGTGGGGAAGCAGGGAGGACGCGCCCGAGGCTGGCACCCGGGCAGGTGTCCGCCACGCTGGCCGCCCCGCCTGGCGGGGTGAGAAAGCCTGCGGCTGATCGGGGCCAGGCCCACACCCTCGCCTGCTGTGGGGACTCCGGGCAACGGCGGGGAGTGGCCAGGCGCTGGCCAGGACCAGCGTCTTCTCCAAGCCCCGTGAGGCAGCACTTTGTTTACCCCCCAGCCCGCCCTGCGTGAGGGGTGCTGTCACTGTGTCCGACAGAGGGGTGGGTGCGCAGGAGGGCTCGGGGGCTGCCTGAGCTGTGCAGACGGTGAGGGCGGCTCCGCGCGCCCAGCTGCTCCCGCTCCCACCACTCAGTGCTGTCTCCTGTGTGTGTGCGTGTGTGCGCTGCATGAGCACACGTGTGCCTGTGTGTCTGTGTGAGTGTGAATCCATGTGTGTGTGTGCAGACCTGCCCACGTGTGCCCACGTGCATATGCCCTTGCTTTTGTGTGTGTTTGCACACGTGCGTGTGCTTGTGCTTGCAGGGTGCGGACCCACGTGTGCACTGCATGTGTAGGCGCACACATGCTTATGTGTGTGAGGAGTGCATGCATGTGCACATGCATGTGTGCACGTGTGCCTGCCTGTGTGGACGGGCACATGTCTGGTGTGGGCAGCAGGGCCTCTCAGCCCACTTCCTTCGGTGCAGGGGGCTCTCCCGGCTTCCTCGTCGTGGCAGCTCCCCGATACATGCCCGGACCCTGCCGGCCCCCGTCCTCGGATGTTTGCCCTCAGCCTTCTGGGTCCTCTGACCTGGGGAGATCCAAAAGGCTGGGACACAGAAACAGGAGGCAGGTGAAGTGAGCCAAAGCTGTTTATGGGGCCGGACGGTGGGCGGGAAGGTAAGGGGGCCACAGTCAGGACCACTGGCTCGGTGGGCGGGGGCACAGGGCCAGCTGGGGGAGCCGCCCACCTCCCTGTATCCCGACGCCCTCCTCTCTGTGTCGGGGGCTGGGCTCTGCCGTGGGCAGAGGAGAGTGAGTGGGGGTCAGGGGTGGGGCTGGAGGCCTCTGTGCAGAGTGGGGTCCTGCCCGCTGGCAGCCGTGGGCGGCGTGGAGGCCAAGCTTCCCCCGCTGCAGTGGCGGCACCAGCTCTCTGGGGCTACTTCACCTGCAGCGAGAGCCCCAGGGTCAGGAAGGGGGCGGGGTCCCAGAGGACAGGGTGCAGGCCCCCAGGTCAGGGTCCCCCCCGCCCAGCTGAGTCGGGGACCCCACCTCCCTGACCCCCACAAGCACAGGTCCAAATGCCTGTCCTATGCTAGGGGCTGTGGGTGGAGGGAGGGGAGCCGCCCCGCCGGGCTGAGCGGGCCGGGCCGGTTCCCGCAGGACCCCTGCACGCAGGGCGCCGGCTGCCGGGACCAGCCTACCTTGATGAAGGTGACGAAGCCGCCGTAGAGCAGAGTGACGAGGAAGAGGGCCACGAAGGTGAGCCACAGGCGGCCCGTGTCCTCCAGCTCTGAGTAGTCGTCACCGCTCTCGTCCTGGCTCCGGGGGGGCAGGGTGGCCAGACCTGGGGAAGAGCCGGCGCCGCTGAGACCGGGCCCGCGCCCACGGCCCCGCCAGCGCACGGTGGGCCCCAACGAGCACGTGCAAACGGCCTGCTCCCTGCCGGGCTGTGCTGGGTCCCGGGGCTCCGCAGAGCCCGACGGGTCACAGTGCCGGGTGGGGCCGATGGTCCGGAACCAAACCGGCTCACAGCTCAGTTCACGCCAGCGAGACTGGGGGCAGGGAGTGGGGGGCACTGACACCGATGTGGACACAAGGGCCCGCCGGCCAGGCGGGACGGCGAGAGCCTCCCTCGGAAGTGGCTGCTCTGCGGCAGCGTGAAGGAGAAGGTGGTGCCTGCCAGGCAGAGAGAGGCGGGAAGAGCGCGCACGCAGGAGAGCAGCGTCACGAGTGCCCTGTTGCCGGAGAGCCCGGCCCGGAAGGGTGGACGGGAGCCCCGTGTGCCTGCAGCGGGGACCTGGGGCCAAGCGGCGGGCGAGGAGGCCGAGTGGGGCTGGGGCCAGGCCCTGCTGGTGACTTTAACCTGAGAACAAAGGGCTTTAAGCAAGGGCATGTCAAGGCCAAGTTTGAATATCAAAAAGTCATTCCTGCTGGAGTTGGAGTGGTTGGGGGCTAAGGCAGGATGAGAGGGACTTGCTGGTGTCCAGGCCCAGGTCAACACACTTGTGCGGAAAGCGCACCGAAGTCCAGAGGGAGATCCCAGGGGCAGGTAGGGAGTACTGAGTCCTGGAACCCGTCTCATGCCCCGGAATTTCCTAGTCGTTCATTCCATGAGTGTTTATTGAGGGTCTTCCTCGTGCTTGACCAGAGTTACCGGAAGTGGGGTCTGTAGGTGGTACTGGCCAGGAACCACTGGTCACAGGGCATAGGAAATAGATATGGAAATTGTGTGCATTGGAAACTTTTATAGCAGTCTGTTGAATCTAATAATAAAAAATCAGCACATCTTGGTTTCTGTTTGTCTCAGTTTTCTAGTAATTAGTTCATATTGTATTCTACAAAGGTATGGGCCCATGATTCATTGGAAAAAGTTTAAAAGGCAGCAGCCCTTTGCCACAGAGAGCTTGAAGGAGGCTGTTCTCCACACATGGAACGCAGGGGTGAGCAGCCGGGGCTCCGTGAGATGGCTAAGCATGATGACAGTTTCCCGTGGACCCAGATGCCCCACGACCCAGCCCTGGGGTCAGGGATGCCTTCTCAGTTACACAAGAGAGCTCGTGTGAATGATAAGCAGAAGTTGGTGGGATGAGAAGGTGGGAAAGATTTAGGGTGGGAGAAGCAGCGTTGGGAAGAATTGCAGGTGAGAGAGGTCGTGCCCATTCACCCTTCTGGAGCGGGGCAGGGATGTGTCAGCAGGCAGCCCATTGGGCACAGTCCGAGAAACCCTGGGACAGGATCTGGAAGTTTTTCTTAGGGCAAAAGAAGCCATGAAAAGAGCTTAAGCCGAGGGGTGACATGATTGGCATTGCTTTCAGTTCCAACATCTGGGTCACCTGTGGGTCTAATTCTATTTGCTAGTTTAAAATTTTGATTATGGGTGAAGGTTTTCTGCTTATTTGCATGCCTAGGAAATTCTGATTGCATGCTGGACATTGTGCACAGACCGACAGTGAGCTTGAAGTAGATTAGACGTGTATTGGCCATGAAGCGGGCACATACTCTCCTCTGTTGGGCAGGGAGGATGAGGGGCTCATTGTTTTCACCAGGAGTTGAGCTGGGCTGGGCGGCAGGATCGTTGGCTCCTGGGTCTAAATGTTTGGGTGGGGTCAGGCCCCTCCAGTGGGGCTTTGGGATCTAAGCCTCGTCCAAGGCTGGAGATCTCTTGCCCCACTCTGCTCCCAGCCACTCCTCGCTCAGCAAAAGTCCTGGGTGGGGGAATCAGCGGGTGGAGGAGATTTGTCTGGGGCTCATCTGTATTCCCACTCCCCGGGCCAGCCCAAGCAGATGCTAAATCTCGGCGGATTCCCTCACGTCCCTCTCCTCTCACAGATGCCTAGGCCTCTGCCCACTGGTGTTTGGGGTGAGGATAAAGTGGCCAGCGGCGCCTTTCGGCCTAGGAATCTAGGTCAGTTGGACACTGAGCCCTCAGCTCTTCAGAGGCTTTAAATAAATCTGATTTTTACTGTTTATTCGATGTTGTCCTTCTGTTACCGCAGGAGTGACCATCTCACTAGCTTCTACATCCTAAGTGGAAGCAGAACCTCGATGGATGTTTAAAGATCACCTTGGCCGCTGAGTGAAGGATGGGCTGGAGCGGGCAGCGATGGCAGTGAGACCGGCAGGGGGCGGGGAGGTCTGGGGGGCGTGGTCAGCAGAGAGAAGCGTGAGGACTCGAGGTATTCAGGAGTTGGGGGGCTGCCTGGCTGCGAGGGTGACGGGGGGCCAAGGTCCCTTGCCTTCACTTTGGGGGATGGGACGCATGGCTGAGGAGTGCTGGGGCCGCAGAGCAGGCCGGGAGGGAGAGGCCAGGGGCCCCGCGGGAGGCAACGTTCCAGCTGCTATTTTCTAACAATAATGAGGACCACAGGTGCTGGCCTATGCCGAACGCCCTGCAAGTCTCCCCTCCTTTGGGAAGAGGGGGACGGTGGTGGGCTGACCCTAGAACGGAGAGGGATGGCGTGGCCTACGGACGGAGGACGGCGGGGGGATCCTGGGGGTCCTTGGAGGAAAGCAGCAGGACCCGTCGAGGCAGCCAGCCCCAACTGGGGGGGCATGCAGCCGGCCCAGCAAAGAGAGAGGCTGCAATCCAGGCTGTGGAGGGGCCGAGGAGAGGGCGGCCGAGGCTGCCTTAAGCAGGGAGCCGTCCTGGCTGCCCTCCACTGGTCTGGAGGAGGGGTACGGGCAGGGAAGGCCCAGCTGCCTGCCGGCTCAGACCCGGGGTGGGATGGTGCGGGCCGCGGCCTCCTGGACGAGGCCTTTCTTCCCCTCACTCCCAGGGGGCTCTGGGGACTGGCCAGGCCTCCTGCCACCTCTGCCGCCCACCCTGTCTCCAGAGTGTGTGGCCCTGGTGGGTGGACATATTTCTGGCCCGCGTGGGAGGTGTGGGTCAAGGCTCTGAAGGCAGCCGGTCCAGGGTCTCCTGGGACATGAGACCACGGAGAGCCCGCACTGTGCCTGGGGGCCCGTCTGCTGGGTGTGGGGGACTGGAGACCAGGGGAGGGCCAGTGAGGAGCCCCCAGGGGTCCTGCCTGTCTGCCCAGGGGAAGAAAGACGGGCAGGGGCAGGAGGCCACTTCAGTGACCGAGGAACAGACAGGCCCGAGGGGCGTGAGCCATGACAGGTGGCCCAGCACAGACTGGATGGGGAGGGGCAGTGCTGTGAAACGGGCCGTGCCCCAGGTGGGCACTTCAGGAGGAGACCTGCTGGGGCACAGGCAGGCGGGCTGGGGTGAAGCCGCTCTCCGGTGGACCCTGCAGGACCAGCGGGGGCACTGCCCACCAGGAGGCCACTGCTGCCAGACCCGTCTGTGTGAGGGCTGCTGTCCGGGCATCTTCTCCACTCCGAGGGGTGCCCATGGCGAGGGCCAGGGCTGTAGGCAAGGTCCCTGACCCCAGTAGAGCAGGAGCCTTCCTGCCCCCCTCGCCTTGCTGACTCGGGCCCCCCCAGCCGCCATCTTCCTCTGCCTGGCTCCCATCGGGTGGCCTGGGGCCTGGACCCCCTGCTCCAGCTCCTGCTGGGCTCTGCGTCCCACTGCCTGACCGGCCCAGGGTGTCCACCACTGTCCCACGGGGCTGGGCTGGGTCGGGAGGGGGCGCCGGTCTGGGTGCTGCCCTCTGACGAGGCGGCAGTGGGGGCCTGGCAGGATGCCCCAGAGGGGAGGGCGAGCCCTGGGCCCCCACCAGAGCCTCTTCTCTGGCGCTTTCTGTCCACTTTGCCCCTCTGGGTGGCGTGCGGTCAGGGCCTGCCGTGGGCGTGTGCCGGTCTGACTCCTCTGGGTGCCTAACCCAGCCCCCGCTTCCGGGCATATCTGGCTCCCCAGGTGCTGACCGTGCCCCCGGACGGGCGGAGGTCTTGGGGGCCGGGGAGGCTCGGGCGCCCCCAGGGCGGCAGCTCTCTGGGGCGACCACCCTCACACCCAGCCCAGGGGGCCCCTGCTCTGCGCCCAGAGCACCTCGTCTCCATCAGCACCTTGGAGGGAGAAGGCTGCTCCTCAGGGCCTGGGCTGGGGGGGGCCCGCCTCCCACCCTGCCTGGGCCAGCACGTGGCGTGTGGACGGGGCCGGCCCCGGGGGGGCCGCTGGCAGGGCGTCCAGAGCCCCCAGGGCCGGGAAGCGTGCTCTCCAGACCCGCAGCGGCCTCGTCCCCGCTGCCCGGCTCCTCTGGGGCTGCCCCTCCGCCCCCAGCCCTGCGTCTGCGACCGGCTCGGAAGGAGGCCCCCAGCCCGCGTGACTCACCACCGGCGTCCAGGCTCCAGCTGGTGCCGAGCAGCGTCCGGGAGGCCTCGTGCCTGACCACACAGGTGTAGGTGGCAGCCGCACGGCCCGGGAAGGCGGGGACGCGCAGGACGCTCCAGGTGTGGAACGAGGAGTTCCCAGGCTGGGCCGCGGGGTGCGCCGTGGCGGACCAAGAAGGGTCCACCTCGCGCCGGCCCTCCAGCCAGGTGAGGAGGACGCCCGGCGGTGAGAAGTCGGACACCTCGCACAGGAGCCAGGGGGCCGCCTCGGCAGGGGGCAGTGGACCGGGCACGGTCAGGACGCGGACGGCAGGCTTGCTGGGTGCCGAGGCCTCTGCAGCGAGAAGCCCAGTCACGCTTTGGGCCGGGGGCATCGGGAGAAGCCGGGCGGCCGGGGGACGCTGGGCCCCACCCCCCGGGGTCCCCTGGTGGAAGGAGGTGGCCAGGGGACTGCCGGCTGTGGTGTGGGGCGCAGGGGGCCCGCGGCTGCCCTGTCTCTCCAGCCCGGGAGCCGCCCTCACCGTGTTCTCTCTGTGCCGCCAGAGTCACCGGGGACTGCAGGCCGGGGCCACTCAGCGTGCAGGTGACGGGCGTCCCCTTGGCCCACGAGGCCCTGGACAGGGCCAGGTGGCTGCTCCGGCTCCAGGAGCCGTTGGTGTGCTCTGTGGGCGCCTCCTCCTTGTGCCCGCTCTGGGGCTGCCCGGCCACCTCCCAGGACAAGCGGGCCGCCTGCAGGTCGCCCCCCACCGCCAGGCAGGTGAAGTTGGCCTCACCTTGGAGCCACAGGTCCTGCAGGGGAGGGCGCAGCAGGTAGACCCTGGGGGGCTGGGTGTGGTCCCGGCACTCTGCAGGGGACAGGCACAGGTTGACAGGGTGCGTGCTGGCCCCTGGCGCGGTGGGTGGGAGCGGGGTCGAGGGGTGGCCAGCGGCTCCTGGTTTCTTTAGTCACTGCCCAGCCCCAGGCCTGCCCTCTCCCCAGAGCCACCCGGCCCTTGTTGCTTCCAGAAGGGCAGTGGCCGGTGACCTCCCGTTGCCCACAGCTGGGCTGGGGTCTCGCTGGCAGGCAGGCTCTCTCGGCCGCTGAAAGTTCTCCGCACTTCTCCCCCCCAGCTTGGTGCCCCAAGGACTGACCTCTGCAGGGGTCCTTTGGATTTTCCGGCATCCGGGCTTCTGTCTGGGTGCCACTGGTGGGCAGCACTGTGGGGGAACGGGGTGAGTCAGGGTCTCCTCCCAGCTCCACAGACGGCTGGCTCTGTGGCCTCCCCGCCCCGCCGGCCCCCTTCCCGCCCTCTGGGGGTCGTCTCCATCAGCCCTCCCCGAGTGCGCCTCCACGCTCTGGCGGGACCCTGGCTGTCTGCTGCTGGTCACGAGTACCTGTGCTCAGTGCTCAAGGACCATCTCCATAACAGTCACCTCGACAGTTAAGGGTGACGGTGACCAGTAAGTTATTGGGCCATAAATTGCGACAGCCCAGGGGTCAGCCAACTTTTTCTGTCAAGGGCCAGAGAGCAAATATTTTAGGCTTTGCAGCTGCACGGGGTTTCTGTCTGTTCTCTTCCCCTCCTCCTCCTGGTCCATCCCCCTAGAACTGGAAAGGCCAGTCCTAGGCTGTAGAGATCAGGCTTTGGGCAGCATCTGCGTCAGGGGGGCCCTCCCTTGTCGGAGGGCTTGGCTCGTGCGGTCAGCACACCTTAGGCCCCAGGTGGGTCATCTTCCACGGGAGGGCAGTCCGGCCCCAGAACAGGAGGGCCTAGCCTGTCCTCTTGAAGCTCCGCCCTCTACCCGCCAAGGCTGCTGGGTGGATGGTCCGGCTGCAGGAATCACGGCTGGGGCTGAGTGCTGACACACGCCGGGGGGGCTGTGGACGTGCACAGCCCTGCTGCGGTGACCTTCTCATCCGGAGGACTGAACTGTCTCCTGATTCCCCACGCCCGGTGTGCCTGACCAGGCCACCCCGGGCCCCGGGGACACGCAGGGCGGGAGCAGATTCTGCCCTGGGCTGTGAGCATCTTGACCAATGAGCTGGGCAGGGCCCCCCTGGAGATGCCACAGTGGGTCGCGGCCGCTGTCCTCTTCTTGGAGCTTCACCAGCACTCCAGAGGGCCGGCGAGGGAGCTGCCATTCTCTGTGTGACCAGCACACCTCCAGTGGTTTCTGCCCTTCTCAGAGCGAGGACATGCTTCCCAGGGTGGCAGACAGGGTGAGGTGTGACCCTGGGCCCCAGCCAGGCCCCCAGCACTCAGAGAGCCTGGAGCCAGGTGGAACTGGGGGTGAGGGCGGCTTTTGCCAGCTGCCACGGCTCCCCGGCCCTGTGGGTGGCACCCTGTTTCTGTGAGGGTCTCGGGGCTCAGTTCCATACTCCTGGCCGCCTTGGGAACGCGTCCCTGCATGAGGCTCCACGGCGAGCTCACGGTCAGCGGGTCAGCTGGGCCAGGCGAGACTGGAGCTGGCCTGTGGGCCCTCCCTCTCACAGTGCTCCTCACGGTGTGACCTGCACAGGTCCTCCACTCATGAGGGGCTGATGGCCACACGGGGGCCTGAGGTGGCATCTGCAGTAGGCGCCCCTCAGGTCAGTGCCCTGACTTCCTGGCTCAGCGTGTGACTTTCGGAGTCACGGGAGAAGTCGTGGAGGGCTGCCGGAGGGAGGCAGCTAGGGGACGGGCAGGCAGGCTGGGGTGTGCGTGGGCGGGGGCTGCTGACCTGGGGTCCTCGGAGTGGTTAGGGCTGGGGCGGAGCCCTCTGACCGGGACGTCGCAGAGGACACCGTGGGGGGTGGAGTCCGCTTCGATGCTGAAGTCAGGGAAGCAGTGAGCAGGTGAGGGTCAGAATATACTGTGTACTGGGGGGGAGGGGCTGCAAGGTGACGGGGAAGGGCGGGGGCGGGGGGCGCGCAGGGTGATGTAGCGGGGACACGCCTGGCCTGACCCCCGCCCCCGGCCGCGGGAGGAGCCCGGCTCACCTGGGAGAGGCACTTTCACGGACCGGTCGCCGTTGGGGTGCTGGACTCTGCACAGCAGGTGCTCTTCGGACCCCTGGGGGATGCTTGAGGGGGGCAGGAGCACCTGGGAGGAGGCCGCGTACTTGCCCTCCCTCAGGACGGCCGGGAAGCTCTGGACGCTCCGGCCGCTGACCCCGCTGCTGTTCTGGTAGCTCCAGGAGAAGCTGAGGGAGCTGGGCAGGAAGTCCCGGGCCAGGCAGCCCAGGGCCATCGGGTTCTCATCAGACAGGGCGCTCACGCAGGAGACCAGGGGGAAGAGAGTCGGGGCAGACGGGCTCCCTGAGGACCGGAGAGAGAGGACAAAAGAGACAGGGGGCGTGAGAAGGGTCTCTCGTGCCCTGCCGGTCGGTCGGGGGTCCGGGCAGCCCCGCCTTCCCTCTGGGGCAGTGGCGCCCTCAGTGCCCCTGGCTCAGCCACACCGGGCCCAGCCTGGGGCTCTGGGGTCGGAGGGAGGGTCCGAATGCCAGCGGTGAGAACGATGCAGACTCAGCTCCGCCAGCCCTCGGCACACGCAGGTCACTGAGGTCAGCCCAGAGCCAGCCAGGACGGTCCAGCGTGGCCAGCTAGCCCAGCTAGACTCTCAGGGCTCAGCTGAGGGTAACCATCCCAAAGCAGGGCGTCAACTGTCCAAGTCAAGCCAGCCCAGCCAGTGCTTTTCTGCTGACCCATCTCAGCCCCCCTTGGTCAACCCAGCCCTGCTCAGCCCAGTTCAGCCCAGCTCAGCCCAGTTCAGCTCAGCTCAGCCCAGCTCAGCTCAGCTCAGCCCAGCCCAGCTCAGCCCACTTCAGTGCAGTTCAACCCAGCTCAGCTCAACTCAGCTCAGCCCAGTTCAGCCCAGTTCAGCACAGCTCAGCCCAGCTCAGCCCCGTTCAGCCCAGCTCATCCCAGTTCAGCCCAGCTCAACCCACTTCAGTGCAGTTCAACCCAGCTCAGCCCAGCTCAGCTCAGCCCAGCTCAGCCCAGCTCAGCCCAGTTCAGCCCAGCCTGGCTCAGCCCGGCTCTTCCCAGCCCAGCCCAGCTCAGTTCAGCCCAACTCAGCCCCACTAAACCCGGCTCAGCTCAGTCCAATCCAGCTCAGCTCAGAAAGCCCGGTTCAGTCCGGTTTTGTCCAGCTCAGCTCAGGCCTGCTATGGGCAGCCCAGGGTAGCCCTGCCCAGTCCTGAAAGCCCAGCGCTTCTAGCCAGAAAGCGCCAGACCCACTTGCCTCGGCTAAGGCACCTCGTGCAGGAATCCCGCACAGCTGGGCTGGGCCTGGGGTCGGTCCCTTTGTGCCTCTTGGTCTCTCTGCTCCTCGGGGCCCCTGTCCTCCCTTGTCCACTGGGTGCCCGATCCCTCCGTGCCTGCCCCAGGCCCAGCCGGCTTTGGCTCCCAGCAGCGTCAGTCACCCCCTTCCTCAGCTACTGGGGAAAACGCTTGCTGGCGACTTTACATTCCCTAAAGCATCTTGCAAGAGCCGCGGCGCATATGCCAGCATCAGAAGGAAGGTCCCAGTCTCTCTGGAATGGGCAGCATTGCTTCTCCGGGGAGAGGAGAGCCTTGGGACGCTTCCCTCGTTGCCTTGGCCTTCCTGGGCACATGCCCTTGGCCCAAATTCCTCCTCACCCCCGGCTCTCAAATGAGTCCGACTTGACTAGATTCCCTCCAGGAAAGTCCTCATTAACAATGACGGGAAACGCATTTTATCTGAATTGCCGCTCACAGTTGTGCTTTATCCCAAAGCTCTGCAGAAAGCAGAGGCTGCTTTCCAGGGCACAGCAACGATCTAAAACCCAGAGCCGCGTTTCCCACTTAAGTGAGGACACGATAAGGAGTGCCCTGTGTGTGTGAAGCACCCGGACCCACACAGGCGATAGTCAAAGACTGATTCCCCTTCAAGTGAAAACAAAAACATTTCATGCAGATTTCCCGGAGCAGCAAATCTGGCAGTGCTGGCTGCCTCCCTCTTACCTTCTCAGGCTCCCGGTCACTGGCAAGTCCCGTGGGGTCTTTGGCCTGGCAGAATTCCTCCAAATCCCTTAAAAACGGCTGATTCACCACTAGCCCACTGGCCGGTGGCAGAAGCCAGGACTGCCATCCCCTGCTCCGGGCGGTCCCAGGAGACCCCCAGCCACAGTGGGCCTGGGGCCACCCACTCTCAGACCCTCCATGGGAGCTCCTTCCACTAAGACGCTGGCTGGGCTGATGACCCAGAGCAGAGACGGCCCTTCCAAAGTGTCCTGAGTCCTTCCGGACTCACACCCGACTGCCTCTCCTCTCAATCCGCCAACCAACGTGTTTAACTGAAATAATTCATGACGAATGCACACATTTCACCTAAAATCTGTCCTGAGCTGGATACCTGAAAAGCGGTCTTGAAAAATACTGAAAGGAAGGCAACCGTATCAGAATACCAGAGTGTTTCTTAGTCACGAAGAGAAAATCGACCGGCTAAAGATTGTGGGCACACTCATAGTGGAAAGAGTGCTTCGGGGCATCGGAGGATGGTTTGGGATTAATTACCTTGAAGGAATACCCCATTAGAACATTATACGAATGCATTGATAAAATGCACCTAGGACTATTCACTTTCTTAAACCTTTACTTTGAAAATGAGTACAAACGAGCAGTTGATAAGCTAAAACTGAAATAGATTCAAATAGTTCAAATAGGAAATAGGAGCTGGCAACCCCAGGAGCACGGAGCGGATCCCCTCACAGCCTCGGAAGGACCAGCCCTGCTGCCACCTTGATCTTACTTCCAGCCTCTAGGCTGCGAGAGAATGAACTTGTGTTGTTTAAGCCTGGCCTGTGGTTCTTTGTTGTGACAGCCCTCAGACACCCCTACAGGTGCTGTCCTGAGCTGTCAGCCCCGTGGCCTGCGTGAGAACCCCCCATCCCCGCTGCGGGTGGCTGTGCTCTGTGGGACCCTTCACTGAATGTCCCACCACCTGACAGCGTGGGCTGCAAAGTGCACCATTTAATCAGAAATACGCACCGGGAGCCCACTGCCAGGGGATGGGTTTCTCTGCGGACCCATGTCCACTTCCAGCTCTCTTCGGCAGTCGCCTCTGCAAGCCCCTGCCACCCCCGTCGGAGGTGGTCCTGGGGGCCCCCAGCACCCTGAGATTGCCTCCCTGGGGAGATGGCTCCCAGACCGCCCTCCCTGTGCCTCCTCTCCGGTCCCACCGCCTGCTGCCACAGCTGGCCCGGACTTCTCTGCATCGCCTGGCTCAGCTCCCGTCTCCGAGCGCTAATTCCTGGCTCCCCTACCTCCTGCCAGCTGTCCCCCTTTCTGGGCCTTTCCTCTGTGCCTCTCCCGGCTGTTTCACCCGAGACTTCTGCGCCCGCTTCCGAGCTCCGTCACCGTCTGCAGGGCGCGCGGTAGCTGCACACGTGCTGGGCGCCCCTCCTGAGTCCCACCCGCACACACCAGGCACTCCCAAGGTCGGACAAGCCCTCCTGTGGCTGGGCTTGCTAGGAACAGAGACAGAGTGACAAGGCCTCACGTGGGGCTCGTGGCGGCGTCCCCGCGGATGCACACAGGGGCCCCAGCTCAGGCTGCGCTGGGAGACCAGCCCGGGGGTCCTCTCCAGCTCGGCCGTCTTTCTTCCTCTGGATCAGCCCCGAGACCCGGCCTGGCACGTCCCCCATGGGCCTGGGAGGAGACGCACGGCCCTTTCCCACGAGCCCTTTGGAACTGGGGTCAGCTCTCGGGATGCACAACACACAGGAGTGTGGCTTGGGAAAAACCCTTCACAAGGAAGCAGTATCACAAGATAAAATGTACATATTTATTTCAAGGCCACAAGCAAGACATTGCAAAGCAGGGCCGGGCAGAGCCCACGGCTGCAGGCTCCATGCTTGGCCACGGCATTTGGCCACGTCGGGAGAAGCCGGTTTCTTAGAGCTTGAAGCTGTAGAGGGACATGGGGAAGATTTCAGTACAAGTGGACAACCCATGCGGGCCGGGGACCCTGGCCCCAAGGCAGCTCCCTTCTCGTTCCGTCTCTGGTCCCCCACGTCCTTGGCTGGCCGTCACTTCACCTGCAGGTGACAGAGACTGCGTGAGTGGGGGTGGGGGTCCCCGGGGGTCATGCGCCACCCGCTCCCCGCGGCCAGGCGGCCCACCTTGAACAGGGTGACCGTGGTGCTGTAGAAGAGGCCCAGGAGGAAGAGGACAATGAAGGTGGAGGCCATGGTGTTGAGGTTCTCGAAGCCTTCTTCCTCGGCGCTCACTTCGCCCTCTGCAGGAGACACGGCACAGTGGGTCAGCTCGGCCGCGACACCCGCAGAGCCCACCCTGGCTGCCCCTCGGCCGTGCGGCCCACCGGGAGCGCTGGGGGCACGGCAGAAGCAGGCGGGTGGGCGGGAGGGCACGTGCACTCCCGTGCCAGCCCCGCTGTGGGCTTGTCAGGCGGGGTCTCGGGCAGGCATGGCAGGCCACTGACCACCCGATCCGGGCTGGGCAGGTGCAGAGCGTGGCCCAAGCTGAGCAGGGAGGCGACCCTGGGCACCTTGTCCCAGGAGACCTGGGGTGGCAGAGAGCACGACCGAGCAGCACACGCACACACGGGGTGTGGCCTGTGCCGGGGCCAGTGGAGTGGCCCTCGGTGTCCTGGACTCCCCTGGAGGTCGTAGGACCACTTGGGGCTGAGAGGCAGGGGGTGGGGGTCCTGTCCCCTGAAGTTTGGGGTGGGCCCCCCGGCCAGTGAGGACCAGCACCGGGGGCAGGCGGCTCTCTGTGCTGAGGGGCCCGTCCTTCCAGCCTCCCTCCCTCTCCTTCTTGGGGCCAATGGCACACGGGAGAGGCCGTGTGGGGCGCTGGCTGGCTTGTCTGCCCCATCAGCACTCAAGGCTGGGGGACCAAGGGGCCAGACAGACCCCTGAGCCCCCAGGGAGGGTGACATTAGGACGACAGGCGGAGGACATTCTGTGGGGTCTGCAGCCCCTGCACTGATGGACCCTGGGGTCATCTGGGGCTCAGGCCCCTAAAGGGCCAGGAGCCCGGGAGGGTCGGGAGGCGGCCTGGAGGGGCGGCGGTGAGCTGGACCCAGGAGACCTGCTCAGCCCCCACTCCTCTCCCTGCCCACCCGGCGCTGTGCCCACCATTTCCAGGCCAGTGTTTGCAGACAGGGCCCCTGCAGCTTCCTACTCCAAGGAGGCCCCTCCTGGGACGGCTCCCCTACCTCGCGGTTCTGCGTGCCTCCCACTGCCTCTTCGCAGGGGGCGGGGGTGGGGACGCTGCCGCCCTCACGAGGGCCTGGACCGGGAGAGGCACCCCTCCGGGGCCCGGGCCCGCGCCGTCCTGAGGACCTGAAGCCGGCTGGGCCACGGTGGGCCTCGGAGCCCGCTACCCTGGGGCTGGGACGGTGGCCATGGCAGGAGTCCAGGCTGGGCCGGCCTGTGGACACGCCCCCAAGCTGAGACAGAAGGACAAGCAGAGCTTGGGCGTGACGCGCGGCAGCCATAGGGGTGCAGAGGAACACCGCTGGGGGGGGCGGGCGCGCCTGCCAAAGGCACCGAGCGATGATGGCTGTGCGAGGGTCGGCGTCCGTGTCCATGTGTGTAAGCCT
Source organism: Balaenoptera acutorostrata (assembly GCF_949987535.1). Taxonomy (NCBI): domain Eukaryota; kingdom Metazoa; phylum Chordata; class Mammalia; order Artiodactyla; family Balaenopteridae; genus Balaenoptera; species Balaenoptera acutorostrata. Next base: position 183,555,497 of record NC_080066.1, read on the forward strand.
GTGCGTGTGCCATGATTCGTGTGTGTGCACAAGCACGAGCACGTCTGTGTGTATGTGTCCATATGTCTGTGTGTGCATGTCTCAGTGTGTGTCTGCATGCTCACGACTTATCCACGAGCACGCATGTGTGTCTGTGTGTGAGCGCCCATGTGCACGTGCCTATGTGTGCCCGTGACTGTGCGTGCATGTGTGTGAGTGTGCGTGTACCTGTGTATCTGTGTGTGTCTCTGTGTGTCCACGTTTTTGCGTGTGTGTGCCTGTGTGTGTGTGCCTGTGTGTGTGTGTGCCTGTGTGTGTGTGTGCCTGTGTGTGTGTGTGTGCCCATGTCCATCACATTTGTGTCTGTGTCACGTGCATCCATGTCTCTGTCCATGTGTGTGCCTGTCTGTGTGTCCGTGTCTGTGCATGTGTGTGTGCACACGTGTCTCTCTGTGTGCGTGCCCACGTGCATGTGTGTCTCTGCATGTATGTATGTGGCTGTGTGTGTGCATGCACGTGCATGTGTTGCACACCCGTGTGCCCCCGGTGTGGCCATAGAAGCAGCTAGAGGAGCAGTGAGTATAGGCTTGGCTTGCTGTGAGCATTCTGCAAGGAGCACCAGGGCTTCCAGGGGTGGGTCAGAGGCCCGTGGGGAGGCAGGGGCGGGGACAGTGGGGGAGGGCGGTCTGCTGGGCGGGGGCAGCACAGCCATGGCCCCCGCAGGGAGAGCATTGCTCACTCACAACCAGCATCTTTTGAACGGATCTTTTTATTTCTAATTTTTATAAAATGCAACATCTCACCCACTGACATGGTTAGTTTGCACGCACACATGCACACACACAGCGACGGTTGCCCAGGGGCTCTGGCCCCGGCCTGAGCGGGCAGCCGGGTGGTCAGTAGCAGGTGCTGGCCGTGTCAGACATGACCAGCGACACGTTGTACAGGGTGGGTTTACCGGTGGACTTGTCCACGGTCCTCTCGGTCACCATGTGGGGCAGGGCCTCGTGGCCCACGACGCAGGTGTAGGTCTCCCCGCTGTTCCAGTCCTCCTCGCTCACCGTCAGGATGCTGTGCACGAAGTACAAGCCGGGGGCCTGGGGCTCGGGCGCCGGGGCACTGGTCACGTACTTGTCGGAGGACATGGGCTGCCCCTTCTGCAGCCACTGCACGAACACGTCCGCGGGCGAGAAGCCCTTCACCAGGCAGGTGACGGAGGCGGACTCCCGCAGGCTCAGCTGTTCCCGCGCTGGTGGCAGCACGTACACGGACGGCATGTGCTTGGCGACCTCTGCGGGGGGAGACACGGTGGTGAGAGCGGGTTGGGGGCGAGAGGGGTCCGTCCTGGACAACGGGGAGCGCAGGGGCTCTCCTGGTCCTGCCTCGCTGTCCTCAGACCCCAGAAGCCGTGGGAGAGCCCGGGAAGGAAGCCAGAGCAGGCTTACCTTTGGGCCTGGAGATGCTGCGCTTCAGCGGCGAGGGCAGATCTGTGTGGGTCACCGTGCACGTGAACCCGTCTCCAGACTCCCAGTCCTCCACGCACACAGAGGTCTCACCCACGGCACTGAACGTGCCATTGGGGTGGCTCTCAGAGATGTTGGTGAGGGTCTGCAGGGCCTCGCCGTCCTGGCGGGTCCAGGAGATGCTCAGGCTGTCATAGGTGGTCAGGTCTGTGACCAGGCAGGAAAGCTTGGCTGACTTGGTGAGGAAGATGCCAGCGAAGGACGGGGGGATGGTGAAGATCCTGATGGGGGTGTCATGGACTGGAGGTGGGAAGAGAGTTGGTTGGAGTGAAATCAGATGGAGGAATAGTTCAGCCCATAGAGCAGGTGCCGAGTTGGCCGAGCCCCTCGTGAGCCCCCAGCTGCCCTGCACACAGCCCCTCCCTGCCCTTGGCCGCTCTGAGAAGCCAAGGCTCAGGGAGCTGCTGGGACGTCGGGGGCGGTGTCTGCAGACCTGTGTGTGAGGGTCCCCCCCACCCCGGGGGCTGCACTCACAGGGGCCGCACACAGAGGACACGTTCTTCTGGAAGGTCATCCCGCTGTGCTCCACCTCACAGGTGAACACGCTCTGGCTGAGCCACTCGCTCTCCGTGATGGTCAGCATGCTGTAGGTCCTGAAGGTCATGGGCGAGGACTGTACAGTCTCCACCGGGCCTTCACTGATGCCAGACACCACCCGCTTTCCATCACGAAACCAGGACAAGGAGATCTGTTTGGGGCTGAAGTCTGTGGCCTGGCAGATGAGCCTGGACGTGCGCTGGGGAGTGCCGGAGAAGGCGTCTCGGGGGGGGATGAAGACACTCACATTGGGAGGCAGTGGATGTGTCGGCCCTGCTGAGAAGGAGAAGGCGTCAGCTGGGCCTGGCCTGACCCCCGCCCCCGGCTGCGGGAGGAGCCCGGCTCACCTGGGACAGGCACTTCCACGAACCCTTCGCCATTGGGGTGCTGGACTCTGCACAGCAGGTGCTCTTCGGACCCCTGGGGGATGCTTGAGGCGGGCAGGAGCACCTGGGAGGAGGCTGCGTACTTGCCCTCCCTCAGGACGGCTGGGAAGCTCTGGACGCTCTGGCCGCTGACCCCGCTGTTGTTCTGGTAGCTCCAGGAGAAGCTGATGGAGCTGGGCAGGAAGTCCCGGGCCAGGCAGCCCAGGGCCATCGGGTTCTCATCAGACAGGGCGCTCACGCAGGAGACCAGGGGGAAGAGAGTCGGGGCAGATGGGCTCCCTGAGGACCCGAGAGAGAGGACAAAAGAGACAGGGGGCGTGAGAAGTGTCTCTCATGCCCTGCCGGTCGGTCGGGGGTCCGGGCAGCCCCGCCTTCCCTCTGGGGCAGTGGCGCCCTCAGTGCCCCTGGCTCAGCCACACCGGGCCCAGCCTGGGGCTCTGGAGTCGGAGGGAGGGTCCGAATGCCATCAGTGAGAACGATGCAGACTCAGCTCCGCCAGCCCTCGGCACAAGCAGGTCACTGAGGTCAGCCCAGAGCCAGCCAGGACGGTCCAGCGTGGCCAGCTAGCCCAGCTAGACTCCCAGGGCTCAGCTGAGGGTAACCATCCCAAAGCAGGGCGCCAACTGTCCAAGTCAAGCCAGCCCAGCCAGTGCTTTTCTGCTGACCCATCTCAGCCTCCCTTGGTCAACCCAGCCCCGCTCAGCCCAGTTCAGCTCAACTCAGCCCAGTTCAGTGCAGTTCAACCCAGCTCAGCCCACTTCAGTGCAGTTCAACCCAGCTCAGCTCAACTCAGCTCAACTCAGCTCAACCCAGTTCAGCCCAGCTCAGCCCAGTTCAGACCAGCTCAGCCCAGCCCAACTCAGTCTAGTTCAGCCCAGGACAACCCAGCTCAGCCCAACCCAGCTCAGCCTAGTTCAGCTCAGCTCAGCCCAGCTCAGCTCAGCTCAGCTCAGCCCAGCTCAGCCCAGCCCAGCTCAGTCCAGCTCAACTCAGCCCAGCCCAGCCCAGCCCAGCTCAGCCCAGCTCGGCTTGGCCCAGCCCAGCCCAGCTCAGCTCAGCCCAGCTCAGCCCAGCCCAGCTCAGCTCAGCCCAGCTCGGCTCGGCCCGGCCCGGCCCAGCCCAGCTCAGCTCAGCCTAGCTCAGCTCAGCCCAGCCCAGCTCAGCCCAGCTCAGCCCAGCCCAGCTCAGCTCAGCCCAGCTCAGCCCAGCCCAGCTCAGCTCAGCCCAGCTCAGCCCAGCCCAGCTCAGCTCAGCCCAGCTTAGCCCAGCCCAACTCAGCTCAGCCCAGCCCAGCTCAGCTCAGCCCAGCTCAGCCCAGCCCAGCCCAGCCCAGCCCAGCTCAGCTCAGCCCAGCCCAGCCCAGCCCAGCTCAGCCCAGCCCAGCCCAGCCCAGCTCAGCTCAGCCCAGCTCAGCCCAGCTCAGCTCAGCTCAGCCCAGCTCAGCCCAGCTCAGCTCAGCTCAGCCCAGCTCAGCCCAGCTCAGCCCAGCTCAGCTCAGCCCAGCTCAGCCCAGCTCAGCTCAGCCCAGCTCAACCCAGTTCAGCCCAGCTCAGCTCAGTTCAGCCCAGCTCAGCCCAGCTCAACCCAGTTCAGCCCAGCTCAGCTCAGCTCAGCCCAGCCCAGCCCAGCTCAGCCCAGCTCAGCCCAGCTCAGCTCAGCTCAGCCCAGCCCAGCTCAGCCCAGCCCAGCTCAGCCCAGCTCAGCCCAGCCCAGCTCAGCCCAGCCCAGCCCAGCCCAGCCTAGCTCAGCCCAGCTCAGCCCAGCCCAGCCCAGCTCAGCTCAGCCCAGCCCGGCTCAGCCCAGCCCAGCCCAGCTCAGCCCAGCTCAGCTCAGCTCAGCCCAGCTCAGCCCAGCTCAGCCCAGCCCATCCCTGCCCAGCTCAGCTCAGCCCGGCTCAGCTCAGCTCAGCTCAGCCCAGCCCAGCCCAGCTCAGCCCGGCTCAGCTCAGCCCGGCTCAGCCCAGCTCCGCTCAGCCCGGCTCAGCCCAGCTCCGCTCAGCCCAGCTCAGCTCAGCCCGGCTCAGCCCAGCTCAGCCCAGCTGAGCTCAGCCCAGCTCAGCTCAGCCCAGCCCAGCCCAGCCCAGCTCAGCTCAGCCCAGCCCAGCTCAGCCCGGCTCAGCTCAGCCCGGCTCAGCCCGGCTCAGCTCAGCCCAGCTCAGCTCAGCCCAGCTCAGCCCAGCTCAGCCCAGCTCAGCCCAGTTCAGCCCAGCCTGGCTCAGCCCGGCTCTTCACAGCCCAGCCCAGCTCAGTTCAGCCCCACTCAGCCCCACTAAACCCAGCTCAGCTCAGTCCAATCCAGCTCAGCTCAGAAAGCCCGGTTCAGTCCGGTTTTGTCCAGCTCAGCTCAGGCCTGCTATGGGCAGCCCAGGGTAGCCCTGCACAGTCCTGAAAGCCCAGTGGTTCTAGCCAGAAAGCGCCAGACCCACTTGCCTCGGCTAAGGCACCTCGTGCAGGAATCCCGCACAGCTGGGCTGGGCCCGGGGTCGGTCCCTTTGTGCCTCTTGCTCTCTCTGCTCCTCGGGGCCCCTGTCCTCCCTTGTCCACTGGGTGCCCGATCCCTCCGTGCCTGCCCCAGGCCCAGCCGGCTTTGGCTCCCAGCAGCGGCAGTCACCCCCTTCCTCAGCTACTGGGGAAAACGCTTGCTGGCGACTTTACATTCCCTAAAGCATCTTGCAAGAGCCGCGGCGCATGTGCCAGCATCAGAAGGAAGGTCCCAGTCTCTCTGGAATGGGCAGCGTTGCTTCTCCGGGGAGAGGAGAGCCTTGGGGACGCTGCCCTCGGCGCCTTGGCCTTCCTGGGCACATGCCCTTGGCCCAAATTCCTCCTCACCCCCGGCTCTCAAATGAGTCCGACTTGACTAGATTCCCTCCAGGAAAGTCCTCATTAACAATGACGGGAAACGCATTTTATCTGAATTGCCGCTCGCAGTTGTGCTTTATCCCAAAGCTCTGCAGAAAGCAGAGGCTGCTTTCCAGGGCACAGCAACGATCTAAAACCCAGAGCCGCGTTTCCCACTTAAGTGAGGACACGGTAAGGAGTGCCCTGTGTGTGTGAAGCACCGGGACCCACACAGGCGATAGTTAAAGACTGATTCCCCTTCAAGTGAAAACAAAAACATTTCATGCAGATTTCCCGGAGCAGCAAATCTGGCAGTGCTGGCTGCCTTCCTCTTACCTTCTCAGGCTCCCGGTCACTGGCAAGTCCCGTGGGGTCTTTGGCCTGGCAGAATTCCTCCAAATCCCTTAAAAACGGCTGATTCACCACTAGCCCACTGGCCGGTGGCAGAAGCCAGGACTGCCATCCCCTGTTCCGGGCGGTCCCAGGAGACCCCCGGCCACGGCGGGCCTGGGGGTACCCGCTCTCGGACCCTCCACGGGAGCTCCTTCCACTAAGAAGCTGGCTGGGCTGATGACCCAGAGCAGAGACGGCCCTTCCAAAGTGTCCTGAGTCCTTCCGGACTCACACCCGACTGCCTCTCCTCTCAATCCGCCAACCAACATGTTTAACTGAAATAATTCATGACGAATGCACACATTTCACCTAAAATCTGTCCTGAGCTGGATACCTGAAAAGCGGTCTTGAAAAATACTGAAAGGAAGGCAACTGTATCAGAATACCAGAGTGTTTCTTAGTCACGAAGAGAAAATCGACCGGCTAAAGATTGTGGGCACACTCATAGTGGAAAGAGTGCTTTGGGGCATCGGAGGATGGTTTGGGATTAATTACCTTGAAGGCATACCCCATTAGAACATTATACAAATGCATTGATAAAATACACCTAAGACTATTCACTTTCTTAAACCGTTACTTTGAAAATGAATATAAACGAGCAGTTGATAAGCTAAAACTGAAATAAGTTCAAATAGTTAAAAGGGGAACCTTCTAGTTTCTGTCAACATCTTTGCCTTATTTTAGAAATGCAAATTATCCAGGTGGTGTTGTGTTCAGTGGAACTCTTTCAGCTTTGTGGGGCTGAGCAATACCATCACCAAACCACACCTTGGTGACCATAAGCTATAAATTCACCAACTGTGTTTTCTTGCTTCCTAAAATAGACTCTCGACTGATCTGCTTCCTGCCACCTGCTGCAGGTGGCCAGCCCCGCAGGCGGCCATCTTGACTAACTCAGCAACCACCAATTAATTAAAAAAATAAGCCGAATTTATTATTGCCAAAACTCAGCCCTGAATCAGGGCAGGGGGCCGACAGTACCGAGTTACTACTTCTCAGCCAAACTTGCACCCCTATCAACTCCCCAAAGACAGGATTCACAGTTGTTAATTGAATGATAAAATTTAAAATACATTAAAAGTCTCTCATGTTCTAAAGTCACAATTTTCCTGACCACCAGGAGCCACTTGAAGGATGTCCTGTCTTTTAGTATTTCATAAGCGTGCCTCTTATGATGAACATGTATCTTTCTCTTAACAAGTGTCCTCACGAAACCCGGTACCTGTAACTTCCCCAGGCTCTTCCTTTCGGGGGGCTGGGGCACCCCACTCTCACCAAGATCGGGACACTACACGTCCATCCTCACCCAGACAATTCTAATCCTAACCAATAAAGAATTTGAAGTACAGTCTAACGCAGAGCACACCTCATATCTGAAGAGGACATTTCACTATGCCTTCCACGTGTGGCATTCCTGGGGTTCTAGAAACACAATCAACAAGGCACACTCCTCAACTGACTCTATGATTGTAGCAGCCAAATTATCTCTTGCCACGGACCAAACTGTCCTGCCGCCGAGGGGGTCCTGGGACTCCCCCACAGGTGGCCCTTCCCGCCTGCAGCCGCCTCTTGAATGCCGGCAGTATTCCAATTTTTGAAAGACATCAGAAAATCCAGAGGCTCTGAAATCCCTAGGGCACCTGGTCCTGGTCCCCTCCTGGCCAGTCTGCCCAGTCCCCCGGTGGACACAGACATGTCCTGAGGGCCAGACGGCGAAGCTCAGAAAACCCCAGAGACAGGAGCAGAAAATAAAGGCCCTGGAGGGGCCATTCTTACCTGCGGAGACGGTGACAGAGATCCCTTGGCCCCAGATGTCCATACTACAGTAATCACTGTGGTGGGATCTCCAGCCTCACCTCACAAAAACCTCGGGGGCCTGGCACGGCCCCATGGTGCCTGGGGACCTGTCCTGTCTACAGGCGCCGCATGGAAGCCGACCGTCCTAGTCACTTATCCGGAGGGCCCCGGAACCCTCTGCTGGCCCTGCTCCCTCCAGGCTGCCCCGGAGACCCAACATCCCAGCCTGGCGCCCAGAAGCCAGACCACTGGCCGCCTAGGCTGTATGACCATGAATCACGAATCCTTAACTCAAACTCAGAAGTCCAACCAACCTCAAACAAACAGCCAGCCACCTGCCCCAGAAAGCTGACGGAAGCCCCTGGTGATGCTCGAATCAGACGGCCAGACCAGCCGAAGGAGCTGCCTTGTCTGTCCCCGCACCACGGCGTCCTTGGGGCAGGGAGGTCCATCTCTGGGCCCCTTTTATGGGGACCCTCTCCCTGGTTCCCTTTCCGGTCCTCCAAAGTGCCCCGCGCCTCTGACATTGAGACCCTGACACCGCGGGTCTCCCCAAGTGCGGTGAAAGTGTGGAGGGGGTGAGGACTCACCTGAGGAGACGGTGACCAGGACCCCCTGGCCCCAGTTCTCAAACCAGTAGTCACATTGTGACAACTATGCCAGGACCCCAAGCAAGAACTGGCGGCCGGCCAAGACCTCCGGACCACCTCACATAGCACCTACTGTGGCTGGCAGGGCTGGGGACCTTGGGAGCCCAGAGCCCGAGGGTGGCTGAGACCCCCAGGGAAAGCCCTGGCTGCAGAGCCCAGCCAGAGAGGGTGTCTGGACCCTCTGCTCCTCGCTGGGGTGAGCCTGGGCCCCCTCGGCCCTCTTTCCGAGCCCCCCAGGCTGCCCCAGGCCCTCTAGACCTGAGACCCAGACACCCTCGTTTCTCCCCAAATGCAGCAAAAAAGTCTCAGAGAAAGTGAGGCGGGAGGGCTGGCAAGGACTCACCTGAGGAGACGGTGACCAGGAGGCCCTGGCCCCAGGGGCCAGTGTAGCCACAATGCCGTGGGCCCCGTTGGGGGGTGTACAAAAACCCAAGCCCCTGGCAGCCCCCTGGCCCCACCCGAAGCCCTACCCCCAGGTCCCTGCGGCCCCGGGCGTGGAGCCCACCGGGCCCGGACTGTGTTCCGCCAGCAGAGGCCCCATTTCCGCAGGACGGGGAGGCAGATGGCCTCGGGAGCAGCCTCCCCTGGGGACCCCTGAGGGTCCCACATGGGCCAAGGACTCTCTGGAGACGTCCCCCCAGCCCAGGACAGAGGAGGCAGAGAGCCGTCTCACCCGAGGAGACGGTGACCAGGGTGCCCTGGCCCCAAGCGCTCAAGTGGTCCTAGTTGCCCTGACGCACTCAGGCCCCGGCCCCCGGCCAGGCTCTGCTCAGGGCTCCTCCCTCCCAGCCGCCCCTGTCCCGGGGCCTCTCGGCCCAGCTCTCAGCTGGCTCGCCTCCAGGGCCTCTGTCAGCTCCCAGGCCTGGTCCCGAATGGCGCCGGGACCCTGCCTGTGCTCCAGGCCTCTGGCCCTCAGGCAGTGGCGGCGCAGCCACAGACCCCGGGGACCTGGCCCGCGGCTCAGGCGGAGCAGCCCTGGGGAACCCTCACCCGAGGAGCCGGTGACCAGGGTGCCCTGGCCCCAGAGGCCAAAGTTAGCATATGGGCACAGTGAGCTGGCCCCGTGCTGGGGGTCACAGAGACCTGCACCCAGGGTCCCCAGGGAGCCCCCAGGAGCCGGAAGGTCTGCTCCCTGCTTGGAGACCGCCAAGCTCCTGCCCCCGCGAGCGCCCTCCTGCCCACACCCCGTGGTCTGGGGTTGGACGTCCTCCAGACGCCTGACTTGCTTTGTCCCCAGGAGGCCACATTTCCCTGCGTCGCCTTCTGTGCTGCTTGCTGCTCAGAGGCTCAGGGCCGCTCACCCCTCCTCGATTCCCAGCTGGGCTCCCCTCAACCCAGTACCCCTTCCCCAGGCCTCGGGGACCCAGTCCCTTGCCTGGAATGCGTCCCATCTCGTGCCCACCTGGAAAGCCCCTTCACCTTCCCAGATGGTGCACGCGACACTCCTTCTTCGGGCTCCCTACCCACCCCCCTTGAGCACCCAGCTGTGAGCCCTCAGGGCGAGAACCCAGCTGCCCTGGGGCCTCTCTGCCCAGGGGTTTTGTAAAGTTGTCGATCACCGCGGCCCCAGCTAGCACTGCGGTTCCTGGCTCAGCCAGAACCCCGAGGGCGGGCAGCGGGTGAGGTGGAGCCGGGGCAGGTCGGCCACAGAGCCCAGGGGAGACCCCTGCCCACCAGTCCCCACGGTCATTCCTGGGCTGGTTACAGATGATTTGCCACTGCTAATAATCCTCCAAGTGTTGAAGGCTGCCTGTGCGGTTTCCTTTTTCTTTTAGAAGTGAGAGCATATTCAAGGCTGTCTCGCGTCCACCTGCGCTGGAGCTATGTTCTCAGGTGGAGAAAGCCCTGCCGTGGCAGTGGGCGGGGTCCTGGGCCGTTGCTGACCTGCAAGGCGGCTGGCTCCTGCTGGCGTGCCCTGCGGAGTCTGTCAGGGTCTCTCTGGCCGCAGCTGTGGCGCTGGCAGCAGTCCCTTGTTAGCACTGTGAGGCCTTTTGCTGTCCTCTGTGGGAACGGGGCTCCAGGGGGGCTGGGGCTGTGCTGAGGCTGGACCACTGTGTGCCCACAGGGCCGGATCCCTGCCCTGTCCCCCGGCTGCTGGTCCTCGGGGAGGGTCTCAGCTCTTTTGATGACCCCGGCTGGAGGGCAGGTGCGAGGGGAGGGGCATGATGGTCTAAAGGAGTGGATTCCCCCTCCCAGAACTGCATGGACCCTGGGGGGTCCTGGGGGAGGGGAAGAGGAGGCCTGCACTCAGCAGCATCGAACCTGGGGCTGGGGTGCCAGGACCCACAGGTGTGCCAAGTGTGGGCCCTCACGGAGGGGAGATGTTCACAGGCACCCCGAGGCCAGGTGTAAGTGTGGCAGGCGTGCTCACCCATGGACCACTGCTGGGGGTGGACAGAAGGGCACAGGCATGGCTGGGGGCTGGGAGGGGGTGATGACGCCCTGGAGGCTTGCTGCAGGAGGGGTCAGTGGATAGCATGTGGGGAAGTCTGTGTGTGTGTGTGTGTGTGTGTGTGTGTGTGTGTGTGAGAGTCCAGCTGACCCCAAGACCCAGAGGCTGGGCCCTGTGCCTGGAGGAGAATGGCAGGTGGTTGGCTGTAGCCTGATTTAAAGGTGGCCTGTGTGCTCAGCAAAGAGGCTGAAGGATGGGGAGCCTTGTTGAGAGTCTCACCCTCTGCTCCAGGGCATCTGGTCTCTCTTTAAGGAAATGGGGGGTGGGGCTGTCCCAGGCCCTCCAGGAAACGTCTGCTCTGGCCTTCCAGCACCTCTGCTTTTTTGCCTGGGGGAGGGGAGGTGCCCACCGTGCCCTGCCAGCCCCTCTCCTCCAGCCCCGTGTCTCAGGCCCCACCCAGCCCAGGCCCTGTCTCTTCAGCACAGCAGAGGATCAGCCAGGCTGCAATATCGTGTACCCTGTGGAGAATGCAGCTCTGCCCTTGGTGGCTGGCGTGTTCTCTTGGCCCCCAGGTGTGACAGGATCTGGCTTTAGCAGAGCTTTTTGAGCCCTTCAGAGAAAGTCCACCCCGGCCCCCCTTCCTGGCAATGGTGTGCAGAACTTGGGTCAGGGCAGCGGTGGTGAGTCCAGAGCCTGCAGGCCACGTAGTTGGCTGTGCTCATGCCCAGGCTTGGCTCCTGCTACAGCATCCCGTGGCCAAGTCCTGGGATGCCGCTCCTGCCCCCACCCGCTTCAAGCACGTGCCAGAGAAAAGACATGGGCGTTACAGGTGTGTGCCCCAGCGAGTACCAGGTGAGGCGTCTGGATCTTTGTAATGGGGTGGCCAGAACCGGGCCCATTGGCCATGCTGAGTCAGTCTCCTAGCTTCTGCCCACAGCTGTGTCCCACAAGGTGCCCCCACCCCACTCCGGAGCAGGTGGCTGGGAAGGCATCTCCCAGCTGGGCTGTCCTGAGCAGGAGTTGGAGTCGAGCTGAGGACTGGACCCCTGAGGCCAGGGTGCCCTCGTCACACAGCTGCCTTATTAGAGTCAGGACACATCCATGCAATTGCTTCAGAAAATAGCCAGTGAGCTACAAATGGCTCTCGGCCTTGATGTCCATGACGGGAGGCAGGTGGGAACAACATTCCCTGTGCTCCTTGAACTTCTGGATCACAGTGTCCAGGAGATGGAGAAGTCAGAGATGACATGTCCTTGGGTGATCGAAGGCCTTGCTTAAGGGCAGGGGCTGCGGCTGGGCCCAGGGCTCTCCATGCCTGCAGTCTTGGTGAGCTAATCCCACTCCAGGGTCCTGTTTTCCTAGAGCTGGCACTGTGGTAGACCAGATGGCCAGAATGCGGGTGTGCTTTGGCAAGTGAGGAGGACCTTCCTCACGTTTGTGCGGGGAGTGCTTTGTGTCTCAGATTCGGCTTCTGACGGCCTCCACCCTTGGGGAACTGGTCTCTGGACATTTTGCTCCAGAAGGAAGGTCCTTATGGGCAAAAACACAAGAGGAAAAAGTGCTTGGTGCTTCTATCAGTTCAGAAGGCATACAAGGGCATGTGTTTGCTTCAGTCAATAAATCAAGAGTTGCAAGATGTTACCAAAGGGAAAAGAAACAGGGGGACTTCCCTGGCGGTCCAGTGGTTAAGACTTCACCTTCCAATGCAAAGAGGGTGTGGGTTCGATCTCTGGTTGGGGAGCTAAGATCCCACATGCCTCACGGCCAAAAAAACCAAAACATAAAACAGAAGCAATATTGTAACAAATTCAATAAAGACTTTAAAAATTGTCTACATAAAAAAAAATCTTAAAGAAAAAAAGGAAAAGAAACAGGAATTACCTCTTTTAATACCCAAGGACATGAGCAAAAAAGGGTAAAGAAAAAGGTAACAACTTACAAACAAAATTTTAATAAGTGTGTGTAGGGGGGCACCAACACATGCTATAAATTTCAAAAGGCAATAGTCAAAAAATGAACAAAAGATTCTAGTGCCTGCTGGCCTCTTCCCCCCTCCATCCCTACAACCCAGAAGAGGCAGTGGGGGGTTAAAGTTTTGAGAAGTCTCCTAAGTTCCCCCACGGTCCTGGGGGGAGAACACTGACTGGGAGTGTCACCACACTCTACGGGAAGGACACCTGCAGCTACAGGGGACAGCAGGCCTGATCTTCAACAGGACAACCAAGGCTGGCTGGCCTCCCTGCGGAACGAGATGGGGTGGGAACTTGATCAGTGCTCAGGATACGGGGGTGGCGGGCTGTGTCTCTGAGGATGTCTTGGCCATTCCCTCATGACTGCAGAGCTGCTGCCATGGTTAGAAGCATGAAGGGCTCCCACAGCACCTGCGGCAGGAAGGAAGGGCAGGAGCAAATGCACTCTCATTGCAGCCTGGCTTTTTATGCAAGAAGGGAAGCCCTGGCTGCTCCCACACCTCCATTGTCAAGAACGATGCTGCGTCCACAGCCTCCCCTGACTGTGCCGTCCCTGCACCCGGGAACACCCTCGTCTGGGAGATCTGGGGAGGCTGAGCTGCTCTACGAGCACCTCATTTTAGCCTCTTCTTTCTGCCTGGCACAGGCTGGTTGCCCCTGGGAGCTGCCACAGGAAAGGGGGGGAGCAACGTCAGTGGGTTTTCAGTGATGGGCGCAGGGGCTCTTGGGGTTCAGATCCTGATGGCAGCATGCCTTTGACAGAGGGACATGCCTGTCCCTTCAGTACAGTGACCTGGACATTCAACAGAGTCTCAGGGATCATGACACCCCCTTCACCCCTCCTTTGCCCTAAGGTTACAGTACATCAGGCCAAGGTCAGTGCTTGGCCAACAGTCCCCAGAGGGGGCATCTACAGCCTTAGGTGGGGCCAAGGGTGTCAGGCACTCACCCTCACCATACAGGACAGGGAGGGATGCCCGACAAATGGCCCCGTCATTGCTGTGTGCATTTGCTTGCATGCATTTGTTTGCATTGCCAAGCCTTATGCATGTTTGAGGCAGTTTGCCAGCTTTTCTCCTGAGGGCTGTCTTGACTTGGAGTTTGAGGTTCTTTCCTGCCATGAACTCCTTCCACATTGTTCCCACAGACTCCTGCCATCGTAAATTTCCAGCTGAAGGTGAAGGGAAGGGAGAAGAGCAAATCGCCCTTGGAATTCTTGGAAGGCTCCCAATGACCGTTGGTTCTGGCACCCACACTGTGCTGGAGAAAGTGGCTTTTCTGTGGATGAGGTCTCGGGATGAACAGAACCAGGAAACACGGCTCCCTCAGATTCCAGAACAGGAAGACCCCCCTCTGAAGACCTGATGATGTGCTGGCCTTCATATCCAAATGTGCCGCCCCCTCCATCACTGACCCACTGCAGTTAGCCCACATATGGTGAGTTGCTTTTCTGCTGGTGGTGCTGCATCTGCTCTGAGCCACACCAGCTCCCTGCAGCCCCTGCAGTGTGTGGACCTGAGCCACTCCTCTTGCAGCAGGAAGGATCAGGACTTCTGTGTCTGCAGAGTCGCAGACACAGGGTCAACATTTACTACAGCCTTCCCCTGGAAAACTCACATAAATGCCCTGAGCCTTGAGTTCCCTCGTCTATAAAAAGACGGATAACAAAGAGGGAATCAAGATGGCGGAGTAGAAGAATGTGGAGCTCACCTCCTCCTACAGATACATCAAAACCACCTACATATGGAACAATTCTCACAGAACACTCTACTGAGCACTGGAAGAGACCTCAGACACCTGAAAGGACAAGAAAGATCTCCACATAACCGGGTAGAACAAAAGAAGAGAAAAAAAGAGGAAGCGGGCTGTGACCTGCACCCCTGGGAAGAAGCTGTAAAAGAGGAAATGTTCCCACACCCTGGGAAGCCCCCTCACCAGTGAGATCAGCCGGCATGCGGTGGAGGGGGGTTTCAGAGGTTTGGAGGAGAGCGCAGCAACTGGTCTGTGGCAGGCAGAACAGAGAGAGACCTGTACAGACAGTCCTTGCCATTGCTCTGAGTGCCCCAGTCTGAGACGTGCTTCTGCTGGTATAGGCAGGGGCTGGATGCTGAAGGTCAGGCTTTGGAGGTCAGACCTGGGGAGAGGACTGGTGTTGGCTGCGTGGAGACAGCCTGAGGGGGCTGGAGTGTGGTGCGGCCACAACCAGGGTGTATGAGGAAGAAGACTGGGTCTGCCATAGAAGCTAAGTACCATTGTTAAGTGGCACATGAAGGGAAGAGTGGGGTGGGATATGCCATAGCAGCCTCTTTCTCCATGCACTAGACAGGACACCACCTCAGTGGGCTCCAGGAGTGTGTGCCAATGGGTTACCCCCTCACAGAGGTGAGCCCCAGGGGCTGTGTGACATAGGAAGCAGGGCTGAAACCTCTTCCCGTGGCTGTGTGAGCTGTGACTTTACCACTACCACCAGTTTTGTAAACTCGGTGCCTGTAGGACACCCAGGCAGACAACAGGTGCTCCCATGGCTGGGGTGGGTCTGGCCTTAGCAGCTGTGGGCTTTGTGGACACATGCACATGGGGGCTGGGCCGGGTCTGGGTCTGAGCTGCCTCCATAGCACTCACAGTGGGTCCAGGTGCATGACCACTGTGGTCCTGGGACCTGACTTCAGTGGATCTGTGCTGGTGACCTTATGAAAACAATGCCTGAGTGACCCCAGGACTGATTGCTGGCATCCCCACAGTTGAGGTGGGGCCAAGGGCAGTGCCAACAACAGTGTACTTTGTGAGCCAGCACAACAGGTGACAGGTGACACCACAAAGCACACTACTGGTGGACAGCTCCAGTGGAGAAATACTCAGTGGCTCCTCTCGCAGTGGGCGCACTCCAATACCTCCTACCTTAGACTGCAGCTCAGAAACAGATCTGGGGGCTTCTACTCCAACAACTAGGGAGCAGGCCCTTCCCCCAACAGGGCTGGGACAACCACAGAGCAAAAAGAGGAGGCCCTGCTCAACATCCAGTGCGGGCTCTGGTCACCACAACACCAGTCACACTTCCTATCAAGGAGATAACAGCCAACACTCACTGAGGAAAGAGGTGGCAGGTATCCACACTAAAAACAGCCCATGTACCAAAAAATATTAAACCCACACAAGCTACACAGAGACGCCCCCACATATATAGCCCTCCGAGACTACAGTAGATAATTGTTTCTCCTAAACTCACAGAGTAAGAGAAATATAAGCCAAATGAAGCAGAAGAACCACTCTCAGTTAAAAGACCAAGAGAATTCCCCTGGAGGAACAAAAAATGAAACAGACCTCTTCAGTCTAACAGACACCAAATTCAAAAAGTCAGCAATGAAAATACTGAAGGAATTAAGAAAGGCTATCAGCAGAAATGCAGATTACTGTAAAAAAGAACTAGAAACTATAAGGAGGAGCCAAGAAAAATTAGAAAATTCATTTGCTGAGATGAAAGCTGAGCTCAAGGCAAGGAAGAGCAGAATGAATAATGCAGAAGAAAGAATAAGTGACCTGGAGGACAGAATAGTGGAAATTACCCAATCAAATCAGCAGACAGAAAGCCAAATGAAAAAAATGAAAGCAATATAAGAGACATATGGGATAATATAAGCAGGCCAATCTACACGTAATAGGGATTACAGAAGGAGAAGAAAGAGAAAAGGGGATTGAAGTTGTATTTGAAGAAATTATGGTTGAAAACTTCCCAAACCTAAAGAAGGAAACAGACATCCAGATACAGGAAGCACAGAGGGTTCCAAACAAGATGAAAACAAACAGACCTACACCAAGATATATTATAATTAAAATGACAAAAGTTAAAGATACAGAGAAGATTCTAAGGCAGTAAGAGAAGAACAAAGGGTTAATTATGAGGGAACCCCCATGAGGCTATCAGCTGATTTCTCTACAGAAACACTGCAGGCTAGAGGGGAGTGGCAAGTTATATTCAAAGTTCTGAAAGGGAAAAACCTGCAACCTAAGATACTCTGCCCAGCAAGATTATTTAGAATAGAAAGAGAGGTAAAGAATTTCTCAGACAAGGAAAAACTAAAAGAATACAGCAATACTAATCCTATCCTAAAAGAAATATTGAAAGACCTTCTCTAAATAGAAAAGAAGTAAGAAGCTATAGGAAAGAGAAAAATCACAATTGGAAAACAAATTACTTAAGCAAGTATACAGGTTAAAAAATCAAAAAATTTTTGTGAAAGCAATGATAAACACAATGAACAGCAAAATGATAAGTATGAAGATGTAAAAGAGGACATCAAAATCATAAAATATGGAGGAGGAGGGTAAGAAAATGCAGATTTTTTTTTTTTAAAGAATGTGTTTGTGCTTACATAACTATCAGTCTAAAGAAAGTGGATATAAGAAAGGGTTAACATACTTGAAAAACAGGGCAACCACAAGTCAAAACCATACAGTAGATTCACAAAAACCAAAAAGAAGAGAACACAAGCATAATATAAAGGGAAATCATCAAACCACAAAAAGGAAGACAAAAAGAAAAAAAAAAGGAACCAAGAAGAAATATAGAATCAACTGGAAAATAAAGTTTAAAATGGCCATAAATACATATCTATCAAAAATTACCTTAAATGTCAATGGATTAACTGCTCCAATCAAAAGACATAGAGTGGCAGATTGGATTACGAAACCAAAAGCCAACAATATGCTGTCTACCAGAGACCCACTTTAGGGCAAAGGACACACATAGATTGAAAGAGAAGGATAGAAAAAGATATTTCATGCAAAAGGAAATGACAAGAAAGTGGGGATTGCAATACTCATATCAGACAAAATAGACTTTAAAACATAGGCCATAAAGAAAGATAAAGAAGGACACTATATAATGATAAAAGGATCAATACAAGAAGAGGATATTACACTCATCAACATATATGCATGTAGTATAAGAGCACCTAAATACATAAAACAAATGCTAACAGACATAAAGGGAGAAATCAATGGGAACAGAATAATACTAGGAGACTTTAACACGCTACTCACATCAATGGACAGATCTTCTAGACAGAGAATCAATAAAGCAACAGAGATCCAAAATGATACAATAAAACTGTTAGACTTAATTAATATTATCAGGACATTACATCCAAAAAAACCAGAATACACATTCTTTTCAAGCACACATGGAACACTCTTTAGGATTGATCATATACTAGGGCACAAAACAAGCCTCAACAAATTTAAGAGTATAGAAATTATTTCATGTATCTTCTCTGACCACAGCAGCATGAAATTAGACATCAACAACAGGAAAAGAAATGAGAAAAACATGATTATGTGGAAACAAAACAACAAGTTACTAAAATCCAATGGGTCAACAATGAAATCAAAGAGGAAATTGAAAGATACCTTGAGACAAATACAATGAAAGCAGAGCCATACAAAATCTATGGGATGCAGCAAAAGCAATTCTTAAAGGGAAGTTTAGAGAGATACAGACCTTCCTCAAAAAACAAGTAAAATCTCAAATAAACAACCTAACTTACCACCTAAAAGAATTAGAAAAAGAAGAACAAACAAACCTAAAGTCAGTAGAAGGAAGGAAATAATAAATATCAGAGAGGAAATAAGTAAAATAGGAGTTAAAAAATATAAAAAATTCAATAAAACCAAAAGCTGGTTCTTCAAAAGGGGAAACAAAATTAACAAGCCTCTGGCCAGGCTCAGCAGGAAGAGAACACAAATAAAATAAGAAATGAAAGAGGGAGGGGACCTTCAAGATGGCAGAGGTGTAAGACGTGGAGATCACCTTCCTCCCCACAAATACATCAGAAATACATCTACATGTGGAACAACTCCTACAGAACACCAGCAGAAGACCTCAGGCATCCCAAAAGGCAAGAAACTTCCCACGTACAAGGGTAAGACAAAAGAAAAAAGAAAAAACAGAGACAAAAAAATAAGGATGGGACCTGCACCTCTGGGAGGGAGCTGTGAAGGAGGAAAAGTTTCCACACACTAGGAAGGCCCTTCACTGGTGGAGACGAGGGGTGGCGGGGTGGCAGCTTCGGAGCCACGGAGGAGAGCGCAGCAACAGGGGTGCGGAGGGCAAAGCGGAGAGATTCCCTCACAGAGGATCCATGCCAACCAGCACTCACCAGCCCGAGAGGCTTGTCTGCTCACCCACCAGGGGCAGGTGGGGGCTGAGAGCTGAGGCTTGGGCTTCGGAGGTCAGATCCCAGGGAGAGGACTGGGGTGGGCTGTGTGAACACAGTCTGAAGGGGGCTAGTGCACCACAGCTAGCTGGAAGGGAGTCCGGGAAAGAGTCTGGAACTGCCTAAGAGGCAAGAGACAATTGTTTTAAGGTGCACGAGGAGAGGGGATTCAGAGCACCACCTAAACGAGCTCCAGAGACGGGCACGAGCCACGGCTATCAGTGCGGACCCCAGAGATGGGCATGAAACGCTAAGGCTGCTGCTGCAGCCACCAGGAAGCCTGTGTGTAAGCACAGGTTACTATCCACACCTCCCCTCCTGGAAGCCTGTGCAGCCCACCACTGTCAGGGTCCCGTGATCCAGGGACAACTTCCCTGGGAGAACACACGGTGTGCATCAGGCTGGTGTAATGTCATGCTGGTCTCTGCCGCTGCAGGCTCATCCTGCATTCCGTACCCTTCCCTCCCCC
This sequence comes from Balaenoptera acutorostrata, assembly GCF_949987535.1. NCBI lineage: Eukaryota > Metazoa > Chordata > Mammalia > Artiodactyla > Balaenopteridae > Balaenoptera > Balaenoptera acutorostrata. The sequence goes on from NC_080066.1 coordinate 183,574,642, forward strand.
CGGCCTGAGTGAGCCAGAGCCCCCTAATCAGCTTCTCTTTTAACCCCACCCTGAGGGGGGGAACAGACACCCTCAGGCAACCTACATGCAGAGGTGGGGCCAAAGCCAAAGCTGAACCCCAGGAGCTGTGCTAACAAAGAAGAGAAAGGGAAATCTCTCCCAGCAGCCTCAGGAGCAGTGGATTAAATCTCCACAATCAACTTGATGCACCCTGCATCTGTGGAATACCTGAATAGACAACAAATCATCCCAAAATTGAGATGTGGACTTTGGGAGCAACCGTAGACTTGGGGTTTGCTGTATGCGACTGACTTGTTTCCGATTTATATGTTTATCTTAGTTTAGTTTTAGCGTTTGTTATCATTGGTGGATTTGTTTGTTGGTTTGCTTGCTCTCTTCTTTTTTTAAAAATTTCTTTTATTACTTTAAAAATTTTTTTATTTTAATAATTATTTTGATTTTTAATAACTTTATTTTATTTTATTTATTTATTTATTTATTTTTCTCCCTTTTCTTCTGAGCCATGTGGCTGACAGGGTCTTGGTTCTCCAGCCAGGTGTCAGGCCTGAACCCCTGAGGTGGGAGAGCCGAGTTCAAGACACTGGACCACCAGACCTCCCAGCCCCACATAATATCAATTGGCGAGAGCTCTCCCAGAGATCTCCATCTCAATGCTAAGACCCAGCTCCACTGAATGACCAGCAATCTCCACTGCAGGACACCCCATGCCAAATAACTAGCAAGACATGAACACAACCCCACCCCTTAGCAGAGAGAATGCCGAAAATCATACTAAGTTCACAGATACTCCAAACACACCACCGGACATGGTCCTGCCCACCAGAAAGGCAAGATCCAGCCTCATCCAACAGAACACAGGCACCAGTCCCCTCCACCAAAAAGCCTACACAACCCACTGAACCAAACTTAGCCACTGTGGAGAGACACCAAAAACAACGGAAACTACAAACCTGCAGCCTTTGAAAAGGAGATCCCCAAACACAGTAAGTTAAGCAAAAGGAGAAGACAGAGAAATATGCAGCAGATGAAGGAGCAAGGCAAAAACCCACTAGGCCAAACAAGTGAAGAGGAAATAGGCAGTCTACCTGAAAAAGAATTCAGAGTAATGATAGTAAAGATGATCCAAAATCTGGAAATAGAAAGGAGAAAATACACAAAAGGTTTAACAAGGAGGTAGGAGAACTAAAGAGCAAACAAACAATGATGAACAACTTAATAAATGAAATTAAAAATTCTCTAGAAAGAATCAATAGCAGAATAACTGAGATAGAAGAATGGATAAGTGACCTGGAAGATAAAATAGTGGAAATAACTACCGCAGAGAAGAATAAAGAAAAAAGAATGAAAAGAATTGAGGACAGTCTCAGAGACCTCTGGGACAACATTAAACGCACCAACATTCTAATTATAGGGGTCCCAGCAGAAGAAGAGAAAAAGAAAGTGACTGAGAAAATATTTGAAGAGATTATATTTGAAAACTTCCCTAATATGGGAAAGGAAATAGTCAATCAAGTCCAGGAAGCACAGAGAGTCCCATACAGGATAAATCCAAGGAGAAACATGCCAAGACACATATTAATCAAACTATCAAAAATTAAATACAAAGAAAAAATATTAAAAGCAGCAAGGGAAAAGCAACAAATAACATACAAGGGAATCCCCCATAAGGTTAACAGCAGATCTTTCAGCAGAAACTCTTCAAGACAAAAGGGAGTGGCAGGACATATTTAAAGTGATGAAAGGGAAAAACCTACAACCAAGATTACTCTATCCAGCAAGGTCTCATTCAGATTCAACGGAGAAATTAAACCTTTACAGACAAGCAAAAGCTAAGAGAATTCAGCACCATGAAAGCAGCTTTACAACAAACAGTAAAGGAACTTCTCTAGGCAGGAAACACAAGAGAAGGAAAAGACCTACATTAACAAACCCAAAATAATTGAGAAAATGGTAATAGGAACATACCTATCGATAATTACCTTAAATGTAAATGGATTAAATGCTCCAACCAAAAGGCATAAACTGGCTGAATGGATACAAAAACAAGACCCATATATATGCTGTCTACAAGAGACCCACTTCAGACCTAGGGACACATACAGACTGAAAGTGAGGGGATGGAAAAAGATATTCCATGCAAATGGAAATCAAAAGAGAGCTGGAATAGCAATTCTCATATCAGACAAAATAGACTTTAAAACAAAGACTATTACAAGAGACAAAGATCATTATTACATAATGATCAAGGGATCAATCCAAGGAGATATAACACTTGTAAATATTTATGCACCCAACATAGGAGCCGCTCAATACATAAGGCAAATGCTAACAGTCACAAAAGGGAAAATCAATAGTAACAAAGTAATAGTAGGGGACTTTAACACCCCACTTTCACCAATGGACAGATCAACCAAATGAAAATAATAAGGAAACACAAGCTTTAAATGATACATTAAACAAGATGGACTTAACTGATATTTATAGGACATTCCATCCAGAAACAACAGAATACACTTTTGTCTCAAGTACTCATGGAACATTCTCCAGGATAGATCATATCTTGGGTCACAAATCAAGCCTTGGTAAATTTAAGAAAACTGAAATTGTATCAAGTATCTTTTCCAACCACAACGCTATGAGACTAGATATCAATTACAGGAAAAAATCTGTAAGAAATACAAACACATGGAAGCTAAACAATACGCTACTAAATAACGAAGAGATCACTGAGGAAATCAAAGAGGAAATAAAAAAATACCTAGAAACTAATGACAAAGAAAACACTATGGCCCAAAACCTATGGGATGCAGCAAAAGCAGTTCTAAGAAGGAAGTTTATAGCAATACAATCCTACCTCAAGAAACAAGAAAAATCTCAAATAAACAAACTAAATTTACATCTAAAGCAATTAGAGAAAGAAGAACAAAACCCCCAAAGTTAGCAGAAGGAAAGAGATCATAAAGATCAGATCAGAAATAAATGAAAAAGAAATGAAGGAAACGATAGCAAAGATCAATAAAACTAAAAGCTGGTTCTTTGAGAAGATAAACAAAAGTGGTAAAACATTAGCCAGACTCATCAAGAAAAAAAGGGAGAAGACAGAATTAGAAATGAAAAAGGAGTAACAACTGACACTGCAGAAATACAAAGAATCATGAGAGATTACTACAAGCAACTATATGCCAATAAAATGGACAACCTGGAAGAAATGGACAAATTCTTAGAAATGCACAACCTTCCGAGACTGAACCAGGAAGAAGTAGAAAATATAAACAGACCGATCATAAGCACTGAAATTAAAACTGTCATTAAAAATCTTCCAACAAACAAAAGTCCAGGACCAGATGGCTTCACAGGCGAATTCTATCAAACATTTAGAGAAGAGCTAACACCTATCCTTCTTAAACTCTTCCAAAATATAGCAGAGGGAAGAACACTCCCAAACTCATTCCACGAGGCCACCATCACCCTGATACCATAACCAGACAAAGATGTTACAAAGAAAGAAAACTACAGGCCAATATCACTGATGAACATAGATGCAAATATCCTCAGCAAAACACTAGCAAACAGAATTGAGCAGCACATTAGAAGGATCATACACCATGATCAAGTGGGGTTAATCCCAAGAATGCAAGGATTCTTCAATATATGCAAATCAATCAATGTGATACACCATATTAACAAACTGAAGGATAAAACCCATATGATAATGTCTATAGATGCAGAAAAAGCTTTTGACAAAATTCAACACCCATTTATGATAAAAACTCTCCACAAAGTAGGCAAGGAGAGAACTTACCTCAACATAATAAAGGCCATATGTGACAAACCCACAGCCAACATCGTTCTCAATGGTGAAAAGCTGAAACCATTTCCTCTAAGATCAGGAACAAGACAAGGTTGTCCACTCTTACCACTATTATTCAACATAGTTTTGGAAGTTTTAACCACAGCAATCAGAGACGAAAAAGAAATAGAAGGAATCCGAATCAGAAAAGAAGAAGTAAAATTGTCACTATTTGCAGATGACATGATACTATACATAGAGAATCCTAAAGATGACACCAGAAAACTACTAGAGCTAATCAATGAATTTGGCAAAGTAGCAGGATACAAAATTAATGCACAGAAATCTCTTGCATTCCTAACACTAATGATGAAAAATCTGAAAGAGAAATTAAGGAAACACTCCCATTTACTATTGCAACAAAAAGAATAAAATACCTAGGAATAAACCTATCTAAGGAGACAAAAGACCTGTATGCAGAAAACTATAAGGCACCGATGAAAGAAATTAAAAATAGTAGAAACAGATGGAGAGATATACCATGTTCTTGGATTGGAAGAATCAACATTGTGAAAATGACTGTACTACCAAAAGCAATCTACAGATTCAATGCAATCCCTATCAAACTACCACTGGTATTTTTCACAGAACTAGAACAAAATCTTTCACAATTTGTATGGAAACACAAAAGACACCAAATAGCTAAAGCAATCTTAAGAAAGAAAAATGGAGCTGGAGGAATCAGGCTCCCTGACCTCGGACTATACTACAAAGCTACAGTAATCAAGACAGTATGGTACTGGCACAAAATCAGAAATATAGATCAATAGAACACAGTAGAAAGCCCAGAGATAAACCCACAGATGTATGGTCACCTTATCTTTGATAAAGGAGGCAAGAATATACAATGGAGAAAAGACAGCCTCTTCAGTAAGTGGTGCTGGGAAAACTAGACAGCTACATATGAAAGAATGAAATTAGAACCCTCCCTAACACCATACTCAAAAATACACTCAAAATGGATTAAAGACCTAAACGTAAGGCCAGACACTATAAAACTCTTAGAGGAAAACATAAGCAGAACACTCTATGACATAAATCACAGCAAGATCCTTTTTGACCCCCTTACTAGAGAAATGGAAATAAAAACAAAAATAAACAAATGGGACCTAATGAAACTTAAAAGCTTTTTCACAGCAAAGGAAACCATAAACAAGACAAAAAGGCAACACTCAGAATGGGAGAAAATATTTGCAAATGAAGCAACTGACACAGGATTAATCTCCAAAATTTACAAGCAGCTCATGCAGCTCAGTATCAAAAAAAACCCAACCCAATCCAAAAATGAGCAGAAGACTTTAATAGACATTTCTCCAAAGAAGATATACAGATTGCCAACAAACACATGAAAGAATGCTCAACATCACTAATCATTAGAGAAATGCAAATCAAAACTACAATGAGGTATCATCTCACACCAGTCAGAATGGCCATCATCAAAAAATCTACAAACAATAAATGCTGGAGAGGGCGTGGAGAAAAGAGTACCCTCTTGCACTGTTGGTGGGAATGTAAACTGATACAGCCACTATGGAGAACAGTATGGAGGTTCCTTTGAAAACTAAAAATAGAACTACCATATGACCCAGCAATCCCACTACTGGGCATATACCCTGAGAAAACCATCATTCAAATAGAGTCATGTACCACAATGTTCATTGCAGCTCTATTTACAATAGCCAGGACATGGAAGCAACCTATGTGTCCATTGACAGATGAATGGATAAAGAAGATGTGGCACATATATACAGTGGAATATTACTCAGCCATAAAAATAAATGAAATTGAGTTATTTGTAGTGGTGTGGATGGACCTAGAATCTGTCATACAGAGTGAAGTAAATCAGAAAGAGAAAAACAAATATCGTATGCTAACACATATGTATGGAATCTAAAAAAAAAAAAAGTTTCTGAAGAACCTAGGGGAAGGATAGGAATAAAGACGCAGATGTAGAGAATCGACTTGAGGACATGGGTAGTGGGAAGGGTAAGCTGAGGCAAAGTGAGAGAGTGGCAATGACATATATAGACTACCAAATGTAAAATAGATAGCTAGTGGGAAGTAGCTACATAGCACAGGGGGATCAGCTTGGTGCTTTGCAACCACCTATAGGGGTGGGATAGGGAGGGTGGGAGGGAGAGGCAAGAGGGAGGGGATATGGGGATATATGTGTACGTATAGCTGATTCACTTTGTTATACAGCAGAAACTAACATAAAAATGTAAAGAAATTATACTCCAATAAAGATGTTAAATAAAAAGGAATGAAAGAGGAGAAATCACAACTGATACTGCAGAAATACAAAAAACAGAAGAGAATACTATGAAAAATTATATGCCAAGAAATTGGACAACCTAGAAAAAATGGACGATTTTCTAGAAACATATGGCCTACCAAAACTGAATCAAGAAGAAATAGATAATTTGAACACACCAATTGCTAGATTTGAAATAGAACTGCTAATTAAAAAAAAAAAAACAGCTCCCTACAAACAAAAGTCCAAGACCAGATGGCTTCACAGGTGAATTCTACCAAACACACAAAGAAGAACTTATACCAATTCTTCTCAATCTCTTCCAAAAGATTGAATAGGAGGGACCACTCCCAAAGTCATTGATACCAAAACCAGATGAAGATACTACATAAAAAGAAAATTACAGGCCAATATCTTTGATGAATAAGGATGCAAAAATTCTCAACAAAATATTGGCAAACCAAATCCAAGCAACACATTAAAAAGATCATACACCACAACCAAGTGGGATTCATCCCAAGTTCACAAGAATGGCTCAACATACACAAATCAATTAACGTAATACACCACATCAACAAAAGAAATGACAAAACCACATGATCATTTCAATAGATACAGAAAATGTATTTGATAAAATTCAACATCCATTCATGACAATTTTACAGAAGTGGGTATAGAGGGAACATATCTCAACATAATAAAAGCTATCTATGACAAACCCACAGCCAATATAATACTCAACGGTGAAAAGCTAAAAGCCTTCCCACTAAAATATGGAATGAGACAAGGGTGCGCACTCTCACCACTTCTCTTCAACATAGTATTGGAAGTTCTAGCCACAGCAATCAAATAAGAAAAATCAATAAAATGTATCCAAATTTGGAAGGGAAGAGGAAAAATTGTCATTATATGCAGATGACATAATATTATATATAGAAAACCCTAAAGACTCCACACAAAAACTACTAGAACTCATAACGAAATCAGCAAAGTAGCAGGATACAAGATTAACATAGAAGTTGCCTGCATTTCTTTATGCTAACAATGAAATATCAGAAAGGGAATGTAAAAAAACCCAATACCTTTAAAAATCACATCCAAAAAAATAAAATACTTAGGAATAAACCTGACCAAGGAGGTGAAAGACTTATATGCTGAGAACTATAAAACATTAATAAAGGAAATTAAGATGAGTCAAAGAAATGGAAAGTTATCCCATGCTCTTGTATTGGAAGAATTAATATTGTTAAAATGGCCATACTAACCAAAGCAATCTACAGATTTAATGAGATCCCTATCAAATTACCCATGACATTTTTCACAGAACTAGAACAAACAATTGTAAAATTTATATGGAAGCATAAAAGACCCAGAATTGCCGAATCAATCCTGAGGAAAAAGAGCAAAGCAGGAGGCATAACCCTTCCAGACTTCAGACAATATTACAAAGCTACAGTAATCAAAACAGCATGGTATTGGCACAAAAATAAACATATGGATCAAAGTAACAGGATAAAGAGCCCAGAAATAAACTCACACACCTGTGGTCAATTAGACAAAGGAGGCAAGAATATACAATTGGAAAAAAGACAGTCTCTTCAGCAAGTGGTGCTGTGAAAGCTGGACAGCTGCATGTAAATCAATGAAGTTAGAATAGACCCTTACACCATACACAAAGATAAACTTAAAGTGATTTAAAGACTTAAACATAAGACATGATACCATAAAACTCCTAGAAGAGAACACAGGCAAAACATTCTCTGACATAAATTGTACAAATGTTTTCTTAGGTCAGTCTCCCAAGATAAGAGAAATAAAAGCAAAAATAAACAAATGGGACCTAATCAAACTTATAAGCTTTTGCACAGCAAAAGAAACCATAAACAAAACGAAAAGACAACATACAGACTGGGAGAAAATATTTGCAAATGATATGATTGACAAGGGCTTAATTTCCAAAATGTAGAAACAGCCCATACAATTCAACAACCAAAAAAATAAAGAACAGAATCAAAAAATGGGTAGAAGGCCTAAACAGACATTTCTCCAAAGAAGATACACAGTTGGCCAACAGGCACATGAAAAGATGCTCAACATCGGTAATTATTAGGGAAATGCAAATCAAAACTACAATGAGGTCCTACCTCATACCAGTCTGAATGGCCATCATTAAAAAGTTTACAAATAGCAAATGCTGGAGAGGGTGTGGAGAAAAGGGAACCCTGCTACACTGTTGGTGGGAATGTAAGTTGGTGCAGCCACTATGGAAAACAGTATAGATGTTCCTCAAAAAACCTAAAATAGAGTTACCATATTATCCAGCAATCCCACTCCTGGGAATATATCCAGACAAAACTATAGTCCAAAAGGTACATGCACCCCTATGTTCATAGCAGCACTATTCACAATAGCCAAGACATGGAAGCAACCTAAATGTCCATTGAGAGATGAATGGATAAAGAAGATGTAGTACACATGTATGCTGGAATATTACTCAGCCATCAAAAAGAATGAAATAATGCCATTTGCAGCTACATGGATGGACTAAGAGATTATCATACTAAGTGAAATAAGTCAGAAAGAGAAAGACAAATACCATACAATATTACCTATATGTGGAATCTAAAATATGACACAAATGAACTTATCTACAAAACAGAAACAGACTCACAGACATAAAGAAGGACTTGTGGTTGCCAAGGGGGAGGGCAGGTGGGGGAGGGATGGAGTGGGAGTTTGGGATTTGCAGATTCAAACCAGTATAAATAGAATGGATAAACAACAAGGTCCTACTGTAGAGCACAGGGAACTATATTCAGTATCCTGTGATAAACCATACTGGAAAAGAATGTGAAGAATGTATATCTATGTATAACTGAATCACTTTGTTGTTCAGCAGAAATTAACACAACGTTGTAAATCAACTATATTTTTTTTAAAAGACAGATAACGGTGTCCTGCTTTCTAGAATCTTGTGGAATTAAAAGCGGAAGCAAAAGACCTGGTACAAAAGCGGGGGTTCTGTGGACAGACTTCCTCTCCTGAGGGGCAGGAGGTGATCCGAGGAGCGTCACCTGCCCAGGACGTGGAGCTTCCCATTTTATCACAGAGAAAACAGCCGAAGTTTCCTGGCATTCATTTACTCAAGTCTTCCTACTTTTCTCATTTTTTGTGGCATGCTCATGTGCTATCAGAGTTGGGTTTTGTTTGATGGTCCAGTTTGAAAGTCTCTTCCTTTTCATAGGCGTGTTAGGACCACTCACATGTACTGACAAGACAGAAGGATATGTTTGGTGTCAATCCTGTTTTACCATTTTATGCCATGCTTTCTATTTGTATTTTTTAAAGATTTATTTATTATTTATTTATTTTATGTATTTCTGGCTGCATTGGGTCTTAGTTGCGGCACCCAGGATCTTTGTTGAGGCATATGGGATCTTTCGTTGCAGTGTGCGGGCTTCTCTCTAGTTGTGGCTTGAGGGTTTTCTCTTCTCTAGTTGTGGCGCATGGGCTCTGTAGTTGTGGCATGTGGGCTGTAGTTGAGGCGCACGAGCTCAGTAGTTGTGGCATATGGGCCCCGTTGCCCCACGGCTTGTGGGATCTTAGTTCCCTGACCAGGGATTGAACCCTCATCCCCTGCACTGTTAGGTGGCTTCTCTACCACTGGACCGCCAGGGAAGTCCCCATGCTTTCTCTTTGTAAATTTCCCAAAGCAGCTGTGCCCTTCAAGTTGTCTTTCTTTGCTGCTTTGTGTGTGCAGCGGTCGCCTTCCCTGGTGTTCTCTGTGCTGCTTCCTCAGATGGCACACGTGGGTCTGTGCCCAGCACGTGTGAAACGTGAGTGGACGGGCTCCTCTTCTTCCCTTTCCCCCATCCCTCCCACCATGTGGGTCCAGTCCGCAAGGCCACGTTCTCAGTATGTGTTTACACTGCCTCACATGCTTGGCTGCTAGCCCCTGGTTTGGCTTTACTGATGTTTGATGCCCAGCTCTTAGCAGTGAGGCAACAATTCACAAGACCTCTAACGCCCAAGTTCCTTTCCCTTCTCCCAGTTCTTGACGGTTGTGAACCTTCTGCCTTGTCAGAGCTTTATACCGTTTCCTTTTTGCTCTACTTCAGAGTTAAACTGCACTGAGTACCCGCTGCAGGTTCTTTGGCCCCAGCTTCTCCGGGCTTCTTTGGTGGCTGAAGTTTTTCCACTGGTGGCTGTACCATGTAGGGGTCATGGAAACCTACTGAGATGTAACTGACTTACAACACTGTGGAAAGTTTAAGGAGCACACGTGTGGATTCGAGACATTTACATATTTGCAAAATGAGGCCCACCATAGTCTTAGCTAACACCTCTATCACCTCACATAATTATGTGAAATAAAATTCATATTTTATGGCAAGACAAGAAAAATTTGAACATAAAACCTCTTCTCTGCCCTTTGGCCTCCTCACTCCCCGCACCGTGCATTGTGTGTCTGCATTAGGCACCGACCAGACCTCCCCCTCCCCCATCAGCAGGAATACCTGCTCAACCATAAAGAGGAACTTCCTCCCAGCATCAACAAGACAACTCCTCAAATGGTAACGTTCCTTCTTGATCTTGTAAGGGGTCACATGACTCACCAGGATGACGCTTAGATCTGGATTATGTAAACTGTCAATAATACGTCATTTGACATACAGCCTTCTGTCTCAAAAAATTTATACAACTGTGCCTTGACTTCTAATGGGCAGAACAGTTCTCAGAGCTTTCTGAGTTGCTCTTCCCAGGTTATAATCCTCGAATTTGGCTCGAATAAAAATTTCCACTTCTTTCTTAGATTGGCTAATTAATTTTTCCTCGACAATTTTCATTGCTATTTTTTGTGTTGGGAACAATTAAGATCCAGTCTCTTAGAAACTCTCAAAACTATAACACATCATTGTTGCCTATAATCTCTATGTTGGGTATTAGATCTCCTGGATTTATTCACCTACTGGTTGAAAGTTTGTACCTTAAGTAACGTCTCCCCATTTCTCCTACCCCCCAGTCCCTGGCAACCACCTTTCTACTCTCTGTTTTTACAAATTTGGTTTTTTAAGATTCCACATATTGGTGAGATCATACAGTATTTGTCTTTCTCTGTCTGACTTGTCTCACTCAGCATAATGCCTGCAAGGTCCATCCATGTTGTCACAAATGGCAGGATTTCCTTCTTTCTTGCAGCTGAATAGTATTCCATTGCACACACGTGCCACTGCTTCTGTACCATTCATCTGCTGATGGATGTGTTGTGGGTTGTGTCCACATCTTCAGGGGCCTTTATGCTTGGAGGACAGACCAGTATATATAAACTCCTAGACGCCCCCTCCCCGAGTATCCTTCAGGCGCTGTTCATGGCTCAATGGTGCTGAATGTGGCTGCTGAGAAATCCAGGACCAGCCAGTCTTCTCTCTTATGGATGATTTGGTCGTTTTGAATGCTGCCTAAATTCTTTCCAATTCTCTCCATCCTGAAGTAAGGTAATACTAGCCCTGAAACTGTCGTCGAACCCAAGTTCGTGTGCCCAAAGCACAGCGAGACCAAGCAAACTGAAACACTGGAGTTTGGAGCAGAGAAAGGTTTATTGCAGGCCCTGCATGGAGACAAGGTGGCTCGAGCTCAGAAAGCCCGAATTCCCCGGTGGTTCTCGGGGAAGCATTTTTATAGGCAAAATTTAGGTGAGGGCTGCAGGGTGTGTGGCTTTCTTCTGATTGGTTGGTGGTGAGGGAACAGGCTGGTGATCCAGAGTCTGTGCTCAGCGTGGAGTTACCGTCCTCCACCTGGGGGGGGGGGCTTAGTTCCTGCAGAAGAGCTCAAGGGTGTATTGTTCTGTGTGTCCCTGGAGGAGGAGCCAGGACCCTGTTGCTTCCTGCCTGTTCCTCCTTTGTTCCTGCATTATTCTCTTACTTCCCTGGTTAGTAATTGAATCTACCTTTTGGAGCTCAGGGAAGGTGTAGGAGTCTGAAGCCTTTTCTCTACAAACCAGAAATGGGGGCGCAGAAAGGGTTTTGGATCCCAGAATGCCCCACAGGATCCTGCTTGGTTTTAATCCCGCTTTTTCTGGATACTCATCAGTCTTGAGGGGAGTAGGTGTTGGACAAGAAAGGGAATGATATTTTGGATAGAGAGGTTAATCGGTTTTAGGGGGACTCAGTTTCAAAACCACACCCTGTGCCTTAAACACTCAAGGTCCTTAGGTAGAAACACAGTGATTAAGGGAGACCTCCAAGCTTGGTTTGCAGAACATGGGGGAAAGCAAACCGCAGATCTGGAAATCTGCTGACAGCCCCTCGGACGGAGCATCCTGAGGGGCTAGGGTGACTGATGGTGAACTTTGGACATCACAGGCCGAAAACCCACCACGCGTGACACATGGTTGCACACGCAACCCCCAGATTGCACCTGCGACCCACAGAGAGCGTAAAGTGCGGCCACACCTGTGCAGAGAACCCGCAAAACTGACCTTTACTTTCCACCGGTTGTTTCGAGCGCCTTCCCTCCCCCTCCCCACTTCTCACAAGTGATAGGAGACAGAGCCGAACACATTGCCTCCTGTCTCCTTGCTTGGCTGCCAGCTATAAAGCCTCTCTCTGCTTGGTCTTCCAAGGAACCCACTCGCTTGGTTCCATCCACATACTGGGTGGGACGGGAGCTGGAGAAGATCCACCCGGAACGGCGACTCCTGGGAAGCACTGTATTTCCTCCCGTGTGGCCTCCGCCAGATGTCAGCTGCTTTTGGCCCATTTATTTATTTATTGAAATGTAGTTGATGTGCAGCATTGTGTTAGTTCCAGGTGCACCACAGAGCGACTCGACATTCGTGTCCATTAAGGACGATCGTGATCCCCACTGGCAGACTACTAACCACGTGTCCCTGCACAAAGTTGTTGCAATACTACTGCCCATATTCCTTGTGCTGACTTATTTATTGTGTAACTGGAGGTCTGTACCTCTAACTCCCCTTCACCTGTTTGGCCCCCTCCCCACTCCCCTTCCCTCTGGCAACCACCTTTTTGTTCTCTGTATCTGAGTCTCTTTCATTTTTATTATGTTTGTTCATTTGTTTTGTGTTTTTTAGATTCCACATATAAGTGAGATCATGTGGTATTTGTCTGTCTCTCTCTGACTTATTTCACTTCACATAAAACCCTCTAGGTCCATCCATGCTGTCACAAAAGATAAGGGTTGTTTTTATGGCTGAGTAATATTTCACTGTATATACGTGTACCACATCTTCTTTATGCATTCATGTGTTGATTTAGGTTGATTTAGGACATTTAGGTTGTTTCCATGTCTTGGCTATTGTGAATAATGCTGCTATGAACACTGGGGTGCAGATCTCTTTTCAAGTTAGTTTTGTTTTCTTTGTATGAATACCCAGAAATGGGGTTGCTGGGTCATATGGTAGTTCTATTTTTAGTTTTTCGAGGAACGTCCATACTGTTTTCTACAGTGGCTGCACCAGTTTACATTCCCACTGACAGTGCGCGAGGGCTCCCTTTTCTCTGCGCCCTCGCCAACGCTTGTTATTTGTGGTCTTTTTTGATGATAGCCATTCTGACAGGTGTCAGGTGATATTTGCTCCTTAATATACATTTTGGATTCTGTGGGTTATATCAGCTTTCCTAATTTCATAAAAAATGCATGTTTCCATTAAAAAATTCTACATTTTGCTTTTGCACAAATTCTGAGAACAAAAGGGGAAACTGCTGTGTGGGGAGGTGGGCCTGGAGGAGGTCTCGAACCCCCCAGGGGTTTCTGTGACTCAGCCCACCTCACCTTCCCTGGCCTGCTTGGCAGCCGGAGATGCCATGCCGAGCACAGGCTGCTCATGGCTGGGGTGTGGACCTCAAGGCCAGGCTGGTCCCGCATTCTGGCCTCACTCCCTGCAAGGAGTGGGGGGCTCTGGGGAACCCAGCCCAGGACACCCTGCTGCTCCTTCAGGCTCGGATGCAGTGGTCCTGGGGATGGCCGTGGCCCCCGGGCTCTGTCTGCACCACTGTCGAGAGGCCTTATCAAGCTCTCCCCACATCTGGGCCTCTCTTCCCCTTTCCCGCTGGCTTTGCTCCTTCTGTGCTGTTGTGAGCACTTGCTCTAGAGGCTATAAAGCGCCTGCTCACCCAGACCCGGCTGCCGTGCATGGAGGTGGCAGGTTCATGTGCCCAGGCCGCGAGCGTCCCTCTCCCTTCCCTACACCACAGTGCCGGCTCTTAAGTTGTACTTGAAATGGTTATTTCTTTTGTGTCAGAGTCTTTCCATTTTTGTCTTGGTTGGATAATGTTTGTCTTTATTCAAATAAATAATTTTAATTTTCAATAGTCTACATTATACATACTGAATATTGAATGTATGATTATATATACACGTATTCATATATATTCAATATGTACAATATAGACTATTGAAGATAAAATTATATTTTATTATAACTAAACATATATATAGTTTATTCAGTTGGGAAGGGGACAATCTCCCAAGTTCATGCCTGTGGAAAATATATTTGAATGCTAGTTGCTAGTTTTTTGGGCGTAAATGTCTTGGATTATATTTTCTCTCCAACAGGGTTTTATAGGCATTGATAAACTTCTTTTTTAAAAGAAGTGGGGCCAGAATGCTCCCCTCTTACACATGGTCTGATTCTGTGTAGGTGCTTGCTTTGCTTATTTTGAAGTCAAGTAACTCCAGTAAAATTCATTTGTTTAGGATTGGACATTGATTGTTGCTCTGGTTTAGGATTTGGTTAGGATTGGACATTGGACATTGGTTGCTCTGGTTGTTTTTTTTTCTGGGGATTTTAAGCAATTTCTGAAACGTTGTTTTGAGCTGCATCTCAGAATACTGGTTTTGGATTCCTGGCTGCCTCTCCCTGCAATTGGCAGGTGCTGTGACCAGTGTCCAGTGTCACACTCCCGGGAGGATCTTTTCTGGGAGAGGTGAGAGCAGTGTGGCCGGTGTGGGCAGGACACGTGATGGGCCTTAGGAGGGTCTGTGGGGTTTTCTCTGAGAAAGCAGGGGCTGCAGGGACCCGAGGCTGGGGACCAGGTGAGTGATTTGGAAGGCCCATTGTGCTGTCACGAGGAGCTGGGTGCAGGGGAGGCGTGGGGTGGGCAGGCAGGCTGTTTGCAGACGGCCGTGCGGGTCCTCAGCAGGCGGCCGGCAGCGGGAATGGCGAGCTCTGCCCCGGCTGCCCGGGAGCACAGGAGCAGGTGTGTGGTGTCCAGTCCACCAGGCTCGGGGCTGGAGCTCTCTCCTTGGGACTCATCAGCCTGTAAATGGCATTAGAGCCAGAGGACCAGGGATGCCTGCAGAGAGGAAAGAGGGCACGTGCTGTCCTAGGCATGGCCTGGTCAGCATCGGGGACGAGAGAGGGAGTAGAGGGGACAGAGGGCACCTGCCACGGGGGATGGGGTCAGAGAGCAGACGCCATGGAGGCCGGGACCGAGCAGGAAGCAGGAGGGGTCAATTGTCTGCAGCTCACGTACTTGAACGTCCCAGAATCTTTTACCAAAACCATGACTTATTTGGGATCCAACTTGGATTTCAGAGGTTCAAGGGACCTCTGTGCTTTAGACCCATTTGTTCTGAGAAACTCTAGGGGTCTAATTCGGGAAGATGCCCCGTGGGCATGCAGACAGAGGGAGCCAACACGAAGCGTTTATAAATGCAAAGGACCTGGCCGATGGGCAGTCGGCACCAATGCTAGCCTTGGACACAAAGAGCTGGAAACCACTTCTGCAGCTCCAAGGGCCTGCCATGCCAGTCAGTCGGGACCTGAGAGCTGCGCGCTCAGACGCTTTGGCCAGGAGGCTAGACGTCGTCAGCACACTGGACGCCCTGGGCATCGGGGCAACTGAGCTGTGTACCAGCGGAGGATCAAGTCGTCGTGAGTCTGCTGGCTGCCCACCCGCAGTCTTAGTGCTGCAGAGAGAGAAGGGGGTCCCCTGGGGCTGGCAGCACAGAAATGTTGTGGGAAAAGGAAACAGAGAGGGTGAAATTGTCAGCGTGGGACAGAGACACGTCTTTGTTATTTTTATTAAATGTACATAATATCCGTCTAATTAACCCTATCGTATTTACTTTCTCCTTTGAAAAAGTCTTGCGTTTAGGTATCTTAAGAACATACACTAATATAGCCTGCAAAATGTAAATAAAGCTCTAGAAAGTTAAAAAAACCGTTACAATAAACTGGTACATCAGAGGTCGCAAGAGACGTGATAAAAATACTGTTATTTTTTTATACATACCATTTGTTTAATTAGTCCTGCTATTACCACTAATTGGCACTAGTCCTAGTGTTTTGATTAAGTAATAACATTCATTTAACAAAAAAGAAACAAACACCACATAATCTATAAGTTCAAATAGATGCCCACCCTTGTTTCTGTGTTACGGTGATAGGTGTGTGCATCCCCAAGGACAGTAAGTCCCCTACATATGAACGAGTTTCGTTCTGAGAGCACATTTGTAAGTCCAATTTGTTTGTTAAGTCCAACAAAGTTAGCCTTGGTACCCAACTAACACAATTGGCTACATACTGCTGCCTTTACGCTTGCTTCCAGACATCCTGGGCTTGAAATAAAGATACTGTACTACTGTACTCTATACAGTGCTGTACAGTAAAGTACACAAAAGCACAATCACTTCTAGAGGGTGCACGCACGTGACATCGTATGCCAGTCTCGTGAACTAACTTACGTGATGGGACATGAGAACGCACATTCCCGCCTTTGAAAGATCACAGCTTGAAGGTTCGTATGTAGGGGACTTACTGTACTCTCTCTTACGGAATCACGTTATCTTTTGCCTGGTGTGGCTGTGACCTTGTTGGCTGCCTGCAAGGGCGACCTCCCTGGGGCCCTGCACACGCGCAAGCAGGTTGGTGGCTGAGGTGGTAGGGGTGGGGCAACTTTTTCTATTATTCTGGTCAACTAGAAGAGGGCCTAGGCCGGGCGAACAGGCACAGCCGCCTGGGACTGGGGAGGGTGGATAGGACGTAAAGTATAATTGCTGTGGGGATGGTGGCTGGGAAGCTCTTCAGTGGGATTCATTCAGGGTGGGCAAAGCAGGAACCCTGCTACTCTGGCAAACCCAGATAGTGCTTATTCCTCCTGTGTGACAACAGAGGAATCTCAAAACACCATCGCGGACCAAGGTTGTGTTTAGGTCTGCTGTCTTTAGTTGGTGGGCAAAGGGGCTGCTCATCTCCAGACACTGCATCTGCATCCCAGGACGAGCAGACAGCAAACCACACTCTGGAAGCCCTACCCTTGGACCCCAGTTGCATCTCACTATCAAGACGAGGGTCATGTGGCTGCCCTTAGCTGCCAAGGAGTCTGGGCTGCGTTGGGAAGGACGAGGGGAGGATGGGTATCGGGTGGGCACTAGGATAGTCTGCCCCAGAGACAGATGGGGCAGGAGCTGTAGGTGGAGTGAGGACCCCTGGTGTGGACCACGCTGAGGCGGGGGGAGTGGAGAGTAGCGTTGGCCTTGCTGGGCAGGGAGACCCCAGGACCGGTGTAGGGAGGGGAGCAGCAGTGGAGGGGGTTCAGGGAGAGAACAGTGAGGACGCGAGGGGTGGCGAGGGTAAAGGTGAAGGGCTGAGGGTCACGGGTGCTGTAGGGAGGGAGCTGGGGAGAGGGGAGTGGGCGGGCGAGGGTCGGATGATGCAAACAGCGATTCTGGGGACAGAGCGGTGGGTGCTGAGGGGTCCAGAGGTTGGCCTGGGGCAGGCCGGAGGGAGAGGAGGACAGGGCTGGTGAGACGGGGCCAGGACCTGAGGGCATGCACGCGGGTGACAGACGGAGAGGAGAGCAGAGCAGCAACCCTCCAGGGCCCAGGGACGGGGCGGGCGACTGGCATGTGCGTGTGAGCGTGTGTGTGTGCATGTGTGTGAGTGCGTGCACGTGCATGTGCGTGTGAGAGTGACTGTGAGTGTCGCTCTGAGGCCGTGGCTTCCAGGGAGGGTGGGGCTCTTGGACAGGAGGGAAGGGGCAGCCGAGTGCCCTGGTTCCTCCGGGTGGGGGTCACTGCCTGGACTTCTGGGAGGTCGGCGTGCGGCTCCAGGCGAATGGTTGCGTGGCCAGGGAGGGAGCTTTCGGGGCTTTGCTGTGGGGTGTGAAGTCTGGGTGGGGGCCGCGTCTTCCGGGGGCGGCGGGGACCTCCCGGCGGCTGGCAGGGGCGGGTGGGGAATGGTGCCCTCCACAGCCGCCTTCCTGGCACGCTCGCTGTCCAAGCAGTGTGTCCTTGTCCAGGTGCGTCCAGGGCTCTCTGGAGTCCCCTTCACTGTGGACCAGTGGCTCAGGGTCGCCCGGGCTGCCCCCGCCCGAATGCTGCATCCGTTTTTGCATTTCAACGAGATTCTGGGTGATCCTGGTGCATTCAATCTTTCCGGTGCGGATCTTAGAGACCCGGAGCGGGTGTGGGGAAGCTTAGGCATCCCCCCTGCGGTCCCAGTCCTCCCTCGGGACCTTTCCACCGCCCAGGGTCAGGAGCACTGGCTTGTTCGGGTCTGAGGAGCCCCTGCCCTGCTGGGGGCTCTTTCTGGCTGAGCGTAGGGTCTTGGAGCTGTGAAACTCTGGCGCTGCCAGCTGAGTTTCCTCATCCTCCCCAGGGCCCGTCTGTGCAGGCAGAGCTCTGGCGTGTCCTTGTGCATCCCTCCGTCCTGTCACCAAGTCCTAGATACTCCTTCTCGCCAACTGGAGCTAAAGGTGCCGCCTCCCCCAGGAAGTCGCCCTGACTGACCCCAGACCAGACCAGGCAGGGAGACCCACACGCCAAGCCCTGCCCTGCGCCTCCGCTCGTGGTCTTGTGCTGCACCAGCGCGCAGACTGCAGCCATACCCCAGGCCCCGCTCAGGCACCCTGGGATGATGAATAAATGAATGAGTGAAGGAAAACAGGGCAATCTACGCCGGGCAATCCCAGCTCTATGTTGAAACTATCTGAGAACCTCCCAGGTCTGAGTGTATCGCGGGTGCGGCAGGGCAGGAAGCGGGGGGCAGGAAAGGGCTCTGTGGTCAGACACCTGAGCTGGCCTGGAGCTTATCTGCTTCCTGCGTGCCGGGCAGCCGGGTGGCCGTGGGCTGCCGCACAGGGGGCAGGCTGCCTTCCCACCGGTGACCAGCGCTGGCCGTTGGGGCCCGGCTCGCGACCTTCGCCTAGGAGGGGAGCTCGGTGAGTGCTGCGCTCAGACCCGCCATGAGGGGGGCTCCAGACCCTCCTGGAGGCAGGCCCGGGGGTGATGGGGGGCGCAGGTAGGTGGGCACACCTGTGAATGTAGGGTCCACCCTGCCCTGACCCACGGTGGGCTCAGGCTTCTGGGGGTCCCGCTGTGGGCTGGGGTACCCCGGCTGCCTGGCATGGCTGAGTCCCCAGAGCTGGGACAGAGGCCCGTGAGGACCTGGGAGGGGCCGTGTCGTGGGGCTTCTGTGGAGGACGCCGCCTGGAGGAAGGTCCCCACCGAGGGGAGGCCCGGGGGCGGGACGGTCTCTGTCTGGGGTGGTCTTCCCGGGACCACTTTCTGAAAAGGGGCCTGAGTGCTGGCTGGGCTCCAGCCCACGGTGGTGTCCTCCAAGTCTGCTCCCTGTGAGCCTGCGCCCCTGCCGGCCCCGGGCAGCGGGCAGAGCGTGGGAGGGCTGTGGTCCTGGTGGACGCATGGGGCCAGTCGGCTCTGGGTCTCCTGGGGTGTCTGTGAGGGGTCAGTGGTGGCAGGCTGTGACACTCGGCAGCTCTGGCCAGGGGCTCCGGAGCCACGGCGGGAGGGAGGGCGGGGACGGGGCCTGGACCCCATGGACTAGCCCAGCTCCCCGACCTCACCACGAAACGGGGAACCGGGGGGCATGTGCTGCGGTCGCCCCAGGGTCCGAGGACAGCGCCTGGCCGGCTGCGCTCCGCCCCCTGACCTCTGGCCCGGGGCTGGGTCCCCGGAGGCCTGGGGGCCGGTTTGGCCACAGCTTCTCTCACGGTGTCGTCAGGCCTGCGCAAGCTCCATTCCGCCAGGGGCCCTGCGGCGGGAAGCTGCTGGGGGACCCGCCGGCTGCGTCTCGTCTCGGGCAGCCCGCCTCTGGGCCCAGGACCCTTCCTCAGGCTGTCGCTGCCCCCCGCGATTGCAGGGTGAGGGTGTGTGGGTGTCTGCTGGCCGGGGGGCAGGGCTGTGCCCCACATCCAGAGGGCAGGCTCCTTGCTAATGGGCCACTTGGGGGCGGGGGTTTCTGGCCCTGAGAGTGTCGCCGTGGTACCAGCTACTGCTATACCACCGTGGCACAGACAGGAGCAGAAACCCCCTGGCTGTGGGGCGCTCAGTGCCCCGCCGGTATTGTCTGCTGCAGGGTGGTGACCCGTGGAGTCCCTGGGTGCTTTCAGCCTGGTCCACGTCGGGACGAGCCCATGGGGGGCGGGCTCTGAGGCAGATGCCCCTGTCCCCAGCCCAGCCTGCGGCCACGGGACGTCCCCCCTTCAGGTGCAAGGCGTGGCCATCCTGGACCCGAGCGTCTGCCCGAGCCTCCTTGGGGCGTGGGGTCCGACCTGAAGCCAGGGGTGCGCCGCCCGGCTGGCCGGTCACCACGCCGGCCGAGGGAGGGGACCTGAGGGCAGGGGGGCAGAGGGCTGACGTGGGGCTTCCGGGTCTGGCCTGGCACACTGTGGGGTTGCTCCCGCCGTGAGAGAGTTCCGCGCGTCTCCCCACCCCCCCGAGCCGGCTCCTGGGTCGGGGGAGCACCTGCCACTGGGCTCCCCTACCCGCCCCAGCGGCCCCGGCCACTCCACTCCGCCCACCCCCGCCCTGTCAGGTGCTGGGTGAGGGGAGCTGGGCCTTGGCGGCAGGAAGGCGCCCTGGGGTCGGCGGGGCGGGGGCCGGCACGGTCCCCGCCGGGCCTCAGCTCCCCGAGGCGCCAGCCGCAGTGGCTCCCAGCGCTGCAGTCTCACCACGAGAGACCCTCCTACCAGTTCCTCCGTGACGTCCCCTCCCCACGGAGGGCACCCGGGTGCATCTGGAGGGAAGGAGGAGCAGGCAGATGGGCGGAGGGGGAGGGAGAGGAGGCTGGGACCCGGCCCTGGGGCGGGACGCACACAGCAGCCCACCCGTCCCGCCAGGGCCCCGCCCCCACCTGCCTGCCCGGGCTGCCAGCCTCCTTCCTCACTGGCTGGGTAGGCCCGGCCCTGCCTCAGTTTCTCACTGCGGACGGTGCCGGGCTACCCCCTGAGCTGGCTCCCGGGGAGGTCCGAACCCCAGCTCTGTGCTGGCTCACGGGCACTGGCCCCTCAACCTTTGCCTGTGGGTACCCCGGCCGCACCCTCCTGGTTTCCTCCGACCGGGCCACGGCACTGCCCCTCAGGCCACGATGGCCACGCCTGTCCACAGCCTGTGTGGCTTCAGTCCTGGGGTCCCCTGTGGAGCACAGGCCTCCAGCTTGAGGGATGCCATCCCTCCAGGGTCAGAGGCCGGAGGTCAGTGGCCTTCAGGGCCCCAGACGCAAAGGGGCAAGCTGCCAGGCCTGGGGTGGGGCGGGGGGGTACCCTGAGTGCGTGGGTGGTGCTGGGGGTGGCAACCAGCCGGCTGTGACAACGACCAGGGCCTGAGGCCCGGAGGCCAGTGGGAGGACCTTCCTCAGGACAGGGGGGGTCCAGGCGTCTGGACACACCAGAGGCCACCAGGGCATCAGAGGAGCCAGGAGCTGCCCTGGGACCGCACGTGTGCCCTGTTACTGGGGTGGGCATTGGAGGCTGCAGCCTGCAGCCCCCTGGGGTGGGCTGGGAGGGCAGAGGTGACGCTCAGGACGCCTGCGTGGGCTCAAGGTGGACATCAGGAGGGAGCTGGGCCAGCTGGACATGGAGGTGCAGGTTTTGCTGCCCAGGGCCTCGGGCTGGCCAGTGAGAACCCTTCTGCCTGTGGGAGCCTGGGGTGGGCTGGAGGGGCTCACGGTGGGGCTCAGGGCTTGGGTGGCCATCTAGCTGGGGAGAGCTCGGGGGGAGCTGTCTGGATCGGAGGAGCAGAGGTGGGGCAGTGGGCAGGGGAGCAGGGTGCCCCCAGCCTGGGCAGAGGGGGGCCTCGGGGCTGGGCAGTAGGGGGAAGGTCGTGGCTCTAGATAGGCACCGGGGGAGGGACAGTCCCTAGTGCCCCTGCTGCCACCTGAGGGCCAGCAGGCTGGGCCTGTGACATGGCCTGACTCAGGCTGCCCTTCTGGAGGGTTTGGGCTCCAGCTTCGCTGCCACGTCTGTAAGTCACGTAGGGGACACGGAGACACACCCCCACGGTGGCAAAAATCCCTGCAGCCGCCCTCCCAGGAAGGTCTGCCCAGCAGGGCAGGCTGGAGGCCCCGTACTGGGGACAAAGTCCCTGGGAAGGGAAGCCTGGACGTAGAGCCTGCAGAGGATGGGCCGGGGGACCTCAGGAAGCGCAGCAGAGGCCCAGAGCAGGGGCGGCCCTGGACAGCGTCCTCACCAGGAACCTGGCAGGTGGGGAGGCCAGCCCAGCTTAAGCACCCTGGCAGGGCCTGGGTGGGGGGCGGGCAGGCGGACAGCCATGCTGTGGGCTCAGAGGGAAACGTAGGTGGGCCGGCTCCTCCGAGGGGCTTTCCCCAGAGGCTGCTCACTCTGGGCAGGCTTCTGGTGCAGCGCACCTCCTGGCCATGATCTCAGGAGACATTCGGCTACGCTAGGAGCCTGCACAGCCCCGCTCCCAGGGAGAGGCCCCTGGACCCACCTTGGGCCGGGCCAGGAAACGGACCCACCTGCCTCGGGACTGGCAGCAGGCTGCGAGGTGCTCCCACCTGCCGTGAACCCCACCCACCTCGCTCACTGGCGAGCTCCTATGCAACTGAGTACAGGCCCAGCTCCAGCGCCCACTCCCGTCAGCTTCTCCGAGCTCCCAGCAGAGTCAGGAGGGTATCTAAGGGTCCTGCCCACTGGGAACTTGACCTGATGGTTTGCCCGGTGTGGGCTCTGTCCTTCCTGGTTCCTTCGGGTGCGGGTGTTGATAGCCAGGGGGTTTCTGCCAGCTGGCTGGGCTCTGGGCTTGTGGCTCTGTGGGTCAGTGTAGTTGCCTAGAGCCCTTTGAAGCCTCCGGCTGCCGTGCCTGGACACAAGCCCGTGGGCCGAGCCAGCCAGGAGTGGCCCTGGACACCGAAGGTCTGGGTTGTGACCCGTGGGCCTTGAGGCCCGGCTGTCCCGACCAGCAGGTTTTTGCTGCCCCGTCTGTCACTGTGGTATCCACCGTAGTATCACAGTAGTAGGGACCTCGGCAAAAAGCCCCTGCTTGTGGCCACAGGCCCTTCCCTGCTGGAGGCCCCGGGTGCAGGTATCCAGCGGGGCTGTCCCCACTGGTGCCCAGCACATCCTCCCACCCGCACCCCCCGCAAGCGTGGTCGGGGGTGGTCTGCACCGTCTCCCCAGGAAGGACGTGGTGCCCCCCCCGAAGGCGTGGGCAGAAGCAAGCCTCCGTGGAGTGGGCGCACGGGAGTGGGGGCAGCCCAAGTCCTTTTAGGGGTCCAGGTGGGCTGGGCTGAGGGGCTGCCCTGGGGGCTGGCCCGTCTCCTGCAGGTGGTCTCACGCAGGCTCGGGGTCTGCGCCTGAATCTGGCTGAGGACGGGCGGGGGAGGGTGTCTGGGAGGTGACCACTTCCGGAGGGCTTCTTGTGTGCCAGTGTGCAGCGAGGGTCCTGGGTGGGCCGCAGGGGGAGGTGCCAGGCCACGAGGACTGCTGGGCTCTGGGTAGACAATCTAGCCGGGCCAGTCCCAGGGACATGGGCAGGTGGGTCCACCCTCCTGGAAGAAATGGCTCCGAAACCAAATTCAATCAGCTGCCCCTGAAGGGGAGAGACCCTGCCCATATTCCTGTGTCCACAGGGCAGGGCGCCCAGCCTGCTCGGGGCAACATGTGGGGAGTGGGCTGCAGTGGGGTGCGGGGTGGTCTGGGGTAGGTTGGGGGCACAGTGCTGTGGGCACAGGTGAGGCCAGGAGGCCCAGTCTCCAAGTGGCAGGGGCAGCGCCAGCCCACCGGGCCAGCCCCTCCCTTGTGACACCCCTGCCCAGACTTGGGGGCTCACAGGGTCCTTGCAGAGTGGGGTCTTTGTGCCTCCAGCTGTGGCCCCCAGGTGCCTCAGGGAGGAAGCGCCCAAGCTGTTGGCCGGATGCCAGAGGACAGTGGCCTTGAGACCTTCTTGGTGTCGTGAGGGCCAGCAGGGTCGCAGCCCTCGGAGCGTGTCTGGCTCAGACCTGGGTGGCTTCATGGTCTGATGGGCTTGGACGGGAGCCAGGCCATGGTGACTAGTCCGCCCGCGGCGTCAGGGTGGCGCGGTGCTGGGGGCCTGCCCTGTGCTTCCGCCCCAGTGGGTTTGTTACAGGCTGTTTCCCTGTGGTCACCATAGTACCCATGGTGATATGGCCCCATTCAAAATCCTGGGGACAGGGCCGTGGCTCGGGCTCCCGGGGCGGGGTTTCTGACGGGCGCTGTAATGCTGTGGGTATAATAATAGCCATACCCACAGCCGTAGTAATACCACAGTGCCACAGACCCGCTCCCAATCCCTGCTGCCGGGGGCCGGGCTGGGGGGCCGTCAGGTGGAAGCAGAGCCCCGGGAAGCTGTGGGACGGGCTTGGCGCTGCACGTGTCCTGCTGGGAGCACGTGGGAGGCCTCTCCCGTCAGTGGTCAGTGACCACGCCCAGCTCTGTTCTGAGGCTCCAAGGCAGGGCACCGCTGTGTGAGCTGGTGTCAGCGTCCGGTTTGCAAGTCAAACCCATTGTGACGGCCTCCTGGGTTGACAAATTGTCCTCACACGGTGTATGGGTCACCTTGGGGCCCTTGGTACCCCGGAGCCAACAGATGCCTCCCCCCACCGCCAGGAAGGCCAGGAGCAAAACAGGGGTCATTCCTGCTGCCGCCAACCCCGGGGCTCCGGGTCCGAGGTGTACCTGCCTGTCCCCAGATGCAGCTCTGAGCAGCTTCAGGCCTTTGGTTGCAGCAGGACCTGGAGCAGGTGTGTAGCGGCGCCCAGCGGCCTCTCCTCTCGCGCCTCACTTCCCCTGCCCTGACCACCAGGGCGTCCAGAGCCCCTGGCAGGGTGACATTCGCTGCGGCAGCCCAGGGCCCTCGTTCCCCGAGTCCACGCATCCCTTCTGAGCCCTCACAGCTCCAGGCCTTGGAGCACAGCCGAGACGGTGGCCTCTGGGCATCCATTCCGGGATGATTAGGGGTGACTGATCGCCATCAGGCCTGAAAGCTCTGGGGAGTTCTGCGGTGTCCCCTCTGGAATGTGGACGCTGCTCTGTACCTGGTCCCACCTCAGCACCACGGGGCGTCGGGAGGGTGCCAGAACCACCTGCTGGGGGTGCCCGGGCCTGGGGCCGGGGCCGGGGCTGGAGGGCTGGCCCTTTACTGGGACCCCTGCCCTGCCGGCGTCCCTGAGGGTCTCAGTCCCCGGGGGGTGCCCTCTGGAACTGCTGCCTCCTCTGGACCTTGGTGACCCCACATGAGGGGCCTCGGCGGTGCCTCTGCTCAGGGGTCTCAGCAGGCGGTGCCGAGCCCCAGGCCCTTCCCACGTCCCCCTGGTGGTGGGCCGAGCCCCAGGCCCCAGCCCCGAAGGGGGCAGAAGCTGCAGGTCCCGGACTTGGTGCGATTTCCAGCACCATCAGGCGTTGAGTTTTAAGAATACATTTACATCAGTTTAAACCCCCTTACACAGGCAGTGTCTGCAGGTGGTAACCGTTGAGGAGGGAGAGTGTGCAGGAGTTTGTCCTCAGGCCCGCCCTCCCGTGCCCCACCCATGCCCCTCCCATGCCCCTCCCATGCCCCTCCCGTGGTCTCGGGCCGGGTCTGCGCGTCCACGCCCGCACGAAGTGAGGCCGAGCCCTCCCTCGCACCCCCCACCCCGTCTTGCTCAGTGTCCTTCATCTCTGTCTTCTGACCCCGTGGGGGAGACTTCCCGGTCAGGTGCCGGGGGCCCAGCGCCAAGCTCCACTTCCTGTGAGCGTGTGCGGTGGGGCTTTAGGACAGGGGCTGTGTCACTGTGGGTGTAGCAGTAACCACCATAACAGTATCATCACGGTGACACGCGCCCCCTCAAAATCCTCCCGCCCCTGGCCGTGTGTCCAGGGCTGCCCTTGCTGGCTCGGGCCGGCTCTGAGGAGGGCACCCTGCGTTTCCAGTGGGTTTTGGGGGTGAGCAGGGGGCGGGATCTGACCCAAACCTCCATGGCAACCCCTCTCCAGCCCAGGCGACCCTGCTGTCCACCGAGGTCCGTGTGGCCGTCGGTCTGCCTGGCTCAGGGGTGCTCTGGTTGTGTGTCTCCTGCTCTCTGGGCCCCCCTCAGAGTTCCTCTGTCCCCGGCGTGACCAGTGGGGGTCTGGCCTCCCCTTGCCCTCGTTTCGCATCTGCTGGAAGCCCCCGATGGTTTGGGGTCAAACCTGTGACATCTGTGGGTCGACTGGGGCCCGGGGGCGGCTGACTCGCTGCGAGAGGCCGTCTCCCGCCTGTGGCGCGAAGAGTGCTCCCGTCTCCACCTCTCGGCACCTGCCGCGGGCGGCCCTCCCCGGGCGTGACGCGGGTGTTTCCGTGGTGGGTTGGGGTGTCTCTGGAGATCAGCCTTCCGCAGTGCTGTTCCCCAGCTCTGAGTGAGAGGTGCTCTTCCTCCTCGGGGACCCTCACGGCCCCTGCCGCGGGCACCTGCCCCCCAGGAGGCCAGATGTCCAGGTGAGTCGGGGCCTGGCCTGCAGCCTTCGAGCCGGGCGGGCTGGGTGGGGCCTGAGGGCCGGCCCGTGAGGGGTCTCAACAGCATGGGCTCCGCGTTCACTGTCCTGGCCAGCCATCCCTGCAGTTACTATCCATGGGCCTGTAACATGAAAGTGGTGGAAACAGCCTGTGTTCTGTCGCTATTGACAGCAGGGGAGAGCTGGGTCCATCCACTGTGAGCAGAGGTGACCAGTGTGTCACAGGAGGCGCAGGAGTGGGGCTCCAGGGGCTCCGGTGAGGGACCAGGAAGGGTGGCCGTGCAGATGCCATGAGGCCGCTGTGTCCGCCGGCCGGCAAGGATGCAGGGACGGGTCAGGACTCCGCCCTCACAGAGGGCTCCGGGTCTCTCTCTGCAGCTGAGGGGGGTGGGCAGCTGCGGGCTGGCAAGGCTGAGCCTGCAGCGCTTCTGGGGGAAAGTCATGGCCGGGACCACTGACAGGCAACCCCTGTGGGTGTGCAGTGCAGCTGAAGCATGACGGAGGCACCTCGACACCAGGCTCTCTGCCGCTGGTGCGGGGCCACCCTGCATTCTCGGGGCGGGGGGGACACACCTGCTTACGAGCCGGGTCCTCCCAGCGTCTGTGCTTACCGAGCAGCCACCTGCATCGAGAGGAGCTGGGCGCCCGCTCTTCTGCCTCTGCCTTTCCGTGGGGCAGCTGGGGAGCTCCAGGCGGGAAAGCAGCGTGGCCACTGGTGGGCGAGTCAAGAAGTCAGAGGGCACTTGTGCAGCTGCTGCCCGCTGCGGGCCCCTGGGAGCTGCGCGGAGACGGGCCAGCGGTGAGTTAGGGCTCTGCCTGCGGTGAGACCTGGGGGTCGGCGTGCTGTGAGGCTGCGAGGGGGCGGGGGCGGCGGAGCCAGGCCCTGGGTGTGCTGGATGCGGCCCACGTCCGTCCACGTGGGCTCCCGTGTTTGCTGCCCGCAGGCACTCGGGACGCCCGCGCATCGTGTGGAGCTGCAGGTCGGGGACGGACCGGGAACCCAGCCCGGCAGGCTGACCCTTTGGAAGCAACCTCCTCTTGGGTGCATGGGGTCGCCAGCTTTCTCCTGGGGTTCGGAGGTGGTGCTGTGAGGTTGGGGCTCGGCACTCACGCCCGCAGCGGGCGGTGTTGGGAGCAGGCGGCCCGCCGGGAGGCTCCGGCCTGAACCGGGCCTGACTGAGCCTGACTTTGCTGCCACGGCCACTGCTGCTCTGGGCTCTCCCTGGGAGTTCTGTGTCACCAGCTGTCCTCGAGGCACGGACACGGGGTCATCGTCCCGCCTGCCGTCTCCAGGGTGTGAGCCGCCCCCTCCGCCCACCTGGCTGGGGGGGCCTTGGGGAGCAGAGCCCAGGCGTCTCCCGGACGGGCCGTGGAGCTCAGAGCTGGGGGGCCTCCGAGTTGTTCTCTGGACTTTGTCAATGAAAATTCAGAGAACTATCAAGTTAAGAAGAAAAAAAGGGAACTTTATTCAAGCCAGCTGAGGATTCTAACTGGGGAAGCAGATTCTCAGAAGCTCTGAGGACGGTTCTGCCTGCTCGGAGTGGAAGACACAGCCACGCACATTTTCGAGACAAAGGATCGTACATCACAATGACATGCGGTATTTTACATAAAGGTCACCAAGGAGGCACAGCCCAGGGAAGCACGTACAAAGTGGGCAGCGGGTCACCGTGACCCCTACGGAGCTGGGAAGGAACGTTATTCTCGCGTCAGAAGAAAGGAAAAACCCATCTTCCCGGGGTGGGGGGGCAGGCACGCCCACCTGTGAGGAGCTCTGGCTAAGATGTGACGCAGATGCACACGTTCTGGGAGGGCCTAGTATGCGTAGGGAACACACCATGCTTAAGTTCTCCTGCCCTGTCTTAAATACAAAATTTATCTCATCAACTTTTCAGGGTCGCCTCAAGTGTGGAGAGGAGAGGGGCGACCCCCACGGCACCCACGTGGGCCCGCAGGGCTGTCTGATGGGGACTTTCCGTTGGGAAGATTGCAGGCCATCATTTGCCTGAATGCTGGGATGAGCTAGACGTGGTTCCTAACGTCTGGTCAGAGTCTGTTCAATGAAACGGACAGAATTCAGCTTCCTAGAATTGTGTTTATGACTTCCGGCTATTGGCCGATCCCTAAACCAGCCCGTGTTTCTCCTTTTGGGGGCATTGGAGCAAGGTTCATACATATGGCCGAGGCCAGTTTTGTGGAAGTCTGAAAGCTCACCCCAAAGCCACCTGGGCCCGGAGTGGCCTGTGCAGGCAGTCACACACTGATACTCTGATGCTTTCCTGAGGGTTGGTGCGCTAGTTACGATTCCCACTTCTTCCTGAGTCGCTTTGGTTAAGTTTTATTGCTAGAGAAGGAACGCTCCGGGCGATGTCATTGACACTGTCAGTGTGCTGTGCTGAAAACTCTGCTCTGTGCCTGCTTGGTCCTCCCAGCACGCACTGTGTCCAGGGCACCAGGGGCAGAGCCTGCCTGGTGGGAGTGTGCGTGGTGTGGGGGGGCGGCGGGAGAGCCCAGGAGTGGGGGCGGAGTCTCAGGGACAGCACTGCAGACACAGGTGGATGGACAGGCTGCTGGCTGCTGGCTGCCTGGTGAAGCACCGCCTTGTGGACCGCAGTGAAGCAAGACCAGAGGAGCAGGTCGACCCCAGCTTGAAGATGTGCGCTGTGTCCTCCTGTGTCCTGCTAGAGGGGCACGACTGCTGGGGTGAATCCCAAGGCTGGGCTTTGGCTCCACAGGCATGGCCCCTCTTGCGGGGTGGGTGCACACCTTCCGGAGCTTTGGGTTGGGGCGGTTATGTCAGGTGCAGCAGATGAAGGCTGCTCAGGGTGGAGGAATGTGGTGGCAGTAATTTAACAAGAACGGCTTGCGTGGCTGAGTGCTCGGTGCAGGCTGGACACCACGCCCAGTGCCTGTGGGTCACTTCGTTGGGTCCTCACCATGAATCCCCATGGAGCCATGATTGCTATGGTGATTAATTATTCCACAGGCTGGGCACAGGCAGCAAAGGACCCAGCGCAAGGTCGCCTGCCAGCTGCCCACCGAGCCAGGTCTCCATGGAAGAATGGAGGCTGTGATGTGAAGATGGTAGGGCGGGCAGATGGTTAGAGCTGGCTCTGGCCGGGGATGGAGCAGGACAGTGGGCAGAGGTGCGTGGAGTCCAGGGCAGGGTTCATGGTGCGTTCAGGCTCGGAGTGTGGATGATGGAGCCTCCGCTGGGTCTGGACGGACGGCTCTCCAGGTCCTGTGGTCTGTGGCCAACGGTGTGACTGAGGGAACAGCAGAAGCATCTGGCCACTCCCGCCGGGTCTGGTGGACGGCTGCTCCTTGGGCTTCCCATTGGCACCGCCACGGGGGTCTGGGGAGAGCGTACTTCTCCCCTCATCTCCTTCAGGTCACCTCTGAAGCCACAAGGTGACCAGCAGGGCTCCTCGAGCTGAGGACCCCTGACCTCTGGCCTTGAGGGGCTGCAGCTGTCCTGGGCAATTGCAGCTGCTTGCTGTGGCTCTCCCCAGCGTCCACGCCTGTCCCCTCGGCCTGTGCTGAGCAGTGCGGCCTGTGCTGGGGGCCCCTGGGCAGGGTGGGCTTTCCTTCTGGACTGCAGCGCTGGGCCCCCGTGGTGGGCACTGGGTTGGCACCTGTGAGGAAGGGCAGCCAAGTCCAGGAGGAGGTGCTGAGCCGGGGCCCTGGGCCAGGGGAGCCCGCCCCGATTTTGAGGAGTGGTTTTGCAGGAAGTGGTGGGATCCCCTCTGGAATATTTCCTCCCATGTGGGCCCAGGCTTCGGCCAGCCTGTCCCACTGGTCCCTGGGGGTCTGACTTCCTGGAGCCATGGGGGAGCTGGGTAAGGGTTTCCAGAGCCTGCCATCTCGGAGATTTAGAAGCCCTTTGAAGGTTTTAAAGGCTTCTACCCCTAGGAATTGTGAAGAAAGAGAGGAGAGAGTGCACCCAAGAGGCGAGCGCCAAGTCTGCAGAGCCTCAAGGCCGTGGACGCCAGGCCAGCCTCCAATGGGGGTGTCAAAACACTCCACCTAGAGGCCAGATAGCACACACTCGGCCCCGGAGCACTCTCACACTCGGCCCCGGAGCGCACACGCACTTGGCCCCGGAGCACACACTCACTCGGCCCCAGAGCACACACTCACTCGGCCCCGGAGCACACTCACACTCGGCCCCGGAGCACTCTCACACTCGGCCCCGGAGCGCACACACACTCGGCCCTGGAGCACACACACTCGGCCCCGGAGCACACACACACTCGGCCCCGGAGCACACTCACACTCGGCCCCGGAGCACTCTCACACTCGGCCCCGGAGCACACACACACTCGGCCCTGGAGCACTCACACTCGGCCCCGGAGCACTCTCACACTCGGCCCCAGAGCGCACACACACTCGGCCCTGGAGCACACACACTCGGCCCCGGAGCACTCTCACACTCGGCCCTGGAGCACACACACTCGGCCCCGGAGCACACACTCACTCGGCCCCGGAGCACACTCACTCGGCCCTGGAGCACACTCACACCCAGCCCTGGAGCACACACACTCGGCCCTGGAGCACACACACTCGGCCCTGGAGCACACTCACACTCGGCCCTGGAGCACACTCACTCGGCCCTGGAGCACACTCACACTCGGCCCTGGAGCACACACACAATTGGCCCTGGAGGACACACACACTTGGCCCTGGAGCACACACACTCGGCCCTGGAGCACACACACTTGGCCCTGGAGCATACTCACACTCGGCCCTGGAGCACACACACTCGGCCCCGGAGCACACTCACACTTGGCCCCGGAGTACACTCACACTCGGCCCCAGAGCACACTCACACTTGGCCCCGGAGTACACTCACACTCGGCCCCAGAGCACACTCAAACTCGGCCCTGGAGCACTCACACACTCGGCCCCAGAGCACACTCACACTCGACCCCGGAGCACTCACACACTCAGCCCTGGAGCACACACACACTCGGCCCTGGAGCACACACACTCGGCCCTGGAGCACACTCACACTCGGCCCTGGAGCACACTCACACTCACGCACAGACACTGACACACAGACCCCCCACACACGTGCAAGGCGTCTGCTGTAGAAGGGACCAGAGGTCGCCCAGGAATGAGGAAACGGGCATCTGAGTCTCTGCTCTCCCCGTGGGTCACTCACGGTTTCTGGACTTGGAAGGCACTCAGCCTCCCTGGCTGTCAGGGGACAGCAGCCCCCCCTGCAGTGCTGACCCCCCAGTGATGCCCAGTCCCACTCTCTGGGCAGGCTTCAGGCCGGGTCCTCGCAGCCCCTGTGCTCCAGGGCCCCAGGGTCCCTTGGCTTGGCCCTCACAGAGCGTCTCCTGCTGTGCGTGGCTCATGGGCCTGCGGCTTCCAGGACATTCTGCAGCTGGGCTCACCCAAAGGGCCAGCAGGGACCGTGCAGCGGACGGGCTGAGGAGGGGGCAAAGGTGAGCTCACTGCTGACCTCCCTCCCTGTAGGAGCCCCTCAGCAGAGACCCTGGCAAGTCAGAGCCTAATCCAGCGGGGCCGCCGGCCCTGGGCCCTGGTCTTGACAGTCGAGAGACTCGGCCTGTCCCGAGTGTGGTCTGCTCCCTGGGCCCCCTCACAGTGGGCTCCATGCCTGTCCCGGTGGGTCCCCCAGGATGGCCCGGGCTTATCTCCTCTGGGTCATCTTCAGGCTGCCTTCCTGCCCTCTCAGGTTTCTGTTGGGGTGGTGGCGAGCTGGCCTGGTATCTTCACTGCCCACCTGACTTCAGTCGGCCCCTAAACCACGCTTAGTGGGAGGCTGAGGGTCCACATCCTCACCCTTGTTTGAGGACATGCATCCCCTGCCATGTTCCTAAACCCTGTGCAGGCAGAGCTCCTCCCACTGAGGGACCAGCCCACATAGGACAAGGTCCTCATTGTGAACCAGCCTTTGAATGACACAGATGCCTGAACCTGTCTGGGCTTTCATGTCTGAATATCCTATTTCTGGAATCAGTGTGTCCGCAAACTCTGCAACCACTGGGTAAACAAACAAACAAACAAACATACACACAGATACATACATACATATCTTGAAGCCCTACTTCTCATCGTCTTATTGAGTTAGGTAAGTGTTTTCAATAGGACCCAATATTAAACACTTCAGCAGTCCTTGTCCTACTGATTATTGGGCTTTTTTTCCAGTTTCAAAGGAATTTAATATTATTTACATAGTTAAGGAACAGATGATACATTTCCATTTATTAGAAACTGACCTCTATAATAAAATAGATTTTAAATTCAGTGTATGTCGTTATCACTGCTAAGGAAATCTTAGCCCTTGTCTGCCTTAAAACAATCTTTATTGGCTGTAATTATTGCTGTGTAGCCACTGCTTTCGGTTAATTCCTCAAATCATTTAGATGGTCCTGTCTTCCACTTAGTCGTCTACAGAGCTTTGATTGAGGCTCCTACTTCCTGTGTAAGAGAAATTTGAAACATTTTTTGCTCTGTCCCTACTTTTGATTCTGTGGCAGTTTCAAAATAAGACTCCAGCCACAGATTTGGTTAAATTGCTTAAAAGAAAATATATAACAGAGAAGATCACCCAATCTCTGCTTACAGCTACAACCTGAGTTATAAGCTCAATTACTCCAAATAAATAGTTCTTCTAGGTACTTAATTAGGCCTTAGTATCTAAACAACCAAACAATTTCCCCCAATAAATAAGAAGAGGAAGGCAGCTCCATTCCGTTGTTGCTCTAGGGTGACACTATTAAGGACCTCGCAAATCATTTTTGTTTTAAAACTACATCTACTCATCAAGCACTTATTAAGCTTTATAAATATACAGAGAACTCTAGTCCCAAGAGCTTTGTTCTGTACTCTCCAAAAATATCTCTTGGGAGGTAACACAAAATTTAAGTACTCACAATAGTGACTTTATTAAACTAGTTGCTTTATGAAACATTGCAGATGTCATAATTGTTAACATAACAATTTACCAAACTGTAGTTAACTGGTGCAGTTTGCTGAACACATTTTATAAAGGAAAGGAAATGCCAAAACCCTATTAAAGCTGATCCACTGCAGCCTCGGAGAACAAAGGAGATTTGTTTCTCAGACACTTAAATCAGACAAACAAAGCAGGTAAGGAGTTTCCCTCCCCCATCTGAAGCACTCCATCAGTAGAATAGTCTGATAAATAGAAACTAGACAGTCTATGCGTCCAAGAGATTCCACAACTTGGTAATGCAGTAATGGAGAGGTTTATCTTCTTCAGCTTCAGAGTTGGAGGTTTTGGTCATTTAATTTTTAAGTATCAAACTAGTGCTTTTCAGCCGCCATATCTTCACTCTGAGATAAGCAGTCTTCTTCACAATGTATTTTTAATATTCTCAAGCTCAATTTGAAGACAAAGCAATTTTAATACTAGGTGCACACCCCATGCACTTGCAGCAGACTGCTTTTCTTGACAAGTTATTAAGTAGTTCAAGGAGGTATGGTTAAGGCTATATTACTGAATGGTGCTGGTAAATACTACACAATTTTTTGTCATGTTGCAACTTTTGTTTCCAATTTAGTGACTGCTGCTATGGAATCAGATAGCAACAACAACATTATTAGGTTTGTTTTTTTAAACTATGATTTAGTAGCAATGGAGGTTCCCAATTTTAACCCCTTGGCAGCAAGATCCAAGTTCCCTCATTTGCACATTAGCACCTAAGTGTCAAGGGGTTAAATAACCAGCACAAAAGATACTGCACTTCTGATTGTAGCATTTGGCAGAACTGAAAGGAAAGGAAGTTGTGCTACATGTTGAAGGGATTGTGGGCAAGAGAAAGAAGACACCAGGAGAAGATAAAATGTCACATGAAGTCTTCATAGTCTTGTACATATCCTCCATCATAACCACCATAACCTGCCAGATCGTCTTTCATGGTAGCCTTTAATCCCCCTCTGGGAACCACACCTTTCTTCTTTTTGGCTTTGCTTTTCTTGCTTCTGTTTTCCACTGCAAAGTACAGTCAATGAATTGGTAATCTTTTTCAAATCATCAATTTCCAATGAAATACACGCATCTCGAACTAAGGCTTCCAAAAAACTGGCATAATATAGTGATTTTTCATATTGTGTAATTCTATCCTTTAGTAACTTTCCAAACTCTGTGAAGGCATCTCTTGAAGATGGGTTCATAGCATCTATTCCATAAACTGTATTATTAACACCAAAAGTTTCTTTCTCTAATTCGAGGTCTGACTCTTCCTGTAATTTCTTTAGCCGCAGTTTATCTGCTAATTGTTCTGGTGTTAGCACTCTAGGTTCTTCAGGTTCTTCTAACTTGACGTCCTCGTCCTCGTCCTCGTCTTCCCAGCGGTCCCCGCCGGCGGTGCCGCCGCCCCCCACCTTCCGCACCGGGTCTTCCACGGAGAACGTGTCCGCGTCCCAGGAGTCGGAGTCCCCCGCCGCCGCCGCCGCCATCCCAAGCCGGGTGTGAGCCTAATTATTGTTTTAATTGAAAAGAGGAGACTCAGCCTCTGAGAGCAAACCCCTCCCCCGTCCCCTCTGCGCCCGCGCCTGGGCTGCAGGCCTGTGCTGGGTGGTCCTGAGCGCCCCCTGCAGCCCAGCGCATACCCTGCAGGGGAGGATCCCGCCTGGGCTCACAGGGCAGTTACCTTCCAGCGTGTCTAGTCCAGTATTAAATGGCTGTTTTCTGCCTTCAGAATATTCTTTTAGAGACAACATATTATTTTATTTTTAATCATCTCTAGAAATAGCCTCAATAAATCCACATACTCGGTAGGGAGACCCCAAACGAGCATCTTATGAAAACACCAGGGAGCCCCTTCCTGGATCTGTGGATACACCGACGCAGTTGACACTTACGGTGAGTCCAGACACTCTCAAGGAGTTTGGGGGCCTCTCGTCTCCTGGAGGCTCCTGTGGTCTAACATTACGTCAGGGAATAGCTGCGCATAGAAAGCATGGGGCTCAATGCCCACTCCCCCTCTACTATTCCAAGAACACACACACACACACACACACACACAGCCTGATGTTGGCAACAATGATCCCAAATTTGTCTTTCTTCCCTGAATCTAGCACAGGGGCAGTGCCCGCACGCCCCCCTGCCCCCCCACTGACACTAAGCCTAGGTGTGTGACTTGATTTGACAAACAGAACAAATGCAAGTAAACAAAGACAGGTGCACACATATTGGGTTTGCCTGTTTTTGCAGCACCTGGAACCCTGCAGGGGCCCCAAAAGAAGGGACCAGGCTTGCCCCACATTGTCAGAAACCAGTGCAGTCACCCCCTTGACAACTCAAAGCAGTGCAGCTGGGGGTCCCCTAGTGACCCCACCTGTGGAGGGGAGACCCCTGAGAAGTCAAAGGAGGAGAAGGCAGAGCCCCTGTCACCTGACTCAGGTGATGCTGCTCTGTAGGGTCACCTGTCTGAGGGGGCAACACTGGGCAGGTGAGCTAGGTCAGCTGTGTGAGTTGTACCCTGGCAGGGCACCTCTTCACCAGGATGGCCACAGGTACATCCATCCTCGGGCTCCATCCTGCTGGTCACCTTCCTTCCTGACCAACTGCCCTGAGGACCTCAGGACCTGGCATCCAATGGGGAGACAGGCCCACTACTTAGTCAACCACGTCCACTTCACCAGGTCCCTGTGACAAACCTGCTTCTCTTTCTGGTTCTGAGTCTCTGGTGAAGTCTTCATAGATATTCCTGAACATATCAAATACCCAAGAGCAGGAGAGAGGTTTTGGCCATGACCATCAGGGCACAAGAGAGAATGGAGCCTGAGGTCCAGGAGTGAGGTGCTCTGAGCCTGGTCTCCCAGCTGTAGGTACCGAAGCCCCAGTGCTCTGATGTCCTGGATGTGGTCTCAGTGCATCACTAGTTCCCCTCCCCAGAGAGAGTCTGCACATTGTGGATCTTTCAGTGTTAATCCACTGCTAGGACCCTGGGGTGGAGGTCATGTATGGGGAGGGGGCTTTCTACATTGCTAAGGTTTAATACCTGTGGTTCAGTGGAACTGGGTCTGGGCTGTGACCTCCATAAGGGTCTCCAGTGTTGTGGCTCATCCCCTGCCCCTACCCCCTCCCAGGCTGCAGTGTCCCCTGTCTATTCCTTTTTAATCTCTTAACCTGATAGCTGTGCCCCCTCCCTGGGTCTGGAGAGGATAAGAATTCCTACTCACCTCCTAGGAGAAGCTTGTGGAATAGTTCTTCCTCTGGAGGGTCTGCCTGGTGGAAGTTCTGGGTATGTTTCGATATTTCTCAGTTGTTAGTCTTTGCTTCCCTCTAACAGATGTCATGAAGGGATAAATATGGATCCTTACTGTGAGGACCTGGATGTTTCTGGGGTTAAATCCCACAAATTATGGGGTGTGGACCCCAGAAATTCTCATCCTCACGCTGGTCCACCCTGGTCCTGCCGACATTCATAGTTATTCAATAGTAGGTGCTCCCCCAGCAGCTTGTCTTCCAAGCGGGCAGATCTCACCTGGATTCTGGACGTGCCCAACTCTCTAGTTTTGGGGTGGGGGTTTCCCCTGAAATGTCAGGACTCTGTTAGGTTCAGGGAGATTATTGGTGTTCAGTTTATTCAGAATTTTCTTGCTTTAAGGATGGAAATGACAATTTCCAAACGTGTTACCTGTTGATGCACAAACCAGAAGTACCAGCAGAGGTCATCTTTGACCTGTTAGTAAAAGAAGGAATCTAATGTCACTAAGTGTAAGAGGATCCTGGACAGACATAACTGAACATAGGAAGACAGGGATGAAGGACACAGCAAGACTCTCACATAAAAGTCTCAGATTCCAAGCCTCTCCCCAAAAGGCTGGAATTCAAAGAGTACAACAGGTGATGGTCATGTCCCTGGTGACAAAGTTCTAGTCACAAGGCAGGAGAATGTCTTCTGGGGCATCCCTGGTTCCTGAGGAGCTAATTTCAGAGGCGTCATCCCCCTTCTCCCAGTCCCTTTCCACGTCTGCATGTGGCCTTGGGAATGCGGTCACCACCTCCATATGGGATGTGGGTCAACTGGGGGTGGAGCTGACATGCGTGTGTTCCATGCAGAAGATTGTTCAAACCCCCTCTCTGGGTACATGAACTGTTGAATCCCCCAAGCCTGGAAACACTCACACCTGGGCTCTTGTTTCATTGGTTTGTGATTTTCCTCATTGTTCACTCAGTTCAATTTGTCTTCCTACACTATCTGCTGAAATAGCCTCACATAATTATCTAAAGCCATTAAGATAAAAAGTGATTTGAAAAACACTAAGTTCCACTGAGCTCAAAGTCGGTGTTTGTTGCATTAGACAGTCATGAGACATGGCTGAACACCAAGATGGTGCTCACAATGGTTTCGTCTTCAGCAGGGAAAATTCTGCACACTCCTTACATGTGTTAGGCTCTCTCGTTGATAACCTTGACCTGGTGTAATGTTTTCATGGACCATACCTCAAAATTAAAACTGAGATTATTAACCAGGAATTAGTATTACTAGCAAAATCTTTGCTTTAGAAGATATTCCTCTATCTGATGTAAAATCCACCCAAATGA
The DNA here is from genome assembly GCF_949987535.1 of Balaenoptera acutorostrata. Lineage (NCBI taxonomy): Eukaryota > Metazoa > Chordata > Mammalia > Artiodactyla > Balaenopteridae > Balaenoptera > Balaenoptera acutorostrata. The sequence continues at coordinate 183,613,032 of NC_080066.1, forward strand.
CAGAAGTTACTGCAGTTACTAGAGCTTGTCAATTGGCGAAGACCAGAGAGTAAATGCATAGGTTTTGGGAGTAGTGCAAGGTATTGGGTTGTTTTGAAAACAAAGCAGGGGGTCGTCTCACATCTGCTGGAAGCATCATCAGATGCACAACAAGGTAAGGAACTTTTAGACAGGCCTACACCCTAGAGACTTGGCATATAAAGGGGAAGGCAGTGCAAAATTAGATACTATGAAAGCTGTAGATAATGCTGTAGCAGATCATTTACCCAAGAGTGGCCTTAATCTGGTTCTCAACTTTCTAGACCCTGAAAGATAAATCTCTGGGAATTCCCTGGTGGTTCAGTGGTTAGGACACTGCACTCTCACTGCCGAGGGCCCGGGTTTGATTCCTGGTTGGGGAACTAAGATCCCACAAGCCATGCGGTGTGGCAAAAAAAAAAAAAAAAAAAAAAAATTTTCTGGAGGAATTCAAGAAAGTCATAAGATATACAGTCTTAAATAAGAAATTGATTTTATATTAAAAATAATAGAAAAATTCTAGTTAGCTACTTCATTCAGATAATCTGCAATCTCACACTTTGTGACATCAGATGTTTTCAAATAAATATAAGTTAAACTTCTCTATTAATCTTCTCTACATGGTACTGATAGGCATAGAGTAGGATAATTGAACAATTAGTTTAGAAATCTCATGAGGGGATTAAAGACAGAAAGGGAATTATAGGAGTTTGGGAGACTTCTGTAAGCTAATGACCACTCAAGAAAAGAATCCAGTAACCAAGCAACAATCTACTCTACCTAGAAGGAAGACCAGGTGCATCCAAGTGTCAGACACACTTAAGCCACAAATCCTGATAGTTAAAACACAAGACAATAGATATGTGGTCTGAATCTTGTTACATGAAGGCAGGGAGTTAATAATCCTTGAAGAGTAGCATTTCTGCATGTAGCCAGGGCAGAAATATAGGTGAGAGGGGACATTATACAGAAACCTGAGATGAATTACCATATTTTAGTATATGTTGCCACCCTTCTGCTAATATACATATGATTTAAATAGTGTCATGACCTTCCGGGTTAGACCATATAGGGTTAAAGGAGGAATTGGTGATGTAAGACTTGATGTCTACCCAACAATGACAAAGAAGGTTTTCTTCTCCCCTCCCACTTTTTCATTGATTATAAAAATGTGGCCCTCTTTGTTTTCTGGGCTTGGCTTCCCGCTTGTATCTCCCACAAGCATCCTATGCTAATTAACTCAGACTTTGCCTATCGCTTTGCCTCTGGCTGAATTCTTTCTGAGATGGGACAATAGAACCCGAGCTCCAGAGAGTCCTGACACCAGGTTAGCTGTTTCAATCAGATGACAGTGGGTTCCAGTTCCCTCCTGAGTCAGGGATGGTGGGTACATGTCCCATCCGAAGGAGTGTGAATTCAGTACAGACAAATCGGTGACTATCTTAAATCAACACATGTGGAAACTAAAAACAAACAAATAAACAAAAAAACCCCCACAAAAATAAAAAAAAAAACACAACTAAGGTAATTTTTCAGTTCTGTGTAAGCAGCCAACAATGAAATCCTGTGAAACTGTAAAGGAGGCACACAGAAACAATCCTCTAGGGCCCTTTGAACACTGAGATGGATTTAACTCAGCTTCCAGAGTCTGGAATTTGAATATATTTTATTTATTTTATGTCTAATTTCTGGCTTTCTTGAAGTAATTCCTTGCCAGAAGGCTACAGCCCTTAGAGTTCATAGAACGATTCTTGAATGTGTGTTCCACTTGTGGTGTAGCAACATTCATACCAAGTGACTGAGGTGCTCACCTTACAGGAATCTTTATAAAACAACCCTGTAAGGTGTCACTATGACTCAGTACTACACAGTCATCACCATCCACAGTCTTCTGGAAAGGTTGAAAAAGTAGCTCCCTAAATTAAAATTATCCAAAATTTCCAAAACTTGGCCAAAGGTCCTCCCCTTAGCACTAGTGACATCATTATCAACTACCTCAAAGAAAAATCAATTTTCACCCTGTGAGGTGGTAACTGGAAGAACCATGCATTTAGAGACATGTTCCTGCAATACTATCCCTGCCCTATTGCATTTGGACACACAAGATAATGGAAAGGATTCATGTATAACACCCACTCCTGGCACCAAGACAAAGGCTGCCTGCTCACTACATCTAATCAATAGCCTTCTAGGATATTCAGCCAGTTAATTTTATCTATTGAAAGAGACATCAGAGCAAAACTGCCCCTGAACCTCATTGAGGGACCATATCAGGTACTTTTAACAACAAACACAGCTGTGAACCTCCTGAGTGTGGACGTTAGGATATTTGTTTCACAGCTGTCTTAGTCCATTTGGCTCCACAAACAAAGTACCATAGACTGGGTGGGTTATAACCATAGACATTTATTTCTCATATTTCTGTAGTCTGAGACGTCCAAGATCAGGGTCTGGAAGACATGATTCCTGGAGAGAAACTACTACCTAGATGGCTGACTTTTCCCTGATACCTCACCTGGTGCGATGGGGCAGGGAGCTTTCCCTGTCCTCTTTACAAGGCACTGATTCCGTTCAGAAGGTCTCCACCCTCCCGACCTAAGCCCTTCCCCAAGGGCACTTCTCCCAATACCATCATGTTGGGCATTGGGTTTCAACATGTGTATTTTGGGGGGAAAAAAGCACTGAACTGATCACAGTAACTAAAGAATCAATTCATAATTCCACACAATTGGAAGGCTCCCCAGGTGAGCCCCTCAAACTGAAGATTCTCATGGATGTTGTAGAAGCTCTGATCTTTGCTAGAAAACTGCTGATGTAAGACCTTCAGAACCAGCTGATGACCTTAGAGAGTGGACAGTTTCCATCCAAAATGTTCGACTAAGAGCTCAAAATCTATTATGACTTTATTGTTGTTGTTATTATTACTATTATTATATACTTACATATATTTATCATTATATTTTTCTAAGGACTCAGATGGTTATATATCCATAATGGCAACTTAGTTTTTTCTTTCATTTTTGAATAGCTGCTAATTGGAATTAGTAATTACACTATTTTTTGTTTAACTTTTATTGGAGTATAGTTGATTTGCAATGTTATATTAGTTTCAGGTGTACAGCCAAGTGAATCAGTTATACATATATATATATATATATGCACTTTTTTCTTTTTCTTTTTTTTGATTCTTTTCCCATATAGGCCATTACAGACTATTGAGTAGAGTTCCCTGTGCTATACATCAGGTTCATATTAGTTATCTATTTTATATATAGTAGTGTGTATATGTCAATCCCAAACTCACAATTTATCCCTCCCCCACTTATTCCCTGGTAACCATAAATTTGTTTCTACATCCATGATTCTACTTTGGTTTTGTAAATAAATTCATTTGTACCCTGTTTTTTGTTTTTTCTGTTTTTTTGTTTTGTTTTGTTTTTTTTAGATTCCACATATAAGTGATTTCATGTGATACTTGGCTTTCTCTGTCTGACTTATTTCACTTACTATGACAATCCCTATGTCCACCCATGTTGCTGCAAATGGCATTATTTTGTTCCTTTTTATGGCTGAGCAATATTCCATTGTATATATGTACCACATCTTCTTTATCCATTCTTCTGTTGATGGACATTTAGGTGGCTTCCATGTCCTGGCTATTGTAAATAGTGCTGCAATGAATATTGGGGAGCATGTATCTTTCTGAGTTATGGTTTTCTCTGGGTATATGCCCAGGACTGGTATTGTTGGGTCATATGGTAATTCTATTTTTTCATTCTTTAAGGAACCTCCATCCTATTCTCCTTAGTCACTGTATCAATTTACTTTCCCACCAAGAGTGTAGGAGGGTTCCCTTTTCTCCACACCCTCTCCAGCCTTTATTGTTTGTAGATTTGCGAAGACGACCATTCCGACCTTTGTGAGGTGATACCTCATTGTAGATTTGATCTGCATTTCTCTAATAATTAGTGATGTCGAGCATTTTTTTTTCATGTGACTTTTGGTCATTTGTATGTCTTTTTTAGATAAATGTTTATGTAGATCTTCCACCCATTATTTATATAGGTCGTTTGTATTTTTTTTTTTTTTTTTTGGATATTGAGGTGCACAAGCTGTTTGAATGTTTTGGAGATGAATTCCTAGTCGGGTGCTTCATTTGCAAGTATTTTCTCAACCCATTCTTTGGGTTGTCTTTTCGTTTCTTTCATGGTTTCCTTTGCTGTGCAAAATCTTTTAAGTTTAAAGAGGTCCAATTTGCTTATTTTTGTTTAATTTTCATTACTCTAGGATGTGGATCAAAAAATATCTTGCTGTGATTTATGTCAAAGTGTGTTCTGCCTGTGTTTTCCTCTAAGAGTTTGATAGTATCTGGCCTGACATTTAGGTCTTTAATCCATTTTGAATTTATTATTGTATATAGTGTTAGGGAGTGTTCCACTTTCATTCTTTTGCCTGTAGCTGTCCAGTTTTCCCAACACCACTTATTGAAGAGACTGTCTTTTCTCCATTGTATATTCTTGTCTACTTTGTCATAGATTAGGTGTCCATAGGTGTGTGGGTTTATCTCTGGGCTTTCTATCCTGTTCCATTGATCTATATTTCTGTTTTTGTGCTCAGTACCATACTGTTTTGATGACTGTAGATTTATAGTATAGTCTGAAGTCAGTAAGCTAATTCCTCTAGCTCATTTTTTGTTTCTAAAGATTGCTTTTGCTATTCAGAGTCTTTTGTGTTTCCATACCAATTGTAAAATGTTTTGTTCTAATTTTTGAAAAATGTTCTTAGTAATTTAATAGGGATTACATTAAATCTGTAGATTGCTTGGGGTAGTATAGTCATTTTGACAATATTGATTCTTCCAGTCCAAGAACATAGTATATCTCTCCATCTGTTTGTGTCGTCTTTGATTTCTTTCATCAGTATCTTATAGTTTTCTGAAAGAGGAAATCAAAAAATACCTACAGGGCTTCCCTGGTGGTGCAGTGGTTGAGAATCTGCCTGCCAATGCAGGGGACGTGAGTTCGAGCCCTGGTCTGGGAAGATCCCACATGCTGCGGAGCAACTAGGCCCGTGAGCCACAACTACTGAGCCTGAGCGTCTGGAGCCTGTGCTCCACAACAAGAGAGGCCACGACAGTGAGAGGCCGGTGCACCACAATGAGGAGTGGCCCCGCTTGCAACAACTAGAGAAAGCCCTCGCACAGAAATGAAGACCCAACACAGCCAAAAATAAATAAATAAATAAATAAATAAATAAATAAATAAATAAATAAATAAATTTAAAAAAAAACCTACAAAAAAATGACAATGAAAACATGATGACCAAAAACCTATGCAGCAAAAGCAGTTCTAAGAGTGAAGTTTATAGCAATACAATCTTACCTCAAGAAACAAGAGAAATCTCAAGTAGACAACCTAACTTTGCACTTAATGCAATTAAAGAAAAAAGAACAAAGAAAACCAAAGTAAGTAGAAGGAAAGAAATAATAAATATCAGAGCAGAAATATGTGCAATACAGATGAAGAAAACAATAGCATAGATCAGTGAAACTAAAAGTTGGTTCTTTGAGGAGATAAACAAAATTGATAAATATTTAGCCAGACTCATCAAGAAAAAAAGGGAGAGGTCACAAATCAATAAAATTAGAAATGAGACAGGAGAAATCACAACAGACACCACAGAAACAAAAAGGACTATAAGAGAGTACTACAAACAACTATATGCTAATAAACTTGACAACCATGAAGAAATGGACAAATTCTTGGAAAGGTACAGTTTTCCAAGACTGACCAGAAAAATTAGAAAATATAAGCAGACCTAACACAAGTAATGAAATCGAAACTGTAATTAAAAATCTTCCAACAAACAAAAGTCCAGGACAAGATGGCTGCACAGGCAAATTCTATGAAACATTTTGAGAAGAGCTAACACCTATCCTTCTCAAACTCTTCCAACAGCAGAGGGAGTAACACTTCCAAATTGGTTCTGCGAGGCCACCATCACCCTGATACCAAAACCATACAAAAATATCACAAAAAAAGAAAATTACAGACCAATATCACTGATGAACATAGATGCAAAAATCCTCAACAAAATACTAGCAAACAGAATCCATCAACACATTAAAAGAATCATACACCATGATCAAGTGGGGTTTATCCCAGGAATGCAAGTATTCTTCAATATGTGCAAATCAATCAATGTGATGCACCATATTAACAAATTAAGGAATAAAAACCATATGATCATCTCTATAGATGCAGAAAAAGCTTTTGACAAAATTCAACACCGACTTATTTTATTTTATTTATTTATTTTTAAAAACATCTTTATTTAAATATAATTGCTTTACAATGGTGTGTTAGTTTCCGCTTTATAACAAAGTGAATCAGTTATACATATACATATGTCCCCATATCTCTTCCCTCTTGCATCTCCCTCCCTCCCACCCTCCCTATCCCACCCCTCTAGGTGGTCACAAAGCACTGAGCTGATCTCCCTGTGCTATGCAGCTGCTTCCCACTAGCTATCTATTTTATGTTTGGTAGTGTATATATGTCCATGCCACTCTCTCACTTTGTCCTAGCTTACCCTTCCCCCTCCCCGTATCCTCAAGTCATTCTCTAGTAGATCTGTGTCTTTATTCCCGTCTTGCCCCTAGGTTCTTCATGACCATTTTTTTTTTTTAGATTCCATGTATATGTCAACACCAATTTATGATAAAAACACTCCAGAAAATGGGCAAAGAGGGAACCTACCTCAACATAATAAAGGCCACATATGACAAACCCACAGCAAACATCATTCTCAATGGTGAAAAACTGAAAGCATTTCCACTAAGATCAGGAACAAGACAGGAATGACCACTCTCACCACTTTTATTCAACATAGTTTTGGAGGTCCTAGCCATGGCAATCAAAGAAGAAAAAGAAATAAAAAAAATCCAAATTGGAAAAGAAGTAAAACTGTCACTGTTTTCAGATGATAGGATACTATACATAGAAAATCCTAAAGATGCTACCAGAAAACTACTAGAACTCTCAATGAATTTGGTTGAAGTTGCAGGATACTAAATTAATACACAGAAATCTGTTGCATTTCTACACATTAAAAACAAAGATCAGAAAGGGAAATTAAGGAAACAATTCCATTTACTATTGCATGAAAAAAAAAAATAAAACACCTAGGAATAAACCTACCTAAGGAGGGAAAAGATCTGTACTCTGAAATTTATAAGATGGTGATGAAAGAAATCAAAGATGACACAAACAGATGGAAAGATATACCATGTTCTCTGATTGGAATAATCAATATTGTCAAATGAGGATACTACCCAACATAATCTACAGATTAAATGCAATCCCAATCAGATTACCACTAACATTTATCAAAGAACTAGAAGAGATTAAAAAAAAATTTCCATGGGACCACAAAAGACCCCAAATAGCCAAAGAAATATTGAGAAAGATAATTGGAGCTGGAGGGATCAGGCTCCCTAACTTTAGATTATACTACAGAACTACAGTCATCAAAATAGTATGGTACTGGCATAACAACAGAAATATAGTTCAATGGAACAGGATAAAAAGTCCAGAGATAAACCCACACACATATGGTCAATTAATCAATGACAAAGGAAGCAAGAATATACAATGGAGAAAAGACAGTCTCTTCGATAAGTGGTGATGTGAAATTGGCAGCTTCATGTAAAAGAAAGAAATTAGAACATTCTGTAACATGATAAACAAAAACAAACTCAAAAGGGATTAAATATCTAAATGTGTACTATAAATATATGTAAATGGATACTAAGAGTTTTATAGTTTCCATTGTATAAATGGGTACTATGAAACTCTTAGAGGAAAACATTGGCAGACACCCTTTGACATAACTGCCATATCTTTTTGCATTTGTCTCCTAGAGTAATGGAAATAAAACCAAAAATAAACAATTGGGACCTAATTAAAGTTAAAAGTTTTGCACAGCAAAGGAAATTGAAAAAAATAAAAAGAAAACCTACAGAATGGAAGAAAATATTTGCAAAGAATGCAAAAACCAACGGATTAATCTCCAAAGTATACAAACAGCTCATAAGGCTCAATATCAGAAAAACAAACAATACAATCAAAAAATGGGCAGAAGACCTAAATAGACATTTCTCCAAAGAAGATATACAGATGGCCAAAATGCACATGAAATAATGCTCAGCATCGCTAATTATTAGAGAAATGCAAATCAAAACTACAATGAGGCATCACCTCAGACCAGTTAGAATAGCTATCATCAAAACGGCTACAAATAATAAATGCTGCAGGTGGTGTGTAGAAAAGGAACCCTCCTACACTGTTGGTGGGAATGTAAATAGCTACAGCCACTGTGGAGGACAGTATATACGTTCCTTAAAGAAGTAAAAATAGAGCTACCATATGATACAGCAATCCCACTCCTGTGAATATACACAGAGCAAACTATAATTCGAAAAGATACATGCACCCCAATGTTTATTGCAGCAGTATTTACAATATCCAGGACATGGAAGCAACCTAAATGTCCATTGACAGATGAATGGATAAAGAAGATATGGTGCATACATACAATGGAATATTACTCAGACATAAAAGAAGAATGAAATAATGCCATTTGCAGCAATGTGGATAGACTTAGAGATTATTATACTAGGTTTAGTAAGTCAGTTGGAGAAAGACAAATACCATGTGAAATCACTTATATGTGGATTCTAAAAAAATGATATAAATGAACTTATTTATAAAACAGACACAGACTCAGAGACTTCAAAATAAAATTTATGGCTACCAAAAGGGAAAGGTGGGAGGGAGGGATAAATTAGGAATTTGGGATTAACATAAACACACTACTATGTATAAAATAGATAATCATCAAGGATCTACTATATATCACAGGGTACCATTCTCAATATTTTGTAATAAGCTATATGGGAAGAGTATCTGAAAAAGAATATATATATATATAACTGAGTCAGTTTGCTGTACACCTGAAACTAACCCATTATAAATCAACTATACTTCAATAAAAATAAACTAATTAAAACAATAAAATTTAGAAAGTAAAAAATAATCTTTTCTCTGCAATAACATTAATTACCTCATGGTGGGATAATTATAACAAGTCATGGAGAGAAAATGGTACAATTATATTTAATTGGTTCCAAACGTTATTGTCTATTCCAACCTTTAACTCTGATTAAAATTAGAAGATAGTTGTAAAAAAAGTGGAAAAAGTAAAATAAAAACAATGACAATAATAATAATAATAATGAAGAGAAACCTCAAATAAAATTAGGTTAACAGAAGGGGGGTTCTCATGCCCTTTGACGATCTCAGAATCCAACAAGAAGAAGAAAGTTTACCCCTAATTTTCTGGCAAGAACTCAGCCAAAGAGAAACCATGGACTCAGTTCCCTATAGCCCTTTCAACTCCCCTTTTCCCTTGATAAAAGAGTTATTCTCTCCATTTTTACTGGGGACTTGCATGTGGCTCATAATGTCGTGTGCATTGTACTATGTGTGTCAGCACGGATGGACTCTACCCACTAGATAACTAGGTACTGACAGCACAGCCCAAATGTTACAGCCCAACCTGTGTCCAGATATTTCCAAATGTCTTCTATGGGACAAAATGACTCCAGTGCTCTATGGACATCAAATTCCAAATATAAACATTACTCATACTATTCCAGTGAAAAGTATTGCTTCAAACAGGACTGGGGAGATTTTTCACGCTGAGAGAACTTGGAAATCCATCTGAAGCTGGAAGTAGATTTGAAGTTCAACAGAAGAATCACTGATGTCATTAAACAATTAAAAACTGGACAACTAATAAGAGTAGGTAGTGACCTAAATTTCAAATAAAAGCCGCATGAAGAAATATTTCTGACATTAATTTATCCAGAAATCATTCCACACTCTATTATAAATTCTAAAGAATGCTAAAGTGGGCACTTATATGTCTTTTTGGGGATGATCATCAAGTCGCCCCAGGAGGATGGGTGATTTTTCTTTTCCAATATGATACTTACATTTCCATATATGTCTATCTGCTTCTATATCAGTTGTGTATAATCAGCTAATGTGGTCATTACAGAAAAACAGTTTGTGCAGCTTAAACAACAGAAATTTGTTTCTCTCAGACCTGGATGCTAGAAGTCTTAGTTCAAGGTGTCAGCAGGTTTGGGTTCTTCTCAGGCCTTTCTCCTTTCCTTGCAGATGGACCTCTTCTCACTGAGTGCTCAGTTGGTCTTTTCTCTGAGTGTGTGTGTGTGTGTGTGTGTGTGTGTGTGTGTGTGTGCATCCCTGGTTTCTTTGTGTGTTCAATATTACTCTTCTTAAGTGTGACAAAGACCCTTGACCACCCCTTAGCCAACAGGCTCCTTGTAATTCTCTTCTCAGCTAGTCTTGACCTGTGGGCTTCTGTGTTTATATTTGCATGACCAGGTTTTGTCAAGAGCCCTGCTAAGTGAGAATAATGAGAATCCCCCATCCTTGAGCTCTGATCACCCTCAGTATTTGATCAAATCCTTCAAACCTCCTATCACCCACACGGTATCAGATCACCCTGGCCTCCCTTTGGCAAGAATCCTTTTGAGTCTATGTAAATACAGTTTAAGGTCTCTCTTACCCTGTATTTCTTCTATTAGTAATTTCCAATCTACTCCACCCCACCCTCTTCTGGGCCATAAGCCCCCACTTGCAATGATGTATTTGGAATTAAGCCAAGTTTCCAAAGCCACATCAAATATGCAGCAGTGAGTTTTGTCTTCATGTTCTGGATGAGATTTATATTGGAAATATGAATATCAATCCCACAGCCCATGGCCATATAACTCATGCCTGAATGAAGCTGATCTCTCATGTATATTTTCTCCTAAGTCCACTCACAGCCATTTGTGTGTAGGAACACTAGACTGTTCTTCAGCACTATGCATGGGACTACTTTAAACAATTGCCCCAAATCACAGAAATGTGAAAAGCATGGCCCTGTGTTGACCCCAGAAATTGCTCATTTACATGACGGGAGTTAAAAGAAGAAAAGAGATTATCTCCTTGACAGACCTCAGATGGGAATGTGTGTGTGTGTGTTGGGTGATTCAAAGAACCGGCCACATTGTAAATGTCCTTGAATGATCACAAAACGACAGGATTAATTTTGGGGTGCTAATAAAAACTAGCAAGTAGCTGAATTTAAAAATATGGAATCTGTGAATAATGAGGATCATTGCATGTGCAGTATTACAGCACTCTGGCATTAGAGTCTATAACACTGTATGTTGCAGAATTCAAACTGTTTCTGCAGGTTGACTGAAAGCAGGAGGGTGTGTCTCTTCCTTCCACATGTACAAAAACAAGACAAAAATTAATAATGTTCAAAAATCTCTTGTGTATTCTCAGGATATTTACAAGTTTCACAAACATCAGTCTCAGACTGAACATGATGGTGAGCCTTAGGGTTGTACTGAGCTCCTTTGTGAAAAAGAAAAATAAAGAAATGAAAAACAACCTTAATTCCTGTATACTATATGTGTGTGTGTATATGTGTATATATAGATATACATATATCTATACATATCTATATATAACTATAATAAAAATAAAATTAAGCAAATAGGTACATGCACACAAAATTTTCTAGACACAACATAATCCACAACAATGGAACATTAGGATACAGAACAGGGTCCCTGGTGGAGCTCCTGGGCAGGAAGAGGAAAGCAGAGGTTCTAACAAGAATTCCCTCCCAGCCCCTCTCTGCACCTGCTGCAGGCCTCAGCCCTGTACTTGTTGGGTCCTGAGCGCCCCCTGGTACTTATGGGCCTCCGTGCAGGGAGGTTTTTGTCTGGCGTCACACTGACTTCCCCTCACTGTGTCTTTCGCACAGTAATACACGGCGGTGTCTTCAGTTGTCAGGCTGCTCAGTGATAAATAGACTTGGCTCTTGGAGGTGTCCCTGGTGATGCTGAGCCGGGACTTAAGAGTTGGGTTATAATATGCACTTCCACTATAACCCATCACACCAACCCACTCCAGCCCCTTTCCTGGAGGCTGTCGGACCCAGGCTACACCATCGTTGGTTAATGAGAATCCAGAGACAGTGCAGGTGAGGGAGAGGGTCTGGGAGGGCTTCACCAGGCTGGGTCCTGACTCCTGCAGCTGCCCCTGGGTCAGGACACCTGTGGACAGAGAGAACCACGGTGACTCATGGGCTCAGATGCAGCTTCCCTCTGTGTTCATGGCTGAATCCCTGAGACACTCACCTCTGGGAGCTGACACCAGAAAGAGGAAGAACCACAGTGGATTCATCTTCTTGCAGATGAGATTCATCAAGCCCAGAAAATCTCTTCAAGCATGAGGAGAAACCCGTATTTAAGTGAACAGGTACTTTGTTTTTACCTTGTGGTCTAAGGGGATATTTGCATATAGGAGGGACCTTTTTATAAAAAGCATCAAGTAGTGAAGCGAGGTCCCTGTACCTGGGGTTCACCCTGTGAGCAGGGTTCTGACTGTGCCCTCAGAGAACTCAGCCCCCACCTGGGGTCCCCCTCCTGATGCCTGGGGGACTCTTTGCCCAGGAATGAAATGATGCTGAAGGGCTAGTCAGGAAATCAGATGTGCTCTAGGATTAATGGCAGATTTGGGGAATAGACTTTAATCCCATGGATGTAAATATTTCACATAAATACCTATGAAACTTTCAGGGCCCTCAAGTTGTCAGACACAGACTCTTGCTTTTTCCTTTCTGCATTACCTCATGTATATTTTTTTGGATACGCAAGTATTTGAGACAAACCATACATGTAATAATCACATTGAATTCAGACAAAGTTAGGTAAAATTTAATGTTAATCATAATTCACAACGGACTTCGTGTTTCCCTTAACTAGGGTGAACATTTCTTCACCTGAAACAGTTTAAATATTATCAAGAGTTGCTCTGGAGGTGGATTTATTCATAACAACGAAACACACATTGTATTTTGTGGACAAGGTAGTCATTCTTGCTGAGATGGTCATGGTTCCTAGCACTGCTGACTTGGCCAGTAGCCTGTCCTGCCTTTTTCCTGTGCACAACTGAATGTCTGCAGGAACACCGTGAGCTTCAGGGCTCCTTCCTTGAGGGAGGACATTGTGGAATCCCCAAGGCTACCAAGGACTAAAACAGATAGCTACGGGAAGCTCCTCAGGACTCCAATATGCTGGGCAGGTGACCTGGTCACAGTGCACAGACTCACTCCTTCTAGAAGTGTTCCTTTCTAACTCTGTCACTGCCAGTGACATTGGAGCTCAGGGAACACAGTTCCCACCGCAATGGGTTAGAGAACACGCATGATTCTTGCAAGTAAAGCTTCACAGTGAATGGCTTGCAGTGTATGAGGGCGTCATGGTCAGAGGAAAGCTCCCATCTCAGGAAGCAGGTTCCCTTGAAAAGTCCACGTGAGAGCAGCTTTCCCGAGTCCCTGGGTCAGTGAGTCCTGGAACTGAGCCTGAGGTCATGTAAGTAAGCGGTGCTGGAGAGCAGAGCACAGCTCCATCCCATCTCACTGTGGGCACTGAGGATGTGGCCTCACCCCCTGCATTTCAGTCTGCAAGGATGTAAATCGGGGATCATGATGGTGATGGTCTGTCTGAAATTTATAGTGGGTGTGCCAGGGGTGTTGAATGTTGTCATCAGTGTCATCAGTGATGTTATCTCTCCTGGGAAGCAGAAGGACCAATGTGAGTCCCCATCTCTGACAGACACCCTTGTACATATAGCACTGGCTCCACTCCTGCCCTGCGAGGTCACACCTGTCAGCTCTCCCTCAGTCCAGTGATTTCACCTGTACACTGACTGATGTCGAGGCTGCTGTCTATGAGAAGATATTTACTCCATACTATTTCATGAACAGAGTACTATACTTCTTCTCGCTTTTCCAATACTATTTGCAGAGTAAATTAAATACTAAAGAATCTGCCTGCTTGAATGTCAATAATAGGAGAGCCAACCAAAGTAATATGGGCCAGAATCACAGGACAAGTCTGGACCCTGTTGTCAGGACCTGAAAATTGAGCTGATACGTTGTGGTATAGGGGAGCGGAAAGGATGGCATCTAAAACCTAGAATCAGGTGAGCACATTATTCACCAGGTGGAAGAAGGGCTTGCATTTGTACAGATGCCCCAGCATCTGCCCTGCCCTTCTTGAGCTGGTGGATTAGAGGAAATCCATCCATATTCATGTCAACATAGAAGGATATATAAAAGGTGTCTTTATGTTTCAGTAGTTGGGGATGTGTTGTTAGGGTCTATTTAACCGTAGGAAAAATGTGTTAGGTCAACAGGACTATAAAAATGTTATTTTTCCTTTGTGGAGATAATTGGAGGCCATTATGTGTGGAGACCAGATCATTTAATAATGCTGGAGGGAATATCCATTAGAGATGACCAATGGGTGATGGTAAAAAGAAGTGGTGAGATTTAAGTCATATTGCTTTGCAGGTTACCAGTGATGGTCATAGCAAGAGGGCCTGAACATTGTGATCGGAGGGAGAAGGACCGATGATGGTGGGCTTCATGGTGACCATGTGGACAGGCCCTTCTGATGGTCTCTGTGTTTTCCCTTATAAAATCTTGAGAGTATAAGCTCAGAAGGAGGTGTGGACTTCAGGAACATTGAGACCAGATGGATTAGGTCATTTTGTATCTTTGTTGGAATCACTGAGCAAAGAAGAAGCAGGAACTACACTTGGAAATCAACAGTGTCCTCGTGTGATATTAGATTTGTTGCCTTAGATGTTACTGAATGTAGAGAGATTCGCTGTCTTCACATTTCATCTTCTAGGTCCACTTGGAATCCAGTTTCAAATGTGAGGGATGTAGATGAAACATTTATTATGAAGCAACGTGGTATCTAAATTTTAAGAGGTATAATTCAAAATTATGCAAATGTGTTACTGAAATTGTAATTGTCAAACTCTTCTCTGGGACAACATAAATTTAAATTAATAATAATAATTCAAGGTATTGATTTTGGTTTGAACCGTTGCTAAATCAATTGAATCATTCAGGTAACAATCATTCATAAACTCAGATCCATCACGGGTAAAATGTATAGTTAGAAAACGGTCATTCTAACTGATGAAATCTCACTCTCTCCTCAAGGATCTGTGCCTCTGCGGACGTGCAACACAGTTCTCATCAGCAAGACAGGAAGGAGGGTATGTTGGTACATTTCTATTTTTCCGGAAGTGCATCTCTGAAGAAGTCCCCCCTCTGTTTACCCATTGCATCCTCGTAGTATCTGAAAGAGGCCTTTGAGTGTACTGTGACATGTTCACACATAAAGTTCCCATGGCTTAGGAAGTGAACGTTTAACACCAGTTTTCATTGTAACAGAAACACAACAAGTAATAATTGAGAAGCATAAAAAATACATTTAAAATATACCCAAAGGCATGCTAGAGATTGGCAGAAAATATTTGCAAAAGACATATCTAGTATATCTGATTGTTATCTAATATGTACCAAGAAGTCTTAAACTCAACAATAAGAAAGAAACAAAAGTATTAAAAAATGGGCTAAAATCCTTAACAGACACCTGACCAGAAAGACAGAGTTTGCAAATAAGGCTATGGGAGAACTTATATCACAGTGAAATGCCAATCAGAACAAGGACATATCCCTGAAAGCTTACAATAGTGGATCAAGTCAGGACTCTGAGAACCTTAAACACTGGGAGGATGTGGAGCGGCAGGGGGTCCATTCACTGCTGGTGGGGACGCAAAACTGGATGCACCCTGGGAGCTATTCTGGAGGCTTCTTGCAAAACCAAACATACTCTTATCTGTGTTTCAGCAACAGTGCTCTTTTGTATGTACCTGAAAGACAATAAGACTTTAGTCCAGAGAAAACCCTGCACACGATGCATACTTAGCTTTATTCATATTTGCCCAAATTTGGAAAGGACCAAGATGCCCTTTCCTAGGGAATGACTAATAAACTGTGTACATCCAGACAATGGACACTGAAATGTCACACTGATTTGGAAGAAATATTGAAGGGTGAGATGGAAATGCAAAGAAGAGATGCCAGAAGAACACAACTGGCAAGGTGGTGTCAGGAGTGTGAAAGTGGCCCGTGAGGACTGAGGGTCCTAAGGGGTTGTACAGAACGAGGCTGAAGAGAAGACAACTTGGATTTGTCAGGAGGGAAATCTCCTCCTCTGCCCCTCTTGAGTTCCTGAGGCTGGGCTGATAATAAAACTAACAAAGACAGATTAACAGGAGAAAAGAAAACAATTGTAACCATGGGCATGGGCGTGCCATAGGCATGGACCCAGAAGTGAGCAAAGCAGGCAGCGTTGATATTTGTAGACCAAGACCCAATATTTGCGAGGAATTGGTAGAACGAGGAAATGTATGCTTTTGGTGTGCAACTAGTGAAGAAGCTAAGCAGAGTTTGGGCCGGCATAGTCATTACAGAAGGAACCAGGTTTGTTCATAGAGACTTCCAGGCCTGAATTCCCCATCTCTGGTGATAAGAGTGTCCCTGTGTAATGGAAAGCAGGGTCCGGCTGCTCGGTGCTGAAAAGCCAATAAAGAGGCAAAGTTGGTAGAAAGGAGAGTTTGCTTTATTTTGGCTGCCTGCAACTGCGGGTGGGGGACAGACTTCTCTCCAAAGGCCACCCCCCATTGAGAATCTGTGGGAAAGGGCTTTTATAGGCGGAAGGCGGGGGCTACAGGCAGAAACCACAGAGTCAACGCTGGCAGTCATCTTGAAATTGGTCACATGGGAGTCTGATCAGCCTCATCTTGATTGTTTTAAGTAGAGTTAATCTTCAGTTCCAGGGTCACTTCGTTCCCATTTCTCTGAGTCCAGTTCTTGGAATTGTGGCAGCTTATGTCATGGCTACGGTCTGGTCATCATGCAGTTAACTTGTTCCTCCTGGTGGGAGTTTCAGTATCTACAAGACAGCTCACGGGAGATGGACAAGAATATTATCTATAGCCCTTGAGGAGGAAATAAAGGTCCTTGATTTGCTTAATGGCTAAACTATTATTATTTCGTTTTGTTGGACAGTTTTCGTTTCTTTCTAGATTTTCTCACTTCTCTGATTAAACTTACTCTTAGGCTAAATTTTTTGCCCAGAAAAAGGCAGGTGGAGGGCATGGGGTAAAGGACCATTTCACTTCCACCTCCAGGTACAGGGAGAGCACCTTTCACATGGGAGGTTTATTTCTTGCTTCAGGGTGACAGGGAGGAAGGTCAGAATGTCTCTCTGCATTGGCTCTGTCTTAAGTCACTTTGAGGCATATTTTGGGGTGGCCTACCCTGAGGCCCAAAACTCAGGGCCTCTTTTATTATTTTGTTTCTACATATGCACACCAAGCATGTGATGTAGGTGTCGGTTTACTTGAATCTTACAGATGTGAAGCTAAACTGCAGCCTGGAATTGGCAGGTGATGTGCTGGAGAACACACATCAGGACACAGTGAGACCTCCTGTCGAGGCCTGGGCTTCTCCACCCTGGACCTGGCCGCCCCTGCAAAGGTTCCTGGACAGAGGTGGGTCTGCGTGTGAGGCTGCAGGGCTCTTCGTGGGATGAGAACCTGTGTGATTTTCCTGTATTTTAGTGTTCACCGAAGATGCTGTGGTGAAGAAAGGAGAATAGATTTGTTTTCAGCAGCTTCTGAAAATTCATGTTATTATCTACCTGACTATAAACTTTCCCTACCGACTACATATGTGTCTAATGGTAATAGCTTTGCAATGAATATTTTACATAAAATAAACTGCACAGTAGATAGAGGATGCAGGTATTATCTAAGCGTATAGGGATTCTATTGGACCTGGGAGCAAGGAGCACATGTAGAAACACCCCTACACATGTTCCCTCTAACTGGCATCATTCCCAGTAACCCAGTGGGGATCTGGTGCTGCTCAGCTTATTAACATTTCTCATGCAAGAGGTTAGCAGGCAAGTCAAGACCCACCATCCTGGCAGGGACATCTGGTCTACCAGTAGGGCAGGGCTGAGATACCATAATGAGGAAGGAAGAATATGTTCAACTCTTTATACATCCACTGGGATAGTTTTGAAACGTGTCAATTTAGACAAGATTTAGACAAGGGAAAACCTGAATATCTAACTTTGAGTCTCTGCCTGTCATATATGACATTTTCCCGCCCTATTTCGAAAAGTCTTTCTTTTTTTTTTCCACACACACACACTGTATTTTATTTTTACAAGAGATAAATAGACTGATACCAAGCATTGTAAATGGATGACCACAACAAAAGCAACAATGATTAAAATTACGAAACACAAAAAACACTCATGCTATGTCATAATATTGACATTCAGTCCAGTAATCCTCCACTGTAACAGCTCCTTTACTTTGCAGTCAAAATTGATGTGTATATTCTTTGCCTCTGAGTCCTTGTGGGATTTTTTTTTAAATTCAAACAGAAAGTCACAAAAGTTATAATCAGTCCTCATCAGTTCACTCAGTCCCATGTAATTAATTTTTTTTCATCTTGATCTTTTGTTAGCACTTTTATGAGTTCATCAGTTTTTCATTAGAGTTCTGAAAATGCTATTCATTCAGTTCAGCAGTACAGTCAGTTACCAGAAACATGTACTTGTTAGAGTCTTTTCCATGAATTTGTTAAAGATGAAACCCTTTTATAGGAACATATTTGCAAAAGCATCACAGTACACCCAGAACTGTCTGTAAATGACAAAAGACTTAAAAATGACCACGGTTAAAGATTTGATGAAGTTCATAATAATGCAATTGACAAGGAAATTTAGTTATTTCTGAGACATACATTTTCGAAAAGTCTTTCTAATTCAGAGACTGAATGTGTACGTAAAGAACCATGGATGAGTACAGAGAGGTTCCCCAGGGAAAACTGCTATATGGAGAGGAAATCCCAGACCCTAACAGGAAAGCAGCCCTTAACTACCATCTGCACCTGCTCCCGGGGCTGAAACACACTGTTGTATGTCCTGAGTGCACCCTGCATCCCCCCTCCTGTCTCGCTGCAAAGAGGTTTGTGTCTGGGCTCACACTGACTTGCCCTCACTGTGTATCTTTTGCACAGTAATACACGGCCGTGTCCTCAGACCTCAGGCTGTTTATTTCCAGAGACAGCGTGTTCTTGGAGTTGTATCTGGAGATGGTGAATCGGCCCTTCACAGAGTCTGCATAGTATGTGCTGCCACCACTACTACTAATAACTGAGACCCTGTCCAGCCCCTTCCCTGGAGCCTGCTGACCCAGCTCATGGGATACTTACTGAAGGTGAACCCAGACACTGCACAAGAGAGTCTCAGAGACCCCCCCTGGCTGCATCAGGCCTCTCCCAGACTCCACCAGCTGCACCTCACACTGGACGCCTGCAAACACAGAGACATCCTGGTCAGGAGACTGTCACACATCCACTGATTCCCTCACTCACCTCCACTCACATCCTCAGTATCTCTTGCTCTCCATGAATTACCTTGTAAAATTGCAACAAGGACAACCCAGCTCAGCTCAAACTCCATGGTGAGTGTTCTGTCCTGAACCCCGAATTGGAGCACCTGGGAATCCCGGGCTAGAGCTCCTCTCCCAGAGCTGCAGGGCCAGGGCTGGGGCTGCTTTATATCAGCAGAGGACGGTCCCTATTTGCATGACCTTGTAGTATATAAGTGGCTCTGTCATTGAATGTCCTCAGAAAGGGCAGGGTCTCAGAGCAGGTGTGAGTGTCTTGGATTTTGTGGTGTTGATAGCATTTGGGAAATATAACTTCATTATGTGATTCTTCCAGAGTAAACACTTGGGACCCATATGTCATTTTATATATGCACACACATCCTGTGATGTAGCTGTCATTGTTACCCTCATATTAGAGGTGTAAACTACACCCAGAGGTATAGAGGGTTTGTGGAGTGTCCAGGGATAAACATGGGGTGACCGTTAGATCCAGCATCTGCACCTGTGCTCTGGGCCAGGCTGCTCCCTTGAACCTACTCCAGGACAGAGTTGGACTTGCTGGGTGAGGTTTGCAGATCCTCCTCCTGTAAAGAGATCATTATGACTTTGTTCTCCTGTAGTGTTTACCTAAAATATATGGAGAGGGTCAGGGTACATGAGAAGTATTTTCAAGAGTCTCTTATGTTTCAGTAATTTTCCTTCACTACTTCCCTCCCAAGTCATGCATTTCTTTATTTGTAATTACTTTAATGCGGTTCTTGACATATAATAAAGCGCACAAACTCAGAATGAGCACTCTGATAAATACTGACGTAGGCATCATCATTGTCAGGAGAGAACACATCAATTCCTCTCATTATTTTCGGTAGTTTCTGGGTTTCCTCCTTCCTGTCCCTTCTTATCTTCCATCCTGTCCCCACATAACCATTGATCTTCCTTTGTTACTTCATAATACTTTTCATTTTCTAGAATTTATAAAAGTGGGATCATATTACATGTATTTTTATTGTTATGGCTTATTTTACTCAGCACAAATAGTTGTGAACACTATCATGTTTTTGTGTGTATCAAGAATTCTTGGTTTTAATAACAGGTGGCATTTAAAGAATGAGCATAGCATGATTGGCTTATTTGTTAAGCTGATGTGTGATATTGGAATTGTTTCCAGTTTCTGGGTGTCACAATAAAGCTGATACTCGTCTTGGAGATGTAGAGAGATGAGAAGCCGAGAAAATGCTTCTTATTTAATGTTTTAAAAACCACCTCAAAATGGGACAAGTGGCACATTATCAAAATCTCACCAATATATCAGATAACTATAGAACTAAGACAGCAACAAATTTAAATCTTGGCGAGAGACAAATGCTCACAGAATAACAAAGAATAAGAATATTAATCCTGACATAGGCTGCTGAATGGAATAAAAACTACTACCAGATTAAACTAGAAATGGATGCCTTGAGGTCGAGTGTGGTTAAGGTGTAACAGTGCCCCAATGTCTCCTAACTGACTACCTCACCAGCGTCAGCGTGGTCCTGCTAAAGTGTGAATCAGATGGTGTTACCTCTCTATTCACACAGGTGTGTCTTCCTACCTGGGACAGCCCAGGATTCCCGCCTGTGCTCTTAGGTCCTCCTGTATCATGGGGAGGAGGACCTTGGCTCTGGACTTGGATCTGCACTGTGTTATAGCATCTCCACTTACAGTGTGATCTTTGTCTCCTCATCCAATCCAACTGTGCTATATATTTACCACATATGAAATGCTGAAATAGGATCACACGCAGAAATGAATAACAATGTTCCAGGTGTTGACTGACGCACAGAACCCTGCCACAACCCTTGACAGTTTACACAGACAGTAGCTCTTTATTTTGTTCACCGTGTCTGCTTTGGGAGGACCTGGAGGAGAAGCCCACCCTACCCCATGCAGGGTCACTGTGAAAGGCTCAAGTTCAGCTGCAGGATCTGTTCCCGTGATGCACACTCACGTGTAAGGGAGGGTGACCCTGACTGTAGGCTGGGGGCTCAGCCAGGTCTGAGGGCTGGGACTTCTGTCCACCTCGTGTGGACATTGCTTGGGCTCTGACTTCCTTTCAGCAAGAGGACTGGGACAGCTGAGTGGTCCCTGTATCAGAGCCCTTCCTCAGGGCAGTTACTTACACACGAAGACAGAGCTTAATATAAGATGCCAGAAGTCATGCTCCTAATATTTACCAACTGACTTGAAACTCATAGCTCCATAATAGACTTCCCATGAATTATCATAGTATATTCATTTAGTATTGAGATAAAGTGGAAGCAACAAACATGTTCTTCCATAAATTAGTAGATAAACAATGCGTGATGTATCCATGCTGTGGAATTGTATTCAGCAATTGAAATATTAAACTATTATAACATGAAAGGACATGAGGGAATCCTCAATGCATATTGCTCATTAAAAAATTGGTCTGAAAACGTTCAATTTCACCTATTTCCCATTTGGGAAAAGGCAAGCCTATTTATAAAGAAAGCAGATGAGCATTTAGCAGGAATTTCGGAGAAAGTCTTTGACAAGTGAAACGTGGACAATATTTAAGGATCGTGAAATTCTTCTCTATGAAATTGCAGTGGTGGAAACATTGCACTATGAACTTGTCAAAATATATAAAGTAATAGCAGAAAGAGTGAACCTTATTGAATATAAATATAGATTTCATTTATAAGTTAGAGACTCAAAGATGGAACGATGCACACTTCATAGATCATACCTAATATTATAGTGAATCTATGAATTAACATGTCTGAAGAAGGTGGGAAATTAGGTTTTGACCTAAGTGACTTTGGAAATGAGTGGGGTCTGAAGGCTAAGTTCTAAGCCACTGCACATAAGCACTAGAGCCTGGTGGATAATGGTATTTCCATGAGGAGTCAGGCTAAAAATTTTGTTACTACTGTGCCTGTGGATGTGAACAATTAGTAGCTGGATGGCATCGGTGGAGCCAGGCTTCTCACTGTTGGATAGAAAGTAACAGACAAGCAAGGGCGAAAGGGTGGATTTACCCATGTGATATTGCACTAGGATCGGAGACGTAAGCATGATCTCACATTTACCTTAACATAGGTCAGAAGGTGAGATACAGAGATAGTTGCAGACGTGTTTGTGTATATGTGGGGTAGTGCACAGAGATATATTTCCAAGGTCTGTTAGCTTATAGGGTCTCGAGGCAATGCCCCCAGTAGACAGGACACCAGCATTAGTATCCTAATACCCACTCTTCTGGTTGCTAATACTATTCTCCAGAAAAGGATCCACAACTCATCTGAGGCATAGCTAATTCTAGGGCCAGAGTAGAGAATACGCATGATTATACTGCAGATTCTTGTAGCCCCAGAAAGTAAGGAAGTGTTCACACAAATGGATGGGGGCCCTTCAAGGGGATACAGGAGAGAATCTGAAAGAGCTCCTCATGGCTGACAAGCGGTAACAATTACATGAGCAAAGAAAATGCCTTAGTATATAACCTTCACACAAAGTATGAAACAAATATCTTGATATATACTTATATAGAGATTGAATAAATATATCTAATGCAGAAGGTAGGATAAATCTCCCTTAAGGAATAACTTCAGGTAACTCATTATGGTCATCCTCCCTTCAAGAAGGTGGAGTTAACCCTCCATCCCTGAATGTGGCCTGGTGTAGGGACGTGGCAGAAACTATGGGTGTCCTTGAGTTTCATGATGAATTTTGAGGTATAATATCCCAAACTTCATTCATAAAATAAATTTGTAATTTTCTGTATCTATTAAAAATTCTGTCCTGAAAACAACAACAGCAACAGCAGCAATAGCTTCACCGATAAGGGAATTAAAGCACAGACTTGGAGAATGTGCTTTCTAATATCATATTTATAAAGGACTTGTATCATGAATATACAGCAAATTCACAGCTCAACAACAGCAACAAAAAATGAAAGTAATGAACACTGTGCCAGTGATCTGAATATACTTCCAGAAAGAAGAGATAAAAGGTTTTAACAAGATTCTTCATTAAGGATACATAAAATAACACGATGATGAGATACTGCTGCTCACTTATTACAATAGTTAAAGCACAAAATAATAAGAAATTCAAATATTGAGGATGCTGTAGAGCGAAAGGCCCCTCCTCCGCTTGCTGGAAGGAACGCCAATGGCAGCCAATTGGAATATATTCGTCGATTTCTTAGAGAGAGAACCAGACACTCACCATGGGATTGAGGAGTGAGCTTGAAAAGCATTTACAAAAATTGTTTGAATATTTATGTTGATACGAATAACTTCATAGGGGTGCTTGTTTCATCTTTACACATTTGAGCCTTTACCACTCCCTAAAAATGGGTTATGTAGTCAGTTTTTATGGTTATTTTCCATATGATTAGGATATACCTTTTTCTGTTCCCTTTTATATATCTCTCTAGTTTACTTAATCATCTATTATAAATGTCCACACTAGATAACAAGGTACAGGCAACACAGCACACGTGCTACAGCCAAACCTGTGTCCCGATATTTCAAAATGTCCTCTGGGGAGAGAATGACTCCAGTGCTATATGGACATCAATTTCTCAATATAAATATGACTCATATTATTCAAGTGAAAGGCATTGTATCAAACAGGACTGAGGAGATTTTCAGGATGAGAGGAATTGGAAATCCATCTGACGGTGGAAAGCAGATTTAAAGTTCAACAGTAATAATTATTTATGTCATTAAACGATTAAAAACTTGACAACTAATATCAGAAAGTAGTCACCTAATCTTCAAATAAACGTCTCATGAAGAAATATTTCTGTGCGGCACGTCCAAAGATAGATGGAGAAAGACAGCCAAGCCCGAATCCATGAAAAAAGTCTCAAGTTTAGAGACAAGAAAGTTTCCTGGAATCATTGTTTCTTAGTTGCGGCATGCGAACTCTTAGTTGTGATATGCATGCAGGATTTTTTTTCCCCACCAGGGATTGAACCCGGGCCCCCTGCATTGGGAGCTCAGAGACTTACCACCCACTGGACCACCAGGGAAGTCTCTCCCTGGAATCATTACGGAAGGAGCCTGCAGGGCGGCAATGATCCAGCGGAGAAACCACAGCTTCTGAGAGAAAACCCGTCCATGACATCTGCGCCTGCACTGAAATTGGTCCTCTTGTTTCCTGATGAACCCGAGCGCCCCCTCGTGGTTGGAGAGGCCCCTGCAGGGAGGGTCGTGTCTGGACTCACCCTGACTTCTCACTGAGCCTCCTGGGACAGTAACACAGGGCTGTGTCCTAGTTCATCACGGAGCTGAGCTGCAGGGAAAACTGAATTTGTGAGGTTTCTCTGGAGGTGGAGAGTCATGTTTGGAGAGACAGGTTGTATGATGTGCTAATCCCAGAACCAAAGCACCCCAGTCACCCCAGCCCTTTCCCTGTGGGCTGAGGGATCCAGTCCCAGCAGTCAGCACCGTTTGTGATGGAGAATCCAGAGACTGAGCAGGTGAGGGAGAGGGTCTTCAATAGTCCTGGGCCCGATTCCTGCACCAGCACCAGGGACAGGACACTGGGGGAAGGAGAAACCGTGAGACACCCACTTCGCAGATGTCACCATATAATTCCACCTTCCTCAGACCCAGGAGATGCTCAAGCTCAGAGATGCCAGGAAGAGGAGGAATGACCAGAAGGTTTTCATGTTCATTTTGATTAATGCTTTGACTTTCAGAGAGTTATGTCAGTGAAGATGAGAACCCTGACTCTGAGTAACACAGGTGTTGTGTTTTCCCCTTGAGCCTGGGTGTGATGTGCAGGTGGGAAGCATGTTTCCATATAAAGATGGTCACGGCTGGTCCTTGTCTAGGGCTCTGGAGGAGGGTGCTGGCTGAGATCCAGGGTGCACACAGCTTCATGTCACCTCTGAAGAATGGGTGATGTTTCTTTTCCAATATGATACTTACATTTCCATATATGTCTATCTGCGTCTATATTATAGGTGTATTAGTTGGCTAGTGTGGCCATTACAGAATAACAGACTGGGTGGATTAAACAACAGAAATGTATTCCTCTCAGGCCTGGAGGCTAGAAGTCTAAGGTCACGGTGTCAGCAGGTTTGGGTCCTTCTCAGGCCTTTCTCCTTTGCTTGCAGATGGACCTCTTCTCACTAAATCCTCAGATGGTCTTTTCTCTGTGTGTCTGTGTGCATCCCTTGTTTACTTGTATGTTCATTATTACCCTTCTTATGTGTGACAAAGACCCTTGACCACCCCTTAGCCAACAGGTTCCTTGTAATGCTCTTCTCAGCTAGTCTTGACCTGTGGGCTTCTGTGTTTATATTTGCACGGCCAGGTTTTGTCAAGACCCCTGTTAAGTGAGAATAATGAGAATCTCCCACCCTTGAATTCTGATTGCCCTCAGTATTTGATCAAATCCATCAAACTTCCTATTGCCAACACGGTATCTGATTACCCTGGTCTCCCTTCAGCAAGAATCCCTTTGAGTCTAAGTAACCAGAATCCCCTTAGACTGTATTTCTTCTGTTAATTATTTCCAGTCCAGTCTAACCCACCCTCTTCTTGGCCATAAGCCCCCACTTGCCATGCTGTGTTTGGAATTAAGCCAAGCTTCCAAGGCTGCGTTCCATATGCAGCAGCGAGTTTTGTCTTTATGTTTTGGATGAGCTTTTTATTGGAAACATGAGTATCATTTTCAAGACCCATGGCCATATAACTCATGCCTGAATGAAGCTGATCTCTCATGTATATTTTCCCTAAGTCCACTCACAGCCATTTGTACATAGGGACACTAGACTGTTCTTCAGCCCTATGCCTGTGACTACCTTAAACAATCGCCAAGAATCCCAGAAATGTGAAAAGCATGGCACTAATTTGACCCCAGAAAGTGCTCAATTACATGACGGGAGTTGAAACAAGAAAAGAGAGCATCACCTTGACTGTCTTCAGCAAGGAATGTGTGTGTGTGTGTGTGTGTGTGTGTGTGTGTGTGTGTGTTGAGTGATTCAAACAACTGGCCACATTGTTAATGTCCGTGAATGAGCACAAAATGACAGTGTTTATTTTGGGGTGCGCATAACAGCTAGAAGTAGGTGAATTTGCAGATATGGAATCTGTGAATAGTGAGGATCATTGCATGTGCAGTATTGGAGCACTCTGGCATCAGAGTCTATAACACTGCCTGCTGCAGAATTCAAAATGTTTGTGCCGGTTGCCTGAAAGCAGGAGGGTGTGTCTCTTCCTTCCGCATGTACAAAAACAAAACAACAATTAATACTGTTTAAAATTCTCATGTGCATTCTCAGGATATTTACAAGTTTCACGAACTTCAGGCTCACAGTGAACCTTATGGTGAGCCGCAGGTCTGGTTTGAGCTCCGTTGAGAAAAAGATAAGTAAAGAAATGAAAAACAACCTTAATTCTTGAATATTATATGTGTGTGTGCATGTGAATATATATATACACAACTATAATAAAAAGAAAAATTAAGCAAATAGGTACATGCCCCCAAAATTTTCTAGACACAACATCATCCACAACAATGAAACATTAGGATACAGAACAGGGTCTCTGGTGGAGCTCCTGGGCAGGAAGAGGAAAGCAGAGGTTCTAACAAGAATTGCCTCCCAGCCCCTCTCTGCACCTGCTGCAGGCCTCAGCCCTGTACTTGTTGGGTCCTGCGCGCCCCCTGGTGGTTACAGGCCTCCGTGCAGGGAGGTTTTTGTCTGGCCTCACACTGACTTCCCCTCACTGTGTCTTTCGCACAGTAATACACGGCGGTGTCTTCAGTTGTCAGGCTGCTCAGTGATAAATAGACTTGGCTCTTGGAGGTGTCCCTGGTGATGCTGAGCCGGGACTTAAGAGTTGGGTTATAATATGCACTTCCACTATTATCCATCACACCAACATACTCCAGCCCCTTTCCTGGAGCCTGTCGGACCCAGCCTACACCATAACTGGTTAATGAGAATCCGGAGACAGTGCAGGTGAGGGAGAGGGTCTGGGAGGGCTTCACCAGGCTGGGTCCCGACTCTTGCAGCTGCCCCTGGGTCAGGACACCTGTGGACAGAGAGAACCACGGTGACTCATGGGCTCAGATGCAGCTTCCCCGTGTGTTCATGGCTGAATCCCTGAGACACTCACCTCTGGGAGCTGACACCAGAAAGAGGAAGAACCACAGTGGATTCATCTTCTTGCAGATGAGATTCATCAAGCCCAGAAAATGTCTTCAAGCATGAGGAGAAACCTGTATTTAAGTGAACAGGTACTTTGTTTTTACCTTGTGGTCTAAGGGGATATTTGCATATAGGAGGGACCTTTTTATAAAAAGCATCAAGTAGTGAAGCGAGGTCCCTGTACCTGGGGTTCACCCTGTGAGGAGGGTGCTGGCTGTGCCCTCAGAGAACTCAGCCCCCACCTGGGGTCCCCCTCCTGAAGCCTGGGGGACTCTTTGCCCAGGAATGAAATGATGCTGAAGGGCTAGTCAGGAAATCAGCTGTGCTCTAGGATTAATGGCAGATTTGGGGAATAGACTTTAATCGCACGGATGTGTACATTTCACGTAAATACCTATGAAACTTTCAGGGCCCTCAAGTTGTCAGACACAGACTGTTGTTTTTTCCTCTCTGCATTGCCTCATGTATATTTCCTGGATACGCAAGTATCTGAGGCAAACCTTACATGTACTAATCACATTGAATTCAGACAAAGTTAGGTAAAATTTAATGTTTATCATAATTCACAACGGACTTCGCGTTTCCCTTAACTTGGGTGAACATTTCTACACCTGACGCAGTTTAAATGTTATGAAGAGTTGCTCTGGAGGTGGATTTATTCATAGCAACTAAACACACGGCGTATTTTGTGGACAAGGTAGTCATTCTTGCTGAGATGGTCATGGTTCCTAGCACTGCTAACTTGGCCAGTAGCCTGTCCTGCCTTTTTCCTGTGCACAATTGAGTGTCTGCAGGAACACCGTGAGCTTCAGGGCTCCTTCTTTGCGGGTGGACATTGAGGAATCCCCAAGGCTACAAAGGACTAAGAACAGACAGCTACGGGGAGCTCCTCAGGACTCCAATATGCTGGGCAGGTGACCTGGTCACAGTGCACAGACTCACTCCTTCTAGAAGTGTTCCTTTCTAACTCTGTCACTGCCAGTGACATTGGAGGTCAGGGAAAACAGTTCCCACTGCAGCTGGTGAGAGAACACGCATGATTCTTGGAAGTAAACCTTCACAGTGAATGGCTTGCAGAATATGAGGGCGTCATAGTCAGAGTAAAGCCCCCACCTCAGGAAGCAGGTTCCTTTGAAAAGTCCACCTCAGAGCAGCTTTCCCGAGTCCCTGGGTCAGTGAGTCCTGGAACTGTGCCTGAGGTCATATAAGTAAGCGGTGCTGGAGAGCAGAGCACAGCTCCATCCCATCTCACTGTGGGCACTGAGGATGTGGCCTCACCCCCTGCATTTCAGTCTGCAAGGATGTAAATCGGGGATCACGATGGTGATGGTCTGTCTGAAATTTATAGTGGGGTTGCCAGGGGTGTTGAATCTTGTCATCAGTGCTGTTATCTCTCCTGGGAAAAAGAAAGACCAATGTGAGTCCCCATCTCTGACGGACACCCCTGTACATGTAGCACTGGCTCCACTCCTGCCCTGCGAGGTCACACCTGTCAGCTCTCCCTCAGCCCAGTGATCTCACATGTACACTGACTGATGTCAAGGCTGCTGTCTATGAGAAGATATTTACTCCATTCTATTTCATGAACAGAGTACTATACTTCTTCTCGCTTTTCCAATAACATTTGCAGAGTAAATTAAATACTAAGGAATCTGCCTGCTTGAATGTCGTTAATAGGAGAGCCAACCAAAGTAATATGGGCAAGAATCACAGGAGAAGTCTGGACCCTGCTGTCAGGACCAGAAAATTGAGCTGATACGCTGTGGTGTAGGGGAGCGGAAAGGATGGCATCTAAAACCTAGAATCAGGTAAGCCCCGTATTCACCAGGTGGAAGAAGGGCCTGCGTTTGTACAGATGCCCCAGCATCTGCCCTGCCCTTCTTGAGCTGGTGGATTAGAGGAGATCCATCCAAATTCATGTTAACATAGAAGGATATAGAACAGGTGTCTTTATGTTTCAGTGGTTGGGGATGTGTTGTTAGGGTGTATTTAACTCTAGGAAAAATGTGTTAGGTCACCAGGACTAAAAAAGGGTTATTTTTTCTTGGTGGAGATAATTGGAGGCCATTATGCCTGGAGACCAGATCATATTATAATGCTGGAGGGAATATCCATTGGAGATGACCAAGGGGTGATGGTAAAAAGAAGTGGTGAGATTTAAGTCATATTGCTTTGCAGGTTACCGGTGATGGTCACAGCAAGAGGGCCTGACCTTTGTGATGGGAGGGAGAAGGACTGATGATGGTGGGCTTTATGTTGACCACGTGGACAGGTCCTTCTGATGGTCTCTGTGTTTTCCCTTATAAAATCTTGAGAGTATAAGCTCAGAATGAGGTGTGGACTTCAGGAACATTGAGACCAGAGGTTTTAGGTCATTTTGTATCTTTGTTGGAATCACTGAGCAAAGAAGAAGCAGGAACTATACTTGGAAATCAGCAGTGCCCTCGTGTGATATTAGATTTGTTGCCTTAGATGTTACTGAATGTAGAGGGATTTGTTGTCCTCACATTTCGCCTTCTAGGTCCACTTGAAATCCAGTTTCAAATGTGAGGGATGTAGGTGAAACATTTATTATGAAACACCGTGGTACCTACATTTTAAGAGGTATAATTCAAAGTTATGGAAATGTGTTACTGAAATTGTAATTGTCAACCTCTTCTCTTAGGCAACATAAATTAAAATTAATAATTCAAGGTATTGATTTTGTTTTCAACCATTGCTAAATCCATTGAATCATTCAAGGAACAATCATTCATAAACTCAGATCCATCACGGGTAAAATGTATTGTTAGAAAACGGTCATTCTAATTGATGAAATCTCACTCTCTCCTCAAGGATCTGTGTCTCTGTGGACACGTGGCACAGTTCTCATCAGCAAGACAGGAAGGAGGGTATGTTGGTACATTTCTATTTTTCCAGAAGAGCATCTCTGAAGAAGTCCCCCCTCTGTTTACCCATTCCATCCTTGTAGTATGTGAAAGAGGCCTTTGAGTGTACCGTGACATGTTCCCACATAAAGTTCCCATGGCTTAGGAAGTGAATGTTTAACTCCACTTTTCATTGTAATAGAAACACAACAACTAATAATTGAGAAGCATAAAAAATACATTTAAAATTTACCCAAAGGCAAGCTAGAGATTGGCAGAAAATATTTGCAAAAGACATACTTAGTATATCTGATTGTTATCTAATATGCACCAAGAAGTCTTAAACTCAACAATAGAAAGAAACAAAAGTATTAAAAAATGGGCTAAAGTCCTTAACAAACACCTGACCAGAAAGACAGAGTTTGCAAATAAGGCTATGGGAGAACATTGATCACAGGTAAATGCCAATCAGAACAAGGACATATCCCTGAAAACTTACAAGAGTTGATCAAGTCAGGACTCTGAGGACCTTAAACACTGGGAGGATGTGGAGCGGCAGGGGGTCCATTCACTGCTGGTGGGGATGCAAAACGGGATGCACCCTGGGAGCTATTCTGGTGGCTTCTTGCAAAACTAAACATACTCTTAACTATGTTGCAGCAATAGTGCTCTTTTGCATGTACCTGAAAGACAATAAGACTTTAGTCCAGAGAAAACCCTGCACACGATGCTTACTTAGCTTTATTCATATTTGCCAAAATTTGGAAAGGACCAAGAAGTCCTTTCCTAGGGAATGACTAATAAACTGTGTACATCCAGACAATGGACAGTGAAATGTCACAGCGATTTGGACAAAATATTGAAGGGTGAGATGGAAATGCAAAGAGGAGATGCCAGAAGAACACAACTGGCAAGGTGATGTCAGGAGTGTGAAAGTGGCCCGTGAGGACTGAGGTTCCTAAGAGGTTGTACAGCGTGAGGCTGAAGAGAAGACAACTTGGATTTGTCAGGAGGGAAATCTCCTCCTCTGCCCCTCTTGAGTTCCTGAGGCTGGACTGATAATAAAACTAACAAAGACAGATTAAAAGGAGAAAAGAAAACAATTGTAACCATAGGCATGGACGTGCCTTAGAAGTGGACCCAGAAGTGACCAAAGCAGGCAGCTTTTATATTTTTAGGCCAAGATCCAATATTTGTGAGGAATTGGTAGAAGGAGGAAATGTATGCTTTTGGTGTGCAACTAGTGAAGAACCTAAGCAGAGTTTGGGCCGGCATAGTCATTAAAGAAGGAACAAGGTTTGTTCATAGAGACTTCCAGGCCTGAATTCCCTATCCCTGGTGATAAGAGTGTCCCTGTGTATCGGAAAGCAGGGTCCGGCTGCTCGGTGCTGAAAAGCCAATAAAGAGGCAAAGTTGGTAGAAAGGAGAGTTTGCTTTATTTTGGCTCCCTGCAACTGCGGGTGGGGGACAGACTTCTCTCCAAAGGCCACCCCCCACTGAGAATCTGTGGGAAAGGGCTTTTATAGGTGGAAGGAGGGGGCTACAGAGAGAAACAGCAGAGTCAACTCTGACAGTCATCTTGAAATTGGTCATGTGGGGGTCTGATCAGCCTCATGTTGTTTGTTTTACGTAGAGTTAATCTTCAGTTCCAGGGTTGGTTTGTTCCCATTTCTCTGAGTCCAGTTCTTGGAATTGTGGCAGCTTATGTCATGGCTACGGTCTGGTCATCATGCAGTTAACTCCTTCCTCCTGGTGGGAGTTTCAGTATCTACAAGACACCTCACGGGACATGGACAAGCATATTATCTATAGCTCTTGAGGAGGAAATAAAGGTCCTTGATTTGCTTAATGACTAAAGTATTATTATTTCGTTTTGTTGGACAGTTTTCGTTTCTTTCTAGGTTTTCTGAATTCTCTGATTAAACTTACTCTTAAGCTAAATTTTTTACACAGAAAAAAGGCAGGTGGAGGGCATGGGGTAAAGGACCATTTCTCTTCCACCTCCAGATACAGGGAGAGCACCTTTCACATGGGAGGTTTATTTCTTGCTTCAGGGTGACAGGGAGGAAGGTCAGAATGTCCCTCTGCATTGGCTCTGTCTTATGTCACTTTGAGGCATATTTTGGGGTGAGCTACCCTGGGCCCCAACACTCAGGACCTCTTTTATTATTTTATTTCTACATATGCACACCAAGCATGTGATGTAGGTATCGTGTTACTTGAATCTTACAGATGTGAAGCTAAAGTGCAACATGGAATTGGCAGGTGATGTGCTGTGGAGCACACATCAGGACACAGGGAGATCTCCTGTCGAGGCCTGGGCTTCTCCACCCTGGACCTGGCCGCCCCTGCAAAGGTTCCTGGACAGAGGTGGGTCTGCGTGTGAGGCTGCAGGGCTCTTTGTAGAATGAGAACCTGTGTGATTTTCCTGCATTTTAGTGTTCACCTAAGATGCTGTGGTGAAGAAAGGAGAATAGATCTGTTTTCAGCAGCTTCTGAAAATTCATCTTATTATCCACCTGACTATAAAGTTTCCCTACCGACTACATATGTGTCTATTGGTAATAGCTTTGACGATGAATATTTGACATAAAATAAACTGCACAGTAGAACAGGATGCAGGTATTATCTAAGCGTACAGGGATTCTATTGGACCTGGAAGCAAGGAACACATGTAGAAACACGTCTACCCACGTCCCCTCTAACTGGCATCATTCCCAGTAACCCAGTGGGGATCTGGTGCTGCTCAACTTATTAATATTTCTCATGCAAGAGGTTAGCAGGCAAGTCAAGACCCACCATCCTGGCAGGGACAGCTGGTCTACCAGTAGGGCAGGGCTGAGGTATCATAATGAGGGAGGAAGAATATGTTCAACTCTCTATACATCCACTGGGATAGTTTTGAAACTGGTCAATTTAGACAAGATTTAGACAAGGGAACACCTGAATATCTAAGTCTGAGTCTCTGCCTTTCATATATGACATTTTCCTCCCTATTTCGAAAAGTCTTTCTAATTCAGAGACTGAATGTGTAAGTAAAGAACCATAGATAAGTACAGAGAGGTTCCCCAGGGAAAACTGTTATATGGAGAGGAAACCCCAGACCCTGACAGGAAAGCAGCCCTTAACTAGCATCTGCACCTGTTCCTAGGGCTGAAACACACAGTTGTATGTCCTGAGTGCCCGCTGCATCCCCCCTCCTGTCTCCCTGCAAGAAGATTTGAGTCTGGGCTCACACTGACTGCCCCTGACTGTCTGTCTCTCGCACAGTAATACACGGCTGTGTCCTCAGATCTCAGGCTGTTTATTTCCAGATACAGCGTGTTCTTGGAGTTGTCTCTGGAGATGGTGAATCGGCCCTTCACAGAGTCTGCATAGTATGTGCTGCCACCACTACTAATACCTGAGACCCAGTCCAGCCACTTCCCTGGAGCCTGGCGGATCCAGCTCATGGCAAAGCTATGGAACGTGAAACCAGACACTGCACAAGAGAGTCTCAGAGACCCCCCTGGCTGCACCAAGCCTCCTCCAAACTCCACCAGCTGCACCTCACACTGGACACCTGCAAACACAGAGACACCCTGGTCAGGAGACTGTCACACATCCACTGATTCCCTCACTCATATCCACTCACATCCTCAGTATCTCTTGTTCTCCATAAATTGCCGTGTAAAATAGCAACAAGGACAACCAAGCTCAGCTCAAACTCCATGGTGAGTGTTCTGTCCTGAACCCCGAATGGGAGCACCTGCGAATCCCGGGCTAGAGCTCCTCTCCCAGAGCTGCAGGTTCAGAGCTGGGGCTGCTTTATATCAGCAGAGGAAGGACCCTATTTGCATGACCTTCTAGTATATAAGAGGCTATGTTATTGAATGTCCTCAGAAAGGGCAGGGTGTCAGAGCTGGTGTGAGAGTCTTGGATTTTGTGGTGTTGATAGCATTTGGGAAATATAACTTTCATTATGTGATTCACCCAGAGTAAAACACTTAGGACCCATATGTCATTTTACATATGCACACACATCCTGTGATATAGCTGTCATTGTTACCCTCATATTAGAGGTGTAAACTACACCCAGAGGTATACAGTGTTTGTGGAGTGTCCAGGAATAAACATGGGGTGACCGTTAGATCCAGCATCTGCACCTGTGCTCTGGGCCACGGTGCCCCCCTGAACGTACTCCAGGACAGAGTTGGACTTGCCGGGTGATGTTTGCAGATCCCCCTCCTGTAATGGGATCATTATGACTTTGCTCTCTTCTAGTGTTTACCTAAAATATATGGAGAGGGTCAGGGTTCATGAGAAGTATTTTCAAGAGTCTCTTATGTTTCAGTAATTTTCCTTCACTCCTTCCCTCCCAAGTCATGCATTTCTTTATTTGTAATTACTTTAATGAGGTTCTTGACATATAATAAAGCGCACAAACTCAGAATGAGCACTCTGATAAATACTGATGTAGGCATCTGCATTGTCAGGAGAGAACAGATCAATTCCTCTCATTATTTTCAGTAGTTTCTGGGTTTCCTCCTTCCTGTCCCTTCTTATCTTCCATCCTGTCCCCACATAACCATTGATCTTCCCTTGTAACTTCAGGTTACTTTTCATTATCTAGAATTTATAAGAGTGGGATCATATTATACGTATTTTTATTGTTATGGCTTATTTTACTCAGCACAAATAGTTGTGAATACTATCATGTTTTTGTGTGTACCAAGAATCCTTGGTTTTAATAACAGGTGGCATTTAAAGAATGATCATAGCATGATTGGCTTATTTATTAAGCTCATGTGTGATATTGGAATTGTTTCCAGTTTCTGGGTGTTACAATAAAGCTGATACTCGTCTTGGAGATGTAGAGAGATGAGAAGCCGAGAAAATGCTTCTTACTTAATGTTCTTAAAACTACCTCAAAATGGAACAAGTTGCACATTATCAAAATCTCACCAATATATCAGATAACTATAGAACTAAGACAGCAACAAATTTAAATCTTGGAGAGAGACAAATGCTCACAGAATAGCAAAGAATAAGAATATTAATCCTGACATAGGCTGCTGAATGGAATAAAAACTACTACCAGATTAAACTAGAAATGGATGCCTTGAGGTCGAGTGTGGTTAAGGTGTAACAGTGCCCCAATGTCTCCTAACTGACTACCTCACCAGCGTCAGCGTGGTCCTGCTAATGTGTGAATCAGATGGTGTTACCTCTCTATTCACACAGGTGTGTCTTCCTACCTGGGACAGCCCAGGATTCCCGCCTGAGCTCTTAGGTCCTCCTGTATCATGGGGAGGAAGACCTTGGCTCTGGACTTGGATCTGCACTGTGTCATAGCATCTCCACTTACAGTGTGATCTTTGTCCTCTCATCCAGTCCAACTGTGCCACATATTTACCACATATGAAATGGTGAAATAGGATCGCACGCGGAAATGAATAATAATGTTCCAGGTGTTGACTGACGCACAAAACCCTGCCACGACCCTTGACAGTTTACAGAGACAGCAGCTCTTTATTTTGTTCACCGTGTCTGCTTTGGGAGAGCCTGTAGGAGAAGCCAACCCTGCCCCATGCAGGGCCACTGTGAGAGGCTCAAGTTCAGCTGCAGGATCTGTTCCCGTGATGCACACTCACGTGTAAGGAAGGGTGACCCTGACTGTAGGCTGGGGGCTCAGCCAGGTCTGAGGGGTGGGACTTCTGTCCACCTCGTGTGGACATTGCTTGGGCTCTGACTTCCTTTCAGCAAGAGGACTGGGACAGCTGAGTGGTCCCTGTATCAGAGCCCTTCCTCAGGGCAGTCACTTACACACCTAGACAGAGCTTAATATAAGATCCCGGAAGTCATGCTTCCTATATTTACCTAACTGACTTGAAACTTATAGCTCCATCATAGACTGCCCATGAATTATTGTGGTCTTTTCATTTACAATTGATAAAAAATGGAAGCAACAAATACGTTCTTCCATAAATTAGTAGATAAACAATGCGTGATGTATCCATGCTGTGGAATTGTATTCAGCAATTGAAATATTAAACTATTATACCATGAAAGGACATGAGGGAATCCTCAATGCCTATTGCTAATTAAAAAGTCGACCTGAAACCGTTCAGTTTCACCTATTTCCCATTTGGGAAAAGGCAAGTCTATATATAAAGCAAGCAGAGGAGCATTTAGCAGGAATTTGGGAGAAGGTCTTTGATAAGTTAAACATGGACAATATTTAAGGATAGTGAAATTCATCTCTATGAAATTGCAGTGGTGGAAACATTGCACTATGAACTTGTCAAAATATATAAAGTAATAGCAGAAAGAGTGAACCTTATTGAATATAAATATAAATTTCATTTATAAGTCAGAGACTCAAAAGATGGAACGATGCACACTGTATTGATAATACCTAATATCATAGTGAATCTATGAATTAACATGTCTGAAGAAGGTGGGAAAATAGGGTTTGACGTAAGTGACTTTGGAAATGAGTGGAGTCTGAAGGCTAAGTTCTAAGACACTGCACATAAGCACTAGAGTGTGGTGGATAACGGTATTTCCATCAGGAGTCCGGCTAGGAATTCTTTTACTTCTGTGCCTGTGGAATTGAACAATTAGTAGCTGGATGGCATCAGTGGAGCCAGAATTCTCACTGTTGGATGGAAAGTAACAGGCGAGCAAGGGGGAAAGGCTGGATTTACCCATGGGATGTTTCACTGGATCCGAGACGTAAGAATGCTCTCACATTTACCTTAACACAGGTCCGAAGGTGAGATACAGAGATAGTTGCAGACGTGTGTGGGTATACGTGGGGTAGTGCACACAGATATGTTTCTAAGGTCTGTTAGCTTATAGGGCCTAGAGGCAATGCCCCCAGTAGACAGGACACCAGCATTAGTATCCTAATACCCACTCTTCTGGTTGCTAATGCTATTCTCCAGAAAAGGATCCACAACTCGTCTGAGGCATGGCTAATTCTAGGGCCGGAGAAGAGAATACACATGATTATACCTCAGATTCTTGTAGCCCCAAAAGTAAGGAAGTGTTCACACAAATGGATGGGGGCCGGTAAGCAGGATACAGGAGACAATCTGAAAGAGTTCCCCATGGCTGACAAGCGGTAACAATTACAGGAGCATAGAAGATGCCTTAGTATATAACCTTCACACAAAGTGTGAAACAAATATCTTGATTCATACTTATATAGAGATTGAATAAATATATCTAATGCCGAAGGTTGGATAAATCTCCCTTAAGGAATAACTTCAGGTAACTCATTATGGTCATCCTCCCTTCAAGAAGGTGGAGTTAACCCTCCATCCCTGAATGTGGCCTGGCGTAGGGACGTGGCAGAAATTATGGGTCTCCTTGAGTTGCATGATGAATTCTGAGGTATGATATCCCAAACATCATTCATAAAATAAATTTGTAATTTTTCTGTATCCATTAAAAATTCTGTCCTGAAAACAACAACAGCAACAGCAGCAATAACTTCACTCTAATTCCTGATAAGGGAATTAGAGCACAGACTTGGAGAACGTGCTGTCTAATATCATATTTATAAAGGACTTGTATCATGAATATGCAGCAAATTCACAGCTCAACAACAGCAACAAAAAGTGAAAGTAATGAACACTGTGCCAGTGATCTGAAGATACTTCCACAAAGAAGAGATAAAAGGTTTTAACAAGATTCTTCATTAAGGAAACATAAAATAACACGACGATGAGATACTGCTACTCACTTATTACAACAGTTAAAGCAGAAAATAGTAAGAAATTCAAGTATTGGGGATGATGTAGAGTGAAAGGTCCTTCATCCGCTTGCTGGAAGGAACGCCAATGGCAGCCAATTGGAATATATGTGTCGATTTCTTAGAGAGAAAACCAGACACTCACTATGGGATTGAGGAGTGAGCTTGAAAAGCATTTACAAAAATTGTTTGAATATTTATGTTTATACAAATAACTTCATACGGGTGCTTGTATCATCTTTACACACTCAAGCCTTTACCACTCCCTAAAAATGGGTTATGTAGTCAGTTTTTATGGTTATTTTCCATATGATTAGGATATACCTTTTTCTGTGCCCTTTTATCTATCTCTCTAGTTTATCTAATTATCTATTAACAATCTCCACACTAGATAACAAGGTACAGGCAACACATCCCACATGTTACAGCGCAACCTGTGTCCCGACATTTCAAAATGTCCTCTGGGGAGAGAATGACTGCAGTGCTATATGGCCATCCATTTCTGAATATAAACATGACTCATACTATTCAACTGAAAGGCAGTGCATCAAACAGGACTGGGGAGATTTTCAGGATGAGAGGAATTGGAAATCCCTCTGACGCTGGAAAGCAGATTTAAAGTTCAACAGTAATAATTATTTATGTCATTAAACGACTAAAAACTTGACAACTAATAACAGAAAGTAATGACCTAATCTTCAAATAAACGTCTCATGAAGAAATAGTTCTGTGCTACTCGTCCAAAGATAGATGGGAAAAGACAGACAAGCCTGACTCCATTAAAAAAGTCTCAAGTTTAGGGAGAAGAAAGTTCCCTGGAATCATTGTTTCTTAGTTGCGGCATGCGAGCTCTTAGTTGTGACATGCATGCGGGATTTATTTTCCCCACCAGGGATTGAACCCGGGCCCCCTGCATTGGGAGCTCAGAGACTTACCACCCACTGGACCACCAGGGAAGTCTCTCCCTGGAATCATTACGGAAGGAGCCTGCAGGGCGGCAATGATCCAGCGGAGAAACCACAGCTTCTGAGAGAAAACCCGTACATGACATCTGCACCTGCCCTGAAATTGGTCCTCTTGTTTCCTGATGAGCCCGAGCGTCCCCTGGTGGTTGGAGCAGACCCTGCAGGGAGGGTCGTGTCTGGACTCACCCTGACTTCTCACTGTGCCTTCTGTGATAGTAACACAGGGCTGTGTCCTAGGGCATCACGGAGCTGAGCTGCAGGGAAACCTGAATTTGTGAGTTTTCTCTGGAGGTGGAGAGTCATTTTTGGAGAGACAGGTTGTATGCTGTGCTATTCCCAGAACCAAAGCACCCCAGTCACCCCAGCCCTTTCCCTGTGGGTTGAGGGATCCAGTCCCAGCAGTCAGCACTGTTTGTGATGGAGAATCCAGAGACTGAGCAGGTGAGGGGTATTGTCCTCAATAGTCCTGGGCCCGATTCCTGCACCAACACCTGGACAGGACGCCTGGGGAAGGAGAAACAATGAGACACCCACTTCACAGACGTCACCCCATAATTCCACCTTCCTCAGACCCAGGAGATTCTCGCAGCTGAGAGATGCCAGGAAGAGGAGGAGTGACCAGAAAGTTTTCATGTTCACTCTGATTAATGATTTGACTTTCAGAGAGTTATGTCAGTGAAGATGAGAATCCTGACTCTGAGTAGCAAAGATGCTGTGTTTTCCCCTTGAGCCTGGCTGTGATGTGCAGGTGGGATGCATTTTTCCATATAAAGATGGTCATGGCTGGTCCTTCTCCAGGGCTCTGGAGGAGGGTGCTGGCTGAGATCCAGGGTGGACACAGCTTCATGTCACCTCTGAAGAATGGGTGATGTTTCTTTTCCAATACGATACTTACATTTCCATATATGTCTATCTGTGTCTATATTATAGGTGTATTAGTTGGCTAGTGTGGCCATTATAGAATAACAGACTGGGTGGATTAAACAACAAAAATGTATTCCTCTCAGGCCTGGAGGCTAGAAGTCTAAGGTCACGGTGTCAGCAGGTTTGGGTCCTTCTCAGGCGTTTCTCCTTTGCTTGCAGATGGATCTCTTCTCACTGAATCCTCAGATGGTCTTTTCTCTGTGTGTCTGTGTGCATCCCTGGTTTATTTGTATGTTCATTATTACTCTTCTTAAGTGTGACAAAGACCCTTGACCACCCCTTAGCCAACAGGCTCCTTGTAATGCTCTTCTCAGCTAGTCTTGACCTGTGGGCTTCTGTGTTTATATTTGCACGGCCAGGTTTTGTCAAGACCCCTGTTAAGTGAGAATAATGAGAATCTCCCACCCTTGAACTCTGGTCGCCCGCAGTATTTGATGAAATCCATCAAACCTCCTATCACACACACGGTATCTGATCACCCTGGTCTCCCTTCAGAGAGAATCCTTTTGAGTCTAAGTAACCGGAAGCCCCTTAGCCTGTATTTCTTCTGTTAATTATTTCCAGTCCACTCCACCCCACCCTCTTCTTGGCCATAAGCCCCCACTTGCCCTGCTGTATTTGGAATTCAGCCAAGCTTCCAAGGCTGCGTTCCATATGCAGCAGCGAGTTTTGTCTTTTGGTTTTGGATGAGATTTATATTGGAAACATGAGTATCATTTCCACCACCCATGGCCATATAACTCATGCCTGAATGAAGCTGATCTCTCATGTATATTTTGCCTAAGTCCACTCACAGCCATTTGTGCGTAGGGACACTAGACTGTTCTTCAGCCCTATGCCTGTGACTACCTTAAACAATCGCCAAGAATCCGAGAAATGTGAAAAGCATGGCACTAATTTGACCCCAGAAAGTGCTCAATTACATGACGGGAGTTGAAACAAGAAAAGAGAGCATCACCTTGACTGACCTCAGCAGGGAATGTGTGTGTGTGTATGTGTGCGTTGGGTGATTCAAACAACCGGCCACATTGTTAATGTCCGTGAATGAGCACAAAATGACAGTGTTTATTTTGGGGTGCGCATAACAGCTAGAAGTAGGTGAATTTGCAGATATGGAATCTGTGAATAGTGAGGATCATTGCATGTGCAGTATTGGAGCACTCTGGCATCAGAGTCTATAACACTGCCTGCTGCAGAATTCAAAATGTTTGTGCCGGTTGCTGAATGCAGGAGGGTGTGTCTCTTCCTTCCACATGTACAAAAATAAAACAACAATTAATACTGTTTAAAATTCTCATGTGCATTCTCAGGATATTTACAAGTTTCACGAACTTCAGGCTCAAAGTGAACATGATGGTGAGCCGCAGGTTTGGTTTGAGCTCCGTTGAGAAGAAGATAAATAAAGAAATGAAAAACAACCTTAATTCTTGAATATTATATGTGTCTGTGCATATGAATAAATATATATACACAACTATAATAAAAATAAAAATTAAGCAAATATGTACATGCACACAAAATTTTCTAGACACAATATAATCCGCAACAATGAAACATTAGGATACAGAACAGGGTCTCTGGTGGAGCTCCTGGGCAGGAAGAGGAAAGCAGAGGTTCTAACAAGAATTCCCTCCCAGCCCCTCTCTGCACCTGCTGCAGGCCTCAGCCCTGTACTTTGTGGGTCCTGATCGCCCCCTGGTGGTTACGGGCCTCCGTGCAGGGAGGTTTTTGTCTGGCCTCACACTGACTTCCCCTCACTGTGTCTTTCGCACAGTAATACACGGCGGTGTCTTCAGTTGTCAGGCTGCTCAGTGATAAATAGACTTGGCTCTTGGAGGTGTCCCTGGTGATGCTGAGCCGGGACTTAAGAGTTGGGTTATAATATGTGCTTCCACCACTGCTAATTATACCAACATACTCCAGCCCCTTTCCTGGAGCCTGTCGGACCCAGCCTACAGCATAACTGGTTAATGAGAATCCGGAGACAGTGCAGGTGAGGGAGAGGGTCTGGGAGGGCTTCACCAGGCTGGGTCCCGACTCCTGCAGCTGCCCCTGGGTCAGGACACCTGTGGACAGAGAGAACCACGGTGACTCATGGGCTCAGATGCAGCTTCCCTCTGTGTTCATGGCTGAATCCCTGAGACACTCACCTCTGGGAGCTGACACCAGAAAGAGGAAGAACCACAGTGGATTCATCTTCTTGCAGATGAGATTCATCAAGCCCAGAAAATGTCTTCAAGCATGAGGAGAAACCCGTATTTAAGTGAACAGGTACTTTGTTTTTACCTTGTGGTCTAAGGGGATATTTGCATATAGGAGGGACCTTTTTATAAAAAGCATCAAGTAGTGAAGGGAGGTCCCTGTACCTGGGGCTCCCCCCGTGAGCAGGGTTCTGACTGTGCCCTCAGAGAACTCAGCCCCCACCTGGGGTCCCCCTCCTGAAGCCTGGGGGACTCTTTGCCCAGGAATGAAATGATGCTGAAGGGCTAGTCAGGAAATCAGATGTGCTCTAGGATTAATGGCAGATTTGGGGAATAGACTTTAATCCCATGGATGTATATATTTCACATAAATACCCATCAAACATTCAGGGTCCTCCAAGTTGTCTGAAACAAACTAGTATTTTTTGCCCTTTCTGCTTTATCTCATGTTTATTTCCTGGATATGCAAGTATTTGAGAGAAATCATACATGTAATAATCACATTGAATTCACACAAAGTTAGGTAAAATTTAATGTTAATCATAATTCACAACGGACTTCGTGTTTCCCTTAACTAGGGTGAACATTTCTCCATCTGAAACAGTTTAAATATGATCAAGAGTTGCTCTGGAGTTGGATTTATTCATAACAATTAAACACACAGTGTATTTTGTGGACAAGGCAGTCATTCTTGCTGAGATGGTCATGGTTCCTAGCACTGCTGACCTGGCCAGTAGCCTGCACTGCCTTTTTCCTGTGCACAGCTGAGTGTCTGCATGAACACCGTGAGCTTCAGGGCTCCTTCATTAAGGGTGGACATTGAGGAATCCCCATGGCTACCAAGGACTAAGAACAGACAGTTACGGGAGTCTCCTCAGGACGCCAATATGCTGGGCAGGTGACCTGGTCACAGTGCACAGACTCACTCCTTCTAGAAGTGTTCCTTTCTAACTCTGTCACTGCCAGTGACACTGGAGCTCAGGGAACACAGTTCCCACCGCAATGGGTTAGAGAACACGCATGATTCTTGGAAGTAAACCTTCACAGTGAATGGCTTGCAGTGTATGAGGGCGTCACGGTCAGAGGAAAGCTCCCATCTCAGCAAGCAGGTTCCCTTGAAAAGTCCACGTGAGAGCAGCTTTCCCGAGTCCCTGGGTCAGTGAGTCCTGGAACTGAGCCTGAGGTCATATAAGTAAGCGGTGCTGGAGAGCAGAGCGCAGCTCCATCCCATCTCACTGTGGGCACTGAGGATGTGGCCTCACCCCCTGCATTTCAGTCTGCAAGGATGTAAATCGGGGATCACGATGGTGATGGTCTGTCTGAAATTTATAGTGGGTGTGCCACGGGTGTTGAATGTTGTCATCAGTGCTGTTATCTCTCCTGGGAACCAGAAGGACCAATGTGAGTCCCCATCTCTGACGGACACCCTTGTACATGTAGCACTGGCTCCACTCCTGCCCTGAGAGGTCACACCTGTCAGCTCCCCTTCAGCCCAGTGATCTCACATGTACACTGACTGATGTCGAGGCTGCTGTCTATGAGAAGATATTTACTCCATACTATTTCATGAACAGAGTACTATACTTCTTCTAGCTTTTCCAATACTATTTGCAGAGTAAATTAAATACTAAAGAATCTGCCTGCTTGAATGTCAATAATAGGAGAGCCAACCAAAGTAATAAGGGCCAGAATCACAGGACAAGTCTGGACCCTGTTGTCAGGACCTGAAAATTGAGCTGATACTTTGTGGTATAGGGGAGC
Organism: Balaenoptera acutorostrata; assembly: GCF_949987535.1. Lineage (NCBI taxonomy): Eukaryota > Metazoa > Chordata > Mammalia > Artiodactyla > Balaenopteridae > Balaenoptera > Balaenoptera acutorostrata. The sequence continues at coordinate 183,657,175 of NC_080066.1, forward strand.
GGAAAGGATGGCATCTAAAACCTAGAATCAGGTGAGCACATTATTCACCAGGTGGAAGAAGGGCTTGCATTTGTACAGATGCCCCAGCATCTGCCCTGCCCTTCTTGAGCTGGTGGATTAGAGGAGATCCATCCATATTCATGTCAACATAGAAGGATATATAAAAGGTGTCTTTATGTTTCAGTAGTTGGGGATGTGTTGTTAGGGTCTATTTAACCATAGGAAAAATGTGTTAGGTCAACAGGACTATAAAAATGTTATTTTTTCGTTGTGGAGATAATTGGAGGCCATTATGTGTGGAGACCAGATCATATAATAATGCTGGAGGGAATATCCATTAGAGATGACCAATGGGTGATGGTAAAAAGAAGTGGTGAGATTTAAGTCATATTGCTTTGCAGGTTACCAGTGACGGTCATAGCAAGAGGGCCTGACCATTGTGATCGGAGGGAGAAGGACCGATGATGGTGGGCTTCATGGTGACCACGTGGACAGGGCCTTCTGATGGTCTCTGTGTTTTCCCTTATAAAATCTTGAGAGTATAAGCTCAGAAGGAGGTGTGGACTTCAGGAACATTGAGACCAGACGGTGTAGGTCATTTTGTATCTTTGTTGGAATCACTGAGCAAAGAAGAAGCAGGAACTACACTTGGAAATCAACAGTGTCCTCGTGTGATATTAGATTTGTTGCCTTAGATGTTACTGAATGTAGAGAGATTCGCTGTCTTCACATTTCATCTTCTAGGTCCACTTGGAATCCAGTTTCAAATGTGAGGGATGTAGATGAAACATTTATTATGAAGCAACGTGGTATCTAAATTTTAAGAGGTATAATTCAAAATTATGCAAATGTGTTACTGAAATTGTAATTGTCAAACTCTTCTCTGGGGCAACATAAATTTAAATTAATAATAATAATTCAAGGTATTGATTTTGGTTTGAACCGTTGCTAAATCAATTGAATCATTCAGGTAACAATCATTCATAAACTCAGATCCATCACGGGTAAAATGTATAGTTAGAAAACGGTCATTCTAACTGATGAAATCTCACTCTCTCCTCAAGGATCTGTGACTCTGCGGACGTGCAACACAGTTCTTATCAGCAAGACAGGAAGGAGGGTATGTTGGTACATTTCTATTTTTCCGGAAGTGCATCTCTGAAGAAGTCCCCCCTCTGTTTACCCATTGCATCCTTGTAGTATCTGAAAGAGGCCTTTGAGTGTACTGTGACATGTTCCCACATAAAGTTCCCATGGCTTAGGAAGTGAACGTTTAACACCAGTTTTCATTGTAATAGAAACACAACAAGTAATAATTGAGAAGCATAAAAAATACACTTAAAATATACCCAAAGGCAGGCTAGAGATTGGCAGAAAATATTTGCAAAAGACATACCTAGTATATCTGATTGTTATCTAATATGTACCAAGAAGTCTTAAACTCAACAATAAGAAAGAAACAAAAGTATTAAAAAATGGGCTAAAATCCTTAACAGACACCTGACCAGAAAGACAGAGTTTGCAAATAAGGTTATGGGAGAACTTATATCACAGTGAAATGCCAATCAGAACATGGACATATCCCTGAAAGCTCACAATAGTGGATCAAGTCAGGACTCAGAACCTTAAACACTGGGAGGATGTGGAGCGGCAGGGGGTCCATTCACTGCTGGTGGGGACGCAAAACGGGATGCACCCTGGGAGCTATTCTGGAGGCTTCTTGCAAAACTAAACATACTCTTATCTGTGTTTCAGCAACAGTGCTCTTTGGTATGTACCTGAAAGACAATAAGACTTTAGTCCAGAGAAAACCCTGCACACGATGCATACTTAGCTTTATTCATATTTGCCAAAATTTGGAAAGGACCAAGATGCCCTTTCCTAGGGAATGACTAATAAACTGTGTACATCCAGACAATGGACACTGAAATGTCACAGCGATTTGGAAGAAATATTGAAGGGTGAGATGGAAATGCAAAGAAGAGATGCCAGAAGAACACAACTGGCAAGGTGGTGTCAGGAGTGTGAAAGTGGCCCGTGAGGACTGAGGTTCCTAAGAGGTTGTACAGAACGAGGCTGAAGAGAAGACAACTTGGATTTGTCAGGAGGGAAATCTCCTCCTCTGCCGCTCTTGAGTTCCTGAGGCTGGGCTGATAATAAAACTAACAAAGACAGATTAACAGGAGAAAAGAAAACAATTGTAACCATAGGCATGGGCGTGCCATAGGCGTGGACCCAGAAGTGAGCAAAGCAGGCAGCGTTGATATTTGTAGACCAAGATCCAGTATTTGCGAGGAATTGGTAGAAGGAGGAAATGTATGCTTTTGGTGTGCAACTAGTGAAGAAGCTAAGCAGAGTTTGGGCCGGCATAGTCATTAAAGAAGGAACGAGGTTTGTTCATAGAGACTTCCAGGCCTGAATTCTCCGTCCCTGGTGATAAGAGTGTCCCTGTGTAATGGAAAGCAGGGTCCGGCTGCTCGGTGCTGAAAAGCCAATAAAGAGGCAAAGTTGGTAGAAAGGAGAGTTTGCTTTATTTTGGCTCCCTGCAACTGCGGGTGGGGGACAGACTTCTCTCCAAAGGCCACCCCCCATTGAGAATCTGTGGGAAAGGGCTTTTATAGGTGGAAGGAGGGGGCTACAGGCAGAAACCACAGAGTCAACGCTGGCAGTCATCTTGAAATTGGTCACGTGGGAGTCTGATCAGCCTCATCTTGATTGTTTTAAGTAGAGTTAATCTTCAGTTCCAGGGTCACTTCGTTCCCATTTCTCTGAGGCCAGTTCTTGGAATTGCGGCAGCTTATGTCATGGTTACGGTCTGGTCATCATGCAGTTAACTTGTTCCTCCTGGTGGGAGTTTCAGTATCTAGAAGACAGCTCACGGGAGATGGACAAGAATATTATCTATAGCCCTTGAGGAGGAAATAAAGGTCCTTGATTTGCTTAATGGCTAAACTATTATTATTTCGTTTTGTTGGACAGTTTCATTTCTTTCTAGATTTTCTCACTTCTCTGATTAAACTTACTCTTAGGCTAAATTTTTTGCCCAGAAAAAGGCAGGTGGAGGGCATGGGGTAAAGGACCATTTCACTTCCACCTCCAGGTACAGGGAGAGCACCTTTCACATGGGAGGTTTATTTCTTGCTTCAGGGTGACAGGGAGGAAGGTCAGAATGTCTCTCTGCATTGGCTCTGTCTTAAGTCACTTTGAGGCATATTTTGGGGTGGCCTACCCTGAGGCCCAACACTCAGGGCCTCTTTTATTATTTTGTTTCTACATATGCACACCAAGCATGTGATGTAGGTGTTGGTTTACTTGAATCTTACAGATGTGAAGCTAAACTGCAGCCTGGAATTGGCAGGTGATGTGCTGGAGAGCACACATCAGGACACAGTGAGACCTCCTGTCGAGGCCTGGGCTTCTCCACCCTGGACCTGGCCGCCCCTGCAAAGGTTTCTGGACAGAGGTGGGTCTGCGTGTGAGGCTGCAGGGCGCTTCGTGGGATGAGAACCTGTGTGATTTTCCTGTATTTTAGTGTTCACCGAAGATGCTGTGGTGAAGAAAGGAGAATAGATTTGTTTTCAGCAGCTTCTGAAAATTCATGTTATTATCCACCTGACTATAAACTTTCCCTACCGACTACATATGTGTCTAATGGTAATAGCTTTGCAATGAATATTTTACATAAAATAAACTGCACAGTAGAAGAGGATGCAGGTATTATCTAAGCGTATAGGGATTCTATTGGACCTGGGAGCAAGGAGCACATGTAGAAACACCCCTACACATGTTCCCTCTAACTGGCATCATTCCCAGTAACCCAGTGAGGATCTGGTGCTGCTCAGCTCATTTACATTTCTCATGCAAGAGGTTAGCAGGCAAGTCAAGACCCACCATCCTGGCAGGGACATCTGGTCTACCAGTAGGGCAGGGCTGAGATACCATAATGAGGAAGGAAGAATATGTTCAACTCTTTATACATCCACTGGGATAGTTTTGAAACGTGTCAATTTAGACAAGATTTAGACAAGGGAAAACCTGAATATCTAACTTTGAGTCTCTGCCTGTCATATATGACATTTTCCCGCCCTATTTCGAAAAGTCTTTCTTTTTTTTTTTCCACACACACACACTGTATTTTATTTTTACAAGAGATAAATAGACTGATACCAAGCATTGTAAATGGATGACCACAACAAAAGCAACAATGATTAAAATTACGAAACACAAAAAACACTCATGCTATGTCATAATATTGACATTCAGTCCAGTAATCCTCCACTGTAACAGCTCCTTTACTTTGCAGTCAAAATTGATGTGTATATTCTTTGCCTCTGAGTCCTTGTGGGATTTTTTTTTAAATTCAAACAGAAAGTCACAAAAGTTATAATCAGTCCTCATCAGTTCACTCAGTCCCATGTAATTAATTTTTTTTCATCTTGATCTTTTGTTAGCACTTTTATGAGTTCATCAGTTTTTCATTAGAGTTCTGAAAATGCTATTCATTCAGTTCAGCAGTACAGTCAGTTACCAGAACCATGTACTTGTTAGAGTCTTTTCCATGAATTCGTTAAAGATGAAACCCTTTTATAGGAACATATTTGCAAAAGCATCACAGTACACCCAGAACTGTCTGTAAATGACAAAAGACTTAAAAATGACCACGGTTAAAGATTTGATGAAGTTCATAATAATGCAATTGACAAGGAAATTTAGTTATTTCTGAGACATACATTTTCGAAAAGTCTTTCTAATTCAGAGACTGAATGTGTACGTAAAGAACCATGGATGAGTACAGAGAGGTTCCCCAGGGAAAACTGCTATATGGAGAGGAAATCCCAGACCCTGACAGGAAAGCAGCCCTTAACTACCATCTGCACCTGCTCCCGGGGCTGAAACACACTGTTGTATGTCCTGAGTGCACCCTGCATCCCCCCTCCTGTCTCGCTGCAAAGAGGTTTGTGTCTGGGCTCACACTGACTTGCCCTCACTGTGTATCTTTTGCACAGTAATACACGGCCGTGTCCTCAGACCTCAGGCTGTTTATTTCCAGAGACAGCGTGTTCTTGGAGTTGTATCTGGAGATGGTGAATCGGCCCTTCACAGAGTCTGCATAGTATGTGCTGCCACCACTACTACTAATAACTGAGACCCTGTCCAGCCCCTTCCCTGGAGCCTGCTGACCCAGCTCATGGGATACTTACTGAAGGTGAACCCAGACACTGCACAAGAGAGTCTCAGAGACCCCCCCTGGCTGCATCAGGCCTCTCCCAGACTCCACCAGCTGCACCTCACACTGGACGCCTGCAAACACAGAGACATCCTGGTCAGGAGACTGTCACACATCCACTGATTCCCTCACTCACCTCCACTCACATCCTCAGTATCTCTTGCTCTCCATGAATTACCTTGTAAAATAGCAACAAGGACAACCCAGCTCAGCTCAAACTCCATGGTGAGTGTTCTGTCCTGAACCCCGAATTGGAGCACCTGGGAATCCCGGGCTAGAGCTCCTCTCCCAGAGTTGCAGGGCCAGGGCTGGGGCTGCTTTATATCAGCAGAGGACGGTCCCTATTTGCATGACCTTGTAGTATATAAGTGGCTCTGTCATTGAATGTCCTCAGAAAGGGCAGGGTCTCAGAGCAGGTGTGAGTGTCTTGGATTTTGTGGTGTTGATAGCATTTGGGAAATATAACTTCATTATGTGATTCTTCCAGAGTAAACACTTGGGACCCATATGTCATTTTATATATGCACACACATCCTGTGATGTAGCTGTCATTGTTACCCTCATATTAGAGGTGTAAACTACACCCAGAGGTATAGAGGGTTTGTGGAGTGTCTAGGGATAAACATGGGGTGACCGTTAGGTCCAGCATCTGCACCTGTGCTCTGGGCCAGGCTGCTCCCTTGAACCTACTCCAGGACAGAGTTGGACTTGCTGGGTGAGGTTTGCAGATCCTCCTCCTGTAAAGAGATCATTATGACTTTGCTCTCCTGTAGTGTTTACCTAAAATATATGGAGAGGGTCAGGGTACATGAGAAGTATTTTCAAGAGTCTCTTATGTTTCAGTAATTTTCCTTCACTCCTTCCCTCCCAAGTCATGCATTTCTTTATTTGTAATTACTTTAATGCGGTTCTTGACATATAATAAAGCGCACAAACTCAGAATGAGCACTCTGATAAATACTGACGTAGGCATCATCATTGTCAGGAGAGAACACATCAATTCCTCTCATTATTTTCGGTAGTTTCTGGGTTTCCTCCTTCCTGTCCCTTCTTATCTTCCATCCTGTCCCCACATAACCACTGATCTTCCTTTGTTACTTCATAATACTTTTCATTTTCTAGAATTTATAAAAGTGGGATCATATTACATGTATTTTTATTGTTATGGCTTATTTTACTCAGCACAAATAGTTGTGAACAGTATCATGTTTTTGTGTGTATCAAGAATTCTTGGTTTTAATAACAGGTGGCATTTAAAGAATGAGCATAGCATGATTGGCTTATTTGTTAAGCTGATGTGTGATATTGGAATTGTTTCCAGTTTCTGGGTGTCACAATAAAGCTGATACTCGTCTTGGAGATGTAGAGAGATGAGAAGCCGAGAAAATGCTTCTTATTTAATGTTTTAAAAACCACCTCAAAATGGGACAAGTGGCACATTATCAAAATCTCACCAATATATCAGATAATTATAGAAATAAAACAGCAACAAATTTAAATCTTGGCGAGAGACAAATGCTCACAGAATAACAAAGAATAAGAATATTAATCCTGACATAGGCTGCTGAATGGAATAAAAACTACTACCAGATTAAACTAGAAATGGATGCCTTGAGGTCGAGTGTGGTTAAGGTGTAACAGTGCCCCAATGTCTCCTAACTAACTACCTCACCAGTGTCAGCGTGGTCCTGCTAATGTGTGAATCAGATGGTGTTACCTCTCTTTTCACAAAGGTGTGTCTTCGTACCTGGGACAGCCCAGGATTCCTGCCTGAGCTCTTAGGTCCTCCTGTATCATGGGGAGGAGGACCTTGGCTCTGGACTTGGATCTGCACTGTGTTATAGCATCTCCACTTACAGTGTGATCTTTGTCTCCTCATCCAATCCAACTGTGCTATATATTTACCACATATGAAATGCTGAAATAGGATCACACGCAGAAATGAATAACAATGTTCCAGGTGTTGACTGACGCACAGAACCATGCCAGAACCCTTGACAGTTTACACAGACAGTAGCTCTTTATTTTGTTCACCGTGTCTGCTTTGGGAGGACCTGGAGGAGAAGCCCACCCTACCCCATGCAGGGTCACTGTGAAAGGCTCAAGTTCAGCTGCAGGATCTGTTCCCGTGATGCACACTCACGTGTAAGGGAGGGTGACCCTGACTGTAGGCTGGGGGCTCAGCCAGGTCTGAGGGCTGGGACTTCTGTCCACCTCGTGTGGACATTGCTTGGGCTCTGACTTCCTTTCAGCAAGAGGACTGGGACAGCTGAGTGGTCCCTGTATCAGAGCCCTTCCTCAGGGCAACCACTTACACACCTAGACAGAGCTTAATATAAGATGCCAGAAGTCATGCTTCTAATATTTACCAACTGACTTGAAACTCATAGCTCCATAATAGACTTCCCATGAATTATCATAGTATATTCATTTAGTATTGAGATAAAGTGGAAGCAACAAACATGTTCTTCCATAAATTAGTAGATAAACAATGCGTGATGTATCCATGCTGTGGAATTGTATTCAGCAATTGAAATATTAAACTATTATACCATGAAAGGACATGAGGGAATCCTCAATGCATATTGCTCATTAAAAAATTGGTCTGAAAACGTTCAATTTCACCTATTTCCCATTTGGGAAAAGGCAAGCCTATTTATGAAGAAAGCAGATGAGCATTTAGCAGGAATTTCGGAGAAAGTCTTTGACAAGTGAAACGTGGACAATATTTAAGGATCGTGAAATTCTTCTCTATGAAATTGCAGTGGTGGAAACATTGCACTATGAACTTGTCAAAATATATAAAGTAATAGCAGAAAGAGTGAACCTTATTGAATATAAATATAGATTTCATTTATAAGTTAGAGACTCAAAGATGGAACGATGCACACTTCATAGATCATACCTAATATTATAGTGAATCTATGAATTAACATGTCTGAAGAAGGTGGGAAATTAGGTTTTGACCTAAGTGACTTTGGAAATGAGTGGGGTCTGAAGGCTAAGTTCTAAGCCACTGCACATAAGCACTAGAGCCTGGTGGATAATGGTATTTCCATGAGGAGTCAGGCTAAAAATTTTGTTACTACTGTGCCTGTGGATGTGAACAATTAGTAGCTGGATGGCATCGGTGGAGACAGGCTTCTCACTGTTGGATAGAAAGTAACAGACAAGCAAGGGCGAAAGGGTGGATTTACCCATGTGATATTGCACTAGGATCGGAGACATAAGCATGATCTCACATTTACCTTAACATAGGTCAGAAGGTGAGATACAGAGATAGTTGCAGATGTGTTTGTGTATATGTGGGGTAGTGCACAGAGATATATTTCCAAGGTCTGTTAGCTTATAGGGTCTCGAGGCAATGCCCCCAGTAGACAGGACACCAGCATTAGTATCCTAATACCCACTCTTCTGGTTGCTAATACTATTCTCCAGAAAAGGATCCACAACTCATCTGAGGCATAGCTAATTCTAGGGCCAGAGTAGAGAATACGCATGATTATACTGCAGATTCCTGTAGCCCCAGAAAGTAAGGAAGTGTTCACACAAATGGATGGGGGCCCTTCAAGGGGATACAGGAGAGAATCTGAAAGAGCTCCTCATGGCTGACAAGCGGTAACAATTACATGAGCAAAGAAAATGCCTTAGTATATAACCTTCACACAAAGTATGAAACAAATATCTTGATATATACTTATATAGAGATTGAATAAATATATCTAATGCAGAAGGTAGGATAAATCTCCCTTAAGGAATAACTTCAGGTAACTCATTATGGTCATCCTCCCTTCAAGAAGGTGGAGTTAACCCTCCATCCCTGAATGTGGCCTGGTGTAGGGACGTGGCAGAAACTATGGGTGTCCTTGAGTTTCATGATGAATTTTGAGGTATAATATCCCAAACTTCATTCATAAAATAAATTTGTAATTTTCTGTATCTATTAAAAATTCTGTCCTGAAAACAACAACAGCAACAGCAGCAATAGCTTCACCGATAAGGGAATTAAAGCACAGACTTGGAGAATGTGCTTTCTAATATCATATTTATAAAGGACTTGTATCATGAATATACAGCAAATTCACAGCTCAACAACAGCAACAAAAAATGAAAGTAATGAACACTGTGCCAGTGATCTGAATATACTTCCAGAAAGAAGAGATAAAAGGTTTTAACAAGATTCTTCATTAAGGATACATAAAATAACACGATGATGAGATACTGCTGCTCACTTATTACAATAGTTAAAGCACAAAATAATAAGAAATTCAAATATTGAGGATGCTGTACAGCGAAAGGCCCCTCATCCGCTTGCTGGAAGGAACGCCAATGGCAGCCAATTGGAATATATTCGTCGATTTCTTAGAGAGAGAACCAGACACTCACCATGGGATTGAGGAGTGAGCTTGAAAAGCATTTACAAAAATTGTTTGAATATTTATGTTGATACGAATAACTTCATAGGGGTGCTTGTTTCATCTTTACACATTTGAGCCTTTACCACTCCCTAAAAATGGGTTATGTAGTCAGTTTTTATGGTTATTTTCCATATGATTAGGATATACCTTTTTCTGTTCCCTTTTATCTATCTCTCTAGTTTACTTAATCATCTATTATAAATGTCCACACTAGATAACAAGGTACAGGCAACACAGCACACGTGCTACAGCCAAACCTGTGTCCCGATATTTCAAAATGTCCTCTGGGGAGAGAATGACTCCAGTGCTATATGGACATCAATTTCTCAATATAAATATGACTCATATTATTCAAGTGAAAGGCATTGTATCAAACAGGACTGAGGAGATTTTCAGGATGAGAGGAATTGGAAATCCATCTGATGGTGGAAAGCAGATTTAAAGTTCAACAGTAATAATTATTTATGTCATTAAACGATTAAAAACTTGACAACTAATATCAGAAAGTAGTCACCTAATCTTCAAATAAACGTCTCATGAAGAAATATTTCTGTGCGGCTCGTCCAAAGATAGATGGGGAAAGACAGCCAAGCCCGAATCCATGAAAAAAGTCTCAAGTTTAGAGACAAGAAAGTTTCCTGGAATCATTGTTTCTTAGTTGCGGCATGCGAACTCTTAGTTGTGATATGCATGCAGGATTTTTTTTCCTGACCAGGGATTGAACCCGGGCCCCCTGCATTGGGAGCTCAGAGACTTACCACCCACTGGACCACCAGGGAAGTCTCTCCCTGGAATCATTACGGAAGGAGCCTGCAGGGCGGCAATGATCCAGCGGAGAAACCACAGCTTCTGAGAGAAAACCCGTCCATGACATCTGCGCCTGCACTGAAATTGGTCCTCTTGTTTCCTGATGAACCCGAGCGCCCCCTCGTGGTTGGAGAGGCCCCTGCAGGGAGGGTCGTGTCTGGACTCACCCTGACTTCTCACTGAGCCTCCTGGGACAGTAACACAGGGCTGTGTCCTAGTTCATCACGGAGCTGAGCTGCAGGGAAAACTGAATTTGTGAGGTTTCTCTGGAGGTGGAGAGTCATGTTTGGAGAGACAGGTTGTATGATGTGCTAATCCCAGAACCAAAGCACCCCAGTCACCCCAGCCCTTTCCCTGTGGGCTGAGGGATCCAGCCCCAGCAGTCAACACCGTTTGTGATGGAGAATCCAGAGACTGAGCAGGTGAGGGAGAGGGTCTTCAATAGTCCTGGTCCCGATTCCTGCACCAGCACCTGGGACAGGACACCTGGGGAAGGAGAAACCATGAGACACCCACTTCGCAGATGTCACCATATAATTCCACCTTCCTCAGACCCAGGAGATGCTCAAGCTCAGAGATGCCAGGAAGAGGAGGAATGACCAGAAGGTTTTCATGTTCATTTTGATTAATGCTTTGACTTTCAGAGAGTTATGTCAGTGAAGATGAGAACCCTGACTCTGAGTAACACAGGTGTTGTGTTTTCCCCTTGAGCCTGGGTGTGATGTGCAGGTGGGAAGCATGTTTCCATATAAAGATGGTCACGGCTGGTCCTTGTCTAGGGCTCTGGAGGAGGGTGCTGGCTGAGATCCAGGGTGCACACAGCTTCATGTCACCTCTGAAGAATGGGTGATGTTTCTTTTCCAATATGATACTTACATTTCCATATATGTCTATCTGCGTCTATATTATAGGTGTATTAGTTGGCTAGTGTGGCCATTACAGAATAACAGACTGGGTGGATTAAACAACAGAAATGTATTCCTCTCAGGCCTGGAGGCTAGAAGTCTAAGGTCACGGTGTCAGCAGGTTTGGGTCCTTCTCAGGCCTTTCTCCTTTGCTTGCAGATGGACCTCTTCTCACTAAATCCTCAGATGGTCTTTTCTCTGTGTGTCTGTGTGCATCCCTTGTTTACTTGTATGTTCATTATTACCCTTCTTAAGTGTGACAAAGACCCTTGACCACCCCTTAGCCAACAGGTTCCTTGTAATGCTCTTCTCAGCTAGTCTTGACCTGTGGGCTTCTGTGTTTATATTTGCACGGCCAGGTTTTGTCAAGACCCCTGTTAAGTGAGAATAATGAGAATCTCCCACCCTTGAACTCTGATTGCCCTCAGTATTTGATCAAATCCATCAAACTTCCTATCGCCAACACGGTATCTGATTACCCTGGTCTCCCTTCAGCAAGAATCCCTTTGAGTCTAAGTAACCAGAATCCCCTTAGCCTGTATTTCTTCTGTTAATTATTTCCAGTCCAGTCCAACCCACCCTCTTCTTGGCCATAAGCCCCCACTTGCCATGCTTTTTTGGAATTAAGCCAAGCTTCCAAGGCTGCGTTCCATATGCAGCAGCGAGTTTTGTCTTTATGTTTTGGATGAGCTTTTTATTGGAAACATGAGTATCATTTTCAAGACCCATGGCCATATAACTCATGCCTGAATGAAGCTGATCTCTCATGTGTATTTTCCCTAAGTCCACTCACAGCCATTTGTACATAGGGACACTAGACTGTTCTTCAGCCCTATGCCTGTGACTACCTTAAACAATCGCCAAGAATCCCAGAAATGTGAAAAGCATGGCACTAATTTGACCCCAGAAAGTGCTCAATTACATGACGGGAGTTGAAACAAGAAAAGAGAGCATCACCTTGACTGTCTTCAGCAAGGAATGTGTGTGTGTGTGTGTGTGTGTGTGTGTGTGTGTGTGTGTGTGTTGGGTGATTCAAACAACTGGCCACATTGTTAATGTCCGTGAATGAGCACAAAATGACAGTGTTTATTTTGGGGTGCGCATAACAGCTAGAAGTAGGTGAATTTGCAGATATGGAATCTGTGAATAGTGAGGATCATTGCATGTGCAGTATTGGAGCACTCTGGCATCAGAGTCTATAACACTGCCTGCTGCAGAATCCAAACTGTTTGTGCAGGTTGCTGAATGCAGGAGGGTGTGTCTCTTCCTTCCACATGTACAAAAACAAAACAACAATTAATACTGTTTAAAATTCTCATGTGCATTCTCAGGATATTTACAAGTTTCACGAACTTCAGGCTCAAAGTGAACATGATGGTGAGCCGCAGGTTTGGTTTTGAGCTCCGTTGAGAAGAAGATAAATAAAGAAATGAAAAACAACCTTAATTCTTGAATATTATATGTGTCTGTGCATATGAATAAATATATATACACAACTATAATAAAAATAAAAATTAAGCAAATATGTACATGCACACAAAATTTTCTAGACACAATATAATCCGCAGCAATGAAACATTAGGATACAGAACAGGGTCCCTGGTGGAGCTCCTGGGCAGGAAGAGGAAAGCAGAGGTTCTAACAAGAATTGCCTCCCAGCCCCTCTCTGCACCTGCTGCCGGCCTCAGCCCTGTACTTTGTGGGTCCTGATCGCCCCCTGGTGGTTACGGGCCTCCGTGCAGGGAGGTTTTTGTCTGGCCTCACACTGACTTCCCCTCACTGTGTCTTTCGCACAGTAATACACGGCGGTGTCTTCAGTTGTCAGGCTGCTCAGTGATAAATAGACTTGGCTCTTGGAGGTGTCCCTGGTGATGCTGAGCCGGGACTTAAGAGTTGGGTTATAATATGTGCTTCCACTATAACCCATCTCACCAACCCACTCCAGCCCCTTTCCTGGAGCCTGTCGGACCCAGCCTACACCATAACTGGTTAATGAGAATCCGGAGACAGTGCAGGTGAGGGAGAGGGTCTGGGAGGGCTTCACCAGGCTGGGTCCCGACTCCTGCAGCTGCCCCTGGGACAGGACGCCTGTGGACAGAGAGAACCACGGTGACTCATGGGCTCAGATGCAGCTTCCCCGTGTGTTCATGGCTGAATCCCTGAGACACTCACCTCTGGGAGCTGACACCAGAAAGAGGAAGAACCACAGTGGATTCATCTTCTTGCAGATGAGATTCATCAAGCCCAGAAAATGTCTTCAAGCATGAGGAGAAACCCGTATTTAAGTGAACTGGTACTTTGTTTTTACCTTGTGGTCTAAGGGAATATTTGCATATAGGAGGGACCTTTTTATAAAAAGCATCAAGTAGTGAAGGGAGGTCCCTGTACCTGGGGCTCCCCCTGTGAGCAGGGTTCTGACTGTGCCCTAAGAGAACTCAGCCCCCACCTGGGGTCCCCCTCCTGAAGCCTGGGGGACTCTTTGCCCAGGAATGAAATGATGCTGAAGGGCTAGTCAGGAAATCAGATGTGCTCTAGGATTAATGGCAGATTTGGGGAATAGACTTTAATCCCATGGATGTATATATTTCACATAAATACCCATCAAACATTCAGGGTCCTCCAAGTTGTCTGAAACAAACGAGTATTTTTTGCCCTTTCTGCATTATCTCATGTTTATTTCCTGGATATGCAAGTATTTGAGAAAAATCATACATGTAATAATCACATTGAATTCAGACAAAGTTAGGTAAAATTTAATGTTAATCATAATTCACAACAGACTTCGTGTTTCCCTTAACTAGGGTTAACATTTCTTCACCTGAAACAGTTTAAATATGATCAAGAGTTGCTCTGGAGGTGGATTTATTCATAACAACTAAACACACAGCGTATTTTGTGGACCAGGCAGTCATTCTTGCTGAGATGGTCATGGTTCGTAGCACTGCTGACCTGGCCAGTAGCCTGCCCTGCCTTTTTCCTGTGCACAACTGAGTGTCTGCAGGAACACCGTGAGCTTCAGGGCTCCTTCCTTGAGGGTGGACATTGAGGAATCCCCATGGATACCAAGGACTAAGAACAGACAGCTACGGGAGTCTCCTCAGGACTCCAATATGCTGGGCAGGTGACCTGGTCACAGTGCACAGACTCACTCCTTCTAGAAGTGTTCCTTTCTAACTCTGTCACTGCCAGTGACATTGTAGCTCAGGGAACACAGTTCCCACTGCAATGGGTGAGAGAACACGCATGATTCTTGGAAGTAAACCTTCACAGTGAATGGCTTTCAGAGTATGAGGGTGTCATGGTCAGAGGAAAGCCCCCACTTCAGGAAACAGGTTCCCTTGAAAATTCCACGTGAGAGCAGCTTTCCCTGAGTCCCTGGGTCAGTGAGTCCTGGAACTGTGCCTGAGGTCATATAAGTAAGCGGTGCTGGAGAGCAGAGCACAGCTCCATCCCATCTCACTGTGGGCACTGAGGATGTGACCTCACCACCTGCATTTCAGTCTGCAAGGATGTAAATCGGGGATCACGATGGTAATGGTATGTCTGAAATTTATAGGTGGTTTGCCACGGGTGTTGAATGTTGTCATCAGTGTCATCAGTGATGTTATCTCTCCTGGGAAGCAGAAGGACCAATGTGAGTCCCCATCTCTGACAGACACGATTTTACATGTAGCACTGGCTCCACTCCTGCCCTGCAAGGTTACACCTGTCAGCTCTCCGTCAGCCCAGTGATCTCACATGTACACTGACTGATGTCAAGGCTGCTGTCTATGAGAATATATTTACTCCATACTATTTCATGAACAGAGTACTATACTTCTTCTCGCTTTTCCAATAACATTTGCAGAGTAAATTAAATACTAAGGAATCTGCCTGCTTGAATGTCGTTAATAGGAGAGCCAACCAAAGTAATATGGGCAAGAATCACAGGAGAAGTCTGGACCCTGCTGTCAGGACCTGAAAATTGAGCTGATATGCTGTGGTGTAGGGGAGCGGAAGGGATGGCATCTAAAACCTAGAATCAGGTGAGCCCGTTATTCACCAGGTGGAAGAAGGGCCTGCGTTTGTACAGATGCCCCAGCATCTGCCCTGCCCTTCTTGAGCTGGTGGATTAGAGGAGATCCATCCAAATTCATGTTAACATAGAAGGATATAGAACAGGTGTCTTTATGTTTCAGTGGTTGGGGATGTGTTGTTAGGGTGTATTTAACCCTAGGAAAAATGTGTTAGGTCACCAGGACTAAAAAAGGGTTATTTTTTCTTGGTGGAGATAATTGGAGGCCATTATGCCTGGAGACCAGATCATATTATAATGCTGGAGGGAACATCCATTGGAGATGACCAAGGGGTGATGGTAAAAAGAAGTGGTGAGATTTAAGTCATATTGCTTTGCAGGTTACCAGTGATGGTCACAGCAAGAGGGCCTGACCTTTGTGATGGGAGGGAGAAGACTGATGATGGTGGGCCTTATGGTGACCACGTGGACAGGTCCTTCTGATGGTCTCTGTGTTTTCCCTTATAAAATCTTGAGAGTATAAGCTGAGAATGAGGTGTGGACTTCAGGAACATTGAGACCAGAGGTTTTAGGTCATTTTGTATCTTTGTTGGAATCACTGAGCAAAGAAGAAGCAGGAACTATACTTGGAAATCAGCAGTGCCCTCGTGTGATATTAGATTTGTTGCCTTAGATGTTACTGAATGTAGAGGGATTTGTTGTCCTCACATTTTGCCTTCTAGGTCCACTTGAAATCCAGTTTCAAATGTGAGGGATGTAGGTGAAACATTTATTATGAAACACCGTGGTACCTACATTTTAAGAGGTATAATTCAAAGTTATGGAAATGTGTTATTGAAATTGTAATTGTCAACCTCTTCTCTTAGGCAACATAAATTAAAATTAATAATTCAAGGTATTGATTTTGTTTTCAACCATTGCTAAATCCATTGAATCATTCAAGGAACAATCATTCATAAACTCAGATCCATCACGGGTAAAATGTATTGTTAGAAAACGGTCATTCTAATTGATGAAATCTCACTCTCTCCTCAAGGATCTGTGTCTCTGTGGACACGCGGCACAGTTCTCATCAGCAAGACAGGAAGGAGGGTATGTTGGTACATTTCTATTTTTCCAGAAGAGCATCTCTGAAAAAGTCCCCCCTCTGTTTACCCATTCCATCCTTGTAGTATGTGAAAGAGGCCTTTGAGTGTACTGTGACATGTTCCCACATAAAGTTCCCATGGCTTAGGAAGTGAATGTTTAACTCCACTTTTCATTGTAATAGAAACACAACAGCTAATAATTGAGAAGCGTAAAAAATACATTTAAAATTTACCCAAAGGCAAGCTAGAGATTGGCAGAAAATATTTGCAAAAGACATACCTAGTATATCTGATTGTTATCTAATATGTACCAAGAAGTCGTAAACTCAACAATAGAAAGAAACAAAAGTATTAAAAAATGGGCTAAAGTCCTTAACAGACACCTGACCAGAAAGACAGAGTTTGCAAATAAGGCTATGGGAGAACATTTATCACAGGTAAATGCCAATCAGAGCAAGGACATATCCCTGAAAACTTACAAGAGTTGATCAAGTCAGGACTCTGAGAACCTTAAACACTGGGAGGATGTGGAGCGGCAGGGGGTCCATTCACTGCTGGTGGGGACGCAAAACAGGATGCACCCTGGGAGCTAGTCTGGTGGCTTCTTGCAAAACTAAACATACTCTTAACTATGTTGCAGCAATAGTGCTCTTTTGCATGTACCTGAAAGACAATAAGACTTTAGTCCAGAGAAAACCCTGCACACGATGCTTACTTAGCTTTATTCATATTTGCCAAAATTTGGAAAGGACCAAGAAGTCCTTTCCTAGGGAATGACTAATAAACTGTGTACATCCAGACAATGGACAGTGAAATGTCACAGCGATTTGGAAGAAATATTGAAGGGTGAGATGGAAATGCAAAGAGGAGATGCCAGAAGAACACAACTGGCAAGGTGATGTCAGGAGTGTGAAAGTGGCCCGTGAGGACTGAGGTTCCTAAGAGGTTGTACAGCGTGAGGCTGAAGAGAAGACAACTTGGATTTGTCAGGAGGGAAATCTCCTCCTCTACCCCTCTTGAGTTCCTGAGGCTGGACTGATAATAAAACTAACAAAGACAGATTAACAGGAGAAAATAAACAATTGTAACCATAGGCATGGACGTGCCTTAGAAGTGGACCCAGAAGTGACCAAAGCAGGCAGCTTTTATATTTTTACGCCAAGATCCAATATTTGTGAGGAATTGGTAGAAGGAGGAAATGTATGCTTTTGGTGTGCAACTAGTGAAGAACCTAAGCAGAGTTTGGGCCGGCATAGTCATTAAAGAAGGAACAAGGTTTGTTCATAGAGACTTCCAGGCCTGAATTCCCAATCCCTGGTGATAAGAGTGTCCCTGTGTAATGGAAAGCAGGGTCCGGCTGCTCGGTGCTGAAAAGCCAATAAAGAGGCAAAGTTGGTAGAAAGGAAAGTTTGCTTTATTTTGGCTCCCTGCAACTGCGGGTGGGGGACAGACTTCCCTCCAAAGGCCACCCCCCACTGAGAATCTGTGGGAAAGGGCTTTTATAGGCGGAAGGAGGGGGCTACAGAGAGAAACAGCAGAGTCAACTCTGACAGTCGTCTTGAAATTGGTCATGTGGTGGTCTGATCAGCCTCATGTTGATTGTTTTACGTAGAGTTAATCTTCAGTTCCAGGGTCGGTTTGTTCCCATTTCTCTGAGTCCAGTTCTTGGAATTGTGGCAGCTTATGTCATGGCTACAGTCTGGTCATCATGCAGTTAACTCTTTCCTCCTGGTGGGAGTTTCAGTATCTACAAGACAGCTCACGGGAGGTGGACAAGCATATTATCTATAGCTCTTGAGGAGGAAATAAAGGTCCTTGATTTGCTTAATGACTAAAGTATTATTATTTCGTTTTGTTGGACAGTTTTCGTTTCTTTCTAGGTTTTCTGAATTCCCTGATTAAACTTACTCTTTTTTTTTTTTTTTAAAGGATTTTCTTATTTATTTATTTATTTATTTATTTATTTTTGGCTGTGTTGGGTCTTCGGTTCGTGCGAGGGCTTTCTCCAGTCGCGGCAAGCGGGGGCCACTCTTCATCGCGGTGCGGGGACCGCCCTTCATCGCGGTGCGCGGGCCTCTCCCTATCGCGGCCCCTCCCGTCGCGGGGCACAGGCTCCAGACGCGCAGGCTCAGCAATTGTGGCTCACGGGCCCAGCTGCTCCGCGGCATGTGGGATCTTCCCAGACCAGGGCTCGAACCCGTGTCCCCTGCATTAGCAGGCAGATTCTCAACCACTGCGCCACCAGGGAAGCCCCTAAACTTACTCTTAAGCTAAATTTTTTACACAGAAAAAAGGCAGGTGGAGGGCATGGGGTAAAGGACCATTTCACTTCCACCTCCAGGTACAGGGAGAGCACCTTTCACATGGGAGGTTTATTTCTTGCTTCAGGGTGACAGGGAGGAAGGTCAGAATGTCTCTCTGCATTGGCTGTGTCTTAAGTCACTTTGAGGCATATTTTGGGGTGGCCTACCCTGAGGCCCAACACTCAGGGCCTCTTTTATTATTTTGTTTCTACATATGCACACCAAGCATGTGATGTAGGTGTCGGTTTACTTGAATCTTACAGATGTGAAGCTAAACTGCAGCCTGGAATTGGCAGGTGATGTGCTGAAGAACACACATCAGGACACAGTGAGACCTCCTGTCGAGGCCTGGGCTTCTCCACCCTGGACCTGGCTGCCCCTGCAAAGGTTCCTGGACAGAGGTGGGTCTGCGTGTGAGGCTGCAGGGCTCTTCGTGGGATGAGAACCTGTGTGATTTTCCTGTATTTTAGTGTTCACCGAAGATGCTGTGGTGAAGAAAGGAGAATAGATTTTTTTCAGCAGCTTCTGAAAATTCATGTTATTATCCACCTGACTATAAACTTTCCCTACCGACTACATATGTGTCTAATGGTAATAGCTTTGCAATGAATATTTTACATAAAATAAACTGCACAGTAGAACAGGATGCAGGTATTATCTAAGCGTATAGGGATTCTATTGGACCTGGAAGTAAGGAGCACATGTAGAAACACCCCTACACATGTTCTCTCTAACTGGCATCATTCCCAGTAACCCAGTGGGGATCTGGTGCTGCTCAGCTCATTTACATTTCTCATGAAAGAGGTTAGCAGGCAAGTCAAGAGCCACCATCCTGGCAGGGACATCTGGTCTACCAGTAGGGCAGGGCTGAGATATCTTAATGAGGAAGGAAGAATATGTTCAACTCTCTATACATCCACTGGGATAGTTTTGAAACGGGTCAATTTAGACAAATTTAGACAAGGGAACACCTGAATATCTAAGTCTGAGTCTCTGCCTTTCATATATGACATTTTCCTCCCTATTTCGAAAAGTCTAATTCAGAGACTGAATGTGTAAGTAAAGAACCATGGATGAGTAGAGAGAGATTCCCCAGGGAAAACTGCTATATGGAGAGGAAACCCCAGACCCTGACAGGAAAGCAGCCCTTAACTAGCATCTGCACCTGTTCCTAGGGCTGAAACACACAGTTGTATGTCCTGAGTGCCTGCTGCAGCCCCCCTCCTGTCTCCCTGCAAGGAGGTTTGAGTCTGGGCTCACACTGACTGCCCCTGACTGTCTGTCTCTCACACAGTAATACACGGCTGTGTCCTCAGATCTCAGGCTGTTTATTTCCAGATACAGCGTGTTCTTGGAGTTGTCTCTGGAGATGGTGAATCGGCCCTTCACAGAGTCTGCACAGTATGTGCTGCCACCACTACTAATACCTGAGACCCAGTCCAGCCACTTCCCTGGAGCCTGGCGGACCCAGCTCATGGCATAGCTATGGAACGTGAAACCAGACGCTGCACAAGAGAGTCTCAGAGACCCCCCTGGCTGTACCAAGCCTCCTCCAAACTCCACCAGCTGCACCTCACACTGGACACCTGCAAACACAGAGACACCCTGGTCAGGAGACTGTCACACATCCACTGATTACCTCACTCATATCCACTCACATCCTCAGTATCTCTTGTTCTCCAAAAATTGCCTTGTAAAATAGCAACAAGGACAACAAGGTCAGCTCAAACTCCATGGTGAGTGTTCTGTCCTGAACCCCGAATGGGAGCACCTGCGAATCCCAGGCTAGAGCTCCTCTCCCAGAGCTGCAGGTTCAGAGCTGGGGCTGCTTTATATCAGCAGAGGAAGGACCCTATTTGCATGACCTTCTAGTATATAAGAGGCTATGTCATTGAATGTCCTCAGAAAGGGCAGGGTGTCAGAGCTGGTGTGAGAGTCTTGGATTTTGTGGTGTTGATAGCATTTGGGAAATATAACTTTCATTATGTGATTCACCCAGAGTAAAACACTTAGGACCCATATGTCATTTTACATATGCACACACATCCTGTGATGTAGCTGTCATTGTTACCCTCATATTAGAGGTGTAAACTACACCCAGAGGTATACAGTGTTTGTGGAGTGTCCAGGAATAAACATGGGGTGACCGTTAGATCCAGCATCTGCACCTGTGCTCTGGGCCAGGGTGCCCCCCTAAACGTACTCCAGGACAGAGTTGGACTTGCCGGGTGATGTTTGCAGATCCCCCTCCTGTAATGGGATCATTATGACTTTGCTCTCTTCTAGTGTTTACCTAAAATATATGGAGAGGGTCAGGGTTCATGAGAAGTATTTTCAAGAGTCTCTTATGTTTCAGTAATTTTCCTTCACTCCTTCCCTCCCAAGTCATGCATTTCTTTATTTGTAATTACTTTAATGAGGTTCTTGACATATAATAAAGCGCACAAACTCAGAATGAGCACTCTGATAAATACTGATGTAGGCATCTGCATTGTCAGGAGAGAACAGATCAATTCCTCTCATTATTTTCAGTAGTTTCTGGGTTTCCTCCTTCCTGTCCCTTCTTATCTTCCATCCTGTCCCCACATAACCATTGATCTTCCCTTGTTACTTCAGGTTACTTTTCATTATCTAGAATTTATAAGAGTGGGATCATATTATATGTATTTTTATTGTTATGGCTTATTTTACTCAGCACAAATAGTTGTGAATACTATCATGTTTTTGTGTGTACCAAGAATCCTTAGTTTTAATAACAGGTGGCATTTAAAGAATGATCATAGCATGATTGGCTTATTTATTAAGCGCATGTGTGATATTGGAATTGTTTCCAGTTTCTGGGTGTTACAATAAAGCTGATACTCGTCTTGGAGATGTAGAGAGATGAGAAGCTTAGAAAATGCTTCTTACTTAATGTTCTTAAAACTACCTCAAAATGGAACAAGTTGCACATTATCAAAATCTCACCAATATATCAGATAACTATAGAACTAAGACAGCAACAAATTTAAATCTTGGAGAGAGACAAATGCTCACAGGATAACAAAGAATAAGAATATTAATCCTGACATAGCCTTCTGAATGGAATAAAAACTACTACAAGATTAAACTAGAAATGGATGCCTTGAGGTCGAGTGTGGTTAAGGTGTAATAGTGTCCCAATGTCTCCTAACTAACTACCTCACCAGCGTCAGCGTGGTCCTGCTAAAGTGTGAATCAGATGGTGTTACCTCTCTATTCACACAGGTGTGTCTTCCTACCTGGGACAGCCCAGGATTCCCGCCTGAGCTCTTAGGTCCTCCTGTATCATGGGGAGGAAGACCTTGGCTCTGGACTTGGATCTGCACTGTGTCATAGCATCTCCACTTACAGTGTGATCTTTGTCCCATCATCCAGACAAACTGTGCCACATATTTACCACATATGAAATGGTGAAATAGGATCGCACGCGGAAATGAATAATAATGTTCCAGGTGTTGACTGACGCACAAAACCTTGCCACAACCCTTGACAGTTTACAGAGACAGCAGCTCTTTATTTTGTTCACCGTGTCTGCTTTGGGAGGGCCTGGAGGAGAAGCCCACGCTGCCCCATCCAGGGTCACTGTGAGAGGCTCAACTTCAGCCGCAGGAACTGCTCCCGTGATGCACAGTCACGTGTAAGGGAGGGTGACCCTGACTGTAGGCTGGGGGCTCAGCCAGGTCTGAGAGCTGGGCCTTGTGTCCACCTCGTGTGGACATTGCTTGGGCTCTGACTTCCTTTCAGCAAGAGGACTGGGACAGCTGAGTGGTCCCTGTATCAGAGCCCTTCCTCAGGGCAGTCACTTACACACCTAGACAGAGCTTAATATAAGATCCCAGAAGTCATGCTCCTTATATTTACCTAACTGACGTGAAACTTATAGCTCCATCATAGACTGCCCATGAATTATTGTGGTCTTTTCATTTACAATTGAGAAAAAATGGAAGCAACAAATACGTTCTTCCATAAATTAGTAGATAAACAATGCGTGATGTATCCATGCTGTGGAATTGTATTCAGCAATTGAAATATTAAACTATTATACCATGAAAGGACATGAGGGAATCCTAAATGCATATTGCTAATTAAAAATTCGACCTGAAAACGTTCAATTTCACCTATTTCCCATTTGGGAAAAGGCAAGTCTATATATAAAGCAAGCAGAGGAGCATTTAGCAGGAATTTGGGAGAAGGTCTTTGATAAGTTAAACATGGACAATATTTAAGGATAGTGAAATTCTTCTGCATGAAATTGCAGTGGTGGAAACATTGCACTATGAACTTGTAAAAATATATAAAGTAATAGCAGAAAGAGTGAACCTTATTGAATATAAATATAAATTTCATTTATAAGTCAGAGACTCAAAAGATGGAACGATGCACACTGTATTGATAATACCTAATATCATAGTGAATCTATGAATTAACATGTCTGAAGAAGGTGGGAAAATAGGGTTTGACGTAAGTGACTTTGGAAATGAGTGGAGTCTGAAGGCTAAGTTCTAAGACACTGCACATAAGCACTAGAGTGTGGTGGATAACGGTATTTCCATCAGGAGTCCGGCTAGGAATTCTTTTACTTCTGTGCCTGTGGGATTGAACAATTAGTAGCTGGATGGCATCGGTGGAGCCAGAATTCTCACTGTTGGATGGAAAGTAACAGGCGAGCAAGGGGGAAAGGCTGGATTTACCCATGTGATGTTTCACTAGGATCCGAGATGTAAGAATGCTCTCACATTTACCTTAACACAGGTCCGAAGGTGAGATACAGAGATAGTTGCAGACGTGTGTGGGTATACGTGGGGTAGTGCACATAGATATGTTTCTAAGGTCTGTTAGCTTATAGGGCCTAGAGGCAATGCCCCCAGAAGACAGGACACCAGCATTAGTATCCTAATACCCACTCTTCTGGTTGCTAATGCTATTCTCCAGAAAAGGATCCACAACTCATCTGAGGCATGGCTAATTCTAGGGCCGGAGAAGAGAATACACATGATTATACTGCAGATTCTTGTAGCCCCAGAAAGTAAGGAAGTGTTCACACAAATGGATGGGGGCCGGTAAGGAGGATACAGGAGACAATCTGAAAGAGTTCCCCATGGCTGACAAGCGGTAACAATTACAGGAGCATAGAAGATGCCTTAGTATATAACCTTCACACAAAGTGTGAAACAAATATCTTGATTCATACTTATATAGAGATTGAATAAATATATCTAATGCAGAAGGTTGGATAAATCTCCCTTAAGGAATAACTTCAGGTAACTCATTATGGTCATCCTCCCTTCAAGAAGGTGGAGTTAACCCTCCATCCCTGAATGTGGCCTGGCGTAGGGACGTGGCAGAAATTATGGGTGTCCTTGAGTTGCATGATGAATTCTGAGGTATAATATCCCAAACATCATTCATAAAATAAATTTGTAATTTTTCTGTATCCATTAAAAATTCTGTCCTGAAAACAACAACAGCAACAGCAGCAATAACTTCACTCTAATTCCTGATAAGGGAATTAGAGCACAGACTTGGAGAACGTGCTGTCTAATATCATATTTATAAAGGACTTGTATCATGAATATGCAGCAAATTCATAGTTCAACAACAGCAACAAAAAGTGAAAGTAATGAACACTGTGCCAGTGATCTGAAGATACTTCCACAAAGAAGAGATAAAAGGTTTTAACAAGATTCTTCATTAAGGAAACATAAAATAACACGACGATGAGATACTGCTACTCACTTATTACAACAGTTAAAGCAGAAAATAGTAAGAAATTCAAATATTGGGGATGATGTAGAGCGAAAGGCCCTTCATCCGCTTGCTGGAAGGAACGCCAATGGCAGCCAATTGGAATATATGTGTCGATTTCTTAGAGAGAAAACCAGACACTCACCATGGGATTGAGGAGTGAGCTTGAAAAGCATTTACAAAAATTGTTTGAATATTTATGTTTATACAAATAACTTCATACGGGTGCTTGTATCATCTTTACACACTCGAGCCTTTACCACTCCCTAAAAATGGGTTATGTAGTCAGTTTTTATGGTTATTTTCCATATGATTAGGATATACCTTTTTCTGTGCCCTTTTATCTATCTCTCTAGTTTATCTAATTATCTATTAACAATCTCCACACTAGATAACAAGGTACAGGCAACACATCCCACATGTTACAGCCCAACCTGTGTCCCGACATTTCAAAATGTCCTCTGGGGAGAGAATGACTGCAGTGCTATATGGACATCAATTTCTGAATATAAACATGACTCATACTATTCAACTGAAAGGCATTGCATCAAACAGGACTGGGGAGATTTTCAGGATGAGAGGAATTGGAAATCCCTCTGACGCTGGAAAGCAGATTTAAAGTTCAACAGTAATAATTATTTATGTCATTAAACGATTAAAAACTTGACAACTAATATCAGAAAGTAGTCACCTAATCTTCAAATAAACGTCTCATGAAGAAATATTTCTGTGCTACTCGTCCAAAGATAGATGGGGAAAGACAGACAAGCCTGACTCCATGAAAAAAGTCTCAAGTTTAGGGAGAAGAAAGTTCCCTGGAATCATTGTTTCTTAGTTGCGGCATGTGAACTCTTAGTTGTGACATGCATGCGGGATTTATTTTCCCCACCAGGGATTGAACCCGGGCCCCCTGCATTGGGAGCTCAGAGACTTACCACCCACTGGACCACCAGGGAAGTCTCTCCCTGGAATCATTACGGAAGGAGCCTGCAGGGCGGCAATGATCCAGCGGAGAAACCACAGCTTCTGAGAGAAAACCCCTCCATGACATCTGCACCTGCCCTGAAATTGGTCCTCTTGTTTCCTGATGAGCCCGAGCATCCCCTGGTGGTTGGAGCGGACCCTGCAGGGAGGGTCGTGTCTGGACTCACCCTGACTTCTCACTGTGCCTCCTGTGATAGTAACACAGGGCTGTGTCCTAGGGCATCACGGAGCTGAGCTGCAGGGAAAACTGAATTTGTGAGGTTTGTCTGGAGGTAGAGAGTCATGTTTGGAGAGACAGGTTTTATGCTGTTCTATTCCCAGAACCAAACCACCGCAGTCACCCCAGCCCTTTCCCTGGGGGCTGAGGGATCCAGTCCCAGCAGTCAGCACTGTTTGTGATGGAGAATCCAGAGACTGAGCAGGTGAGGGGGATTGTCCTCAATAGTCCTGAACCTGACACCTGCACCAACACCTGGACAGGACACCTGGGGAAGGAGAAACAATGAGACACCCACTTCACAGACGTCACCCCATAATTCCACCTTCCTCTGACCCAGGAGATGCTCGCAGCTGAGAGATGCCAGGAAGAGGAGGAGTGACCAGAAAGTTTTCATGTTCACTTTGATTAATGATTTGACTTTCAGAGAGTTACGTCAGTGAAGATGAGAACCCTGACTCTGAGTAGCACAGGTGCTGTGTTTTCCCCTTGAGCCTGGCTGTGATGTGCAGGTGGGAAGCATTTTTCCACATAAAGATGGTCACGGCTGGTCCTTGTCTAGGGATCTGGAGGAGGGTGCTGGCTGAGATCCAGGGTGCACACAGCTTCATGTCACCTCTGAAGAATGGGTGATGTTTCTTTTCCAATACGATACTTACATTTCCATATATGTCTATCTTCGTCTATATTATAGGTGTATTAGTTGGCTAGTGTGGCCATTACAGAATAACAGACTGGGTGGATTAAACAACAGAAATGTATTCCTCTCAGACCTGGAGGCTAGAAGTCTAAGGTCACGGTGTCAGCAGGTTTGGGTCCTTCTCAGGCGTTTCTCCTTTGCTTGCAGATGGATCTCTTCTCACTGAATCCTCAGATGGTCTTTTCTCTGTGTGTCTGTGTGCATCCCTGGTTTACTTGTATGTTCATTATTACTCTTCTTAAGTGTGACAAAGACCCTTGACCACCCCTTAGCCAACAGGCTCCTTGTAATGCACTTCTCAGCTAGTCTTGACCTGTGGGCTTCTGTGTTTATATTTGCACGGCCAGGTTTTCTCAAGACCCCTGTTAAGTGAGAATAATGAGAATCTCCCACCCTTGAACTCTGATCGCCCTCAGTATTTGATCAAATCCATCAAACCTCCTATCACACACACGGTATCTGATCACCCTGGTCTTCCTTCCGAGAGAATCCTTTTGAGTCTAAGTAACCGGAAGCCCCTTAGCCTGTATTTCTTCTGTTAATTATTTCCAGTCCACTCCACCCCACCCTCTTCTTGGCCATAAGCCCCCACTTGCCCTGCTGTATTTGGAATTCAGCCAAGCTTCCAAGGCTGCGTTCCATATGCAGCAGCGAGTTTTGTCTTTTGGTTTTGGATGAGATTTATATTGGAAACATGAGTATCATTTTCACCACCCATGGCCATATAACTCATGCCTGAATGAAGCTGATCTCTCATGTATATTTTGCCTAAGTCCACTCACAGCCATTTGTGCGTAGGGACACTAGACTGTTCTTCAGCCCTATGCCTGTGACTACCTTAAACAATCGCCAAGAATCCGAGAAATGTGAAAAGCATGGCACTAATTTGACCCCAGAAAGTGCTCAATTACATGACGGGAGTTGAAACAAGAAAAGAGAGCATCACCTTGACTGACCTCAGCAGGGAATGTGTGTGTGTGTATGTGTGTGTTGGGTGATTCAAACAACCGGCCACATTGTTAATGTCCGTGAATGAGCACAAAATGACAGTGTTTATTTTGGGGTGCGCATAACAGCTAGAAGTAGGTGAATTTGCAGATATGGAATCTGTGAATAGTGAGGATCATTGCATGTGCAGTATTGGAGCACTCTGGCATCAGAGTCTATAACACTGCCTGCTGCAGAATCCAAACTGTTTGTGCAGGTTGCTGAATGCAGGAGGGTGTGTCTCTTCCTTCCACATGTACAAAAACAAAACAACAATTAATACTGTTTAAAATTCTCATGTGCATTCTCAGGATATTTACAAGTTTCACGAACTTCAGGCTCAAAGTGAACATGATGGTGAGCCGCAGGTTTGGTTTTGAGCTCCGTTGAGAAGAAGATAAATAAAGAAATGAAAAACAACCTTAATTCTTGAATATTATATGTGTCTGTGCATATGAATAAATATATATACACAACTATAATAAAAATAAAAATTAAGCAAATATGTACATGCACACAAAATTTTCTAGACACAATATAATCCGCAACAATGAAACATTAGGATACAGAACAGGGTCTCTGGTGGAGCTCCTGGGCAGGAAGAGGAAAGCAGAGGTTCTAACAAGAATTGCCTCCCAGCCCCTCTCTGCACCTGCTGCAGGCCTCAGCCCTTTACTTTGTGGGTCCTGATCGCCCTCTGGTGGTTACGGGCCTCCGTGCAGGGAGGTTTGTGTCTGGCCTCACACTGACTTCCCCTCACTGTGTCTTTCGCACAGTAATACACGGCGGTGTCTTCAGTTGTCAGGCTGCTCAGTGATAAATAGACTTGGCTCTTGGAGGTGTCCCTGGTGATGCTGAGCCGGGACTTAAGAGTTGGGTTATAATATGTGCTTCCACTATAACCCATCTCACCAACCCACTCCAGCCCCTTTCCTGGAGCCTGTCGGACCCAGCCTACACCATAACTGGATAATGAGAATCCGGAGACAGTGCAGGTGAGGGAGAGAGTCTGGGAGGGCTTCACCAGGCTGGGTCCCGACTCCTGCAGCTGCCCCTGGGTCAGGACGCCTGTGGACAGAAAGAACCACGGTGACTCATGGGCTCAGATGCAGCTTCCCCGTGTGTTCATGGCTGAATCCCTGAGACACTCACCTCTGGGAGCTGACACCAGAAAGAGGAAGAACCACAGTGGATTCATCTTCTTGCAGATGAGATTCATCAAGCCCAGAAAATGTCTTCAAGCATGAGGAGAAACCCATATTTAAGTGAACAGGTACTTTGTTTTTACCTTGTGGTCTAAGGGGATATTTGCATATAGGAGGGACCTTTTTATAAAAAGCATCAAGTAGTGAAGGGATGTCCCTGTATCTGGGGCTCCCCCCGTGAGCAGGGTGCTGACTGTGCCCTCAGAGAACTCAGCCCCCACCTGGGGTCCCCCTCCTGAAGCCTGGGGGACTCTTTGCCCAGGAATGAAATGATGCTGAAGGGCTAGTCAGGAAATCAGCTGTGCTCTAGGATTAATGGCAGATTTGGGGAATAGACTTTAATCCCATGGATGTATATATTTCACATAAATACCCATCAAACATTCAGGGTCCTCCAAGTTGTCTGAAACAAACTAGTATTTTTTGCCCTTTCTGCATTATCTCATGTTTATTTCCTGGATATGCAAGTATTTGAGAAAAATCATACATGTAATAATCACATTGAATTCAGACAAAGTTAGGTAAAATTTAATGTTAATCATAATTCACAACGGACTTCGTGTTTCCCTTAACTAGGGTGAACATTTCTTCACCTGAAATAGTTTAAATATGATCAAGAGTTGCTCTGGAGGTGGATTTATTCATAACAACTAAACACACAGCGTATTTTGTGGACAAGGCAGTCATTCTTGCTGAGATGGTCATGGTTCCTAGCACTGCTGACCTGGCCAGTAGCCTGACCTGCCTTTTTCCTGTGCACAACTGAGTGTCTGCACGAACACCGTGAGCTTCAGGGCTCCTTCCTTAAGGGTGGACATTGAGGAATCCCCATTGCTACCAAGGACTAAGAACAGACAGTTACGGGAGTCTCCTCAGGACTCCAATATGCTGGGCAGGTGACCTGGTCACAGTGCACAGACTCACTCCTTCTAGAAGTGTTCATTTCTAACTCTGTCACTGCCACTGACATTGTAGCTCACGGAACACAGTTCCCACTGCAATGGATGAGAGAACATGCATGATTCTTGGAAGTAAACCTTCACAGTGAATGGCTTTCAGAGTATGAGGGTGTCATGGTCAGAGGAAAGCCCCCACTTCAGGAAGCAGGTTCCCTTGAAAATTCCACCTGAGAGCAGCTTTCCCGAGTCCCAGGGTCAGTGAGTCCTGGAACTCTGCCTGAGGTCATATAAGTAAGCGGTGCTGGAGAGCAGAGCGCAGCTCCATCCCATCTCACTGTGGGCACTGAGGATGTGGCCTCACCCCCTGCATTTCAGTCTGCAAGGATGTAAATCGGGGATCACGATGGTGATGGTCTGTCTGAAATTTATAGTGGGGTTGCCAGGGGTGTTGAATGTTGTCATCAGTGTCATCAGTGGTGTTATCTCCCCTGGGAACCAGAAAGACCAATGTGAGGCCCCATCTCTGACGGACACCCTTGTACATGTAGCACTGGCTCCACTCCTGCCCTGAGAGGTCACACCTGTCAGCTCTCCCTCAGCCCAGTGATCTCACCTGTACACTGACTGATGTCGAGGCTGCTGTCTATGAGAAGATATTTACTCCATACTATTTCATGAACAGAGTACTATACTTCTTCTAGCTTTTCCAATACTATTTGCAGAGTAAATAAAATACTAAAGAATCTTCCTGATTGAATGTCGATAATAGGAGAGCCAACCAAAGTAATATGGACAAGAATCACAGGACAAGTCTGGACCCTGTTGTCAGGACCTAAAAATTGAGCTGATATGCTGTGTGATAGGGGAGTGGAAGGGATGGCATCTAAAACCTAGAACCAGGTAAGCCTATATTTCACCACGTGGAAAAAGGGCCTGCATTTATGCACATGCCCCAGCATGTGACCACCCCTTCTTGAGCTGGTGGATTTGAGGAGATCCATCCAAATTCATGTTAACATAGAAGAATATATAACAGGTTTCTTTACATTTCAGTGGTTGCGGATGTGTTGTTAGGGTCTATTTAACCATAGGAGAAATGTGTTAGGTCACCAGGAGTAAAAAGAAGATATTTTTTCTTTGTGGAGGTAATTGCAGGCCATTATGTCTGGAGACTAGATCATATAATGCTGGAGAGAATACCCATTAGAGATGACCAATGGGTGATGGTAAAAAAAAGTGGTGAGATTTAAGTCATATTGCTTTGCAGGTTACCAGTGATGGTCACAGCAAGAGGGTCTGACCACTGTGATCGGAGGGAGAAGGATTGACGGTGGTGGGCTTCATGGTGACCATGTGGACAGGTCCTTCTGATGGTCTCTGTGATTTCCCTCATAAAATCTTGAGAGTATAAGCTCAGAATGAGGTGTGGACTTCAGGAACATTGTGACCAAATGGATTAGGTCATTTTGTATCTTTGTTAGAATCACTGAGCAAAGAAGAAGCAGTAACTATACTTGGAAATCAGCAGTGTCCTCCTGTGATATTAGATTTGTTGCCTTAGATGTTACTGAATGTAGAGAGATTCGCTGTCCTCACATTTCATCTTCTAGGTCCACTTGGAATCCAGTATCAAATGTGAGGAATGTATATGAAACATTTATTATGAAACAACGTGGTATCTAAATTTTAAGAGGTATAAGTCAAGATTATTGAACTGTGTTACTGAAATTGTAATTGTCAAACTCTTCTCTGGGGCAACATAAATTAAAATTAATAATAATAATTCAAGGTATTAATTTTGTTTTCAACCATTGCTAAATCCATTGAATCATTCAAGTAACAATCATTCATAAACTCAGATCCATCACGGGTAAAATGTATTGTTAGAAAACGGTCATTCTAACTGATGAAATCTCACTCTCTCCTCAAGGATCTGTGTCTCTGTGGACACGCGGCACAGTTCTCATCAGCAAGACAGGAAGGAGGGTATGTTGGTACATTTCTATTTTTCCAGAAGAGCATCTCTGAAGAAGTCCCCCCTCTGTTTACCCATTGCATCCTTGTAGTATCTGAAAGAGGCCTTTGAGTGTACTGTGACATGTTCCCACATAAAGTTCCCATGGCTTAGGAAGTGAATGTTTAACTCCACTTTTCATTGTAATAGAAACACAACAACTAATAATTGAGAAGCATAAAAAATACATTTAAAATTTACCCAAAGGCAAGCTAGAGATTGGCAGAAAATATTTGCAAACGAAATATGTAGTATATCTGATTGTTATCTAATATGTGCCAAGAAGTCTTAAACTTAACAATAAGAAAGAAACAAAACTATTAAAAAATGGGCTAAAATCCTTAACAGACACCTGACCAAAAAGAGAAAGAGTTTGCAAATAAGGCTATGGGAGAACATTTATCACAGGGAAATGCCAATCAGAACAAGGACATATCCCTGAAAACTTACAAGTGTGGATCAAGTCAGGACTCTGAGAACCTGAAACACTGGGAGGATGTGGAGTGGCAGGGGGCCCATTCACTGCAGGTGGGGATGCAAAACGGAATGTACCCTGGGAGCTATTCTGGTGGCTTCTTGCAAAACTAAACATACTCTTATCTGTGTTGCAGCAATAGTGCTCTTTTGTATGTACCTGAAAGACAATAAGACTTTAGTCCAGAGAAAACCCTGCACACGATGCATACTTAGCTTTATTCATATTTGCCCAAATTTGGAAAGGACCAAGATGCCCTTTCCTAGGGAATGACTAATAAACTGTGTACATCCAGACAATGGACACTGAAATGTCACAGCGATTTGGAAGAAATATTGAAGGGTGAGATGGAAATGCAACGAAGAGATGCCAGAAGAGCACAACTGGCAAGGTGATGTCAGGAGTGTGAAAGTGGCCCGTGAGGACTGAGGGTCCTAAGAGGTTGTACAGAACGAGGCTGAAGAGAAGACAACTTGGATTTGTCAGGAGGGAAATCTCCTCCTCTGCCCCTCTTGAGTTCCTGAGGCTGGACTGATAATAAAACTAACAAAGACAGATTAACAGGAGAAAAGAAAACAATTGTAACCATGGGCATGGGCCTGCCATAGGAATGGACCCAGAAGTGAGCAAAGCAGGCAGCGTTGATATTTGTAGACCAAGACCCAATATTTGCGAGGAATTGGTAGAAGGAGGAAATGTATGCTTTTGGTGTGCAATTAGTGAAGAAGCTAAGCAGAGTTTGGGCCGGCATAGTCATTACAGAAGGAACAAGGTTTGTTCATAGAGACTTCCAGGCCTGAATTCCCCGTCCCTGGTGATAAGAGTGTCCCTGTGTAATGGAAAGCAGGGTCCAGCTGCTCGGTGCTGAAAAGCCAATAAAGCGGCGAACTTGGTAGAAAGGAGAGTTTGCTTTATTTTGGCTCCCTGCAACCGGGGGTGGGGGACAGACTTCTCTCCAAAGGCTATCCCCCACTGAGAATCTGTGGGAAAGGGCTTTTATAGGTGGAAGGAGGGGGCTACAGGCAGAAACAGCAGAGTCAACTCTGACAGTCGTCTTGAAATTGGTCATGTGGTGGTCTGATCAGCCTCATGTTGATTGTTTTACGTAGAGTTAATCTTCAGTTCCAGGGTCGGTTTGTTCCCATTTCTCTGAGTCCAGTTCTTGGAATTGTGGCAGCTTATGTCATGGCTACAGTCTGCTCATCATGCAGTTAACTTCTTCTTTCTGGTAGGAGTTTCAGTATCTACAAGACAGCTCAAGGGACATGGACAAGAATATTGTCTATAGCCCTGGAGGCGGAAGTAAAGGTTCTTGATTTGCTTAATTACTAAACTATTATTATTTCGTTTTGTTGGACAGTTTTCGTTTCTTTCTAGATTTTCTCACTTCTCTGATTAAACTTACTCTTAGGCTAAATTTTTGGCACAGATAAACGGCAGGCAGAAGGCATGGGGTAAAGGACCATTTCACTTCCACCTCCAGGTATAGGGAGAGCACCTTTCACGTGGGAGGTTTATTTCTTGCTTCAGGGTGACAGGGAGGAAGGTCAGAATATCCCTCTGCATTGGCTCTGTCTTAAGGCACTTGGAGGCATATTTTGGGGTGGGCTACCCTGAGGCCCAACACTCAGGGCCTCTTTTATTATTTTGTTTCTACATATGCACACCAAGCATGTGATGTAGGTGTCGGATTACTTGAATCTTACAGATGTGAAGCTAAACTGCAGCCTGGAATTGGCAGGTGATGTGCTGAAGAACACACAACAGGGCACAGTGAGACCTCCTTTCGAGGCCTGGGCTTCTCCACTCGGGACCTGGCCGCCCCTGCAAAGGTTCCTGGACAGAGGTGGGTCTGCCTGTGAGGCTGCAGGACTCTTCGTGGAATGAGAACCTGTGTGACTTTCCTGCATTTTAGCGTTCACCTACGATGCTGTGGTGAAGAAAGGAGAATAGATTTCTTTTCAGCAGCTTCTGAATATTCATGTTATTATCCACCTGACTATAAAATTTCCTTACCGACTACATATGCGTCTATTGGTAATAGCTTTGACAGTGAATATTTTACATAAAATAAACTGCACAGTAGAACAGGATGCAGGTATTATCTAAGCGTACAGGGGTTCTGTTGGACCTGGAAGCAAGGAGCACATGTAGAAACA
Source organism: Balaenoptera acutorostrata (assembly GCF_949987535.1). Taxonomy (NCBI): domain Eukaryota; kingdom Metazoa; phylum Chordata; class Mammalia; order Artiodactyla; family Balaenopteridae; genus Balaenoptera; species Balaenoptera acutorostrata. Next base: position 183,691,344 of record NC_080066.1, read on the forward strand.
CCCCTACCCACGTCCCCTCTAACTGGCATCATTCCCTGTAACCCAGTGAGGATCAGGTGCTGCTCAGGTCATTTACATTTCTCATGCAAGAGGTTAGCAGGCAAGTCAAGAGCCACCATCCTGGCAGGGACAGCTGGTCTACCAGTAGGGCAGGGCTAAGGTATCATAATGAGGAAGGAAGAATCTTTTCAACTCTTTATACATCCGCTGGGATAGTTCTGAAACAGGTCAATTTAGACAAGATTTAGACAAGCGAAAACCTGAATATCTTACTTTGAGGCTCTGACTTTCATAGATGATATTTCCCCCCACTATTTCGAAAAGTCTTTGTAATTCTGAGCCTGAATGTGTACGTAAAGAACCATGGATGAGTACAGAGAGGTTCCCCAGGGAAAACTGCTATATGGAGAGGAAACCCCAGACCCTGACAGGAAAGCAGCCCTTAACTACCATCTGCACCTGCTCCCGGGGCTGAAACACACAGTTGTATGTCTTGAGTGCCCCCTGCATCCCCGCTCCTGTCTCCCTGAAAGGAGGTTTGTGTCTGGGTTCACACTGACTTCCCCTCTCTGTGTATCTTTCACACCGTAATACACAGGCGTGTCCTCAGTTCTCAGGTAGTTCATTTGCAGATACAGCGTGTTCTTGGAGTTGTCTCTGGAGATGGTGAATCGGCCCTTCACAGAGTCTGCATAGTATGTGCTACCACCAGTACTACTAATAACTGAGACCCTGTCCAGCCCCTTCCCTGGAGCCTGGCGGAGCCAGCTCATGGGATAGCTACTGAAGGTGAACCCAGACGCTGCACAAGAGAGTCTCAGAGACCCCCCTGGCTGCATCAGGCCTCTCCCAGACTCCACCAGCTGCACCTCACACTGGACACCTGCAAACACAGAGACATCCTGGTCCGGAGACTGTCACACATCCACTGATTCCCTCACTCACATCCACTCACATCCTCAGTATCTCTTGCTCTCCATAAATTACCTTGTAAAATAGCAACAAGGACAACACAGCTCAGCCCAAACTCCATGGTGAGTGTTCTGTCCTGAACCCCGAATGGGAGCACCTGCGAATCCCGGGCTGGAGCTCCTCTCCCAGAGCTGCAGGGCCAGGGCTGGGGCTGCTTTATATCAGCAGAGGAAGGACCTTATTTGCATGACCTTCTAGTATATAAGAGGCTATGTCATTGAATGTCCTCACAAAGGGGAGGGTCTCAGAGCAGGTGTGAGAGTCTCGGATTTCGTGGTGTTGATAGCATTTGGGAAATATAACTTTCATTATGTGATTCTTCCAGAGTAAACACTTAGGATCCATATGTCATTTTACATATGCACACACATCCTGTGATGTAGCTGTCATTGTTACCCTCATACTAGAGGTGTAAAGTACACCCAGAGGTATAGAAGTTTTGTGGAGTGTCCCGGAATAAATATGGGGTGACCGTTAGATCCAGCATCTGCCCCTGTGCTCTGGGCCAGCCTGCTCCCTTGAACCTATTCCAGGACAGAGTTGGACTTGCAGGATGAGGTTTGCAGATCCCCCTCCTGTAATGGGATCTTTATGACGTTGCTCTATTCTACTGTTTACCTAAAGTACATGGAGGGGGTCAGGGTTCATGAGAAGTATTTTCAAGAGTCTCTTATGTTTCAATATCTTTCCGTCACTCCTTCCCTCGCAAGTCATGCATTTCTTTATCTGTAATTACTTTAATGAGGTTCTTGACATATAATAAAGCGCACAAACTCAGAATGAGCACTCTGATAAATACTGACGTAGGCATCAGCATTATCAGGAGAGAACAAATCAATTCCTCTCATTATTTTCAGTAGTTTCTGGGTTTCCTCCTTCCTGTCCCTTCTTATCTTCCATCCTGTCCCCACATACCCATTGATCTTCCCTTGTTACTTCAGGTTACTTTTCATTTTCTAGAATTTATAAAAGTGCGATCATATTATCTGTATTTTTATTGTTATGGCTTATTTTACTCAGCACAAATAGTTGTGAACACTATCATGTTTTGTGTGTATCAAGAATCCTTGGTTTTAATAACAGGTGGCATTTAAAGAATGATCATAGCATGATTGGCTTATTTATTAAGCTCATGTGTGATATTGGAATTGTTTCCAGTTTCTGGGTGTTACAATAAAGCTGATACTCGTCTTGGAGATGTAGAGAGATGAGAACCTGAGAAAATGCTTCTTGTTAAAGGTTCTTAAAACCACCTCAAAATGGAACAAGTTTCACATTATCAAAATCTCACCATTATATCAGATAATTGTAGAACTAAGACAGCAACAAATTTAAATCTTGGAGAGAGACAAATGCTCACAGAATAACAAAGAATAAGAATATTAATCCTGACATAGGCTTCTGAATGGAATAAAAACTACTACCAGATTAAACTAGAAATGGATGCCTTGAGGTCGAGTGTGGTTAAGGTGTAACAGTGCCCCAATGTCTCCTAACTGACTACCTCACCAGCGTCAGCGTGGTCCTGCTAAAGTGTGAATCAGATGGTGTTACCTCTCTATTCACACAGGTGTGTCTTCCTACCTGGGAGAGCCCAGGATTCCAGCCTGAGCTCTTAGGTCCTCCTGTATCATGGGGAGGAAGACCTTGGCTCTGGACTTGGATCTGCACTGTGGCATAGCATCTCCACTTACAGTGTGATCTTTGTCGCCTCATCCAGTCCAACTATGCCACATATTTACCACATATGAAATGGTGAAATAGGATCCCACGCGGAAATGATGAATAATGTTTCAGGTGTTGACTGACGCACAAAACCCTGCCACAACCCTTGACGGTTTCCACAGACAGCAGCTCTTTATTTTGTTCACCGTGTCTGCTTTGGGAGGGCCTGGAGGAGAAGCCCACGCTGCCCCATCCAGGGTCACTGTGAGAGGCGCAAGTTCAGCTGCAGGATCTGCTCCCGTGATGCACACTCACGTGTAAGGGAGGGTGACCCTGACTGTAGGCTGGGGGCTCAGCCAGGTCTGAGGGCTGGGCTTTGTGTCCACCTCGTGTGGACACTGATTGGGCTGTGACTTCCTTTCAGCAAGATGACTGGGTCAGCTGAGTGGTCCCAGCATCAGAGCCCTTCCTCAGGGCAGTCACTTACACCTAGACAGAGCTTAATATAAGATGCCAGAAGTCATGCTCCTTATATTTACCTAACTGAATTGAAGCTTATTGCTCCATCATAGACTGCCCATGAATTATTGTGGACTCTTCATTTACAATTGAGAAAAAAATGGAAGCAACAAATACGGTCTTCCATAAATTAGTAGATAAACAATGCGTGATGTATCCATGCTGTGGAATTGTATTCAGCAATTGAAATATTAAACTATTATACCATGAAAGGACATGAGGGAATCCTAAATGCATATTGCTAGTTATTAAATCGGTCTGAAAACGTTCAATTTCACCTATTTCCCATTTCGGTAAAGGCAAGTCTATATATAAAGCAAGCAGATGAGCATTTATCAGGAATTTCGGAGAAGGTCTTTGATAAGTGAAACATGGACAATATTTAAGGATAATGAAATTCTTCTGCATGAAATAGCAGTGGTGGAAACATTGCACTATGAACTTGTCAAAATATATAAAGTAATAGCAGAAAGAGTGAACCTTATTGAATATAAATATAAATTTCATTTATAAGTCAGAGACTCAAGGATGGAACGATGCACACTTCATAGATCATACCTAATATTATAGTTAATCTATGAATTAACATTTCTGAAGAAGGTGGGAAAATAGGTTTTGAACTAAGTGATTTTGGAAATGAGTGGAGTCTGAAGGCTAAGTTCTAAGACACTGCACGTAAGCAGTAGAGCCTGTTGGATAATGGTATTTCCATCAGGAGACCGGCTAGGAATTCTTTTACTACTGTTCCTGTGGAATTGAACAGTTAGTAGCTGGATGGCATTGGTGGAGCCAGGCTTCTCATTGTTGGATGGAAAGTAACAGGCAAGCAAGGGGGAAAGGCTGGATTTACCCATGTGATGTTGCACTAGGATCGGAGATTTAAGAGTGACCTCACATTTACCTTAACACAGGTCCGAAGGTGAGATACACAGATAGTTGCAGACGTGTGTGTGTATACGTGCGGTAGTGCACACAGATATATTTCCAAGGTCTGTTAGCTTACAGGATCTAGAGGAAATGCCCCCAGTAGACAGGACACCAGGATTATTATCCCAATACCCACTCTTTTGGTTGCTAATACTATTCTCCAGAAAAGGATCCACAACTCATCTGAGGCATGGCTAATTCTAGGGCCGGAGAAGAGAATACGCATGATTATCCTGCAGATTCTTGTAGCACCAGAAGGTAAGGAAGTGTTCACACAAATGGATGGGGGCCCATAAAGAGGATACAGGAGACAATCGGAAAGAGCTCTCCATGGCTGAGAAGCGGTAACAATTAGAGGAGCAAAGAAAATACCTTAATATATAACCTTAACACAAGGTATGAAAGAAATACCTTGATTCATACTTATATAGAGATTGAATAAATATATCTAATGCAGAAGGTAGGATAAATCTCCCTTAAGGAATAATGTCAGGTAACTCATCACGGTCATCCTCCCTTCAAGAAGGCGGACTTAACCCTCCATCCCTGAATGTGGCCTGGCGTAAGAACGTGGCAGAATTTATGGGTGTCCTTGAGTTCCATGATGAATTTTTAGGTATAATATCCGAAACATCATTCATAAAATAAATGTGTAATTTTTCTGTATGCTTTAAAAATTCTGTCCTGAAAACAACAATAGCAACAGCAACAATAACTTCACTGATAAGGGAATTAAAGCACAGACTTGGAGAATGTGCTTTCTTATATCATATTTATAAAGGACTTGTATCATGAATATACAGCTAATTCACAGCTCAACAACAGCAACAAAAAATGAAAATAATGAACACTATGCCAGTGATCTGAAGATACTTCCAGAAAGAAGAGATAAAAGGTTTTAACAAGATTCTTCATTAAGGATACAAAAAATAACACGATGATGAGATACTGCTAGTCACTTATTACAACAGTTAAAGCACAAAATAATAAGAAATTCAAATATTGGGGATGCTGTAGAGCGAAAGGCCCCTCATCCGCTTGCTGGAAGGAACGCCAATGGCAGCCAATTGGAATATATTCGTCGATTTGTTAGAGAGAAAACCAGACACTCACCATGGGATTGAGGAGTGAGCTAGAATAGTATTTACAAAAATTGTTTGAATATATATGTTTATACAAATAACTTCATACGGGTGCTTGTATCATCTTTACACACTCGAGCCTTTACCACTCCTTAAAAATGGGTTATGTAGTCAGTTTTTATGGTTATTTTCCATATGATTGGGATACACCTGTTTCTGTTCCCTTTTATCGATGTCTTTATTTTATCTAATTATCTATTAACAATCTCCACACTAGATAACAAGGTACAGGCAACACAGCCCACACGTTACAGCCCAACCTGTGTCCCGACATTTCAAAATGTCCTCTGAGGAGAGAATGACTGCAGTGCTATATGGACATCAGTTTCTGAATATAAACATGACTCATATTATTCAAGTGAAAGACATTGCATCAAACAGGACTGGGGAGATTTTCAGGATGAGAGGAATTGGAAATCCATCTGACGGTGGAAAGCAGATTTAAAGTTCAACAGTAAAAATTATTTATGTCATTAAATGATTAAAAACTTGACAACTAATAACAGAAAGTAGTCACCTAATCTTCAAATAAACGTCTCATGAAGAAATATTTCTGTGCGGCTCGTCCAAAGATAGATGGGGAAAGACAGACAAGCCTGACTCCATGAAAAAAGTCTCAAGTTTAGGGAGAAGAAAGTTCCCTGGAATCATTGTTTCTTAGTTGTGGCATGTGAACTCTTAGTTGTGACATGCATGCGGGATTTATTTCCCTGACCAGGGATTGAACCCGGGCCCCCTGCATCGGGAGCTCAGAGACTTACCACCTACTGGACCACCAGGGAAGTCTCTCCCTGGAATCATTACGGAGGGAGCGTGCAGGGCGGCAATGATCCAGCGGAGAAACCAAAGCTTCTGAGAGAAAACCCGTCCATGACATCTGCGCCTGCACTGAAATTGGTCCTCTTTTGTCCTGATGAACCCGAGCGCCACCTGTTGGTTAGAGAGGCCCCTGCAGGGAGGGTCGTGTCTGGACTCACCCTGACTTCTCACTGAGCCTCCTGGGACAGTAACACAGGGATGTGTCTTAGATCATCACGGAGCTGAGCTGCAGGGAAAACTGAATTTGTGAGGTTTGTCTGGAGGTGGAGAGTCATGTTTGGAGAGACAGGTTGTATGATGTGCTATTCCCAGAACCAAAGCACCGCAATCACCACAGCTCTTTCCCTGGGGGCTGAGGGATCCAGTCCCAGCAGTCAGCACTGTTTGTGATGGAGAATCCAGAGACTGAGCAGGTGAGGGAGCGGGTCTTCAATAGTCCTGGGCCCGATTCCTGCACCAGCACCTGGGACAGGACACCTGGGAAAGGAGAAACAATGAGACACCCACTTCGCAGATGTCACCCCATAATTCCACCTTCCTCAGACCCAGGAGATGCTCACAGCTGAGAGATGCCAGCAAGAGGAGGAGTGACCAGAAGGTTTTCATGTTCATTTTGATTAATGCTTTGACTTTCAGAGAGTTATGTCAGTGAAGATGAGAACCCTGACTCTGAGTAGCACAGGTGCTGTGTTTTCCCCTTGAGCCTGGGTGTGATGTGCAGGTGGGAAGCATGTTTCCATATAAAGATGGTCACGGCTGGTCCTTGTCTAGGGCGCTGGAGGAGGGTGCTGGCTGAGATTCAGGGTGGACACAGCTTCATGTCACCTCTGAAGAATGGGTGATGTTTCTTTTCCAATATGATACTTATATTTCCATATATGTCTATCTGCGTCTATATTATAGGTGTATTAGTTGGCTAGTGTGGCCATTACAGAATAACAGACTGGGTGGATTAAACAACAGAAATGTATTCCTCTCAGGCCTGGAGGCTAGAAGTCTAAGGTCACAGTGTCAGCAGGTTTGGGTCCTTCTCAGGCGTTTCTCCTTTGCTTGCAGATGGATCTCTTCTTACTGAATCCTCAGATTGTCTTTTCTCTGTGTGTCTGTGTGCATCCCTGGTTTACTTGTATGTTCATTATTACTCTTCTTAAGTGTGACAAAGACCCTTGACCACCCCTTAGCCAACAGGCTCCTTGTAATGCTCTTCTCAACTAGTCTTGACCTGTGGGCTTCTGCGTTTATACTTGCATGGTGAGGTTTTGGCAAGACCCCTGCTAAGTGAGAATACTGAGAATCCCCCACCCTTGAGCTCTGATCACCCTCAGTATTTGATGAAATCCATCAAACCTCCTATCACACACACGGTAGCTGATCACCCTGGTCTCTCTTTAGCAAGAATCCTTGTGAGTCTATGTAACCAGAATCCCCTTAGCCTTTATTTCTTCTCTTAATAATTTCCAGTCCACTCCACCCCACCTTCTTTTTGGCCCTAAGCCCCACTTGCTCTGCTGTATTTGGAATTAAGCTAAGCTTCCAAGGCTGCATCCCATATGCAGCAGCGAGTTTTGTCTTCATGTTTTTGATGAGCTTTGTATTGGAAACATGAGTATCATTTTCAAGACCCATGGCCATATAACTCATGCCTGAATGAAGCTGATCTCTCATGTATATTTTCCCTAAGTCCACTCACAGCCATTTGTACGTAGGGACACTAGACTGTTCTTCAGCCCGAGGCCTGTGACTACCTTAAACATTCGCCAAAAATCCCAGAAATGTGAAAAGCATGGCACTAATTTGACCCCAGAAAGTGCTCAATTACATGACGGGAGTTGAAACAAGAAAAGAGAGCATCACCTTGACTGACCTCAGCAAGGAATGTGTGTGTGTGTGTGTGTGTGTGTGTGTGTGTGTGTTGTGTGATGCAAACAACTGGCTACATTGTTAATGTCTGTGAATGAGCAGAAAATGACAGTGTTTATTTTGGGGTGCTCATAACAGCTAGAAGTAGGTGAATTTGCAGATATGGAATCTGTGAATAGTGAGGATCATTGCATGTGCAGTATTGGAGCACTCTGGCATCAGAGTCTATAACACTGCCTGCTGCAGAATTCAAACTGTTTGTGCAGGTTGCCTGAAAGCAGGAGGGTATGTCTCTTTCTTCCACATGTACAAAAACAAAACAACAATTCATAATGTTTAAAAATCTCATGTGCCTTCTCATGATATTTATCAGTTTCACGAACTTCAGGCTCAAAGTCAACATTATGGTGGGCCGCTGGGTTGTTTTGAGCTCCTTTGAGAAAAAGAAAAATAAAGAAATGAAAAACAACCTTAATTCTTGAGTCTTATATGTGTGTGTGCATATGAATAAATATATATACACAACTATAATAAAAATAAAAATTAAGCAAATATGTACATGCACACAAAATTTTATAGACACAACATAATCCACAACAATGAAACATTAGGATACAGAACAGGGTCCCTGGTGGAGCTCCTGGGCAGGAAGAGGAAAGCAGAGGTTCTAACAAGAATTCCCTCCCAGCCCCTCTCTGCACCTGCTGCAGGCCTCAGCCCTGTACTTCTTAGGGTCCTGATCGCCCTCTGGTGGTTACGGGCCTCCGTGCAAGGAGGTTTGTGTCTGGGCTCACACTGACTTCCCCTCACTGTGTCTTTCGCCCAGTAATACACGGCGGTGTCTTCAGTTGTCAGGCTGCTCAGTGATAAATAGACTTGGCTCTTGGAGGTGTCCCTGGTGATGCTGAGCCGGGACTTAAGAGTTGGGTTATAGCCTGTGCTTCCACCACTGCTAATTGCACCAACATACTCCAGCCCCTTTCCTGGAGGCTGTCGGACCCAGGATACACCATAACTGGTTAATGAGAATCTGGAGACAGTGCAGGTGAGGGAGAGGGTCTGGGAGGGCTTCACCAGGCTGGGTCCCGACTCCTGCAGCTGCCCCTGGGTCAGGACGCCTGTGGACAGAGAGAACCACGGTGACTCATGGGCTCAGATGCAGCTTCCCCGTGTGTTCATGGCTGAATCCCTGAGACACTCACCTCTGGGAGCTGACACCAGAAAGAGGAAGAACCACAGTGGATTCATCTTCTTGCAGATGAGATTCATCAAGCCCAGAAAATGTCTTCAAGCATGAGGAGAAACCCGTATTTAAGTGAACTGGTACTTTGTTTTTACCTTGTGGTCTAAGGCAATATTTGCATATAGGAGGGACCTTTTTATAAAAAGCATCAAGTAGTGAAGGGATGTCCCTGTATCTGGGGATCCCCCTGTGATGAGGGGGCTGGCTGTGCCCTCAGAGAACTCAGCCCCCACCTGGGGTCCCCATCCTGATGCCTGGGGGACCCTTTGCCCAGGAATGAAATGATGCTGAAGGGCTAGTCAGGAAATCAGCTGTGCTCAAGGATTAATGGCAGATTTGGGGAATAGACTTTAATCCCATGGATGTATATAATTCAAATAAATACCCATCCAACATTCAGGGTCTTCCAAGTTGTCAGACTCAGACTCCTGTTTTTTCTTTTCTGCATTACCTCATGTATATTTCCTGGATGTGCAAGTATTTGAGACAACCATACATGTAATAATCACATTGAATTCAGAGAGAATTAGGTAAAATTTAGTGTTTATCATAATTCACAACGGACTTCGTGTTTCCCTTAACTTGGGTGAACATTTCTTCACTTGAAACAGTTTAAATATGATCAAGAGTTGCTCTGGAGGTGGATTTATTCATAACAACTAAACACACAGTATATTTGTGGACAAGGTAGTCATTGTTGCTGAGATGATCATGGTTCTCAGCACTGCTGCCTTGGCCAGTAGCCTGTCCTGCCTTTTTCCTGTGCACCACCGAGTGTCTGCAGCAACACCGTGAGCTTCAGGGCTCCTTCCTTGAGGGTGGACATTGAGGAATCCCCATGGCTACCAAGGACTAAGAACAGACAGCTACGGGAAGCTCCTCAGGACTCCAATATGCTGGGCAGGTGACCAGGTCGCAGTGCACAGACTCACTCCTTCTAGAAGTGTTCATTTCTAACTCTGTCACTGCCAGTGACATTGGAGCTCAGGGAACACAGGTCCCACTGCACTCGGTGAGAGAACACTCATGATTCTTGGAAGTCAACCTTTACAGTGAATGGCTTGCAGTGTATGAGGGCGTCATGGTCAGAGGAAAGCTCCCACTTCAGGAAGGAGCTTCCCTTGAAAAGTCCACGTGAGAGCAGCTTTCCCGAGTCCCTGGGTCAGTGAGTCCTGGAACTGTGCCTGAGGTCATATAAGTAAGCGGTGCTGGAGAGCAGAGCGCAGCTCCACCCCATCTCACTGTGGGCACTGAGGATGTGGCCTCACCCCCTGCATTTCAGTCTGCAAGGATGTAAATCGGGGATCACGATGGTGATGGTCTGTCTGAAATTTATAGTGGGGTTGCCAGGGGTGTTGAATATTGTCATTAGTGTCATCAGTGGTGTTATCTCTCCTGGGAACCAGAAAAGACCAATGTGAGTCCCCATCTCTGACTGACACCCTTGTACGTGTAGCACTGGCTCCACTCCTGCCCTGAGAGGTCACACTTGTGGGTCTGGGGCAGGTCAGCTCTCCCTCAGCCCAGTGATCTCACCTGTACACTGACTGATGTCGAGCCTGCTGTCTATGAATTGATATTTCCTCCATACTCTTTCCTGAACAGAGTCTTATATTGCTTCTATCGTTTTAATAATATTAGTAGAGTTAATTAAATAATAAAGAATCTGCCTGCCTGAGTGTAGATAATACGAGAGTCAACTAAAGCAGGATGGGCAAGAATCAGAGGATAAGTCTGGACCCTCTGGTCTGGACCTGAAAAGTGAGCCGAGATGCTGTGGGACAGGGGAGGGGAAGGAATGGCATCCAATACCTAGAGCCAGGTGAGGCCATTACTCACCAGGTGGGAGCAGGGACTTCATCTGAACAGATGCACTAGCATCTGACCTGGCCTTCATGAGCTGGTGGACTGGAGGAGACCCATACAAATTCATGTTCACATAGAAGGAAATATAACAGGTGTCTTTATGTTTCAGTGCATGGTGATGTGTTGTTAGGGTCTATTTAACCCTAGGAATAATATGTTATGTCACCAGCACCAATGAAAGTTATTTTTTCCTTTGTGGAGATAATTGAAGACAATTATACCTGGGGACCAGATCATATTATAATGCTGGAGGGAATATCCATTAGAGATGCCCAAGGGGGATGGTAAAAAGAAGCGGTGAGATTTAAGTCATATTTTTTGCAGGTTACTAGTCATGGTCACACCAAGAGGTCCCAACCAGTGTGATAGGAGGGAGAAGACAGATGGTGGTGGGCTTCATCATGACCACATGGACAGGTCCATCTGATGGCCTCTGTATTTCCCTTTATACACACTGGAGAGCACAAACTCACAATGGGGTATGGACTTCATGAGAGTTGAGGCCAGATGGCTGAGGACATTTAAGTTCTTTGCTGGAATCATTGAGAAATGAAGAACCAGGAACTGTACATGGAAAACATCAGTGTGCCGGGTGATATTAGATTATTGGCCTTATATGTTACTGAATAGACAACGATTCACTGACCTCACATTTCATCCTATAGTTCCACTTGGAACCCAGTTTCAGTCATGAGGGATGCAGCTGAAACTTATTTATAATGAAACAGAATGGTGCCTAAATTTTAAGAGGTGTAAGTCAAAGCTATGGAAATGTGTTATTGACATTTTAATTGTCAATCTCTGCACTGGGGCAAAAGAAATTAAACCTAATAATAATAATTCAGAGAACCACTGATTTCGTTTTCAGCCATTGCTACATCCACAGAATAATTCAAATAACAATCATTCACAGCTTGAGATCCATCTCTGGTAAAAGTTAGGGTTAGCATAGGACAGGGAGATCAGCTCGGTGCTTTGCGACGACCTAGACTGGTGGGATAGGGGGATGAGTGAGAGGCTCAAGAGGGAGGGGATATGGGGATATGTGTATGCATAAGGCTGATTCACTTTGTTGTACAATGGAAAATAATGCAGCATTGTGAAGCAATTATACTGCAATAAAGATGTATTTTTAAAAAAGTTAGGATTAGAAAATCGTATTTTAAAAAATTAAAAAATTAATTTATTTGGCTATATTGGGTCTTCTTTGCTGCGTGCAGGCTTTCTCTAGTTGCGGCGAGTAGGGGCTACTCTTTTTTGCAGTATGCGGGCTTCTCATTGTGGTGGCTTCTCTTGTTGTGGAGCACGGGCTCTAGGCGCTCAGGCTTCAGTAGTTGTGGCACATTGGTTCAGTAGTTGTGGCTCACGGGCTCTAGAGCGCAGGCTCAGTAGTTGTGGCGCACGAGCTTAGTTGCTCCGTGGCATGTGGGGTCTTTCCAGACCAGGGATCGAACCTGTGTCCCCTGCATTGGCAGGTGGATACTTAACCACTGAGCCAACAGGGAAGTCCCAGAAAATGGTGTTTCCAATAGATGAAATCTCACTCTCTCATGGAGGTTCTGTGTCTCTGTGGACATGCAGCAGAGTTCTCATCAGCAAGACAGGGAGGAAGTTTGTTGGGGCATTTCAGTTTCTCCAGAAGAGCATCTCTGGAGAAATCCATCCTCCATTTACCCACTTCATCCTTGTATGTAAAAGAGGTCTTTGAGTTCACTCTCACAAGTTTATGCATGAAGTTCCCCAAAGTTTAGGCAGTGAAAGTTCACTTAACTTCACTTTTCACTGAAGTAAAAACACCTAATAATTGAGAAGCATGAAAAAAAACACATACATTTAACTTTTCCCAACGACAAGCCACAGAATAGAAGAAAGTATTTGCAAAAGACATATATAGTATATCTGATTGTTATCTAAAATATGCAAAGTAGTCAATCTCAACTATAAGAAACAAGCAGACTATTAAATAATGGGGGCTTCCCTGGTGGTGAAGTGGTTAAGAATCCGCCTGCCAATGCAAGTGACAGGGGTTTGAGCCCTGGTCCAGGAAGATCCCTCATGCCGTGGAGCAACTAAGCCCATGCACCACAATTATCGAGCCTGCGCTCTAGAGCCTGCAAGCCACAACTACTGAGCCTGCGTTCTGCAACTACTGAAGCCCGTGCACCTAGAGCCTGTGCTCTGCAACAAGAGAAGCCACCGCAATGAGAAGCCCGCACACTGCAACGAAGAGTAGCCCCTGCTTGCCGCAACTAGAGAAAGCTCGCGTGCAGCAACGAAGACCCAGCACAGCCAAAAATAAAATATATAAAATAAATAAATCTATTTTTAAAAAATGGGCAAAATTCTTTAACGGACACCTCACCAAAAAGACATACAGATTGCAAATAAAGCTATGGGAGAACATATGTCACAGGGAAATGCAAATTAAAACAACAAGAGTAGTTCTTGGCAAATGTACTGAAGTGGCCCAAATCAGGACACTGAAACCCTCAAGCACTGTGGAGTAGCAGGAGGCCCATTCACTGCCGGTGGGGATGCAAAATGGGATGGAGCTTGGGAGACATTTTGGTTGGCCTCTTACAAAATTAAACATACTCTTATCTCATGTTTCGGCAATAGTGCTCTTTTGTATGTATCTGAAAGAGAATAACACTTATGTCCAGAGAAAAACCAACACACGATGCTTACTTAGCTTTATTCATATTTGCCGAAATTTGGAAACAACCAAGATGACTTTTCATAGGTGAATATCAATAAACTCTGTACATCCAGCCAATGGACACTGAAATGTCACACAGTTTGGCAAGAAAACTCCAAGGTTGTGATGGAAATGTGAAGTAGAGATGCCAGAAGAACACAACTGGCAAGGTGATGTCAGGAGTGTGAAAGTGGCCCGTGAGGACTGAGGGTCCTAAGAGGTTGTGCAGGGTGAGGCTGAAGAGAAGACAACTTGTGTTTGTCAGGAGGGAAATTTCCCTCTCTGCCCCTCTTGAGTTCTTGAGGCTGGACTCATTATGAAAGTGACAAAAACAGATTAGCAGGAGAAAAGAATAAATTTTAACCATGGACACGGACTTGTCATAGACATGGACCCAGAAGTAACCAAAGGAGGTCGTTTTTATATTTCTAGACAAAAATCCAATATATTTGTGAGGAATTGACAGGACAAAGAAATGTGTTTTGGTGCTCAAAAAATTGTTCTAATTCTGTGAAAAATGCCATTGGTAATTTGATAGGGATTGCACTGAATCTGTAGATGGCTTTGGGTAGTATAGTCATTTTCACAATATTGTTTCTTCTCTATCTGTTTGTTCCATCTTTGATTTCTTTCATCAGTAATTTATAGGTTTCAGAGTACAGGGCTTTGACCTCCTTAGGTAGGTTTGTTCCTAGGAATTTTATTCTTTTTGTTGCAATGGTGAATGGGATTGTTTCCTTAATTTCTCTTTCTGATCTTTTGTTGTTAATATATAGGAATGCAAGAGAGTTCTGTGCATTAGTTTTGTATCTTGCAACTTTAGCAAATTTATTGATTAGCTCTAGTTATTTTCTGGTAGCATCTTTAGGATTTTCTATGTATAGTATCATGTCATCTGCAAACAGTGACAGTTTTACTTCTTCTTTTCCAATTTGGATTCCTTTATTTCTTTTTCTTCTCTGATAGCCATGGCTAGGACTTCCAAAACTATTTCGAAAAAGAGTGGTGAGAGTGGACACCCTTGTCTTGTTCCTGATCTTCGAGGAAATGCTTTCAGGTTTTTACCATTTCACCATTGAGAATGATGTTTGATGTGGGTTTTTCATACATGGGCTTTTATTATGTTGAGGCAGGTTCCCTCTTTGCCCACTTTCTGGAGAGTTTTCTTTTTTTTTTTTTTTTTTTTATGTGGGATCTTCCTGGACCGGGGCACGAACCCGTGTCCCCTGCATTGGCAGGCGGATTCTTAACCACTGCGCCACCAGGGAAGCCCCATTGTACATTTTTTTTTTTAAAGGATTTTCTTTATTTCTTTCTTTCTTTATTTATTTGTTTATTATTTTTGTCTGTATTGGGTCTTCGGTTCGTGCGAGGGCTCTCTCCAGTTGCGGCAAGCGGGGGCCACTCTTCATCGCGGTGCGGGGACTGCTCTTCATCGCGGTGCGCGGGCCTTTCTCTATCGCGGCCCCTCCCGTTGCGGGGCACAGGCTCCAGACGCGCAGGCTCAGCAATTGTGGCTCACGGGCCCAGTTGCTCCGTGGCATGTGGGATCTTCCCAGACCAGGGCTCGAACCCGTGTCCCCTGCATTAGCAGGCAGATTCTCAACCACTGCGCCACCAGGGAAGCCCGAGTTTTCTTTTTTATCATAAATGGGTGTTGAATTTTGTAAAAAGCTTTCTCAGCATCAATTGAGATGATCATGCGGTCGTTATTCTTCAATTTGTTAATATGGTGCATCACACTGATTGAGTCGTGTATACTGAAGAATCCTTGCATCCCTGGGATAAATCCCACTTGATCATGGTGTATGATCCTTTTAATGTGTTGTTGAATTCTGTTTGCTAGTATTTTGTTGAGGATTTTTGCATCTATGTTCATCAGTGATATTGGTCTGTAATTTTCTTTTTTTGTAGTATCTTTGTCTGGTTTTGGTATCAGAGTGATGGTAGCCTCATAGAATGAGTTTGGGAGTGTTCCTTCCTCTGCAATTTTGGAAGAGTTTGAGAAGGATGGGTGTAAGCTCTTCTCTAAGTGTTTGATAAAATTCACCTGTGAAGGCATCGGATCCTGGACTTCTGTTTGTTGGAAGATTTTTAATCACAGTTTCAATTTCATTACTTGTGATTGGTCTGATCTGCTCATATTTTCTATTTCTTCCTGGCTCAGTCTTGGAAGGTTATACCTTTCTAAGAATTTGTCCATTTCTTCCAGGTTGTCCATTTTATTGGCATAGAGTTGCTTGTAGTAGTCTCTTAGGATGCTTTGTTTTCCTGTGTTTTCTGTTTTAACCTCTTCTTTTTCATTTGTAAGTTTATTGGTTTGAGTTCTCTCCCTCTTTTTCTTGATGAGTCTGGCTAATGGTTTATCAATTTTGTTTATCTTCTCAAAGAAGCAGCTTTTAGTTTTATTGATCTTTGCTATTGTTTTCTCTGTTTCTATTTCAGTTATTTCTGCTATGATCTTTATGATTCTTTCCTTCTACTAATTTTGGGTTTTGTTTGTTCTTCTTTTTCTAATTCCTTTAGGTGTAAGGTTAGATTGTTTATTTGAGATGTTTGTTGTTTCTTGAGGTAGGATTGTATTGCTATAAACCTCCCTCTTAGAACTGCTTTTGCTGCATCCCATAGGTTTCGGATCGTCGTGTTTTCATTGTCATTTGTGTCTAGGTATTTTTTGCTTTCTTCTTTGATTTCTTCAGTGATCTCTTGGTTATTTAGTGACATATTGTTTAGCCTCCATGTGTTTGTGTTTTTAAGGTTGTTTTTCCCCTGTAAGTGATTTCTAATCTCATAGCGTTGTGTTCAGAAAAGATGCTTGATATGATTTCAATTTTCTTAAATTTACTGAGGCTGATTTGTGACCCAAGATGTGATCTATCCTGGAGAATGTTTCATGTGCATTTGAGAAGGAAGTGTAAACTGCTGTTTTTGGATGGAATGTCCTATAAATATCAATAAAATCTATCTGGTTTATTGTGTCATTTAAAGCCTGTGTTTCCTTATTAATTTTCTGTTTGGATGATGTGTCCATTGGTGTAAGTGAGGTGTTAAAGTCCCCGACGATTATTGTGTTACTGTCGATTTCCTCTTTTACAGCAGTTTGCAGTTGCCTTATGTATTGAGGTACTCCAATGTTGGGTGAATATATATTAATAATTGTTATATCTTCTTCTTGGATTGATCCCTTGATCATTATGTAGTGTCCTTCCTTGTCTCTTGTAACATTCTTTATTTTAAAGTCTATTTTATCTGATATGAGTATTGCTACTCCAGCTTTCTTTTGATTTCCATTTTCATGGAATATCTTTTTCCATCACCTCACTTTCCATCTGTATGTGTCCCTAGGTCTGAAGTGGGTCTCTTGTAGAGAGCATATATATGGGTCTTGTTTTTGTATCCATTCAGCGAGACTGTGTCTTTTGGTTGGGGCATTTAATCCATTCACGTTTTAGGTAATTAACGATATGTATGTTCCTACTACCATTTTCTTAATTGTTTTGGGTTTGCTTTTGTAGGTCCTTTTCTTCTCTTGTGTTTCCCACTTAGAGAAGTTCCTTTAGCATTTGTTGTAGAGCTGGTTTGGTGGTGCTGAATTCTCTTAGCTTTTGCTTGTCTGTAAAGTTTTTGATTTCTCCATTGAATCTGAATGAGATCCTTGCTGGGTAGAGTAATCTTGGTTGTAGGTTCTTCCTTTTCATCACTTTAAATATCTCATGCCACTCCCTTCTAGCTTGTAGAGTTGCTGCTGAGAAATCAGCTGTTAACCTTATGGGAGTTCCCTTATATGTTATTTGTCGTTTTTCCCTTGTTGCTTTCAATAACTTTTCTTTGTCTTTAATTTTTGCCAATTTGATTATTATGTTTCTCAGTGTGTTTCTCCTTGGGTTTACCCTGTATGGGACACTCTGCACTTCCTGGACTTGGGTGGCTATTTCCTTCCCACGTTAGGGAAGTTTTCAACTATAATCTCCTGAAGAACTTTCTCGGGTCCTTTCTCTCTCTCTTCTCCATCTGGGACCCCTATAATGCGAATGTTGTTGTGTTTAATGTTGTCCCAGAGGTCTCTTAGGCTGTCTTCATTTCTTTTCATTCTTTTTTCTTTATTCTGTTCCACAGCAGTGAATTCCACCATTCTGTTTTCCAGGTCAATTTTCCGTTTTTCTGGCTCAGTTATTGATTCCTTCTAGTGTATTTTTCATTTCAGTTATTGTATTGTTCATCTCTGTTTGTTTGTTCTTTAATTCTTCTAGGTGTTTGTTAAATATTTCTTGCATCTTCTCGATCTTTGCCTCCATTCATTTTTCGAAATCCTGGATCATCTTCATGATCATTATTCAGAATTTTTTTTCTGGAAGGTTCCCTGTCTCCACTTCATTTAGTTGTTTTTCTGGGGTTTTATCTTGTTCCTTCATCTGGTACATAGCCTCTGCCTTTTTATCTTGTCTGTCTTTCTTTGAGTGTGGTTTTTATTCCACAGGCTGCAGGATTGTAGTTCTTCTTGCTTCTGCTGTCTTCCCTCTGGTGGATGAGGCTATCTAAGAGGTTTGTGCAAATTTCCTGATGGGAGGGACTTGTGGTGGGTAGAGCTGGCTCTTGCTGTGGTGGGCAGAGCTCAGTAAAACTTTAATCCACTTGTCTGCTGATAGATGGGGCTGGGTTCCCTCCCTGTTGGTTTTTTGGACTGAGGCGACCCAACACTGGAGCCTACACGGGCTCCTTGGTGTAGCTAATGGTGGAGTCAGGGAGGGCTCACGCCAAGGAGTACTTCCCAGCACTTCTGCTGCCAGTGTCCTTGTCCTCACGGTGAGACACAGCCACCACCCCCCCCTCCGCCTCTGCAGGAGATCCTTCAACACTAGGAGGTAGGTCTGGTTCAGTCTCCTATGGGGTCACTGCTTCTTCCTCTGGCTCCTGATGTGCACACTATTTTGTGTGTGTCCTCCAAGAGTGGAGTCTCTGTTACGCTAAGCCCTGTCGAAGTCCTGCAATCAAATCCCACTAGCTTTCAAAGTCTGATTCTCTAGGAATTCCTCCTCCTGTTGCCGGACCTGCAGATTGGGAAGTCTGATGTGGGGCTCAGAACCTTCACTCCAGTGGGTGGACTTCTGTGGTATAAGTGTTCTGCAGTTTGTGAGTCACCCACCCAGCAGTTATGGGATTTGATTTTATTGTGATTGCGCCCCTCCTAAAATCTCCTTGTGCCTTGTCCTTTGTCTTTGGATGTGAGGTATCTTTTTTGGTGAGTTCCACTGTCTTCCTGTCAATGATTGTACAGCAGTTAGTTGTGATTCTGGTGCTGTCACCAGAGGGAGTGAGATCACGTCCTTCTACTCTGCCATCTTTAACTCACTCTCCTCCCTCGGCAATTTTTTTTGAAGAGTTTGAGAAGGATTGGTGTTAGCTCTTCTCTAAATATTTGATAGAATTCGCCTGTGAAGCCACCTGGTCCTGGACTTTTGTTTGTTGGAATATTTTAAATCACTGTTTTAGTTCCATTACTTGTGATTTCTCTATTCATATTTTCTGTTTCTTCCTGGTTTAGTCTTGGAGGGTTGTACCTTTTAAGAATTTGTCCATTTCTTCCAGGTTGTTTATTATCAGCTGAGCCCCAGGGACTGTGTGACTAAGGAAGAAGAGGTGCAATCTCTCCTCGCAGCTGTGTGAACTGCAGAGATACACCTCTGCTGACGGCTTCTTAAATTCACCACCTGGGAAACATTTGAAAGGACAAGTGCTCTTGCAGCTAGGACGGATCTGGCTTTAGCAGCTTGGGCTTTCTGGGCATGTACATGCCGAGGTTGGGCCAGACCAGAGTCCAAGCTGCTTCCATAGCTCCCATAGCAGGTCCAGGTGTATGACTACTGCAGTCCAGGACCTGAGTTCAGTAGACCTTTGCCAGTGGTCTGGTGAAAACAATGCCTGAGAGTCACCAGAGGTAACTGCCTGCATACCCACAGTTAAGTTGGCACCTAGAGCAGTGCCAACCCACCATCACCCTGATACCAAAACCAGACAAAGATACTGCAAAAAAAAGAAAATTACAGACCAATATTGTTGATGAACATAGATGCAAAAATCGTCAGGAAAATGATAGCAAACAGAATCCAAAAGCACATGAAAAGGATCATACACCATGATCAAGTGGGATTCATCCCAGGGATGCAAGGATTCTTCAATATATGCAAATCAATCAATGTGATACACCATATTAACAAATTGAAGGAGAAAAACCATATGATCATCTCAATAGATGCAGAAAAAGCTCTTGAGAAAATTCAACAACAATTTATGATAAAAACTCTCCAGAAAGTGAGCATAGAGGGAACCTACCTCAACATAATAAAGGCCATATATGACAAACCCACAGCAAACATCATTCTCAATGGTGAAAAACTGAAAGCATTTCCTCTAAGATCAGGAACAAGGCAAGGATGTCCACTCTCGCCATTCTTATCCAACATAGTTTTGGAAGTCCTAGCCACAGCAATCAGAGAAGAAAAAGAAATAAAAGGAATCCAAATTGGAAAAGAAGAAGTAAAACTGTCACTGCTTACAGATGACATGATACTATACATAGAGAATCCTAAAGATGCCACCAGAAAACTAGTAGCATTAATCAATGAATCTGGTAAAGTTGCAGGATACAAAATTAATGCACAGAAATCTCTTGCATTCCTATATACTAATGACGAAAAATCTGAAAGAGAAATTAAGGAAACAATCCCATTTACGATTACAACAAAAAGAATAAAATACCTAGGAATAAACCTACCTAGGGAGATAAAAGACCTGTATGCAGAAATCTATAAGACACTGATGAAAGAAATTAAAGATGATACAATCAGATGGAGAGACATACCATGTTCTTGGATTGGAAGAATCAATATTTTGAAAATGACTATATTACCCAAAGCAATCTACAGATTCAATGCAATCCCTATCAAATTATCAATGGCATTTTTTACAGAACTAGAACTAAAAATCTTAAAATTTGTATGGAGACACAAAAGACTCTGAATAGCCAAAGCGGTCTTGAAAGAAAAAAACAGAGCTGAAGGAATCAGGGTCCCTGACCTCAGACTATAGTATAAAGCTACAGTAATCAAGACAGCATGGTACTGGCACAAAAACAGCAATATAGATCAATGGAACAGGATAGAAAGCCCAGAGATAAACCCACACACCTATGGTAAACTAATCTATGACAAAGGAGGCAAGGATATACAATGGAGAAAAGACAGTCTCTTCAATAAGTGGTGTTGGGAAAATTGGACAGCTACATGTAAAAGAATGAAATTAGAACACTCCCTAACACCATACACAAAAATAAGCTGAATGGATTAGAGACCTAAATGTAAGATCGGACACTATACAACTCTTAGAGGAGGACATAGGAACAACACTCTTTGACATAAATCACAGCAAGATCTTTTTTGATTCACCTCCTAGAGTAATGGAACTAGAAACAAAAATAAATAAATGGGACCTAATGAAACTTAAAAGCTTTTGCACAGCAAAGGAAACTACAAACAAGACGAAAAGATAGCACTCAGAATGGGAGAAAATATTTGCTAACGAATCAACAAAGGATTAATCTCCAAAATATATAAACAGCTCCTGCAGCTCAATATTAAAAAAAAAAAACAACCCAATCCAAAAATGGGCAGAAGAGCTAAAGAGACATTTCTTCAAAGAAGACATACAGATGGCCAAGAAGCACATGAAAAGCTGCTCAACATCCCTAATTATTAGAGAAATGCAAATCAAAAATACAATGAGGTATCACCTCACACCAGTTAGAATGGGCATTACCAGAAAATCTACAAACAACAAATGCTAGAGAGGGTGTGAAGAAAAGGGAACCCTCGTGCACTGTTGGTGGGAATGAAAATTGATACAGCCACTATGGAGAACAGTATGAAGGTTCCTTCAAAAACTAAAAATAGAATTACCATTTGACCCAGCAATCCCACTACGGGCATATACCCTGAGAAAACCATAATTCAAAAAGACACATGCACCCCAATGTTCATTGCAGCACTATTTACAATAGCCAGGTCATGGAATCAACCTAAATGCCCATCGACAGACGAATGGATAAAGAAGATGTGGTCAATATATACAATGGAATATTACTCAGCCATTTAAAGGAACGAAATTGGGTCATTTGTAGAGATGTGGATGCATCTAGAGACTGTCATACAGAGTGAAGTAAGCCAGAAAGAGAAAAACGAATACCACATGCAAACGCATATATGTGGAAGCTGGAAAAATGTTATAGATGAAACGGTTTGCAGGGCAGAAATAGAGACACAGATGCAGAGAACATACATATGGACACCAAGGGGGGAAAGTGGCGGGGGGAGGGGGTGGTGGTGTGATGATTTGGGCGATTGAGATGGACATGCATACACTAATATGTATAAAATGGATAACTAATAAGAACCTGCTGTATAAAAAAATAAATAAAATTAAATTTAAAAAATGTATTAAAAAAATAGCAGGGCCAACAGCAGGAGAACTGCACTTTCTTGAATCACCTTAATTCAGGGCAATCAATATGCCATTGAGACACATTTTGTGGTAGCCTACACTGGGTCCAACACTCAGGGCCTGTTTTATTATTTTATTTCCTCTACATATGCCAACGAAGGATGTGATGTAGGTATCAGTTTCCCTGCATCTAGCAGGTGTGAAGATAAACTGCAGCCTGGATTTGGTAGAAAATGTGCTGGAGAGCACACATCAGGGAACAGTGAGACCTCCTATCCAAGCCTGGGCTTCTCGCACTGGACCTGGCCACCCTGTGGTGGCCCTTGGGCAGAGGCGGGCCAGCCTAGTGAGGCTGCAGGACTCTCTTTCTGGAAAGAGAATATGTGTTACTTTCCTGCATTCTTGTGCTCCCCTAAGGCACTGTGGTGAAGAAAGGAGCATAGATTTGTTTGCAGCAGTTTCTGAAAATGCTTATTGTTCACCTGACTGTAAACTTTCCCTACCAATTATCTATGTCTCTTGGTAATAGCTTTAACGATGAATGTTTCACATAAAATAAAATGCACAGTAGAATAAGATGCAGGTATTATCTAAGGCTATAGGGGTTCTCTTGGACCTGGAAGCAAGAAGCACACGTAGAAACCCACCCACCCACATCCCCTCTAACTGGCATCATTCCCAGTGACCCACTGAGGAGCTGGTGCTGCCTCTCATCTCATTTATGCTTCTGTGCAAGAGGTTAGCAGGCAAACCAAGAGCCATCATCTTGATCGGGACGGCTGGTCTACCAGTAGGGCAGGGCTGAGATCTCACAACTAGGAAGGAAGAATATGTTCAACTCTTAATAAATCCACTATGATTCTTTTGAAACTGCTCAATTTAGACAGATTTAGACAAGGGAAAACCTGCATATCTAACTGTAAGTGACTCTCTACCTTTTGTATTTGAGACATTTTCCCCCTCCTATTTCGAAAAACCTTTCTAATTCGGAGACTGAACGTGTAAGCACAGAACCACAGGTCCAGAGATGTTCCGCAGGGAAAACTACTATATGGAGAAGAAACCTGAGACCCTGACATGACACCAGCCCTTAACTACCAACTACTCCTGGGGCTGAAAGGCAATATTGGTGAGTCCTGAGTGCCCACCCCCGGGGAAGGGTCTTGAGCGTCCCCTGCATCCTCCCTGATATCTCCCTGCAGAGACGATTGTGTCTGGGCTTACACTGACTTCCCCTCACTGTGTATCTTTCGCGCAGTAATAAATGGCCATGTCTTCAACTCTCAGTGAATCGGCCCTTCACAGAGTCTGCATAGTTTGTGCTATCACCACTATCACTAATGTATGAGACTCAGTCCAGCCTCTTCTCTGGAGCCTCGAGGACCCAGTGCATCTAGTAGCTACTGAAGGTGAATCCAGAGGCTGTACAGGAGAATCTCAGAGAACCCCCAGGCTGCACCAAGCCTCCCCCAGACTCCACCAGCTGCACCTCACACTGGACACCTGCAAACACAGAGACATCCTGGTCAGGAGACTGTCACACATCCACTGATTCCCTCACTCATATCCACTCACATCCTCAGTATCTCTTGCTCTCCATAAATTACCTTGTAAAATAGCAACAAGGACAACCCAGCTCAGCCCAAACTCCATGGTGAGTGTTCTGTCCTGAACCCCGAATGGGAGCACCTGGGAATCATGGGCTGGAGCTCCTCTCCCAGAGCTGCAGGGCCAGGGCTGGGGCAGCTTTATATCAGCAGAGGAAGGACCCTCTTTGCATGACTTTCTAGCATATAAGAGGCTATGTCATTGAATGTCTTCAGAAACGGCAGGGTCTGAGAGCCGGTGTGAGAGTCTTGGATTTTGTGGTGTTGATAGCATTTGGGAAATATAACTTTCATTATGTGATTCTTCCAGAGTAAACACTTGGGACCCATATGTCATTTTACATATGAACACACATCCTGTGATATAGCTGTCATTGTTACCCTCATATTAGAGGTGTAAACTACACCCAGAGGGATAGAGGGTTTGTGGAGTGTCCAAGGATAAACATGGGGTGACCGTTAGATCCAGAATCTGCACCTGTGTTCTGGGCCAGGCTGCTCCCTTGAACCTACTCCAGGAAAGAGTTGGACTTGCCAGGTGAGGTTTGCAGATCCCCCTCCTGCAATGAGGTCATGATGACTTTGCTGTCTTTCAGTGTTTACCTAAAATATATGGAGAGGGTCAGGGTTGATGAGAAGTATTTTCAAGAGTCTCCTATGTTTCAGTTTCTTTCCTTCACTCCTTCCCTCCCAAGTCATGCATTTCTTTATTTGTTATTACTTTAATGCGGAACTTTACATATAATAAACCACACATCTTCAGAATGAACACTCTGATAAATACTGACGTAGGCATCAGCATTATCAGGAGAGCACAAATCAATTCTTCTCATTATTTTCAGTAGTTTCTGGGTTTCCTCCTTCCTGTCCCTTCTTATCTTCCATCCTGTCCCAACATAACCATTGATCTTCCCTTGTTACTTCAGATTACTTTTCATTTTCTAGAATTTATAAAAGTGGGATCATATTATATGTATTTTTATTGTTATGGCTTATTTTACACAGCACAAATAGCTGTGAATACTATCATGTTTTGGTGGTATCAAGAATCCTTGGTTTTAATAACAGGTGGCATTTAAAGAAGGATCATAGCATGATTGGCTTATTTATTAAGCTGATGTGTGATAATGGAATTGTTGCCAGTTTCTGGGTGTTACAATAAAACTGATAAGCGTCTTGGAGATGTAGAGAGATGAGAAGCTGAGAAAATGCTTCTTATTTAATGTTCTTAAAACAACCTCAAAATGGAACAAGTTGCACATTATCAAAATCTCACCAATAAATCAGATAACTATAGAACTAAGACAGCAATAAATTTAAATCTTGGAGAGGGACAAATGCTCACAGCATAACAAAGAATAAGAAAATTAGTCCAGACATAGGCTGCTGAATGGAATGAAAACTACTACAAGATTAAAATAGAAATGGATGTCTTGAGGTCGAGTGTGGTTAAGGTGTAATAGTGCCCCAATGTCTCCTAACTAACTACCTCACCAGTGTCAGCGTGGTCCTGCTAAAGTGTGAATCAGATGGTGTTACCACTCTATTCACACAGGTGTGTCTTCGTACCTGGGACAGCCCAGGATTCCTGCCTGTGCTCTTAGGTCCTCCTGTATCATGGGGAGGAGGACCTTGGCTCTGGACTTGGATCGGCACTGTGTCATAGCATCTCCACTTACAGTGTGATCTTTGTCTCCTCAACCAGTCCAACTGTGCCACACATTTCCCATGTATGAGATGGTGAAATAGGATCGCACGCAGAAATGAATAATAATGTTCCAGGTGTTGACTGACGCACAAAACCCTGTCACAATCCTTTACAGTTTACACTCAAAGCAGCTCTATATTTTGTTCACCGTCTCTGCTTTGGGAGGGCCTGGAGGAGAAGCCCACCCTACCCCATGCAGGGTCACTGTGAGAGGCTCACGTTCAGCTGCAGGATCTGCTCCTGTGATGCACACTCACGTGTAAGGGAGGGTGACCCTGACTGTAGGCTGGGGGCTCAGCCAGGTCTGAGGACTGGGCCTTGTGTCCACCTCGTGTGGACATTGATTGGGCTCTGACTTCCTTTCAGCAAGAGGACTGGGACAGCTGAGTGGTCCCTGCATCAGAGCCCTTCCTCAGGGCAGTCACTTACACACCTAGACAGAGCTTAATATAAGATGCCAGAAGTCACGCTCCTAATATTTACCTAACTGACTTGAAACTTATAACTCCATCATAGACTGCCTATGAATTATTGTGGTCTCTCCATTTACAATTGAGAAAAAATGGAAGAAACAAATATGTTCTTCCATGAATTAGTAGATAAACAATGTGTGATGTATCCATGCTGTGGAATTGTATTCAGCAATTGAAATATTAAACTATTATACCATGAAAGGACATGAGGGAATCCTCAATGCATATTGCTAATTAAAAAGTCGACCTGAAAACGTTCAATTTCACCTATTTTCCATTTGGGAAAAGGCAAGTCTATATATAAAGCAAGCAGAGGAGCATTTAGCAGGAATTTGGGAGAAGGTCTTTGATAAGTGGAACACGGACAATATTTAAGGATAGTGCAATTCATCTCTATGAAATTGCAGTGGTGGAAACATTGCACTATGAACTTGTCAAAATATATAAAGTAATAGCAGAAAGAGTGAACCTTATTGAATATAAATATAAATTTCATTTATAAGTCAGAGACTCAAGGATGGAACGATGCACACTGTATAGATGATACCTAATATCATAGTGAATCTATGAATTAACATGTCTGAAGAAGGTGGGAAAATAGGTTTTGACCTACGTGACTTTGGAAATGAGTGGAGTCTGAAGGCTAAGTTCTAAGACACTGCACGTAAGCACTAGAGCCTGTCGGATAACGGTATTTACATCAGGAGTCAGGCTAAGAATTGTGTTACTACTGTGCCTGTGGAATTGAACGGTTAGTAGCTGGATGGCATCGGTGGAGCCAGGCTTCTCACTGTTGGATGGAAAGTAACAGAGAAGCAAGGGGGAAAGGCTGGATTTACCCATGTGATGTTGCACTAGGATCGGAGATGTAAGAATGCTCTCACATTTACCTTAACACAGGTCCAAAGGTGAGATACACAGATAGTTGCAGACGTGTGTGTGTATACATGGGGTAGTGCACACAGATATATTTCCAAGGTCTGTCAGCTTATAGGATCTAGAGGCAATGCCCCCAGTAGACAGGACACCAGCATTAGTATCCTAATACCCACTCTTCTGGTTGCTAATACTATTCTCCAGAAAAGTATCTACAACTAATGTGCGGCATGGCTAATTCTAGGGCCGGAGAATAGAATACACATGATTATCCTGCAGATTCTTGTAGCCCCAGAAAGTAAGGAAGTGTCCACACAAATGGATGGGGACTCGTTAAGAGGATACAGGAGACAATCTGAAAGAGCTCCCCATGGCTGACAAGTGGTAAGAATTACAGGAGCAAAGAAAATGACTTAGTTTATAACCTTCACACGAAGTATGAAACAAATATCTTGATTCACACTTATATAGCGATTGAACAAATATATCTAATGCAGAAGGTAGGATAAATCTCCCTTAAGGAATAACTTCAGGTAACTCATCATGGTCATCCTCCCTTCAAGAAGGTGGACTTAACCCTCCATCCCTGAATGTGGCCTGGCGTAGGGACGTGGCAGAAACTATGGGTGTCCTTGAGTTTCATGGTGAATTTTTACGTATAATATCCCAAACATCATTCATAAAATAAATTTGTAATTTTTCTGTATCCATTAAAAATTCTGTCCTGAAAACAACAACAGCAACAGCAGCAATAACTTCAATGATAAGGGAATTAAAGCACAGACTTGGAGAATGTGCTTTCTAATATCATATTTATAAAGGACTTGTATCATGAATATACAGCAAATTCACAGCTCAACCACAGCAACTAAAAATGAAAATAATGAACACTGTGCCAGTGATCTGAAGATACTTCCACAAAGAAGAGATAAAAGGTTTTAACAGAATTCTTCATTAAGGATACATAAAATAACACGATGATGAGATACTGCTACTCACTTATTACAACAGTTAAAGCAGAAAATAATAAGGAATTCAAATATTGTGGATGATGTAGAGCGAAAGGCCCCTCATCCGCTTGTGGAAGGAATGCCAATGGCAGCCAATTGGAATATATTCGTCGATTTCTTAGAGAGAAAAGCAGACACTCACCATGGGATTGAGGAGTGAGCTTGAAAAGTATTTACAAAAATTCTTTGAATATTTATGTAGATACAAATAACTTCATACGGGTGCTTGTATCATCTTTACACATTTGAGCCTTTACCACTCCCTAAAAATGGGCTATGTAGTCAGTTTTTATGGTTATTTTCCATATGATTAGGATACACCTGTTTCTGTTGTTCCCTTTTATCTATCTCTCTATTTTATCTAATTATCTATTATCAATTTCCACGCTAGATAACAAGGTACAGGCAACACAGCACACATGTTACAGCCCAACCTGTGTCCCGACATTTCAAAATGTCTTCTGGGGAGAGAATGACTCCAGTGCTATATGGACACCAATTTCTAAATATAAACATGACTCCTACTATTCAAGTGAAAGGCATTGCATCAAACAGGACTGGGGAGATTTTCAGGATGAGAGGAATTGGAAATCCATCTGATGGTGGAAAGCAGATGTAAAGTTCAACAGTAAAAATTATTTATGTCATTAAACGATTAAAAGCTTGACAACTAATAACAGAAAGTAGTGACCTAATATTCAAATAAAGGTCTCATGAAGAAATATTTCTGTGTGGCTTGTCCAAAGATAGATCGGGAAAGACAGACGAGCTGACTGCATGAAAAAAGTCTCAAGTTTATAGACAAGAAAGTTCCTTGGAATCATTGTGGATGAGGCTTCCAGGGGCGGTAAAGATCCAGTGGAGAAACCACAGCTTCTGAGAGAAAACCCCTCCATGCCATCCTCTGCACCTGCTCTGAAATTGGTCCTCTTTTCTCCTGATGACCCTGTGCGCCCCCTGGTGGTTGGAGCGGCTCTTGCAGGGAGGGTCGTGTCTGGAATCATCCTGACTTCTCACTGAGCCTCCTGGGACAGAAACACAGGGCTGTGTCCTAGGGCATCATGGAGCTGAGCTGCAGGGAAAACTGAATTTGTGAGGTTTGTCTGGAGGTGGAGAGTCATATTTGGAGAGACAGGTCGTAGGCTGTGCTATTCCCAGAACCAAAGCACCCCAGCCACCCCAGCCCTTTCCCTGGGGGCTGAGGGATCCAGTCCCAGCAGTCAGCACTGTTTGTGATGGAGAATCCAGAGACTGAGCAGGTGAGGGAGAGTGTCTTCAATAGTCCTGGGCCTAACATCTGCACCAGCACCTGGCACAGGACACCTGGGGAAGGAGAAACCATGAGACACCCACTTCGCAGATGTCTCCCCATAATTCCACCTTCCTCAGACCCAGGAGATGCTCAAGCTCAGAGATGCCAGCAAGAGGAAGAATGACCAGAAGGTCTTCAAGTTCATTTTGATTAATGCTTTGACTTTCAGAGAGTTATGTCAGTGAAGATGAGAACCCTGACTCTGAGTAGCACAGGTGCTGTGTTTTCCCCTTGAGCCTGGGTGCGATGTGCAGGTGGGAAGCATGTTTCCATATAAAGATGGTCATGGCTGGTCCTTGTCTAGGGCTCTGGAGGAGGGTGCTGGCTGAGATCCAGGGTGGACACAGCTTCATGTCACCTCTGAAGAATGGGTGATGTTTCTTTTCCAATATGATACTTACATTTCCATATATGTCTATCTGTGTCTATATTATAGGTGTATTAGTTGGCTAGTGTGGCCATTACAGAATAACAGACTGGGTGGATTAAACAACAGAAATGTATTCCTCTCAGGCCTGGAGGCTAGAAGTCTAAGGTAACGGTGTCAGCAGGTTTGGGTCCTTCTCAGCCATTTCTCCTTTGCTTGCAGATGGATCTCTTCTCACTGAATCCTCAGATGGTCTTTTCTCTGTGTGTCTGTGTGCATCCCTGGTTTACTTGTATGTTCATTATTACTCTTCTTAAGTGTGGCAAAGACCCTTGACCACCCCTTAGCCAACAGGCTCCTTGTAATGCTCTTCTCAGCTAGTCTTGACCTGTGGGCTTCTGTGTTTATATTTGCATGGCCAGGTTTTGTCAAGACCCCTGTTAAGTGAGAATAATGAAAATCTCCCACCCTTGAACTCTGATCGCCCGCAGGATTTGATGAAATTCATCAAACCTCCTATCACACACACGGTATCGGATCACCCTGATCTCCCTTCAGCAAGAATCCTTGTGAGTCTAAGTAACCAGAATGTCCTTAGCCTGTATTTCTTCTGTTAATTATTTCCAGTCCACTCCACCCCACCCTTTTCTTGGCCATAAGCCCCCACTTGCCCTGCTGTATTTGGAATTCAGCCAAGCTTCCAAGGCTGCATTCCATATGCAGCAGCGAGTTTTGTCTTTTGGTTTTGGATGAGATTTATATTGGAAACATGAGTATCGTTTTCACCACCCATGGCCATATAACTCATGCCTGAATGAAGCTGATCTCTCATGTATATTTTCCCTAAGACCACTCACAGCCATTTGTGCGTAGGGACACTAGACTGTTCTTCAGCCCTATGCCTGTGACTACCTTAAACAATCGCCAAGAATCCCAGAAATGTGAAAAGCATGGCACTAATTTGACCCCAGAAAGTGCTCAATTACATGACGGGAGTTGTAACAAGAAAAGAGAGCATCACCTTGACTGACCTCAGCAGGGAATGTGTGTGTGTGTGTGTGTGTATGTGTGTGTTGTGTGATTCAAACAACTGGCTACATTGTTAATGTCTGTGAATGAGCAGAAAATGACAGTGTTTATTTTGGGGTGCTCATAACAGCTAGAAGTAGGTGAATTTGCAGATATGGAATCTGTGAATAGTGAGGATCATTGCATGTGCAGTATTGGAGCACTCTGGCATCAGAGTCTATAACACGGCCTGCTGCAGAATTCAAAATGTTTGTGCCGGTTGCTGAATGCAGGAGGGTGTGTCTCTTCCTTCCACATGTACAAAAACAAAGCAACAATTAATACTGTTTAAAAATCTCATGTGCATTCTCAGGATATTTACAAATTTCACGAACTTCAGGCTCAAAGTGAACATGATGGTGAGCCGCAGGTTTGGTTTGAGCTCCGTTGAGAAGAAGATAAATAAAGAAATGAAAAACAACCTTCATTCTTGAGTATCATATGTGTGTGTGCATATGAATAAGTATATATACACAACTATAATAAAAATAAAAATTAAGCAAATAGGTACATGCACACAAAACTTTCTAGACACAACATAATCCACAACAATGAAACATTAGGATACAGAACAGGGTCTCTGGTGGAGCTCCTGGGCAGGAAGAGGAAAGCAGAGGTTCTAACAAGAATTCCCTCCCAGCCCCTCTCTGCACCTGCTGCAGGCCTCAGCCCTGTACTTGTTGGGTCCTGAGCGCCCCCTGGTGGTTACGGGCCTCCGTGCAGGGAGGTTTTTGTCTGGCCTCACACAGACTTCCCCTCACTGTGTCTTTCGCACAGTAATACACGGCGGTGTCTTCAGTTGTCAGGCTGCTCAGTGATAAATAGACTTGGCTCTTGGAGGTGTCCCTGGTGGTGCTGAGCCGGGAGTTAAGAGTTGGGTTATAATATGCACTTCCACTATTATCCATCACACCAACATACTCCAGCCCCTTTCCTGGAGCCTGTCGGACCCAGCCTACACCATAACTGGTTAATGAGAATCCGGAGACAGTGCAGGTGAGGGAGAGGGTCTGGGAGGGCTTCACCAGGCTGGGTCCCGACTCCTGCAGCTGCCCCTGGGTCAGGACACCTGTGGACAGAGAGAACCACGGTGACTCATGGGCTCAGATGCAGCTTCCCTCTGTGTTCATGGCTGAATCCCTGAGACACTCACCTCTGGGAGCTGACACCAGAAAGAGGAAGAACCACAGTGGATTCATCTTCTTGCAGATGAGATTCATCAAGCCCAGAAAATGTCTTCAAGCATGAGGAGAAACCCGTATTTAAGTGAACAGGTACTTTGTTTTTACCTTGTGGTCTAAGGGGATATTTGCATATAGGAGGGACCTTTTTATAAAAAGCATCAAATAGTGAAGGGAGGTCCCTGTATTTGGGGCTCCTCCTGTGAGCAGGGTGCTGACTGTGCCCTCAGAGAACTCAGCCCCCACCTGGGGTCCCCATCCTGATGCCTGGGGGACCCTTTGTCCAGGAATGAAATGTTGCTGAAGGGCTAGTCAGGAAATCAGCTGTGCTCAAGGATTAATGGCAGATTTGGGGAATAGACTTTAATCGCACGGATGTATACATTTCACATAAATACCTATGAAACTTTCAGGGCACTCAAGTTGTCAGACACAGACTCTTGTTTTTTCCTTTCTGCATTACCTCATGTTTATTTCCTGGATACGCAAGTATTTGAGACAAACCATACATGTAATAATCACATTGAATTCAGACAAAGTTAGGTAAAATTTAATGTTTATCATAATTCACAACGGACTTCGTGTTTCCCTTAACTTGGGTGAACATTTCTTGACCTGAAGCAGTTTAAATATTATGAAGCGTTGCTCTGAAGATGGATTTATTCATAGCAACTAAACACACGGTGTATTTTGTGGACAAGGTAGTCATTCTTGCTGAGATGGTCATGGTTCCTAGCACTGCTGACTTGGCCAGTAGCCTGCCCTGCCTTTTTCCTGTGCACAACTGAGTGTCTGCAGGAACACCGTGAGCTTCAGGGCTCCTTCCCTGAGGGTGGACATTGAGGAATCCCCAAGGCTACCAAGGACTAAGAACAGACAGCCACGGGGAGCTCCTCAGTACTCCAACATGCTGGGCAGGTGACCTGGTCACAGTGCGCAGACTCACTCCTTCTAGAAGTGTTCCTATGTAACTCTGTCACTGCCAGTGACATTGGAGCTCAGGGAACAGAGTTTCCACTGCACTAGGGTAGAGAACATGCATGATTCTTGGAAGTAAACCTTCACAGTGAATGGCTTGCAGAATATGAGGGCGTCATAGTCAGAGTAAAGCCCCCACCTCAGGAAGCAGGTTCCCTTGAAAAGTCCACGTGAGAGCAGCTTTCCCGAGTCCCTGGGTCAGTGAGTCCTGGAACTGTGCCTGAGGTCATGTAAGTAAGCGGTGCTGGAGAGCAGAGCACAGCTCCATCCCATCTCACTGTGGGCACTGAGGATGTGGCCTCACCCCCTGCATTTCAGTCTGCAAGGATGTAAATCGGGGATCACGATGGTGATGGTCTGTCTGAAATTTATAGTGGGGTTGCCAGGGGTGTTGAATGTTGTCATCAGTGCTGTTATCTCTCCTGGGAACCAGAAAGACCAATGTGAGGCCCCATCTCTGACGGACACCCTTGTACATGTAGCACTGGCTCCACTCCTGCCCTGAGAGGTCACACCTGTCAGCTCTCCCTCAGCCCAGTGATTTCACCTGTATACTGACTGATGTCGAGGCTGCTGTCTATGAGAAGATATTTACTCCATTCTATTTCATGAACAGAGTACTATACTTCTTCTCGCTTTTCCAATAACATTTGCAGAATAAGTTAAATACTAAAGAATCTGCCTGCTTGAATGTCATTAATAGGAGAGCCAACCAAAGTAATAAGGGCCAGAATCACAGGACAAGTCTGGACCCTGTTGTCAGGACCTGAAAATTGAGCCGATACACTGTGGGATAGGGGAGCGGAAGGGATGGCATCTAAAACCTAGAACAAGGTGAGCCCATTATTTACCAGGTGGAAGAAGGGGCTGCATTTGTATAGATGCCCCAGCATCTGCCCTGCCCTTCTTGAGCTGGTGGATTACAGGAGATCCATCCAAATTCATGTTAACATAGAAGGATATATAATAGGTGTCTTTATGTTTCAGTGGTTCGAGATGTGCTGTTAGGGTCTATTTAACCCTAGGAAAAATGTATTACGTCACCAGGACTAAGAAGATGTTATTTTTCCTTTGTGGAGATAATTGGAGGCCATTATGCCTGGAGACCAGCTCATATTATAATGCTGGAAGGAATATCCATTAGAGATGATCAATGGGTGATGGTAAAAAGAAGTGGTGAGATTTAAGTCATATTGCTTCGCAGGTTACCAGGGATGGTCATAGCAAGAGGGCCTGATAATTGTGATCAGAGGGAGAAGGACTGACGCTGGTGGGCTTCATGGTGACCACGTGGACAGGTCCTTCTGATGGTCTCTGTGTTTTCCCTTATAAAATCTTGAGAGTATAAGCTCAGAATGAGGTGTGGACTTCAGGAACATTGAGACCAGATGGTGTAGGTCATTTTGTATCTTTGTTGGAATCACTGAGCAAAGAAGAAGCAGGAACTATACTTGGAAATCAGCAGTGCCCTCGTGTGATATTAGATTTGTTGCCTTAGATGTTACTGAATGTAGAGAGATTCGCTGTCCTCACATTTCATCTTCTAGGTCCACTTGGAATCCAGTTTCAAATGTGAGGGATGTAGGTGAAACATTTATTATGAAACAACGTGGTATCTAAATTTTAAGCATTATAAGTCAAAATTATTGAACTGTGTTACTGAAATTGTAATTGTCAAACTCTTCTCTGGAGCAACATAAATTAAAATTAATAATAGTAATTCAAGGTATTAATTTTGTTTTCAACCATTGCTAAATCCATTGATTCATTCAAGTAACAATCATTCATAAACTCAGATCCATCACGGGTAAAATGTATTGTTAGAAAACGGTCATTCTAGCTGATGAAATATCAATCTCTCCTCAAGGATCTGTGTCTCTGTGGACACGCGGCACAGTTCTCATCAGCAAGACAGGAAGGAGGGTATGTTGGTACATTTCTATTTTTCCAGACTAGCATCTCTGAAGAAGTCCGCCCTCTGTTTACCCATTCCATCCTCGTAGTATCTGAAAGAGGCCTTTGAGTGTACTGTGACATGTTCCCACATAAAGTTCCCATGGCTTAGGAAGTGAACGGTTAACTCCACTTTTCTTCGTAATAGAAACACAACAAGTAATAATTGAGAAGCATAAAAAATACATTTAAAATTTACCCAAAGGCAAGCTACAGATTGGCAGGAAATATTTGCAAAAGACATACCTAGTATATCTGTTACCTAATATGTACCAAGAAGTCTTAAATTCAACAATAGAAAGAAACAAAAGTATTAAAAAATGGGCTAAAGTCCTTAACAGACACCTGACCAGAAAGACAGAGTTTGCAAATAAGGCTATGGGAGAACATTTATCACAGGGAAATGCCAATCAGAACAAGGACATATCCCTGAAAACTTACAAGAGTGCATCAAGTCAGGACTCTGAGAACCTTAAACACTGGGAGGATGTGGAGCGGCAGGGGGTCCATTCACTGCTGGTGGGGACGCAAAATGGGATGCACCCTGGGAGCTATTCTGGTGGCTTCTTGCAAAACTAAACATACTCTTAACTATGTTGCAGCAATAGTGCTCTTTTGTATGTTCCTGAAAGACAATAAGCCTTTAGTCCAGAGAAAACCCTGCACATGATGCTTACTTAGATTTATTCATATTTGCCAAAATTTGGAAAGGACCAAGATGTCCTTTCCTAGGGAATGACTAATAAACTGTGTACATCCAGACAATGGACACTGAAATGTCACAGCGATTTGGAAGATATATTGAAGGGTGAGATGGAAATGCAACGAAGAGATGCCAGAAGAACACAACTGGCAAGGTGATATCAGGAATGTGAAAGTGGCCCGTGAGGACTGAGGTTCCTAAGAGGTTGTACAGAACGAGGCTGAAGAGAAGACAACTTGGATTTGTCAGGAGGGAAATCTCCTCCTCTGCCCCTCTTGAGTTCCTGAGGCTGGACTGATAATAAAACTAACAAAGACAGATTAACAGGAGAAAAGAAAACAATTGTAACCATAGGCATGGACGTGCCTTAGAAGTGGACCCAGAAGTGACCAAAGCAGGCAGCTTTTATATTTTTAGGCCAAGATCCAATATTTGTGAGGAATTGGTAGAAGGAGGAAATATATGCTTTTGGTGTGCAACTAGTGAAGAACCTAAGCAGAGTTTGGGCCGGCATAGTCATTAAAGAAGGAACAAGGTTTGTTCATAGAGACTTCCAGGCCTGAATTCCCCGTCCCTGGTGATAAGAGTGTCCCTGTGTAATGGAAAGCAGGGTCCGGCTGCTCGGTGCTGAAAAGCCAATAAAGAGGAAAATTTGGTAGAAAGGAAAGTTTGCTCTATTTTGGCTGCCTGCAACCGGGGGTGGGGGACAGACTTCTCTCCAAAGGCCACCCCCCACTGAGAATCTGTGGGAAAGGGCTTTTATAGGTGGAAGGAGGGGGCTACCGGCAGAAACAGCAGAGTCAACTCTGACAGTCGTCTTGAAATTGGTCATGTGGGGGTCTGATCAGCCTCATGTTGACTGATTTAAGTAGAGTTAATCTTCAGTTCCAGGGTCACTTCGTTCCCATTTCTCTGAGGCTAGTTCTTAGAATTGTGGCAGCTTATGTCATGGCTACAGTCTGGTCATCATGCAGTTAACTTCTTCCTCCTGGTGAGAGTTTCAGTATCTACAAGACAGCTCACGGGACATGGACAAGCAAATTATCTACAGCCGTTGAGGAGGAAGTAAAGGTTCTTGATTTGCTTAATGACTAAAGTATTATTATTTCGTTTTGTTGGACAGTTTTCGTTTGTTTCTAGATTTTCTCAGTTTTCTGATTAAACTTACTCTTAGGGTAAATTTTTGCACAGAAAAACGGCAGGCAGAGGGCATGTGGTAAAGGACCATTTCACTTCTACCTCTAGGTACAGGGAGAGCACCTTTCACATGGGAGGTTTATTTCTTGCTTCAGGGTGACAGGGAGGAAGGTCAGAATGTCACTCTGCTTTGGCTTTGTCTTGAATCACTTTGAGGCATATTTTGGGGTGGGCTACCCTGAGGCCCAACACTCAGGGCCTCTTTTATTATTTTGTTTCTACATATGCACACCAAGCATGTGATGTAGGTGTCGGTTTACTTGAATCTTACAGAAGTGAAGCTAAACTGCAGTCTGGAATTGGCAGCTGATGTGCTGCGGAGCACACATCAGGACACAGTGAGATCTCCTGTCGAGGCCTGGGCTTCTCCACCCTGGACCTGGCCGCCCCTGCAAAGGTTCCTGGACAGAGGTGGGCCTGCCTGTCAGGCTGCAGGTCTCTTCGTGGAACGAGAACATGTGTGATTTTCCTGCATTTAGTGTTCACCTAAGATGCTGTGGTGAAAAAAGGTGAATGGATTTGTTTTAAGCAGCTTCTGAAAATTCATGTTATTGTCCACCTGACTATAAACTTTCCCTACCGACTACATATGTGTCTATTGGTAATAGCTTTGACGATGAATATTTGACATAAAATAAACTGCACAGTAGAAGAGGATGCAGGTATTATCTAAGCGTATAGGGATTCTATTGGACCTGGAAGAAAGGAGCACATGTAGAAACACGTCTACCCACGTCCCCTCTAACTGGCATCATCTCCAGTAACCCAGTGAGGATCTGGTGCTGCTCAGCTCATTTATATTTCTCATGCAAGAGGTTAGCAGGTAAGTCAAGAGGCACCATCCTGGCAGGGACAGCTGGTCTACCAGTAGGGCAGGGCTGAGATATCATAATGAGGGAGGAAGAATATGTTCAACTCTTTATACATCCGCTGGGATAGTTTTGAAACGGGTCAATTTAGACAAGATTTGGACAAGTGAAAAGCTGAATATCTAAATTTGAGTCCATGCCTTTCGTATATGACATTTCCCCCCCCCCCCCCATTTCGAAAAGTCTTTCTAATTCAGAGACTGAATGTGTACGTAAAGAACCATGGACGAGTACCCAGAGGTTCCCCAGGGAAAACTGCTATATGGAGAGGAAACCCCAGACCCTGACAGGAAAGCAGCCCTTAACTACCATCTGCACCTGCTCCTGGGGCCTAAACACACAGTTGTATGTCTTGATTGCCCCCTGCATCCCCGCTCCTGTCTCCCTGCAAGGAGGTTTGTGTCTGGGTTCACACTGACTTCCCCTCTCTGTGTATCTTTCACACCGTAATACACAGCCGTGTCCTCAGATCTCAGACGGTTCATTTGCAGATACAGCGTGTTCTTGGAGTTGTCTCTGGAGATGGTGAATCGGCCCTTCACAGAGTCTGCATAGTATGTGCTACCACCACTGCTACTAATAACTGAGACCCTGTCCAGCCCCTTCCCTGGAGCCTGGCGGACTGAACTCATTTAATAGCTACTGAAGGTGAACCCAGACACTGCACGAGAGAGTCTCAGAGACCCCCCTGGCTGCAGCAAGCCTCCCCCAGACTCCACCAGCTGCACCCCACACTGGACACCTGCAAACACAGTGACATCGTGGTCAGGAGACTGTCACACATCCACTGATTCCCTCACTCATATCCACTCACATCCTCAGTATCTCTTGCTCTCCATAAATTGCCTTGTAAAATAGCAACAAGGACAACCCAGCTCAGCCCAAACTCCATGGTGAGTGTTCTGTCCTGAACCCCGAATAGGAGCACCTGGGAATCCCGGGCTGGAGCTGCTCTCCCAGAGCTGCAGGGCCAGGGCTGGGGCTGCTTTATATCAGCAGAGGAAGGACCCTATTTGCATGACCTTCTAGTATATAAGAGGCCATGTCATTGAATGTCCTCAGAAAGGGGAGGGTCTCAGAGCAGATGTGAGAGTCTCGGATTTTGTGGTGTTGATAGCATTTGGGAAATATACCTTTCATTACGTGATTCTTCCAGAGTAATCACTAGGACCCAAACTAACCATTAACCAGCAATAGTGTAGCCTGGGTCCGACAGCCTCTAGGAAAGGGGCTGGAGATGGTTGGTGTGATGGGTTATGATGGAAGCGCATATTATAACCCAACTCTTAAGTCCCGGCTCAGCATCACCAGGGACACCTCCAAGAACCAAGTCTATTTATCACTGAGCAGCCTGACAACTGAAGACACCGCCGTGTATTACTGTGCGAAAGACACAGTGAGGGGAAGTCACTGTGAGGTCAGATAAAAACCTCCCTGCATGGAGGCCCATAAGTACCAGGGGGCGCTCAGGACCCAACAAGTACAGGGCTGAGGCCTGCAGCAGGTGCAGAGAGGGGCTGGGAGGCAATTCTTGTTAGAACCTCTGCTTTCCTCTTCCTGCCCAGGAGCTCCACCAGGGACCCTGTTCTGTATCCTAATGTTCCATTGTTGTGGATTATGTTGTGTCTAGAAAATTTTGTGTGCATGTACCTATTTGCTTAATTTTTATTTTTATTATAGTTGTGTATATATACTTATTCATATGCACACACACATATGATACTCAAGAATGAAGGTTGTTTTTCATTTCTTTATTTATCTTCTTCTCAACGGAGCTCAAACCAAACCTGCGGCTCACCATCATGTTCATTTTGAGCCTGAAGTTCGTGAAATTTGTAAATATCCTGAGAATGCACATGAGATTTTTAAACAGTATTAATTGTTGCTTTGTTTTTGTACATGTGGAAGGAAGAGACACACCCTCCTGCATTCAGCAACCGGCACAAACATTTTGAATTCTGCAGCAGGCAGTGTTATAGACTCTGATGCCAGAGTGCTCCAATACTGTACATGCAATGATCCTCACTATTCACAGATTCCATATCTGCAAATTCACCTACTTCTAGCTCTTATGCGCACCCCAAAATAAACACTGTTATTTTCTGCTCATTCACGGACAGTAACAATGTGGCCCGTTGCTTGAATCACCCAACACACACATACACACACACACACACACACCCATACACACACACACACACACACACACACACACACACATTCCCTGCTGAGGTCAGTCAAAGTGATGCTCTCTTTTCTTGTTTCAACTCCCGACATGTTATTGAGCACTTTCTGGGGTCAAATTAGTGCCATGCTTTTCACATTTCTGGGATTCTTGGCGATTGTTTAAGGTAGTCACAGGCATAGGGCTGAAGAACAGTCTAGTGTCCCTACGCACAAATGGCTGTGAGTGGACTTAGGGAAAATACACATGAGAGATCAGCTTCATTCAGGCATGAGTTATATGGCCATGGGTGGTGAAAATGATACTCATGTTTCCAATATAAATCTCATCCAAACCAAAAGACAAAACTCGCTGCTGCATATGGGATGCAGCCTTGGAAGCTTGGCTTAATTCCAAATACAGCATGGCAAGTGGGGGCTTATGGCCAAGAAGAGGGTGGGGTGGAGTGGACTAGAAATTATTAAGAGAAGAAATACAGCCTAAGGGGATTCTGGTTACATAGACTCACAA
The DNA here is from genome assembly GCF_949987535.1 of Balaenoptera acutorostrata. Lineage (NCBI taxonomy): Eukaryota > Metazoa > Chordata > Mammalia > Artiodactyla > Balaenopteridae > Balaenoptera > Balaenoptera acutorostrata. The sequence goes on from NC_080066.1 coordinate 183,731,545, forward strand.
GGATTCTTGCTAAAGAGAGACCAGGGTGATCAAATACCGTGTGTGCGGTAGGAGGTTTGATGGATTTGATCAAATACTGAGGGTGATCAGAGTTCAAGGGTAGGAGATTTTCATTATTCTCACTTAACAGGGGTCTTGACAAAACCTGGCCATGCAAATATAAACACAGAAGCCCACAGGTCAAGACTAGCTGAGAAGAGCATTACAAGGAGCCTGTTGGCTAAGGGGTGGTCAAGGGTCTTTGCCACACTTAAGAAGAGTAATAATGAACATACAAGTAAACCAGGGATGCACACAGACACACAGAGAAAAGACCATCTGAGGATTCAGTGAGAAGAGATCCATCTGCAAGCAAAGGAGAAACGGCTGAGAAGGACCCAAACCTGCTGACACCGTTACCTTAGACTTCTAGCCTCCAGGCCTGAGAGGAATACATTTCTGTTGTTTAATCCACCCAGTCTGTTATTCTGTAATGGCCACACTAGCCAACTAATACACCTATAATATAGACACAGATAGACATATATGGAAATGTAAGTATCATATTGGAAAAGAAACATCACCCATTCTTCAGAGGTGACATGAAGCTGTGTCCACCCTGGATCTCAGCCAGCACCCTCCTCCAGAGCCCTAGACAAGGACCAGCCATGACCATCTTTATATGGAAACATGCTTCCCACCTGCACATCACACCCAGGCTCAAGGGGAAAACACAGCACCTGTGCTACTCAGAGTCAGGGTTCTCATCTTCACTGACATAACTCTCTGAAAGTCAAAGCATTAATCAAAATGAACATGAAGACCTTCTGGTCATTCTTCCTCTTGCTGGCATCTCTGAGCTGTGAGCATCTCCTGGGTCTGAGGAAGGTGGAATTATGGGGAGACATCTGCGAAGTGGGTGTCTCATGGTTTCTCCTTCCCCCGGTGTCCTGTCACAGGTGCTGGTGCAGGAATCGGGCCCAGGACTATTGAACACCCCCTCCCTCACCTGCTCAGTCTCTGGATTCTCCATCACAAACAGTGCTGACTGCTGGGACTGGATCCCTCAGCCCCCAGGGAAAGGGCTGGGGTGACTGCGGTGCTTTGGTTCTGGGAATAGCACAGCATACAACCTGTCTCTCCAAACATGACTCTCCACCTCCAGAAAAACCTCACATATTCAGTTTTCCCTGCAGCTCAGCTCCATGATGCCCTAGGACACAGCCCTGTGTTACTGTCCCAGGAGGCTCAGTGAGAAGTCAGGGTGAGTCCAGACACAACCCTCCCTGCAGGGGCCGCTCCAACCACCAGGGGGCGCTCGGGGTCATCAGCACACAAGAGGACCAATTTCAGGGCAGGTGCAGAGGATGGCATGGAGGGGTTTTCTCTCAGAAGCTGTGGTTTCTCCGCTGGATCATTGCCGCCCCTGGAAGCCTCATCCACAGTGATTCCAGGGAACTTTCTTGTCTCTAAACTTGAGACTTTTTTCATGCAGTCAGGCTTGTCTGTCTTTCTCCATCTATCTTTGGATGAGCCGCACAGAATTATCTCTTCATGCGACCTTTATTTGAAGATTAGGTCACTACTTTCTGTTATTAGTTGTCAAGTTTTTAATCATTTAATGACATAAATAATTTTTGCTGTTGAACTTTACATCTGCTTTCCACCCTCAGATGGATTTCCAATTCCTCTCATCCTGAAAATCTCCCCAGTCCTGTTTGATGCAATGCCTTTCACTTGAATAGTAGGATTCATGTTTATATTCAGAAATTGATTTCCATATAGCACTGGAGTCATTCCCTCCCCAGAAGACATTTTGAAATGTCGGGACACAGGTTGGGCTGTAACATGTGGGCTGTGTTGCCTGTACCTTGTTATCTAGTGTTGAGATTGATAATAGATAATTAGGTAAAAGGGAACAGAAACAGGTATATGCTAATCATATGGAAAATAACCATAAAAACTGACTACATAACCCATTTTTAGTGCGTGGTAAAGGCTCAAATGTGTAAAGGTGATACAAGCACCCGTATGAAGTTATTTGTATCTACATAAATATTCAAAGAATTTTTGTAAATACTTTTCAAGCTCACTCCTCAATCCCATGGTGAGTGTCTGCTTTTCTCTCTAAGAAATCGACGAATATATTCCAATTGGCTGCCATTGGCATTCCTTGCAGCAAGCGGAGGAAGGGCCTTTCACTCTACATCATCCCCAATATTTGAATTTCTTATTATTTTGTGCTTTAACTGTTGTAATAAGTGAGCAGCAGTATCTCATCATCGTGTTATTTTATGTATCCTTAATGAAGAATGCTCTTAAAACCTTTTATCTCTTCTTTGTGGAAGTATCTTCAGATCACTGGCACAGTGTTCATTATTTTCATTTTTTGTTGCTGGTTTATTTATTAAGCTGTTTTGTTGCATATGTCATTTTATATATGCACACACATCCTGTGATGTAGCTGTCATTTTTACCCTCATATTAGAGGTGTAAACTACACCCAGAGGTATAGAGGGTTTGTGGAGTGTCCAAGGATAAACATGGGGTGACCGTTAGATCCAGCATCTGCCCCTCTGCTCTGGGCCAGGCTGCTCCCTTGAACCTATTCCAGGACAGAGTTGGACTTGCCGGGTGAGGTTTGCAGATCCCCCTCCTGTAATGGGATCATTATGACTTTGCTCTCTTCTAGTGTTTACCTAAAATACATGGAGAGAATCAGGGTTCATGAGAAGTATTTTCAAGAGTCTCTTATGTTTCTGTATCTTTCCTTCAGTCCTTTCCTTCCAAGTCATGCATTTCTTTGTTTGTAATTACTTTAATGAGGTGATCGACATATAATAAAGCGCACAAACTCAGAATGAGCACTCTGATAAATACTGACGTAGGCATCAGCATTATCAGGAGAGAACAGATCAATTCCTCTCATTATTTTCAGTAGTTTCCGGGTTTCCTCCTTCCTGTCCCTTCTTACCTTCCATCCTGTCCCCACATAACCATTGATCTTCCCTTGTTACTTCCGATTATTTTTCATTTTCTAGAATTTATAAAAGTGGGATCATATTATATGTGTTTTTATTGTTATGGCTTATTTTCCTCAGCACAAATAGTTGTGAATACTATCATGTTTTTGTGTGTATCAAGAATCCTTGGCTTTAATAACAGGTGGAATTTAAAGAATGATCATAGCATGATTGGTTTATTTATTAAGCTGATGCGTGATATAGGAATTGTTTCCAGTTTCTGGGTGTTACAATAAAGCTGATACTCGTCTTGGAGATGCAGAGAGATGAGAAGCTGAGAAAATGCTTCGTATTAAAGGTTCTTAAAACAACCTCAAAATGGGACAAGTGGCACATTATCAAAATCTCACCAATATAACAGATAATTATAGAACTAAAAGACAGCAACAAATTTAAATCTTGGCGAGAGACAAATGCTCACAGAATAAAAAAGAATAAGAATATTAATCCTGACATAGGCTGCTGAATGGAATAAAAACTACTACCAGATTAAACTAGAAATAGATGCCTTGAGGTCGAGTGTGGTTAAGGTGTAACAGTGCCCCAATGTCTCCTAACTGACTACCTCACCAGCGTCAGCGTGGTCCTGCTAAAGTGTGAATCAGATGGTGTTACCACTCTATTCACACAGGTGTGTCTTCCTACCTGGGACAGCCCAGGATTCCCGCCTGAGCTCTTAGGTCCTCCTGTATCATGGGGAGGAAGACCTTGGCTCTGGACTTGGATCTGCACTGTGTCATAGCATCTCCACTTGCAGTGTGATCTTTGTCCCCTCATCCAGTCCAACTGTGCCACATATTTACCACATATGAAATGGTGAAATAGGATCTCACGCAGAAATGAATAATAATGTTCCAGATGTTGACTGATGCACAAAACCCTGCCACAAACCTTGACAGTTTCCACAGACAGCAGCTCTTTATTTTGTACACCGTGTCTGCTTTGGGAGGGCCTGGAGGAGAAGCCCACCCTGCCCCATGCAGGGTCACTGTGAGAGGCACAAGTTCAGCTGCAGGATCTGCTCCTCTGATGCACACTCACGTGTAAGGGAGGGTGACCCTGACTGTAGGCTGGGTGCTCAGCCAGGTCTGAGGGCTGGGCTTTGTGTCCACCTCGTGTGGACATTGCTTGGGCTCTGACTTCCTTTCAGCAAGAGGACTGGGACAGCTGAGTGGTCCCTGCATCAGAGCCCTTCCTCAGGGCAGTCACTTACACACCAAGACAGAGCTTAATATAAGATCCCAGAAGTCATGCTCGTAACATTGACCTAATTGACTTGAAACTTATATCTCCATCATAGACTGCCCATGAATTATTGTAGTATATTCATTTAGTATTGAGATAAAGTGGAAGCAACAAACAAGTTCTTCCATAAATTAGTAGATAAACAATGCGTGATGTATCCATGCTGTGGAATTGTATTCAGCAATTGAAATATTAAACTATTATACCATGAAAGGACATGAGGGAATCCTCAATGCATATTGCTAATTAAAAAATCGACCTGAAAACATTCAATGTCACCTATTTGGCATTTGGGAAAAGGCAAGTCTGTATATAAAGCAAGCAGATGAGCATTTCGCAGGAATTTGGGAGAAGGTCTTTGATAAGTGAAACATGGACAATATTTAAGGATCGTGAAATTCTTTTCTATGAAATTGCAGTGGTGGAAACATTGCACTATGAACTTATCAAAATATATAAAGTAATAGCAGAAAGAGTGAACCTTATTGAATATAAATATAAGTTTCATTTATAAGTCAGAGACGCAAGGATGGAACGATGCACACTGTATAGATGATATCTAATATTATAGTGAATCTATGAATTAACATGTCTGAAGAAGGTGGGAAAATGGGGTTTAACCTAAGTGACTTTGGAAATGAGTGGAGTCTGAAGGCTAAGTTCTAAGCCACTGCACATAAGCACTAGAGCCTGGTGGATAATGGTATTTCCATCAGGAGTCAGGCTAAGAATTGTGATACTACTGTACCTGTGGAACTGAACAATTCGTAGCTGGGTGGCATCGGTGGAGCCAGTCTTCTCACTGTTGGATGGAAAGTAACAGACAAGCAAGGGGGGAAAGGCTGGATTTACCCATGTGATGTTGCACTAGGATCGGAGATGTAAGAATGCTCTCACATTTACCTTAACACAGGTCTGAAGGTGAGATACAGAGGTAGTTGCAGACGTGTGTGGGTATACGTGGGGTAGTGCACACAGATATATTTCCAAGGTCTGTTGCTTATAGGGTCTCGATTCAATGCCCCCAGTAGACAGGACACCAGCATTAGTATCCTAATACCCACTCTTCTGGTTGCTAATACTATTCTCCAGAAAAGGATCCACAACTCATCGGAGGCATGGCTAATTCTGGGGCTGGAGAAGAGAATACCTATGATTATACTGCAGATTCTTGTAGCCCTGGAAAGTAAGGAAGTGTTCACACAAATGAACGGGGGCCCTTCAAGGGGATACAGGAGACAATCTGAAAGAGCTCCCCATGGCTGACAAGTGGTAACAATTACAGGAGCATAGAAGATGCCTTAGTATATAACCTTCACCCAAAGTATGAAACAAATAACTTGATTCATACTTATATAAAGAGATTGAATAAATATATCTAATGCAGAAGGTAGGATAAATCTCCCTTAAGGAATAACTTCAGGTAACTCATCATGGTCATCCTCCCTTCAAGAAGGTGGACTTAACCCTCCATCCATGAATGTGGCCTGGCGTAAGGAAGTGACAGAAATTATGGGTATCCTTGAGTTTCATGATGAATTTTTAGGTATAATATCCCAAAAATCATTCACAAAATAAATTTGTAATTTTTCTGTATCCATTAAAAATTGTGTCCTGAAAACAACAAGAGAAACAGCAACAATAACTTCACTGATAAGGGAATTAAAGCACAGACTTGGAGAATGTGCTTTCTTATATCATATTTATAAAGGACTTGTATCATGAATATACAGCAAATTCACAGCTCAACAACAGCAACAAAAAATGAAAATAATGAACACTGTGCCAGTGATATGAAGATACTTCCACAAAGAAGAGATAAAAGGTTTTAACAAGATTCTTCATTAGGGATACATAAAATAACACGATGTTGAGATACTGCTGCTCACTTATTACAACAGTTAAAGCACAAAATAATAAGAAATTCAAATATTGGGGATGCTGTAAGCGAAAGGCCCCTCATCCGCTTGCTGGAAGGAATGCCAATGGCAGCCAATTGGAATATATTCGTCGATTTCTTAGAGAGAAAAGCAGACACTCACCATGGGATTGAGAAGTGAGCTTGAAAACTATTTACAAAAATTGTTTGAAAATTTATGTTGATACGAATAACTTCATACGGGTGCTTGTATCATCTTTACACATTTGAGCCTTTACCACGCACTAAAAATGGGTTATGTAGTCAGTTTTTATGGTTATTTTCCATATGATTAGCATATACCTGTTTCTGTTCCCTTTTATCTGTCTCTGTAGTTTATCTAATTATCTGTTATCAATCTCCACACTAGATAACAAGGTACAGGCAACACAGCCCACATGTTACAGCCCAACCTGTATCCCGACATTTCAAAATGTCTTCTGGGGAGAGAATGACTGCAGTGCTATATGGACATCCATTTCTGAATATAAACATGACTCATATTATTCAAGTGAAAGGCATTGCATCAAACAGGACTGGGGAGATTTTCAGGATGAGAGGAATTGGAAATCCATCTGATGGTGGAAAGCAGATATAAAGTTCAACAGCAAAAATTAGTTATGTCATTAAACGATTAAAAACTTGACAACTAATAACAGAAAGTAGTGACCTAATCTTCAAATAAAGGCCTCATGAAGAAGTAATTCTGTGCGGCTCATCCAAAGATAGATGGAGAAAGACAGACAAGCCTGACTCCATGAAAAAAGTCTCAAGTTTAGATAGAGACAAGAAAATTCCCTGGAATTATTGTGGATGAGGCTTCCAGGGGCGGCAATGATCCAGGGGAAAAACCACAGCTTCTGAGAGAAAACCCCTCCATGCCATCCGCTGCACCTGCCCTGAAATTGGTCCTCTTGTGTGCTGATGGCCCTGAGCGCCCCCTGGTGGTTGGAGCGGCCCCTGCAGGGAGGGTCGTGTCTGGACTCACCCTGACTTCTCACTGAGCCTCCTGGGACAGTAACACAGGGCTGTGTCCTAGGGCATCACGGAGCTGAGCTGCAGGGAAAACTGAATTTGTGAGGTTTCTCTGGAGGTTGAGAGTCATTTTTGGAGAGACAGGTTGTATGCTGTGCTATTCCCAGAACCAAAGCACCGCAGTCACCCCAGCCCTTTCCCTGGGGGCTGAGGGATCCAGTCCCAGCAGTCAGCACTGTTTGTGATGGAGAATCCAGAGACTGAGCAGGTGAGGGAGAGGATCTTCGATAGTCCTGGGCCCGATTCCTGCACCAGCACCTGGGACAGGACACCTGGGAAAGGAGAAACCATGAGACACCCACTTCGCAGATGTCACCCATAATTCCACCTTCCTCAGACCCAGGAGGTGCTCACAGCTGAGAGATGCCAGGAAGAGGAGGAATTACCAGAAGGTTTTCATGTTCATTTTGATTAATGCTTTGACTTTCAGAGAGTTATGTCAGTGAAGATGAGAACCCTGACTCTGAGTAGCACAGGTGCTGTGTTTTCCCCTTGAGCCTGGGTGTGATGTGCAGGTAGGAAGCATGTTTCCATATAAAGATGGTCATGGCTGGTCCTTGTCTAGGGCTCTGGAGGAGGGTGCTGGCTGAGATCCAGGGTGGACAGAGCTTCATGTCACCTCTGAAGAATGGGTGATGTTTCTTTTCCAATATGATACCTACATTTCCATATATGTCTATCTGTGTCTATATTATAGGTGTATTAGTTGGCTAGTGTGGCCATTACAGAATAACAGACTGGGTGGATTAAACAACAGAAATGTATTCCTCTCAGGCCTGGAGGCTAGGGGTCTAAGGTCACAATGTCAGCAGGGTTGTGTCCTTCTCAGGCCTTTCTCGTTTGTTTGCAGATGGACCTCTTCTCACTGAATCCTCAGATGGTCTTTTCTCTGTGTGTCCATGTGCATCCCTGGTTTACTTGTATGTCCATTATTACACTTCTTAAGTGTGGCAAAGACCCCTGACCACCCCTTATCCAACAGGCTCCTTGTAATGCTCTTCTCAACTAGTCTTGACCTGTGGGCTTCTGTGTTTATACTTGCATGGTGAGGTTTTGGCAAGACCCCTGCTAAGTGAGAATACTGAGTATCTCCCACCCTTGAATTCTGATCACCCTCAGTATTTGATCAAATCCATCAAACCTCCTACCGCACACACGGTATTTGATCACCCTGGTCTCTCTTTAGCAAGAATCCTTGTGAGTCTATGTAACCAGAATCCCCTTAGGCTGTATTTCTTCTCTTAATAATTTCTAGTCCACTCCACCCCACCCTCTTCTTGGCCATAAGCCCCCACTTGCCATGCTGTATTTGGAATTAAGCCAAGCTTCCAAGGCTGCATCCCATATGCAGCAGCGAGTTTTGTCTTTTGGTTTGGATGAGATTTATATTGGAAACATGAGTATCATTTTCACCACCCATGGCCATATAACTCATGCCTGAATGAAGCTGATCTCTCATGTATATTTTCCCTATGTCCACTCACAGCCATTTGTACGTAGGGACACTAGACTGTTCTTCAGCCCTAGGCCTGTGACTACCTTAAACAATCGCCAAGAATCCCAGAAATGTGAAAAGCATGGCAGTAATTTGACCCCAGAAAGTGCTCAGTTATATGACGGGAGTTGAAACAAGAAAAGGGAGCATCACCTTGACTGATCTCAGCTGGGAATGTGTGTGTGTGTGTGTGTGTGTGTATGGGTGTGTTGGGTGATTCAAGCAACGGGCCACATTGTTAATGTCCGTGAATGAGCACAAAATGACAGTGTTTATTTTGGGGTGCTCATAACAGCTAGAAGTAGGTGAATTTGCAGATATGGAATCTGTGAATAGTGAGGATCATTGCATGTGCAGTATTGGAGCACTCTGGCATCAGAGTCTATAACACTGCCTGCTGCAGAATTCAAAATGTTTGTGCAGGTTGCCTGAAAGCAGGACGGTATGTCTCTTCCTTCCACATGTACAAAAACAAAGCAACAATTAATACTGTTTAAAAATCTCATGTGCATTCTCAGGATATTTACAAGTTTCACGAACTTCAGGCTCAAATTGAACCTTATGGTTAGCCGCAGGGTTGTTCTGAGTTCCTTTGAGAAAAAGATAAATAAAGAAATGAAAAACAACCTTAATTCTTGAGTATTATATGTGTGTGTGCATGTGGCTATATATATACACAACTATAATAAAAATAAATAGTAAGCAAATATGTACATGCACACAAAATTTTCTAGACACAACATAATCCACAACAATGAAACATTAGGATACAGAACAGGGTCTCTGGTGGAGCTCCTGGGCAGGAAGAGGAAAGCAGAGGTTCTAACAAGAATTGCCTCCCAGCCCCTCTCTGCACCTGCTGCAGGCCTCAGCCCTGTACTTCTTAGGGTCCTGCGCGCCCCCTGGTGGTTACGGGCCTCCGTGCAGGGAGGTTTTTGTCTGGCCTCACACTGACTTCCCCTCACTGTGTCTTTCGCACAGTAATACACGGCGGTGTCTTCAGTTGTCAGGCTGCTCAGTGATAAATAGACTTGGCTCTTGGAGGTGTCCCTGGTGATGCTGAGCCGGGACTTAAGAGTTGGGTTATAGACTGTGATTCCACTATAATCCATCACACCAACCATCTCCAGCCCCTTTCCTGGAGGCTGTCTGACCCAGGATACACCAGAGCTGGTTAATGAGAATCCGGAGACAGTGCAGGTGAGGGAGAGGGTCTGGGAGGGCTTCACCAGGCAGGGTCCCGACTCTTGCAGCTGCACCTGTGACAGGACGCCTGTGGACAGAGAGAACCACGTTGACTCATGGGCTCAGATGCAGCTTCCCCATGGGTTCATGGCTGAATCCCTGAGACACTCACCTCTGGGAGCTGACACCAGAAAGAGGAAGAACCACAGTGGATTCATCTTCTTGCAGATGAGATTCATCAAGCCCAGAAAATCTCTTCAAGCATGAGGAGAAACCCGTATTTAAGTGAACTGGTACTTTGTTTTTACCTTGTGGTCTAAGGGGATATTTGCATATAGGAGGGACCTTTTTATAAAAAGCATCAAGTAGTGAAGGGATGTCCCTGTATCTGGGGATCCCCCCGTGAGCAGGGTGCTGGCTGTGCCCTCAGAGAACTCAGCCCCCACCTGGGGTCCCCATCCTGATGCCTGGGTGACCCTTTGTCCAGGAATGAAATGAGGCTGAAGGGCTAGTCAGGAAATCAGCTGTGCTCAAAGATTAATGGCAGATTTGGGGAATAGACTTTAATCCCATGGATGTATATATTTCACATAAATACGCATGAAACATTCAGGGTCTTCCAAGTTGTCAGACTCAGACTCTTGTTTTTTCCTTTCTGCATTACCTCATGTATATTTCCTGGATATGGAAGTATTTGAGACAACCACACATGTAATAATCACATTGAATTCAGACAGAGTTAGGTAAAATTTAATGTTTACCATAATTCACAAAGGACTTCGTGTTTCCCTTAACTTGGGTGAACATTTCTTCACTTGAAACAGTTTAAATATGATCAAGAGTTGCTCTGGAGGTGGATTTATTCATAACAACTAAACACACAGTGTATTTGTGGACAAGGTAGTCATTCTTGCTGAGGTGATCATGGTTCTCAGCACTGCTGACTTGGCCAGTAGCCTGTCCTGCCTTTTTCCTGTGCACAAGTGAGTGTCTGCAGAAATACCATGAGCTTCAGGGCTCCTTCCCTGAGGGTGGACATTGAGGAATCCCCATGGCTACCAAGGACTAAGAACAGACCGCTACGGGAGGCTCCTCGGACTCCAATATGCTGGGCAGGTGACCTGGTCACAGTGCACAGACTCACTCCCTCTAGAAGTGTTCATTTCTAACTCTGTCACTGCCAGTGACATTGGAGCTCAGGCAACACAGTTCCCACTGTACTCGGTGAGAGAACACGCATGATTCTTGGAAGTAAACCTTCACAGTGAATGGCTTGCAGTGTATGAGGGCGTCATGGTCAGAGGAAAGCTCCCATCTCAGGAAGCAGGTTCCCTTGAAAAGTCCACCTGAGAGCAGCTTTCCCGAGTCCCTGGGTCAGTGAGTCCTGGAACTGTGCCTGAGGTCATATAAGTAAGCGGTGCTGGAGAGCAGAGCACAGCTCCATCCCATCTCACTGTGGGCACTGAGGATGTGACCTCACCACCTGCATTTCAGTCTGCAAGGATGTAAATCGGGGATCACGATGGTGATGGTCTGTCTGAAATTTATAGTGGGTTTGCCAGGGGTGTTGAATGTTGTCATCAGTGTCATCAGTGGTGTTATCTCCCCTGGGAACCAGAAAAAACCAATGTCAGTCCCCATATCTGACTGACACCATTTTACATGTAACACTGGTCTACTCCTGCCCTGAGGTGTCACACCTGTAGGACTGGGGCAGGTCAGCTCTCCCTCAGCCCAGTGTTCTCACCTGTACACTGACTGATGTAGAACCTGCTGTTTATGAAAAGCTCTTTCTTCCATACTATTTCATGAACAGAGTTCAAAATATATCATATTGCTTCTAGGTTTTTCGATAATATCAATAGTGAAAATTAAATAATAAAGAGTCAGCCTGCCTGAATGTAGATAATAGGAGAGTCAACTAAAGCAGGATGGGCAAGAATCACAGGACAAGTCTGGACCCTCTCGTCTGAACCTGAAAAGTGAGCTGATATGCTGTGGGATAGGGGAGGGGAAGGATGGCGTCCAACACCTAGAACCAGGTGAGCCCATTATTCACCAGGTGGAAGCAGGGCCTGCATTTGAACAGATGCACTAGCATCTGACCTGGCCTTCATGAGCTGGTGGACTGGAGGAGACCCATACAAATTCATGTTCACATAGAAGGAATTATAACCAGTGTCTTTATGTTTGGGGATGTGTTGTTAGGGTCTGTTTACCCCTAGGAAAAATGTGTTAGCCCACAAGCACTAAAAAAGCTATTTTGTCATTTTGTCTTTTGTAGAGAAAAGTGGAGGCAATTATATCTGGAGACTAGATCATATTATAATGCTGGAGTGAACATCCATTAGAGATGACCAAGGTGGATGGTAAAAAGTAGTGGTGAGATTTAAGTCATATTCTTTTGCAGTTTACCAGTGATGCTCACACCCAGAGTGTGATGGGAGGGAGAAGGAAAGATCATGGTGGGCTTCACGGTGAGCACAAGGACAGGTCCCTCTGATGGCCTCTGTATTTATCCTTATGAATGTTCCAGAGCATAAACTCAGAATGGGGTGTGGACTTAAAGAGAGTTGAGGACAGATGCTTGAGGACATTTAACTTCTTTGTTGGAATCGCTGGGAAAAGAAGAAACATGAAATGTACTGGAAAACAGCCGTGTCCCTGAGTGATATTATATTTTTTGCCTTAGATGTTACTGAATATACAGAGATTCACTGTCCTCACATTTCATCCTATAGCTCCACTTAGAATCCAGTTTTAAATGTGAGGGATGTAGATGAAACTCACTTATTATGAGCAAAAGTGGTGGCTAAGTTTTAAGAGGTATAAGCCAAAGTTATGTATATGTGTTACTGAATTGCAATTGTCAATCTCTTCTCTAGAGCAACATAAACTAAAAGTAATAATGATAGTTCAAAAAAGCATTGCTTTCATTTTCAGCCATGGTGAAAACCATAGAATCATTTAAGTAACAATCATTCACAGCTTCAGATCCACCACAGGTAAAAGTTAGGGTTAGAAAATGGTCATTCTAACTGATGAAATCTCACTCTTCTCATCAAGGATCTGAGTCTCTGTGGATGTGCAGCATAGTTCTCATCTGCAAGACAAGAGGGGGTGTCTTTTGGCCCATTTCTGTTTTTCCAGAAGAGCATCTCTGAAGAAATCCCGCCTCCATTTACCCATGCCATCCTCATATCTGATAGAAGCCTTTGAGTCTACTGTCATATGTTCACACAAAAAGTTCCCCATTGTTTAGGCAGTTAAAGTTCATTTAACTTCACTTTTCATTGAAGGAGGAACACCTAATAATTATGAAGTTTGAAATGAAACCACTTACATTAGAACTTTATCCAAAGACAAGCCACAGACTGGAAGAAAATACTTCCAAAAGACATGTCTATTATATCTGATTGTTATCTAAAATATACCAAGAAGTCTTAATCTCAACACTAAGAAACAGAGAAGACTATTAAAAATCGGCCAAAATCCTTAACAGACACCTCACCAAAAAGACACACAGGTTGCAAATAAAGCTATGGAGGAACATATGTCACAGGGGCATGCAAGTCAAAACAACAAGGGCAAATCCCTGCAAATTTACTAGAGTGACCCAAATCAGAACCTCAAACAGTGGGAGGATGTGGAGCAGCAGGGGGTCCATTTACTGCTAGTGCGGATGCAAAACGGGGTGCACCCTGGGAGACATAGTGGTGGCTTCTTACAAAGTAAACATACTCATCATAAAAAAGAGCAATAGAATTAGCAGTGGTGGAGTTCCAAGATGGCGGAGCGGTAGGGGAAGTGGAGTTCCTCTCTCTCCATGGATGCATCAGGAACACATCTACAGGTGCAGCAACCCTCACAGAACACCAGCTGAACACTAGCAGAAGAGCTTGGACACTGGAAAGGACTATAAAGATCCCCACATAACTGGGTAGGATGAAAGAAAGAAGGGAGAAAGAGGAGGAGAGGAAGCGGCATGGGGCTTGCACCCCAGAGGGGGTGAGGGGCTGAAGCAGAAGACAGATTCCTGCAACTGGGGAAGCCCCCTCACCAATGGTGAAATCACTTGGGACAGAAAGGAAACATTTGAGGCTGTCAGAAGAGGGTGTAACTGCCGATCTGTGGCAGATGGGACAGAGTGAAAACTGCACAGACCGCCTGTGCCGTGTCCCTACCTGCTCTGGACTGGGACGTGTGTTCACCGGTGTGCATGGAGTCTGGGAGCTGGAGCAAGGGGATTAGAGAGCAAGTCCAGGGCAAGGACTGCTATTGGCTGTGGGGAGATGGCCTGAGGGGACGGCAGGGAGGAAATCCACAACAGGGAGAGCTTATGGAGGAAAACCGGACTGGCATGGAAGCAGGGCGCTACTGCTGAGTCACACGCAGGGGGTGGAGCCACCATTGCAGCCTCTCTCTCCCCACATGCTGGCGCCTGCTGCCAGGCAATAGAAAAAGCATTGCCAGGGCTGGCCCTTGTGCAACTTCCACTGGGCACTAGAAAAAGCCCTGCCAGAGCTGGCCCTCACACACCTGCCATGCGGCTCTCAAAAAGGACCCCACTAGGGCCATATATCTTCCACTTATGGCTGCTGGCTTCCCTGTGCACATGGGGCTGCCAGGGCTCCTGGGATCCAAGCAGCTGTGCTACCTCTGCACCCTGAGGAGACCCAGGTGCTCCAGGGCAGCCTCAGGAGCAGAATCCTGTGGGTGACCCACATGCAGAGGTGGGGATAAACCACAGCTGAGCCCCAGATGCAGGCCGACTAAGGAAGAGAATCAAAAACCTTTCCATCAGCTGCAGAAGCTGCAGATTAAATCCCAGCGATCAGCTTTGTAGATCCTACGTCTATGGAATGTCTGAATGGACAGTGAGTGTTCCCACAAATGAGCACGGTCTAGCTCTGGCAGCTGTGGACTTTGGGGGCAGCACACGTGGGAGTTGGGCCAGAGCAGAGTCTGAGCTGCCCCCATGGGGCCCACAGCAGGTCCACAGCCCAGCCCAGAGGCACTGGAGGGCCTCCTGTGGAGGCAGAGGTGGGCCTGGCTCAGGGCAGGGGCAAGGACACTGAGAGATGAGGCTCTAGGAAAACATTATTATTACTATTATTTTTTATTATGTTTTTATTCATTTTGTTGTCATTTCTGTTTTTTTGTTTTGTTTTGTCATTTTTATTAGTATTTTAATTTACTCTTTGGGGATATTTTTTGGTTTTTAACATATTTATTTATACATATATTTGTATATTTACTTTGTTTTTCTGTTGTTCTGTGTTTTTTCCCCCATTTTTTAAAAAATCATTTTTGTCTATTTTGTTCTTTTTGCTTTACTCTTCAGTTGGCACTCTGCTTTGGTTTGTTTTTTGTTTTGTGTTTCTGTTAGCTTTGTTTTTAATTGTTTGATTTCATTTTTTGGTTCTCTTGTTTGTCTGGTTGTTCTCATGCTTTTTGTTTGATTTTTTTTTGTTTCTATTGTGTGTGTGTGTGTGTGTGTGTGTGTGTGTGTTTCCTTGTTCTTGTTTTTGTTTGTTTGATTTTGGTTTAACCATTTGTCTGGGGTTTTTGTTTGCCTTTTTTTTTTTTTAAATCTCCTTTATTGCTGTGACTAGTGCCTTGCGGGGTTATGGTTCCCCAACCAGAATTTGGCCCTGAGCCTCTGGGGTGGAAGCACTGAGTCCAGGACACTGGACTGACAGAGAATTCCTGGCTATAGGGAATACTAATTGGTGAGACCTCTCATGGAGGCCTCCATCCTAATCCAAGACCTGGCTCCACCCAACTGCCTGCACCCCCAGCACTGGTCACCTTATGCCAGACAGCAAACAAGACAGGAACACAAACCCACCCATCAGCAGACAGGCTGCATAAAGTCATACTAAACTCACAGACACCCCAAAACACACCACCTGACATGGCCCTGCTCATCAGAGGGGAAAGACTCAGCTGTACCCACCAGAACACAGGCACCAGTCCCTCCCATCAGAGAGCTTATGCAAGCCACTGGACCAACCTCAACCACCAGGGGGCAGAGACCAGAAGCAAGATGAACTAGAACACTGCAGCCTAGGGAAAGGAGACCTCAAATACTGTAAATTAGACAAAATGAGAAGACAGAGAAATATTTTGCAGGCAAAGGAGCAAGATAAAAACCCACAAGACCAAAAGAAAATGAAGAGGAAATAAGCAATCTACCTGAAAAAGTATTCAGAGTAATGATAGTAAAGATGATCCAAAATCTCAGAAATAGAATGGAGGCATGGATCAAGAAGATACAAGAAATGCTTAACAATGACGTAGAAGAACTAAAGAACTAAAGATAGATGCACCACAATGTTCATTGCAGCACCATTTACAATAGCCAGGACATGGAAGTAACCTAAATGTCCATCAGCAGATGAATGGATATAGAAGATGTAGCACATATATACAATGGAATATTACACAACCATATAAAGGAACAAAATTGAGTTATTTGTAATGCGGTGGATGGACATAGAATCTGTCATACAGAGTGAAGTAAGTCAGAAAGAGAAAAACAAATACCGTATATAAACACATATATGTGGAATCTAGAAAAACTGTGCTGATGAACCTATTTGCAGGGCATGAACAGAGATGCTGACATAGAGAACGGACTTGTGGTCACAGTGGGGGAGGGGGAGGGTGGGGCGAATTGAGAGAGTAGCATTGACATATATACACTGCCATGTATAAAATAGATAGCTAGTGGGAATCTGTTGTATAGCACAGGGAGCTCAGCTCGATGCTTTGCGATGACCTAGAGGGGTGGGATAGGGAGGGTGGGAGGGTGGCTCAAGAGGGAGGGACTATATGTATACATATATCTGATTCACTTTGTTGTACAGAAGAAACTAACACAGTATTGTAAAACAATTATACTCCAATGGAAAGGAAAAAAAAGGGCAATAGTGCTCTTTTGTATGTCCTGAAAGACAATAAAATTTAGGTTCAGGCAAAAACCTGCACACAATGTTTACCTACCTTTATTCATATTTGTCAAAGTTTGGAAGCAACCAAGTTGTCCTTTCATAGGTGAATAACTTTATAAAATGTGTACTTTCAGATAATGGACACTGAAATGTCACAGAGATTGGGAAGAAACCCTCAAAGTTGTAACGGAAATGCAAAGCAGAGATGCCAGAACAAAACTGGCAAGATGATGTCAGGAGTGTGAAAGTGGCCCGTGAGGACTGAGGTTCCTAAGAGGTTGTGCATAGTGAGGCTGAGGAGAAGACAGTTTGGGTTTGTCAGGAGGGAAATGTCCCTCTCTGCCCCTCTTGAGTTCCTGAGGCTGGACTGATAATAAAAGTAACAAAGACAGATTAACAGGAGAGAAAAATAACTTTTAACCATGGGCATGGACATGCCATAGAAATGGACCCAGAAGTGACCAAAGCAGGCAGCTTTTATATTTGTAGACCAAGATCCAATATTTGTGAGGAATTGGTAGAAGGAGGAAATGTATGCTTTTGGTGTGCAATTAGTGAAGAACCTAAGCAGAGTTTGGGCTTGCATAGTCATTAAAGAAGGAACAAGGTTTGTTCATAGAGACTTCCAGGCCTGAATTCCCCGTCCCTGGTGATAAGAGTGTCCCTGTGTAATGGAAAGCAGGGTCCAGCTGCTCGGTGCTCAAAAGCCAATAAAGAGGCAAAGTTGGTAGAAAGGAAAGTTTGCTTTTTATTGGATGCCTGCAACAGGGGAGGGGGAAGACTTCTGTCCAAAGGCCACTGCCCCCCAAACTGAGAATCAGTGGGAGGGGGCTGAGGGAGGGGGCTACATGCATAGCAGCAGAGTCAGCTCTGACGGTCATCTTGATATTGGTCATGCGGTGCTCTGACCAGTGTCATCTTGATTGTTTAAGTACAGTTAACCTTCAGTTCCAGGGTCAGTTTCTTCTCATTTCTTTGAGGCCAGTTCCTGGAATTGTGGCAGCTTATGCCATGGCTACAGTCTGGTCATCATGCAGTTAACTTCTTCCTCCTGGTGGGAGTTTCAGTACCTACAAGACGGCTCACGGGACATGGACAAGAATACTATCTATAGCCATTGAGGAGACACTAAATGTCCTTGATTTGCTTAATGACTCAACTATTATTATTTAGTCTTGTTGGACAGTTTTCCTTTCTTTCTGTATTTGCTCACTTCTTTGATTAAATTTATTCCTTGGCTAAAGTTTTTCCACAGACAAAAGGCAGGCAGAGGGCATGAGGTGAAGGACCATTTCACTTCCACTTCTAGATGCGGGAGAGCACCTTTCACATGGGAGGTTTATTTCTTGCTTAAGCGAGACAGGGAGGAAGGTCAGAATGTCCTTCTGCGTGGGCTCTTTCTTAAGTCACTTTAATTCATAACAATCAATATGCCATTGAGGCACATTTTAGGGGGGCCTACCCTGGGCCCAACACTCAGTGCCTGCTTTATTTTTTTAAATTTATTTGTATTTATTTATTTTGGTTGTGTTGGGTCTTCATTGCAGTGCGTGGGCTTTTCTCTGCTTGTGGTGAGCGGGGGCTACTCTTCGTTTCAGTGCAAAGGCTTCTCATTGTAGTGGCTTCTCTTGTTGCAGAGCACGGCTCTAGGCACATGGGCTTCTGTAGTTGTGGCACGTGGGCTCAGTAGTTGTGGCTCATGGGTTCTAGAGCGCAGGCTCAGTAGTTGTGGTGCAAGGGCTTAATTGCTCCGCAGCATGTGGGATCTTCCTGGACCAGGGCTTGAACCTTTGTCCCCTGCATTGGGAGGTGGATTCCTAACCATTACACCAGCAGGGCAGTCCTCTGTTTTATTATTTTGTTTCTACATATGCACACAATGCATTGTGATGTAGGTATTTATGTATCTGCATCTTACAGATGTGAAGCTAAACTGTAGTCTGGATTTGGTAGGCAGTTTGCTGGAGACACACATCAGGGAACAGTGAGCCTGCCTATCCATTCCTGGGCTTCTCCACACTGGACCTGGCCGCACCCTGCACGGGTATCTGGACAGAGGTGGGCGTGCCTAGTGAGGCTGCAGGACTCTTTCTGGAATGAGAACATGTGTGATTTCCCTGCATTCTAGGTGCTCACCTAAGACACTGTGGTGAAGAAAGGGGCACAGATTTGTTTTCAGCAGTTTCTGAAAATTCATGTTATTACCCACCTGAATATAACCTTTCCCTTCCAATTACCTATGTGTCTACTGGTCATAGCATTAACAATGCATACTTCGCACAACATAAACTACATAATAGGACAAGATGCAGGTATTATCTAAGCCTATAGGGATTCTATTGGACCTGGAAACAAGGAGCACACGTAGAAACACCCCCACTGACGTCCCCTCTTACTGGCATCATTCCCAGTGACCCACTGAGGATCTGATGGTGCTGCTCAGCTCATTTATGCTTCTCATGCAAGAGGTTAGCAGGCAGGCAAAGAGCCACCATCCTGGCAGGGACAGCTGGTCTACCAGTAGGGCAGGGCTGAGATTTCACAATGAGGAGCGAATAATATGTTCGACTCAACAAATACGCTATGATACTTCTGCAACTGCTGAATTTAGACAAGATTTAGACAAGGGGAAACCTGAGTATCTAACTTTAAGTGACTCTCTGACTTTGTACCTAAGACATTTTTTTCCCCCTATTTTGATAAGCCTTTCTAATTCAGAAACTGAATGTGTAAGAACAGAACCACAGTCCAGAGAGGTTCCCCTGGGAAACTTGCTATATGGAGAGCAAGCTCCAGATCCTGACAGGAAACCACCCTTAACTATGATCTGCATCTGCTACTGGGGCTGAAACACCCAGTTGTGGGACCTGAGCACACTGCACATGCCCCCTCCTGTCTCCCTGCAGAGAGGTTTGTGTCTGGGCTCACACTGACTTCCCCTCACTGTGTGTCTCTCGCACAGTAATACACGGCCATGTCCTCCGCTCTCAGGCTGTTCATTTGCAGATACAGCGTGTTCTTGGAATTGTATCTGGAGATGGTGAATCTGCCCTTCACAGAGTCTACATGGTGTGTGCTATCACCAGTATTAATAGGTGAGACCCACTCCAGCTCCTTCCCTGGAGCCTGGCGGACACAGACCATGTTATAGCTACTGAATGTGAATCCAGAGGCCACAGAGGAGAGTCACAGAGGCCCCCCAGGCTGCACCAGGTGTCCCCCAGACTCCACCAGATTCACCTCACATTGGACACCTGCAAACACAAAGACATCCTGGTCAGCAAACTCTCACACTTGCACTGACTCCCTCATTCATATTATCAGTATCTCTTTTTCTCCATAAATTACCTCATAAAATAGTTACAAGGAAAACCCAGCTCAGCCCAAAATCTATGGTGAGTCATCTGTGTTCAGTCCTGACCCCTGAATGGGAGCACCTGGGAATCCTGGGGCTGGGGCTCCTCTCCCAGAGCTGCAGGGTCAGGGCTGGGCTGGTTTTCATCAGCAGAGGGAGGACATTATTTGCATGTTATCTGACTATACAGCAAACATGGGGGTGGTCTCTCTAGAGAGGGCAGTATTTGAGAGCAGAAGTTTGCGTACTGGCTGATTTGGAAACAAGGATACAATTTTATAGATGAAAAAGTACAAACAGAAGCACAGGTGGACGGGGCTACGTTTCGAAGAGCGAATGTCTGGTAAGAGTGGCCCCAGCAGTCTGGGCCTGTGCTCTTTACCATTCAACCTGATTGCTCCCAGAAACAACTTCAGGACACAGGGGGCATGCCCAGTGAGGTATGCAGAACCCTCTTCTTGTAATGAGACTGGGCATGATTTTGCTGTATGTATTATTTAGTGTTTTCCTAGAGAATGTATAGAGAACCGGGGTTTATGCAGGTGCATTGGGGTCTGACGTTTCAGGAGACATCATCTGTGTCTCTAAATGTCCTTCTCTATGCATGCATTTGGTTTTTTGTAGTATCGAGTTCTAGCTGACATATAATAAGCTGCACATATTTACCATGTACATTTTACAAGTATTGGCATTGTGTACAGCATGCAAACATCACTGCAACCAAAATAATGACTACATCCTTCACCCCAGAATGTTTCCTGTTGTTCCTCTGTAATTCTGCCCCGACTCCGTCCCTCTTCCCACCCTGTACGCAGGCAATGCGTGTGTGTTGTGTTTGAATCAGGCAGGCACTGCTTATAGTGCTGAGTTGTACTCCAAAGCGTGAATGTTCCTCGATTTGCTTTTGTGTTCACCTTTGATGGTATCTGGAGGTTCCCTGTGACTGGTTATGTAAGTATAGTTGCTACACAGGAAGTGCACACCTTTCCAGCCCCACTTCCCAGATAAGCTTCCTGTCTCCATTAAGGGAGTGGGGGGGGGCGGTAAACTATGAAGGCCTAGCGATGTCCACAACAAAGTACAGACTCAGTAAGAGAAAGCTCATCCATAGGACAATAGATGCCTCACCTGTCCCCACACCTCTCCTGTACCATCAGGTGTCTTCTACAAAAGAGGGCAAAAAAATCAAGGAAAGGCATGCATCTCACTCCTTATTTAAGAAGTCTCTAAGGAAACCCAGAGTAAACAAAGGAGATAAAAGCAAGGACATTAGAGGAAATGTTACGTCCACAAAGTCTTTTCTTTTCATCGTTTTTACAGTGAGTTTGAAAGAGACAAGGTTTTAAATTTTAATGCCAATATCTCAACATTTCTTTCATGGATCATGCTTTTGTACTATCTCACTTGTTTCTGACATTTCATTTTTCTATAAAAACCTATTTTAAGCTGCAGAACTCCCTTTCAACTGCATTTAGGTCTTTGCCATCACTACTGAGATTCATTATTGAGCCTCAGTGTGTCTGGCACTTGGTGCAGGATCTGGGAAGAGTGAGAGCGGTTCTCACTCCTTGGAGCTAGGACAGACTTAGTGAGAATTTGGACAGTAGGAAAGAGAGGGCAATGTTGAGGTCAGTTTCCTGGGACAAGAGAGGGTGGGCAGGGGTCAGGTCTCTGTCTGACGGGTTCACATTTTCTGTAAGTGTTCTCTTTCTGGAAGTTGACATATTAGAACATGGCCCCAGGAACTGCTTTCAGAGACCTGCCCAGAACCTGACCCAGCAGTGCTGTGATTGGAATATGTCCCTTTGCTTATCATCCTGCCTGATTCACATGGAAATCTGAGAGCTAAATTCCTCAGGTGGGCTGCTTCTCCATCTAGGAGACTCAGGATGAATACAGATGAGGGCAACCCCTGATCATCAGTGTCCACCCCAGTGGATGACCAGTGAGAAGTTAAAGTGTATCAGAGAGGACAAGGACCCTTTGAGGAAGATGTCCTGGGGGGGATCCTCATTAATGCTGGAGTCAGTGTGTGCCAGTCTGAGGGCAGAGAACATGACTTGAGCTCACGGAGTGGCTGGATTGTGTTGGTGTTTCTCAGAGATCATAAGAATCCTCGAAATATTCTGTTTGTCAGTATAATAAAACACTTAGGAACTGAAAGTAAGTTTCCCTAGTCATAAGTGATATCTCATGTCCAAATACACAATGTTAGCTCTTCATTTGGTGGCTACAGTAAAAATATAAAAGAAAAGCTAGGAAAACAGAACCAGAAATGTGCCTGGGGACATTTACAGCTCTTATTTATTTATTATTTTTTTAAAATGTGTTATACCTGCTTTACAATGCTGTGCTAGTTTCTGCTGTACAACATCGTGAATCAGCAATATGTATACCTATATCCCCTCCGCCTTGGACCTCTCTCTCACAAACTTCATCCCACCCATTTATGTCATCACAGAGCACCGAGCTGAGATCCCTGTGCTATACAGCAGGTTCCCACTAGCTATCAATTTTACACATGGTAGTGTATATATTTCAATACTAATCTCCCAATTAATTTCAACCCCTTTCCCCCCATGTCCACACATGCGTTTTCTACATCTGCATCTCCATTCCTGCCATGCAAATTGGTTCTTCTGTATCATATTTCTAGATTCCACAGATATGCATTAATATACAATATTCGTTTTTCCCTTCTGACTTACCTCACTCTGTATGACAGACTCTAGGTCCATCTACCTCTCTACAAATGACCCAATTTTGTGCCTTTTCATGGCTGAGTAATATCCCATTTTACATATATATATACCACATCTTCTTTATCCATTCATCTGTTGATGGACATTTAGGTTGCTTCAATGTCCTGGCTATTGTAAATAATGCTGCATTGAACATTAGGTTACATGTATCATTTTTATTATGGTTTTCTCAGGGTATATGCCCAGTATTGAGTTGCTGGTCCATATGGTAGTTCCATTTTTAGTTTTTGAAAGGAAGCTCCATACAGTTCTCCATAGTGCCTGTATCAATTTCCATTCCCACCAACAGTGCAAAAGGGTTCCCTTTTCTCTACACCCTCTCCAGCATTCATTGTTTGTAGATATTTTTGATGATGGCCATTTTGCTAAGTGTGAGGTGATACCTCATTGTGGTTTTGATTACAGTTCTCTGATAATTAGTGATGTTTAGCATGTTTTCATGTACCTCATGGTGATCTATATGTCTTCCTTGGAGAACTATTTATGTCTTCCACCCATTTTTTGATTGGGTTGTTTTTTTTGATATTTACCTGCATGTGTTTTTTGTATATTTTGGAGATTAATCCTATGCCAGTTGCTTCATTTGCAAATATTTCTGC
This sequence comes from Balaenoptera acutorostrata, assembly GCF_949987535.1. Lineage (NCBI taxonomy): Eukaryota > Metazoa > Chordata > Mammalia > Artiodactyla > Balaenopteridae > Balaenoptera > Balaenoptera acutorostrata. The sequence goes on from NC_080066.1 coordinate 183,755,097, forward strand.
CATTCTGTGGGTTGTCTTTTCATCTCGTTTATGGTTTTCTTTGCAGTCCAAAAGCTTTTAAGTTTAGTTAGGTCCCATTTGTTTATTTTTGCTTTTATTTTCATTAGTCTAGGAGGTGGGTCAAAAAAGATCTTACTGTGATTTATGTCAAAGAGTGTTTTTCCTATGTTTTCCTCTAAGAATTTTATAGTGTCCGTTCTTACATTTAGATCTTTAATCCATTTTGAGTTTTTTTTTTGAAGCACTTTAAAAAATTTTTTATTTTATTTATTTATTTATTTATGGCTGTGTTGGATCTGTTGCTGCGTGTTTTCTCTAGTCGTGGCTAGTGGGGTTTGCTCTTCATTGTGGTGTGAGGACTTCTCATTGTGGTGGTTTCTCTTGTGGAGTATGGTCTTTAGGCATGCGGGCTTCAGAAGTTGTGGCACACAGGCTTAGTTGCTCTGTAGCAGGTGGGTTCTTCCCCAACCAGGGCTCAAACCTGTGTCCCCTACATTGACAGGTGGATTCTTAACCACTGCGCCACGAGAGAAGTCCCTTGAGTTTATCTTTGTGTATGGTGTTAGGTAGTGTTCTAATTTCATTCTTCTACATATAGCTGTCCAGGTTTCCTAGCACCACTTATTGAAGAGACTGTCTTTTCTCCATTGTATATTCTTGTCTTCTTTAGATTAGATGTCCATAGGTGTGTGGGTTTATCTCTGGGCTTTCTATCCTGTTCCATTGATCTATATTTCTTTTTTTGTGCCAGTACCATACTATCTTGATTACTGTAGCTTTGTAGTATAGTTTGAAATCAGGTAGACTGATTCCTCCAGCTCCCTTTTTCTTTCTCAAGATTGTTTTGGCTATACGGGGTCTTTTGTGTTTCCATACAAATTTAAAAGTTTTTGTTTTCATTCTATGACAAATGTTCTTGGTAATTTGATAGGGATTGTATTGAATCTGTTGATTGCTTTGGGTAGTGTAGTCATTTTCACAGTATTGAGTCCTCCAATCCAAGAACATGGTATATCTCTCCATCTGTTTGTGTCATCTTTGATTTCTTTCATCAGTGTTTTAGAGTTTTCTGCACACAGCTCTTTTGTCTGCTTAGATAGGTTTACTCCTAGGTATTTTATTCTTTTTGTTCCAGTGGTAAATGGGATTGTTTCCTTAATTTCTCTTTCTGATCTTTCATTGTTAGTGTATGGGAATGCCAGAGATTTCTGTGCATTAATTTTGTATCCTGCAACTTTACCAAATTCATTGAACTCTTGTAGTTTTCTGGTGGCATCTTTAGGATTTTCCATATATGGTATCATGTCATCTCTAAACAGTGACAGTTTTACTTCTCTTTTCCAATTTCGATTGCTTTTTTTTTCTTCTTCTTTTCAGATATTCATGGATAGGACTTCCAAAACCATGTTGAATAATAGTGGTGAGAGTGGATATCCTTGTCTTGTTCCTGATCTTAGTGGAAATGCTTTCAGTTTTTTACCATTGAGAATGATGTTTCCTGTGGGCTTGTCATATATGGCCTTTATTATGTCAAGATAGGTTCTCTGTATGCCCACTTTCTGGAGAGTTTTTATGATAAAAGGGGGTTGAATTTTGTCAAAGCTTTTGCTGCATGTATTGAGATGATCATAAGTTTTTATTCTTTAATTTGTTAATATGATGTATCACATAGATTTATTTCTGTATATTGAAGAATCCTTGCATTCCTGGGATAAATCCCACTTGATCATAGTGTTTAATCCTTTTAAAGTGTTGTTGGATTTGGTTTGCTAGGATTTTGTTGAGGATTTTTGCATTTATGTTCATCAGTGATATTAGTGTGTAATTTTCTCTTTTTTTGTATTATCTTTGTCTGGTTTTGTTATCAGGGTGATGGTAGCCTCATAGTATGAGCTTGGCAGTGTTCCTCTCTCTGCAATTTTTTGGAATAGTTTGAGAAGGATAGGTGTTAGCTCTTCTCTAAATGTTTTATAGAATTCGCCTATGAAGCCATCTGGTCCTGGACTTTTGTTTGTTCAAATATAATTTAGTTCAGTTTCAATTTCATTACTTGTGACTGGTCTGTTTATGTTTCCTATTTCTTCGTGGTTCTGTCTTTGAAGCTTGTATTTTTCTAAGAATTTGTCAATTTCTTCCAAGTTGTTCATTTTATTGGCATATAGTTGCTTGCAGTCGTCTATAATGATCCTTTGTATTTCTGTGAGGTCAGTTGTAATTTCTTTTTTATCATTTCTAATTTTACTGATTTGAATCCTCTCTCTTTTTAATTTTTCTTGATGAGTCTGGCTAAATGTTTATCAATTTTTAAAAAAATCTTCTCAAAGAACCAACTTTTAGTTTCATTGGCTTTTGCTATTGTTTTCTTTGCTTCTCTTCCATTTATTTCTGCTTTGATTTTTATGATTTCTTACCTTCTACTAACTTTGGGTTTTGTTTGTTCTTCTTTCTCTAGTTGCTTTAGGTGGAAGGTTATATTTTTAAGTTGAGATTTTCCTTGTTTTTGAGGTAGATTGAATTGCTATAAACTTCCCTCTTAGAACTGCTTTTGCTGCATCCCATAGGTTTTGGATCATCGTGTTTTTGTTGTCATTTGTTTCTATGAATTTTTTGATTTCCTCTTTGATTTCATCAGTGATCTCTTGGTTGTTTAGTAGCATATAGTTTAGCCTCTATGTGTTTGTATTTTTTACATTCTTTTTCCTGTAACTGATTTCTAATCTCATAGTGTTTTTGTCAGAAAAGATGACTGAAACGATTCTAATTTTCTTCAATTTACCAAGGATTAATTTGCGACCCAAGGTGTGATCTATCCTGGAGAATGTTCCATGTGCACTGGAGAAGAATGTGTATTCTGCCACTTTCGGATGGAATGTCCTATAAATATCAATTAAGTCTCTTTGTTCTCTTGTGTCATTTAAAGCTTGTGTTTCCTTATTTATTTTCTGTCTGGATGATCTGTCCACTGGTGTAAGTGAGGTGTTAAAGTCCCCCACTATTACTGTGTTACTGTTGATTTCCCCATTTTTGGCTGTTAGCATTTGTCTTATGTATTGAGGTGCTCCTATGTTGGGTGCATAAATAATTAAAATTGTTATATCTTCTTCTTGGATTAATCCCTTGATCATTATGTAGTGTCCTTCCTTGTCTCTTGTAACAGTCTTCGTTTTAAAGTCTATTTTATCTGATATGAGTATTGCTACACCAGCTTTCTTTTGATTTCCACTTGCATGAAATATCTTTTCCATCCCCTTTCAGTCTGTATCTGTCCCTAGGTCTGAAGTGGGTCTCTTGTAGGCAGCATATATATGGGTGTTGTTTTTGTAGCCATTCAACCAGTCTATGTCTTTTGGTTGGATCGTTTAATGCCTTTACATTCAAGGTAATTGTCAATAAGTATGTTCCAAATACCATTTTCTTAATTGTTTTGGGTTTGTTTTTTGGGTGTTTTTCTTCTCTCGTGTATCCCTCCTAGGGAAGTTCCTTTAGCATTTGTTGTAAAGCTGGTTTGGTGGTGCTGAATTCTCTTAGTTTTTGCTTGTCTGTAAAGCTTTTGATTTGCTTGTCAAATATGAATGAGATCCTTGCTGGAAAGAATAATCTTGGTTGTAGGTTCTTCCTTTTCATCAATTTAAATGTATCCTGCCACTCCTTTCTGGCCTGCAGTGTTTCTGCTGAAAAATCTGCTGATAACCTCATGGTGATTCCTTTGTATGTTATTTGTTGTTTTTCTCTTGCTATTTTAATATTTTTTCTTTGAATTTAATTTTTGTTAGTTTGATTACTATGTGTCTCAGCATCTTACTCCTTGCATTTATCCTGTATGGGACTCTCCGCACTTCCTGGGCTTGGGTGGCTATTTCCTTTCCCATGTTAGGGAAGTTTTCAAGTATAATCTTTTCAAATGTTTTCTCAGACCCTTCCTCTCTCTCGTTCTTCTGGGAACTCTATACTTCAAATATTGGTGTGTTTAATGTTGTTCCAGAGGTCTCTGAGACTGTCCTCATTTCTCTTCATTCTTTTTTCTTTATTCTGCTCCTTGACAGTTATTTCCACCATTCTTTCTTCCAGCTCACTTCGTTCTTCTGCCTCAGTTATTCTGCTGTTGATTCCTTCTGGAGTATTTTTCATTTCAGTATTGTTCATCACTGTTTGTTTGTTCTTTAGTTCTTCTAGGTCCTTGTTAAACATGTCTTGTATTTTCTCAATCTGTGCCTCCATTCTATTTCTGAGATTTTGGATCATCTTTACTATCATTACTCTGAATTTTTCTTCAGGTGGGTTTCCTGTTTCCTGTTCATTTATTTGGCCTTACAGGTTTTTACCTTGCTCCTTCATCTCTTACATATTTTTTTGTCAACTCATTTTTTTTTGATGGATGGGGCTGTGTTTCTGTCTTGCTGGTTGTTTGTCCTTAGGCATCTAGCACTGGAGTTTGCAGGAAGTTGTGTGGAGCTTGGCCTTGGTGCTGAGATGAGGACCTCCAGGAGGGCTTACACCAATTAATATTTCTTGGCAACAAACAAAAATGTACAGAACAATAACAAAGAATAGAAATAAAAGAAAATTAGAAAAATAAAAAATATATTTGAAAAAAAATGAAACAGCAACAACAAAGCAAAAAACCACAACAGCAAAAAAAAAAAAAAAAAAAAGCCGGAAGAGGCCCTGGTGGGGTGGGTCTTAGGCTTAGGACGAGTGACGCTGGAGGGGGTCCTGGAGGTGGAGTTTCAGGCCTGGGATCCCAGCAGGCTCTCTGGTACCCGAGGGGGCAGGGGAGATGCTGACTGGTTTCCCCTCAGATCCCTGGAAGTTCTTTTCTGGTCTCTGCTGACCCCCTTGCTGTGACTGTGCCTCTCCGAGCATGCAATACCTTCCTCTCACCAGCCGCCCCTCAGGACCTCCAGTCCCACCCTGCCTCTACTTTTCCTCCCCCCTTCTTCCCCCCCTTACGTCCTAACATTTGTGTGGGGATTCTTCCCATCCCCTTTGGTGTCCGAGGTCCCCCACCAGCGCCCAGCAGGTGTCCTAGTTGTGTGGAGACACAAACTCCATGTCCTCCTAATCCACCATCTTTGCTGAGAGCTTTTTAAAAAAATCACTGATGCCCACCAGGAAGCCTCTTCCTTAACCCCTTGTGTATTTGCTCTTGGGGTTGAACTTGTGCTGTTTCATCTTGAGCATCCCCTGGAGGTCCTGAAAACCCCCTGCAGCCTAGCCCCTTCTGTGTTGCTGAAGCAAGGTTTGTGTCTGCACTTGGACGAATTTCCCTCACTGTGTCTCTTGCACAGTAACAGAAGACCTTTTTCTTGGTGGTCACATAGTTCAGATGCAGGGAGTACTGGTTCTTGGATGTATCTCCAGATATGGAGATGCTACTCATCAGGGATGGAGTGTAGTAAGTGCTGCTACCAGAATTAGTACATTTTCTCCATTCCAGCCTCATCACTGAGGGTTCGAGGATCCAGCCCCATTCATAAATAGTGGTTATGGAGTAACTATCACACTCAACATTTCTCAGCCAGCCTCCTCCATTCTGATGCGGTCCTCACTTCACAGACATTCCTGGAAGTTTCTGGCTTATAAGAGAGACTGTGGCCAACAAGAAGTGTGCAAGAGATGAGAGGACATGAATTTTAGCACTGTGTTCCTGATTGGGAGGGGATATGCATATTGGTGAAGATCTAGTAGTTTCTGCACAATGTATCTGTCACAAATGTGCATCTCAGTGATCTGCTGAGTAAGTTACAGGAGAATAAACATAAAGTACCATGGAGGTTAAGACCTTTGGTGACCTAAACCTAAAATGCTTTTATTGGGAATAAACAGAGAATTGCAATTTGGGGTCTGCAACCATGCTGAGCCACATGCAAATCCCCAGCAATAACGTAGAAGAGAATGTGTTTATTGAAGGCAAAAGGAAGTTTTGCGAGCTATAGCATACTGAGTGTCCATGGGTTTTCTTTGGCAGAGTTGTGACAGTCTCTCACTGACTGAGCTCTTGTTAGGAAAATAGATGCATCTTCCTTCTTCCTGTTGGACTCTGCTATCATTCTTGGGTATGAAATCTCCCCCCTTATGGCCTCCTAACTATACTTAATTGAAGGTTTTGCTTCTCTCTCTCTCTCTCTCTTTTTGTTTTGTTTTGTTTTGTTTTTTTTTGATCCAGATGATTCTCTGAACACATCACTGATCAATAGTAAAGTTTTCCAGTTTCAGTGGCTTCTTGATTCTCAATGCCAGTAAGGACCTTTCCTGGTTGTCATGTCTCATGTCAGAAAAAAGTGCATGGATTGGAAATCTGTTGGAGAACATCTAGTTGTTTCTGTGACAATGCATCTTGAATATATTGGTTTGGTTTGAAAAATTACTATTAAATGTACTTTAGACATAAAAAATAAAACTTCAGATATATTCTTCCTATGTTTTAAATATTTCAGTTAACCATGGGCTAAACTATGATTCTAAAGTAAAATTCTCAAATTATCTATACGAGTACTGGTGGGAAGTTGTAAGTATTAAAAGAGTCGAGTCAGCCTTGGCACAGCCTTGTTCCTGGGGACTCAGGTCAGACGCGAACAGAACTGGACTTCAGGTTCTAAAATCCATGCAAACCATGCAGAGTTCCCTCCCCATTCCTGGGTCTCTCCCAATCCCTCCCCCCCCCATTCTCTTGTAAGCTCCATGCTTAGGTCCCCTCTGCCCACATCCCAAGTATACACGTAGAAGATTGTTTAATGGTGTCTCTGAGTGCACAGAAATCCATAGGTTTTTTTGTTTTTTTCATTTTACTATTTAGTTAGAATAATTTTAGCACAGCAAATATGCCTTCTACAGGGAAATATTTATACACAATTTGACCAGTTATAAAGTTTTAAATCAGAGTACCTCACCATTATTGACTATGTGCCCAGATACCCATGTGCTGTTGGTGCTGTCCTGTGCATTGTAGGATGTCTGGCAGTATCAATGGACTCTCCAACTAGATTACTAGGTACCTATAGCACCTCCCCCAGTCGTTACAAACCAGCCTATCTTCAAACATTGCCAAATGTTATCTGAAGGACAAAATAACTCCGGTGATATATTGACATAAACTTCCAAATATACAACATTACTCCTACTCAAGAGAAAGTTATTTCATGAAAAAGGACTGGGTTGGACACTTCAGAATAAGATGACTTGCAGAGTTTTATGAGAGTGGAGGGAAGATTTGAAGTTCAACGGAAGAATCATTCATGCTATTAAATGTTTATAAATTGTAAACTTTATGTACAAGCTTATAAACTTGTCTTATTTGTTATTAGACCATTAATAACTTGTATGGTAACCTAAATTTAAAAGCAAGTTGTTATGAAGAAGAATTTCTGTGCAGCTGGTTCTAAGATGGATGGGAAAACAAAGACATACCTAACTCCATGAATAAAAAAGTCTCAAGTTCAGAGATAAGAATGTTCCCTGGAATCATTATGGATGAGGCTTCCAGTGAGGGCAATAATAATAATAATCCAGTGGAGAATCCACAGCTTCTGAGAGAAAACCCCTCCATATCTTCCTCTGCACCTGTTCTGAAATTTGTTCGCTGGTTTTCCTGGAGAACCTCAGCATTCTCTGATGACATTGAGCACCGTCTGGGAGGTCCTGAGTGCCCCCTGCAGCCCACCTTGTCCACTTTCAGGGAGGTGTGTGTCTGGATTCACACTGACTTCCCCTCACTGTGTGTAACACAGTAAAACATGGCTGTGTCCTCACATATCATGGAGCTGATCTGCAGGGAGAACTGGTTCTCTGATGTGTCTCTGGAGATGGAGTGTAATTTTTGGAGAGGTCGGTTGCACACTGTGCTTTGCACAGACCCAAAGCACCTCAGATGACTCAGTCCTTTCCCCTGGGGCTGATGATCCAGTCCCTGCAGTAAGTACTGTTTCTGATGGAGAATCCGGAGACAGCAGGTGAGGGAGAGGGTCTTCAATAGTCCTGGGCCCAAAACCTGCACCAGCACCTGGGACAGGACACCTAAGGAAGGAGAAACAATGAGACACCCGCTTCATAGTCATTACCCCATAATTCCACCTTCCTAACACCAAGAAGATGCTCACAGCTGAGAGATGCCAGCAAGAGGAGGAATGACCAGAAGGATTTCATGTTCTTTTGGATTCTAACTTTGACTTTCAGAGAATTATGGCAATGAAGATAAGAACTCTGAGCCTGAATTTGTCTAGGACCCCTTGACCATACATTAGTCAGGCTTTTTGAAGTGCTTTTCTCAATTAGGTCTTGACCCGTGGGTTTTTGTGTCCATCTTTGTCTAGTTTTATCAAGACACCTGTTAAATCAGATTAGTGAGAACTCTTACCATTGAACTCTGTTCACCGTCAATATTTGATCCAATTCAGTGAACCTGCTATCTCCCATGTGATATCTGATCATCCTGGCCTCCTTTTAACAATAATTCTCTGGACACAGTCTAGCCAGAATCCCCCTGAACTTGAAGTCTCCTCAGAGTCATTTTCCATCCAATCAACCTCACCACCTTCTTGGCCATAAATCTCCATTTTACCATCTATATTTGAAATTGAGCCAAGGTTCCAAGGCTACTTCAAATACCAAAAGTGAGATGTGCATTCTTATTTTTAATAATATTTATATTTGAAACATTAATATCAAGCTCACACCCCCAGTAGTATAATTCATACCTGAATGAAGCTTATCTGTTGTAGATATTTTCTACTTAAGTCAGCTCACAGCATTTTGTGCTTAGGGACACTTGTACCTCAGGAGTACACATGGGGCCATTTTAACAGGGATATTGTCAACTAATAGGATAAAAGTATTAAAAATATGGCACTAAGTTGACCACAAAAGAGACTCATTTGCATAATGGGAGTTGAAACAAGATGGCAGAGCCTTGACTGACCTCAGGTGGGAATGTGTGTGTGTTGGGTGCTTCAACTACTGACCACAGTGTAAATATCCATGAATGACCATAAATACAACAGCAGTGTTCCTTTTGGGCTGCACAAAAATTTTGCTGAGGATGTGAATTTACAAATATGGAACCCGTGAATGAAGATCATTGCATATGCAGTATTGGGGCTCTCTTCCATTAGAGTCTATTACACAACATGCTGAAGGATTCAGACTCTGTGCCTATTGACAGAAACTTGGAAGGTGTGGCTCTTCCTTACATCCGTGCAAAAACAAAGAAGAATAACACTTTACACATGTTTTAAAGTTGCCTGTGCCTTCTCAGGACATTCACCAATTTCAAGAACTTCAGACTCACCTTGATAAGAATGGTGCTGTTGGAGCTTCTTTGAGAAAAAGAAAAAAATATACTTAATTCCTGAGTAAAAATATTATTTTCTGAAAGCAACATAAGCCACAACAAGAAAAAATAGAATATTGCAGACGGTCTCTAGTAGACTGATGGACAGGAAAATGCATCCAGGGGTTCTAAATATTGGGTTTTAAAAACCCAAATGAACTTTTCGACCAATCCAATACAAACACTTCCCAGCCCCCTCTGCACCTGCTCCTGGGCTCAGCCCTGTACTTGGTGGGTCCAGAGTGACACCTGGTGGTTATGAGCCCTGGTGCCGGGAGGTTTGTGTCCAGGCTCACACTGACTTCCCCTCACTGTGTCTCTCGCACAGTAATACACAGCTGTGTCCTCGGTGGTCACAGAGCTCAGCTGCGGGGAGAACTGATTTTTGGACGTGTCTCTGGAGATGGAGATGCGGCTCCTGAGTGATGGGCTGTAGTAAGTGCTACCATCATACCCTATGTACCCTATCCACTCTAGTCCCTTCCCTGGGGGCTGGCGGATCCAGCTCCAGTAGTAACTACTGGTTGTGATGGAGAATCCAGAGACAGCACATGTGAGGGTGAGGGTCTGTGAGGGCTTCACCAGGCCTGGGCCTCGCTGTTGCAGCTGCACCTGGGAGAGGACACCTGGGACAAGGAGAATCAGTCCCTGTCAGTCACCTGCAGTCACAACCATCCCCACACCCCCATGCCTGACACCTGAGACACTCACCTTGGGGACCTGTCACCAGGCAGAGAAGAAGACCCAACAGCCTCATCTTCTTCTAGACCATAGCTCTGCTTTTCCCAGAGACCTCAGCCCTGCCTGAAGAGAGAGCTATGGGATCCCACAGCCCAGGAGTGGATTTTACCCTCAATCTTGAAGAGGAATTTGCAAGTGAGGGAGCCCTGTACTTATAAGTGGGGAGGGACTGAGGTCAGAGTTCTCTGGCCCTTCCTGCTTTTTTTCCCTATCATCTCTCCTGTGATGTGGTTCTCACCACCCCCAAGTGCTTGTTATATATAAAATAAAGACTTAATTGTCCAGATTGATATTAATCGATGATTGAATAAATAAAACACGTGGAATGAAGGGACATATTTCTCTTACAGAATACTTACAAATAACTTATGTAGATTCTCCTTCTTTCAAGGGTTTCTAGACTCCACCTGAACATACCCAGTAAGAATTCAGCAGATTGAAAACAGACTCACAGACTTACAGAATGAACTTATGGTTACCAGGAGGGAAGATTGTTGGGGTGTGGGGAGGGATAGACTGGGAGTTTGGGATTGGCATCTATGCACTACTATATTTAAAATATATAACCAAAGAGGAACCTACTGTATAGCAAAGGGTATTCTGCTCAATATTCTGTAATAACCTAAATAGGAAACGAATTTGAAAAGGAATAGATTCATGTATATGTATAACTGAATCACTTTGCTGTACACGTGAAACTAACACAACATTGTAAATCAGCTATGCTGCAATATAAAATTAAAATTAAAAAATAGAATTCAGTAGAACGAAAATCTATTATTCACTTTCATGGATGCGAAGTGTGCATTCTACCTAAAGTGTTGCCTGCACTTTTGGACATGGGAGAACTTCAAGGTTGAACTTGGATGTAGAAATGAGATTTTAGACAAAACACCAAATATATAATCCATGAAATAAAGAAATGATATATTTAACTGCGTCCAAAATGAAAACTTTTGCTCTGCCAAAGGCACTGTTGAGTGAGTGAAAAGACAAGACACAGTCTCAAAGGATATATTTTCAAATTACACATTTGTCCCATGAATAAAAAGGACACATATGGGAGAAAAGAAAACTGATAACCTAATTTAAAAATAGGCCAAAATCTGAACAGACACCTCACTGAAGAGGGTACAAAAAAGTGTTCAGAATAATTTTCATTAGGAAAGTGCACTTTTAAACAACAATGAAATACTACTCACCTATTAGAGTGGCCAAAATCCAACATACTGACAATATCAAGTGCTGACAAAGACATGGAGCAACAGGAACTATCACTCACTGCTGCTGAGAATGCAAAAGGGCATATCCACTTTGGAAGACATTTTGACACTTTCTTATGGAGTGAAAATTTCACTGCCCATAACATTCAGTGGCTCACTAGGAAAGCTAGTGTTTTTTTTTTTTAACATCTTTATTGAAGTATAATTGCTTTACAATGGTGTGTTAGTTTCCGCTTTATAACAAAGTGAATCAGTTATACATATACATATGTTCCCATATCTCTTCCCTCTTGCATCTCCCTCCCTCCCACCCTCCCTATCCCACCCCTCTAGGTGGTCACAAAGCACCGAGCTGATCTCCCTGTGCTATGCGGCTGCTTCCCACTAGCTGTCTATTTTACATTTGGTAGTGTATATATGTCCATGACACTCTCTCACCCTGTCACATCTCACCCCTCCCCCTCCCCATATCCTCAAGTCCATTCTCTAGTAGGTCTGTGTCTTTATTCCCATCTTGCCACTAGGTTCTTCATGACCTTTTTTTCCCCCCTTAGATCCCATATATATGTGTTAGCATACTGTATTTGTTTTTCTCTTTCTGACTTACTTCACTCTGTATGACAGACTCTAACTCCATCCACCTCATTACAAATACCTCCATTTCATTTCTTTTTATAGCTGAGTAATAGTCCATTGTATATATGTGCCACATCTTCTTTATCCATTCATCCGATGATGGACACTTAGGTTGCTTCCATGTCCTGGCTATTGTAAATAGAGCTGCAATGAACATTTTGGTACATGATTCTTTTTGAATTATGGTTTTCTCAGGGTATATGCCCAGTAGTGGGATTGCTGGGTCATATGGTAGTTCTATTTTTAGTTTTTTAAGGAACCTCCATACTGTTCTCCATAGTGGCTGTATCAATTTACATTCCCACCAACAGTGCAAGAGTGTTCCCTTTTCTCCACACCCTCTCCAGCATTTATTGTTTCTAGATTTTTTGATGATGGCCATTCTGACTGGTGTGAGATGATACCTCATTGTAGTTTTGATTTGCATTTCTCTAATGATTAAGGATGTTGAGCATTCTTTCATGTGTCTGTTGGCCATCTGTATATCTTCTTTGGAGAAATGTCTATTTAGGTCTTCTGCCCATTTTTGGATTGGGTTGTTTGTTTTTTTGTTATTGAGCTGCATGAGCTGCTTGTAAATCTTGGAGATTAATCCTTTGTCAGTTGCTTCATTTGCAAATATTTTCTCCCATTCTGAGGGTTGTCTTTTGGTCTTGTTTATGGTTTCCTTTGCTGTGCAAAAGCTTTTAAGTTTCATTAGGTCCCATTTATTTATTTGTGTTTTTATTTCCATTTCTCTAGGAGCTGGGTCAAAAAGGATCTTGCTGCGACTTATGTCATAGAGTGTTCTGCCTATGTTTTCCTCTAAGAGTTTGATAGTGTCTGGCTTTACACTTAGGTCTTTAATCCATTTTGAGTTTATTTTTGTGTATGGTGTCAGGGAGTGTTCTAATTTCATACTTTTACATGTACCTGTCCAATTTTCCCAGCACCACTTATTGAAGAAACTGTCTTTTCTCCACTGTATATGCTTGCCTCCTTTATCAAAGATAAGGTGACCATATGTGCATGGGTTTATCTCTGGGCTTTCTATCTTGTTCCATTGATCTATATTTCTGTTTTTGTGCCAGTACCAAACTGTCTTGATTACTGTAGCTTTGTAATATAGTCTGAAGTCAGGGAGCCTGATTCCTCCAGTTCCATTTTTCGTTCTCAAGGTTGCTTTGGCTATTCGGGGTCTTCTGTGTTTCCATACAAATTGTGAAATTTTTTGTTCTAGTTCTGTGAAAAATGCCTGTGGTAGTTTGATAGGGATTGCATTGAATCTGTAGATTGCTTTGGGTAGTAGAGTCATTTTCACAATGTTGATTCTTCCAATCCAAGAACATGGTATATCTCTCCATCTATTTGTATCATCTTTAATTTCTTTCATCAGTGTCCTATAATTTTCTGCATACAGGTCTTTTGTCTCCTTATGTAGGTTTATTCCTAGATACTTTATTCTTTTTGTTGCAATGGTAAACGGGAGTGTTTTCTTAATTTCACTTTCAGATTTTTCATCATTAGTATATAGGAATGCAAGAGATTTCTGTGCATTAATTTTGTATCCTGCTACTTTACCAAATTCATTGATTAGCTCTAGTAGTTTTCTGGTGGCAGTTTTAGGATTCTCTATGTATAATATCATGTTATCTGCAAACAGTAACAGCTTTACTTCTTCTTTTCCGATTTGGATTCCTTTTATTTCTTTTTCTTCTCTGATTGCTGTGGCTAACACTTCCAAAACTATGTTGAATAATAGTGGTGAGAGTGGGCAACCTTGTCTTGCTCCTGATCTTAGTGGAAATGGTTTCAGTTTTTCACCATTGAGGACAAGGTTGGCTGTGGGTTTGTCATATATGGCCTTTATTATGTTGAGGAAAGTTCCCTCTATGCCTACTTTCTGCAGGGCTTTTATCATAAATGGGTGTTGAATTTTGTCGAAAGCTTTCTCTGCATCTATTGAGATGATCATATGGTTTTTCTCTTTCAATTTGTTAATATGATGTATCACGCTGATTGATTTGTGTATATTGAAGAATCCTTGCTTTCCTGGAATAAACCCCACTTGATCATGGTGTATAATCCTTTTAATGTGCTGTTGGATTCTGTTTGTTAGTATTTTGTTGAGGATTTTTGCATCTATGTTCATCAGTGATGTTGGCCTGTAGTTTTCTTTCTTTGTGACATCTTTGTCTGGTTTTGGTATCAGGGTGATGGTGGCCTCATAGAATGAGTTGGGGAGTGTTCCTCCCTCTGCAATATTTTGGAAGAGTTTGAGAAGGATAGGTGTTAGCTCTTCTCTAAATGTTTGATAGAATTCGCCAGTGAAGCCATCTGGTCCTGGGCTTTTGTTTGTTGGAAGATTTTTAATCACAGTCTCAATTTCAGTGCTTGTGATTGGTCTGTTCATATTTTCTATTTCTTCCTGGTTCAGTCTCGGTAGGTTGTGCATTTCTAAGAATCTGTCCATTTCCTCCAAGTTGTCCATTTTATTGGCATAGAGTTGCTTGTAGTAATCTCTCATGATCCTTTGTATTTCTGCAGTGTCAGTGGTTACTTCTCCTTTTTCATTTCTAATTCTATTGATTTGAGTCTTCTCCCTTTTTCTCTTGATGAGTCTGGCTAATGGTTTATCAATTTTGTTTATCTTCTCGAAGAACCAGCTTTTAGTTTCATTGATTTTTGCTATTGTTTCCTTCATTTCTTTTTCATTTATTTCTGATCTGATCTTTATGATTTCTTTCCTTCTGCTAGCTTTGGGGTTTTTTTGCTCTTCTTTCTCTAATTGCTTTAGGTGCAAGGTTAGGTTGTTTATTCGAGATGTGTCCTGTTTCTTGATGTAGGCTTGTATTGCTATAAACTTCCCTCTTAGAACTGCTTTTGCTGCATCCCATATGCTTTGGGTCGTCGTGTCTCCATTGTCATTTGTTTCTAGGTATTTTTTGATTTCCCCTTTGATTTCTTCAGTGATCACTTCGTTATTAAGTAGTGTATTGTGTAGCCTCCATGTGTTTGTATTTTTTACAGATCTTTTCCTGTAATTGATATCTAGTCTCATAGCGTTGTGGTCGGAAAAGATACTTGATACGATTTCAATTTTCTTAAATTTATCAAGGCTTGATTTGTGACCCAAGATATGATCTATCCTGGAGAATGTTCCATAAGCACTTGAGAAAAACGTGTATTCTGTTGTTTTTGGGTGGAATGTCCTATAAATATCAATTAAGTCCATCTTGTTTAATGTATCATTTAAAGCTTGTGTTTCCTTATTTATTTTCATTTTGGATGATCTGTCCATTGGTGAAAGTGGGGTGTTAAAGTCCCCTACTATGATTGTGTTACTATCGATTTCCCCTTTTATGGCTGTTAGTATTTGCCTTATGTATTGAGGTGCTCCTATGTTGGGTGCATAAATATTTACAATTGTTATACCTTCCTCTTGGATCGATCCCTTGATCATTATATAGTGTCCTTCTTTGTCTCTTGTAATAGTCTTTATTTTAAAGTCTATTTTGTCTGATATGAGAATTGCTACTCCAGCTTTCTTTTGATTTCCATTTGCATGGAATATCTTTTTCCATCCCCTCACTTTCAGTCTGTATGTGTCTCTAGGTCTGCAGTGGGTCTCTTGTAGACAGCATATATATGGGTCTTGTTTTTGTATCCATTCAGCCAGTCTGTGTCTTTTGGTGGGATCATTTAATCCATTTACATTTAAGGTAATTATTGATATGTATGTTCCTATTCCCATTTTCTTAAATATTTTGTGTTTGTTATTGTAGATGTTTTCCTTCTCTTGTGTTTCTTGCCTAGAGAAGTTCCTTTAGCATTTGTTGTAAAGCTGGTTTGGTGGTGCTGAACTCTCTCAGCTTTTGCTTGTCTGTAAAGGTTTTAATTTCTCCATCAAATCTGAATGAGATCCTTGCTGGGTAGAGTAACCTTGGTTGTAGGTTTTTCTCCTTCATCACTTTAAGTATATCCTGCCACTCCCTTCTGGCTTGCAGAGTTTCTGCTGAAAGATCAGCTGTTAACCTTATGGGGATTCTCTTGTGTGTTATTGGTTGTTTTTCCCTTGCTGCTTTTAATATGTTTTCTTTATATTTAATTTTTGATAGTTGGATTAATATGTGTCTTGGCGTGTTTCTCCTTGGATTTATCCTGTATGGGACTCTCTGTGCTTCCAGGACTTGATTAACTATTTCCTTTCCCATATTAGGGAAGTTTTCAACTATAATCTCTTCAAATATTTTCTCAGTCCCTTTCTTTTTCTCTTCTTCTTCTGGGACCCCTATAATTCAAATGTCGGTGCGTTTAATGTTGTCCCAGAGGTCTCTGAGACTGTCCTCAGTTCTTTTCATTCTTTTTTCTTTATTCTGCTCTGCAGTAGTTATTTCCACTATTTTATCTTCCAGGTCACTTATCCGTTCTTCTGCCTCAGTTATTCTGCTATTGATCCCATGTAGAGTATTTTTAATTTCATTTATTGTGTTTTTCATCGTTGCTTGGTTCCTCTTTAATTCTTCTACATCCTTGTTAAATGTTTCTTGCATTTTGTCTATTCTATTTCCAAGATTTTGGATCATCTTTACTATCATTATTCTGAATTCTTTTTCAGGTAGACTGCCTATTTCCTCTTCATTTGTTAGGTCTGGTGTGTTTTGACCCTGCTCCT
The DNA here is from genome assembly GCF_949987535.1 of Balaenoptera acutorostrata. NCBI lineage: Eukaryota > Metazoa > Chordata > Mammalia > Artiodactyla > Balaenopteridae > Balaenoptera > Balaenoptera acutorostrata. Next base: position 183,771,676 of record NC_080066.1, read on the forward strand.
TCACCTGCTGTGTGTTTTTTTGTCTTCTCATTTTGCTTATCTTACTGTGTTTGGGGTCTCCTTTTCACAGGCTGCAGGTTCGTAGTTCCCGTTGTTTTTGGTATCTGTCCCCAGTGGCTAAGGTTGGTTCAGTGGGTTGTGTAGGCTTCCTGGTGGAGGGGACTAGTGCCTGTGTTCTGGTGGATGAGGTTGGATCTTGTCTTTCTGGTGGGCACGTCCATGTCTGGTGGTGTGTTTTGGGGTGTCTGTGGTCTTATTATGATTTTAGGCAGCCTCTCTGCTAATGGATGGGGCTGTGTTCCTGTCTTGCTAGTTGTTTGGCATAGGGTGTCCAGCACTGTAGCTTGCTGGTCGTTGAGTGAAGGTGGGTCTTGATGTTGAGATGGAGATCTCTGAGAGATTTTCGCCGTTTGGTATTACGTGGAGCTGGGAGGTCTCTTGTGGACCAGTGTCCTGAAGTTGGCTCTCCCACCTCAGAGGCACAGCCCTGATGCCTGGCTGGAGCACCAAGAGCCTTTCATCCACACAGCTCAGAATATAAGGGAGAAAAAAATAGAAAGAAAGAAAGAAAGAGGATAAAATAAAAAAAATAAAGCTATTATAATAAAAAATAAGAAAAAAAATTATTAAGAATAAATGCAGTCAGAAAAATTTTTTTTAATTTTTAAAAATAGTTTTATTAATTTTTTATAATAAAAAATAAGAAACAAATTATTAAGAAAAATTTTTTTTTAATTTTTTAAAATAAAAAATGTGAAAAAACTTATTAAAAATTTTTTTAATTTCTAAAAATAGAAAATAAGGAAAAATTATTAATAAAACATTTATTAGGAAAAAAAAAATTTTTTAAGTAAAAAAAAAAAAAAACAACAAAAAAACCGGACGGACCTAACCCTAGGACTAATGGTGAAAGCAAAGCTATACAGACAAAATCTCACCCAGAAGCATACACATATACACTCACAAAAAAAGGAAAAGGGGAAAATTAATATCTCCTGCTCCCAAAGTCCACCTCTTGAATTTGGGCTGATTCGTTGTCTATTCAGGTATTCAGCAGATGCAGGCACATCAAGTTGTTTGTGGAGCTTTAATCCGCTGCTTCTGAGGCTGCTGGGAGGAATCTCCCTTTCTCTTCTTTGCTTGCGCAGCTCCTGGGGTTCAGCTTTGGATGTGGCCCCGCCTCTGCGTGTAGGTCGCCTGAGGGCGTCTGTTCTTCGCTCAGACAGGACGGGGTTAAAGGAGCAGCTGCTTCGGGGGCTCTGGCTCACTCAGGCAGGGGGAGGGAGCGGTACGGAGTAGGCGGGGTGAGCCTGCGGCGTCAGAGGCGTTGTGACGTTGCTCCAGTCTGAGGCGCGCCGTGCGTTCTCCTGGGGAAGTTGTCCCCGGATCACGGGACCCTGGCCGTGGTGGGATGCACAGGCTCCCGGGAGGGGCGGTGTGGAGAGTGACCTGTGCTCGCACACAGGCTTCTTGGTGGCGGCAGCAGCAGCCTTAGCGTCTCATGCCCGTCTCTGGGGTCCGTGCTGATAGCCGCGGCTCGCGCCTGTCTCTGGAGCTCGTTTAGGCGGCGCTCTGAATCCCCTCTCCTTGCACGCTGCGAAACAAAGAGGCAAGAAAAAGTCTCTTGCCTCTTCGGCAGCTTCAGACTTTTTCCCGGACTCCCCCCCGGCTAGCCGTGGCGCACTAGCCCCCTTCAGGCTGTGTTCATGCCGCCAACCTCAGTCCTCTCCCTGCGATCTGACCGCAGCCCGAGCCTCAGCTCCCAGCCCCGCCTGCCCTGGCGGCTGAGCAGACAAGCCTCTCGGGCTGGTGAGTGCTGGTCGGCACCGATCCTCCATGCAGGAATCTCTCTGCTGTGCCCTCCGCACCCCTGTGGCTGCACTCTCCTTCGCGGCTCCGAAGCTTCCCCCTCTGCCACCCGCAGTCTCCGCCCGCAAAGGGGCTCCTAGTGTGTGGAAACCTTTCCTCCTTCACAGCTCCCTCCCACTGGTGCAGGTCCCATCCCTATGCTTTTGTCTGTGTTATTTCTTTTTTCTTTTGCCCTACCCAAGTACGTGGAGATTTTCTTGCCTTTTGGGAGGTCTGACGTCTTCTGCCAGTGTTCAGTGGGTGTTCTGTAGGAGCAGTTCCATGTGTAGATGTATTTCTACTGTATCTGTGGGATGGAAGGTGATCTCCGCGTCTTACTCTTCCGCCATCTTCCTGACCATCTCGCTAGTGTGGTTTTGTCATCACACTGAAGGTCCTGAGTCATTGGGAGAAAGATACCAGCAGGAAAATAACACACCACAGCATTCATTGTAGAAATGCTTCTCAGATTGCTGTGAGGGGAGGTATTTCAGGGAAGGAGTTAAGAGTCCTGTGCAAACATGCAGGTGTGGTTTGGAGAAAGTCCCTTGTGGTGACAACCTCAAATGAGGGCAACACGGCATTCTGTGCCACTCATGAGATTCCTGATCATTGTAGAGATTCACCTCATTGAGTTTAACCACTGAGCCCAGCCAGGTCATCAGATAAAACTACACGGGTTTTCATGTACATGGAAATACAGATGCACACAGACTGTAGAATGGAGCCTGAGCATCCTTCACTCACCTGTGTTCCTGGTCAATTTCAGCTATGGATACACATCCTGTGAGTTCTCAGTTCCCCAACTCCTGCTCAAGGCACACAGAATAGGATTATATTTAGCACCTGGTATCACTTTTCCAGAAGACCTCACGTGATGTCTTGACTAGAGCTGCAAGCATAATGGATATTAAAACAGAGAGAGAGGATCAAAGTAGGAGAGTGCTGGACATTATTTTAAAATAAGCCGTTATAGTTTCTACACCCAAGGAAAAAGAAGAAACCACAACGAGATGGTAGGATGGCTTTCATAATATAATTAAATTCCATATTCACTGGATGGGTGACCCACAAACAGGAAAATAATTATATCTCAGCGATTCCCCCAGGAGTGAGAGTTCCAAGCCCCAAGTCAGGTTGCCCAGTCAGAGCATCTGGCATTGGGAAGAGGAGCCCCCAGAGAGCTTGACTTTGAAGGCCCATGGAGACTGTGTGCCGTAGCTGCACAGGACTCGGGGAAGCAGAGACTCCACTCTTGGAAGGCGCACACAAGATTTCACATGCGCTGGGACCCAGGGCAAAGCAGTGACTCCACAGGAGCCTGGGCCAGACATACCTGCATATCTTGGAGAATCTCCAGGGGAGGCAGGGCTCAGCTTACTTACTGTGGGAGTGAGGACACAGGTGATGGAGGCCCCAGGGAATATTTGTCAGCATAAACTCACAGAGGTCGCCATTTTGGCACTGAGACCTGGCTGCATCCAACAGCCTGCATTCTTCAGTGCTGGGATACCTCAGGTCAAACAACAAACAGCGTGGGCACACAGCCCCACCCATCAGCAGACAGGCTGCCTAAAGTCATCCTGAGTGCTCAGCTAGCTCTAAACACACCCCTTGATGCAACCCTGCCCACCAGATGGACAATATCCAGCTCCAACCACCACAGTGCAGGTACCAGTCCTTCCCACCAGGAAGCCTGCACAAGCCCCTGAACAAACCTCACCCACTAGGGGGAAGACACCAGAAGCAAGAGGGACTATGATCCTGCAGCCTGAGGAATGAAGACGACAAACACAGAAAGTTAGTCTAAGTGAGACATCAGAGAGATATGTTCCATATGAGGGAACATGATAAAACCCCAGAAGAACAACTAAGTGAAGCGGAGATAGGCAATTTGCCTGAAAAAATAATTCAGAATAATGATAGTAAAGATGATGCAAGATCTCAGAAAAAGCATGGAGGCACAGACCAAGAAGATACAAGAAATGTTTTACAAAGAGCTAGATTTAAAGAACAAACAGAGTTGAACAATAAAATAACTGAAATAAAAAATACACTAGAATGAATCAATAGCAGAATAAGTGAGGTGGAAGACAGATTGTTGGAAATCACTGCCATGGAACAGAACAAAGAAAAAAAAAAAAGAAATGAGGACAGTTTAAGAGACACACAAAGATTCACATTATAGGGGTCTCAGAAAGAGAAGAGAGAGAAAGAGCCTGAGAAAATATTTGATGGGATAATAGCTGAAAATTCCCTAACATGTTAAAGGAAACACTCAAGTCCAGGAAGCACAGAGAGTCCCATACAGGATAAACCTAAGGAGGAACATGCCAGAACACACATTAATCAAATTGATAAAAATTAAAGACAAAAAAAATTCTAAAATCAACAAGAGAAAGGCAACAAATAACATACGAGGGAAACCCCATAAGGTTATCAGCTGATTTTTAGCAGAAACTCTGCAGGCCAGAAGCGAGTGGCACAATATATTTAAAGTGATGAAAGGGAAGAACCTACAACCAAGAATACTCTACCAAGCAAAGCTCTCATTCAGATTTGATGGAGAAATCGAAACCTTTGCAGACAAGCAAAAGCTAAGAGAATTCAGCACCACCAAACCAGCTTTAAAATAAATGCAAAAGAACTTCTTTAGGCAGAAAAGAAAAGGCCACAAATAGAAATAGAAAATTACAAATGGGAAAGCTCACCAGTAAAGGCAAAAATACAGTAAAGGAAGGAAATCATATACTAACAAATATGATATCAAAACCAGCAACCATGAGAAGAGGAGAATACAACTGCAGGATATTGGAAATGCATTTGAAATTAAGAGACCAGCAACTTCAAACAATCTTGTTTATATATAGACTGCTATATTAAAAGCTCATGGGAACTGCAAACAAAAATCTGCAATAGGTGCGCACACACAAAAGAAAAAGCAATACAAACACAACTCTAAAGATGGTCGTCAAATCACAAGAGAAGAGAACAAAAGTAATTTTTAATATTTAGTGAAAAGGGGAAAGTAAGGAATTACTGCTTTTTTAAAATATATATACGCATTATGTGGAATGGCAATTTTATAAACGTCTTTTACAATTTCTTGAAACGTCCTTTCTCAAAGATTTCTTAGTGTGGTATAAAACATGTCTACTAATAGTTTTGAATATCTTTAGTCTCACTGTAACAGTAAAATTATATTAATAATTAATGTTGCAGCATCTTATTTTGAAATATTCTATAAATTCAATGAATTTTGACTTAATTCCTTATTTAACTTAATGTAGGAAAACTCTATGGGTGTAAGTTACTGAAGATATTTGGAAAACTACGTAGACATACAATAATACAATCAATGCTAATATGTTAACATACAAACTCTTATCTCATTTATTTTATTCGATTTATTTGTTCTCAGCAACCATGTGTACTTTACCTATTTAAAAGTTCATTAGACATTAGAAAAACTCTATCATCACTCTTATTTTTTTGGCTGACAAACTGTCACAGAGATAAGATAAGCATATTTGGCATTTAGTTGGTCTAGGTAGAATCAAAGTATTACACTGAATTTTGATAACTCTAATGACACGTCTGTATTCATTAAACGACCAAACTTAGTCTAGCTTTTACTTACTAGAGATTAATCCTAGATCATGTGAACTTGAAAACATTTGGGAGAGTTTTTGTTATATTTCTGAGAATTTATAGAAGTTCACAATTTTCTTTAAGAGAATTAAACAAGGCTATTTTAAAAATTAATTTTAGCAATATCATCCAAAGGTAGAAAAATACCATATCTAAAATGTATGTACATAGATACATACAAATAGACACAAACTAACATTTTTACCTTCATTTATAATTTTAGTCATGAATTAGGTACAATACAAATATCACTAGTTTATAAATAACAATTCGATTACATTAATTCTATGCAATCAAATGGTTAAAGTCTTTTTTATTTGTGGAAAAGACTTTGAAGTTCTGTATTTGGCCTTAACAAGCAATTTTAAGGAGGTTGTGCTTTAGTAGAGTTTGAGAAACAGAGTCCTTTTAGCAGTTTGTGTTTCTAAAGTCCTCTTTCCCTATTTATTACCTTTGTTCTTGGTAATTTGAGCTAGTCTAGATAAGAGTTTCCATGGAAGACCAGACAGAACATTTACGTCCAAAGGCACAGGAAGAAGCCTTTTATTCTTTTCAGGTAAGAAGTTTGGGGACAAATTGTTTTTTCTTTTCTTTTCTTTTTTCAAAATGGCCATAATAATTATAGACATTTTCATCAGTCTGTTGGATGCTTTGCTGAAAATATGTTTAGGAAATAGAATAGGAATTTTTTGTGGATATCTTCGCACCTGTATAGGAATTACGAAAAGGAAGTTCAGCAGGACAAGGGGAGAGAGGAGCAGAGGAACAGGCAGGTGGGGGGGGGTGAGAGGGGTCGGGCAGGTGTGGTGCTAGCTGGGGTAGAAAGTAGAGACAGGGGACTTTACGGGAACATTTATTGCTTCATTTGAGTCAATCCCCAAGACAATTCAGAATTAGCCTTAGATGATTTGGGGTTGGTACCCTGGAGAGAAGCCATTTTGGGATCACTAATTCATTTTGACTTTTCAAATGTCAATTCAAATAAGCTTCCCATTTGGGCCGCTTTGTCTTACACCTTTTTTTTCTTTTCTTTTTTTTCTAATTACACAGTAGACTAATTTAAAAATTTCAAAACAGGCCTAAGTTGGCCAATTTATTTGCAAATTATCCAGGGAGTCTTAGTAGAGTGAGACAAATACTTGCAGGATGGGGGCCCATAGTTCCTACACATAAAACCAGCAGAAGTTTCAGAAGGAGGCTGCAACCTTACTCTTAGAGTGAACTTCCCTTTATTCCAGGAGTAATTACTCACCAGACCAAAACAGGAAATGAAGTCTCACGAAGAGAAGCCAGTACAGAGGGCACCCCAGTAAAGTAGAATCTCTACTAAGGTTAGAGTACAGGAGGACTCAGCACCGTGATCTGGGACTTCCAGGGAGATGAGAGAACACGGTGGACTCTTGTGGGCATCTTACCTGGATCTGTGGCTGTGCTGGAGGGGAGAAAGGCCCCTCTCTGTCCCACTTGTCTGATACCATGTACTATCGACCAAAAAATGGAAAAGGCGACAAGTAAGAAAAACAGTTTATTTGAGGTCTAGAGCATTGAATTTTGGGAGGCATTGATTTGAATAGCAACGTGATGTGCTCCTAGGGAGATAGAATGTGGCTAGGGTTTATGAAGGCTACAGACAAAGACACTCCAGGGAAGGTGCAGAGGGTGTTCAGAGAACTACAAATCGTGGTGGCAGACATTCAGTCAGTAGTCTGCAGTAGATTGGTTGCTGAACTGTCCTTTCCAAGGAGGGAAGAAAACGAGTTTTAGGTGGCCTCAGAATGGCTAGGTCAAAAGTTCATACTGCATATGGGGGGATGTGTAAATTCCACGTCCTTAAGGGTCTCCTGGACCGAATTTAGACCCTTTGATATAAGCGACTCAATGTAGTTGTTCATAGTGCACAGGAGAATACATGGACATAAGACAGAGACTATGCGTTGTGAAACTGAGCACATCCCAAATACTGAGATAATGATTGCACAGGGGCTTTGAGTGAGGAGAGTAGAGATGGGCTCAAGACATAGATTAATAGGAGAGGGAATTACAGACCCCAGCAGGAAACCCCTCACTCCCCAACCCCCTCCTCTGGGCCCTGTGCTCAGAGTGTGCAGAGTCTCCTTGCAGACCAGCTCCCTCCCTCTGTCCAGGGTTCTTGCTGCTTCCACATAATTAGGCACCTGGGCTCTGGGAGAATCAGGAACAGGAGCTCTGTCCTAGTGTGTCCTTATCACTGTCTCTCTTCTCTAATATTTCTTATTAGTTTTTAATCTCATGCAAGCTAATGTTCTGCGTACCAGGAAACCTCCTTGAGTCCATCATGCGTGGACCTCCTTCAGGTCAATCTCTATTATTCCTTGGGGTTTTACGAAGGCATCTTTTGTCCAATAATTCATTATAATTTGTAATTACTAAAAGAAAATTTCCCAAACTCTAGCCATCAATCACCTTAATTCCTTTCACTTAATGATTGTAGCATCTCTTTCATCATAGCCACTCAACTCAAAATTTCAACATTAGAAATAGTCGTGTCATTAACTGTGCTAAATATCTATCTATCTATCTATCTATCTATCTATCTATCTATCTATCTATAGGTAGTCACTGCAAAATCACCAAGCTAAGAGTAACCAGAATACATAGCATTGATACAATACGTTTTTGAATATAATTTCATTAAAATTTATAATATAAGCAAGATAATTAAAGTTTTGTTGAAGTATAACCTAAACATAGTGTTGGGGCCCAGGGCAGGGTACCCCAAAATAGGTCCTAATGGCATATTGATTATTTTGAATTCAAGTTACTTAAGAAATCACCAATGCAAGAGGGGTATTCTGACCCTCTGTTTTGTTTCCTGAAAGCAGAATATAAATCCCCCATGTGATTTATCCTCCCTGCATCTGGAGGTAGAAGGGTACTTATCAACAGAGATAGAGAATTGGGGTCAAGAAGCCTGTATAAACAGAACTTGTTACTACTTTAATTTACTACCTTAAGCCCAAACTCCTTGTAGGTGTTTCAATAATTAAGTGCCCCAAACCTCAGTTTCTATGTCCTGTCAATTTCTCAGAAATATGTTATTTTTTTCTTAATATTAGACAAGCTTCTTGCTTTGACTACTTCCTAAGGCCCATTTTTATGAGACTGCCAAGCATACAAATTAAAATGTGTTTTTGTCAGTTCTATTATTGGTCCATCCACAAAGAAACCAAGAAGGGTAAAGGAGGAAATGTCCCCCTCTTCAACAACGCCCACAAATTTTAAAATTTTAATTTTAAAATCTTTTTATTATTATTTCTATTTTCTGGCCAAGCCAGCCAGCACGTGGGGTCTTAGCTCCCTGACCAGGGGTGAGCCCGCCACCCCCACAGTGACCGCAGAGGGTCTTAACCGCTGGGCCGCCCGGGAATTGCCACCACGCATTTCATAACCCCTTTCAGTGTATACGTATCCCTGAATATGGCAAAGCATTACTGCAAAGTCCCTTTATGTGCCTTTAAAGCTAAAATGACCTGCATGAGGAACTATGCAATTTTAGGGACAAGTTCACATTTAGCACGAAATTCCATTATTAAAATTAAGAATCTAACAACAGTGAGAGTAGAGCATTACACTGGTAAGTAATGCACAATTCCTGATTTTGAGTTCCTTTCAGTTGTGAGGCTTTAAAATGACTTCCAAATATTTAGCTGATTTCTGCAGCTCAATGTCAAATTGGGCTCCATCCATCAGATTACCTGGACAGGATTATGGAAGTGGTGTGTCCCCTAGTGGTCATTCAGAGCCATGCAGTCTGCATGATGCTACAACATTATGAAGATTTCTTCCCAACCACAAATCACTGCGAGGAAGGAACTCACAGTTAAAGTCAATGCTTTCTTTCAAGAGGAGAATAGAAATCTGAGGACAGACAATGAGAACACCTTGCGGAATTTAAAATGTCCTTTTACATTTTAAAAATTGGGGTAGAGCTGATTGTTTCAATATGGGCAATTTTTGGTGGTTAACTCTTAAATGAACAAGAAAATTGAAACTTTTAGGGAATGTGATTATGTACAAAGAAAAGGCAAAAAATAATATATTTCTATATCTGTACTGAGTAATGTTTCATTATTCTGTATTCTTTATCCAAATTTAAGTGCACTTTGTTAATTTTCCCTTACTATATTTAAATGTGTTTCTGCTAAACATACTGCCAGTTATGTATTCCTCTCTCAGTCCTGTTTCACATCTTTTCCACAACTTTAGTTCATAAAGGTCTGCCTGTACATCTGGGCTGGATACTGAGACATGAGGAGTAGACAGCGCACGCACTTCATTTCCTGACCTCTGTCTCACCATAGCCACACATGAGGCATCCAAGACCATGCTCTTCAGCGGGAGTGTCCATTTGACATCCTCTGCCATAAAATACTTGACTTCTTAGATGTGCATGGTCAGAACCAGCCATGCCCCTACCTAAAACAGGTCTGTTCTGCAGCAGAGCCTGTGTAACCTGGAATCTTACCTGTGTATGAAACATGGGCTCAGCAGGGTGACTGAGGCCAGCTTCAGACACCTGAACGCAAGCTGCCCTGGGATGTCCAACAGTGCACAGCCATGCGAGATGGACATTAGGAGATGAATTGGGGGCACATTCATGCTCACATATTTACTGACCTTTCCTTCCATTCCAGGTCATGTGGGGAGAGCTGGGAAGAGTGAGCAGAGCTCCAGCCCCATGGTGCTCAGGGTGTAGGACAGGTAGAGGGAGAATTTAAAAGGTAGAAGGCAGAGGGTTATGTTGGGGTGGGTTCAACATCCACCCCAGTAAATCAGAAGCAGGAGGTTAACATATCCTGGGGGGAGAGAGACCCTGTGGACAGAGGTCCTGGGGGTGCACTGATCATAATCCCCTGAGGTCATATGTGCCTGTCTGACAGGAGGGCCTATATGTGGGCCACCTGTGCGTGAGGGGGTCAAAGTTGGGTTTGGACGCAGGGTTGATGAAATGTGCTGGTACCTCCCTTTGTGGAAATGTTTTCGAATCACAGGGAAGCTGAGAGTCCTCTGGATGTTCTCTTTGTCAAGAAAAATAAACAAATAAGATATAGGAACTTGATGGACAGATCCCTAGTGACTGATGATATCCCATCTGCAAATAGACAATGTAACTTTCTTGTTTGTTGGCTGCACTGAGAATATGAGAATTCAGAGGCAGAAAAAAAAAAAAGAAATGTCCCTTGGGGCAGCTGAATGATTTGGAGAGGTAATTCTCGATCCCAAAGGAAAGCCCCTTCCATGCCACCCTCTGCACCGGCTCCTGGGCCTAGTCTCTGAGCTCCCCCTGCCGCCCAGCTCCTCCTGTCTCCCTGCAGAGAGGTTTGTGTCTGGGCTCACACTGACTTCCTCTCACTGTCTCTTGCACAGTAATACACGGGTGTGTCCTCGGTGGTCACAGAACTCAGCTGCAGGGAGAACTGGTTCTTGGACGTGTCAGCAGTGATGGAGATTCGGCCTTGGAAAGCAGGGTTGTAGCTTGTACTTCCTGTCCAGTACTCCATCCACTCCAACCCTTTCCCAGGGCGCGGGCAGATCCACTTCCAGTAGTAACTGCTGGTTACAGAGCCCCCGGAGACAGCACAGGTGAGGGACAGGGTCTGTGAGGGTTTCACCAGTCCTGGGCCAGACTCTTGCAGTGTCAGGTCAGACAGGACACCTGGGAACAAAGAGAATCAGTCCCTCTTAGTCACCTGCAGCCACAATCATCCCTAGACCCGTGCCCTGAACCTGAGACACACACCTTGGGGACCTGTCACCAGGCACAGGAAAAGACCCCACAGCTGCATCTTCTTCTAGACCACAGCTCTGCCTTCCCCAGAGACCTCAGCCTTGCCTGAGGAGCGAGCTTTGAGCCTCCACTACCCAAGGGTGGATTTTACCCTAGAGCTTGCAGGAAAATTTGCATGTGGGGAAGCCCTGTTCTTATAAGTGGGGATGGAGTGAGGTTACACTCCCTGTGATCTTTCTGGGCCCCTGTGAGTTCTCTTCCCTTCAAACTCACTCAGTATTTGAATCTAGGTTAGGGGAGCTCTTGGTTTAAGAGACGCATTGAAATCAGTTTAAAACAGGGCATCTCCTTCCTAAGCATAAGAATAAATGGTGGACTATTTGAAATCTCATGTGTTTTTCAAGTAGATATTAAAGGGTTTGGCATTTGTTCAGATACTTTCTGAAACACAGCACATTTATATATCTACAATTGTCAAAATTTTATAATCATAATTTCATATGCAAATAATTATTTGATGTCTATATTGGTTTTAAAATGCTCACAATATAAAGAACAGTTCTTTCCAGTATATATATTTTTAATTTAACCATTTACAATTTTACTGTAATTTGAGTAACTACATCCCAAACAGAGGCATGGTATAGGTTACTGATGTTGGAAGATTTATTATTGTATTTATGGTACCCTGGGCAAAGTCCTCTCTTATGCCAGCTCATGTCATATTGCAGAGGATCCAATCTAATCACATCAGAAATAATCACACTCTTATACAAAGAAAACATTGAAAATAAAAAGAGTGACTGTGCACCTGTGTAATCCAGCCTCTTCCAGGGTTGAAATGATTATGGCAGAGGATTAACTAATCTACTGTCTTTACTACTATCTGTGAAGTTCGAGCTCAGGGCGGGAAATTGAAAAGGATTCATAGCATACATTTGCTCATAGTAATGTAAAGTTTAACCCTGACAGGAAGCCCCTCACTTCCAGCCTCCCTCTCCCATGTCCCTGGGGCTGGGCCCCATGGTCAGAGGGTCCAGGGCTTCCCCACATAGTATATAAAGTTCTTAACACATTATTAACACCATCTTTTGTCATATATATGATTTTGAGATACATTTTCCCAATCTACATTTGTCTTTTCATTTCCTTAATGGTATCTTTTGTGGGACAAATGTTTTTAATTTTTTAACAAAGTCAAATTTATCAGTACTTTCTTGAATGGATCCTTTTTTTGATATTTTATCTAAAAACTCATCAGACAATGGTCATCCTCTATTGTCCATAGGATGGAAAAGCCTGATATGAACATAGAGGGCACTAAAACTGGTAGAGCTGTGTTAGAATCCTTAATGTCACTGAAATCTGATTTCTTTTGCCCTCTAAACAGGAGACCAACATTTCCAAGCATGAAGTACTGTTTCACCTCAAAGATTAATTCATTTGATTGGACTTTACAATGTGAATTGCTGTAGTGTATTTTAGCCTAGATAAGAAGACTTATCCCTGACAAGCTGTACATTTAATTGTCAGGCAGATGTGGAAGATACATCAAAGGACGTGCTAAGTAGAGGGGCCAGGAGAAACCACCTGAAGGGTGATTTCAAGAAGATGGACGTGACCAGCGAGGACTAAACCTACAGAGGGGTTGTGCAGAATGAGACATAAAGAGGATTCACCGCAACTAATGTCTGAGAACGTTCCTTATCCCAGTAAGAGCAATGTGCACAGTCATTTGTGCAGAACTAACATGAAAACCAGGGAAAGAGAGAATGGAACTTGCAAGACATGAAAGTGTGGAGGGTATTCACCCCTCTCAGCTTGACTTGCAGTGCGATAGATCCCTTGCATCTGGATGGGTGGTGGGAGTTTAAAGAATGTTCTCCAGTGAAGTTGGTAAGACAACACTCAGGAGATGCGCAGATACTGGATTGTCGGGGTGCCGGTGTCCCGTAGTGGTCACTCTGGGCCATGCAGGCCGCGTGACCCTGGTGTCCCTTTTTTAAAAACAATTTTATTGGAGTATATTTGCTTTACAATATTGTGTTAGTTTATACTGTTCAGCAAAGTGAATCAGCTATATGTATACATATATCCCCTCTTTTTTGGATATGGTTTTTGTTTTTTTCTTGTCAGAAATTTTTTATATCTCCTCCTATTCCAAATGATAACCTTTCTGGGTAGATTATTCTAGGTTGCAGATTTTTCTCTAAAGAATTTGAATATATTTTGCCACTCCCCTCTGTCCTGAAGAGTTTCTGTAGGAAATCAACTGATAGCCTTATGGGGGTTCCCTTGTAATTAACTCTTCGTTTTTCTCTTGCTGCCTTTAGAATCTTCTCTTTAACTTTTGCCATTTTTTCTTATAATATGTCTTGGTGTAGGTCCATTTGGGTTCATCTTATTTGGGAACCTCTGTGCTTCCTGTATCTGGATATCTGTTTCCTTCTTTAGGTTTAGGAAATTTTCAGCCATAAATTCTTCAAATACATGTTCAATCCCTTTTTCTCTTTCTTCTCCTTCTAGAATCCCTATTATGTGTAGATTGACCCATTTTATATTATCCCATATTACTTTCATTTTGTTTTTTTCATTTGGCTTTTTGTCTGCTGTTTTGATTGGGTAATTTCCATTATTCTATCTTCCAGGTCACTTATTCTTTCTTCTGTATTATTCATTCTGCTATTTATTGCTTTGAGCTCAGCTTTCATCTTGGCAAATGAATTTTCTAATTTTTTTTGCCTTCCCCTTATAGTTTCTAGTTCCTTTTTACAGTAATCTGCATTTCTGTCAATAGCCTTTCTTAATGCCTTCAGTATTTTCATTACTGACTTTTTGAACTTGATATCTGTTAGACTGAAGAGGTCTGTTTCATTGTTTGTTCCTTCAGGGGAATTCTCTTGGTCTTTTAACTGAGAGTGGTTCTTCTGTTTCTTCATTAGATTTATGTTTCTCTTACTCTGTGAGTTTAGGAGAAACAAATATCTACTGCAGTCTTGGAGGGCTATTTATATGCTGAAGCGTCCCTACGTAGCTTGTGTGGGTTTAATTTTTTTTGGCGTGAGGGCTGTTCTTGGTTTGGATGCTTATGGTCTCTTTCTTCAGCATGTGCTGGCCTGTGTGCACTTTGCCAGGAAGGTGGGGGTAACACTTGGCTCACGGCTGAGGGCCCCTTGGCAGAGGTAGCAGATTGCACACAACTCAGGGGAGTGAGGGCAGTGGTTGTCACTGAGTCATGGACCCTCAGCACTGGCGGTGGGTACTGTGCACACCCCTGGGGAGGTGGGACAGTGGCTGGTGCTGGGTTGCAGGATCCTCAGCAGTGGTGGGGCATTGAGCTCACCCACAGGGTGTGGGGGGGTAATGGTGGCACTGGGTCACAGGAACCTTGGCAGTGGTGGTGGGTCACATGCACTCCCAGGGAGGCGGGGGCAGCAGTTGGCACTGGGTTGTGGGACCCTTGGTGTTGTTGGGCCGCGAATGCTCGCTGGAAGGTGGGAGCAGTGAGCTGCACCTGCACACAGGACACACGGCTGTAGCAGTGATCTGCACTGCTTCTGTAGTCCGAGATGTCGGTGGCGGCTAGTGCCAGCTCCCGTAGCTCATGTAGGCAGTGCCCTGATGGCTGAGAGGCCATGGAGAAAGATGTTACTTTGGTGGAACAGCCCCTCTCCTCCCACACCCCCCAACAATGGCACCCTGCCTCTCTGGTGGGCCCAGGTTTTTTCCTGGACTCCCTCAGTTGTGGTGCAGCACACCCTAGACCTTTCAAACTGTCTTCGCACAGCCAACCCCAGTCCTCTCCACAGGGTCTAACCTCCAAAGCCCAAGCCTCAGCAACCAGCCCCAACCCCAGCGGAAGAGTGTCTCAGGCTGGGGCATGCCAGTCAGCACCTATTGTCTGTGCATGTGTCTATCTGCTTTGCCCTCTGCACACCTCTTGCTGCACTCACCTCCAAGGCTCCAAAGCTCCCCCTCTGTCCCTGTCAGTGGGAGGACTTCCCAGTGTGTGGAAACCTTTCCTCTTTCAGTGCTCCCTCCCAGCAGTGCAGAACCTGTCCTGATTAATTTCTCTCTCTCTGTTTTTCCTTTTGCCCTACCCAGTTACATGGAAATTTTCTTGCCCTTTTGGAGGTCTGAGGTCTTCTGCCAACGTTCAGTAGATGTTCTGTGAGATTCAATCCACATGTAGGTGTATCTTTGATGTATCCATAGGGAGAAGGTGAGGGATCTTGATCCCTCCCCCATTTATCTATTTATTTTTTACTCATTTTCTAGTTTTGAAGTGAAATAGGTAGTCATACTCTATAGTTGATGTTTGATGGCTGAGACTTAAGGCTCATTTCTCACTCTACTCATTCTGCTCACACCTGGGACATCTGGTAGGAAAGCATAGGTTCTGCCTCCTTTGATATTGGTGGAAGATTGGAACCACAGGAGCCCCTTCAGAGGGAGGGGCCCTTGCTTTTCCCCACCCCTGAACCACAGTAAAAACCCTGAACCAGTCCCCACTCCTCTCTATATAAGACCATTTCTGACTTGCTGAAAGGCCTGACATTCTCTCAACAGAGACCTTAATAATGGAGGTGATAACACTCATATTCTTTTGGGGTGTGCGTGTGTCTCATCATCAAAGGAGACATCCATACCTAGCTTCAGTTGGGATCCTTGTGCCATTTCTTGGTGTCACCTACTATTAAAGCTGTGAGTGTGGTGTCATGACAAATAGCATGGCCACCAGCAATGTTTCCTATATGGCTTCGGACTTATAACACCTCTGTTGCCTGACCCCAGCCTGCACTTTAGGCTGTTCCCTGCTGGCTAGCTGGGGTGATGGACTGGGGTTTGCTGATCTGCATTTTTGAGTTCCACAGAGACTCTTCTATAGATGCAGCTGACTCAACATAGATTTGATAATTGATTGACATTTAGGGACAGGAGTCAGCGACTGTAACTGACTCTGCCTTTTGTGCATGTGAGAGTAGTTTTCTCTTATTCCAACAAATCTTCTATGAGATACTGAATATTTATGCAGAGAATCATGAGCCCAGAGAGGTTCCATAGGGGAAACTGCTACATGGATAGGAAGTCGCAGACCCTGACAGGGAATCAGCCATTAACTTATATCTGCACGTGTTCCTGGAGCTAAAACACACAATTGTGGTTCCTGAGTGCCCCCTACATCCCCTCTACTATCTCCCTGCAGGGAGGTTTGTGTCTGGGCTCACACTGACTTACCCTCACTGTGTATCTTTTGCACAGTTATACAGGGCTATGTCCTCGGTGGTCACAGAGCTCAGCTGCAGGGAGAACTTGTCCCTGGAGATGGAGACTGTACTTATGAGTGATGGGTTATATGCTGTGCCAGCAGCAAAATGTATGCATCCCATCCACTCTAGCTCCTTTCCTAGGAGCTGGCGGATCCAGCTCCAATCATATGCACTGGTTGTGATGCAGAATCCAGAGACAGCACAAGTGAGGGAGAGGGTCTGGGAGGGCTTCACCAGTCTGGGTCCTAATTCCTGCAGCTGCACCTGGGACAGGACACCTGTGGACAAATAGAACCAGTCCCTGTCAGTCACCTGTAGTCACAACCAACACCATAGACCTGTGTCTGACACCTGAGACCCTCACCTTGGGGACCTGTCACCAGGCGGAGGAGAAGACCCCACAGCCTCATCTTCTTCTAGACCACAGTTCTGCCTTCCCCAGAGACCTCAGTCTTTCAGAGGATAGAGCTGTCAGCTCCCACAGATGAAGGGTGGATTTTACCCTCAAGCTTGAAGTAAATTTGAATGTGGGCAAGCCTGTTCTTTCAACTGGGGAGGGACTGAGTCAGGCTTCCCTCATCCTTCCTTCTTTCTTTCCCTATCCTCTCTCCTGTGATGTGGTTCTCACCAATCCTGGGTGCTTATTATATTGTTTTGTTGTTTCCTAACTTGAGTTTCAGACTACCCTTGTGCACCATTCATCCTGTGAATCTGTGACTTGAGAGGATGTCCTGTGGTGAAAGCATCAGGTGGGTCCACAGGAGGTTTCATTCCATCGCACACCTCAAAAACCACATTTTTTCCTTGCATCAGTACAATATGTGGATCATCATTACTCCATTCTAATATTTATGGTTCCATTAACAGATATTGAGAAAAGAAAGCATTTTCCAGGTCAATAGCCACAAACAAGATACCAGGGTTAGGTTAATTTTCTCAGCAATAAAATCACAGCTGATAGAGTAGCTTCACTGGAGTCAGCACCACACAGTGAAGCTCACAATAATCCACTGTGAGTCACCAAGATCCATGACTCATGCACAGACCAAAAGGTGAGTTGAGAGAAACAAGAAGAACTACAATCATGCAGGCTGTGGAACAAGAACCACATTCACAGAAAGATAGACAAAATGAAAAGGCAGAGGACCAGGTACCAGATGAAGGAACAAGATAAAACCCTAGATGAAGTGGAGAGAGGCAACCTTCAGGAAAAAAATTCAGCATAATGATAGTGAAGATGATCCAGGACCTCGGAAAAAGAATGGAGGCAAAGATCGAGAAGATGCAAGAAATGTTTAACAAAGAGTTAGAAAAATTAAAGAATAAACACCTAGAAGAATTAAAGAACAAACTAAGAGAGATGAAGAATACAATAACTGAAATGAAAAACACACAAGAAGGAATCAATTGCAGAGTAACTGAGGCAGAAGAACGGATAAGTGACCTGGAAGACAAAATGGTGGAATTCACTGCCATGGAATAGAATAAAGAAAAAATAATGAAAAGAAATGAAGATAGCCTAAGACATCTCTGGGACAACACTAAACACACCAACATTCGCATTATAGGGGTCCCAGAAGGAGAAGAGAGAGACAAAGGACCCAAGAAAATATTTGAAGAGATTATAGTCAAAAACTTCCCTAACATGGGAAAGGAAATAGCCACCCAAGACCAGGAAGTGCAGAGAGTCCCAGGAAGGATAAACCCAAGGAGAAACATGCCGAGACACATAGTATCAAATTGACAAAAATTAAAGGCAAAGAAAAATTATTGAAAGCAACAAGGGAAAAACGACAAATAAAATAACATACAAGGGAACTCCCATAAGGTTAACAGCTGATTTCTCAACAGAAACTCTACAAGTCAGAAGGGAGTGGCAAGCTATATTTAAAGTGATGAAAGGGAAGAACCTACAACTAAGATTACTCTACCCAGGAAGGATCTCATTCAGATTCGACAGAGAAATCAAAAGCTTTACAGAGAAGCAAAAGCTAAGAGAATTCAGCACCACCAAACCAGCTCTACAACAAATGCTAAAGGAACTTCTCTAAGTGGGAAACACAAGAGAAAAAAATGACCTACAAAAACAAACCCATAACAATTAAGAAAATGGTAATAGGAACATACATATGGATAATTACCTTAAACGTGAATGGATTAAATGATCCAACCAAAGACACAGGCTCTCTGAATGGACACAAAAACAAGACCCATATATATGCTTTCTGTAAGAGACCCACTTCAGACCTAGGGACACATACAGACTGAAAGTGAGGGGATGGAAAAAGATAGTCTATGCAAATGGAAATCAAAAGAAAGCTGGAGTAGCAATACTTATATCAGATTAAATAGACTTTAAAATAAAGAATGTTACAAGAGACAAGGAAGGACAGTACATAATGATCAAGGGATCAATCCAAGAAGATGATATAACAATTATAAATATATATGCATGCAACATAAGAGCACCTCAATACATAAGGCAACTGCTAACAGCTATAAAAGAGGAAATCGACAGTAACACAATAGTAGTGGGGGACTTTAACACCTCACTTACACCAATGACAGATCATCCAAACAGAAAATTAATAAGGAAACACAAGCTTTAAATGACACAATAGACCAGATAGATTTAATTGATATTTATAGGACATTCCATCTGAAAACAGCATATTACACTTTCTTCTCAAGTGCACATGGAACATTCTCTAGGATAGATCACATCTTGGGTCGCAAATCAAGCCTCAGTAAGTTTAAGAAAATTGAAATCATATCAAGCATCTTTTCTGACCACAAAGCTATGAGATTAGAAATCAATTATAGGGAAAAAAATGTAAAAACACAAACACATGGAGGCTAAACAATACACTACTAAATAACCAAGAGTTCACTGAATAAATCAAAAAATACCTAGAGACAAATTACAATGAAAACACAACGATCCAAAACTTATGGGATTCAGCAAAAGCAGTTGTAAGAGGGAAGTTTATAGCAATAAAAACAAAGAAAACAATAGCAAAGATCAATAAAACTAAAAGCTGGTTCTTTGAGAAGATAAACGAAATTGATAAACCGTTAGCCAGACTCATCAAGAAAAAGAGGGAGAGCACTCAAATCAATAAATTTAGAAATGAAAAAAGAGAAGTTACAACAGACACTGCGGCAATACAAAGCATACTAAGAGACTACTACAAGCAACTCTATGCCAATAAAATGGACAAACTCGAAGAAATGGACAAATTCTTAGAAAGGTATAACCTTCCAAGACTGAACCAGGAAGAAATAGAAAATCTGAACAGGCCAATCACAAGTAATGAAATTGAAACTGTGATTACAAATCTTCCAACAAACAAAAGTCCAGGACCCGATGGCTTCACAGGTGAATTCTATCAAACATTTAGAGAAGAGTTAACACCTATTCTTCTCAAAACTCTTCCAAAAAATTGCAGAGGAAGGAACACTCCCAAACTCATTCTATGAGGCCACCATCACCCTGATACCAAAACAAGACGAAGATACTACCAAAAAAAAAAAAACCCAAAAAACTAAATACCAATGTCACTGATGAATATAGATGCAAAAATCCTCAACAAAATACTCGCAAACAGAATCCAAAAATACATTAAAAGGATCATACACCATGATCAAGTGGGATTTATCCGAGGGACACAAGGATTCTTCAATATATGCAAATCAATCAATGTGATACACCATATTAACAGATTGAAGAATAAAAACCATATGATCTCAATAGATGCAGCAAAAGCTTTTGACAAAATTCAACACCCATTTATGATAACAACTCTCCAGAAAGTGGGCATAGAGGAAATCTACCTCAACATAATAAGGCCATATACCACAAACCCACAGTAAACATCATTCTCAATGGTGGAAAACTGAAAGCATTTCCTCTAAGATCAGGAAGAAGACAAGGATGTCCACTCTCACCACTATTATTCAACATAGTTTTGGAAGTCATAGCCACGGCAATCAGAGAAGAAAAAGAAATAAAAGGAATAGAAATTGGAAAAGAAGAAGTAAAGCTGTCACTGTTTGCAGATGACATGATACTATACACAGAGAATCCTAAAGATGCCACCAGAAAACTACTGGAGCTAATCAAAGAATTTGGTAAAGTTGCAGGATACAAAATTAATGCACAGAAATCTCTTGCATTCCTATACACTAATGATGATAAACCTGAAAGAGAAATTAAGGAAACACTCCCATTTACCACTGCAACAAAAAGACTAAAATACCTAGGAATAAACCTACCTAGGTAGAAAAAAGACCTGTATGCAGAAAACTATAAGACACTGAAGAAAGAAATTAAAGATGATACAAACAGATGGAGAGATATACCATATTTTTGGATTAGAAGAATCAATATTGTGAAAATGACTATAATACCCAAAGCAATCTACAGATTCAATGCAATCCCTATCAAATTACCATTGGCATTTTTTACAGAACTAGAACAAAAAATCTTAAAATTCGTATGGAGACAAAAAAGACCCCAAATAGCTAAAACAGTCTTGAGGGGAAAAAAACGGAGCAGGAGGAATCAGACCTTCTGATTTCAGACTGTACTACAAAGCCACAGTAATCAAGACAATATGATACTGGCACAAAACAGAAATATAGATCAATGGAAGAGGATAGAAAGCCCAGAGATAAATCCATGCACCTATGGTCAACTAATCTATGACAAAGGAGGCAAGGATATACAATGTAGAAAAGAGAGTCTCTTCAATAAGTGGTACTGGGAAAACTGGACAGCTACATGTAAAAAAATGAAATTAGAAAACTCCCTAACACCACACACAAAAATAAACTCAAAATGGATTAGAGACCTAAATGTAAGATGGGACACTATAAAACTGTTAGAGGAAAACATAGGAAGAACACTTTTTGACATAAATCACAGCAAGATCTTTTTTGATCCACCTCCTAGAGCAATGAAAATAAAAACAAAAATAAACAAATGGGATCTAATGAAAGTTAAAAGCTTTTGCAAAGCAAAGGAAACTACAAACAAGATGAAAAGATAACCCTCAGAATGGGAGAAAATACTTGCAAATGAATCAATGGTCAAAGGATTAATCTCCACAATATATATACAGCTCCTGCACCTCAATATTAAGAAAAACAAACAACCCAATGAAAAAGTGGGCAGAAGGCCTAAATATACATTTCTCCAAAGAAGACATACAGATGGCCAAGAAGTACATGAAAAGCTGCTGAACATCACTAATTATTAGAGAAATGCAAATCAAAACTCCAATGAGGTATCACCTCACACCAGTTAGAATGGGCATCATCAGAAAATCTACAAACAACAAATGCTGGAGAGGGTGTGGAGAAAAGGGAACCCTCTTGCACTGTCGGTGGGAATGTAAATTGATACACCCACTATGCAGAACAGTATGGAGGTTCCCTAAAAAACTAAAAATAGAATTACCATATGACGCAGCAATCCCACCACTGGGCATATACCCAGGGAAAATCATAATTCAAAAAGATACATGCACCCCAATGTTCATTGCAGCACTATTTACAATAGTCAGGTCATGGAAACCACCTAAATGCCCATCAACAGAGGAATGGATAAAGAAGTTGTGGTACATATATACAATGGAATATTACTCAGCCATAAAAAGGAAGGAGATTGGGTCAATTGTAGAGATGCGAATGGATCTAGAGACTGTCATACAGAGTGAAGTAAGTCAGAAAGAGAAAAACAAATATTCAAAAAAAACCAAAAATTCAAAAAAAACCTATAAGGATATATTGTACAACAGAATATAGCCAATATTTTATAAAAACTATAAATGGAGTATAACTTTTAAAAATTGTGAATCACTATATTGTATATCTGTAACTTATATAATATTGCACAGCAAGTATACTAATAAAAATTTTTATTCCAAAACAAAAAAACAGCAACAAGGTAATAATGACAAATAACATACAAGGGAACTCCCATAAGGTTAACAGCTGATTTCTCAGCAGAAAGTCTACAAGCCAGAAAGGAGTGGCACAATATATTTAAAGGGATGAAAGGGAAGAACCTACAACCAAGATTACTCTACCCAGCACGGATCTCATTCATATTTGACAGAGAAATCAAAAGCTTTACAGACAAGCAAAAGCTAAGAGAATTCAGCACCACAAAACCAGCTCTACAACAATTGGTAAAGGAATTTTTCTAAGTGGCAAACACAAGAGAAGAAAAGGACCTACAAAAACAAACGCAAAACAGTTAAGAAAATGGTAGTAGGAACATATATATTGATAATTACCTTAAATGTGAATGGTTTGAATGCTCCAAAGAAAAGACACAGTTTTGCTGAATGGATACAAAAACAAGACTCATATATATGCTGTCTACAAGAGACCCACTTCAGACCTAGGGACAAATACAGACTGAAAATAAGGGGATGGAAAAAGATATTCCATGCAAATGGAAATCAAAAGAAAGCTGGAGTATCAATACTCATATCAGATAAAGTAGACTTTAAAATAAAGAATGTTACAAGAGACAAGGAAGGACACTACATAATGATCAAGGGATCAATCCAAGAAGAAGATATAACAATTATAAATATATGTATGCACCCAACATAGGAGCACCTCAATACATAAGGCAACTGCTAACAGCTATAAAAGAGGAAATCAACAGTAACACAATAATAGTGGGGATTTTAGCACCTCACTTACACCAATGGATCAATCATCCAGACAGAAAATTAATAAGGAAACACAAGCTTTAAATGACACAATGGAACAAAGAGACAACTGATATTTATAGGACATTCCATCTGAAACCAGCAGATTACACTTTCTTCTCAAGTACACACAGAACCTTCTCCAGGATAGATCACATCTTGGGTCACAAATCAAGTCTTGGTAAATTTAAGAAAATTGAAATCATATCAAGCATCTTTTCTGACCATGACACTATGAGACTAGAAATAAGTTACAGGGAAAAAACGTAAAAAACTCAAACACATGGAGGCTAAACAATGCATTACTATATAACCAAGAGATCACTGAAGAAATCAAAGACGAAATCAAAAAATACCTAGAGACAAATGACAACGAAAACACGATGATCCAAAACCTATGGGATGTATCAAAAGCAGTTCTAAGAGAGAACTTTATAGCAATACAAGCCTACCTCAAGAAACAAGAAAAATCTCACATAAACAATCTAGCTTTACACCTAAAGGAACTAGAAAAGAAGAACAAACAAAACCCAAAGTTAGCAGAAGGAAAGAAACCATAAAGATTGGAGCAGAAATAAATGAAATAGAATAATGCACAGACTCAGTCCTTCTAGAAGTGTTTATTTCTAACTCTCTCTGTCACAGCCAGTGACATTGGAGCTCAGGGAACACAGTTCCCACCACACTGGGTGAGAGAACATGCATGATTCTTAGAAGTAAACCTTCATATTGAATGGCTTGTAGAGTTTGAGGGTGTCATGGTCAGAGGAAAGCCCCCACTTCAGGAAGCAGTTTCCCTTGAAAAGTCCACCTGAGAGCAGCTTTCCCGAGTTACTGGGACACTGAGTCCTGGGACTGTGCCTGAGGTCATATAAGTAAGTGGTGCTGGAGAGCAGAGCACAGCTCCACCCCATCTCACTGTGGGCACTGAGGATGTGACCTCATCATCTGCATTTCCGCCTGCAAGGATGTAAATTGGGGATTACGATAGTAACAGCATGTCTGAACTTTATAGTGGGTTTGCCATGAGTGTTGGATGTGTAATTAATGTCATCAGTGATGTTATCTCTCCTGGGAACCAGAAAAGACCAATACGAGTCCTCATCTCTGACTGACACATTTGTACATGTAACACTGGCTCCACTCCTGCACTGAGATGTCACACCTGTGTGTCTGGGGCAGATCAGCACTTCCTCAGTCCTGTGATATCACCTGCATATTTACTAATGTAGAACCTGCTGTCTATGAAAAGCCCTTTCCTCCATACTATTTCATGAACATATTCCAAAACGTACCCTATTGCTTCTAGCTTTTTCAATAATATTAATAAAGAAAACTAAACAATAATCTCACTGACTAAATGTAGATGATCAGAGAATCAACTAAAGCAGGATGAGCAAGAGTCATAGGAAAAGTCTGGACCTGAAAAGTGAGCTGATACGCTGTGGGACAGGGGAGGGGAAGGGATGGTATCCAACACCTAGAACCAGGTGAGGCCATTATTCACCAGGTGGAATCAGAGCCTGCATTTGAACAGATACACTGGCATATGACATGGCCTTCATGAGCTGGTGGACTGGAGGAAACCCATACAAATTCCTGTTCACATAGAAGGAAATATAATCGGTGTCTTTATGTTTCAGTGGTTGGGGATGTGTTGTTAGGCTCTCTTTACCCCTTCGCAAAATGAGTTAGGTCATAAGCACTAAAATGTTATTTTGTGCTTTGTGAAGATAATAGCAATTATATCTGGAGATTAGATCATATTATAATACTGGAGGGAATATCCATTAGAGATGACCAATGGGTGATGGTAAAATGAATTAGTGAGATTTCAGTCATATTCTTTTGCGGGTTACCAGTAATGATACCACTAAGATTTCCCAAACAGTGTGATGGGTGGGAGAAGGACAGATAGTGGTGGGCTTCATGTTGAGCCCATGGACAGGTGCATCTGACGGTCTCTGTATTTCCCCTTATGAATGTTCCAGAGCATAAGCTCATAATGTGGTGTGGACTTCAAGAAAGTTTACGCCAGATTGTTGAGGACATTTGTGGGCTTTGTTGGAATAATTGAGAAAAAAAGAAGCAGGAACTATACTTGGGAAAACAGCAGGGTGATGGTGAGGGTGAGGGTCAGGGTCAGGGTTAGGGGTTAGGGTTAGGGTTTGGGGTGAGGGTTAGGGTTAGGATTAGGGTACGGGTTTAGGGTATGGGTTAGGGTTAGTGTTAGTGTTAGGGTTAGGGTTAGGGATAGGATAGCAACCCCTTATCAAATATATATATTTTTTCCATTTTTTAAAATTTATTTTTTAATGCCCGACATTGGAAACTCTACATCTTGAGTTTTTAGTGGTTGTTTTATTTTGTTTTTTTTAATTGGACTACAGTTTATCATCATTATTTAACATATTTCAAAGACACACAACACACAATGTGCATTGTATAGATTTACTGGAACTGGGTGTATAGTGGATTGCTATTGACACACACACACTTTCTCCCCCCCTTTTATTGTGGTAAGTCACGCTGAAATCCGTGTCCTCATGACCACAAGTGCATTTTCCCCAGTGGCCCGCACACACCAATTTGTTGTCTTTGGAGTTTGTCACGGTCTATGCAGAGATAGATTTTTACTTCCACTTGTATGGGTCTGAGCGTATCAGTCTTTCCTTTCCAGCTTCTGGGCTTTCCCTGTACATTCGAAAGACCTCCTCCTTTCGAAAGTATGGAATGAAAACCGACTCATGCATTGTTGTTTTCTGAGCACTTGCTTGGTTTCGGTTTGCCAGTCCACGGCTTCCCTCCTTCCCAGGAGCCAGGATCTCGCTCTTGCACTCTGGGCAGCCCTTGGTGGCCACCAGGCCGCACCGGCGTCTCCGTGGAATTTTAACCACCTGGAAATCGCGTGGGTAGTGTGTTTCCATGGCGGCAGACGCCAGCCAATATCTTCCCCGCCTTCTCTCCCCGCCCCCGCTCCCCCTGTGTGCTGCCGGGGTCGGTCGTGCCGTGCTGTGTCGTGCGAAACCGGGAGCTAAGTGCCACGAGGATGCCTCAGGGCCGGGGCGGACGCCCTCCACCCGCCCCGGGACAAGCTCTGGCTTTGGGGCGGCCAGCGCTGCGTCCTCGCTCCCGGGCGCTCGGGATCTTCCCGCTTACGTTCGCGCCGGTTGTCGGCCGCCATCTGGCGGCCTCTTTTATATCGTCTCTTCCCTCTGGAGCTCCGGCGAGCTTTGCGATGGATGGGACGCGGCCTCCGAGCGGGAAGCGGAGTTCCGGGCGTCCGGCGAAGCTGGCGGCATCTCTCCTGGTCAGGCAGGGGCGTGGGCGTGTCGTTCTCTCGCCGGAGGCTGGGCGCGCAGGCTCACAGGGGAGCGGTCCGCGCCGCGCTTCCGCCCGGACGTGGGGCCGCCTGGCCCGGCGTACCAGTGACTGCCAGCGCCCCTTTGGCTGCACGGACCCACCCTACGATGGCCCGGCGCTGCGGGGAGGAAAGCGAGAGTGTCCTGCACCCAGACGGCTGTGGCGCGGTGGTTCTTTGTCAACCTTACTAATTTCCCCACTCCCTCTACACTTCCTGCCCCCGAGGTGAAGACTGACCGGTATGTGCTGAGGCCCGTGGAGCGTGGAGTGGACTCAGTGGCAGGGCACGCTTGAGTCCTGGGGGTTGGATTCTTTCTGATAGATTTTTCGGAGTCGCACTCAGGAGGTGGGGACCGCCCCGGGCCATGAGAGATAACCTCGATAGGGTGGCACGGGTCTGGATGTTGTCCGTCTTGGGGCCCAGCCGTCAGAGGTGCGTCTGCAGAATTTTCCCCAAGTCCCCATCTAGAGACATTGACGGACCGGTACCTGCCAACTTGGGCGAACTGGAGAGGGCATACCCCGCCCACTCTCTCCCTCATTCCTGCCGCTCCTGCCCCCCACCCCCCTTTGCTGCCACGCTACCCTGAGATGGCCGTGAGGGGTCTGGGGCTGGCAGTGATGGGGTAGTGCTGGGGACCAGTGGCTGGACCGAGGTGCCGGGGGCTCCCCTGCAATTTGTCAATAGCCAGCCCCCATTGCTGGGTGTGGTAAGTTTTTCACCTAATGTGGGCATTTTTTTTTGCTGCTAGAGAGGTGTGGTTTCCTTCAGTGCGTGTTGCCAGGGACATTGGGCTTGTGGACGTGCGTAGTGCTCTGGGTTTGACCACAACTTTGCACCTGGCTCTCCCCTTGCTTCTTGAGCCGCCTGCCTGGGCGTGTGCATCGGCTCTTAGGTGTGCGTGCAGCTGACCCGATCCTACATCATACTCCATCTCTGGCCCCTGGCAACCCAAGGGCAGTGAGGCCATGCAGTGTGGGTCCTCTACTCTGCTGTGGCTGTGATAACTTCATCTCACAGGTGTCATGTCATGTGTGAGATGTAATATTCCCAGAAGTGTCGGGCACTGTCACCTGAGAAGAGGTGGCTGGTGAGGCTGAAGCACTCCCTGCTGGTGACGGTCTCCCTGGGTATCTCCTTTGGGGATTCCATGCACATGGATTGGTGGTTCTGTCATGCTCTCCAGGGCTGGGGATAAGCTGAACAAGATGAGGGCTGGAAGTTCAAAGCAAATGGGGCCACTCTTGTTCTGCCCTTGGGGCCCTTGCCTCTCTCCCCCTGCCTGTTGGTGGTGTGTGGAACGCAGGAGTGCCGACTGTATCCCGACCTTAGTCACTTTTCCTTGGTTTCAGGGCATTAGTGTGGCTGTGGTCCTCTGATGCAACAGACACTTTTTTCACCTTCCTGGCGTGTCTTGCAAGTGGCCCTCTCTGCCCTGGGGAGAGCCATCCCACCGCTCTGCTGCATGCCTCCTTGGTGTGTGAGCATGTGTCACCTACTCTCTGTGGTGCCTCTGGAGTTGTACAGGTTGTCCCTCAGGTGCTGAAAACCAAGCAGTGCTGTTTCCTATTCCCAGCAACACCTTTGTGTCACCACTGTGGTGGTGTGTCCTGTGAGTAGCTTTCCTGGGCACCTTGATGGTAAGGTGGCACACCTGTCGCACTTCTGGGGCAAGTACCTCATCGTGGTCATCCTTACTGTGCTAGAGGGACTGAGGTTGCCAGGTGAATGCCATGAATACCTTTTTTGCCAGGACTTGTGTGCAATAGTGGCAGGCTGGGCAGCACAGAGAGGGGCTCAGTCAGACTTCAGGCGAGCCCTCTCATGTGGCAAACAGGTGAGCCTGAGGCAGCGCAGACTTTTTCCCGTCCTCACCATAAATGCTCAGGTTGGGTGTTTGCTTACCCATGCCACAAACGCCCCAGGTGCAACCCAGTCCTGCCATCTCTTGAAGTGGTTCTGCTGGCCTGACAGGAGATGAGAATGAGTGACAATGTGCCCTTGCTGAGAAAGTCTCTAGTGATCAGAGAGGGAGCCTTGGAGTGCTGGACCCCCCAGCTGCTGCCCTTCCAAAGTATACAGTAGCCACTGGTGCAACTGCCACAGCCTGTGGGCAGAGCCCGTCACCTTCCTGTGAGGTGTATGTTGGCCCTGTGGTGGGGCTGAGAACTGCCACTTTGTCTACAACAGCGTGTGCCACCCCAGTCTGAGTCAGGGGAGGGTTCTGAGAGGTTGGCATCCAGTGTAGGGCTGTGTGTGTGCATGTGTATGTGCTTCCCCATGCTGTGCCGGGGCAGGGGGAATGCTGCATCCTGACTCCCCTGTCCCACTGCTGTGAGCAGCTGTGCTGCCTGTTCCTATCCAGAGTCACAGCCTGTGGTTGTGCAAGGATTAGGCTGCCTTCCTCAGGAACATGTCCTCTGGACATGAGCCCGGGTCAGAGCAGATGAAGAGAGGTAGATATGCATGGATGGATGACAAGGTGAGCAGTCCCTCCAGTGTAGGGATCATCATGGCCAGGCATAATGGGAGGGTTGTGTCATGGGAAGTTTGAGTGACTGAGGCTGGCTGACATGCCAGGTGTTGCGGGAGAGACCCCACTCGTGTTTGTAGTGGTCAGGGTCAGGGCTAGGGTTAGGGTCAGGGTCAGGGTCAGGGTCAGGGTTAGGGGTTAGGGTTAGGGCTAGGGCTAGGGCTACGTTATGGCTACGGATAGGATTAGGGTTAGGGCTAGGGTTAGGGCTAGGGCTAGGGCTAGGGTTAGGGTTAGGGTACGGGTTAGGGTTACGGTATGGGTTAGGGTTAGGGTTAGGGTTAGGGTTAGGGGTTAGGGTTAGGGTTAGGGTTAGGGTTAGGGTTAGGGTTAGGGTTAGAGGGTTAGGGTTAGAGGGTACGGGTTAGGGTTAGGGTTAGGGTTAGGGTTAGGGTTAGGGTTAGGGTTAGGGTTAGGGTTAGGGTTAGGGTTAGGGTACGGGTTAGGGTTAGGGTTAGGGTACGGGTTAGGGTTAGGGTACGGGTTAGGGTTAGGGTACGGGTTAGGGTACGGGTTAGGGTACGGTTTAGGGTTAGGGTTAGGGTTAGGGTACGGGTTAGGGTTAGGGTTAGGGTACGGGTTAGGGTACGGGTTAGGGTACGGGTTAGGGTACGGGTTAGGGTTAGGGTACGGGTTAGGGTACGGGTTAGGGTTTAGGGTTAGGGTACGGGTTAGGGTACGGGTTAGGGTACGGGTTAGGGTACGGGTTAGGGTACGGGTAACGGGTTAGGGTACGGGTTAGGGTTTAGGGTTAGGGTACGGGTTAGGGTACGGGTTAGGGTACGGGTTAGGGTACGGGTTAGGGTACGGGTTAGGGTACGGGTTAGGGTACGGGTTAGGGTTAGGGTACGGGTTAGGGTACGGGTTAGGGTTTAGGGTTAGGGTACGGGTTAGGGTACGGTTAGGGTACGGGTTAGGGTACGGGTTAGGGTACGGGTACGGGTTAGGGTACGGGTTAGGGTTTAGGGTTAGGGTTTAGGGTTAGGGTTAGGGTTAGGGTACGGGTTAGGGTTAGGGTACGGGTTAGGGTACGGGTTAGGGTTAGGGTTAGGGTTAGGGTTAGGGTTAGGGTTAGGGTTAGGGTAGGTAGGTTAGGGTTAGGGTTAGGGTTAGGGTTAGGGTTAGGGTTAGGGTTAGGGTTAGGGTTAGGGTTAGGGTTAGGGTTAGGGTTAGGGTTAGGGTTAGGGTTAGGGTTAGGGTTAGGTTAGGGTTAGGGTTAGGGTTAGGTTAGGGTTAGGGTTAGGGTTAGGGTTAGGGTTAGGGTTAGGGTTAGGGTTAGGGTTAGGTTAGGGTTAGGGTTAGGGTTAGGGTTAGGGTTAGGGTTAGGGTTAGGGTTAGGTTAGGGTTAGGGTTAGGGTTAGGGTTAGGGTTAGGGTTAGGGTTAGGGTTAGGGTTAGGGTTAGGGTTAGGGTTAGGGTTAGGGTTAGGGTTAGGTTAGGGTTAGGGTTAGGGTTAGGGTTAGGGTTAGGGTTAGGGTTAGGGTTAGGGTTAGTAGGTTAGGGTTAGGGTTAGGGTTAGGGTTAGGGTTAGGGTTAGGGTTAGGGTTAGGGTTAGGGTTAGGGTTAGGGTTAGGGTTAGGGTAGGTTAGGGTTAGGGTTAGGGTTAGGGTTAGGGTTAGGGTAGGGTTAGGGTTAGGGTTAGGGTTAGGGTTAGGGTTAGGGTTAGGGTTAGGGTTTAGGGTTAGGGTTAGGGTTAGGGTTAGGGTTAGGGTTAGGGTTAGGGTTAGGTTAGGGTTAGGGTTAGGGTTAGGGTTAGGGTTAGGGTTAGGGTTAGGGTTAGGGTTAGGGTTAGGGTTAGGTTAGGGTTAGGGTTAGGGTTAGGGTTAGGGTTAGGGTTAGGGTTAGGGTTAGGTTAGGGTTAGGGTTAGGGTTAGGGTTAGGGTTAGGGTTAGGGTTAGGGTTAGGGTTAGGGTTAGGGTTAGGGTTAGGGTTAGGTTAGGGTTAGGGTTAGGGTTAGGGTTAGGGTTAGGGTTAGGGTTAGGGTTAGGGTTAGGGTTAGGGTTAGGGTTAGGGTTAGGGTTAGGGTTAGGGTTAGGGTTAGGGTTAGGGTTAGGGTTAGGGTTAGGGTTAGGGTTAGGGTTAGGGTTAGGGTTAGGGTTAGGGTTAGGGTTAGGGTTAGGGTTAGGGTTAGGGTTAGGGTTAGGGTTAGGGTTAGGGTTAGGGTTAGGGTTAGGGTTAGGGTTAGGGTTAGGGTTAGGGTTAGGGTTAGGGTTAGGGTTAGGGTTAGGGTTAGGGTTAGGGTTAGGGTTAGGGTTAGGGTTAGGGTTAGGGTTAGGGTTAGGGTTAGGGTTAGGGTTAGGGTTAGGGTTAGGGTTAGGGTTAGGGTTAGGGTTAGGGTTAGGGTTAGGGTTAGGGTTAGGGTTAGGGTTAGGGTTAGGGTTAGGGTTAGGGTTAGGGTTAGGGTTAGGGTTAGGGTTAGGGTTAGGGTTAGGGTTAGGGTTAGGGTTAGGGTTAGGGTTAGGGTTAGGGTTAGGGTTAGGGTTAGGGTTAGGGTTAGGGTTAGGGTTAGGGTTAGGGTTAGGGTTAGGGTTAGGGTTAGGGTTAGGGTTAGGGTTAGGGTTAGGGTTAGGGTTAGGGTTAGGGTTAGGGTTAGGGTTAGGGTTAGGGTTAGGGTTAGGGTTAGGGTTAGGGTTAGGGTTAGGGTTAGGGTTAGGGTTAGGGTTAGGGTTAGGGTTAGGGTTAGGGTTAGGGTTAGGGTTAGGGTTAGGGTTAGGGTTAGGGTTAGGGTTAGGGTTAGGGTTAGGGTTAGGGTTAGGGTTAGGGTTAGGGTTAGGGTTAGGGTTAGGGTTAGGGTTAGGGTTAGGGTTAGGGTTAGGGTTAGGGTTAGGGTTAGGGTTAGGGTTAGGGTTAGGGTTAGGGTTAGGGTTAGGGTTAGGGTTAGGGTTAGGGTTAGGGTTAGGGTTAGGGTTAGGGTTAGGGTTAGGGTTAGGGTTAGGGTTAGGGTTAGGGTTAGGGTTAGGGTTAGGGTTAGGGTTAGGGTTAGGGTTAGGGTTAGGGTTAGGGTTAGGGTTAGGGTTAGGGTTAGGGTTAGGGTTAGGGTTAGGGTTAGGGTTAGGGTTAGGGTTAGGGTTAGGGTTAGGGTTAGGGTTAGGGTTAGGGTTAGGGTTAGGGTTAGGGTTAGGGTTAGGGTTAGGGTTAGGGTTAGGGTTAGGGTTAGGGTTAGGGTTAGGGTTAGGGTTAGGGTTAGGGTTAGGGTTAGGGTTAGGGTTAGGGTTAGGGTTAGGGTTAGGGTTAGGGTTAGGGTTAGGGTTAGGGTTAGGGTTAGGGTTAGGGTTAGGGTTAGGGTTAGGGTTAGGGTTAGGGTTAGGGTTAGGGTTAGGGTTAGGGTTAGGGTTAGGGTTAGGGTTAGGGTTAGGGTTAGGGTTAGGGTTAGGGTTAGGGTTAGGGTTAGGGTTAGGGTTAGGGTTAGGGTTAGGGTTAGGGTTAGGGTTAGGGTTAGGGTTAGGGTTAGGGTTAGGGTTAGGGTTAGGGTTAGGGTTAGGGTTAGGGTTAGGGTTAGGGTTAGGGTTAGGGTTAGGGTTAGGGTTAGGGTTAGGGTTAGGGTTAGGGTTAGGGTTAGGGTTAGGGTTAGGGTTAGGGTTAGGGTTAGGGTTAGGGTTAGGGTTAGGGTTAGGGTTAGGGTTAGGGTTAGGGTAGTTAGGGTTAGGGTTAGGGTTAGGGTTAGGGTTAGGGTTAGGGTTAGGGTTAGGGTTAGGGTTAGGGTTAGGGTTAGGGTTAGGGTTAGGGTTAGGGTTAGGGTTAGGGTTAGGGTTAGGGTTAGGGTTAGGGTTAGGGTTAGGGTTAGGGTTAGGGTTAGGGTTAGGGTTAGGGTTAGGGTTAGGGTTAGGGTTAGGGTTAGGGTTAGGGTTAGGGTTAGGGTTAGGGTTAGGGTTAGGGTTAGGGTTAGGGTTAGGGTTAGGGTTAGGGTTAGGGTTAGGGTTAGGGTTAGGGTTAGGGTTAGGGTTAGGGTTAGGGTTAGGGTTAGGGTTAGGGTTAGGGTTAGGGTTAGGGTTAGGGTTAGGGTTAGGGTTAGGGTTAGGGTTAGGGTTAGGGTTAGGGTTAGGGTTAGGGTTAGGGTTAGGGTTAGGGTTAGGGTTAGGGTTAGGGTTAGGGTTAGGGTTAGGGTTAGGGTTAGGGTTAGGGTTAGGGTTAGGGTTAGGGTTAGGGTTAGGGTTAGGGTTAGGGTTAGGGTTAGGGTTAGGGTTAGGGTTAGGGTTAGGGTTAGGGTTAGGGTTAGGGTTAGGGTTAGGGTTAGGGTTAGGGTTAGGGTTAGGGTTAGGGTTAGGGTTAGGGTTAGGGTTAGGGTTAGGGTTAGGGTTAGGGTTAGGGTTAGGGTTAGGGTTAGGGTTAGGGTTAGGGTTAGGGTTAGGGTTAGGGTTAGGGTTAGGGTTAGGGTTAGGGTTAGGGTTAGGGTTAGGGTTAGGGTTAGGGTTAGGGTTAGGGTTAGGGTTAGGGTTAGGGTTAGGGTTAGGGTTAGGGTTAGGGTTAGGGTTAGGGTTAGGGTTAGGGTTAGGGTTAGGGTTAGGGTTAGGGTTAGGGTTAGGGTTAGGGTTAGGGTTAGGGTTAGGGTTAGGGTTAGGGTTAGGGTTAGGGTTAGGGTTAGGGTTAGGGTTAGGGTTAGGGTTAGGGTTAGGGTTAGGGTTAGGGTTAGGGTTAGGGTTAGGGTTAGGGTTAGGGTTAGGGTTAGGGTTAGGGTTAGGGTTAGGGTTAGGGTTAGGGTTAGGGTTAGGGTTAGGGTTAGGGTTAGGGTTAGGGTTAGGGTTAGGGTTAGGGTTAGGGTTAGGGTTAGGGTTAGGGTTAGGGTTAGGGTTAGGGTTAGGGTTAGGGTTAGGGTTAGGGTTAGGGTTAGGGTTAGGGTTAGGGTTAGGGTTAGGGTTAGGGTTAGGGTTAGGGTTAGGGTTAGGGTTAGGGTTAGGGTTAGGGTTAGGGTTAGGGTTAGGGTTAGGGTTAGGGTTAGGGTTAGGGTTAGGGTTAGGGTTAGGGTTAGGGTTAGGGTTAGGGTTAGGGTTAGGGTTAGGGTTAGGGTTAGGGTTAGGGTTAGGGTTAGGGTTAGGGTTAGGGTTAGGGTTAGGGTTAGGGTTAGGGTTAGGGTTAGGGTTAGGGTTAGGGTTAGGGTTAGGGTTAGGGTTAGGGTTAGGGTTAGGGTTAGGGTTAGGGTTAGGGTTAGGGTTAGGGTTAGGGTTAGGGTTAGGGTTAGGGTTAGGGTTAGGGTTAGGGTTAGGGTTAGGGTTAGGGTTAGGGTTAGGGTTAGGGTTAGGGTTAGGGTTAGGGTTAGGGTTAGGGTTAGGGTTAGGGTTAGGGTTAGGGTTAGGGTTAGGGTTAGGGTTAGGGTTAGGGTTAGGGTTAGGGTTAGGGTTAGGGTTAGGGTTAGGGTTAGGGTTAGGGTTAGGGTTAGGGTTAGGGTTAGGGTTAGGGTTAGGGTTAGGGTTAGGGTTAGGGTTAGGGTTAGGGTTAGGGTTAGGGTTAGGGTTAGGGTTAGGGTTAGGGTTAGGGTTAGGGTTAGGGTTAGGGTTAGGGTTAGGGTTAGGGTTAGGGTTAGGGTTAGGGTTAGGGTTAGGGTTAGGGTTAGGGTTAGGGTTAGGGTTAGGGTTAGGGTTAGGGTTAGGGTTAGGGTTAGGGTTAGGGTTAGGGTTAGGGTTAGGGTTAGGGTTAGGGTTAGGGTTAGGGTTAGGGTTAGGGTTAGGGTTAGGGTTAGGGTTAGGGTTAGGGTTAGGGTTAGGGTTAGGGTTAGGGTTAGGGTTAGGGTTAGGGTTAGGGTTAGGGTTAGGGTTAGGGTTAGGGTTAGGGTTAGGGTTAGGGTTAGGGTTAGGGTTAGGGTTAGGGTTAGGGTTAGGGTTAGGGTTAGGGTTAGGGTTAGGGTTAGGGTTAGGGTTAGGGTTAGGGTTAGGGTTAGGGTTAGGGTTAGGGTTAGGGTTAGGGTTAGGGTTAGGGTTAGGGTTAGGGTTAGGGTTAGGGTTAGGGTTAGGGTTAGGGTTAGGGTTAGGGTTAGGGTTAGGGTTAGGGTTAGGGTTAGGGTTAGGGTTAGGGTTAGGGTTAGGGTTAGGGTTAGGGTTAGGGTTAGGGTTAGGGTTAGGGTTAGGGTTAGGGTTAGGGTTAGGGTTAGGGTTAGGGTTAGGGTTAGGGTTAGGGTTAGGGTTAGGGTTAGGGTTAGGGTTAGGGTTAGGGTTAGGGTTAGGGTTAGGGTTAGGGTTAGGGTTAGGGTTAGGGTTAGGGTTAGGGTTAGGGTTAGGGTTAGGGTTAGGGTTAGGGTTAGGGTTAGGGTTAGGGTTAGGGTTAGGGTTAGGGTTAGGGTTAGGGTTAGGGTTAGGGTTAGGGTTAGGGTTAGGGTTAGGGTTAGGGTTAGGGTTAGGGTTAGGGTTAGGGTTAGGGTTAGGGTTAGGGTTAGGGTTAGGGTTAGGGTTAGGGTTAGGGTTAGGGTTAGGGTTAGGGTTAGGGTTAGGGTTAGGGTTAGGGTTAGGGTTAGGGTTAGGGTTAGGGTTAGGGTTAGGGTTAGGGTTAGGGTTAGGGTTAGGGTTAGGGTTAGGGTTAGGGTTAGGGTTAGGGTTAGGGTTAGGGTTAGGGTTAGGGTTAGGGTTAGGGTTAGGGTTAGGGTTAGGGTTAGGGTTAGGGTTAGGGTTAGGGTTAGGGTTAGGGTTAGGGTTAGGGTTAGGGTTAGGGTTAGGGTTAGGGTTAGGGTTAGGGTTAGGGTTAGGGTTAGGGTTAGGGTTAGGGTTAGGGTTAGGGTTAGGGTTAGGGTTAGGGTTAGGGTTAGGGTTAGGGTTAGGGTTAGGGTTAGGGTTAGGGTTAGGGTTAGGGTTAGGGTTAGGGTTAGGGTTAGGGTTAGGGTTAGGGTTAGGGTTAGGGTTAGGGTTAGGGTTAGGGTTAGGGTTAGGGTTAGGGTTAGGGTTAGGGTTAGGGTTAGGGTTAGGGTTAGGGTTAGGGTTAGGGTTAGGGTTAGGGTTAGGGTTAGGGTTAGGGTTAGGGTTAGGGTTAGGGTTAGGGTTAGGGTTAGGGTTAGGGTTAGGGTTAGGGTTAGGGTTAGGGTTAGGGTTAGGGTTAGGGTTAGGGTTAGGGTTAGGGTTAGGGTTAGGGTTAGGGTTAGGGTTAGGGTTAGGGTTAGGGTTAGGGTTAGGGTTAGGGTTAGGGTTAGGGTTAGGGTTAGGGTTAGGGTTAGGGTTAGGGTTAGGGTTAGGGTTAGGGTTAGGGTTAGGGTTAGGGTTAGGGTTAGGGTTAGGGTTAGGGTTAGGGTTAGGGTTAGGGTTAGGGTTAGGGTTAGGGTTAGGGTTAGGGTTAGGGTTAGGGTTAGGGTTAGGGTTAGGGTTAGGGTTAGGGTTAGGGTTAGGGTTAGGGTTAGGGTTAGGGTTAGGGTTAGGGTTAGGGTTAGGGTTAGGGTTAGGGTTAGGGTTAGGGTTAGGGTTAGGGTTAGGGTTAGGGTTAGGGTTAGGGTTAGGGTTAGGGTTAGGGTTAGGGTTAGGGTTAGGGTTAGGGTTAGGGTTAGGGTTAGGGTTAGGGTTAGGGTTAGGGTTAGGGTTAGGGTTAGGGTTAGGGTTAGGGTTAGGGTTAGGGTTAGGGTTAGGGTTAGGGTTAGGGTTAGGGTTAGGGTTAGGGTTAGGGTTAGGGTTAGGGTTAGGGTTAGGGTTAGGGTTAGGGTTAGGGTTAGGGTTAGGGTTAGGGTTAGGGTTAGGGTTAGGGTTAGGGTTAGGGTTAGGGTTAGGGTTAGGGTTAGGGTTAGGGTTAGGGTTAGGGTTAGGGTTAGGGTTAGGGTTAGGGTTAGGGTTAGGGTTAGGGTTAGGGTTAGGGTTAGGGTTAGGGTTAGGGTTAGGGTTAGGGTTAGGGTTAGGGTTAGGGTTAGGGTTAGGGTTAGGGTTAGGGTTAGGGTTAGGGTTAGGGTTAGGGTTAGGGTTAGGGTTAGGGTTAGGGTTAGGGTTAGGGTTAGGGTTAGGGTTAGGGTTAGGGTTAGGGTTAGGGTTAGGGTTAGGGTTAGGGTTAGGGTTAGGGTTAGGGTTAGGGTTAGGGTTAGGGTTAGGGTTAGGGTTAGGGTTAGGGTTAGGGTTAGGGTTAGGGTTAGGGTTAGGGTTAGGGTTAGGGTTAGGGTTAGGGTTAGGGTTAGGGTTAGGGTTAGGGTTAGGGTTAGGGTTAGGGTTAGGGTTAGGGTTAGGGTTAGGGTTAGGGTTAGGGTTAGGGTTAGGGTTAGGGTTAGGGTTAGGGTTAGGGTTAGGGTTAGGGTTAGGGTTAGGGTTAGGGTTAGGGTTAGGGTTAGGGTTAGGGTTAGGGTTAGGGTTAGGGTTAGGGTTAGGGTTAGGGTTAGGGTTAGGGTTAGGGTTAGGGTTAGGGTTAGGGTTAGGGTTAGGGTTAGGGTTAGGGTTAGGGTTAGGGTTAGGGTTAGGGTTAGGGTTAGGGTTAGGGTTAGGGTTAGGGTTAGGGTTAGGGTTAGGGTTAGGGTTAGGGTTAGGGTTAGGGTTAGGGTTAGGGTTAGGGTTAGGGTTAGGGTTAGGGTTAGGGTTAGGGTTAGGGTTAGGGTTAGGGTTAGGGTTAGGGTTAGGGTTAGGGTTAGGGTTAGGGTTAGGGTTAGGGTTAGGGTTAGGGTTAGGGTTAGGGTTAGGGTTAGGGTTAGGGTTAGGGTTAGGGTTAGGGTTAGGGTTAGGGTTAGGGTTAGGGTTAGGGTTAGGGTTAGGGTTAGGGTTAGGGTTAGGGTTAGGGTTAGGGTTAGGGTTAGGGTTAGGGTTAGGGTTAGGGTTAGGGTTAGGGTTAGGGTTAGGGTTAGGGTTAGGGTTAGGGTTAGGGTTAGGGTTAGGGTTAGGGTTAGGGTTAGGGTTAGGGTTAGGGTTAGGGTTAGGGTTAGGGTTAGGGTTAGGGTTAGGGTTAGGGTTAGGGTTAGGGTTAGGGTTAGGGTTAGGGTTAGGGTTAGGGTTAGGGTTAGGGTTAGGGTTAGGGTTAGGGTTAGGGTTAGGGTTAGGGTTAGGGTTAGGGTTAGGGTTAGGGTTAGGGTTAGGGTTAGGGTTAGGGTTAGGGTTAGGGTTAGGGTTAGGGTTAGGGTTAGGGTTAGGGTTAGGGTTAGGGTTAGGGTTAGGGTTAGGGTTAGGGTTAGGGTTAGGGTTAGGGTTAGGGTTAGGGTTAGGGTTAGGGTTAGGGTTAGGGTTAGGGTTAGGGTTAGGGTTAGGGTTAGGGTTAGGGTTAGGGTTAGGGTTAGGGTTAGGGTTAGGGTTAGGGTTAGGGTTAGGGTTAGGGTTAGGGTTAGGGTTAGGGTTAGGGTTAGGGTTAGGGTTAGGGTTAGGGTTAGGGTTAGGGTTAGGGTTAGGGTTAGGGTTAGGGTTAGGGTTAGGGTTAGGGTTAGGGTTAGGGTTAGGGTTAGGGTTAGGGTTAGGGTTAGGGTTAGGGTTAGGGTTAGGGTTAGGGTTAGGGTTAGGGTTAGGGTTAGGGTTAGGGTTAGGGTTAGGGTTAGGGTTAGGGTTAGGGTTAGGGTTAGGGTTAGGGTTAGGGTTAGGGTTAGGGTTAGGGTTAGGGTTAGGGTTAGGGTTAGGGTTAGGGTTAGGGTTAGGGTTAGGGTTAGGGTTAGGGTTAGGGTTAGGGTTAGGGTTAGGGTTAGGGTTAGGGTTAGGGTTAGGGTTAGGGTTAGGGTTAGGGTTAGGGTTAGGGTTAGGGTTAGGGTTAGGGTTAGGGTTAGGGTTAGGGTTAGGGTTAGGGTTAGGGTTAGGGTTAGGGTTAGGGTTAGGGTTAGGGTTAGGGTTAGGGTTAGGGTTAGGGTTAGGGTTAGGGTTAGGGTTAGGGTTAGGGTTAGGGTTAGGGTTAGGGTTAGGGTTAGGGTTAGGGTTAGGGTTAGGGTTAGGGTTAGGGTTAGGGTTAGGGTTAGGGTTAGGGTTAGGGTTAGGGTTAGGGTTAGGGTTAGGGTTAGGGTTAGGGTTAGGGTTAGGGTTAGGGTTAGGGTTAGGGTTAGGGTTAGGGTTAGGGTTAGGGTTAGGGTTAGGGTTAGGGTTAGGGTTAGGGTTAGGGTTAGGGTTAGGGTTAGGGTTAGGGTTAGGGTTAGGGTTAGGGTTAGGGTTAGGGTTAGGGTTAGGGTTAGGGTTAGGGTTAGGGTTAGGGTTAGGGTTAGGGTTAGGGTTAGGGTTAGGGTTAGGGTTAGGGTTAGGGTTAGGGTTAGGGTTAGGGTTAGGGTTAGGGTTAGGGTTAGGGTTAGGGTTAGGGTTAGGGTTAGGGTTAGGGTTAGGGTTAGGGTTAGGGTTAGGGTTAGGGTTAGGGTTAGGGTTAGGGTTAGGGTTAGGGTTAGGGTTAGGGTTAGGGTTAGGGTTAGGGTTAGGGTTAGGGTTAGGGTTAGGGTTAGGGTTAGGGTTAGGGTTAGGGTTAGGGTTAGGGTTAGGGTTAGGGTTAGGGTTAGGGTTAGGGTTAGGGTTAGGGTTAGGGTTAGGGTTAGGGTTAGGGTTAGGGTTAGGGTTAGGGTTAGGGTTAGGGTTAGGGTTAGGGTTAGGGTTAGGGTTAGGGTTAGGGTTAGGGTTAGGGTTAGGGTTAGGGTTAGGGTTAGGGTTAGGGTTAGGGTTAGGGTTAGGGTTAGGGTTAGGGTTAGGGTTAGGGTTAGGGTTAGGGTTAGGGTTAGGGTTAGGGTTAGGGTTAGGGTTAGGGTTAGGGTTAGGGTTAGGGTTAGGGTTAGGGTTAGGGTTAGGGTTAGGGTTAGGGTTAGGGTTAGGGTTAGGGTTAGGGTTAGGGTTAGGGTTAGGGTTAGGGTTAGGGTTAGGGTTAGGGTTAGGGTTAGGGTTAGGGTTAGGGTTAGGGTTAGGGTTAGGGTTAGGGTTAGGGTTAGGGTTAGGGTTAGGGTTAGGGTTAGGGTTAGGGTTAGGGTTAGGGTTAGGGTTAGGGTTAGGGTTAGGGTTAGGGTTAGGGTTAGGGTTAGGGTTAGGGTTAGGGTTAGGGTTAGGGTTAGGGTTAGGGTTAGGGTTAGGGTTAGGGTTAGGGTTAGGGTTAGGGTTAGGGTTAGGGTTAGGGTTAGGGTTAGGGTTAGGGTTAGGGTTAGGGTTAGGGTTAGGGTTAGGGTTAGGGTTAGGGTTAGGGTTAGGGTTAGGGTTAGGGTTAGGGTTAGGGTTAGGGTTAGGGTTAGGGTTAGGGTTAGGGTTAGGGTTAGGGTTAGGGTTAGGGTTAGGGTTAGGGTTAGGGTTAGGGTTAGGGTTAGGGTTAGGGTTAGGGTTAGGGTTAGGGTTAGGGTTAGGGTTAGGGTTAGGGTTAGGGTTAGGGTTAGGGTTAGGGTTAGGGTTAGGGTTAGGGTTAGGGTTAGGGTTAGGGTTAGGGTTAGGGTTAGGGTTAGGGTTAGGGTTAGGGTTAGGGTTAGGGTTAGGGTTAGGGTTAGGGTTAGGGTTAGGGTTAGGGTTAGGGTTAGGGTTAGGGTTAGGGTTAGGGTTAGGGTTAGGGTTAGGGTTAGGGTTAGGGTTAGGGTTAGGGTTAGGGTTAGGGTTAGGGTTAGGGTTAGGGTTAGGGTTAGGGTTAGGGTTAGGGTTAGGGTTAGGGTTAGGGTTAGGGTTAGGGTTAGGGTTAGGGTTAGGGTTAGGGTTAGGGTTAGGGTTAGGGTTAGGGTTAGGGTTAGGGTTAGGGTTAGGGTTAGGGTTAGGGTTAGGGTTAGGGTTAGGGTTAGGGTTAGGGTTAGGGTTAGGGTTAGGGTTAGGGTTAGGGTTAGGGTTAGGGTTAGGGTTAGGGTTAGGGTTAGGGTTAGGGTTAGGGTTAGGGTTAGGGTTAGGGTTAGGGTTAGGGTTAGGGTTAGGGTTAGGGTTAGGGTTAGGGTTAGGGTTGGGTTAGGGTTAGGGTTAGGGTTAGGGTTAGGGTTAGGGTTAGGGTTAGGGTTAGGGTTAGGGTTAGGGTTAGGGTTAGGGTTAGGGTTAGGGTTAGGGTTAGGGTTAGGGTTAGGGTTAGGGTTAGGGTTAGGGTTAGGGTTAG